>NC_060139.1:43945967-46865967 GCF_021461385.2 Schistocerca piceifrons | reverse complement strand
AACCCGTAGCCGGCACATGACCAGACCTTTCCACTAGTCTGTACCTGGATGCTGAGTTTGACATCTCCATCCGATATGCGAATCATTTTCAGTGCTACTCGATGGCACTCGTTGAGACACTGAGGTATGTAATTTGTATCGGGACACTAGCGTTAAATCCGGTGAGCAGAAACGGCACACCGACAACTATCTTCTTTACAACATTTAAATACTACTGGCGAAAATTTCTTCTACCAGGAACCTAACTGGCTGCCGACGGGTCAAACGCCAGCGTCACTTCAGCATCGTAGGCGGGCTGCTTTTTCTTCCTTCTAGGACAACCTTTCCACACGCAGTTTGTTGGTGCTTCGCCTACGTTTGGAGACTAGAATTACGAGTTCATTTGCCCTAGCAAGAATCTTTATAGTACCTCGATGCGTCAGGTGCAACTGGTTTTCATTCAGACGCTTTCGTAACTCGCTATTCCTGTTATTTATTGATGTGCCTCCGCTGCGGCCAGCCTGTCGCTTCCTGGTTTCCCCCTCCTGGCGACATACCTGTTTTCTTAGTGGTGCTTTTGCCGTTCCACTCATCGCATTCAGCGGTTACACTGCTTTCAAGGAAATTCCTCGTGACTTATGAATATAACACGTGTCAACGTGTCTGATACTCTTCGCCGCACATCCTCCGCCAGTTTCTTCGGTTTCTGTCGGACGAACTTCTCAGATTTGACAAAAATGTTTGTCGTTGGAAAAAAGGAAGGAAGAGAGATTCGCTTATCATTTTATCGATGTAAATGTCGTTGTAGACCTAGTGACAACTGGGTAGTAGAAAATGGATGAGCAGATAGGGCATGGGGGTGTTAAAGCAACACGGCTGACGCTTCGGTGTTTTCGAGAAATAATACAAAACGTAAATTTTGATGAGTCGACTGGAATATGTCACTTTAGACTTTGAAGTCACAGTAATAGAATAACTGTGGCCAAAGGTGCTAAGCAATGGATTGACAGTGACATCTGTTAATTACGACCCTTCTCAAGTGTTAGTATTCTCCCCTGTGTTGGCTAGTATTTAAAGTCTAAACAGGTAAAAGTTTTGAGACAAGATCAGTACAAAACAGAGAAAAGTTAAGGTGGTGATTTAATGCTTACGTAGTCCCCACTATTTGAGTAAAAGCACAGAACGTTCAAACCACAATATGAAAATGTCAGAGCAGTTGTTCTTTGGGATACTGTTCAAATCAAACTAAAATAATTCATGGTGGTTCTGTAAACATTTAATAATTAGATAGAAATTCGTCATTTTTTCTTTTACAGTCGTTCGACCGCATTGACATTATAGCCCCTGATTCTCGTATTAATTTTTTCATCGCTGTATAGCTATTACACCCAACTTTTGCACGCTGTGTCGCATACTCTAGTGTTTTTTTCTTTTTTCCTCACTACTGTTCCTTCCAGTATCAATCTAATCTTCCATACCGTAACCCTTGTTCCGCTAGCTTATCCCATCTGCTATCTCTCTTCCAGATTTCTTTCTTCGCCTATTCCTTTTTGAACTTCATTTCCTATTGCATTCGTTCAGGTAATTTATAAACTGCTTCGCTAGCGCCACCTTTCAAATGTTTCCTGCCTTTTCTTCTCAGGATTTCCGATGGGCTGCAGGCGAACACTATCAGGAACTTTTCCACATCGACATCTGATACCAGTACAGTTCTTTTATTGAACAAAGATTTCTTCGTTTGTTCCAGATCCATTTCTGGCTTCGACCACCTACCTAACATGACCTTCTAGAAATCAGAACTCTTCCACTCCTTCCACAACTGTCTCATTCTAAATCTCAGTGCTAAGAAAGTCGTTATTCCTGTATCTGCTACTCTTGATGTTCTTCGCAGTCGTTTCGTTTATCCCTGAGCCTTATCTTGTGCTGAAGGTTAAAACTATTTTAACAGAACTCTCTTAAAACAATCAGAACTGAGTGTCTCAAAAGTACACCTGCGGGAAACCACCCATAATCTATCAGTGTCTCAATGCATTCACGTGCTCTAGCAGAGTGTGTTAATCCACTTTCATGTCATGACAGTATTATTTTCAATTTTGCTAGTAAGCTGTTGTCATACAATGAGGTGACAAAAGTGAGAAGAAATCTCCTACTGTGGTTTGGGATCTCGTTTTTCCCGGCGTAGTGCATCAACTCAGAGTGATATGGACTATATAAGTCGCTACACTTCCACTATAGCCGTCCATGATTGCGAAAGCGTTGCCGGTGCAGGATTGAACTGATCGCTGAATTGTGTCCCATAAATGTTTGATTGGATGCATGTCGAGCAATCTCGGTGGCCACATCATTTTCTCGGATTGTCCAAAATGTTCTTCAAACGAGTTGCGAACAGTTGTGACCTGGCATCATGGCGCACTCCCATCCATAAAAATTCCATCGTTTTTTGGGAACATGAAGTTCATGAATGAATCCAAATAGTCTTCGAGTAGCCGAACGTAACCATTTCCAGCGAATGGTCGGTTCAGTTGGACCAGAGGACCAAGCCCATTTGATGCAAACACAGCCCACACCATTACGAAGCCACCACCAGCCTACACAGTGCCCTGTTGATAACTTCGTGGGGTCTGCACCACACTCGAAGCCTACCATCAGCTCTTACCAACTGAAATCGGGACTCATCTGACCAGGCCACTGTTTTCCAGTCGTTTAGCGTCCAACCGATATCGACACGACCCCAGGAAGGGCAGCCGGCCAGAGTGGCCTAGGCGCTACAGTCTGGAACCGCAGGTTCGAATCCTGCCTCAGGCATGGATGTGTGTGATGTCCTTAGGTTAGTTAGGTTTAAGTAGTTCTAAGTTCTAGGGGACTGATGACCTCAGCAGTTAAGTCCCATAGTGCTCAGAGCAATTTGAACCATTTGAACCAGGAGGGGCGCTGCAGGCGATGTCGGGCTGTTACGAAAGGCTCAAATGGTTCAAATGGCTCCAAACACTATTGGACTTAACATCTGAGGTCATCAAATGGTCCAAATAGCTCTGAGCACTATGGGGCTTAACATCTGAGGTCATCAGTCCCCTAGAACTTAGAACTACTTAAACCTAACTAACCTAAGGACATCACACACATCCATGCCCGAAGCAAGATTCGAACATGCGACCGTAGCGGTCGCGAGGTTCCAGACTGAAGCGCCAAGAACCGCTCGGCCACAGCGGCCGGCTTACCAAAGGCACTCTCGTCTGTCGTCTGCTGCCCCAGCCCATTAACGCCACATTTCGGCGCACTGTCCATACGGATACGTTCATCGTACGTCCCACGTTGATCTCGGCGCTTATTTCACGCAGTGCTGCTTGTCTGTCAGCACTGGCAACTCCACGCAAACGCCACTGCTATTGGTCGGTAGTTGACGGCCGTCGGTAATGCCAGAAATTCGGTATTCTTGGCACACGCTTGACACTGTGGATCTCGGAATACTGAATTCGCTAACGATTTTCGAAATGGAATATCCCTTTTGTGTAGCTCCAACTGCCATTTGGCGTTCAAACTCTGTTAATTCCCGTCGTGCGGCCTTAAACACGTGGGAAACCTTTTCACATGAATCACGTGAAAACAAATGACATCTGCAACAATGCACTGCCCTTATGCACCTTGTGTACGCAATATAGGCGCCATTTGTATATGTGCATATCTCTATGTCACGATTTCTGCCAGCTCAGCGTAAATTATTGATATTTTACTGTCTTCCTCTTGGATATTTTCATAGATTCGCCATACCGTTCGATCGGTGACACTTGCAAAACCAGCCGGCCGTTGTGGCCGAGCGGTTGTAAGCGCTTCAGTCCGGAACCGCGCGCCTGCTACGGTCGCAGGTTCTAATCCCGTCTCGGGTATGGATGTGTGTGTTGTCCATAGCTTAGTTAGGTTTAAGTAGTTCTAAGTCTAGGGGACTGATGACCTCAGATATTAAAGTCCCATAGTGCTCAGACCCATTTGAACCAGTTGCAAAACCCTGTACTGGTTTACTTACGTTATTTCTCAGTCTTCCTCCTTCTCATTCACTATTGCTGTCGATTTTCACAGCTTTGTATACTTCATTCTTCTACGATACTTTAGTTTAATTGTTACAATTTAGTTCGTCACCTTCATAAAGCGTTTGCTTTCTATATGATCAACGTAAATCACGTTACTCGGTCCACTCTTACCTGGAACAGAAATTTCCGCCACAGTGCTCTTCTGCCCCTGAATTCTGGCAATTTAAAATACTATATTGGAGTAAGAAAACATCTGACCGTGGGTGAATATAACAGACAACGGACATACAAATGACTTTTCCAGTGTCTAAGCAGGATAAGCGGAAACATGTGACGTCCAAACAACAGTCTACGTCAACGTACAGTTTAAGGTTGGTTGATGCACGGAAAAAGACACGTATCATTGTTTCCGGTCATGTCCTCTCAAACACGACGACCATTCGCCGTTCGCCAGGATGTGACGCACATTGCCTGATATGGGCGCTCAATTAGCGCGAGCTGCGTCTCGTAAGGTCGGCAAGACCGCTACATCCATTTTACGTCATGTAACGGAGAAGGCTTTACATTCTTTCTTTATGTCTGTACTATCTTGTCCCGAATATGTTGTGATCATTTATTTGACCGGCATTTTGAAGTCTGAATACCTTCGAAGTCAGAACTGTTATTGGGACGATTTGATTTTTGTCTTGTGTATATCTTGCACAAACACACACACACACACACACATTCATTCACACCGAAATCCAGGCTCAGGTGAGTTCATTGTTATGACACTAGAAACTATTTTTTACTTTCCCTTTTTTTGGCAGAAGTCAGTTATGACTAATATAACTTGTATGCTACAACGTAAAGGAGCGTTTGTCTTGCGAACCTACGGTTGGAACCTGTGATTATCCTCTGCATCTCTGTTTTCGAAGTATACCACCGATTTCCAGATTCTCAGCGCCTCTGTACACATTTCTTACAATACCAATTATGTTATTAAACAGAAGTACGTTACGTCGAGAGTAAACAACCGTAGACTTTTTCGGTGGTACATTATGACTGGTTACTCTTATTTTTTGTACCCTATTGTTGTAACGGATGTCCACCCCCGGTAACTGAGTGGTCAGCGCGACAGAATGTCAATCCTAAGGGCCCGGGTTCGATTCCTGGCTGGGTCGGAGATTTTTTCCGCTCAGGGAGTGGGTGTTGTGTTGTCCTAATCATCATCAAAATCGTAAGACTTGCACCCGACTATACCGACTATATATATATATATATATATATATATATATATATATATATATATATTGTAACGGATTCGACAAAGATGTAGCAGAAGACGTTAACATCAAACGAGGTTTTTTTCTGTTCTTCTGGAGATCTTTCATCTCTGTAGCCTCTCCCGTGAGTATAACAGTCTTTCTCCATGTAAAACTTCTTGACTGAGGGGAAAACCTTGTTATGGCCATCGTGTGTGTACGTAGTATTTGCCTGCCTGGTGGTCTGTTACTTCACTGTGTTAAATAAGGATGTGACATGAACAGAGATATTTTAAACAACTCTAGAAGACTACCGAGGAAATGACAGTAAATGAAGACAGGGAAGCTAATTTGATGGTACTACGTATAATGAATACTGGAAATGAGCAGCAAAGTAAGCCGGGACAAAGCTTAGGAAGATAGCATCTGTAGTACCGTCTGCCACAGCGCCACGGAGAATGAGAACATCAGCACGAAAGAATATCTTTGGAGCTACAGAAAGAAAGAGAGCGTTATGAAGTCAAATCGGTACTTGGTGCTCGCTACTCTGCAATAGCTGAGTACATGATATCAGGCAGACTTTGGCATACTAACCGAGCATACGACGTCGGTGTTAATTTATAACAAGTTTTATTCTCTGTGACCAGTGATACAGCCCGCATCTCGTGGTCGTGCGGTAGCGTTCTCGCTTCCCACGCCCGGGTTCCCGGGTTCGTTTCCCGGCGGGGTCAGGGATTTTCTCTGCCTCGTGATGGCTGGGTGTTGTGTGCTGTCCTTAGGTTAGTTAGGTTTAAGTAGTTCTAAGTTCTAGGGGACTGATGACCATCGATGTTAAGTCCCATAGTGCTCAGAGCCATTTGAACCGGTGATACAACCACAAACACATAATCTCTAATTTCTCCGTTTTTCATTCGTAGTAGTCATATGTCATTTCTCGAGGAGGAAGTAAAATGTTGTCCGCCTCTTCTTGGAACGTACGCCCTTCGAATTTAAACAGTAAACTTCCGCTTGATACGCAGCGCCTGCCTTGGTGCGTGTGCCATTGGCCTCGGTTGAGTATTTCCGTTAGCCTTCTCGCCCTTGCTAAGCTTTCCCGTGACGAAATGTGCTGCCCTTCATTGGCTCTTTTTCATCTTACAAGTTCTTTAACTTAATCCGTAAATATCAAAGGTGTCTCATCCGATCCAAACACCTTTCCTGTTTTTAGCGGTTTTAGATGAATTTCTATACCGCTGTCATTAGCCATAGAATCGACAATTCCGGCGTTCGTGTGATCCAGAATCCACATTACGATCTTCCGTACTGAAACAGTATCAGAAAACAGAATTCGACAAGTCGACTTTCTCTCTGTCATCTTCAGTTTTGGTACCAGTATGGTCACTCGGCTACTAAACAGACGGTTTTGATTGGCTTGGTATCTACGTACGATAACAATTTTTTAGGGCTTTTTATCAGATTGCTTGACAAAATTATACTTGGTTTTGCTTATTCGATGTACACACTGAATAACATATGGGA
The DNA here is from genome assembly GCF_021461385.2 of Schistocerca piceifrons. Lineage (NCBI taxonomy): Eukaryota > Metazoa > Arthropoda > Insecta > Orthoptera > Acrididae > Schistocerca > Schistocerca piceifrons. The sequence continues at coordinate 46,859,201 of NC_060139.1, read as the reverse complement.
TAGTCCACAACGCTGACTCACTTCCATGTTAGCCACTGCTTCTTTTTCATGACAGTACAAGTAGTAAATAACATTCGCTCCCAACATTTCATCTCTGCTTGCTCCAGGATTTCAAACAATGAGCCGTAGGAACAGTCTTTCCTAGCGTGACCCTCCACTTCTCCCAAACCCAAACTGATGTTCCCCATGGTCGGCATCTGCCAGATTATCCATTCTTATGTCAACGATTCGTGTTAGTATTTTACAATTATCGTTTATTAAACTAACGGCTTGGTAATACATCTATCAATATTTTCCTACTTTCGAATGCGAATTGCTACATTCTTCTTGAAAATCTCATTTTAGAAAATTGCGAATGTTGTAGAAATGTTGCAAAGAGAAAAAAAATAAAATAAAAGTCAGCGGTAACATACGTTCGAGGCGTCGTCTTTTCCATTGAAGACTTACAATCCACTTCTTGGTTCATATTCTTATAATGTTTCATAAACAAGGTAAACATGATTTTTCAGTATCGTTTCTCTCCTAATGCTTGTATGCTATAAATATTTGTGGTGTCTGTTCTGTTGGACTGACACGGACACCACAAATACATTTAGTACAAAAAAATTGTTCAAATGGCTCTGATCACTATGGGACTTGACATCTGAGGTCATCTGTCCCCTAGACTTAGAACTACTTAAACCTAACTAACTTCACAACATCACACACATCCATGCCCGAGGCAGGATTCGAAACTGCGATCTTAGCAGCAGCGCCGTTCCGGACTGAAGCGCCTAGGACCGCTCGGCCACAGCGGCCGGCTACATTTAGTACCAACTGCGTTAGTAAAAGAGAGAAGACCTCTCAGTAGGTTGTATGTGGTATCGTATTTAAGAATCGGCTACGGAAGTTTAGTGCGGTCATGCGGAAACGAGCGTTTTAGAAAATTGCTAATGCTGTAGAAATGTTGCAAAGAGGAAAAAAAAAAAATCTGCGGTAACATACGTTCGAGGCGTCGTCTTTTCCATTGAAGACCTACTATCCACTTCTGGGTTCATATTCTTATAATGTTTCATAAACAAGGTAAACATGATTTTTCAGTATCGTTTCTCTCCTAATGAACCAACATCCCGTTAAATGGCGTAGGGCTTGTCCAGAGTCTATTATCTTTCGAAGAGTTACCTTCAGATGCAACTCTTCTTCCAGTATATCACACCCATCACAACTTCTTACTTTAAAGTGATACGATAACATCCTGTGAACAATGCTCCTCTATCTCTAATCAGCATTATGTTTTTATTTATTTATTTCGATGGGGGTGGAAAGCGGAGTCACTTGCCAGAAAGTATGGAAAGGTGACCAAATGGTACCTCATATGTAGCAATCTAAGAATAATATATTGCGAACAATGAATTGAAGTTGGTGGTGGTCTAATTTGAAACCATTGGTGATTATCAGACCTATCTGAATCCCTCAGTGACATATGGTGTGATACACGTGCGTTGCGAGCTATTATGATTTATTCAGTGCGTAATATTCAGATTCCTTTTCATTCGGGAGTTTTCATTTTTCTTCCCCTTGGAAGAGCCTATAGACGCTGTAAATCTTTCCGAAATGGATTAGGGAGGTGTAGAGTTGGACACACACAACGACCGAGACATTTCTCCTTCACACTGTGATGTAAGGAATCTCCTGTCCGAAACTGTAGTAGCTTTTCTTTACTCAATTAGTTGTCGGTACAAAAAAAAACAGAACGTATCAAACAACAGAGCGACGGCAAAAACCGTGAGGAGGAATAACAGCAGATGGCGCTGTGGGGTTAGGGGCTTGCTTCTGTGCATGACCCCACAAGTATGACTGTTGGCCCGTAGTGGCTTTTTTTGTACGTAGGTCGTCTGAAGAAAGAATGGGACCATAAATCGCTTCATGAGAAGCTGACGGTGCTTCTTTTTTGCTGTCCTGACTATGTAATATACAGAAGCCACGTCCTGTCAGCGACGTGATGTCCCCTCTGGAAATGTGATACACAACAATATGTTATTCTGAGCATGCTGCCTCTCAAGTTGCTATGGTCATGATGCTGTACAATAAAAAATCAAGCTGTAAAAGTGATTAAAGAAAATAATTAAAACAGTTTGTCAGCGAGTAGTGGAACACTCTCACGACACACTGGATATGGAAGCGACAACAGTCGATGTAGCAACAAAATACTAGTCAGGTTGTGGACGACCTAAATACTTAACTGTCTATGCTATGTTCATCCTACTGGGTAATAATGCGCAAGCACAATAAAAAAAGCATGTTTTACTGTTGTTATCATACAAGGGAGAACAAATGAACTAGAGGTAGCCCCGGCTTTGCGGAAATGGAGACGGGAAGCAGGTCATAATTTTGAGAAACTAACAACTACTGAAAAACTGTATTTATTAATCATCAAATTTATTAATTGATATGTACTACCTATGATGTATTTACACTGAGAGAATACACGATATATGTAAATACTCTTCTGCTGCGAAGCAGATGAGTTTAAAATACATTCGGTATTCACATTTTAGTAGGTTTTTGACATTGGCTGGCAACATGCAAAAATCTTCACGAGTTGGAAGGACAACGCTAGTGCAAGCATCTAGAGCCCACAGGCACCTGAAATTTTCAGTTATGAAGATAATAGCGGTAAAGGGCAAAAGAGTTTCGATATTTGACAAGTGGCTCTCGGAAACTTGCTACTCATCAATATCCAATACATATCCTGGTCTTCGTGACAGTGATGCAGAACTGTTCCTTGTATCTGCGAGATGTGGCAGGCTGAAGGTTCGGTTTGCGAAAATAGTAATTTTCTCGCTATTCCACCATGAGTACTTGGATTCGGGTGCAATATATACCAAGCAGGTTAGATGGCGTTCTCAGCGAAAATGAATTATTAGGATCGATATCTGGTAGTGTAAGGTACTTGTAACAGATCTCTCGCTATTTCAACCCTAAGTAAAAAAGCAGATTAATAGTTACCATATCGTATTTCATTACCTTGTTATCAGTACAGAAACAACCATCACGTAGCACTGTCATCCGCCTGTGCTCATAAATAGACACGCAAATTAATATGGGGACGGTGACACCGGCAGCGGACCCATGTTAACTGCCATCTGAACTTTAGAGGTGTTGTGTACACCGTCCGAAAGAGTTGTAGAACAATGAATATTTCTTCCTGGATGGAATTCAGAACAGCAATGCTAACTTAGTATCGATGTGTAGATGGGATGAAGGGAAATCCGTTTAATTATTTGCCATAGATGTGAGATCATTTGTTTTCCGCAGTCTCAGCTGCGAGACATAAATGACTGACGACTAGTTTCGATCGTATGTAATGATCATCATCAGACATGAGTGTTCACCAGTGACGGTCGGTCAAAACCTTTCGGTAAAAGTAATAAACTTGGAGCTACATTATAAACAGATTCAAACATAACAGCGTTAAATTCTAGTTAACCTGGATACATTTTCTGTGACTGCACAACAGTCACGTTTCTTCATCGTGTGATTCTAGCAGGATTTCAGTGATTAATGATAACCATCTCAGCTGTATCATTACATATTTATTGTGTACGACCGGTTTAGCTTCTCTGAACATCTTCAGTTTGCCGAGTTCTGCTGAATTCAAGACTTAAATGGTCTGGTTGTCGTATGAACATTTATGTCCTGACTCCAGTACAATTCGGTATCCTGAAGACGTTGCCGGCCGGTATGGCCGAGCGGTTAAAGGCGCTACAGTCTGGAACCGCACGACCGCTACGGTCGCAGGTTCGAATCCTGCCTCGCGCATGGATGTGTGTGATGTCCTTAGGTTAGTTAGGTTTAAGTAGTTCTAAGTTCTAGGGGACTTATGACCACAGCAGTTGAGTCCCATAGTGCTCTGAGCCATTTGAACCTGCAGACGATCAAAAGAGACAAAAGCGGTCGTACACAATAAATGTTTAATAATAGAGCTAAGGTGATTTTCATTAATCATTAACATTTTCAGCTGTGTACTCACCATGATCAGGATTATTTCAAGGATTATTATCTTTACCAATCAATTTTGAGAGATCACCAACGACGAAAACTTAGATCTGAAGATAACTGTATAGGATTGAAATTAGACATCAGTCAACAGGTTCGTGTAACTGTAAAAATACACTGTCGTTAAAACACATAAACTTCATTTTTTTCCGTGGAAACTTAGTGTTATGATTTTGGCCCAACTTTGAACTGTTACCTTGCTTTTTATTGAGGTTATCGTGGAAGTAGCAAGGAAAGAATTGCAGGCTGTATGTGAGTGTGAGAGATTTGCGTTCTTTGGTCCAGAACTCAGGATTTAGGAATTTTTTTACAATTGGATTACTACAGGGCATTCGTCATTACTGTTGATGACTATTTTAACCTTGGCTTGCTAGTCAGAGAGAGGCTAGACGTCTGTGAAGACTCTTTTGCAAGCACAGCACAGCCAAAAACTGATCGGGTCCCGTCGATAAAATTTTGTAATCAGAGGCTGAATACGTCGCATAATTATTGCTCTCGCGTGCTGTACATCGTTAAGAGCACATCGATTCCGACCACAGTCATACGCGAGACTACGTACGACGTCATGGCGTCACAGTCGTTTGATTGTTTCCCATGAATACTGATTTTAAGAAGACAGATTCTGTTCTAAAGCTCTGTTCACATTGTCTTTTTGTCACTACGTGCACAGGACTAAAATACGGTCCATTATGTGCAGTCTGTCTTACCTTAATTTAGATTTCACCTTTACCACATCCAGACGGGAAAATTTCCAGATATTTGAAGTCTATTCTTTTTAACTGTCAGATCTTCGCCTGTTAGACAAACTCCTCCATTTTTCACCTCATTATTGACCATGTAAGTACTGTTTTCTTAACTGCTGAGCAACTATGCTATCAGTAAAACTGGCCATAACCAAATGAATGAAGTCTTTTAACTTCTTAGCACAGTGTCGTCTGCGAAGTTACTGTGAGATAATGTTATTCGGCAAAGTTGGCAATTTTAGTTCGCGAGCTGTTAGTGGGGCTGGTAAGATTCGGTGTTGCGAGTGTATAGCAGATCACCAATTGCGACTTTGACCTTGCAATTAAGGAAAACCTCCCGATAAGCTTGGTCGAAACCAGGGAAGTGAAACTATTTTACTTCTGGGAGGATATAGTGCATTATCCTAGACAAAAAGCTTAAATGTGTGTGTGTGTGTATTAGTTAATTTGTTAGTTATAGTTAGGTAGTTAGTTAGTTTCATGTTCCGATCATTTACACGATAGATCGTAGTGGCGTGGAACGAGTAATTCTACATACAGCTTAATTTTTAACTATATCTACAACCTGAATATTTATAAAGAATTTTCTTTGTTTAGAAAAAATTGTGAGTTAGTAATTCCTAACCTCCACCTTTTACATATTACAGTAATAGAAATTCAACTAAAGAACAGAAAAAGTGGTCAAGGATAAACTTTTTTGGTTTGTTTCCCAATTTTACTTTGGTATCTGTGAGACTTTTTATATTACTCGGTAAGTTATCAAAAATTATTGTTGCAGCATGGTGCACCCCTTGCTGTGCTAAAAACAACCTTAATGTGGAATAATGAATGTCATTTTTCCATGTGATATTGTAATTGTGTACATTATTGTTCCTTCTGAAATGCAACTAACTTCATGAGGGAATCAACATACTGTGAACCAGTAGTCAGAATGCCCAACTCTTTAAACACATGTCTACAAGATGATCGTCAATGTGCATCACATATTTCTCTCACAGCACGTTTTGACAAATGAAGACTCGTTTCTTGAAAATCAATTACCTCAGAACATAGTTCCATACGACATTATTGAAAGAAAATATGCAAAGTATATCAGCTTACCGATTTGTCTCTTCTCCAAGATTTGCAACAATTCTAAGTGGAGAAGTGGCAGAAATAAGTTGTTTTAGAAGCTCTAAAATGCACTATTTCCAGTTTAAATTCACATCAGTATGAACACATAAGAATTTTAAAGTTGTCGAACTATTTTCCTCAAAAAATGGTTCAAATGGCTCTGAGCACTATGGGACTTAACATCTGAGGTCATCAGTCAAATGGTTCAAATGGCTCTGAGCACTATGGGACTTAACATCTGTGGTTATCAGTCCCCTAGAACGTAGAACTACTTAAACCTAACTAACCAAAGGACATCACACACATCCATGCCCGAGGCAGGATTCGAACCTGCGACCGTAGCGGTCACGCGGTTCCAGACTGAAGCGCCTAGAACCGCACGGCCACACCGGCCGGCAGGTCCTCAGTCCGCTAGAACTTAGAACCACTTAAACCTAACTAACCTAAGGACATCACAAACATCCATGGCCGAGGTAGGATTCGAACCTGCGACCGTGGTGGTCGCACGGTTTCAGACTGAAGCGCCTGGAACCGCTCAGCCACATCGGCTAGCTGTTATTTCCTCACCATGTATTATATTCATCACTGGTGTAGTACCTTTAGATGTGCAGAAGTGAATATATCGTTTCTTTTTAAAATTGAAGACGAGACCATTCGCAGAAAACCCTTCAATGACACTTTTAAGAGCACTGTTTACTATTTTTTCTGTTTGTGTTTGTATGCTTGGGTCGATTAAGATACTAGTGCCATGTACAGAAAGAGCTAATTCTGCTTCTTGTATATTAGACAGAAGATCGTTTACAAGCATGAGGAACAACAATGTACCTAAGAGTGAACTTTGGGGAATTCCATACGCGATTTCTCCTTAGTCAGTATGATTTCCCCGGACTACAAAGGCTGAATTACTAAATACAACTTTTTGCATTGCTGGGGTTAGATGTAACATTAAACTCTGGGTGGCGGTACCATAATTCCCATAAACCTTCTATTTGTCTAACAGAATATTGTGAGTAACACAATAAATAAATAAATGGCGTGTGACGAGGGCCTCCCGTCGGGTAGACCGCTCGCCTGGTGCAAGTCTTTCGATGTGACGCCACATCTTTTTTCTCATTTTGTTCGATGTTGTTCGTTGCATTTGTCCCAGGACACCCGTTCAAGTTCAGTGTTGAGCCGTTGACTCAGTTTTTATTTATTTATTTATTTATTACAGAGGGTAGCTAACCCTCTGACCGAAGACGCTGAGCTACCGTGCCGGCCCACTTAGGTGACTTGCGTGTCGTTGGGGAGGAAATGATGATGATAAGGACACAACACTCAGTCCCTGAGCGGAGAAAATCTCCGACCCAGCCGGGAATCGAACCCGGGACCTTAGGATTGACAGTCCGTCGCGCTGACCACTCAGCTACCGGGGGCGGACAGTAACACAATCAAATGTCTTCGACAGGTTTTGGAAAACGAAGTCAGCAGTGTGTGTGTGTGTGTGTGTGTGTGTGTGAGAGAGAGAGAGAGAGAGAGAGAGAGAGAGAGAGAGGTTGAGCATGGTACTCTATTGAAGGCTGTAGGAGACAGCGGAATTTCCTTGTGTGAGGCAGCTTTCTATGTTTAACTATTCCGAGTTTCCTGCAGTGGGGCTCATATTGCAGATAGTTAATCCGATACACGTATCGTCTAAAGATCACAAAGCCTTAAAGCTCTCAGTTATTGAAAGAGAAAATATCTCAGTTAAGGATATCAGAGATGAACGAAAAAGAAACGGCGTTACGATGACATTGTGGATTGGTTCAAATGGCTATGAGAACTATGGGACTTAGCATCTGAGGTCATCAGTCCCCTAGAACTTAGAACTACTTACACCTAAATAACCCAAGGACATCACACACATCCATGCCCGAGGCAGGATTCTAACCTGCGACCATAGCGGTCGCGCGGTTCCAGACTGAAGCGCCTAGAACCGCTCGGCCACCATGGCCGGCCATTGTGGGATTAAACTGTGATGCAACAACACATAAACACCTGACGGGGCTTAGTGAGAGATTGTGTAGTGTGTCTAGAACGTCTCATATGAGGGGAAGACTTTCATATAGTGGTTCCGAATGCATGCTGTGTGCGTTCCACGCACAGAATTCTACTCGTGCGCAGTCAGACACAGCATACACATTAGGATCATTGGCATAATAGAGGCTAGTCACAGGCTCCGCAATGTGAGCAGGGATATGAATGTCACATCATTTCGTGGCATTTGAAAAGGTTCTTACAGGGTGGAATTATTTAGCAGCAGCTTCGTCAAGGTCGCCTATGCGCCACAACGAACTGTCAGAATCTCATTCCTGCCTCGGGTGCCCAAATCCATCCAGATACCACAGCATCTCAGGGTGAAACATTATTCGCAGACGGTGCGTCATCGTCTTCGAATCGTGCTCTGTATGCGACGCACTAGATGCCTAATCACCACGCAATATGACTTAGAAAGGACCTAAGAAATAGGAGCAGTCACGCAGTTTTGAGATTGACACCGTCTACTCAATTTGGGCTCCGTGGGGCACATTACGATCCCGTTGGAATTGTGGAGGAAGGTTATTATGGTGGCGCTACCGTTCTTTTCGTGGATGATATCGTGTTAGTAGCACATATGCTGCTGGTTGTGTTTCACTGAGGTACTTCGACGTCTGTGACCTATGTGTATGACATGTTGCAATAATATGCTCGCAGTTTTTCGTTATCATGTAGATATGAGTACCATCTGATGGATAATAATGCTCGAGAAAACTGGCTGGTTCTGAGGACGCACATTTTTACGCTACGACTTCATGCAGACAACTGTTCAAAAAATTAGATACCGGTATACCAACAACAGCTTCATAGTATAGTAACTCCCTAATGAAATTTGTTGCAAAAAATTAGGCAGAAATTGAAAGTAATAGTGGAGATCACAATTACGACACAAATACCCTACGATACCTAGAAATTATTCTTAGTCTACCACAGAGAGGAGTACAGTTTTAGAAATAAGTTTCACAGTTTTAAAAATAAATTGAAGTCATTTCTGATTTACAACTTCCCTACACCGTCCATGAGTTTCTAACTACAGATTAAGATTAAAACGAAAAATCTACTTCTGATAGTGACCAGCAGCTATCAATGTTTTCACAGAGAAATATAGCTTACTAGTAAGCATATTGCCACGTTCCAAACAATGGTGAGCCGTCGCGAATATAATACCACGAAATATATAAAAAAATAGATAAAATTAAGTAACCTAAACTCATTTCTGTCGAACGATCAGCACGCTCTCTACATGAACCTGAACCAACGATGACGTTCTAATAAGTAACGCCTTCGAACTTGTTATGTGAAAACTAGGAAAGCTTTTTAAATAAAACAAACGTTATTAATATTGTTGTGGTCATCAGTCCTGAGACTGGTTTGATGCAGCTCTCCATGCTACTCTATCCTGTGCAAGCTGCTTCATCTCCCAGTACCTACTGCAACCTACATCCTTCTGAATCTACTTAGTGTATTCATCTCTTGGTCTCCCTCTACGATTTTTACCCTCCACGCTGCCCTCCAATGCTAAATTTGCGATCCCTTGATGCCTCAAAACATGTCCTACCAACCGATCCCTTCTTCTAGTCAAGTTGTGCCACAAACTTCTCTTCTCCCCAATCCTATTCATTACCTCCTTATTAGTTACGTGATCTACTCACCTTATATTCAGCATTCTTCTGTAGAACCACATTTCGAAAACTTCTATTCTCTTCTTGTCCAAACTAGTTATCGTCCATGTTTCGCTTCCATACATGGCTACACTCCATACAAATACTTTCAGAAACGACTTCCTGACACTTAAATCTATTCTCGATGTTAACAAATTTCTCTTCTTCAGAAACGCTTTCCTTGCCATTGCCAGTCTACATTTCATATCCTCTTTACTTCGACCATCATCAGTTATTTTACTCCCTAAATAGCAAAACTCCATTACTACTTTAAGTGTCTCATTTCCTAATCTAATTCCATCAGCATCACCCGATTTAATTTGATTACATTCCATAATCCTCGTTTTGCTTTTGTTGATGTTCATCTTATATCCTCCTTTCAAGACACTGTCCATTCCGTTCAACTGCTCTTCCAAGTCCTTTGGTGTCTCTGACAGAATTACAATGTCATCGGCAAACCTCAAAGTTTTTACTTCTTCTCCATGAATTTTAATACCTACTCCGAATTTTTCTTTTGTTTCCTTTACTGCTTGCTCAATATACAGATTGAATAACATCGGGGAGAGGCTACAACCCTGTCTCACTCCTTTCCCAACCACTGCTTCCCTTTCATGCCCCTCGACTCTTATAACTGCCATCTGGTTTTTGTACAAATTGTAAATAGCCTTTCGCTCCCTGTATTTTAGCCCTGCCACCTTCAGAACTCCAGTATTCCAGTTAACATTGTCAAAAGCTTTTTCTAAGTCTACAAATGCTAGAAACGGAGGTTTGCCTTTTCTTAGTCTTTCTTCTAAGATAAGTCGTAAGGTTAGTATTTCCTCACGTGTTCCAAAATTTCTACGGAATCCAAACTGATCTTCCCCGAGGTCCGCTTCTACCAGTTTTCCCATTCGTCTGTAAAGAATTCGCGTTAGTATTTTGCAGCTGTGACTTATTAAACTGATAGTTCGGTAATTTTCACATCTGTCAACACCTGCTTTCTTTGGGATTGGAATTATTATATTCTTCTTGAAGTCTGAGGGTATTTTGCCTGTCTCATACATCTTGCTCTCCAGATGGTAGAGTTTTGTCATGACTGGCTCTCCCAAGGCCACCAGTAGTTCTAATGGATTGTTGTCTACTCCCGGGGCATTGTTTCGACTCAGGTGTTTCAGTGCTCTGTCAAACTCTTCACGCAGTATCTTATCTCCCATTTCACCTTCATCTACATCCTCTTCCATTTCCATAATATTGTCCTCAAGTACATCGCCCTTGTATAAACCCTCTATATACTCCTTCCACCGTTCTGCCTTCCCTTCTTTGCTTAGAACTGGATTTCCATCTGAGCTCTTGATATTCATACAAATGGTTCTCTTCTCTCCAAAGGTCTCTTTAATTTTCCTGTAGGCAGTATCTATCTTACCCCTAGTGAGACAAGCCTCTACATCCTTACATTTGTCCTCTAGCCATCCCTGCTTAGCCATTTTGCACTTCCTGAGACGTTTGTATTCCTTTTTGCCTGCTTCATCCACTGCATTTTTATATTTTCTCCTTTCATCAATTAAATTCAATATTTCTTCTGTTACCCAAGGATTTCTATTAGCCCTCGTCTTTTTACCTACTTGATCCTCTGCTGCCTTCACTGCTTCATCCCTCAGAGCTACCCATTCTTCTTCTACTGTATTTCTTTCCCCCATTCCTGTCAATTGTTCCCTTATGCTCTCCCTGAAACTCTCTACAACCTCTGGTTCTTTCAGTTTATCCAGGTCCCATCTCCTTAAATTCCCACCTTTTTTCAGTTTCTTCAGTTTCAATCTGCAGTTCATAACCAATAGATTGTGGTCAGAATCCATATCTGCCCCTGGAAATGTCTTACAATTTAAAACCTGGTTCCTAAATCTCTGTCTTACCATTGTATAATCTATCTGATACCTTTTAGTATCTCCAGGATTCTTCCAGGTATACAACCTTCTTTTATGATTCTTGAACCAAGTGTTAGCTATGATTAAGTTATGGTCTGTGCAACATTCTACAAGGCGGCTTCCTCTTTCATTTCTTCCCCCCAATCCATGTTCACCTAGTATGTTTCCTTCTCTCCCTTTTCCTACTGACGAATTCCAGTCACCCATGACTATTAAATTTTCATCTCCCTTCACTACCTGAATAATTTCTTTTATCTCATCATACATTTCATCAATTTCTTCATCATCTGCAGAGCTAGTTGGCATATAAACTTGTACTACTGTAGTAGGCATGGGCTTTGTGTCTATCTTGGCCACAATAATGCGTTCGCTGTGCTGTTTGTAGTAGCTAACCCGCACTCCTATTTTTTATTCATTATTAAACCTACCCCTGCATTACCCCTATTTGATTTTGTATTTATAACCCTGTAATCACCTTACCAGAAGTCTTGTCCCTCCTGCCACCGAACTTCACTAATTCCCACTATATCTAACTTTAACCTATCCATTTCCCTTATTAATATTATACATCTTTATTCTTGATGTCTACATATTTTCAGCCTTCTGCCGCTGGAGGGCTCCGCATTTTAGAGGGTAATATGGCGACGCATAAAGTGACTATGTCAGTGCGTGAGAAACAGCGTGCTGTAACCGAGTTTCGAATTCGCAGAGTTCGTCCACACGTTGAGCTCCCTTTTCTTTAGCAGAACTAGCTAGACCACACACGAGCACTGCGAGATCTGCAACAATCCGACACTTTGTTTCGCTGTCATCGATAATCCTCCATGGCGTCCTGACTTGGCCCCCAACCATTTTCAATTTCGAAAACTTTCAGAACACCATCGAGGACTTGACTGTGACAGTGATGAAGCGCTGCAAGCAGAAGTGAGGTTGTGGCTCCGTCAAAAAATCAAACTTTCTAAAGTTACGGTATGAATAAACTGGTCTCTCGGTCGCAGAAATGTATTCGTCACAGGGGTAGTTATGGTAGTAAATAAACATGTACATATTAAGAATAAATATGTAGAATGTTAAAGCATTTGTTGCATTTAAAAAGATATAAGAGTTTCCACACAAAAATTCGGAGGCATTACTTTTCAGCAGCCATAGATTTGCAGATATAACATCACTACTAAGAAAACTCCTCGTCAGTAATACACACATAAAAAAGTTTTGCATCACTCCGGTTCCCAGAACTTCTGAAGATAGACGTTAACAATGGATATTGCATCACAGACACAATCCCTTTGACTGTTCAGAGTTTCACTAAACCCTCCCAAAGATGTAAACAACCATGCATGAGCAGCGCCTATTAGACGGCGGGGATCCGACAGCCGATCAGTTTCAGTCATTCCATCAGGAAGGAGGTAAACGGTTCGCGTTGTCCGTAGTTCAACCATGCCTAGAGGGTCAATACCGCGGTTCGATCGCGTCCGCATTGTTACTTTGTGCCAGGAAGGGCTCTCAACAAGGGAAGTGACCAGCCGTCTCAGAGTGAACGAAAGCGATGTTGTTCGGACGTGGAGGAGATACAGAGAGACAGGAACTGTCGATGACATTCCCCATTCAGGCCGCCCAAGGGTTCTACTAATGCAGTGGATGACCGCTACCTACGGATTATGGCTCGGAGGAACAGCAACGCCACCAAGTTGAATAATGCTTTTCGTGCAGCCAAAGGACGTCGAGTTACGGCTCAGACTGTGTGCAATAGGCTGCATGATGCGCAACTTCACTCCGGATGTCCATGGCGAGGTTCATCTTTCCAACCACGACACCATGCAGCGAGGTACAGATGGGCCCAACAACATGCCGAATGGACCGCTTGGTATCGGCATCGCGTTCTCTTCACCGACGAGTGTCGCATATGCCTTCAATCAAACAATCGTCGGAGACGTGCTTGGAGGCAACCCGGTCAAGCTAAACGCCTTAGACACACTGTTCAAAAAATGGTTCAAATGGCTCTGAGCACTATGGGACTTAACTTCTAAGGTCATCAGTCCCCTAGAACTTAGAACTAATTAAACCTAACTAACCTAAGGACAGCCGGCCAGGGTGGCCGAGCGGTTCTAGGCGCTACTGTTTGGAGCCGCGCGACCGCTACGGTCGCAGGTTCGAATCCTACCTCGGGCATGGATGTGTGTGTGATGTCCTTAGGTTAGTTAGGTTTAAGTGGTTCTAAGTTGTAGGGGACTGATGACCCTAGAAGTTAAGTCCCATAGTGCTCAGAGCCATTTGATTTAACCTAAGATCATCACACACATCCATGCCCGAGGCAGGATTCGAACCTGCGACCGTAGCGGTCGTACGGTTCCAGACTGTAGCGCCTAGAACCGCTCGGCCACCCCGGCCGGCAGACACACTGTCCAGCGGATTCTGCAATGTGGAGGTTCCCTGATGTTTTGGGGTGGCATTGTATGGGGCCGACGTACGCCGCTGGTGGTCATGGAAGGCGCCGTAACGGCTGTACGATACGTGAATGCCATCCTCCTGCCGATAGTGCAACCATATCGGCAGCATATTGGTGAGGCATTCATCTTTATGGATGACAATTAGCATCCCCATCGTGCACATCTTGTGAATGCCTTTCTTCAGGATAACGACATCGCTGGACTAGAGTGGCCAGCATGTTCTCCAGACAAGAACCTTATCGAACATGTCTGGGATAGATTGGAAAGGGCTGTTTATGGACCACGAGACCCACGAACCACTATGAGGGGTCTACGCCGAATCGCCCTTGAGGAGTGGGACAATCTGGACCAACAGTGCCTTGATGAACTTGTGGGTAGTATGCCACGACGACTACCGGCATGAATCAGTGCAAGAGGGCCTGCTACTGGGTATTAGAGGTACCGGTGTGTACAGCAATCTGGACCACCACATCTGAAGGTATAACTGTATGGTGGTACAACATGCAATGTGTGGTTTTCAAGAGCAATAAAGAGGGCGGAAATGATGTTCATGTTGATATCTATTGCAATTTGCTGTACAGGTTCAGGAACTCTCCGAACTGCGGTGATGCAAAACTTTTTTTGATGCGTGTGGAACGTGTTATCACAACCCATGTTCTGTACGCAAGAGAAGTACAGGGATGCCATACTCCTTGCCGGGCGTGGTCCTCTAGCGGTGTACGTGTGTATGGGAACCGAAAGGTCGCAGGATCGACCCAGTCTGATCACGAAAATTTTTCAGTCTGGCTTTCACATGTCAATGTTGCGAAAGTTTGCCGGGAATAATATGTGTTTTGAATCCCACGTTAAGCTGTAGGTTCGCTTACCCTGGTAGTATTACTGACGTAGGTTAAGGATGTGCAACTTGCCTTAATGGGGCCCAATTGAAACATCTGCAGCAGGCCTTTGAACCACACGAAATTATTATTATTATTATTATTATTGTACTAGACCTACTGAGTACCACATACGGCGCATTGCTGCTAGATATTGTCTTCGTGCCACACATGCACCACAATATTGGGAGACCAATTTGCAGTGCAGAAAGTTGTGAGGTGTTTCGTGGATCTCACAGACTCATTTACTGGCATGAGTGTAGATGAACCATGGACAAATGACTGAGAAAAATGAATAGACATTTTAAGAAATGAGGAGTTGAGTTACGCTTCCTTCCTCCCTCTGCCGATGCTTAATAGTTCGAAGCCTAGAATGGACGCCTGGGGAGTCATGGACCAACGAGAGGACTGTGCAGGTCCTGGGCCCCCCTGCAAAGTACAGTTTATCAATTTACTGTTTTCGTTTCCAAACATGCAGAATAAAGTAGAATGAAAACTGAGAGGCTTGGTAATGGCAAAGAATTCCAATTTTTAATCGCTTGTCTGAGGGCTAGCAGACATGGATGGATTCACGGCATGAGTGGATACAGAACACATGCCAGTCAGCTAATCGCGGCCATGCACGTGCTGCCAACGACAAATCCTGCATGTCCCAGAGTCTAAGGAAGTGGAGTAAGAGAAGGAAAAGGCGGCTGTTAAGAAAATTAGAGCAGAAGACATACCATTCCTAAGCGTAGGCGGAAAAGGCATTCGCAATACTCACACGCTGATATAGCGACGGTCTGTAGAGCTCAAAATGATAGCGCTACCAGCCTCCGTAACTGACGTTGCAGACACACACCTATGTGGTGGCGCTCGATTCGGAGGTACGCCAGTTCGTTTCCTGGTGGTGCCAGTATTTGGTCGGCAAAGGGACGAGAGGTGGTGGCGTAAAGTTCCTGTTCAACAGTCTTTGCGTCAGTGTCCTAGATTAAATTACAAATTTCTCAGCAGCGTCTCGCAAAGTGGAGGCACGTGACGCTGTTGAAGATGATCCGTCCATCAGATGGGAACGTTAAACTCAGCGGATCTCTTGGTGCTATTCGAGAGAAAGAGGCCGTGTGCCGGTTTCGGTTTAACGATCTCCCTAATCTCATCATCGACATTCAACACAAAAACAGCAATACACTAAACGCTCATTAATTAGACGTACCTACAGTCCACTTCCCACCACGAAAGGGACCAGCAAGAACACACTTTCCGCTAGATGGCTGAACCCACATCACGTGTGATCTCCCAGCCAAGAAAGCCATGTGAAATTCAATTTTTTAATCGTGATGCTAAGTGAAGTGCTGGTTACTGTGATTGCACACTTCGATTATGCACCGTGCAAATTATGATTTTGCCAAAGTTGTGTACGTTTTTGGCTTTTATAGTTCTTAAATCAACTGCGTGACATATGAGTGTGTCAAACGTGACGAGCATTCGTCAAATAATGTATTTGAATTTTAATTTTGTGATGTACTAAGCTCTGCGACAAATAACGTACTATTAAAACACTAATTACTTTTGTTATTACTATAATTAATGTCGTAGGCATTTATGGCGTCTTATAAGTTGGAATAATGGAAGTTCACATTTGTAGGCAAGGGTTATGGGTAGGGGAGGGTTGGGAAGGGGGGGGGGGGGAGAGATGGTGGTGCTGATGAAAGACGTAAATTATGGACATGGAAAATCTACAGTATCAGACGTCCTGATTGTTGTTGTTGTTGTTGTTGTTGTTGTGGTCTTCAGTCCTGAGACTGGTTTGATGCAGCTCTCCATGCTACTCTATCCTGTGCAAGCTTCTTCATCTCCCAGTACTTACTGCAACCTACATCCTTTTGAATCTGTTTAGTATATCCATCTCTTGGTCTCCCTCTACGATTTTTACCCTCCACGCTGCCCTCCATTACTAAACTGGTGATCCCTTGATGCCTCAGAACATGTCCTGCCAACCGATCACTTCTTCTAGTCAAGTTGTGTGACCTCTTCTCCCCAATTCTATTCAATACCTCTACATCAGTTATGTGATCTACCCATCTAATCGTCAGCATTTTTCTGTAGCACCCCATTTCGAAAGCTTCTATTCTCTTCCTGTCTAAACTATTTATCGTCCATGTTTCACTTCCATACATGGCTACACTCCATACAAATACTTTCAAAAACGACTTCCTGACGCTTAAATCTATACTCGATGTTAACAAATTTCTCTTCCTCACAAATGATTTCCTTGCCATCGCTAGTCTACATTTTATATCCTTTCTACTTCGACCATCATCAGTTATTTTGCTTCTCAAATAGCAAAACTCCTTTACTACTTTAAGTGTCTCATTTCCTTATTTAATTCCCTCAGCATCACCCGATCGACTACAATCCATTGTCCTCGTTTTGCTTTAGTTGATGTTCATCTTATACCCTCCTTTCAAGACACTGTACATTCCGTTCAACTGCTCTTCCAAGTCCTTTGCTGTCTCTGACAGAATTACAATGTCATCGGCAAACCTCAAAGTTTTTATTTCTTCTCCATGGATTTTAATGCCTACTCCGAACTTTTCTTCTGTTTCCTTTACTGCTTGCTCAATATACAGATTGAATAGCATCGGGGAGAGGCTACAACCCCGTCTCACTCCCTTCCCAATCACTGCTTCCCTTTCATGTCCCTCGATTCTTATAACTGCCATCTGCTTTCTGTACAAATTGTAAATAGCCTTTCTCTCCCTGTATTTTACCCCTGCCACCTTCAGTATTTGAAAGACAGTATTCCAATCAACATTGTCAAAAGCCTTCTCTAAGTCTACAAGTGCTAGAAACGTAGGTTTGCCTTTCCTTAATCTTTCTTCCAAGATAAGTCGTAGGGTCAGACGTCCTGATAATCAGCAATAATAGTCTTCGGGTGTGTGTGTGTGTGGGGGGGGGGGGGGAGAGGGTGGATATTATTTTAATCCTCCTCTCCCCAGTCAAAGATGAAACATTTCGAAAATCACAATGAATCACATGCAAACTGTGACACTCTCCAAAACTTGTCCCTGAATCAGCGCTTACTTGCGATGGCTTTTTTTATATATGCCGGCCCGCCTTTCGCCGTTTAGAGTTCACATATAAGGCTTAGAACGTAACTAAGGGATCAAACCTTAGTTTAGACACGTTCGGTGGCCAGACTGTGCCACGGAAAGCACCGCCGTGATGGCTGCGATAGCGCCGCACACATTTAGAGCTCTTCTGGCACGGGGGGTCACAGCGGAGTGCAGCCCTCTGGTCTCCTCCAAGGCAGGAACGCCAGCCATTGGGGGGGGGGGGGGGGGTTGCGCCACCTGTCAAAACACGGCTGGCTGCAGCAGGGGTGCCGCCGCCGTCACCTCTGATTTATGGGCCACAGTCTGCTTACTGCTGGCGAGGCACGGCGGCTGGGGTCGCGCCACAGCGACGCCCTCCTGCAGGTGTCCGCTTACCCCGGGGTGCCGAATCTTACACCAAAGTTCAACAATGAAACTGCACTGGAACGTAGAACTTAATACCCAGGGAATTTTTTTAGCTTATTGGAACAAGCCGGCAACGAAGATTTAAAATAGTACACGTGTATCAAATCACAACGTAACTATTATTGCCGCAGCCCCGGCACCTGTGAACATCACAATGGGTGACCAACGCGATGAGACGGGTAGGGGCGTTCGGCAAGGCACTACGTAAGTGGAAAAACGTGCTAGTTAATAAAATATTTCAATTAGAAAATTTAATGCACTTTTGTCATAGATGACATGATGGAGACCGTGGCTGGTGTTTGAAGAGAAACGGTGATGGTGTTACGACAGCAACCAGCCACAAATTTACTTTCGGTTTCTTTATTCAAAGGGTACCGTTAACGGTTTCGAATCGTTGTGATTCATCCACAGACAGATTACACGCTTTCTGTATGACATGTGTTGTGTTTTTTCTGAGTGACACAGACCAACAAAATGAAATCAATATACAGGGCTATTACAAATGATTGAAGCGATTTCATAAATTCACTGTAGCTCCATTCATTGACATATGGTCACGAGACACTACAGAACGCGTGCTGGCAAGTTTCACGCGTAGCCCGCGGAAGTCGACGAATAAAGCAAGCAGGGAGCTAAACGTACCACAGCCGACGGTTTGGAAAATCTTACGGGAAAGGCTAAAGCAGAAGCTTTACCGTTTACAATTGCTTCAAGCCCTGACACCTGATGACAAAGTCAAACGCTTTGAATTTTCGGCGCGGTTGCAACAGCTCATTGAAGAGGCTGTGTTCAGTGCGAAACTTGTTTTCAGTGATGAAGCAACATTTTTTCTTAATGGTGAAGTGAACAGACACAATGTGCGAATCTGGGCGGTAGAGAATCCTCACGCATTCGTGCAGTAAATTCGCAATTCACCAAAAGTTAACGTGTTTTGTGCAATCTCACGGTTTAAAGTTTATGGCCCCTTTTTCTTCTGCGAAAAAAACGTTACAGGACACGTGTATCTGGACATGCTGGAAAATTGGCTCATGCCACAACTGGAGACCGACAGCGCCGACTTCATCTTTCAACAGGATGGTGCTCCACCGCACTTCCATCGTGATGTTAAGCATTTCTTAAACAGGAGATTGGAAAACCGATGGATCGGTCGTCGTGGAGATCATGATCAGCAATTCATGTCATGGCCTCCACGCTCTCCCGACTTAACCCCATGCGATTTCTTTCTGTGGGGTTATGTGAAAGATTCAGTGTTTAAACCTCCTCTACCAAGAAACGTGCCAGAACTACGAGCTCGCATCAACGATGCTTTCGAACTCATTGATGGGGACATGCTGCGCCGAGTGTGGAAGGAACTTGATTATCGGCTTGATGTCTGCCGAATCACTAAAGGGGCACATATCGAACATTTGTGAATGCCTAAAAAAACTTTTTGTGTTTTTGTATGTGTGCAAAGCATTGTGAAAATATCTCAAATACTAAAGTTATTGTAGAGCTGTGAAATCGATTCAATCATTTGTAATAACCCTGTAATTAAAACAGTTGCTCATAATAAAGGAAATAAACCCACAACAATAGGAAAACTCCACAACAAAATGCAGACAAAAACCACAGATCCACTTCACGGCAGTCACTTCAAGCCAAATCAGTGTGCCACTGAAGCCAAACTTAAATATGCTACTCTCCCATACATAGGCCCACTTTCATACCAAATAGCAAACTTATTTAAAAAGAAGAAAAATGTCACAATCAGCTTTTCCACAAATAATACATTACAACAAAAAGTAATCCATGATGTAAATACTTCCAAGAGTCCCTACCGTAAACCAGGAATATACAAACTCAAATGTGATACATGCCCAAAATTCTACATTGGACAGACAGGCAGAAGTTCCGAAATTAGATACAAAGAACATATTGATGCTTTAAGACTTGGTAACTTGAACAAATCAGCATTTGCAGCCCATATTGCTGAAGAAAATCATTCAGTGGGAAACATTGAGGACAACTTAAAAATTTTGCATTTAGCAGAAAAAGGAGCCACTACGAATATATTAGAAGAATTAGAAATGCACACACACAAAAACAGCACCCCAGACTACATCCTTAAAGAACAAACAGAGTTAAACCCTTTATGAAAAATTTCCAAAAATTACTTTCCAGCCTCCAAAGCAAATAATATTAGTACACCTATCTGCACACCAAGTAGCAAATTTATATGTTACTATAATTCTCATGATGCTAAATGTAATTAAATAATATACTATTTTACCTATACAGTTCTATATATATATATTAAAAAACTTTATATTTAATCTAACAATATCAACTCAAAAAATTCAATGTCTCTGTACTAGTGTAAAAGACACTACAGTTGCGTAAATGAATATATGATCCTTTCCAAGCGTAGGACGTCATCGTCAAATGTTACGATATATCATAGCATCTGTGATACTCATATGTTTGTACGCTCTTTGTATGTATCAACTCGCTTTATTTGTTCATGAGACCCAGAAAATATAAGATACAGGCTCCCAGGTAGATGCCATTTTCCTCGAATTCCGGAAAGCTTTCGATGCAGTTCCGCACTGTCGCCTGATAAACAAAGTAAGAGCCTACGGAATATCAGACCAGCTGTGTGGCTGGATTGAAGAGTTTTTAGCAAACAGAACACAGCATGTTGTTATCAATGGAGAGACGTCTACAGACGTTAAAGTAACCTTTGGCGTGCCACAGGGGAGTGTTATGGGACCATTGCTTTTCACAATATATATAAATGACCTAGTAGATAGTGTCGGAAGTTCCATGCGGCTTTTCGCGGATGATGCTGAAGTATACAGAGAAGTTGCAGCATTAGAAAATTGTAACGAAATGCAGGAAGATCTGCAGCGGATAGGCACTTGGTGCAGGGAGTGGCAACTGACCCTTAACATAGACAAATGTAATGTATTGCGAATACATGGAAAGAAGGATCCTTTATTGTATGATTATGTGATAGCGGAACAAACACTGGTAGCAGTTACTTCTGTAAAATATCTGGGAGTATGCGTGCAGAACGATTTGAAGTGGAATGATCATGTAAAATTAATTGTTGGCAAGGCGGGTACCAGGTAGAGATTCATTGGGAGAGTCTTTAGAAAATGTAGTCCATCAACAAAGGAGGTGCCTTACAAAACACTCGTTCGACCTATGCTTGAGTATTGCTCATCAGTGTGGGATCCGTACCAGATCGGGTTGACGGAGGAGATAGAGAAGATCCAAAGAAGAGCGGCGCGTTTCGTCATAGGGTTATTTGGTAACCGTGATAGCGTTACGGAGATGTTTAGCAATCTCAAGTGGCAGACTATGCAAGAGACGCGCTCTGTATCGCGGTGTAGCTTGCTCGCCAGGTTTCAAGAGGGTGCGTTTCTGGATGAGGTATCGAATATATTGCTTCCCCCTATTTATACCTCCCGAGGAGATCACGAATGTAAAATTAGAGAGATTCGAGCGCGCACGGAGGCTTTGAGACAGTCGTTCTTCCCGCGAACCATACGCGACTGGAACAGGAAACGGAGATAATGACAGTGGCACGTAAAGTGCCCTCCGCCACACACCGTTGGTTGGCTTGCGGAGTATAAATGTAGATGTAGAAAACATGTGGTGCGTGGTAGAAATCTTCTCAGTGACAAATCTAAAGTGTTCATTGAGAACAATTTACGTGTGCAACAATAAGAATGCAGTGGGAATGTATTTACATCTGTTGGACAAATGTTATGAAAACAAACACTCCAAACCGACGTTTCACGTAAGTCACATGCAACGAAAATCTGTAACGCAGCCATCTGTGTGTGGCGTGTTTATAATTTTGTGTTATTTATATTTTAGGACAATTAATCTGTAAAAAAAACGCACCACATGTCATAAAGAAAGCGTGTAACCCGTCTGAGGATGAATCACAACGATTCGAAACCGGTAACGGTACCCTTTGAATAAAGGAACTGAAAGATAATTAAAGTTTCCAGAAAGTTCATGGTGAGTTTTTCTAAAACCTGGAGATGCGAGTGTAAAACCAAAACTTCCACTCCATCGAGCAGCTACTGCGCAGCTGTTTGTACGTTGAAGGTGGCAGCAGTTGAAAACATGACGCAATAAAGACTACCGATTTGGGCCGATAGGTACTGAACGGAACTGGTGAGCAAAGATACTGCTAAGGGGACAGACAGTAGCACCTGTCGTCTGTTTTAAATCCTGTATTTTTATTGTTTTGATTATACGAAATTATGCTTCAAAAACCTGAATCTGAGGACAGTATTTTGTAAAAAGTAATTTCCCATTGTAAGTTGCAGTATGGCATCTCTGCTCGTACTACACTATATGTGGAATAATCCATCTAGCCCAAATTTTGTATGTATTTACCTCAAAGTCATTGTTGTAAAATAATAACAAATTATCTATAGAAGAATGGAAAGACTGATAGAAGCCGAGCTTGGCGAAGAACAGTTCGGGTCCTAGAAATGCAGGACCAATACTGACCCTACAACATGGTTTAAAGGATAGGTTAAAAATTAAGACATACATTTACATCCTTTTTATATTTAAGAAAAGCTTTCGCGAATGTTGGGTGGAATACGCTCTGAAACTCTCAAGGTAGTATGAATAAACACAGGTGTGAAAGCTTATTTGCAAGTTGAGAAACCAAATTGCAGTTATAAGAATGATAGGATGTGAAGTAGACGTTGACAAGGGATTAAGATAGGTTTGCAACCTATCCGCCATTGTGTTCACTGCTTACATGAAGCAAGTAATTGAAGAAAGGACGGAGAATTAATTTTCAGAGAGATGAAACAAAAAAAAAAAAAAATTGAGGTTTGCTGATCACAATGTAATTCTGTCAGCCAGGAGAGGACTAGAAAGAATAATTAAACGGAATAGATATAAAAGAGGTTATAAGACGAACATCAACGAAAGTAAAGCAAGGATAATGGAATGTAGCCTAATTCCCTCAGCAGCGATTAATTTGAGTAGGATATGAGACACTGAAAGTAACAGAAGATTTCTGCTATGTGGGCAGCAAAACAACTGATCCTGGCCAAGGCAGGACGATGTAAACCACAAACTGTCTATAGCAATAAAAGAATTTCTGAAAAACATGAATATGTTAAAGTATAATATAAATTTAAGAGTTAGAAACTTTTCCTGAAGTCTTTTGTCTGGAATGTAGCTTCCTAAAGAAGAGAAATATGGTCTACAAACAGGCCTAATTGAGGCAATAAGGACCTTTAGAAATTTCGCACTACAGAAGAATGCTGAAGACTGTATCGGTAGATAACTAGGATAACTACTGAGGAGGTAGTGAATATTATTGTGGAAAACAAAAATTTGTAGCTCAACTTGACTACAAAGAGGAATCTTTCGGTAGGACACATCCAGTGTCATCAATGAATCAGCAAGAGGGGTAGGTAAATATTGTAGAAGGAAACCAAGGAATGAATACAGAAAGCAGTTTCAAATGGGTATAGGTTGCAATAGTTACTCGCAGATGAAGAAGCTTGCACAGGATAGACAAACATATAGATCATCAAACCAATATTTGGACTGAAGATCACAACAACAAATAGCTAAAATGTCACAGGCCACAAGGAGCGTACCACAAAATGAAGAGGAACGCTGAAGACAAAGAATCATCTAGGGCTATGCAGACAAAACCTGCCGCAAGGCAGACAATCCAATGGTGATGACTGTATAAGCATTGTACTCGGTAGACTGAACTGTATTATGAAGAACATATCAACCAAAAAAGAATTTTAGCAAATATGGTAAAGTTCAAAGGACGATGAGTTAATAGCTTTTCCAAAGAATAAACGTGTTTCCTTAACTCTTGTTATCTTCTTAAAATCACTAAATATAAGGTCCTACACAGTTCCTAAAATATTTATCTCCTTCCTCAGTATTCATGTTATCTCAATACCAAATTTCATCAAAATCGGTTTAGCGGTTTTGTCATGAGGAGGTAACGGACAAAGATCTTTCCCTTTTATAATAATACTCGTAGTATGAATTATGTATTAATCTAATAATATCTTAAACTAATAACTCTCTTCGAATTTATTCCACAATCTGATTTGTACTATTTTATATGCTGTTTATGAATGTGATCTGCAACAGTAAATCACGTAGGTATCCCGAGTATTGAGGCAAATATTTTCTTAATAACTTTTACGTACCTCAGCGTCAGGCCGCTGTATCACGACAGGCCTGTAAATCCAGGGCAACCTTGCAGGGGTACTCTAATCACCACGGCTCCTACGAGCTGCATTCTCAGTACCATGTTTCGCAAATTCTTATTTGCAAGTGACATTTTTGGAGGAACGTTGATTCAGCGATAGGCAAAGGTCCCGAGTTCGAGTCTCGGTCCGGCACACAGCTCTAAACTGCCAGCAAGTTTCAACGTTGATCCAGTTTTTCAGACTAACAAATGGGGAACTGCAATACACAAAATGGAAGCTAAATATCAGTCATGGTCCTGATGTCTCCTGCTAGTAATTGTGATATCTGCGGTGCTTAGCGTTGACAGATCCGGTTTTTGACTTTATAAGTTCACAGTAGAAATATATAAACATAACACAATTCTACTGTAGGGATAAACGGAAAGAGGTTGACTGTTTCAAGCAGACACGGTTTATATTCAGGAAGTCGGTTGTTGTTATCCCTAATTAGTCATCCTTATTTCGGATTTATAAGGTTTTCCGTAATTACTTCAGCAAATTGCCAGGATGGTTCCTGATGTAAGGCCAAGCCCAACTACGTATTTTGTCCGTTTCTATATATGAATTACGTGTTTTATCGTTAACATGTGATTTCAGGATTACAAAACTTATACATGGATGAATAAAAACGACTGATGCTAATGTAACTACTCAATAAAATAAGTATTGGAAAATGATCATCAGTTCCATTTACAGTGTTGGATGGTGTTAGTAGTTTGCTGAATCACATCAGACGGGTAAGGTGAAAAATTCTCATACTGGTAGAAAGTTTTAGGTTTTGCGAAATCCACGTCACTACTGTTGTTTTTGTAGTTTCGAATCCGAACTCTGATTTGATTTAACTCTCATCGTTTATTCTACCAAATTCAGCGTAATACTTCTTCATAAGTTACTCGATTTGCTCATCTATTGTCTGACTTTTTCTTCAGCATGACACTTGACGAACTTCTTCATTTACTATATTGCTTATCGTCCGTGTTTCACGTCTCCACACAAATACACATCAGAAAAGAATTTTTAACACCTAATTTTATATTCTATGATAACAAATTTCCCTTTTGAAATACTTTTTTCGTGCTCTAGCCTATCTGCGTTATACTCATCTTCAGCTTTTTGTGCCCACATAGCAGAACTCATCTACTACTTTTAGAGTGTCGTTTCGTAACCGATTTCTCTCTACATTGCACATATTTATTTCGATCAAAGTCCCTTGTCTTAGTTTACTTTAGTCTTGTTGATATTTAACGTAAATTCTCTTTTGACGACAATATCCATTCTGTTCAATTGATCTCCCAAACCATTTGCCATGTATAACAGAATTACAAATTTCTAATAAAACTTTAAAAGCTTTTAATTCGTCTCCGTGTGCTGTAAGATCTTTTACAAATTTCTCTTTAGTTTCCTTTACTGCTTTCCTCCTCCTTGGTCGAGTGGTCAGCGTGGTTGACTGATCTGCGGTGAACCCAGGCTTGATTCCCAGTAAAGCTAAGGATTTTTCCTTGGTGGAAGGACTGGCAAGGGGGTGCACTCAGCCTCGAAAGGCCAATTGAGGAACTACACGACAGATTAGTAGCGGTTCCAAGGTCAAGAAAGACGACAGTGCCCGGGAGAGCGGTGTGCTGACTACTGGCCCCTCCATACCGCATCGGATGACGCCACTGGCAGAGGATGAGACGGCGGTCGGTCGGACCTCATTGACCCGTGTAGGATCAGAACGGCGATCGGCTATAACGCTATTTCACTCCAGTCTAAACTACTGCATTTTTTTCATGTCCTTTGTCTATGAAAACTACAGACTAGTTTCTGTTGTAGATAGCTTTGTGAATATCTGTGATAAAATCAGAATTCCAGACGGTGTCATACCACCATGTAGGTACAGGCTTAAAACACCAAACTGAAGATCGGTAAACGCGAGAAATGTCATACACGTAAGGTGACTACTCGAAGTTCATCTGAATTACATTTCAGTTACGCTATCGATGTTATACAGCCCCGCCGATAATTATTATAAAGAACTATTAATGAAAGTACAACGGCTCTTATTTGACCACTTTTAATAATCAATAAAGTAAATATAACAATATCTTTTGTCTCAGGTAGGCTATATAGTAATCAGCCCATAATGCTCGAGTTTTCCATAATAAAATATATGGCACGAGGCAACTTGTTAAGTGTGACAAGAAATACAGTGAAAGAAAAGCATATCAAGCTAGCGGTTTCCTGTTTCCGCGTCGAGTTGTTTGCCACACGATGCGGAAACTGAGGTAGCGCTTCATGGAATTTTAAGCAATAACAGAAAAGGAATCGGGCATTAAACTCTACAAACATGCGCATCTTAGCTCCTTCTTTAAAAATCTGAAACTAAAATGAAAGGTGAGATCATCACCTGGATTAGTTAAAAGTGGAAGAAAATTAATGGAATTACAAGATTTTAAACATGGCTGTCATCCTTTATCGTGATTAATGGAATTACGTATTTGTTATACGAACATTTACCAACCAATTTCTTCCGGAGAGCTTCGAGCTTAAGTACATGTCAAAAAACTGGAGCATCCTGTGGCATAGAAAAGCAGTTGATGCCGTCGTGAACATAGGTCGGAGAGCAGGTCGCTGCTTTGTGACTGGTTGACAATCACATAATGGCAAGACGATGTTTCTTTCCGCCTAAGTATTTCATCTGGGTTACATTTATTCGTTTTGAAAGTCAAATGCAAGTCTTTGCACTAAGCGTCGGTCCTTTGCAGGTCATCTTGTATTTTGCGACAAGTTACTGGCGATTGTGCTTCACTGTACACTGCAGGATCATCTTCGAAGAGGCTCGGAGTGCTTCCGACATTACCCACCAGATAATTCCTTGGAGCACACCTAGCTGCTAATTTCACATTTGACGGTATATGGTCGCCAGACACGACGTGCAGGGTGTAATCTGCTACGCCCTTACACTGATCGCCAAACTGGTACACTTGTCATGGATTTTTGAGGTAAACTGTCTTGCACATATGTTGCTGGTGACGAAGGATGAGAACGAAACGATACTAGGACACAGTCGTCTCCGCTCTAATCGCTTCAGATGGGCGACAGAAGAAAACGATGTACGACAGGTGGATCGTTATCAACAGTGCCACATGTTCACAGAAAAATAAAACACTTCCCTGTGACGAAGAGTGTGGTATATCTTTCTCTGTCGATACACATATTCTTACATTGGACGTCTCTTCCTCCAAAGGGTAGGCCGCGGCTAGCGCCACCCAGCTGACGCGCCTCATTGAACGCGACCACTGAGGCAAACGCTTCACTGCAAGTTTAAAAACAGCCAAAACCTCTCAGACAAACAGAAGCTAAACGATGTCAAAGTTAGCGTAAGGAGGACTATGCGTGAAGCGTTCAGTGAATCCGACAGTAAAATTCTATGTACCGACTTGACAGAAAATCCTAGGAAGTTCTGGTCTTACGTTAAATCAGTAAGTGGACCGAAACAGCATATCCAGACACTCTGGGATG
The DNA here is from genome assembly GCF_021461385.2 of Schistocerca piceifrons. Classification (NCBI taxonomy): domain Eukaryota; kingdom Metazoa; phylum Arthropoda; class Insecta; order Orthoptera; family Acrididae; genus Schistocerca; species Schistocerca piceifrons. The sequence goes on along the minus strand of NC_060139.1, from coordinate 46,831,122 downwards.
GTGATGGCATTGAAACAGAGGATGACACGCGTAAAGCTGAAATACTAAACACCTTTTTCCAAAGCTCTTTCACAGAGGAAGACGCACTGCAGTTCCTTCTCTAAATCCTCGCACGGACGAAAAATGGCTGACATCGAAATAAGTGTCTAAGAAATAGAAAAGCAACTGAAATCACTCAACAGAGGAAAGTCCACTGGGCCTGACGGGATACCAATTCGATTCTAAACAGAGTACGCGAAAGAACTTGCCCCCCTTGTAACAGCCGTGTACCGCAAGTCTCGAGAGGAACGGAAGGTTCCAAATGATTGGGAAAGCGCACAGGTAGTCCCACTTTTCAAGAAGGATCGTCGAGCAGATGCGCAAAACTATAGGCGTATATCTTTGACGTCGATCTGTTGTAGAATTTTAGAACATGTTTTTTGCTCGCGTATCATGTCGTTTTTGGAAACCCAGATTCTACTCTGTAGGAATCAACATGGATTCCGGAAACAGCGATCGTGTGAGACCCAACTCGCTTTATTTATTCATGAGACCCAGAAAATATTAGATACAGACTCCCAGGTAGATGCCATTTTCCTTGTCTTCCGGAAGGCGTCCGATACAGTTCCGCACTGTCGCCTGATAAACAAAGTAAGAGCCTACGGAATATCAGACCAGCTGTTTGGCTGGATTGAAGAGTTTTTAGCAAACAGAACACAGCATGTTGTTATCAATGGAGAGACGTCTACAGACGTTAAAGTAACCTCTGGCGTGCCACAGGGGAGTGTTATGGGACCATTGCTTTTCACAATATACATAAATGACCTGGTAGATAGTGTCGGATGTTCCATGCGGCTTTTCGCGGATGATGCTGTAATATACAGAGAAGTTGCAGCATTAGAAAATTGCAGCGAAATGCAGGAAGATCTGCAGCGGATAGGCACTTCGCGCAGGGAGTGGCAACTGACCCTTAACATAGACAAATGTAGTGTATTGCGAATACATAGAAAGAAGTATCCTTTATTGTTTGGTTATATGATATTTGAACAAACACTGTTAGCTGTTATTTCTGTAAAATATTTGGGAATATGCGTATGGAACGATTTGAAGTGGAATGATCATGTAAAATTAATTGTTGGCAAGGCGGGTGCCAGGTTGAGATTCATTAGGAGAGTCCTTAGAAAATGTAGTCCATCAACAAAGGAGGTGGCTTACAAAACACTCGTTCGACCTATACTTGAGTATTACTCATCAGTGTGGGATCCGTACCAGGCCGGGTTGACGGAGTTGATAGAGAAGATCCAAAGAAGAGCGGCGCGAATCCTCACAGGGTTATTTGGTAAGCGTGATAGCGTTACGGAGATGTTTACCAAATTCAAGTGCCAGACTCTGCAAGAGAGGCGCTCTGCATCGCGGTGTAGCTTGCTGTCCAGGTTTTGAGGGGGTGCGTTTCTTGATGAGGTATCGAATATATTGCTTCCCCCTACTTATACCTCCCGAGGAGATCATAAATGTAAAATTGGAGAGATTCGAGCGCGCACGGAGGCTTTCCGGCAGTCGTTCTTCCCGCGAACGACACGCGACTGGAACAGGAAAGGGAGGTAATGACAGTGGCATGTAAGGTGCCCTCCCCCCCCCCCCCCCCCAAACCGTTGGGTGTCTTGCGGAGTATAAATATAGATGTCGCTGAAAAGCGCTGCGGAACATAAATCTCTCATAGTTTTGACATTTACATAGCCCACTGTTGAGAGAATTGCCAAATTATTCTCATCGAAACTTACGAGGAGGTTCATTAAGTACTGTAACATATTTATTCTCTGTAAGCAAGTTGGTTTTATTCAGGATTCCAATTCACCATATTAATCTCCACTCTTTTAGCTACAAAACCCTGGTTTTCATCTCCGTTAGAGGCGACGGCCTCGCCGCACTTTACTGGGAAGGATGCGATCATTGTACCTTGCTGCATCAATAACCTCCGCAACATCCACCTACTGGTTCCTGCGGACTGCATCCTTCATTGTCGAAAACACAAGAAAGTCTTCAGGTGCGAGATCCTGGCTGAAGGGTGGACGAGGAAGAACAGTCCAGTGAAATATGGGAGTTACTCTCGGGTGCACAGACTTGTGTAGGGCCTTGCATTGTCATGGAGATGGAGAAGTTCGATTTGTGTTTTGGTGCCGACGAACACGCGGAAGTTCTTTCGCCAATTTTATGAGGGTAGCACGATACACTTGAGAGTTGCACCATGAGAACGTCGAACAGGATACTACCTTCAGAATTCCATATGGTTGTCGCCTAGGCTTTACCAACTGAGGGTGTGTCTTTGACCATTTACTTCAGAGGAGAAGTGCTGTGTCGCCTCTCTATGGATTGCCGTTTTGTTTCCGGTTAGACGTGATGAACCTATGTTTCATCGCCTCTGAGGATATTCGAAAAAAAATTGTCCCAGAAACCTCGTGACGCGCAAGCAATTCCGCACAGATGGCCTTTCGTTGCGCTTTATGGTCTTCTGTTAGGTGGCAAGGAACCCGCCGGGCACACGCCTTTGAGTGGGCCAACCGGTGGATTAGTGTGTCAGCACTACCAACAGAGACGTCCAGTTGTGCAGTGAGGTGTTTGATTGCGATCCGTCGATCATCTCGAATGAGAGTGTTCGCATGTTTCAATACTGTCAGAGTAATAGCTGTGTGCGGCCGGTGGCAAGCGGGACATGGGACAGGTTTGCGCGACCTTGTCCCGATGATGACAGACGCCTCTCCCAACGACTCTCCGTGCTTTTGTTCACTGCCAGAAATATGCGATTCTCTGATTTTTTAGCTAAACAAAACCTTCGTAACAGAAGACATTTTGATGGCTACGAATAGCGCCGCCACATGTCGGAACTTCATGAGACCATAGGGGCTGAATCGGGAATCTTTCGCGATGTTCCATAAAAAATTCCACGTTTTTTCAAACGAAATTGGCCGACAAGAAGTGTGTTGCATTACTTACTCTACGCCCCTCCTAATTCCTCGCAGTATGCACTACAAAACTATCATTGCTGTAGCTTTTACCGGCTTGTCGGAGCCGAAAACCTGCGGCCGAGCATTGTTTGACAACTGAAGTGATACGAACGACAGGCGTTCCGCTGAGATAGCGCGGCGAGGCTGCTGTTGAGGAGACATGAGAGAACAGGCGAGAACAACACAGAAGCGCGGGGGCAGAGTACTCACGGCCTCGAGGCGACTCCGCCGCGATAAGCGCGTCCGTTCGCTTCCGGCCCCTCGAGATAAAAGCGGTTGCGCTCAGCTGCCTGCTAATGACCGACACCCTTCAGCGTGTGGCGCCGACACCGCGGAATACGCGCCTCTTTTCGTCTAAGTGTGTTGTAGCAGGCGTGTTTCTTTGTTTTCAAAACAGCATCGTTCCACAAAAAGTTGAGTGGCGACGTATGTTAAGTTGCAACACTTTCAGAGAAACGTTATGAAGTCCAAAGTCTTCAAAGCAATGTACCTAATTTTGACACAGTTGTTAAGGATTGCCGCGCGGGATTAGGCGAGCGGTCTACGGCGCTGCAGTCATGGACTGTGCGGCTGGTCCCGGAGGAGGTTCGAGTCTTCCCTCAGGCAGGGGTGTGTGTGTTTGTCCTTAGAATAATTTAGGTTAAGTAGTGTGTAAACTTAGGGACTAATGACTTTAGCAGTTAAGTCCCATAAGATTTCACACACATTTGAAAATTTCTTTTTGTTAAGGATTGTTGTGTGGATACACACAAACGTTTTCATGCTTGTCGAAGTTATAAGTCTTTAATTATAAACGATTTTCCAGCAAGGTGAGTCCAGAAGTTACTGATTTTGAAAAATCTGTCAGAACGAAATTAGCGTATTTTTTTGGACAAAGTTTGATATACCATTATTACAAATATCTGTTGAGCAGAATACTGGTGTCTTCTTGTGCCATATTTTTGCAGGTCTGCAAATTTCTGTGAAATAGTAGTATGCCAAATCTAACGGCTTTCTTCTTACGTGCCCGCATCTCGTGGTCGTGCGGTAGCGTTCTCGCTCCCCACGCCCGGGTTCCCGGGTTCGATTCCCGGCGGGGTCAGGGATTTTCTCTGCCTCGTGATGGCTGGGTGTTGTGTGCTGTCCTTAGGTTAGTCAGGTTTAAGTAGTTCTAAGTTCTAGGGGACTGCTGACCATAGCTGTTAAGTCCCATAGTGCTCAGAGCCATTTTTTCTTCTTACGTAAATGCCTTACAATTGTAGTACATGCAAATTCCTTCCTCAGAATGTTTTACTATAGTATTGACTAATTACATGCCGAATTAAAGTACTATAATCTCAGTGGTTTGTGAGGAAATCTAGGCGCTCAGTCCGGAACCGCGCGACTGCTACGGTCGCAGGTTCGAATCCTGCCTCGGGCATGGATGTGTGTGACGTCCTTAGGTTAGTTAGGTTTAAGTTCTAGGGGACTGATGACCACAGATGTTAAGTCCCATAGTGCTCAGAGCCATTTGAACCATTTTTTTGTGAGGAAATGGCAAACAAAGTTTCCAAAATGTGAGTTACGGGAAACCTGAATGAAAGATTTGTATTAGGCCTTATCTGGTTGAACTAGCACAAACCATATGCACTCTGCTTTTCATCCTCAAGCAGTCTTTTCTTTAACTTTAACATCTCGAGATGCTTCCGTTGAATACATTCATGATGTGCTGCAGAAAAACCCTCATTCACGGTTCCGGAAGCTATACCATGCAGTAAACGGAACTCTAATAATTTCTTTTCACAATTTTGGTCGCTTTCGTGTCCGTCCCCCCCTTATTAACGCGCAATAGTAGAAGCCATTGTTTCAAAAACAGTAGCAGTGGTGCAGCGTTTCAGAGACCATGTTGTATTAAAGAAATTAAGAATGCGGTATTTCACGGCCGGTAATTATATACTCGGCCATTTTGGTTTCATGAGCCTTATTCCGTGACCGTGGTTATACGGGCCATGGCATTCAACGTGCAAAGCATTGACGCGATCTCCGAAGTGCTGCTGAAGGCTCAGAAACGCTTCGGCTTGTGTATATGATACGTGTGCTTCAACGTGGTACACACGATCGCAACGCACTCCAGTGGCAATTCGCGGCGAGAACTACACAGCACACAACATTTCTCGAAATGGACAAGCAACTTGCAGCGCTCTCCAGTGGCAGTTTTCGTCTGTATCTGGTGCGCAAGTCACGCAGTTTGTTTACGACAGTGGACGAACTTAAAATTCCTATATTACATTTATTAAAACGCACAAGACATGCTAGTCACGTTCTTACTGACGTGTACACAAATAAGAACTTACATATCTTCGAACAAGTTGTAAGACAAAAAGGTTGTTCCATGTCCAGTCAGTAATGAAATTAGCTCATTAAAGTTTCATTACAAATAGTGCAACGCAAATATACAAGCCTCCAACCTAAGAAGAAATATTATTTTATCAGTGTCATTTTTTCCTAAAACCTTGACTTCATTCCTACTAGGCCGGCCGCTGTGGCTGAGCGGTTCTAGGCGCTTCAGTCTGGAACCGCGTTACCGCTACGGTCGGAGTTTCAAATCCTGCTTCGGACATGGATGTGTGTTCTGTCCTTAGATTAGTTATGTTTAAGTAGTTTTAAGTTCTAGGGGACTGGTAATCTCAGATGTTAAGTCCCATAGTGCTCAGAGCCATTTGAACCATTTGAGCCATTCCTACTAGATCAGTGTTTCTATCCAGTAGCACAATCTTTACACTTGATAAAAGAGTGTGCAAGATACACTGCTCAGAAAAATTACGGGTACATGACTTTGGGCGTCTGCCACACACCATTGAGCAATAAAGGAGGACTGGCTATGTTACCAAATTATAACACTATCTTTCACATATTAAGTACAGAACAAAACATCATTGCATCCTCGTTCGTGTCTCACAAGCGTCGAAAACAAAATGAAAACAATCATTCACTCTGTCATTCTGAGTTATTTTCATTTGACTCTGAGAGCTTCAATAACGCGTGCGCCCTGTGTCAGCGTTTATCATTGCGAGACACCTAGTGGCATGTTCCATGTACGTCTGTGGATATGATCCGGAGGTATCCGCTCGCATTCTTCACTGAGAGTCTGTGATAGAGCAGAAAGACCACGGACACGACTGTCAGCCATGACCCACATATGAGCGCTGGTGTTTGGGTCGGGGCTCACCGATGGTCACTCAATTACTTTAATACTCAGGCTTCGCAAGACATCCATGGTAACGTCCGCTCCATCGGTCCTGGAATTCAGGGCCACCACCGTACGCAGTAACCACCAGATGGTTCAACACGATCTCTTCTATGTAATGTTTGGTGGTAGCGTGGACCATAGACAACGCCGACCCTCTCCACAACATCACAGAACCTATGGCGAATCTGCCGATTTCGTGAATATCATTTGGCAGGTACTACTCACCACAGCTCTTCACACACAAACACTGCCATCACCTTGCATCAGAGAATATCTGGACTCGTCTGTGAATAACACATTTCGCCAGTGATGAAGTTGCTAGTTGACATGGGCACAATAGAACTGAAGGCGAGCTGCAAGATTTTGTTTCAAATGGGGTATTCGAGCAGGATATCGACACTACTGGCCATTAAAATTGCTACACCAAGAAGAAATGTAGATGATTAACGGGTATTCATTGGACAAATATATTATACTAGAAGTAACAAACGTCGTCGAACTGTTCGTGAAAATGGTTGTTGTCTTGCAAACGTCCCCATCTGTTGACTCAGGGATCGAGACGTGGCTGCACGATCCGTTGCAGCCATGCGGATAAGATGGCTATCATCTCGACTGCTAGTGATACGAGGCCGTTGGGATCAAGCACGGCGTTCCGTAATACCCTCCTGAACCCACCGATTCCATATTCTGCTAACAGTCATTGGATCTCGACCAACGAGAGCAGCAATGCGATACGGTAAACCGCAATCGCGATAGGCTACAATCCGACCTTTATCAAAGTCGGAAACGTGATGGTACGCATTTCTCCTCCTTACACGAGGCATCACAACAACGTTTGACCAGGCAACGCCGGTGAACTGCTGTGTGTGTATGAGAAATCGGTTGGAAACTTTCCTCATGTCAGCACGTTGTAGGTGTCGCCACCGGCGCCAACCTTGTGTGAATGCTCTGACAAGCTAATCATTTGCATATCACCGCATCTTGTTCCTGTCGGTTACATTTCGCGTCTGTAGCACGTCATCTTCTTGGTGTAGCAATTATAATGGCCAGTAGTGTATTTCGTAGGGTCCATTCTCGTAACCTGTTCATTACCATTTGATTGGGCACAATGGTCTAATGGAGATCGTCTTGCAGTGCTGTAGCGGTATCAATAAGACGCCGGAAAGTAGAGATGCCCAGATATCGGTCCTCAAGTGGCGTTCTAATGCATCGGCGACCTTCGCCAACTGACCTTGTGTACTGACCTGTCTACCCGTAACGTGTCCACAACCTATGGACGACACAAAGAGTGGCATTGGCATCTGCAGCAACATAACGAAAAGTCGATCCTTTTTGGATCAAACATATCGACCTTACAGCTTGCATTGCATTAAGATGTTGCACTGCATGTGCGTGGTTGAATACAACGTCCACAAATGACAACTGCCATCTGTGTCCATCACTATAAAACACTGTGGTACCGGTACTTACTTCCTTCTGAGGGATCACCTAGCACTGTAATGCATAGCACAGACAATAGATGCCGAATGATTTTAATTGCCTATGTTGAAAACGAAGATCTCGGGCCATATAGTAAGAGACAAGGGCAGCCTGTATCAAATCAGATCTAAGAGACCGGACGTTGATACATGTTTTTCCCTAATTCATTTGAATAGTGTATTACTGTAAGTGGTGCAAGCTCTCTTGTAGATGAAGCCAATCGAACAAACTCATTCTGGGAGGGAGCGTAATTATACTGCAACAACATCTAATATTACAGAACACGCTTCTATCAAATTAATAAGAAACTTTCAGAAAACGTGAAAGTGAATAAAAAATATTTAGAATTAACGAGACACTAAACAGCTAATACCACTTCGTAATTTCACAGCTCAGCGTCTCTACCCAGTACACTATGCTGACCTTCCAGAAGGTTCGACCATGTTTTGTGGATTACCGTCAGCTGAATGTTTCAGTCGCCGATATGTGATTAACAGACAATCATACCAAGAACAATGCATTTCTGATGGATCTTCAGTGTGCCGTTGGTTGCCTTGAAATGGAATGCTTTCATAACAAACAAGTTACTTTACGAAAATTCTTTAGCTACCAACATGATGTTTCCTGTTATTTTATTACAACAAATCGTGGCAATAGTGACGCATTTTTGAGGGATACCCAGACTGCTGGCACCTTGAAATGACATTTATTCATAGGATGTTAGTTATAACATAAAACCTACCAAATAACTGAAATCCAGTATGACATCTCCCAACACTCTTCTGATAAGAGAGATGGCTTCCATGTGACTTAGGTGTCGTTCTTCCATCTCACTGGTCTACATTCAAATTCATGTTCAGAATATCTGACATGATTTATTGTGCTCTGCACATTCAAAAGAAAATCCGCAGTCTGCTTTTTCCACACTTCGGCGTTACAAACTCAGCACTCTAATCGTTGGTATTCGAATGCACAGTCCATGTGACGACTGCTTAAGACAGGTTTCTGTGCCTAAAGTTTGGTCTCCTTCTGTGAAAGACATCTACAAGAGCTACAGTTATTTAATTTTAAAATCTCAGAAAGGAGGCGCTGACAAACTGTTTCGACAGTGTCGCTTGCAGAGATTGTTGGGAAGAAAGATATGGGAATATTAAATTAAGGGAGAATCGTTTATGGACACACAGTGGATCGACTGTTAAAGCTGAAGAAAAGACGTAGGTGTTTTTATTGGTGATAACGGATGCTTGACAAAAAAAAAAATTGCTAGTTGGACAGACGAAAGGTACGAAAAGTTGCAGAAATGAGAACAGCGGGAAACGTTACATCAGGATTGAAGGTCAGGTGGCAGATGAAGGAATTCTGCTACCTAGGCGGTAAAATAACCAACGACGGACGAAACAAGGAGGACATCAAAAGCAGACCAGCAATAGCAAAAAGGGCATTCCTGGCCAAGATAAGTCTACTAGTATCAAACATAGGTCTTAAGTTCAAGAAGAAATTTCTGAGAATGTACGTCTGGCGTACAGCATTGTATGGTAGTAAAACATGGACTGTGGGAAAAGCGGAACGGAAGAGAATCGAAGCATTTGAAATGTGGTGCTACAGACGAATGTTGAGAATTAGGTGGATTGATAAGGAAACGAATGAGGAAGTTCTGCGCAGAATCGGAGACAAAAGGAATATGTGGAAAACACTGACAAGTAGAAGAGGCAGAATGATAGGACATCTGTTAAGGGATCAGGGAATGCATTCCATGGTACTAGCGGGAGCTGTAGAGGACAAAAACCGTATAGGAAGGTAGAGATTGGAGTTCAAGAGCAAATAATTGAGGGCAAAGGTTTTAAGTGCTACTGTGAAATGAAGAGGTTGTCAAGGAGGGGAATTGGTAATTGGTGGCGAGCGTCATCAAACCAGTCAGAAGACTGATTACCAAAAAAAAAAAAAAAAAAAAGGTCATTTCTATTTCTTTCACCTTTAGCAGTACCTGCAATGTGAAAACTGCCACACTGCACTAGGTTCAGAGTCCACGTTTAACTGTAGATCTCCCTATAATTAACATGGTGGGTATTTCAACATCGGAGAAAGAGAAGCGCATACCAAGAGCTGTGAGGACGAGGCGTGAGTCGTGCTTGGGTAGCTCTGTTGGTAGAGCACTTGCCCGCGAAAGACAAAGGTCCCGAGTTCGTGTCTCGGTCCGACACACAGTTTTAATCTGCCAGGAAGTTTCATATCAGCGCACACTCCGCTGTAGAGTGAAAATCTCATTCTGGAAGGGCATACCACTTCCAATGAGATCACCCCTAGTACCGAAATGTGGTCTTCAAACCAACCTTCGGTTCATGAAAGCTTTACCTATATGCTACCCAAATCCGAGCTTGTGATCCGCCTCTAAGAAACTTGTCTTCAAGAAGATGCTAAACCTAAATTCCAGTCTTTTTTCAAAATTAAACCCAACAAAGTGAGTCAGCATCCTTGCTCAGTGACAACAACGGTTCCCGACAGACCACCGAAGTTAAGCGCTGCCGGGCTTGGCTATCACTTGTGTGGATGAGCATCCAAGTCCGCCAAGAGCTGTTGGCAAGCGGGAAGCACCCAGTCCTGAGGCCAACTGGGGAGCTACTCGATCGAGAAGTAGTGGTTCCGGTCACGAAAACCGACAACGGCAAGAGAGTGGTGTGCTGACCACATGCCCCTCGATCTCCGCATCTAGTGACGTCTACCGGGTGAGGATGACGGCCGGCCGGTGTGGCCGAGCGGTTCTAGGCGCTTCAGTCTGGAACCGCGCGACCGATACGTTCGCAGGTTCGAATCCTGCCTCGGGTATGGATGTGTGTGATGTCCTTAGGTTAGTTAGGTTTAAATGGTTCTAAGTTCTAGGGGACTGATGACCTCAGATGTTAAGTCCCATAGTGCTCAGAGCCATCTGAACCATTTTTTGAGGATGACTGGGCGGTCGGTCGGTCCCGTTGGGCCTTCCGAAGCCTGTCCTGGCGCAGAGAGAGGAGTAACAAAGTGACATTACACTGGTACACTTTGATCGGGTAGTTACAGATCCTTCCTTTGCTCCCTATACCGTACAAAAGTGCCCGCTGAACAATGGTGGCGGCGTTGCTTATAATCTTACTCACCTCCCCGACACGAATCCTACTTCAGCGGAAAATCCTGTGGCCCTCGCGCCCGCGTCACTCAGAAGCACTCGACAGGCAGGAGCTTTGATGTGGACGAGACGTCAGAAGTCGCGGCACACCTCTCACACGCCATTCCCCCCCCCCCCCCCCCCACAAGGGGCCCTCCACGCGGCCGCCAGTGCAGGCCAGGAGCACCTGGGCGCACCTCGGCCCCGGGCGCTGCCTTAATGACGTCCTCGAGCCGCAGCAAGTGGTCGGCCGGCGCCGCAACCCCTTCTAGCGCGGTTGCAGGCGCCGCCGCCAGACAGCGCCACCCGCCGCGGTAGTGGCGCGCCGTCGCGACGCCTGTTTCAGCTGCCAGCCACCGTGCCGCCTGCCCTTAATTGCGAATTCCTCTGCGACGCCCCTGATCACCCTCGTGGTGGAACTGGCAACGCTTTCGGACGTCCCTCGCACACCAGCTGCCGACACAAATCGCTTCCAGAGCTCTTCCCCATAACAACGAGCACCCATAACCTCATGGACCTATTACTTTCCTAGTTAAATCTGCTAAATATTGCAGTACTTTTTTCACATATATACGTTGCGAGGTGCTGGGGCTAGCAGTGTATTTAGCACTAAATTCTTCTAGAATCTTCATATGTAAATGATGCTCTAAGCTCTCCTTTACTAACTCCGACTTTTGCTGTTGCACATGGATTAAGAAGAAACGCAAACTGACTGTAATCGACCCTGCAAGTGGAGTAGAAAAGAGTTTGGCACCTGCAATAATTTAATTTGATAGAAATTAATTAAATAAGGGAATGTTTCATTAACATAGTGAGAAATGAAAGGGTTGCTTTACCGATCCACAGAATGAAAGTTCTGTCCAAAAATAACAATGTGATTTATTATGACCAAACTCAAAATAATAAACAAAACACATGAAACATTTAGAATACGTCAAATTGGATACTCAAATGAATGCTGTGAAGGTGAAGTTGGCCACAAACTAGATTGTGACATTTATCACGAAGTGGTATGTGGAGCCAATTCCTTGCAACTCAAATCTTAAGAGAAACACCCAGCCAACCCAACACTAATTGCTGCTACAGTAGTGAGAACTCAGAAAATGAACACCCAAGACAGAAAAAGTTAGAAAAGACGAACAGGCGCGCTCTGCTGAGCTTTGATTATCACCTAGCAAAATTCCCTAATCTGCTGGTTCTGCGGACATACATTACCAAGCTGTCTTCTTAACTGCAAGGACACGATCTGGCGTACCGGAGGCGATGGCTGGTTGCTACGACGTCCCGTCGTGGTGATGATAATGTCGCGACTATAGCCCGAAACAAACTATCCTGGTGTGGTTGTTCCAGACTAAAGACTTCCTAGCAATACAAATGCGCCTCTGAGGGAGACAAAGAAGGCCCGCCACACAATCACTGATGGTACAGTGATTGATTTTAACAAGCGAAGTCACACAGTAACTCCGATATAGTCAGCTTTAGCCAAAACTGCTCAAGACAGATAACATAGGCCGCTTATACACAGAACGCTCAATTGACAACTGTACTCGGAAAGTTACGTTGAAGTCGAAATTTCAGCAACTTCGTCAAACAGTTACAATTAAACAAAAGTATATTAGACAGCCAACGGAAGGCAGGCTGTCCAGAGCAGAGAGAGCTCAGTCTTGTAAGCTACTCCGACCGGAAGGCGAGAGCCGACCCTCTCAAGAGCACCCGTACAAGCCGACCACAGAACATTCCCGTCCCCACGACAGTGGCCGTGGTTAAACGTTCCAATCAGCAACTCGAAAACCGGCGGAAAATTCCACTCTATTGCCAACTCAGTACTAGTTCACCAATGGAGATACTTGGCGCCAGTTTCTGCGCCGATTTTGCTACGTCACGGAGTTATCCCGTGAGCAAGCCAATCACAGTTATGATTTTGGAGAAAACGCGGGAATTTGCCCGCCAAGACTGCCTGGGAACACAAGTCTTTCCCACACCTGGCTGGTAGCCCGCAAGAAAGTGTTTTCACTAAGTTTCTGCGAAGTAACGGAATCTCTAGCCCGGCCACTCAGTCAGGCCCCTGTGGGCGTGTCGCCGCCGCTCTTATGACAATGTCAGCGTCTGGAAAGCATCCACTCGACTCCCTCCCATCCGTCGGCTTAACCCTTTCAAAATCATAAGAACCTGCCTGTCACTGGAACCACCCAGGTGACTAGAGACGCTTCGTGGGAAGTCCGCGTTTGAAGGAATAGCAACTTTTCACTGCATGCAATTAGGGAGGAAAATCGAATTACTCAGAGTAAGATAGAAATATGAGAGGGGGCTCATGCCATCTCTCAACGTATTAAGTAAAGGTTATAGATCGCAGAATACAGTATCACCCAAGCGATACGTTCAGCGTTGTACAAGAACCAACACTGGGGAGTAGGCTCCAATCGCCACGGCCCGTTACTCGGACTTCGGTAGGTCACGTACCGGTTTTAGTTGAACTATATTAGAACAAATAAGCCCTCGGTCACAAATATTAAGTCAAAATTGACCAGGTTTCGACGCTACTATGAGCGTCGTCTTCAGAATGAAACTAACTGTTCTAAAACATAATAGGTATATAAGACATCAATAAACTGAAGTGGGTACTGACTGGAAAGAGATGCAGTACTTACAAGTCACATTCTAAAAAAAATTTAAGCCGGAAAGGCGACAACATGAAAAGTTGTAAATGAGATAAGATGGTGAGCGCTAAGGGCTGCTTGTACCTGAGTGAACACGGGTTGCAACAAAACTCTTATTTACAACTTTTCATGACGCCGCCTTTCTGGCTTAAATTATGTGACTTGTAAGTAATGCATCTCTTTCCAGTCAGTACACACTTCAGTTTATTAATGTCTTATATACCTATTATGTTTTGGAGAGAAGTCTGAGAAAATCATTGCGCCATTGAGCAAATGATGCTGCTCCTACTGACTAACAGAGATACTTTCGCTCGATGTCAGAGCTGCATCTGGTAGTTGCAGTCTGTACCTGACGGCCAGGATGATGAATAGTTTCATCTCTCGAGTATTGCAATCGCTGACGGGGTTCTAAGTATCGTCATCAGTTACATCAACAGCCTCTGCAGACAAAACAGGAGTTTCAGGGAATCAAGAACACCTGCCAACATGAGTAACTTAGAAGGAGATACCCTCTGGCCCGGTCCATATTGTATACCAGTTAGGTTCCTTTCAGATTATGCTGATGCATCAGCTCCATACTTAACAATCATATACAACCGCTTCCTCGACGATAAATCTGTGCCGCGCGGGATTAGCCGAGCGGTCTGAGGCGCTGCAGTCATGGACTGTGCGGCTGGTCCCGCCGGAGGTTCGAGTCCTCCCTCGGACATGGGTGTGTCTGTTTGTCCTTAGGATAACTTAGGTTAAGTAATGTGTAAGCGTAGGGACTGAAGACCTTAGCAGTTAAGTCCCATAAGATTTCACACGCATTTGAACGCGTTTTTGACAAATCTGTAGCCAAGGTCTTGAAAGTTGCACAGGTCACACAAATATTCAAGGAAGGCAATAGGAGCAATCCACTAAAGTACAGACTTGTATATGATTAAAGTCGATATTCAACAGGGTACTGGAACACACAAAGTGTTCAAACATTATAAATTACCTCGAAGAGAACGGTCTGTTGACTCACAATCAACTGGGATTTAGAAAACGTCGTTATTGTAAAACACAAGTAGTTCTTTACCCACACAAAGTGTTGATAGCTATCGATAAGGGATTTCAAACCGATTCCTTATTTCTAGATTTCCAGAGGGCTCTTCGCACCATGTAATCAAATTGCATGCTTATGGAATATTATCTGAGTTATGCGACAGGATTCGTGATTTCCTGTCAGAGAAGTCGCACTTCGCAGTAGTTGACGGTAAGTCATCGAATAAAACAAAAATGGTTTCTGGAGTTCCATAAGGTTGTGTTACACGCTCGCTGCTGTTCCCTTTTGCACTACTGGCCATTAAAATTGCTACACCAAGAAGAAATGCAGATGATAAACGGGTATTCATTGGACAAATATATTATACTAGAATTGACATGTGATTACATTTTCCCGTAATTTGGGTGCATAGATTCTGAAAAATCAGTAGCCAGAACAACCACCTATGGCCGTAATAAAGGCCTTGATACGCCTGGGCATTGAGTCAAACAGGGCTTGGTTGGCGTGTGCAGGTACAGATGCCGATGCAGCTTCAACACGATACCACAGTTCATCAAGAGTAACTGGCGTATTGTGAGGAGCCAGTTGTTCGGCCACCATTGGCCAGACGTTTTCAATTGGTGAGAGATCTGGAGAATGTACTGGCCAGGGCAGCAGTCGAACATTTTCTGTATCCCGAAAGACCCGTACAGGACCTGCAACATGCGGGCGTGCATTATCCTGCTGAAATGTAGGGTTTGGCAGGGATCGAATGAGGGGTAGAACCACGGATCGTAAAACATCTGAAATGTAACGTCCACTGTTCAAAGTGCCGTCAGTGCGAATAAGAGGTGACCGAGACGTGTAACCAATGGCACTCCATACCATCACGCCGGGTGATACGCCAGTATGGCGATGACGAATACACACTTCCAATGTGCGTTCACCATGATGTCGCCTAACACGGTTGCAACCATTATGATGCTGTTAACAGAACTTGGATTCATCCGAAAAAATGACGTATTGCCATTCGTGCACCCAGGTTCGTCGTTGAGTACACCATCGCAGGCGCTCCTGTCTGTGATGCAAGGTCAAGGCTAACCGCAGCCATGGTCTCCGAGCTCCGAGCTGATAGTCTATGCTGCTGCAAACGTCGTCGAACTGTTCTTGCAGATGGTTGTTGTCTTGCAAACGTCCCCATCTGTTGACTCAGGGATCGAGACGTGGTTGCACGATCCGTTACAGCAATGCGGATAAGATGCCTGTCATCTCGACTGCTAGTGATACGAGGCCGTTGGGATCCAGCACGTCGTTCCGTATTACCCTCCTGAACCCACCGATTTCATATTCTGATAACAGTCATTGGATCTCGACCAACGCGAGCAGCAATGTCGCGATACGATAAACCGCAATCGCGATAGGCTACAATCCGACGTTTATCAAAGTCGGAAACGTGATGGTACGCATTTCTCCTCCTTACACGAGGCATCACAACAACGTTTCACCAGGGAACGCCAGTCAACTGCTGTTTGTGTTTGAGAAATCGGTTGGAAACTTTCCTCATGTCGGCACGTTGTAGGTGCCAACCTTGTGTGAATGCTCTGAAAAGCTAATCATTTGCATATGACAGCATCTTCTTCCTGTCGGTTAAATTTCGCGTCTGTAGCAGGTCATCTTCGTCGTGTAGCAATTTTGATGGCCAGTAGTCTATATATAACGGTTGAGGAGACAATCTGAGCTGCCGCCTTGGTTGTTTGCAGATGATACTGTTATTTATCACCTAGTTAAGTCAGGAATTACAGTTTTGAACAATTTGATTTGAAACCGAACCAGAGACTCTATTTTCTTGGCAGAACATTTAGAAGATGCACCAGATCTACTAAAGAGACTGCTACAATGTGCTTCTCCGTCCTCGTTTGGAGTACTGCTGCTTGGTGTGGAATTCTTACCAAATGGTGTTAAAGGATTACATCGAGAAAGTTCAAAGAAGGAGAGCACGATTCGCATTAACGAGAAATAGAGAGAGTGTGTCACTAAGATGATAGAGGATTTGGGTGAACATAATTGAAGTAGGTGTTTCTTGTTGTGGCGGGATGTTCTCACAAAATTTTAATCACCAACCTCCTCCTCAGAGCTCGCATGGAAAGATGAAGGCGTTGGTTTTTTCCCGCACGCTGTTCTAGAGTGCAGTAATAGAGAATCATTGTGAAGGTAGTTCGGTGAAGCCACTGCCAGGCACTTAAGTTTGACTTGCATAGTAGCTAAGTAGTTGTAGTTGTAGATACAGATGTGCAGTGTGTAGTTAGTGCAACACGAATTACTAGACCGAACATTTTTCAGCAAATACTAGCTTAATGTTAGATATGTGAACAGTATACTGTAACCCTTTATCAGATAGCTAACACTAACGAAAAGACAAGACAATACAAGACGACACAGTATTATAAAATTTTTCAATCATAGAAACTGTCCTGTCATCAAAGACAAACGCATTGGCGGTGAACTTGAGGGGAAATATATTTGCACCCACTACGTGCCAAACCATCACGAACAATGTGATCTATAAACCATGACTTATGCTAGCACATCGCGTGATTTTACTGCCATTTTCATGTGTACGTCACTTCAGTGTGGGTATCTCACGAAAATGGTCTTTTAAACCTAAACATGTTGTATAACTAAGAAGAGATTTTACTGAATATACTGCCTAAGTGGAGAAATGTCGCTTTCAAGCAACAGATGTATGACTGTACTGTACACATGAAGAAGATATACAAAAGACGGTATTTACTTATTTAGACAAATTAAAACCAAGACATATGACGGGTAGTTGATGTTCCCTTCATAAACTGGGAATAGAATTGCCAAACACAAGATCAGCGTTGCTAAAAACAGCTACTGCTAGCCATCAGTGGTCACCCATAAAGAAATTGTGTCTGGCAGTCGCTCCGTTGAGTACTATATCCACACAGAAGTGTGCAATTGAAAAGGCCATACCTGTACATTATGCACACACATTCCACGCTCTGCCCAGACGCAACAGCCGCGCAGGGTAGCTGCTCGGTCCGGGGCGGCAACGGTTTGCGCGGGTCCCCCCGTCCGAAGTTCGAGTCCTCTTTCGGACATGGGTGTGTGTTGACCTTAGCGTAAGTTAGTTTAAGTTAGTTAAGTAGTGTATAAGCCTAGGGACCGAGGACCTCGGCAGTTTGGCCCCGTAGGAACTTCTCACAAATTTCCAAATTTCCGAACGCAATAAAAACTCCGTGTTGTCTTCAGCGAATGTAAACAAACAACGTAAAAAAACCAGTCCATTCGCTGAATAATGTACATGGTGGAACCTCTTCACCGTGATTTTTCTTTGTATTTTGTGTTTCTGTGTAATTAGTACATGTAATATTGCAAGGAGAGAGATCCTCGTTGAACAACCGGTATCAAGAAGAATAATATTGCCTTATAATAAATGCTGTGTTTCTTGCATCTTCCCTGTGGGTGATTTTCGTGCAGTGAGCAAGACTTGTGTGTTGCAGACGCCTCGTGCTGCTCTGACGTCAGCGGATCCTGCAGGACGGCGTGCGAGCAGGTGAGTCCTTGAGCTCTCCTACCTCTGTCGCAGCAGGTAGCAGATGCTCAGCTTATCGTAGAATGACATACATTTAATATACTTGCTCCATAAAATGATGACAGACTTCGTTATCTCGTCTCGAAGGCGATAATCTATGGGCAAACAGGAGCGAAAAGTTTCAAATAAACAGCATGACGCGGAGTTATCCATTGCTATTGAAACGTCCCCTTTGAAAAATTAATGAATTACTATGCTGATAAACCTCTTACATTATTTGACTTTCAAAAAGCTGAGCAGAACTGAACGTACTCAGACATTTCGTTCTTTACCTATTCTGATCAATACTAAACTGACACACAATATTTTTAGCGCAACGCAATCTGACTTTCAATAACAAAAGATGGCTCTGACTAACATTAACCTATACGTTTCACAAATCACTTACCTCACAAAAATCTTCGTTACTCTAACTACTGCAATACAGCGAGCGCCACTACTGCCAGCTAAATAAAAGATTCATACTACTGAAGGCGCTAACTACTGATAGGCATAGTTAGCAAATGAAAGATTTTGATAGAGAACAAACAATGTTGCCATACCAGTTCATGACATCCAGTCTTACAAATTTACTGTCTCTGATGGACACACGTCCAGATCATCCGCTCTCAAAACTCCGCCATCTCTCTCCCCACATTCACCACTGCTGGCGGCTCACCTCCAACTGCGCAACGCTACGCGCTGTTAACATCCAACTGCCCGACACTAAAATAGCAAACAACAATGCAAACCAGCCACAGACTGCACACAGCACAGCCAGTGATTTTCATACGTGGCGTTACCAATAAAAAAAAACCTAAACAGCCTACTTACACTATCAATGAAAGTTATGCCAGCAGTGAATGAATGAATAGTTTGCTGTATATTCCCGGTCTTGGTGGGAGCTAGGACCTCCCGTTATATCAATCTATTTCTAACACTTCTCTAACCAACGAAATACGGTAGGTGAAGCAGAAACTGACTGAGGGTACTGAAGATAATGGTTGGCGTACCCCTTCCCCTCACGGTCTGTGGCTTCACATTTTAAAATAAATATCATAGCGTCACAAACGGTCATCTCACACCAATACAAGTAATCAAAATAGTGTAATAATATGTATTCGATGCCTCTGAATAGATATAGCCTATGCACTTTATTAATATGAAATACTGCAAGTATCAGACAAAAAAAGGAGCTTGTTTGTAACAGGTAGTCAGAAACGAGACATATTCTGACAAACACTGTGTAAAAGTACTTATATACGTATGTCAGAGAACATCATTCTCAGTAGCTCTGTTGAGTCGGCAATTATTTCTAAATAAACCTCCGCAATCCAGAAAGTATTTAGCACTTCTAGGACGAATACCTCTTATAGTCTAGAGAAGTTCGTTGTAGACAATATATCTTTTAGGATTTTCAGAACTGTATGAGTGAGGTTTGTGGAAGGGCCATAACTGCTGCGGTTTTTTTTTTTACTGGAGGTTAGGTCCTTAAAAAGCCATCTTCCTATCTTTTCAACAATGGGTACATTAAAACTACGTCGACATGCTTCTATTGAATACATTCATGATGTACTGCTGAAAACCACTCTCTCACGGTTTTGAAAAGTCGAAAAAACCGCAACAGTCAATTTGTAAAATAGATAACTTGTAGATGATTGAGTGGTTGGTGCTGACTTGGCTCTCAGTTTTTTGATAACATTCAGATAACATGATTAACAGAATTAATAGATAAATACTACTTTCAGGTTGGTTGTGAAAGAGCTGAGGGAAAAGCATTTCATCATATGCTTTCGTACGTGCGGAAATAACAGTAAAAATCCGGATACCTAATTATAACACTGCCGAAGCCAGAAATGTGTTTCAAGCTAGTTTAAATGTATCGTGCCTCTAGGGGTGGCAATTAACTAGCGCCTGGGTCTGTGAACATCAGTAGAGTGGGGTGCGGCGGGCGCGATGGTGTAAAGGTAAAGGACGCACATGGAAACCGAAAGGCCGCGAAATCGAATCCCGGTCAGCAAGTAATATTTTAGTGTGCCTTTCATCTAGCCTTGTGCTCTCAGAGATGTGAAGATTTGCCAACAAGGACGTGTTGTTTAGATTCTTCACTCTACGCTCCTCTCCGCAGTTAGGATTACTGTGGTTTGTGAGGGATAGGCAGGTCCTGAAATGGTAACCAATATAATTACTTGCACCAGGCCGCTCAAACACACGGAATTATTATGTTTGTGTAGCGTGTCCTTTGGTGTACGTGTAGAATATTTGGTGTAGATTTTCATGTTAGTTTAGGTATGGCGGGGAAATATTGACAGTGTGCTATAAAACGATATAAATTTTTCCAGGAAGTGTCAGAAACGGAAAAAGCTGCCTGTTGTCACGCTTAACACAGCCTTAATCATTAAAAAAAAAACAATGGCTAGAGAGTGCGGTGTGGGACAAAGTGGACAGACTGGCGACACCGCAAACTACACCCCGTCCCTTTCTGCAGAGAAGGTACCACACAACCACCTTATTACTTCGACACCACTATGTTGTTGTTGTGGTCTTCAGTCCTGAGACTGGTTTGATGCAGCTCTCCATGCTACTCTATCCTGTGCAAGCTTCTTCAGCTCCCAGTACTTACTGCAACCTACATCCATCTGCATCTGCTTAGTGTATTCATCTCTTGGTCTTCCTCTACGATTTTTACCCTCCACGCTGCCCTGCAATGCTAAATTTGTGATCCCTTGATGCCTCAGAACATGTCCTACCAACCGGTCCCTTCTAGTTGTCAAGTTGTGCCACAAACTCCTCGTCTCCCCAGTTCTATTCAATACCTCCTCATTAGTTATATGAACTACCCATCTAATCTTCAGCATTCTTCTGTAACATCACATTTCGAAAGCTTCTATTCTCTTCTTGTCCAAACTATTTATCGTCCACGTTTCACTTCCATACATGGCTACACTCCATACAAATACTTTCAGAAACGACTTCCTGACACTTAAATCTATACTCGATGTTAACTCTCTTCTCTTCTTGAGAAACGCTTTCCCTGCCATTGCCAGTCTACATTTTATATCCTCTCTACTTCGACCATCATCAGTTATTTTGCTCCCCAAATAGCAAAACTGCTTTATTACTTTAAGTGTCTGATTTCCTAATCTAATTCCCTCAGCATCGCCCGACTTAATTCGACTACATTCCACTATCCTCGTTTTGCTTTTGTTGATGTTCATCTTATATCCTCCTTTCGAGACACTACTCATTCCATTCAACTGCTCTTCCAAGTCCTTTGTTGTCTCTGACATAATTACAATGTCATCGGTGGACCTCAAAGTATTTATTTCTTCTCCTTGGATTTTGATACCCGCTCCGAATTTTTCATTTGTTTCCTTCATTGCTTGCTCAATATACAGATTGAATAACATCTGGGATAGGCTACAACCCTGTCTCACTGCCTTCCCAACCACTGCTTCCCTTTCGTACCCCTCGACTCTTGTAACTGCCATCTGGTTTCTGCACAAATTGTAAATAGCCTTCTCTCCCTGTGTTTTACCCATGCCACTTTCAGAATTTGAAAGAGAGTATTCCAATCAACATTGTCAAAAGCTTTCTCTAAGTCTACAAAAGCTAGAAACGTAGGTTTGTCTTTCCTTAATCTTTCTTCTAAGATAAGTCGTAAGGTCACTATTGCCTCACGTGTTCCAACATTTCTGCGGAATCCAAACTGATCTTCCCGTTACCGTAGATCAATGGACGCAATATGTTTAAGAACACGCGTCGTTGTCTTTAAAAATGCAGTATTTTCACAATTTCTAATTGCCACCACGGGTCAAAGATCTCAGGTGTTTAATTACAAAAGCAGCGCCTGTTGGAGGTTCCCCGCAGCTGGTGCTAATGGCACCGATACGGGTCACGGCACATGAGCCCGTCGGTTCGGCACGGAGGTTTTGCGGCAGCGGTGCGGCTGAGATACGATTAGCGAAGGCTGAAGCTCGTAAACGAGAGCCAGGTCGCAGTGGGACCGACGGCCCTCGTGTCTCCGCTAACGCCGCAATAAAACGAGAGCAGCGGGCAGCCAGTTAGAGATAAGGCGGGCGCTCGTGTCAGAGCTGGTGTTGGTGTTGGTGCTGTGGGAGGGGGGGGGGGGGGGGCAGGGGGCGCATCAAGTGCTGCGTTCCCACCGCCGGTATTAATGGAGCGTTTTTTACTGGAGATAGCGCGCGGTGCCGCGCCGGCTGGAATGCGACGCTGGAGGCGCGAGGCGAGGCGACAACTCCAGCAGCGGCCCGGCACGGCCCGTGGGTCGCAGCAGACTCACAGCCGCGGGTGCCACTCGCAAGGGAACCTCCCCATCGCACCCCCCTCAGATTTAGTTATAAGTTGTCACAGTGGATAGGCCTTGAAAAACTGAATACAGATCAATTGAGAAAACAGGAAGAAGTTGTGTGGAACTGTGAAAAAAATAAGCAAAATATACAAACTGAGTAGTTCATGGGAAGATATCCAATATCAAGGACATTAGGAACGCAGGAACGTTGTGGTCTCGTGGTAACGTGAGCAGCTGCGGAGCGAAAGGTCCTTGGTTCAAATCTCCCATCGAGTGAAAATTTTAATTTTTTATTTTCAGTTTATGTGACAAACTCTTATGTTTTCATCACGTTTTTGGGAGTGATTATCACATCCACAAGAAAACCTAAATCGGGCAGGGTAGAATAATCTTTGTACCCATTCGCCAAGTGTACGAGTTAGGTGGGTCGACAACATATTCCTGTCATGTGACGCACATGCCGTCACCAGTGTCGTATAGAATATATCAGACATGTTTTCTTGTGGAGGAATCGGTTGACCTATGACCTTGCGATTAAATGTTTTCGGTTCCCATTGGAGAGGCACGTCCTTTCGTCTACTAATCGCACGGTTTTGCGGTGCGGTCGCAAAACAAAGACACTAAACTTATTACAGTGAACAGAGATGTCAGTGAACGAACGGACAGATAATAACTATGCAAAAATAAAGAAAGTAAAATTTTCAGTAGAGGGAAGACTTGAACTAGGGACCTCTCGTTCTGCAGCTGCTCACGTTACCACTGGACCACGCCGCTCCTGCGGTAACATTGTCATGATGTTGTGTATGTGGTCCATGGACTACTCACTTTGTATATTTTGCTTATTTTTTCACAGTTCCACACAACTTCTTCATGTTTTCTCCATTGATCTGTGTTCAGTTTATCAAGGCCTATCCACTGTGCCAACTTATAACTAAATCTGAGGGGGGTGCGATGGGGAGGTTCCCTTGTCAGACATCACCGTGCCCACCTCAACCACAGGCAGAACGGTCGGTTTTGGCGTGATGGCTTTCTGTATCGTAGTGACGTAATCCCTGTACAGGGTGGTCCATTGATCGTGACCGGGCCAAATATCTCACGAAATAAGCGTCAAACGGAAAAACTACAAAAAAAGAAACTTGTGTAGCTTGAAGGGGGAAACCACATGGCGCCATGGTTGGGCCGCTAGATGGCGCTGCCATAGGTCAAACGGATATCAACAGCGGTTTTTTTTAAATAGGAACCCCCATTTTTTATTACATTATCGTGTAGTACGTAAAGAAATATGAATGTTTTAGTTGGGCCACTTTTTTCGCTTTGTGATAGATGGCACTGTAATAGTCACAAACATGGCTCACAATTTTAGACGAACAGTTGGTAACAGGTAGGTTTTTTAAAAATGGCTCTGAGCCCTATGGGACTTAACATCTGAGATCATCAGTCCCCTAGACCTTAGAACTACTTAAACCTAACTAACCTAAGGACATCACACACATCCATGCCCGAGGCAGGATTCGAACCTGCGACCGTAGCAGTCACGCGGTTCCGGACTGAAGCGCCTAGAACCGCTCGGCCACCGCGGCCGGCTAGCTTTGTTTTAATTAAAATTAAAATACCGAACGTAGCTACGTTTGAACATTTTATTTCGGTTGTTCCAATGTCATACATGTACCTTTCTGAGCTTATTATTTCTGAGAACGCATGCTGTTACAGCGTGATTACTCATAAATACGACATTAACGCAATAAATGCTCAAAATGATGTCCGTCAACCTCAATGCATTTGGCAATACGTGTAACGACATTTCTCTCAACAGCGAGTAGTTCGCCTTCCGTAATATTCGCACATGCATTGACAATGCGCTGACACATGTTGTCAGGCGTTGTCGGTAGATCACGATAGCAAATATCCTTCATCTTTCCCCACAGAAAGATATCCGGGGACCACAGATCCGGTGAACGTGCGGGCCATGGTATGGTGCTTCGACGACCAATCCACCTGTCATGAAATATGCTATTCAATGCCGTGCCGGACATCCATCATGTTGGAAGTACATCGCCATTCTGTCATATAGTGAAACATCTTGTAGTAACATCGGTAGAACATTACCTACGAAATCAGCATACATTGCACCATTCAGATTGCCATCGATAAAATGGGGGCCAATTATCCTTCCTCCCATAATGCCGCACCATACATTAACCCGCCAAGGTCGTTGATGTTCCACTTGTCGCAGCCATCGTGGATTTTCCGATGCTGAATAGTGCATATTATGCCGGTTGGGCATTTTGATCCTAATAGCCATACATCAACACGATATCGACCTTTTCTGCAATTAGTAAACGGTCCGTTTTAACACGAGTAATGTATCACGAAGCAAATACCGCCCGCACTGGCGGAATGTTACGTGATACCACGTACTTATACGTTTGTGACTATTACAGCACCGTCTATCACAAAGCGAAGAAAGTGGTCCAAGTAAGACATTCATATTTCTTCACGTACTACACGGATATGTAATAAAAAATGTGGGTTCCTATTAAAAAAAAAAAAAAAAAAACGCAGTTGATATCCGTTTGACCCATTGCAGCGCCATCTAGCGGACCAACCATAGCGCCATCTGGTTTCCCCCTTCGAGCTAGACGACTTTCGTTCTTTGTAGTTTTTTCGTTTGATACTTATTTCGTGAGATATTTGGCCCTGTCACTATCAATGGATCACCCTGTATACAGGGCGTTCCGAAACCATTAGCTCAAATTAGTACAAGAAATAGAGAACATCGTGTCTGATGCGAGGGACGATTTACACAGACGATTGTTTAGCATATCAATTACAGCAGTAGCACTTACAGTAACTGCTCGAATGAGCGCACACTGCCTGCACGCATGCCGTAAATCGTCGGACCATTGGTGACGTGTCCGTTTGAAGATTCCTTTCATATCGGCAGTGATATCGGCAGCGACAGAAATTTTAGCACTAGGTCTTCTTCTATTTGCACAACGGTTTCATACATAAGCTGCTAGATATGCCCCGTGAGGGAGAGATTCACACACGTGAGGTCAGGTAATGTGGCTGGCCAGTCCACAACGTCAACTCGGCCAATCCATCGAATCCCGAAGGTGATTCTCAGCAACACTGAAGTGGACTGGCGCCCTACCGCGCTGGAAGTACATCCTTTGTCTAACATTCAGAGGTACATCCTCTATCTGTTCTGGCAACACATGATCCACGAAGACGCGATATCTCCGTGCGTTGAGGCGGAATGAAAGAATGTGTGGTCTAACCAACCTATCACGGGGAGTATAGGCCTAACCATTAACAATGAATCGCTGTTGATGATCACGAGGTCGAGTGCCTCTAGGATTTGTGCGGGCGAACAGGCGAATTGTGGATACCGAAGCAGCCTTCGTAAGTAAACAAAGCTTCGGCCGTAAATAAGGGTTGTAGGTCAGTCTGTTGTAAAAATGATTGTGTGAACTGCATACACTGGGGAAAATCTTCAGGTGCTACTACTGCCACGCGCTGAAAATGGGAAGGATTAAGTTTCTCGTAAGGTAACACATTCCACAAGGACGTGTGCAATACGTCGTGAGCTTGTAGATGAAGTGTCTTCAACATGTCGCAGAATCTCGTCTTCTGTTTCGGGAATTCGCTCTCTTCGATTCCGGAGGAAAGAGCCCGTTTCACCTATCAGGCAATGCAGACGTCCCAGTGTTTCGTGTTGTGGAACCCGTCTGTTGGGAAAGCGCTGTCGATACTCTCTCAATGCAGTTCGTCCATTTCCATTCACAGAGTCGTGTACCATATGCATATCAGCCATTACTGCTTACGTAAGCTGCTCCATGTTGACTATTGTTGCCACAAGGCGGTAATGATTCCGACTGGATCAGGGTGTTTACAACATTTTAAGTCTGCCTTTAATCTAGTCTTCAGTTCTCAGTGATGTGAAGATATGGCAGCAACGCCATGTTGTTCAGATTCTACAGTGAACTCTAGGTCACCTTTCCCCAATAGGATTGATGGGGTGTTTTGCGAATCGGCAAGTCACCGTAACGGCATCCAACAGAAAGACTTGTACCAGGATGTAGAACCAAACGCAGTTATTGTACACTCCTGGAAATTGAAATAAGAACACCGTGAATTCATTGTCCCAGGAAGGGGAAACTTTATTGACACATTCCTGGGGTCAGATACATCACATGATCACACTGACAGAACCACAGGCACATAGACACAGGCAACAGAGCATGCACAATGTCGGCACTAGTACAGTGTATATCCACCTTTCGCAGCAATGCAGGCTGCTATTCTCCCATGGAGACGATCGTAGAGATGCTGGATGTAGTCCTGTGGAACGGCTTGCCATGCCATTTCCACCTAGCGCCTCAGTTGTACCAGCGTTCGTGCTGGACGTGCAGACCGCGTGAGACGACGCTTCATCCAGTCCCAAACATGCTCAATGGGGGACAGATCCGGAGATCTTGCTGGCCAGGGTAGTTGACTTACACCTTCTAGAGCACGTTGGGTGGCACGGGATACATGCGAACGTGCATTGTCCTGTTGGAACAGCAAGTTCCCTTGCCGGTCTAGGAATGGTAGAACGATGGGTTCGATGACGGTTTGGATGTACCGTGCACTATTCAGTGTCCCCTCGACGATCACCAGTGGTGTACGGCCAGTGTAGGAGATCGCTCCCCACACCATGATGCCGGGTGTTGGCCCTGTGTGTCTCGGTCGTATGCAGTCCTGATTGTGGCGCTCACCTGCACGGCGCCAAACACGCATACGACCATCATTGGCACCAAGGCAGAAGCGACTCTCATCGCTGAAGACGACACGTCTCCATTCGTGCCGTGCGTGTGATCATTGCTTGTACAGCCCTCTCGCAGTGTCCAGAGCAAGTATGGTGGGTCTGACGCACCGGTGTCAATGTGTTCTTTTTTCCATTTCCAGGAGTGTATTTATGTGACCTGTGGATTTGAGTGCGCGTGGAATATTTAATGTAGATTAAACTTCCTGGCAGATAAAAACTGTGTGTTGGACCGAGATTCGAACTCGGAACCTTTGCCTTTCGCGGGTAAGTGCTCTGCCAACTGAGCTACCCAAGCAGAACTCACGCCCCGTCCTCACAGCTGTACTTCTGCCAGTATCTCGTCTTCTACCTTCCAAATTTTACAGAAGCTCTCCTGCGAACAATGCAGGACTAGCACTCCTCACAGAAAGGATATTGCGGAGACATGGCTTAGCCACAGCCTTGGGGATTTATCCAGAATCTCTGTCCGGCACACAGTTTTAATTTGCGAGGAAGTTTCATATCAGCGCACACTCCGCTGCAGAGTGAAAATCACATTCTGGACACATCCCCAAGGCTGTGGCTAAGCCATGTCTCCGCAATATCCTTTCTTTCAGGAGTGATAGTCCTGCATGGTTCGCTGGAGAGCTTCTGTAAAGTTTGGAAGGTAGGAGAGGAGATATTGACAGAAGTAAAGCTGTGAGTCGTGCTTGGGTAGCTCAGTTGGCAGAGCACTTGCCCTCGAAAGGCAAAGGCCCCGAGTTCGAATCTCATGCCGGCACACAGTTTTAATCTGCCAGGAAGTTTCATATCAGCGCACACTCCGCTGCGGAGTGAAAATCTCATTCTGGATTTAGTGTAGATGTTCATATTGCTTCAGGTATGGCGACGCTATGTAGCCAATGTAGTGTGTTGCGTTAAAAAGAAATGAAGAAAAGATGTAATTTTTTTCAGGAGAGACAGAAACAGAGGCACACTGTTGCTCTTAACACAGCCTTGAAAATTACCAACGGCTAGAAGGTGTGCTCTGGGACAAAGTGAGCAGAATGGCGAAACCGTCCCTCTCTCCACAAAACACATCAGACAACCGCCTCCTCTAACAACGTAAAAATATATGGGCGTAATAGAAGTAACACTGAGGGACAGAAGTTATAATATATCTCCTAATATCGTGTCGGACATCCTTTTTCGCGTTGTAGCGCAACAACTCGAGGTGTCATTGATTCAAAGTCATTGAAAGTCACCTGCATAAATATTGAACCATGCTGCCTCTGTAGCCGACGATAATGAGAAAATGTTACTGGAGCACGAAATGAGCGCTAGATTACGTCGCATAAATGTTTTATGGGATTCACGTCTGGCCATCAGGATGGCCAAATCATTTGCTCTAACTGTCCAGAATAATCTTCAAACCAATTGCGAACAGCTGTGGTCCGATGACATGGCATACGGTCATCCATAAAAATTCCACACTGGTCTGGTTCCTTACATTCTCTATAGTTGGTGTACGTTGCACACTGGAGCAAAAGAAAATTGCAACACAAAAAAAATTCAAATGTTTGTGAAATCTTATGGGACTTAACTGCTTAGGTCATCAGTCCCTTAACTTAGACACTACTTAACCTAAATTATTCTAAGGACAAACACACACACCCATGCCCGAGGGAGGACTCGAACCTCTGCCAGGACCAGCCGCACAGACCATGACTGCAGTGCCCCAGACCGCTCGGCTAATCCCGCGAGGCTGCAACACCAAAAAGAAATTTTGAAATATAAACGAAAGGTGGTAGGAGTGAAAGACGGCGTCTATTCCAGTTGCTCGCCAGTCGCTTAAAGTGTCGCTGTTAGCGCCATTTTAACGGAGCAAATCAGGTTTGCTTTAAATACACGCTGTAACAGTCGCGAGCGCTAGTTGCCTTTCACAGTGGACGTGGTGATTTGACGTAATGAATGCTTTTGAGCCGACAAGGACGTCAAAACTCAAAAATTCACAGAATTTGTACGAGGACGTGTAATAGAGCTACGGGAAGCCGGATGTTCCTTCTGCAATAATGTAGAAAGACTTGGCAGGAATTTAGCCACTGTACGTGATTGCTGGCAGCAATGTATGGTGGTAAGAAGTCCGGGTTTCGGACGGCCACGCAGCCCTACTGTGGGGGAATATCATTGCGTTCGGCGTATGGGTCTAGCGCATCGTACTGTATCTGCAGCAGCTGGCACCACAATTGGACAAAGAGCTGTTACAAATCGGTTACATTAAGGACAGCTCCGACCCAGATGCCCTGTAGCGTGCACTTCAAATACCCGAAAACATCGCCATTTGTAACTTCAAGCGACAGCTCATTGGAGGGCAGGGTGAAGGTCTGTCGTGTTTCCTGATGAAAGCAGCTTCTACAGGGTGTTTCAAAAATGACCGGTATATTTGAAACGGCAATAAAAACTAAACGAGCAGCGATAGAAATACACCGTTCGTTGCAATATGCTTGGGACAACAGTACATTTTCAGGCAGACAAACTTTCGAAATTACAGTAGTTACAATTTTCAACAACAGATGGCGCTGCTGTCTGGGAAACTCTATAGTACGATATTTTCCACATATCCACCATGCGTAGCAATAATATGGCGTAGTCTCTGAATGAAATTACCCGAAACCTTTGACAACGTGTCTGGCGGAATGGCTTCACATGCAGATGAGATGTACTGCTTCAGCTGTTCAATTGTTTCTGGATTCTGGCGGTACACCTGGTCTTTCAAGTGTCCCCACAGAAAGAAGTCACAGGGGTTCATGTCTGGCGAATAGGGAGTCCAATCCACGCCGCCTCCTGTATGTTTCGGATAGCCCAAAGCAATCACACAATCATCGAAATATTCATTCAGGAAATTAAAGACGTCGGCCGTGCGATGTGGCCGGGCACCATCTTGCATAAACCACGAGGTGTTCGCAGTGTTGTCTAAGGCAGTTTGTACCGCCACAAATTCACGAAGAATGTCCAGATAGCGTGATGCAGTAATCGTTTCGGATCTGAAAAATGGGCCAATGATTCCTTTGGAAGAAATGGCGGCCCAGACCAGTACTTTTTGAGGATGCAGGGACGATGGGACTGCAATATGGGGCTTTTCGGTTCCCCATATGCGCCAGTTCTGTTTATTGACGAAGCCGTCCAGGTAAAAATAAGCTTCGTCAGTAAACCAAATGCTGCCCACATGCATATCGCCGTCATCAATCCTGTGCACTATATCGTTAGCGAATGTCTCTCGTGCAGCAATGGTAGCGGCGCTGAGGGGTTGCCGCGTTTGAATTTTGTACGGATAGAGGTGTAAACTCTGGCGCATGAGACGATACGTGGACGTTGGCGTCATTTGGACCGCAGCTGCAACACGGCGAACGGAAACCCGAGGCCGCTGTCGGATCACCTGCTGCACTAGCTGCGCGTTGCCCTCTGTGGTTGCCGTACGCGGTCGCCCTACCTTTCCAGCACGTTCATCCGTCACGTTCCCAGTCCGTTGAAATTTTTCAAACAGATCCTTTATTGTATCGCTTTTCGGTCCTTTGGTTACATTAAACCTCCGTTGAAAACTTCGTCTTGTTGCAACAACACTGTGTTCTAGGCGGTGGAATTCCAACACCAGAAAAATCCTCTGTTCTAAGGAATAAACCATGTTGTCTACAGCACACTTGCTCATTGTGAACAGCACACGCTTACAGCAGAAAGACGACGTACAGAATGGCGCACCCACAGACTGCGTTGTCTTCTATATCTTTCACATCACTTGCAGCGTCATCTGTTGTTGAAAATTGTAACTACTGTAATTTCGAAAGTTTGTCCGCCTGAAAATGTACTGTTGTCCCAAGCATATTGCAACAAACGGTGTATTTCTATCGCTGCTCGTTTAGTTTTTATTGCCGTTTCAAATATACCGGTCATTTTTGAAACACCCTGTACCTCAGCGCCAGTGAAGGCCATGTGTTGATTAGGAGGAGGCCAGTTGAGGGCCTGTAACAACCTATCAGCGTGCTATGCACACTGCACCAACACCTGTAACGCTGCCATTCATGAACATCGTTCCAATGGCTCTTTTCCAACTGGATAACGCTCGCCCAAATACCGCTGTTGTAACCCAACACGCTCTACAGAGAGTCAACATGTTGCCTTGGCCTGCCCCATTCGACCACATGTGGGGCATCATCAAACGACAATTATAGCGGCATCCATAAACAGCATCAACCGTCCCTGTACTGACTGACCAACTCCAAAAGGTATGGTTCAAATAGCTCTGAGCACTATGGGACTTAACATCTGTGATCATCAGTCCCCTAGAACTTAGAACTACTTAAACCTAACTAACCTAAGGACATCACACACATCCATGCCCGAGGCGGGATTCGAACCTCCGACCGTAGCAGTCGAGCGGTTCCGGACTGAGCGCCTAGAACCGCTAGACCACCGAGGCCGGCTCAAAAGGTATGAAATTCCGTCCCAAAAACTGACCTCCGGTACCTGTACAACACAATGGATGCATGTTTGTGTGCTTGCATGCAACATTCTGGCAGTTACACCGGTTAATAATGTACAAGTGTTTCACATTTCCATTGGCTTATCTCGCGCTTACATTAACCTGTGATCTTGCAACGTTAACCACTTAAATATGTTACCTAAACAAAGGCATTCCTGGAATTTCATAACTCTACATTTATTGTTTTTTGGTGTTGCAATTTCTTTTTTCTGTCAACTGGAAGCGGCTGGTTGAAACACCGATATGCCTTTCCTTTTTCGTTACATTTGTAACACTAAACTTACTTTGGCTCACTTGTGCTAGCGTACAGTGCAGATACCGAGGGTAAAGTAATTCGTCCACTTGGAAATTGGAAATTTGTGATAAGGTCTTATGGGACCAAACTGCTCAGGTCATCGGTACCTAAGCTTACGCACTACGTAATCTAACTTAAACTAACTCACGCTAAGGACAACACACACACACCCATGACCGAAGGAGGACTCGAACCTCCGACGGGTGGAGCCGCGCGGACCGCGACAAGACGCTGCCCCGCGCGTTTCGTCCACTTGCTGGAGTCCTCAGTAAACAAATCTAACTGACGACTCCAACAAGTGGACAAGTTACGTTACCCCGGGTACCTGTCCTCTATGCTGTAGTTCAATTCTTTTATCTTGGCGGTTCGCGCATGCCCGCCCAGACGCGGGAGATTGCTGTGTTGCCAGTTGTACGCGCCAAGAGAAGCAGCGCCATAGTATAGTTCGCAAACTTACGTTTAGGGGGGAGCGCGCAATTTATGAAGTAAAGCCACCACGGCCGCTTTACCCTTTCGCTGCTACAGAGAATTGCTCCCCGCATTCCGCGATGTGCGGGATTTTGTCATCATTGCACTGCTCGCCTGTGCAGACAAATGGTGTTTCGACTGCTTTGACATACTTTATCATTCGATTTCATAAAAATGATTTGGCCCAAAAATTTGATTTTTACGCATCTTCTTGACTGGTACCCTCCCCCCATAAATGACAATTTTGTTTCGATGTTCAACGCAGTTATTGTGCAGCATTAGATGTAGTAAACCATTCCACGAAATTTTGAAGAGTTTGCAGAGGTAAAAGTTCATAGCGTATACTTTCCATATGGTCGATTTTAGTTGACACTAGAAATTTCAAAAAATTACATTCAAACGAATAAAATTCATGAAGTAAGACACTTCGATATTGTTTTTAAATAAAGAATATTAAGCACTGAGCAAGGATTGAACTCAGAACCTTTCACTTAGCAGCAATATACTTTAATCATTACGCTAACGCAGCTCGTCATTCCATCCTTCTCCCGGAGGACTTTAAGATACCACGCAAAATACCGGCAAACGCTGTTGGTATGACTATCAATTACTCACGTTTCGTCAAAGTACAATAGGAAATAAACAATTACCGCTGTTCTTTATTGCGAAAAAGCGGTTAGTGAGAATGATACAAACACCTTTCCTTGCTATCGCCTGAATTAGGAGACTTATTGCTTGTTTGGTTTAATTAATTAATAGAATATGAAGCAATTGGTATAAAGAATGCTTTTTCCAAACTTGCTATAAAAGAAAGTCTGCTATCAAGACATTGCTTTTGTTCAATTACTTTATTTATGACTGGACATTTCTAAAACTGAAGTCTGTGCTCTGCACTGCAGTCGAGCTCTGGCAACATCGTTCTCTGTTTATTGGCTGACTGTGTTTTGTGACGTCAGATGCGCAGAACGAACCTAAATTCGACCGCCGTCATAAATGACGCGCACTTAAGTATACGAGAGTCAAAGTAAATTTCGTGGCCGGCCGGAGTGGCCGTGCGGTTCTAGACGCTACAGTCTGGAGCCGAGAGACCGCTACGCTCGCAGGTTCGAATCCTGCCTCGGGAATGGATGTGTGTGATGTCCTTAGGTTAGTTAGGTTTAATTAGATCTAAGTTCTAGGCGACTGATGACCTCAGAAGATAAGTCGCATAGTGCTCAGGGCCATTTGAACCATTTTTTAAATTTCGCGTTACGATTTTAATAACGTCATGTTCACGTGGATGGTGCACTCTGAAGAAAAAAAAAAAGGTAGCTGTCCCTAGCTTCGTAACGAAGAATGTAGCAAGAAAGAGAACCACAATGGTAAATGTCCCCTTGGTAGCTTAACAACGTTTGCTTCATACACTGCCGGCCAGAGTGGCCGTGCGGTTCTAGGCGCTACAGTCTGGAGCCGAGCGACCGCTACGGTCGCAGGTTCGAATCCTGCCTCAGGCATGGATGTGTGCGATGTCCTTGGGTTAGTTAAGTTCAATTAGTTCTAAGTTCTAGGCGACTGATGACCTCAGAAGTTAAGTCGCGTAGTGCTCAGAGCCATTTGAAACATTCTTCATACACTTTTTTTTTTTTTGCTTCTGGAGAAAAAATTATTTGTTTTGATCATGATACACGGGCACACTGTATATCCCTGACAACGGTTTCTGACAACTTTTTATAGAGGTCATTTAAAAAATGACAAATATTGGTAACAGAGTAAGGGCAATCTTATTTTCTTCTTTTTTTCGCCTCTGAAGTGCTGGAGATACGTTACCATTAACAAGATGAGACGGAGGACAATATAAAACCTCTTAGACTTGCGGCTGGTCGGCTACTGAAGCTTCCGCCCACGCGGCTGGCTCGTGTTTCTCCTCCGCTGGTGGCGCCAGTGAGCTGGAGGCAAGACGCTGGGTGTGCGCTTGCGGACGGATGCGGCTCGCTGGGACGACTCACTGGAGAAAAACGCGTGACGTCACCCGCGGGGCGCAGCTGCCATTCAAGTCGAGTCGAGACATACCCGATACCGAGCCCCCGGACCTATCTAGTACACAATTAAAACTGACTGAGAACACGAGAGTACGGGAAGATAATTTGAACAAAGACGATTGTAAAAAAAAAAAAAAAAAAAAAAAAAAGACTTAACGGACGAAGCTACCTCTAACACACGCTGTTTCACAGAGGAAGACTGCACTGTAGTTCCTTCTCTAGATTGTCGCAAAGATGGCAAAATGGTAGATATGGAAATAGATAGAGAAACAATTAAAATCGCTCAAAAGAGGAAAGGCCGCTGGACCTGATGGGATACGAGTTCGATTTTACACAGAGTACGCGAAGGAACTTGCCCCCCTTCTTGCAGCGGTGTACCGTAGGTGTCTAGAAGAGCGTAGCGTTCCGAAGGATTGGAAAAGGGCACAGGTCATCCCCGTTTTCAAGAAAGGACGTCGAACAGATGTGCAGAACTATAGACCTATATCTCTAACGTCGATAAGATGTAGAATTTTGGAACGCGTATTATGTTCGAGTATAATGACTTTTCTGGAGACTAGAAATCTACTCTGTAGGAATCAGCATGGGTTTCGAAAAAGACGATCCTGTGAAACCCAGCTCGCGCTATTCGTCCACGAGACGAGACTCAGAGGGCTATAGACACGGGTTCCCAGGTAGATGCCGTGTTTCTTCACTTCCGCAAAGCGTTCGATACAGTTCCCCACAGTCGTTTAATGAACAAAGTAAGAGCATATGGACTATCAGACCAATTGTGTGATTGGATTGAAAAGTTCCTAGATAACAGAACGCAGCATGTCATTCTCAATGGAGAGAAGTCTTCCGAAGTAGGAGTGATTTCAGGTGTGCCGCAGGAGAGCGTCGTAGAACTGTTGCTATTCACAATAGACATAAATTATCATGTGGATAACATCGGAAGTTCACTGAGGCTTTTTGCGGATGATGCTGTGGTGTATCGAGACGTTGTAACAATGGAAAATCGTACTGAAATGCAGGAGGATCTGCAGCAAATTGACGCATGGTGCAGGGAATGGCAATTGAATCTAAATGTAGTCAAGTGTAATATACTGCGAATACATAGAAAGAAAGATCCATTATCATATAGCTACTACATAGCAGGTCAGCATCTGGAAGCAGTTAATTCCCTAAATTATCTGGGAGTAGGCATTAGGAGTGATTTAAAATGGAATGATCATATAAAGTTGATTGTCGGTTGATAGAGGAGATAGAGAAGATCCAACGGAGAGCAGCGCGCTTCGTTACAGGATCATTTAGTAATTGCGAAAGCGTTACGGAGATGATAGATAAACTCCAGTGGAAGACTGCAGGAGAGACGCTCAGTAGCTCGGTACGGGCTTTTGTTGAAGTTTCGAGAACATACCTTCACCGAGAAGTCAAGCAGTATATTGCTCCCTCCTACGTATATCTCGCGAAGAGACCATGAGGATAACATCAGAGAGATTAGAGCCCACACAGAGGCATACCGACATCCTTCTTTCCACGAACAATACGACACTGGAATAGAAGGGAGAACCGATAGAGGTACTCGAATTACCCTCCGCCACACACCGTCAGGTGGCTTGCGGAGTACGGATGTAGATGTAGATGTAGATAGTTGAAACTCCAGTCTGGAAACCACAACCAGAGGAGTGACAGGTGTATGGTACAGAGATACACGCAACAGACCAGAAAATCGCCTGACGCTGCTCTGTTTCATTGAGTCCATCGTTT
The DNA here is from genome assembly GCF_021461385.2 of Schistocerca piceifrons. NCBI lineage: Eukaryota > Metazoa > Arthropoda > Insecta > Orthoptera > Acrididae > Schistocerca > Schistocerca piceifrons. The sequence goes on along the minus strand of NC_060139.1, from coordinate 46,794,907 downwards.
TAATTGCTGACTCAGCATTTCTTTTCTCTTCTCCATTAGTACATTGTCATGTATTAATTCAGCGCATGTACAGACGTGTGGTATGGCAACAACGATGGGGAAATAACGTGCAAAAGTGGAAAAGTATGTTCGGAGGTTCTTACACCCAAAACGACAAATTTCAGACTCAGATCGATGCCAAGCGTTGTAAATGGCTCTGAGCACATTGGGGCTTAACATCTGAGATCATCAGCCCCTAGAACACAGAACCACTTAAACCTAACTAACCTAAGGATATCACACACATCCAGGCCCGAGGCAGGATTCGAACCTGCAATCTTAGTGATCACGCGGTTCCAGGCTGAAGCGCCTAGAACCGCTCGGCCACATCGGCCGGCACCAAGCGTTGTATGTCGATAGAGCATCAACTACAACACCGATTTAGTTCAGCTATGCGCTGTCGTCCAATTGAACTTGAGAAAAGGGTAGTTAAAAGTAACACCTTAACTAAAGAACACAGGAAAAGCGTATCTGTGATTGACACTTTTGTAGATCTCGCTTGGGTGAGTTTGTAGAGCGTGACATAGTCGTACCAAAGATTCCGCGTTCAAATACCACTGATGACAATTATTAAAGCGTTGTATTAAATGTATTATTATTATTACTGTTATTATTACTACTACTATTACGTGTGATGCAATTGTTTCTTTACTTTTCTGTTCTACTTGTATATTCTGTGACACTGCAAATGTACTTCATTGGTTTACTACTTTCAGATAAACGAAGCGAAGTGAGACTGCCAGGGAAGTGTTGCTGTAAACTCCAAACAACCCTTTTACTTGCCATAAACGTGTTGTACCATATAATACTTTCACCCTTAATTCAGTAAAAAGAATTTATAATAGAGGCTTGAATCAAGGAACCTTGGTACGACGATGTAACGCTTACTATCTTCCCCACAGAACAAATACACATTAGTTTCTCACAGTTAAGCTTTTCAAGTGCTCCGTAGTTCGGTGTTACTTTTAATTAATGTTTACGGCTGTTCAGCTGGGCAGCAGCACATAAACTCCTCTCCGTCCGAACAGGGCACGAAGGCCCAACGGTACCGACCGGCCGCCGTGTCATCCTCAGCCCACAGGCGGCAATGGATGCACATATCGAGGAGCATGTGGTCAGCACACTGGTCTCCCCGCTGTATGTCAGTTTACGAGACCGGAACCGCTACTTCTCAGTCAAGTAGCTCCTCAGTTTGCCTCACAAGGGCTGAGTGCACCCCGCTTGCCAATACACTCGGCAGACCGGAAGGTCACCCCTCCAAGTGCTAGCCCAGTACGACAGTGCTTAACTTCGGTGATCTGACGGTAACCGGTGTTACCAATGCGGCAGCGCCATGGCTCAGTAAGACATACACTCCTGGAAATGGAAAAAAGAACACATTGACACCGGTGTGTCAGACCCACCATACTTGCTCCGGACACTGCGAGAGGGCTGTACAAGCAATGATCACACGCACGGCACAGCGGACACACCAGGAACCGCGGTGTTGGCCGTCGAATGGCGCTAGCTGCGCAGCATTTGTGCACCGCCACCGTCAGTGTCAGCCAGTTTGCCGTGGCATACGGAGCTCCATCGCAGTCTTTAACACTGGTAGCATGCCGCGACAGCGTGGACGTGAACCGTATGTGCAGTTGACGGACTTTGAGCGAGGGCGTATAGTGGGCATGCGGGAGGCCGGGTGGACGTACCGCCGAATTGCTCAACACGTGGGGCGTGAGGTCTCCACAGTACATCGATGTTGTCGCCAGTGGTCGGCGGAAGGTGCACGTGCCCGTCGACCTGGGACCGGACCGTAGCGACGCACGGATGCACGCGAAGACCGTAGGATCCTACGCAGTGCCGTAGGGGACCGCACCGCCACTTCCCAGCAAATTAGGGACACTGTTGCTCCTGGGGTATCGGCGAGGACCATTCGCAACCGTCTCCATGAAGCTGGGCTACGGTCCCGCACACCGTTAGGCCGTCTTCCGCTCACGCCCCAACATCGTGCAGCCCGCCTCCAGTGGTGTCGCGACAGGCGTGAATGGAGGGACGAATGGAGACGTGTCGTCTTCAGCGATGAGAGTCGCTTCTGCCTTGGTGCCAATGATGGTCGTAAGCGTGTTTGGCGCCGTGCAGGTGAGCGCCACAATCAGGACTGCATACGACCGAGGCACACAGGGCCAACACCCGGCGTCATGGTGTGGGGAGCGATCTCCTACACTGGCCGTACACCACTGGTGATCGTCGAGGGGACACTGAATAGTGCACGGTACATCCAAACCGTCATCGAACCCATCGTTCTACCATTCCTAGACCGGCAAGGGAACTTGCTGTTCCAACAGGACAATGCACGTCCGCATGTATCCCGTGCCACCCAACGTGCTCTAGAAGGTGTAAGTCAACTACCCTGGCCAGCAAGATCTCCGGATCTGTCCCCCATTGAGCATGTTTGGGACTGGATGAAGCGTCGTCTCACGCGGTCTGCACGTCCAGCACGAACGCTGGTCCAACTGAGGCGCCAGGTGGAAATGGCATGGCAAGCCGTTCCACAGGACTACATCCAGCATCTCTACTATCGTCTCCATGGGAGAATAGCAGCCTGCATTGCTGCGAAAGGTGGATATACACTGTACTAGTGCCGACATTGTGCATGCTCTGTTGCCTGTGTCTATGTGCCTGTGGTTCTGTCAGTGTGATCATGTGATGCATCTGACCCCAGGAATGTGTCAATAAAGTTTCCCCTTCCTGGGACAATGAATTCACGGTGTTCTTATTTCAATTTCCAGGAGTGTAGTACGAATTAGATCGGAGTTTTGGTGGGTACTCTATCGACAAACAGCGTTTGGTACTGATCTGAGTGTTTGACATCTGGAGGTTAGGGTGTTAGTAAGAAGATTACAAGACCATGCTTGTTAAAGCTAGATTACTAAACGCTCGTAAAATTTACGATTGCAGTAGGGTATAAAATAGGACAATTTACGCTTAATTTGGTATGTAACATTCCATTAGAGACATAATAATAGTATTTAAATAATGCATAACCTATTAATTATGACTTCGTTTGAATAAATATGGAGCATTTCGATTTACAATAGTAACAATGTATGATTTTTCCTCGTTTTAGCGTACTATAGTTAACCAAGTATTCCATTAGCACGCCGACATTCAATAAATCAGATAAATAAATTGTTACGTTTATGATAGTATCTATTGTGTAACTGGATTTTACTCTAGATGTATACATCATTATGTGTTCGGTTATTTCCAAAAGCATGCTGAATGACCTGAAATTACACTGAAACCATAGGTTACAATAATCATTTGTTCTATATCATCTACTGAATATGTCTACCAACACTTTTTGGTTTGAAAGAGTTTGTTACCCTCCCTAATTTCTAAGAAAGTTTACATTTTGATCGTGGATTGTGGGGAAACGAATTTAACTGCTGATATATAGTAACAAAAGAAAACGACAGACGACTGTAATTTAATGTCTCGACATCGATGATACATTTACAAATCAAAAGCGAAAGGCGTATTGTGTAAAGACGCGTGACAAGTGCATAATAGTTGCTTCTATAAGCGATGTATTAAACAAACAACTGAGGACCGATTACGTCATCAGCTTACTACAATAACATCAGACAAGTATATTTAAGAGAAGAATTAGTCGACAGATCTTTTGGTTGGTACTTCACAGAAGACTGCTTGTGTTTAGATAAATAACGTTAATGTATACGTCAAAACAGCAGCCACCAAATACACACGCACATACCCCCCCCCCCCTCCTCCCTCTCTCTCTCTCTCTCTCTCTCTCTCTCTCTCTCAGGGTGAGAAGGCCCCAATAGTCCTTCGGTTCAGATGAACCAACACACTCGAGTTGCTACGGGAATCAGCAAACCTCTGAGAGTAGCGAGGATCAGTTTGGAATTTGAGTCGGTCAGGAACCGTGTCCAGATGGCCGAGGTGACCATTCGCGAGAAACGGAAAACTCCTGGTTCGAGCTCCGGTCCTGTGCAAATTTTCAACTTGCCCCGTTGATGTATTTCAGAGCCCACTACCAACCAATGTCATTATTTCCTTTGGATCATAAGTAACGTTAAGCTTTAAAGTCCAGTTATTGTTGATCTCGGGATGCCACGTGGGTGTTCCTCTGGAAGCTTTCCTAATGTAATAATACTCATCAGGCTCCTAAGACCGACTCAACGAAATTAGTTAAAGTTTTTGGGGAAAACATAGCAGAAGGCATGCTTACAAATGTTCAAGATTTCTCATCCATGATAACCTGTATAGACGACGAAGTACTCATAAACTATCGTAGTTTAGAAAAATAGGAAAATCTTACAGAACATAACTGTTTCCTATATTTCGTTCGCTCTTACTCCTGTGTCACGTAGTTTCCCGTGAATTCCTCCTCTGAGACAGCAGTGTTCTGCTGCGGACCCCTGGCGACAGACATTTACGTGTGTTCTGCCTTCTAAAATTTAAATGTTGCTGACAGTTCGCTGTCTACAGTGCTCGACTTATAACACTACCGTCTGCTATACCATAACCTTAAAGTTGGAGGCAGTTCGTATAGTAAAATTACTTTTATTCAAGCAATTATGGTATAAAGCAACAGAGCAGTGTTACCCTCTGAGAGGAATTTTGTTTGTGTTGCCCGTAAAATACCTAACGGAGGTAGCTTATCGGAAGTGAAAGTCAGAACAGTAACAAACAATAATTTGCCTATCCACAGTGTTAAAAAATGGTTCAAATGGCTCTGAGCACCATGGGACTTAACATCTATGGTCATCAGTCCCCTAGAACTTAGAACTACTTAAACCTAACTAACCGAAGGACAGCACACAACACCCAGCCATCACGAGGCAGAGAAAATCCCTGACCCCGCCGGGAATCGAACCCGGGAACCCGGGCGTGGGTATCCACAGTGTCCAAATGATTATAACAACGGTCGCCAGCCTAATAAGGCATAAGAATGAGTAACATTCTCATTCAAGGAACTGAAAATAAGTAACTTCAATGGGCAATCACAGCCTGTACTTCGTCACACGAGAGTGCAATGAACTCTGGCACCTGCATATGTTCACGTTAAGGAAAGTGCCAACAGTTATAAGAGAACATGGCTATTTGCATAATGGTAACAGAAAATGACACATACTTTTGCCTTCAAGGCTTGGGCAACTGAACGGTCTCAATAATATTACTACCGATATTCACTGTAGAATCATAAAATAGGCATAGGTTCAATATTACTTTTCAAACATTTTCCTATCTGACAAAAAATTGTTAATGTAATTCACTGCAAAATCATAAACTGATCATAGGCTACGTCTCTCCCAGCTAAATACCTTTTTATTTAGAATGAAAATTAAATTGAATTCACTAACAGATTACTTCTCACTGTCTTTTGAATAAAGAAGTTACTGTTTTCATTGATAGTTGCCTTTCTATTAATAGTTATGTAGCATGAGCACAATACACGAACTATGGATCCTGTTACGACATTAATATGCACTTTTAATACACAAGAGGAACCCAATATCGTACAGAATTTGACTTGAATAGCAAGAATAATCGAAACTTTCTATAATTAAGTAACTTTGTGCCTTTCAACTACTTTCAATGGATGGGGGCCCTTAATCTTGACCACTGTAGCGGAGCAAACTAAACACACTTTCATTGCGTCAGTAAACACTTAGCAAGCATGAACGTATAACTCTCAACAGTTGCAGTTCTGAACTTTTACTGCAGTGAAACACAAAATTGAGATATTTGTTAGATCCTTTCAACAAACAGTATTAATCTTAGCACACTCTATTGCCATATTAATTTTAATATGCTTTCAATAAAGGCCGCTTGGTAATCATAGTTCAAACGGATGGGTACCTGATAGGTGTTGTGATAAGGAAAAAATCAAGGTAGGTACATAAATTCAGTTACAAATTACCTTATATTTCAGCACACTAACACATCCAATGAGCTGATCCTTCACTGTACATTACTATCGTTCTTCTGTTCTATTACAGTGATTGCGCAATGTGGTGGCGTGTGCATGTTGGTAGGTGGATTTGCAGGTAGAATTGCTGGACTCTGTCATTCCTTGGTGGTGATGATAGGTACGAATTTCAGAATAGCTCCAGCTCTTTATCCATCCATCCGAGGCACTGGAAATCATCAGGAAAAGCCTCTCTAGGAACCAGCACAATACATAACTTTTACATGAGTAGTTGATAGTTTGGTAGCTCGTCCCCGACTGACTCTTGGTTCCACCTTTTCTACCTAGGTCAACCACATTTTGCGGGCGCTACACAGTTCCGTTCCCGAGGGGAACCACAACACCTTTTACATACTAAATAACTAAGAACCCTAAGTGAAGGTCAACAGTTTACACAATAGCAGACAAACATTTTAAATAAAACAGAACATTTGCATATATTGACATTTCTACAAAAAATTATTGAAACAAAATTACAATTACATACAGTAAGTTTTGTCTCCCTCCAAGTGAGACAAAGAATTTAAATAATAGATGCACTACATTGCATAGAATCAAACCATGACATCAAAGTTTTTACACAAAAAAGAGTATACAATTTTGTGTTATCGATTCAATCAAACACATTTACAGAAGCTCAACGATGTAACATTAAATAAAACAAAAGGCAAAATACATCAGTAGAGAATTAGAGCTATGGTGTTACAGACAGACGGAACATTACGTTGCCACTGGTCTGAAGACTTTGTCAAAACTGAGCGATCACTGTCAATCCTGTCATTGAAATAATTAGTCTCTTAGATGGGAGTTGTTTAGCCCCACGGCATTATATCTCCACTGTGTCCCAGACTCATTTGTCACTGGACAGAGAAACCCCATATTTTATCTCTCAGAGAAAGTTGACGAAAAAGCGACCCCTGAAAGAAACAGTCAAATTCTTGTGGAACAGTAAATACCGGGAGGACCCCTTCTAAAAGTAATTGCATTGCGACTACCTGCAAAGCGATAAAGTACTTGCTAAAGGTGCGACTGATACTACAGAGAGAGAGAGAGAGAGAGAGAGAGAGAGAGAGAGAGCGGTGGGGGCGGGGGGGGGGGGAGGGGGAAGAGAGAGGAAGAGAGAGAGAGAGAGAGAGAGAGAGAGAGAGAGAGAGTATTATTTTTGAATTAAAATTAAGTATATCACGCAACCGTGGCTGCTGATATTTACAGTTTACTGTGCCTTTACGCTTACTTGCTTTCCCGTGCGTTCGGAAGGGACGATCGGACTATTGTTCGCAGAACTTTTATGAGAAAGTTATTACTCCTTTGTCCTTGCGAACGACTGGTTCTCAAAAGCAGGCGGCTATCCTTTGTAACGAACTTCCGGGAACATCGCGGACAGAAGTTTCCGTGATGAAGTAAATCAAATTTCTTTCGTCTGGAGCCTAAATTCAAATTTAGATGGTACTAACATATCTGAATGTTAAAATGAAATAGCATTCTTTCTTTCATTATGTAGCAAATATATGACAACCCCACCCCCAATATTTTGAATACTGAGGAATAAATTGTTTTGGCAGTCTACTTTCGCAGAAACGTGTGTGCTTTTTAAGCAGACTATTTAGAGAGATCTACTGTTAATTAAAACGAGAATTTATATGATCAACAGCTGCACCAGTATCACCGTTCCTTCATCAGGGAAAATGTAAGCCATACTCTTTATTTACTGTAAACTGTTATACAGGAGCAGTTTTCGAGTATACTGTTAATCTTTTTCCGGTATGTTACTTTTATGCTGTATTTTACTTGTTGTACAACTTTTTACCTTTTGAATTACAATACCAGTGTACTGTCAAAAATGATATTTACTGTGTGTTCCTTATGTTATTCCGTTTTCCCGTATTTATTCATTTCTTTTTGTCTTTTGTGACTGCTTATGTACTCCATATATTCGGTTGTTATAACTGTTCTTTCTTTTATCTGGTTTCTGTATGACTTCCATTGTTTAATGCCTCTTGTAACAGTCTTGTCAAACTCTAATTTTAATTTATTGGGTTTGTTTGTTAACATTAACTTACGCAGGAACTGTTTTTAGTGCTCATATTTTCCATTTATTAACTGTTCACTTTCAAATTGTACTATCACAACACTGTCGGAGATGACATTTACTGTGTGTTGGTGATTCAGGTTTGATGAGTTACGTCTGTTACAAACATAGTAACTTCTTTGGCGACAATAGTTAAAGTCTGATGATGACAGTGTAAGACGCAACCGGTTAACTCAATAAATTAAACCTATAGAACATAAGTAGTATAGTGCTTTTCATTTATTATAATGTTTTCCTACTAAGAACCGACGGAAGAATCTGTTAACCATCTTTTCCCGCTTATCGGCCTTTGTTTTCATCTGCATCGCTGCAGTCATGGAGTGCTTGTTCACATTATTTGTACGGGGCTCTCTGAGACCTTGGACATTACACGAATATGTTTACGAGCTTGACCTTAGACAGCAAATGTTTACGAGCATACTAAGAGCCTTTCTCTCAAATGGAATTCATCATTCCCTGCAGTTCACCGATGACCTTTGACGTTCTACGTACCGTTCTCTTGTTCTTTGCTTTATGTGCTACTCTAAAGTACCAGCTTGTCGTGTTCGCTACTCTATGACAGGTTTGACAGCACGTAACCCGCGTTAAAATGTCAGCACACAATGGCAGATGTGTGCGTTGGAAGCAGCTGTTAGAGATTCGTTACAGAGAGGAAGCAGTTCGCAATGTATGGCTGTGTGCCCACGACTGCGATTTAAATAGGAATGCAACGTGCAGCGGGCGTGTTGCATTTTAATAGGGGTCTTCGGGCGGCGCAAGAACAAGAAACTGTCGTGACGACCTGTTTAATTTGTACTTTGTTTTCATACATACTGCGAAACCTCTGTTTATCTTTCTTTTAGGAACGAACTGAACACGCTTTCCACACAGACGACCTCCAATCTGAGGGCGGTGTAGTCATTTTGTCTGAAATTTAGTTGCTGTGTCGTAGAGAAGACTACGTTTGGAATCATAAGTTTTTTGCCATAATATGCAAGCTCAGACCTAGCAACTGCCTACTAAATTGCTAACCTAAACGACTTCGTGCTATCTACATAAAGTAACTGGAAATTATATTTGAAGAAGGCTCCGCCGTTGTTAAGGGAATCACATCCATTTTGAATCTTTCCGGACACACTGAATTCGCAAACATTTTAGTTTAGCCAATATCGTTCGAAGACCATCTGTCGTAAATTTTCTCGAAACATTTCGTCCACTTATCCAGTGATTTGCTATTGCCCTTCTGACCTTGTTGCGATATTTTCATCTTTACATATTTTGACATCTCGATAGTCTGTTTTACAAATTTCTGTCCTCAACGCTAGAATAATTTCTTTCTCTGTAATCCATCTGTGAGTGCAGATTCGTGCACATCTCAGCCACGTTCCACTGTTCTCTTTATTCTTCTGTTCAGGGTTTTTATAGGCTTCCTTTGTACTACCACAGCATTATGGTTTATTCTGTAGACCAGTTATTAAAGTAATTTAGTGCCGTCATATATAAAATGTCCTTCGTTTACATTGCATGACACCTTTCTCAGCTGATTTTTCGTTACTATGACATTATGGACAAGAACATATATTTCCTGTGTAATTTTTCCTCCTATCTACGTAATTCTGTAGCTCTCATAGCTCAGTCACTAAAAATGATTCAGAAATTTTACTTGTTAGAATGAAATCAGGCGATGATTCTTCTTCTCTGCAGGCTCGTGCTTTGCGGCAGTCTGCTAATCTGTACAAATAAAATGCCTCGTAATTTTGGGAGCGTTGTATAATCAGTCGGGAAACCTCATATCAAGCGGATATTTGGCTTTGATGAAGTTTAACCTTCCGAAGAAGTAATGGAGCTCTTGGATTATTAAATGCAGGTTCGTATCCAGTCTTTCGGAAGTTCCCTTCTGATTAACAACTACGCAATATATCGACGAATATCATTAATTCTCAAATGTCAAATACACACCTTTTGCATGAAGGAGCTATATATATATATATATACATATATATATATATATATATATATATATATATATATATATTTCACTTTTAATCGTACAATTTCGTATCAGTTATCTTCTGTCATAAATCTCAATAATCATATTATAGTTATTGAAACAAAGCTCAGGCTAATCGGCACGAAGACAATCTCGGAAGCTTTTTTTCTTCCTTTTTTTTTTAACAATCACCAGAGAGAGTACTACAAAGAATACTTATGCGCTCATTGAATAGCTATTGTATGAACTACTCTTCGCATGGATTCTGCGAGTATGAAGATAGAAAATTAGTAAACGTCATTCAAGGGTAGAATTGTATCAGAATAATTCATCGAATATAAAGAGATATTACACCTGGAGTATACTCATTCTCGTGCGACGATTTGAGATCAAGTTTACTTCTCCATCGTCTTCTGACGTCCATTCCTGTCCATGGTATTCTGGATAGTCTTGCTCCTTGTCCAAGCCCATCCTCCAGTTTGGTAATTAACCACTTCTGCTACTACTACTTGTCATCACTTTGTCTTTGCTTTGTTTACATATTACTCAAGATATGCTGTTTTAACTGTAGCTTTACTTTCTACCTGAAGTACCAAGCTAGAACTTGTAAGACAACAATTTTAAGAATTATTATGTCAAATCTTCGAACCTTGACAGCATACTAGTTATTTCTCCCGATAGTGCTAGTTCACCAGGACATCCAGAAGAGAAATTTGGAAAGTCGGAGAGAGGGGCTAACGGAACGGATGATGAAAGAAGGGGCGTGAGTTTCGCTTGGACAGCTCGATCGGTAAGAGTGTTGGCTGCGACAGGCAACGTCTGGGATCGAGTCCCGATTCGAGAAACAGTTTTGGTCTGCCAGGAAGATTCACCACTAGCTTCTTCTACGCCAGTTAAACCAACATATATTTTCATTTGAATTCAAAATATTACAACTGTATAAAATGAAAATGAAGAAAATGGTCTACTGTAAGCTTCAGTAAATATTGTTCGCCAATTATAACATTCTGTGTCTTCATCTCAGAGCAGCACCCGCACCCTGTGTTGTCAATTATTTGTTGGATGTATTTCAATCTCTGGTTCCCCCTACAGTTTACAGCACTCTCTAGTACTATGGAGGTTATATCCTGATACCTCAACAAATGTCCTATCGTTCAGTCCCTTCTTCTTATCACTGTTTTCATATGTCCCTTTCATCGCCGATTCGGCCGAGAAACTCCTTATTCCTTACCAGTCCACCTAATTTTCAACATTTTTCTGTAGCGCCACTTCTTAAACGTTTCGGTCTTCCAACAATCTGTGATTCACCACCACACAATATTTCGCAGACATATCTTCCTCAAGTGAAGGCCTATATTTGAGACGAGTACTTTTCTCCTGGCCAGGAATGCTCTCTTTATCTGTGCTATTCCGCTTTTTATGTTCTCCTTGCTCCGCCCTTCATGGTTTATTTTTTCTCCAAGGTAGCAAAATTCCTTAAAATGAGTGGGTGTAGCGCAGCAGCTAAAACCACTCAATAAAGGGACGGCACTGATAGTGTAACAAATGGTTCAAATGGCTCTGAGCGCTATGGGACTTAACATCTTTGGTCATCAGTCCCCTAGAACTTAGAACTACTTAAACCTAACTAACCTAAGGACATCACACACATCCATGCCCGAGGCAGGATTCGAACCTGCGACCGTAGCGGTCACGCGGTTCCAGACCGAAGCGCCTAGAACCGCACGGCCACAACGGCCGGCGATAGTATAACAGATAGGTTCTTTCAGAGTATGCTGATACAAGTAGCTCCATACTTAGCAGTCATATAAAACCGCTCACTCGCTCGAAGATTCGTAGCTATAGATTGAAAGTTGCACAGGTAACACTAACACGCAATAAACTAAATATTAGTAATTTACTGAATTACAGACGCGTATAACTAATCTCGATTTTCAGAAATATTTTGAAACACGTTGTGTATTCGAACATCATGGATCACGACGAAGAAAACTATTTATTGACAGGGAGCCAGCACGGGTTCAGAAAATATCTTTCTTATTGAACACAACTAGCTCTTTATTTACACGAAGTAGTAAGTGCTATCGACAGGGGATCTGAAGCTGACTCCGTGTTTTTAGATTTACGTATGGCTTTTGACACCGTTCCTCACAAGCGACTTCTTATGAAATTCTGTGTTTATGGAATATCGTCTGTGTGCTTATGCATATCGTCTCTGTTATGCGACTGGATTTGTGATTTCCTGTCAGAAAGATCACAGTTCGCAGTAGTTGACGGTAAGTAATCGAGTAATATAAATGTGATTTCTGGTGATCCATACACTGTCACACTCCCTCTGCTGTTCCTGATCTAAATAAAGGATTTGGGAGACAATCTACGCAGCCCTGTTAGATTCTTTTCAGATGATGCTGTCATTTGCCGTCTCGTTAAGTCATCAGATGAGCAAAACTAACTGAAAAATGATTTAGACATCTGTATGATGAAAACTTGGCAATTGAGGTTAAATAATGGGAAGTATGAAGTCATTCACGTGAGTACTAATCCGTCTTGTTAGCTGGGTGGTAAAGTGCTCGCCTCTTACGTAAGCGGTCCCCGGTTCGATTCCCGGCCGGGTTGGAGATTTTCTCCGCTCAGGGATTGAGTGTTATGCTGCCCTCATCATCATTTTATCCGCATCACCGGCGCGCAAGTCGCCCAATGTGGCTTCGACTGAAATAAGACTTGCACTTGGGGGCCGAACATCCCCGGGTGGGGCCTTCCGGCCAAAAATGCCATACACTCATTTTAATTTTTTCCATTCACATGAGTACTAAAAAGAGACAGCTAAATTTTGGTTACAGGATAGACTATCAAGAGACTGTGAAAACTAAATACTTAGGGATTACAGTTACGAGTAACTTAAGCTGGAACGATCCCACGGATAATACACTCCTGGAAATTGAAATAAGAACACCGTGAATTCATTGTCCCAGGAAGGGGAAACTTTATTGACACATTCCTGGGGTCAGATACATCACATGATCACACTGGCAGAACCACAGGCACATAGATACAGGCAACAGAGCATGCACAATGTCGGCACTAGTACAGTGTATATCCACCTTTCGCAGCAATGCAGGCTGCTATTCTCCCATGGAGACGATCGTAGAGATGCTGGATGTAGTCCTGTGGAACGGCTTGCCATGCCATTTCCACCTGGCGCCTCAGTTGGACCAGCGTTCGTGCTGGACGTGCAGACCGCGTGAGACGACGTTTCATCAAGTCCCAAACATGCTCAATGGGGGACAGATCCGGAGATCTTGCTGGCCAGGGTAGTTGACTTACACCTTCTAGAGCACGTTGGGTGGCACGGGATACATGCGGACGTGCATTGTCCTGTTGGAACAGCAAGTTCCCTTGCCGGTCTAGGAATGGTAGAACGATGGGTTCGATGACGGTTTGGATGTACCGTGCACTATTCAGTGTCCCCTCGACGATCACCAGTGGTGTACGGCCAGTGTAGGAGATCGCTCCCCACACCATGATGCCGGGTGTTGGCCCTGTGTGCCTCGGTCGTATGCAGTCCCGATTGTGGCGCTCACCTGCACGGCGCCAAACACGCTTACGACCATCATTGGCACCAAGACAGAAGCGACTCTCATCGCTGAAGACGACACGTCTCCATTCGTCCCTCCATTCACGCCTGTCGCGACACCACTGGAGGCGGGCTGCACGATGTTGGGGCGTGAGCGGAAGACGGCCTAACGGTGTGCGGGACCGTAGCCCAGCTTCATGGAGACGGTTGCGAATGGTCCTCGCCGATACCCCAGGAGCAACAGTGTCCCTAATTTGCTGGGAAGTGGCGGTGCGGTCCCCTACGGCACTGCGTAGGATCCCAGGTCTTGGCGTGCATCCGTGCGTCGCTGCGGTCCGGTCCCAGGTCGACGGGCACGTGCACCTTCCGCCGACCACTGGCGACAACATCGATGTACTGTGGAGACCTCAAGCCCCACGTGTTGAGCAATTCGGCGGTACGTCCACCCGGCCTCCCGCATGCCCACTATACGCCCTCGCTCAAAGTCCGTCAAATGCACATACCGTTCACGTCCACGCTGTCGCGGCATGCTACCAGTGTTAAAGACTGCGATGGAGCTCCGTATGCCACGGCAAACTGGCTGACACTGACGGCGGCGGTGCACAAATGCTGCGCAGCTAGCGCCATTCGACGGCCAACACCGCGGTTCCTGGTGTGTCCGCTGTGCCGTGCGTGTGATCATTGCTTGTACAGCCCTCTCGCAGTGTCCGGAGCAAGTATGGTGGGTCTGACACACCGGTGTCAATGTGTTCTTTTTTCCATTTCCAGGAGTGTATTATGGGGAAAGCAAACCAAAGACTGCGATTTAGTGTCAGAATGCTTAGAAGATGCAACAGGTCTACTACAGAGATTGCCTACGCTACACTTGTCCGTCCTCTTCTGGGTATTTCTGCGCAGTGTGGGATCCGCATTAGACACGACTGACGGAAGATGGTTCAAATGGCTCTGAGCGCTATGGGACTTAACTTCTGAGGTCATCAGTCTCCTAGAACTTAGAACCACTTAAACCTAACTAACCTAAGGACATCACACACATCCATGCCCGAGGCAGGATTCGAACCTGCGACCGTAGCGGCCGCGCGGTTCCAGACTGTAGCGCCTAGAACCGCTCGGCCACTCCGGCCGGCACTGACGGAGGACATCGAAAAAGTTCAAAGAAGTGAAGCTCGTTCTACATTTTCGATAAATAACGGACAGAGTGCCACGGCCATGATATGAGAATTCGGTTGGCAATCATTAAAAAAAAGGCGGTTTTCGTTGCGGCAGGATATTGTCATGAAATTTCAATCACCAGCTTGCTCCCCCGAATGAGAAAATATTCTGTTCACACTCACATGTATAGAAAGAAATAATTAGTGTGATAATATAAGACAGATCAGAGCTTACAAAGGAAAATTTAAGTGCTTGTTTTTCCCGCGCGCTCTTTGAGCTTGGACGGTAGAGAAACAGCTGAAAGTGATTTGATGAATCCTGTACCATGCACTTCATTGTGATTTGCAGAGTAGTGATGTAGATGCAGATGTAGATCTGCATTTATGTTCGAGCATGCATTTCTCACGGTGTTTCTGTATTTTTGTCTAGTCTCTGTATGCACTTGCTCTCTTCTTATTTTATTTAACCTGACGAATCCATTCGTTTTTCTTTCACAGACCGCCCTTTGATACGAAGCTACTTATTATGCAAAGTTTATCTGACTACGTCTGTAGATCAGAGGTGAAACAGCTAATTTTAAGAGTAAAAGCAGTGAGTGATTTCCGCTTCATTAAATGAAGAATATATTTTTTTCCCGTCGCAGCTTTTTCCAATACGAAAGTTATGTCTTATTCCATAAAATTAATTGGTTTAATGGTAGACTCTCAGTCCATGCTATCTGCAGCGTAATAGTCTTTCACGGAGGTACGGAGAGTTTCTGTCAAACACCAAAAATAAAACAAAAGGTAAATCAAAAAATGATACGTAAATCAAGAAGTTTTCTTCTGAAACAATCATGTGTATCGCACACTAGACGAATTTAACCCTCTACGCACAAAATTATAAAGAAATAAAGACGAAAAAATGTGCTATATATTTCCGTTACTTGAGGACAGGAATAAACATATTTTGATAGGAGGTACATATGAATCGTTTTTACATAATATACTTTCTACCTTACACAACGCATACAATAAGAATTTAAGGATCAGATTAATCAAACGTTGGTTTCTCAATAATTATGTAGTGAAAATACATAAAAATTGATATTTTTGACCTTTATATTTCTTACTCTTTGCGGAAGTCCAGAAAACATTTTCTTCTCTCCTCTCTGCACAGACAGTTGATAGTTCACTTGCAGTTAGGCATTTTCTATCTACTCCTGTTTTCGGTCACAACTTACCAATGTTCACTACTGTCCTGGCTAACAATTTGGCTCTGAAAGCTAACGAAAACACCTAGGGATTGGTACCTTTTGAAATGTACTAATTCAGAAACGGTTCTGAGAAACGGTGTAGAAGAAATAAGCTAAAACTCTACCATCATCAGAGCTGCTCGATGTTTGTTGGCACATCATCATCACCATCATCATCATCATCATCATCATCAGTATCACTGCAGTAACCACTCAGGCAACAATCATCACTTTCTCCATCTGCTAGCAGTGTTATACAAGCGAATACACTCTTTTTGTTCCAGAAAAACGCTGTGGGATAAATTTTCTATAAAAATAAGTTTCTTGCGAATGCATAAGTTGAAACACTTACAAAAGTAAAAAATATATGCGATTATTATGTCTACCAAAATAATTTTTATCCACGTATATCTCAAATTTACACATGCCATATGAGAATTTTTAAAATTTCGTAACTGATATCCCAAAATGCAACTGCTCAAGCCATAGCGCGGGGTTACATCTTACATCTGTGATATGATGCGTTACAAATCTGCAATGAGTGTTAATTGTGAGAAATTGCTTCTCGCTTTACACATGCAAGCATGTGTTGGAAGTGTTAAAATTTTGTTTAGGTCGTCCACAGAGAGTTAATACTTGACTTGTATGCGCGAGATGTTTCTCGAGTTGAAAAATCAGTTTTGTTTCACTCACAAACACCTATTACTTTAGATAGATTAGATTGGTTCCCAAACTTTCTGAGACCTTTACCCCTGAGTGTAATCAGGTATTACCTAGGAGTTCAAACTAAAGCCTGAAAAAGACTTTTGTTTGAACATTGTTATATTTAAAATGACGAAAGATAGTTTTTGTGGATGTTTTATTCAACCATGGACTAATGAGCGAGTGAGAGAACTATTACTGCTTATTTCTAACAATCATGATGAAATTCTCAACGCATCGTGTGTACTACCTACGACTCCTCCTCAGAAAATGAGGCTATCCACATCAAGGAAAGACACTTGCTGCAAATCATGCATCCTCTTGACCAATCCTCCCTATAGCAACACTTTCATTACCCGCACCCTATACCACCATTTAAAATCAATCAAGTTAAAATGTATGCACTATATTTGCTGTTTGTAAATCACTTGATTGCTGAACATCGTGCTGCTGAAATGGCAGACACTGGGAGACTTAGGCTGCCAGTGCTTTGTCAATAATACCAATAATAATACTGTGTAGTTGCTATTACGTACTTATTGTTGTCTTGTGCTCTCAGTTTGTTCGTTTATTGTCGCCAAGTAAATAATGGAGCATACATATATATATATACTTACTTACTTATCGCGAATGGACCCAGAAGGATCACGCAAAGCTTTCTGACGTCGTTTCTTCCATACTTCTTTCATTCGTTCTCCATGTTTTCTTTTTCTTTCTTCTGTCCATTTTGTTCCTGGTCTCTTTAGTGCTTCCTTCTCCGACAATACAATCCACTTTTCTACCTGATTTCTAAAAGTTTTCCTATCTTTGACATCTTTAAGTTCAATATTTGCTTTTTGTAAATCTAATTTTACTTGGCTAATCCATGGTGTTGTTGATTTGACTTTTTCTATGTAAGTGAGAATTCTGTTGGTGAGTCGTGCGGGGGGAAGTCTAGTGACATGTCCATAAAATTTTAATCTTCGCCTTCTTATGTCTGCTGCCAGGTTTGATATAGTTTCTGTGGTTCTTCTTCATTGTATCCGGTATCCTTCTTCTGTTACTTTTGGACCTAAAATCTTTCTCATAATTTTGCGTTCTTCTTTTAGTATTTTTTCTAAATCACATTTTGTGTGGAGTGTGAGCGTTTCACTAGCATATAGTGCTGCTGGCTTAATTACTGCGCAGTAGTGTCTGATTTTTGTGTTCGAGGAGATGCATTTTTTATTGTATATTTCATGTGTCATACCATATGCTCTCTTCATTTTCTGTTGTCTGATCTTCTGTGCAACTTTCTCTCCTCCGGTTGGCTCCAAAATTTCACCTAGGTATTTAAAATGTTTTACTCTATTTATTTTTCCATATTTTGTGTTCAAACTGTGTATATGGAATTTCGTACAGAAAAATTCTGTCTTTTGAAACGAAATTTGTAAACCTACTTTATCCGCGCATTCCTTAAGGATCTCTATTTGTTTGGTGGCGATTTCTTCATCATCTGCAAGTATGGCCAAGTCGTCCGCGAATGCTAAACAAGATATCTCCACGTTGTCTTTGGTTCTACCAAGATGGATTGGTTTCCAGTAGGATTGATTTTTTAATTCTTTTTCCCATTCCTTAATGACTTTATCCAGGACTATATTAAACAGAAGTGGAGATAGCCCGTCACCTTGACGTACTCCAGTTTTTATGAGAAAAGGTTCAGAGATTTCTCCCCTGAATTTAACTTTAGATACAGTGTCTGTCAGTGATTCTTTGATAAGCCTTAGTGTTTTGGAGTCAAGTCCAAGTTCCTCTAAAATGTTAAACAAAGATTGCCGGTCAATTGAGTCATAGGCTTTCTTAAAATCTACAAATGTACAAATTATGGGGGCATTTCTAATTGCTTTGTGTTTTAATATTGTCTTTAAATTAAATATTTGTTCTATGCATGAGCGACCGGGGCAGAAGCCTGCTTGATAATCACCAATTTGGCGTTCCAGCTGCTCTTGTGTTCTTTTCAGCAGGCATGTTGAGAGAATTTTGTAGGTGACTTGTAAAAGTGAGATTCCCCTGTAGTTATTGACATTTGTTCTGTCTCCTTTTTTATGTAACAGGTGAATAAGGGCACATTTCCAATCCTCTGGTAATTTTTCTGTTTCCCATATTTTTGTTATTATTTTTGTGAGCTCTTGCAACGTCTTTGGTCCTAGGTTTTTTAATAGCTCTGCAACAATGCCATCTTCGCCAGATGTTCTATTATTTTTTAAGTTTTTAATGTGACATTTGATTTCTTCCTGTGTTGGTGGTAATGAATCCGGTTGAGCGTTGGCACTGATTTCTTTGGGAAACCTTAAACTAGGTTCTGGGCATATATATATATATATATATATATATATATATATATATATATATATATATATATATATATATATATATATATGTGTGTGTGTGTGTGTGTGTGTGTGCTTAAATATCTCCTGAAATGCCTTCTTCGAGTTACAGGTATGAGTGTCTCAATTTTACTATCATAGTTGCATCCTAAAGAATAAAGTATGTGTCTAGTGAGCAGACAAGGTGAGAAAGTCGTTCATAGATTCGTTTCACAAGGTATAAACTCGGACACTGTGTGTTGAAAGCAGTTAAAAAAAATTGATTATTGGTACATTATGTTATCACTGTTAGAATCTTACAAGATAGTTATAATAGTAATGATCTTTTCAGTGTACTTTATTTTTGTAGTACTAAACACAGCTAAACACTTTGCTTTTACCCCTCAGAAAATTTCATTTTACTCCTTATGATGTAATTATCCCTAGGTTGGGAACCACTGAGGTAGAAGAATAAGTTAGTTATATGTTACTACAGATGGGTTAACATATAGGGTGTCCCACAAACAACCTGTAGGCTCAGCATCCAAGATTCAAGTAACAAAGTAGTAACTAAAAAAGAATACATACATAACAGTAACGTTAAAGACATGTAGTTACCTGTTTTTAAGAGATGCTGGAAATGGTGTCCGTGGGCCTTCGGGCAGCGCTGACTTCGTGTCATGACGTACCAGCAACATGCTGTAATTCTGCATGTGTGGTGTTGTTAATTTTTCTAGCAATGTTCCGTTTAAGAACACCTATTGGACGAGGATTGTCAGCATACAGTTAGCGTTTTGGTATGCTCCATAAGTAAAAATCTCAGGCTGTTAAGTCCGGGGATTTTGGGGGCCAAAGGCCCTTACTAACAAGTCTGTCTTCAGAGGACACGTTGATGAGGTGGGCCATACTTAGGTTGGATGTGTGAGGGGTTACTTCATCTTGTTAGAGTACTGCATAGCGCTTGTCTGTAGATATCTGGTATTGTTTAAGGTGTATTTGAAACATATGTGGCCAATAATGCGCATGCCGGACAACATAGACCTAGTAGCTATCTTCTCTGAGTGGAAAGGTTATTCATGCAGAATATGTGGGTTGCGCTGCGACCAGTATCTGCATTTCTGGGAATTTACGTAACCCGGAAAAATGAAAGCAGGCCCCATCTGACAATGAGGAGGGATTGCTGTTGACAACGCGACACTAAATCGATTCATTACATTTCATTTTGTATTACCATTTATGATTGCAGCTATGGCAGCAGTCCACTTATTCTTTCTTCATCAAACAGGGTACAGTATGAGGTCGAACTAGCCGTTAGCAGTTGATGTTAACAGCCAGTTACAACAATGGACTCTTTTTTCCTGATCCTCAGATTTCAACTGTTGCACTAAACTCACACGATACGCTTTTAATTCCATGTCTTTTTGTACACGATGGCATGATGTACCAGACACCAACTTCCTACGATAATCTCCTTACCGAGATGCGAGAATTTCTCGTGATGTCCACGCGAGTTCTATCTGTAGTTTAAAGGGTCCTCACTGTCGCTAGCCTGTTACTCTGCGCATCCTGAGCGGATCTTACAGCCCTCTGTTTCATGTTCAATTCTAGAATAGTTCTGGTCGTGGAGAGTTTCCTGCCAGGATACTTCGCTTGAAACATTTCTTTACGTTCCTTTATAAGAGCCTGTGTTTATGCAACACTCAACAATATCAATTCGCTGTTCTAATACAAGCTTAACCATTTCTGTAACTACTCAACACTACGAGCTCCGCCGCGCGGGATCAGCCGAGCGGTCTCAGGCGCTGCAGTCGTGGACTGTGCGGCCGGTCCCGGCGGAGGTTCGAGTCCTCCCTCTTGCATGGGTGTGTCTGTTTGTCCTTAGGATAATTTACGTTAAGTAGTGTGTAAGCTTAGGGATTGATGACCTTAGCAGTTAAGCCCCATAAGATTTCACACACATTTTTTGAACTACGAGCTTCTCTCAACAACTGACGCGCGAACACACAGTTGCACTCAACTTTCCGGCAAAATGCAGTGTAGCCAACTTTCGAGAGTGTTGCCACTTCACAAGCAATTCGACTAGAGAATATTAACCGGTAAGTGAGACGTACCAGTGTTATGGTAGGCAGCCTGTATGGCCCGATGATCTTCCTCTACCTCGCGTCTAAACCCGGATTCCTGCGGCAAACTATCCACAAAACAGAATGCTCAGTGCTTAGTGGCCGTGACTGATTAAAAATACACTCAGGAAATAAACAGAACTGAGTTGTTGTTGTTGTGGAATGTATGTTGGCCGATAAAAGCAAATAATGGCTGCATTTCAGTTTATTAATGAGTCCACAGTACAGCCCATCGTCAGTAGAAACCAATATATGACGAGACCCCAGATAGGCCTTATCGGACGTCAGAAATAGGAAGAAGGCGGGCCACGCCGCGGCGGGATCGTCCTCCCGTTGATATTCCGGGGCCGTGATGGATGGCGACGGGCCACGCACGACTTCCCAGTCCTCTGTCGGATGCATACCGAATACCTGATGCCGGATGCCGGCGCCAGTCTACAACTGTTCGGCATGGAAACGATGCTCTGAGGTCGCCTAACGGCTCTGTCCAGGCCGCACAGACAACAAGGCAGTGCAGCGACCTGAAGTATTCACGCCCACCATTACCTCACTAGGTACTCGGCAAACTGAAGACAGCCAGTGCCGGATTACTGGATTGCTGTGCAGTGAAGCACCAGACACAGTTAGTAAGACTTCAGTATTTCCTTATTTTGTCACTGACATGTAACTGGTGAATAAGTCCAAAGGACCTCAAAGTACACTACTGGCCATTAAAATAGCTACACCAAGAAGAAATGCAGATGATAAACGGGTATTCATTGGACAAATGTATTATACTAGAACTGACATGTGATTACATTTTCACGCAATTTGTGTGCATAGATCCTGAGAAATCAGTAACCAGAACAACCACCTCTGACCGTAATAATGGCCTTGATACGCCTGGGCGTTGAGTCAAACAGAACTTCGATAGCGTGTAACGTACAGCTGCCCATGCAGCTTTAACAGGATACCACAGTTCATCAAGAGTAGTGACTGGCGTATTGTGACGAGCCAGTTGCTCGGCCACCATCGACCAGACGTTTTCAGTTGGTTAGAGATCTGGAGAATGTGCTGACCAGGGCAGCAATCGAACATTTTCTGTATCCAGAAAGGCCCGTACAGGACCTGCAACATGCGGTCGTGCATTATCCTGCTGAAATGTAGGGTTCGCAGGGATCGAATGAAGGGTAGAGCCATAGGTCGTAACACATCTGAAAAGTAGCGTCCACTGTTCAAAGTGCCGTCAGCGCGAACAAGAGGTGACCTAGATGTGTGACCAATGGCAACCCCATACCATCACGCTAGATGATACGCAAGTATGGCGATGACGAATACTCGCTTCCAATTTGCGTACACCGCGATGTCGCCGAACACGGATGCGACCATCATGATGCTGGAAACAGAACCTGGATCCATCCCAAAAAATGACGTTTTGCCATTCGTGCACCCAGGTTCGTCGTTGAGTACACCATCGCAGGTGCTCCTGTCTGTGATGCAGTGTCAAGGGTAACCGCAGCCGTGGTCTCCGAGCTGATAGCCCATGCTGCTGCAAACGTC
This sequence comes from Schistocerca piceifrons, assembly GCF_021461385.2. Taxonomy (NCBI): domain Eukaryota; kingdom Metazoa; phylum Arthropoda; class Insecta; order Orthoptera; family Acrididae; genus Schistocerca; species Schistocerca piceifrons. The sequence continues at coordinate 46,772,182 of NC_060139.1, read as the reverse complement.
GTCGAACTGTTCTTGGAGGTGGTTGTTGTCTTGCAAACGTCCCCATCTGTTGACTCAGGGATCAGAACGTGGCTGCACGATCCGTTACAGCCATGCGGATAAGATGCCTGTCATTTCGGCTGCTAGTAATACGAGGCCATTGGGATCCAGCACGGCGTTCCGTATTACCCTCCTGAACCCACCGATTCCATATTCTGCTAACAGTCAATGGACCTCGACCGACGCGAGCAGCAATGTCGCTATACGATAAACAGCAATCGCGATAAGCTACAATCCGATCTGTGTAGATCCCTCAGAGTGTTTGGTGGGTCACGACGTCTATAAACAGCCCTTTTCAATTTATCCAAGACATGTGCGATAGGGTCCGTGTCTGGAGAACATGCTGGCCACTCTAGTCGATCGATGTAGTTATCCTGAAGGAAGTCATTCACAAGATGCGCAGCATGGAGGCGCGAAATGTCGTCCATGAAGACGAATGCCTCGCCAATATACTGCCGACATGGTTGCACGAGCGGTCGGAGGACGACATTCACGTATCGTACAGCCGTTACGGCGCCTTCCATGACCATCAGCGGCGTACATCTGCCCCATATAATGTCAACCCAAAACAGTTGGGAACCTCCACCTTGCTGCACTTGCTGGACAGTGTGTCTAAGTCATTCAGGCTGACCAGGTTGCCTCCAACATGTCTCCGACGATTGTCTGGTCTGCGACATTCATCGGTGAATAGAACATGATGGCAATCCTGAGCGGTCCATTCGTCATGTTGTTGGGCCCATCCGTACCATACTGCATGGTGTCGTGGTTGCAAAGATTGACCTCGCCATGGACGTCGGGAGTGAGTTGCGTATAATGCAGCCTATTGCGCACAGTTTTAGTCGTAACACGACGTCCCGTGGCTGCACGAAAAGCATTATTCAACATGGTGGCGCTGCTGTCAGGCTTCCTCCGAGCCTTAATCCGTAGGTAGCGGTCATCCACTGCAGTAGTAGCCCTTGGGCGGCCTGAGCGAGGCATATTATCGACCATTCCTGTTTCTCTGTCTCTCCTTCATGTCCGAACAACATCGCTTTAATTCATTCCAGACAGCTCGACACTTCCCTTGTTGAGAGCCCTCCCTGGCACAAAGAAACAATGCGGACGTGATCGAACCGCGGTACTGACCGTCTAGGCGTGGTTGAACTACAGACAACACGAGCCGTGTACCTCCTCCCTGGTGGAATTACTGGAAATTATATGCTGTCGCACCCCCTCCATCTAATAAGCGGTGCTCATGCATGGTTCTTTACATGTTTGGGCGGGTTTTGTGACATCTCTGAACAGTGAAAGGGACTGTTGTTATGATACAATATCCACAGTCAACGTCTATCTTCAGGAGTTCTGGGAACCGGGGTGATGCAAAACTTCTTTTGATGTGTGTAATATATCTCACAAAAATTTACACTGAAATGTTTTACTGCATTGTCTCACTGAAAAACAATCAGGGCTGCATCATTTGTATACTATAAGTCGTAGAATCTACAGAAAAGTTCGTCCTAGCCCTCGCGAAAACTGAACTTAACTGCATGCGCTGGGAGACGTAGACATGAAGGCACTGGACAGAGGTGGTGACTACCAAATAAATAAATTGAGACAATACGAGGAATTATGATATCTTGGGAGCAAAGAATTTGCCGGCTGTGGCGGCCGAGCGGTTCTAGGCGCTACAGTCTGGAACCGCGCGACCGCTACGCTCGCAGGTTCGAATCCTGCCTCGGGCATGTATGTTTGTGATGTTCTTAGGTAGGTTTAAGTAGTTCTAAGTTGCAGGGAACCGATAACCTCAGAAGTTAAGTCCCATAGTTCCCAGAGCCATTTGAACCATTTTTGAGCAAAGAATTTAAGCAAGACGCCAGGCTTGAAGGCGACGTCATAAGCCATTTGACTATCGAGAAGGAAGAGCTCTTCTATAAAAGGACGTGTGTTAAATACAGAGATTTGAAAATGAGGAAGACTATACTGAAACTAGAAGTATGGAGAATGGTTTTGACTCGTGGTGAAATATTTATCATTAAAAAATGTGAGGAGAAAGATCTGGAAATACTTGAAATGAGTTACTATGGAAGGATGTTAATTATAGTTGGACCCAAAGATTACGAAATTCAAAACGTAATAGGAACAGAGAAGAAAAGAAAGGTATCAAAAAAGTGTGACGAAGAAGTTACGACTTAATGATGCGTGTTGGGGAGTAGTTAACTTTGCACTGACAGGAGTAATAGAATGAAGGGGTAATGTATAAGTGCAAGCAAATATTAAAATAGGCAAAGCGAACCAACAAGATTTTTATGGGAAGTAGAGATACACAAACAGGATTTTTAACGCTAAGTGTAATAGACGACTGTATTGTAGCAGTCCTAAGAATAATGAACACTGGTGAAACCGAAAAAAAAAATCTTAGTGAGGCTTTTTAATTATGTACACTTCACTGAAACGACTGATAACGGCCTGGAGTTTATATCTCTTCGATGAGAAGCTGTAGGTGCTTGCCTATCCACATAATATCCCACAAACCGCGTGTGTTTACCCACAGAAAGCTACGCAACATAGCCAACTTCAACATGAGGGCAAGGGACAAAGAGAATTCCGCTTAATCAACGAAACGCGTTACATGTAGTAACTTCGAATGTGTCAGTGACTGTTGATTAGTATCAATAGCTCTTGCCATAGCTTGCGCTGCACAGCTGTTACAAGTCGCTGCTGTGGTCGTAAGACGACAAAGGAGCAGTTTCGTCGGTCTGGGCAGCAAAACAAATGGCGTCTCTGACCGTGACGGCCGAACTTTAGGATGCCGAGCGGCGAGTATAATTAAAGACGGAGACATTGGCGGTGGAAATAGCGCTTCAGGACGGGCAGCCGGGGAGACACGTGGCCGCTGGACCCGTGAATCACGGGCGGCGACCCGCCACGCCCCTCGTTTGCACACGCGCGCCACTAGGGCAGTTTCGAGCGGGGCTTCTTAAGAGGTTTAATTTTTCCCGTAACGAGGCGGAGAGCCTTATCTGTGGCTTGACGTGCAATAGGTATCAAGAGGCGGTCTCAGTTAATCTATGCTTTCTTCCGTTTTCCGGCACTCACTAGTATTTGTCTGCAGAGCCACCTCCCACAGAATTGAAATGCACACGATAAGAGTGCAGACGACACGACAACTGAAGAGCTTTTGAAATGCGATGTTAAAGACTAATCTTAAAGATTAAATGGGTATATCCACCAGTTTATGAAGAAGAACTGAATCTACCTGGGGCGAAAAGAAATTTATCGCACAATTTCACTGAACTGTGATTTATTTTCAAAGAATATTCTAAAGAATTTATTTTATTTATTAGCGATTCATCAATAACATTAACACATTTAATCATACTACGTAAGCATGGAAGTTGTTGCCAGGGAGTAACTGATGAAATCATAACCGAATTCCTTTTAACAAATGGGAATTTTCTTCATTTTAATACTGCCTAAAAGCATTTTTTAAAAGAAACAGATTTAAAATTATAATCAGAAAGCACCCTCTAAATATCATAGTTACATTTTATTCAGAGGCAGAAAGAAACAAGTTTTGACCGTATGAGCTTTCGGGCAGAGAATCTTGCTGCTCCCTTTTGACACGGCCGTAGTTACGACCGCTCACAACAGCCTCTGAAAGACTACACTGGTGCAAATCTGCAACACACCAGATTATTTTAAACTAAGAGTTTTAACAATTTACATAAGCACACAAACTATGCACTCCCCGTAGGAGGGATGGAAATGGTACAAAACACTAACAATTAAAATATTAACCTTGCCACCGAAGGTGCATCTTGATTTTAACTTCTAACAAAAGTCTTACGTTGAAAGGGTGGCAACTTTATATACTAAAATGATCATTTAAATAAAAACCCATGATCTGCAATCTTATATACAACTCTTCAAAGTTGGCCAAACAATAGTTAAGATGCTCTACACTACACAGATACCGCCTCTCAAGATCATAGGCAATAATATCAAAGTTTCCAAAGATCAAAACATATTTCAGGTATTAGGCCGTTACACTCCAAGCAATAAATTCGTTAACACACCAGATCAGACAAACATGACTGAGGCAGCTACTAACGTACGGTAGATTGATAGGGAGATTACCGAACAACCCGAGACGCAGGTTGCTCTAACCCGCCCCTACTCCACAAGGGAAAAACGGACCACTCAATTTATAAACAACCACCTTCCCGCGGGTGGGCAAACGCAGAAGAATGGTGGGACGACCCCAAAGCAAAACGGCTGGTGGCCTCACCAAGAAAACAAGTAGAATTTAACAAGAGGAAATCAAACAACATATCACCAATCACTTAACTTCTAATGAACTGCGATTTCTCAAGAAGACCTGGCGCAGCACCCCCAAATCGCTCTCCCGAACCGTCCGCTGCCAGCCGCTTCAACGGACGCAGGAAGGCGCGCCGATCTCCCGTCTCACGGCGTCGCAGCTCGCACCGGCCAGACTGATGTCGTGGGTTGACTCCTGTTGCTGTCGTGTTGACCGCGACGTCACTAACCCTCGCTATACGCCGCGGCCCACTGGACTCACGTGGCGACCTCACATGCGCCGACGCTCAAGACGGTCAAGTCATCTTGTGTCTCAGTGCGCGACCGACCAACCGATCGATCCAACCGCCAATGACCATTGCCTGAGCAAACTCGAGAAGACTGGCGGCCTAACGTGCAGACTCAGATGAAGGAACTCAGCCCGGACCGGGCGACCACTCGCTGAGTTCTCTTACTGGCGGAGGGGAAAGAGTCTCATTTTGCCGGCTTTAAAGGTTGATCACAGGCATACGCATCCCTCCAAGTCAAAATTTACTATTCAGTGAACGTTGTCAATACTATGGCGAGCGAAAGGTAAACAAGACGTGCCCCATTCTTTAAAATCTGCCTGCATCAGTGCGACGGCAGGGTAGCTCGGATCAGGGCAAAGCAAAGGCAGTTCACTGGAACGATAAAGACTCATTCAACGCATCTTCTCACACAAAGGCATCATCAGCAGACAGCCGCAGATTACAGCTTACCCTATCCGCCAGATCCCTGGGGTACGCCTGATTATGCGCTTGTTTCACGCTTAATCAATCAATAACGTCGTATTGAACGCCTGTTGCAAACTGGATTCAACCATCCCCCTCCTCATCCTCCTCCTCCTCAATGTTCTTGCAACTGGCAGTGATTAATTTGTACATTTCTAAAAATTTATGGCGCTACGTACCAACAGCACATTTCAATAATTTCATAGCCCTTTGTGCCAACAGCACATTTCAGTTTCAGAGCAAATTTTATAGTCTTATTTGACCATTTGATACTTTACGTGGCCTGGATGAAGAAACATTTTTAGCTTCCTCCCCGTGGCAGCTTTCATATTCAGTCTCCGTTTTGTCTGTGAAGAGATAAGAATGCTTGACACGATTTCTAATAGCGTTTAAAATGGCACATATCTAACGTGAATTTTCTGGCTAACAAAAGTGATACTCCTATGAACCGTACCCCTGCTTTCAGATTCTTGCTTTGTAGCTGCATATTTGCAGTAGGTTCTCCAGTTCTGCTACATGTACAACATATTTTTCTTTTCATATGTTTCGTCAGTGACCACTTCACGGGCTGAAAATACGTAGTTAAGGGGCCGTATTAATTATTAAATCATAGCTTTCCAATGGAACTGAAGTCTGAAGTAGCCCTCCAGTAACCGTTTTAGTAACATAACGCAGCGTATAGCACATCTGTGTATCGATTCATCTCACAATTTTAAATACACTCCTGGAAATTGAAATAAGAACACCGTGAATTCATTGTCCCAGGAAGGGGAAACTTTATTGACACATTCCTGGGGTCAGATACATCACATGATCACACTGACAGAACCACAGGCACATAGACACAGGCAACAGAGCATGCACAATGTCGGCACTAGTACAGTGTATATCCACCTTTCGCAGCAATGCAGGCTGCTATTCTCCCATGGAGACGATCGTAGAGATGCTGGATGTAGTCCTGTGGAACGGCTTGCCATGCCATTTCCACCTGGCGCCTCAGTTGGACCAGCTTTCGTGCTGGACGTGCAGACTGCGTGAGACGACGCTTCATCCAGTCCCAAACATGCTCAATGGGGGACAGATCCGGAGATCTTGCTGGCCAGGGTAGTTGACTTACACCTTCTAGAGCACGTTGGGTGGCACGGGATACATGCGGACGTGCATTGTCCTGTTGGAACAGCAAGTTCCCTTGCCGGTCTAGGAATGGTAGAACGATGGGTTCGATGACGGTTTGGATGTACCGTGCACTATTCAGTGTCCCCTCGACGATCACCAGTGGTGTACGGCCAGTGTAGGAGATCGCTCCCCACACCATGATGCCGGGTGTTGGCCCTGTGTGCCTCGGTCGTATGCAGTCCTGATTGTGGCGCTCACCTGCACGGCGCCAAACACGCATACGACCATCATTGGCACCAAGGCAGAAGCGACTCTCATCGCTGAAGACGACACGTCTCCATTCGTCCCTCCATTCACGCCTGTCGCGACACCACTGGAGGCGGGCTGCACGATGTTGGGGCGTGAGCGGAAGACGGCCTAACGGTGTGCGGGATCGTAGCCCAGCTTCATGGAGACGGTTGCGAATGGTCCTCGCCGATACCCCAGGAGCAACAGTGTCCCTAATTTGCTGGGAAGTGGCGGTGCGGTCCCCTACGGCACTGCGTAGGATCCTACGGTCTTGGCGTGCATCCGTGCGTCGCTGCGGTCCGGTCCCAGGTCGACGGGCACGTGCACCTTCCGCCGACCACTGGCGACAACATCGATGTACTGTGGAGACCTCACGCCCCACGTGTTGAGCAATTCGGCGGTATGTCCACCCGGCCTCCCGCATGCCCACTATACGCCCTCGCTCAAAGTCCGTCAACTGCACATACGGTTCACGTCCACGCTGTCGCGGCATGCTACCAGTGTTAAAGACTGCGATGGAGCTCCGTATGCCACGGCAAACTGGCTGACACTGACGGCGGCGGTGCACAAATGCTGCGCAGCTAGCGCCATTCGACGGCCAACACCGCGGTTCCTGGTGTGTCCGCTGTGCCGTGCGTGTGATCATTGCTTGTACAGCCCTGTCGCAGTGTCCGGAGCAAGTATGGTGGGTCTGACACACCGGTGTCAATGTGTTCTTTTTTCCATTTCCAGGAGTGTAATTTGACAGTTGAAACACTGACTTGAGTGGAGCAACAACACTAAGGTTATAGTTTGCATCATTTCACAATACAACATCACACTGACTGCTAAAATTTTTACATCACATTCGTGTCCATAACTGTTAAAGTACTGTGCCTTACTGTATCTTCGATACAAAAAGCATTTTACTTAGACATTACACAGTAACAACCTCTGCTACCCATTTTGTAGGCAGCATACATGGTAAAGACAACAGTGATAATCAAGAGACTGTGATTACAACAATTTTTAAATAGGAACTATGCATACAAATTACTGAGCTTCCAAAATCTAATCAGGGCTCTCTTCGATAGGCGTGAATTTGCTACCAACACAAGCTAACGATGTCTCACGCTACTGAAGGGACTAACAATAACACATCTCAGTAGTCAGTAGTTTCACTCAACACCATAAATATGAGCGAACATCAGGTTTTTTAGCGTATACATAAATGCATAAGAATTCGAAAATATAGAATAGCTAGGCCTTCATTACTGTATGCTTCGATCACTGTCCTCGTTTTTAGATATTCCTGATTGGAAGTGCCAGATTTCGGTTGAGTTACGTAGGACCTGCATTTAATTATAACAGTTTGCTTCCATCAGTTCTGTTCATCTCCAGTTATAATCATGAGGGAGCTTGAATCAACCATTTGCACTTATACTCTACACAAAGATACGATGTCATAGCAGTAATTACGGATTAATTACTTGCTGCTCACACCTTAAAATGTATACTTGGCTTGTACTTGTCTCCTCTGGTTTCGGAAACGCTTCGCTCATCGACTGTTTTCTGTAAGAGATATTAATAGTCTGATAATTCTTGCCGAGTTGTTACTATAGTTCGTTGCCGCACAAGATTCCATTTCGAAGTTTTCAACAGCAGAAATTTACTCTCACTGACGGGAAAATTATAAACAAACACCGCTTGCTACAGTCATGTAAAGATCCAAAGTGGCTACCACAGCAACGGAATCTGGGAGCATGACTTGACTTCTGCTACAAAGATTTTGTCAAGAACGACACGAGGCGAAATCACTTAGCTGCATTTCAGAGTAATTGTAAACGCTTCCGAACAAAATTCAAAAGTTACAAACTTTTGAATGCCACCTGGTACTCATGCACTGACAGAAGAAAAGTCGCAACATAAAGGAATGTATAATGTAGGGTAGTGAAATTTCTGGAGTACATTTGTCTCGGTAACATATTTAAGTGATTAACATTTCCAAACGACCGGTTAATGTAAGCGCAATTAAGCCATTGCAAATGGGAAAAGCTGGAAGATTAATAACCTGTGTAACCTCCAAAATGTTCAGTGGAAGTGTATAAACGTGCATGAATCGTGTTGTACGGGTGCCGAACGTCAGTTCCATCCCTGTTGCACTTGGTCGGTGAATACAGGGCTGGTTAAAGCCGTGGGTTGATGAAGCTGGAATTGTCGTCCGTTGATATCCTCCTATATGCGCTCGATTGGAGACAGACCTACTGGTTGAGCAGGCAATGGCAGCATGTCGACCCTGTGTTGAGCATGTTGGATTACAACAGCGGTATGTGGGCAAGCATTAACCCGTTGGAAAACACCTCCAGGAATGCTGTTCATGAATGGGAATACAAAAAGTCGAATCAGCAGATTGATGTACAAATTTGCAGTCAGGGTGCGTGGGACAACAACGAGAGTGATCCTGGTGTCGTACGAAATAGCGCCCCAGACCATAACTCCATGTGTATGTCCATTGTGTCAAGCACGCAGGCAAGTTGTTTGCAGGCCCTCAACTGGTCCAAGACAGGGCCGTCATTGGCATCGAGGCAGAACCGTCTGTCATCAGAAAAGACAGACATCCACCCTGCCCTCCAATGAACTCCCACTTGGCACCACGGACGGCGCAGATGGCGTGGTTTGGGGCCAGTGGAATGCACGCCATAGGATGTCTGGCTCGGAGCTCTCCTTGAAGAAAGCGATTTGTAACAAATCTTCGTGTCACTTTGGTGCCAACTGCTGCTCATATCAAACTGATTCCATATTTTTAGATTTCCAGAAGGCTTTCGACACCGTTCCTCACAAGCGTCTTCTAACCAAACTGCGTGCCTACGGAGTATCGCCTCAGTTGTGCGACTGGATTCGTGATTTCCTGTCAGAAAGGTCACATTTCGTAGTAATAGACGGAAAGTCATGGAGTAAAACAGAAGTAATATCCGGCGTTCCCCATGGAACTGTTGTAGGCCCTCTGTTGTTCCTGATCTATATTAACGACATAGGAGACAATCTGAGTAGCCGTCTTAGATTGTTTGCAGATGATGCTGTCATTTACCGTCTTGTAAAGTCATCAGATGATCAAAACGCCTTGCAAAATGATTTAAATATCTGCATGGTGCGGAAAGTGGCAATTCACCCTGAATAAGGAAGAGTGTGAAGTTATTCACGTGAGTACTAATGGAAATCAGCTAAATTTCGATTACGCGACAAGTCACGCAAATTTGAAGGCTGTAAATTCAACCAAATATTTAGGGATTACAGTTACAAATAACCTAAATTGGAACGATTAGATAGATAATATTGTGGGTAGAGCAAATCAAAGACTGCGATTCATTGGCAGAACACTTAGAAGGTTCAATAGGCCTTCTAAAGAGACTCCTTACACCACGCTTGTCCGCGCTATTCTGAAGTATTACTGTGCGGTGTGGGATCCGCATCAGGTGGGACTGACGGATGACATCGAAAAAGTACAAAGAAGGGCAGCTCGTTTTGTATTATCGCGAAATAGGGGAGGTAGTGTCATAGACATGATACGTGAATTGGAGTGGCACTCATTAAAACATTCTGTCGTCCCCACCTACATAGGGAGAAATGATCATCACGATAAAATAAGAGAAATCAGGGTTCGCACAGAACAATTTAAGTGCTTGTTTTTCCCGCGTGCCATTCGAGAGTGGAACGGTAGAGAGACGGCTTGAACGTGGTTCATTGAACCCTCTGCCAGGCTCTTTATTGTGAATAGCAGAGTAATCACGTAGATGTAGACGTCATATTGCTGCTGCAGGTGCAGTACGATGCACCAGAGCCGTGCGGCGAACACGATGGTCTTCCCCCTCGGTGGTGCCACGTGGCTGTCCGAAGCCCAGACTTCTTGCGACCATACGCTAGAGTGGCCATCGCTGACAACGATCATGTGTAGTGGCTACACTCCTGCCGAGGTTTTATACAGTACTGCGGAAGGGAGCATCCAGCTTCTCGTAGCCCTATTACACGTTCTAGTGCAAACTCACTGACATGTTGATAATTGCGTCTTTATCCCCTTAACGGGGGTAGGAAGTCAAACGGGCCGACTTGGAGCAGGAGAGTCACCACAAGACATTTTAATTTCTACTGTCTATACTTTTACAAATAAATTCATAAAACTTTGTCACCATGACCAGGAAGGATTGAGGACTCACACTCATTGCAGTGGAAGTTCAAAAACGTGGCAAAACAGCTTTATTTACATGTGAAATTTCATCATTTTTTTTCACTTATTACTGGCTGCATTTGTTGCTATAGGTACACTTTTCTTCCTAAGTAAGAGAGATTCATCGATGAATTTTTCATAGCATACAAACAGTAGAATTTTCCAAATCTATTAGAAAAGTGTGGAAATAATTGAGATAATTAACTATAAAACTTGAGTTTTTTCTAAACGTGAAGTTTAAAATGTAACAGTTCATTTATTTTTTCACAAATTACATAACTTCTAGAGTTTCATACACGTGTAACCATGGATTGTATGCTGTGCAAAAGTCATCAAAGAATCTCTCTTACTTACGAAGAAAAGTGTACCTATAGCAACAAATGCAGCCAATAGTAAGTGAAAAAATGATGAAATTTCACATGTAAAAAAAAATGTGTTTTTGTTGTGTACATAGTTCCGGGTAGTCAGTGCGTACACAACTTTCCCACTAGAGCGCGCCCCGCTAAGCACAACAGCGCAGGCGCAGCGCTCGTCCGTCTCCGCACTACGAGATGGCGCTGTCTTACAGACGGACCAAATTCTGCTTCTGCCGATCCGCGTATTAATATGTAACGCAGCCAATGAGACTGCTGCTGACGTAGAACCTTTCCTCCTCGCGGATCACAGTCGCGCAGTGATACCTGAACGCGTGAGGTATTATAACGAGTGTACAGACCTCCGATTAGTCAGTCTGCATTAGTCTGTACCAGTCTGTACGAGTTCAACATTTGTCTGTACCAGTCTGAAGTCAAGTTTCAGTCTGCGCCTAATAACATTACCATATTCCTGGTCATAGCCATGAAGATAGATGTATAGACACTTTGTCAAGTATCAGAGATATGTGAGAATAAGATTAATGTAGTACCAATACCAAAGGAACTTCAGATTGTCCATTGCAAATAGTATCCAGAATGAAGTTAAGTGAGGTTTATGATTGTTATTATTTTAATAAATGTGTGTGAAAATTAATCAAGTTCTGTTTAATGTTGGTCACCGTCAATCTGCTACTCTAAGCGTGCAAGTGGCATTTCTATCGTCTGACCTGACGGCAGAAGATAAACACGACACGATAAGACCACAAGACATATTGCTGACATTCGCCTAGTTCGTTAGAGCGATAAGTCAAATAATCTGATGGTGTCCGTACCGAAGGTCTTACAGTACGCACACCACAGTTTTGGTACGTTTTTGAGCTTCCACTGCTATGAGTATGAATCCTGAATCTTTCCTGGTCATGCTGATAAGGTTTTATGAATTTATTTGTAAAAGTATAAACAGTGGAAACTAAAATGTCCTGTGGTGCCTGTCCTTCTCCGAGTCGGCCCGTTTGACGTCCTACCCCCCCTTAAGGGCGTTCGTGACTGACATCAACTCACCATGTCCAATCTTAAAGGTGACTAACGCTCACGACCTTTACAGCAAACCTGATTCACATCCTCATAGTGGCAGTACTGGCGCCACTCTTATGCGACTGGCGCGAAATCTAATTTCTGATCTGTCAGATGTAGCGACACGCCTACCAACTTTCGTTTGTGTCACAGAGCTCCATCTTGGTGCTGTGAATTTTTTTTCTGTCAGTGCATATTACTGTGTTTAAAAAAAAACGATGAAATGGTCGTGGACGAATAACATTTCCGAGAAAACGCGAAAGAATGTAGGGCGTCAGTTGAATTTCCGACCAGAATAATTCCCGGAAAAAGAGAGAAAAATATACGGCGTGTGGACAGAGTTAGTGTCCCTCCAAAATACGGGTCTGGAGGCGGCGCAACGCATCCGGCGGCACATTCTTGGCGGCGGCCCCGGGGACGGAAATAAAGACGTCGCGCTGCCGAAGGTCCGCTGCACAGCGCGACGTGTGGCCACCGAGACGGGCACGCCTCGCCTCGCCTCGCCTGCGGCAGCCGGCGGCGTTCTGTCTGTGGCAGGTGGTTCCGCGCACGCGGCAAAGGCACCAAAGGCGTGGCACAAAGGATACTGCCCGGTCCCCTCCAAGTCAAAAAATGACGGTAGCTGAACGACTCTGCTCTGTTATACCACGGGCAAGACGATATGAAGACTATTCGTTCCGATGTCCATGCAAAAATGTGATCATGTGGTCTATTGCTGCCCTTCAGGTGAATGTAAATTGTAACACCCCACCCGTCACTTATCTGGTTTTGGCGCGTGTTCACCCCAGGTAATTGATTAACAGATCAACAGAGAGTGCAAAACTGCCGCAATATCGGATAACGCAAAGAATGTAATAAGGCCCTGTGACTTCTGATTGAACTGCGGTGGCAGTGTTGACATTAATTGATTCAGAATTGATCACTTTTAACTAAAAAGGGATGCACATTGATATTGTATTCAGCTATTGAACACCAGATGCAAATGTTGAACATAAAATTAATTCAGAAAGTGATTTGGGATTTCAACTGCGAGGTGCCGGGGCTAGCAGTGTATTTAACACTAAATTCTTCTAGAATCTACATATGTAAATGATGCTCTAAGCCCCCCCTATTTTAACTCCGACTTTTGCTGTTGCACAAGGATTACAAAAAATACGCGAACTGACTCTAATCAACCATGCCAGTGGAGTAGAAGAGAGTCTGGCACCTGCAATAATTTAATTTGATAAATAAGTTAAATAAACGAAGGTTTCATTAACATAGTGAGAAATTATAGGGTTGCTCTACCGATTAACAGAATGAAAGTTCTGTCCAAAATAACAATATGATTTATTAAGACTAAACACAAAATAATAAACAAAAACACATGAAACATTTACAATACATCAAATTGGCTCAAATTGGATACTCAAACAAACGCTGTGAATGTGAAGTTGTCCCTAAACTAGATTGTGAGGATTATGACGAAATGCTATGTGGAGCCAATTCCTTGCAACTCAAATCTTAAGAGAAAACACATAGCCAACCAAACATTAATTGCTGCTACCCAAGACAGAACAAAGTTAGAAAAAGACGAACAGGCCCGCTCTGCGGAGCTCTGATTATCACCTAGGAAAATCCCTGTCTGCCGGTGCTGCGGACATACATTACCAATCTGTCTTCTTTACTGCAAGAACACGATTTGGCGTACCGGAGGCGATGGCTGGTTGCTTCAACGTCCTCGACCAAAAGGCGAGAGCCGACTACCTAGAGCACCCGTACAGGCCGAACACACAACATTCCCGCCCCCACGACAGTGGCTGTGGTTAAACGTTCCAATTAGCAACTCGAAAACCGGCGGAAAATTCCACTCTATTGCTGGAGCACTACCATTCCACCAATGGAGATTCTTGGCGTCAATTTCTGCGCTGATTTTGCTACGTCACGGAGCTACGCCCTGAGCAAGCCAATCACAGTTACTATTTTGCAGAAAGCGCGGGAATTTTCCCGCCACAATTGCCTGGGTACACAAGTCATTCCCACGCCTTGCTGGTAGCCCGCCAGAAAGTGTTTTCGCTAAGTTTCTGCGAAGTAACGGAACCTCTAGCCCAGCCGCTACTTCAGTCCCCTCCGGGCATGTCTTTTGACAATGTCGGCGTCTGCAAAGCATTCACTCGACTTCCTCACACCCATCGGCTTAACCCTGTCCAGATCAGCAGATCCCGCCTGTCACCGGACCACCCGGGTGATGAGAGACACTGCGTGGGAAGTCCGCGTGTGAAGGAATAGCAACTTTTCACTGCATGCAATTAGAGAGGAAAATCGTAAGATAGAAATATGAGAGGGGGCTCATGCCACCTCTCACAACTACTTGATTGAAAACAGATGCAGTCGATTATCACAAATTTATTTTAACTCACGACCTTCAATCATCACATTACATGACCCTCCTGCCAGGCAGCGGTAATAAATTGCGTTTGCGTGGAGTAAAGTGCGATAACTCAAAAGTAATTCCTATCGACTGACTGAGGCGTAATGCGAAGTACGAGAAGAATTCTACAATACACGGCCCATGAAACCCTTGTGGAAACTTTGCCGACGTGTTCCAACAAGTTAATCAGTGGCCGGAGCGGGCGCAATATCATCGAATACAGCGTGGGAGAGCGGCGTCGTTGCGTGGACGTCGGTTGACCTCGTGGTGCTGCAAGGCTGCGCTCGTCTATTCACTCCTAGCTATCTTGCTCAGTACATAGCTGAACCAAAACTTTCTATCTCCAAGCTGAATCGTTCCATTTGCTAATCCTAAACTGCAGAGATGCTCACTCTTTCTCAGGCAAGCTGAGTAAAGAACGCCACGTCCGCACTCTAGACGAGCTGGGAACGGAAGACCACTACTGGGACTTCTCCCAGTCCACTCTTCGACTCGGTTTCCCCTCCAGCAAAATCACTTACTCCAATTGCAGCGGAAGTCGCGTTAATTATGCGTCCTTCCCAGCACCGACCAATGTGTGCTCTGGGAAGTGAATAAATTCCCACAAAACTTCCTCTCAACTTCTTCTATTTAGCTCCTCCCAGGCCACCCATCAAGGATAGCGTCTGTACAAAACACCAATTTTTCCGGAATTCTGACTCCCAGGAGAGTACTTCAAATTCTAGGTCCTACGTTCCCACTGGAGGCCGGCGTATTTCATTCTGTCGCTCTTCACCTGATTTGCTTCAGACTCTGCGGACCGTGAATTCAGCGTGAAGTTGCTATATTCACGAACACGCATATTTTGACCTCTGTTGACCACTCCACCATAACTTTGCGCAGCCTACTCGCATGTTTCACTGAAATCGGGACGACGGACGTTTATCAACAGGCATACAAGTCCTCCTTCTGTTTACCGGTACACCAGCATGGAGTCAACCACCCACTCACTGTCACTCATCTTAAGGCAGCTGGAGGCCGCCCCCGTTACCACTTTCTCAGAGCTTGAGCTGCCATTGTCGCTTCCGTCCGCCGTTCCCCAGCCGGCCACGGTCAACTCTGTATACTTCCCTGGGATAAACTAGCCTCCAGTAAATCGACGCGTTTCCACAAAGTTTTCATGTCGTGTGAATTACTTTAAAACCATCACCCGACATTAATTATTCCAATACGTCCATACTATACCCTCTACAAGATGCATTGTGCCTTGTCAGTCAGTTTTGTTCAGCCCTACTGTTCGCTCAACGTGAGTTAGGTGATCTTTAATCACTTCAT
The DNA here is from genome assembly GCF_021461385.2 of Schistocerca piceifrons. Taxonomy (NCBI): domain Eukaryota; kingdom Metazoa; phylum Arthropoda; class Insecta; order Orthoptera; family Acrididae; genus Schistocerca; species Schistocerca piceifrons. The sequence goes on along the minus strand of NC_060139.1, from coordinate 46,756,339 downwards.
GTAAGGGGCATAGTTCTTGCCATCTTACAAAATGTGTTGTTACTATATGAGACTCTGAAATTATACTGAAGTGACAAAAGCCATGGGACACCTCCTAATATCATGTCGGACCTTCTTTCTCCTAGAGTAGTGCAACACCTTGTAATGGTTCTTTATTTACGTGACCATTACGGCACTCCAACCACAGTTCTCGATACCAGTAATATCGTACTACTTTTCTGCGAAGTAACAGACATATTTTTGTGACAATATTCACATTTGGTTTTATTAATGTGTAGGTACTCCGATGTATCGATATATTACAGTGATATGGTTCTTGTGTGTATTCATTTCTGTGAGACTGTCATAATCTTTGTTTACTTGTAACCGGGTGGCCTGAATGTGCACAGAGCAGTATTTGTTTCACTCTGCAGAAGCTAAGTTGTTATTTCGCTTTGTAAAAGAACTGTCAAGTCTTGTGTTTGGTTAAAGTGGAAATTAAATATATGAAGATTGATGCAAAACCGTTTTCTCGATGATGTGACAATTAAGAAGAAGTATATACGAATTTACAAGAAGTTTAATAAAAATATGGATCGTGAACACCAATTCAAAAATTATTTCTCCCATACTATTCTTCTGGTCTGGGATTGTTTGATCATTAAGAATTTCCTGAAAAACGCATTTGTTAGGTCTTCAAATATTGCTGAAATACAGATCTGGACCTTCTAGCAGTCAAAGTGGAGTCACCCTAGAATCAACAAGATGAGCCATAACAACTTCCACGAAATCTACGTGGGAATCCATTCAAGATAAGTGCCAAAATTAATGACTTTCTTACAGTGACTTCATTATTTCCATTCTGACGGTACCATCCACAGTCAATAACTTTGCTGTTGCCCGATAAAGCGAACATATGGTGTGTGTGCAACATTATTAATCTGATTTCTAACCTACTTTGCAAGTGGTAGTATTGTTAAAACCTCCACATGGCATTGGCTCAATAAGTCCTTGGAAGTCCCCTACAGAAATATTGAGCCACGCTACCTCTGTAGTCGTCCATACTTGCGAAAGTGTTGCCGCCGCAGGATACTGTGCACCTACTGACCTCTCGATTAAGTCACATTAATTTTCCAAAAAATTTCCGTCGTTGCTTGGCAACATCAAGACCATGAATGACTGCAAATGGTCTCCAAGTAGCCGAATATAACCATTTACAGCCAATTACCGGTTCATTCGGACGAGAGACCGCACTTCATTCCATGCTAACACAGCCCACACCATTATGAGACCAATGCCAGCTTGCACAGTGCCTTGTTGACAACTTGGTTTCATGGCTTCGTAGGGTCTGCTCACACTCGAACTCTACCATCAGCTCTTACCAACTGAAATCTGGACTCATCTGACTAGGCTATGGTTTTCTAGTCATCTACGGTCCAAACGATATTGACGAGCGCTTTTAGCAAAGGCACGCGCGTCGGTCGTCTGCTGCGGAAGCCCATTAACGCAAAATTCCGCACATTGTCCTAATGTATACGTTCATCATGCGTCCCATATTGACTTATATTACAGAAATTACAGTTCTGTGGTATAAATGGAATAGCAAATGAGTGGTTTAAGTCATACCTACAGAACAGGAAGCAAAAAGTTTTCTTATATGGGTCAAGTGATTTAAATAAGTTTGCCATTTCATCTAACTGGGGTGAAATTGCATTAGGTGTTCCACAGGGTTCAATCATGGGTCCCCTTTTGTTCTTGATATATGTGAACGACCTCCCTTCCTATCTAAAGCAGGAAGCTGAGCTGACACTGTTTGGTGATGATACAAGCATCATTGTTAATCCGATAAAAGAAACTCAAATTGAAAATGATACAAATAAGGTCTTTGGAAAAGTCATTAATTGGTTTTCTGCAAATGGGCTTGCTCTAAACTTTGAAAAAACACAGTACATCCAATTTTCTGCTGCAAAAAGTACAATTTCTTCAATAAATACAACACATCAACAGAAGTCAGTAGACAGGGTAGAGTATACTAAGTTTTTGGGTGTACATATAGATGAGAATCTTAATTGGAAAATTCATATTTTGGATCTCCTAAAGCGACTAGGTTCGGCAGCTTTTGCGATCAGAATAATTGCCAATTTTTAGGATACAGAAATTAGTAAGCTAACATACTTTGCATACTTTCACTCTTTGATGTCATACAAAGTAATATTTTAAGGTAACTCAACATTTAGACAAAAAGTATTCGCTGCCCGAAAGAAAGTGGTTAGAATAATGTGTGGTGTTCATAGTTGCACATCTTGTAGACATCTTTTTAAAAGATTGGGAATTATTACAATCAGTGTAAAACCAACAGTGACATTCATGATTATAATACCAGAAAGAAGAAAGACTTACACTATCCTTTGCTCAACCCATCTTTGGCATATAAAGGGGTAAAATATGCCTGTATAAAAATTTTCGACAAATTACCAGATGAAATAAGGTGTCTGACAGACAGCAGTAATAGCTTCAAAAATAAATTAAATCGTATCTCCTTGACAACTCCTTCTATACCATAGCAGAAATATTAATCTTTAACTCTGTATTGTAATATATATATATATATATATATTAAAAAATTGTTTCATATGTGCACTTGACACGTTCCACATCATAAGGGCTACCGTACCGTGCGATTGATGACAATTCTACGCAGATGCCGCTGCGGTCGGTCGTTAAATGAAGGTCGTCGGCCACTGTTGTTCGTTAATCACGTCGTAAACCGTTTCCCGTGAATCAGCTGACTCCAAATAACAGCTACGCACTGTCCTGTGTTCGTGATATTACTGTGTTTGGTTTTATCTTTAAATTATCAGCACTGAATGGTTGCTGACTCTGTATATATTTCTCTAAATTATCTGGACTGTAGAGTCCTGTGGTAATAGTCAACGTGTTAATGACCCGTAATTATCGCTGTCTCACGACTGTTGTCACCTCAGTGTACATACCTAGGTGGCTGTATAAACACATATAATTCGTGACGTAAAGGTCTACAATTGTTGAAGTTAATGCCGTTTGAGCCCCACTCCTGGCAGATATTTGAAATTCGAGAACCACCGACAGTTGATGATAAAATAAGTGTTGATTAACTACCGCTCTCGGTCATTGTTTGTCAGTAGATAGTCTCTTCACCGTCAACGGGTGGTACAATGACCAGTCATGGAATAATCGGTGCGATATTCCTTGATGGCGCGTTGACTACAAAACGGTACTTGAAGGTTTTGGGAGATGATTTCATCCCCATTTTTTAAAGTGACCTTGATTTCGACAAGATGCAGTTGATGCAAGACGGAGCTCGACCCCATCGAAGCAGGAGAGTGTTTGATGTCATGGAGCAGCACTCTGGGAACCGCATTCTGTCATTGGCCTCGACTGGCTGCCATTATCCCCGGATCTGAACACATGCGACTCCTTTTTGTGGGGCTACATTAAAGACGAAGTGTACAGCAATATCCCCTAAAAAATTGCTGAGCTGAAAACAGCCATTCAGGAGGTCATCGACAGCATCGATGTCACGACACTTCAGCGAGTCATGCAGAATTTCGCTATTCGTTTGCGTAACATCATCGTCAACGATGGCAGGCTTATCGAACACGTCATGACCTAAATCCAAATATCTGCCGTGACGTTTACATGTTGAATAAAGTATTTGTACGCCGTAGTTTGTAATTAATTTGAGGTTTTTCATATAGTTCAATATTTGTCACCCTGTACTAAATAAACAAGAATTACACATTCCTTACAGAACAAGTCACATTTACAAACAACAATAGGCAAACCAGATAAATACCAAGGAGCAACTATACACCAGTTAGAACGTCAAGAATGTGTATCAGTGTATCTGGGAATGAGATGCAGGAATTTCAAAACTAGGTATAAAGAACATGTAAGGAGCTGGAAATATAAAAATAGCCATTCTACGTTTGATTAACACATGATAAAACATGGACAGGAAGCATCCGACATGAATGGGGCATGTAAGTTATTAGAGTGAACAATTGTAAAGCAAAACAACTCCTGACATTACACGAAAACTTTCGTATACAAAGAGGCCTTGCAATGAAAAAGAAAGTAATCAACGATTAAATAAATATACGCAATAATGTACAAATGATACTAGCCACTAAAACAATAACAAGCAGAAATGTGAAACATAACCAGACTAAATAATTAATTAACCCCTCCATCTCCTTCTTTCACCCCCTTCTCTTTCACTCACTCTCTCTCTCTCTTCTCTGTCTCTCTCTCTCTCTCTCTCTCTCTCTCTCTCTCTCTCACACACACACACACACACAAACACACACATACAAAAAAATGAATATGCAGCAGACTGCACTTACCCAACACAAACGAGAGATAAGCAAACACTCACAGCTACACTTGCCATCTCCGCACACTGTAAACGCACACACATTCAAAACACAGTGAAAAGTACAAGTGACGTTTTGAAATAAATGTCGTCAAAAAACGCCGAAAATCGGCCATCTACGGTATGAAGACAGAGTAAATACTTCTCCAGGACCACACACATTGAATATGGTAACACGAAACGATAATTTAACCCCACGAAACTTGTGCTGCAAAAATTATTTGGCTTGGTTCAAATGGCTCTGAGCACTATGGGACTCAACATCTTAGGTCATAAGTCCCCTAGAACTTAGAACTACTTAAACCTAACTAACCTAAGGACATCACACACACCCATGCCCGAGGCAGGATTCGAACCTGCGACCGTAGCAGCCCCGCGGTTCCGGACTGCAGCGCCAGAACCGCACGGCCACCGCGGCCGGCGCAAAAATTATTTCTCATCTGAAAAAAGATAATAACAAAACATAAGTAGTATTGTAACATACTCGTAAATACTGCGTAATACATTTATTATATACCTAAAAAGAAACGTATCACAGGCCAATTAAGATGATTCACAAACAAAAGAAGGAAACGCTTATGGAAAAAAGCAAACTGCCTTTCCTTCAGTTTGAAAGACGGAAAATATCATGTTTGGAATATGCAAACTGTTATGTTTTTGGTACGTTCCACGCGAAACCTGATCAAAGGCTTCCCTCCCACGCAGAATGGCGCGCGAATGGTAACGTTTCGTCACTGGTGAACGCAACAGTAAGTCATCGCCTGCTGCCGGGAAAGACACAATCCACACCAAATGTTCCAGAGTACCAGCAACACATGTTCTGTTGGGTACGACTGGCTGCGTCATACCACTATCGACAGCAGTTTTCATTACAGTGTGTGAGCTCAGATTAATAATATATCAAATCCGTCATGGCTGCTTCTCCCAAGGATCTTAACAATTCTGAGGAAGTGTAACCAACCCCAGGTGCTTTCGTTTCTATGTAAGTGTTCTAGGGCCCCGTCAGATTCTTCTCTCAGTATAGCACTCCCCATCTACATACATCTACATCTACATGTACATACATACTCCGCGATCCACCATACGGTGCGTGGCGGAGGGTACCTCGTACCACAACTGGGATCTTCTCTCCCTGTTCCACTCCCAAACAGAACGAGGGAAAAATGACTGCCTATATGCCTCTGTACTAGCCCTAATCTTTCTCATCTTATCTTTGTGGTCATTCCGCGAAATTTAAGTTGGCGGCAGTAAAATTGTACCGCAGTCAACCTCAAATGCTGGTCCTCTAAATTTCCTCAGTAGCGATTCACGAAAAGAACGCCTCCTTTCCTCCAGAGACTCCCACCCGAGTTTCTGAAGCATTTCCGTAACACTCGCGTGATGATCAGACCTACCAGTAACAAATCTAGCAGCCCGCCTCTGAATTGCTTCTATGTCCTCCCTCAGTCCGACCTGATAGGGATCCCAAACGGTCGAGCAGTACTCAAGAATAGGTCGTATTAGTGTTTTATAAGCGGTCTCCTTTACAGATGAACTACATCTTCCCAAAATTCTACCAATGAACTGAAGACGACTATCCGCCTTCCCCACAACTGCCATTACATGCTTGTCCCACTTCATATCGCTCTGCAATGTTACGCCCAAATATTTAATCAACGTGACTGTGTCAAGCGCTACACTACTAATTGAGTATTCAAACATTACAGGATTCTTTTTCCTATTCATCAGCATTAATTTACATTTGTCTATATTTAGAGTTAGCTGCCATTCTTTACACCAATCATAAATCCTGTCCAAGTCATCTTGTATCCTTCTACAGTCACTCAACGACGACACCTTCCCGTACACCACAGCATCATCAGCAAACAGCTACACATTGCTATCCACCCTATCCAAAAGATCATTTATGTAGATAGAAAACAATAGCGGACCTACCACACTTCCCTGGGGCACCCCAAATGATACCCTCACCTCCAATGAACACTCACCATCGAGGACAACCATTTCCCTTCCACAATGTTGTTATCCTTGATACGTTTAGCATGCTTCTTTCACCCTATGTAAGGGCGACAGAAGACGTTAAGCCTATAAAATCTGTTCACGAAGTGTCGTATGTGTTTCCGCTTCGGTTCAGTTTTTTGCGTGAGCCGTATCTTAGGCAACATCGCGGGGTAGGGGGGAGGGGGGCGTGGGGGGGGTGGGGGGGAGGCAGGCAGACAGACGTGGGTCTGGTGTAAAATTTTCCGGTGGGACGCGCAGCCCCCGTACCGCTGTCACACGACTCGGGCTCGACGAACACTCGTTTGGTGTCGGATGTCGCCTGCGACACAAAAAAAGGGGCAGTCCGAGCAGAGGCGGGGAAGCGGCGGCGGCGGAAGCGCGCAACTGGCCGGTTTGTTGGGGTAAATTGCGTGAAAGAACGCCTGCAGCAGGCCGCGGGCCGCGGATTACCGCTCGCCATTGTGTGTCCGGCCCCTCTGCCTTATAGAAGCTGCGACGGGGCGGCTGCACGAAAGAGCTCCCGAAAAGACCGCCCACCCCAGGAAGAGTGTAACGGCACATGGCCGACACACCATTCAGGTGTTGCTACGAGCTGCCAATGCTCGTGTGTAGTAGGGAGGCTCTGGCTTAAAATACTCTTTAATGGAATTCCGATAAAGTGGAAGAGACGACGCGAGCTGGTTTGTTAGATGTTTGTGTTTCGGTCCAATTTTATTCTTGTTTATTCTGACATACAAGAATGATCTACAGGGTGTTACAAAAAGGTACGGCCAAACTTTCAGGAAACATTCCTCATACACAAAGAAAGAAAATAAGTTATGTGGACATGTGTCCGGAAACGCTTACTTCCCATGTTACAGCTCGTTTTATTACTTCTCTTCAAATCACATTGATCATGGAATGGAAACACACAGCAACAGAACGTACCAGTGTGACTTCAAATACTTTGTTACAGGAAATGTTCTAAATGTCCTCCGTTAGCGTGGATACACACATCCACCCTCCGTCGCATGGAATCGCTGATGCAGCCTTGGAGAATGGCGTATTGTATCACAGCCGTCCACAATACGAGCACGAAGAGTCTCTACATTTGGTACCGGGGTTGCGTAGACAAGAGCTTTCAAATGCCCCCATAAATAGAAGTCAAGAGGGTTGAGGTCAGGAGAGTGTGGAGGCCATGGAATTGGTCCGCCTCTACCAATCCATCGGTCACCGAATCTGTTGTTGAGAAGCGTACGAAGACTTCGACTGAAATGTGCAGGAGCTCCATCGTGCATGAATCACATGTTGTGTCGTACTTGTAAAGGTACATGTTCTAGCAGCACAGGTAGAGTATCCCGTATGAAATCATGAGAACGTGCTCCATTGAGCAGAAGTGGAAAAACATGGGGCCCAATCAAGACATCAGCAACAATGCCTGCCCAAACGTTCACAGAAAATCTGTGTTGATGACGTGATTGCACAATTGCGTGCGGATTCTCGTCAGCCCACACATGTTGATTGTGAAAATCTACAATTTGATCACGTTGGAATGAAGCCTCATCCGTAAAGAGAACATTTGCACTGAAATGAGCGTTGACACATTGTCGGATGAACCATTCGCAGAAGTGTACCCGTGGAGGCCAACCAGCGGCTGATAGTGCCTGCACACGCTGTACATGGTACGTAAAAAACTGGTTCTCCCGTAGCACTATCGATACAGTGACGTGGTCAACGTTACCTTGTACAGCAGCAACTTCTCTGACGCTGAGATTAGGGTTATCATCAACTGCACGAAGAATTGCCTCGTCCATTGAAGGTGTCCTCGTCGTTCTAGGTCTTCCCCAGTCGCGAGTCATAGGCTGGAATGTTCCGTGCTCTCTAAGACGCCGATCAATTGCTTGGAATGTCTTCCTGTCGGGACACCTTCGTTCTGGAAATCTGTCTCGATACAAACGTACCCCGCCACGGCTATTGCCCCGTGCTAATCCATACACCGCATTTGTAAACATTGCACTGACTGCAAAACCACGCTCGTGATGAGCACTAACCTATTGATGCTACGTACCGATGTGCTTGATGCTAGTACAGTAGAGCAATGAGTCGCATGTCAACACAAGCACCGAAGTCAACATTACCTTCCTTCAACTGGGCCAAACGGCGGTGAATCGAGGAAGTACAGTACATACTGACGAAACTAAAATGAGCTCTAACATGGAAATTAAGCGTTTCCGGACACATGTCCACATAACATCTTTTCTTTATTTGTTTGTCAAGAATGTTTCCTGGAAGTTTGGCCGTACCTTTTTGTAACACCCTGTATATTCAACGTTTCTTAATTTCCAGTTTAATATTAATCCATCATGGATAGAATGGGAATCAAACAGCCAGCCACTTGCACGTCAAAACTTTATTCAAACCTTTACCTAGGTTTCAAGAGACATAAACCTGTATTCTGAAGACACGTGTCACATATTGCGTGAACATGCCCAGCCCTCTTGCAGCCGTGTACCGTAGGTCTCTAGAAGAGTGTAACGTTCCAAAGGATTGGAAAAGGGCACAGGTTATCCCCGTTTTTAAGAAGGGACGTCGAACAGATGTGCAGAACTACAGGCATATATCTCTAACGTCGATCAGTTGTAGAATTTTGGAACATGTATTATGTTCGAGTATAATGAGTTTTAGAAAAAACACATTTTCTGCAGCCGGACATGCCGCGGGCCTGCCTTTCTGAGCAAACTATGCGGGAAGCAACTGGATGGTAGAGCTCATAATTATGTAGTATTCACGCAATTGTCGGTATTTAGTTGTGATGTAGCTTTATTCTCCAAATTAAGCTGAGAAATTTGCAAACTGATACACACATACGTAAAAATTTCTTTTGGCAGTGAGTGTCATGCCCCCTTCCCCTACTTGCCCCCCCCCCCCTCCCATCCCCGCATCCGCGCCTGACGTGCGGAGTTACCACAGCGCAAGATGTGTGCGAACCGTGGCGGAGAGCTGCCGCGGGAGCCGGCAGTGTGCTGTTCTGAGCAGTGCCCCGCTGTGTGGCAGTGGCGCTGGCGCGGCCTACTTGTCGTGGGCCGGCTGTCGGCCCACTTGACCCCGGCGGGCCGGGCGACCCTCGCTAACATGTCAGCCGGCGCCAGCCGCCTCCCATTAGCTGCAGCTGCAGCCGAGCCGCCTGCTACTCCGGCCGTGGCGAGTGGCCGGCTCAAGAGCGCCACCAGCACCCCGCTAGTCGCTGGCCTACCACGGTGCGCTTCGGCAGACTCGAGGAGGAGGAGATTAGTGTTGTGGTGTGCGTACTGTAAGACCCTCAGTACACACACCATCAGATTATTGGACTTGTCGCTCTAACAAAGTAGGCGAGTTTCAGCAATACTGAAACGTCCCCTTAGAAAAATTTATACAATGACTGCGCTTAAACTGACACACAATATTTTTAGCGCAACGCAATCTGACTTTCAATAATCCCTACAAAAGAACGGCCCTGACTAACATTAAGCTATACCTTTCACAAATGACTTACCTCACAAAAATCTTCGTTACTCGAACTACTGCAATACAGCGGGCGCCACTAACGCCAGCTAAATAAAAGATTCAAACTACTGAAGGCACTAACTACTGATAGGCATAGTTAGCAAATGAAAGATTTTGATAGAGAACAAACAATGTATTTACCTTAATAGTATTCAAAAGTCATAATATATATAGCAGTTCATGATATCCATTCTTACAAATGTACTGTCTCTGATAGACACACGTCCAGATCATCGGCTCTCAAATTTCCGCCATCTCTCTCCCCACATCCACCACTGCTGGCGGTCACCTCCAACTGCGCAACGCTACGCGCTGTTAACATCCAGCTGCCCAACACTACAATGGCAGACAACAATGCAAACTAGTCACAGACTGCACACAGCACAGCCAGTGATTTTCATACAGAGCGCTACGTGGCGTTACCAATAAAAAGACCTAAACAGCCTACTTACGATACGTCTCGTGGTCAGACGATAGAAATTCCACCTGCACACTTAGAGTAGCAGATTGACAGTGACCCACTTTAAACGGAACTTGATTAATTTCCACACACATTTATTAAAATAATAACAAGCGTAAAAATTACTTAACTTGGTTCTGGATGCTATTTACAATTGACAATCTGAAGTTCCTTTGGTATTGGTACGTTAATCTTATTCTCACATTCTATACATTTATCTTCATGGCTATGTACAGTAATATAGTAATCTTATTGGGCGCAGACTGAGACTTGACTATAGACTGGTACAGACAAATGTAGAACTCGTACAGACTGTTGCAGACAAATGCAGACTGACTAATCGGAGGTCTGCACACTCGTTATAACACCTCGCGCTTTCATGTATCACTGCGCGAGTGTGATCCGCGACGAGAAAAGGTTCTACGTTAGAAGCAATCATTGGCTGCGTTACATATTAATACGCGGATCGGCGGAAGCAGAATTTGGTCCGTCTCTATGGCAGCGCCATCTCGTAGTGCGGAGACGGACGAGCGCTGCGCCTGCGCTGTTATGCTTAGCGGGGCGCGCTCTAGTGGGAAAGTTGTGTACGCGCTGACTACGCGGAACTATGTACACAACAAGTATTTAACGTCCCGTCGACATCGAAGTCACTAGAGACGGAGCACTAACTCGGATTAGGGAAAGAAGGGGAAGGAAATCGGCCGTGTCCTTTCAAAGCAACCTTCGCGGCATTTGCCTCATGTGATTTAGGGAAATCACGGAAAACCTCAGTCTGGATGGCTGGACGCGGGTTTGGAGCGTCTTTCTCCTGAACGCAAGTGCAGCATTGTAGTAACCACTGCGCTACCTCGCTCGCTGGCGAACTCGGACCGCGTCGGCTGGTCCACTGCATGACCGGGCCACGTGATCTTGCTGAGCACACACAGCGCGGATGCTCTGGGCTTTGTGTGTGTGTTAAATCTTATGGGACATAACTGCTAAGGTCATCAGTCCCTAAGCTTACACACTACTTAACCTAAATTATCCTAAGGACACCCATGCCCGAGGGAGGACTCAAACCTCCGCCGGGACCAGCCGCACAGTCCAGGACTGCAGCACCCTAGACCGCTCGGCTAATCCCGCGCGGCGCTCAGGGATTTAGTAAACGTTTAAATGACTTCAGAAATCGGTGGATGTGCTGTAAATGTTCCTCACACTGAACATTTCGTATCCAAAGAGAGTTTTTAACAGCCGTCGCGATAAAACTGAAGAAATAGAAAAATAGTAAATTAATCAGAACCTTTAAAAGTTGCGCAACGGATCTGCTCTTCTCTGACTTCTATTCTACTACGGTACCTGAAAAATGAAGGTCGATCAAAAAGTTTCAATTTACGTTGCTGCAGCGCATAGGCAGTGTAGTTAGATCACAGCATCAGTATACAGGGTGGTCCATTGACCGTGACTGGGCCAAATATCTCACGAAGTAAACGTCAAACGAAAAAACTATAAAGAACGAAACTTGTCTAGCTTGAAGGGGGAAAGCAGATGGCGCTAGCGCGACGTGGCGGTAATCCGTGTGACACTCATGTTCGCACAGAAATGATAAGACAAGCAACAAAAAACAGCAGGTGCCAATATCCCTGTGTGTGGCGCTTCGCTGTCTGCCTCGCCATGAAGAGCTTCCAAATAATTTCATCTCATTGATCTTTGCTATAGGAGACGACAGGATGACAGCCGATATAGATGGAACCAGCAATAACTAAATCTACAGCTGTATTTCCTGTCTGATTTACTCCAGAGGCCTCTGCAATAAATCAGAGATGAAAATACAGATGTAGGTTTATTTACTGCTGGTTACTTCCAAACCTGTGACGTGTTTACTCAAGACTCAAAAGAAGAATGGCTCTCCTTTCAATGCTAGAAACAATTTCGACATATTTGCTGTATTTGGTACGCAGCATGTATGACCGAAAATGTACGAAGCGTAAACTGGCCACTGACTACATTTTTAATGCAAACTTTTCAATATGTACGCGGTGTAGCACTTAATTTCGAAGTATCGCAACAACTATCAGCGATATCGAAAAGGATAGCAATGAATTACCAACCTGTGGTCTCAGATTATGCAAAAGACCATTTTTTTATTGATTAGTTTCCTGAAAATCGAATGAGAAAGATTATTTAGCAGAGTACGTACGTATCTCAAAACAGGTTTTTTTTTAATTTTTTACGCAAAAAGTGGAAGTCTTATCGGAAAACCAACTACAGGGACGTTCGGAAGTGGACAATGAATGACCATTGAACATTCCGTGGACAGCTGAAGCCCATTTTCATCTTCAAGGACATGTCAATACGCAGAATTGCCGAATATTGGCAACGGAAAACCTGCACGCACAGCAGCCGGTACAGCTTCATTCTGCAAACACGACTGTGTGGTACGGACTGACGCCATCGCTTATCTTAGGGCCGTATTTTTTTTTTTTTTTTTTTTTTTCAAGGAGATGCATCCTGCGGTTCCCGTTACCTGTATCATCACTGGTAAACGCTATGAAAATCTTTCGCGCACCAACGTCATTCCCTCGCTTTATCTGAGCAAATGTGTGAGTAGCGTTATTTATTTTTATGGAAGATGGCGCTTCTCCACACATTGCGCCGCCAGTGAAACAGCTGCTGCAGAGGCATTTCGGAAATGCTGATATTATGAGCCGTCATTTCCCAACAGCCTGACCGGCCATGCCACTAGATCTTAACCCTTTCGATTTCTGTCTGCGTGTTATCTGAAAGATGTTGTGTTCAGTGCTCCAGTTACGTAGCTGAACTGAAGGCACGCTTTGTGCAACGCAATTCTGAGCATGACACGCCGCTCTGTTGTGGAACATGCTGTTTCTCGATTTCAGCTCGTGACAGAAAACAGTGGACAGAATACTGAACATGCTTTGCTCCGGTCTCACGACAGTTAGCAACCGATATCGATTTGTTTTTTATGTTGCTTTACCCAGGACAACTAAACCCAATGTCCTTTTGATTTTTATGCTGTTTTTGGTACAAGGACAATCAAAAACCAGTTTTTCCCATGCTATGTGGTGCGACCTTGTTGTGGTGGACGGGATTACCTAACAGTGGCACAGCTCTTGACTGCCAAACTTTTAGTCATACGCATTGGACAGTACGGACGGTGTAATGTGCTACTCAAATCACAGCCGTCACACTGCGATTCATCTCCAGTTTGTAGCCGATCTTTCTTACATTAAGACGCACACTGCGCCAATTTTTGGTAGGATTTTAGTTAATTTTTTTCTCATGACGCTGCCCTTGTGTCAATAATACGCTGTTCAAATTTCACGTCATTCTGAGCGGGAGTTCTCTTTCTACACCGTTTTGAAACGGGAACTTTAATGTTGGACGCCCTGTATATTAACGCTCATCATTATTAGCGTTGATAATTAAATACACAAACCTCCATTGAGCACAAAATTGATAAATTATGTACGCAAGCCTCCACTGTGAACAAGTCTGCCTATTTGTGAAAATTATCGAAATCCCTACTGTAGTTCCTAAGATTAGCCCGAACACACAGACAGAATCCGCTGCGGGGGCTTTAATAATTACATTTACATCTGCATCTACATGGATACTCTGCCAATCACGTTTAAGTGCCTGGCAGAGGGTTCATCGAACTGCACAGACCGTGCTCTGTTTACTGGAGTCATCACACTTCACGAACATGAGAAAGATGAAAATTAGAGTTTAACGTCACGTCAGCGACGGGGACATTAGAAGAAGAGTAGAAGGTCGGGTTAGAGAAGAATGGCGAGGCAGAGCTATCTGATCAAAAGTATCCGGACGCCCCTGAAAACATACGTTTTTCGTATTAGGTGCATTGCGCTGCCACCTACTGGCAGGTACTCCATATCAGCGACCTCAGTATTCATTAGAGATCGTGAGATAGCGGAATTGGGCGCTCCCCGGAACTCACGGACTTCAAAAGCGGTCAGGTGATGGGGTGTCACTTGTGTCATACGTCTGTACGCGAGATTTCCACACCCCTAAATGTCCCCAGGTCCACTGTTTCCGGTGTGATAGTGAAGTGGAAACGTGAAGGGACACGTACAGCAGAAAAACGTTCAGGCCGACCTGGTCTGTGGACTGACAGAGACCGTCGACAGTTGAAGATGGTCGTAAAGTAGGCAAACATCTATCCAGACTATCACACCGGAATTCAAACTGCATCACGATCCGCTGCAAGTACTATAACAGTTAGGCTGGAGCTGAGAAGACTTGGATTTCATGGTCGAGCAGCTGTTCACAATCCACATATCATGCCGGTAAATGCCAAACGACGCCTCGCTTGTTGTATGGAGCGTAAACATTGGACGATTGAGCAGTGGAAAAACGTTGTGTGGAGTGACGAACCAAGGTGCACAATGTGGTGATCCGATAGCAGGGTGTGGGTATAGCGAATGCTCGGTGAACGGCAACTGCCAGCGTGTGCAGTGCCAACAATAAAATTCGGAGGCGGTGGTGTTACGGTGTTGTTTTTTATGCAGGGGCCTTGTACTCCTTGTTGTTTGCGTGGCACTATCACAGAACAGGCCTACATTGATGTTTTAAGCACCTTCTTACTTCCCACTGTTGAAGAGCAATTCGGGGATGGCGATTGCATCTTCAACACGATCAAGCACCTGCTCATAATGTACAGCCTGTGGCGGAGTGGTTACACTACAATAACATCCCTGTAATGGACCGGCCTGCACAGAGTACTGACCTGAATCCTACAGAACACCTTTGGGATGTTTTGGAACGCCAACTTCGTGCCAGGCCTCACCGACCGACATCGATACCTCTCCTCAGTGCAGCACTTCGTGAAGAATGGGCTGCCATTCCCCAAGAAACCTTTCCGCACCTGATTGAACGTATGCCTGCGGGAGTGGAAGCTGTCATCAAGGCTAAGGGTGGGTCAACACCATATTGAATTGCAGCATTACTGAGGGAGGTCACCGCGAACTTGTAAGTCATTTTCAACCAGGTGTCCGGATACTTTTGATCACAGTGTAATTAGGCCGTGCCCTTCTAAAGGAATCATCTCTAAATCCATCTTAAGCTATCTAGGAATATCACGAAAAACCAGATCTGGATGACTAGACGGGTCCTCCTAGAGCCAATCCAGTAGCGTCACGCTACTTGGTAAGAGCGTCGGTACTTCTGTCCAAGTCCCTAATTGACGAAGAGGCAGCGGAGCAGTTTTGAAAAATAATTAACCAGTCCAGCTGTTAAATAGTCGAAATAATCTGAAGCAATGCATGAACAACGGTAATGAGACTAAACTGACGGCAGAAAGGAGGAAAACAGCAATGAATATTGTTTAAGTGGATGGGCGTATTAGAGGAAGAACATTAGCTCCCTCTCCATTCTCCCTGTGTTGGCAGAGGCTACTCTTAGCTGATGCCGGTGAATAGGTCGCGATAAAATCGGAGACATAAAACTGTACCGGGTGTCGTAACACGGCCATTAAGAAGGTCGTAAAGCAACCTGGGTGTGTGTATTCCGTTCTGGCTTTCGCTGTTAACGAGACGATATACGTGGCTTCATTTTCTGTCCCTTACTTTACTCAGCAACTCAATCAACACACGTTTCATGTAACACCAGCCAGAAAATTTTCTCGGAAAGGAATTTTACTGTCGTCTTAAACAGAGAAAACGCAACGCCCTCTTTCATTTGGTACGTGTGTGTGTGTGTGTGTGTGTGTGTGTGTGTGTGTGTGTGTGTGAGCGTGTGTGTGTGTGTGTGTGTGTGTGTGTGTCGTGCGAGCATGCGCGCGTCAGCTAGTATGTGGTAAACCGTGCTCTAGCTTTGATGTACAAAGCTGAAAGAAGAGAAAGAGGGGATCTACACGTGTCACCCCAAAAGAACCATGACAGCAATCCTCTATGCCCTATGAAAACTCCGGGAAGGCTAAATCTATATCGTCGGACGAGGATTCAAAACCACCTGATTTCGAACCAAGTTCACTGCCTTAATCACTGCGCAATTTAGGTATGAATAGTCAGAAACACACCTTGCGGAAATACTATAAAAACACTGCTTTCATCGGAAAATTCTAGCGAACAGTATTGGAATTTCTGCTCGAAAGCCGGCCGGGGTGGCCAAGCGGTTAAAGGCGCTACAGTCTGGAACCGCGCTACCGCTACGGTCGCAGGTTCGAATCCTGCCTCGGGCATGGATGTGTCTGACGTCCTTAGGTTAGTAAGGTTTAAGTAGTTCTAAGTTCTAGGGGACTGATGACCTTGGAAGTTAAGTCCCATACTGCTCAGAGCCATTCTGCTCGAAATTTGATGCTCAAAGTGGTAGCTGATCGCCCAGAGTAAACTGTTAGTTACAGTTTTTAGAAGATGAGCGAATAATTTCCTTTACAGAGAACAAAAGCTTGATACAGAGCGGTACTTAATTGAAATTATTATATGCCCTACTATTATTTATGTTTCATTAGGAATGTCTCGTTCACTTATCGATTTCTGAGTATACAGCTCTTCAAGAAGACCGAAACACTAATCTTGTCGCTGTACTAAACCAAATACTTTGTCATGCACATTTCACGTTTACTGAAAGAGGTTGAAAGATGAAGCTTACGGGTGTATTAAACCTAATACTTTGTCGTGACTATTTACGTTTACTAAAAAACCGTTACCAAGATATAAGTCTATAACAATGAAAATTTGGCTCCACAAGAGCTATGAAATAGGCTTACTGTTTACGTGTATAGTGGAAAGGTGATTGCTTTACTGGTCCTCATCGAAAGGGAACGAAAATATTTGACTAGCAGATTTCTGTGCAGTCACAGTAATAGAACACTGAAACAAACTGCTAATATTATTTTATACATCCGTTATTAGCTGTTTATTGATTGCTGCATTTGAAGACAGTTGGTGCAAAACATCTTTATGAGTATCGGAAAAGAGCTCTGCTCCTTCTAGCGAGAATGAAAACGGAAGACTATTAAAGTGTGCCAGTCGACGTCAGTATCACTCAAACTGTTCAGACACCTTGAAGACAAATCAGTAAATATTAACATAAGTGTAAGTTGCAGTGAAAACAAAACGTTTCGTTGACGCTTTTATTGTGTTTATGTTATTCATCTGTAGTAAACAGCCTATTACATTGAAACTTCCTGACAGAAGTGCTCCCGTGGTTAGCGTGAGCAGTTGCTGACCGAGAGGGCTTGGGTTCAAATCTTCCCTCGAGTGAAAAGTTTAGTTTCTTTATTTTCGCAAAGTTATGAACTGTCCGTTCGTTCATTGAGGTCTCTGTTCACTGTAATAAGTGTAGTGTCTGTGTTTTGCGACCGCACCGCAAAACCGTGCGATTAGTAGACGAAAGGACGTGCCTCTCCAACGGGAACCGAAAACATTTGATCGCAAGGTCATAGGTCAACCGATTCCTCCACAGGAAAACACGTCTGATATATTCTATACGACACTGGTGACGGCTTGTGCGTCACATGACAGGAATATGTTGTCGACCCACCTAACGTGTATACTTGGCGAATGGGTAAACAGATTCTTCTACCTTGCCCAATTTAGATTTTCTTGTGGATGTGATAATCACTCCCACAAAAGTGATGAAATCATAGGAGTTTGTCACATAAACTGAAAATAAAAAATTAAACTTTTCACTCGAGGTAAGACTTGAACCAAGCACCTCTCGCTCCGTAGCTGCTCACGCTAACCACGGGACCACGGCGCTCCTGAGCTTACGCTTTACAAGATGTTGCCTATCGTGCGCATGGACTACTCAGTGTGCATATTTTGCTTATTTTTTTCATAGTTCCACACAACTTCTTCCTGTTTTCTCGATTGATCTGTGTTCAGTTTTTCAAGGCCTATCCACTGTGCCAACTTATAACTAAATCTGAGGGGGGTGCGATGGGGAGGTTCCCTTGTGAGCTACCCAAGCACGATTGACGCCCCCTCCTCACAGCTTTACTTCTGCCAGTACCTCGTCTCCTACCTTCCAAACTTTACAGAAGCTTTCCTGTGGAAGTTTGGAAAGTAGGAGACGAGGTACTGGCTGAAGTAAAGCTGTGAGGAGGGGGCGTCAGTCGTGCTTGGGTGGCTCAGATGGGAGAGCACTTTCCCGCGGAAGGCAAAGGTCCCGAGATCGAGTCTCGGTGCGACACACAGTTTTAATCTGCCGGGAAGCTTCATATCAGCGCACACTCCCCTGCAGAGTGAAAATCTCATTCTGGTTTCTTGAGTCTTGCTTGCACTATCAGCCGGTGCGTTACAACTGCCTCTCTGATGTCTTCAATTTTCCTAAAACCGAACTAGCCGTCATTTAACAGATCCTCAGTTTTCTTAGTGGACGAAATAGTGCTCCAGATGGCCAGCAAGGAATAAAAAAACAGATAGCAGTGGGTGATTCGTCCCAGAAATATTGCTTGGAGAGACCTCAATTACACCAAGAGGTGAAGTGGTAGAGACGAAGCTGACTATTCAGGGTGATTCATAAAGAATACCACAACTTTAAAAATGTGTATTTAATGAAAGAAACATAATATAACCTTCTGTTATACATCATTACAAAGAGTATTTAAAAAGGTTTTTTTCACTCAAAAACAAGTTCAGAGATGTTCAATATGGCCCCCTCCAGACACTCGAGCAATATCAACCCGATACTCCAACTCGTTCCACACTCTCTGTAGCATATCAGGCGTAACAGTTTGGATAGCTGCTGTTATTTCTCGTTTCAAATCATCAATGGTGGCTGGGAGAGGTGGCCGAAACACCATATCCTTAACATACTCCCATAAGAAAAAATCGCAGGGGGTAAGATCAGGGCTTCTTGGAGGCCAGTGATGAAGTGCTCTGTCACGGGCTGCCTGACGGCCGATCCATCGCCTCGGGTAGTTGACGTTCAGGTTTCATAACTAACCTTTTTCGTAGGACTCTCCATACAGTTGTTTGTGGAATTTGCAGCTCTCTGCTAGCTCTGCGAGTCGATTTTCCTGGGCTGCGAACAAATGCTTTCTGGATGCGTGCTACATTTTCATCACTCGTTCTCGGCCGTCCAGAACTTTTCCCTTTGCACAAACACCCATTCTCTGTAAACTGTTTATACCAACGTTTAATACACCACCTATTAGGAGGTTTAACACCATACTTCGTTCGAAATGCACGCTGAACAACTGTCGTCGATTCACTTCTGCTGTACTCAATAACACAAAAAGCTTTCTGTTGAGCGGTCGCCATCTTAGCATCAACTGACGCTGACGCCGACGCCTAGTCAACAGCGCCTCAAGCGAACAAATGTACAACTAAATGAAACTTTATAGCTCCCTTAATTCGCCGACAGATAGTGCTTAGCTCTGCCTTTTGTCGTTGCAGAGTTTTAAATTCCTAAAGTTGTGGTATTCTTTTTGAATCACCCTGTATATCTAAGGCACGGGATAGAGGGCGACGTATGCACAGAATACGTTTTCAGAATTGTAGTGTTTCATTTGAAGCCTACATTAATAATGGGCTTGTCTGCTTCCGAATGAGTCTGGTGAGATGTCCGCTTTGACGGAGCAGTATTATTGCTGAGTTGGACAGCAGATTCCAGGCAGTGACCTTCCTTTCTCCCGGAAGGCGTTTCGCGAAATGTTTTGGTGTTAGCCTCGGTACGGGGCAAGGTTGCGGGAGGAGGTGGGGGAGGGGGGGTATCAGCGCGGTCGGATTCCTGGGGCCCGCGGCGTGACGGCGTGCGGTCCTGCGATAAGAGGGCACCGCCGCCAGCACCAACACCAACACCAACACCAGCACTGCGTCCCGGGCCGCCGCCGTCCTGTGGCGGCAGGAAGAGGCCGCGATAAGAAGCAGCACCAGAGAGGCCTGCACTGCGCACGCTGCCAACACGGCTAACGGTCGTCACTCTTTACTGGCGCCGTTCGCTTCCATTCTGGAACTGTTACGGGTCTCTTCTTGTGCGCTGCTAGTGTGGCTTAAATGCTGTCGTATATCACTGTGTGGCATGCAGGATACATACAAGGCTATTACAAATGATTGAAGCGATTTCATAAATTCACTGTAGCTCCATTCATTGACATATGGTCACGACACACTACAGATACGTAGAAAAACTCATAAAGTTTTGTTCGGCTGAAGCCGCACTTCAGGTTTCTGCCGCCAGAGCGCTCGAGAGCGCAGTGAGACAAAATGGCGACAGGAGCCGAGAAAGCGTATATCGTGCTTGAAATGCACTCACATCAGTCAGTCATAACAGTGCAACGACACTTCAGGTCGAAGTTCAACAAAGATCCACCAACTGCTAACTCCATTCGGCGATGGTATGCGCAGTTTAAGGCTTCTGGATGCCTCTGTAAGGGGAAATCAACGGGTTGGCCTGCAGTGAGCGAAGAAACGGTTGAACGCGTGCGGGCAAGTTTCACGCGTAGCCCGCGGAAGTCAACGAATAAAGCAAGCAGGGAGCTAAACGTACCACAGGATGGTGCTCCACCGCACTTCCATCATGATGTTCGGCATTTCTTAAACAGGAGATTGGAAAACCGATGGATTGGTCGTGGTGGAGATCATGATCAGCAATTCATGTCGTGGCCTCCACGCTCTCCCGACTTAACCCCATGCAATTTCTTACTGTGGGGTTATGTGAAAGATTCAGTGTTTAAACCTCCTCTACCAAGAAACGTGCCAGAACTGCGAGCTCGCATCAACGATGCTTTCGAACTCATTGATGGGGACATGTTGCGCCGAGTGTGGGAGGAACTTGATTATCGGCTTGATGTCTGCCGAATCACTAAAGGGGCACATATCGAACATTTGTGAATGCCTAAAAAAACTTTTTGAGTTTTTGTATGTGTATGCAAAGCATTGTGAAAATATCTCAAATAATAAAGTTATTGTAGAGCTGTGAAATCGCTTCAATCACTTGTAATAACCCTGTATATGCCACTCGACCGGAAAGAAAGCCTGGTATCTGGTAAAACGCTAAGTATCCTCTGCCCTGCACTTGACAATGGTTTTCACAGTACGTGTGGTAGTGTAGATGAAGAACCGGGGGCCTGTCGCTACTGTGAGACTGTGCAAAACCAGTACTGGCGAGATGTCATCAAGCCAGTGGTGATGGTAGTCTTACTTGCGAATTCATTTTTGCCAATACAGCATTACCTATCGTCATTTAACTCAACCAAATAGCTTCGTATGTGGACATACGCGTGGGGTAGACATCTGTGGTAGACTTGATAAAGTTGGTAATAGCTGACGTCAGAGGTTTTCCGGCCATGGTAACGGACTGTTAAATTTGGCGAGGACGCACGCTTGCTTCCGGGATGTCGTCGGTTAATGGACTGAGAGCTGGAACTGTGCTGGCTGCGTTCTGCGTATTCAAAGTACGGCGGGCTTTGCGCGCGCCACAATCTCCGATATTTTGTACTCTGATCAGGTCACAATGTTGCCAGTCATTCTTTTGATACAGATTCCTGATTAGAAAATTATGAGCTTCATAGCCATTCCACCGTAGGCCTTATGATAAGTTGGAAAGACTGTTGGGGGCCCATAGCTTGACCATGACAATTATTACATAGTCAGACTTTCATTTTAAGCACCCACCATTTTCATTTGGTGTGTTCAAATAGGAGCCTGTGGACTTAACGCAATGTAAGTTGACGGGACGGCCACTGAGTTCTCGCCGCGCATGTGCCCAGGAAGTGTGTGGGTCACGAGTTTCTTCTGATAATGCGGACATATTTCATGGAAAAAACTTTCTATTAGTACGTGTGATGTTGTAGTAGTATGCTATCTGTACTTCACGCCTCCACGTGGTCTTGACCGACATGTTTGTGTAAAGAGGCTTGCACCTGAAACATAAAATGGAAAAGGAGACCTCTGACCATATATCTGTTCCTCTGGTTTAAAATGAATAGCACATTATTCATTCTTAATACCGTAAGACTCTACACTTCCCGTTTGCTATTCGAAAATCAGATTGCGCGAATGGGGACAATCGCATTGCAAAGCAGCGTTATTTATTTCAGGTGCAGATGCAGATGCTTACATATGGGCGATCAGATACCTTGCCTTCCTATCGATCCTTATACAGGGTGGTCCATTGACAGTGACCGGGCCAAATATCTCACGAAATAAGAGTGAAACGAACGTGAAAAGAACGAAACTCGTCTAGCTTGAAGGGGGAAACCAGATGGTGCTATTGTTGGCCCGCTAGATGGCGCTGCCATAGGTCAAACGGACATCAGCTGCGTTTTTTAAAGCAGAAACCCCCATTTTTATTACATATTCGTGTAGTACGTAAAGAAATATGAATGTTTCAGTTGGACCACTTTTTTCTCTTTGTGATAGATGGCGCTGTAATAGTCACAAACGTTTTAGTACGTGGTATCACGTAACATTCTGCCAGTGCGGACGGTACGTGGCGGAGGGTACCTCGTACCACAACTAGCATCTTCTCTTACTTTTCCACTCCCAAACAGAACGATGGAAAAATGACTGCCTGTATGCCTCTCTACGAGCCCCAATCTCTCTTATCTCTTCTTTGTGGTCTTTCCGTGAAATATAAATTCGCAGCAGTAAAATTGTACTGCAGTCAGCCTCAAATGCTGGTTCTCTAAATTTCCTCAGTAGCGATTCACGAAAAGAACGCCTCCTTTCCTCCAGAGACTCCCACCCGAGTTCCTGAAGCATTTCCGTAACACTCGCGTGATGATCAAACCTACCAGTAACAAATCAAGCAGCCCGCCTCTGAATTACTCGTACTTCTATGTGCTCCCTCAATCCGACCTGATAGGAATACCAAACGCTCGAGCAGTACTCAAGAATAGGTCGTATTAGTGTTTTATAAGCGGCGACCTCTACAGATGAACCACAGCTTCCCAAAATTCTACCAATGAACCGAAGACGACTATCCGCCTTCCCCACAACTGACATTACACGCTTGTCCCACTTCATATCGCTCTGCAGTGTTACGCCCAAATATTTAATCGACGTGACTGTGTTAAGCGCTACACTACTAATGGAGTATTTAAACATTACGGGATTCCTTTTCCTATTCATCTTCACTAATTTACATTTATCTATATTTAAAGTTAGCTGCCATTATTTACACCAATCACAAATCCTGTCCAAGTCATCTTGTATCCTCCTACAGTCACTCAACGACGACACCTTCCCGTACGCCACAGCAGCATCAGGAAACAGCCGCACATTGCTATCCACCCTATCCAAAAGATCATTTATGTAAATAAAAAACGACAGCGCACCTACCACACTTCCCTGCGGCACTCCAGATGATACCCTCACCCTCGATGAACACTCACCATCGAGGACAACGTACTGGGTTCTATTACTTAAGAAGTCTTCCAGCCACTCACATATTTGGGAATCAGTCCCATATGCTCGTACCTTAGTTAGGAGTCTGCAATGGGGCACCGAGTCAAACGCTTTCCGGAAGTCAAGGAATATGGCATCCGTCTGATACCCTTCATCCATGGTTCGCAGGATATCATGTGAAATAGGGCTAGTTGCGTTTCGCAGGAGCGATGCTTTCTAAAGCCGTGCTGATGCATGGACAGCAACCTCTCTGTCTCAAGGAAATTCGAAAAAATGGTTCAAATGGCTCTGAGCACTATGGGACTCAACTGCTGAGGTCATTAGTCCCCTAGAACTTAGAACTAGTTAAACCTAACTAACCTAAGGACATCACAAACATCCATGCCCGAGGCAGGATTCGAACCTGCGACCGTAGCGGTCTTGCGGTTCCAGACTGCAGCGCCTTTAACCGCACGGCCACTTCGGCCGGCTCGAGGAAATTCATTATATTCGAACTGAGAATATGTTCGAGAATCCTGTAACAAACCGATGTTAAAGCCGTCGGCACACGGACCGTGTTGTCGAACGTTAACGTTGAGCGTGCCAAGTTCCACGTGCTCCTGAACGCTCAGGAACGGTGTGACTTGTGCATACGGTACGTGGGCCCCAACGTGGTAAACGCTATCGCGACGCACTCCAGCGGCAGTTGTGGGATGTTTCCAGTTCGTAAATCACACTTTTTACTTAACGGGCGCGAAAAATTCCCACGTTAGCTCTATTAAAACGCTCATTTGCTGCATCGTTCGCGAAAAGGAATGTACCATGTCCAACAAATAAGGACACAGGCTTATAAAAGTTCCATTACAAACAGTGCTGTACTAATTTGGTTCTTAGTTATTTCATCATTCCCACAGTTTAGTAAAACCGCAAGGTCGGTCTTACATGAGCACTGATCCTACCCAGTAGCACAATCTTTGCAATATGTGAATTACGATGCGTAAAAGGAAAAGGAGCAACATATCTTTATACAAGTAGCGCAAGCTGCCCTGTAGATTAAGCCAATAGAACAAAGTCACCCCTCAAAAAATGGTTTACATAACGTCAAATAATCTAATATATACTTATATTAAACTAATAATAAAGTATCAGAACCCAATAGAAACGCGAATGTTAAGAAAAAAAAAAATACGGAAGCGTTAAGACGCGAATCGCCACCCCAATCAACACCGTAGCTTAGGACACTGACGCTACTCATTACGCTACACGAACAACATACTACGGACGTCCAATTATTGTATGTTAACAGTTGCTGAAAACCTTAGTCGTAGATATGTTACTAGCTGAAATTTGATTATATGAAGTTGTACCAAGAACAATGCGTTTTGGGTGGATCTTCAGTGTGTCGCTGCCTTTAATTAGCCTACTCTCATAATACGCAAGTTACAGTAATTCTTCTGCCACGAATATGATGTTTTTCATTACTTTATTCGAACGACTCACACAGTTAACAACGGGTTTTCCAGTGATTCTCAATTTGCTGGTGCTCAGAAACGGCATATATACATATAGGCTTGAAATTAATGCCAATATGGTGCCTCACAAGCCTGTACTGAAGGGAGGCGACGTGCGTGTGACGTAGGCTACGTTGTGCCGTCTCATTGGTCAACGCTCAGACGCACGCTCAGAATATCTGACATGCCAGATATTGCTCTGCACGTTCGGAAAGACTCCCGAAAGTGCTATACCACGCTATGACGTCAGAAACTCGGCACGCTCAACGTTGAGATGCACGGACCGTGTGCCGACGGCTTAAGGACATTGGTCTGTAATTTTAAGGATCCGTCCTTCTACCCTTCTTATATACAGGCGTCACCTGCGCTTTTTTCCGGTCGCTCGGGACTTTACGTTGGGCAAGAGGTCCGCATTTCGGTAGCTACATCTACATCTACATTTATACTCCGCAAGCCACCCAACGGTGTGTGGCGGAGGGGACTTTACGTGCCACTGTCACTACGTCCCTTTTCTGTTCCAGTCGCGTATGGTTCGCGGGAAGAACGACTGTCTGAAAGCCTCCGTGGGCGCTCGAGTCTCTCTAATTTTACATTCGTGATCTCCTCGGGAGGTATAAGTAGGGGGAAGCAATATATTCGATACCTCATCCAGAAACGCACCCTCTCGAAACCTGTACCTGTACGGTATCTAATGACGAATGAATTTCATCTGTATGTAGTCTATCTGGAGAAGCTTTTGAACCACCTTCCTTGCCGAAGTGAGGCCTCTGTCACTGCTAAGCGGTATTCAGTGGTGTTATCGTGATATTTGCTGTGGGTGACGAATTCTTTTCTCCGCCGTTGTTAGACCGATGTGGATCGCGTTTGCGCTGCGCCCACGAGGGGTTGCGGGCACAGTGGCGTGCTGTGCTGTGCTGTGCTGTGGCTGTGGACGGACGCGGGCGCTGCCTGTGTCCGCGGCGACAAGTGGTCACGCGCGCGCATCCGTGACGGCGTCCATTATGCGGCCATTTACATTCCCCGCGCGCCCCCCGCTCGGCATTGTCTCGGCCTGCCTCTGAATTACCAACGCGGCCGGGTGACGAAACTTCCATACCCACATACGGAGCCAATTCCATTCTTTCAGGGGCCAGATCTTCTTTCGATACTTTCTCTTCCTTTCACAGTTGCTCGTCCATTTCGTGCATATTTAACGAGGTGTAACCAAATCTTCCAAAACAACAGAAATATTACAAATGAATTATTCTCAGAAAAATAGGCATGAGCTCTAAGGAAATGTGGATAATGTAGGTGCAAAAACCAAGAGATGCTAGATCAAGAACCAAGTGCTCGGATTAAGAAGGATGTAAGCAAGAGATGCATTGCGGTCTTTTGCCCCTTCTGCTCGGCATATACATCGAAGAAACAGTGATGGAAATAAAGCAAAGATAGATGGGTGAGATTAAAACTCGGGGTGAATGATAGGATACACTAATGACACAGCTATCGTCAGTGAAAGTAAAGAATTGTGTGTGTGGTCTTCAGTCCAGAGACTGGTTTGATGCAGCTCTCCATGTTACTCTATCCTGTGCAAGCTTCTTCATCTCCCAGTACCTACTGCAGCCTACATCCTTCCGAATCTGTTTAGTGTATTCATCTCTTGGTCTCCCTCTACTATTTTTACCCTCCACTCTCCCCCCCAATACTAAATTGGTGATCCCTTGATGCCTCAGAATATGCCCTACCAACCGATTCCTTCTTCTAGTCAAGTTGTGCCACAAATTTCTCTTCTCTCCAATTCTATTCAATACCTTCTCATTAGTTATGTGATCTACCCATCTAATCTTCAGCATTCTTCTGCAGCACCACATTTCGAAAGCTTCTATTCTCTTCTTGTCTAAACTATTTAACGTCCACGTTTCACTTCCATACATGGCTACACTCCATACAAATACTTTCAGAAGCGACTTCCTGACGCTTAAATCTATACTCGATGTTAACAAATTTCTCTTCTTCAGAAACGCTTTCCTTGCCATTGCCAGTCTACATTTTATATCCTCTCTACTTCGAACATCATCAGTTATTTTGATCCCTAAATAGCAAACCTCATTTACTACTTTAAGCGTCTCATTTCCTAATCTAATTCCCGCAGCATCACCCGATTTAATTCGACTACATTCCATTTTCCTCGTTTTGCTTTTGTTGATGTTCATCTTATGTCCTCCTTTCAGGACCTGTCCATTCCGTTCAGCTGCTCTTCCAGGTCCTTTGCTGTCTCTGAGAGAATTACAATGTCATCGGCGAAGCTCAAAGTTTTTGTTCCTTCTCCATAGATTTTAATATCTACTCAGAATTTTTCTTTTGTTTCCTTTACTGCTTGCTCAATATACAGATTGAATAACATCGGGGATTGGCTTCAACCCTGTCTCACTCCCTTCTCAACCACTGCTTCCCTTTCATGCCACTCGACTCTTATAACTGCCATCTGGTTTATGTACAAATTGTAAATAGCCTTTCGCTCCCTGTATTGTACCCCTGCCACCTTCAGAATTTCAAAGAGTGTATGTTGATTGTCAAAAGCTTTCTCTAAGTCTACAAATGGTAGAAACGTAGGTTTGCCTTTCCTTAATATATTTTCTAAGATAAGTCGTAGGGTCAGTATTGCCTCACGTGTTCCAACATTTCTACGGAATTCAAACTGATCTTTCCCAAGGTCGGCTTCTACCAGTTTTTCCATTCGTCTGTAAAGAATTCGTCTTAGTATTTTGCAGCCGTGGCTGATTCACATCTGTAAACATCTGCTTTCTTTCGGATTGGAATTATTATTTTCTTCTTTAAGTATGACGGTATTTCGCCTGTCTGACACATCTTGCTCACTAGATGTTTTGTTAGGCCTGGCTCTCCCAAGGCTGTCAGTAGTTATAATGGAATGTTGTCTACTCCCGGGGCCTTGTTTCGACTTAGGTCTTTCAGTGTCTGTCAAATCTTCACGCAGTATCATATCTCCAATTTCATCTTCATTATGGGACAGAATGTAATGAATAGTCGAATAAGCACACACTACGAACTGTGAGTAAACACAAGACAGACGAAAGTGCTGAGGTGTAGCAGAAATGAGATCAGCGACTTGATATCAAAATAGATGACAACAAAGAAGATGTACTTACAGAATTGCTGATATTTTGGAAATAAACAATCCACATAAAATACGAAGCAAGGAGGGCATAAAAAGCAGAGTAGCACAGCCGAGGAAAGCATTCCTGACTAGAAATAGTATAACGTCAAAAATGCTTCAAATGGCTCTAAGCATTATGGGATTTAACATCTGGGGCCATCAGTCCCCTAGACTTAGAACTATTTAAAAACTAACGCAAGGACATCACACACATCCATCCCCGAGGCAGGATTCGAAACTGCGACCGTAGCAGCAGCGCGATTCGTGGCGGAAGCGCCTAGAACCCCTCGGCCACAGCGGCCGGCCGCTAGCGTCAAACTTTGACCTTAATTTGAAAAAGAAATTCCTGAGAATATACGTTCGGAGCACAGTCTAAAATAGAGGTGGATCATTCACTGAGGAATAAATGTTGAGAATGAGACATACTGCTGAAAGGAACAGATGTAGAACACTGAGAAGAAGAAAGGACATGTGTTACGACATCAGAGAATAACTCCTGTGACACTGTAGAGGCTGATAACTGTAGGGGACGACAGAGATTCTAATACATCCAAGAAATAACTGAGGATGTTGGATGTAGGTGCTACCCTGAAGCAGAGAATTTGGCACAAGAGAGGAATGCATGCCGGTCCGAGTCAAGGGGTCAAGATTTAGTCTAAAACTATTTGCCTATCTATTAAACGATCATTTATTAATTAAAGAGTGACCATATGGGGTAGTAAACAAAGTTTACGTTTCAATTGAGAATTTATTGGTAGAGAGGTCGCCATATCTTGTAACGCCTCCCCCCCCCCTTCCAACCACCACCACAGATACGAAGATGGCTCTTAAATTAATCCATGTGCCTGAATCAACTTCCACATTACAATCCTATACGTACAGGTAAATGTTCTTAATAATTGTCAGTTTGTGAAGTGATGAGAGTTACCCAAGCTGATCACAGTTTATGCCTTCACTTGTAGCAACTTCTCTCCCAGATCGACATCACTTATCCTGACAAGCCACTTCACTAAGTTTCTTTCCATTATTTTGCGACAAAAATATTTCAATTATTTAGTTACTTTACCTGAAATTGCTGAAGACTAGTTCCGATACTCAATTTTAACTACACGGTCACCTAGAAGTATGTTTGTTATTTGCTTATAATGACTACCATTCAAATGTTCAAATGTGTGTGAAATCTTATGGGACTTAACTGCTAAGGTCATCAGTCCCTAAGCTTACACACTACTTAATCTAAATTATCCTAAGGACAAACACAAACACCCATGCCCGAGGGAGGACTCGAAACTCCGCCGCGACCAGCCGCACAGTCCATGACTGCAGCGCCTCAGACCGCTCGGCTAATCCCGCGCGGCGACTACCATTCATGTAAAACCAGTGATCTACAAAATTCTCAGAACTCGTGAATCTATACACTTCCGGTTCACAAAATTATTTACCGTTGACATTCAATCAAAACTACACCTCAAATACTCATTTCTGATACTCCTTTCACACTCCTTATTCATCAAAATTAAACTTCTGTCCGGCTCTCTTTGGCCGCAACCCTGCGGTCACCCTTGATCGCCAGCTACCGACTCGCTCACTCCAACGTCCCGAAAGCGTGCGCAGTGTGCCTGGAACTTCCCCGACCATGGGCGCGTTAGTGTACCTTTCAGAACGTCAGCGAGGTAGCAGCCACCGGAAATGACATGCTAATATCGAGCTTTCGTAAGGGTGTCAATAATGGTACCCTTGCAAACGTCATCGACTATAATAGATTAACTTCGGGCGTACCTGAAGGAAATGTATTTGAACCTTTGTTGTCCACTCCTTATGCCAGTAACGTGGCTGACAGTATCAGAAATAATGTCAGGCTTTTAGCAGGTGACACAACTATCTATATCCTTCTTTTATGTTCGTCTATGGTTTCCGTGTTGCGCGGAGTGGCCGCGTGGTTTGAGGCGCCATGTCACGGATTGCGCGGCCCCTCCCGCCGGAGGTTCGTGTCCTCCCTCGGGCATAGGAGTGTGTGTTGCTCTTAGCATAAGTTAGTTTAAGTAGTGTGTAGTAGTGTGTAAGTCTAGGGACCGATGACCTCATTAGTTTGGTCCTTTAGGAATTCACACACACATTTATGGTTTCGGTGCATAAATTATCTGTCGTATACAAGGGCGTTTTAGCTACGTCTGTATCAAGGCATTGTGTACACCTGGCGACATTTTAAGCTTTCCCTCCATTTCTACCTCCTCCTTCTCCTCACGCAGCTGACGACGACATAAATACAACAAGCGGAAATGAATTAAGAGGTGATACGTATAACACAAAAGAACTGACGATGCGACTACACAGAATTCTATTAGCTGGTATATATTAGATAAAATAAACGTTTCACAATGTGTTTTCATGGAATTCTGTTAGATGTAATGTTTATCTTCTGTTTTTGTACAATAAGGAAAATTTTTTTTTCGGAATTAACGCCAATTGGAAGGTCGTTTTCCATACATATTAATATAGCCAAATTACTCCTAAATAGTTTTAGTCACGGTTGGGTCCAAGGTCCTCATACATCAACTGAAAGGAATCATGGTTCCGAGGAGGCTGTTAATTATTTGAATAGGGTAATTAATCGTGACAGCCAGTTCATTCAGATGGTTATTATTACGTGTCTCACGTTCGACCATATTATATACTAGCAGCACAGAAAAGTGGCATGTTATGACTGCAATATTAACGAATCACTGCTGGAATCATTTAACTCATACCTGGGTTTAACAATTTGTAGGAATATTAAGTGGAATGCTCACACAGGTTTGGTTGTGGGTAAAACTGGGGGTATGTCTGGGGTTACTGCTGACTGCTGTCAGACTATTAAGTAGATTGCTTACAGAAGCCGGCCGGTGTGGCCGTGCGGTTCTAGGCGCTTCAGTCTGGACTCGCGTGACCGCTACAGACGCAGGTTCGAATCCTGCCTCGGGCATGGATGTGCGTGATGTCCTTAGGTTAGTTAGGTTTAAGTAGGTCTAAGTTCTAGGGGACTGATGACCACAGATGTTAAGTACCATAGTGCTCAGAGCCCATTTGAGAGCTTACAGAACACTTCTGCGCTTCATCTCAGAATATTTTCCACCTGTGTGGAGCCCAAACCTGGGCTGAAACGGGCTGCTAAATGGTTATAAAGAAGGGTGACACGGGTGGTCACAGCAATAGTCTCTACATCTACAGAAATACTCCTTAAGTCATCGTACGCCACGTGGCGTAGGGTAGCCTGTACCACTACTGTTCATTTCCATTCCTGTTCCACTAGCAAACAGATCGAGGGGAATAACCACTGTCTATATGCCTCCATATGAGCCCTAATTTCTCGTATCCTACTTTCGTGGTCCTTACGCGCAGTGTATGTTGATGGCAGTAGAATAGTTCGGCCGGTTCTCTAAATTTTCTCCATGGTACTCCTCGAAAAGAACGTCGCCTTCCCTCCAGGGATTCCCATTTCAGTTCCCGAAACATCTCCGTAACACTGACGCGTCGTCCGAACCTCCCGATAGCAAACGCAGCAGCCGATGTCTGAAATGTTTCGATGTCTTCCTCTAATCCGACCTGGTACGGACCCCAAACTCTGGAGCAGAACTCGAGAACAGGTCGCTCCAGCGTCCTATATGCGGTCTCCTTTGCAGATGAACACCACTTTCCTAAAATTCTCCCAATAAACCGAAGTCGACCATTTGCCTTGCCTACCACAGTTCTGACATTCTCGTTCCTCATCATAACATTTGAACGTCATATCGAAGGAAATGTTATGTTTCCTGCAAGTTACATCACATTCTGTGATTTGAGACAAGATCCGCAGCAGGACTGATTATGTGACTACAGTCTGATACAGAGACTTGTACCGAGATTTTGCTTCTGCTTATCTGACGTATCACATCGGAAACGCAAAAAAAATTCTGACAAAGCCAAAACTTTAAACCATTGATTGATTCATGGCATTTTTAGTCTATAGCTGACAAGTTTCTGTCAGGAACTGTTATCCCTGTACCTTATTTGCAAAATTGAGTTAACGTACGAACCGTGATATGACCGTGGCTATTTACGGAGTGTATGAGTTGTTACCGTCGTGTTCAGCGCGGTTTTTAGTACCTGTCATAAAATGAGGCTGTGGAGGAACGGGCTTAGTACGAGAACATGCCTTGAAGTTGGCCGCGCGTCGGCCAACGTCGGGCGGCGTGTGTGGGCGGCTTTACGCCTTGTCAGCTACGAGGCGCGGCGGCGAAACGAAGCATCGACGGCGAACTCGCGCCCCGACAGCGTGCTCCCCAGTCTTGCGTCACCACCCACTGCTGTGAGCATCTGGGTCAAGTCGACTAGGTTGCACAGTCTTACGTCACTTCTGCTTCAACGATTAATGATCGCACTTACGTTCTTCTTTAACAAATGCTAGGATTTCATCTGTGTGCGGCGAGTCAGTTTTAACCGTGGGGGGGGTCGAGGCAAACTGCACAGCTGTAGCACAGTGGAGGAGTGGGTAACAGAATAACACATTTCACTTTAATCGTAGCAATGACAACGAGTTATGTCAATCGGAAAATCGTTATTATAGGCTAGAATACTAACAGCGACTTGGAATGACTCACAAACATACAAATGAAAGAGCTGTGCCGCAAGTGCGTCATTACAAACATTTAACTTCATTTGTGGTGTAACATAGCCAATACAATGTAATATACATTTCTAGATATTAAAGCTTATTATGTTGTTGTTCTGGTCTTCGGTCCAGAGACTGGTTTGATGCAGCTCTCCATGCTACTCTGTCCTGTGCAAGGTTCTTCATCTCCCAGTACCTACTGCAACCTACATCCTTCTGAATCTGTTTAGTGTATTCATCTCTTGGTCTCCCTCTACGATTTTACCCTCCACGCTGCCCTCAAATACTAAATTAGTTGACGGTCGCCCACATTTTATTGGAGTGTCCCCGACTGCGCACCCTCCGGCAGTCTTTTAATCTCCCGGGCACTTTGCCTTTGGTTTTAAGCGACAATGCCTCCATGGCTGATGACGTTTTAAATTTTATCCGTGGTAGTCCTTTTTATGGTTCCATTTAGGGAGGTCCTGCTCCTTTCCCTTTGTGTGTCTGTTGTCCTCGAGTCTCTCATATTTGGTTGCAGATTTTAGTGTGTAGTCGGTTGGTTGCCTCTTTCCCTTTTTTGTTGTCGTGGTCAGTCAACCAGTCTCCGGCCATCCTCTTTTCTTCTGTTTCCTTTTTTCTGGTGTTCATCTGTACTCTTCGTGCCTGTAGTGTTCGTTACCGCATTTGTGTTCTTTTAGGGCCTGGGGGGGGGGAGTCTCCTTCCCCTTGGGGTTTTACCTGCTTCGTGCGTTTATGTCTCGCCTGTTTTTGGAATGGGGGACTGATGACCTTAGCTGTTTAGTCCCCCTTAAACATCCCAACAACCACCACCACTAAATTAGTGATCCCTTGATGCCTCAGAATATGCCCTACCAACCGATCCCTTCTTCTAGTCAAGTTGTGCCACAAATTGCTCTTCTCCCCAATTCTATTCAATACCTCCTCATTAGTTATATGATCTACCTATCTAATCTTCAGCATTCTTCTGTAGCACCGCACTTCGAAAGCTTCTATTCTCTTCTTGTCTAAACTATTTATCGTCCATGTTTCACTTCAATACATGGCCACACTTCACAAATACTTTCAGAAACGACTTCCTGACGCTTAAATCTATACTCTATGTTAACAAATTTCTCTTCTTCAGAAATACTTTCATTGCCATTGCCAGTCTACATTTTATATCCTCTCTACTTCGACCATCATCAGTTATTTTGCTCCTAAATAGCAAAACTTCTTTACTACTTTGTGTCTCATTTCCTAATCTAATTCCCTCAGCATCACCCGACTTAATTCGCCTACATTCCGCTATCCTCGTTTTACTTTTGTTGATGTTCATCTTATATCCTGCTTTCAAGACACTGTCCATTCCGTTCAACTGCTCTTCCAGGTCCTTTGCTGTCTCTGACTGAATTACAATGTCATCGACGAACCTCAAAGTTTTTATTTCTTCTCCATCGATTTTAATTCCTACTCCGAATTTTTCTTTTGTTTCCTTTACTGCTTGTGCAATATACAGATTGAATAACATCGGGGAGAGGCTACAGCCCTGTCTCACTCCCTTCCCGGCCACTGCTTCCCTTTCATGGCACTTCGACTTAGGTCTTTTAAGTGCTGTGTCAAATTCTTCATTCAGTATCATATCTCCTATTTCATCATCATCTATATTCTCTTTCATTTCTATAATATTGTCCTCAAGAACATCGCTCTTGTATAGCCCCTCTATATACTCCTTCCACCTTTCTGCTTTCCCTGGTTTGCTTAGAACTAGGTTCCCATCTGAGCTCTTGATATTCATGCAAGTGGTTCTCTTTTCTCCAAAGGTCTCGTTAATTTTCCTGTAGGCAGTATCTATCTTACCCATAGTGAGATAAGCCTCTACATTCTTACATTTGTCCTCTAGCCATCCCTGTTTAGCCATTTTGCACTTCCTGTCGATCTCATTTTTGAGACGTTTGTATTCCTTTTTGCCTGCTTCATTTACCGCATTTTTATATTTTCTCCTTTCATCACCCAAGGACTTCTATTAGCCCTCTTCTTTTTACCTACTTGATCCTCTGCTACCTTCACTATTTCGTCTCTCCAAGCTTATTAAGGCTTAGAGAAATCACCAGTACTGAAAGAAACCTTGTTCAAGGTACTGAAATCGGTACGTGCAAAAGGACTAGAAAGTGAATTTTTCCGATGTCTTCAAAACTATATAGGAAGGGGGATGTTTTTAATACAGTTATATTCAAACTAATAAAAAATATATTACTGTCCTGGACTTGGTAACCAGATGGATTCGGTTAGGAACTGAGTCCACAAGACTGTGTAGGTATGTCGTATCCAGGTTAAGTCACTCGCTGAGGATCTGACGGCGAAATTCCACCAAACTGCGGTGTTGCTGATACCGGCGTTTTACCCACTATTACAACATGTCCCACGGATCTTCGATGGCGTTCCAGTGAGGTGATTTTGCAAGCCAGTCGAGATGTAATAGGATGGGGAAGTGTTTACAAAACCAGTCACATAT
Organism: Schistocerca piceifrons; assembly: GCF_021461385.2. Classification (NCBI taxonomy): domain Eukaryota; kingdom Metazoa; phylum Arthropoda; class Insecta; order Orthoptera; family Acrididae; genus Schistocerca; species Schistocerca piceifrons. The sequence goes on along the minus strand of NC_060139.1, from coordinate 46,720,885 downwards.
TCACCCAGCCCGATGAATACGTCTTGAAAAACAGGGGTGTCAATAGGACACTCATCATGCAAATGTTGATTGAAAAGCAATATGCAATCAATTAGAATGTTTATATAACGGTGCTGGTTAATATTAGTGGTCACCTCAGTTAGTGTATCCACTTAATGATACGAAAAATATACCAAAAACATCACATTTTCAGCTGTGTCTTGAACCTGACGCTGCACACATTCAGAATGAAGCGCATCATTCGTCCTTCAGTGCAACCGAGGACGTGCGGCATTTGAATACAGGCAAAACGTGATTCGTCAGACCACGTTACGTTCCGCAAGGCAAAGCTAGGCAAAGACTTTCCTCAAGCACAGCAATCGATACAACCACGGCTCAAAAATAACATAAACGCAGTTAAACATTGTACAGAAGTCTGCTTAGCTGCCGGAAAGGAAAAGGTAATGGAAAAGCAATTGTTAAATTCAGCTTCGCAATCCAACGAAAAGAGAAACAAGGATGTTTTAACAGCATTTTTAGGAATTTAGCGACAATGTTAGTGTGAGGTAAAATATACTGACAGCCATGACAACAGTATTACGGCACTGCAGAACAACACTGTAAAGGTAATATGAGAATAACAATTGAGACAGGTTCGTGTTATAATGTTCTCGGCAGCACTGCCCTTGCCTCCATTGTTGTTAAACGTGTGCGACGAAGAAGCAATTACATCAGCTAAAGAAAAATTGTGAATTAGGTTAAAATGGTTTTATTTTGGGGACATGTGTGTGTGTGTGTGTGTGTGTGTGTGTGTGTGTGTGTGTAGAAAAGGTTAAAAAATGGTAAAGACCTGCTGTCATTACGAACAAAAGGCATAGATCCAGTGGATTTTCATACACCTTTTAACTATGCACTTCAAGGGGTTAGAACGTTATACTGTGTCAACCTTGGCCCTACATAATACTGGATACTTGCCGATGCGTTCGTCTTATCAGTAGACCTGAGTTAGGCTACGTAAGATTCTGTAAATTGAAGGTGAAAGGAGGGAGGAGAAAGGAAACAAAAGGGCAGGGATTACTGATGTTACCTGCATCGGGACATTACACTGAATCAGCGGCGACGAGTGAAAATGCGTTACTCCATGCTCACTACTCTGAGGAGGTCGTTCGTATTTGTGCATCCGCACTGAAGAAAGTGGATACATTGCCCATGTAGGTGAATCAGTGGTATGAATGATTGGTGTCTCATCTTTTGGACATGACCAAAAGAGCCGACACCACTTATTCATATATACCAGTTTAGGCGATAGTATCGTCGGCCTTACAAGAAATGTACATACAACAGCGGATTTGACTATCATCGCAACAATAAATTCTTCTTACGAAACTGTAATAAAAACTCCTTCATACGCAATGACAGTTGCTTATACGGGTGGGAATGGTCACTTATCCTGATAGAACACAAAAACTGAATTGGCGCAGAACGTCAGTCACAATACTGTACAGTGTACAGTGAAGGCAGCAGCCTATTAGCGTTACTGTTGTGTCTGCCATTTAAACTGATTTCCTGGCCGCTTTGTCAGATAGCTCTCTTGTAGCTGGCGCAATATCTTTCCTGTTCTTTTCTAATTTTACCCTATAGTGATTACAGTCATGAGCATTACTCAGAAAGCCGTAACAAGAGCACCAGCTACACGCAACCATACACTGATTGGCTCGAATAAGCACATAAAGAACTTCGTTTAAACCGTGATGTCACAAGGCCGCCAGTTAGCCTGTTAGTTCTCTGCATCAGCTGGTAGTACGAAACGTTCCGTATGTTTATTTGTTTACTAGGAAGTTCACGTAACGATACCTTCAGCAGCTTCAAGTCGCATTATACTGTGTGACACGGTGTGTAAGTTATGCTTCGATTACAAATTAAGCCAGAAATTTCCAATAAATTCAGAAAAATGACTTTGTCCACTGTCCGTGGCATTTTTGTATGGTACGTAGTTTTACGTATGCTTCTGCCTTCAAACATTTCTCACTGTATTATATAGAAGTCCCTGTAAGCTTTAAAGTGTTAATTTACCAGTATTTTGGCAGTAATCGTTTGTTGCAGACTATCAGACGCATAGTAAATTGTAATGAAACTACGGCATGTGCAGAGATCCATTATATGCGTAACATACCTAATAACGTCTAAAGGTTTCCGATCAGGAAGACCTGCAGATGACAAATCTCTGCTTTCTTCTTACTAAAACAAACATCCTACTCTATTTTTGACATCTTGAACTCCCGACAAAGTGCAGGAATCAAAGCGCAATACAATAAACAATCTAATCTACTATTCCTTCAACATTATTTTTATGGCGTCGGTTAGGATAGTTTAGTTTATATAGCGTATAATCGTTCTTCTCTGTCTCTTCAGCAACTAAAGCACGGTATTCTTCCAAAACTTTACAAAAAGCGTGTTGATGATCGTGATACTCTGCTTTTGGCTCAACAAAAAATGAAAGATCATTTATGGCACTTGTCTACTGAATCTGCTACCGTGGCGTTCCTTAGTCCAAACTTTACTTGCAAATAAAAAATGAGAATGATCAATCCATTGAATCATAAGGCCCAATCATCGGACAAGAATATTGAAAGTGTTCAATCAAGAAACCACAAAATCTCAGAAATTATCAGTAATACGATTAATTACTTTGTTTCTAATAAATAAATTTTTTGTCAGGTTTGACTTGAGTGACGAGTTCCTTAACCCATGAAGCTCTAATCAATGCTCTACAGCTACTGTATAATTTGTAAATTATCCGGGTGGAGGCGTCCAATACTTGGAGGATAGTGCTAAACCGAAATGTAAGTACAAACACTGTTTAACCAATCACAACAGTATAAAATTTTTCTGATTTACGAGGTACGGTATTTCAGAGATTTTATTGGGTTGTCAAGTACAATTGTTTAGCTCAAGTGCATTGCTCCTCGGAAGCCAACGATATCGGAATAGTTGCAGTCCTGTATAGCATTGTTGCGTACAGTTTTCGAGAGCCTTACATTTGAGCTTAAGACAACCAAACTTTACAAAAACTGAATGTGCTAATCTCAAGTGAAGTGCTTTCGAAGGATATCAGAACGAAAATATGCAGGACTGCAGACATTCCGACATAGTTCACTTCCCAGGAAGATTGCACCTCGACTAAACCAACGTTACTGTCACCAGATGTTGGAGTACAGCGTTCAAAACTCGTCTTAAATTTTAGAAAAAGCTAATAAATTTTGGTGATCGGTAATCTTTTTATTTATCTTTGAATCAGGGCCACGGATACAGCCTGAAAAAAACATTTATATATGTAAAATAATTAATAAATTACTTACCCAAAAACGTGAAACTGAAGCTGAATGTATCTCAGTTTGTTGAAATTAAGTATTTTTGAATGTCAAATGCATCACTACATCATCCACTACTGTTATGGGTTATTTTATGAAATTTAATTCAGTAATATAACGTAGTTGAAAGTAACCTAGTTATTGGTTGATATTTTTTAAGTACGCTGGGTTCTAACGCAGGAGCTTTCCAACATCACATATACTTTACAGTGTCCAACGCTTTCACCATAATTAAAGTTCTCCTCTCGCAAACACGATTTAGCTTACGCGCGACAATCGACAAACAGGAGAAGTAGAAAACGGGGCTCGAGCACTGTCCGCGTATTTATCCCTTGATTACATTGGAAGATGCATCCTCCCTATTCCTCTCTGATTTACATGTTTACTGTTTTGGACAGGTTATAAAAATAAAACCAGTAAATTTTTTATAGCTAATGCTCTGAGTTAAAATGTATCCAATAACACAGGTTAGTTACTACACTTAATCAAACACTTTCGTAATTTTTTATAGAATTTGTGTAGGATTTCCCGTAACAGAGAGCTCGTCATTACTACCTGTCTTGTGCTGTTGTTTAATCCCTGTAACTACACCACAGTCAATCAAACCCATGATTTTATAAATGTATCTTTCAGTCCTCCGATCTAAGGCATTTTGTTAGTCACCTATATTTTCTAGTACTTCTTTAAGTTCTACCCGTCCGCTGATTTTCAGCATGTTTCAGTCAAATTTAATTTAAAATAATTTCTGTTTTTCATCTCCGTTTTGACATGTCACTTATCAATTCCATATGGTACTGCGCTTCGCATTTACAATAAATTCTGGGCACGTATTCTTCAGTACTATTCAACATGTAACACCAATAAACTTTTTTGGTGAAGAAAGCTGTCTTATCTGTACCCACTGCCTTTGATATATCTTTTACTCTGGCCACTGTGTAATCTGTTCATATATAGGAGATTTATTTGATTTATTCTGTGGGAATTTCGAAATGATGACGTTTAAGATGATGATCCGTTTGCTACGGCACTTCATATTTACATCTTTGACTTGTTTATCAGTAATAAATTTGCTGAGTTCCTTCCAGAAAGGAGAGATATGTCGACCACTTATCTTAACATTTGTTTATGTTTTCTTGTACTTTTTAGCTGATGCAAGTAAGTGGAATGAAATAATCACAGCGCTTTGATGGGCTGTGTTAACTCGAACTAATGTATAGTGTTCCATATTGCAAAATGAAATGAACATGGATTAGAAAAAAATGATAATTTTCCATCAAGAAACTGTCATTTCAGTTAATTGTTCATAATCAAAACTCTTGATTTGCCTCAAATCATTACCATCAGAATACAGTACACCACTCTGGAACACCATTGATTTCATTGTATGGAAGTTATGGAAGACCACAGTCACAAATGAGGACAATATTAATCTCAATCTGTCTTTGACAGGAAGTAAAAAGACGTGGATTCTTTTTTAACTAACGCAACAATTCTTGACAGTATCTTGCTCTCATCACTTAGTGCTAGACAGATAGTGTTCACTGAAGTAATTACTTTGTCGTTCTTTTTGTTTCAACCTTTCTTATACTAACGTAATTTCACCTCATCAAATCTAATTTAGGAGAGAGTGCGTAATTTGTACTCCACACAAGTAACTCAATGAATTTAAAGTTTTTCATTTACATTCTTGGTAACGAAGTATGTTCATGTCGAATTTGAATATGTGTTAGACTGCGAGTTATGATAAAGTTATACCTAATATTCCGAAAGAATCAGTATTTTTATTTCACTTTCCTGGCAAACAATGTGCGGAATAGTATCTAATCCCGCTACAGTTAACTTTATTACCTCCGGTTGTCCACATTACTGTTACCTCTTCGAACACCAATACATAGCGCCCTATCGAAGCAGAATGTTTACTTCTGGAGTGATCTTTCATCAATTGAAGCTAATAAGGTACAGCAGAGGACCACTCTTCCAATTGCCCCCATTTGATTCTAGATTACAGTAGCGTATTCTCGTAGCAGCTGTGTCCAACAGTGTATTTAACTCATAAAGTCTGTGACTTACGTTACGACAGAGACTTTCCAGTGAGCAGAGGTCAAGATATCAACTTTTATTGATGTTAATGGTGAGAAGAAAAGGAAAAAGCCGTCAGACATTCGCCACAAAAATGTATCTGCAGAATTACTAGTGATTTATAGAAAATCAGTTCCAAGAAAATCGAATCTTGATTTGCAAAGATCGTTGCGGCAAGAGCTCTAGTTTCTTGACACGATCTACCGAAGTAGAAATGAACTATGAAAACATTGTACATCGCCACTCCGATGGTACAGGAAGGTAAAATTACTTTTTCTTTGTCTTCTTTATCAGGCAGTGAAATATGTCAAAGCATGAAAAAAAGAGTCACATAGGTCACCTAAAACACACAAAATAACAGCAATTTTTGGATAACAAGCGACCACGATGGCAAAGAACGAGAGCATTTAAAAATAATTTTGATTTGTACCTGCTGCATTCGTTTTGCATTTGGATGAATTAACAGAGAAAAGCTTCGCATACATATATCACTCAATATTCTTTACGCAGATCTATCAACATCAAATAACCTTCAACGCTCTGTTTATCGCATTATCAAGTGAAGCTGTGAAATATAAGAAACGTAACTGAAATTGTTGATTTTCTGCAGCAAATGTATTACAGCACAAGTAACACACAGAAAGTACTTCGTACACAAAGTCCATACAATTACAGCTTGTAGATACAAAACCATAACGGACTTCAGACGACTTAGAAATGTTATCTGTATGGTGCGAAAATGGCAACTACCCTAAATAATGAAAAGTGTGCGATCATCGATATGAGTGCTATTATGAATCCGTTAAACTTCGGTTACACGATAAATTAGTCAACTCTAAAAACCGTAAATTCAATTAAATACCTAAGAATTACAATCCTGAACAACTTAAATTGGAAAGAAAACATAGAAAATTTCGTGATGAAAGCAAACCAAACACTGCGTTTTATTGGCAGAACACTATGAAGATGCAACAGGTCTCTTAAAGAGACTGTCTACACTACTCTTGTCCGTACTCTTTTGGAGTATTGCTGAGCGGCGTGTGATCCTTACCAGATACGATTAACGGAGTACGTCGAGAAAGTTCGGAAATGAGCAGCACGTTTTGTATTATCTAGAGAGAGTGTCACTGACATGATACAAGATCAGTGGTGGAAATCATTATAACAAAGGCGTTTTTCGTTGCTGCAGAAATTTCTCACGAAATTTCAATCACCAACTTTCTCCTGCGAATGCGAAAATATTTTGTTGACGTCCCTCTACGTAGGGAGAAACGATCATGATAATAAAATAAGGGGAATTAGAGCCAGCACGGAAAGATATGGGTGTTCGTTTTCCCCGTGCCCAGTTCGAGATTGAAATAATACAGAATTATTGTGAAGGTGGTTCGACGAAACCTCTGTCAGGCCCATAAGTGTGATTTGCAGAGTATCCATGTAGATGTAGATGTAGATATTGCAAAGCGACTGCGTTACTTTTCAGGTTTAAGGAGATTAATTACATTATATAAATCAAATGATGACAATCTCCACACTTGTGTGTAGCAGCGCAGTGGCAAAAAAAAAAAGAAAATAAACAAAGCATGATCCAAACTCAAAAGTATAGCTGAGTGAAACTTCTCGATTGAACGGATTAAATTTTCTAAGAAATAACGAAGCCGAGAAAAAATGAAGATCAATGAAAACAATGATGAAAAAGGAAACTTTAGCGACTGATGATATCAACAATTTCCTAAATGCAGTTTGTATATGACTTCAGATATCTATGGCATCAGTAAGCATCGTAAAAAGAGCAACATTTACAAAAAAAAAAAAAACAGTAAAGGTAGGACGCATTCCTGATCGCAGTGATAATGACGTCGTCCCAGATAAATATTTCAGCACATAAGATGAATGTCCAGTATTCATAACAATACATGACGTTAATTTTTCAATGATACACAGCCACTATGTTCTAGAATAATTCACTCTACTGCCGAATGTGTGCTCTTATGAAACACTGATAGCTTAAAAACGTGTGCTGGGGCGGGCTCAAAACCATACCGTTTTCTTAATCGTACAGCATCCTTCTGCAGCACCAGAACTCAAACCGTTCGATGCTCTGTTTTTCTGCTTTCCCCACAGTCCATGATTTGATTCAACACATTCCTTTGACCCAAACTTACATTCTTAGAAATTTCTTCCTAGAAATATTACGTATACTTCTTTTAGCGGACAAGTTTTTTATCTTTTCCTTTGGTACTCTGCATCTTATATCCTTCTTGCTTACTCCGTTGGGCATTATTTACCTTCCCAGATAGAAAAATTCATTCACTCCATCTACGACGAGGTCGCAGATACTTTTATGTTAGTTTTAAAACTAGTTTTATTTCTGATAGACAGCATTACTTTCAATTTTGTATTCTATTTCACTTCGAAGTCATTTTCATTGCTAACATCACTTTGATCTGTCTCTAGTTTAACTCTAAGCAATTTTCATTGCTAACATCACTCTGATCTTTCTCTGATATAATAAGAAGCAATTTTCAGTGCTCACGAGATTTTCATTCCAGAGGATAGATCCTGTTTAAGAGGGTTTCTTTTGTACGAGTTGATTAATTTTCCACATTATAAATATCATAAAGTCTCAAACAAAAGATGTATTTCAAACGTGGAAAAAGGGGCGAAGGAAAGAGGTGTGAATATTCTCATTTGTAACTGTAATTGTTGAAATGCTCATTATTTTTACTTAAAATGAAATCGTTTCGTTGATTTTAATAGAATGAATAAAAATGAGCTTCTGGCCCAAAAGTCATTGCTGACTAATGCCGCCCTTGGTGAGGAACGACCGTGTACTTGTTTAACGGTCATACAAAATAAAACATTTTGTAAAAAGTTAATCGGTCTTTGAATTAAGATGAAGGTTCGAATTTTTAAAAATAAAAAAGTAACTAACGATAGAGCGTTTGAGGCGCTCGATCGTTGCCTAACAAATCAAGCTGCTGCCTACTTAATTTAAATGGGCAGAAATTAATTGCATTTTTAATTAAAACAAGAGAACTGAAAGGTTTGTTGTTTTACAAAATGAAAACAAGTTTGTAATATATTGGTCCAATTACTATTGGCAAAAAGATACATAGAGTACACTTACAGCAGTGTTGTGGCGATTCCAGAACAAGAAGAAAAGGAAAGCTCATGTAATATTTTTCACAGACAGAACAATTACAATTTGCGAAGAGCAAAGACTGGTATAACATCAGTGGGTTTCGTATATTAATTTTTGCAAGACTTTACTTTTAAATAAGTGCATCCAAAACAAATTGTTCTTTAGTGTTCATTAAGCGTAATTGGCGTGATCTCAGGAACCTTTCAACTGAAATAATATTACGAATTTTTACATGGCAGTACACGAACAGGAATATTACGAAGGCAGGAGTAAGCGTAGGAGGACGGAAGATCAACTGATTCACAGGCGCTCGTGATGTGGTACTGCAGGGAAATTAAACAGTATCTCTACAGAGAACGAAGTCCAGATGTGAAGTAGGATTTTAAGGGTATTGAATGAAAGTCAACACAAAGAAATCTTACAAGATGGGAATACACGAGAAAGAAGATTTAAAGCTGAAAATAACGGAAGGTAACATTGAACAGGTTTCTCAGTATCAACATATGGGGAGCATATCAATTGACAACTGGGTTTGCGAAAAAGAAAGATGGTGAATAACTGCAATGGCAAAGCAAGCTTCCCTCAAAAAGACACCTCTCTGTTATGCAGCAAAATGGGTTTGCTGTAAAGGAAACGTTTGGTTAAGTGCTTCATGTTGCATGTTATTCTGTGTCACTGTGAAAATTGGACACTGGGGAAGAGACAGAGAGACAAAATTAAAGCATACGGTATGTAGATTTAGAGGAGAATGGAGAATATAAAGTGGGTGAGTAAAGGGAACAACAGTGAACTACCGGAAAGGCTAAAAAACTAAGAACTCTTCTAAATCTGGATATGGAAAGGAAATCACACTGGATGGGACCTACGAGTATATTGGGAGGAAAAGGAACTTCGACAACGGCTATTGAAGGTACAGTGGAGGCACTGAAGAAAGAAGAAGTAGTAGAATAAATTAGTGGATTCAAGTGAAAGGAGATAGGTGCCAGCCTATGAAGGAGTTATGCTGAAACACTGTAGGAATCTACCAATTGATCGAATACCCTATGATCATCTAATGGTGAATAACACCTACAACAATATTAAAATGTGCAAATTCCTTTTTCCTCTTTATGTCGCACTTTTCCACATTTTTATAACTTTTTACTTTTTATTGTAATTTTGCATTTTGATCTTTCCTGGGTTTTCAGTTCTGATGATCACTCATTACGATCAGAACTGTTTAGCTAACATTCATAAATCCACCGAATGAGATCAAGACTTTTTTGAATGTACAAGTGTGTTTCAAATAGATCGTGTACAAAAGCACAATAAGCAATACTCTGCAGGTAATCTTTCAGCCCTGTGCAGATCATTCTGAATTTCGACACAATTTTCTGGTGTTGCGATTTTCTTAAGTACAACAGCATCGTCTGTGCACAGTCTTACTAAAGCTTTTGTTACTCACCAGCTCATTTATAGGCACTGATGAGCCAAAATACTGTAACCACCTGGCAAATGGAGTATTGGCCCACTTTTGAAACGCAATACAGCAGCGATACTGCTCTTGGCATAGATTAAACAAGTACTTCATACGTTTCTGGTGGTGAGAGCAGGTATATACAAAGAGATGGCGCATTTCCCGTAATTTTCGGGTCGATGGTTTATGGGCACGGATCTAGCCCCCGATTGTATCGCAGATGCGTTCCAGATCAGGCGAATTTGGTGACCACGGTTACAAAAGTTGTATTGTCCTTACTGTTATTAGTGTGAAGTTGTTAATTGTGTATCTGTGTACTGGTGTGTATCGCTGTGCAGCTACTACGGGGTCATGTAAATATGGTCATCCAATTGTATGCGGAAAGGCCCTCTAGTACAGAATTATTATGTAAAATTATGTTGCAAGTGTTGCACACGTTTGATGTCCTATTCACACACTAAAACAATTAAATTGCAGTACGTCCGCTTAATCTAAATTTAAGTTTAGATTTCTCTACAATATAAGTTTCAGAATGTGGTCGTTATTTCCTTTCGTGCCTGTTACAGCAGTAAAGTACATATCAGCAAAATAACATTCAGGAAGTTAATGTAAACTGTATAGATTCAACCACTTGCTACACACCAGTAATTACACATTCACTTCCAAGGTTTGATCACCAAGAAAACATCAATAAGTAATCCGAGCGTCGCACTTTCATATACACAAACCGACACTCACTTACTTGTGGTAGATCAATGAGCTTAGTTCTCCTGTCTGAAACACCTATGATTCGTGTAATGCTTAGTTTTTCTTTTATGATAGTTATTCTTAAGGTGAACATGAAACTACGGGGATCGTTGTAGTGCAATGACGAACTGCCATGTAGGCATTTGGCAGCGACGGGGTCGACTGAAGGGAAAACTTCTACAAACTCTCGAACTGAACATTTAACTTAAGACCGTGTAATTATTTGCAGGGTCTTACGTCTAATCAAAGCTTACACGTCATTGTTTCTACCGTAAAATCACAGTATCTCATACAATCATGTGAAATGGATAAAATGATTATTTTCACGTACCTTTTCTGACTGAACGTAATTTCAGTCTTCATTTTTTGATCCATGAACAGCTTACGCTTGACTTCAAGTTGACTATTTCTTAGCAGTTCCAACAGATTAGCAATTCCTTTCGAATGGCGCCCATCATTGCGCTTAAATCTCCCAAAATTTAGTACACGTCTTTCTATTACGAAGCGTCACACCATCAAGATGAAATTTATTAATCCAGTCCATATGCTACATTTTATTCAAAAGAATCATTATTCTGTCAGAGAGTTAATTGTGCTGATGAGCATCTAACTTATCGCATTATCTCTGACTGTTCGAGGCGCATTGCACCTTCATCTGTCCGTCGCGCTCCCTCGCTGGCTGTTTCAGCTCCGACCTGTCACATATGCGCTTAGTTCCCTAAATTTCAACATAAGAACGTACGATTCGTAAATACTCATAAAATTTGCAAAATAACTGTACATGATACAGTGCAACGCGAGTTCAGTGTAGTGCTTCTCTAACCACTTTAGCATGCTAGCGACACGTTTATCCTGTTAGAAGATGCCATCGCCGTCGGCGAAGACATCAGGCGGGAAGGGATACCTGCGGTCCGCAGTAACGTTCACGTAGTCCACAGCTGTCAAAACAGATTAACCCGACGGCCGGCCGCGGTGGTCTAGCGGTTCTAGGCGCGCAGTCCGGAACCGCGCGGCTGCTACGGTCGCAGGTTCGAATCCTGCCTCGGGCATGGATGTGTGTGATGTCCTTAGGTTAGTTAGGTTTAAGTAGTTCTAAGTTCTAGGGGACTGATGACCACAGATGTTAAGTCCCATAGTGCTCAGAGCCATTTGAACCATTTTAACCCGACGGGGCGACACGTTTCCATTGATGCCGTTGGGTGCAATATCATGCTATAGGTGACATACACCGAGGAGACACAAGTTATGGGATAGCGATATGCACATATACAGATGGCTGTAGTATCGCTTGCCCACTGAAATCGTAATTGGCGATGCCGTTACTTGACCATGGCGATACAAATAGGTCGACTGCAGTGGAGCCCAGTGTTCAGCAGTGGGCGGTGAAAGGCGTGCTTCTAAACACTTGCGAGCATCAGCATTGTACTCTGCCGTCATATTTCACGCCTTTTCTGCTTCACAGTGGTGAGAGGGGGGGGGGGGGGGGGGTGAGGGGGGAAGGCTCCGATTTCCAAGGTGCGTGGAGGCATACACGTTCAACGGCTTGTTGCGTACTCGTGATTTCTCCGTCTTCCATTTTCCATAGATGCTCACGACGGTATGATGCTAACAGCAGACCAGTTGTAGTGATTCCGAGATGATTCTTCACTGGCGCTGGGCCGCATCAATCTGCCGCTCGCCAAAGACGGTTATCTTATTGCATTGTCTTACAGTATTTGCAACCCGTGTCGTCTCTAGAATTATTCTCCAAGTAATCTTTAGTCCGCTTATATACTTTCCTTGTCGTGTCCTTTGTCCGCAACGCCTGCATGTGGCATTCAGTCTGGAGTTAGGCATGATATTTTGGTGTATATCAGCGTGTATATCGTGAACAGGAATAGCCCACGAACAACCCATCGTGTTACTGCAGTAATTTAGAAGTTACTCTAGTACCAGACGAATTTCCCCCGTTAAGGACGACAAATGCCCCTCGCAGCAAGATGGTCAGATGCGTAAATAAAAAAATCTAAAATACAAGTTGAGAAGAATTACTGCGGATATTAAAAAAAAATACAGCATCCTCCTAGATTTGTAGGAAAAAATAAGGGAAGGGAAGTAAGAACAACAGTTAAAATGTCGATGGAACCCCGTTATTGTCTGTTAAGATATGTAAATACCCAATTTTTTCGATGACTGATATAAGAACACGAAAGAAAGGACTTATGACAACTAACTAACATTTATTATATGAGCCGATATTTTCCTGTGAGTATTCTTATTTAGGACTTCTGACTGCACTTTTGTCAACTTAATAGTTCAGCAAGGTGAGGCTTATCGATGAAGTCCGTACTCCCAAGAAACCCCTTAAGTGCATGTTTACGACATTCGACGCCGCAAGTATTGTCTACCATGCAACCACAATACTGGATGCTAATGACAACAGGGGACGGGACTGTTGGTGGACACAGAATGAGACCAAGCAGCGTAGTTGAACTGTTTGGTCGACGACCAATTCATAACAGTGTTATACTGCTAGTAGTGTTAATACAAACCAGAGTAATGGCAACAATAAACAAAGCAGACTTTGAATTATATCTACGACAACAGTCGGCGAAATTGGCATTCGTCAGAAAGGAACCCAAGGAATTTCACAGAGTGAGAAAGGAGTGGCGGATGAAATATTAGCGTTTCTGCAAGACGAGTCAACGGAATGTGTGGTGTCGTGTACGCTCTACTATGCGGGTAATGTACAATGATGACAATACGTCCTTAACGAGAGAAAGTGATACTGAAACAGATGTCGAGCCATGTAGTTTCATGTAGTTCAGACAGAGGGCCACAAATCCGGTCTCCAGTGAGGGGTAGTAAAGGACAGTCGTTGTCCAAGCAGCGGGTCCTAAACATTTTTATGTACATGGAAAATCAAGCGCAGTCTAAAAAAAAAGTCATGAACAGATTTCGATTAAGTCCGCAGCAATATGACCACGTAACGCACAAGAAAAACTACAAATATTGAAGGGAGCACAAGGTGCACTTGTTACAAAAAGTGGTGTTTGCACGTTTCAGGGGTGCTCGACACAATTTACAAGATGACCTACGTAGTACGTTATGCACGTCAGACTGAGCGGGACATGATTACAGTGGTTTCAAGGGAAGCAGCGCATGGCTGCATAACTTCAAAAAGTGCTACCAGGAGTGGAAGGTGCAAGATAAGGAAATTTCGAAGGAAGTGTCAACCTGACGATGCACAGGAAACTGCGGGATAGGTCCGAAAATTTGTAGATGAGATAAACGAACTTGTCCCATCGTTCAGTAAGAGATCTGTTTTCAACTCCGACCAGTCGGGATTTGAAGGAATCCTGGAACTTACAAACATCAAGAGAGTTGTATTAAGGTCAAGTAACATCAATGCCTTAACGCATCCGTATACAATTATGGCGACTGTTAATCTGTATGGTAAGTTGGCTGGAAAGTTATTTGTTGTATTGTGCTGCGAGAAGTTGGAGATGCTCTGCCTCTGCAATTCCTTCCAGTGTGCATGATCATGCAAAGGCGGTAGGGAATATTTACGTTTCAGCAAGCAAGACTGGGGAAATTGGCGTAAGAGGACTACAGCTATGGTATGAGCATTGGTTTTGGCCAATAGGGCGAATAGCCGGTCAAAATAACTTGCTTTTGCTTGATTCCCGGTCAGCGTATAACTACCATACTCTTTCAGAGCAAACTATCCCTCTTCAAAAGTGTGTGACACTGCAGTTCATACCACCTGCAACCACTGGACAAATTCAGCCTCTGGAGTTAGTTTTTTTTTGGGGCCTGTAAAACATGTTATCGAACTATCTGCAGCTACGACTTAAAGGACAGCCAGTTTTATGATAGGCTCAACGACAGACAGTTTCGCATTTTGTTGCATACCATCACATTCCATCACTTCTCGTCATCCCGTGACACCAATATGATTCCATGTGCATTCTTTAAGAGTGGGTGCCTAGCTGAACGTCCTGCATTGTTTGTTACTCCCACGCAGTTCGCCTTCGATCTTGATGGTGCAAACCTTTCTGATCGCTATGACGCGCCATTTCTCATTCGGTGTTCATGGTGTATGTTAATGGTTTGTTTTGAACATTTTTTGAATGTCGACGATGTCCATTTTATGAAGTGTAATACACACACACCATGTAAATCTGATTTCTGCATCTCCCGGACACTCATATTCTGTCGCCTTCCTGATGCAAGTGGTAACACATCAGCTGCAATTATTTTTATATGCCGTAATTGTTACATCACTTTCAAATGGGGCTTACTAAAGATTGAACTTGTGACCTCGCACTCAAGGCGTCCTTTGATAGGTGGGTGCTACGTAACACTCTGCTCATTAGTGAAGTTTATCCGTTCAGTGAATTCCCCAGCGAAAGTATAAAATGCCAAACACTGATCAATTCCATACGAAGAATATTCCAGTTACGAATTAGTTTTGCTTATCTGTCTGTCGTTAAGGGGTTTGTCTGCACTTTTTGTCTTCATCATTTGTGGGTAAGAACCCTCTTCTTACGCAATGTTGCTATGAAGTTGTTTACACCCGTCTGTTCCAGCATCCGCGGTCAACGTAGTTAACGCACGCTTGTGTTTCTGCTCTGATACAGAGATAGCTGGTTCGATCCCTTGTAACAGAAACAGTTTTCTCCACTCTTGTTTTGGCGCATGGAGAGGATATGTGGTAGCGTGAAGTTCCTGTTCATCAAACTTTGTACCCATGTGCTGGATTATATTATAAACCTTCCGCTTTATCATGTGACACAGTCGGTGGAGGTCCGGTGGCCGTCTTTGTGCTATTAGAAAGGAGTAGGCTGCGTTACCAACAACAGAAACACGTCAGTTAAATTCTAATGCATTTATCATGCCAATCTACCTACACTCCGAGTGTACACTTCAGGTACAACTGTCACACTTCTCGAAGGAAGCATGATATTTCCGAGTTGGAAAGAAATATTCCCTCTTAGGAGGCTGAATTTTCTCCTCTTTCTGCCAGTCAACAATGCTATATAACTATCTTATGTCATTTTTTTGCTTAGAGTGGGTCGCTTGAACCTCCTCAAATTTATTGCTGGATACCTGCGTAAAGTATCACAAACAACAGCTCTTAAATGTCCGCCCCATTAGCTGAGTGGTCGGCGCATATGACTGCCACGCAGTGGCCCCAGGTTCCACTCTAGGCTGGGTGGGAGATTTTCTCCGTTCGGGGACTGGGTGTTGTGTTGTCCTCATCATCATTTGGCGTCAACGGATAAGATTTGCTGGCCGCGCGGTCAGAGGCGCCATGTCACGAACTGCGCTTCCCCTCACGCCGGAGGTTCGAGTCCTCCCTCGGGCATGGGTGTTGTCCTTCGCGTAAGCTAGTTTAAGTGTGTAAATGTAGGGACCGATGACGTCAGCAGTTTGGTCCCTTAGGAATTCACAAACATTTGAACATAAGATTTGCAACTCGGCGACCAAACTTCCCAAGGTGGGACTCCCGGCCGTCAATGTCACATAATCATTTCACTTCATTTCAGCTCGTAAAATTATCCTCTCCCTGCCATTTTAGTAGAATAACATTTAAGTCTGCACAATTTAATGAAGATTGATTTGTGTGGCTCCCTATGGCTGACTCGAAAAATATAACCCATCAAAGGGAACTGGTAAAGAATAACTAAATAGACAGTAATCTCCAGGAACAGTTGTTAATATAACTGATAAATTTCGATCCTAAGCAGATTCAGAAGGATGTAGGTTGCAATAAGAACTGGGATATGAAGAAGCTTGCACAGGATAGGGAACCATAGAGAGCTGCATCAAACCAGTCTCAGGACTGAAGACCACAACAACAACAATCTCGATCTGTTCTGCTATAACTGGGAACGACAGTAGCGTCGGGATATCCAGTACAAAATTTATGAAACCATTCTTCACGAAACAATTGAATCGTCCTCTCCAAAGGAGTGGCATGTTCCTCAAGGAAGGATGTAGCACATTTACCTTCTTCCGAAAAAGTAAAGAATGACTGTAATGAATGTTATTGGCTTCTGAATTCATAGTAACATACCACTAATTTTTAACAGGGTCCCCGTGACGAAGATGTCACATCACATCTGGCATTGCTCACTACAACAGAATATAATGTAGTAAATTTCATTAGAGAGCCATTTAAGGAACAAAAATCATGTTTGTTTGGAATTAGAAACAATATTTAACCTCTTAGTCTAGGCCTGAGAGTGCCAGGGATTTGTAATATTCCTTGCGAGTGTCGAAGCAGTTCCGTGTAACATTCTATACGGCGTGTTGTCGATCGCTTTGCTCAGAACAAGAGTCGCCTGTCGTACAAGAATTCTGAAAATCACTGGTGGTTTTCTTTCCTTATTGTTGTTTCAGTTCCCCACATTGTGCAACGGTATTCACATGAAAATACATGACAACAATGAAGTCCTTTAAAAAATATTTATGTGAAAACTCTGATGATTCCGGAAACTTGATTGACAATTTTACATTGCATTTAAAATACAGCCAATGAGGATAATGAGAATGATGCCATGGTGAAATGGTGATGTTGGTGATACATGGAGATGATAATGTCATGATAGAGGTGGAATGATGAGTATGACTTTGTGGCTCTGCAGAACCACACGCGGCGACTAAAAGTCAATAAGGGAGAAGGAGAAAATGGAAGGACGATGAGAATTGAAGTGTTGTGACTAGAGTTAGAAGGAAGACTATTCCTCGGGACGGATTTCATTGATAGGGAGTTGGAGTTGGTTGAAATTCGAAGGAAGGGGATGGATAAAGCACAGAGATACAAGGAGAGTGGAATATGGATGTAGTGGCACAACAGGGTTCCTAGATTGGTGATTAATGCTTGGGTGCCGGGACTGCGTTTTGCGATTAACGTATCGGATCTGAAGGTGCTCTAGAAAGTTGTGGGAAGTGTATGACACTACAGGATGTGGGATGTAGAAGGTAGGTGGATGCGGAAAGCGAGAGTTTTTCTAGGATTTATAGAGATGGAGAGTTTAGAGGAGACGGAGATCCAGAAACTGTTGGTGTAGGTGAAGATGGTAAGGATGAGGAATTTATAGGTGAGGATAATGATAGAAAGAAAAGATGTAGAGCCGGGTGCGGTGTGTAAGTGCTTGTAGTAGGTTTCGTCAGTTTCTGGCTTTGCGTGTGATGGTAAGGAGTCATGCAGTCCATGTTGATCTTCTGTCGAGATTTATACATCTACATCTACATCTACATCTGCGTCTACATACATACTCCACAATCCACCATACGGTGCGTGGCGGAGGGTACCTCGTACCACAAGTAGCATCTTCTTTCCCTGTTCCACTCCCAAACAGAACGAGGGAAAAATGACTGCCTATATGTCTCTGTACGAGCCCTAATCTCTCTTATCTTTGTGGTCTTTCCGCGAAATGTAGGTTGGCGGCAGTAAAATTGTACTGCAGTCAGCCTCAAATGCTTGTTCACGAAAGGACGCCTCCTTTCCTTTACAGACTCCCACCAGAGTTCCTGAAGCATTTCCGTAACACTCGCGTGATGATCAAACCTACCAGTAACAAATCTAGCAGCCCGCCTCGGAATTGCTTCTATGTCCTCCCTCAATCCGACCTGATAGGGATACCAAACGCTCGAGCAGTACTCAAGAATGGGTCGTATTAGTGTTTTATAAGCGGTCTCCTTTACAGATGAACCACATCTTCCCAAAATTCTACCAATGAACCGAAGACGACAATCCGCCTTCCCCACAACTGCCATTACATGCTTGTCCCACTTCATATCGCTCTGCAATGTTACGCCCAAGTATTTAATCGACGTGACTGTGTCAAGCGTTACACTACTAATTGAGTATTCAAACCTTACGGGATTCTTTTTCCTATTCATCTGCATTAATTTACATTTATCTATATTTAGAGTTAGCTGCCATTCTTTACACAAATCACAAATCCTGTCCAAGTTATTTTGTATCCTCCTACAGTCACTCAACGACGACACCTTCCCGTACACCACAGCATCATCAGCAAACAGCCGCACATTGCTATCCACCCTATCCAAAAGATCATTTATGTAGATAGGAAACAACAGCTGACCTACCACACTTCCCTGGGGCACTCCAGATGATACCCTCACCTCCGATGAACACTCACCTAAATACTTCATTGGGTTAGATTGACGGGCTGACTGTAGATGGAGAGAAGTAGATTTGGACTACGGAAATGCCGACTGGTGTGATCAAAGATGGTGGCTTGCCTTCTCTGTAAATTCACTGTAGGTTTCGATATATTACAGCACTCGACCAGCAGATTCAAGTGACAATTTAGGGAGAGATGAAAGGTGTAGAGAGTGGCTAGGTAGGCGGTGACGTCAGCGTACTGTAGCAGGTAATTTGGAGATGGCGGTTTGGAAATGTCTCCAGTATACAGGATGTAAAGAAGCGGTGAATGGGCAGAGCACTGAGGCACACTTGCAGTGGGGTGAAACCTACGTTGTTGATTTTGGCACTTGTAGGATGGCTGTGAAGGAAGGGCGTTAAAAGGTGGACATAGTTAACTGAGGGTGTGAAGGGCCGTAACCTTAAGAGCAGTCCAGAATGTTACACCCGGTAAAAGACTCTTGGGATATCAAGAGAGACAAATATGGTGGATTTCCGTTTACTTAATTGAGGGCAGATGAAGTGGGTAAAATATGGAACTTGGATGTCAGTGAAGTAGTTGGGACGAAAGCCATATTGCTTGTTGAGACTGGATAAGTGTGTTGCAGGGTGTTGATTAATTCGTTGGGTACGAGTGACTTCAAAGATTTTGCTGAAAACTTACACAAGGGCGATGAGTATAGGTTGAGGTCTGTGAGCGTGGTTTATCAGGGTTCAGGAAGAGGACACTCGATGGTGACTGGCGGCAGCCTGTTAAATAAACGCATATTTGAACATATGATAATTCTGCCCAGCATTTTGAACTATTGAGAGTCTGTAATGAGAGAAGCAGTGAAAGCTAGATAGTGTTGTACAAACTTCAATAGAGACAGCTTCTATGGCATAGTAATAGATGGGGGCGTGCACAGTATACAGAAAGAGCACAGAGAAGTCTTCTCGTACTTTACCGTCCGATGCGATTGATAGCGCTGACAGCAATGCCGGCTTGAGAGCGCGTACATAATCTATGTAAGCCACCACCATACGCACCATTTCCGTGATTTCATCATGACGTAATCCAGGCAATCAGGCGCCGTCCTTTGGACATAGCACACGGAGGATCGTCGCTTTCATAACAGTCATAGCCCTGCCGACGATGATGGTGACAATTTCGGATTTTATCCGAATTTCACGAAGCAAGTTTATCGAGAACTTTTTATGCGTGGACTCAGTCGGGAAAGACTTCGTAGTTAATCTATCAAAGGGACTATTACTGGATATTCCGCCGAATGACAGAATTGTTGTTCAACACAATCCAATCCGCAACTCCTCAAGATTACCTTTCAGTATTTCCGCCCCTTTCTACTATGGTGCCATTCAACCCTTTGTCAGCATCTCTTTACCTACGTCCTCTACTTCTCCTCATACTTGGTCCTCCCTCTTCCCCTTTTTTCACTACTGACCATTAAAATTGCTACACAAGAAGATATGCAGATGATAAACGGGTATTCATTGGACAAATATATTATACTAGAACTGACATGTGATTACATTTTCACGCAATTTGGGTGCATAGATCCCGAGAAATCAGTACCCAGAACAACCACCTCTGGCCGTAAAAATGGCCTTGATATGCCTGGGCATTGAGTCAAACAGAGCTTGGATGGCGTGTACAAGTACAGCTGCCCATGCAACTTCAACACGATACCACAGTTCATCAAGAGTAGTGACTGGCGTATTGTGACGAGCCAGTTGCTCGGTGACCATTGACCATACGTTTTCAGTTGGTGAGAGATCTGGAGAATGTGCTGGCCAGGGCAGCAGTCAAACATTTTCTGTATCCAGAAAGACCTGCACAGGACCTGCAACATGCGCTCGTGCATTATCGTGCTGAAATGTAGGGTTTCGCAGGGATCGAATGAAGGGTAGAGCCACGGGTCGTAACACATCTGGAATATGACGTCCACTGTTCAAAGTGCCGTCAGTGCGAACAAGAGGTGACCGAGACGTGTAACCAATGGTACCCCATACCATCATGCCGGGTGATACGCCAGTATGACGATGACGAATACACGCTTCCAATGTGCGTTCACCGCGATGTCGCCATACACGGACGCGACCATTATGATGCTGTAAACAGAACCTGGATTCATCCGAAAAAATGGTGTTTTGCCATTCCTGCACCCAGGTTCGTCGTTGAGTACACCATCGCAGGCGCTCCTGTCTGTGATGCAGCGTCAAGGGTAACCGCAGCCACGGTCTCCGAGCTGATAGTCCATGCTGCTGCAAACGTCGTCGAACTGTTCACGCAGATGGTTGTTGTCTTGCAAACGTCCCCATCTGTTGACTCAGGGATCAAGACGTGGCTGCCTTATCCGTTACAGCCATGCGGATGAGATGCCTGTCATCTCGACTGCTAGTGATACGAGGCCGTTGGGATCCTGCACGGTGTTCCGTATTACCCTCCTAAACCCACCGATTCCATATTCTGCTAACAGTCATTGGATCTCGACCAACGCGAGCAGCAATGTCGCGATACGATAAACCGCAAGCGCGATAGGCTACAATCCGACCTTTATCAAAGTCGGAAACGTGATGGTACGGATTCCTCCTCCTTACACGAGGCATCACAACAACGTTTCCCCAGGAACGCCGGTCAACTGCTTTTCGTATATGAGAAATCGGTTGGAAACTTTCCTAATGGCAGCACGTTGTAGGTGTCGCCACCGGCGCCAACCTTTTGTGAATGCTCTGAAAAGCTAATCATTTGCATATCAAAGCATCTTCTTCCTGTCGGTCAAATTTCGCGTCTGTAGCACGTCATCGTCGTGGTGTAGCAATTTTAATGGCCAGTAGTGTATTTACCCTTTCTGACTTTTTCGCTTGTCACAAAAGTGAGCCCCCACTTGTACGCCGCCCAGAGAATGCGCCACAGCCTCCATACCGCGGTGAGGCCGCTGTTGGTCGGCGAGTTCTTCCCACCGCCAGCCTGCACGTGTCTGCTGCTGCGGAGGGCCGGCCGCGACGCCTTAATCGCGGCAGCCCGGCCACGCGAGGCGTAATGAGCGGCAGCGCCAGCGCCGTCCCGGTGGGTGGCCAATTGGCTGGCCACGTGGACGGCACGTGACTTCCTGCGACCCGACACTCCTCGCACGTCCGAGGACGCTGGACACCGGCCACCGGCCGAGGTGGACGCGCGGACTGCGGATGTGCACCCTGCTGCTGTCCTCACGACCTTGGGGCTCGTCCGCGAGGCATCCGGCTTCACCGTTGACGATAATAACGGCAGCGTTTCCCAACACTTTTTTACCATATCATCTGGCGCCGAAGAGTCTACGTCGATCATTGACAGGGCCTGGGTCAACGTCCTGTTCCTGATCCTTTCTGGTCCGCCACCTTTTCCAGTTGCGTTCCTCTCTCCGTCGACGTACGAGGGGCGTTTGAAAAGTCCGTGCAAAGACAGAGAGATGGCACCACCGGCGCGTATCGAGGTCATATTTAGTTAGTATCATCTTTGAAAAGAACGCACTCTAAGTTTCAGCCATATTGGTCTGTTTCTTTGTGTCTGGCATTCGTGTGAATCAAGGAATTCGAGTGATTGACAAAAAATGGACGAAAAAGTATTTCGTGTCGTGATTAAACATTACTTTATAAAAGGCAAAACGCCTCAGGAGACTAAAGAGAAGCTTGATAAACATTACGGTGACTCTGCACCTTCGATTAGAACATTTTGTAAGTGGTTTCAAAATTTTCGGAGTGCCCATATGGGCACAAGTGATGCTGAACGTTCTGGACGCCCTGTGGAGGTTACGACCCCAGAAATCATTGATAAAATCCATGATGTGGTGATGGATGACGGAAGAGTTAAGGTGCGTGAGATTGCTAGTGCTGTGGGCATCTAGAGTGAACGGGTACATAATATTCTGCATAAACATTTGGACATGAGAAAGCTATCCGCAAGATGGGTTCCGCGATTGCTCACGCTTGACCAAAAACGGAATCGTGTGAAGTGTTGCAGGGATGGTTTGCAGCTGTTCAAGAATCCGCAGGACTTTAAGCATTGTTTCGTAGCTGTGGATGAAACATGGGTACATTACTATACTCCCGAGACCAAAGACCAACCTAAACAATGAGTTACCAAGGGCGAATGTGCAACAAAAAAGGCGAAGACCATTCCCTCGGCCGGAACGGTTATGGCGACTGTCTTTTGGGATTCGCAAGGGATAATCCACATCGACTATCTGGAAAACGGTAAAAGTATTACAGATGCATATTATTCATCGTTATTGGACCGTTTGAAAACCGAGCTGCAAGAAAAACGCCGGCAATAGGACCCCAAAAATGTCCTTTTCCATGACGACAGTGCACCAGCACACACCTCAGCAGTTGGGGTGACAAAATTCATGGAAATACGATTTCAACTCGTTTCACATTTCCCCTATTCTTCAGACTTGGCTCCCTAATTTTAAGAAATAGCTTGCGGGACAAGGATTTTATTCAACGGAGGAGGTGATTGCAGCAACTAATAGCTATTTTGTAGACTTGGACAATTCCTGTTATTCGGAAGGGATCAACAAATTAGAACAGCGTTGGATGAAGTGTATAAGTCTAAAAGGAGACTATGTCGAAAAATAAAAAGGTTTATGTGGTGTCACCGCCAGACACCACACTTGCTAGGTGGTAGCCTTTAAATCGGCCGCGGTCCGTTAGAATACGTTGGACCCGCGTGTCGCCACTATCAGTGATTGCAGACAGAGCGCCGCCACACGGCAGGTCTAGAGAGACTCCCTAGCACTCGCCCTAGTTGTACAGCATACTTTGCTAGCAATGGTTCACTGTCTACTTACTCTCTCATTTGCAGAGACGACAGTTTAGCATAGTCTTCAGCTACGTCATTTGCTACGACCTGGCAAGGCGCCATATTCAGTTACTAGAATGTATTCTGAACAGATAATATCGTGAATCATGTACCGTCAAGAGCGACGTTCATCATTAATTGATTAAAGTTAAGTATCAAACTAATTACGTCCGCTTTCTGAATTCTAATTCCTTGTCATGTTCCACACCTCACGTCAGTATAGTTCTTCCCTCCTCACGCCAGCCTGCGTGACCTAAAACGCGTGCATTTCGGCCTCCTCTCGTAACACGGTGTTGGCTCTTCCGCCAACACAACAGTTTACCCCAAACACGTTGGCCCTGTGGTAAGACACTTGACGTTTATTGGGGAGGACAGCATTTGGAATCACCATCCGGCCATTCATATTTAGGTTTGCCACGATTTTCCTGTATCCTTTAACGAACATTTCAGAACTGTTCTTTGGAAAAGTCGTGACAGATTTCTTCATCCAGCCTTCCCTGTCCAGGTATATACTCCAACGGCCTCGTTGATTGAACATTAAACTCTAATCCTCCTTCCTTCATCGAGCTACTCGTTTACGTTGCCAAGCTGTTTTGGCTACCCTAGAATCACGAACGCATTGCAAGTGCAGTCTCCAGCAGTACCTGTATTTCATCATTTTATCGATATTGCGTCCAAATTCCAGTTCATCTCGTATGTCTTCTCCGCTTTTGTGATCAAGCAAAAGACATACTACGTATCGTAGGAAATTCAGTTTCGTTCGCCTCTATTTGTTACTGTCCCGTTTTCACTTATATGTATTAAGAATGGTACTGTAATTACATTATACGAGTAAAGTTTCTCTCCTCTTTTGTAGCCTGTCATTAGTTGCACTGTCCCCATCATACTTCTAATGTTGCTGCGTTTGTTGTATGGTTTCATTGATTTATGATATATGATGTGAAAAACACATGAAAATTCAGATACGCAGTCAATGAATTCGTTGTTAGTAACGCTTCGCGTTTATACTGTGGAAGACCATTGTTTGTTTTACTCTGTAGACTTAAATAATACTGTTGTGCCATGTTTGTCTCGCAGCATAAAAGCAAGCAAAGCAAAGCTCCGCGGTCTGACCCAAACGGGCCACTGGAATCCGACAGCCGTGTCATCCTCAGCCAATGGCGTTATTAGGGTACGGTATGGGCGGTGGGGTGGGTGGGTAGTGGGGACAGCACACCGCTCACCTGGCAGTTGTCGGCTTTCTTGACCTTGGAGCCGCTACTTCTTATTCAAGTAGCTCTTCGGCTGTCCTCTGGAGGTAGAGTGGATCACGTTCATTTCTTCCCACCCGGGAAAAAACCTTGGCAATACTTGAAATCGAGTAAGGGTCTTTCTAGCAGCCGCCATATTCCAACGATTTTGTCTATATGCAGCTCAAATAGTCTGCATGACAAAGGGCACTCTTGTCTGACTCCTTGTTTATATTAGCAGTGAGCTGAAACGAAATGTGCGTGTGGCGAAGGCCTCCCGTCGGGTCGACGAGTCACCTGTTGAAAGTCCTTTTAGTTTAATCTACTTAAACAACTTGCGTGTCGATGACGATGAAGTGATGGTGACAACATAATACCCACTCCCAGAGCGGGGAAAATCTCCGACCCGGCGGGTCCCTCTCATGAAATTCTGTCTCGCTGACCACTCAGCTATGGAGTGGACGGTTTCATTTGTTCTTGTTCTTACAGTTACTACTGTAGCTCAGTTTTCCTTACTAAGTCTTGTAAAAATACCATAGACTTTTTAAACCTTCGAAGCCTTTTCGTACGTAACAAACAAACTGTATAAGGCGTTTTGAACCCTCCTTGGTTTGTGTCATCTAGGTAAATGAAAATACAATCAGCAAAGAAATCTTCGCTTTCAAAATCCATTTTGGGTTTTTGGTTAAAGATTTGCAAAATGAATATTACTCAGTATCTTAGCATACACTCTGTAGCAAAAGTTCAGTAACTGCAACATTTAATTTTCTAATCTATCCTAGATGTCAAATAATAGCTTCATTTCATTCGTCAGATGTGAAAGTTTTAACCAATATGCATTTATAAAATTTAGTGTTCTGTGGGGTTTTGGTTAACTTTTTCCGCAGAAAAATTGTTCTCGGATTTCGTCGCTAGACTCTGGTATCGTCTGGGTACCTGTGTGGCGTCGCTGGCAACATTGTAAAAAGAGAGAAAAGGCAACACAGACGTTCTTTTTCTCAGAGCGGCATTGTTCTCTTTTTGTAAACATGAGTGAGCGCATGAAGCCAAACTATTCTTTTGATTTTCACAGTTTTTGTGCTTTTATAGATTGACTGCGAGTGGTAATACTGACCACAGGGTGGACAAAACTTGGTATAATACGTTTGTTCTGCATTTTTGTGTTTCAAAATGTACGGAAGGCGCGTAAGATCTGGAACAATGCATACAATTTACTCTTTACACTAGTCTTTTGTATTCACTTCGTATTGCTTTATTGTTGTTGTTAACTTTGAATAATACATCTATCTCCCGTAAAAAGTGTTTTTGATATTACTTTGAACTGTCCAGAACGAATTCATTGTATTTGCTTGATTAGTGTAAGTGACTCATTGATTCGTATAACTGCCTCTGTTTCCGTTGGTTTCTCATTTCTCCAGGTAGTGTATATAGTACTGTTAAATCACCACAATGTCTCAGCATTTTATTAATCTCTGATTTTCAGTTCTGCTTAAGATCCATCGCCTTTATGACGAACATTCGGATTCCGGCTGTATTTAATTTTCAGCAAAGCAAAGAGAAAAGTGTGAACAAAAAAGACATTAAGAGTGAGTCCAGTTTCTCATCTTGTATATGAAAGCGTTTCAGTATAAATTGATGTATGAAGTGAGAGTACTGTACTTTTAAGAAACCAGGATATAGCATCTAGCGAATCTCTTCATGATTATTACTAAATGATTTTTCGGTCCTTTCTTGTAGCTGGAAACTTTTCGGGATCTACTTGTTTCACATTCTATTGTGGAATATGTTTGACAGTGAGTAAAGAACATTTTCATCACTTTTCATTCTTTGATGACTACAGAAAATGAGATACTGAATGAACAAGCTTCCAAAAAGAAAAGGGCAGAAATTATTGTTTGTTCAGTTTTTCACTATTTTCAACAGTCCACAAAATACAGATTTTTTTCTCCTTCCTATGATAAATTAAAAGCTGTCAGAGGAAAATGCACAATAACACTGATACCTAATTCATTACTTGATAAGAAATATAGTTTTAACGCTTAACGTGAAGCTTTGAATAGTTATTTTGGTGTCGATTGATCCATATCACTCTAATATTGAACAATGAAAAGTAGATCAATACAAATCAGTCATACAAAGAGTTTCTCAACAATCTGGATAACCATTACGCAGGATCCATCTTTTGACAGAAATTTATTTATACTTTCTGTAACTGTTGGGATGCAGAACAATTTTCGTATTCAGTATCCACGAAATAAACTTCTGAGAGGAATGACGAAAGCACTTACCTTTGTATCCAGTGCTGTTGTTGCACAGGGCAACGGTGTTAGCAAGTCCAGCCATCTTGTTTGCCGAGAATTACTCCAGCTAACTTTTAGAAGCAAGCAACATTCTAGTAAGTTCACCTGTCTTTAGGAACTGGGAACATACTGAAAGGTGCCTTTCATGCATCGTAGCAGTGCACCATGCGCGGCATAAGTCACAGTCAGTCACGAGCTACCTCTTGTTGCGAAAGGAGGTGCTAGTACACAGTACATCTTGCCGCAAGGCCAAAAGCTTTGACTTAAGCCGGCCAATAGTACATCTAGGCCGGAGAATTCCAGCATGTTGCCCTTCCCAGGACACTGTAGCAAGCAGTATTTAAGGCATTTGTCTCTAATATAGACGCATTAGACCAGCAAACTTCGGCGTAAAGGGGAGACCTTTAGCACTCACTTTAGGAATTATATAACATTCAAGTTAGGTAAAATGGTGTCCCTCCTTGCATCTCTCTTGCATGTGAGTTCACGTGCAAATACTTCGTCTTTGTTCACATTTTGTATTGATTCAGAACACTTGGTGATCTGAATCCCTCTCTATGCTTGACATCTGTAAATTCAAATGGCTTACAGGTAGCCCCTCCCACCAGCGACAGTGTTTTCAAGTGATATGTAATGTTATTTCTCTTGTGGTCCTGAAATGTTCGGAAGGGATTTAAATGCTCCAAGTTCGTTCGTAATCATCATGGCGAAATTGTACCCTTGTAACCTCCTTTTTTCTGTCTCCTCTTCCATTGCTGTTTCTTCTCTACTTCCCTTTCATTTTCTCCTCTTCCACCTGTTTCTCTTGCAGTTTCCACAGCGCATGTGTATCGAATGTTAGTTTGTAAGATTCACTAGGCTACCGTTCAACTAATATTACGTTCATAGCAAATTTGAACTATCGTACCATAAGTTTGTTTCTTCTGCTACACCGTTTTACGCACGTTCAGTATCGAAACGTATACCTAAGTTCTACGGAAAGGAAAAAAATAAACAACGATTGCCATTACGTCATATGATAATTTCCTACCAGTATTTCCGTTTCCCTTGCATCAGAAAATGTATCATCTTACAAAACTGACTTTTTAAGAGATTGTAACCTACTCATGTAACTATTCCCAACGAGACAGTCTGTACGATCATATCCACTGTCAAGCACTTTTCACTATTATCAATTTGACAGGAAACCGAAGGCATTTTAAAACGTCAGCAAAGAATTACAAAGACGGTAACTAAATATTGTTTAATCTTTAGATCGTAGAATCTAACGTATAAGTATGAGCTGTTGCAATTCCTTTTAAGAACAAATTAATGTATTTTTCATCAATAATGTGAAATAATTGTATTTTTTGCCTCGTACCATGATATGGTTGTATGATACTGCACGCATCTTTACGCATATAATACGCCACCTATTTAATAAGGTGTTGGCATATGCTAATACACCAGACGCCTATGAATCATTAGGCAACAGTCTGTAATCTTTTGTCCCTAAGCTTTTCTATGACTAGTATGTGCTACCCTAAACTTCCAGTAGTCATGGTTCAAATGGCTCTGAGCACTATGGGACTAACTTCTGAGGTCATCAGTCCCATAGAACTTAGAACTACTTAAACCTAACTAAGGACATCACACACACCCATGCCCGAGGCAGGATTCGAACCTGCGACCGTAACGGTCGCGCGATTCCAGACTGTAGCGCCTAGAATCGCAAGGCCACATCGGCCGGCCTTCCAGTAGTCATGAAGATGCTCCAGAAATACAGTATACTGAATCTATTGGAACAAAACGTAGAACACCCAAAACGAAGGGGAACGTGCATGTCGGGAATCTATTATACAGGGTGATTCAAAAAGAATACCACAACTTTAGGAATTTAAAACTCTGCAACGACAAAAGGCAGAGCTAAGCACTATCTGTCGGCGAATTAAGGGAGCTATAAAGTTTCATTTAGTTGTACATTTGTTCACCATTTCAGCCAATAAAGTTTTTGGTCCCTTTTTCTTCGAAGGTGCTACTGTAACTGGACTACAGTATCTGGAGATGTTAGAGAATTGGCTGTTCCCTCAGCTCGAACAAGAAGCACAACAATTCATATTTCAGCAGGATGGAGCGCCACCACATTGGCACTTATCTGTCCGTAACTACCTGAACGTCAACTACCCGAGGCGATGGATCGGCCGCCAGGCAGCCCGTGACAGAGCACTTCATCACTGGCCTCCAAGAAGCCCTGATCTTACCCCCTGCGATTTTTTCTTATGGGGGTATGTTAAGGATATGGTGTTTCGGTCACCTCTCCCAGTCACCATTGATGATTTGAAACGAGAAATAACAGCAGCTATCCAAACTGTTACGCCTGATATGCTACAGAGAGTGTGGAACGAGTTGGAGTATCGGGTTGATATTGCTCGTGTGTCTGGAAGGGGCCGTATTGAACATCTCTGAACTTGTTTTTGAGTGAAAAAAAACCTTTTTAAATACTCTTTGTAATGATGTATAACAGAAGGTTATATTATGTTTCTTTCATTAAATATACATTTTTAAAGTTGTGGTAATCTTTTTGAATCACCCTGTATATCTCTGTTACCTAAAAACGCGTTCCGAAACCCACCTAAAGCCTCTTGGCAGTCTCACAATAAGGACAGAGGAAACGCCAGTGCACACTACGTCCTTGTGAAAGCAAGTATTCCGCATGCGTTCGCGTCGCTCGGAAAGGATCCGAAACAATAACCATTCATCATGGCGCCGCCGAGCACGGGAAACAAACCTGTGACAGCTGCGCGGAGCATAATGGCCAGGGTGTACCGGACGCGGCGCGCGCAGAACACATGGTCCTCTCTTCTCTGTCCTGCGTACAGGCATGCACGCACTCACGCATACAACGCATGCAGGCACACACCCACTAGCGGAGACTGTGCGGCGAGAGGAGAGGGGGGCGGGTGGAGGGGGAGCAACTTGTGGCGGGGAGGGGAAGGTGATGTGACGTTTGCCTTCCGAGCGACATGTGTTGCCTCATCCATCTTAATTCGTCCCAGCGGTAGTTACACCATTTAGGGCAGTTAGGCGAACGAGTGTGACGCGAAGAACAAATGTCTGCAAACTTGTCTTCCCTGGAGGACTCTCTGCACTGTCCTTATTCTGCTGTTGGGGAGCCTCTGGAAAGACAGATCAGACCCGGCAACTGGGTTAACTTTGCCATAAGGAGAAAGATCTTTCTGTTCGACGCTTCTGGTAAAGTCACATTACTGTGTATTTCGCGCAGAGATGATAATTCTAACCTTGGTACATAATTCTGGAAGAAGTTCCACACTGCTGTTAGAGCCCGCAAAATGAACTAAACACCTGGCTGTGATGGCAGCACACGAGTTTTCTCCTGAGAAACGTGGAGTGAAGGTAGTAACGGCGTATACAGTTCGTCCAAAAAGTTTCGAGAATGATTTTATTCCTGCCGTATGAGCGACATCAGCACAGCAACTGCGTTGGCAGCCTGAGCTACAACACAGGTGCATTCAGTCACTCAGTTGTGAGCAGGCAGTGTTTAGTAATCAGTCAACGTCGTTGTGTTACATATCGCAGTGAAACGACATCTCTAAATCAAATGTTAAAGACATTTTCCAGAGTGTTTTGAAAAAGAGAGAAATGTAAGACAAGTTTGTACCGCACACTTTGACTCTAGAACAAACATAACCACGTGTACGCCTGCAGCGACTTGACTGATACGAAAAATTCTTTTCTGAAAAAAAAAAACCAGAAGAAAACATCACGGTGCCGGGACTTGGAGTTGTCAGTGAGAACCTACCACACAACGAGAAATTGTGGAAACTGACACGAAGGTTCAACGCTTTGACGACGTAACATTCAGTCTAATGTTAAGAGTGAAGTGAACAACACCCCAAAGAAAGACTTTTCTTACAGTTCCACATGGTTGTATGAACGTTCTGTGTGTTGGACTACAGTGGTCGGGGGGAGGGGTGGGGAGGGTTGAAGTATGTACAACCTGATACATTGAAACCATCGACTTAACTTCCTCCATGTCTAATTAATCCAGTCACGGAAGTTTTTGGTCTGACGGGATATTCTCCGGTATTCTTACAAATGAAGAACTAAAATCCTACGTTTCCGTTTACATCTATTCTTCTTTTACATATGTACTCCAGAAATCAGTGTATGATGTATTACGAAGAGCACTACATGAACCACTGTCATTCTCAGCCTTTCCTGTTCCAACTGCGAATGACTGGCCGAAGGAAGGATTGTTGCTAAGCCTCCGTTAAAAGTTTAATATTTCTGGTTTTACCTTCATCAACGTTTCGCGAGGTATACTTCGGATGAAGCAACATATCGGTTGACTCTTCTGGGAACATAAACTCTCGAATTTTTGGCACTAAATCACATCGCGGTTCTCGACGTTTTTGCTGTAGCGTCTGCCAGTGAAGTTGGCTGAGCATCTATGTGACGCTTTCGGTTTTATTAAAAAAATTTAGTGAAACGTCCTGCTCTTCTTTCGACCTTCTCTACTTCATCTGTCAAGCCTATCCGGTACGGGTCCCGGAATGACGAATAATATTCAAGTATCGGTCGCACGAGTGCGTTGTAGGCTGCTTCCTCCGATGTTGACCTCCGGAGGATTCTTCCCATAAATCTGTCTTGGATGTGCGTTTCCTGTGATTACTGTTACGTGGCAGTTCCACTTTAAATCACCCCGTATGCATACTTCCACATTAATCGATGTGACTGCTTCAAGTGTTTGTTCGACAATTCTGTTATAAAACAATAACGTGTTTTTCTGGTTATTTAAAGTCAGGACAACACATTCGTTTATGCTGAATGTCAACTGCCTGTTCGTTCACCAAGCGTCGATTCCTGTGCAGGCCTTCCCGCATTTCGCTACAACATTCTATACACCAGTGTCCTGCATAGTGTTGCCCTCTACCAAAACTACTGTTCGGTAGTTTTGACACACTACATAAATGATGCACTAAATGGTAATATTACCGATAGTATAGGTAGAATTGGTAGGAAAAGAAATATAAATCCATGTCCAAGAGAAAAATGGGAGCCGATGACTTCCCTTTGTTTTTTGTTTGGTCGGTTGTTTGTTTTGCACATAATTAGAACCGTACATCATTCAGTGTTGGTCAGTTGCGCGTTTCATGTCTTTACGGGATATAAATTGCAATTTATAAATAATAAATGCTGATCAAATACGTTACGCGGTTTTATAGCACCGAAGCAGTTACTTTTGGTACAAGTATAATTTACATGCACAAACACAAACAGGTATACTTATTATTGTTCTTATTTTGTACTCAAGAGAACATTGTTCAACATATCGAAGACTGCATCACCTATTATTGTTGATAAATTCGAAAGTTGCTTACGAATACATGTTTTATGTAAGTTCGACGAAGCATTGAAGCAATGCTTGATACAATTTTCTTTCGCAGTTTTTCCTTACTTTACCTTTTCGATGAGGAAATTGCGTTTCCTAGCGCTGTATGATAAATATGTATAGTTTTCTTTATTTTTCCTATAACGTCCCTCTATTTCTCGTTACAAATCACAAGTTTCAAATAAAACACAAGTAAAACATTGAAAACATATTTGCTATAAATACTGTTTATTTCTAAGTAACAGGCATCATGATAACAGTGTAAAACAAAAATGTTCTGTAAGTTATTCGGCCTTTTACATATCCTCACTCAGTTTCTTGATGGTTCGCCGTTTTCAGTTTCTAGGGGATTCTAGTAAAAGACTGATCGCATACCTAATGAAAGCGAACGTTTTGAGGTAACGCCCACTACGTATGCAACACAACGAACTTAGAGGTAACGTGGGTACGACTTAAACTGACCAAAGCTACTGGGACAAATGCCATAGTCTATGCTTACTTAAGGTAGTATGCGGAAGCCTACAGTGTTTTTACAACTCTAGTCCTGAGTACAGATCGGCTGTAAGGCTGTTGGAAACTGCCAGCAAACGCTTCGTGTGGAATCGCCGTGGTCACGCCGCAATGTCTGCGAAGCGTCAGCGTTTCGGGGCTAATTTAAGGACGGGAAACGAAAAGATCTGGAGAATCAGAAGGGCGTCGATGAAAGAACAGTCACCTTGCGTTGAGCGAGAAAGTTGAGCACACCGTCAGGTGGCTTGAGGAGTATGGATGTAGATGTAGATGTAGAAACAATGCTGGCACCTTGGTCTCGTAATACTTCCTGCACACTATTAGTACGACGACATTCATTCAGAGTGTAATGTGTATGAATCCACGTTACCTCTGAATAAACCATTTAATTTTTCCGTAAAAATCTAACGTGCTATGCCTACTTTGCACCTTCGTAGCCTCTCCCGCAAATGACTACTCATATATTCTGGCATCTCTTTAAACCAAGTCTCACAGACCTGACAATTTTTCTGAGTGTACGTTGCCCGCTTTGAAGTCCTGTTCTGTTAGAAAAGAGCTGCGAAGTTTCCCCAAAGTTGATACTTCATTGCTGTCTTCTCAGTATGGGAGAAACTACTACCTAATGCAGTGGTCGTCAAACTACGGCCCGCGGTCCGCTAGCGACCGGAATCAATTATTCGCATCGCCTGCGGTTCTGAGCCGTATTTCGCAAGGTGCGTCTGAAGAGTTACGTGAATGGTCTCAGAGAATAAAGGAAACAAGGGTTACAAGCAGAATACCTTTACTGGTCTTCAGAGTAATCATCATTAGCTGCAAAACACTTCTGAGATCAGCTGAAAAGCTGTTGGAAACTGTCAGCAAACGCTTTTTGTGGAATCGATGGAAGCGCCGTGGTCACGCCACAATGTCTGCGAAACGTCAGCGTTTCGGGGGTAGTTTAAGGACGGGAAACAAAAAGATCTAGAGAATAAGAAAGGCGTTGAAGAACAGTCACCTTGCGTTGAGCGAGAAAGTTGAGCACGGGTACGTTGCGGGTATCCAATAACGTGTGACCAAGGTGCTTCGAGCGACTTCGTAATGGTGATTACTTTGGAAGCCGGTAAAGGTAGTATTTTGTGACTCTCCTTTTCTTTATTTTCTGAGATCGAACTTTTCAGACATGCCTTGTATAAAAATATGCAGCTAGCAACCAACAGCCGAATTCAAAAACGTTAACTGACGTTAAGAGATTCTTAAGAAGCTAGTTTTCCTGCTTATTGACAAACAAGAATACAGAGACAGAAATATTTTAAGTTGTGCTCAGCTTAAACTGACGTGATGAACTCGTCCGTGAGCTAATTAAAGTTCGCCATTTATCTCATGAGCAACAGGGGTAAACAGCGCGGTCATTGCGCGCTTAGAGAATGTTTCACTGTTTGTTTTGCAGTAGGGACAGCTTACGGGCAAGAGCGAGTTGTACCGATTAGCTCCTATAGTACGAATTTCGTCACGGACGTTACATGGATTCGTGAATACAAATTATGAAGATGATGATCTCAAAAGACGGTACGTATTTGTTACAAAGAATACGAAATTAAACTAAGGCTGCTATAATACAGCACAGAGAATACTGGCATTCAAAACATTTTGTAAACATTTGTGATTGTGTCTCATATTGCATAATGCTTTTAAAGAGAAGTACAATTACCGTTATTAATCAATCATCCGCTTACACAGACAATACAGTAAAACCTCACCAAGCAGTTATAATGACCCAAATTTGGGTTCGCCGAGGCTGGCAGCAATCTCACACAGAAAATAGACGATAGGAAGTGTTTCGAATGGTGCCGAATTTTAATGATCAGTACTTGAGGGTCTGACGCCAATTTTTCGGGTCCTTACTGGTCTGCTGGGAGCTTACAGCATGCTAGTTTAAGTAGGTTACCAATAATAATGAAATCGGTACAAATGAGACCCGAAGTGCCGCCAAACAGTGTCAGTATTGGCTCTCGAACGGAAACATTTGACGATCACAGTCCTAATGAAACATTTACCTACGTCGTCGTTCTCTGGGACAGTTACTTGAAACCCACAACGTTCGGCTTTGTTCCCTTCGTGACGTAATTAGAACACTATCCACCAACATTTTTTTAAAACATTGCTTGCCTGTTCTGGCAGCTTCTCCATCAGCACTGTCACTCGGTTTTCTTTCTCATCGTCTATAAATTTAGTCGTGTTAACAGAAATTCGTCCTGACTATCCGCTAAGGCACTTTCCGCTATTAGTTTCCATGCTTGCAGTGCGATGTAGCGACGCGCACTACTTTGAATTGGTGCGCTACTCTATCTAGTCACGTGACAAATTTCGTTCCCCGTTCAGCGTAGTCTACGGTGCGCTTTGTCCAGTAATAGTTACGCAATGTTTACAGAAAATGTAACATAGTATTTTAATTGTAGATAGGCACAACAAAAAGATGTTTCAAAATGAGCTTTCAGCCGCCAATGCCTTTGTCGAAAATGAATAAAACACACACACACACACACACACATACACACACACACACACACACACACACACAGACACACACACACACACACACACACGCACGCACTCGCACGCTAATTCAACTCACACACACACATGACCACAGTCTCTGGCAGCTTAAGGCAGACCAAACTCCATCTCCGCTATAGCGCGGCCCCTCCCAGCGGACGATCGAGTCCTCCCTCGGGCATGGATGTGTGTGTTGTTCTTAGCATAAGTTACGTTAAGTAGTGTGTAAGATGACCTCAGCAGTTTGGACCCTTAGGAATTCACACACATTTGAACATTTGATTTCCGCTATATGGTGAAAAGCAACTGTCCTTTTCATAATACTGCTAGATTTCATTCTGGATTTTCCATTGTTTGATAAAACTTTAATTGATTAAGCTGACATTGTCACGAAAGTTACGTTAATGTATTGACTCCACCTTCTGAACCTGACTACAGTTTGATGATATTATATTTAAATATGAATTATCTTATATTGACCTGTACGTGAGAAATCAAGATTCTGGCCCATACACTAGTTGATAGGGGAGGAAACGTACATAGCAGCACCCTCTTCTGTTTTAGACTTAAAGACTTAAGGAAAAATTCTAGAACTTTTATCCTAATTAACAACTGTAGCAAGTTTTCTAAATTATAGGAGGCAAAACGTCTATTAATACCAGTTATTTCTATTCTAAAACGGAAGACTCAATACTAGGCTAAAAATGGTGTGAAAATACGCTTCGGCGCATCTAAGTGTGCGCACATTTGGCGCATAACACATCTGAACCACACTTCCCCGCTTGTGTCTTGAAATAATATTTCGTCACAAAAGACACAAGTAGCATCTGTCTGACCTGGTGTAGCTCCGTCCTTGATTTCTAGTCATTATCGATGCCCAAAATCGAAGTATCGCTGGAGTGTGATGAAGAATCGAATGGTTTCGTGGCTTGTCTGTTTTCTGAAGGCCTTTGGTCTTATCAACCATGCTTGCTGGACGGCCTCAAACACCAGAAAAACTCAACGATATCTTGTGGCTAGCACTTTCGTCAAGCGAGTTGGTCAACTGCTCCTTTGCTCCCCTGAGTAATGGCTCTCTTCTTAATGTTGGGAACAGGAGGTATGACGAATGCAGAAACTGCATTTGAAGTCCCTATGAAATACTGCAGTGTTTCAGTTGGGACCCATACTTACACCAATCTCACTTAAGTAAGATGGTCACGTCACATGTAACCTTTGGATGTAGATGACTAAAGAACTGTTCCTGAAAGTAGCATAGGATCCTATGAAATTAACCTAGCCACAGAGGGCATGCAAAGAAAACTATTTCACATACCTGCCATGAGTTTACAGTCTAGAAGAAACACCAGTTCACACTGGAGTCAACGCTGCATCCACACCACTTGAAAAAAGACTCCAACTGCTCACTACTCTCTTCTATCAAGAAACGGCACTGTTTACAATCCTGGTGACCAATATGCAGCATTGTAAGTGGGCTCCTTCTGTGACGGCAGCGCTGTGTAGCGCTTTGCATTGGATCTCTGACTGCAGTTCGTTTCTAAGAGAGTCTGTGGGTGCTTGGACTCGTTGTTTGGAAGATAATCGCCAATAGTGTCGGGCAGTTGGAAGTTAGTCGCCAGAAGTGATAGAAGTACTGTTGGGCAGTTGGAGGTGAACAGCCAGCAGTGATGGATGTTAAATGTGTGAAGTTAGCATTGATGGAGTGTAGAGGTCTGAAGTGTTAGGGTAGGCTAACGATCTGGAAGTATCCGACCTGAAGACTGAAAATTATTCATGATTATACAGGGTGTTTCAAAAATGACCGGTATATTTGAAACGGCAATAAAAACTAAACGAGCAGCGATAGAAATACACCGTTTGTTGCAATATGCTTGGGACAACAGTGCATTTTCAGGCAGACAAACTTTCGAAATTACAGTAGTTGCAATTTTCAACAACAGATGGCGCTGCAAGTGATGTGAAAGATATAGAAGACAACGTAGTCTGTGGGTGCGCCATTCTGTACGTCGTCTTTCTACTGTAAGCGTGTGCTGTTCACAACGTGCAAGTGTGCTGTAGACAACATGGTTTATTCCTTAGAACAGAGGATTTTTCTGGTGTTGGAATTCCACCGCCTAGAACACAGTGTTGTTGCAACAAGACGAAGTTTTCAACGGAGGTTTAATGTAACCAAAGGACCGAAAAGCGATACAATAAAGGATCTGTTTGAAAAATTTCAACGGACTGGGAACGTGACGGATGAACGTGCTGGAAAGGTAGGGCGACCGCGTACGGCAACCACAGAGGGCAACGCGCAGCTAGTGCAGCAGGTGATCCAATAGCGGCCTCGGGTTTCCGTTCGCCGTGTTGCAGCTGCGGTCCAAATGACGCCAACGTCCACGTATCGTCTCATGCGCCAGAGGTTACACCTCTATCCATACAAAATTCAAACGCGGCAACCCCTCAGCGCCGCTACATTGCTGCACGAGAGACATTCGCTAACGATATAGTGCACAGGATTGATGACGGCGATATGCATGTGGGCAGCATTTGGTTTACTGACGAAGCTTACTTTTACCTGGACGGCTTCGTCAATAAACAGAACTGGCGCATATGGGGAACCGAAAAGCCCCATGTTGCAGTCCCATCGTCCCTGCATCCTCAAAAAGTACTGGTCTGGGCCGCCATTTCTTCCAAAGGAATCATTGGCCCATTTTTCAGATCCGAAACGATTACTGTATCACGCTATCTGGACATTCTTCGTGAATTTGTGGCGGTACAAACTGCCTTAGACGACACTGCGAACACCTCGTGGTTTATGCAAGATGGTGCCCGGCCACATCGCACGGCCGACGTCTTTAATTTCCTGAATGAATATTTCGATGATTGTGTGATTGCTTTGGGCTATCCGAAACATACAGGAGGCGGCGTGGATTGGCCTCCCTATTCGCCAGACATGAACCCCTGTGACTTCTTTCTGTGGGGACACTTGAAATACCAGGTGTACCGCCAGAATCCAGAAACAATTGAACAGCTGAAGCAGTACATCTCATCTGCATGTGAAGCCATTCCGCCAGACACATTGTCAAAGGTTTCGGGTAATTTCATTCAGAGACTACGCCATATTATTGCTACGCATGGTGGATATGTGGAAAATATCGTACTATAGAGTTTCCCAGACAGCAGCGCCATCTGTTGTTGAAAATTGTAACTACTGTAATTTCGAAAGTTTGTCTGCCTGAAAATGTACTGTTGTCCCAAGCATATTGCAACAAACGGTGTATTTCTATCGCTGCTCGTTTAGTTTTTATTGCCGTTTCAAATATGCCGGTCATTTTTGAAACACCCTGTATATCTTTGTACTGAATGCCAATGACGATTTATATTCGTGTCTGAACTGGATGTCACATTATTAAGGTAAAAAATACATTATTTGGTTCGCAACAAAATCTTTCCTTTGCTGGCCACATGCCTATTAGTAGTTATTGGCTTTAGTAGTTAGAATCTTTTATTCAGCTGGAAATATTGACGATCGCTGTATTGCAGTAGCTCGCATAATGAAGATTTTTGCGAGGTAAGTGCTTAATGAAATGTGTAGGTTATTGTTAAGATTTCTTTTTAGCCAGGGCCATTCTTTTGAATTAATTATTTGAAGTCAGATTGTAATTTGTTTTTTTTATCAGTCAGAAGGCGTTGCGGTAGAATATTGTGGGCCATTGTCGACATGATAAGAAAAGGTAAAGAGAAAGTAGGCTCAGTACGTTCAGTTTTGCTCAGCTGTTTCACAATCAGACAACGTAGAAGTTCCATATTCTCAGTCATTCAGCAATTTAAGTACTGATTCACAAATTTAAATACAGAAATTTCAGAATCTATCACACCCCCTTTGGGGAGGGGTGCCAATATTTAGACCTGTGCTCGTTTTCACATCGTATCCACGGTTGTGGACTCCATAAATTGAGCATTTTCGTATGGCTATGCACCATCTTTTTCTTATTACTACATTCATTCATGATCACGTTGGTTCCTTTCCGCATGAATCATCTGAGTACAAATGACAGTTCTGCCAATGCACAATCCTTGTATACCCTGTGTAAGCCGTACTATCGCTATCTGGGTGTTTGCATACGAGTTTAGTCACCTCAGTGTGTGTGAAATACTTTTCATGCATTACAAAGAGCTTTTATTCTCCAGTCCTGGAAGTAACCCTTGCGTTTAAAAAAAAAAAAAAAAAAAAAAAAAACTTCGAATTACAGAGATGAAGATGCTCTTCTTCACTTTTTTTTACAGATAGTAAGAAAGAGAGGGAAAGAGAGAGAGAAAGTGAGAGATGGAGAGAGCAAGAAAGACAGAAAGTGCGAGAGGGAAAGGGAAAGGAAGAGAGGAGAGAGGAAGTGTATGTGCATTCGAGAGAGAAAGAGAGAGAGAGAGAGAAATTTGTATGTACCTAATGAATTACACTAACGCTACGAATCAGAAGAAAGAGTAGTAGGTAGTGCAGCGTAACTCCAGTGTACGCGGAAACAGTCGAGGAGAGCCGTAGCACGTTGGTGTGGTGGGGTGGTGCGCCGCTATATGCTGGAAGTGACAGCGGACGTATTGAAAGGGACGGTTCTCCTGCGCTCGGCCGGCACTCTGCTCTTCCGTCCGCACTCGGCCTTCCTCCCACCGCTCTCGACAGATGGAGAATGCGCCACGGCACAGTGCTCTGCCACGAGGGACGCATGAGGCGCTGACCGCAGCCGGCTGTACTTGATAGCGCCGCCAGTGATAGCAGGCCTCTGCCGAATCATTCATTAAATGTTTTCATTACAAATTGCTGCAACAGAAAGGAAATGATGCATATTTCCCTCGAAAATTTTTGAGAGCGTTATGGTGCTGAATGACCTCATTAGTCAGTGGACTGCGGGAGAAAAAGAGACCGGATGAAAAATCGTAAGACGATTTACAAGAGCCTGATATGTAGTAGTTAGGTTACACTCTGCACGGAATGTATTCTACAACAGTGCGAATACATCAGTGAGTGGTGTGCAATTACGTCTGTGTCCCAGGAAATTTCTTGGGTGCTATGAAACCACTCAGATTGCTGACTTAGGGAGGGAAAGTACTTGAGAGATTTAGCTAACCACCTGATGTTTGAGAAGTCGATCAGTTGTAGAATTTTGGAACACATATTATGTGCGAGTATAATGACTTTTCTGGAAACTAGAAATTTACTCTGTTGGAATCAGCATGGGTTTCGAAAAAGACGATCGTGTGAAACCCAGCTCGCGCTATTCGTCCACGAGACTCAGAGGGCCATAGGCACGGGTTCCCAGGTAGATGCCTTGTTTCTTGACTTCTGCAAGGCGTTCGATACAGTTCCCCACAGTCGTTTAACGAACAAAGTAAGAGCATATGAACTATCAGACGAATTGTGTGATTGGATTGAAGAGTTTCTAGATAACAAAACGCAGCACGTCATTCACGATGGAGAGAAGTCTTCCGAAGCAAGAGTGACTTCAGGTGTGCCGCAGGGGAGCGTCGTAGGACCGTTGCTATTCACAATATACATAAATGACCTTGTGGATGACATCGGAAGTTCACTGAGGCTTTTTGCAGATGATGCTGTGGTGTATCGAGAGGTTGTAACAATGGAAAATTGTACTGAAAATGCAGGAGGATCTGCTACGAATTGACGCATGGTGCAGGGAATGGCAAATGAATCCCAATGTAGACAAGTGTAATGTGCTGCGAATACATGGAAAGAATGATCCCTTATCATTTAGCTACAATGTAGCGGGTCAGCAACTGGAAGCAGTTAATTCCATAAATTATCTGGGAGCACGCATTAGGAGTGATTTAAAATGGAATGATCATATAAAGTTGATGGTCGGTAAAGCAGATGCCAGGCTGAGATTCATTGGAAGAATCCTAAGGAAATGCAGTCCGAAAACAAAGGAAGTAGGTTACAGTATGCTTGTTCGCCCACTGCTTGAATACTGGTCAGCAGTGTGGGATCCGTACCAGATAGGGTTGATGGAAGAGATAGAGAAGATCCAACGGAGAGCAGCGCGCTTCGTTACAGGATCATTTAGTAATCGCGAAAGCGTTACGGAGGTGATAGATAAACTCCAGTGGAAGACTCTGCAGGAGAGACGCTCTGTAGCTCGGTACGGGCTTTTGTCGAAGTTTCGAGAACATACTTTCACCGAAGAGTCAAGCAGTATATTGCTCCCTCCTACGTATATCTCGCGAAGAGACTATGGGAATAAAATCAGAGAGATTAGAGCCCACACAGGGGCATACCGACAATCCTTCTTTCCACGAACAACACGAGACTGGAATAGGAGGGAGAACCGATAGAGGTACTCAAGGTACCCTCCGCCACACACCGTCAGGTTGCTTGCGGAGTATGGATGTAGATGCAGATGTAGATGTAGAAAAGGTTGCCGTCGTGATGTTGGCCGCACGACGGGAATTAAAAGACGCGTGCAACATTCAGTTTCGGAAATCGTTCCGGAATTCAGCAACACGAATTCCATATTGTCACGAGTGTGCCGAGAATACCAAATATCAGACATTACCTCTCAACACAGAGAACGCAGTGGCCGACGGCCTTCACTTAACGAAGGACAGCAGCAGCGTTAGCGTCGAACTGTCTCTGCTAGCAGACAAGCACATAGCGTGAAATAACAGCAGAAATCAATGTGTGACATTCAGTGTACGTATCAGTGCGGCGAAATCTGTCGTTAATGGGCTCTGGCAGCAGACGACGAACGCGAGTTCCTTTGCTAATAGCACAACATCGGCTGCAGTGCCTCTACTGGGCTCGTGATGACATCGGTTTGATCCCAGACGACTGGAAAACCGTTGCCTGGTTATATAAGTCCCGATTTCAGTTGGTAAGAGCTGACAGAAGAGTTAGAGCGTCGTGTCGCGCACATCCCACGAAGCTATTGACCCAAGTTGTCAAAGAGGCACTGTGCAAGCAGGTGGTACCTCCATACTGGTGTGGGCTGTGTTTACTCAACTCAACCGATCATTGATTGAAAATATTTATGTTCGGCTACTTGGAGACCGTTTACAGCTATTCGTGGATTTGGTGTTCTTAAACAAGGATGGAATTTTTATGGATGATAATGCACCATGTCACAACATTCGGGACAATTCGAGAGAATGAGCTGTGCACAAAATCACGCACCGGCAACACTTTCGCTATTAAGGAAGGCAGAGGAGGCTCCATGGCTCATTATTTCTGCAGGGGACTTCCAGCGACTTGTTGAGTCAATGCCACATCGTGTTGCTGAATTACGCCGGGCATAAGAAGGTTGGGTTGGGTTGTCTGGGGGGAAGAGACCAAACTGCGAGGTCATCGGTCTCATTGGATTAGGGAAGGACGGGGAAGGAAGTCGGCCATGCCCTTTCTAAGGAACCATCCCGGCATTTGCCTGGGGCGATTTAGGGAAATCACTGAAAACCTAAACCAGGATGGCCAGTCGCGGGGTTTGAACCGTCGTCTTCCCTAATGCGAGTCCAGTGTGCTAACACTGCGCCATCTCTCTGGATCATAAGGAGGTACAACACAATACTGGAACGTATGCCATGGCTTTGGTCACCTCGGTTTATGATTATGAGTCATTATAATAGTTGAATTTTATAGCAGACATTGCCGTGGATCACGTATGGTGAGAATGTGTTTCAGTTGTAGGACAGAGGGCTGAAAATGTTCAGGAGACACCGGCAGTAGTTTCACTTCTTGCTACGAACATGTTTCAACGCTTGCTTAGCACCCATGTCTCTTGTCACGGTTCCATATCCAGCAGTCTTGGTTAAATGGCTCTGAACACTATGGGACTTAACATCTGAGGTCATCAGTCCCCTAGAAGTTAGGACTACTGAAACCTAACTAACCTAAGGACATCACACACAACCATACCCGAGGCAGGATTCGAACCTGCGACCGCAGCGGTCGAGCGGTTCCAGACTGAAGCACCTAGAACCGCTCGGCCACCACGGCCGGCATCCAGCAGTCTCCCGTCGGAAAAAGTAGTCATCAGAATTGGCCCGTGAAAGTTGCAACATTTCCGTTGTTGGCTCGGTTCGGTGGAATTTTATACTTGTAAGAAGTCACGGAACCGAGCAGGCCTATCTTTGCCGTACGGTATTCAAAATGTCGTGCAAGACGCTGTAAACCAATTCATAATTGATTTTCACTTACTCCACCATTACGTCACACTGCAAGGAAGAAAAGTTCCTGCAGCCACTGTTGATCTTGTTGTTTATTTACACAGTACAGTAGCACGATAGTGCCTGTCTATGCAACACTTGTTGTTTGTTGTTGTCTTCAGTCCTGAGACTGGTTTGATGCAGCTCTCCATGCTACTCTATCCTGTGCAAGCTTCTTCATCTCCCAGTACTTACTGCAACCTACATACTTCTGAATAAGCTTAGTGTAATCATCTCTTGGTCTCCCTCTACGATTTTTACCCACCACGCTGCCCTCCAATGCTAAATTTGTGATCCCTTCATGCCTCAGAACATGTCCTACCAACCGGTCCCTTCTTGATTTGTGCTACAAACTTCTCTTCTCCCCAATTCTGTTCAATACCTCCTCATTAGTTATGTGATCTACCCATCTAATCTTCAGAATTATTCTGTAGCACCACATTTCGAAAGCTTCTATTCTCTTGTCCAAACTATTTATCGTCCATGTTTCACTTCCATACATGGCTACACTCCATACAAATACTTTCAGAAACGACTTCCTGACACTTAAATCTATAATGCAACACTAAGTGAAAATAAATCACGGTGCCACGTTGATTAACACTAGCATTCCGGCGGTACTGGATTCATATTTCCGTCCACACATCAAAAAGTAGGTATTCCATTGCATATCTAAATTGATTGACATGGCATAGGCGTCCACAAAAGGTTGGGGGGGGGGGGGGTGATGGGAGGGGGGCTGCTCGAGGTGACAGCAAGAGACGGCATTACTTACCCCTCCCAGAATCTGAAAGTATAAAGTTTGCATTCGTTACAAGATTCTGACAC
The DNA here is from genome assembly GCF_021461385.2 of Schistocerca piceifrons. Classification (NCBI taxonomy): domain Eukaryota; kingdom Metazoa; phylum Arthropoda; class Insecta; order Orthoptera; family Acrididae; genus Schistocerca; species Schistocerca piceifrons. Next base: position 46,676,135 of record NC_060139.1, on the reverse strand, counting down.
ATTTACAGCAATAAACTGTCTGCGAATATACTGAACTATAGATCTATCGTTGCTGTGGACGAAGGGAAATACTGTGACTTTAGTAATAACTTTTTCCAGCGTCAGATTGCGTGTCACTGTACAGTCAAGATGAATAACGGGAGAATGCCCAAACAGTGTCATCAAAATTTTCTCTGTCGCTTTGTTCTAGAGCCAGTATCAGTTTCACAAAGGGGTCGCTCTAAAACCGTAGCATGTGGATTCTCAACACGTGACAAACGTGTTCGGAGTATGCCTATATGTTTCAGTCACCAATCCCTAATCGCTAAATAGACGTCCCTACCTGTTGCTACACAACGGAATCATGACAATACTTAACCTTTTGTCTGTGGATGAAGGCCCATGACGGACTGCTGTTTACACATTCAGTTCTCCACAGCAGAGGAATTGTAGTAGTCTGTGTGCAAAACGACTGTACCGTGCTGTACGTGTGTATTCCGTACTTAATCTGTGACATCTGATGCACCACTCTTGAAAAGAAAATACGATTTTTTGTGTAGAGGAGAGGAAATAATGTCAAATTTCAAGGTATTAAAGATGTAATATCCAGGAATTGGGAGCTTTTCATACTCAATGTACTGCAGCACATAGGGCTATGAATTCTACAGCCCAAATGTACTGGCGTGGCTCCACAATATGACAAACTGAAGCCCATGATCGCCTCGGTTCTGTGCAAGAATGTTAAACGTCAATCGTAGCGAAAATTTTGGCAGGATTTTGAGATATTTCTCACCTTCGTCTAGTCTTACACCGGCCGAAGGCAACATTTTATGTAGCTTGCAAAACACAACATGTCGAACAGAAATACGTCAGTCAGCAACAGAAAGCATGGAAGTAATACAATAAATACGGTGACGCTGTGAGTTGACACTGGACTCGCATTCGGGAGGACGACGGTTCAATCCCGTCTCCGGTCATCCTGATTTAGGTTTTCCGTGTTTTCCCTAAATCGCTTCAGGCAAATGCCGGGATGGTTCCTTTGAAAGGGCACGGCCGATTTCCTTCCCCATCCTTCCCTCACCCGAGCTTGCTGTGAGTTGTGAGGTGATGTAAGAGAACAGTTATAGACAGCATCAAAGCTGAATACAGATTTTCAGACTTAATCTCATAGTTCTCCAATTTAAAGAATATTAATACGCCATTTTTGCTAGTTTTTTTATACCCAACAGAAATTTCTCATTCGTCTGACTCTTTTTCCTATTTCTTTATCTTTGTTTTAATTTTCAACCTGACACTGGAATTGGAATAAAGGTATTTTTTTAATATTTTCTATCTCTATAGCTACATTTAATTCACTGGATACTCTGAATTTAATCTAATGCGTAATTTCAAGTGGCTGAATTAAAAAGGTCGCATCCATATTAAAATGAATAACACATGAACTTCGCCTACACCTTTAAGAGTTCTTAACTTTTAGGTACCAAAATAAGCGTACCGTACTGTCAATGGTATGAGATAGAATAAGTTTTGTGTACTCCTTGTTCAAATTTAGTTCGTGGAGTACGACACATTCTTCAGACAATTTTACAATGTTGGCAGCTCGTGGATAAATTTCTGTAGAAACCCATGTCCGATCACTGTCGAATTGGGGATGTTAGATGAATATGACAAATTGTCCCTTCTCCAGGTCTCGTAGCAGGTCCAACATTACAAGCATAGTGATACCAAGTCCCTTTTGCTATTAGTGGTGAGGAGAGGTAGAGGGGCTCTGAGCATCGCGTAGGTAGGGAAATGCTAAGATGCGTATCTATATTATTTATTTATTTATTTTACCTGGTAGGACTAGGACAATCAGACCGTCTCTAACCAGACATTCTACGTATTTTACATTACATATATTCCGATGAGAATAAGTTACACCACAAACTGAATATATTTAAAAATTACTACAGTTTAGGAAAAATCACACCAATTACTTTCTTTCACTAGAGGTACGGCAATAAATGCAAGTTATGGGATGGTAGATTTAACCTACGAGCGCTAGAAGCAATGGACGTAAGAGAAAGGGTGTAAGAGGTAGAGAAAGGAGTACGTGATAAAAAATAAACAGTTTATGAAGAAAGTCGAAGGTAAGGTGAACTGGCTTGCTTTACTGTTTGACAGAGAGAAAATTTTCCATATACGTCAATTTAGACTCAAGGAAGTGCTTCAAATTCTGTTTAAAGGCAACTGGGCACTGAGCTGTGGACATAGTGCGGGCTAGATTCTTCCACAGGCGGACGGCGGCAACAGAGAAATAGTTTGCGAAGATGTTATTGCCTTTCGCATTAAGCCTTTCACCATAAAGGGGGTTGCTGAGGCTGAGCTTCGAAGCCTTTAAGTGCCCATTTACATGGATTAAAAAATGACATTGGCTGGTTCAAATGGCTCTGAGCACTATGCGACTTAACGTCTGAGGTCATCAGTCGCCTAGAACTTAGAAGTAATTAAACCTAACTAAGGACATCACCCACATCGATGCCCGAGACAGGATTCGAACCTGCGACCGGAGCGGTCGCTCGGCTCCAGACTGTAGCGCCTAGAACCGCACGGCTACTCCGGCCGGCTAAAAACTGACATTCTGAAATGCAAATATGCACTTTGGATTTTCCTTAGGGAAGACACAAATTAACAAGCTATTCAAGACGTATCCTCACTGAAGTGTGTACAGTCAATATCGTGTGTAGAAGGTTAAATAAAAGACCCAACTATTTCTCTGAAACAATGCTCTTGACATTCACCGTTTTAGAGGACACCCAGGAGGCCGCATTCTGAAGGCTTAAGTGTTGTTTCAGGTTTCTAAGTTGACACCTGTGTTTAAAGCTCGCAGGTGCAGATTACTGTGGATTGATTAATATCCCGTTGGAACATCCATATTAAAAGTCAGCGGCATCGCCCCTCGCTTGGAGAATGCTTGGACGTGACAGGCGCAGGTTGAAGCCTTGAGTCTGATTTATGTTGTTTACTAACGCGGCGGCTGAGACCCTCCATTATGATAGAACATTGAGCAATGAGCTGCTGACACTGGGAGGTGGCGACCCTGTCAGGAGAACTTCGATCAGCGGAGAATCTGTTAATGCTGTACCTCTCTGACATTGCCTTGAATAAATTTTCTCGACAGGTCTGTGATAGTCATTTTGCACTTTTTGTATTGGATCGAACTGAGTATTATAAAAAGTGCTGCACGTCAAGCGACTAAATGTTATTACCTATTTATTAAGCGCTAGAGGGACCTCCAGAGTTGGCTTCGGCATTAAGATTAATTGTTTTTGTAATGTGTGTCAGTTTTTGCCGCTAATATTGAACCTGCTTTACTATATATGTGACTAACACTTCTTCTGAATTGCCCTCTAACATCCATATGCAGATTATCAGAATACTTGTCTCTTTTACATACTTACTTTTCACTTGGTCGAAGAAACCAGTTTTCCGACTGCAAAGGCAGGAAACACGCGCTTTTTCAAGCTCTACATTCAACGAACAGCTTGTTCTTTATGTATTATATATCCTGTTTCAATAAAGCAATTTCATGGTGGCTACGGTTTGAAGAAATAAGTACAAAGTGTGTTTGATATTCGTTTTATTACACTTTAACATACAACAGTCTGTGAGTTGTCGTTCTTTCAACATGCTGTCTGCATCCCCTCCATTTATCTGCTCTATAAGTATTAAAGAAAGAACAGTGAGAACTGCAATGTAGGGAATAATTAATAATGCAGTATGATCAAAACATGTGTTAAAATTTGATGAAACAGATACCATGCAAATAAATAAAGGAACTGCATTATAATCATTTTAATCAAATTCAAAGTGGTACATAGAGGAACACACTTTGATACACCACAGTCAAAAAATTTGATATCTGTGGATGCTGTTGTGTCGGTAGCTGGACCGACACCGTGAAGTGGATTGCTGAAAAGGAATGCTAGACTAACGCTGTAGCCGATAGTGCACGCACGGCATAAAGCAGACGGGCGTGAAGTCTGGAACATGAGAACTTATAAATGAATAAGAAGAAAAGTATGTAGATGCTTAGTACTTATCTTTTATTTAGTTCGTGGAATACATCTCTCTTGAATACTCGTAAGCTATAGGCACTGATACAACTGGCTCCTTGCTAGTTCGTTGCCATTAACTTAGCTGATGGCTATTCTGTCTCTCGGCTAATGAGAGAGAAAGGCTTCGTACATCTGGGCGGTAGCTAGGTTCTCGTACAACTGGGCGGTAGCTTGGTTCTCGTACAACTGGGCGATAGCTAGGTTCGCGTACAACTGGGGTCGAGTCCTCTCTCGTATCACGAGACCTGCCTTGGTGGTGGCGCTAGGTCTGCGATCACAGTGGCGACACGCGGGTCCGAGATGTACTACATGGACCGCGGCCGATTTAAGTTACCACCTAGCAAGTGTGGTGTCTGGCGGTGACACCACATTCCTCCCCCGCAAATCGGCGAACGGTCGTGTAATAAGGCTTCCGCCCGCCGTGGGGAGGACCACATGTTGACGTATGCGATGAGGTGGGGAGCCTAACAACAGGCGAGGCTGTGCCACCCGCACCTGGCCATCCGGTCCGAGGGGAGCTAGGAAACGCCTGCAAAACTAGTCCAGGGTGCACGTCAACATGCGGTGTATGCGCCCGTAAAGAAACATGAGGGGCCAAAGTCTCGACCTCCATTGCGTCGGGGTAGCCGACGCGCGATGACGTCATGTGGTCCGGAGCGGTCGGGAGTTCCATGGCGGAGGACAGCCGGTCACGGGAAGCGATCGGCGGCGCGTGACCCTGGGAGGCGCTTGGCGGCTGCAACGAAGCGTCGAATGCGGTCGGCGGCGGCGGCGGCTGCTGCAGCTGCTGCTGCTGCGGCGGCGGCGGCGCGTCGCCATGGGGCAAAATGGAAGGCATCGTCGGTAACACCTGGGGATGAGGCGAGCCAGTAGATGGGTCCCCAGGGCGCTGACCGGACGGCACCGTCGCTGAAAGCAGACGGGGAGCGGCAGAACCCGAGCGACGACAGAGGCGCAGCTGATTGAGATGCCGACGCACCTCACCAGAGGCCCCCAAAACCAAATACATCGCGCGGCCGAGGCAGCGAAGAATGCGCCCTGCGAGCCAACGCCGTGAACCGCGATAGTTGCGATAAAATACTACGTCGCCTGGAGCAAAAGCAGGAGTCTGCCGCTGCACAGGAACCTGATGCGGCGGATGCAGCAAAGACATCAAGGTGCGATGAGGACGACCGTGGAGCAACTCAGCCGGCGAGCGACCATCTCGGGGCTGAGAGCGATACGAAGACAAAAAGAGCAACAATGCGTCCTCCCGAGAATGCGACTCTTTCAATTTCAACATCTGTGACTTGAAAGTCCGGACCAACCGTTCAGCGGCACCGTTGGACTGAGGCGAAAACGGCGCGGATGTCAGATGTTGAATACCATTGGCCTGGCAGAAAGACTGGAATTCTGCGGACATGAATTGTGGGCCATTGTCGGAAACAATAGTCTGCGGAAGACCTTCAATGCAAAAGATAGCAGACAACGCTTGGATGGTGGCGGAGGACGTCGAGGAAGACATCCGGACAACAAAAGGAAAATTACTGAAGGCGTCGACCAGAACCAACCATCGAGCATTCCAGAATGGACCAGCAAAATCAATGTGCAAGCGTTGCCAAGGGGAAGTGGCTTTTGGCCACGCAAAGACTTTCCGCGGCGGTGCGGACTGTTGTTCGGCACACGCCGGGCACGATGAACACATATTCGTAATCGCAGCATCGATTCCGAACCAAGTACAGTGCTGACGAGCAAGTTGTTTCGTTCGCACTATACCCCAATGTCCTTGATGAAGAAGCCGTAAAACAGAGGACTGTAACGAACGTGGGACCACGACTCTGGACTGATCATTATCAGAACGCAACAACAAAACACCACGTCGAACAAAAAGTCTCTCCTTGTGAGCAAAAAATCGGCGAACCAACGGATCCTCGATCCGAGACTTTGACAAAGGCCATTGCGTAGCAACAAAACGTAAAACAGTAGCAAGGACAGGGTCAGCAGCTGTGGCTGTAGCTACACGACGAAAATCAATCGGAAACGATTCGACCACTTCATCGGTTTCCGAATCAATGAACATGCAAGCAAGTTCGGAAGAATCGAATGCTTTATCCTCAGCAACAGGCAAACGGGACAACGCATCGGCGTTTCCGTGCTTAGCAGTGGACCGATACAAGATATCGTAGCGGTACTGCGAGAGGAAAATAGACCAGCGAATGAATTTCTGCGCTGTACGTGGAGGTACAGGCTTGGTCGGATGAAAAAGCGATGTCAAAGGTTTGTGGTCTGTGATGATGGTAAAGTGACGACCATACAAGAAATCATGGAACTTAGTAACACCAAACACGAGAGCCAAAGCTTCTTTCTCTATCTGTGAATAATTTCGTTGCGCAGACGAGAGCAATTTGGACGCAAAGGCAATAGGGCGATCATGGGAGCCAACTTTGTGCGCAAGCACAGCACCGATCCCGAAATCCGATGCATCTACCATCAACAAAAGGGGTTTCTGGGGATCGAATGGCGTAAGGCAAGTATTAGAAAGCAACGCCGATTTCAACTGGCGAAAGGCGCGTTCACATTCCGTCGTCCAGACGAACGGAACACCTTTACGGCGTAAGCGATGAAGCGGAGCTGAAATGGAAGAGGCATTGCGCACATATTTATGGTAATAATTAATTTTACCCAACACACTCTGTAGCTGTTTCAGATTTTGAGGGGACGGCAAGTCTTGTATGGCACGGAGGTGCTCTGGACTCGGATGTATGCCTTGGGCATTAATGACATGTCCCAGGTATGGTAAGTCACGAGCAAAAAACACACATTTGTCCTTCCTCAAGCGAAGACCATTTTGCCGCAAGACCTGAAATAATGTTCGTAAATTCGCAAGATGATCTTCTTCTGTCTGTCCGGAGATCACTATATCGTCCAGATAGTTTGCTGCAGTAGGGACCGACGCACAAATAGTTTGTAAATATTGCTGAAACAAGGCAGGGGCGGATGCACACCCGAAAGGCAGTCTTTTGAAGCGGTACAATCCAAGATGCGTGTTAACCACCAATACGCGCTGGGATTCGTCGTCCACCGGTATTTGCAAGTACGCATCGGCTAGGTCCAACTTTGAAAAATATTTTCCCGGGCACAGTTTAGCAAAAAGATCTTCCGGGCTGGGCAAAGGAAAAGTAGCAGTCACTAGCTGTGGATTCACTGTGGCCTTGAAGTCCACGCAAAGTCTCAATTTTCCGGAAGGTTTTGGCAAAATTACTAAGGGTGAGGCCCATAGAGAAGCTTGCACACGTTCAATTACACCCTGTGATTCGAGATCGTGTAACGTTCTTGCGACCTCATCACGCAATGCGTGGGGAACATTGCGCGCCCTGAAAAATTTCGGTTGCGCGTTTACCTTCAGTTCTAAATGTGCTTCATAGTTTTTAGCGCAACCTAAGCCCGGTGCAAAAATGTCTGCAAATTCGTCACACAGACGGGAAACACTGTCTGGAGGCACAGTCTGATTCACAGATAGGACCTGATTTACAATAGACATGTTAAACAACTTAAATAAATCTAGACCAAATAAGTTCACTGCAGAAGAAGAACGAAGAACGTAAAATGACACAAGTTTTGGTTGTCCCTTGAATGTTGCAAGAAGGCTGCACTGTCCTAACACAGGAATTGTCTGTCCGGAATATGTAGTTAGCTTAACATTTGCGGCACGCAACGGAGGTGCGCCCAGTTGTTTGTATGTGTCGTGATTGAGCAATGAAACTGCAGCTCCGGTATCGAGCTGGAATGGTATCACTTTGCCTTCAAAGTCTAAGTCCACAAAAAGTTTATTGTCCTGCTGACGACAAGAGCGACTGTTTTGTGCAATTGGAACAGACACTGGTACAGAATCACTGGCTAATTGACGTGATTTCCGGCGACGTCGACGCACAGTTTTTGTGGGACGATCACAGTCACTGTTAGAGAAAGTGTCACTGGACGAAGTGGAATTAACGACATGATTGTCCATAGGCGAAGGTCCACGAGCCTGAGTGTCCTTGGTTCGATTCCGGCGCGAAGCAAAGGGCCTGGAATGATTGTGATTGTCTGATCTGAGCTTTTTCTGGCAAACACTTTGAACATGTCCTTTCTTATTGCAGAAAAAGCAAATAGCTTGGCGTGACGGGCAATGTTCACGCGAATGTCTAGTAGCACACCGCGGGCATGATTTCACTACATTTGTGGGCTGGCGCGGCACACCTGGCTTAGCACGCGGCGGTCGCTGTGCGTCCGTGCGCGAGGCCCGGTTACCGGGCCGCGCAGCGCGTCCAGCGGGCCGGTTAATGTAACACACGGCTGGCGAAGGTGCAAAAGATTCCTGAGCACAGTCAAGTGTGTCCTGTCTATCCAATATGTCTATCACTTGTTGAAGGGAGGGATTAACTAGTTTCAAAATTTGCTCCCGTATGCGAACATCAGAAACGTTCTGTGCAATTGCATCACGCACCATTGTATCTGAATAAGAAAGACCACAGTCACATGCAAAGGCACAGTCCCTAGTAAGTCCTTGCAATGTTGCGACCCACTCCCTATTAGTTTGACCGGCCGTACGTTTTGTACGAAAAAACGTATACCGTTTTGCAACCACATTAACTGTTTCTTTGAAATAGGCATCTAATGCAGACAAAATTTCCTCGTATGACAAAGTTGCTACGTCGCGGCGGGGAAACAATTTCACTATCACACGGTATGTGGACACACCGACACAAGAAAGCAAAAACGGCTGCCGCTCATTACCTTGAATTCTGTAGGCAGCAAGGTGAAAGGCGAACTGATGAGACCATTCTTGCCACGTCTCATCGGCTGCCACGTATGGTCGAAAGGGAGGTGCAACAGCGTTCAGTGGCAGCGGTAGCGAAGAAGCGGCGGCGGCCGCATCGGTTTGAATGGTACGTTGACCCTGGACGAGCTGTCCAAGGGCATCCAGTAACGCCTTCGTCTGCTGATTCTGCAAGCGATAAAATTCGGACAGTACATCTGGAGAATGTGGCGAAGCCATGACACAATGAAATGTAAGCAATCAGAAATAAATGTAAGCAATCAGAAAAAGTTCACTTTTCCCTCGTCGCCAATAAATGTTGTGTCGGTAGCTGGACCGACACCGTGAAGTGGATTGCTGAAAAGGAATGCTAGACTAACGCTGTAGCCGATAGTGCACGCACGGCATAAAGCAGACGGGCGTGAAGTCTGGAACATGAGAACTTATAAATGAATAAGAAGAAAAGTATGTAGATGCTTAGTACTTATCTTTTATTTAGTTCGTGGAATACATCTCTCTTGAATACTCGTAAGCTATAGGCACTGATACAACTGGCTCCTTGCTAGTTCGTTGCCATTAACTTAGCTGATGGCTATTCTGTCTCTCGGCTAATGAGAGAGAAAGGCTTCGTACATCTGGGCGGTAGCTAGGTTCTCGTACAACTGGGCGGTAGCTTGGTTCTCGTACAACTGGGCGATAGCTAGGTTCGCGTACAACTGGGGTCGAGTCCTCTCTCGTATCACGAGACCTGCCTTGGTGGTGGCGCTAGGTCTGCGATCACAGTGGCGACACGCGGGTCCGAGATGTACTACATGGACCGCGGCCGATTTAAGTTACCACCTAGCAAGTGTGGTGTCTGGCGGTGACACCACAGATGCCATCGAAGTGTTTTCTGTTCCAGACCTCATTGCCGAAGATTGGTTTAATACTGTTCTCGACGCTTCTGCAAACCTTTTCATCTCCAAATATATTCATTTGAATCTGCTTACTGTATTTATCCCTTGGTCGCCCTCTACAATTTTTACAAACACACTTCGCTTCTGTACCGCACTGATACTACCTCCATGCCTCAAAATGTGTCCTAAGAACCGATCGCTCCTTTTAGTCAAGTTGTGCAATAATTTTCCTTTCACACAATTTGATTCAGTCCCTCCTCGTTAATCACACGGTCTGACCACCTAATCTTCAGCATTCTTCTACGGCTCCACACTTCAAAAACTTCTGTTCTCTTCTTGTCTAAAGTGTTTATCATACACTTTACACTTCCATACAAGGCTACACTCCAAACAGATATCTTCATAAAAGGCTTCCTAAGACTTTAATTGACATTAGAAGTTAATAAGCTTCTTTTTTCCAGTAACGCTCTTCTTGCTATAGCTTGTCTGCGTTTTACATCCTCTCTTCTCCGGCCATCATCGGTTATTTTACTGGCCAACTCATCAACTATTTTAGTGTCTCATTTCCTAATCTGATTCATGCAGCGTCGCCTGATGTACTACCATTAGGTCCTATAGCTTGGTTTTACTTTTGCTGATACTCGTCTTATAACCATTTTTCAAGACACTATCGATTCCGTTCAAATGATCTTCCTGGTCCTTCGCTATCTCCGACAGATTTATAGTGCCATCAGCAAACCTCACGGTTTTTACTTCTCCCTGAACTTTATATCCTCCTCCTAATTGTTCTTTGCATCCCTCTACTGTTTGTTCCATGTACAGATTAAATAACTTCGGGAATATCCTACAACCCTCTGTCATTCCCATTTCAACTCCCGTTTCCCTTTCATTTCCTTCGACTCTTATAACTGCAGATTTGTTTCTGTAAAAGATTGGAGAGCATTTGAGGATAAACTGTGATAACTCTCATGTAAGCCGTGGTTACTTCTGCACGTGCACAACAAGGTGGAATTAAGACTGCGTGTTAACTGCATCAGATTCACTATAAACTGAACTGAGGAGCATGTGGCCCAGGAAAACTGTGGGAAGCAGAACTGATACGTCTTTTCAGGATACGATCCAAGCATCTCTGGAAGAACCGAGGGGTTGAAGGAATTCAATGTCATCTTAAACCTTTCATGATGTTCTCGCTCCATACTTGGTTGTAAGTAATTGTAGTACGTGATAGGAAAATTTCATGGTGCATATTCGCCTTTATTTGCCTACAGATGGACATTCATCGCGTGACTGCGATACATATTCGATTATTCCAGAAATAAGTAATGAAAATAAGACTGCGATGCTACGAACATGTTGACGCCGTTGTTCAAACATGTGCACAAACATGACGGAACGGACATGTGGGTAAAAGAAAGCGAGACTGCACTCAGTCGCAAGAACTGATTTTAAACCGTATCGAGGAAGATGATGCAGTTGTTGAAAATCTGGACTAACAGAAGTACCAGGATTAAGTACGAGGGGACTCGAAAATTAAGGTACACATTATTTTGGCAGGCAAAGTAACTCTTCTTGAATGCCGAACTTCACTTAAAAGTGACGCAGAAACATTTAACTATTTTTCACAATAGTCACCAAATCTCTGTAAACGATGACCGGAATATTCTACGAATCAATCCGTTCCTCGACGACAGATATCCGTTCCTTGGACACAGAGCCGTTCGACAACCGTTGTTTGAACGTCCCCACCGTTCCCCTCTATGTTGTTTCAGCTTGTCGAAAATAGTATGGCGCGAGATCTGCATTTCCCGATCAGTGTCAAATTTGTGCGAATATGGTCAAATATTTGGCACGATTTCAATACGTGACGTTGCATGTCGTTCTTATACTGCCAGAAGTTCACTGTGAACCTGTGTGCAGTTTAGACATTTTGTAACGCTTACTTCAGCTTTACAATTTCTCCTCCATTTCAATCCGACACCGTGACGCAACTGTTCCCCGTACGGTAGCAGAGCTGTGTATGCAGGAAACACGGAAAACGCAATCTCTTCTGGCAATGGTCCACTCCTGTTGCACAATACTTTTAGGCGTCGGACGACGTGTATTAACCTTCTTTCTGAAGTCCCTACGTATTTGTACTGTCACCCAGGCATTTATTTCCTGATTTTTTTTCAATGACTGCCAGATATTTTGTGCTGGTGTTACCTTATAGTCATTATTTGAGAAAAGGTGATATTTTACGAACAGGAAGGAAAAAAATGGTTCAAATCGTTCTAATCACTATGGGACTTAACATCTGAGGTCAGCAGTCCCCTAGACTTTGAACTAATAAAACCTAACTAACCTAAGGACGTCACACACATCCATAGCCGAGGCAGGATTCGAACCTGCTACCGTAGCAGCAGCGCAGATCCGGTCTGAAGCGCCTAGAACCGCTCGGCCACAGTGTCCGGCCGAACAGCAACAGCTGCTGGTAAAATAATTGTTTATTTACTACCAGTTTGGATAAACCAGCACGTTTACCAGCGTGCATTAGCAATCCGCTTCCGGGATTAAATGAGGCTCTCCGACCGTGGATCGAATCCACCTGGAGAATTAACAAGGACCGTTGTCGGTTTCCATCTGACTACATGAATACCGTGACGGTACCCAAGTAACGCGTTAGCTGAACGATTTTCATGCGTTTAGAAAACTCGACACAGTCTCTCGCGGGCTAACACTACACGCAGAGAATTGGCGTACACAAATTCCATCTTGAGGGGAGAAGGGCTGGCGACAGAGAGAGTGCAGCCGGCTACCTTCTTGCACTAACACTGCCAAATCCAGTTATAGGCATGCCGACCCCGTGAAGATGCGGCATACAGGCAGGGAAAAAAGATTACCGCTTTTGATCATCTGATCATATTCAGCTATCATAAAATTATTTATAACAGCGCACATGGCAACGGTCTTACTGTGGTGTCAAAATAGTAGATGTCATGCGTCAATATCATCAGCAGTGAAATACATTACACAGTCAATAATAAAATGTACTGCACCAGTTAATCAGTCTTCGTGCACTATAATAAACAGGTTCCACGAATACACTCGGTGAAAAAAAAAAAAATCTGATTGCGAAGAGTTGTTAAAGGTACGGTTAAATATTACTGTTGACTGTATAACGAATTTTACTACTGACGATAATGACGCAAGAGGGCTTTGATCTACGTGCGGGTTGTTGTAAATACTTTTCTGATACGTCAAGATTATCAGATGATCGGAACCTGTAGTAAATAAAGGATTGTTTTATTGCTATCTCTTGGTAGTTTCAAAATATAACGTTTTCCAAATCAGAATATTCTTTAATCATGCACAACGTACACGAATATGAATAAATAAATACTTATAGTGGTGAAATGTAACGAAGGATGAAGTCACGGATTCATGTACAGAAGAAAAAACAATACGTTCATGAGAGATAATCTTAATAGAAATGATACTGGTATTTATAAACTCTGTATCGTTGCTTTACATTCAACAATGTATAACCAACTATGACCATTACCACTCCATCCATAGAACTTTAACTCTGAGTCGTCTTAGCCGCTTGGTTCAACAATACACGGAACGCCAGAAAACAAATATAAATAATATTTTAACAGGAAAACAAACATATTTAACGACGAGGGATATTGAGGTTTCTAACTGCGAATGATCAATCCTGTTTTTTACGCCTTAGTTTCTGATGAATCCTTTCCAATCGCGCTCTAAGTGATGACATTTTAATTCAAATGTTTATGTTCCTTACGAGGCACAAAATTATACAAGAGCATACTTGATCGCGTGGATATCTACGCTACAAAAGGTGAAGACACAGGACGACCAATCAGAACACCGAGTAAACGATAAGCTGAAAACTGCTTTGCTTTCCTCTGAGCTTCAAAGATACGTTTTAGGAGGAAAATAAAATAAATATTGCACAAAAATAATTAACGGCAGTGGAATTACAATGCAGTGGCCGTCTCTTTCAGCCATCCTACCGAAAACAATGAGGATGACTCGCTCTCACGATGCAGTTGCTGACAAGACGCTAAGCTGTAGCTTCTTTCTTCTTGCTCTATAATATGGAACGGAAAAAAGTAGAAGAATGAGGAACGAAAATTCAGAGAGGGTTCGCCGTATTTACCAATGAACTTCATAGCTAGAGTTGACGTCGTGCTGTATTCGAAGCTGAACCGTGATCAGTCACTTAAGACGTCAAGCAAGAGAGGGATTAGTCCTTTCGCTGCCATGGGCCTGTATGCAGATCCTACTACGCCGCTCCACAGGTGCTGTGGGCTTGTATACTAGCGCCAGCTGGGTCTTCCTTTGGTGCTATGGGCGTCTGTATGCGTCCTTAGTTGCCGACCTCGCACTGCTGTGGACGAGTTACTTCCACAAAAGGTTTCTACAGTTTATTGTCCAACATATGTGCCTAACTGCGTCCTGTAATTTCCAAGAAACCTCGCTTCCGTACTCTGTATTCTTTGTCACATATGAGGATTGTTATGACGACATGATTCGCGAAGCGCAAGGACGGAATGGGTGTGTCGCACGCGACCGTCCTTCGGATATAGAACCCAATAACTCGAGAAATAAGTCAGATATCGTTCTGCTATCAATTTTAAATAAAATTCTCATGTCTTATCTACATTTCGGCAACGGCCTTGCCGCAGTCGATACACCAGTTCCCGTGAGATCACCGAAGTTAAGCGCTGTCGGGCGTGGTCATCACTTGGATGGGTGACCATCCAGGCCGCCATGCGGTGTTGCCATTTTTCGGGGTGCACTCAGCCTCGTGATGCCAACTGAGGAGCTATTCGACCGAATAGTAGCGGCTTCGCTCAAGAATACCATCATCACGACCGGGAGAACGGTGTGCTGACCCCACGCCCCTCCTATCCGCATCCTCCACTGAGGATGACATGGCGGTCGGATGGTCCCGGTAGGCCACTCGTGGTCTAACGACGGGGTGCTTATCTACATTTCATTTACTACCATGATGTTGTTGTTGTGGTCTTCAGTCCTGAGAATGGTTTGATGCACCTCACCATGCTACCCTATCCTGTGCAAGCTTCTTGATCTCCCGGTACTTATTGCAACCTACTTCCTTCTGAATCTGCTTAGTGTATTCATCTCTTGGTCTCCCTCTACGGTTTTTACCCTCCACGCTGCCCTCCAGTGCTAAATTTGTGATCCCTTGATGTCTCAGAACATGTCCTACCAACCGGTCCCTTCTTTTTGTCAAATTGTGCCACAAACTCCTCTTCTCCTCAATTCTATTCAATACTTCATCATTAGTTATGTGATCTACACATCTAATCTTCAGCATTCTTCTTTGGCACCATATTTCGAAAGCTTCTATTCTCTTCTTATCCAAACTATTTATCGTCCATGTTTCACTTCCATACATGGCTACACTCCATACAAATACTTTCAGAAACTACTTCCTGACACTTAAGTCTATACTCGATGTTAAGAAATTTCTCTTCTTCTGAAACGCTTTCCTTGCCATTGCCAGTCTACATTTTAGATCTTCTCTACTTCGACCATCATCAGTTATTTTGCTCCCCAAATAGCAAAACTCCTTTACTACTTTAAGTGTCTCGTTTCCTAATCTAATTCCCTCAGCATCACCCGACTTAATTCGACTACGTTCCATTATCCTCGTTTTGCTTCTGTTGATTTTCATCTTGTATCCTCCTTTCAAGACACTGTCTATTCCGTTCAACTGCTCTTCCAAGTCCTTTGCTCTCTAGTACCATATATGAGCCAAAATAAACCATACGCGAACCTTACGCAATGGGTTTTTTTATCTCTACAAAATCTTTAAAATTTCGCGTAGATAATGAAAACAAAATTTGTTCTATATTGAGAGAAGGAATCAGACGGTAAGAAAAGTATTTCATATCTGCCGGAAAGCCGTCTCTCAGCACAGAAACCAGCATTTGGCGAGCAGTATAGCCATAAAAGAAGTATCATCAGCACGGAATGCAGGGAGCACGTCTGTAGCAGCAGAAGGCCGTATTATGGCGAGCTATGGTTTTACACTTGTGAGCTGTCACCGGACTGTGACGTCGTAGTAGGACTACACTGATCCTACACCGTAAGAGGAACGAGAGCACAGTCGTCTGCTCTGTTATGAGAAAACGACTCGCTGTGAAGTTCCCGCGGGGTCTGACAAACGAGCCGAGTTGTCCACGCGCGACGGCGGCCACAGCGGTGGTGGGACAACACGCAACGCGCGGGGAGGGAGATTGATTTCCGGTTAGCGGCAGGCTTCGCCACGCCACGTCGGAGGACCGGGCCCGCTCCTTCAGGCAGCGGCTGTTGAATTATGGACGGTAGCCCGCCACGACCCTCTCATTCATCGCGTCGTTAGGATAATGACGGGCTTTAATTAAAAATCAGCCTCCGCCCGGACGTTAACTCTTCATTTATTTACTGATTTACTTTATAGCGAAAGCGATATCGTGCTGTACAATCTCCCCTGATGAACGGTTGCACGAAATCACTCATGCATCCAAAATGGGTTTACCTGCTGGGAAGTCGCCCAGAGACGGGGGCCGACCACCGTAACTGGCGGAGTGTGGCAGCGCCGACTTCGGACGTCGGCCGACATTAAGCAATTAGCCAAGCGAAAACTCGATGGGAGGCAGCTCGTAAGCACTTACACGTAGATGTAACGTTTAAAATGATAGTATTTCAAAACTCTCGGCTTGACACCATTCCAAGGCACCTAAAACACTGGCTGAAAAGCGTTGCTAAATGAAATTCACTTCAGATCACAAAAGAACATATTTCTTCAGAATCTCGAAGATAAAACTGTCAACTCGAAGTGTTTTACTAGGCGCGATCGTGTAGAAAGTGGCCGGCCCTTAGATTAGCGATAAACGTAATAGCAAAATTAGGGACCACGAAGTAAACAAAGTTAAGGAATTCTGCTACTTTGGAAGCAAAGGGGCACATGAGAGACGAAGCAAGGAGAACATTAAACACATAGTACCATAGATGGGCAGTCCTGTCAAAAAAGAGAAGTCACAACATATTTTCAGGAGGTACTAATACATTTGAAAAATTTCATATTACCGCTTTTAGCTGGTGGTAAAATGTTTATACAACTAGTTTCAGTAGTCTGACTGTCATCAGGTTCATAAAAATATTCACAGCCACATGTTAGCCAAAATATAAAATCGTTAATCGTTATAGTCAGATGATAAAACCTTGAATAATACACTGTCATCATATCGTATGTGTGATATCAATGTTTTCACAGCGTTAACGACGATTACAGTTTTAGCAGGAATAAGTACACTCTCTGGCACAGTTTTTATAGACTCATGACGTGATTTATGTAGAATGGCAACGGCAAGGAAAGCATTTCTGAAGTAGAGAAATTTGTTAACATCGATTATAGATTAAAATGTCTGAAAGTATTTGTGTGGAGTGTAGCCATCTATGGAAGTGATGGACGATAAATAGTTTAGATAAGAAGAGAATAGAAGCTTTCGAAATGTGGCGCTACAGAAGAATGCTGAAGATTAGATGAGTAGACCACATAACTAATGAGGAGGTATTGAATAGAAATGGTGAGAAGAGAAATTTGTGGCACAGCTTGACTAGAAGAAGGGATCGGTTGGTAGGACATACTCTGAGGCATGAAGGGATCACCAATTTCGTATTGGAGGGCAGCGTGGAGGGTAAAAATCGTAGAGGTGGACCAAGAGATGAATACACTAAGGAGATTCAGAAGGATGTAGGTTACAGTAGGTACTGGGAGCTGAAGAAGCTTGCACGGGATAGTGTAGCATGGACAGCTGCATCAAACCAGTCTCTGGACTGAAGACCATAACAACTACAACAACATTATAACAGTATATTATTCAAGGTTTTACCGTCTGACGATAATGACTTTATGTTTCACCTAACATGATGCTGTGATTACTTTAATGGACCTGATCGTCAGAAGACTGAAGATGGTTGTATAAATAAAGTACTGTGCCTGCGGCTCAAGTAGGTAATGTGTCATTTTTCAAAGGAAGTCTCCTAGTGTGAAATATTGGCCTTAATCTGAGGAAGAATTTTCTGAGGACGTACATTTAGAGCACAGCATTATATGATAGTGAGTCATGGTCTATGAGTATGAGATGTGGTGCTACACGAGGGGGTTAAAAACGAGGTGGTCTAATAACATAAGAAATGAGGAGCTTCTCTACACAATCGGCAAAGAAAGGAAAATGTAGAAAATCTTCACAAGAAGAAGAAACAGGATAATAAGACATGTATTAAGAGATCAGGGAATAATTTCCTTGGGGAATAAAAACTCTACCGGAAGACAGATATCGGAATATATCCGACAAATAGTTAAGGACGCTGGCTGCCAGCGCTATTTTGAAGGTTAGCACAGAAGAGAAAGTCATAGCAGACCACGTCAAACTAGTCAGCAGAGTGATTGTTCCTCCAATCTTTGAACTGACTCTTCCACCCAGTTATGTGGAGAAATGCAGTTTAACATCGTCTCTGTATCACACTATGGACCAGACTGAGCTGCTAAGTGATAAATATAAACCAGGTAATCGTAATTGTTAATGTCATACAAATGACTCTTCAAAGATTTACTTACTGTACCGGTACCGATTTTTATTGTGGCTGTCGGTAATCATCTCATCATAGAAAAGACGTCTAGTAACTTTTTTTGTTTATTATTCGGAAATAAGCTTCAAAGAGGGATTAGCTCAAGAACGCTCGTTTGTAGTGACTGTCGCTGCAGTAAAAAAGGAACGTTTTACGCACTGTTAGGCGAGTTCAAAAGGAACTATTTTGTGTAGAATCCGTGTGTGGAAAAGTGGGCAAGACTACTTCACAGTGCAAACAGAGATTCTTCGGTATGCAGAAATCGGAGGAGTCGGTTTTTTAACAGATGTGACGGATGGCCTGAAGTTGCAGTGAAACACGTGTAGCAGATGCGATGTGATTAAGCGAAGAGCAGGGAATTACTTGTACAGCACAGAGGCTTTCATAAGTCTTCGAAGGAACATAAAGGATTGTTCACTTAGAAATAACGAAGAGATTTCCGTGAGCACCAGTGTCTATGTAGGATTTTCCATAACTTGTATTTCATCTACAGGGTCCAAGACGTACTTCGATCGTGCGCTCGTTTAGTTAGGGCCCATACTAAATTGACTAGCGAACCTACTCTGGGGTACTTCACCCTAACTTGCCATAATGAGGCGTCACTGGAGAACGTTTTGTACAACTGAAAGTAATATCTAAAACTTAAACTTGTTGTGGCTGTCCGCGACTCAGCATCTCAGCTATAGGGTGGTAGCAATTTTTACTTATCACAATATTGCAACCTTAAACTTGTGATTGTCAATTGTCGAGTTGGTATCTGGGATGTGTATAAATTTATGTAGATATCGAAATACTCAAATTCTAATCCATAGCAACAGAAAGATCTGAGTGATGTGCGAAATCTAGAAAGCAAACCGTTTCCAGTGAAATTTACTTATGCCATCTGATGCAAAACAAATGACTCAGATTAAAATGTTGGCCCTTAATACAGATAATCTTTATCTTAGTCTTGTAAACAATCACTGTACCATTTGCTATCATAATTACAGAGCAAATCAACGTAAAAATTGACACATCTGACTTTCTGATGAAACTGCTTGAAAATTCAAAAGACAGCTGTTTAATGAAATCTTATGTTGGTATTAAGCTTCAGGACTGATACTGATATTTGCACATAGACACTCTGACAGTCATTGTGCTTTACAATGGACATGAACTTCGACTGTAACTATATTTTTTGGCATACCTGTGACTGCCAAAATTCAAATTTCATCTGCCGTACCTGCAACGTGCAGTGCAAGACGGTATTAATCAGTTTTCATAAATGCTTCTAACTACACAACCCACCATGTGCAATAAGAGTGTACAAACAGAGTCACGAAAGAAAATAAAATTAGGGAACTAAGCTTAACGACTGGTAAAAGAGAACGAAGACTCCAAGTTTAACTATGTTCATCAAGGCACGACAACAATACGACTTCTTCTTGAAGTTCTGAGACCTTGACAAATTATCGAAATTTTTCTTAATAACATTCCCGCGCACAGTTGCCTTCCTTGACGCTTGTTTCAACTGTAAGACTAGACCTTATGTTGTATTGTAAGATTCCTACAGCGAGCTTCAACCATACGCAATATTCTAACAATAAGAAACTACACAGTTTATCTTAAAAATTGGCTTTTGTCATTCTTTCATTCATATCATTAGTTTCCTCAATATTTATTTTTTCGATTTGCAGCTCTTGTGTTTTTTTCCGTGTTGGCAGTTAAAATTGCAGGATATAGTTTCCATCTTTTGTGCAAAATACTCTTTTTCCTTGTCACCCAAACATGTTTCAGCACCTCTGTGCCATCATCAGTGGGTTTTATTTATTGAAAAACTTGATTTTACGTTACATGGTTGTGCAGAACTATCTAATAGCTTCTTCTTTCGCATTCTGAGCTCTCTGCATACACATATTAAATGAATTTGTGTAATAAACGCCTTTTAACTTCGCAAAACTCAGTATGCACAATGTTGTTATGTGTCCTAATCCCGTCGGCTATCAGTGAATGACACCATACAAACTGTCCTGCAAATCTATATAATGTAAAACCAAGTTTTCAATAAACAAAACTCACTGATGATGGCACAGAGCTGCCGAAACATGTTTGGGTGACAAGAAAAAACAGTGTTTTCCATAAAACGCAGGACTTAAATTCAATAAGTATATCTAACATTTCCTTAATATTTTTCCTCAAAACAGATTATTATAAAATGCTTTTTAAATAATGCTGACTCCGCTACACAGCAGGCACACTCCCATCCTTTTCAAACCAAACACGTTGCCAGACTGTCAAACACACTGCCTGCAGCGATTCTCCGACTCACTCTCTGACCAACATCTCTGGTCTCAAACACAAGCTTACAAAGAATATGGTTACATCGATACTACAGAGCTTGAGTACATTCATGAAATTCGCAACTTCATTCACATTTATGGTAAAATTTTCTGAAAATACCCGTGTCAAACACAACCGTCCCCTTTCACAACGAACGAGGCTATTCAATTTTCAAATTTAATAAAACTCATTTCGTGCTAAAAGTTGTTTCAGAGAAAAAGAATCGCTTTAAACCATTAAAATCCACATTCTTGCACTACTATTGCAATGTAGGAACTCGGGATGAGCGAACTAAAAAGTGGAAAGGAGGTGTAGAGTGAGTTTCCCACATTGACTGCAACCACAGATACGGCGTATATCTTACTATTAATGGAAACGAATTACTCATTAATAGTCCAGCCGAAGATTTAAGGGTAGTTACGATATTAATATGTGATACTTTGCAATAAAAACCGAGAAGCTCTGTCGCACGTAAGCTATCAGGAATAGTTTTGTCAATACGGAACTGATAGCGACGGTCAGGAATATTGTTGTGGAAAAACCTAGGTACCGTGTGCTCACAAATGCCCATCCATATCGTCTACCTTGGCGGTCCATTCAGGGGATCGACGGGTCCTCAGCTCGTTAATTTAAAGTAAGGTATTTACACGTTAATGCGCATAAGCGTTACATGATATGGAACCAATCAATTAAACCGGTTCGAAAGTTGGGCCATTTAGCCGAAACTTGCTTCGTTAAACACGCTCACGAAAGCAGTTAAATTAACAAGGAAAAAGATGGACGCGAAATATTTTCTGGGGCGGCTTACCACAGCCTTGCTTACAGAAGGTACCTCAAACTCCATTCGTAACTACTGAAATGCTCAACTTACTGGGCAAATACTGAACTGCGCACGTTCCTATTCAGGTCGCATTTTCAGGAATATTTCTTAGAGTGATTGCTACCAGAACAATATGACTTATTTCCTGGTATAAAATTTTGTTTCACACGTTTTGCCAGATAAAAGATATTTTTGGGGCGAACATATTTTCAAAATCACGTTTTTTTCAATCTTCTGGCTCATTTCTTTGCAATACTCTAAGGTTACGGAACCATATTGCAACATTTATGCAAACTGCAACATTGAAAAGGGTGTATGTGATTGAAATGAGCTTTATAAACCCATCGCGGTCACTTGATATCAAAGCTGAAGTCAAGTGGACGAGATGGGATTTGAGCGGCTGTTCCACGTGTTACTTTGGGGCATTTGTCAGTGACGTGTCTGTGATCTGCGGTTTCCCACAATCAGACTATGAGGATGGTTGCCTTGTGTAAGACATACGCACATCTGCCATGTTTTGTTCTACTTCTGTTTAGAAATGATCACATTTTGGGTGACAAGTGTAATCCCTGTAGTTTTCGGGTGATACACGACTTTTTATTATTTTGTTGTCCAGTTCATTCTTGTGTCCGTGCGTTCGTAAAGGTTGAACTCAAATTCCACAGCGACCTTTGCTGTTCCTGTTGGTGGTCATCTAGAGCAGAGTCGGTTGTGGTTTGCGTCATCAGTATCTTGATGCACTGATAGGTTTTTATTATCATTGAACTTCTTGTACTGGTTCGTGAGGGCACTTATGTGAAGTAGTTGTGAGAGTGGAATTGGCACAGGACCGGTAGCAGTTCGTAGGTACTGATATTATAACGCCAGCAATCACTCTCATGGTGTTATTTGGTTGAATGACTATTTACTTTGCGTGTGATTTGTTTGTCAAACTGGGGACAATATTCAGCGTTTAAGAACAAAGAGACCCAGGTCAGAGGAACTTAGTGGTGATGCCGATGCTACCCAGGTTGTACCACAAAGCTTTTGGATGATGTTTCTTGTTTTCAATTTTTCGTCCCTTTATGGTAGATGCTCTCTGAAAAATAATCTCGTGGGTTAACCCCAGATTATTTGGTGTTGTATTGTAAGTGTAGTGTTTTCAAATTATAAGTTTCCTTCTGGCAAGTTTATTATTTATGTGGAAGTAGGAAACCTCCGTTTTGTTGATGTTTTGTTGTAGTCTCGATTTGCGAAAGTGCTTCCCCACTAACTTTATGTCATCCGATAGCATTTCTTCTGAGTATTCAGTTGAGCTATACATTGTTGCCCCAAATTAAAAAATGGTTCAAATGGCTCTGAGCACTATTGGACTTAACATCTGAGGTCATCAGTCCCCTAGAACTTACAACTACTTAAACCTAACTAACATAAGGACATCACACACATCCATGCCCGAGGCAGGATTCGAACCTGTGATCGTAGCGGTCGCGCGGTTCCAGACTGAAGCTCCTAGAACCACTCGGCCACAACGGCCGGCGTTGCCCCAAGTCGTTGGCGTAACTTAACCTGATTTGTTTTCTTTTTATCGTGTCTACAGTGAACGAGTTAAAGGAAATTGGCTCGATGTCTGATTACTGTGGTAAACCATTTTACAATTTTCTTGTGGATCTGATGTCGGATGCCATGATGGAAAAGTCGGTCGCTGAGCACAGTGTCGATTAGTAGAGCTGTCGAAGTGCAAGAAGCCACACGAAGAAACTTGTGTACAACGTCTTCTCTCCACTCTGTATCGTAGGCCACTGATAGATAAGTGAATGTGGTTATGGTTATCAGTTTCCTTTGAAACTCTGCCTCGATGTAAGCGGTGAGTGATAAACCATGCGACAATTTGACACGTTCATAGCACGCTCTCCGAGAGATTCATTGGTAATATAGGGGCGTATACGTCACAACCAGCGTTAACTTCTGTACATTAAGTTTGAGAATATAGCTGAAAAGGAGAAAGACTCTATTTGGAAGAGAGAAAGGGATCAACGGAAATATTGCCTTGAATGGAAAACCCCTCAAAGTGGTAGAAAGTTTCATTTATTTAGGGAGTGAAATATCTAGGGATGGAAGAATAACGAACGAAATTAATAGGAGGTTACAGAAGGGAGGCTTATGTATAAGAATTATTACTTCCCTATTGTCACCTATGGTGGAGAAACATGGACAATGACAGAAAGGGACTGGAGCAGACTGCAAGCATGGGAAATTTCTCACAGCAATTAAGGGAAAAACAAGAATGGACAGAGTAAGGAATGTAGAGATTAGAAAGGACCTTAAACAGGAAAGTATGAGAGAAGAAATTGAAAAAAAGAGATTAAGATGGTATGGGCATGTTAAAAGGATGCGTGGGCAGAGACTCCCCAAAATTATGGAAGAACTAAAGATGGATGGGAAAAGACCTAGAGGGCGCCCAAGAAGACGGTGGAAAATGGGAGTGAGAATATCTATAGAAAGGAGAGGTGTGACCTGGCAGCAAGTGGAGGAAGAAAAGTGATGGGAGGACCGAGCCAAATGGAGAGGACTCGTCAGCACACAGACTGGGCAGTAGCTGGAGCGGAATTCGAATATAGATACATAGATAGATATAATATAGCTGAGACAAATTACAAACGCGAGTACAGATCACCATCGCCCAGAAGACCAGTGTCAGCTTTTAAAAATGTCCATTGATTTTATATGTATAACTTATGAACTGTTCACCTCCATTCCGAGTGGTCAACGCGTCTGACCCACATGTGAGGGCCCATTGTTGGAACCGGTATCGCCAGGGATATTTCCTTGGTGAGGTGGAGGGGGGAGGGGTACTGGAACAGATAGCCTCTTCATGCCAATTGAAGAGCTACCTGATTGAGAGTCAGCAGCTGCAAGGTCGGAACGTCAACAACGGCCGAGTGTGCGGTGTGCTGAACCCATCCCCTTCCATACCGTATATGGTGATGCATAGCTGGGGATGACACGGCATTCAAACGACTATCGTGTAGCCTTCAGGGCCTGATCACAGGGTTTTTTTTACATTGCTTTCAACGTATTGACTTGTACAGATTAATCTCGTAGCTCATTTTTTGTCGATGCGTTTGTTTACTGTAGTAGGTGATGCTACAGTGACAGTGAGTGATCTTTGTGTCCCGGTGTGTTTCAGATGTCTCTGGCGGACATGGCGGTGGACGCGGAGGCGCGGGCGGCACGCGTGGACGCCGTCAGGATGCTGTGTCCCCAGCAGCTGGTGAGTGCCTGCGGTCAACAATGTTGACGTAATACGGACTTGTTGAAGTGGCAGTGGTCAAGAAAGTATTTCAGAGATCCACTGGATTCTTCAAGAAAGAAAAGGGTATAACTGAAAGGATTCTTGCCCTAGACACTCCCTTTTTCCCAAATGTTGGAAGTCTTGGAAGTCATTGACTGCTCGTGTCTTCTCTAGACTGTCACACAGATGACAAAATGGTAGATATCGAAATAGATGACAGAGGGATAGAAAAACGATTAAAATCGATCAAAAGAGGAAAGACCGCTGGACCTGATTGGATACCAGTTTTACACAGAGTATGCGAAGGAACTTGTCCCCCTTCTTGCAGCGGTGTATCGTAGGTCTCTAGAAGAGCGTAGCGTTCCAAAGGATTGGAAAAGGGCACAGGTCATCCCCGTTTTCAAGAAGGGATGCCGAGCAGATGTGCAGAACTATAGACCCAATCTCTAACGTCGATCAGTTGTAGAATTTTGGAACACGTATTATGTTCGAGTATAATGACTTTTCTGTAGACTAGAAATCTATTCTGTAGGAATGAACACGGGTTTCGAGAAAGATGATCGTGTGAAACCCAGGTCGCGCTATTCGTCCACGAGACTCAGAGGGCCATATACACGGGTTCCCAGGTAGATGCCGTGTTTCTTGACTTCCGCAAGGCGTTCGATACAGTTCCCCACACTCGTTTAATGAACAAAGTAAGGGCATATGGATTATCAGACCAATTGTCTGATTGGATTGAGAAGTTCCTGGATAATAGAACGCAGCAAGTCATTCTCAATGGAGAGAAGTCTTCCGAAGTAAGAGTGATTTCAGGTGTGTAGCAGGGGAGTGTCGTAGGACCGTTGCTATTCACAATATACGTAAATGACCTTGTGGATAACATCGGAAGTTCACTTAGGCTTTTTGCGGATGATGCTGTAGTATATCGAGAGGATGTAACATTGGAGAATTGTACTGAAATGCAGGAGGATCTGCAGCGAATTGACGCAGGGTGCAGGGAATGGCAATTGAATCTCAATGTAGACAAGTGTAATGTGTCGCGAATACACAGAACGAAAGATCCTTTATCATTTAGCTACAATATAGTAGGTCAGCAACTGGAAGCAGTTAATTCCATAAATTGCCTGGGAGTAGGCATTAGGAGTGATTTCAAATGGAATGATCATATAAAGTTAATCGTCGGTAAAGCAGATGGCAGACTGAGATTCATTGGAAGAATCCTAAGGAAATGCAGTCCGAAAAAAAAGGAAGTAGGTTACAGTACACTTGTTGACCCACTAGTTGAATACTGCTCACCAGTGTGGGATCCGTAACAGATAGGGTTGGTGGAAGAGATAAAGCAGATCCAACGGAGAGCAGCGCGCTTCGTTACAGGATCATTTAGTAATCGCTAAAGCGTTACGGAGACGATAGATAAACTCCAGTGGAAGACTCTGCAGGAGAGACGCTCTGTAGCTTGGTATGGGCTTTTGTTGAAGTTTCGAGAGTCAAGCAGTATATTGCTCCCTCCTACGTATATCTCGCGAAGAGACCATCAGGATAAAATCAGAGAAATTACAGCCCACACAGAGACATACCGACAATCTTTCTTTCCACGAACAATACGAGACTGGAATAGAAGGGAGAACCGATAGAGGTACTCAAAGTACCCTCCGCCACACACCGTCAGGTGGCTAGCGGAATATGGATGTAGATGTAGATGTTGAAGGACTACACCACGAGAAGATGGCAGGCTTATTCGTTCGACTGGCTCTGGTGAGCAGATGATTCACGTCATGTGATATCTGTCGGGCAGTGGTTAATGGCAGAGTTTCTCCACGAACCATCAGGGATGGATTACTGGAACCTGGGGAATATCTCATGTTGCGAAGTGTCTTTTATAGTTGACACCCTACTGCAGACATCAGAAACCAGCATAATCTTGAGATGGGACGTTGAATGGTTTTCGGTGGTGGTCAGTGATGAGTCTCGCTTCTGTGTGTGGCATCGTGTCCTTAGATGACTTGGCGAAAAGTCACAGTAAGCAGCTACTGTTGAGATCCACAGCGCCCCTGCACTCACGATGCGGGAAGCTACTGGATATGACAACAGGACTGACCTGGTTATTGTTGACGAGCAGTTGACTGCTCACCAGTAAGCGGCAATAGTGGTAACCCCTGCAGTCAGCATACACTTCATGACCGTGATACTAAATGACGTGTTCCTACAGGATAAGGAAAGAAGCCATACTTCAGTTCACACTACAAACCCATTGTGGAACGTACACATCCTTATGTGCTTGGTCTCATGGTCTGGCATGCATAGAGCGTGCCTGGGATACGAAAGAAAGACGTTTCCATACCAGCTCCCAGGCAGGAATCTTCATGAAGTGACACAGCATGTTTCTGGTACGGCAAAAATCTCCTCAAGATGGCATTCGCGCCGGCCGAAGTGGCCGTGCGGTTAAAGGCGCTGCAGTCTGGAACCGCAAGACCGCTACGGTCGCAGGTTCGAATCCTGCCTCGGGCATGGATGTTTGTGATGTCCTTAGGTTAGTTAGGTTTAACTAGTTCTAAGTTCTAGGGGACTAATGACCTCAGCAGTTGAGTCCCATAGTGCTCAGAGCCATTTGAACCATTTGATGGCATTCGCAGTCTATTTGCTTCAGTGTCGAAACGAGTTCAATAGTGTATTCGTGCCCATGGGAGTCACACGTCATTGCACTAGGAGGACGAATAGCCCCAGATGGGATCTCTCGGACAAAAATTCCATACTACCAAGCCATTACCTGATTCTGATGTTGATGGTGGGCATCAGTCCCGAATGGAATGAAAGTTTTATCATCTAATACCAGTTATGTAATGTTGTTGTTGTTGTTGTGGTCTTCAGTCCTGAGACGGGTTTGATGCAGCTCTCCATACTACTCTATCCTGTGCAAGCTTCTTCATCTCCCAGTACCTACTGCAACCTACATACTTCTGAATCTGCTTAGTGTATTTATCTCTTGGTCTCCCTCTACGATTTTTACCGTCCACGCTGCCTTCCAATGCTAAATTTATGATCCCTTGATGCCTCAAAACATGTCCTACCAACCGGTCCCTTCTTCTTGTCAAGTTGTGCCACAAACTTCTCTTCTCCCCAATCCTATTCAATACCTCCTCATTAGTTATGTGATCTACCCACCTTATCTTCAGCATTCTTCTGTAGCACCACATTTCGAAAGCTTCTATTCTCTTCTTGTCCAAACTGGTTATCGTCCATGTTTCATTTCCATACATGGCTACACTCCATACAAATTCTTTCAGAAACGACTTCCTGACACTTAAATCTATACTCGATGTTAACAAATTTTTCTTCTTCAGAAACGATTTCCTTGCCATTGCCAGTCTACATTTTATATCCTCTCTATTTCGACCATCATCAGTTATTTTGCTCCCTAAATAGCAAAACCCCTTTACTACTTTAAGTGTCTCATTTCCTAATCTAATCCCCTCAGCATCACCCGAATAATTCGACTACATTCCATTATCCTCGTTTTGCTTTTGTTGATGTTCAGCTTGTATCCTCCTTTCAAGACACTGTCCATTCCGTTCAACTGCTCTTCCAAGTCCTTTGCTGTCTCTGACAGAATTACAATGTCATCGGCGAACCTCAAAGTTTTTACTTCTTCTCCAAGAATTTTAATACCTACTCCGAATATTTCTTTTGTTTCCTTTACTGCTTGCTCAATATACAGATTGAATAACATCGGGGAGAGACTACAACCCTGTCTCACTCCTTTCCCGACCACTGCTTCCCTTTCATGCCCCTCGACTCTTATAGCTGTCATCTGGTTGCTGTACAAATTGTAAATAGCCTTTCGCTCCCTGTATTTTACCCCTGCCACATTTAGAATTTGAAAGAGAGTATTCCAGTTAACGTTATGTAATAAACATCTTAAAAAAGATTGCTAAATATAGTTTGGATATTTCAGACTGATGCTCCAAAGCGAAACTCATCCCCTTTCCCGTCTGTGTATACAGGGTTATTCTTATTAACGTTTAAAAAAAACCAAAGCGACGTAGATGACTGTGAGATAAACGTCGGGAAATACCCTAAAAGTGGATGACAAACATTGAATATATGACGTCACCAGGTGACTTACCTCGCCGCACGTGCAGCCGTTGGGCTGGTCGATCGTACCCTCTCCGGTAGGGGGCAGTGACGCACGCCGCTGCTGTAAACGTAGAAGTTAAAAAATTATTGTCCTCTCTGTAACCAAGGGAAAGCTGTTCTTGTTTTGTGTTTCTCTCCTTTTTCCCCTTCTTTTTTGTTTACAGACTTTAGTTAGTAAAGCCATTTACTGGCAGTGAAGCAGTTCGGAGGCTTATACTCATTTACTTGTGACTCAGTATGCCAATTTTTTGTTGTACTGTACTTTACAAAAAGACTAGAGGGGACCGCTAGACCAGTAAATTACGTATTAAACATGATCTCAATTTAAACACATAGTTGTCCAATCCAATGAAAAAAAGAGTTTCAGCCCTGATCCTAACGCGCTATAGTTGTGCACATAGGCCCGGAGCCACACTGACGTGAATACTTGACTTGGGTTGGTATGATCAGGTGCGACAGACCAATAAGCTCAGTCATTGCTTGTACGCCTAAATACGTCATCTCGAGACTTCGCATGTTCAATGTTTGTCATCCACCTCTTGGGTGTTTCCCGACATGTGCCACCCCTTGTGTCTTGCGTTAAATTACTTATCTCAACGCCATCTACAGATATGAATCACTATATATAATGCAGTTAGTGTTACCTTGTCCTGTTTTTTAGAATTATTAGTCATTTAATCGAGACTATGAAAGTGACGCTATGTCACATAATTTACAGATTTCTAAGTTGGGCGATAGTTTAAACTTAGTTTTTATTTGAATAAATTTAGTGCCCATTTCTGCAGGTGTTTACAGTTTCTTGAATCTCTAGCATTCTGTAATATTCATTCCATTTTTCTATTCCGTTTTCCTGACATAACAGCATACAGGAAAGTCAAAACACCCTTTGGTGACATTAAAAGCAACGGTGGTAACATTAAGAGTGCAACGGGAATTCCACTGTTAAATGCAGAGGAGAGAGCAGATAGGTGGAAAGAATACATTGAAAGCCCCTATGAGGGTGAATATTTGTCTGATGTGATAGAAGAAGAAACAGGAGTCGATTTAGAAGAGATAGGGGATCCAGTATTAGAATCGGAATGTAAAAGAGCTTTGGAGGACTTACGGTCAAATAAGGCAGAAGGGATAGGTAACATTCCATCAGGATTTCTAAAATCATTGGGGGAAGTGGCAACAAAACGACTATTCACGTTGATGTGTAGAATATATGAGTCTGGGGACATACCATCTGACTTTCGGAAAAGCGTCATCCACACAATTCCGAAGACGGCAAGAGCTGACAAGTGCGAGAATTATCGCACAATCAGCTTAACAGCTCATGCATCGGAGCTGCTTACAAGAATAATATACAGAAGAATGAAAACGAAAATTGAGAATGCGCTAGGTGAAGATCAGTTTGGCTTTAGGAAAAGTAAAGGGACGAGAGAGGCAATTCTGACGTTACGGCTAATAATGGAAGCAAGGCTAAAGAAAAATCAAGACACTTTCATAGGATTTGTCGACATGGAAAAAGCGTTCGACAATATAAAATGGTGCAAGCTGTTCGAGATTCTGAAAAAAAGTAGGGGTAAGCTATAGGGAGAGACGGGTCATATACAATATGTACAACAACCGAGAGGGAATAATAAGAGTGGACGATCAAGAACGAAGTGCTCGTATTAAGAAGGGTGTGAGACAAGACTGTAGCCTTTCGCCCCTACTCTTCAATCTGTACATCGAGGAAGCAATGATGGAAATAAAAGGAAGTTTCAAGAGTGGAATTAAAATACAAGGTGAAAGGATATCAATGATACGATTCGCTGATGACATTGCTATCCTGAGTGAAAGTGAAGAAGAATTAAATGATCTGCTGAACGGAATGAACAGTCTAATGAGTACACAGTATGGTTTGAGAGTAAATCGGAGAAAGACGAAGGTAATGCGAAGTAGTAGAAATGAGAACAGCGAGAAACTTAACATCAGGATTGACGGTCACGAAGTCAGTGAAGTTAAGGAATTCTGCTATATAGGCAGTAAAATAACCAATGACGGACGGAGCAAGGAGGACATAAAAAGCAGACTCGCTATGGCAAAGAAGGCATTGCTGGCCAAGAGAAGTCTACTAATATCAAATACCGGCCTTAATTTGAGGAAGAAATTTCTGAGGATGTACGTCTGGAGTACAGCATTGTATGGTAGTGAAACATGGACTGTGGGAAAACCGGGACAGAAGAGAATCGAAGCATTTGAGATGTGGTGCTATAGACGAATGTTGAAAATTAGGTGGGCTGATAGCCCGCATCTCGTGGTCGTGCGGTAGCGTTCTCGCTTCCCACGCCCGGGTTCCCGGGTTCGATTCCCGGCGGGGTCAGGGATTTTCTCTGCCTCGTGATGGCTGGGTGTTGTGTGCTGTCCTTAGGTTAGTTAGGTTTAAGTAGTTCTAAGTTCTAGGGGACTTATGACCACAGCAGTTGAGTCCCATAGTGCTCAGAGCCATTTGAACCATTTTTTGGTGGACTGATAAGGTAAGGAATGAGAAGGTTCTATGCAGAATCGGAGAGGAAAGGAATATGTGGAAAACACTGATAAGGAGAAGGGACAGGATGATAGGACATCTGCTAAGACATGAGGGAATGACTTCCATGGTACTAGTGGGAGCTGTAGAGGGCAAAAACTGTAGAGGAAGACAGAGATTGGAATATGTCAAGCAAATAATTCAGGACGTAGGTTGCAATTGCAACTCTGAGATGAAGAGGTTAGCACAGGAACGGAATTCGTGGCGGGTCGCATCGATCCAGTCAGTAGACTGATGAAAAAAAAAAAAAAAAAACAGGCCATCGATACGTTACATGAAAGTACTGCACATACAATAAAGTTATGAGGTTCAGCGTACACCTGCTAACAGACATCAAAACACATTTGTGTTCTCGTATTTCAGTTAATCTGTCCATGGCTGATTTTGACGGTGGAATTGAAAACAACGCAGCAGTCCTATTATATCAAACACTTGCCCGTCAGAATGTGATTTGATGATACAACGAAACACTTTAGTTACTGGAACAAACATTGAGTTATGTACTTGGTGAAACTTTTCCAGGACGTAAATAACAGGGGGAGAAAAACCTTAATCATATTTTACATTCACATAACAGCCAAAGCGAAATTCTCCAAAATTTTTAAATCTGCTGACACTTGATTAACCAATAATCAGGAAGAGAATCTCTAATAAGTGATATGTAAGATCAATCTTTTAAGTCTGGTATTCAGCCAAATCTGAGACATCTAAAATATTTGACTTCATACAAGTGCAGAAACTTCAGAAATAGTAATTTTTAAGCAACTTGATGACACACAATTGATCAAATAAGAAGTGCAAAATCCTTTTTGTTGTGTAATAGATGTTATTTTCTTTTTCAGGGTCATTTCTGGGAGTGCCTTAACAGGACATTCGAAGGTGAGTCTTGCACTACGTGTTATCCCTGTTATAAATCATATAATGAAAGAGAAACCAGTGTAGAAGTCACAAAACAAAATGTGAATAATTTTTTTTTCTGGAGCAGTGTGTTCTACGTAACGTGGAACCTGCTAACAGTTCAAAAATTGTTCAGAATATAGTAAGAAAGATTTTGATAAGCGACAATTCTCAGTTAGATAAGATTTTTAATAGATGCTACTTTTTCTACAAAGATATTGAAACAATGTCAGTTTTTTAGTTTAAATTGTATGATGTATTTTATTCAGATCTCACGATAGCTTTTTAAATGACAAGTGGGATGACAGTGTTTGGAGTTACGCATTTCGAGGAAATGATTGGGCAAAATGTCACATGTCGTGTAGAAGTGTGACGGCGCAGTGCTGTTTGCACCTGACAGTGGAGGTGAAAATTATGGTGTCCTGTTCGTCAGTGGAAAACTACTTGTTCGAAATAAACTGAACAGTGGGTTACAGGCAGACGTGTAGTGAACATGGCAGTCGGTTGCGAGTTAACCGGCTTTGAACGAGGACGGATAATTGGTGAGGGCCCGTGGGTGACATAATATCATAAGAGTTTCAATAGTACGGATTTCCAATGTCAACAATGTCTATTGTAGGCCTACAACGTCTCCCAGCCGGTATTTCCACACGCGTAAACCGCTGCATAGTACGACCACAAGTGTTTGGCGTGCGTTCCTCAAAGGAGCGGGCAACAGGCCACCGAACTGAATGCAGGGCCTCAGGAACCGAGTTCTGCCAGGAAAGTACTGGATAAATATGTCGCATAGGCTTCAACATCCAATACCAATTCGTGTCACAGTGCCTTGCCATGGCTTTGGGCCACTCAGTTTTTTCTTACTGCAAGTAACCCACTATCTCTCACATCTACCTCTGACGAATGCCGTTAAAAATACATAATTATACATGGTGTCCCAGGAGGAATGGTCAGTATTCAGGCGTATTACAGGAACAACCTTTCGAAGGAAAAAGGTCTGGTAAACTTGGGCGCTAAAATTCATACTTCAAGAACAATGAGCACATCTTTATCTTCGAGACAGTGAAACAAATGTGATCTACTGAAAGCTCTTAAAATATGCATTTCAGAGCCTGTTGCCTAGGATGATCGCTCCTGTCACCTCTTTGACAATTGATGATTCCTCTAGGGACACCCAACATTTAAAAGAAACCGTGAATGATTAAAATGGTTCAAATGGCTCTGAGCACTATGGGACTCAACTTCTGCGGTCGTTAGCCCCCTAGAACTTAGAAATAGTTAAACCTAACTAACCTAAGGACATCAAACACATCCATGCCCTAGGCAGGATTCGAACCTGCGACCGTAGCGGTCTCGCGGTTCCAGACTGCAGCGCCCAGAACCGCACGGCCACTTCGGCCGGCAAACCGTAAATGGCTCAGATACTTCGGTTGCTACAAATTAAAGATACAAGGTGAGATCCGTAGTCTCGTAATCTATTCTCCACAACAGTTGACAAAACTTCAGTTCTTATTTTATAATCGAGTCCCAAACAGAAACTTCTAGGCGCGCAGTCCGGAACCGTACGACTGCTACGGTCGCAGGTTCGAATCCTGCCTCGGGCATGGATGTGTGTGATGTCCTTAGGTTAGTTAGGTTTAAGTAGTTCTAAGTTCTAGGGGACTGATGACCACAGCAGTTGAGTCCCATAGTGCTCAGAGCCATTTGAACCAAACAGAAACGAAGTTGTCATAGGAAGGAATTTTAAACGAAATTTTTCTAGCGATCTCGTAGTTTCATCTTAATACACAATGGCTCGTAATATTGTAGGTTCAAGTTCTGAGGAGGCCGCAAGTTGTTCTAAGTCTAGGGGACTAATGACCTCAGATGTTAAGTCCCATAGTGCTTGGAGTCATTTGATTTGGCAGTAGCGCGGTATACTTCAAAGTTCACACAATGGAGGCGCCACAGGAGAAGCAGCAGTGATACCGCTGGCGTTGACGGAGCCAATCAGGTTTCAACACCAAGTGATTAAGTCGCGACGTCGCGGCCCGAAAGCGGAGTCGTCTGGTGGGCCTGCCGGAGAATGGAGCAAGTCTCCTCTCAGTCGCGACGCTGCCACTGTGATAGCGTTTACAGGAGATGAACTTTGTCTACGGATCTGCACACGAGTGATTACGCTGAGTTATGTTTCACCTTGCTTTCAGAATAAATCTTCTAAGTTGTAGTTAATTCCGTCTTCCCATTCGTTAGTTTGTATCTGGGACACAACACAGTCAGTATCAATCCTTTCTTAGTTCTCTTTGAGTTACTGGGAAATATTGAATCCTCTTCATAGTACGCATCTGTTTTCACCTATCGATAAAATGGCGGACATAAATTACTCATCTGAATCCAAATCATGAAAAATGTGTGCCCTAACAAGAATTATAATTATTCTCATGAACACGAAGTTGGCTTCGCCCGTTTATAGCCACTGTGTTACCTTTCAACCTGAAATAGACCTCGGGATAGGATGCAGATAAATGGGCATTCCTCCTCACAGTTGGTGGTATCATATTCATGTTAATTGGTTTCCTCAACATGTAACCTAACTACTACCTTCTAACTTAACGTAAACTTTGGGTTATGCAACAGTCTACAATCTACATTCTAAAAGGTAGTATATAAGCATAATCTGATGATGGCAGAAGTAGAGAGGATATAAAATGTAGACTGGCAATGGCAAGGAAAGCGATTCTGAAGAAGAGAAATTTGCTAACTAGAGCATAGATTTAAGTGTCAGGAAAACGTTTCTTAATGTATTTGTATTGAGTGTAGCCATGTATGTAAATGAAACATGAACGATATATAGTTTAGGCAAGAAGAGAATAGAAGATTTGGAAATGTGGTGCTACAGGAGAATGCTGCAGATTAGATGGGTAGATCACATAACTAATGATGAGGTACTGAATAGAACTGGGAAGAAGAGGAGTTTGTGGAACAACTTGATAAGAAGAAGGGATCGGTTGGTAGGACATGTTCTGAGGCATCGAGGGATCACCAATTTAATAATGGAGGGCAGCGCGGAGGGTAAAAATCGTAGAGGGAGACCTAGAGATGAATACAGTAAGCAGATTCAGAAGGATGTAGGCTGCAGTAGGTACTGGGAAATGAAGAAGCTTGCACAGGATAGAGCAGCATGGAGAGCTGCATCAAACCAGTCTCTGGGCTGAACACCACAACAACAAGAACGGCAAATACCGATAGTGTTCTACTACTGTTAGTACATAGGTGACATCACACGCCACGTCATTATCGCCTCACCGATGCAAGCCGAGGTCTGCTATCGACAGCTTCAAGCATCTCAGTTACCGATACCGAAGTATCAGGAATACTTCGTCAAATTTTTTGTCTGGAATGTAGCGCCGTATGGCAGGGAATCATGGCTAGTCCAAAACAGTAACAAATACTTGGGTAATTGTGAAATGCGGTTGGGGAGAAACAATTTAAAAGGGAAGTGGCTTGAAGAATGAAGAACGAGGAAATACACCGTGCTGTCTAAAGTATCCAGATATCTGTGTGTAATATGGAATTGACCACTAGATGGCATGAGAGGTGGACGCCAGCATAAAATGAGACGGGGGATATTTTGTTGTCGGTAGAGAAGCAGTAACAGTACAATTGGTCTTTCGGGAGAGCCCAATGACTTCGAACGTGAACTACTCATAGGATGTCACGTAACAGATGCATTAGGAGAATTTCAACGCTTCTGCAGGTGCCAACTTTGAAGTGGGCACGCGGAAGAACAGCGATAGCTAAACCGAGACCGGGCAGAACTCATGTATTGACAGTCAGGGAGCATCGAGCACTGGGCAAGGTGGCTGTATAAAATCGCATGAAATCAGAGGAAGGAATCGCTCTTGAGTTCCGAAGTGCTAGCAGCCGTCCGGCCGGCATAATAACTATGGTTAGGGTGTTGCAAAGAATGGTTGAGCAGCTCCTCGTTAGCTACGTGTTTCTATGGTGTAAGCGATGCTTGATGTAGTATAAAGAGCGACGGCCGCTGGACGATAGATGACTGGAAACGAGTCATTTGGAGTAGTGAATCACGCGATACCATGTAGCAATTCTATGGAAGGTTTTAGGTTTGGCGAACGTATGGTGAGCATTGCATGCCATAATGAGTAATGCCAACAGTGAAATGCAGAGGGCTTAGTGTTACGGGATGGGAGGCCTCCGTTGTTAGGATGTTGTCCGTTTAGCGTGCTTAAAAATAACTTAATACCGAAGGACATGAACACATTGACAGCATTGTGTAGTGCGTATAGTAGAGGGATAGTTCTCAGACGATGATTGTATCAGCATGACGGTGTCCGCTTTCATGAAGCAGCATATGGTGAAGCTGTAGTTTACGGACAACAACGTTTCCAGAATGAGATTTTCACTCTGCAGCGATGTGTGCGCTAATATGAAAGTTTCGACAATAACATTCCTGAAATCGATGTTCTTGCCTGTAGTCACGATGTGAAAGCGTACTTCCAAGAATAGTGGAGAAAATAGAACTGGCGGAAATGACGACAGTGAGGAAAACGGCTGGGACGTATACGTGGCAGGAACTGCTGGTAACAAGGCGTCCTTGAAGGCAATATCGCAGAGAAGAGAGAGAGAGAGGGGGGGGGGGGATAAAAATAAAAGTTCGAATACTGGATGACGTTGAAAAGCTACGAGTGTATTAAGGGAAAAGCAGAGGAAAAAAGCGAGTGGAGAGCATGCAGTTGACACGTACTGTAAAATGTACCAAAGAAGTGCTACGAAAAATGCTGAATCCCGTTCTCATTGTACTACTGAAAGTTGTCGCTATATGATAAGAACTGTAGTGTCGTCTCTCAACAAGTTGGAGATCTTTAGCATTATGGCCGCGCGGGATTAGCCGAGCGGTCAGAGGCGCTGCAGTCATGGACTGTGCGGCTGGTTCCGGCGGAGGTTCGAGTCCTCCCTCAGGCATGGGTGTCCTTAGGGTAATTTAGGTTAAGTAGTGTGTATGCAGTTAAGTCCCATAAGATTTCACACACATTTTTTTTTTTTTTTGTTTTATGTGGCTATTCCATTAATTAAGCGTGTGTTTCTTAATTTGTATCACCGATGAATGTTGTTTAGTTTATTTGTGTCAGAACTTAATTTTTTGTACTTATGCCACTTCTGTGTTATTTTATCGGAATACTCACTGTCTGTAAACTGACCTTTGGTGCCACTGTGTGGGCGCTCTTACTGGCTATTGGCATCGATTTGATTTTTGTTAAAGTTTAATGGCCATCATTGCGACCTCTCACCGTGACATTATCGTACTTTTACTCAGCAGAAAATGTGACAGGATGCTGACCATTCTGCTGCACTGCTCACGTATTTTTCTTCTTTACATGCAGTGATTTAATCTTAATTTATTCCGTTTCTCTCTCTCTCTTTCGTAACCACAGCACACACACACGCGCACACATACAACACACACACACAGACACACACACACCTCCGCGTACACATAAAGGTAACTGCTTAAAGATTTATATTGCGTTGTACCACAGTAGGGTGCTACATTAAAGACAGGTGAAGAATAGTGTAGTTTCCAGAATGAGATTTTCACTCTACAGCGGAGTGTGCGCTGATATTAAACTTCCTGGCAGATTAAAACTGTGTGCCCGACCGAGACTCGAACTCGGAACCTTTGCCTTTCGCGGGCAAGTGCTCTACCATCTGAGCTACCGAAGCACGACTCACGCCCGGTACTCACAGCTTTACTTCTGCCAGTATCTCGCCTCCTACCTTCCAAACTTTACAGAAGCTCTCCTGCGAACCATGCAGAACTAGCACTCCTGAAAGAAAGGATATAGCGGAGACGTGGCTTAGCCACAGCCTGGGGGATGTTTCCAGAATGAGATTTTCACTATGCAGCGGAGTGTGCGCTGATATGAAACTTCCTGCCAGATTAAAACTGTGTGCCCGACCGAGACTCGAACTCGGGACCTTTGCCTTTCGCGGGCAAGTGCTCTACCATCTGAGCTACCGAAGCACGACTCACGCCCGGTACTCACAGCTTTACTTCTGCCAGTATCTCGTCTCCTACCTTCCAAACTTTACAGAAGCTCTCCTGCGAACCATGCAGAACTAGCACTCCTGAAAGAAAGGATATAGCGGAGACATGGCTTAGCCACAGCCTGGGGGATGTTTCCAGAATGAAATTTTCACTCTGCAGCAGTAGTTCATTATTTCTTCAACTTTTATACTTGTGAATGTTACTGTTGTTTTCGAGATGAGATTGTTAACAGACGTGACAAATGGGATGAATGCACGTTACTGGGTATCTTCCAAACCTAAATAGCCTTTTTTCGGACACATCTCTCCTATGCAAATCTTGCAGGGATATCTGTTCCACCTAAGTTCTATTAGTCCATCTATTTCCTTGAACGTCATGCACACCGCTTCGCCCTCCACATGGTTTTATCTTCTATCTCCTTCTTATCCTCTCATCAAATTCTCACCTCTCCTCACTCATACTGAACACTATCGAACAAACTTCACCATCCTCAAACGCCCCGACATTTACCCATCCTACAGACTATATGCCGCCCCCCTCCCTCCCCCCAAAATCCCATCTCATGAGATCTTTCCCTATCCCGTTTTTGCCTTCACATCATAGCCTTACATACACTCTCATGTAACCTTCCCTTTCTGTCTTTCATATTCTCTTTCTCTGTCGAGATTACGGCGTTTCCTTCACTTTCACGTAACCGTCCCTTCCTATCTTCCATATACACTTTCTCCATCGATACTACCCATCAGCCCTTCAAACTTATACTCTCACCCTTCTACCGTATCCAACACCCTGCGCTTTTTCTCTTCAACAACAAAAATTGCCAGGGCATGTCTTCCAAGCTTCTTTTTAAGTTCAGTGTGCAATATCGTGTTTTGAATGTTTTAAATATATCCTTATTGTTTTCGTTTTACTTTTTTGTTATTACAGTTTTAAATTAAAAACCAAGAAAATCGAGTTCATTCATATTAAACGTTACATTAATGTTAGCTCTACTATTTTTTAAGAATTTATTGTAAATATCTCAACGTTTGACTTAGAGCTTTCTTCATCTTGTCAATGCAC
This sequence comes from Schistocerca piceifrons, assembly GCF_021461385.2. Classification (NCBI taxonomy): domain Eukaryota; kingdom Metazoa; phylum Arthropoda; class Insecta; order Orthoptera; family Acrididae; genus Schistocerca; species Schistocerca piceifrons. Next base: position 46,636,631 of record NC_060139.1, on the reverse strand, counting down.
TTAACATGCCGCCCATACAGGGCGAGGGGGATGAATACCACAAAATAAGAGAACACGTGTTGCCGGACAGAGGCGCGCCGCGCGGACCAGTGGCCGGGTCGCAGCTGCTGCGCGCTTCCGCAGTCGCCGCTCTGCCAGCAGGCCTGCCTCGCCGCCGCCTCCCGCGCTGACGTCACCGCCGCCTGCCGCTACAGCGACGAGATCTCCTTCTACTCCTGCCTCGACATCCAGAAGGTACTCCCGCATCTCGCCACCGTCACTCTTTGCTGCGTAACTGCTCAGTTATGTGCAGCTGCACATCAACAACTGTCCGATCCCATGACATGTGTCACACACACTTATAAAAACACTGGACAAAACATTTGTTACCCTCCCGGAGAAATATAACGCAAATACCTTGTAACATGGCCTCAAAGCTTTAATACTGCCCTGAATTCGGTGACTACTAGTTTCTTTAGGTATATCATATACATCTGAAGTCATCCATACGTGATTAGACCCTGTAGAGATAGAGGGTTGTTGAGTGCTACTTTTCGACCTCTTTTCCAAATACACTACTGGCCATTAAAATTGCTACACCAAGACGAAATGCAGCTGATAAACGGGTATTCATTGGACAAATATATTATACTAGAACTCACATGTGATTACATTTTCACGCAATTTGGGTGCATAGATCCTGAGAAATCAGTACCCAGAACAACAACCTCCGGCCGTAATAACTGACTTGATACGCCTGGGCATTGAGTCATACAGAGCTTGGATGGCGTGTACACGTACAGATGCCCATGCAGCTTCAACACGATACCACAGTTCATCAAGAGTAGTGACTGGCGTGTTGTGGCGAGCCAGTTGCTCGGCCACCATTGACCAGACGTTTTCAATTGGTGAGAGATCTGCAGAATGTAGTGGCCAGGGCAGCAGTCGAACATTTTCTGTATCCAGAAAGGCCCGTACAGGACCTGCAACATGCGGTCGTGCATTATCCTGCTTAAATGTAGGGATTCGCAGGGATCGAATGAAGCCGGCCGAAGTGGCCGTGCGGTTCTAGGCGCTGCAGTCTGGAACCGCGAGACCGCTACGGTCGCAAGTTCGAATGCTGCCTCGGGCATGGATGTGTGTGATGTCCTTAGGTTAGTTAGGTTTAACTAGTCCTAAGTTCTAGGGGACTAATGACCTCAGAAGTTGAGTCCCATAGTGCTCAGAGCCATTTGAACCATTTGATCGAATGAAGGTTAGAGCCACGGGTTGTAACACATCTGAAATGTAACGTCCACTGTTCAAAGAGCCGTCAATACAAACAAGAGGTGACCGAGACGTGTAACCAATGGTACCCCATACCATACGCCAGTACAGCGATGACGAATACACGCTTCCAATGTGCGTTCACCGTGATGTCGCCAAACACGGATGCGACCATCATGATGCTGTAAACAGAACCTGGATTCATCCGAAAAAATGACGTTTTTCCATTCGTGCACCCAGGTTCGTCGTTCAGTACACCATCGCAGGCGCTCCTGTCTGTGATGCAGCGTCAAGGGTAACCGCAGCCATGGTCTGCTGATAGTCCATGCTGCTACAAACATCGTCGAACTATTCGTGCAGATGTTTGTTGTCTTGCAAACGTCCCCATCTGTTGACTCAGTGATCGAGACGTGGCTTCACGATCCGTTACAGCCACGCGAATAAGATGCCTGTGATCTAGACTGCTAGTGATACGAGGCCGTTGGGATCCAGCACGGCGTTCCGTATTACCCTCCTGAACCCACCGATTCCATATTCTGCTATCAGTCATTGGATATCGACCAACGCGAGCAGGAATGTCGCGATACGACAAACCGCAATCGCGACAGGCTACAATCCGACCTTTATCAAGGTCGGAAATGTGATGGTACGCATTTCTTCTCCTTACACGAGGCATCACAACAACGTTTCACCAGGCAACGCCGGTCAACTGCTGTTTGTGTATGAGAAATCGGTTGGAAACTTTCCTCATGTCAGCACGTTGTAGGTATCGTCACCGGCGACAACTTTTTGTGAATGCTGTGAAAAGCTAATCATTTGCATATCACAGCATCTTCTTCCTGTCGGTTAAATTTCGCGTCTGTGGCACGTCATCTTCGTGGTGTAGCAATTTTAATGGCCAGTAGTGTAGTTCTCAGCCATATAGCGAACCAGTCGGCGTCATACGGGGTGTCTGAATGTTCGTCAAGCCAGACACATACACTTGCATCCCTGTGAACACAGCTGGTGTCATTTTGGAAGAAAGGAGTGTCCACGTCCAGGGTGAAGATGTAGAAGAAAAGGTTACTCTTCCTTGGTCACAGAGAATTTTGAAATAAACTTCCCAGTTCTCGTCCACAGTAACTTGAATGAGTGCGCCCAACTCGTGGTACGAAAACAGCCGAAAAATATTACAGCACTGTACGTAAGGCAATACCTATTGGTGACACATGTAAACTTCCGATGGAACGGGACTAGAACCCACATTTCCCACTTGTTGTGAGCGGTCGCCTTATGTACTTCAGCTGTCTGAGCACTTTCTCAGGACCGACCCACTCTTCCATATGACATACTGTACACAACCCCGTCGCCCGCAAATTTTCTTGTGTACCCGCCACAGGATTTCAAGGAGACAAACGTATTCAACCGTACTATTACAATCGTCTTTTGACTGTTGAGACTTGTAATACTTATTTTTTAACAATGTCTGAAGTAAAATTGTGAGCTTTGGGATAGTAGACAGTATGTCATACGCAATTCCTGCGGCTCTGGAAGCATGCTTCGATAATCGAAATGGCTGAGGCGACCGCTCACGACAAGTGAGAATTCTGAGTTTCAGTTCCTGTCCGGCACAAATTTTCATGTCTCATAGGTAGGTAATATCTTTATACCTAACGCAGCTAACGTCAGAAAGATTCTACAACTGTGAATACACTTCATAAAAATGCCTTGTACCATCTGAAATGAGGCACTATCGCAGTTTACCGGACTGAACAACACGGCTCCAATCTGCTGCTGTCTAGTTTCTGCGTTGTTTGGCCCATTGAAGACAGACGTAGAGGTTTGTGTGTCGCAATGAGTGTACAAGATATTGTACTCCAATTCTCCACTGTGTGAAATTCGCTTTTTAGAACTCTCTCGGAAATTGGTTTATGTCGAGCTTTAGTTATTGACAGCAGGAGTTTGTCGGATTTGAAGTCGACTGTCGTTCACAAGAACTAACACTCGTCTCCGGTCCCTGTCATTTACGATGTTCTGGTGACCACTGTTCTTACGCTGAGTTACGCGGCTGTGAGGGGGACACCATTCCTTGTTGAGATGTTGGGCAGTCCGCACTTATGATAGGAAGACCTCTGCCAGCCGGTGTGGCCGAGCGGTTCTAGGCGCTTCAGTCTGGAACCGAGCGACCGCTACGGTCGCAGGTTCGAATCCTGCCTCCGGCATGGATGTGTGTGATGTCCTTAGGTTAGTTAGGTTTAAGTAGTTCTAAGTTCTAGGGGACTGATAACCTCAGCTGTTAAGTCCCATAGTGCTCAGAGCCATTTGAACCATTTTGAAGACTCTGGTTTGAAACTCTTGGAACAGGAACGAACAAAAAGAACGAAAAGTTTTGTGTAGAGTAGAGTTTTGCACGGTCCAATTTCCAGCCTGCTTAGCCCGCCACGAGCTAGACCGCCGGTCCCACTGCCAGTGACTGCTGGGCTGGTGAGCTCTGCGCTCCCCCCCCCCCCTCCCCCCCCTCTCCAGCCTTCCCCCCCTCCGCCTGGCTACCGTACTGGGGCGCGCCTTGCATCTGATTGCAAACTTAAGGTCAGCAGAAATGCGATTTTGACGTGGTGGCAGTGGAGCCTTGGGTTGCCAGGTTTTCGAATTGAAAACAAAGGAGAATATGTAAACTGCTGACGTGTTGTGCCATGTAGAACCCAACACTTCGCTATAAACTTTTACTACTGTATTTCAGTTTTATCTTCGATGAGTCCAATGCAATATTTATTCTCAGACATTTAAAATATATAAAACACTTGAATGTACAAACATGGCTACAAATATAAACGTAGGCTTTCCCGGCGTGTACTACTGATGAAATCTTCTTGGGTTTCCCCTGAGGTAGCTGCCTTCAATTTCCGCGACGTTCTGATGAGCGTCATACTCATCATTTTCCATCGAAAAACATCGTGTTGACCAGAAGATGATGAGAATGACACTCATCGAAACGTCGTGGAATTTGAACGCAGCAATAAGAATGGAACACCGACAAGATTTCGTCATGGTTCCAAATATTTACAGTGCATTCATAAAGAAACTTAATATGACATCTTTCAGATATATGAAAAATTCTTTACGTGTTTAACTGGAATTTGCTACAATTTGCAATTCGGCTTTAATGAGTTCAACAGACCTTCTGTTACCCACATCAGTTCACTTACTGTTCATAACTGAAAACACACTCGGGGGCATTAGCTCCTGTGATACTCAAAACAGAACAAAAATATTTATTTCAAATTCTGTATACTAATTTCTTTGCATTTAGAATCACCAAGTACTGCTACTAATTTCATACAATCATTACCAGAAGGAGTGATTTTATCACTTAAAATTACCCTGGAGCTAAGTCAGTAATCATTTGGTTCATCTTCCTTTACATGAAACTCAAAATATTGTACATCTTGTACCTCACTGAAATTAGTTTCTTTGATTGTGCAAAGACGAATAGTTAATCCACATAGTCTGTGAAATATTGAAATGCTTGAGTAAGTATGAATATAATGTGAAAAGGAAAGTATTTAAATTATTTTCTTTTGATTTTTTAACATTTGTACCCAACAAGTTCAAATCTTTGTGCGTCCCACCTCCAAGAAAATAATCGGGCATATTTTCTTAAAAAGCTGCTTTACATCAACATAAGTTTCCAAAATGCTTAGATTTGCATTTTCTATGTACCTAGAACTTTTGAGAGAAACATTGACATTGATAAAAGTTAAAGTAGACTAGAAAAATCAGGTCTTTCCCAGATTAAAATTCAACGATAATCCTCAAAGCTTTTAATGGCATCCCAATTGTATACAACCTTAACCACAGCAAGTGTGAACGATAGCCACCTAATGGCCACAAGCCTCAATATTTCTCACCACTGCCGGCCGGTGTGGCCGAGAGGTTCTAGGCGCTTCTGTCTGGATACCAGGAAGTGGAGAGAGAGGGGGGGGGGTGTCAGTGAAGTGAGATGGAAGGAAGAGAAGGATTTCGGATTTCTGGTCAGACAAGTGTAGTGTAATATCAGTAGCAGTAGAAAATGGAGTAAGTGATTCTGTTGGTAAGTTACTCGCTGTTCTCATTTCTGCTATTTCTCATTACTTTCGTCTCTCTTCGATTTGCTCTCAATCCGTATTCCGTACTCATTAGACTCTTCATTTCTTACGACAGATCGTGTAATTCTTCTTCACTTTCGCTGAGGATAGCAATGTCATCAGCGAAACTCCTCATTGATAACATTTCACCTTGAATTTTAATTCCACTCTTGACCCTTTGTTTTATTTATGTCATTGCTTCTTCAGTGTGTAGACTGAATAGCAGGGCCGAAAGACAACATCCCTCCCTTACATCCTTTTTAATCCGAGCACTGTGTTCTTGGTCGCCACTCATTGTTCCCACTTGTTTCTTGTACGTATTGTATACTACCAATTTTTTCGGCGTTGTTTACCCCTATTTCTCTCAGGATTTCGAACGTTTTGCGTCATTTGACACTGCCTAACGCTTTTTCCAGATCGCAAATTCTGTGACCTTGTTGTGATATTTCTTCAGTCATATTTCCGTGGTCAACCATAACATCAGGACTGCCTCTCTGGTGTATTTAACTTTCCTTATGCCAAACTGATAGTCATTCCTCTGGGTATTGTTCATGTCCCCAACTTGGATGCGTCCACGTCATCCTCCCTAGGCATCTGTCTATCTAATACTACCCATTCACTGTCTTTTCGTGTCTTCTTACACTTGTTGACTCTTGCAGCCTCGGGAACTGTGTGGATGGAATTTTTACGAAAGTCTGATGGTATATCGCCATACATTCTACACACCAAAGTGAATAATCTGCGATAATGATCGAAGCAGAAGAAATGAATTAAAATTTATGTTGTGGCCGGGACTTGAACCCGGGTCTTCTTGCTTACCATTCAAAAATGCTAACGTTTACACCACCACAGCACTATGGCTGCCATTGCTGCACGAACTACCCAAGTTGAGCGCCCTCCCCAAAACAAACTTCAAATTATAACTTCCGCTTATTTTCCGTTACATTGTCACTATTGCCAGGGCCGCAGCCCAAATTTTAAATAATTTCTGTTGCTTCGATCATTATCGTAGATAAAATGAGACTTAAATGTCTCAGGGATAAATATAATTATAAGATATGTAAGATCACTTATGGTACAGGACTGTCCTGTTACGTCCAACGCTAGGGTGCTATTCCAATGCCGGAGAGCCCTGGCATTGTGATTGTAGCGATGCCTTTAATTCTCTCAGTGTATGCTTGCTTTGCACCATTTGAATATTAAGAATCTCTGAGTAAAGACATTACGTTACTGCTACTGCTTACATGTACACTCTTTTAAGTATGAGAAACACCTATGTTGATACTGTAACTAGGTGGAAATCGGCATCTTGATCACTCACGCAAGCTCAAACAAGTACTGAAACAAGTCAACCTGCCGAAGAATATTTGAAAGTACTTACCAAATTAAAATGGTGTGCCCGACGGAGAGTCGAACCCACAAAATTTTCCTTTCGTTGGTGATTGCTCTCCGACATTTTTTTAAAAAAGATAACTATTAGCTTAAAAATACGTAAGTATTCACAAATGCATAGTACGTTTCCAACATACAAAATACTCAAAAACCACTGATAAATAAGTCACTGCCAGACTGCGACCTTTCCCTGCTAGCATTTGCTCCAACCGAAGTTAGCACCTATTCGCTGCTAGTACAGAGTGCTCATCTGCATTTTCTTCTTGCCTGCTTCACTTCCCTGCTGTAATTGTATCATCAGTTTCTTCAGCAGCAATCTGTTCCACTTTTTCGGTTCAGCTTATAATGTTTAAAAACATTGTCGTACACCCTCTTCCTGAGTGCAGTGAAGGGGTGCTCAAATACGAGCCATCCAGGCCTGCATAAATGTCGGAGATTTGACCACCAAAGCCAATGATTCTGGGTTCGAATCCCGGTGGGACACATTGTTTTAATCTTCCAGGAAGTTTGCGATCAGCACAAACTTAGCTGCGGACTGAAAATCCATTCTGAAAACTATACTCTGTACATTTAATCGAAATACCAGGAGGACAATTACAATGATCTACAGACGGGCGAAGAACCCAACACACCAGACAAGTTGGCCCAAAATGCAGCCTGAATGCACAACCTGCCGGACTCTGGAAGAGACGGGCCAGCAAGATGCGTCAGTCCACCCGGGCTGGTTGCGCTGATCCAGAATCAAAAACAATGTGTCTTAAAACTCCCAACGTTTTCTGTAGCTTCGCTACAGTAGCGCTGCTAAGTGGCTGGCCTGTATAAGGCATTTCGCCTAAGAAAATGGCATCCGACTTATTAAAGAGTTTTATTCAAATGTTGACACAGTCACGATCGCAGCTGGTTTCGACCACGGTGGCCATCTTCAAGTGTTAAAAGCGCCGTTTGGTGAACACGTGTTAATTCGCTGATAACGCTTGATGTATGTCAGCAATTTGAAGATGCAAATGAAATATCTGGGAGCTTATTGTTGCATTATAAATACGGAAAGACGTTGTACTGTGTGGCATGAAACATAACATTGTCTTTTCTTAGGCTCTGTAGTGACGATAACGGGGAGAAATGGAAACGAAGTCTCTTCCTTCTGAGAGAGTTGTAATAGTCAGTACTGAAATATTTGAATGATCAGCAGGTTCAAAATGGTTCAAATGGCTCTGAGCAATATGGGACTTAACATCTGAGGTCATCAGTCCCCTATAACTTAGAACTACTTAAACCTAACTAACCTAAGGACATCGCACACATCCATACCCGAGGCAGGATTCGAACCGACGACCGTAGCAGTCGCGCGGTTCCAGACTGAAGCGCCTACAACCACTCGGCCACACCGGCCGGCGATCAGTAGGAAACCAGGAAAGATGTAAGGCAACTGATGTTTATGTGGTACTTTGAAAAGGAAATGAAAGAAGCAAAGGACTGTTATTGTTTGTTAAAGACAGAAAATTAGCACAACACGATGTATTCATAATTCAGCAGCGGTAGCTAAAAGTGAACAAGATTTGGGTCTTGTGCTAAATGTAATGGAACATTTGCTAGCTATTATAGGCCCATAAGTAAGAAGGAAGCAGCACAGGTGGGCACAAGGAGGACTAAATGTTACAGCCAAGAAAGATAATCGTTTCGAGAGATATATGCATTTTGATAGCTGGGAGGCAGAAGACATAGACGTAACAGGTATATACAAGGCGTGGAAGCGACGATAATACTAAAAAGGCTTATAAGAAGACATAGCGGCTAAGTCAAAGAATATAGTAGTAAAAGTTTTGTCTAGTTTAAAGCGTACTGCAGGGAGTCTGAAAGGTACTACAATCAACACAGATCATCAGAAAGTACGTGGCAAGAACATCAATATACTCGTAACCAGTTCCTTTTGAAATTAAAACCATCTGGTTGCAATTCGTTTTTGTTCTTGAGGAATTTCTGATTATATGATTACGACTCAGCTGCTGTGAAATTTACAGCTTGTATTACATTGCACTCAGATTTTATTATTATTATTCTTTGTCCTACAGCTTCACTTTCATATGCATTCGGCACATATTGAACACACTTCCATCTCGCCATCCCTGTCTCCACCTCATCCTCCCTCATTTATCTGTCTATCTAACACTACCCATTCACTGTCTTTTCGTCTCTTCCTCCCCACTCACTGTCTTTCGCCTCCAATGTCCCACTTCTCTTTGTTCATTTCCTCCACTCCTTCCTCTGACTATATGCCCCTCCCCCACTCTCTGTCTCTTCATCCCCCTCTCCCTTTTCCATCTGCCCACAACCCTGCCCATATTCCTCCTGACTCATCCATACCTGCTTCCTCTTCCGCCCCCCCCCCTTCTCTCTCCATTTCCTACTTCTCTTGCTCTGTCCAGTTTCCACTCCATGTATTAGCCACCATGCTAGGCAGGTCGATAAAGCAAACCGGTACTACGCAACGCAACACACATGCCATTCAGGGCAGCCTACACGACAGGGTCCGCAAACACTGATTCTAGCTCATGCCACGTAGGCTGTCCTGCATAGCAGATTTATTTGGCAGTCTGGTACTGTTCCCACATATGCCTGTCATATAGGACAGCCCATACACCAGGAGCTGCAAAAATACGTTTCTACCTTTATCTCTGTATTGGAATTAGGATGTTGTAAACGCCACAATGCTGATACCAGTGAGGCCTGATATTCCTGTGCAAAATTTGGTTGTAATCGATGCAAGAGTTTCACTTAGTATTATGTACGAGGGTTGGAACTTATACAATGACAACTATTTATTCACAACCGCTACAAAAGAGTTACGTGTTTGCACCTGTTACTGTCCTTCAAAGTAGTCACCAGCGTTGTGTAGAACCCGTTGCCAGAGATGTGGAAGGCGTAGTATTCCGTTAGCAGAGCATGTTCTGTTGATGGTGCGAATGGAGCGGTCTACTGCCTGTCGAATCTCTAGAACAGTTCTGAAGCGAATGCCACGAAGTGGTTCCTTTATCTTCGGAATCATATCGAAACTACTCGGACTTAGTCTAGGTCTGGGGAGTATGGTGGATTGTAGAGTACTTCCAGTCCCATAGATCGAACAGAGCAGCCCCAGCTTGCGCTGTAGGGGGCCAAGTATCGTCGTGCAAAATGATGGGTGGGTTGCACAGAAAGTGTCGCCGCTTCTTTCGCAAAGTTGGTTGGAGGTGATGCTCCAAAAACGAACAGTACCACTGTGCATTGACGGTCTACCGCGGAGGAACGTAATGTTAGGATAACACCATCACAGTCGTGCACGAGAATTACCATAACTTTCACCATACTGGGGCTCTGACGAACCTTCGCCTTTCCCGGCGACGTTGGTTTGACGCTTCAGTTTTGGCTTCATGGCATTCGCTTCAGAACTTTTTCAGAGATTCGACAGGCAGCAGACCGCTCCATTCGCACCATCAACGGAACAGTAAAGCATCCCTAACTCTCTTGTGATTCCCTTTTTAGGTACTCCACGTCGACGTCTCCTCGTAGATACGTACCGTCGGTAGGTTTTCCGGCTTTACTTTCCGACGTGAAAGCGACGACTCTCCGATGAGGTGCGGGCCTTGTGTTTTGCTATTACTGCGAGTCTTGTAAATATTGCTTTTATTTAGCAATTTGCCCGGCTAAGAGTCACAAAAGTTCATATTAAGCAGTCCGTAAAACACGTAAACGTTCACTTCAGTTAGCGTGCTAGTTAATGCGTACGTTTTCCGCTAGATGGTGCTGACTTACTGCTGAATAGCTTTGGTTCCGTAAAACCTTCACTGATTAGTACTAGGTAAATGAAATAAGTACAACGCTCTTGTATTTCACTTTCACTCTATATTCAAGGATTAAGATGGTGATGGATGATGGTCTGTTTAAAAGGTTCCTAGCCTGGATGAATCTAAGTAGTCCGCAAATGCTGATATGCACGCGCTCTACGTCATGACTCGCAACTAACGGCACACGACACTTACAAAAGTCCACACGTTAATACCTGAATACCGGTACCTCTGAATTCACTCGTATCAGCAGATAATTTGAGTTTCTGTCGTCTACATGTCCGTAAAGTCCCAATCTAGCACTAAAGTCCTAAAATCCCCTTAATACTCCGTTCTACCAAAAGTCAGAGATCGTACACTACATCATTTTTAATCTCCGTAATATTCTAACAGTTTATCGTGAATCTGAACACGATAAAGTCCAATCTAATTATTGTCTTGCTGACTGACACGGGTTCCCCGCCCTTTGACGAAACAATCAAGGAAAAAAGGCGGCAATAATGAATATCAGGCCTTTTTATAGGTTTTTCATCACAAGAGTTTAACGTCAGTGCCTTCTCCATCACGGAGCTTCCGTGGCTTTGCTGTACTTAGACGTTAGACTACTTGCGGATATACTATAATTTTGATCTACAATTACCGAACTATGATTCTACACTATTTTCCCCTCTAAAATTCTATTCTTAATTTTAAATTATTCTTTCTATAGCTTTTATCACTGTAAACTGAGCCGAGGTGTTACAACAGGCTCTGCTAACGGTATACTACGCCTTCAACATCGGTTGTGAATAAATACAGGGTGATTAAAAAATCAGTATAATTTGAAAACTTAACAAACTACGGAATAATGTAGATAGAGAGGTAAAAATTGACACACATGCTTGGAATGACAAGGGGTTTTATTAGAACCAAAAACAACAAAGTTCACAAAATATCCGACAGATGCGTGTCGTTTGGTGATGATCGTGTGCTCAGCCGCAACTTTCGTTATGCTTGGCCTCCCAGGTCCCAAGACCTCAGTCCGGGCGATTATTGGCTTTGGGGTTGCCTGAAGTCACAAGTGTATCGTGATCGACCGACATCTCTAGGGATGCTCAAAGACAACATCCGACGCCAATGCCTCACCATAACTCCGGACATGCTTTACAGTGCTGTTCACAACATTATTCCTCGACTACAGCTATTGCTGAGGAATGATGGTGGACATATTGAGTATTTCCTTTAAAGAACATCATTTTTGCTTTGCCTTACTTTGTTATGCTAATTATTGCTATTCTGATTAGATGAAGCGCCATCTGTCGGACATTATTTGAACTTTTGTATTTTGCTTTGGTTCTAATAAAACCCCATGTCATTCCAAGCATGTGTGGTAATTTGTACCTCTCTATCTACATTATTCCATGATTTATTCGGTTTTCAAATTTATACTGACTTTTTGATCAACCGGTAGTTGCCACTATTTGAGTTCCAACCCTTGTACAAAACAGATGTGACATAAGCAGGTGGTGGGTCGTTAGTTTAATTTCATTTTCCTATTCATGTTGGACAAATTGCTGCCCCATTTAGTGACTGAGAATGAAGGAAATAACAGCATTAAAAAGAAGAAATTTCTCAGGTCATAGCACACTGTTCTTTTGCTATTACAGGCTAGCTGCTAGGAGCACTAGAATCGCTGTAGCTGTCAATAGGTAAGGAATGAGGAGAGGAAAGCAGTATGTGGAAAACACTGATAAGGAGAAGGGACAGGATGATAGGACATCTGCTAAGACGTGAGGGAATGACTTCCATGGTACTAGAGGGAGCTGTAGAGGGCAAAAACTGTAGAGGAAGACAGAGATTGGAATACGTCAAGCAAATAATTGAGGACGTAGGTTGCAAGTGCTACTCTGAGATGAAGAGGTTAGCACAGGAAAGGAATTCATGGCGGGCCGCATCAAACCAGTCAGTAGACTGATGACAAAAAAAAAAGTTCAGTTTTATGCCCCCGTAGGGTTCCACGACTGTTTGCTGTTTGTCATAGACTGTCTCAGCTGCACTGTCTCGCGAGCCACCCAGACCTGACCAGAGGCCGACAGACTGGCTCAACTGCACTGTCTCGCGAGCCACCCAGACTTGACCAGAGGACGAGAAACTGGCTCAACTGCACTGTCTCGCGAGGCACCCAGACTTGATCAGAGTACGATAGACTGCCTCAGCTGCACTGTCTCGCGAGCCACCCAGACTTGACCAGAGGACGATAGACTGGCTCAACTGCACTGTCTCGCGAGACACCCAGACTTGACCAGAGGACGATAGACTGCCTCAGCTGCACTGTCTCGCGAGCCACCCAGACTTGGCCAGAGGACGTTAGACTGGCTCAACTGCACTGTCTCGCGAGACACCCAGACTTGACCAGAGGACGATAGACAGCCTGAGCTGCACTGTCTCGCGAGACACCCAGACTTGGCCAGAGGACGATAGACTGCCTCAGCTGCACTGTCTCGCGAGACACCCAGACTTGACCAGATGACGATAGACTGCCTCAGCTGCACTGTCTCGCGAGACACCCAGACTTGGCCAGAGGACGATAGACTGCCTGAGATGCACTGTCTCGCGAGCCACCCAGACTTGACCAGAGGACGAGAAACTGGCTCAACTGCACTGTCTCGCGAGGCACCCAGACTTGATCAGAGTACGATAGACTGCCTCAGCTGCACTGTCTCGCGAGCCACCCAGACTTGACCAGAGGACGATAGACTGGCTCAACTGCACTGTCTCGCGAGACACCCAGACTTGACCAGAGGACGATGACTGCCTCAGCTGCACTGTCTCGCGAGCCACCCAGACTTGACCAGAGGACGATGACTGCCTCAGCTGCACTGTCTCGCGAGCCACCCAGACTTGACCAGAGGACGTTAGACTGGCACAACTGCACTGTCTCGCGAGACACCGAGACTTGACCAGAGGACGATAGACTGCCTGAGCTGCACTGTCTCGCGAGGCACCCAGACTTGACCAGATGACAATAGACTGCGTCAGCTGGACTGTCTCGCGAGCCACCCAGACTTGACCAGAGGACGATGACTGCCTCAGCTGCACTGTCTCGCGAGCCACCCAGACTTGACCAGAGGACGTTAGACTGGCTCAACTGCACTGTCTCGCGAGACACCCAGACTTGACCAGATGACAATAGACTGTGTCAGCTGCACTGTCTCGCGAGCCACCCAGACTTGACCAGAGGACGATGACTGCCTCAGCTGCACTGTCTCGCGAGCCACCCAGACTTGACCAGAGGACGTTAGACTGGCACAACTGCACTGTCTCGCGAGACACCGAGACTTGACCAGAGGACGATAGACTGCCTGAGCTGCACTGTCTCGCGAGACACCCAGACTTGACCAGATGACAATAGACTGCGTCAGCTGCACTGTCTCGCGAGCCACCCAGACTTGACCAGAGGACGATGACTGCCTCAGCTGCACTGTCTCGGGAGCCACCCAGACTTGACCAGAGGACGATAGACTAGCTCAACTGCACTGTCTCGCGAGACACCCAGACTTGACCAGAGGACGATGACTGCCTCAGCTGCACTGTCTCGCGAGCCACCCAGACTTGACCAGAGGACGATGACTGCCTCAGCTGCACTGTCTTGCGAGCCACCCAGACTTGACCAGAGGACGTTAGACTGGCACAACTGCACTGTCTCGCGAGACACCGAGACTTGACCAGAGGACGATAGACTGCCTGAGCTGCACTGTCTCGCGAGACACCCAGACTTGACCAGATGACAATAGACTGCGTCAGCTGCACTGTCTCGCGAGCCACCCAGACTTGACCAGAGGACGATAGACTGCCTCAGCTGCACTGTCTCGCGAGCCACCCAGACTTGACCAGAGGACGTTAGACTGGCTCAACTGCACTGTCTCGCGAGCCACCCAGACTTGACCAGAGGACGATAGACTGCCTGAGCTGCACTGTCTCGCGAGACACCCACACTTGACCAGATGACAATAGACTGCGTCAGCTGCACTGTCTCGCGAGCCACCCAGACTTGGCCAGAGGCCGCAGAACACAGGCTTGGCGGGCTGGGACCTGTTCGGTGCACGAGTCTAGTTGTATGGTTTGTGCGCCGGTGACGGCGAGACGGCAGCAGGTGTGGAGGGGCTGAGGCGCTGAGGCGGACCGTGTTGCAGGCGGGGGACGAGTGCTGCGGCTCGGGGCGGACGCCGGCCTGTCGCGAGGCGTGCCGCGCCGTCTTCCGCGCCAGGGGGGCGGGCGCCCACGCACCCCCGCAGGAGCTGCTGGACGACGCGTGCGCCGAACACAGCCCGCGCGTGCTCTCCTGCGTCCGCCAGCAGGCTGCCGCCTCGCCCACCATAGACCCCAGAAATTGTGAGTAGCGCCAGTCGTCTTCTTTTTAACTGCTGTGCAATCTGAGCCCAACTACCTGAATAATTTAAATCAGGTCCGAGAACTGTTGCAATTCGGCTTGCTCGACAGCTTGTAGGGTGTGGCTGATTTCTGCTGTACAGTAACCGTGTCGTATTTCATGAACATTTTGAAACATTGGCTTAAGTCTAATCTTGATCTTTACGTGCTCCACAGCTGTAAAAAGACACGTTTATTACGTCGCAACCTTTTTAATTAACATCATCATGTTTGCATGGTAACTCACCAACACATTTTCATATGTTAATTATTATTCATATCATACATAAATTGCCAGAAAAAAATTAGTACATCCTTTTAGATGTTTCCAATTCACTCAAGATTTATTGTTGCAAAAGTGCATATGGAGTATATGATATGATATTACATTTACGGATTAATAGCGCAAGCAGTTCCAAGGTAGTACGTGGTGTAGACTCCACTGGCGGCAATGCAGGCGCTCACTGGCATCCAGTCGATAGTACAGATGGCGAGCACTGGCCTCGGATACGTTATACCACGCCTCATCGACCTGTTCACGTGGTTCTGCAAGAGTTGTTGGTTGAAGAGTCGCATGAGGCACTTCTCGTCCCATCATATCCCACACATCTACAATTGGAGACACGTTCGGAGATCGTTCTGGCCAGGGAAGCTGCTACACGTCTTCCAGTACAAGTTGGGTTTTACGGGCAGTGTGTGCGTGACCATTATGCTGTTTGAGCAACACACCACCTTCCTGTTGCAAGAACAGGTCTAACAACACTAACTAGCACTCCTGAAAGAAACGAGTGCTAGTTCTCCAAGGGTTCGCAGGAGAGCTTCTGTAAAGTTTGGAAAGTAGGAGTCGAGGTACTGGCAGAGGTAAATCTGTGAAGACGGGGCGTGAGTCGTGCTTGGGTAGCTCAGTTGGTAGAGCACTTGCCCGCGAAAGGCAAAGGTCCCGAGTTCGAGTCTCGGTCCGGCACACAGTTTTAATCTGCCAGGAAGTTTCATGTTCGCGATTTGTTTGAAGAATATTCTGTACAGTTCTACCGAATGATTTGGCCACCCAGATCGCGCAAAGTGTACCTTATCGAACATTTATGGAATACAATCGAGAGGTCAGTTCGTGCACAAAATCCTGCACGGGGAACACATTGTCAATTATGGACAGCTATGAAAGTAACATGGCTCAATATTTCTGCAGCGGCTTCCAACGACTTGCTGAGCCCATGCCATGTCAAGTTGCTGCACTAAGCAGTGGAAAAAGAAGTCCGACACGATATTAGGAGGTATCTCACGACTTTTGTCACCTCAGTGCAAGTGCGAGGGAGGTGACTGTAAGCCTAGTGTACTGACGGACAGGGACCGTGGGTCGTTGTAGACAGTCGCATGAAGTCAGCAGAATGAATCAGTCGTCAGTTCAAAAGGCCTACCAGCGGTCCAGATAGCACAATGACCGTGCGTAAGGGGTTAAAATAAAAGTGGTACAGCGATGGAGTAGATTCTGACAAGCCACACATTTCTGAAGTCAGCCCTAAGTGAAACTTGGGGTGCTTTAAAGACCTGCGTCTCGGGACAATAAAAGACTAGAAACAAGCGATCTGGAGTGATGAGTCGCGCTATATCTGCAGAAATCCGACGGAAGGGTTGGTTTTAGCGGTAACGTAGAGAAGTTTACCCAGCGGCATATGTAGTGCAAGCAGCAAAGTCTGGAAGGAGTGGTGTTAAAATACGGGACTGTTATTCGTGAATAGGTTGTAGTCACGTTGTTGTGCTTAAGAAAACGCGCAACGTGGAAGGATATGAACACATTTTACTGTATTGTGCATTGCGTATAGTTGAGGAACATTTCAGAGAGGATGATTGTTGAATGAACATGGGCAGTGCAGTCTGTCAGAAAGCATCGTCTGTGAGGTAATCGTTTGTGACCAGTAGCATTCTTGAAATAGACCGGCCTGAATCCAATGATGACGTTTGGGATTAAGAACGTCGACATCTCTCTAACCCGCAGAGTCCAACAACACTACCTTCTCTGGTTTCGGCTCTCGAGGAAAAATGTTTGCCATTCTTCCACAGAAAAATAGATTCTTCATTGAAAGCGTTCCCAGCAGAGTTCAAGCTGTCATAAATAAGAGTGGTAGACACTCCTATATTAATCACCACTAACAAATATCCGGATACCTTTGAAAAAGTAGTATATGTTTGTCTCCGTATCTTCGACACCGGAAGAGAGAAAAAGAATAATGATAAAGTAAAAGCAAATGGTCGCTTGGAGCACATGAAGCGATTAAACAATTGCAGCCATGAACCCGCGTATAACCTAAATTGTGTTCTCTTCTCTATGTAAGTAACCACTGGAGTAGTTAGTATTACTATTAAGGAGAGCGAGACCATCCTAACCAACAGTACACAAGTAGCTAATGTATTAACAACCATTTGTTAAGTGTAGGAGAAAAAATTGTTGAGAACAGTTCAAAAGAAAAAACCAGGCAGTACATGGAAGAGTCTGTTTTGAAAAAAAAAAATCAGTCAAATCAAGTTCCACCTAACAACCTCTTGTGAAATAAGTAAAATTATTAAATCTTTGAAAAGTAAATGTGCTGTTGGAGTAGATGACATCTCTGATAAGATATTAA
Source organism: Schistocerca piceifrons (assembly GCF_021461385.2). Classification (NCBI taxonomy): domain Eukaryota; kingdom Metazoa; phylum Arthropoda; class Insecta; order Orthoptera; family Acrididae; genus Schistocerca; species Schistocerca piceifrons. Next base: position 46,619,048 of record NC_060139.1, on the reverse strand, counting down.
AACAATGTGGAGCAATTACAGCTGATGTTTTGAGTCACATATGTAATGCATCATTAACTCAAGGTATTTTCCCAGACAGGTTAAAATATGCCATTGTCAGGCCGCTCTACAAAAAGGGGGACGCCACGGATGTCAACAATTATCGGCCAGTATCTTTGGTTACAGCATTTTCAAAAATCTTCGAGAAAGTAATGTACTCAAGAGTGGTTAGCCATCTCAACAGTAATGGGATACTTAGTAAATCACAGTTCGGATTTCAAAAAATGCTGTTCCATTCAGACAGCAATATACTATTTTAAATAGTAAAATGTCACCAATAGGAATTTTCTGTGACTTGTCCAAAGCATTTGATTGTGTGAACCATGACATTATGTTGCAGAAATTACAGTTCTATGGTATAAATGGAATAGCATATGAGTGGTTTAAGTCGTACCTACAGAACAGGAAGCAAAAAGGTTCCTTATATGGGTCAAGTGATTTAAATAAGTTCGCCACTTCATCTGACTGGGGTGAAACTACATTAGGTGTTCCACAGGGTTCAATCATGGCTCCCCTTCTGTTCTTGATGTATGTGAACGACCACCCTTCCTCTCTGAAACAGGAAGCTGAACTGACACTGTTCGCTGATGATACAAGCATCATTATTAATCCTGTAAAGGAAACTCCAATTGAAAATGATAGAAATAAGGTCTTTGGAAAAGTCATTAATTGGTTTTCTGCAAATCTGCTTGAACTTTGAAAAAACACAGTACATCAAATTTTCTGCTGCAAAAAGCACAGTTCCTTCAATAAATATAACACATCAACAGAAGTCAGTAGACAGGGTAGAGTATACTAAGTTTTTGGGTGTACATATAGATGAGAATCTTAGTTGGAAAATTCATATTTTGGATCTTCTAAAGCGACTGGGTTCAGCAAATTTTGCAATCAGGTTAATTCCCAATTTTGAGGATATAGCCATTAGTAAGCTAACGTACTTTGCATACTTTCACTCTCTGATGTCATACGGAATAATATTTTGGGGTAGCTCAACATTTACACAAAAAGTATTCACTGTTCAAAAGAAAGTGGTTCGAATAATGTGTGAGGTTCATAGTCGCACATCTTGTAGACATCTTTTTAAAAGATTGGAAATTCTTACAACAGCCTCACAGTACATTTACTCACTAATGAAATTTGTTCTCAACAACATGGAGCAGTTTGAAAACTACAGTGACATTCATGATTATAATACCAGAAAAAAGGAAGACTTATACTATCCTTTACTCAACCTATCTATGGCACAGAAAGGGGTAAAATATGCTGGTATAAAAATTTTCGACAAATTACCAGATGAAATAAAATGTCAGACAGACAGCAGTAACAGCTTCAAAACTAAATTGAAATCATATCTCCTTGGCAACTCATTCTATACCATAGATGAATTCTTGAATAGGAATAAATAAATTTATAAATATAGTATATGTATTTTGTGCCATTTAAGGGAATGGGGTAAATAATAGAAATATTAATCATTAACTCCGTATCTTGTTTAATATGTGCATTTCTTGTGCACTTGACACGTCCCACATCATAACGGCTACCGTACCGTGCGATTGATCAATGGAACGCGGAACCTACTCATTTTGAAGTGGAAAAAATAGTAAAATAAAAATATCACATTAACTGTATCAAACGCAAGTCCCCAAACGTGACAATCTAGCACCATACACGCTCGAATATTTCGCCACCTCGAAATTTGGTGATATTTAATCAATGGTCCGCTTTTCGAATACATCTCTTGAACTATGACCCTATAAAATGAATGGCTTTACGGTGAGGCACCTGGTGCCTACAGCAACATTCAGTCTCTTCTCAGATCCTTCTCCGCGACCCGACTCCTATCCTTTGTCAGACACGCAACTGTCTTCTGACCAAAAGCTGGGAAACTTTTTGGCGAATTTTAACTACCGTATTGTACTCTCTTCGGACGACTATTGTCAAATCGATATTTACTGTAGACTAAACAGTTAGTGAAAATTAACATTACGAACATTTGGTATAAACCAACACATTCACCTGCTACTGAATTTTTAAATTGTTGGTCCTATGATCATATACGGCGAATAATCAGCCTCTTTTCTTTTAATATGCAGACGTTCCTTGCTGCGACAGAGCCTCAACGACTGACTGCCGAGACGCCTGTCGGCGGATACTCCGCACCGAGAACGTGGGCCTCGAGATCGTGGACAGCCTGAAGGAGGCGGGCTGCGGCGAGCCGCTACCCCACGTGAGTGCGCTGCGGCGAGTGCAGCTCTCCATAGTCAAAATAATGTGCCACTTGGATTAGAACTATTATAAGCAAAATACTGACGACTAAATTTCATCATGAACAAGTCCTAGTGACTACTATGTAACTCACTTTTTTGTCTCTTTTTGTGCTCGAAAATAATCAAAGTAACTAATTTGTGTGGTATGCATATAGGCGCATTCCGGCGTCCCGCCCAATAAATGATAGGTGAGTAGGCGGAAAAGACATGTCGTGGTGGAACAAGTGTACTAGAGGGTTTCCAGCTGTGGATAGCCTTGAAATTCTTAACAGACACGATGGTACTGTTACCGGCGACTGTGCCGCTAAAGCGGAGTTATTGAACGCAGTTTTCCGAAATTCCTTCACCAGGGAAGATGAATGGAATATTCCAGAATTTGAAACATGAACAGCTGCTAGCATGAGTTTCTTGGAAGTGGATACCTTAGGGGTGGCGAAGCAACTCAAATCGCTTGATACGGGCAAGTCTTCAGGTCCAGATTGTATACCGATTATGTTCCTTTCAGATTACGCTGATACAATAGCTCCCTACTTAGCAATCATATACAACCGCTCGCTCACTGATAGATCTGTACCTACAGATTGGAAAATTGCGCAGGTCGCAGGTGTTTAAGAAGGGTAGTAGGAGTAATCCATCGAACTACAGACCTATATCATTGACGTCGGTTTGCAGTGGGGTTTTGGAGCATATACTGTATTCAAACATTATGAATCACCTCTAAGGGAACGATCTATTGATACGTAATCAGCATGGTTTCAGAAAACATCGTTCTTGTGAAACGCAGCTAGCTCTTTATTAGCACGAAGTAATGGCCGCTATCGACAGGGGATCTCAAGTTGATTCCGTATTTCTAGATTTCCGGAAAGCTTTTGACACCGTTCCTCACAAGCGACTTCTAATCAAGCTGCGGGCCTATGGGGTATCGTCTCAGTTGTGCGACTGGATTCGTGATTTCCTGTCAGGAAGGTCGCAGTTCGTAGTAATAGACGGCAAATCATCGAGTAAAACTGAAGTGATATCAGGTGTTCCCCAGGGAAGCGTCCTGGGACCTCTGCTGTTCCTGATCTATATAAATGACCTGGGTGACAATCTGAGCAGTTCTCTTAGGTTGTTCGCAGATGATGCTGTAAATTACCGTCTAGTAAGGTCATCCGAAGACCATTATCAGTTGCAAAGCGATTTAGAAAAGATTGCTGTATGGTGTGGCAGGTGGCAGTCGAAGCTAAATAACGAAAAGTGTAAGGTGATCCACATGAGTTCCAAAAGAAATCCGTTGGAATTCGATTACTCGATAAATAGTACAATTCTCAAGACTGTCAATTCAACTAAGTACCTGGGTGTAAAAATTACGAACAACTTCAGTTGGAAAGACCACATAGATAATATTGTAGGGAAGGCGAGCCAAAGGTTGCGTTTCATTGGCAGGACACTTAGAAGATGCAACAAGTCCACTAAAGAGACACCTTACACTACACTCGTTCGTCCTCTGTTAGAATATTGCTGCGCGGTGTGGGATCCTTACCAGGTGGGATTGACGGAGGACATCGAAAGGGTGCAAAAAAGGGCAGCTCGTTATGTATTATCACGTAGTAGGGGAGAGAGTGTGGCAGATATGATACGCGAGTTGGGATGGAAGTCATTACAGCAAAGACGTTTTTCGTCGCGGCGAGATCTATTTACGAAATTTCATTCACCAACTTTCTCTTCCGAATGCGAAAATATTTTGTTGAGCCCAACCTACATAGGTAGGAGTGATCATCAAAATAAAATAAGAGAAATCAGAGCTCGAACAGAAAGGTTTAGGTGTTCGTTTTTCCCGCGCGCTGTTCGGGAGTGGATGGTAGAGAGATAGTATGATTGTGGTTCGTCGAACCCTCTGCCAAGCACTTAAATGTGAATTGCAGAGTAGTCATGTAGATGTAGACGAGCATAAGCAGCTATATAGCGTCTTCCAGAAATTTTGCGACAGATTTCGAGGGGTTTTAGAGGGAGTGTTGAGGAGCAAATCGGTGACAAAAATTCTTGTCCGGAAACGCCATCTAACGACCGTACAGCGCGACCAAGTTATAAGCTCCGGCGCCAGCCACAAGGCGACCCCTTCGGCGGCAAACATGACTTTGTACGGTAATGGACGGTAGGCGAAAGCCTCGCAGTGGTTGCGACTGATTGCAACGATCACCATGGCAGAAGGTTGAGGTAGTTACTACGTAGAAAGGTCTTGTCTCCCACGAATACAATGCTCTGTTGCCTTGCCGGATGACTGTTTCGGACACGGGTCTCCGTCCGCACTTTATTTTTCTCCTCTAACCCTTTATAGCCTCCAATGGAAACCCATGTCCGAAACAACAGTATCATCCATCGAGGGAACAGATAATCGAATTTGTCGGAGCAACAGCTAGCTTCATCTTCTCCACTGGCTGCCTTGGCAATCAATCGCGATCAATGAATAATAAACAACATTGCGAGAGTTCCGCCTACGGTCCATCAGCCTACAAAGTCACATTTCCTGCCGAAGGGGTGCCTGTTTGCAGGCGCCGGCACCATAACTTCAATGCTTTGTGGCATCGTTGGACGGCGTTTCCGGACACGGATTTCTGTCCTCAATTTGTTCCTCAAGACACCCTCTGCAGTCCCTCAAGGTTTGTCGGAACATCTCCTTGACGCTCCGTGTACACCACGCTACTGTCTTGTCATAGATATGAGGACAGGGCAAGCTGACGACGATTAGCTTGAACCATGGGGACTTTCAACTAGTATTTCCATCCTACTGGCCTGGCTACTTTTCTCCTGTGTACGTGTAGAGAAGACTTTCCTTTTTTCGGGCTACCCAAATCAATTCGCCTTAATCAGTGCTTTGCGGGAACACCACAAGTTGCACAGTCCCTTATTATCATCGTAGAAAAAGTTACCAGAACAGTATTAGTGTTAATGAGGTACTATATTTACAGACTTGGATCATTAAGAGATACCACAAATCAAGATACCTCTCACATAAGAATCGAAGGGAGCGTGGATTCCACAAGTTATAACTCTACAATGTGTGTGTGTGTGTGTGTGTGTGTGTGTGTGTGTGTGGTGTGTGTGTGTGTGTGTGTATGTATGTGTGTGTGTGTGAGTGAGTGAGTAATATTAAAAATGTTGTTTGATTATAATATGTAATGCAATACATAGGGCGTATATCATGTTTGTAGGCTGTTAAGTAAATGTATTGTATTGCACGGAACTGGGGACCTAGAAACGACGGAGAGGCTTCGTCCCCGCCGTAGCCCCCAGTGGTACACAACCCGACAACAGGCTACAGCTGTCCACTCACCCCACCGCCGCCCCACACCGAACCCAGGGTTATTGTGTGGTTAGGCCCCCAGTGGACCACCCCGGGAACGTCTCACACCAGACGAGAGTAACCTCGATGTTTGCGTGGTAGAGTAATTGTGGCGTACGCGTACGTGGAGAAAGTGGTTGCGCAACAATCGACGACACAGTGTAACTGAGGCGGAATAAGGGGAACCAGCCAGCATTCGCCGAGGCAGATGGAAAATGGCCCTAAAAACCATCCACAGACTGACCGGCATACCGGACCTCGACACCAGTCTGCCGGGCGGATTCGTGCCGGGGACCGGCACGCCTTCCCTCCCGGAAAGCAGTGTGTTAAGCCGTCGGCACACGGACCGTGCTGTCGAACGTTAACGTTGTGCGTGCCCAGTTCAAACTGCTGCTGAAAGCTCAGGAACGATGCGACTTGTGCAAACGGTACGTGGGTCCCAACGTGGTATACGCGATCGCAACGCACTGCAGCGGCAGTTTGAGGGATGTTTCTAGTTCGTAATCGGGCGCGCGTAAAATTCCCACGTTAGCTCTATTAAAACGCACATTTCCTCCATCGTCCACGAAAAGGAAAGTACTATGTCCAATCAGTAAGGACACAGACTTACAAAAGTCCCATTACAAACAGTGCGGTACAAATTTGGAACATTTCTCCGCATAAGATAAACATTATTTCATCATTCCCACATTGTAGTAAAATCCCAAGGTCAGTCAGTCTTACTTGATCACTGTTCCTACCCAGTAGCAGAATCCTTGCAACATGTGAATTACAAAGCCTAAAAGAAAAAGGAGCAAAATATCTTTATACAAGTAGCGCAAGCTGTCCTGAAGGTAAAGTAAGCCAATCGAACAAAGTCGCCCCTCAAGAAAAGGTGAACTTAATCAAATATTATATCATATACTTATATTAAACTAATAATGAAGCATCAGAACCTAATAAAAACGCGAATGTTAGGAAAAAATTGGCAGTGTTACGACGCGAACCACCGCCTCAACAAAACCTCATTACGGGCAGAGACGCTACTCATTACGCTAAACCAACAATACATTCATTGTATTCAGTTATACTATCTTACATATTGCTAAAAACGCAAATCGTAGATAATTATGTTACTAATTGAAATTTAATTATAACAAATTTTACCAAGAACAATGCGTTTTGGGTGGATCTTCAGTGTGTCGCTGCCTTCAAATAGCCTACTCTCATAATATGGAAGTTGCAATAATTCTTTTGCCACGAATATGATGTTTCTCATTAATTTATTGGAACGAATCACACAGTTAACAACGAGTTTTCCAGTGATTCTCAATTTGCTGGTGCTCAGAAACGGCATATATACATATAGGCTTGAAATGAATGCCAATGTGCCGCCTCACAACTCTGTACTGAAGGGAGACGGCGTGCGTGTGACGTAGGTGGCGTTGTTCCATCTCATTGGTCAACGCTCAGACGCACGCTCAGATATCTGACATGCCAGATATTGCTCCGCACGTTCGGAAAGACTCCCGAACGTGCTATTCCACGCTATGACGTCAGAAACTCGGCACGCTCAACGCTCAACGTTCGGATGCATGGTCCGTGTGCCGACGGCTTTAGATCGCGCGGCTAACCGGGCGGGCTCAGTAAATGTAACTAGCTGTAAGAGATTCCGGATATATTCCGTTAAATGAAATTAAACAATAAAAACTACGAGGCACTAATCATTGACTTTAATTCTGTTTCAGGAGAGATATATAAATATTATCGTTCATTAAAGAGCCAAACTTCGTGAAAGCAAGAGATCTATTAACTGGCCTAAAATAAACAGATAATTCAGAAATAAAGTTTTGAAGAAGAAGATAAATTTGGACAAATTTTGGGTACCGTGTTTACTTCTTTGAAATGCAGCCAATGTCGATATGTATTTTATTGTGGAGATTAGCAAATGAATCAGATGTGATATGGCAGCTACATGCTACAAGTATTTCAGTGATGTGAAAACTCAGATAAGTCAGTACTCGTACATAACTTTGGAAACATCATAACAGTAACTGATATTCGAATTTTTAAATACACGCACCCTAATTACTACCCTTAAATTCAGTATCCAGTTTAGTTACTTCATCTACACACACACATATTAACCAAGATAACCGGTGGTATTTGTTTCTTTACAAGCTCCTCTCAACGATATGTTTTGATTGATTTATTTCTCCGATTTGTGACGATAATTCAAGGTAGTGGTGTGGTCGTTCCGCCAATTATAGTGAAAGTGAGTAACAAAGCTGGTTGTTTAACGGTAAATTATAAGCGATGTTTGAAATTCTTTTTATGGTGAAATGATATTTTCACTTTGGTAATTTGGAGTACTTATTGTCAGTTCGGACGCATCGAGTGAGGTGGCGCAGTGGACAGCACACTGGACTCGCATTCCGTTGACGACGGTTCAAACCTGCGTCCGGACATCGCGATTTAGGTTTCCCGTGATTTCCCTACACTAGAACCTAGTCAGTTGTTGGTCTGCACTGTTATTAACGTTCATTGTGGAAACATGAGGTACACAACGAGGCTGACACCTTTCTTCGCTTTATGAAACCGTACAGGACCACCTTTGGCAGTGCTTCATGCAGAGCCGCGACCGCAGCGAGGACACGAAGCAGTCGCGCATCGACCTGCTGGGCATGGACTCGGCCAAGCTGCACTGCTGCTACAAGGCGGCCAGCTCCAGCTGCCGCCGCCTCTGCTTCAAGACTTTCTCCAAAGAGTGGATCCAGCACTGGAACGAGTTCAACACCAACTGCTTGCAGCAGGTTTCCGAGGACAGGCTCATCCACTGTATCGACGAAGGTACGTCACACGAGTCTGCAACACTTTCACTCACACACAGCTCTCTCCTAAAACTAAAACTAAACTTCGCGCGAACACGTCATAAAGGCCCAACGGTACCGACCGGCCGCCGTGTCATCCTCAGCTCACGGGCGTCAGTGGATGCGGGATGTAGTCAGCAAACTGCTCTCCCGGCCGTATCTCAGTTCACGAGTCCGACAACTCTCTCCTGCTTGCAGGAAATCGTACCTACTGTTTCACTCCTCCTGGTATCAAAACTGGTATGGTCGTAAGAATTACTCCTGACATTCAACAAATCTGCTACTGTAAGAGGGCTAGCCGAAAATTCGGGTGTGCAATGACGCTGTTGACCGGTGCGAGTGATGTCCACGTATCTGCTCTGATGCGATACACTCAGACACGTGCTCCTGCTCCACCAACGTAATCTATTTGTGTATCCAACTAACATCTCCTGGCTGGGGAAAAGGCGCAATCTGAAGTCACTCATACGAAACTCTGGTAAAATTCTTCGTCTACTGAGACCAGAAAAAAAAACATGCATCTAGGGGCTGGACAAAACCATAAATGCAGATGCTTCCCAAGCTTGCTGGCTGCGCTCCCTCAACGCGATGCCAGGTCGATCACGGTCAGAACAGTGCCCTGTGTAGTTGTGAGCGCATTATGTCGGAGTCAATTCGTACGTGGGCAACTTGTTAGTGGTCGTATGGTGGGTGCTTGCATAATCAAGGTAGCTGAAGTGCTTGAGGTTCCAAGGAGCACCGCAGCCAAGATTTATACAAAATAAAGGGAAAGCGAGAAACCATCATCCGCTAACTCACAACGTGGAGAGAACTGTGTGCTGAGCGAGACGGTAATTGAAGAGTACTGTGACGTCGTACTTTGGAAGGAAGGGGGGAAGTCGTGCTTTGTGCACACTTTTTTTAAAATATTGCACGTTAATCATTTACTCTAAATTTCAAAATTTTGAAAAAAATAATATTGTTTATAATAAATTCTTGTACCAGATTACATAAACGTCTTACATGTTTCAAATAAACTAAACCCAAAAATGTGATTCTTTGTAGCAGATGTCACTTTCCACAGTGAATGTCATATTCACTATTTCCAGATTCAGGACCTTACATACACATCAAGTATCTCTTTCGAAAGTACGTTGAAAATGACATAACTCAACAGCAATTAACGAGTTTTGTCTTATTTTAACTTCATTTAAGATGGATATACAGGGTTAGTCGCGTAAGACGTAACACCCCCATTATTCCGGCGGTGATTGGACGTATCGACAAGCGGTGTTCGGCGAATCATAGCCGACTATGGGGCACATACTTTGGTAGATGCACAATAATCAAACGTTTATATTGACCGAGACAATGAGGCAAGTACATGTTTTTTTTAAATGGGACGCTATACTTTTTTTACCATCATTCGAACGCTTTAGAAATGACGCTGGGAAATATTGTACGATTGGAGGTCGTGGCGGTCGGAAGCGGCTGCAGACTGTAAATACGACTCGCATGACCCGCGGGCCGAGTTGCCGTGCTCTATGCAGCATGCACGGCCAGCTCTACGTAGGTAAATCGTGATCCGCCCTCTTTTAAGAAAAGTTTCAATTACAATAGCAACATGCGTTACATCACTATACGCGTCTTTTCCAGAGCGTTCGAATGATGGTAAAAAAAGTATAGCGTCCCATTTAAAAAACATGTACTTGCCTCATTATCTCGGTCAATATAAGCGTTGTGATTATTGTGCATGCACCAAAGTATGTGTCCCATAGTCGGCGCTATGATTCGCTTAATTGTTGTTGTTGTGGTCTTCAGTCCTGAGACTGGTTTGATGCAGCTCTCCATGCTACTCTATCCTGTGCAAGCTTCTTCATCTCCCAGTACCTACTGCAACCTACGTCCTTCTGAATCTGCTTAGTGTATTCATCTCTTGGTCTCCCTCTACGATTTTTACCCTCCACGCTGCCCTCCAATGCTAAATTTGTGATCTCTTGATGCCTCAAAACATGTCCTACCAACCGATCCCTTCTTCTAGTCAAGTTGTGCCACAAACTTCTCTTCTCCCCAATCCTATTCAATACCTCCTCATTAGTTACGTGATCTACCCACCTTATCTTCAGCATTCTTCTGTAGCACCACATTTCGAAAGCTTCTATTCTCTTCTTTTCCTAACTGGTTATCGTCCATGTTTCACTTCCATACATGGCTACACTCCATACAAATACTTTCAGAAACGACTTCCTGACACTTAAATCTATACTCGATGTTAACAAATTTCTCTTCTTCCGAAACGCTTTCCTTGCCATTGCCAGTCTACATTTTATATCCTCTCTACTTCGACCATCATCAGTTATTTTACTCCCTGAATACCAAAACTCCTTTACTACTTTAAGTGTCTCATTTCCTAATCTAATCCCCTCAGCATCACCCGATTTAATTCGACTACATTCCATTATCCTCGTTTTGCTTTTGTTGATGTTCATCTTATATCCTCCTTTCAAGACACTGTCCATTCCGTTCAACTGCTCTTCCAAGTCCTTTGCTGTCTCTGACAGAATTACAATGTCATCGGCAAACCTCAAAGTTTTTACTTCTTCTCCATGAATTTTAATACCTACTCCGAATTTTTCTTTTGTTTCCTTTACTGCTTGCTCAATATACAGATTGAATAACATCGGGGAGAGGCTACAACCCTGTCTCACTCCTTTCCCAACCACTGCTTCCCTTTCATGCCCCTCGACTCTTATAACTGCCATTTGCTTTCTGTACAAATTGTAAATAGCCTTCCGCTCCCTGTATTTTACCCCTGCCACCTTCAGAATTTGAAAGAGAGTATTCCAGTTAACGTTGTCAAAAGCTTTCTCTAAGTCTACAAATGCTAGAAACGTAGGTTTGCCTTTTCTTAATCTTTCTTCTAAGATAAGTCGTAAGGTTAGTATTGCCTCACGAGTTCCAACATTTCTACGGAATCCAAACTGATCCTCCCCGAGGTCCGCCTCTACCAGTTTTTCCATTCGTCTGTAAAGAATTCGCGTTAGTATTTTGCAGCTGTGACTTATTAAACTGATAGTTCTGTAATTTTCACATCTGTCAACACCTGCTTTCTTTGGGATTGGAATTATTATATTCTTCTTGAAGTCTGTGGGTATTTCGCCTGTCTCATACATCTTGCTCACCAGATGGTAGAGTTTTGTCATGACTGGCTCTCCCAAGGCCATCAGTAGTTCTAATGGAATGTTGTCTACTCCCGGGGCCTTGTTTCGACTCAGGTCTTTCAGTGCTCTGTCAAACTCTTCACGCAGTATCATCTTCATCCACATCCTCTTCCATTTCCATAATATTGTCCTCAAGTACATCGCCCTTGTATAAACTCTCTATATACTCCTTCCGCCTTTCTGCCTTCCTTTCTTTGCTATAGTGCTTGTCCATACGTGCAATCGCTCCCGCAATAATGGGGGTGTTACGTGTTACGCGACTCACCCTGTATGTTAAGTATCTCCACCTCGGTAATGCATGTTATATAAAATTAGTTGATATTTTTAGGGTTGACCCACCTCACACCTGACACGAGCTTCTGAGCTCTGACGTTTTTTTCGCGTGTATCGAAGCTTACTTTGGGGGAAGACATTTATGGGGTTTTGGAAAAGTGATCCTGTAACTGAATCGCGCAGTGTATCTGTAAATTTTAACGAACAATCACGTTTAGAAAGAGGGTGGACGTAGACTAAGTTTTTTTATTTATTTCAGTGGAATAGCCGTGTGAGCTGGGCTGCAAAGGGCTGAGCTTCTGCTCTTATTTTAACTTCATTTATGATGGATATAAAGTTCAAATGGTTCAAATGGCTCTGAGCACTATGGGACTTAACATCTGTGGTCATCAGTCCCCTAGAACCTAGAACTACTTCAACCTAACTAACCTAAGGACATCACACACATCCATGCCCGAGGCAGGATTCGAACCTGCGACCGCAGCAGCCGCGCGGTTCCGGACTGAGCGACTAGAACCGCGAGACCACCGCGGCCGGCGGATATAAAGTATCCCCACCTCAGTAATGCCTGTTATGTAAAATTAGTTGATATTTTTAGGGTTGACCCACCTAAGGTTGACCCACCTCACACCTGACACGAACTTCTGAGCTGACCTTTTTTTCGCGTGTATCGATGCGTGCTTTGGGGGAAGACATTTATGGGGTTTTGGAAAAGTGATCCTGTAACTGAATCGCGCAGTGTATCTGTAAATTTAAACGAACAATCACGTTTAGAAAGAGGGTGGACGTAGACTAAGTTTTTTTATTTATTTCAGTGGAATAGCCGTGTGAGCTGGGCTGCAAAGGGCTGAGCTTCTGCTCTTATTTTAACTTCATTTATGATGGATATAAAGTTCAAATGGTTCAAATGGCTCTGAGCACTATGGGACTTAACATCTGTGGTCATCAGTCCCCTAGAACCTAGAACTACTTCAACCTAACTAACCTAAGGACATCACACACATCCATGTCCGAGGCAGGATTCGAACCTGCGACCGCAGCAGCCGCGCGGTTCCGGACTGAGCGACTAGAACCGCGAGACCACCGCGGCCGGCGGATATAAAGTATCCCCACCTCAGTAATGCCTGTTATGTAAAATTAGTTGATATTTTTAGGGTTGACCCACCTAAGGTTGACCCACCTCACACCTGACACGAACTTCTGAGCTGACCTTTTTTTCGCGTGTATCGATGCGTGCTTTGGGGGAAGACATTTATGGGGTTTTGGAAAAGTGATCCTGTAACTGAATCGCGCAGTGTATCTGTAAATTTAAACGAACAATCACGTTTAGAAAGAGGGTGGACGTAGACTAAGTTTTTTTATTTATTTCAGTGGAATAGCCGTGTGAGCTGGGCTGCAAAGGGCTGAGCTTCTGCTCTTATTTTAACTTCATTTATGATGGATATAAAGTTCAAATGGTTCAAATGGCTCTGAGCACTATGGGACTTAACATCTGTGGTCATCAGTCCCCTAGAACCTAGAACTACTTCAACCTAACTAACCTAAGGACATCACACACATCCATGCCCGAGGCAGGATTCGAACCTGCGACCGCAGCAGCCGCGCGGTTCCGGACTGAGCGACTAGAACCGCGAGACCACCGCGGCCGGCGGATATAAAGTATCCCCACCTCAGTAATGCCTGTTATGTAAAATTAGTTGATATTTTTAGGGTTGACCCACCTAAGGTTGACCCACCTCACACCTGACACGAACTTCTGAGCTGACCTTTTTTTCGCGTGTATCGATGCGTGCTTTGGGGGAAGACATTTATGGGGTTTTGGAAAAGTGATCCTGTAACTGAATCGCGCAGTGTATCTGTAAATTTAAACGAACAATCACGTTTAGAAAGAGGGTGGACGTAGACTAAGTTTTTTTATTTATTTCAGTGGAATAGCCGTGTGAGCTGGGCTGCAAAGGGCTGAGCTTCTGCTCTTATTTTAACTTCATTTATGATGGATATAAAGTTCAAATGGTTCAAATGGCTCTGAGCACTATGGGACTTAACATCTGTGGTCATCAGTCCCCTAGAACCTAGAACTACTTCAACCTAACTAACCTAAGGACATCACACACATCCATGCCCGAGGCAGGATTCGAACCTGCGACCGCAGCAGCCGCGCGGTTCCGGACTGAGCGACTAGAACCGCGAGACCACCGCGGCCGGCGGATATAAAGTATCCCCACCTCAGTAATGCCTGTTATGTAAAATTAGTTGATATTTTTAGGGTTGACCCACCTAAGGTTGACCCACCTCACACCTGACACGAACTTCTGAGCTGACCTTTTTTTCGCGTGTATCGATGCGTGCTTTGGGGGAAGACATTTATGGGGTTTTGGAAAAGTGATCCTGTAACTGAATCGCGCAGTGTATCTGTAAATTTAAACGAACAATCACGTTTAGAAAGAGGGTGGACGTAGACTAAGTTTTTTTATTTATTTCAGTGGAATAGCCGTGTGAGCTGGGCTGCAAAGGGCTGAGCTTCTGCTCTTATTTTAACTTCATTTATGATGGATATAAAGTTCAAATGGTTCAAATGGCTCTGAGCACTATGGGACTTAACATCTGTGGTCATCAGTCCCCTAGAACCTAGAACTACTTCAACCTAACTAACCTAAGGACATCACACACATCCATGCCCGAGGCAGGATTCGAACCTGCGACCGCAGCAGCCGCGCGGTTCCGGACTGAGCGACTAGAACCGCGAGACCACCGCGGCCGGCGGATATAAAGTATCCCCACCTCAGTAATGCCTGTTATGTAAAATTAGTTGATATTTTTAGGGTTGACCCACCTAAGGTTGACCCACCTCACACCTGACACGAACTTCTGAGCTGACCTTTTTTTCGCGTGTATCGATGCGTGCTTTGGGGGAAGACATTTATGGGGTTTTGGAAAAGTGATCCTGTAACTGAATCGCGCAGTGTATCTGTAAATTTAAACGAACAATCACGTTTAGAAAGAGGGTGGACGTAGACTAAGTTTTTTTATTTATTTCAGTGGAATAGCCGTGTGAGCTGGGCTGCAAAGGGCTGAGCTTCTGCTCTTATTTTAACTTCATTTATGATGGATATAAAGTTCAAATGGTTCAAATGGCTCTGAGCACTATGGGACTTAACATCTGTGGTCATCAGTCCCCTAGAACCTAGAACTACTTCAACCTAACTAACCTAAGGACATCACACACATCCATGCCCGAGGCAGGATTCGAACCTGCGACCGCAGCAGCCGCGCGGTTCCGGACTGAGCGACTAGAACCGCGAGACCACCGCGGCCGGCGGATATAAAGTATCCCCACCTCAGTAATGCCTGTTATGTAAAATTAGTTGATATTTTTAGGGTTGACCCACCTAAGGTTGACCCACCTCACACCTGACACGAACTTCTGAGCTGACCTTTTTTTCGCGTGTATCGATGCGTGCTTTGGGGGAAGACAATTATGGAGTTTTGGAAAAGTGACCTTTTAACTGAATTTCCCAGTGAATCTGTACATTTAAACGAACGATCACGATTAGAAAGAGGGTGGGTGTACCACCACTCCGTCTACAGGCCACAAGTGGCCCATCGGGACCATCCGACCGTCGTGTAATCCTCAGTGGAGGATGCAGATAGGAGGGGCGTGGGGTCAGCACACCGCTCTCGCGGTCGCAGTGATGGTATTCTTGACCGAAGCCGCTGCTATTCGGTCGAGTAGCTTTTCAATTGGCACCTGGAGGCTGAGTGCACCCCGAAAAATGGCAACAGCGCATGGCGGCCTCAATGGTCCGAGGGTGAGTGTAGACTGAGTTTTTTTACTTATTTCAGTGGAAGAGCCGTGCGAGCTGGGCTGCGAGGGGCTGAGCTTCTGCTCGAACTTCAACAACCGGCCGACGGAGCTGTTCCGCAGCTGCAGCCAGACGGCGGACGAGGCGGCGCGCTACGACATGGCGGTGTGGCTGCAGGACGGCGTGCTGGGGCTCCCCGGCTTCTCGCTGCCGCTGCTCAACATCTCGCAGTGCTCGGCGCACGCCTGGAAGACCGTCGCCTGCATGCTGCAGATCAAGCCCTGCCACCAGGAGACGCACATCAACAGGATATGCAAGTACGTCGCGCCCACTCCAGGGCCAAGTTACTGCTGTGCTGTTGGTGCACGAGGTGCTTTGTCTGTCGGTGCATTTCCATTGAGCAGCAACACTACAGTCACGGAGTGTATAGAACTGCATTCTACCTATGATAAGGAAAACGTATTTCCTGAAACTTCCTGGCGGATTAAAACTGTGTGCCCGATCGAGACTCGAACTCGGGACCTTTGCCTTTCGCGGGCAAGTGCTCTACCATCTGAGCTACCGAAGCACGACTCAAGCTCGGTACTCACAGCTTTACTTCTGCCAGTATCTCGTCTCCTACCTTCCAAACTTTACAGAAGCTCTCCTGCGAACCGCACACTCCGCTGCAGAGTGAAAATCTCATTCTGGAAACATCCCCCAGGCTGTGGCTAAGCCATGTCTCCGCAGTATCCTTTCTTTCAGGAGTGCTAGTTCTGCTAGGTTCGCAGGAGAGCTTCTGTAAAGTTTGGAAGATAGGAGACGAGATACTGGCAGAAGTAAAGCTGTGAGTACTGGGCGTGAGTCGTGCTTCGGTAGCTCAGTTGGTAGAGCACTTGCCCGCGAAAGGAAAAGGTCCCGAGTTCGAGTCTCGGTCGCGCACACAGTTTTAATCTGCCAGGAGGTTTCATATCAGCGCACACTCCGCTGCAGAGTGAAAATCTCATTCTGGAAACATCCCCCAGGCTGTGGCTAAGCCATGTCTCCGCAATATCCTTTCTTTCAGGAGTGCTAGTTCTGCATGGTTCGCAGGAGAGCTTCTGTAAAGTTTGGAAGGTAGGAGACGAGATACTGGCAGAAGTAAAGCTGTGAGTACTGGGCGTGAGTCGTGCTTCGGTAGCTCCGATGGTAGAGCACTTGCCCGCGAAAGGCAGAGGTCCCGAGTTCGAGTCTCGGCCGGGCACACAGTTTTAATCTGCCGGGAAGTTTCATAGCAGCGCACACTCTGCTGCAGAGTGAAAATCTCATTCTGGAACATATTTCCTAATTGATAGTACGATGTACGTGCTTTTATCACGTTGCAATTGTTGTGGTCTTCAGACCGAAGACTGGCTTCGAATGCTTCTTTCCGCTCTAGTGCATCCGGTTAAGCCTCTTCATCTCCCCATTACCACCAACCGAGATTTTAGTGGTTGTGAGTCGAGGGCTGCGCTTTTCTGAACTGACGAGGTTGCACTGAATATCATTTATCGAAATGTTTATTTGCGACAGGCTCAATATTTTGCGGGCTATAGTTTCGATTTAAATGTCAGGAAGTCGTTTCTGAAAGTATTTGTGTGGAGTGTAGCCATGTATGGAAGTGAAACATGGACGATAACTAGTTTAGACAAGAAGAGAATAGAAGCTTTCGAAATGTGGTGCTACAGAAGAATGCTGAAGATTAGATGGGTAGATCACATAACTCATGAGGAGGTACTGAATAGAATTGGGGAGAAGAGGAGTTTGTGGAACAACTTGACTAGAAGAAGGGATCGGTTGGTAGGGCATATCGTGAGGCATCAAGGGATCACCAATTTAGTATTGGAGGGCAGTGTGGAGGGTAAAAATCGTAGAGGGAGGCCAAGGGATGAGTACAGTAAACAGATTCAGAAGGATGTAGGTTGCAGTAGGTACTGGGAGATGAAGAAGCTTGCTCAGGATAGAGTAGCATGGAGAGCTGCATGAAACCAGTGTCTGGAGTGAAGACCACAACAACAACAACAGTGGGGATAGCGTACTGGCTGAGTGACCACTAGCTTGGAAGGTGGTGTTGGCCACCATTCAATCCCCATTAATGGGCACAGACCTGTAACTGTCATCGATGTAACAATCACGGCCCAAGCGCCACCTCTTACATACAGCAGACAACACAATATCTGAGATGAATAGGGAACGACAGGACAACATTATATGAATAACATTGTGGATGGATATTGTGTTTAATGTTTTATAAATGCAATATTAATAAAATGTGTAGCCTTAAAAGATTCCAAAATCCATAGATTCTCATTTAATTCAAAAATTTCAAAATAGACTTCAAATGACTCTGTCAGTCCAGCTTTGAACAAGATGGCTGACGGACTTCACCGGTTCAGTATAAAACGTAAAATTAAACACACCTTCAGCCATCTACATTTCGAATGTAATTTATTTTCGCGACCAGTTTCGGCTTTTTCACCTGCCCATCTTCAGGCCCCCTGATCAACTTGTGGAAGGATGCGAACCTCCAGTGCAATCGAAATAGAGGCCAGCAGTAAGTAAATGGTATCCGTAGACTTCTAATTTCGAGAACGTGATTGATTCGTTCTTCAATTGAAGACTGCTAGACAAACAATTGACCATTTTTTTCTCTAGCAGTCTAAAAGTGATGACTGAAGGCATAGAGTTGTTCGAACTGGAAGTCTACGAATACCAGTTGCTTACTACTGCCACTATTTCGTCTGCACTGGAGGTTGCATTCCCCCTATAAGTTGATCAGGGAACCTGAAGATGGCGTAGTGAAAAGTCGAAACTGGTACAATAATAAATTACATTCGAAATATAGACGGAAAAGATGGTTTTAATTTTATATTTTATTTGATTCCAAACAGACGAAAGATTGAACTTTAGTCATGCAATATTAAAAATTTGTGTAGCCTTGGAAATATAAAATAATTTGAAAGACCCACTAAAATCTACAGATTCTCATTTAAATAAAAAGAAATTTCATATCTGACTCTAAATGTTACCATTATTCAAAATATTTAACTTTAATGATGTGGTGCCCCGCGCTCAGCTTTTGATAATTGATGTTAATGTTTAACTTCCCCTTTGAACAGGCTTACGCCATACAGTGATAAAGGAAAGTGAATCCACAGGTTATTAGTTGGTTCTCGTGGACGAGAATCAGTCCACCACACCACATGGAACAACTTACGACCGCTCTTCCCCAGTCACCACCGGACACAACACACATATCACGGAACTACTAGTCCCCAAGACACAGCCTTAGTTGTCCTGCGTTACGCACTGGCTCTCTACACGCCAAAGCATTAGCAGCCCAAGAAACTCATTTCTTGTGCAGTGCAAAATAGATACCATAGCGCTCCTTAAGACAGATTTTCAGTCTACATTTGTCTCGTGCTCGAGAATGTTGACGTGATACGATGTATCTAATGATTTTATATAACTGACATAGCGCTGGCTTTGAAAATGACGGAAGTCTAAACGTGCATAATTGATGAAAAATAAAAGTGTGGACAAGACATACGTTGTTAAGGAGGGGGTAGGATGTTAAATGGGCCGACTTGGAGCATGAGAGACACAAAGGACATTTTAATTTCCACTGTCTATACTTTTACAAATTAATTTATAATAATTTGTCAGCATGACCAAGAACAATTCAGGATTCACACTCATAGTAGTGAAAGTTCAAAAACATAATAAAATAATTATTTTTACATGTGAAATTTCATTATTTTTTCACTTACTATTGGCTGCATTTGTTGCTATAGGTAAACTTTTCTTCATAAGTAAGAGAGATTCTTCGATGAATTTTGCACAGCATACAAAACATACTTACAGCCTATGAAACTCTAGAATTTATTTAATTTATGAAAAACTGAATGAGCTGTTACATTTTAAACTTCATGTTAAGAAAAAACTCAATTTTTATAGTTAAATATCTCAATTTTTACCACAGTTTATAATAAGTTTGAAAATTTCTAAAGTATCGTACACCTGTAAGTATGGTTTGTATCTTGTGCAAAATTCATGGTAGAATCTCTCTTACTTATGAGGAAAAGTGTACCTATAGCGACAAATGCAGCCAATAGTAAGTGAAAAAATGAAACTTCACATCTAAAAAATATTTATTTTATTGTGTTTTTGAACTTCCACTGCTATGAGTGTGAATTCTGAATCAGCTCTGGTCATACTACAAAGTTTCATGAATTTATTTGTAAAAGTATAGACAGTGGAAACTAAAATGTCCTGCGGTGACCATCCTGCTCCAAGTCGGCCCGTTTGACGTCTTACTCCATTAAAAGTGTTTCTGTTGAAGTATAACATGTGTTATTGCAAACACGCCATCTGTCTTATAACGTTCGTTATAACATATGTTATACTTAACATGTTTTTTGCTTGCGTATCATGTCATTTCTGGAAACCCAGAATCTACTATGTAGGAATCAACATGGATTCCGGAAACAGCGATCGTGTGAGACCCAACTCGCTTTATTTGTTCATGAGACCCAGAAAATATTAGATACAGGCTCCCAGGTAGATGCTATTTTTCTTGACTTCCGGAAGGATACAGTTCCGCACTATCGCCTGATAAACAAAGTAAGAGCCTACGGAATATCAGACCAGCTGTGTGGCTGGATTGAAGAGTTTTTAGCAAATAGAACACAGCATGTTGTTATCAATGGAGAGACGTCTACAGACGTGCCACAGGGGAGTGTTATGGGACCATTGCTTTTCATAATATATATAAATGACCTAGTAGATAGTGTCGGAAGTTCCATGCGGATTTTCGCGGATGATGCTGTAGTATACAGAGAAGTTGCAGCCTTAGAAAATTCTAGCGAAATGCAGGAAGATCTGCAGCGGATAGGCACTTGGTGCAGGGAGTGGCAACTGACCCTTAACATAGACAAATGTAATGTATTGCGAATACATAGAAAGAAGGATCCTTTATTGTATGATTATATGATAGCGGAACAAACACTGGTAGCAGATACTTCTGTAAAATATGTGGGAGTATGCGTGCGGAACGATTTGAAGTGGAATGATCATATAAAATTAATTGTTGGTAAGGCGGGTACCAGGTTGAGATTCATTGGGAGAGTGCTTAGAAAATGTAGTCCATCAACAAAGGAGGTGGCTTACAAAACACTCGTTCGACCTATACTTGAGTATTGCTCATCAGTGTGGGATCCGTACCAGATCGGTCTGACGGAGGAGATAGAGAAGATCCAAAGAAGAGCGGCGCGTTTCGTCACAGGTTTATTTGGTAACCGTGATAGCATTACGGAGATGTTTAATAAACTCAAGTGGCAGACTCTGCAAGAGAGGCGCTCTGCATCGCGGTGTAGCTTGCTCGCCAGGTTTCGAGAGGGTGCGTTTCTGGATGAGGTATCGAATATATTGCTTCCCCCTACTTATACCTCCCGAGGAGATCACGAATGTAAAATTAGAGAGATTAGAGCGCGCACGGAGGCTTTCAGACAGTCGTTCTTCCCGCGAACCATACGCGACTGGAACAGGAAAGGGAGGTAATGACAGTGGCACGTAAAGTGCCCTCTGCCACACACCGTTGGGTGGCTTGCGGAGTATCAATGTAGATGTAGATGTAGATGTAAATAGAACGTTTCAGAATGTTTAGGTATTGCTTTTGCGGAATACTAAAATGAATAATTTTTATGAGGATTGTGTGACTCTCACTATAATCAATAATCTAAGTCCATACATACAACAAAAATGGATGTACACATGTATGTACGTTCCACATCTGCCTCTAAACCAAATGACCCATTGTCTGGTCCCTTAAACCCACAAACCAACCAAATGACCCATTGCAGCAAGCTTAGTACACATATCAGTTACTGTCCAAAAAATGATGAAAGTAAAGTTTAGTGCTTACTACACTTCCACTCTTCGTACAGAAAACTGCCGCATGAGGCATGATATTGTAATTTATCACGGCCTTACTACTAACTATGTGTGTGTGACATATCTTGCTGTCATTATTCACGTATGTCACAAAATGTACTTACAAAATTACATCACTGTCCTACACATAGCTCCAGAGGTGTGACGTCATAAATTAAAAGGTGCGTGGAAACGAAATTAAAGGGCGAAATTTGTAAGAGCTACATGTGAAGAGTGTGTACAAATAAGTGTGAAAAACACTGGTGAGCCAAAATATTATGACCACCTGCTTAATAGCTTGTTCGTCCGCCTTTCTAACGAAATACATCACTGGTTCTACACATCAGGGATCCGACAGTATATAGCATTACTTATCTACGCACAGGTCATCTAATTCGCGTAAATAATTGGCCGCCGATTAGCGTACGCGGTGATGACGTCCGATAGCGACCCAGATGAGTTGCATAGCCGGCCGGAGTGGCCGTGCGGTTCTAGGCGCTACAGTCTGGAGCCGAGCGACCGCTACGGTCGCAGGTTCGAATCCTGCATCAGGCATGGATGTGTGTGATGTCCTTAGGTTAGTTAGGTTTAATTAGTTCCAAGTTCTAGGCGACTAATGACCTCAGAAGTTAAGTCGCATAGTGCTCAGAGCCATTTTTTTTGAGTTGCATAGAATTTACGTGAAGCAACTTTTGTCGCCAAGACATCAACGTGAATTCACTGTAATGCTCCTCAAACCACTGTAGCACGGTTCTGGCTCTGAAACACGGACAATTACACTTCTTAAAGACGACATCGCCGTCGGGGAAGACATAAAGCATGAAGGTGGTACGCAGCTGTCAGTGAGTCTTCGATTACTACCACAGGTCACATGTAAACGCAGAAGAATATCTCCCGTAGTATAATACTGCTCTCACCACCCGGCGTCCGTGAGGGGCAACATGGTACGAGCCGCCGTTCATCTCGATGATGGCGTTTGTGGAAACGACCATCGGCCTTGTGTAGCAAAAATGTGAATCATCCGAAGATCCGACACGTTGCCATTCATCGATGGCCAAATCCCGATGGCCTCATTTCCACTGTAATCATAACTGACGATGTCGTTGGGTCAACATGTGAACACCTAGGGATAGTCTGTTGCGGAGCTCGGTGTTCAACAATGTACGATGAACAGTGTACTCCGCAACATTTGTCATTTCTCCGGTATTGTGCTCTTTCAGCAGATGTGGCACAAAACACCATCTGTTCTACTTTACGGTGCAGACAAGCCTCCGAACCCCACGTATTGGCCGGCCGCGGTGGTCTAGCGGTTCTGGCGCTACAGTCCGGAACCGCGGGACTGCTACAGTCGCAGGTTCGAATCCTGCCTCGGGCATGGGTGTCTGTGTGATGTTCTTAGGTTAGTTAGGTTTAAGTAGTTTTCTAGGGGACTTATGAGGTAAGATGTTGAGTCCCATAGTGCTCAGAGCCATTTGAACCATTTGAACCCACGTATTGTAAAGAATCGTGGGCGTCCAACCACTTAGCGCCTAGTAGTAGTTTCCCTGTCCTCCTACCCCTTTCCATAGATGCTCACGACAGTAGCACATTGACATACGACCGGCTTCACGGTTTTCATGATAACTCTTTCACAGACTCTGTATAATAATAGTTTGCACTTTGTCAGAGTCACTTATCTCTATGAATTGCTCATTTAGAGCCCATATCTTTGCCAGGGTGACCCACTGTCCATATCTACTCCGCTTTCATATTTTTGTTACGTGCGTCACGTGCCCGCGACGCCAGCAGGCGGCATCCAACGTCGCTCTGGGTAGCGGTCATAATGTGTTGGTTTATCAGTGCATGTTAAATATATATGAAATGAACTCGACTTGTATGTACACGGACAAAACCATGGATAGAAGGTCATACTACAAAAAAAAGAAAAAAAATGGTTCATATGGCTCTAAACACTACGGGACTTAACATCGGAGGTCATCATTCCCCTAGACTTAGAACTACTTAAACCTAACTAACCTAAGGACATCACACACAGCCATGACCGAGGCAGGATTCGAACCTGCGACCGTAGCAGCCGCGTGGTTCCCGAATGAAGCCCCTAGAACCGCTCGGCCACAGCGGCCGGGTATACTACTTACTACCTGGAAAGTTACACTGTGGGGGTAAGAACCGGAAGCCTCCTTCTGAGGTGGAGGTGATAACAAAGAGGAGAGGAGGAGGACAGAAAGAGAGGGGGAAGGGGTAGATGAGCACAAAGAGGCAAGAAAGAGGAGACAGACAGACAGAAGGGAAGGGGGAAATTGACGGCGGAAAGGGAATAGGTGCAGATGGTCAGTAATTGGGTGGGGGACGGGAGGGGGCGGGAGAGAGGAGCAGACAGACAGAACACGGGTGTAAAAGGAGTTGGACAAAGGGGAGGAGGAGGAGATTGGCAGAGAAATGTAGGAAGAAGAGATAGACATAGCGAGAGGGTGGAAGGACAGAGAGAGGGGAGAAAAAGTGGACAGAAAAATGAAATAGGAAGAGACAGACAGACGAGAGAGGGGGAGACTGAGACAGAAAGGGGAGAGATGGAAGGAGAACAGAAAGAGCAGGAGACAGGGAGAGAGACAGAGAGAGTAAGAGTAATGGAAAGAGAGGGGGGGAAGGATTAGATACTACGGTCACAGGTTCGAATCCTGCCTCAGGCATGGATGTGTGTGATGTCCTTAGGTTAGTTAGGTTTAAGTAGTTCTAAGTCTAGGGGTCTGATGACCTTAGAATTTAAGTCCCATAGTGCTTAGAGCCATTTGAACCATTTTTGAAGGATTAGGTAGAGGCGAAGGAGGAGACAGACAGAGAGAGGAAAGGAGACCGGCAGAGAGAGTGGAGGAGTAGTGGAGGGAGTGGAGGAGTAATGGAGAGAGTGGAGGAGTAATGGAGAGAGTGGAGGAGTAATAGAGAGGGTGGAGGAGTAATAGTAGAGGAGTAATAGAGAGAGTGGAGGTGTAATAGAGAGAGTGGAGGAGTAATAGAGAAAGTGGAGGCGTAATAGAGAGAGTGGAGGAGTAATAGAGAGAGTGGAGGAGTAATAGAGATTGGGAAAAACGTGATGGACAGGAGAGGAAGAGATAAATTTAGACATGGTAATGGGCAGATCGGGGAGGAAAAGGTTAACTTAGAGGTGGGGAAGGAGTAGGTGGACTATCTGAAGACTGGAATAAATGCATACCCAGGAAACGACAATCAGTCGGGTAGTGTAACAAGAACTGCAGCAGTGTAATATAGAATGGAGTTCCTGAATTTTATTGCGTGAAAGATGACTTACTTCATCTGGTAGTCCTTCATTGACGTTGATTGCTCATAAACTTTCGTCGTATGAATAATCAATATCAAAGGTGTCGTCAGTGGAAGCCTGTAATCTTTCAGATAGTGAATTACATTGTAGATGTGGCCCTCCGAGGTGCTGTCGTCAGCAACGGTAAGGGGGTTAAAATCGATGATAGTATATGTTCTCAAAGCTCTGTGGAGTACTGTGTATGTGAGCTTGCTGCAGGGTGTTGTGCCCGTTCTGACTCCCGCTGGCGCCGCCACGCTGTGTGACAGGGAGGACTGCTACGCGCTGCTGCGGCAGTGCCTGGACTGGCGGCGCGCGCCGGGCCAGTCTGCGGCCGAGCTGTGCGCGCGGCTGTCTGCGGACGGCTCGCAGTCGCCGTGCATCTCGCTGCGGCCCTTCCTGCAGCCCAGCGACAGCCCGCACGTGCCGCCGCAGGACGAGCTGACGCTGCCCTGCAAGGGCGACCACCCCTGCAACGCCAGCCAGGTCTGCCAACTCAACCGCCACTGCTCCTCGGGGCACGCCTGCCGCACCTACCGCTGCACTCCCGGTGAGTCAGCCTCGTAAACGTAGCTAGTTTTTAGTACTACTACTACTACGTGATCAGGCCCAGTGGACCGCACGCACCTACAAGGTTCCTCCTCCACTGTATTCTGTCCATTGCTGCTATCCGCCATCCATTCACATCTATTGACTTACTTACTCTCTGGTCATACCGGACTCGAGAGTCCATTACCGCGGCAACGTATTTACGCCATCTGTCCCTGTCTTGGGCTATTTCCTTCCATTCCCCTTCAATACCTAGCACTCCGTAGCACTCCGTAGCACTCCGTCAAATGGCCCATCGGGACCATCCGACCGCCGTGTCATCCTCAGTGAGGATGCGGATAGGAGGGGCGTGTGGTCAGCACACCGCTCTCCCGGTCGTTATGATGCGACCCTTTTCTTTGACCGGAACCGCTACTATTCGGTCGAGTAGCTCCTCAGTTGGCATCACGAGGCTGAGTGCACCCCGAAAAATGGCAACAGCACATGGCGGCCCGGGTGGTCACCCATCCAAGCGCCGGCCACGCCCGACAGTGCTAAACGTCGGTGATCTCACGGTAACCGGTGTATCCACTGCGGCAAGGCCGTTGCCCCTTCAATACCTAGGCTCCTCAAATCAGCCTTCACATTGTCCTCCCATCTACGCCTCGGTCTACCCACACGACGTTTTCCCTCTAGATGTCCTACCAGTACTCTGCGCGCTGCCCTGCCCTCATCCATTCGAGCAACGTGACCCGCCCATCGCAGCCCACGTGATTTAATAATACTGATTATGTCAGGGCTTGAATAGAGTTCGTGAACCCCTTCCTTCTACGGTTTTCCCCACTCTCCGCTAATGTCATCCCTTTTTGCTCCGAAAATTTTCCTCATTTTGGACAGAGAGAGAAGAAGTCTCACACCCATACAGCATGACTGGCAGAATAATAAAAAAGCACTCCGTCTTCAGGCCACAAGTGGCCCATCGGGACCATCCGACCGCCGTGTCATCTTCAGATGAGGATGCGGATAGGAGGGGCATGTGGTCAGCACACCGTTCTCCCGGTCGTTATGATCGTTTTCTTTGACCGGAGCCGCTACTATTCGGTCGAGTAGCTCCTCAGTTGGCATCACGAGGCTGAGTGCACCCCGAAAAATGGCAACAGCACATGGCGGCCCGGATGGTCACCCATCCAAGTGCCGGCCACGCCCGACAGCGCTTAACTTCGGTAATCTGACGGGAACCGGTGAATCCACTGCGGCAAGGCCGTTGCCGTGGCAGAATAATAGTTTTGTATATTCTAATCTTTAAATTCCCAGACAATATCTGTGATGAAAGTAATCTGTTCAGTGAGAAGTAGCACGCATTTCCCGCCCGTAATCTCTTCTTCAGTTCGGATTCAATCTCATTTCTCGAAGTAATGTCCACGCCTAGATACTTAAATGTGTTAACTTTTTCAAACTGCATGTCTCCAACTCTTAACATTTCCTGATCTACTGCTGTTGGCATTCTAGTAGTAACCAGGTATTTAGTTTTGTCTTCACTTATCCTTAGATCTACATCTTCACTAGCCTCGATTAACGCATTCGCATTTCCTGTTACAGATTCTTTCCTATCGCTAATGATGTTTAGATCATCTGCATACCCTAATATCTTAATATTTCCAGTTAACTCCACACCCTCTGAATTATCTGCTGCCATTCGTACAATATATTCTAGGACTAAATTAAAAAGTAGCGCAGACAGGGCATCTCCCTGCTAAAGTCCGTTCTTTATTACAAATTCTTCTGACTCCAGTTACCCCACGCGTACTCTACCTTTGTTGTTTTTCAAACTCACTTCTATAAGTCCAACATACTTCTTTGGTATTCCAAGTTCCAAAAGAATTCTGTACAATTTTGATTGCAATACTGAATCATATGCTTTTGTAAAATCTATGAAAGGATTATGAACTGGTTTATTGTATTCCCATTTCTTTTCCAAAATTTGACGCATGGTGAATATTTGGTCTATAGTTGATCTGTTCCTCCGAAAGCCGGCTTGGTAATCCCCCTCAATTTCATCTGCATATGGTGTGAGCCTGCTTAGCAGAATATTCGAGAAAATTTTGGAACGTACTGGTAATAGCGATATCCCTCTATAATTGCTACAATCCATTCTGTCGCCTTTCTTAAAAATTGGGATCAGAATCGACTCCTGCCACTCTTCAGGTATCACCTCTGAGTTCCATTCTTTAGTTATCACTTTGTGAACTACTTCCACCCATTTCTGTCCCCCATTTTTAACTAATTCTGCAGTTATGCAATCTGATCCTTGTGCTTTATGGTTTTTCAGTTTGTTGATTGCATCTCTTACTTCCTTTAACGTTTGCTCAGGTAGCTGGGGTTCTGCTGTATGTATTTCGTACGCCTACTCATTTCCTGCTTCCTGGTGTACAGTTAATAGATGCTCAAAATACGCCCTCCATTTACTTAATATAGCACTGGGGTCTGTCAGTATTCCCCCAGCATCCCCTCGAAGTGCATTTGTCCTAGCCTTGAAGCCCTTCCTACACCCATTTATGTCTAGGTAAAGTTCCCTAATGTTTTTTGTTTTACTGTTTGTTTCCATTTTTGTAATTTGATTCTTCAAATAATCCCTCTTCATGGCCCGTAGCCTATGACCAACTTTCCTTCTCAAGTTCAACAACTCCTCTCGTTTTCTGTCTCCCATTCTATGCCAATCTAATAGCGCTTTTCTCCTTTCCTCTACCAATTTCTTGCATTCCTCATCATCTATTGACACTTGGTTTAAATCTTCATGGAGTCCATCACTCCAACGCTTCTCGGGTGTTCCAGGCGGTCTCTTTCCGTAGGTGTGAAACCCAGGAGCATCCGAGGCCATCTGTGATCCTCCAACCAGGCCACATGGCCGGCCCACTGCATTCGTTCGGCTTTGACGGTTCCTGCTATGTTGGGCTGCTGGTATAGTTCCTCAAGATCTGGGTTGTATCTGATCCTCCATTCCCCTGTATCTGCGTCCAGAACCGGACCGAAGATCTTCCGAAGCACTTTTCTCTCAAAAACAAGGAGCTTATGGAAGTCCTGTTTCCGGATACTCCATGTGTCACAGCCGTATAGAACAACAGGCTGGATCAGGGTTTTGTACAGTCGGATCTTGAACTGTCTGGAGAGATATCTGGACCGAAGCAGTTGTGCTAGGCTGTGGTTGGGTCGGTTTCCTGCTTGCATTCTGGCTTTGATCTCTGCTTCACATGACGAGCTCTCAGTGAAAAGTCCCTCTAGGTATTTGAATTCATGCACGCTCTTATAGGACTGGTCCCCAACCTGCACTGATTGTAGATGATCAGCAGCCTGACAATAACCACGCGTCATAACGAGGTACTCTGTCTTGGCTTCGTTTATGTTTAGCCCAAATTTGCTGGCAGCCTCCTTTAGTGCTTTGATCATTTGCTCCAACTCCTCTTTTTAGTACACTTATTAGTACACAGTGCTGTAACCCAGTCCAACAACCACTGCATCAAGGTAGATCAGGGCAGCACGGGCAACATGAGGTCTTGTGTTGCCACAGACACCTCGAAAACAAGGGAAGATGATGATGTTTGGCTTGTGGTGCGCTCAACTGCGCGGTTATCAGCGCCCGTACAAATTCCCAACTTTTGCTCAGTCCAGTCACGCCACTTTCATGAATGATGATGAAATGATGAGGACAACACAAACTCCCAGTCATCTGGAGGCAGGTGAAAATCCCTGATCCCGCCTGGAATCGAACCCGTGACTCCGTGCTCGGGAAGCGAGAACGCGACCGGAAGACCACGAGCTGCGGACTGACAAGGAAAGAGCCACCTGCCTTAATGGGTCAGAAATAGTGGAGTAGCTTTCCAAATTACCCCCTGTGCGAACCACAAATTCTCGTTGCTCTGTACTGAATGCCCTCCCCCTCCCCCCTACAAACGTTGCATATTCTTGAAGTTTCCGCACGTGGATCCACTATGATGCTGTACTCAGGACTGGGACTACTATAGAAAAGACGTTGTGACATTTTTATGCCCATTGTTGTCATTGGTCGGAACACTGTTAACGGGACTTTCTTTGCTTGTTAGTTATTTAATGTTCCATACATAATATGACCGATGGTTTAATCGAAATGATGTGGAATGAGTCTGTTTACAGGATATGTACACAAGATTGGTGTTAACATTCATGAACACACAAATTTTTAGTCCTATTCATGCAACTACACTTTTCCATAGAGGCTACCACTTATTAAGCAGGAATCCGCCCATAGAATAGAAGAAGTTTCCCATGAGAAATGATCATAGGTTAGATTTAAAATTTTAGCTTAGTGTTAAAACTTGCTTTGTACATGTCTCATATTTTATGTTATTGGGCACGTAATCAAAAATTTCTGTTGCTGCATTTTCGTATTTGTTCTGAGCCGCTGCTAATTTTGATAATAATCAATATCCGTCATTTTTTCCTATAGTGTTTTGGGTATGGATATCACATTCTCAAGTTTTGATGGATTTTTATTTATGACGAATTTATTAGCGAATATTTGTATTGTGATGGTGCAGTTAAAATGTCGATCTCCTTGAAGACAAAGCTACATAACGACCGCTGTTGAAAATCACTTATTATTCTTACTGCTCGCTTTTGTGCAGTCAATACTTTCTCTCAGAGTGGTGATTTACTCCAGAAAATGATTCCATAAGTCATTATTGAATCGGAATATGCACAATATCTCATGAGATTGATTTGTTTTTTTCCAAGACTAGCAATTATTTGAAGAAGGAAGGTAGCTGAACTTCATTGTTTGAGCAGCTCAATAACGTGCTTCTTACAGATCTAGTTTTCATCAATATATACACTCAAAAATTTGAAGCATTTCACCCTATTTGCTGTCTCCTGTTCATGTACTACATCAGTAGTTGTTACTATTTCCTGTAATAACTGAATATAGGGTGTTTTCCTAAACTTAGGAACAGCCCATTTCAGAGAAACTATTTAATAATTCTTTTGAAAAATATTATTAAGAATCTCTTCTGCGGCTTTCTCTCTAATCGGAATAATTATAACACTAGTTTAGTCGGCTAAAAGCTAATTCTGCTAGTTGCGTGTTAAGTTGAACATGATTCAGACATATAAAGAATAGGAAAGGACCCAAAACTGAACCACGTGGCACACCCTTTGACATTTCTTCCCAAACACTGAAGTTTTCTACCTATCTAACATTTTTTTAAATATTCAGCAGTGATTTTTGTATTCGTTTGTTCAGTATGATTAAAACCAGCTACGTCTGAAGCCATCAGTTTCATAAAACTTCAGTATTGATAATAGAGTAATATACTCAACACAATAAAACACATTGGAAAGATCACAAAAAGTACCCACTGTCGATGTTTTATTATTTAAGGCTTGTAACAGTTGGTGGGTAAGTGTATAAGAAGCATTCTCTGTCAAGTAACCTTTCTTGAATCCAAACTGTGATAAGTTAAGTACACTTTTTCTACTGAAATGTGAGACTACTATTGAGTATGATACTTTTTAGAAAAAATTAGAATAATATATCAGCAAAGAAAGGAAGTATAATTATTTGTATTTTTGTAACCCTTTTTATAGAGAGGATTAAAAATGAAATTTTTCACATCTGGAAAAATTCCCTGTGCCACTGATGTACTACATTTATCACTAAGGCCATTAACTGTTAAGTGAGGACGACTTTTCAAAAGTCTCTTTGAAATTCCATCAACACCATATGAACTTTTGTTTTTCAGAATTTTTATAATTCTGTTAATTTCATTGAATGATGTTGGTGCTCCTTCTAGTTGCTTAAAGTTTTGTTGAAAGACAGTTTTACAATATTTTCTTGCTTCTTTAACTAAGCAAATTAATCCTATTATTGCAGTTACTTTAGAACATGATTGTTAAAAGCACTTGCAACTTACAAATTATGTCACAACATTGTTATTTAGTTTAATTGTCATGGTAACTTGTACCCTGTGTGGCTGTCTTGTCTCACTTATGACAATATCCTACACCTTTTAATCTTATTGTCTGAATTAGTAATTTCTATCGAGGTACAAATAGTTCTGGACATTTTAATTACTTTCCTTAAAATATTACATCATTTTTTGTAGTAAGCAAGTAATACCACGTCTTAACTTATTCTGGCCATTATGTAAATGTCACTGTTCCTCTTCTGTTAGTTTTTAATTTTCCTAGATACCCTAGACTTACTTATTTTAATTGATGTTCTGGATAACGTTTAGGATAGCTACTTTCAAATATTGACACAAGTTTACAACATAATAACTTGAATTTGGTATTAGCATCTGTTTCTAGATACACTTTATCTCAT
The DNA here is from genome assembly GCF_021461385.2 of Schistocerca piceifrons. Classification (NCBI taxonomy): domain Eukaryota; kingdom Metazoa; phylum Arthropoda; class Insecta; order Orthoptera; family Acrididae; genus Schistocerca; species Schistocerca piceifrons. The sequence goes on along the minus strand of NC_060139.1, from coordinate 46,587,165 downwards.
ACCATCTCTTTCAACTTACTTTTGAAACATTGTATCGTATTGTCATTAATAAGCTTCACTGCTTTGTATGAGCCTGACAGATAGCAGAGTAACAATTGGGTGTATTTAAATCGCTTCAGCCTGAGCAAAGCCATTACAAATGTTAATACCTTGCTGCAGATGATTCGGAAAATTAACTAATGGAAATACATTGAAACACACAAATAACAATTCGAATTCATGTTCTTTGTCTAGGTTTCTCGCAAACGGCAGTAAGTTGCCTAGAGGGAGGTTGTAGACTGTTATAATTAACACAGAAACATTCTGCAGTGACAACTCACACGCACATGCATCTCGCTTTTGATATACACAAAACAAATTCCCCAGTGCGCCAACTTTTACATATGTTGCAACTCCTCTTTTTTCCCATATCAGCTCTATACAAAAATAATGTTAATTTATAATCTCTGATATTTAACTCCTGTATGACTGTTGTACGTGGCGTTCAGTGAGGCACTCAACATCTGTCACTTCATAACCTCTCCTCATCTTCTAGACATACAAGAGGACAATCTATCTTGTTTTTCAGCCCGCTAATGTACTGATGAAACAAATACATTTTATTTTTCTGGAAATCGATACATATATTATGACCTATTCTAATTTCTTTCAAGATTGTTTGTTAACAACCTGACTGTAATCTAAAAAAATGTGTCTCTCTGTCTCCAGTAAGCACAGGAATTTTGTATTGTGTGCCTGTGACCCCCCTCCCCACACCCTCTTGTACTTTCTGCAAGATACTCAGCTAAGAAGTTCTTCCCCCTCCTGTTCAGGCACAGGCCTTTTTTTTGTATATCCCTGTCTGCTAAATGCAACAGAGAATAGCAGAGACATGAGAGTTCGCCTGAGTCAAAAGCAATTCACCTAGCTCGTTTACACAGCTAACATCTGTGTTAACCCAGGAACTGCCCTGGTGCTGCAAAACCTACACAACACCCACACAACAGTGTGCTGTTGCTGCGCCTATTTCTTCCATTTCACCTTTAACTCCTACGCTGCTGTGGATGAGTGTACATGTCTTAATATGCTTGTGGCTGTGTATACACGTGCAGCCTGGGTTTTCCTACAGCGCTATGGATGTCTCTATGCGTCCAGAACTGCCGACCTCTCACTACAGCGGACGAGTTGCTTGCTTAATTGCTTAATTCGGCGAATAAAAATTTACTATTATTTATCGTACAACGTATGTGCCTCATGGTGTGCAAAAACGTTGTTTAAATATCTTGAATATTTTATTAAATATGATAATTGTTATGGCCGCATGATTTGTGATCCACAAGAATGTGTATGGGCGCATTGCGCGTGACCGTCCATTGGATGTGAAACCCAATAACTACAAAAGGAAATGAGAGATAGCTCTGCTCTCGGTTTAAAAAAAAAATTCGATATCTTACCTACATTGTTTTTCTGCAATGAATGAACTAAAATTAACTATATAATTAAATTTTCCTTGAGGCATTTGAGACTCAATTTTATCTACGGTAATGATAGAAGCTGAAGAAATGAATTGAAAGAGGGGGAAAATAAGCTGATTCTTACCCAAACATGTTGCGCACCTAATTTTAGTTTGATGTTTGCAGCATGCGATCTAATAGTGTTGCTGTAAATTTAACGGCCAACAGAGTACAGGTGTCATCCTGAAGTAGCCGATTCGAATCCCGTAGAGGGAGGAATTATGAGTTTGAGAAACAGGAGAATATAAAGAAGAGATACATCCTGGCTGGTTAAAGCTGTACGTCATTCCCGGGTTCGAACTCGGTACCGTGCCTTTCTTGACCAGTGCTTTTACCTACCAGGCTATCCAGGTAGCTCTCACAATCCGCCCTCACAGCTTCATTTCTGCCATTATCTCTCTCCTGCCCTCCGAAATTCATGGAAGCCATGTTACATACTTTGTGCAGTAGCTGCCTTGTGGGAGCACTACACGCAAAAGGGAAGGTTTCGTGTTCGAGTTCAGATTGCGTAACCAGTTTTTATCTGTCATTGAATACAAAAACAGTACACACTCTGCTGCAGCGCACACTTCAGTAGAGGGAGAAAGTTTCATTCTGATAACCGAAATGCCTTGCGTAAATTTCCAAAGTTTTCAGGGAATACGTTAAAGTATTAACGACGAGCTGACCGTCGCTTACCGTCGGAACGGGACGTCGTGACCCACTCTTTTATTCCTATAGTAATCTATTGCACCTAAGTCACATTAAAACAAAATCATGCATCCGATTTATCAACAAAATACATACTCATATCATAGCGGTTGCCATGAGCATTTCTGAATACGTATGTGAAGCCATCGTCACGCGACGTGAGGTGTACTGCCACAATGAATGGGCCTACCAACAGGTAAAGGCCATCGCTAATGCTCAGAAGGTCTTTAGACTGCCTGTTTGTGAGGCGACTAGTGTAAGAAAATGGCTCTGAGCACTATGGGACTCAACTGCTGAGGTCATTAGTCCCCTAGAACTTAGAACTAGTTAAACCTAACTAACCTAAGGACATCACAAACATCCATGCCCGAGGCAGGATTCGAACCTGCGACCGTAACGGTCTTGCGGTTCCAGGCTGCAGCGCCTTTAACCGCACGGCCACTTCGGCCGGCGACTAGTGTAAGAACGGGGCACAGATATGGCTTGCCGCTGGAGCGGAAATCAGGGCAGTTTCTCAAACAAGGCGGCCCCCTGATGTGACCGAATTTTGGATAGGCAGAGGCGGAAAATATTAAAATTCGGACGGAGAAAACAATGAAAAATAATGAGAAAAAAATGATACAAAGGAAGAATCAAAATACCCAATTGTTTTCAAAAGCTTACCGAACAGGGCCTCTACTTACTTTGACGAAAGTAAACACATTGCCGCTATGTAACTCAAAACTAAAGCAGCCGCTACTGAGTACAAAACGTAAACAAACATGACCTTGATTCGTCTCTGTCGAACGTGGAGCGTACCAGTGCGCTGACTTGTCGAGGATTAACAAAGAATTTATGAACTGTACCATGATTGTGCAGTAAACATATGATGAATCTGAGAGGTACTTTCCATGTGAAATAAGTATAGAATAAGAATAAAATACTATCATCAGAGTTTTACTTCTGATGAATTTTAAATGTTACTTGTAGCACATAAATTTCATTGTAACTCTGTAGAAGGAAAAAATCGAAAGCCAAAAATTTACTGTAGTAGAAGTAATACTCGAAGTCTAGTAACCACGCTTGAAGAAACAGTTTAATAAAGAAATGTAGTTAACAGAAAATTTTTTTTTGAAAAGGTGGATTAACGACCGTGAGCAACTCAATCGGCTAAAACCGTCACCCGCCCCTAATTCAGGGCGACTGACTGCGGGAAAAGAATGAGAGAGTGGTTTTACTCAAACACGACGTCGACGCCACTCTAAGATTCGAACCAGGTCCCATCTCGGACGAATGTCGAGAAACCAGTCGCTTAGACAACTGCGCCACTGGGCCGGCTCACAAAAATTGTACACTTCGCAACAGAAAATGCAAGCAAGGCGCCATTTATTTATTTAATTGCAAGGAAGTCGATACTGAAAAAGATTCTAAGAGTATTTCAATTAAAACAGAAACGAAGTAACACGACGATTATACAAATGACGTAGTTTGATACTTTAGCATGTCTTCTTCAGTATAGCATAATTTCTAAACTCAAGGAAAAATTCGTTCGTATTAGGAAATAGTTTTACGTCCTTATTAGTCCATTTTTTTGCAATAAAATAAAACTGGTGCCAAATTTGGTTCCACTGGTATAGTCAGTTGAGTACCAGTTTAAAGCCGGCCATTGTGGCCGCGCGGTTCTAGGCGCTTCAGTCTGGAACCACGCGACCGCTACGGTCGCAGGTTCGAATCCTGCCTCGGGCATAGATGTGTGTGATGTCCTTAGGTTAGTCAGGTTTAATTAGTTCTAACTTCTACGGTACTGATGACCTTAGAAGTTAAGTCCCATAGTGCTCAGAGCCATTGGACCATTTTTGAACAAGTTTAGAATACTCGGCACATTCTTCCTGTTTCAGTTATTCTGGGAAATTTCAAAAACTGAGGAGAAAAAATAAAAAAACTGAAGACATTTGTTAACCTGAATGAGTTTTAAAGGAAATGAGGGCAAAGCATGAAAACAGTACTACTCGCAGAAATGAAGACACCTGGTCGTCTTAGCTTAATGATTAAAAGTAAATTGGGATGCTTGAATTGTTGTGCTGTTGGATATTGGTAGTGGTGGAGGGGGAGGTTTTTTTTGGGGGGGACACCAACGGTAGCATCAAAGACGGGCGTCATTTGTCAGTTCTCCGCTAGGGCGGCAAAAACCTAGCAACGGTTCTAGCGGAGACGTTACCCAGGAAAAAAGTGACAAACCGTTTAAAAGGCAGAAGGGTAGTTTGGGAATTACGTTTGGCAACAGAGAGTCATTAGCAGAGGCAGTCACCATCTGCGAAGGTCTTGCGCATAGCTCATGCTAGGAGCTTGATGATTGTGACACCAAAAGACGCCACTTTCTACTAGTGAGGCACTATGTAAAAGAGTCGAAAATCCCTCAAAAAAGTTCGTAGTGTTCGGTCTAACTCAAAAACAACGCTTCTAACTATTTAATTGTTCTAACTTTGCGAAAGGTGTTTCAGACTTTCTTAGAATGTGTCTTCGAATTTCTCTCATTGTAACTGAGCACACTTTCAGTACCTAAATTTGCCGTCAAATATCAAAGTTTTATCCATCTTCCATATTCTGCCAAGGGCATAGTGAATTTAATACCTCTGTTCTTTCAACAGGCTGCAAGCTGGGTGAGGTGTCTCAATACCTTGTGCCGGAGGGTACTTTCGTCCGCATTCCAGTCGTTCACGAACGGAAAGGGTGCTTGAAAATCTGTCGGTGCTCTTCGCGGGGATCTCTGGAGAGCTGCAGGCCCCTACCCTGCACAGAAATGGAGTCCTGCTGGCTCGGGAACAGGAAGATTGGTGAGTCACTTCACTACATTCCGTAGTCCGAGATTACTTCTCACGTTATAATAGCATAAATAAACACACACCGTGTGGGTGACTTCTTTTACCACTAGCTGTTTCAGTCTGGACTGTAGCACATCTTCTGGTGTGGCACCGCAAAGTGCATTTTGTCAACTCAATTTCACTTGACAGTCTGCACTTCGTGGCACCAGACCTGAAGATGACTTGAAACCTCTAGTCGGTAATAGTAGAAGTGATTCAGAACGTGTTTGTTCATTAATTATAACAACAGAGATGACGCTTTCCTACGACATGGTATCAATAATGAGAATTATAATATCACTACAACTTGCTAGTGTAAGCACCCCGGCAGAAATACCTTCATGAATACACACTGTGTTTAATACTGACGTACTTCATCTGCTGCACGTCTAATAGACAAGGAACAACATACATAACTGCGGGCTGTACTGTTCACGGTCTACAGCCACACATACTGCAACGCTAATTCTTGTTAGGTACAGGTTTGGATTTACTATGTATGTTTCGTCCTGATTTGAACAGTTTTGCCGGCCGATGTGGCCGAGCGGCTCTAGGCGCTTCAGTCCGGAACCGCACTGCTGCTACGGTCGCAGGTTCGAATCCTGCCTCGGGCATGGATATTTATGATGTCCTTAGGTTAAGTTATGTTTAAGTAGTTCTAAGTCTAGGGGACTGATGACCTCAGATGTTGAGTTCAAATGCCTCTGAGCACTATGGGACATAACAGCTGAGGTCATCAGTCCCCTAGAACTTAGAACTACTTAAACCTAACTAACCTAAGGACATCACACACATCCATGCCCGAGGCAGGATTCGAACCTGCGGCCGTAGCGGTCGCGCGGTTCCAGCCTGAAGCGCCTAGAATCGCTCGGCCACTCCGGCCGGCTCAGATGATGAGTCCCATATTGCCGAGAGCCATTTGAACAGTTTTGAATAACTGCAAACAACACTGTTCCTGTTCACAAAGACGCGCGGAATAATCGCTAGCCGGCCGCGGTGGCCGTGCGGTTCTGGGTGCTCCAGTCCGGAGCCGCTGCTGCTGCTACGGTCGCAGGTTGGAATCCTGCCTCGGGCATGGGTGTTTGTGATGTCCTTAGGTTAGTTAGGTTTAAGTACTTCTAAGTTCTAGGGGACTGATGACCATAGCAGTTAAGTCCCATAGTGCTCGGAGCCATTTGAACCATTTTTGAATAATCGCTATGCAGACGAATGTAGCCTCCATGACACGGCAATGAAACGAATAAACCATGTGTGGATGAAGATCCTACGTTAAAATTGCAAATATTCGTCATTGATTACCAATTTCGATCCACTGACGAGACGTCTTCAGATCAATCTAAAATGCTGTCCAATGTGTGACAATCACTACACATCGTCGTATTCTTGGAGCTAAGTCACCTTAACACGAAAAATCATGGTTGGTTATGTAAACTGACGAAGTTAATCACCAATCAAATTTTGTTACAATGGACGTATTACCGTACATGTCTAAAAGCGATCGACAGAAATCACTGGAGCATCGCCCATGGCTGCCAGCTGTCAAACAGCTGTAATGAATATTGTAAGTGATATGTCGTTTACATCCACTCATGGGCGATGCAGCTATCATTCCTGTCGATAGTTTGTAGGCAACTCTGCTCATGTAGGCAATGTAACAATATTTGATTAGTGATTAGCATTGTCAGTTTACATACCCAACTACGATTTCCATTTTAGGGGCGACTTAGGTCTAAGAATACGACGATGTGTAATGATTAGCACTTACTAAACAAAAGTTTAGATAGATCTGCAGATGACTCGTCAGTGAGCGGAAACCATTAATCAATAAAGAAAATTTTGCGATCTTGATGTAGGATTTTTATTCAGACATGGTTTAATTTGACAGATCGTGTATCTCCCCACTGACAGTGTCAAAGAATAAAATGAAACGAATGATCACCCACTCGTGAAATATCTCATTTACCCCACACTTTCGAGACACTGAAGTTTCGCACGGTGATATGAAGTCCGTACTTGCTTATGGCCTAGAAACCATCCCAGCATGGTGATTGTTAATCTTCACGACACAACACACATACTCGATATTTATGCAACAGTTCACACGCTTATTCCAGACATAGAATACATATCCTGTTTTACTGTATGGTGTCCATTACCATGTTCTATGGTTTGGCAGCGATTTTACTGTACATGAAGCACATGCCGTTAACACATCTGGTCGCTACCACGTCCTAACACTCACTACTTTTATATGACAGAATTGGGTTTTCCTAGAGACGTAAGAGGCTCAACTTTACCTTCGATAAAGACAGAAGTTGAAGCAATAAATTTAATTATATGCCATAGCCTGGACCTAAACTTGGGTCTTCTCTTTACTAGATAGACGTACTAACCACTACACCATCGCAATGTGGTGGCTTCCGATGGTACGTGGAAGAGTGTAGTCCATCGCCATCCCTAACACAGATTTCAATCCACACCTTCACCCCATTACAGGCAAGACTTCCCCGTTATATACAAAACTGGGGTGATATTCAAGTGTCGGAGAGCCTCGACCATACTGCGATTTAAAGAAGGGGAAAATGGTCTGAAGGTGTGAACTGAAGTTTTGTGGTAGCCAGAATGCTATGTTGGTTGCGAAAGCATACTTGAGCTCTTAGTAACAAATAATCTTGGACAAATAGGGAGTATCATGACCAATACAGGGACTAGCGACCACAAGGCAATTGCTGCTGGGCTGAATACCGTAACACCTACAACCATCAAAAAGAAACGCAAAGTACATTTAAAAAAGCTGATAAAAATCCTCTTAACGCCTTTTTAAGAGACAGTCTCTAATTCTTCCGATCTGATCACGTAATCGTATAAAAGGTGGAAAGATTCCAAAGACATAGTATCGACGGCAATTGAGAGATATATACCACATAAATTAATAAGTGATGTTACTGATACCCCATGGTCCACAAAACTCGACAGATCGCTGTTGCAGAAGCAACGACAAATGCATGCCAAATTTAAAAGAACGCAAAAATCCCCAAGATTGGCAAAGTTTTGCAGAAGTTCGAAATATAGCGCATACTTCAATGCGGGATGCTTTTAATAATTTCCACAACGAAACTCTGTCTCCGGATGTGGCAGAAAACCCAAAGACATTCTGGACATAGATAAAGCACACCTGTGGCAAGACGCAATAAACAACTTCACTGCGCGATAACAACGGCGAAGTCACTGATGACAGTGCCACTAAAGCAGAGTTATTAAACTCAGTTTTCCGAAACTCCTTCGCCAAAGAAGACGAAGTAAATATTCCCGAATTCCAATCAAGAACAACTGCCAAGATGAGAAACATACACGTAGATATCCTAGGTGTAGCAAAGTAGCATGAATCACTTAATAAAGACAAGACCTTCGGTCCAGATCGTATTCCAGTCAGGTTCCTTTCAGAGGAGTATGCTGATACAACAGCTCCATATTTAGCTGTCATATACAACCGCTTGTTCACAGAAAGTTCCGTACCTAAAGACAAGAAAATTGCTCAAGTCACACCAATACCCAAAAAGGGAACTAGGAGAAATACGCTGAGTTACAGGCGCATATCATTAACGTCGATTTGCAGTAGGCTTTTGGAACATATACTGTGTTCGAACATTTTGAATTACCTCGAAGAAAACGATTTCTTGACACGTAGACAGCCGGATTCAAAAAACATCGTTCTTGTGAAACACAAGTAGCTCTTTATACTCATGGAGTGATAAGTGCTATCGAAAGGGGATGTCAAATTGATTCCATATTTTTAGATTTCCAGAAGGATTTCGACACCGTTCTTCACAAGCGTCTTCTAATCAAACTGCGTGCCTACGGAGTATCGCCTCAGTTGTGCGACTGGATTTGTGATTTCCTGTTCGTAGTAATAGACGGAAAGTCATCGACTAAAACAGAAGTAATATCCGGCGTTCCTCAAGGAAGTGTTCCTGATCTATATTAACGACATATGAGACAATCTGCGTAGCCTTATTAGATTTTTTGCAGATGATGCTGTCATTTACTGTCTTGTAAAGTTTTCAGAAGACCGAAACGAATTGCACACTGATTTAAATAAGATATATGTATGGTGCGAAAAGTGGCAATTGACTCTGAATAGAGAAAAGTGTGAAGTTATTCACATGAGTACTAAAAGAAATCCGCTAAATTTCGATTACGCGATAAGTCACACAAATCTGAAGGCTGTACATTCAACTAAATACTTAGGGATTACAGTTACAAATAACCTAAATTGGAACGATCACATAGATAATGTTGTGTGTAGAGCAAACCAAAGAGTGCGATTCATTGGCAGAACACTTAGAAGGTGCAACAGTTCTACTAAAGAGACTGCTTACACCACGTTTGTCCGCCCTACTCTGGACTATAGCTGTGCGGTGTGGGACCCGCATCAGGTGGGACTGACGGATGATATCGAAAAAGTTCAAAGAAGGGCTGCTCGTTCTGTGCTATCGCGAAATAGGGGAGATAGTACCACAGACATAATACGTGAATTGGAGTGGCAATCACTAAAACAAAGGAGTTTTTCGATGCGGCGGGATCTTCTCATGAAATTTCAATCACCAATTTTCTCCTCCGGTTGCGAAAACATTCTGTTGGCACCCACTTACATAGCGAGAAATGATCTTGACGATAAAATAAGACAAATCAGGGCTCGCACAGAAAAAATTAAGTGTTCGTTTTACCCGCGAGCAGTTCGAGAGTGGAACGGTAGAGAGACAGCTTGAACGTCGTTCATTGAACCCTCTGCCAGGCACTTTATTGTGAATAACAGAGTAATCACGTAGATGTGGATGTAGAGCTTAGCACATTTTCCTAGCAAGCAGAAGACCCGGTTTTAAGTCCCGGCTACGGCCAAATTTCTTTTCATTGCTTCATCTTCTATACTCACCATTTTATAATTGTAATTGCTGCCTTCAGCAATTGCATTCGCGCTACGGGAGGGTACCAATACCCGATCCGCAGTGGGCAGCCATATATAACTGTACACTTCCCCTGTCAGTAATGCCGCTATATTCAAATATTGCTGTAGTTCACGTAAGTCAGTGAGCAGGTATTCCTTTCATCTGTTCTAATCCGAAATCTGTTTACAGAACACAACACGCAGTTCCAGATTGAGTGTAACACGTGCAGTTGCTTCGCCGGGGAAATAACGTGCAGCAAGAAGCAGTGTGAGATTTCGGCGCTGGGAGACCCTGACCCCGCCTACACGAGTCTTCCCTGTAACTGCCCTCCGCACTATGTACCTGTTTGCGCCCGCAACGGGAACACGTATCCGAGTGCCTGTCTTGCAAAGTAAGGAGACGTTCAGCTTGGCACTGCTTTTGTATGTTAAGGGAGATGGCATTTCTTATGCAAGGGATCTCGTTTATCGGCGTTCCGCAAGTGACCTGTGCTTTCTTTTGTATACCAGGTGTGCTGGTCTGACTGACGCAGAGTTTGAATTCGGTCCGTGCTCTGCTAAGGATCCGTGTGCCAGCCACACGTGTTCGAGGGGGCAGCAGTGTATTCCAGACAGGAAGGTGTGTCTGTCCATGATGCACAAGTCATGCAGGCAGTACAAGTGTGGTAAGGCTCATACATACTCGTAATTCCTACTTCAATTGTTAGAGTATTAGAATAAACTTGAAATATCATCGAAACAATGTGATACATGTTTATTTATTCATTTGACAGTTGAAACAACAGAACAATGCACGAATTTGCCTTACGACCCTGTGTGTGACACAGAGGGCCAGGAACACCACAACATGTGCGCCCTCGTACGTTCCTGGAGAAGATTTGCGTACAGTGGTCCTTGCCGAGTAAGTATAAACCGCCTTGCAAACGATTTATACCAAGAATCTACACATTCTTATTTTCTACTGTAGGGCAGATAACGAGAAAACGTATTTGGAATTAAATATGGTACGAACGACTACATTTCCCCCAGATAATCAGTTTGCTTTACGTACATAATAGGAAAAAGGGATTTTGCTTAATCTTTTTCTTTTAAGGCACGCTATACACATTAAAATCATGCTAACACCATAGGAAACAAAATTGACTTAAGGGGGGTAGGACGTGAAACGGGACGACTTGGAGCAGGAGAGACACCACAGGACATTTTAATTTCCACTGTCTATACTTTTACGAATAAATTCATAAAACTTCGTCAGAATGACCAGAAAGGATTCAGGATTTACACTTATAGTGGTGGAAGTTCAAAAATATAAGAAAATAATTTATTTTTTTGACATTTGTATTTCACCTTTTCTTCACTTACCATTGGCTGCATTGGTTGCTGTAGGTACACTTTTCTTCATAAGTAAGGAAGATTCTTCGATGAACTTTGCACAGCATACAAACCATACTTACAGGTGTATGAAACTCTAGAATTTTCCAAATCTATTAATAACTGTGTTACAAATTGAGATAATTAACTATAAAATTTGAGTTTTTTCTAAACATGAAGTTTAAAATATAACACCACATTCATTTTTTCATAAATTAGATAATTTCTAGAGTTTCATACACCTGTAAGTAGGGTTTGTATGCTGTGCAAAATTCATCGAAGACTCTCTCTTACTTATGAAGAAACGTGTACCTATAGCAACAAACGCAGCCAATAGAAGTGAAAAAATAATGAACTTTCACATCTAAAACTAATATTTTGTTATGTTTTTGAGATTCCACTGCTATGATTTTGAATCCTGAATCCTTCCTGGTCATGCTGACAAAGTTTTATGAACTGATTCGTAAAAGTATAGACAGTGGAAATTAAAATGTCCTGTGGTGTCTCTCCTGCTCCAAGAAGGCCCGTTTGACGTCCTACCCCCCTTAAAAACTTAAATCGGTTATTAGAACACGAGGCTAATTACTGCGAATAGCATGTTTAACTTAATAAAGAAGGTACTTGTCCATAATTAGTGTTATTACTATCACTTACAAGCACATTAATAACTACAAAGGTTTCTTAGCCGGTAACACGAAATTTATGCTGTTTATTTTTTTACTCTAAGAATGTATAAACTTTTGTGGAAGTCAGTCTTTTTCGCTTACACTAGGCGCAAAATACTGTTAGTACCATGTTACCAAGTGTGAAATGGGGGAAGGCGCTTGGTGCATAGATTGGGAGCTGACCTTAACATAAAAAAACGTAGTGGAACCTACATAAAAAAAGCATGTAGGAATATGTGTACAGAGCGCCTTAAAGTGGAACGATCACGTGGCGTTAATATCGCAGACAAGGCAGATAGATGCCACACTGCGATCCACTGGAAAAATCCTCAGGAAATGTTGTACACCGACGAAGGAGGTACCTTACATAAAACTCTAATATTGCTCGTCAGTCTATCAAAAAGGGCATATAGAGATAGAGGAGATACTCTGAAGAGCAGCGCGGGTCGTGATAGGTTCATTTACCCTATTGGCCATTAAAATTGCTACACCAAGAAGAAATGCACATGACAAACGGGTATTCATTGGACAAATATATTATACTAGAACTGACATGTGATTACATTTTCACGCAATTTGGGTGCATAGATCCTGAGAAATCAGTACCCAGAACAACCACCTCTGGCCGTAATAACGGCCTTGATACGCCTTGCCATTGAGTCAAACAGAGCTTGGATGGCGTGTACAGGTACAGCTGCCCATGCAGCTTCAACACGATACCACAGTTCATCCAGAATAGTGACTGGCGTATTGTGACGAGCCAGTTGCTCGGCCACCATTGACTAGACGTTTTCATTTGGTGAGAGATATGGAGAATGTGCTGGCCAGGGCAGCAGTCGAACATTTTCTGTATCCAGAAAGGCCCGTACAGGACTTGCAACATGCGGTCGTGTATTATCCTCCTGAAATGTGGGGTTTCGTAGGGATCGAATGAAGGGTAGAGCCACGGGTCGTAACACATCTAAAATGTAATGTCCACTGTGCCGTCAATGCGAACAAGAGGTGACCGAGATGTGTAACCAGTGGCACCCCATACCATCACAGTGATACGCCAGTATGACGATGACGGATACCCGCTTCCAATGTGCGTTCACCGCGATGTCGCCAAACACGGATGCGACCATCATGATGCTGTAAACAGAACTTGTATTTATCCGAAAAAATGACGTTTTGCCATTCGTGCACCCAGGTTCGTCTTTGAGTACACCATCGCAGGCGCTCCTGTCTGTGATGCAGCGTCAAGTGTAACCGCAGCCATGGTCTCCGAGCCGAGAGTCTATGCTGCTGCAAACGTCGTTGAGCTGTTCGTGCAGATGGTTGTTGTCTTGCAAACGTCCCCATCTGTTGACTCAGGGATCGAGACTTGGCTGCACGATCCGTTACAGCCATGCGGATAATTTGCCTGTTATCTCGACTGCTAGTGATACGAGGCCGATGGGATCTAGCACGGCGTTCCGTATTACCCTCCTGAACCCACCGATTCCATATTCTGCTAACAGTCATTGTATCTCGACCAACGCTAGCAGCAATGTCGCGATACGATAAACCGCAATCGTGATAGGCTACAATCCGACCTTTATCAAAGATGGTACGCATTTCTCCTCCTTACACGAGGCATCACAACAACGTTTCACCAGGCAACGCCGGTCAACTGCTGTTTATGTATGAGAAGTCGGTTGGGAACTTTCCTCATGTCAGCACGTTGTAGGTGTCGCCACCGGCGCCAACCTTGTGTGAATGCTGTGAATAGCTAATCATTTGCATATCACAGCATGTTCTCCTTGTTGGTTAAATTTCGCGTCTGTAGCAATCATCTTCATGGTGTAGCAATTTTAATGGCCAGTAGTGTGGAAAGCGCGAAACAGTCTTGGAGATGGTCACCTAACTCCAGTTTCAGACTCTCCAGGAGAGGAGATGTACATCATGACTTGGTTTCTTGTTAAAGTTCCGAGAGCGTAAGTTCCTGGAAGAGTCAACCATTATATTGCTTCCCCCTACCTACAGCTCGTGAAGACACCTTAAAAGTAGAATTAGAGAGATTCGAGCCCATACTAAGAATATTTCTTCTCACAAACTATTCCCAACTGGTATAGAAAGGGGGGGGGGGGGAGTAACACTGGAACTCATCACAAGGTGGCTTGAGGGGTATAGATGTAGATGGAGATGGAGATCTACTGCAGCGGTAGCACCGCCCTGGCCCACACTGACTCCGCCCGCCATATAGCACCGCTGCTCAGTCGCTTATAGAGTACTGGTTATTCTTCGTGTTTTATTATTCTTCTTGTTTTATTCTCCCTGATAATGCATATCGGTAACGAGCCGTGCGGACTCGGTCCTCTATCCATTTCGCCCCACGTATACAAACTTCGTCTGGATAACTTTTAAGATACGCCCGTCGCGTCATCGGCGTGGACAAAAGCCGCGCAGCAGAAAGGTTTTTGGCAGTGAGTGTATGGTTTGAGAAGCGGGTCGGCCTGGGGCGCGAGAGGTTTGGAGTTGTCGATGTTACACGAGAAGGCGTAGAGCCTGGTTTTCACTGTCGGTTATCGCTTGCCCTGTGAAGCTATCCCCGTGACTGGACATGATATTTTGGAAAAGGCGCTGACTTGGAGGTTATTTGGCCGGTTCGACTCTATTGAAGGCAGTTCCGTCTCTTGCAGGCTTAAGGAGTGTAAGGACGGCGGTCATCCTGTCCAAGTTAAGCCACTTCCGTCTATGTCCTTACCACTCGCTCTATCCCTTCCACCCCACCTCCCTCCTCCAGTGGGGTTTATGCAACCACTATTCATAATTGATAGGAACTATTTAAAAATCATTTGCTTAAAATTTTTTCAGTGAATTTTGGTTAACTGTAGCTCCCTATTCAGTGATTGTTAATTGTTTTTAAAATCCTGTACCTTGCGTGTGTACTGAATGAAACTGGGTTCATAATTTATGGCAGCTGTTCGTAAGTCATTTGCCTAAAATCTGATCCGTGAATTTTGGGTAACTGTAGCTGCTTTATCAGTGACTGTTCATTGTTTCCAAAACTCTGATTTTGCTGTCTAGTGAGTGACAGGGGGTTCATAATTAATGGCATCTGTTTAAAGGTCATTTAGTTAAAAAGAAACTGCTCAGTGAATTTTGCTAACTGTGTCTGACTGTTTCTAAAATTCTGTACTTTTGGTGTATAGTTAAGGGGTGGTGGCTCATAATCTGTGGCAACAGGTTAAAAGTCATTTTTCTAAAATCTAGTTCATTGTTTTTAAAACTTGTTTGACTTTAATAATGGCAAGTTATGTGTTAAAGATGATGAAATGTTTGGCGAGGGCCTCCCGGCAGGTAGACCTGATCGCCGGGTGCAAGTCCTTTGAGGTGACGCCACTTCGGCGACCTGCTTGTCGATGAGGATGAAATGATGATGATCAACACGGCACAAACACCCATTTCCTGAGCGGAGAACAATCTCCAACCCAGCCGGAAATCGAACCCGGGCTCTCCGGCACACCGGCGAGCTGTCCACTCAGCTACGGTGGCGGACATAAAAGATGATGAACACTGGGATAATTATGCGGAGACACCAGTCCTTCCATAGGGTGACCCGATGTCAAATCTTCTCGCCCGACTACCTAGTTATCTGATGAAACTGATATAGCACCAGACTGTTTTGGGACCGCTCCGTGGAATGGGCATGAAAAACTCCATTTAGAATAATTTTATTTGTAATAGGAAACACACCGACGCTTTCTATCAGTGCTGGGCTTTGGATGAAAGAACTGATGCGGGCATGGATGTGTGTGATGTCCTTAGGTTAGTTAGGTTTAAGTAGTTCTAGGGGACTGATGACCACAGATGTTAAGTCCCATAGTGCTCAGAACCAGTTGAACCATTTTTTTTTTAAAGAACTGATGAGCAGTTTTGTTTGGGTTGACTCCAGACACACAATGGAAAATGCGCCTGCCAGGGTGTTGAAAAAAGTATTCCACATATTCACAGATGATAGAATAGATCAAAACAAGGCAAAAATATTCCGTAAGGACGGGCTCTAAATGTTTTCCTTAAGGTCTGTAAGCATCTGTTCATATCCGCTACTGCGAAACACATCTCTTCTACTGAAAGCTCTTTGCTATTGCGAACGACCTACGGAACGCAGTAAACAAATGAGTAAACCAATGATAACACACAATTCTGTTACTGTCAAATAGCAAATCTTCTAATGTAATCTGCTTGGTGTTATATACGTCCTGCACATGTGAGCCAACGCGAAAGGACGTGCACGGCATGGTGTCCATTAGTACTAAGGCATGCTTTTTCCCGACGTCTCAGGTGAACAAGCGCTCTCTGAAGATCTCCAGGCCGTCACGGATGCACTGGTAGACATCAATGACGCGTGCCTGAAGTGTTTCTATATCATCAACGGAGTCTGCATAAACCATGGATCATGTCTGCTACTTCCCGGGTGGAACAGTGTATGGATAAAACTGCAATGTAAAAGTATCTGCCTCGTGATGGCTGGGTGTTGTGTGATGTCCTTAGGTTAGTTAGGTTTAAGTAGTTCTAAGTTCTAGGGGACTGATGACCATAGATGTTAAGCCCCTTAGTGCTCAGAGCCATTTGAACCATTTTTTTGTAAAAGTATTTGAGGAATTCATCACAACACAAACCGGTTGTAAATGATGACTAACTGACAACCTCAGCTGCCGACAGGTGTTGATGATATACCTCGATGTGGACAGCTGAAAATTTGTGCCCCGGCCGGGACTCAGACCCGGGATCTCCTGCTTACATGGCAGACGGGGATTAATCCCTGCAGTCGCGCTATTCGTCTGTGTCCTCGGTGGCTCAGATGGATAGAGCGTCTGCCATGTAAGCAGGAGATCCCGGGTTCGAGTCCCGGTCGGGGCACACATTTTCAGCTGTCCACATCGAGGTATATCATCAACACCTGTCGGCAGCTGAGGTTGTCAGTTATTCATCATTTATTCCAGGGAAAAGCCGCAAGGTTATCAACAGTAACTGTTCTATCGAGAACAAGTTACTGTCATCATACAAACCGGTTGCATTAGAACCAATGTATGCGCTGCACTTACCCATAACTGTGAATACAGTTTACAGTATCAACACTAACAGATGTTTGCTGCATGCTGTATCCATGGACAATAACAGAGGAATGTATCCTCATTTGTTCACTCCTTTCTGCAGGTCGGTAGTAATAGCAAAGATCTTGCAGTAGAAGAGATGTGTTTCACACTAGCGAACATGAAAATATGTCATACTTTTTTAACACCCTGTATAATGATGAGAAAAAACATTGTGTGCGATCACTGTCCACTGTGTGACTGAAACCGCCTGATAGATTTGGGGGCACATAACACGATAAGGAGAGGCGAGTGGTAATCCACCTACAACGGAGTCCGGAAATGGGGCAATTCACTGCCATAAGCGACCTTAATAGGAGACAGATACTTATGCCACGGCGCCTGATACCAGCGTATCTGGTGGTCTGTTCGCGTACTCCTCCCGTGGGCCCCCATGGAAAGTGACTGAAGAACGGTGAAATCACGGTTAGGCTTGGACTTCACACCGCATCACAGAAAGTGGTCAGAGTACTGACCACTCTGTAAAGTGGGATAGGCCGCGATTTGCTATTTCTGTTTCTCTGTGTGTGTAACACATTGAGGGCCGAAACCGATCGCGACATTAAAAATAAATATGTAAGTACAATTGGTGCATTTATTAGAGTGAGAATTTCTTCTGCCTTTTTGCGAATTATACATGTTACAAACCGTTTGTCACGTTGGATCTTGCATTCAGGTACAGGTCTTCTTCGTGGCGTGTGTTTCCGTCTGTGTTCCACAAGCAAGCCTCATTAATAGATTCAAAGTTTATACGACGCGTGCTGCCTACAATTTACAAAATCTGCACATACACTTTAACTACGTACAATACAAAACGTCCACGAAAGTGTAGAATTCCCTATCGTTTAAGCACCGCGGCTACTGAGAAGCAAATTCTTCTCTACATTTATTTGTGTCGGGTTGCTAGTCTCTCTGAATGCAGGGAAATATATGGAATGAAGAAGCTTTGAGGCAGCTGTGAGGCGTGGTTACCTGGCTTAAAGGGCAGATCAGTGCCAGTGAAAAGTAGTTATCGGGATCGATCTGGCCTAGCACACACTTTAGCTTGTCACGTACGCTTGCTACAATCAGCAAGTGGCCTTGTTTGGAGGTATCGCCATCAAAAGCTGCATAATCGGGGCAGTGAAGGAAGTGGACGTTCTAGGAGAGTCGAGGAAAATAACCAGATGAAACAATAGTGATTAATCTTTATTAATTTACCTCGACGAAAGCGGCCTATTGACAAACAGTCAATGTGGGTTTAGAAAACATCGTTCCTGTGAAACACAATTAGCTCTTTATTCACATGAAATGTTGAGTGCTATTGACAAGGGATTTCAGATCGAATCCGTATTTAAGGATTTCCGGAAGGCTTTTGACATGGTTCCACACAGGCTGCTCGTAGTGAAATTGCGTGCTTATGGATATATTCTCAATTATGTGACTGGATTTGTGATTTCCTGTCAGAGAGGTCACAGTTCGTGGTAACTGACGGAAAGTCATCGAGTAAAACAGAAGTGATTTCTGGCGTTCCCCAAGGTAGTGTTATAAGCCCTTTGCTGTTCCTTATCTATATAAACGATTTGGGAGACAATCTGAGCAGCCGTCTTCGGTTGTTTGCAGATGACGCTGTCGTGTATCGACTAATAAAGTCATCAAAAGATAAAAAAAACTACAAAACGATTTAGAAAAATATCTGAATGGAGCGAAAACTGGCAGTTGGCCCTAAATAACGAAAAGTGTGAGGTCATCCACATGAGTGCTAAAAGGAACTCGTTAAACTTCGGTTACACGGTAGATCAGTCTAATCTAAAAGCCGTAAATTCAACTAAATACGTAACTATTACAATTACGAACAACTTAAGTTGGAAGGAACATATAGAAAATGTTGTGGTGAAGGCTAACCAAAGACTGCGTTTTATTGGCAGGACACTTAGAAAATGTAACAGACCTCCTAAGGAGACTGCCTACACTACGCTTGTCCGTCCTCTTTTAGAATACTGCTGCGTTGTGTGGGATCCTTACCACATAGAGTTAACGGAGTACATCGAAAATGTTCAAAGAATGTCAGCACGTTTTGTATTATCGCGAAATATGGCAGAGAGTGTCACAGAAATGATATAGGAATTGGGCTGGACATCATTAAAAGAAAGGCGTTTTTCGTTCCGACGGAATCTTCTCACGAAATTCCAATCACCATCTTTCTCCTCCGAATGCGAAAATATTTTGTTGACATCGACCTACATAGGGAGGAACGATCATCACGGTAAAATAAGGGAAATAAGAGCTCGTACGGAAAGATATAGGTGTTCATTCTTTCTGCGCGCTATACTAAATTGGAATAATAGAGAATTGTGAAGGTGGTTCGATGAACCCTCTGCCAGGCACTTAAATGTGATTTGCAGAGTATCCATGTAAATGTAGATGTACATTCTCCATTAGCTTGATGGCTCTCGTAGTAGCAGATAACAGACAATTTTAGAAATAATAAGAAAATGATTATAGTAACTGCTGTACTGAATCGCGAGAGGACGTTTTATGATACTTCTGCTGAAGAGAAAGATAATGCACAGTCCGTAAACCCTTGAAACGTCCCCTTAGAAAAATTATACATGACTGTGCTTAAACTGACACACAATATTTTTAGCGCAGCGCAATCTGACTTTCAAAAATCCCTACCAAAGAATGGCCCTGACTAACATTAACCTATACCTTTCATGAGTCACTTACCTCACAAAAATCTTCGTTACTCGAACTACTGCAATACAGCGAGCGCCACTACTGCCAGCTAAATAAAAGATTAAAACTACTGAAGGCACTAACTACTGATAGGCATAGTTAGCAAATGAAAGATTTTGATAGAGAACAAACAATGTATTTACCTTAATAGTGTTCAAAAGTCATAACATATATAGCAGTTCATGACATCTATTCTTACAAATGTACTGCTTCTGATGGACACACGTCCAGATCATCCGCTCTCAAAAATCCGCCATCTCACTTCCCCACATCCACCACTGCTGGCGGCTCACCTCCGACTGCGCAACGTTACGCACTGTTAACAGCCAACTGCACAACACTACAATAGCCAACAACACTACAATAGCCAACAACAATGCAAACCAGCCACAGACTGCACATACACACAGCACAGCCAGCGATTTTCATACCGAGTGCTACATGCCGTTACCACTAAAAAAACCTATACCCTCATCCAGGACAGCAACAGGTCTTTCTCTCATTGTGCCCAATGCAAAGAGATGAATGCAGGACTTACTCGAATTTTGGAACATAAATGAAATTCTACCTGCTGTTCAAAACATAGGGAGAGGTGAAGTCAAAAACTTATATAACTTTCGAAATTACCATTAACTCCGTAAAATGAGACAATTCCTTCTCATGTTCTGTTCTGTATTTTTGAAGCAAAAAGTAACAGCTTTTTGAAGACTGATAAATTGAGTTTCAACTACATAATTATCTAAAAGTGTTTTATGTTCTGTATGATCATGAAATAAAAAGTGACACCTTTTTTAAGACTAATGAATGGAAATTTAAGAATACATGTATTATGTTCTGTTTTAAACGTATTGTTTTAATTGGAATGACTCAAAAGAATGAAGCTTTATATTTCATAGTGGTTTAATGTGTGAATATATCGCCGAGCATGTAATCCCTGACACAGTACTCGTTAAAGCCTGTGCTATGGTAAGTGAGCGGGATTCACCTTGTGAGAAAGGATTTTCGTATAGATAAAGCGTCATAAGCACAATTTCAGTCAAACTACTTAGATGGACTGCGTAAAGTCCAAAACGTCACCTCCAGGCTGGAAGAAGGCCCCTTCCACCATAAACTGAAAATTGCCTGTGGAGTCTAGAATAATCAATAAGACAGGCTCATGGGCGCCGTCGGAAATGACACGAGGTGGGTGAGAAAAATATTGAGGCTGATTTTTTATCCACCCAAAGTACTCCCCTTCGGCAGCCATACACTCTCGAAGTCGTTGTTCCCAGTCGTTGCAGCAGCGCTGAAAGGCTTTATCCGGCAGGATCTTTAACATGTTGGTCACATTTTTTGAATGTTCTCCAGAGTCCCATAATGAAATTTTTCAATTTCGGGAAAAGAAAAAAGTCACAAGGACTCAGATCAGGTGAATAGGGGGCTGTGTAGCAACAGGAATGCCTTTTGAGGAAAAAAAATCCGTGATGGAAGTCACCGTGTGACACGAGGTGTTGTCACGAAGCAGCAGTGTCCGTTCTCACTCGATTCACACTATTCTGAAGCCTTTCAAAGACGCCTTTGTACAACTATTGGATGACAGGTGGAGCTACCATCAACGTGTGTAGTCATATAGACTGAACGTAATTGTAACGACACATATCCCAGTCTAACTCAGGCATGTACAACCATTACCCCGCTTGGCTGTATATGCGTGAGTTAAATTTTATTACGTTTCGTTATAATTACGTACAATCTACATGACTACTTATAACTCAATGATGATAGCTGCATTCTCAGTTGAAATCTAAATCTGCAGTGCAATAAAGAAGACAGATGACCTTACGCCAAAGCTGACCTTCTTTCTGTCTTGGATTTCATTACGGTCGTAGGGCACCATCTTTTGCATGGAATCGAGCAAGACGTGGTTGTCAGTTTGTCATGGAGGAGCAAATTGTTTTCGCACGGTACCCCTACTGTCAAGAAAGGAAATCAGCATTATTTCGATCTTCGATTTGCTCCTTCGAGATTTTTTGGGTTGAGAAGATGTCTTAGTGTACTATTCATCACTTTGCCGCTTTGTCTCAGGACCGAACACAGAATTATAGGATTCATCACGTATGATCACACGAGTGCTCATTGGCAGTGCTCTACAGAAGATCAACGCACGGGTTTCTTTAATTGTTCTTCTGCACAGCTGTGCGGTTTTTCGGTCCCATTTTGGCATAAACCCTTCGCAAGCGCAAATTTTCAGTCAAAATTTAATGTCTTGTGAAAGGGTTTAAATTTAATAGTCAACCATCATCCTTATCGTTAAACGTCACACTGATATCACAAGAGCATGCACAAGTTCGACGTTTTCGTCGGATTTTAACGTCTCCTCGAGCAACGTTCATCTTCAACGCGTTCTCGGCTTTCCAAAAATGATTTGTGCCAGCGAAAAACTTCATCTACATCTACATCTACATTGATACTCCGCAAGCCACCCAACGGTGTGTGGCGGAGGGCACTTTACGTGCCACTGTCATTACCTCCCTTTCCTGTTCCAGTCGCGTATGGTTCGCGGGAAGAACGACTGTCTGAAAGCCTCCGTGCGCGCTCTAATCTCTCTAATTTTACATTCGTGATCTCCTCGGGAAGTATAAGTAGGGGGAAGCAATATATTCGATACCTCATCCAGAAACGCACCCTCTCGAAACCTGGCGAGCAAGCTACACCGCGATGCAGAGCGCCTCTCTTGCAGAGTCTGCCACTTGAGTTTATTAAACATCTCCGTAACGCTATCACGGTTACCAAATAACCCAGTGACGAAACGCGCCGCTCTTCTTTGGATCTTCTCTATCTCCTCCGTCAACCCGACCTGGTACGGATCCCACACTGATGAGCAATACTCAAGTATAGGTCGAACGAGTGTTTTGTAAGCCACCTCCTTTGTTGATGGACTACATTTTCTAAGCACTCTCCCAATGAATCTCAACCTGGTACCCGCCTTACCAACAATTAGTTTTATATGATCATTCCACTTCAAATCGTTCCGTACGCATACTCCCAGATATTTTACAGAAGTAACTGCTACCAGTGTTTGTTCCGCTATCATATAATCATACAATAAAGGATCCTTCTTTCTATGTATTCGCAATACATTACATTTGTCTATGTTAAGGGTCAGTTGCCACTCCCTGCACCAAGTGCCTATCCGCTGCAGATCTTCCTGTATTTCGCTACAATTTTCTAATGCAGCAACTTCTCTGTATACTACAGCATCATCCGCGAAAAGCCGCATGGAACTTCCGACACTATCTACTAAGTCATTTATATATATTGTGAAAAGCAATGGTCCCATAACACTCCCCTGTGGCACGCCAGAGGTTACTTTAACGTCTGTAGACGTCTCTCCATTGATAACAACATGCTGTGTTCTGTTTGCTAAAAACTCTTCAATCCAGCCACACAGCTGGTCTGATATTCCGTAAGCTCTTACTTTGTTTATCAGGCGACAGTGCGGAACTGTATCGAACGCCTTCCGGAAGTCAAGAAAAATAGCATCTACCTGGGAGCCTGTATCTAATATTTTCTGGGTCTCATGAACAAATAAGGCGAGTTGGGTCTCACACGATCGCTGTTTCCGGAATCCATGTTGATTCCTACATAGTAGATTCTGGGTTTCCAGAAATGACATGATACGCGAGCAAAAAACATGTTCTAAAATTCTACAAGAGATCGACGTAAGAGATATAGGTCTATAGTTTTGCGCATCTGCTCGACGACCCTTCTTGAAGACTGGGACTATCTGTGCTCTTTTCCAATCATTTGGAACCCTCCGTTCCTCTAGAGACTTGCGGTACACGGCTGTTAGAAGGGGGGCTAGTTCTTTCGCGTACTCTGTGTAGAATCGAATTGGTATCCCGTCAGGTCCAGTGGACTTTCCTCTATTGAGTGATTCCAGTTGCTTTTCTATTCCTTGGACACTTATTTTGATGTCAGCCATTTTTTCGTTTGTGCGAGGATTTAGAGAAGGATCTGCAGTGCGGTCTTCCTCTGTGAAACAGCTTTGGAAAAAGGTGTTTAGTATTTCAGCTTTACGCGAGTCATCCTCTGTTTCAATGCCATCATCATCCCGTAGTGTCTGGATATGCTGTTTCGAGCCACTTACTGATTTAACGTAAGACCAGAACTTCCTAGGATTTTCTGTCAAGTCGGTACATAGAATTTTACTTTCGAATTCAATGAACGCTTCACGCATAGCCCTCCTTACGCTAACTTTGACATCGTTTAGCTTCTGTTTGTCTGAGAGGTTTTGGCTGCGTTTAAACTTCGAGTGGAGCTCTCTTTGCTTTCGCAGTAGTTTCCTAACTTTGTTGTTGTACCACAGTGGGTTTTTCCCGTCCCTCACAGTTTTACTCGGCACGTACCTGTCTAAAACGCATTTTACGATTGCCTTGAACTTTTTCCATAAACACTCAACATTGTCAGTGTCGGAACAGAAATTTTCGTTTTGATCTGTTAGGTAGTCTGAAATCTGCCTTCTATTACTCTTGCTAAACAGATAAACCTTCCTCCCTTTTTTTATATTCCTATTTACTTCCATATTCAGGGATGCTGCAACGGCCTTATGATCACTGATTCCCTGCTCTGTACATACAGATTCGAAAAGTTCGGGTCTGTTTGTTATCAGTAGGTCCAATATGTTATCTCCACGAGTCGGTTCTCTGTTTAATTGCTCGAGGTAATTTTCGGATAGTGCACTCAGTATAATGTCACTCGATGCTCTGTCCCTACCACCCGTCCTAAACATCTGAGTGTCCCAGTCTATATCTGGTAAATTGAAATCTCCACCTAAGACTATAACATGCTGAGAAAATTTATGTGAAATGTATTCCAAATTTTCTCTCAGTTGTTCTGCCACTAATGCTGCTGAGTCGGGAGGTCGGTAAAAGGAGCCAATTATTAACCTAGTTCGGTTGTTTAGTGTTCTCTTGTTCTCTTAGTAAGAAATGTCCACAATAGGTCTGTTTCTTTTTTACAAAGGTCACGTTTGCCGATTTTCCCAGTTGATACAAAACTTAATAGCATAACGTTGCTCTAAATTCTGCTGTTCCATATGCGTAACACACAACAAACACACAGGTTACTGATGGCGCTCTCAAAAATCATATGATGGCTGTAAGGAACTAAGACTCGGACTGAGCATCTGGAAGGGTTGAACACACGGGTCTAAACAATTAGAAAACAGCGTTGCCAGACAGCTCGCAACATTGTCAGTCACATTACGTTTCTCACACACCTTGAATGTACAGGATACTGATGATCTGAAACTCCACATGGATCACGATTTATTAAAATGATATACACCACTGGCCATTAAAATTGATTCACCACAAAGATGACGTGCTACAGACGCGAAATTTAACCGACAGGAACACGATGCTGTGATATGCAAATGATTAGCTTTCCAGAGCATTCACACAAGGTTGGCACCGGTGGCGACACCTACAACGTGCTGACATGAGGAAAGTTTCCAACCGATTTCTCATACACAAAGAGCAGTTGACCGGCGTTGCCTGCTGAAACGTTGTTGTGATGCCTCGTGTAAGGACGACAAATGCGTACCATCACGTTTCCGTCTTTGATAAAGGTCGGATTCTAGCCTATCGCGATTGCGGTTTATCGTATCGCGGCATTGCTGCTCGGGTAGCACTCGAGATGACAGGCATCTTATCCGCATGGCTGTAACGGATCGTGCAGCCACGTCTCTATCCCTGAGTCAATAGATGGAGACGTTTGCAAGACAACAACCATCTGCACAAACAATTCGACGACGCTTTCAGCAGCATGGGCTATCAGCTCGGAGACCATGGCTGCGATTACCCTTGACGCTGCATCACAGACAGGAGCGCCTGCGATGGTGTACTCAACGACGAAACTGGGTGCACGAATGCGAAAACGTCATTTTTGCGGATAAATCCAGGTTCTTTTTACAGCATCATGATGGTCGCATCCGTGTTTGGTGACATCGCGGTGAACGTACATCGGAAGCGTGTATTCGTCATCGCCATAGTGGCGAATCACCTGGCGTGATGGCATCGGGTGCCATTGGTTACACGTCTCGGTCACCTCTTGTTCGCATTGACGGCACTTTGAACAGTGGACGTTAAATTTCAGATGTGTTACGACCCGTGGCTCTACCCTTCATTCGGTCCCTGCGAAACTCTACATTTCAGCAGGAAAATGCACTACCGCATGTTGCAGGTCCTGTACGGGCCTTTTTGGATGCAGAAAATGTTCGACTGCTGCCCTGGCCAGCACATTCTGCAGATCTCTCACCAATTGAAAACGTGTGGTGCATGGTGGCCGAGCAACTGGCTCGTCACAATACGCATTTCGGCAGGATAATGCACGACCGCATGTTGCAGGTCCTGTGCAGGCCTTTCTGAATACAGAAAATGTTCGACTGCTGCTGTGGCCAGCACATTCTCCAGATCTCTCACCAATTGAAAACGTCTGGTCAATGGTGGCCGAGCAACTGGCTCGTCACAATACGCCAGTCACTACTCGTGGTGAACTGTGGTATCGTGTTGAAGCTGCATGGGCAGCTGTACATGTACACACCATCCAAGCTCTGTTTGACTCAATGCCCAGGCGTATCACACCCGTTATTACGGGCAGAGGTGGTTGTTCTGGGTACTGATTTCTCAATATGTGTGCATCCAAATTACTTGAAAATCTAATCACATGTCAGTTCTAGTATAATATATTTGTCTAATGAATACCCGGTTATCATCTGCATTTCTTCTTCGTGTAGCACTTTTAATGGCCAGTGGCGTAATACTAAGTGTGTATTAAGTACTTGTACCAGATAAGAAAGCCTTTTAAGCGGATTGCAGTCCCAATACGATCTGCAGTCGGCCCGTCACTACTGTCACGCCTGGGGCTTGTTGCAGACGAACTGTGATAACAACGGCACGGTGTGCGGCGCCGACGGCGTGACGTACCGTTCGGAGTGCGCGGCGCACGCTGCGCAGGTGCCGGTGGACTACGCGGGCCCCTGCACCGCCGTGGGCCAGATCGGGTCTCGGCCCGCGCCGCAGTGCGACGCCGTGGGGGTGCGCTGCCCGCCGCTCGCCGCCGCCGCCTGCCTCGCCGCGACTCCTCCGGGCGCCTGCTGCCCGCGCTGCGCCGGCGCCGTCCGCTTCCTCTACAGCCAGAAGCAGGTGCGCGGCAAGCGTCGCAGCGGCATTACTTGGAACGAACGAGGCACCAGACACGCGGGGAATTCCAATTACTTCGTACCGGGTGGTTGCAATTACACTTCCCCTATTTAACACGTTATAACACAGAAACTAATGACCGTGGGAGTAACAAACTCCGTAGCATTAATGTCAAGGACACGGGGAGGAGAAATAATGCAGAATCAGCTCTACTGAGACGCTTTTAATGTGCTGTTGCGGTACATCGTGCTGTTACATACCGGTACCATTACTTCTACAAAAGGGGCTCAATATGGCGCCCATCAGCGTCCAGAAGAGCCCAAAAGCGCAGAATTGCGTTCCGCACAGCAGAACGAAGTATGTCCGTAGGTATGCTGGCTACCTCTTTTGATATCCTGCGCTTCAGATCAGCACTTATGCGAATGTTCACCCAGTAAACCGTGTCCTCCAGGTAGCGCCACAATCACAAATCACAGGTACTGAGATCAGGCGGATCGTGCCACCCAAGCATTTGGAAACGATCGGCTGATAATTCGATCGTTTCCAAATGTGCTTCGGAGAAGCACGTGAACTTCACGAGCGATGTGCAATGGGCACCATCTTGAACGAAGGCTGTTGAGTTCTAAGAGTCTCTCCCCTGTATGCAAAGCATATCGCGTCAACGCTGGCCAATCACACGGCACGTCTTTGGTCCCTGAGCGCCAAACTGTTCAAAAAAGAATGGGCCAATGATGAACGTAGCGGTCAAGTCACACCATACGGTGTCACGTTCGCCATACAGAGGAACTTCATGCACAGTGACTGGAGGTGAAGATCCCCACACTCGACAATTCTTTGTGTTTACCTCACCCGTCAGAGAAAATTGAGCTTCGTCTGTCCGTAGGATGGTCCAGTCTAGCCCTCGTCAACTTCAATCCTTGCGAGGAAGTGGAGAGCCAAGTTAATACGCCGTTGTGCGGTGCGTTCTGTGGTGCAAGCTACAGTATGATATGGATCTTATACGGATACCATCTGAGAATCGTCCGAAGCACCTTCCGTACAGTGGACCACGGGATGTTCAGCTGTCGTATACATCACACGCACTGTTGGCGATCGGAAATTGCGCGCAGCGTTGTCTGCCATAGCAAGCGCGATTTCATCAGCCAGCTGTGACGCAACCGGCCGTCGGCCTCTTCCCGGAGGGATACCCAGTTCTCCAGTTGATTCGAGCTTCCTCATCACGCTCCGCACAGCAGGCGAAGAAAGAGGACCCTTCCGTAATCCTTTCAGGCGGCGATGCTGTCGAGCCGGCCGTGGTGGTCTAGCGGTTCTAGGCGCTCAGTCAGGAACCGCGCGACTGCTACGGTCGCAGGTTCGAATCCTGCCTCGGGCATGGATGTGTGTGATATCCTTAGGGTAGTTAGGTTTAAGTAGTTCTAAGTTCTAGGGGACTTATGACCACAGATGTTGAGCCCCATAGTGCTCAGAGCCATTTGAACCATTTTTTTTTTTTTTTTTTTTTTTTTTTTGATACTGTCGAAGTGCTGCTGCAGCATTACTGTTGTTTTGATGCTAAAGCTTCACCAATAATGCTCCTTTTGCCCAATCTCGTATTGACACGTCAATAAGTGCACTGTGATTGGTCTGGTGTGTGAGACCGTGAATCACTACGACTGATCACGGCGCCTGGTGGCCAAAGTTGGAACTTCACGGTAGCGCTGTGACGCATGGAAATCATGCACCTCATAATCTGGACATTAAAAATACCAAGTCTGATACTCAAACGCTAATTAGTTTTCGTGTTACAAAGTGTTAAATAGGGAATGCGTTGTAGTTGTTATTGTTCTTGTTGTGGTCTTCAGTCCGGAGACTTGTGTGAAACAGTTCTACACGCTAAGCTGCCCTCTGCATAACTATTCCTCTCTTGGTAATTTCTGCAACCTTCGCCCACCTCAACTTGCTTACCACAGTCAAGCATTTGTCTTCCCGTACTAATTTCTCGATATGTCTGGTCCGTCTTTTACTCAGTTTGGGTCATAAAGTTCTTCACTCCCTATTCTTTTCTCCGTATTCGATTCAGTACCAGACGGGTAATATACATTGCTCAGCCAGAATATTGTGATCACTTACCTAGTAGCCGGTATGTCCATCTTTGGTATGGATAACAGTGGCGACACAGCGTGGCATGGAAGCAATGAGGCCTTGATAAGGTCGCTGGAGGGAGTTGGACCAACTTGTCTCGATCCTGTAGTGCAGGTGTCAAGGAGCTGTTCCCCGGGAAGACGATGGATTCGCGCTCTCCCATTGGCATGATCGAGAAAATATCGGAATTCATCAGACCATGCAACGCTCTGCCACTGCGCCAGCGTCCAATGCCGATGGTCACGTGCCCATTTCAGTCTTAGTTGCTGATATCGGGCTGTTAACATTGGCTAATGCGAGGGACGTCGCCTGCGGCAGGAGTTTTCGGTGTCCTCTGTGTTCAGACCTACTTGTACTCTACCTAGCATTAAAGTCAGTTGTTAATTCTTCCATAGTTCGCCGCCTGTCCTATTCTACCAGTCTGCCCAGCCTACAACGTTTTATAATGACGGTGGCCACCCAACCCCACGACGTCTGAACGTGGTTTCATCTTGATCTCGCTACGTGTTGAAGACATTTGGGCTGGTCCCGGCAAAGGTTCGAGTCCTCCCTCGGGCATGGGTGTGTGTGTATGTCCTTAGGATAATTTAGGTTGAGGAGTGTGTAAGCTTAGGGACTGATGACCTCAGCAGTTAAGTCCCATAATATATCACACACATTTGAACATTTGAAGACATTCACCACAGCACTCCTCGAACACCCGACAAGTCACGAAGTTTGCAAAATACCCGCGCCGAGCGTCTGGGCCATAACAATCTGTCCTCGGTGAAACTCAGACACATCACGCGCCTTCGCCATTCCACACTCTGGCAGCACGCTCGCTGATACTACACGCACCGTTCGCGTGTCTTACTAGCGGTCTTTTCTCGCCTAGTGACTCTGCTAGCGCCAGGACGGGTTGATATCTTTATTAGGTCGGTGGAAATAATGTTCTGCCTGGTCAGTGTACAGTGCGTATAAGAATCAAGATGCAACAATAGCGCAGGAAGACGAAGAACGAAGAGGTCGGGTTAGAAAGATGTAAGACAGGGATACAGTCTTTTGATCCTAGTGTCCTATCTATGCATCGAAGAAGCAATCACGAAACAACATGGTTCACTGCCTGTGTTCGACGTCAGCCTGCAATAACCACTCACAGTCGGCAACTGGGAACACTAGCAGTGGAACGTATATACAGCTTGAGGGGAGTATGTGGAAAACAGCGCAGTTGTTATAATGTGCAAATTATGAAATTTATCCAAAGTCCAAAAGAGCACAATCGTTGGCTTTCAGGCTCTTTGTGTTAGCAGAAGAGACAACACCGTGTTACGAGTGGAGGCCAAAATGCACGCGTTTAGCTCACGCAGGCTGGCGTGAGGAGGGAAGAACTATACTGACGTGAGTTCTGGAACATGACAAGGAGCGAGAATTCGGTATGAGTAACAGTGGCGATGCTTAACTTTAATCCATTAATGATGAACGTCGCTCTTGATGGTACATGATTCACAATATTATCCGTTCAGAAGACATTCTTGAAGATAGTACTTACAGTAACTGAATATGGCGCCTTGCTAGATCGTAGCAAATGACGTAGCTGAAGGCTACGCTGAACTGTCGTCTCTGCAAATGAGAGCGTATGTAGACAGTGAACCATCGCTAGCAAAGTCGGCTGTACAACTGGGGCAAGTGCTAGGGAGTCTCTCTAGACTACACCTGCCGTGTGGCGGCGCTCGGTCTGCAATCACTGATAGTGGCGACACGCGGGTCCGACGTATACTGACGGACCGCGGCCGATTTAAAGGCTACCACCTAGCAAGTGTGGTGTCCGGCGGTGACACCACAGGAAGAATTTCCGACACGGCTAGTTTTATAAACTGTTCGTCTTGTGCTGTGGTTAAAGTATACCGTGCGTGGCAAAATGCGGTTATCCAAAACTGGTGCCGAAGCAGTTGAGGTGCATCACGGGCCATATATGGATTCCACGACAGTTACAGAGATGGCTGTGGGTGAATAGACGTGCAATGCTTGAGCAGGTGACCGCCCAGGTGCTCCAAGGGACTACCAGCAGTGTCTCCTCTACGACTGTTCAGCGAACATTACTGCATATGGGCCTGGTGCGTGGTTCACGATGTTAATCGGTGAAGAAATCTGCTATCTGCACGTCAGTACCGAAACAGGACGGCCACTTTGTGGCGACAGGTGGCTTCTTCGGATTAATCACGATTTATGCTCCACTGACATCGGCGTGTGCGGGGTGGAACTTGTGACACAAACACCCTGCAACAGAGTTAGGGTCTGTGAATGTTTTCATGCCATTCCCTGGGTGATCTCATCACTCTGGAAGGCACAGTGGACCAAAAAAGTATGCTTCTTTGCTAGAGCACCATGTCCACCCCTACACTCAGTCTGTTTTCTCCTCAGCATCTACCAGCAGGACAACGCAACGTGCCACACACTAAGAGTGTACATACTTGGTTCTAAGAGCACCGCGATGTGTTTGCCGCACTCCCTCGCCGCCAAACTCCCCGAATTACAATCGAGAATCCGTGGACCACCTCCATTGGGCTGTTCGCACCATGAATCCTCACAGAAGAAACTTAGGCCAACCGCAATGCCGTGGCCAGCTGCACAGTGTCACAACCTGCCAGTACCATCCAGAACTCATCCTGAAAGGCCGCGCTACAAAACGTGGTTATTTAGGGTTTTGGCAGGTTTTCACATTAACGTTAACTGACCGTGTCAAAGAAAGCCTCAAGAGCGTGATTAAAATTCAGGGTGAAAGGATACCGGTGATAAGATTCTTCAGTGATGGTGAAGAAGAATTGCAGGATCTGTTGACTGGAATGAACAGTCTCTCAAGTACAGAACACCGATTGAGAGTACACCAAAGAAAGACAAATGTAATGAGAAATAGCAGAGTTAAGGATGGTAAGAAACTAATGAGGAAGTATTGAATTGGATTGGGGAGAAGAGAAGTTTGTGGCACAACTTGACCAGAAGACTGGATCGGTTGGTAGGACATGTTCTGAGGCATCAAGGGCTCACC
Organism: Schistocerca piceifrons; assembly: GCF_021461385.2. NCBI lineage: Eukaryota > Metazoa > Arthropoda > Insecta > Orthoptera > Acrididae > Schistocerca > Schistocerca piceifrons. The sequence goes on along the minus strand of NC_060139.1, from coordinate 46,554,996 downwards.
AATTTAGTATTGGAGGGCAGCGTGGAGGGTAAAAATCGTAGAGGAAGACCAAGAGATGAATACACTAAGCAGATTCAGAAGGATGTAGATTGCAGTAGGTACTGGGAGATGATGAAGCTTGCACAGGATAGAGTAGCATGGAGAGCTGCATCAAACCAGTCTCAGGACTGAAGACCACAACAACAACAACAACAAGAAGCTTGATATCAAAATTTGTGACCACGAAGTAAACTAAGTTAGAAATTTTGCTATCTTTTAAGCAAAATATCCTATCACGGATGATGTGTGGAGGACATAAAAAGCGGACTAGAATAGGGAAAGGTGTGCTACTATCGTATATTGAAATTTAGATGGTCTGATAAGAAAGGAAATGAGGAGGTTCTCCGCAAAGTCGGCGCACAAATGGACATTGGACAACATTAACAAGAAGAAGAGATAGGATGATAAGTGTTAAGACATCATTCCATGATACTAAAGTGAGCTGTGTAGGGTAAATAATGTAGGGGGAAACAGACATATTGGCAGTATGTTGTCAGCTGTCTATCAAGAGCTCCAAATTCACTCCGCAAAACATTTCGGCCTAGGAGCCAATTAACATCCGACGTAGAATGTATGAACTTTTATTGGCCAATTCCTACTCTACAACATTATGGAATAGGAGGCAAACTTTTGCAAGCAATTAAAGGTTACATGGATAATCAGGCAGCAGTTAGAGTTGACGGGAAATTGAGTTCATGGTTCAGAGTAGTTTCAGGGGTAAGACAAGGCTGCAACCTGTCTCCACTGTTGTTCATATTATTTATGGATCATATGTTGAAAACAATAGACTGGCTGGGTGAGATTAAGATGTGTGAACACAAAATAAGCAGTCTTGCATATGCGGATGACTTAGTTGTGATGGCAGATTCGATTGAAAGTTTGCAAAGTAATATTTCAGAGCTATATCAGAAATGTAAGGACTATGGTATGAAGATTAGCATCTCCAAAACGAAAGTAATGTCAGTGGGAAGGAAATCTTGGTTGGTGGCGTTTAATCATGAGTTCCCTAGCCATTGCTGCTTCTTGCTACAACTTTCGGAGATTTCTTTCCGCTGTTTGTCGGAAAACAACGGTGTCCAGAGCAAATTACTCGCTACTGTAAAAGCGTAGTGGATCCAGACCACGATCCATTGAAAAATAGACTAGCCCATAATGTCCTGGCTGAACAAAATCACCCATTCCTTCGCTATGGGAAAATGGCTGAAGCGTCCACAGTAGCGAGTAGGACGAGTAGACGTGTGCGACCTGGAACAATATGTTACAACGTCCCTTTCTTTCAGTAGTGTTATATGCCACGTGAAATTAATGTCAAATTTCACGTGTTAATATGTGACTGAATCTTTACTCAATGTAGTGTGGTACATAATAAAGTAAGTGCACATTTGGAGAGTGTAAACCCAATTACATTGTAATTAACAGATCCATTGGGGAGGGAACAATGCACCCATAGATCATAAATTACATTGCAATACAAAGTGCTGTAAATTAAGAGTACAAGCAATCCAAAGAAACTCACCTTGTAAAGAACAGCTGTTTCCAGTAGATCACATTCGAATTTTGTGCAGCACAAGGTGCCCATACTAACAGGGTGTAAATAAACCACTTTTATAAAATCAGATGGATGCAGAGTGCTTCAGATAAATAAATTATGTGTTGCAAACAGTTAATAATTTCCCTATGGATGATATTTCTTCGAATTTTGTTGTGCTGGGTCGCCATTTTTAATACTAGTCGCATACTTTCTGTTCAATCATGTCAAGATTTTGCCATTTTCTGACCTTGTGGAGGCAATGAAAGTTCTAATGGCTTACATGTAAGAAATTTTCGATATTTTCAGACGAATGCCAGGAACCTTTTGCTGTGTCCAACAGTCTCTTATAAACAGAAAGGAGATTGCAGCAACGTCCATGCTTCTTAGATTTTTAATTTACATGTCTGTGTTAAAAATTAGATTCTCCTGACAATACTTTGTATCCTTCAATCTTGGTTGGTGGCGTTTTATCATGAGACTAGTTCGTATTTTTACACATACTCCGCTTCTTTATATTGGAATAATAAACTGTTGTTTTGTTTGCTTGCACAACTGAAGTAAGTCAAGATGTGCTTTCTCAGATATATTGAGAAGATAATTATATTATTTGTTGTTGTCTTATACCTCACTTACATTCTCCCACATGTGTTTTCTTATTTAGATATACTTTCTTTACTGATTACTCTTAAAAGAGATAAATGTTCAGTTGACGTCTGTCATTTATTTTTCTTGCAGTGATATTTCAGGTTATTCGATAATCTGACTACTTCATCTCACGATTTCGAACATTATATTCCATCTTATATTTTGTCGCCTCATAGTGTGGCACAGAGTATTTACGTCATCATCATCATCATCATCATCATCATCATCATCATTTAAGACTGATTATGCCTTTCAGCGTTCAGTCTGGAGCATAGCCCCCTTATAAAATTCCTCCATGATCCCCTATTCAGTGCTAACATTGGTGCCTCTTCTGATGTTAAGCCTATTACTTCAAAATCATTCTTAACCGAATCCAGGTACCTTCTCCTTGGTCTGCCCCGACTCCTCCTACTGCTGAACCCATGAGTCTCTTGGGTAACCTTGCTTCTCCCATACGTGTAACATGACCCCATCATTTAAGCCTCTTCGCCCTGACTGCTACATCTATAGAGTTCATTCCCAGTTTGTCTTTGATTTCCTCATTGTGGACACCATTGTTCCCATATACTAGTACCTGCAATTATCCTAGCTACTTTCATATCAGTAACCTCAACCTTGTTGATAAGGTAACCAGAATCCACCCAGCTTTCGCTCCCATACAACAAAGTTGGTCGAAAGATTGAACGGTGCACAGATAACTTAGTCTTGGTACTGACTTCCTTCTTGCAGAAGAGAGTAGATTGTAGCTGAGCGTTCACTGCATTAGCTTTGCTACACCTCGCTTCCAGTTCTTTCACTATGTTGCCATCCTGTGAGAATATGCATCCTAAGTACTTGAAACCGTCCACCTGTTCTAACTTTGTTCCTCCTATTTGGCACTCAATCCGTTTATATTTCCTTCCCACTGACATTACTTTCGTTTTGGAGATGCTAATCTTCATACCATAGTCCTTACATTTCTGATATAGCTCTGAAATATTACTTTGCAAACTTTCAATCGAATCTGCCATCAGAACTAAGTCATCCGCATATGCAAGACTGCTTATTTTGTGTTCACACATCTTAATCTCACCCAGCCAGTCTATTGTTTTCAACATATGATCCATAAATAATATGAACAACAGTGGAGAGTGGAGACAGGTTGCAGCCTTGTCTTACCCCTGAAACTACTCTGAACCATGAACTCAATTTACCGTCAACTCTAACTGCTGCCTGACTATCCATGTAAAGACCTTTAATTGCTTGCAAAAGTTTGCCTCCTATTCCATAATGTTGTAGAACAGACAATAACTTCCTCCTAGGAACCCGGTCATATGCCTTTTCTAGATCTATAAAGCATAGATACAAATCCCTGTTCCGCTCATAACACTTCTCCATTATTTGCCGTAAGCTAAAGATCTGGTCCTGACAACCTCTAAGAGGCCTAAACCCACACTGATTTTCATCCAATTGGTCCTCAACTAATACTCGCACTTTCCTTTCAACAATGCCTGAGAAGATTTTACCCACAACGCAGATTAAAGAGATACCTCTGTAGTTGTTACAATCTTTTCTGTTTCCATGTTTAAAGACTGGTGTGATTATTGCTTTTGTCCAGTCTGATGGAACTTTCCCGACTCCCAGGCCATTTCAATTATCCTGTGTAGCCATTTAAGACCTGACATTCCACTGTATTTGATGAGTTCCGACTTAATTTCATCCACCCCAGCTGCCTTATTGCACTGCAATCTATTGACCATTTTCTCCACTTCCTCAAATGTGATCCTATTTCCATCATCATTCCTATCCCATTCTACCTCGAAATCTGAAACATTACTGATCGTATTTTCACCTACATTGAGCAACTCTTCAAAATATTCCCTCCATCTGCCCAAGGCATCCACAGGATTCACCAGCAGTTTTCCTGACCTGTCCAAAATACTTGTCATTTCCTTCTTACCTCCCTTTCAAAGACTGCTAATTACACTCCAGAATGGTTTTCCAGCAGCTTGACCCATAGTCTCCAACCTGTTTCCAAAGTCTTCCCAAGATTTCTTCTTGGATGCTGCAATTATCTGTTTGGCTTTGTTTCTTTCTTCAACATAACTTTCTCTGTCTACCTGAGTTCTAGTACGTAGCCATTTTTGATGCGCCTTCTTTTTCCTTTTACAGGATGCCTTGACTGTGTCATTCCACCAAGCTGTTTGCTTCATCCTACTTTTACACACTACTGTTCCAAGACATTCTTTAGCCACTTCTAGTACTGTGTCCCTGTACCTTGTCCATTCCTTTTCCAATGACTGTAATTGACTACATTCAACAAACTAGTACCTTTGTGAGATCGCTGTTATGTACTTGTGCCTGGTTTCCTTATCCTGAAGTTTGTCCACTCTTATCCTCCTACATATGGACCTGACCTCCTGCACTTTCAGCCTCGCAATCCCAATTTCACCGCAGATTAAATAATGATCATTGTCCCTCACAGCCTTCCTGAATTCCTGATCTGTTATTATATAGTCAATGACAGATCTGGTTCCCCTGCCTTCCCAAGTATACCAGTGAATGTTCTTATGTTTAAAAGAGGAGTTTGTGATTACTAATCCCATACTGGCACAGAAATCCAAGAGTTGTTTCCCGTTCCTGTTGGCCTCCATATCCTCTCCAAATTTACCCATAACCTTTTCATACCCTTCTGTTCGATTTCCAATCCTGTCATTAAAATCACCCATGAGCATAACACTGTCCTTGTCCTTTACTCTAAGAACTACATCACTGAGTGCCTCATAAAAACTATCCATCTTATCTTGATCTGCCCCTTCACAATGCGAATATACTGACACAATCCTAATTTTCTTGATAGACACTGTCAAATCTATCCACATCAGTCGTTCGTTTACATACCTTATTGCAACTACGCTGGGTTCCATTTCTCTCCTGATGTAAAGCCCTACACCCCATTGTGCTATTCCTGCTTTGACTCCTGACAGGTAGACCTTGTATTCTCCCACTTCCTCTTCTTTCTCACCCCTTACCCGAATGTCACTAACAGCTAAAACGTCCAGCCCCTTCTTACTTGCAGTCTCTGCCAGCTCTACCTTCTTCCCAGAGTAGCCCCCATTGATATTAATAGCTCCCCATCTCATTACCATTTGTTTGCCAAGTCGTACCTTAGGAGTCCCTGGTTTGTATTTACGTTTCAGTTAGAATTCAAATAATTTGTTAGCATTGTTCAAATCATCTGGCAGTAAAAAGCAGAGGTATATCGAGCTGTGGAGCTAGTGCCACCTATCGCTTTGGGTTACACTGACAATAAATACGTACCATTCAACTGAATATCACATCAGGCTAATATGAACACTAGCGAAAGAAGAAAATGTCCATTAAAGGCAGTATAATTAATATGTTGATGTCATGTGTTCCACATGTGGACTGGTGGATTAAGTTTTACGTCACATCTGTTGCAATATGTTGCATAGTGATAACCTTTGCGTTGCTTGTTATGACTGTTAAGTCGGAATTCGCCAGCAGCCAATAAACTGAGAATTCTGCAGCCGATAACGGACAAAGTTCTTTTTTTTTCAAATATATTGATGCTTTGGAAATATGTACAAACATGGTTTGCAATATGACGTTATTGTATCTGCTGGATTCATAAAATATTAGTGTAGAGAATATTTTGTTTTTATTGAGAACTGAAACGATGTTTTTCGTTCAGACAAGACATTGCCTATAACATATTGTTGTTTTTGGTATGTAGTCTCCATATCTGTCAAATATTTAAAAGAATGCACAAATAAAACAAATTAGTATTTTACTTTTTTATCGTTTTTATCATAAACTATCATCCTAAGGCACAGAAACGATGACAATATCACCCCTGCGAGTAAACAACCATGACATCAGAAATGAACTACTGTATTAACTGCTGTAAGGTCCATTATTGTGTACTGAAAGATTCAGGAATATTTGGTCTTTTTTTGTTTTGTAATGAAGCACGAGTGAATGGCACATAACTTGAACCTGTCTTAGTGTTTCTGCGTAGGATAATCATGCCAAGGTGGTGGATTCTGTTCCTAAGGATGATCATTTATTATCGAGGATAGTAGCAAAGTAAAATGACTCATTTCAGCAACTGTCGATGTTTCCAAAATTTCTGTCGTGAAATATCGCCGAATACTTGGCGCAGAGCCCACCCGACTAGCAGCGCGTCTTGTGTGCTTGGCAGCCTGTGGATGGTTTTTAAGGCGGTTTTCCATCTGCCTCGGCGAATGCCGGTTTGGATGCTCTTATTCCGCCTCAGTTACACCACGTCGGCGATTGCTGCGCAAACACTTTCTCCTCGTATGTGTACACCATAATTACTCTACCACGCAAACATGCAAACAATTGGGGGCCACACTCGTGTGGTATGAGACGTTCCAAGGGGGGGGGGGGGGGGTTCCACTGGGGGCCGAACGGCACAATAACCCTGGGTTCGGTGTGGGGCTGCGGTGGAGTGGGTAGACTGCTTAGACTGCTGTGGCCTGCTGTGGAGTTATGAACCACTGAGAGCCACGGCTGGACGAAACCTCAACGAGGTTTTGATTTTTAAGGTAAATTTGTTATACAATTGTAACGTAAAGGGGTGTAAAGAGTTGAATGTGCACACAAATGACACATTAACAGAACAGTTTCACATTACGGTTGGCATCAATGAACTAACACATAACATATCTAATAGAACTAAAAAGAAAAATGTGAGAAGTGACATAATTAATAAATGAACGAAATAATCAGAAATTAAAACACATACTAGTAGAAGGAACGTTTATTATTTTCTACTTAATTATTTTTTTATATTCTGTATAGAAGAAAAACACCCTTCTGCTAGTGTGTTCTGATTTATTATCATTTCATTCATTTCACTGGTTAAGTGACATCTCATTTTTTGGAGTTTCTGTTAGATGTCTTTTATGTATGGTATGTTAGTTTATTGAAGCCAACCAGAATGGGAACATGTCCTATTACGGTGTGGTTTGTGTGCAGATTTGACTCTGTGCATCCTTCTATGCTGCAGTTTGTATAGAGTAGCGACATTTGCAGGTCTTACTTTGTGTCTGTATTTCTTATCTTATGTTATACCCAGACGTATACTACATTGTGTACTTGATGTTTTAATGTACAGCGGCGTGAGGATGGCATCAGTAAAGTGTGGAAACCTGTAACTTACAGAAAAATAAATAAGAACTAATGGAAAAATATGGACATTGTTTAATTTTTTCTACATAATCTTTATGTAGTTCTGTACATACTTTAGACGAAGCCAACAAGCTACTTTGTGCTGAATTAGACATTTTAAATATGCCAAAGAACCAAAGAAACTGGTACACCTGCCTAATATCGTGCAGGGCCTCGGCGGGCACGCGGAAGTGCCGGTACACGACATGGCATGGACTCATCTAATGTCTGACGTAGTGCTGGAGGGAACTGACACCATGAATCCTGCAAGGCTGTCCATAAATCCGTAAGAGTACGAGGTGATGGAGGTCCTTTCCGAACAGCACATAGCAAGCGATCCCAGATACATGTCTGGGGAGCTTGGTGGCCACCGGAAGTGTTTAAACTCAGAAGAGTGTTCCTGGAGCCACTCTGTCGCATTGTCTTGTTGGACTTGCCGAAGTCCGTTGGAATGGACAATGGACATGAATGGATGCATGTGATCAGACAGGATGCTTACGTACGTGTCACCTGTCAGAGTCGTATCTAGACTTATCAGGGGTCCCGTATCACTCCAACTGCAGACGGCCCAGACAATTACAGAGCCTCCACCAGCTTGAACAGTCGCCTGCTGACATGCAGGGTCCATGGATTCATGAGGTTTTCCCCAGACCCGTAAACGTCCATCCGCTCGATACAATTTGAAACGAGGCTCATATGACCAGCAACATGTTTCCAGTCATCAGCAGTCCCATGTCGGTGTTGACGAGCCCAAGCGAGGTGTAATGCTTTGTGTCGAGCAGTCATCAAGGGTACAGTGGTGGGCCTTTGGCTCGGAGAGCCCATATCTACGATGTTTCGTTGAATGGTTCGCACGCTGACACTTGTTGATGGCCGAGCACTGAAATCTCCAGCAATTTGCGGAAGTGTCGCACTTCTGTCACGTTGAACGATTCTCTTCAGTCGTCGTTGGTCTCGTTGTTGCAGGATCTTTCTCCGGCCTCAGCGATGTCGGAGGTTTGATGTTTTACCAGATTCCTGATGTTCACGGTACACTAGTGAAATGGTCGTACGGGAAAATCCCCACTTCATCCCTACCTCGGAGATGCTGTGCCCCATCGCTCGTGCGCCTACTAGAATACTGTAGTGGCGTAGCAAGACAGCCACGCCACTCGGAAGTAGCCGAAAGGCACGCGTTAAGCTCACGCAGGCTGGCGTGAGGTCTGAAACAGGATACGTAATGAATGCTATAAAGAAAAGTACGTAGCTGCTGGAATACTTAACTTTAATCCACAATTGGTGAACATTGGTCTTGTTACTGTACATGCTTCATTAGATACATAGCAAAGGATAAATGGCGCCTTGCTAGGTCGTAGCAATTGACTAAGCTGAAGGCTATGCTAACTATCGTCTCGGCAAATGAGAGCGTAATTCTCAGTGAACCTTTCCTAGCAAAGTCGGCTGTACAACTGCGACGAGTGCTAGTAAGTCTCTCTAGACCTGCCGTGTGGCGGCGCTCGGTCTCCAATTACTAACAGTTGCGACACGCGGGTCCGTCGTATACTAGCGGACCGCGGCCGATTTAAAAGGCTACCACCTAGCAAGTGTGGTGTCTGGCGGTGACACCACAAATACCACTTTCAAACTCACTTAATTCTTGATAACGTGCCGTTGTAGCAGCAGTAACCGATCTAAGAACTGCGTGAGACACTTGTTGTCTTGTATCGGCGTTGCCAACCGCTGCACCGTATTGTGCCTGTTTGCATATCTCTACATTTGAATACGCTTGCCTACACCTGTTTCTTTGGCGCTTCAGTGTAGTTCCATACATACCTTACATGAAGCTAAGAAGCTACTTTGTGCTGCAGCGCACATTTTAAGTAGTTTACGTACAGTGACAGACGCAGGTAAAGTTGGGTGTCCTCGGACGAATGTGTCGCTGAGCAGTGCGTGCGACGGTGTGTGCAGGTGGAGCGCGCGCTGCACGTGAGCAAGGACGCGGCGCTGCCCGCGCTGACTGTGTCTGCTGTGCTGTCGGCGCTGGAGCGGCAGGTGCAGGTGTCGGAGTGCGCGGTGCGCGGCTACCTCAGCGTCGAGGCGGACCTGGTGGCCGTGGTGGAGGCGCGCCGCCGCCCGCCGCCGTCGCGCCTGCAGCTGGAGGCGTGCGCGCGCGAGGCGCTCAAGCTGGCCGCGCTGGTGCGCCGCGCCAGCCCGCGCGTGCTCAGCGAGTTGCCGCTCAGCGTGCTCGTCGCCGCCGCCGTCGCGCACGCGCCCGCCGCCGCCGCCTCCGCCGCCTCCGCGCTCGCCCCCGCCTCCGCCGCCGCGCTGACCCTCGCCGCGGCCGCCTGCGCTCTGTCGGTGCGGACGTAGTAGCGGCTGCCCGCGCCGTCGCCCCAGTATGGCTGTGTTTTGGCTGTCACTTCCCTCTGGTGAAGCTCTCTCTTCGATTTCCTTACATGTGTGTCGGAGGAAACAGTTACCATAAACGGCGAACCCTTCACCGTTAAGCTTTCGCAGTTCCGGAACCACTGTTCTCCGACTGCCGTGAAATCCTCAGAGAACAAAGTCCACGGTCGGTTTGAAACGAGAGCTGAGCACTTGTTACTCGAGTGCGCCGTGTTATCAGACAATAATACAGAATCTGCAGTCAGAAAACGTGCAGCACGGTATTCCACTGGACTCATTTACATCCAGTGCCAACAGTTGAAAGCGTTATTGTCTTCCAGTAGGTTAGAAGCAGAGTAGAAGTGCCACGTGGCTCAGTCACTGAGTTGCACGTCGGCTTCATTACCCGACGAAGCATCTTCGTTTTGCACTCGTCACAATTTTAATGCCGTGACGAATTAAGTCTGCAGTTGCTCCCTATATTACCATTTCCGTGTACTAGCTGTTGTAAGGTGTTTGCTCAATGAAGCAGCGATTCTGTGTTGGATACATTTGTCGGAGTATAGTTTTATACTGTTAATACGGCTAGAAAAGAAGAAATCGTAGTTCGTACATAAGCTACATACAAGGAGTAAGAGCCTACTCTGTAAAGGTGCCAACAGTAGTTAAAACTGTGCTCGTCTATTTACTATGAAAGTTAACTCAGATAAAAGTGAAACTCGTTACGAGTAATATGTAATTACTTATGAGCACAAGTTTGTAGGAGAATGTATTCTTCCCCGGTTGTAATGGCAAGTCGTTCAACATTTTAGATATTCCCTTTTTATATCATCTTGACGTTGTCAGAACGGCTGATAGTGAAGTCGTAGTGATCGCTCACACTAAGAGTGTAACAGCCTATGGACTTGTATTTTCTTTCTTATAACGCCGTAAGGCACTACAAGCGGAAAAATCTCAAATCTTGGTAATACTGATACCTACAGCAGTCTAAAGCTCTTTCTTCACCACTGACCATTTTCTTATTACTAGTCACTCTAACTATAACTAGTATTAGCTACAAGTCTTTAACTTCTTGCGTAAGAAATCTAAAAAGAACCCCTGCTAAAAATTATCAGTGTTGTGCGTGGCCAGTTGAAAGGAAGAAAATGGTGAAACAATTTGTCAGAAGATCGCAGTTACGTTCGACTGCCACGCAAGACTTTCATCCTTTTTCATAATGTCATTTCAAAAGTAGCACTGTCAACTTCGTGATGAACGTCTACTACTCTACAGCTTCTATTAGAATCGTTGTTTATGAAGTTGAGCTTAGTTCCCGATTCACTGCATTCAGTACGGAAGCCGACTGAACTATGTCTTCTGTCTTGTGCAAGTCTTCGCAGATTATCCCTACGAGGCAGCACGGAAACTGTCACTACAGAACTCCATGCTATTTCAAGTCTCACAACAGCCACCGAACCACACAAACGTTGTATTTTAAACTCTTTACATATATTGTTACATTAATATGAGTTCCCCCTAAAAGTTTGCTGTTCAAATCAGTTGTTCTTTTTTATGTTTGTAATTTCTTTAACGAGTAGACTAAAATTTAGTATTGTTTTCAAGTTACTTACATATACAAGTACTTGCATACAATACAGACGGTGGCGAAGAATATTTACTTAATTTTCGAAGCAGTTTCATGATACGCCGTCAAAAATGAGTCAAGTGGTAATGATCAGTTAGAGTCAAAGAACAAACATTAAAACAATGTTTTTATAAGTGAACTGTTCTAACAAAGAGACATTTTGTCCTACACAATGATATCGTCCATTAAACAACGAAGAAACAAGTAGAACTAATACACTATGGTCAAAATGCCTATGAAGCTGTTCACTGACAGTACTCTGTCTTCATTTTTAATTTATTCTCTTCCAGTGATATTCACATTAATACCAAAGATTTAACCGAAGACGAACTTTTTCAGGTACAAATGTGTTATTTTTAATCTGCCAACGCAAGGCGTTGGTATTTATACACAATATGAATTGGAGAATTTTTGTAGAAAGTCATTTGACACGAATATTTTGTTGATTGTATCAGATATTGCTAGTCCTGTTTGTGAATTAAAATGATTTTCTATGTAAAACTTACATTTATGTAAATTCTAAAGCTGTTTAATTCTCCATGTTATTAATTTTTATTAAATATAGAGTCATATGTACCAACGCTGAAAGATTTTTTAAGAACCTGCATAAAAGCAAAAGTTAAATCAACACCTAATCGGCTGATCGTAAGTTACAAATATTTCAGCTGTATTGCCCTAGTAAGCCATCAGCAGGTGAATATACTACCCCATTGATTGAGCCCAGGTCCTGACACCATAAATGTCTTATCAGTGTCCATGGTAATTGGCTTATGTTTCTCAAACAACGCAGTAGTTTGGAAAGCAGTAATGTTGTTACATTTGAACCAAAAACTAAGTTTTAAGCTGAAATTAATAGTTAACTTTTGTGTACATTATATCTAAACACAGTAAAATACCCAGTAAATTATTGTCATTAGATCTCATAACAAAGTACCGACTCAAAAGTTACTGATGTCATATATTTTTGCTCAATTTTTCATTGTCCAAAGCCCTTTCTCTAATATTACGATGTAGATATTTAAAGTTGTTATTAATGTGAAAATATAGCAAGATTTATATTGTTTCAGTTTTATGATACAAATAAACTCATATACTCTTTGTACGTATGTTTCTATGTTATTATCGTATAATAAATTTCACATTGTTTTATATTATCACATAAAACTTTCATGAATGGATCGTAGCGGTGTACCGAGCAGCACGTATCTTTCACCCTTATGTTCTGTTCCGTCGTTACTAACTTTTCTGTATCTCTTCTAACCTCTACCTGTTTTATGGTGATGTGCATCGTGCAAAAACTTTCAGTGAAAAGTTCCACTCATGAATTCGGGACTGCAGTACATCCTAAAAAGCTCTTCAAATATTTTATTGAACGGTTTCAGTTTTACGGAAGAAATGTATGAGTGAACGCTTACGTTTACGTGGACACTACAATTATCAGTAACATCATTGAAGTTACGAGAAGAATGAGGATAAAGTACTAAAATGAATTAATAAAAGCGAAATACTTACCACGAATGAGATGCTTGAATTAAAACGTTGCTCTCACATACGTTAACCATTTAAGTGAGCATGACTGGTTTATCTGTTCATGGACTAGCCGTTTTTAATGGATTTTTCGACGGATATATCCGTCCGCGGAATTATTTAGGTTGCAGTTATCATGAGTGACGATTTTCTGGCTGGCATGTGCTATAAAGCTCTTATTGGGTAGGTGCATAAGTTCGTAGCGTTTTTGCATAAGTTTAATAAACGCAACATATACACATAACAGAGACTTTAGCAATCAATAATATATTTTCTTTCACTATTTACAACAGTCTGCCGACAATGGGGTGACTTCTCGATTCCGCCATTGTGAAAATCACGTGTTTCGAGGCGAGGAACTCCTCGAGCCATGTTCAGAGTCCATTTTTATCCGGAAAGGAAGTCGCTTGAAAAGAAAGGAAAGGTGAAAACCTGAGGGTGCAATATCGGATGAGTAAGGTGTGGAAAGACTTCTAACCCAAACTCCTGTATTGTGTTTTTTGGCAGTCTGTCATAATGCGAGCGTCGTTACCGTGGAGTAAGCACTCCACGCAATCTTACTCCTCGTTGTTCTTGGACTGTGTCTGCAAGATGTCTTAGTTGTTGACAATAAATGTCAGAAGTGATGGCTGCATCAATGAGCAGCATTTCGTAGTACACCACGGGTCGTTGTTCCGCCACATGCATAAAGTCAGCTTTTGCGGATGTGCACATGCCTTTGTACGGAGAGTTGGTGAACTGTTTGACTCAACCACTATTAAGTTTTCTTAGGTTAGCATAAAGACACCATTTCTCGTCACCAGTAAACAGACAGAATAGGAATGGTCGGTGTTGTTCGCTAGCCATTGTGATGACGAACAAGCAGAGAAGCACATATGACCACACGCTGATTGTTGTGATTTCGGGTTCCACACGCTGATTGTTGTGATTTCGGGTTAGATCATGTGGTACACACACATCAAATTTTTGAAACTTGCCCATTGTATGCAAATGTCGCATTTCTTGCCGTGCACGGTCCAATGGCATTATTCCCGTACACGGCGCAAATGTTTCTGACGGCGCCACTACGGTCATCCCTCCACTGAACACAAACAGAACAACCGGCACTCCATTTTCTAGAGTCCTCAACTCCAGTCACTGGCTCCAAATGATAAAATGACAATGTGTGATCTAAAATAGCAACTGTTAACTACAAATAAAACCTGAGTACCAACATGCATAACAAAAACCATAGGAAATTATAAAATGGTTCAAATGACACTGAACACTATGGGACTTAGCTTCTGAGGTCATCAGTCCCCTAGAACTTAGAACTACTTAAACCTAACTAACCTAAGGACATCACACACATCCATGTCCGAAGCAGGATTCGAACCTGCGACCGCAGCGGTCGCGCGGGACCAGACTGAAGCGCCTAGAACAGCTCGGCCACTCCAGCCGACTAGGAAATTATACACCAATTTAATGGTTAGTGCTTCCTTCTCTACATAGTAGCTCTTGTGAATCAAGATAACTTTTCTTATTATGTGAAAGCTGTTCTGTTTTTATTTGCTCTTTACTGTTTATATTTTAAGGAGACATATTACGATAGTCATTAGAAAAGAAAATAACTTCATGGTTTGTTTTGGAGCTTGGTCATGATTGTTCGGAAGAGGTTGTTGTATTTTCCTCGAAAATTGTAGACTATTCCGTCTTTCGTTGGCAAACTGACGAGTAGTAACATCGACGTTTTCAGTAGAAGGCAACAAAACAAAATGCAGTTTGATGACTTCATGAAAAATGGAGAAGTGAAGAAGGTTAAGTACCTTACGACGCACAGAAACAGACAAAATATGTATTGGAATGCAAGAGAGACGAGCTGACGGTCAGTACGATCTACGACGATACATTTCTAAAAGTAAAATCAAAGAATAGCATCTTAGAAAAGCCAAGTTTTGTCATGGATTACAACGAGAATATGGGATGCATGGATAGGGCGATTCCCAATTGCGATGCTACCAAATGGCCGCGAGCAGACTGATATATATATATATATATAATCATCAGAAGCTTTTTGACCATGTATTTGATGCTGCATGTTTTGTACGTAAGTCTTCCATAATAAACGGGAAGGTAAAAACATTAGATTGGAATTCATGATTATGGTCGGGGAACAATTAGCCGTATCCTCTCCACATACAGGGTTATCAATTGGGCGCCCACTGCGAGTACTAAGGGCGTTTCGTATTACCAGCAGAAAATTTTCCAGTATTTTAGCCTGCGCAACGAAGAGAAGACTAGCAAGGGGGCATGTTTTGCGCAAGAAAAGAGGCCTTCGGAATGAGACATCTGATTGATGTGAAGAATGTGAAATTTCTTTCTGTTCAGCATCGTGCATTAATATATTTTGCACAAAACATGACCTGTAATTACGTGAAAATAAAATTTCATTGTCCTCTTTATTATATTCCGTCCTACTCCACTTTAGTTTCGACCCATAGACTGAAATCAAAAAGAAATGAATGATAAAGGCACGCTACTCGACTGCGCCATCTAGTGCCAGGGAAAATTATCCACTGAGGCAGAGGAGCGCACACGAAAACTGCACACTTAAGTGATTGAAGAAATAATGAAGAAGTAGAAAGAAAATTGGAACCGGAAAAAAAAACGTGTCAGAGGACTAAATTAAGAAAAGAAAAGGATAGTTTGGAATTACAGAAGAAGATAGCTTGTATGAGGAGAATGATTCTAGTAGCTGATACGGAAATGAAATCTGTACTGAAGCACATCAATAGGAAATGAATCGTAGACAATGAAAAATTACCGAGTATATAGGATCCCTGATACATTTTTAACGGCCACTGTCTTTTCTATATTTAAGATAGGGGAAAGAAATAAATCCACAAACTACAGAGGTATAAGTGCACTGGTCTGGACGGCTTTCAGACACTCCGCAGTGGAGAGCCGTAGGAAGAATGGAAGGACAGTCGCAGACTGATGTGGCCCGATGGTTTAATGTGAATCTGTTCGGAGCAGCCACAGCCTGCGCTGTATGCGCCCGCGCTTTGTCGTGTAAAATGATGGGTGGGTTGCGCAGAAGGTGTTGGTGCTTCTTTCGCAAAGCTGGTCGCAGGTGATGCTCCGAAAACGGACAGTAATACTGTGCACTGACGGTCTGCCGTGGAGGAACGTAGGGCGTTAGGATAACACCGTCACAGTCGAACGCGAGAATGACCATCACTTTCACTATACTGGGGCTCTGGAGCCTCACCTGCGACCAGCTTTGCGAAAGAAGCGGCGACACTTTCTGCGCAACTCACCCATCACTTTGCACGACAATGCGCGGGCGCATACAGCGCAAGCTGTGGCCGCTCTGCTCGGTCTATGGGACTGGGAAGTACTGTACCATCCACCATACTCCCCAGACTTAGGTCCCTGTGACTTTGATTTGATCCCAAAGTTGAAGGAACCACTTCGTGGCATTCGCTTCAGAACTGTTCCAGAGATCAGACAGCCAGTAGACCGCTCCATTCGCACCACCAACAGAACAGGCTCTGCTAATGGTACACCAGGCCTTCCATATTGCTTGTGACGGGTTCTACACGACACTGGTGACTACTTCGAAGAACATGTGAAGACATGTAACTCTTGTGTATCGGTTGTGAATAAATACTTGCCACTATTAAAGTTCCATATCGTATTTGAAAGAGTATTTATTTATGACCGTACAGTGTAAAGTCGAAGAGTTACTCGACGTGAGAGAAAGAAGAGGCAATTGTATTGTCTCCTTTTTTTTAGGGAAAGCTCGCGAGATATTTCTGTTATTGTCACGCTACTTCATATGGCGTCCTACGGATCGGAGCGTGGAATGTCAGATCCCTTAATCGGGCAGGTAGGTTAGAAAATTTAAAAAAGGAAATGGATAGGTTAAAGTTATATATAGTGGGAATTAGTGAAGTTCGGTGGCAGGAGGAACAAGACTTCTGGTCAGGTGACTACAGGGTTATAAACACAAATAGGAGTAAAGCTGGAGTAGGTTTAATAATGAATAGGAAAATAGAAATGTGGGTAAGCTACTACAAACAGCAGAGTGAACGAATTATTGTGGCCAAGATAGATACGAAGCCCACACCTACTACAGTAGTACAAGTTTATATGGCAACTAGCTCTGCAGATGACGAAGAAATTGAAGAAATGTATGATGAAATAAAAGAAATTATTCAGATAGTGAAGGGAGACGAAAATTTAATAGTCATGGGTGACTGGAATTCGAGTGTAGGAAAAGGGAGAGAAGGAAACGTAGTAGGTGAATATGGATTGGGGCTAAGAAATGAACAACAAAGCAAAACGAGGATAATGGAATGTAGTCGAATTAAGTCGGGTGATGCTGAGGGAATTAGATTAGGAAATGAGACACTTAAAGTAGTAAAGGAGTTTTGCTATTTGGGGAGCAAAATAACTGATGATGGTCGAAGTAGAGAGGATATAAAATGTAGACTGGCAATGGCAAGGAAAGCGTTTCTGAAGAACAGAAATTTGTTAACATCGAATATTGATTTAAGTGTCAGGAAGTCATTTCTGAAAGTATTTGTATGGAGTGTAGCCATGTATGGAAGTGAAACATGGACGATAAATAGTTTGGACAAGAAGAGAATAGAAGCTTTCGAAATGTGGTGCTACAGAAGGATGCTGAAGATTAGATGGGTAGATCACATAACTAATGAGGAAGTATTGAATAGGATTGGGGAGAAGTTTGTGGCACAACTTGACCAGAAGAAGGGATCGGTTGGTAGGACATGTTCTGAGGCATCAAGGGGTCACCAATTTAGTGTTGGAGGGCAGCGTGGAGGGTAAAAATCGTAGAGGGAGACCAAGAGATGAATACACTAAGCAGATTCAGAAGGATGTAGGTTGCAGTAGGTACTGGGAGATGAAGAAGCTTGCACAGGATAGAGTAGCATGGAGAGCTGTATCAAACCAGTCTCAGGACTGAAGACCACAACAACAACAACAACAACTTCATATTATTGACAATTCATTGCCGCCAGCAGTATATTCTTCTTCTGCCGTCTATAGATTAGGCCTATACCTGTATTGGGCTCATGTCCATCTTTAGTCGGCACCATATGTCTGTCTTTCCTTTGGGTTTTGTATTGTAAAGCCATATGTGCAATCCTTGTTTCTTCAATTCGTTCTGTCTAATTATGTCTATGTTTTCCTGTTTTCTCGTTTACTGCAAAAATAATCAGTGCTTGACTAGTATTTTCATTATAATTCCTGTCTTACTTAATGGAGCCGGCCGGTGTGGCCGAGCGGTTCTAGGCGCTACAGTCTGGAACTGTGCAACCGCTGCGGTCGTAGGTTCGAATCCTGCCTCGGGTATGGATGTGTGTGTTGTCCTTAGGTTAGTTAGGTTTAAGTAGTTCTACCTTCTAGGGGACTGATGACCTCAGAAGTTATGTCCCATAGTGCTCAGAGCCATTTGACATATTTTGAACTTAATGGAACCATCGACTGGTCATAAAAATTTTATTTCAGCTGGCTTAACGTGGCTGCAATCTTTTCATAGTCCTCACTGCCATACAGCGGAAGAGGTACAGCTATTAAATTATTCAATTTCTTTTTTTTTCTCTGTATTTTTTAGTACTATGGTTATAGTTCCACATATACTGTGATATTTTTGTAATTTAATGCCTGCATTCATATCTTCCTTAAAAGTTATATAGCTCCCTAGGTGACAGACGTGCAGAACATATTTCAAAATCTGAAGTTCATTTACACTTCGTTTAGTACTGAGTATTTCAAATGGGATGGCATTGTCTTAGTTTTATTTACTGCTGCCCTAAAATTATGATTCTTGCCAATCAAAAAGTTTAAAAGATAAACTGATTTTTGTAGTTCGTTTGCAGAATTTGCCATTAAAACAACATCGTAAGTGTTCTACATAATAGTACATTAATTCCTATTTATATAGATTCCTGTTGTCATTTCTCTTCGTTTCTCATTATCTGTTGCACAGTAAATATGTTATCGCTACATGACCTTCCGCCGCTTTGTTCTCTCAACCGTAACACGTCTGTAATGACCCTCAGTCTGTTGTTTGTTACACATGAATACACTAATACTGTGTAGGCAGTGTTTAGAGTGCTCATACCTCCATAATTTTCATGCGATCCCGTTTTTTAAACAGTGGCAAAACTTCAGCTGTAAGAGAATGTTCTGGAAAATTAGTATTTCGCCAACATGTATTGATCATATGCACAGTTATAAACTTAAGCAGTAAATCTATTATGTTTAATCAGTTCTACAACAATAATCCCGTCAGGTTCTGGGAAGTTTTTAAATTTTTGTTTCGTAATTACATCTTCTATTTCTTGTATGGTGATTGAATGAATTGACATAATCAGTAGCGCTTTAATAAAAACTCCTTGCCTGTCGGTTACATCTTAGCGTCTCTTAATGTTCTTTCCAATGTTCCTGAGTTAACGTTTATCTGTGCTACATATTTACCAGATAAATTGAAGTGTCATAATATTTTCAAAGTGGGGTCTTGTTTGCCTTATAATTTACCCCAGTTTCACGAGCCTTTGTTATTAGTGATTTGCTTTGTTTCTAATCACTATGTAGTTTTCCCTTGTTCGATCATTCAGAGATAGTAGCAAATATTCGTACGCTCTTTGTATTTATTTAATTATTGCGTCAGTTTAAGCCCTTTTCTTTTCTTTGACATTTAGATTGCTTTCCTATGCCTTCAGCTGCTGCATTATGTAAATAGCATTTGGTGCAAAATATGTGAAGCTGAAGGATCAGACAGCTTCGCACACAGTATATATACTTAAAATTGCCAACAGACTAGGATTCAGTCCTATTTCTTTCGACTAATAGTGACATTAATACCAGGTAAAGTGAACTGAACATCTGCCCCGAGTGGCAGCACCGTCGAGTTTACACACGACAAGTAGGCTTGGGTGATACTAACTCAGTACACTCCAGTACCCTAATGAGGGGAACGCTATCACACGACACTCCGCTATAGATCAGTGACCTACGTTGCACCACGATTAGACACTGACAGGTATATTTGTTTGAAAATACTCCTCACATACTCTGAAAACACTAAGTCACAATTCACTATACATGGTGCGGCGCTTAAATCCGGACAAATTTCCATTAGAATTTCCCGCCATATCGTAGTTCCGCCGGAGGTCGCTATTGGTGTTCTTGAAAGCCATAGGTGTCTAGTAAACAGTCAGAAGCTCAAAATGGCCGAGGTGTTACGGGCAAGTGCGGAGTACAACCGAAGAAGACCGAGATTATCGTAAGTCTTCGCGCTGGGCGCTCACCCATGGAAGTACGAGTAGTTCGATTCTTCTGGTACCGAGATTTAGTGTTTAGGATATTGTGGCCAATTATAATGCTTCGGAGAAGTCTGGGGAAGGTTCCACTAACCCGGCGAGGAGACCTCATTCGAGGAAACCGTGTCACAAACTGCGGCAGTCATCGAAAAGGCTCAGGCGATGATTTCGGAGATCCCGGGAAATCGGTGAGGAAATTAGGGTCAGTACTGAATGTCAGAGAGCGAACAATAAGTCGGATGGCAGAGGAGGACCTCATATGAGCCATTTTGTCCATTTTGGATAACGTTGACGTGTTATGGTCAAAGCAATTCTGGCCCCCGAACAGCGCGGATTTGAACACCCTCGACTACTATGTTTGAGGCATAGTCGAAAGAGTTATCAATAAGACGAGACAAACAACGTCGCATCTGTACGCGCAGCTACCGAAGCAGCATTCGCGAATAGGGACAGCGCTGTTTTACAGAGTGCGTGCGATTGCTTCAGGAGAAGATTGGAGATTGTCGTTGCGGCTGAAGGTTGTTATATTGAGTAATGGTGTTCTTGAAAAATGCCACAACTAATATGTAAAATGATTTTCATTTCTATTTGTATTTTGTTTTAGTAAATTTGCTGTTTAAAAAACGTCTCACTTGTCCGGATCTAAGCGCTGCACCCTGTATATAACTCCCAATTTCGCCTGAATAAACAGTGACAACTTCAAATATAATGCTTTATTTTTATGTAAAAAATTTTAAACTTGTGTACCTTTGTTCGTAATACCGCTGAAACTGGTGCCATCCATATCATCATGGAACAGTTATTTTTCTTCTAGATACCTGAATCCCCATTGCTCAGCGTTGTTCCCTCCTACTGTAAATTACACACACGCAATTTCAACTGTTTGCTTACAAGTTGCGCCATCACTAACACCTATTTCTCCTTCTCATCAACAGTATATTTTATGATTTCCATTTGAAACTGTCGCAGCTACCTATCAACGCATTTTCCACAGTCACTTTCCATTCTTGCCCTGTGAGGTAACAACGAGTGCTACGTTTAACTGCAACGTAGCTGCACCTAGTCACTGATCGAGTTATTTGTCGCCGAGGTCGACTCTACGGTTAGGTTTGTCTAGAAATTCCAGCGAGGATGTCTTACTTCGTCATTCAGTCTGCATCTACATCTACATACATTCCCTGCTAGGGACCGTACTGTGTATGCAGAGAGTACCTTTTGCCGTTGTTTACATTGTTAGTAATTCCCTTTCCTGTCACACTCGTAAATGGATATTGGCTTCGTCCTCCTTATGCAAGAGGTGTTTTCGTAGCAATTTAAGTTCAAGGAGAAGAAACAAAAATTTTGAAATGGAAATTTGTGGTAAGTCTTACGGGGCCAAACTACTGACGTCATCGGTCCCTAAGCTTACACACTACTTAACCTAACTTAAACTAACTTACGCTAAAGACAACACACACACCCATGCCCGGAGGGAGGGACTCAAACCTCCGACGGGAGCAGCCCGAAAACCGTGAGAAGGCGCCTCAGACCGCACGGCTACCACGCGCGGCAAAATTTTGAGGTTTACCGATGACACTGAAATACTGTCGGAGGTAGAACTGTTCAATGGAACGGACAGAGTGTTCAAAAGATGTTCTAAGACGAGAATCAGTAAAAGTAAAGCAAGAATAATAGACTGTAATCGAGTAAAATCACGGTATTTTGCAGGAGTTTCAGTAGGGAACGAGACACTTCATATATCCTTCTATGTGAATACGGGGCCCACGTCCGTTACACAGTCCACAAACATTTAGGAAAGCTCTTGCCCAGTTTCACATGAATAACACTACTTTCAGGCAGCTGTGGTACACACATTCCGTCTCAGGGCGTAACGGGGTGGCGACAGGATGTGCATCCGGGGTCTGTTTAAATTAACCATGCCAAATCTGTCCACATCCGTGCTGATCCTGCACACACACGCGACAAAGGCACAAAAGAAAAGAAGAAGAAATGAAAAACTAGAAGTATGCGATTTTTTTCTACTTGGTCAGAAAAATAACTGATAATGACAGAAGAAGAGAGGGTATACAATTTAGACTGGGCTATAGTAACGAAAGCATATGTGAAACAGGGGAATTTTTTAATATCGAATGTAAATATTAATAAATCTTTCTGAAGGTACTTCCCAGAAGTGTTGCCTTGTACGAAAATGAAACATGGATGACAGAAATTCCAGCAAGAAAATAATAGAAATTAAGGAATGTGGAGTTATAGAAGAATGCTGAGAATTAGATAGGTAGAGAACGTCACTTACATTGAGGTGACAAATGAAAATGGGGGAAAAAGAAATTTATAAAAAAAATGGTTCAAATGGCTCTGAGCACTATGGGACTCAACTGCTGACGTCATTAGTCCCCTAGAACTTAGAACTAGTTAAACATAACTAACCTAAGGACACCACAAATATCCATGCCCGAGGCAGGATTAGAACCTGCGACCGTAGCGGTCTTGCGGTTCCAGACTGCAGCGCCTTTAACCGCACGGCCACTTCGGCCGGCTAGAAATTTATAGCACAACTTGACATAAGAAGTGATCGATTGATAGGACACATTCCGGGGTAGTGAGAAATTGTCAGTCTAGTATTCGATGTGTGTTTGGACGGGGTGGGGTGGGGGGGGGGGGGGAATTGTGGGAAGGAGGCAGGATAAAATCGTATGGTCGGATGGCTCTAAGCACTATAGGACTTAAGATCTGAGGTCATCAGTCACCTAGACATAGAACTACTTAAACCTAACTAACCTAAGGACATCACACACATCCATGCCCGAGGCAGGATTCGAACCTGCGACCGTAGCAGGAGCGCGGATCTGGACTGAAGCGCCTAGAACCGCTCGGTCTCAGCGGCCGGCGACAAAATTGTAGAGAACGACCAACGGATGAACACAGTGGGCAGGTTCAAAGAGATGCAGGTTGCTAGGCTGTAGTGGTTATTCGGTGATGAAGAGGCTTGCACAAGGAGAGTGTGGAGAGTTGCAGCAAACCAGTCTTCTGAATGAAGACCACAGTAACTACAACAGTTTTACCTGGCCAATGTTAAGCACACTTCGTTACACTGCGGAAGGGCTGATAGACCTTTTTAAATACCTGTTAACTACGGACTTACTGTTTTCCCTGTAGAATTATTGTGTAGCTGGTTACATGTATATTGTTACCACTGTTGGTATCTGAACGCATTCATGCTTGATATCCAGGTACGTATCTCGACATACAGATACCAGAGGCGCCATCCACCTTCCGGAAAACCATTATGTTTTACCTCTGTCAGAAGGTTTATTCAAATTTTAATCGCCTTGTTGCTGCTGCTGGAACAGGAAGTTGGGCGTGAATGCGCTGGCGGGTTCCATGGCAAGACAGGCAGTCCCCAGCGCTGGCTGGCTCCGAGGGATCGCATTGACGAGTCCTTTGTGGCTGTACGGTGACTGTGAAACGGCGCGCCCAATAACCTTGGGCTTACGCTCAGCTGGGTGATTGGAGGTAATCCGCGCATTCATGTCAAAGAGCGGCGGTCCCCCTCGCACAATCTGCTCCCACGCTGCCAGGAATTCGTCGCCGCTCCCCGCACACAGATGGGTTTCCTTTTTTTCTCTTTCCGTCTCTCTCTCTCTCTCTCTCTCTTTTTTTATGCGGTCCCGGCTGACACCCGACACGGGTCGCCGGGGCCGCCTGTCATACTTGGAACAGCACAGCCGCCCCCGTAGTCTACTGCATGGCGGGCAGGGGACTGGAGAGGGGCGTAGAGCTGGTAAATTTAACCACTGTCCCCTTCTCGCCTTCTTCTCTGTGCTGTGACACTGCCACTGGGTCACTGTAGAACATTAAAAATAGTACGTATCCCATATATTGCCCACTAAACATATACCTCTATGGAGAGACATCTACGAAAAAAAAAAAAAAAAATCCTGACGAGTAATTTTTGAAAAGTTTATTATTACTTTTCTAGTTTAATCCACATTTTTCAGTTATGAAAAAAAATGGCTCTGAGCACTTTGGGAATTAACATCTATGGTTATCAGTCCCCTAGACCTTAGAACTACTTAAACCTAACTAACCTAAGGATATCACACAACACCCAGTCATCACGAGGCAGCGAAAATCCCTGACCCCGACGGGAATCGAACCCCGGAACCCGGGCGCGGGAAGCGAGAACGCTACAGCACGACCACGAGCTGCGGACTTCAGTTATGAATGTTGCTGTATTCAGTGCACAAGACTTGTTGGCAATAACACTCCCAACGCCAAAAATTATTGAATCACACGATACATTTCGGACCCCTGTGTCTATCATAACTCATAAAGTCTAAATCATTTACACACTGTTGCTTCTGGTCTTCAGCGAGGTAGTGTGAAATATATGCCCCAAAATATCAGGAAACAAAATTAGCGCCATAACATCAGAAAACATTGATTTATGCAATCTGCAACTGAACATTTTGAACTCAAGGCGCACACTTGTTTGTACACGTCGAAACACAGATAATACGAGACGACCAAAGATGATGCTCAATACGATATTACAGTGCGTGCGTTGTTGAGAACGATGCTATGTTCCTTCGAAAATGCATCGACTTTCAATTATAATGTCCTCCCCTGTACGGGAATTACTTAATGTGTCTGCGACTGCAAGTTGTGACGCAGGAACTACGACGTATGGAATTTTGGGTCTGGTAGTGACTAGGGATCGAATAACTAATGGGGTAAAGGTGACCGCTCACTTGAAACGGGAAATCCGGGTGCAAGTCACGATGCGGCAGAGATTTTCGTTGTCGTTATTCCTTTGTACAGCTGATTGTTGTTCGTAGTCGTAACTACGATTACATTTTGTGTATGAAACCTATTATGTAATGCCATGTGTCACAGTTGTAAAATAATGTGACAGATCTAAGGTAGCAAATTTAAAATCTATTTAAACTTACTAAAATAACTATGTCTAGTGATATTGGCCTGATGAGATTCAGGTTTTGTGACTTTATGGATTATATTTCCATCTATAGTAACAGATCGGTTACACGATAAATCAGTCTAATCTAAATCCGTAAATTCAACTAAATACCTAGGTATTACAATTACCAACAACTTAAATTGGAAAGAACACATAGAAAATTTTGTGGGGAAAGCTAACCAAAGGCTGCGTTTTATTGGCAGGACACTTAGAAAATGTAACAGACCTACTAAGAAGACTGCCTGCACTACGCTTGTCCGTCCTCTTTTACAATACTGCAGCACGGTGTGGGATCCTTACCAGGTAGAACTGACGGAGTACATCGGAAAAGTTCAAAGACAGGCAGCACGTTTCGTATTATCGCGAAATATGGGAGAGAGTGTCACAGAAATGATACAGGATTTGGGCTGGAAATCATTAAATGAGAGGCGTTTTTGGTTGCGACGGAAGCTTCAAACGAAATTCCAGTCACCAACTTTCTCCTCTGAATGCGAAAATGTTTTGTTGACAACGATCTGCATAGGGCGGAACGATAACCAAGATAAAATAAGGGAAATCAGAGCTCGTACGGAAAGATATAGGTGTTCATTCTTTCCGTGTGCTATGCGACATTGGAATAATAGAGAATTGTGAAGGTGGTTCGATGAAGCCTCTGCCAGGCACTTAAATGTGATTTACTGAGTATCCATGTAGATGTAGATGTAGATGATGATGATGATGAAGTTTGGTTTGTGGGGCCGTCAACTGCGCGGTTGTCAGGGCCCATACAAATTTCCAACCTTTTGATCAGTCCAATCCCGCTACTTTCATGAATGATGATGAAATGATGAGGACAACACAAACACCCAGTCATCTCGAGGCAGGTGAAAATCCCTGACTCCGCCGGAACAGATCTAGGGTGTTACCAGTGAGTTTATTGTGTAATACTACCAAATCATTTTCTGTCTTGTTGATAATGTGTCTATTTTCGGGAAAATGCTTTGTATTGCCTGATTTTTCAAAGCTGTTAATGTGAAGGAATTCATGTGTTCTTGGAAGCTGGTTTTGAAACAAATGCCTTTTTTGCCGGCATAATAGTTTGCAGGACAACAGGAAAACTATGCAAGTCTGGTTGGTGGTTGTGATCTCATTAAACTCTTCGAAACATCCGTGGAAGTGTGTCTCGATGGCTGTTAGTGAAGCAGCTCAACTGACATAATCGGTAAAAGTGGAAAGGCGAAACAAAGTCCACCGGAGTGGATTTACATGCGCCGTTTTGCATTGACTGATGAGGAAGAAAACGAAACATCCAGCGTTGTGACAGCTCCATCCCGCAAATGCTAATCGCCAGGGGTACTGGATGAAGATGTGCCGCCTGCTGGGACGACGCTCCCGTTCGCTGCTGCTCTTCCTGCCTCAGTGAGCGTCCTGGTTGTCACAGATCCACGATAAGTTTACAGTATTGGCTCAATCAATGTGAACACCGTTGGTACCCATGTCAGGGGTCAGTAACATGAAATGGAAAGAAGACAAGGATATCTGGTCGGATTGGTATGGGGTAATATCAACAGCAGCAGAAAATGGTATAACGGGAGTAGGATTCGTTATGAATAGGAAGGTAGGGTAGAACGTGTTTCTCTGTGAACAGTTCTGTGATAGGGTTGTTCTGATCACAATTGACAACAAACCAGGAACGACAACGATAGTTCAGGTATACACGCCGACGTGGCAAGCTGAAGATGAAGAGGTAGAGAAAGTATATGAGGATTGTAAGACGTACCCAGGAGCAGGTACAGACTCAGATCGCAACAAAGTTTTGATGAAGATCAGGCTGAAACTTAAGAAATTAGCCAGGAAGAATCAATATGCAAAGAAGCGGGATACGGAAGTACTAAGAAATGACGAGACACGCTTGAAGTTGTCCAAGGCAAGGCTGTAGATTTAGGCAATGAGGAATAGCTCAGTAGGCAGTGCCGCTGAAGAAGAATGGATGTCTCTAAAAAGGGCAGTCGTAGAAGTCGCTGAAGAATGAAATAAATACGAAGTGCAATGGAGCTAAGACGAAATGGGTGCATGAAAAGTCTGAAGAAATCTAAAAAGAAATTATAGGTGGAAGGACTGGCTCAGGATATAGGAAAGTCATAACAGCCTTCGGTGACATTAAAAGTAAGGGTGGTAACATTAAGAGTGCAGCTGGAATTCCACTGTTAAATGCAGACGAGATAGCGCATAGATGATAATAGCACATTGAAGGCCTCTATAAGGGGGAAGATTTGTCTGATGTAATAGAAGAAGAGTGGATTTAGAAGAGAAGCGAATTCGGTATTAGAATAAGAATTTAAAAGAGCTTTGGAAGAGTTAAGATTAAATAAGGCAGAAAGAATAGATAATATTCCATCAGAATTATTAAAATCATTGGGGGAAGTGGCAACAACACGACTATTCACTTTGGTGTGGAGAATTTATGAGTCTAGTGACATACCATCTGACTTCCAAAAAAATATCATCCACACAATTCCGAGGAATGCAAGAGCTGACAAATGCGAGAATTATCGCACAAACATCTTAACAGCTCCGCATCCAAGTTGCTGACACTAATAATATGCAGAAGAATGGAAAAGAAAATTGAGGATGTGTCAGATCACGATCAGTTGGGCAGCAGGAAAGGTAAAGGCGCCAGAAAGGCAATTCTGACGTTGAGGTTGATAACGGAAGCAATGGTAAAGAAAAATCAAGACACGTTCATAGGCTTTGTCGACCTGGAAAGGGTGTTCAACAATGTAAAATGGTGCAAGATGGTCGAAATCTTGAGAAAGATTGGAGTAAGGTATAGGGAGAGACGAGTAATATACAAAATGTACAAGAGCCAAGAGAGTATAATAAGAGATTACGACCAAGAACGAAATGCTCGTATTAACAAGGGTATAAGACATGGATGTAGTCTTTCACCCCTACTGTTCAATCTGTACATCGAAGGAGCAATGATGGAGATAAAAGAAAGGTTCAATAGTGGAATTAAAATTCAAAGTTAAACGATATCAATGATACGATTCGCTGATGACTTTTCTATATTGAGTGAAAGTAAAGAAGAATTACGAGGGTAATCACAAAAGTAAGGTCTCCTATTTTTTTATAAGTACAGAACTCTGTTTGTGTAACAGTTGGTCACACTGTTATGAAGAGTGCTTCACGCACTGTGTGTAAACATGCGCACTCCGCGCTGAGGCGCTCAGTCTTGGCTTGGCAGCCGTTGAGAATGGAGCTCCCGTTGGATGCTACCGCCAAGTGCGCAGTTATTCGGTTTTTGAACGCAAAGGGCACTGTGCCGATTGAAATCCAATTGACGGAAGTGTATGGTGAGTCGTACATGAATGTCAAAAATGTTCGTAAGTGGTGTAGAGAGTTTGCAGCTGGTCGGACCGAAGTTCACGACGAACAAAGGAGCGGGAGACCGTCAATTTCTAAGGAGACAAGTGTTGAAGGTTGAGCAAAGCATGCGTGAAGATCGGCGGATCACCCTGGATGATACCTGCACGTTGGTTCCTGAGGTTTCCCGAAGCACCGCTCACAGAATTTTGACGGAAACAATGAACTACTTGAAGGTGAGCGCAAAATGGCTGCCACGCATGCTGACTGAGGACCACATGCGGCAACTAGTTGATGCTTCCTGCGCATTTCTTCACCGCCATGCAGCCGAACAGGACAACTTTCTGGACTCAACTGTCACGGGAGACGAAGCCTGGGCATACCACTTTACACCAGAGACCATGCAAAAATCACGCCAGTGGCGGCATCCTTCTTCGCCAAAGCCGCGGAAATTCAAACACAATCTGCCGATAAGTCATGGCAACGGTTTTTTGGGATTGGAAAGTGGTATTATCGGTCGAATTAATGGCCACTGGGACCACGATTTATGCTGACAGATTCTGTCAGACTCTGAAAAAATTTAAACGGGCAATTCAGAACCGGAGAAGAGGAATGTTAAGCTAGGGCGTACACATTCTCCATGACTACGCTCGCCCACAAATCGCTCGGCGAACCGTTGCTCTCCTACAACAGTTTCAGTGGAACATGATCACCCACCCACCCTATAGTGCTCACTTGGCGACCAGTGATTATCACCTGTTTCCTAAGTTGAAAGAACATAGGACCGGAAAGCGATTCAGCTTCGACGACGAGGTCAAAGAAGAGGTTCATAACTTTCTGAACAGCATGGTGGCGAACCGGTATGACAGGGGCATACAAAAACTGCCACAGCGTCTACAAAAATGCATCGGCAGAAATGGTGATTATGTCGAGAAGTAGCTGATGTAAAAAACTGTAGAAATAAACAATTCTATGTCCTTATAAAATAATAGGAGACCTACTTCTGGGATTACCCTTGTACATGATCTGCTGAATGGAATGAACAGTTTAATGAGTACAGAGTATCGACTGCGAGTAAGTCACACAAAGACCAAAGTAATGAGAAGTAGCAGATATAGGAACAGCGAGAAATTTAACATCAGGATTGATGGTCACGAAGTAGATGAAGTTAAGGAATTCTACTACCCAGGCAGGAAAGTAACCAATGACGGACCGAGCAAGGAGGATATCAAAAGCAGACTAGCACTGGCAAAATGGTTCAAATAGCTCTGAGCACTATGGCACTTAACTGCTGAGGTCATCAGTCCCCTAGAACTTAGAACTACTTAAACCCAACTAAGCTAAGGACATCACACACATCCATGCCCGAGGCAGGATTCGAACCTGCGACCGTAGCGGTCGCGCGGTTCCAAACTGTAGCGCCTAGAGCCGCTCGGCCACTACGGCCGGCCTAGCACTGGCAAAAAGGTTATTCCTCGTCGAGAGAAGTGTACTAGCATCTAACATAGGCGTTAATTTGAGGAACAAATGTCTGAGAATGTACGTTTGGAGCACAGCATTGAGTGGTAACGGAACATGGACTGTGGGAAAACCGGAACAGAAGAAAATCGAAGCAACTGAGATGGGATGCCACAGACAAATGTTGGAAATTAGGTGGATTCATAAGGTAAGGAATGAATACGTTCTGTGCAGAATTGGTGGGGAAAGGAATATGTGGAAAACGCTGACAAGGAGAAGGGAAAGGATGATAGGACATCTGTTAAGACATCAGGGAATGACTTCCATCGTATTAGAGGGAGCTGTAGAGGGCAAAAACTGGAGACTACTCTGAGATGAAAAGTTGGCAGAGGAGAGAAATTCGTTCTGAGTTGCATCAAACCAGTCAGAAGACTGACGACTCAAAAAAATAGAATTCCTCAGTTGATTCTCTCAGCTACACCAGGACGAAGAATGAGCAGGTCAGAAAGGCGAGGAGGAGGGGTCTACCACGTGTCTGGATAGCAACAACCATGGATACCACTCCAACCTTTCCACTTTGAGACAGAGTCCACCGGGCTGTATTGAGAAGCAGCGAAGAACATACACTTAAAGCACCTCTCATTCCGTAGCAGTAGTTGGCACAGTTAGGTGTCAGAGATCACTGAAACACTCACACATGTCTTGATGTCCACACGCGGTGAGCCAGAGCAGAGCAGGTCCGCAGACGTGCGTCAGAGCGGTAGCGCCTGATCTGCAGCCGGACTCGAACTGCTGGAGAGGACTGCCCAGTCATGGAGGGTGTCGAGGATGATCGGAGTGGTAGGAACTCTGATGTTATCAACACGTCAATAAGCGCCAGCACTTATCAGTGATCGATACTGAATCTTCCCAAATATCCACGTAAAAATCGGAGAATATTCGCAACCAATGCGATCATGAAGGCTGCCTAACACAGACTGAGTGTTGGTTCACTATTCACCATCACAGAGCGCGAAAACGTTAGGTCGACTGCATCCCCATTCCCCAACTGACCTGTTTGGGAGACAGCGACGACTCAAGTCTTATGCCGGAAATGTAAATTCGTTCCGGTCACTGGCCACCATGCATCCGGGTGGCCTAGGAAACCAGTCACGTATTTATCACTCTAATTTCAACTAAATATCGATCATGAGTGAAGTATCGGGAATACCTCCTCCTGATGGCTGTGGCTCTGAAAATATCAATTGCCCACGTAAATCTACATCATTCTTACGACTTGACATAACTTTTCGCGTAAAATCATTTATCCTCTTAAGGCTATCGATGCACTGAAACTGCAGTTTTTTACGTCAGATCCACACCTCCCTTACGACCAGGCATTGTTATTTTCAGTGCACTGACCACAGTAAATTTACACCCCACTTTTTAAGCCTGCTGATGATCATACAAGCCTTACTAAGTATAATACTTCGCCAATAACTGAATGCTGGTGGCACCAAATATATTGAGCAATAATTTCGGAATGGATGTACATGCTCCGTTTCGTGTGAGTGGTACCAGTGTGCCAGCCGGAGTGGCCGAGCGGTTCTAGGCGCTGCAGTCTGGAACCACGCGACCGCTACGGTCGCAGGCTCGAATCCTGCCTCGGGCATGGATGTCTGTGGTGTCCTTAGGTTAGTCAGGTTTAAGTAGTTCTACGTTCTAGGGGACTGATGACCTCAGAAATTAAGTCCCATAGTGCTCAGAGCCATTTGAACCTTAGCAGATAGGTTCGAGGAAGGTGACTCATTACAAGATGAAAATGTGCCACAAATATGATTCACCAATGGCGGTAATCATTAAAAGACATCTCCATAGGATCCAACTAAAATGTGTGGTTGTACAGAGAAACGCGATTGCATCTCGCACACTGCATCTCTACCAGAAAGCGTAACACTATAAATCTGAAAAGCCAGTGTATTGGTCATAAGATTTTGTAAATTTCTTACGACTTCAGTCTAGCATTATATATTTTAAGTTATTCCTCATATAGCGCACCATCTACTGTATGCCATCATTCTCAGTCAACCACCATCCTCCCTCGCCTATCACCCCACGGATATATTACAGAACGTCTGTTATACGGTCTACATGGCATTGATATAGAATGCGTCACAAATACTGTTTGCTAGCGTAAGAAATATCGGCCAGTGGCATAAGGGAATTGCAAATATCGGTTTAATACCACGTTTCTTAGCCAAATCGATTTCAAATTTCAGTGAGAAGGGTGATTTTATTACGAGCTTACACTACTGGCGACGAGCACCAACACTTTCATTCTGTTAATACACATCCCAGCGATCACTGTCTACATTCAGTGTCACGGTATTTGTGTGGAGGACCACTTCATTTTGAAGCAATACCATTCTTCGATTTGTAAAGCTTGTACAGTTTTTAACATGGATTTCGTTAGCAATACTTGTGTGTGCCTGTAGGATCGAGACCGCTGTTTCTACAGGCTGAGAGTAACATAATTGTTGCGATCTTGTTTTTAAGAGCTGGTTCGTATAAGACGATAACGTCTGTCTTCCTATGACACACACAGAAACATGCATTGCTAATGCTATAGGGTTCTGCAATTAAACAAGCTATGATGTTAAAGTAGTGTGGATTTTCAATACGTTGGTCATGTGGAAAATATTTTCAAGACCTTGCATAGATTCACTCTGCCAGTTTTGTACCTCAGTCACCATGGAGAGAAACTTTAAGTTGACAAAACTACTACCTTCTACACCAAAGAAATAAAATACATTCTTTACGATAAATTCTGCTATGCTCGAATCAGTCCTATAAAATTATCGTCATCAATGTAAAAAGAATGGAACCAACTATATTTTATGAGAAAATAGACAAACGTATAGCACCTGCACTTGACATGTGAAATTTCGCACCACACTGCACTAACTACGTGAACACGCTATAATGCTAGAGCTGTCCAGTTTTCGACCTGTTAGTTGTGTGGCATGTAACGCTGTTAATATTTCAGTGTAAGAAATATATTTCCATCGCTTGACATACATCCTCTCTGCAAGTTCCTCTCCGATAAACTATGATGACAAACTGCAAGGTGACAAAACAACTAGCTTGCATACCGAAGAAAACATCGGTTCTTTGCAACACAAACACTACATACGTTTTCGACGATGTAAGACGCCTGCTGTTTACGATGTTCAAGCCGGATTACAGTTCTAAAATTATGATCTGTTCACAACAGTCCTGTAAAAGGATCGTCGGCAACTGAAAGTGCATACAAAGTAGCAGCGATGTCTTACGAGGAATTGAACTCCACGATCAGTAGCCAGAGGAGATTAACAGTATTCTTACAGTTTGCCACCACCCGTGGTAACCTTCTTCTTGGACACAGACGTCATGGTCCGATAATAAGTTGTATTGTTCATGTGCGGAATAATATTTCCGTTTTACCTTCACACCAAATCTCTAGAATGCCTCCTCTTTCCACTATTAAGATGTGAATGTGTAGCATCAGTGCATTCTCCTCCATAACAAGCAATTATGTTGATTTCGCTCAGTATTCGTTTCAAGGTATTTTTTCTCTAACTTCATGTATTTCCTGTCAATTATGCTACGTTTTTGCAGTTTTACATATTTTGCATCACTTTTTCGCGATTATACCAGGTTCTCCTCTCATTTTACCGATTTTATGTCATTTTTCATAATGTTTCCACAGTTTTCCGAACATATATGGTCATATAGCTGACATACTCATGTGTTGTTTGATTTAATACTAGAATATTTATGTGTCTTATACACCAATCTACAAAAAATCTTAGGACTTCCCCTCTTCCCAATGACCCACATGCATGCATGCGAATCATCGCCAAATAAAAGAGTGATCCAACCACTGAGAATTGAAAATTGTAAATAAATAATATGCCCTCTGCAGTGTGGTTGAACTTACTGTCATAGGATCATTCCAGTCCATCAGCTCAGCGATTTTTCCCACCAATTTTTGCTGGTAGTGGTGCGGACATCCTCTGTCGATTCCTGCACCTCAATGTCAGCACAAACACGAACATTTTCCAACGAGATAACGCCTCCAATCTGCAGTACTATAATTACATAATTAGGGCATGTAGTTACTGGATGAGGTGATGCTTGCACATTGTACACCAACAGCTCTGCACAGGCTGAGCGATTTTCTCGCTAGTTGTTTTCTGTGTTGGGAGCAGGAGAGGGGAAGGGAGGGCTGGAGGATTTCCCTGAGGGGGGAAGGGACAATTAATTGATTAGTTTAATTAATTAGTCAGTTAGTTTGATGTCAAAAGTCAGCTTGTATAAGCGAGAGGGAGGTGGCTTGGCGATTTCCCACAGGGTTGGGGAGGAGAAGACGAGGGGGGGATTGGAGATTTCTCAGAAGGACAGTTTATCCCCAGATGGTCATAAATCAACCCCCAAGGGGTCATAAATCAATCAGCATAACAATAGGTTTGCCCTTGAATGTATGCTTGCCCCTGAATGCATGCAACCTGCAATCCCCCTTTTGCCCCACTATTACCACTGACTAGACAGACGTGTTGCTTCACAGTTTCAACACTGTAGTGTTTAACTTATTGCCTCGTGAATATTTACGCTGTGGCAAGAATTTAATTCTTTTGCTACAGTACAGCAGCCTATGTTGTATACATCTTAGTAGTGTATGAAAGAGTAAGTTATAATGAAGCCACTCTGATCTGCCCATGTTCATTAAGATCACATTTCACTCTACTCAGCGAAAACCGTCCATTCGCCCAACACCCTACTGCACTGACCACGCAAAGTACCTTTCGAGTTCTCTTTGTGAGACGACAGTCCTCGTATGAGAGTACTACAATACGTTAATACCTTACATTTCCAATTCACTATAAGCATCAAACCACGCCGGAAGCCGTTCATTCCACAGCAACATGATTTTGCTGAATGCACACTGCAGTTTATTTTTCGAAGTGTAAGCCTAGAATGTGGAGGACTGTATTATTGTTGATAATTCTTCTGGGTTATATGGGTTATATGGCTGTGGTCCACGGAATGCTTCTATTCCTAACGTTTCGTCCAATACTACGTTGGACATCCTCAGAGGTATGGCTGGTTCTGTTGAGTCCTGCCGACTCAACAGGACCAGCCATATCTCTGAGGATGTCCAACGTAGTATTGGCCGAAACGTTAGGAATAGAAGTATTCCATGGGCCACGGCCATATAACCCGGAAGAATTATCAACAACAGTACCATCCGGTCGTGAAAGACTTCATTGTAGGACTGTATTATGTTTTCTTTTCAGCTTCGTTGTCCGCCGTAAACACCGAAACCGTAGGCGTTATACAGAACAACAGTCTCCAAAACTGTGGCCACGAACACGTACTGATAAAGACCTAGTAAAGGACCACCCACTCCTCTGTAAGCGAACTGGCTGGCTTTACTAGAATGACGTGAAGAGGAAACATACATTTCACACCTTTCCGGTGAATGATATAGCCGGCTAATACCACTGGTGTTTTGTCTGCCTTTTTAAGTCAAATTAAATGAGATCAATAAATACACTCTCGCACTCACTCAAGAGATGATAATCTCTCTCTTACCACCCCATACATGTTTTCGTTACCGATTGACCTATCGAGCAACCAATATGTTTTTAAAGCGCGACTTCTGTTGCAAAGCATTACACAGATTGTATTGTGCAAATTTAAGTGAAATTACGACTTTGCAACTTACAAGTGCCATAACTTGAAATAGGAAAAATGTTTGCTCCTAAACGTGACTAGTCACGTGAGACGTAATTAGTGAGCAACGTTTATGAAGAAAAAAATGTTCGTTTTACGAGTCTTCTGTTCTTCTTGTTCCTTGCATAACGAAAAAGCAAATGAATGAAGGTGAAGATATTAACTTTTGCTTCCACCAAAGTTAGACTCGGGAGCCCTCGCGAGCCTCAGCACGAATAGAAAATTAAATAAAGTAATAAAGACACTGTTAATAGATCTTCCCAAGGCGTGGTTTAATTTCAGAACATTGGCTTCGTCACTGTCCAAGGGCCAGCCAATGCATCCATCGCATTCAAACCTAAATGAAGGCAGTTACACGTTTATTAAAACTGAAGGCAGGAATTTGCGGTGAAATAATGTTCACTTTTTACATATTGAATTTATTCTAGAAAAAAAGTAAAATATCCTTTCATTCTATTCATTAGAGTGTTGTTACAACAATATTTGTCAGAGGGACAACCTAAGTAGGTCGACCAGCATTGAGTGTTCGTTTAACCTCCAGAAAACGAACGAAATTATCCAAAGAGCTTCAGCACACTTCTAAGCTTCAGTGTTGAAATCGCTAAGTAACGATATTTTTAATTACAGGTCAGCATAAAATTTAATTGCAGAACAGTCATAGATGTTTAGACAAAGTCGCGGAACCCAACATTGTTCATGGTCCAAGCGCTGTACAGTAAGACACACAAACGACGAAAACTAACGTAGCCTACAACACGATTCGAAACACGCAGCTGACTGCAGACCACCTACTGGTAGGTGAGATACTGTGAGTAAGACATCGTAATACACTGCCGACACATCTGACGGAGCGCCAATGCAAGGACTGTCCTAATATCAGCAAACAACCGCCGCACTGCCCTTCCTATAAACACGTGTTGATCTCGGAAACTATACGTTTCGGACCCACGTTTATTGGAATCATTTCCCTTATTTCGGTGAGTGCTACCACCTCTTTTCTTAACATGCTGTATAGATCGTCCCTTGCTCTTCATTTATTAATTACGGGATATAAGGTTGGTTGGTTGGTTTGGGGAAGGAGACCAGACTGCGTGGTCATCGGTCTCATCGGATTAGGGAAGGATGGGGAAGGAAGTCGGCCGTGCCCTTTCAGAGGAACCATCCCGGCATTTGCCTGGACTGATTTAGGGAAATCACGGAAAACCTAAATCAGGATGGCCGGACGCGGGATTGAACCGTCGTCCTCCCGAATGCGAGTCCAGTGTCGGGATATAAGGGTAAAGAAGTTTATGACGTAAATATCCTTCACACAGAAAAGAAAGGCTTCAGGCTTATTATCCTTGAATACTTAGTTATTTTCAAACACCTTTATCTTAATGACGATTTCATTCTGAATGAAGAGCTGCAGCTGCGTAATAAATATTTCTTTAATGGTGTAAAGTCCTTACTTAGAAACACTTAAAAGTGACTCCTCTTTTTCCTCAGAGTAGACTCTAAAATATCTCCTTCCTTTCTCCTTTTCATTTACTGCAATGTAATTCGTTTTCACACAAAATGTATTGTATATTTGCTATTGCATTGTTGTGTATGAAATTTTATTTTGCATGATACTGATTGTTGACTTGTGATATGAACACTAATATGCTATTTAAAACACTTTCGTTAATGTAAGCAGCTGATTTCTTCAGTTTTTAATAGGTGGCGCAACTTATTTCGTGCCTATGTTGTCGCCAACTTTGGCCTGTGACACTATTACAGTTCATATGGCCCTAAGCACTATGGGACTTAGCATCTGAGGTCATCAGTCCCCTAGACTTAGAACTACTTAAACCTAACTAACCTAAGGACCTCACACACATCCATGCCCAATGTAGGATTCGAACCTGCGACCGTAGCAGCAGCGCGTTTCAGGACTGAAGCGCCTAGAACCGCTCGACCACAGCGATCGGCACTCGTTCAGTCCTTAGCGACGCACAGAGTACTATTTCATGTAGATATAACCTTTTTTGACAAGTAGGTTGTTATGCTAGTTCCAATATCTGTAATTTTTGTGTGGTTTTAAATATGATTTTCAGAAGTTGTATTATATGGCGAGAGCATTTTTCTCATACATAGGTTCATCTCTCGCAACATGTGAGTGTACACGCCTAATAAATTTGTTCTGTATAATAACCATCAATTCTCTGATTACTTCTATGTTCATGGTTTTGTAATTATTTCGTAACTGTTTTGGATTTTCTGATGACACCTACCGTCGGTGCTGAAACCAGGTCAAGTTCAATCTTTTTGCAACCGGTTGTCTGCATTATACAAGTCACGTATGGTTTTTATTTCATTTCCTGTTTATTATTACTATTTAAGAACTGAACTCAGTAGATTTATCCCTGTGTTGATGGAATTGTCTCTCTTATTTCCTTCTTTGTAATTTAAAATTGTAATACTAGTTCTCCATTCGTTTGGAATTTTGTTACCAATTCGCTTGGAATTTTGTTACCGATTACAACATTGTTACCAATTTGGTTAATTGTACAGTTACTGAATATCCTCCATACTTCGAGTGAGTTGTGGCCACACGTCTTGCGGTTCTTGTTCATCTGAAGATGGGCTTACAATAGCCTGAAACCGGTCATTATTGTAGCAGCAAACTATTTATAACTAAAGCGGTTTATTATCTGATTACACGATGCTCAGCTGCGGGTGTACCGTTAACCAAATTTTATTCTTACTTCAGTAATTCATTGGTAATCCTGTCTTTCCCAGGGAACTTCCTATTTTTAACGGAGTTAAAGCTTCTTCTACCTGTGCATGTGTAAGAGTTACATCATCATTTATTTGTTTCCCAGTATCTGATCTCTCGTCGTTTATGATGATTTGCCTTTCTACAACTCTGTCAAATATTTACCCCAATTTCTCAATTACGTCGTTCATTCTCAAAATTTTTATAATTCTTTCCTCTGGTGTCTTATCATTCTCCAAATTTCGTTCCTGTGAAAAGGTTTATTATTTGATTCCACGATGCTCTGTTGCGGATGTCTGGTTAAGCAAATTTTATCCTTACTTCATTATCTTTCCTAGGAGACTTCCTATTACTTAACAGACTTACAGCTTCTTCTGACTCTGCATGCGAAGCAGTTACATGATCATGTAGTTTTATACTGATGTTTGATCACTCTTCGTTTTCTGGTGATTTTTTACTTTTATGTAAATCTGTTAAATATTTAATCCATAATTCCTCATTTATAATGTTCACTTTCAAAAGGTCGTTTAATTCTTCCTCTGCTGTCATTTCATTCTCCAAATTTGTTCCTGCAATCCAAAAAAATTCGGTTCTAAATTTTTAGAAAATGTTGCCCTGTGTTCCTACTCAGAACGATTGACTAGATGTTTTGTCTCATTACGAGCACTTTTGTAATCATCATAAGACTCTTGGGTTTTGAGTGTTTTATATTTCAAGTAGGCACACATCTTTTTTACGAATTTCCTTAATCTCTTTGCGAAACCACGGTGTCCCGTTCGATTTCTTCTTTTGCTTTGTGATGCGTGTAGCTAGTGCTTCTTGAACTGCAACTTAAATACTTTCTTTGATTTTCACCCAGGCCTCATCTACGTTATATTCTGCATTAATGGACTTCTCTCTTATTTTCTCTGCTAATCGTTTCTGATAGGAAAGTTTTGTAGATTCATTCCTTAATGAATCCATGTTAAATTTTTCTTGTTTTTTAAGTTTTGTTCTTTATTAACCTATACACTCTATGCCACACTTATAGAGTATATATGACGTTGTGTTTACCTGTTATCTATACATAGGTATTTTTTATGTAATTGTGTACTGTGCATTGCGTGTGATGCTACTTGTATTAATCACGTTTTGGTTTGTGGTGCTTATACTATAAACGAAATATTATAAAAGTTGTTATGAAATAGTATGTTAACTATGTATTTATCGAAATTAAGAACAACCGTATCTTTCCCCGGTGGAAAAATACCGTGATATCTGAACGTGATCTTCTACAAAGAGACAGTGGAAGAATAGACGCTTTTGATCTTAGGTTCGAGTCTTATCAAAAATAAAGAAAATTTCTAAATCTAATCAAATGAGTTTATTGTTTTACTGATTTAAAAATGTAATTTTTTATCTATAATTCTTTGTCGCCTCAGTTTCATAAACATATTGACATTTACATTTGCTCTTATTGCTTCTTTTGTTATTCGTTTTTCTTTTGGACTCTGCCTGTGCGTCCCATAATTTGCACCAAGTGCCAACGAGGACTGCTCATTGGTTGGTAACGTGGCAGCTAGGTAGCCACTGCCAGAATAGTTGCAGGTAACTAATGACAGCGAGAAATTACAGTTTGCTTTCAGCGCTGAAACTGAATTGTTTCCGTCTTGAGTTTGCTCGAAGAGCTTAGCTTTAATAGCCGTGAACAAAGCGACCGTGATTTTGGTTCTACAGTAGATTGTTGTCTGCCGTTTTCTCGGATATACTGCACATCACGAGGCTGTGGTTAGCTTGGGACATGAGTTTGTATCCAGGGATACAAAGTGCGTCGTCTGAGGTAGTTAAGTCACTGGTCACTTAAAATCAGCTATGACAGAGCACCTCCCGTTTCGGACATACCTCGCGGCAGCCACTTCCATTAGTCCGCGTTACACACTAACAGCATTTCTGAAGTGATTCCCCCGTGTCTGTGTGTCACGTATAACCAATCGGTAGCCGTCAGCCATTGTGGCAAATCTATAGCGGCAGGTAACAGACGTCGACTAACGAGTAATTTTAATCGGACTATGGATAACACATTCTTCCTACGGACTGGTATCCTCTCGGGCGGTGGTCTAGTTGTTTACTTACAGCTTTGGCATTGGAACTTGTGCTACTGACTGATATTAGCATGATGTTCCTAACCCACATTCCCCTTTAGCCTACGACACCTGGGTTTATTACGAACAGTTTCTGTGTGCGTTTCTCAGCATCTCCTACTGTGCTATAGTAATAAATTTGTGGTAAGGCTGACACAAAGCGACGTTATGCTTACAGAGACTTTGTAATATCCACGTATATTTTTTTCAGAAAAATATTTACGTCATCATGGTGTGTGGAATCTGAATGAATATTCTCGCGATATTAATAAAAAGACTTCATCGCTATTAAAATAATAAGTAATTATTGTCAATGTTATAATTTAATATCTTGTAAAAACATACATCTCGGGCAATACCTATGAAAAAGATAATGAAAATCTCCATCTTTTGCTATATATCAGTCTTCTAGAATAATCCTTCTTCTTGTTCGAACGGTTGTGCTGAGCGGATGTGATTGATGTCTCGTATCACAGAGGTCTGTAAACAAAAAACTGTATTATGTTGATAAGTAATATTTGAAAAATAGAGTTTCTGTGTCAATGAAGTCAACTCTTTTGTTTGAACCTTTATTTCGATATTATTCTCGTCATATACAAATGTTACGTTTTCTTATCAGCATTAGCGCTATTGATCTACGGCGCGGTTTATTGGTAAATGCTCAATAATAACTGACTAACACTGAGAAATACTTTTAAATGCTAATGCATATAGCAAAGGAACAGAAAAGATTTAATACACATTATTTGTTAGTAGTAAAACAGTGGCTGAAGGAGATTCGATAAGTGATTGTCTTATGTTAGCCGCCATCTTAGTGAAATATTACAGCGGCAGTTTTCAATTGAATTTTTAAACAGACATAAATCTTGGCGGTCAATTATTGCGATAACAATTGTGTGTTGGTGGCCCCGAACCCACTCAAAAGTAATAAATTCCACTCAGATTGTGAATAATCTTTAAATACAGTGCAAAAAGCATCTTACATGATAAAAAATTGTTATCTGCTGATGTATGAAGCCTGGTTATTTCCTAACAAGTTTTATGAATTATTTGTGGAGGAAACAATACATTAGTGTTGTGCACGAGTGGTATTCTGTGTCAAAACTGTTCATTTAGATTAAAGCAAACTGTTGCCACCTCGAATTTAAAAAAAAAAAAAAAAAAAAAAAACACCGCGTCTTCAGGCCACAAGTGGCCCATCGGGTTATCCGACCGCCGTGTCATCCTCAGTTGAGGATACGGATAGGAGGGGCGTGTGGTCAGCACACCGCTCTCCCGGTCGTTATGATGGTTTTCTTTGACCGGAGCCGCTACTATTCGGTCGAGTAGCTCCTCAATTGGCATTACGAGGCTGAGTGCACCCCGAAAAATGGCAGCAGCGCATAGCGGCTGGATTGTCACCGATCCAAGTGCCGGCCACGCCCGACAGCGCTTAACTTCGGTTATCTCACGGGAACCGGTGTATCCACTGCGGCAAGGCCGTTTCCTCCCTCGAATAACAGTAGCACTAAATTGGATAGACGATCTGCAACTAGTAATGAGACTATTATGCAACAGCACTGTAGACTGCTAGAAATTATTACTCTTGTGTAGCTGAGATTACTTTACATGGATTTCGATTGTTTGCTGGTTGTATATCACTTCTATGCATGAACTTCGTGCCATTTACATTGCTTAACAGACAACATTGCTACACGTTCCTAGGTAGAGATTTCTTTAACAAAATAAGCATTATTAGCCGGGGGAAGCAGTGATTAAATAGAACCTCATGTTAAGCTAATAATAGTAAGTAACTGGTTTTTGTTGTAGTCCTACCCAAAACTGTACAACACCCATGCACACAGCACACCACAACATTCAGGTTAATTCATCTGATAATTAAACTGCGATATTTTTACAGACTTTATTGCCTTTCGATATACCAACGGGCAAGTGTTTTTTTTTTTATTTTCTTCCATTAAAACAATTCTTTCTTACAGTCTTGGTCGACAAAATTTAAAGTTCAACTTGTTTGCAGAATTAAATCTGAAACGTGGTAGGCTTCTTAGACAGGAAAAGGCCGAATACTAAAGCATTTTATTTATTTCTGTCGGAGCGGACGCATTAAGAGGGCTCGGGCCAGCCGACCCGAGGCAGCAGGAGCAGCAGCAGGTAAAAGGCTGGATGGGGTTGCTCCCCCGCGACGCCTGTCAGCCGACCCGACACTGCGCAGGCGCGAGAGCCAGGAAGCGGCCGACCCAGAGAATGGTCCCAGCTGCCGCTCTGCCCTCCGGGTAAACAACTGCGGCGCCGCATCGCCGCCAGCGGGCTCTTAGTAATCTGAGTGCCGTTTGTCGGACTCCGCTTTCTCAGCTCAGGCTGAAGTTCAGCTAAGGTTTTACCCCATAAATAGGTCGTGACAGCTATTTACTGACATGCTACGGGCTGTATTCAGTTGGTTAGCATTATAATCTTCTGTGATTTTCGAGATTTTTGACCTAGGGTTTGTTTTATTTTTGTTTTCTGATTGCTGAAGCAGGGTTAGTGCATATTATCTCCGCTTCATTTGCACCGCAATAATATTGATGTGGGGTAACCAACACAAGTACAAGGATTTTTTTTTTTTTTTTTTTTTTTGATCGTCAGTCCACTGACTGGTTTGATGCTGCCCGCCACGAATTCCTTTCCTGTGCTAACCTCTTCATTTCAGAGTAGCACTTGCAACCTACGTCCTCAGCTATTTGCTTGACGTATTCCAATCTCTGTCTTCCTCTACAGTTTTTGCCCTCTACAGCTGCATCTAGTACCATGGAAGTTATTCCCTCATGTCTCAGCAGATGTCCTATCATCCTGTCCCTTCTCCTTTCAGTGTTTTCCACATATTCCTTTCCTCTCCGATTCTGCGTAGAACCTCCTCATTCCTTACCTTATCAGTCCGCCTAATTTTCAACATTCATCTATAGCACCACATCTCAAATGCTTCGATTCTCTTCTGTTCCGGTTTTCCCACAGTCCATATTTCACTACCATACAATGCTGTACTCCAGACGTACATCCTCAGAAATTTCTTCCTCAAATTAAGGCCGGTATTTGATATTAGTAGACTTCTCTTGGCCAGAAATGCCTTTTTTGCCATAGCGAGTCTGCTTTTGATGTCCTCCTTGCTCCGTCCTCATTCGTTATTT
Organism: Schistocerca piceifrons; assembly: GCF_021461385.2. Classification (NCBI taxonomy): domain Eukaryota; kingdom Metazoa; phylum Arthropoda; class Insecta; order Orthoptera; family Acrididae; genus Schistocerca; species Schistocerca piceifrons. The sequence goes on along the minus strand of NC_060139.1, from coordinate 46,511,180 downwards.
TACTGCCTAGGTAGCAGAATTCCTTAACTTCATTGACTTTGTGACCATCAATCCTGATGTTAAGTTTCTCGCTGTTCTCAATTCTACTATTCTCATTACCTTCGTCTTTCTCCGATTTACTCTCAAACCATATTGTTTACTCATTAGACTGTTCATTCCGTTCAGCAGATCATTTAATTCTTCTTGACTTTCACTCAGGATAGCAATGTCATCAGCGAATCGTATCATTGATATCCTTTCACCTTGTATTTTAATTCCACTCCTGAACTTTTTTTTTTATTTCCATCATTGCTTCCTCGATGTACAGATTGAAGAGTAGGGGCGAAAGGCTACAGTCTTGTTTTACACCCTTCTTAATACGAGCATTTCGTTCTTGATCGTTCACTCTTATTATTCCCTCTTGGTTGTTGTACATATTGTATATGACCCGTCTCTCCCTATAGCTTACCCCTACTTTTTTCAGAATCTCGAACAGATTGCACCATTTTATATTGTCGAACGCTTTTTCCAGGTCGACAAATCCTATGAAAGTGTCTTGATTTTTCTTTAGCCTTGCTTCCATTATTAGCCGTAACGTCAGAATTGCCTCTCTCGTCCCTTTACTTTTCCTAAAGCCAAACTGATCGTCACCTAGCGCATTCTCAATTTTCTTTTCCATTCTTCTGTATATTATTCTTGTAAGCAGCTTCGATGCATGAGCTGTTAAGCTGATTGTGCGATAATTGTCGCACTTGTCAGCTGTTGCCGTCTTGGGAATTGTGTGGATGATGCTTTTCCGAAAGTCAGATGGTATGTCGCCAGACTCATATATTCTACACACCAACGTGAATAGTCGTTTTGTTGCCACTTCCCCCAATGATTTTAGAGATTCTGATGGAATGTTATCTATCCCTTCTGCCTTATTTGACGGTAAGTCCTCCAAAGCTCTTTTAAATTCCGATTCTAATACCGAATCTCCTATCTCTTCTAAATCGACTCCTGTTTCTTCTTCAATCACATAAGACAAATCTTCACCCTCACAGAGGCTTTCAATGTATTCTTTCCACCTATCTGCTCTCTCCTCTGCATTTAACAGTGGAATTTCCGTTGCACTCTTAATGTTACCACCGTTGCTTTTAATGTCACCAAAGGTTGTTTTGACTTTCCTGTATGCTGAGTCTGTCCTTCCGACAATCATATCTTTTTCGATGTCTTCACATTTTTCCTGCAGCCATTTCGTCTTAGCTTCCATGCACTTTCTATTTATTTCATTCCTCAGCGACTTGTATTTCTGTATTCCTGATTTTCCCGGAACATGTTTGTGATTCCTCCTTTCTTCAATCAACTGAAGTATTTCTTCTGTTACCCATGGTTTCTTCGCAGCTACCTTCTATGTTTTCCTTCCCAACTTCTGTGATGGCCGTTTTTAGAGATGTCCATTCCTCTTCAGCTGTACTGCCTACTGCGCTAGTACAAGGATAGCGTACCAATAAGGACAAGAAAGGAGGCATGAAGGGCGCCAAAACAAAAATAACAATCATCCATTTATTTCACCATTACACACGAACATCATGATATATGAGACATTACAATTGGCATACTCAAATTTATTATGACAAACAATATGTATCACGAAGGGCACACACAATGGAGTTTAAGAAATTACAATGGCACATCAACTCCACTATGGCAAACAGTGTGCATAATGAAGGCCGCACAATTTTACCAATGTAAGAAATTAAAATAATACTGGCATAAAATTAACTAAAATGCCTTGAAGGAAATGTTTATGAGAAGAACACGACGGGGCCGCAAGGAGGAGGCAACACAATACTTAACTCAGGTGCACCAAAACAAACAACGGACACCAGGCCGCGCCAACAACGGACACGTAAGGCACGCAACTACTCTCTCCGTTGCGGTTCCGCGCGTTTCACCAAAGTAATGGCTGCCTGAAACATTTTAATGGTTCAAATGGCTCTGAGCACTATGGGACTCAACTGCTGTGGTCATAAGTCCCCCAGGACTTAGAACTACTTAAACCTAACTAACCTAAGGACAGCACACAACACCCAGCCATCACGAGGCAGAGAAAATCCCTGACCCCGCCGGGAATCGAACCCGGGAACCCGGGCGTGGGAAGCGAGAACGCTACCGCACGACCACGAGATGCGGGCGAAACATTTTAATACTTGGAACAGTACACCAGTGATCAGCAAATTAAAGAAAAACAATAACATGACATAAAAATACAAAAATTTAAGAAAATCACATCATATGGCTATGAGCTTAAGGTCTTTCGGTAATTAACAGATTACGAAACAGGTAAAGGGGCATGTTCCACTATTAAATCTTCCGTAATTACACTACTAAATTTCTCAGTGTCCAAGTTGCAATTAACGCAACAAGAATTAAATCATTTAAGTAATAATGCTACTTTAAATAATAATAAACTGATTTCATACAGTAGAGGACTAAGAATGGCCCGATCAGTACTCCCCAGTGAAGCAGTTCACACAAATGGTACTCCACGGCTCCGAGCACACAGCCCCATACAAAATGCAACGCAACCGCAGCGACCCGGCGTACTACCAGAACCACCAGGCAGTAAACTAAAATCGTACTAAGCCAAAACAAGGACCGACTTTTAAAATAACGAGACCTATCCCGGGCCGGACAACAGACCAAATGCCGGGAAATCCATAAGAAATCTCTGCCAACTTAATACCAAAACTACAATTTATGAACAATATGCAAAACACACGACCTCTCAGTCCAAAGGCTTCCGTTTAGTCGCGAAGGTGGCTCCGACCCACCTGCTGAGGTGCCAAGCGTCGTACGGAGTGCCGAATCAAGCTTAACCTTCGTTATCGGAAAGCGGAAGCACCACAAGACAAAATAAACTCCAATCTAACTGCGCAAGGCAAACTCTAAGGAGTGCCACTCGAAGACTATGCACTTGAAGATCAAACATAAAGCACCCAGACTAGCGTGCCGCTGAACGACGCAATTCCATCACCAGCGTCTAGTAGAGTACGGAGAGCAGCGTACCCCATCGATATACATCCATGGGACGGTAAACGAGGATAGCAATCCCAGCGACGGAGAGACAGGAGGACGAAATGACATCCCGCCGCACATAGAAGGTATTTCAAACTCAGGCTCGACAAACTACAACAGGCGAGATTTTGCTTCCCTTGCGAATCAAGTTAAACGGCACACCACGCCGCTGTCCACACTATTAACCGTAAAATCACGGTCCGGTCTTCCCATTGGGCCCCCTCGCCGTCCAGACGGAAACACCCCCACCCGAGCTGAACTGCCTCCATTCCAAGGCAGCCACTATTTTCCTCCTCACACGCCTCCAGCTAAGCTGCGGCCAGCCATCACACACGGAAACAACCGCCTGACGCCGAAGAGCCGTCTGAGTGAAAACTCAGCACTAAGATCGATACGGACTTGGAAATAAGCGAGCACCGTAACAAATATTTTTCCAAAAGGCTAACTATGGCGCTTAGGGGATCAGAAACTATCAAACGTCCAGCTTCCAGAGTGATGGGCAAACGTGCAGGCGTCAGCAGAAAACGCTATCATTCTTTTCTCTTGTTTTAGGGGGTCGTTTCCCTCCTTTCGCTGTTCTTTTATTTCCAAAGAGACACATAGAGAATTCAAGATTTAAGAAAGGTTTTAAGCAAACATTCAATATATGTAGATAGAAGGTAGAGGAGGCAGAAAGGAAAGGAAAGGAAGGGACTATCGATGTCAGCCACAACGGGACTTTACTCGGAATCAGCGGCGACGAGTGAAAATGTGTGTCGGAGGGAGATTCGAACCCGGGATTTTCTTATCACAAAACAACGGCGTTAGCCACTGCGCCAGCCGGGCTGTCTCGGCGCACCTCTAGGGCGACCCACGCCCCCACCTACGGCCATCTATCGACGTCGTCCATGCTCGCAACTGTGAGATTCCCGCAGGACGTCAGACTTAGTTGTGTAACCGCACTGAAGAAGATAGATTCGTTGCTCATCCAGGCAGATCAGTGATATGAATGGCTGGTTCTGTTCTTTTGGACGTGACCGAAAGAACAGGCGCCACACATTCATATCAATTATTCTGTATGAGAACTATGTTATACAGAGTATTTCCAGCATATTGTATTCGTACAAACGGCAACTCTCAGTTGAAAATTCCTGAGAATCACCAAATTTTTCTATTACACCCAGTCATAACACAGTGAATCTGAAAGGTCAGCTGTCCCTATTGCATTAGAATTTTCGTGTTCTGGGGAATGAAACTAATGAACTAATTATTAGCATTTATGGTTCAAATGGCTCTGAGCACTATGGGACATAACATCTGAGTTCATCAGTCCCCTAGAACATAGAACTACTTAAACCTAACTAACCTAAGGACATCACACACATCCATGCCCGAGACAGGATTCGAACCTGCGACCGTAGCGGTCGCGCGGTTCCATACTGACTCGCCTAGAACCGCTCGGCCACACGGGCCGGCGGCTTGTATTTATGAATTAGCTAACAAATTGCTCGAACAGTCCGCGGGTGTACTGCCGGTTCATAGCGTCCAACCGGCACAATATTTCGGCGATCAGACATCTCTGCTATCGTCAGGAGCGCTGACGAACTGAGCTCCTGAAGGCGGGCGGCCGATTTAAATCCCCTCCCCCGCGACGATGGCAGACATGTCTGATCGCCGAAACATTGTGCCCGTTGGATACTATGAACCGGCAGTATACCCGTGGACTGTTCGAGCAACAAATACGCCGGGAGAAACTGAAGAATCATAGCTAAAAAATTGTTTAATAGATTTCATACCATCTGTAGCTTTCGTCTGCTTTTGTTGATTTGAGGTGCTACAGTACTATTTAAATCTTAGACCAATTTCAATAATATCCATCTATGTATGTAGTTGTGGCAATACCGGCCGTGACCTTCTACTTCTGTGCGGATGCACACATATTCCCCGAACTCTTACGTCTTGGTAAGAATGTCTTCCATGAGTAATGAGTGTGTTGGGGTGGGACACTACGAATGTAGTGTGTGGACATACAAGGTGAGAATGTGGGTCTCGCGGGAGGCGCGCTAGATAGTCCCTGCAGTCGCACTATACTCTGTGCCCTCGCTGGCTCAGATGGATCAGAGAGCCGGTTGGCCTCTGTAATAAAAAAACTGAGTGGAAGGATGAACAAAGGAACTTGAACGGATGTCATGTGACGTCAAAAAAAAAAAAAAAAAAAAAAAAAAAAAAAAAAAAAAAAAAAGGCGGATTGAGCGTCTTCCATGTGAGTCCCGGTCGGGGCACACATTTTCACCTGTCCCCGTTGATATATATCAACGTCCGTGAGCAGCTGACGGTATTAATATAATTCTAATTTCAATAAGCGTCACAAAAATCATATATGTTCGTAGAAGTAATAAATTCTGCTTGCAGTAGCATATGGAAACCTGTCAAACATAATTAAAATTTTAATATAAATCATTTATAGTAGTTAGTGTACATAGAGCAGGAAATTTTAATCCATAAATCGTCTTGCAGCTCTATTGGCCTGTTTAAATGTGGAAGTGTGCTGTGAACGCCGCCCTGTGTGATGATGACTGGTTACAGTAGCTTAATAATTATCGTACATACCACACGAAGCTCAATGTATTACACTTTTAAATATTTTACAAGAATTTTCTTACTACCGTTTTTTTTACTCGATGCACATATGTGAGGAGTATTTAAGTTAGGGTCTATGGGAAGAACGTGAATAGATCTTTTTTGTGATAATGTACTACGTGTTCTACATCCTTGACGTTCCCCTCGCTATAGATATGCGCAACAAAATAATTTAACTTAATGTAATGTAATTTAATCTAATATCTTATGTGCCAAAAACATCAATAGGAGATATACATATCTAAGCAGAAATACTACTTAGATTGTCGTCGTTAACACGAAATGAACAAACTAGAAAAGAATTTTCATCACCCGTCACTTCCATATGATTAAAATCAGAATCAAGTTTACGACCACGAAGCATAACTTTGCGCTTAAACAAATACTATTAACACCAGCAGCAATAACAGTATGAGTAGTAATTAGATTTAAAACAGCCGCCCCGTTGCAAAGGATAAAGTAATCTTTACCTAGGTTTCGATAAGTTTAAACCTATCTTCTTCAGAAGTCGGCACTATTATATTAACATGGAGTAATACGTCATTGCCATTTTTACAAACGTCAATGGCAATGACGTATTACTCCATGTTAATATAATAGTGCCGACTTCTGAAGAAGATAGGTTTAAACTTATCGAAACCTAGGTAAAGATTACTTTATCCTTTGCAACGGGTCGGCTGTTTTAAATCTAATTACGTGGAACCGTTGCTGTTACGCAGCTATGTTTAAAATAATGAGTATGAGTAGTCCTAATCTTACATATGTCTTTTTGTAAATAGTAGGACGATTGTGGTAAACACTATGAATGTGACGGCGAATCTTAGTGTGAACTTTACACCCCTAGTGCCAGCAATCCAAGGAGAATAGTAAGAAGTTATGACATTGGCATTTGACTGATTGTGCCACGTGACGGGTAGCGTGTGCGTTGGAGAACACGGCGGCGTTCCGACCTATCGCAGTGTTTCAGCACTCGAGTAGTGATCGTTTTGCGTTTTTATTGACATTTAAAGTGTAGTTCGACCGCTGTGTTGCTCCTGCAACGTCAATACCATAGGTGATGCGAATAACTGCGCCACAGAGAATGCTTCATTACGGTGTGCAGTGACAACCAACAGTTTCAGTTACGAACACTAACATAAAGGAAGATTCGACAGAAGCGATTCCACTGAATAACGTACAAACTACAGCTGGTGCACAAACGGCAGCCTAAACGCGATCTTGTAAAAAAAAAACACCTCAGCAGAATTAATGGTTATCAAAATGACTCATTATTTTATTTCAATGAAAATATCTGCCCAGTCAGATTCCCAGTATGGCGATCTGAGTAACTACATTCAGTAATCGAGACCGAACGTCACAGAGGACTTTTCTAAAGAACCGCATAGTGTAAGGAGAGAACCGTTACAATTCTTACCTTAGTTAACGCATCCGACTACAAACTCCGTCTACACCAGACGCACATTACAGGCACCCGACCAACACAAGTTCCGACTGGGTGCCTCAATTCCGCGTATTTGCAAGTGGTGCAGTCTGCATCCGAATTTCCCACAGTTCAACTGCAGCTCTCCAGCTGAACAGAGCTGCAGCAACACGACAGCACGGCGACCGCCAGTACCGTTACCTGCAGCCTGTTTTCTCAACATATTAATTTCTATCTGAAGATGCAGCTTACGGAAAGTAACTTCTATGACGTCCGCCTCGGTAGCAATACGGTCAGCGCGGCTGATTGCGAAGATTGCTAACCGCAGAGGCTCGATTTTGATTCCAGGGACTCAGAGATTGGGTTTTGCGTTGTCCTTGTTTTATTATCGTCTTAACTGACATTCCACAGCTAAGATGGCTGTATGGCACGTTCCGAAAGCCACTAAATTAAAAAGAAAAGCTTCTATCACAAGGATGAGCTTCCATCATACTGTCCTCCTCAGTTACGACAAGACAGGCGCCAGACGCTGCCTTATCTTCGTATGACTCAAGTTAAGAAATACATTTAAGTCGTTCGAATGTTAACAAGTCCGTCAATTCGATTTGTGCTAGAGACGTGAAATACTAATATAACGCTTTTTTTCCACGTAGAAGATGATGTATCCTCCTGCTGAGGAATGATCGAAGACACTTTTAAAAGAATAACTTTATTTACAAAGCTAAACTCAGTTATAATGTCCTTGGACAAATATCCATACAGGTAATGGTCCGGGATCAATCAAAACACCTTTTCCACCCAGATATTGCCCCCTCCCCCTCCCCAAACTCCACGTACGTCGCATATGGGGTCTCCGTCCAGGATATTTTCTCATATTTTCCAGTGATCTGTCTCAGTAGGGAATGCAGATTTGCCTGTGAAGCCAGTGCGCCGATTTGCAAGGACGTCTCGTCCAGACACACAGGGGCCTCACGGCTCTCTTGTGAGTTCGTGCGCGCCGCATACGGAGCCCCGAGTTACTGCGGCCCATACTTTCTTCCCAGGCTGCATTTCCTCCCCCGTGCCCCTCCCTCCCTGTCCTCACTCCACCCACTCTGCCCGCTCCTTCCTTCCTCTCGGTATTCTTGCTTGCATATACTAAGATGGTATCTGTTCTTTCGGACATGTGTACCCCGACCGGGACTCGAACCCAGGATCTCCTGCTTACATGGCAGACGTTCTATCCATCTAAGCCACCGACGAATCAGGGATAGTGCGACTGCAGAGATTTATCTCTGGCACGCCCCCTGCGAAATCCACATTCTCAACGTCTTGTCCCGCACTACTTTCATAGTGCCCCCGCCCATTCCCGTAAGATTTCGGGCACTATTTGTGTATTTGCACAAAAGACGAAGATGGTCGAGTGGCCAGTGAGCCTTATATATATATATATATATATATATTGTTTTTTCCTTCCTTCGGGGTTTCGTGTACTCTTCTAAATTTTCTCTCTGTAGAGTGAGCCTTCTGTGGAAGAACTCCATCTATAGCATCTACTGAATTGATTCCTCTCCTCCTCTCCTTCCTCTCTTCCTTCCGCACCACAGCCTCCTCCCCCGCCCCACTAGGTCACCAACACGTGTAGCTGGTCTGTATAGTAGGACTGTTATGTACCCACCTGCCTTAGTTAGCCACCTGACAATGGGAGATCACACTTCTGATGCCTGATCTGTTGTCTCCCTGTGCGTGCCTGGGAGTGATTACTTGTCGTTCTGATCAGAACTCTCATCAACTGCTACCATGCCATCCGGCCCTTGCCGTGGCCGGGTGGTGCCCACAGGGAGCGCCCCAGATCAGACTGGGTTACATCAGGGCCGGTGCTTTGTGTATAAAACGTATTAACTTTCCATCAATCTTTCTATCAAACAAAAAAATAAACATTTCCAGCGTTTCGAGCCCGACTAAAAGTAATATTCGATTACACACAGTCGTTTGGAGGATCTCAGTGTGCTGCAATTTGCTCTTAGACATGTTATCAGTGTTGGGCATCCTAAAGGGAAATCTATTACGTATCCTACACCAGGGGCATTAGAAAGGATTCTTTTCAGAGTAAATAATTTGCCAATAGAATTGAAACCGTAATGTGTCCTCCTCTGGCAGGCGTTCCCAAAGAAATGAACTATTTGAGTTTGGTTTTTATACGTGGATTTTGTAAAAGCATATGAACACGTTCTCTGTAACTCAGCCCTCCCTTCTCAGAAGGGCTTTGTCCACACCCGAAATGCATAAACGGATAAAAATACTACAGATAAATGCCACCCGAAGTAACCTGGCTATAACTAAAACACAAATATTAATTTGCAAGCTGAGTGTCGATATAGTCTGGTTGCTTGAACAATAGTGCAGGAACAACAGACTCCCACCTTTTCCTTCGGATATTTTAACAGTTACTGGCCACGAAAAAGCAGTGTCTGTCTGAAATTGTCATAGTAAGTAGGAAAATCCTTGCGACCAAGGAGACATAGCTATGTGATAAGTAACTGGTCACAGCAGAAGGGAAGGACGCGCAGACTAAGTGGGCTGTAGTAAGCATATGCATGTAGTGTTCTTATGTAGTATCTTACGTAGATTAGGTCATGGCGGTAGCACCCTATGTAAGTGGTGCTCGTCTCCTTGTGGAGGCAGATGCCAATGAAAAATACTCTCTGTGGCACAGTACGCAAACTGACAAATTAGGTGAAATCCTAAAGGACGCAGCGAGTACCTTCGAGGGAAGAGCAGGTGTAGCTACTAACATAGATGTCACTTTAGCAAATCACGTGGCAGCAGCCAAGATTAATAGCTGGCAGGTGCTCCAGTACCCAACATCCAGTGACCATAATCAATATTGTCATCAAAGTAGAAGTGGCAACAATAGACAGAGTCAATCAGAGGAAAGCATGATTGGGTTAGACATCAGGAAAACGGATTGGAATGTCTTAGTCGCCTCAATTGCAACATTTTCAGTGGAATCGCTTCCGGGACGTGTAGACTTGGGGTGCGCAGCTACTAATTGAACTCTTGCTACGAGCGCAGGACATATATTGCTAAGGAAAAGGTAAATAGTCAGGTTACTACCACTTGGATCTAAGAACAGTCTGCGCTGAGGCGGAGGGTAAGATCAACAATAAGAGCTTACCAGGGTGCTCTAGGGCGATCAGAGCGCACTGCGAGGCCCATGAATACAGGGCAATTAAGATGCGCTACAAAACAGTGCTTCAGGAGACTTCAATAATACACTGGGAGAAGCTTCTACGGAGGCAGCCGCAATTTGACATAAGGGAAAGACTGCGTAAGTTACTGACTGAAAAGGTGTTTTTTTTTTTCTTTCGAATCCTGTGGGACTTAACTGCTAAGGTCATCACTCCCTAAGCTTACACACAACTTAACCTAAATTATCCTAAGGACAAACACAAACACTCATGCCCGAGGGAGGACTCGAACCTCCGCCGGGACCAGCCACACAGTCCACTGAAAAGGTTAAGGGACCTGCTTTCATATCCACAATTCATAAAGATGATGGCTCAATGATGGCTGAATGGAGAGAGTCAGCAGAACATTTGCTAACTCACCTACTTTCTGATGATAACACAAACGTAGATACTGAACTACACGCATATTCTAGATGTGAACTGGATAATGGATACACAGTGAGATGTCGGTGATACCTTTCGCTCAGTTAGAAGAAGAGGCACCTGGTGCGGAAGGCGTCTTTCCTGAGTTCGTGCCTATGGTGGGTCTACAGACAGTGAGTGCCATATTTGACAGCATTACTGAAGGAGGGGTTTAGAATAGGTAGGACCCCGGCGATGTGTAAAATAACTAGAGGAGCTTTGATTAGAAATGGAAATCTCTAAAAGTCTGTAGACCTATTTGCTTATTAAATGTCTTGGGCAAAGCTCAGGAGTGTCTGCTCTCTGACCGGCTGTAGGTTCACACGGAGCTCTTAGGTCTCAACCAACGCCAGTATTGATTCATTAAAGGGACGTCTATGGATTACGCAGTTACTACAGCTCTTCAGATCGTAGCAAATTCCAACAACAATCGCGCTCATTATCGGCATCTCAGGTCCATTCGATGATTTTTGGTAGCCTGCGATTTTCCCACGCCTCCGAGAACTCAGGGTCCTCAAATGTCAGTATAAGAGCTTTGTAGATTATTGTAGTAGACGTAGCATCCAGTGGCTTGCAGGGCAGAGAAGGTTGTGTCTGCAGACTCCAGAACGAGACTTGAAAAAAAGACGAATGGTGAGCTTGTTCAGATGCAGCGTTGGTGCAATGGCAACAGACTGACAATAGCTGATCATACATATTTCAGAAGGAAAGATTTTCTGTTACCAGAAATACTTCCATGAGGCTTAACAGAATCCCTGTACAACGCAGTACTACTTGGACACTAGAAATGAAACTTTAAAGAACATGTAACATTTGTTATTCAGAAAGCGAAAGAAATTATGCCTGCCGGAACTGCTGACTATAAATTAACGTTGCCTGAGGTGCTTTCATATCACTAAGCTATCTTCAACGTCATTGTGGGCTACGCTGTCAGCGTCTCGGCGTACGACATTCGACTAGGCAGCTGCAAAACAATACTGCAACGAATTCAGCGGAGCACACTACTGACGCTTATCAGTGCGTTTCGCACTTCACCTGTAGAGTGTTTACTGGCGATTCTCGGGATATGTCCGTCGGATACCGTGGTACGTTACAGGGCAGTGCTGTATTGGTTGGGGTATGAACAATATGATCATGTTTACATCACCACAGAAACTCATATTACTGATAAAAGGCATTTTAGAGCCTGGAAGGCAGGCTGCCAGGCGGTTTCACAGCATATTCCCAAGCATCAGGAACACGCCCAAACTGCGCATCATTGCCCCTACTCGAAGTGTGGTGCACTTATTAGGGGCCGGCCGGTGTGGCCGTGCGGTGTGATGTCCTTAGGTTAGTTAGGTTTAATTAGTTCTAAGTTCTAGGCGACTGATGACCTCAGAAGTTGAGTCGCATAGTGTTCAGAGCCATTTGAACCATTTTGCACTTATTAACATGTTACTGTCCACATCTCAAAAATCCGCATCGCGTGGGATATAGTAAGACACCAATCTGTCACTGTGAATGGAAGGTTCGGCTGATGATGTGGGTTTCAGGTAAAGAGAGACTGCAGACAATTAGACTGTGAACTGCAAATAGTTGTAAGTAACCAAAATTTGTGGGCTACAGTTGATATGGCTGCGCTTCGAATACCTAAAAGTCAAGTGCTTAACTTTCAATCTATAAGATCAACTAGATGCTGTAAATATCAAAATTATATCAACAGACACAAGAATGGTCTCCTCCATTATAGGTAATGATAGGCACATATGCTATTGCCACCCACATTGGTATGCGCAGATTCGAGGATTACCAAGGCACGCACACAACGGTGTGGGCAGTATAGAATAGCGCAGCAACAATGCATTTAGAAGTAGGTACTACTGCACTCAGTCGAAATACCTCGAATAAGGGGAGGATTTTCTGTTGATAATGCAACATTAAAGCGATTCTTTACATTGCATTTTGTATTACCGTTTACTATTGCAGCTATGTAACATATTTAATAATGTAAGTCGGAAATTATTCGCTTGGAACTTGAGTTAATTCCTTTTATTTTAAGTTATTTTCAATTGATTCTTATTTTCAATATTCTGTTTTATTTCTACTTTAAGACTACCAGTGGTTGCTATTAACATAATTTATTACTATACCAGCTAGAACATAATGACCACCCACACACTATTGATATAAAACTGTCCAGGCGATAGCGGTGTCACCTGTCGAGGAATGACTGCGTCTGCTATCGGTGAGCGTGCTGTCGGTGTGTAGAATGGGGAAGGCGCGCGATCTATCCAAGTTTGACCGAGGGCAGATTGTGATGGCCTGCAGGCTCGGTACGAGCATTTCAGAAACTGTACAACTTGGCGGGTGTTCTAGGAATGCAATGGTAAGTGTCAAAACGTGGCGAATCCAAAGTGAAACCACGGCCACACGTCGTGGAGCTGGGCGGCCACCCCTCACTACAGATGCCGGATGTCGTAGACTGGGCGAACTGGTTAAATGGGACAGACGGCATACTGTGGCAGAACTAACATCTTACTTTATTGCTGGGCAAAAAACAAGTGTGTCTGAACACACAGTGCACCGAACACTCCTAACAATGAGCCTCCACAGCCGTCGACCCTTCCATGTGCCAGTCTTAACACCACAACCTCGGCAACTGCGACTGTAATGGGCACGCAGCCATCGGCACTGGACCTTGGCGCAGTGAGACAGCGGGCATCGCCCGATGATTTCCTATACCTTCTTCACCAGGTCGACGGAAGGACGCGAATCTGTCGTCTTCAAGGCAAACAGCTCCTTGACACCTTTACTGCGGGGCAGAGGCAACCTGGAGGCCTCATTATGCTCTGGGGAACATTCACATGGGCACCCATGGATCCAGTGGAGCTCGAGCAATGCAAGGCACCATGACGACCAAGGAGTATCATGCACTGTTTGCAGACCACCTGACGGCAGTGGCATATTTCAACAAGATAATGCGCCATGGGGAATTAGGTGACTTGTGTGGAATCAACGTTCGATACCACAACACTTGTTAGGTTATATACATATACAGAGTGAGTCACCTAACGTTACCGCTGGATATATTTCGTAAACCTCATCAAATACTGACGCATCGATTCCACAGACCGAACGTGAGGAGAGGGACTAGTGTAACTGGTTAATACAAACCATAAAAAAAATGCACAGAAGTATGTTTTTTAACACAAACCTACGTTTTTTTAAATGGAACCCCGTTAGTTTTGTTAGCACATCTGAACATATAAACAAATACGTAATCAGTGCTGTTTGTTGCATTGTAAAATGTTAATTACACCCGGAGATATTGTAACCTAAAGTTGACGCTTGAGTACCACTCCTCCGCTGTTCGATCGTGTGTATCGGAGAGCACCGAATTACGTAGGGATCCAAAGGGAGCGGTGATGGGCCTTAGGTACAGAAGAGACTGGAACAGCACATTACGTCCACATGCTAACACCTTTTTATTGGTCTTTTTCACTGACGCACATGTACATTACCATGAGAGGTGAGGTACATGTACACAAGTGGTTTCCGTTTTCAATTACGGAGTGGAATAGAGTGTGTCCCGACATGTCAGGCCAGTAGATGTTCAATGTCATGGCCATCATTTGCTGCATACAATTGCAGTCTCTGGCGTAATGAATGTCGTACACGCCGCAGTACATCTGGTGTAATGTCGCCGCAGGCTGCCACAATACGTTGTTTCACATCGTCTGGGGTTGTAGGCACATCACGGTACACATTCTACACTCCTGGAAATGGAAAAAAGAACACATTGACACCGGTGTGTCAGACCCACCATACTTGCTCCGGACACAGCGAGAGGGCTGTACAAGCAATGATCACACGCACGACACACCAGGAACCGTGGTGTTGGCCGTCGAATGGCGCTAGCTGCGCAGCATTTGTGCACCGCCGCCGTCAGTGTCAGCCAGTTTGCCGTGGCATACGGAGCTCCATCGCAGTCTTTAACACTGGTAGCATGCCGCGACAGCGTGGACGTGAACCGTATGTGCAGTTGACGGACTTTGAGCGAGGGCGTATAGTGGGCATGCGGGAGGCCGGGTGGACGTACCGCCGAATTGCTCAACACGTGGGGCGTGAGGTCTCCACAGTACATCGATGTTGTCGCCAGTGGTCGGCGGAAGGTGCACGTGCCCGTCGACCTGGGACCGGACCGCAGCGACGCACGGATGCACGCCAAGACCGTAGGATCCTACGCAGCGCCTTAGGGGACCGCACCGCCACTTCCCAGCAAATTAGGGACACTGTTGCTCCTGGGGTATCGGCGAGGACCATTCGCAACCGTCTCCATGAAGCTGGGCTACGGTCCCGCACACCGTTAGGCCGTCTTCCGCTCACGCCCCAACATCGTGCAGCCCGCCTCCAGTGGTGTCGCGACAGGCGTGAATGGAGGGACGAATGGAGACGTGTCGTCTTCAGCGATGAGAGTCGCTTCTGCCTTGGTGCCAATGATGGTCGTATGCGTGTTTGGCGCCGTGCAGGTGAGCGCCACAATCAGGACTGCATACGACCGAGGCACACAGGGCCATCACCCGGCATCATGGTGTGGGGAGCGATCTCCTACACGGGCCGTACACCACTGGTGATCGTCGAGGGGACACTGAATAGTGCACGGTACATCCAAACCGTCATCGAACCCATCGTTCTACCATTCCTAGACCGGCAAGGGAACTTGCTGTTCCAACAGGACAATGCACGTCCGCATGTATCCCGTGCCACCCAACGTGCTCTAGAAGGTGTAAGTCAACTACCCTCTCTACGATCGTCTCCATGGGAGAATAGCAGCCTGCATTGCTGCGAAAGGTATATACACACTGTACTAGTGCCGACATTGTGCATGCTCTGTTGCCTGTGTCTATGTGCCTGTGGTTCTGTCAGTGTGATCATGTGATGTATCTGACTCCAGGAATGTGTCAATAAAGTTTCCCCTTCCTGGGACAATGAATTCACGGTGTTCTTATTTCAATTTCCAGGAGTGTACTTTAACGTAGCCCACATAAAGAAGTCCAGAGGTGTAAGATCAGGAGAACGGGCTGGTCAATCTATGCGTCCTCCACGTCCTATGAAACGCCCGTCGAACGTGTACCTCACCCCTCATGGTAATGTACATGTGCGTCAGTGAATAAGACCAATAAAAAGGTTTTAGCATGTGGACGTAATGTGCTGTTTCAGTCTCTTCTGTACCTAAGGTCCATCACCGTTCCCTTTGGATCCCTACGTAATTCGGTGCTCTCCGATACATACGATCGAACAGCGGAGGAGTGGTACTCAAGCGTCAACTTTAGGTTACAATATCTCCGGGTCTAATTAATATTTTACAATGCAACAAACGGCACTGATTACGTATTTGTTTATATGTTGAGATGTGCTAACAAAACTAACGGGGTTCCATTTAAAAAAACGTAGGTTTGTGTTAAAAAACATACTTCCGTGCATTTTTTTGTGGTTTGTATTAACCAGTTACACTAGTCCCTCTCCTCACGTTCGGTCTGTGGAATCGATGCGTCAGTATTTGATGTGGTTTACGAAATATATCAAGCGGTAATGTTAGGTGACTCACCCTGTATATATATATATATATATATATATATATATACCAAAGTCGCAGTTCGATTTTTAGTTTTAGATATATCCAAACAGAAAAAAAGCTAATAAAAATAAGAGATGGAAAATTCGGAAATCTGAAATTTTACTTAGTTTTTAGGTAGTGTAAGTATTGTTGCCTCTGGAAACTAAAAATCGAACTGCCACTTTGGCTTTTAGTAGCTGTGAGCCAGATACCAGTAAAATTATAGTATTTTGTAGTTCAGTTTGTTCCTCTAGTAGCGGTGACAGAGAGAACATTTATTATACAGCTACACTCTGGATAATGGATGTCGGAATTAGTTGCGGAATGCAGAACAATTTTAATCACGGGCAAAGTGGAAAAATGCCCCATTCGATCCCGTAATTTAATCAGCGAACACGGCTGCTGTTAGGGCTTCAGAAACCAAATGAGGACCGAAGAGCGAAGAGGTGTGGGACAGAAAACGAAGTGCAGCAGGGCAGGGGAAAGTGCACACTGGCCGGCTTTGTAAACAGCAGAGCGCCGCCGTTTAACGGGCGTCAGAGGTTGCGGACTGGGGACGGTGGACCGCGCACCCCCCAGCAGAGGTGTGGCGCGGACAATGCGGCGCCCCCCGCCGGGCAGATTAGGGAATTCAAAGGGCGGCACGCGGCGCCCCGCGAGCTGTTTTGACAAGGGTGCCCTCCCGACCTGATTACATCTGAACTGCTGTCGGGCTGCGCGTTGACGCGATAAGTGAGGGACGCAGGCGGCGGCGGCGGCGACAGCGGGAGCGCCGTTTGTTCGCCACAAAGTCGGCGGGCTGCCCAGCGACCGGACTGCGAGGTCTCGGGGCTGGCCGCCGGGGAGTGGGGACTGGGGTCGCACAGGGAGGTGGGGGGAACAGCGGGCAGGAGCAGCGGGGTTGCCACCCACCATCTGGCATCCAGGCGTGTCTCCACCACCCACTGACCTCCGCAAAGACATCTGTGCGCGCTTAAAGCATCGTCTGTACGAATGCACACGTATGAGACATTCTGACGCACAATATACAGGGTCGCCCATTGATAGTGACCGGGCCAAGTATCTCACGAAATAAGCGTCAAACGAAAAAACTACAAAGAACAAAACCTGTCTAGCTTGAAGGGGGAAACCAGATGGCGCTATGTTTCTCCCACTAGATGGCGCTGCCATAGGTCAAAGGGATATCAACTGCGTTTTTTAAAATAGGAGCCCCCTTCTTTTATTACATATTCGTGTAGTACGTAAAGAAATATGAATGTTTTAGTTGGACTACTTTTTTCGCTTTGTGACTGATGGCGCTGTAATAGTCACAAACGTATAAGTACGTGGTACCACGTAACATTCCGCCAGTGAGGATGGTATTTGCTTCGTGATACATTACCCGTGTTAAAATGGACCGTTTACCAATTGCGGAAAAGGTCGATATGGTGTTGATGTATGGTTGTTGTGATCAAAATGCCCAACGGGCGTGTGCCATGTATGCTGCTCGGTATCAAATGGTTCAAATGGCTCTGAGCACTATGGGACTCAACATCTTAGGTCATAAGTCCCCTAGAACTTAGATCTACTTAAACCTAACTAACCTAAGGACATCACACACACCACACACACCCATGCCCGAGGCAGGATTCGAACCTGCGACCGTAGCAGCCCCGCGGTTCCGGACTGCAGCGCCAGAACCGCTGTATGCTGCTCGGTATCCTGGACGACATCATCCAAGTGTCCGGACCGTTCGCCGGATAGTTACGTTATTTAAGGAAACAGGAAGTGTTCAGCCACATGTGAAACGTCAACCACGACCTGCAACAAATGATGATGCCCAAGTAGGTGTTTCAGCTGCTGTCGCGGCTAATCCGCACATCAGTAGCAGACAAATCGCGCGAGAATCGGGAATCTCAAAAACGTCGGTGTTGAGAATGCTACATCAACATCGATTGCACCCGTACCATATTTCTACGCACCAGGAATTGCATGGCGAAGACTTGAACGTCGTGTACAGTTCTGCCACTGGGCACAAGAGAAATTACGGGACGATAACAGATTCCTTGCACGCGTTCTGTTTAGCGACGATGCGTCATTCACCAACAGAGGTAACGTAAACCGGCATAATATGCACTATTGGGCAACGGAAAATCCACTTTGGCTGCGACAAGCGAACATCAGCGACCTTGGAGGGTTAATGTATGGTACGGCATTATGGGAGGAACGATAATTGGCCCCCATTTTATCGATGGTAATCTAAATGGTGCAACTTATGCTGATTTCCTACGGAATGTTCTACCGATGATACTACTAGCTGTTTCACTACATGACAGAATGGCGATGTACTTCCAACATGATGGATGTCCGGCACATACCTCACGTGCGGTTGAAGCGGTATTGAATAGCATATTTCATGATAGGTGGATTGGTCGTCGAAGCACCATACCATGGCCCGCACGTTCACCGGATCTGACGTCCCCGGATTTCTTTCTGTGGGGAAGGTTGAAGGATATTTGCTATCGTAATCCACCGACAACGCCTGACAACATACGTCAGCACATTGGCAATGCATGTGCGAACATTACGGAAGGCGAACTACTTGCTGTTGAGAGGAACGTCGTTACACGTATTGCCAAATGCATTGAGGTTGATGGACATCATTTTGAGCATTTATTGCATTAATGTGGTATTTAGAGGTAATCGCGGTGTAACAGTGAAAGGTCTCTGTTGGATTCCTTTCATGTTAATTACTTAAATATGTTGTCATTTACGGCATAAATTCCTCTTCTATTTTTACTGTGGTGTTTCTAACTATCTGGGAGGAGACTGAGCAGTGGAACGTGTTACTTTTACACATAAATAAGAACGATCTGTCACACTACTACACTTTAAAACACAGTTTATAAGTAATTCATGTCACACAGTCTCATACGGAACCTACATTCGCTTTCTCTTACATACTGTATATGATAAGATACTGTCATCCCCCTTCCCTTCTGTGTGAGAGGATGAATGAGCAAATGTATTTCTAGTTGTATGCTTGATGGTAGCAGACAAGCCTGTCTGCTAGAGAACAGTAGGACCAACGTCGGAACAGGTAGCTACACTTTCTAAAAGCAGAGAGGTTTCTATTCTTAGTATGGTCCTGTCCGTCCCTTGTCATGTTGGTATAGGAAGCTGCCTCTCTGGTCACTTCCGTTTGTATCTGTTAAGCACGCTCGGTAGGAGCCCAGGTCAGTCTGTCAGCGGCGAGCGTCTGAAGTGGTAAGATCTCCGGCTAACCGCGTGTCTGCTAAGTCTGTAGGACAATGGATTTCTTAAATTCAGCCTAACTGAAAATTTAATCACCTTTATTTCAGGTTTAGCTTTAAAATATCTAACGTTATCTTAAATTGCAACGCAGTGTAATTCGAGTGTGAAGTTCGGAATATCTTCCTGTAGTTGCTTTGTCACTACTTTGTGAGTAAAGTGGAACCACGTGTTGGTCAGTAACTCTAACTAAGATCATCAATCTTAAATGCGAATGTGCATGAGATTATAATGTCTCATCTTGATAATATTTTTCAATATAGCAACTTTTCTTTATGTTCAACCCACGTGGGGTGTACTTTGTGAGACCAGTACCACGTGCTTATACAGTTGTTTGACCCATCAGGTTAATAGTAAGACGATAGTAACCAGTTCGAGGTTTTTCTTTTGTAAATTGCGTTTCAATGTAATTTATTTTAATTATCAAAATTATTGTGGAGTTGCACTCTTTGTGTAAACCAAGTTGACCACGTGAAGCATGTGGTGTAAGCATCAAAGTAGTCCTCAGCTACTCTTTTCGGGAAGATTTCACAGAGAGTTAGTATGAATTTAGTATACCAGTGTGTGGTAATTTCATGACGGACAGGATTCTGCTACGAACGTAACTTCTTTGGGTGAAAATTGAATCAGTTGGTTTTGGTTAATTTCCTCTTGGATATGTTTCAACGTTCTTCGTGTGTTATTTTATGAATGCAGTGTTGTATGTAGTCTTCCAATCTTGGTTCCCTATTTGATGTGTTCCGTAAGATTACAAACTCACATTTTCACAAACCTAAATAAGGCATCAATTTAGTAATGAATGAAGTTTGATATGCTGAAATTTTAACGGAACAATGATCAATGTTAAAATAAATATCCAAATATAAACTGATTTATTTCTTTCTATTTAAATGGTCTTTATATATATATATATATATATATATATATATATATATATATATATATATATATATATATATATATCACCGGTTATCGTAAGATGAGTACTAAAAGCTTATAATTAATGTTAGTCTGGTTGGGAATTTGGGAATTTGGTAAGCTAGTCTGGATACCTGCTGAAACAGTTGCGCAGTAATGTAAGGTTAACTTCCCTAGATAGCTCACGGATTTTAACCCGCTTTTATTATCTTGAACATCAGCACCGCTTTCAGAACAAATTAAAGCAACAACATTACAAGAGCATGTGCTCTCAGAAATGGTAAGTTCACAAAGGTACATGTATCACATTGGAACAACCGAAATAAAATGTTCAAATGTACCTACGTTGTATATTTTAATTTAAAGAACCTACCTGTTACCAATTGTTCGTCTAAAATTGTGACCCATATGTTTGTGACTATTACAGCGCCATCTATCACAAACCGGGAAACGTGGTCCAACTTTAACATTCATTTCTTTCAGGAGTGCTAGTTCTGCATGGTTCGCAGAAGAGCTTCTGTAAAGTTTGGAAGGTAGGAGACAGGATACTGGCAGAAGTAAAGCTGTGAGTACCGGACGTGAGTCGTGCTTCGGTAGCTCAGATGGTAGAGCAGTTGCCCGCGAAAGGCAAAGGTCCCGAGTTCGAGTCTCGGTCGGGCACACAGTTTTAATCTGCCAGGAAGTTTTAACATTCATGTTTCTTTACGTACTACACGAATATGTAATAATAAATGGGTGTTCCTATTTTAGAAAACGCAGTTGATATCCGTTTGACCTATGGCTGCGCCATCTAGCGGGCCAACAATAGCGCCATCTGGTTTCCCCCTTCAAGCTAGACAAGTTTCGTTCTTTGTAGTTTATTTCGTTTGACGCTTATTTCGTGAGACATTAGGCCCGGTGACTATCAAAAAAATGGTTCAAATGGCTCTGAGCACTATGGGACTCAACTGCTGAGGTCATTAGTCCCCTAGAACTTAGAACTAGTTAAACCTAACTAACCTAAGGGCATCACAAACATCCATGCCCGAGGCAGGATTCGAACCTGCGGCCGTAGCGGTCTTGCGGTTCCAGACTGCAGCGCCTTTAACCGCACGGCCACTTCGGCCGGCCCGGTGACTATCAATCGACCACCCTGTATACTATAGAAATGACATTCCCTTAGAGTTAATGAGATCCTAGGGAGAAAAAGCAATGACGAATCTGTTCTACCTCTTATGCAGAACGTATCAGAAAGGCGAAATTCTAAAGATAATGATGATGTTTGGTTTATGGGGCGCTCAACCGCGCCCTTATCAGCGCCCATACAAAATCTCAACCTTTGTTCAGTCCAATCTCGTCTCTTTTATGAACGATAAAGAAAGGATGAGGATAACACAAACACCCAGGCATCTCGAGGCAGATGAAAATCCCTGACCCTGCCGGGAATCGAACCCAGGACCCTGTGCTCGGGAAGCGAGAACGCGACCGCGAGACCACGAGGTGGGGACTCAATTCCAAAGAAGGCTGATGCTAACATGTGGATATTACTGAACTAATCATCATCATCTTCATCATCATCATCATCCGCTTCCTTCCTATTGTCTTCTCTGAAATTACAAACAAGATCAACCCAATATTTTCTAACGTCTTCCAGTATCTCCTTTTCTCTTTCCGCTTGTAGTTCAGCATCTATGTCCTGACATGCACGTGAGGTGTCGTCACCAATTTTCACGGTACTTGTGAATTTTTTGACTTGTGTCTACAACATCGCTACAGCACGGAAGCACACTAACAAACGTGTACGAAAAGGCCGCGGGCAGAATCACTGTTTTGGAGGGGGAGTCTTGGTGCTCTGTTCCTACTTGAGTTAAGTTAGTTACATGTTCAACAGCTCATTTCTTTTGTCGAAATGATGTAGAATGAGTCAGATTACACGACAGGTATACATGATCGGTGTCACCACTAATGAACACATTATCATGCAACTACACTTAAAACATTTTTTTTTACTAGCAACCAGTTTTTAAGTGGAAATTTGTCAATGGAGTTGAGAGTTTTCCAAAAGAAATAGTTTTAAGTTGGATTTAAAACTTGCGTCGCTACCTGTCAGACATTTTATGTTATTGGGCAATTGATGTTATTGCTGCACATTGAAGTTTTCTCTGAGCCACTGGCAGTTTTAACAATGGGTAATAGAGGTAAAAAGATTTTGGTTTATCCCAGTACACCGACGGGTTGTATAGACATTCGAATATCTGTCTTACTAGAGCTACGTTACAGTTGACCCTATATTAAGCAAGGTTTGATCAACTAATCCAACCCGACGCCGAGGCAAATTGTGAGAATTGAATAATTCTTTTTGCAAAAGATCTTAACTGGGCTGAAATTAATGCTCAACAAGTGGCAACATTTGTATGTGCACCTCTCGGATTTTACTACTAAAAAGATTCACCCTCGTTCGGAATTTCCATGCAAAAACACCCTTAAACAACTCCGAACTAGAACGAGACTGTTTGTTGAAATTTGGCTCACCGGTAAATAGAATCATGGTCTACGATATATTTTAACCGTTCGAAAAATATTTTTCTTCGTTTGGACTTTTCTCGCATAAAAAAACATGTTTCTCTGAGAGGTTATTGAAGTGCGCCACTTCTATACTTTAACCTAGAGCGAATGGATATAGTCAAAACCAAACTTTTTTTATCCAAGGAACTTTATCAGTTGTCAATACACGATGGTTTAAAGTCGAACGAAATGTTGTGTGAAAAATTACTTTTTACGAATTTATGATAACGGTTTAAAGTGAATCCAATAAATAAGAAATGTATTCTTACTATAAAAATGAAAACTCTCTTTCAAAAATCTAGTGGCATTAGGATTTTCCAAGTTATTTGGGAGATTTTTCCGCACGCAGCTTCTGTCTTTCAAACTTATGGGAATTGACTGAAATTTTCTAAGATGGTAGATTGCCATATACAATTAATGGTCGTCATGTGTTTTGTGGAAGCTTTATACATACCGTGTAGCCATCCAAATTTGTGCATAAAATGCGCGTAAAATCCCGTTTTACGCGAATCGCACGTGCTGAGTCGGTTTAAAGTGATACAGGTAATAGAAATATATTCATATGGTAATTATAAGAACCGGATGCATAAACTTTTCTGAGTTCGGTTTTTACCTGCGAAAAATCACGCGTTTGCACATGAAACCGTGTTTCACAAAAATGCGTTAATTTTAAGCACTGCATTTGGATATAATTAAAAAACTAGTTATTACAGTTGATTATCGTTTCATTGTTTATACATTAAAGATTGTAGTCACCAGTGGCTTAAAGGCATCGAAAAATCTTTGCCCGTTCAAAAGAATGCGTGTACCAAACAAGAATTATCGCCAGATCTGTACAAAATGATACACTGTTTTCATTTAAAGCTTTGTCGATGACAAGCGGAAAGTTTCACTAACCCGAATATTGCTATAAAAATAACTGACAGAAAAATGTTCACCCAACTCTGACCAACAGAAAATCTTTTACTGTGTTTTCCTCAAAAACTACAAAGCTCTCGAGCAGAAAATTTATTTTCGAAAAACACTACCTGAGATCGTCAATTTCGGTGCAGGATTAAAAAACTGATGGTACTGTGTTGTGGACATATTGTTTCACAGTTCCGCTTATTTCAGTCAGTCATACTCATACCTAATTCGGATTGGTTGTTGCAACATTTGGCGCCAAAATTATTCACGCGTATTTTGCTAGGGGCAGTTTCGTAATTTTCAATTTTTACTCTGCATACAACGACAAGAATTTTGAGATGAGAAAAAGTAACATGATGTATGAGTTTTAATAGTTTATTTGTTGTGCGAATCGTTTCAGCTTGCAAGATAGTAAGCTTTTAAGTAAATTTGTCTGTGTAAATAGTCGTATCATAAGTTCATTTACGTAGCATAAAATATGTACAAACATTATTGGAACAAACTTCACACAGTTTGTAATATTTCGTTCGGTGTCGTATTTATGTTTGCTATTCATTTGATTCACTGTATCAAGTGATTATGGCTATTTTTCATACGCCTGCGTTTATAGTCTCATGCATATACGAATAAAATGTGTGTAACTACAAAATAAAAAAAATTTAAGAACAATAAGAAAATAAATAAAATAAAAATTAGAAATATAAAGAAAAATAACAAAATATTAAAAACATGAAAACATTAAAAAATAAAAAGTAAAACAAAACACCTCCCGTGGGCATGCGACCCAGACGTGGTGGTGAGGCTTGTGAGCTCTGAGGATACAGTAGTCTATACTAGAGATTCAGCCATACCAGGCAATAACAGTAGAGGAGTAAGACAAACGAATAGCCAACTCAAGCAACCTGTTTAGAAAGACAAAAGAAAAACTTATACCCGATCAGTAGTCGCCCGAGCCAACAAAAATCTACGTCGGTTGCCAAGATTTCTGATCTAATGTCAATATTATGTTAAAGTTGCTAACCAGAATGAAAAATGCTCCATCATAGCACAAGAAAGGCCTGGGCAGATTTAGGGATGTAAAAGAAGGTATTAGCTCTTCGACTTATCTGTCAGCTTCGAAGACATTTAAATCAAAACGTTTTAACATATTCATGCTTCTTACGAGTTAACCGTATTTCTCCAGCGCAGTCACTGGTGCTGTGCCCAGAATCCAGAACATTCGCCAGCCTTAGTAAACAGTTTATTATACAGTACGCCTGAAGAGCACACATGTAGCAGCTGAAGAAGTTTTTGTGGGGGCATAAAAATTGCGTTGGACGGAGGAGGGGGGTGGAGGGGGAAGGTGGGGGCGATGGTAAAACAGTTTTTTGATCTGGGTGAGGGGCTGATTTTTTGTCCCTATGGGGACCACTTCTCCCACAAACCCACCCCTTGTTACACGTATGGTGAGTGGTGTAAGGGCAACTGAACAAAATTTATGTACTTCTACACATTCACGTGCATCCACAATAAGAAGTATCCGAGAGTGGGGGTGTATCTACAGTAGGAAGTATCCCAGAGTGGGGATGCATGAATCCCAAACTTTAATGACACTTTGTGTTATATTGCCCGACATGACGGGATGACATGTGTCATGTTATATGACGTCATGTCACGTTACTTTGTTTGACACGATGTGCAAGGTGCCGGGGCTAGCAGTGTATTTAACACTAAATTCTTCTCGAATTTTCATATGGAGATGATACTCTAAGCCCCCCCTTATCTATCTCCAACTTTTGCTGTTGCACATGGATTAAGAAGAAACACGAACTGACTGTAATCGACCCTGCAAGTGGAGTAGAAAAGAGTTTGGCACCTGCAATAATTTAATTGGACAGAAATTAAGGAAAGTTTCATTAACATAGTGAGAAATGACAGGGTTGCTCTACCGATTAACAGAATGAAAGTTGTCCAAAATAACAATTTGATTTATTATGACCAAACTCACAATAGTAAACAAAACACATGAGACATTTACAATACATCAAATTGGATACTCAAATAAATGCTGTGAATGTGAGGTTGTCCATAAACTAGATTGTGACATTTATGACCAATTGGTATGTGGAGCCAATTCCTTGCAACTCAAATCTTAAGAGAAACACCCAGCCAACCCAACATTAATTGCTGCTACAGTAGTGAGAACTCAGGCAATGAGCATCCAAGACAGAACCACATAAGAAAAGACAGGAACAGGCGCGCTCTGTTGAGCTCTGATTATCACCTAGGAAAATCCCTAATCTGCCAGTGCTGCGGACATACATTACCAAGCTGTCTTCTTAACTGCAAGAACACGATCTGGCGTACTGGAGGTGGTGGCTGGTTGCTTCGACGTCCCACCGTGGTGATGATAATGTCGCGAGTATAGCCAGAAACAAATTATCCTGGTCTGGTTGTTCCAGACTAAAGACTATCTAGCAATACAAATGCGCCTCTGAGGGAGACGAGGAAGGCTCGCCACACAATCACTGACGGTACAGTGATTGATTTTAACAAGCGAAGTCACACAGTAACTCCGATACAGTCAACTTTAGCCAAAACTGCTCAAGACAGACAACATAGGCCGCTTGTACGCAGAACGCTCAATTGCCAACTGTACTCAGAAAGTTACATTGAAGTCGAAAATTCAGCAACTTCGTCAAACAGTTACAATCAAGTAAAAGTAAATTAGACAGCCAACGGAAGGCAGGCTGTCCAGAGCAGCGAGAGCTCAGTCTTGTAACCTACTCCGACCGAAAGGCGAGAGCCGACCCTCTCAAGAGCACCCGTACAAACCGAACACAGAATATTCCCGCCCCCACGACAGTGGCCATGGTTAAACGTTCCAATCAGCAACTCGAAAACCGGTGGAAAATTCCACTCTATTGCCAAAGCACTACCTTTCCACCAATGGAGATTCTTGGCGCAAGTTTCTTCGCCGATTTTGCTACGTCACGGAGCTATGCCCTGAGCAAGCCAATCACAGTTAAGATTTTGCAGAAAACGCGGGAATTTGCCCGCCAAGACTGCCTGGGAACACAAGTCATTCCCACGCCTCGCTGATAGCCCGCCAGAAACGGTTTTCACTAAGTTTCTGCAAAGTAACGGACTCTCTAGCCCAGCCGCCCCTTCCGGCCCATCTGGGCGTGTTGCTCCCACTCTTATGACAATGTCGGCGTCTGGAAAGCATTCACTCGACTCCCTCACACCCGTCGGCTTAACCCTTTGAAGCTCAGCAGAACTCGCCTGTCACGGGACCACCCGGGTGACGAGAGAGGCTGCGTGAGAAGTCCACGTGTGAAGGAATAGCAACTTTTCACTGCATGCAATTAGAGAGGAAAATCGAATTACTCAGAGTAAGACAGAAATATGAGAGGGGGCTCATGCCACCTCTCAGATGCATTATATTACATGGAATGGGTACTAATACTAACAAGTGAAAAAAGCGCTAAAATATCAAGATTGTTTGACTTAAACGTCTTTGAAGCTGCCAGGTAAGTCGAAAAGCTAGTTCCTTCCTTTAACATCCCTAATTCTGTTCAGGTCATTTTCGCCTGTTTACGCTGTGATAGGAGGATTTTTCATGCTAGGTTTAATTTCGTTCTAATATCTTCATTTGTAATCACGTTTCTTCTTTTGCAGTTCTTTGTTCCCCCTGCGATAGCACTGGAACTGGTATCACTTTATAGGACTACATGTTGATATTTTTCTACTTTGTGGAAGAATGTTTGTAAGTTTAATATGTACCGATTGCGAAATACTCAGATGCATTTTATACAGAAGAATGGAAAAACTGTTTGAATCCAGCTTCAGGGAAGATCAGTTTGGATTCCGAAGAAACGTAGACACACACGAGTCCATACTGACGGTACAAATTATCTTAGAAGCTAGACAAAGAAAGGCCAGTCTGCGTTCACAGCATTTTTGAATATGGAGAGATCTTTGGACAATCTTGACTACAATACACTATCTGAAGTTCCGAAGGTCGCAGAAGTGAAATACAGGGATCGAAAAGTTATCTACAACTTGTGCAGAAATCAGATTGCAGTTATAAAACCCAAGGACATGTAAGGGAACCAGCAGCTTAAAAGGGAATGAGACTCGTTGTAGCCTATCCCTGATGCTAGTCAGTCTGTACACTGGGCAAGCGTTAGAGGAAACTGAGGAAAAATTTGGACAGTGAAGAAGAACGAATAAAAGTGTTGCGGATTAGCGATGATGTCAGAGACGGCAACAGGTCCTGAAGCTGGAAAGATCGATAACGTCTTGAAAAGAGGTTGTGAGAAGAACACCGGCAACGCGAAAGAAGGTGATGGAATATAGTCGAATTAAATCAGGCGATTCTGAGGGAATAGGATTTGGAAATAGGCTACAAGGAGCAGTATATAAGTTTTGATATAGCGACAGCAAAACAAAATGACCGAAGTTGAGAGGATATAAAATGGAGGCTGTTTCCTGGTTATATCGAGAAAATGACTTCTGAACAAGAGAAATTTGTTACGTGTAATACAAACATAAACCATACGAAATCTTTTCTGAAGGAATTTATCTACAATGTAGCTCTGTACAGAAATGAAATTTGGACGATAAGTGAAGAGGAGCTTTGGGAATGTAGTGCTACCGTAAAATGTTGAAATTTAGATGAATAAATCAAATAACCAATAGGAAAGTACTGTATCGCAATTAGGAAAATAGAAATATATAATTTGACTAAAAGAAGGGTTGAGAAGATAGAACACATTTTTAGGTATCAAGGAACTGTCAGTTTGGTGTTGTAGGGAGGGATGGGGAGTTAGTGGTAGAGAGGTGTAAAAATTGTGGTGGGAAACAATGGTGTGAATACGACAAGCACGTTCAAATGAATGTCGGCTGCGGTAGTTGTGCAGAAATGTGGAGACTTATTCAGGAGAGACAAGAGTGGAGAGCTCCATCAAACCTGCCTTCTGACTGAGGACTACAACGACATCGATAACAACACACTGATATATAACGAACAGTTATTATTAATACCTATGTGAAGAATGGACTCATATTATACGATAAATGGTGCTCCATTACACGGAGTTTCAGAACGAGTCATCTGATTACACATTACCACATATTCTACATGAATGAATATAGAACCTTGTAATAGATTTCAAATTACACACAGAAATCAAAATTTCGCCATGGAGACAACTATAAGACAGCGTTTCATGTTGTTGTTAGTAGGAGTCTCCATTGCTCGTTCATTACATAACATGCATTGTGTCGAGATAGCAAAAACGTAGTGTTCTGCATTGTCCGTTCCACTAGATGCAAATGTTTTACGACTGTGTGCCGTGATTGTCTATCTACATCTACAGTTATATAAATACTCTGCAAGTGACAATACGGTGCATGGCGGAGGATACCATCCACCACTACTGGTCACTCGCTTTCCTGTTCCAGTTGCAAATGGAGTGTGGTAGAAACGACCATCTATACGCTTCCGTACGAGCACTGAGTTCTCTTACCTTGTTTTCGCCGTCTTTGCGCGAAGCTATCGTTGGCGGCGGTACAATCATTTTGCAGTCAGCCGCAAATGCAGGTTCTCTAAATTTTCTGAATAGTGATACGCGAAAAGTACGTCATTTCACCGCCAGGGATTCCCGTTGAGTTCACGAAACATCTCTCTAATACTCGCGTGTTGATCGAAACCTTTCGGTAACAAATGTAGCTGCACGCTTATAATCTCCTTCGACGTTTTCCTTTAATCTTACCTGATATGGATCACAAGGATACAGGCAATACTCAAGAATACGTGGAGGCTACCTATGACAGTTCTGTGTAAAAAGGTAAGGACATCCGTGTGCCTTCCTGTGATTTTCTATTAGGTAGTCGAGACAGGATAGTGCTGCAACAGACGAGGGTGCAGTCTACTGAATTTAATGATTTAAGAGATTTTAGTGTTTCAGTGACTATGAAACTATAGTTAGTTAAAATGTGTAGCATCATCACTATAACCTGCAAATATTTAAGTTGTGTTAGTTCAATGAACTAATTTTACGTACTCCAACCAAACGAGTAGAATTCCAACAAGATTTCAGCAGCACACAGAAGCAGACAACGTATTGGATGATGAGGTAGCTGATCATGTCCATGAAGTGGGCAATGAAGTGCAGCACGACTCGATCCTTCATTTAATCCTAATGAAGTAGACAATTCTCTGAATCAGAATGGTGAACCTGAGTCGGATATTACTCAGGCAGGTGTATGTGTGTGTGGCTCAATCCACTCACACTGTTACTGCTACCACAAGAACAGTAACAGTAAATCCTTTAACCAGCGGAGACTGGTTCAGTGAATTGTTTAGAAGACTTGAATTACACGAGCAGGGAAAGGAAAGGGAAAGAGAAAAACGGGAGTAGAAACAAGAAAGGGAAAGGGGAAAATGCGAGCAGGATAAAGAAAGGGAAAAATTAGAAACAGAGAAAGAATGTGACAAAAAAAAAAAAACCCTAATGGGATAGTCTAACGTCACAATTAACTACAATTCTAGAGAATAAAAACCAGACTTTTGCTTATAATCTAGGCGAGGGTATGCAAGAGATAATGCCCAAAGTCAGCCTGATGGAGGCATATAAGGGCCTATCGGAATCAGGTGAACAATTAACGGAGGAGCTTAAAAATGTCAAACCCTCACAAATAGTTTACGTCAACAAGTAGAACAAGTAACCAGTAAATTAAATCAGTTACAATTAAAACAACAGGAGCAGATAAACGAACAAATGAAGGTGCACACTGACAAACGTGACAAAAATATCGAATAGTGGTTGGATCAGAAAGATGAATAAATAGCAACACACTTAAAGACAGCGGTATAGTCTACAATTTCCACAGCAACTATGGAAGCTGCTTTTGGAAGTGGTCAGTCGGACACTGAGCTTAGAACTGAATTACAAAGCATTAGGCAATCCTCATAGGACGATTTGCCAGAGTGGAGGCGAGAAACGTCATCTCGCACAGCCCGTATTGAACGAGCACACGTGTTCGCGAGTAACAGTGGAGCTGACGTCACGCCACAGCGTAAGCAATAAGGAAATGAAGCGAGGCATTAATTTAGGCCGGTATCTGACTTTCAGGACGCACAAATCCATGGTACAGGAAATGAGTCTATTCTAGTGGACGATCGAGTCAGCAGAAAAGCTTGTTCGAGCATTTAAATGCTGTAGAATTTCATAAAATACAGGCAGTTCGCGAACTTCTGCCACGAGAAGCGTACAATTCATCCAGTAATATTTATTAAACGTTTTGAGTACGTTTTGCCGAAAGTATGATAAGAGAATGGGAAAATACAGTATGTAAACCACCTATGTAGTACGTGATTCCGCTCTCTGGACTTTGGAAACTGCTTGAAACATGCAGTACATTACAACAGTTTGAAAAGGCATTCCTTGCGAAGTTCTGGAGTCCTTGCATACAGAAAAGGCTTCGTAGAGAAGTATACAATCCAGAACCATACAACCTGAAAAAGGGAACTATGCGAAATATCATAGAGAAGTAGATAAACAAGACTCGGTACTGGGATGAGCCCGTGTCTTTAAGAGACGTACTTCGGAATTTGAAGACACGATTACCCAGGTCAGTAGAGGAACAATTGGTTCATGCATCCAGTACAGAACCAGAACGATTTCTAGCAACACTAGTTTCTGTCCACATGATATATGAGGATGCACGAAAAGAAAACGGCAATAGCGGCCGCTACTCGTCTAAAAGTAATAACAAAGGTCATTCCAATGGCAACAGTAATGGTAGCAGAAGGAGAAACGTTTATCACAATCGTAATAATCGAAGTAGTTACGATCAAAATTCTGACAGTAAAGGACATAAGCGATATAATAATAATAATAATAAATGCAGTTCAAAGGTGACGCGAACAACAATAATCGCAAGCGCGAAAGTGAAGCGATGAAGAGTCCGAGGCATGGCTACCAACAGTCGAACGCGACAAAATACAGCTCAGACCGTTGGCCAAACAAAATGACACGGCCTTCCGATACAAAATGGCGGACACTTAAAAATCAAAATGAGAATGATCAACGCCAACACTCACGACAGAATAACACGGAATGATGCAACAACTGGGAACAGAGAGTACGCGTTATAGAAGTGCTTGATGAGAGCCAGACCGGCGTGTCAATTTCGGTAAACTAAACATGACCACGCCATGCCTTGCGGTGGTAGTCAGGGCGCTGAGTGCAGGCAACGAGAACAACATACGTGGACATGATATCAGAGATGAATTATGCTAGGAGCCAGAACAATGTAAGCTTGTTAGTACCGCTAACTGCCCAGTAACTGTGAATGTGTACACAAATGCGACGGCCAGTGTTCTGGATCACAGTTTATATAAAGAGATGTGGAAGGGAAATGCAGCACCACTGCCAACCCTACCTGTTCAAGGATTTAGGTCATACATGCTACGGCACGAAATGTGAATTACCAAACGCAGGTTGAACTAACCATAGAAAATTATGCAATAAACGGCACGTTCCTGATTGTAAAAGGTTTATCAGTCTATAACACTGCCGTCCGCTACTGTTATTCCATAATCTCAAATCTGGAGGAAAATTGTATCACGTAATTATTAGTCAAAGCAATTATAGTTTAAAGAAGCAGAGCAGTGTTACCCTCTGGAAGGAATTTTGTTACGTCGATCGTGATGCACCTAACGGAAGTGGCTTATCAGAAGGGAAAGTCAGAATTACGTTAATGTTTAAACGGTAACAAACAAAATTTACCTATCCACACTGTACAAATTATAAGGAAAACGGTCGCCAGCCTAATTAGGCATTAGAATGTGTAACGTTCCTATTCAAGAAAATGGATATGAGTAACTTTAATGGACAAACACAACCTATACGTTGCCACACGAGAGTGCAATCAACTCTAGCACAAGCATATGTTAACTTTAAGGTTGGCGCTGACAGTCAGAGCAGAGCAAACAATTTGCCTAAGTACAACAGATACTGACACACACTATTGTCTTCATTGCTTAGTCAAACAGGATGGTCTCAACAATATTACTCTTAATTTTCACCATAGAATCATAAATTGGACATAGGTAAAGTCTCTCTCAGCTAAATACCTTTCTACTTAGAATAAAATTTAAATGAAATGCACTGACAAACACTTTCTCACTGATCTATGACTGAAAGCAGTTACTGTAATCATAACAAATGGCCTATCTATCAAATGTTTCCTACTAGTGAGCACAATAAACAAACTGTAGGTCCTATTACACTAATGATATGCACTTTCCTATACACATGGATTCCTTATTGTAGCAAACATTTACGTAATTCTGACTTTCCCTTCCGATAAGCCACTTCCGTTAGGTACATTACGGTCAACATAACAAAATTCATTCCAGAGGGTAACACTGCTCTGCTTCTTTATACTATAATTGCATTGACTAATAATTACGTGATAAAATTTGCCTCCAGCTTTGAGGTTATGGTATAACAGTAGCGGACAGTAGTGTTGTAAGTCCTCTGCGTCCTTGGATAAGACTTCTTCCTGGAGGGACGGGCAACAGTTGTCCTCTCTTCAGGTATGTGCTCTTTCGACAATTACAGGACACAAGGTAGAAGTGGAATTGATACGAGAGGATGCCACACACGCCAAATATTATCGGAGTATGAATGTAAAGTACCTTGACACAGTCTCCAATCGAAGACGTACTGGACATTATCGGAAGACAACTCCAGCGTCATCTAGGACCAACATTACCATCCCTGTACTGATCGACCAAGTGCAACAGGGTTGGAACTCCATCCTATAGTCTGACATCTGGCACCTGTACAGCACAAACATCTGGACGCTTGCGTTCAACATTCTGGCGGTTACACCGGTTATTAATGTACCAGCATCTCACATTTGCATTTGCAGTGGCTTATCTCGCGCTTACCTTAACCTATGATCTTCCAACGTTACTCACTTAAAAATGTACCTAGACAAATGTATTCCCAAATTTTTTTTTTTAGTGTAGCTATTTCTTTCCGCCGGTGTATTTATGAATGTGTATGACCATATTACCTGAAAACGACTACAGGTTTTTATCTATCAGTGGTTGTCAAATGATTGATGCTGAAGATATCAACTTACCTTAAAGTCGCATCATTCCTGGTCGCATCTATGGACTCGTATTCTTGACTGTTGTGGACTTCAGAGACAGCTTGCAGTATCCGCTGGAAGGGGACGCTGTGACATGATGGTCGTGATATCTGTTATAAGCGGTTTGTGGTCGGAAAGTACTAAGCTGGCTTAAGAGCCGACCAGTTTCCCATGGAGGCGTGTGTTTTCCAGCAGTTGTCGTCAATAAACTCGCGACAATTCCTTGCAGGAAACAGCACCTTCCAGAGCAGCTCTATTAGCGGCAGGAGGAATTCACCATTGTGGTCTTGAGGCTGATCGCCTAAAAGGGCTAAAAGTTAAAACATGTCTCTGTGTTACTTATCTATCATGCTCAAGAAGGTTAGTATTACAATATTGAAAGCCTACAAGAAGTCGAAATTGCTCTCCTGTGCGAGGACGCAGATTTCTGTGTATTCATTTCTCGGTTTTGCTTGCACGTGTTGCTGTTTAGTGAGCCAGGCAGAAAAGGATCTCTCGCAATGGACGGTGGGGGCACTAGCTACCCTCGGTGATATTTAACGGACAAGGTGAACTGATTGAGGTCTGTTTAGAGCCAATAAATTACGCTTCTTCTCATAAAAATTTGAAGTGCCAAGTTCCTGTGTTGTTTTTGATCAGCTGAAATTGAACTGTAATCCTTTACTTCAATGTTTTAAAGAGATCATCGTTAAGCTGCTAGGTGCCAGCTAGAGGCGGATTGGATCTTGCATTATACTCAGAGAAGTTAAGTAGCTACTGGCCTTTTGATTGACGCTATCCCCCGTTTGAAACTGAGACAAGTGAGTGGTGAGTATCACTTACATTTGTTTTAAATTTCGCAGAAATATGTTGTCCAATTAGTCTTGCGCACTGCACTTGGCTAAAGGCGCGTACACTTAGGCCAAAGAAAGCCAACGAAGGGCAGTTACTGGATTCGGTCGAACGTTGATCGCCAGTGCATTAGTGTTCGGCTTCTCATCAGTACCAAACTAAGGGCTTGGGGCCAAAGGACTCGGGCATGTGGAATAGCAGTTGGCCCTGATAACTTTCTGACGTTTCTCCCGTCTTGTTATTTTTATAA
Source organism: Schistocerca piceifrons (assembly GCF_021461385.2). NCBI lineage: Eukaryota > Metazoa > Arthropoda > Insecta > Orthoptera > Acrididae > Schistocerca > Schistocerca piceifrons. Next base: position 46,475,979 of record NC_060139.1, on the reverse strand, counting down.
AGTAACGTTTTAATTGCAATTTCATCGACCGATGTTATGAGGAAAGAAGTGGATTTAGCAGTCGTCGCATGTGTATCATTTACTTTACTGAACAAAGCTGATCATCAGAAAAAGGAGAAGAAACGACGCTGATGGACGACCACTCTTTTAAAGAGTGGCGAGCGGTGTCGTGGGACAAAATTAATGTCTGAATTTCAACAGAAGCTATTCGTAATAATTTTTTCCCTGAAGAAAGCTACAGATTTCGAATTGTTATTGAATTGTGTGGGCCATAAAATTTCCAAAGATAACATGTCTTCTAGGAGAGCTGTACCTGCAACAGAAAGTTAATAGTCACTTCCTTCTTTGATTACTCCTCTTTGTCGTTCATGGCGAAAAGTTGTTAGTGCAGACATTGTTTCCTTTTTCAAATCGTGCGTATCACTTCCTAATATCTTAGTTATTCCTCTCCAAGCGTCTTATCTTTTCTGTACGTTTTTATAATCATAGTTTGTAGGAACTATAGACATTCCCGTTCGCGATAAAACTCTATCAACTTTAACATTCTCTCCGTATTTAACTCTACACTCCAGAATTTTTAAACTCAATAAATACACACCCTTAGCAATAGCAGGCGTTGACTGCAGGAGAAACAGTAAGAGTTCAAATTAAGTTTTTCGGGTCAGCCAAAAATCGCCCGCAGTATTTTTATTGAGTTCTTTCGCTCTATAACAGTCAACTACGGTACTATAAACTGCAAATTTTATAGTTTCTGACGATGCTCTTGTTAAATTAAGGAGCGAAACCTGCCAATAAATGATACGAACTTCGACTTGTGGCTGTTCTGAGAAAATTAAATATACACCCGTTCTAGAGACACAACAAATCGCTACTGAAGCTACGAACATTCTACTTGGCGTCCACACTTAGAGAGGAATCCCAACGACAACCAACCGCCAGCGTTTTTATATTACCGCCAGGAGACAATTGCAGCCAAAGGCAACCGCTTCGTTGGCTCATATTGGCGCCTGTACACACTAAGCATATCTCGGCCAACGAAGCAGTTGGCTGTCGTTCGTTGGCCATCGTTGTCTGGTGTGTATGCGCTATAAGATAGCGTGGTATCTGGGCAAGACCGTGAGTGGTGTTCTGTGCGACGCTACGGAAGTTCAGAAGAGTAAACGAAATGAACGTTTCGTACTAATTATTTTGAAGTTCCGTTGAACGAACAACAGTGTTCATAACATAACATTATTTATGGTGTGTTTAAAACAGCATCAATAAATTTACTGAGGTAAGAAGGCTCAAGGAATCAACTTTAACTTGTATACTACTATTTATTGTATTTGCTGTGACATATATGCGTATTATTTCATATCTGGTACATTGTTACATCTAAGAAAACAACAGAAATACACTCTTTGCCTCACTAAATACATAAAGACGCAGTTTGTGCTGGGTTGCAAAATAAGTTAATATTCTGGATGTCACAGTTACTTATAAATGCGTGAAAGCTAGGTTTTCTATGTCTCTTCACGCATCTTTTCGGTGAGACTTTTACCGAGAAATGGGAGAGCTGCTCTTACTTTTAATGTCTCACAGACGTCACTGCTAACAATTACCACAGCAAAATTATACAATTATTCCCTCGTCCAAAAAAAGAACATAGATGTATGGGGTAAGTACCGAAGCAAACCAATTTCAGTCAAAAGCTGCGAAACGAAGAAGTCGCATAGCGAAGACTTCACTTTCCTGTCAAATGCGTGGAAGATGCTTTAGACGAAGGACAATGAGAAAATATATTTTTCACTTATGGCAACGAAATGTTTCTCTTTCTTTGTATGTACGTTCTGCGTATTATTGTAAACCTATCATTATGCGATAGATTACATTTTCACTTTCCGTTAACGGGTGGATTCTAGGAAAATGGCTGATTATATGCTACTGCACTAGTTCTTATTGTTCAAATTTGATCTTCACAGAGTCTGTGGGAAAATTTTGTGCGTTGCTGAAGACTGTTTCTAGGTTACACCATGAAGAATTGTCTTTGAACATTTCTTCGTATATTTTTGAGAAGTATTAGGCAACTTTCTTCAAATGTCCAGCAGTTGAGGGTTTAGATCATTTCAGTGCGCATCTGTTACCTACTAAGTCAAACCAAAAACTTGAGATATGAAGTTCATCTTCTGCAGGAAGAAAGTATAAGGAACTTATTTCAACAAAGACTCACACAGGAATTACAAATGATTGAAACCAAAGACAATATTGAAGAAGAATGGCAAAGAAAAAACGGCAATGTTGAAAATAATTAACGAGGTGCTAGGGAAAAGTAAAGTATCAGACCGGAAAAGTGGTCTAAAAAGATGGAATACAGAAATAGCTGACAATATTAAAGAAAAAAGTTCTTAAAACGCCTATTTAAACACGAACAAATAAAGCCTAGAAAATATATAAACAGTAAAGAAATAAAACAAAGAATTTAATAAAAAGGTGCCATAGTGAATCCTGGGCAAGTTTCATTCCTAATGTTAAACATGAAATTCACAGACGACGTAACATAGCGTTTAAACTTATGAAGCAAATGAATAAAATGGAGAAACGTACTGAAAACATTAATATAACAACAGGAAAGTATTGGATACACCACTGCAGAAATTTGTGGTATGATGAAGATAATGAAGAAAGTTATTCTATAAAAATTTAGGCACCGTACCTCTGTAGATCAAACAGACATAACAGAATTAAAAGCAGCCAGAAATATAACAAGAAGTAGAAAAGCTACTGGCCTAGACGATATTAATGCTGAATTAATCAAATATGGATGAACCATTTTAGGATTTTACTTCCTACATGAACCATGGACCTTGCCGTTGGTGGGGAGGCTTGCGTGCCTCAGCGATACAGATAGCCGTACCGTAGGTGCAACCACAACGGAGGGGTATCTGTTGAGAGGCCAGACAAACGTGTGGTTCCTGAAGAGGGGCAGCAGCCTTTTCAGTAGTTGCAAGGGCAACAGTCTGGATGATTGACTGATCTGGCCTTGTAACAATAACCAAAACGGCCTTGCTGTGCTGGTACTGCGAACGGCTGAAAGCAAGGGGAAACTACAGCCGTAATTTTTCCCGAGGGCATGCTGCTTTACTGTATGATTACATGATGATGGCGTCCTCTTGGGTAAAATATTCCGGAGGTAAAATAGTCCCCCATTCGGATCTCCGGGCGGGGACTACTCAAGAGGATGTCGTTATCAGGAGAAAGAAAACTGGCGTTCTACGGATCGGAGCGTGGAATGTCAGATCCCTTAATCGGGCAGGTAGGTTAGAAAATTTAAAAAGGGAAATGGATAGGTTGAAGTTAGATATAGTGGGAATTAGTGAAGTTCGGTGGCAGGAGGAACAAGACTTCTGGTCAGGTGACTACAGGGTTATAAACACAAAATCAAATAGGGGTAATGCAGGAGTAGGTTTAATAATGAATAGGAAAATAGGAATGCGGGTAAGCTACTACAAACAGCATAGTGAACGCATTATTGTGGCCAAGATAGATACGAAGCCCACGCCTACTACAGTAGTACAAGTTTATATGCCAACTAGCTCTGCAGATGACGAAGAAATTGAAGAAATGTATGATGAAATAAAAGAAATTATTCAGATTGTGAAGGGAGACGAAAATTTAATAGTCATGGGTGACTGGAATTCGAGTGTAGGAAAAGGGAGAGAAGGAAACATAGTAGGTGAATATGGATTGGGGGACAGAAATGAAAGAGGAAGCCGCCTGGTCGAATTTTGCACAGAGCACAACATAATCATAACTAACACTTGGTTTAAGAATCATGAAAGAAGGTTGTATACATGGAAGAACCCTGGAGATACTAAAAGGTATCAGATAGATTATATAATGGTAAGACAGAGATTTAGGAACCAGGTTTTAAATTGTAAGACATTTCCAGGGGCAGATGTGGACTCTGACCACAATCTATTGGTTATGACCTGTAGATTAAAACTGAAGAAACTGCAAAAAGGTGGGAATTTAAGGAGATGGGACCTGGATAAACTAAAAGAACCAGAGGTTGTACAGAGATTCAGGGAGAGCATAAGGGAGCAATTGACAGGAATGGGGGAAATAAATACAGTAGAAGAAGAATGGGTAGCTTTGAAGGATGAAGTAGTGAAGGCAGCAGAGGATCAAGTAGGTAAAAAGACGAGGGCTAGTAGAAATCCTTGGGTAACAGAAGAAATATTGAATTTAATTGATGAAAGGAGAAAATATAAAAATGCAGTAAGTGAAACAGGCAAAAAGGAATACAAACGTCTCAAAAATGAGATCGACAGGAAGTGCAAAATGGCTAAGCAGGGATGGCTAGAGGACAAATGTAAGGATGTAGAGGCCTATCTCACTAGGGGTAAGATAGATACCGCCTACAGGAAAATTAAAGAGGCCTTTGGAGATAAGAGAACGACTTGTATGAATATCAAGAGCTCAGATGGAAACCCAGTTCTAAGCAAAGAAGGGAAAGCAGAAAGGTGGAAGGAGTATATAGAGGGTCTACACAAGGGCGATGTACTTGAGGACAATATTATGGAAATGGAAGAGGATGTAGATGAAGATGAAATGGGAGATATGATACTGCGTGAAGAGTTTGACAGAGCACTGAAAGATCTGAGTCGAAACAAGGCCCCCGGAGTAGACAATATTCCATTGGAACTACTGACGGCCGTGGGAGAGCCAGTCCTGACAAAAATCTATCATCTGGTGAGCAAGATGTATGAAACAGGCGAAATACCCTCAGACTTCAAGAAGAATATAATAATTCCAATCCCAAAGAAAGCAGGTGTTGACAGATGTGAAAATTACAGAACTATCAGCTTGATAAGTCACAGCTGCAAAATACTAACACGAATTCTTTACAGACGAATGGAAAAACTAGTAGAAGCCAACCTCGGGGAAGATCAGTTTGGATTCCGTAGAAACACTGGAACACGTGAGGCAATACTGACCTTACGACTTATCTTAGAAGAAAGATTAAGGAAAGGCAAACCTACGTTTCTAGCATTTGTAGACTTAGAGAAAGCTTTTGACAATGTTGACTGGAATACTCTCTTTCAAATTCTAAAGGTGGCAGGGGTAAAATACAGGGAGCGAAAAGCTATTTACAATTTGTACAGAAACCAGATGGCAGTTATAAGAGTCGAGGGACATGAAAGGGAAGCAGTGGTTGGGAAGGGAGTAAGACAGGGTTGTAGCCTCTCCCCGATGTTGTTCAATCTGTATATTGAGCAAGCAGTAAAGGAAACAAAAGAAATATTCGGAGTAGGTAAAAAAATTCATGGAGAAGAAATAAAAACTTTGAGGTTCGCCGATGACATTGTAATTCTGTCAGAGACAGCAAAGGACTTGGAAGAGCAGTTGAATGGAATGGACAGTGTCTTGAAAGGAGGATATAAGATGAACATCAACAAAAGCAAAACAAGGATAATGGAATGTAGTCTAATTAAGTCGGGTGATGCTGAGGGAATTAGATTAGGAAATGAGGCACTTAAAGTAGTAAAGGAGTTTTGCTATTTGGGGAGCAAAATAACTGATGATGGTCGAAGTAGAGAGGATATAAAATGTAGGCTGGCAATGGCAAGGAAAGCGTTTCTGAAGAAGAGAAATTTGTTAACATCCAGTATTGATTTAAGTGTCAGGAAGTCATTTCTGAAAGTATTCGTATGGAGTGTAGCCATGTATGGAAGTGAAACATGGACGATAAATAGTTTGGACAAGAAGAGAATAGAAGCTTTCGAAATGTGGTGCTACAGAAGAATGCTGAAGATTAGATGGGTAGATCACATAACTAATGAGGAAGTATTGAATAGGATTGGGGAGAAGAGAAGTTTGTGGCACAACTTGACCAGAAGAAGGGATCGGTTGGTAGGACATGTTCTGAGGCATCAAGGGATCACCAATTTAGTATTGAAGGGCAGCGTGGAGGGTAAAAATCGTAGAGGGAGACCAAGAGATGAATACACTAAGCAGATTCAGAAGGATGTAGGTTGCAGTAGGTACTGGGAGGTGAAAAAGCTTGCACAGGATAGAGTAGCATGGAGAGCTGCATCAAACCAGTCTCAGGACTGAAGACCACAACAACAACAATTTTAAAATATGTTTTGGAAGCATTGTCTGCACCTGAAGAATACAGTTAAAATAATTTCTAAATTTAAAACAGGTAGTAGAAGGACTAAGTATACTAAATGTAGGAAAAATTCCTAATCAAAGGCTGCAAGCTATAGCTGATGTAATAATCTCAGAAGAACAGTCAGGTTTCAGAAAGCGACAGCAAGTCAGATTATTGAGAAAAGTCAGGAATTTGGCTTAGAAACGCATTTAGCATTTACTGATTTTGAGAAAGGTTTTGATAAGGAAAAAAGACCCATTTTGTGAAAAATATTGAAAGTAGAAGGTTTTCCTAGACATCTTATTAATACCAAAAAAGTCTGTATGCAAATGGTTACAAGTTCAGGTTCGAAAATGTCAGATGAAATTTTAATAAATCAGAGTATTCGACAATGCTGCTAACACCAGCTTCATTTAGTTTATGTATTGATGACCTAGTTCTGGAGTGGAAAGATGAAATACACTTAGTAATTAAAATAGGATCTAGCCGACCATTAAGTACTCCGTTATATGCTGATGAGCAGATAATTACACAGAAAACCGAAGATAATTTAAAAGAAGCAGTACATAGATCGAGCCAAAATGCAATACATTACAACCTACCTACACCTGCAAATAAGACAAATATAATGACTTTCAAAGGAAAGAATCCAGTTAGATCGAATATTAATAAATGAGAAAATTTCAGAACAAGTATCCCTGGCAATTATCTATGACAGAGACATTGAGAATGTTTGTAAATATCAAAGTATCTGCGGAGCAATTGGTAGAAATTTGGATAGAAAAACATGAAAAGAAACAGAAATGAAATTCTATAAAGTTATGGCTCTACCTATTCTTGTGTATGGTTCTGAATCATTGACACTGTAAGTAGGCTGTTTAGGTTTTTTCATTGGTAACGCCACCTCTGTATGAAAATCACTGGCTGTGCTGTGGGCAGTCTGTGTCTGCTTTGCATTGTTGTAATACTCGCCATTGTAGTGTTGGGCAGCGGCAGCTGGCTGTGAACAGCGCGTAGCGTTGCGCAGTTGGAGGTGAGCCGCCAGCAGTGGTGAATGTGGGGAGAGAGATGGCGGAGATTTGTAATTTGTCATGAACTGATATATATATTAAGACTTGTGATGATATTAAGGTAAATACATTGTTTGTTCTCTATTAATATCTTTCATTTGCTAACTATCCCTATCAGTAGTTAGTGCCTTCCATAGTTTGAATCTTTTATTTAGCTGGCAGTAGTGGCGCTCGCTGTATTGCAGTAGCTTGAGCAGCGAAGATTTTTGTGAGGTAAGTGATTTGTGAGAGGTATAGTTTAATGTTAGTCAGGGCCATTCTTTTGCAGGGATCTTTGATAGTCAGATTGCGTTGCGCTAAAAATATTGTGTGTCAGTTTAAGCACAGTCATGCATAAATAGTACAAAATGGGACGTTTCATATGTCGACCCTTAGCCTAGGATACCTCACTGGAATCTTCTGATTTTTTTCTTGTAGTTTGTGCAATTAGTGTAGATTTTGTTTATTGCTAGCGCGTAATTATAGAGAGAATTTCCTTTGTAGTTGCAGTCTTTCATTGTGGTACAGTAAAACAGTTGTAGCATGCATGCAGTTTTACACCAAGTATTTCTCAGCAGCGCGTGCAATTAACTAGATATTTTTTCAGTGTTATGTTAATGTGTTCTCTTATTTTTGCTCTTCAAATTGTGCTTTTCTGTGTTGTCGTGTGAAATATTGTGACAATAATGGCGTGTGAAAAACGTAATACTAGGCTCCAAAGTAAACTGAGAAATGACAGTGAAGATGAAAGCAGTGTGTTAGCGCCGCAGAGTAATGAATTAACAGACATTCAAAGTAGTAATTTGGTAACTGTGCATAGGGAAATGGAGCGGGCGGCAAACAATGGCGTGGACAGTGAAACAATTAGTGAAGAGCGACGCATTATCGAACGATCGGTCGGCAACAGCTCGCCTCAGGAATCCGAAATGACAGGAAACAATCTCGCAAATACTGTAGATTCAGGTTTTGGTTCCTCACCGTTTTCTCAAATAAGTCAAGACACATTTTCTGCTTGTCAAAATGTGAATGTTGCCGGTGCAAATTCACTGCCGAAAAGCACTGAGGAACATTTTCCAGACACCAGTGCATTGTTATTACAATTAATACAGCAAATGGGACAAACACAGCAAAAGCTTCAAAAGTTAGACACAATGGAACAAAATCTTCGAAAGTTAGACACAGTGGAACAAAATCTCAAAAAGTTAGACACAGTGGAACAAAATCTTAAAAAGTTAGACTCATTGGAACAAACTCTTGAACAAACACGTGAAGACTTAACTACTGAGTTACATAACATTGAATCGAAATGTCAAAAAGTCTGAAATGACGTAAAAACACAAATTTGTGAGCATTTTCAACCTATTTTTTCGTGGCATGAAAATGCATTACAGAATCACGAAGCAGCCATAAAAGAACTGCAAATTATTGTTCATGAAAATCATGAGACCTTGCAAGCTAAATTTGACTCAGTTGCATCTACCGATTCGGTTACGCAACTTGCAAAAACTCAGGATAACTTAAAGGACACAGTAGATTCGATTTCAACACAAATGGACACTCTGAAACTTGGTTCAGAAAAACACACTGAGGAAATGTGTTCATTATCAGAGAAAGTAGTTCAACTTTCGGATCAGCTAAATAATTTATCTACGAAGGTAGATGATAATCTGAATGACGCAAAACCGGTAGTCTTTAATGACACAGAACAGAGCGAACAAATTAGGAAACTGAAACAAAATCTGAATCAAATTGATACGCAACACCAAAGAGAAATCCGGGAAGTACAAGTTCAGCTGACACAGGTAATACATGAATTACGTATTTCAGAAGACACTCGCGCTCCAACACGGGAAGAGGAACTTAGAAATACGCAAAAGCCACAAAATAATAACACAGGGCATTTCGGTAATTATGAAAGAAATTGGCAAGGTACACCGAATTCTGAGATGGAACCGCCGACACGACGTAACTATGACCGAGATGCTACTCGCAGACACGATGATTTTGACTATAAGCTGTTCATTACTACACGTAAATTCAAAACGTTTAAGAATTCTGCCAACGACATTCATCCACAAGCGTGGCTCCATCAATTCTCTCATTGTTTCCCTCCCAACTGGTCATTGGAGCACAGGTTAGAATTTATGTGTGGCTACTTAGAGAATGAACCAGGTGTAAGAATGCGATCGGTCATTCACGATTGTCACAGTGAAGGAGATTTTTATCATGCCTTCCTCTCAGCGTATTGGTCTCAAGCTACACAAGACCGTGTAAAACATAGCATCATGATGATGAAACACTTTGAACAATCTGAATTTTCCAGTCTTGTCAAATATTTTGAAGACATGTTGCATAAGAATCAATATCTATCAAACCCATACAGCCCCTCAGAACTCATCCGCATTTGCTTACTCAAATTGCCTGAACATTTACGACATATTATTTTAGCAGGACGCTGCAAAGATGACATTGAAGCATTTCAGGGTCTGTTACAAGAACTGGAAATTGACACTGACAATCGGGGAACGCGGAAACAGGAGCACAACAATTACAGGTCACATCTGTCACAATTCCACGATGAAAGAAATAATAACTGGACACGACAAGGCTATTCTCACAACACATATCGTGACCAAAACAGACACCACCCGTATGACAACCGTTGGCAGAGTAGTAATAATTACAGGGAAAGATCACCTCTCCGCAGTAATGACTATCACAGAGACAATCAGAGAAACAGACAATATGGGAACCAAAATAATTATTATCAAGGGAGACAGAATAACTTCAGACGCAACGGTCCAGCGCGCAGTTACGATTCAGGGAGAAATTCTCCACCACGTGACCGACAAGAAAGATACTATCAAATCTACCGACATGACGACAGACGATATGATCGTAACGACAGACCTGAATTGCATCAGAACTGGCGAGATTTAAACAGAGCAGGGCCCTCTCGAGGAGGTGAATTTGTAGAAGTTAGGTCTCCAAATCCCAATAACGACGCGCGCCAACAAAGAGACAATAGGCAATGACTCACACCGCTGGCAGCCACAAAACATACTTATGAACCTGACGACGCAGCTGCCGTAGCTAGTAATTACGTAAAAATGGAAGACATTAGGGACATCTTACTCCAGGAACACGACATAAAACATAACAACATTGCATATCCTGTGATTCACATTACAGTAAATGACATAAAATTTACGGCAGTACTTGACTCTGGCAGTCCCATTTCAGTAATCAGTGAAACAGCCTTTAGCAAATGCAACAAATCGAACGATTGCCCCACACTTCCTTTACGTAAGATTAAATTACAAGGTGCAATCTTTGGAAAAAGTGTAGATGTACGCCAACAAACCAACTTAGAATTCTTTTGTCAAAGCTACAGCTTCTCTATGAACTTTCTTATTGTTCCATTATTGTCGACGGAAATTATACTGGGAGTAGACTTTTTAAATGAATACAAAGCAATCTTAAGCTTTCACGATGCTGAAATAAGTTTAGAAAAAGAAGGTAAGTCAGTAGCTTTGAAATTTGAAGATTGGCTCTCAAACCATGACGAGGAAATTAATCGGCTTTACCTTCTGTTAGACAACAGTTCGGAATTTTCGACGGAACTTGACACTAACAATAACTCTGCAAGTACTGACAGGGATGACATCGACGGCATATTTGAAATTAATGAGTTAATTCAGAATAAAATTCAAGCAATTGAGAATTGTAATGACACTGATAGGCAGGACCTTTTTGAAATTTTACAAGCACATTCCACAGTTTTTACTCACAAAACAGGAACAATCAAGGGATTTCAATACCAATTTCGTGTTCGTGAGCATACTAAATTTTGTGTTAGACCATACGTAATTCCAGCACATTATAGGGACCGTGTTAGAACAGAAATACAATCTATGCTTGACGAGGGCATTATTGAGCCTGCAGTAAGCTCATACAACAATCCGTTACATGTTGTTGAGAAGAAAAATGGATCGATCAGACTTGTCTTAGATTCGAGACAAATCAATACTATCATTATTCCTGAAACAGACAGGCCGCAGACGATGGAAGAACTTCTTCAAAATTTTAATGGTGTAAAAGTGTTGTCTTCCATTGATCTCAGATCCAGCTTTTATCAGATCGAGCTTCATCCTGAATGCAGAAAATACACAGCTTTCCTTTGTTTCGGCGTTTGTTATCAGTTTCGGAAACTTCCCTTTGGTTTGAACATTTCTTCGGCAGCATTCATTCGTGGGTTAAATTCCATATTACCTGAGTTCTTAAAACGTCACATCACCTTATATGTGGACGATATTCTGATAGCAGAAGCTTCATGGGAACAACATAATCGCATTCTCAACAGTTTGTTACATATTTTTGCAGAATCTGGAATTACAGTTAACTTGGAAAAGTCTGAATTCGGTAGGACAAAAGTGAAGTTTTTGGGACATATTATTTCTTCTGAAGGCATTCAGCCGGATCCTGAAAAGTTAGAAGCAATCAGAGCCATTCCAGTTCCATCTACAAAAAGACAAGTCCGCAGTTTTCTAGGTCTCGTAAATGTTTACCGTCGTTTTCTGAATATGCAAATTCCTGTTACACCAAAACTTTGTTCTCTCACTGGAAAAAATACTATTTGGAACTGGGACGAACAAGCACAATTGGAATTCAATTCTTTGAAAGAAGCGTTACTTCACGCGCCAATCTTAGCTCATCCAGATCTGTCACAAGATTTCTGCCTTAGCACGGATTCTTCTAAAGTCGGTCTTGGTGCCCATTTATTTCAAGAAGCCATAGAAAATGACACTACCGTACAGAAAACCATTGCTTTTGCTAGCCGAGTGCTAACAAAATCTGAAAAAAATTATTCCGTTACTGAATTAGAAGCTTTAGCTATCGTTTGGGCATTTAACAAATTCCGTTTCTTTCTTTCTGGTAAGCACGTAAAAGTATACAGTGATCATCGTGCATTACAATTTCTTATGTCCTCAAAATTAAATCATGACAGGTTAAAACGTTGGGCATTGTTTCTGCAAGAATTCCGCTTCACAATAGTCTACATTCCCGGCAAGGAGAACATTGTTGCGGACGCACTGTCACGCGCACCGGCTGGGCTTGAGAAAAGTAACACAGAAGGCAACCTCGAGAAAAATTTCAGTATTCTTTACATTCAGAAAGTCGCCTTTGAAAACTTCATCACCACATCTTTAAAGGACATTGCTCATGAACAAGATAAAGATCCGATTTGGAAAGACATCAAGAGCAAATGGCATGAAAAGACACACACACAGATTCGGCATTATGATCTGGTTAGAAACAACATACTGTTCAAACGCTGCACTGTTGATGACAAGCTATGGGTACTTTGCATTCCTGACGATTTTGTTAATAAGCTCATTTGGTACATTCATTTCAGCTACGCACATTTTGGTCCACGAAAATGTTATCATATTCTTCGAACGACTTGTTATTTTAACAATATGGAAAAAAGAATTCGAAGAGTCTTGTCTATTTGTAAACTTTGTCAAAAGGCGAAACCATCTACTGTCTCACATCGTGCTCCGTTGTTTCCTATCATTCCTTCTAAATTAAAAGAATTTGCTGCTGTTGATCTCTTGGGACCGCTTGTCAGAACATCTAATGGATTTCGTACGTTGTAGTCGCTGTTGAACTTACTTCAAAATTTGTTTCTTTCACACCGTTACGTAAAGCCACTGGACGGTCTGTATCCAACGCCTTTGTTAAAAATTTCTTACGTGAAGTTGGACACGTTAGTAAAGTCATTTCAGATAACGGACCGCAATTCAGATCTGCTGTTTGGTCACGCATGCTTCGCAACCATAAAATCAAACCTGTTTTTATTTCATTGTACTCACCACATTGTAACCCGTCTGAACGGATTATGAATGAAATCAATAAGCTTTGCAGACTTTATTGTCACAGAAAGCATCAGCATTGGGACAGATATTTACACTTATTTCAAAATGTGCTGAATGAAATGCCTCATGATTCCACTGCTTTACCACCTACTCTTGTACTAAAGAATGAAGAACCACCGAACAGAATCAGAGAGCTTGTACCTTTCCCAAATACACGTAAACTTCGACACAAAGACATAATTGATTTGGCTCTTAAAAATATAAAATCTGCAGCAGACAAAAGGAGAAAACTACACGGTAAAGCAAATGCAAAGAAATTGTATATTGGTCAGAAAGTTCTCATTAAAGCTCATTCATTGTCACATAAGAAGAAACACTTGAGTCACAAATTCTTTCTAGTTTACAATGGACCTTACAGAATCCGACGTATACCACATGATAATTGTGTTGAAGTTGAAACTCTGCGTACTAGGAAGAGTAAAGGTTTACACCACATTTCACATGTAAAACCATTTATTGACAGATAATCTGTCTTTTAACTTTGTCTTTGCCATAAAACGTTTCACTTCACGTTACTAGTATGCTTTAGAAACTGTTACCATGCAACAATGTTTGAAGTTAAATATCCAGCCAATAACCAAGAGAAATTATTTAAACAGAAATTACGAATGCATTGTTATTGTGGACAGACGACACAGTGTTATTGTGTGTGTGCATTCTTGCTTGTTTGTTGCACGATTACGTAACGACTATAAAGCTCACATACTTAGAACATTTACCAGTACTGCTAATGAGATTTTAATGCAACATTTTGGTTTACTTGAAAATACATTCCGGATTTAAAGTACTTTCTGTGAGATACCAGATGAGACAATAGTTAGTTTATGTGACAGCTACACGATTTTATCACGACGCTACTAATGAGTGACAATTTACAATGTTGATTTTGCGGTGTTTCTGTTTTATATCTGCACAGTTTTTCTGTATTATTCTGGAAAGTAAAACATGTTTTAGTAGTAACTTTTATGGTATAGCTACAAGGAGACAGCCTTTTCTGTAGCACAACAATACGTTACAGCACAGTACTTTCTTCATCACGGCAATAAGCGTAATAAGTATGATATCTATACGCAAAGCATTTCACTTTCTTTATCATGAGGTCAGTACATTGACTTCTGCAGAACTTAGCTTTCGGAGGACGATAACTACGACACTTCCACAGAGATTATGTTGCAACAAGACGCACATTTAGCGCTACAGGACACGTATTTGAGTGATCAATTTTGTACTAAAAACATTTATTTTCAAAGATATTTGAAACACAATGATACAAAGTTTTTCCGTGATACATTTCATTCCATTGCAATAATCTGTAGCACCTGAGGGTATAATTACATTAATCCTCAGGGGGGTACATGCTTACTTTGTGTACCATGTGTGTGGCAACCACAAGGAACCCTAGCTAATATGGTATTTGCTTATACAACTTTACACATCGGTACCATATTTCTCTAACACACAATTTACACAGCTATCTGATCATTTAACTGAGAGAGACAAACATTTATTTTTACTACATCAGTGACACATGTTTACGTAATTACACCGTTGGATAACTTCACACTTACGAAATTGTATTTTGTCTGTGCTGTGTGAACTCTTCATATTTTTTTGGAACCATTGTGATACTATGAGAGCTTTGAATGATGTATTTGGTAAAGGGATTATGATTTTTAAAGTACGTTTGAGGCAGATGACACTTTTGACATGAGCAGAGAATTTTTTTAATTATTGGAGGAAGCTACGACGATTTTGAGATTTGACCGAGGTGTTATGATGTTATTTTTACGACGACGATGTGTATTATGCTGCTGAGGTATGTTTACGATTAATAGGCTGAGGCTATATGAGTTATTTGATTATGCTTCATATTTATAATGACGAAATATTGACGAGTGTTGATGGATACGTATATGTGTAATAAGGTAAGGAGTAATGAATAGTGGGTAGGGACTCTTGACTTGTGAAAAAGGATGTTGGAAACCAAGAATCGTACTTTAAGAGTTATGACATGTGTGAATCATGTGTGAATGTATCACAATGCCACTGAACATTTTTTGGACACTGTTATATTCATAGGATTTTGTTTCTACAGATTTGCAACGCTAATTCTTGACCTGTGAAATATTTTTATGTGAGGCTGTCACTGTAGCGGTAAATATTTCCGTAAGAAAGTTAAGTGACCACCTGCACGTAATGCGTCGCGGGCACCCAGCTGTGTCAGACGCCTGGAGAAAAAGCCATTATTGCGAGCCCTTTTCAGCGGCACACGTAGAAAAAAAAGGGGACGTGGGACGTGTCAAACACCTGGAGAACAAGCCATTAGGGTGTGCCTTTCATCGCTAATGCGACACCCTCGTTACTTGAAAACATATGATTACTCACACTTTGTGCTAATTACTGAAATGCTTATGAATGGATGGGAAATATTCGTACATCTGCACACCTGATTACGACAAGCGTCTTTCTACGAGAGTTGAGAGAATTTCTACTAACTTATGAAATGTCACATGACTATTGAATGATATTTTTATGCTTTGGTTTGCGTAACTGCTTATTTCATTTGATACCTGTTTTTCAGCTGTGTTGCAGCATTGCTTTTATAAAATGAAATGCATTTGCTAATGTGAACTCTTTCTGTCAACAGATCTATTAAATAATTATTTTATGATCCACATTCTTTAAAAAAAAGGAGCACTTGGAAAGGAAAGAACAATAAGAAGGAACTAATAACAGTAACACATAATTTTCTTTTCAAGTACTTGGTAATTTCTTTTGTAGAATAAATTGTGATGCATCACTCTAATGTTAAGATGTGACATAGGTATTAGACATGGCCATTTTAGTGTAATCTTTTTTCTGCTTGCGCTATATCATGTTTAGGTATAAGTTGCTGCTGTTTGCCAGGCATAGTGTTATTGAATTTGACTTTTGCTCATTTATGCTGCTAGCTTTGCCAATTTGCATTTTTTGCATTGCTGTTTATAATAATTGTTTTACGTGCTGCTGCATTGCCTCGTCCCTTAGTTTAGCATCTGAGCTCAGTAGATTTAAGTTAGCTTAAGAGGGTGTAGACTATATGAGAAACTGACTATGGAGAATAGGTAAAGAATGCATTGCGAAGTTATATAAAAAGGATTTGGGCCCAAATGAGTATTGTACAATCAGAAATAATTATTTTGAAAGAAATATGAACAGAATACAGAAAGCATGCTTGGATAAGATTTTTTTGGGGGAAGCAAAGGTTGAAATAAGACGAAAGATCTATAGAATGAAGTTTTGGGTTGGACTGCAGTACCAAATGTTACACTTAAAACGAACCCTGTCCTTTCCTATTGGTGTTATCCCACTGTGTGTTTGTGTACCCTTGTGTAGTTGTTTTCTTCCTGTCTCTGTGTAGTTTCATAGAATTTTTCCCTCTTTTAATATTAAGCTACATTCACTATGATGAGGAATACTGTTATCATCAAATATAATTGGCATTAATAATATGTTATTTACTTTGTAAAGATATTAGACATTACTCATTCTGTTTAAATGCTTATGTGTGAAGTTGATGTTTCGAAAGTTATTCTGATCTTTTATGTACGTACTCATGTCATAATTCCTGTAACACTGATGTCTATGTTAGTTCGATTCTTTTGTAAAGCCTGTACTACAAATGTTATCTGTATTGTTATGTTCTTTAATGATGTATTTTGTACCTTTGTTATTGTATTCTTCTGTTATAAAATTGTAATTGTCACCAGTTCATGATATTATTAACTTGTAAGTTACATTTCACTGCACACGTTTCTGTTGGTCATAGTATATGGACAATATGTGAGAAGTTGGGACTGTTAGTGTTTGCACATGTGTTAATAATTCCGCAAGGGACTGGATAACAGCATTGCTGGTTCTAAGGACATGTCAAACAAATTTTTTGTGAGTGGACAAGGGGTGGTTTATGGACTTGCTATATTCTCCGCAAGACTCTTCGATGGTGATTGTGCACCTGCACAGTCGCAACAGATGGCTGCTGGCCGTGTCTACAAGGACTACAGTAGGTCTACATCTTTGATGATTCATCAATACCATTATTTCTACAAGGACTGCAGTGGGGTCTGCACCTCTGGTGGCCCACCAATACCGTAATCTCTACCAGGACTACAGTGGGTCTGCTCTGTGATGACCTACCTACCAATATTCATCAAAACTTCGACTGACTCTGCAGTGGGTTTGCTCTGTTGTGGCCCATTACCTGTCAGCATGTCGAGAGTCAGCACTGACTTTCCGTTGGAAGGACAACACTACTTCTTCAAGACTGCATGGAAATCCACTACTTCCGTGTGCATTTTCTTCTACTGCTCAGACTTTGAGAAACACACTATTTTACTGTGATGAACAATGTGGACTGTCTTTATGGACTGTGGGAAATTTTTAGCTTTTGACCAACGTTGTATCAATAAGTGTGTGCATTTGATTTCTTTGTTATTGTAATTATGAAAAATTTTTTTCAATTCTGTATTGGCCACTGCCCAATCCTATTTGTAAAAATTTTTGTGGGGAGCATGGGGGCTATGTAAGTAGGCTGTTTAGGTTTTTTCATTGGTAACGCCACCTCTGAATGAAAATCACTGGCTGTGCTGTGGGCAGTCTGTGTCTGCTTTGCATTGTTGTAATACTCGCCATTGTAGTGTTGGGCAGCGGCAGCTGGCTGTGAACAGCGCGTAGCGTTGCGCAGTTGGAGGTGAGCCGCCAGCAGTGGTGAATGTGGGGAGAGAGATGGCGGAGATTTGTAATTTGTCATGAACTGATATATATATTAAGACTTGTGATGATATTAAGGTAAATACATTGTTTGTTCTCTATTAATATCTTTCATTTGCTAACTATCCCTATCAGTAGTTAGTGCCTTCCATAGTTTGAATCTTTTATTTAGCTGGCAGTAGTGGCGCTCGCTGTATTGCAGTAGCTTGAGCAGCGAAGATTTTTGTGAGGTAAGTGATTTGTGAGAGGTATAGTTTAATGTTAGTCAGGGCCATTCTTTTGCAGGGATCTTTGATAGTCAGACTGCGTTGCGCTAAAAATATTGTGTGTCAGTTTAAGCACAGTCATGCATAAATAGTACAAAAGGGGACGTTTCAACACTAACAAAAAACGAAAAATCACGTGTAAAAGTAGCAGGGATGAAGATCATAAGCAGTTTATGAGTCTGCAATAAAATGGATAAAATAAGGAATAAAATAATAAGGTGAGATTTAGAAATCTTCTCAGCCAGTGACAAGATAGAGTATAGAATGAAATTGATGGATGACGTTAGTAGAATGACAGAAAATAGATTGCCAAAAAAGATAATGAATTATTGGCTGACTGCAACGACCTCGTAAGAGATGAATGGGTGGATAATAGTGACCAGAACAGGTGATTTCGTGGAGGTAATTTAGTTCCATGCGCGTCACTATGCTGCAAATTAAAATACAATTCAGATGACATAATATTAGAGAGAGTCCGTTGAAGACACAGAATTGAACGGGCTCAGTTATTTCAGTTGCGTTTGCAACCAAGTGGACCTGAAATGTAAGTAACTGGTCAGTACAAAGATTCTGCAATTTAATGGTGACCGCTTTATTTCCTTTTCCTTTTTGACAGATCATTTGAAACAGAAATCCTTATTTTTATTTTAGTATTGGTGTTATCTGTTAGGTCCTCGTATCATAATCTCGGTCGCTAAGTGTTCGGGTATGACAGAATATATAATGTGACTAAAATCTCATAAGACACAGGAACGTATGATAAAAAAGGGCTTTTTTTTTTGGTGACCACTAAAGCTTTTGCTTGTTGCTTTCAGTAAATCGTATTGTAAACATAATACAAAAGTGGACAAATTAATTCTTATTTCATTAGAAAATGTAGTTGGAAAGATATGTGACTAACACTAAACAGGTAGCATCAGTCTTTTTTTTTCAGGTTTTTATGTTGCCCCTAAATACGAGGGCTATTCGGCAAGCAAGGTCCGATCGGGCTCGAAATAGGAACCACAGTGAAAACCCAATGAATCTTCACACAGATGTGTTCGGCAGTGACTCTAGTATGCCCGTCGACAGCATCACGTTGCCCTTTTCAATTCTGAGATCACAGTGAACGCGTAAAGATACCCTAGAACAATAATGTCTCCTGCCAAATAAGAAGGCCTAGTGGGAGATTTTGTCTAATGACAATTTTTGGCCACGCTGTGAATGATCAGTGAAGATGCTGTTGTACCGCTTTTGATGGGAAGTGTTTGATCATCCAAAATACAGACCACAAATAGCCCACGCCCCACGAGAAAAGCTAGATGTGACCTAGTTTTATAACTGTACGAATTTACACAGACCGAACAGATTTCCAATGCAGCTGATCTACACGAAATAAGTGGCGCAACAAGCTTAGAAAAGGGCAAGATGAAAATAAGGAGGACCAATTTTTAAAAGGTAAAAAAAAAAAAAAACCAGAGGAAAGAAATTCTCTAATAACAGATTTCTCTGTGGATGTTGTCTTTGTTTTTTGAGGCCTCTCTTCTACAGTTGCAGTTTTACAAGTAATATGCCACGTATTCCATTCTTTGTAAATTCGGACGAGACGCGCTTCGCCTCATTTAGAGCATATTCTGTTGTCGCGGTAGCAGTAAAGGTTTTGTTATGGTAGCCACTACTCGCCTCCTCCTTATCTACCATGTGGAGGAACCGGGTTCAGTTCCCAGTACTGGCAGGGATTAGTCTCTTGGTTTGGGTAGTGGAACGGGGTCCACTCAGCCTCGTGCCACCAGTCGAGAAGCTTTCTGAATAAGAAATGATGATGATTTTTTAGTTTGTGAGGGCGCTCAATAGCGTGGTTATCAGCGCCCGTACAAATTCGCTGTCTTTTCACTCTTCCGTACCACTATTTGCCGGAATGATGACGAAAATGATCTGAACAACCCAAACACCCAGTCATCGGGTGCAGAAAATCTCCCACCCGGCCGGGAATCTTACCAGTGATGCTGTAATCGAAAATCAGCAACCCTTGCCTCTAGACCACGAGCTGCGAACGATTAAACGAGAGGTAGCGACTCCAAAGTGTGCAAAACAAACGATATCGAGAGAGCAGTATGCTGACCTAATCTCCCTCCATACCATATCCGTATGACGCGAATGGCAGAGGATGGCACTGTGGTGGCTATGTCCAAATCGGCCCATCTGAGGACACAACCATGATATTTAGCCACCACTGAAGATGCCTTAAATACTGCGAAATGCGTTTAGTCCAAAGCAGGCTTAATTTCAGTAGTAAAAAATTTCTATATTAGTCTTAGATATTTTTGTTTTTCTTGACAGGTTGTGATGATTTTTTAATCTTTTGGCTTTAGCGGATTATGTAGAATGTTGTGGAGATTACACACCGTCACAAGCGTGCGAGGTGGCATGAACCCCCTCTCATATTCCTCTGAGTAATTCGATCTTCCACTCTAATTGCATGTGATGAAAGGTCGCAAATTCCTTCACATGCGGACTTCCCACACAGCGTCTCTCGTCACCCGGGTGGTCCGGTGACAGGCGGGCACTCCTGATCTTGAAAGGGTTAAGCCGATGGGTTTGAGGGAGTCGAGTGAGTGCTTTCCAGACGCCGACATTGTCATCAGAGCGGCGGTGTTCCCAGGTAGTCTTGGTGGGCAAATTCCAGCGTTTTCTGCAAAATTGGCGCAGAAATTGGCGCCAAGAATCTCCATTGGTGGAAAGGTAGTGCTTCGGCAATAGAGTGGAATTTTCCGCCGTTTTCAAGTTGCTGATTGGAACGTTTAACCACGGCCACTGTCGTGGGGGCGGGAATGTTGTGTGTTCGGTTTGCACGGGGGCTCTTGTGAGAGTCGGCTCTCGCCTTTCGGTCGGAGTAGGTTACAAGACTGAGCTCTCGCTGCTCTGGACAGCCTGCCTTCCATTGGCTGTCTAATTTACTTTTATTTAATTGTAATTGTCTGACAAAGTTGCTGAAGTTCCGACTTCAACCTAACTTTCCGAGTACAGTTGGCAAATGAGCGTTCTGCGTACAAGCGGCCTATGTTGTCTGTCTTGAGCAGTTTGGCTAAAGTTGACTGTATCGAAGTTACTGTGTGACTTCACTTGTTAAAATCAAACACTGTACCATCAGTGATTGTGTGGCGAGCCTTCTTTGTCTCCCTCAGAGGCGCATTTGTATTGCTAGGAAGTCTTTAGCCTGGAACAACCAGACCAGGATAATTTGTTTCGGGCTATACTCGCAACATTATCATCACCATGATGGGATGTCGAAGCAACGAGCCACCGTCTCCGGTACGCCAGATTGTGTTCTTGCAGTTAAGAAGACAGCTTGGTAATGTATGTCCACAGCACCGATAGATTGGGGATTTTCCTAGGTGATAATCAAAGCTCAGCAGAGCGCGCCTGTTCGTCTTTTTCTAACTTTTTTCTGTCTTGGGGGTCATTGTCTGAGCTCTCACTACTGTAGCAGCAATTAATGTTGAGTTGGCTGTGTGTTTCTCTTAAGATTTGAGTTACAAGGAATTGGCTCCACATACCACTTCGTCATAAATGTCACAATCTAGTTTAGGGACAACTTCACCTTCACAGCATTTATTTGAGTATCCAATTTGAGTCAATTTGATGTGTTTGTAAATGTTTCATGTGTTTTGTTTATTATTTTGAGATTAGTCATAATAAATCATATTGTTATTTTGGACAGAACTTTCATTCTGTTAATCGGTAGAGCAACCCTTTCATTTCTCACTACGTTAATGAAACTTTCGTTTATTTAACTTATTTATCAAATTAAATTATTGCAGGTGCCAAACTCTTTTCTACTCCACTTGCATGGTCGATTACAGTCAGTTCACGTTTCTTTTTAATCCATATGCAACAACAAAATTCGGAGTTAGAATGGGGGGGGGGGGGTTGGGGCATCAGTTACATACGAAGAATCTAGAAGAATTTAGTGTTAAATACACTGCTAGCCCCGGCACCTCGTATAAAATGGCGAACGCTAGCCTCGGATCTTTTCTGTGAATCGCTGCTAAGCAAGCAGTATTATCAGTAGGAACACTCAAAATTTTTTTATATATTTTTTTATTGATTAATACCCAAGTTTTTTTTGTTAGTTCCGCATTTAGTTTTTAACTAGCGGTGCATGATTACAGTTTTTCTTTTCAGTGTGTATATTTTTTTTTTGTTCATTGTTTTTTGTGTTTCTTTGATGTGGTGCCCGTATCACATCACATTTTCTTGGGTTTGTGTGCGGTTTCTGTACCACAACAAATCGTGCATATAATTACAGCAATGTTCAAATTTTATGTCTATGTGTAAAAATACAGGGAATAGATTATTTTTATTGTGCATTTTAGATAAATTTGTGTTTCATGAATGATCACGAGAGGTAAGGCATGACTATAAGCGAGCGAAGCTAAAACAAAAGAGGATAGCATAATGGATAAGGGGCAGGTTACTGGTGGGGATAGATTCGGAGATGAGATGGGCACATTTTTAGCAGGACAGGGTGGCAGCTTAATTGATGAGGAAGGTGATTTGGACGCGACCTTAGAGCAACGTCGCGGCCGTGATTATGATAGTGAGCTAGAGGATGAAACGGTGACAGGCACACAGGTCGAGACGGTAGCAGAGTTTATAGTCAAACGAACGAGAGCAGACAGAGGCCAACTCAGTCACGTCAGAGCTCTAGCGCCCCTGTGTCCAGAGGTACATCGCCCATGTGTGACGAGGATCAAAAAGATGACATTAACCCAATACTGAGCTTCCTACGATCAATGGAAGAAGAAGCTGACGAACAACGTAAGAAGGTTGAAAGGGTCCTGCAGCCACCTTTCATTGCCAACTCTCGTAGTGGTCAAGTCGGCAAAGAGGTTTCCGCTACTTGGGAGAAATCCACCTGCGTTAGGTTGGTGGCGGAAATGGCATCCTGGGGTTTTCCGGTCCACGCGGAGCGTGGAAGAGGCTGGAGAAGCGGGAGTCAGTCTGCCGCCGGTACGGGAAGCGTACACAGCTGTGCTCCAGTTGAAGAAGGGTGAGTTGGACTGGCCGCGTGGCGCGTTGTCACATAGAGAGGGGAGCTTTTAGCTTTTGGTCTCGAATTTCGTCTTATAAAGATTTACTTCCTGGGTTGCAGCAGGGAATGCAAGGCTTTTGTAGACTTTCAGTTTGATTCCCAATGCAGTCTTGACTTTGATCCGTGAGAGGAACGCAGCACAAGGGAGTTGCATATGTTGAAGTGCCCTCGGTTCAGTGTGAGTGTTTATGTGCCTACAACTGTGTGTGTATGCTTCTAATCTTTTCCGGATCTTGGTAATTTTTGTGTATTTGTGAATTTTCTTTGTCTCATGTGATTAAAATTTGGCCACGGTCCATAGAAATTGTCTCCGCGGACCGAGTGGGCACGCGAGTCTGTTATGAAACGTATAGTATTTCACAAGCAATTGTACATAGTTGGCATGCAACAGCAGTCTATAGATGCACTACGTCAATGTTTTAAGGAATAAATAATTTTGCCTTCAATCTTATCTTGTGTACCGATGTTACGTCGCCGTTACCTTCGCCATTTACCTTGTAGTTTTCCTTGTTGGCCCACCTATAGCGTTTCCATGTGCACAGGTGTAGTGATTAGTGTCCCTTTTTTTATCTGAAACAAATGCTCTGGAATAGATCGTGTTTTCACGAATCTTGCTGCAGGCTGCACTTACGCATGGTTTTCACGACCTATTTACTTTACTCAATATTTGATTCACGGGAAGAGTGCCTGGATCATATTAATAACTACATCCCATTCTTTATCAATGACTTTACAATGAATGTTCTTTTGTGAGTTTTTCTTATTAATGAATTAAGTAATTTTCCGACTCAGTGCTACTTCTTCTTTGTCGTGTGGCTAGAGTTGGTGGCGACCCTATCCTTTATATTGATTTCAGTGTCAAGTAGCATTTTCTTATTCAAAGTGCGCGTGGCTCTTTTAGCTATCAGGATACATTCAAAGGGCGCTTCATGCTTCTTGCACATAGCGTCCTTTTATCCACGCTACTTACACATGGCTTACCCTGCTCACGGATTTCGGTAAACCAGAGATCTTCTGATGCGCAGAGAGGATTAGTAATTTTCGGTTGGATGTGCTAATTGGTATATTGTCTTTCTGCAACACAGAATTTATTTGAATTTAGGATATAGGTGTGCATTTTCTTCCATGTTTTATTTTGTTTATGTATTACTGTATAGACATTGTGATTCGGTATTCCATTGTGTTACAAGTGTGTGTCGATTCTTGTCCTGTGTCGTGTATCGGTGTAATATAGTAAATCTTGGCTGCCTTGTGGGGACTGTGAGTCCATTAGGAGACTTTGGTATTATTCTTGTATTTTGGAGCACGGAGTAACTATCCTTATGATGGAGACGCGTAGCTGTTCAGGGAGCCACGATCGGAAAAACCAGTCAGACAACAACTCTGATCAAGGACGAGATCAGAACGTCGAGTCCGACCAGGAACGAAACGCAGAAAACGCAAGCACAAGTATTGTCCATCCTGAGCCCGCTGTAGTGTTTTCAAATCAGTCGATAGATGCAAATTCATTACAGACTATGCTACGGCAATTACTAGACAGTAATAAAAGGGATATCGAGGAAGCAAATAAAAGATTGAGTAGTGAAATAGTACAGGGTGTTGGGGAGAAACTGGCGATCATTGACCAACGCATCTCCGCCTTAGAAGAGGGGCACCAAGTCATTAGCAAGCTGGTGATGGAGCAAGAAGAAAGGTTCGCTGGGAATATACGTATACTAGCAGAACAATGCCAGAGTGAACAAGCGGCTCTTGAGTCCCGAGTAGGACGAAATTCCGCCAGGGATCTCCGCGCGTTAGCAGAACAATGCCAGAGTGACCACGCGGCTCTTGTGTCCCGAATAGAGGACACTGCGGCTAAGTGCCCGGTCCACCTTAGCGCGCAGGTAGAAACCCTCAGCCAGGCGATAATAGCTCTCGAGCGAGAGCAAGGGTTTATGCAAACAAAACAAGACACGGCCCACCGAGAGATGCGAGAAGAAATAGCCAGGATCTCAGACGCAGTGGCGCGTAAGTCTGACAATAATAGGGAAACGATTACCTCGTCATCAGCGGATGCAGACGAAATACGGTCGATAACGAAATGTCCACGTGGACAGTGTGAAATAAAAATACAACAAAGAGGGGTTACCGAGGGAATATGTGAGCGCATGGCCCGTTTAGAACTTCACCTAAAAGGGTTAAAGGCCCATGAAGTTGAAAGAAATGAACGAAAGGGCCATTATTCCGACGATGATTCCGGGAACGATGGCGAATTTGATCATCGTCATGATCACGGATCTCGTACCAGGTGGGAACGGCGCGGATCCCCTCAGGAACGTTCGCCAAGGAAAACTCACGAATTTGACTTTAAACATTTTCTGACCGTGAGGAAGTTTGAAGTCTTCCGTAACTCGGCTAAGGGGATTCACCCGCGGGCCTGGTTACAGCAGTTCGAGTTCTCCCTCCCTCCTACGTGGCCCAGTGCGCACAAAATAGGGTATATGTGCGACTACCTCGAAGGTGAGCCAGCGGCGCGGATGAGGTCAATTGCACGCAATTGCTACACTGTTGGGGAGTTTCGTCAACACTTCCTGTCGATATATTGGTCAGTGGCAGCGCAAAGTCGTGTAAAACACGGACTCATTATGCTACCAGAGTTAAACAGGTCAAAATTCTCCAGCCCTGTGCAGATGTTCGAGCACATGCTGCAGGCGAATGAACATCTTGACGATCCTTATGGACCTGCAGAAATTATTCGTATTTGCCTGGGAAAGTGTCCAATGCAGTTGCGGCACGTTATCCTTGCAGGACGATGTAAGGATGACGTAGAGGGGTTTCGCAATTTCCTTTTAGAGCTTGAGTGCGATGCGAATGGCACCACGCAGAATTACGGTCAGAGCGCCTACGAGCAGCGGCCGCGCGAGCGAAGCCGCAGCCGTAGAGACAGGTGGCACTCCTGACGTAACGGGTCGCCTCAGAGTTACAGGGCGCGCGAGCGTTGGCAGCGTCGCGATTCCTCACGGAACGCGGGCAGAACGAACGATGCCAATCGTCATCATTCGCCGAGAGTAAATCAAAGACACCCCCGGGAGTTTAGAAGATATGGCAATGAGCAGAGATATTGGAGTAATTATAGCGGACCTAGGAACGGTAGTCGTGACCGACCACAGAATAATTATCGAACAAGCAACAACAGGGGTGCTGTAAACAGTACGGGTGGTCCGCCATTGGGTGTTGAAATTCGTCCCGCAAACCCGCGGCACAATCCGACAAATGCCTCTAATAAAAGGGATCAATGACTGTTGGCTTGCTCGGATGGCGTCAAACTCAATGAGGACCTGTGCTATTGATGATATTGATGTGCATTTGAATAAAGGAAGACGATATTAGGGAAGATTTGTCGAGAGAGGGCCACAGTATTGGTGTGCCCGCGGTAAACCCAGTCGCCTCTGTTTCGTAAAATTACAGTGTATATTTTCCAGTGTTTTGATTCACTCTGGTGTGATTGAAATTAAAGTTTATATTTTCTATGAATTGTAAAGGGTTCCCCAATATGTGTGTAGTTATTTCTTCTTGTCAGCAGAAAGGAGTAGTGTTGTGCAGTTTCAAAACATCTGAATGTGAATGATTATGAGGCTCATATGAAGCGTTTCCTATTACAGTAAGATGGCTTTCGTTCTTTGATGACTAAAAAGGTATCGGGTGTGTTGGCGTGGCGAGTCAATGGTCGTAAGGTAATTCTTTATGATAAATTACAGTTTTAGTGTTCTTATTCCCCTTAGGTGAGCATGATTCAGTGAGATTTTTCAAATGTACTGCGATGTTAATGAAGCAACTTGGTGACTTGTAGGTGAAGGACTTGTGTATGAAGGGAGATTAATAGTGTTTGATTTTCAGAGTTGCCATCTTATAAGATATTTGGAAAGTGTAACTTGCCGTCACATACTACTAGGTACGGTTGAGGACACCAGGGTGTTAAACCCCAGAAGATGTGTATGGAAACAGCTTATAACCTCAAGCAGCTTGATATTTAATAGAGAATCAATGCGACTACCTCCAAGCTAAAATAACATGACGGTAGGTGAGGACCCCTGGGGACATGTGGTGAGTAAGTGTGTATTCATTATGAGTATCTTATGATAGCAGTAAGTTGGGTACTCATGGCCCTGGACAATGGATTTCTTTTGACAGTATTTTTTTATGTACTTATAGGACGAAGTGTTTATGTGTTTGCTAATAGGATAGGATGATTTTTATTTTCATTTTTATGCCCACTGACCTTTTGCATTAGTCTGATGAATAGATGTTGAAACATTTACCATTCCAGATGTGACTTGAATGAACCTTCTGTGTCTCATTAATCATAACTCTTATTATGCAATGTCCATAGAAAAGAAGTCTCGGAAATTTTTCACAGATCAGCAAACATGTTCTGCAAACCTTGGAGGAGCAATCAATGAACAACGATATGGGTATTGGTGTTGAAAGGAATATTTTGTTTATATGTGGGAATTGTAGTCGGGCTACATGGTGATGGTGACTAGTACGAGCTGTGTAGATTGTGTGTGAGAGCGTAGTTAGGAGCAGGTAGAGTTTTGTGTCTGTAGCTAGCAGCGGCGCCAAATCCTATCCAAATCCTGACCAAACCTTGTACAAGATCTACCCTAAATGATTGACAGCAGATGTAATGCTGGAACTATATTTTATAAAAAAGGATTTTTTGTTTGTTTGAATATTGGTTATTTAATTTTCTTCATTGTTTTTTTATTAGTAATGTTAAGAAGGCCCTTTTTGTCAAGTTAATTTTGGGCACTATTCCATGTATTGATCAGGAGTGAGAAACTCCGAAGATTTTGTGGTAATCTGTACACATGATATTTTGTAACGATCCCTGTGAGCGCAGTTCTTAAGTGGGTGCAAGGCCGCCTAGGGAGCCTCCGCATCAGAAAGCACAGGGCTTGGTCCACCGGCAGGCGTTGCCGAACCCTGGTATCAACGGCGAAGCAGTGATGCGGCGAGCGGTCGCAGCTGTTTCCCCGTCAGAGGGGAGGGGACGCTGGTCTTCCCCCAGGCGCAGGCTCACACCGGAGCCCGCAGGCGTGTCACCACGGCAGTGCCAGCTGATGGCCGGCGTTCCACCCCATGCGCTAGTCATCTGACAAGCGAAAGGGAAAGTATGACGCACACCAGGCGAGGCCGCCGATCCCTGAGCGCCGCTAGTCCAGACGGCGGCTGCGGTGAGGTAACGCCCACTGCCCGGAGGGATGCGGGTCCCACCACTGACGCATCAGCTGAGACGGTGCAAAGAGGTGATAAACGGGTCTCAAGCCCGACACCCGCACGAGTTTACGTCGACCTCGATGCGATGCAGAAGAGCGCGTGTCTCCCCATTGACACGACAGGAGACGGGGGCGTGTGTCGGTAAAACACATTCCTCCACAACACACGGACGACGACCGCCAAGCCGCCTTCTCGATGATGAGGCAGGGCCCACAAGTGGCGATGTCCTGCAAATCTGCAACGCCGAACCATCCCACAGTATGGACGCAGAGGGTGGAAACGGGCACGAGGCAACGTCGCGGGGTGCTGTCTAGGATGAACAACCTGGGTTACAACGGACGTTACAATCAACGACGCTGCGAACTCCCCAGTTCAGTGTTGTGGTCCCCTAGTAGCTTATCCTCCAAGTCGCCTTTAGAAGAGACGCCCACCCCAGCACCTAAAGAGAATACCCAGTGAAACAACCATGTGGCGAAACTGAAAAATGACAGCGTGTCAACGAGTTGATTTCTGGATGTGTTTTTGTACTCATGTCTTATTTTCCATAGGTGATTATTTACCAGCTGTCATACCATTGGGTTCATTAATGATTTTGTATCACTGTATTTGTTGTGAATATTGTATTTTGCACTTTCACTTACATGCTTTTATTTATGTCAGCACCAGCTGATACTGCTTTGGTTCGTGATAATGATTTTGCATCATTCTATTTGTTTATATATTTATATATATTATGTACCTGTTCACCTATGTCTCTGTGTTAACTTTTGATAGTTCGTTAAAGCAATTTTAAAATAATATCTCACGGTTGTGGTCGTAGTAGGCCAGATGACATGAAGTTACCGTAGTATATCACGCTTAGTTTAATTTGTTCTGTTTGCTTTGCGGACCGCATGAGGTCACAATTATTGACTAAGGTCGGATAAAGCTCACTTGGATATAAGAGATTAATCAACTCCTTTGTGCTGCTGTTTACTGTTGCAATTGTTACTCGTTAGGGTATGTTTGTTTCGAAGACTGTTGGCGAATCTCCTAGCATGGCGAGAAAATTCGCGGCACAGTCTTCTCCGGGACGTTTGGGGTGATGAAAGGGTCCTGCAGCCACCTTTCGTTGCCAACTCTCGTAGTGGTCAAGTCGGCAAAGACGTTTCCGCTACTTGGGAGAAATCCACCTGCGTTAGGTTGGTGGCGGAAATGGCATCCTGGGGTTTTCCGGTCCACGCGGAGCGTGGAAGAGGCTGGAGAAGCGGGAGTCAGTCTGCCGCCGGTACGGGAAGCGTACACAGCTGTGCTCCAGTTGAAGAAGGGTGAGTTGGACTGACCGCGTGGCGCGTTGTCACATAGAGAGGGGAGCTTTTAGCTTTTGGTCTCGAATTTCGTCTTATAAAGATTTACTTCCTGGGTTGCAGCAGGGAATGCAAGGCTTTTGTAGACTTTCAGTTTGATTCCCAATGCAGTCTTGACTTTGATCCGTGAGAGGAACGCAGCACAAGGGAGTTGCGTATGTTGAAGTGCCCTCGGTTCAGTGTGAGTGTTTATGTGCCTACAACTGTGTGTGTATGCTTCTAATCTTTTCCGGATCTTGGTAATTTTTGTGTATTTGTGAATTTTCTTTGTCTCATGTGATTAAAATTTGGCCACGGTCCATAGAAATTGTCTCCGCGGACCGAGTGGGCACGCGAGTCTGTTATGAAACGTATAGTATTTCACAAGCAATTGTACATAGTTGGCATGCAACAGCAGTCTATAGATGCACTACATCAATGTTTTAAGGAATAAATAATTTTGCCTTCAATCTTATCTTGTGTACCGATGTTACGTCGCCGTTACCTTCGCCATTTACCTTGTAGTTTTCCTTGTTGGCCCACCTATAGCGTTTCCATGTGCACAGGTGTAGTGATTAGTGTCCCTTTTTTTATCTGAAACAAATGCTCTGGAATAGATCGTGTTTTCACGAATCTTGCTGCAGGCTGCACTTACGCATGGTTTTCACGACCTATTTACTTCACTCAATATTTGATTCACGGGAAGAGTGCCTGGATCATATTAATAACTACATCCCATTCTTTATCAATGACTTTACAATGAATGTTCTTTTGTGAGTTTTTCTTATTAATGAATTAAGTAATTTTCCGACTCAGTGCTACTTCTTCTTTGTCGTGTGGCTAGAGTTGGTGGCGACCCTATCCTTTATATTGATTTCAGTGTCAAGTAGCATTTTCTTATTCAAAGTGCGCGTGGCTCTTTTAGCTATCAGGATACATTCAAAGGGCGCTTCATGCTTCTTGCACATAGCGTCCTTTTATTCACGCTACTTACAAGGTGAAGGAAGAAGCGGTCGAACAGCGTAAGAAGGACACTCAGACTGTAATTTCGCATATAGGGGAAATTCGTGGGGAATTACTAACAATAAAGAAAGAATGTGGAGAGGCAAAACAAATGTCAATAGTAGCACAAAAAAAAATAGCAGGCCTAGCCAAAACGGCAGCAACAGGGGCAATGAAAATCGCAAAAGCAAGTAATACTGCGGTTACGGACATCACGAAACGAATGAAAGAAGTAGAGAGTCGGATAGCAAAACTAGAGCGAAACGGGCACACGAGCACTGCGCATTCGGATACCAATGATGGAGTACACAGAATTGTGTCTCCGAGGGAAAGCCCGCCGTGCTCTAGTCCAGTGACAGAGTGCAGAACTAAGAATGCATACGCAGAAACAGCGAGTAATAGCTCCAATAATTGCAGCCCACTTAGAAGAGAGAATGTTGAATGCCACTTCCACTGTGATACAGAGGTAGCACATCACAGTTATCAGCAAGATAGATCAGGACACTCAGCAGACGTGCAAGTACCGGAAACGAGTGACAACACCAGTGCGAGGATCGGACAGGATTTTGATCACAATCACTTCCTGTCGACACTAAAATTCCAAAAGTTCAGGGATAATGGAGGGTCGATGCATCCCAAGAGCTGGGTGATGCAGTTTACAAATTCATTACCGTCATCATGGCCAACCTTGGCAAAATTAGAATTCATGTGTGGACACATCGAAGGCCAAGCCGCGGAAAAGATGCGGGGTGTGACAGCGACGTGTCAGACTTACCAGGAATTTGTTGATGCGTTCCTGTGGATCTACTGGTCAAAGGAAACGCAAGACAGGGTTAAAGAGGAAATAATATTTTTTCCTGAACTTGAAGTGTCCGGGCAATGGAGCGCGACCAAATTTTTTAATGATCTACTCAAGAAGAATCAATTTTTAGATAGTCCATATAGCAAGGGAGAAATCATCAAATTTTGTTTTTCCAAATTGCCACTTAGGTACCAACCGACACTTGTCGGGAAGTGTGGATCTGACATAGAAGCGTTCAAGAGTCTATTGCGTGAACTCGAAGTTGTCTTTGACAAACAAGACGCAAACGACAGGAGGAAGGGGCAGAGTAACAAATACCAACGATCAGCAAGGGAAGACGACAACAGATGGCATAATCGCACTGGTCATTTAGGAAACCAGGGTTACGGAAATCAAGATTACGCTAACCATGCTTTTGGAAGCCAGAACGTCAGGGAACAGGGTCATGCTAGACAAGGAAGCAGGGACAGGTGGAACAACGAACGGCAAAGCGAACGTAATTGGAGAGAGCGAAATCAAGGACAACAGGAGAACCAGGAGATTGAAATTAGACCTGCAAATTCTAATGCACGTCAGAGGAGGGGGAGTCTAAAAAGAGATTGGCGCTAGTCCATAGGACTCCTCCACATCTCTCACACAAAGAAGTTCGTGGAATAATAGTAGTTTAAGTGGTGTACATAGTAGAATAGGCAAATATATGAACCTTTCTTTGGGGAACAATAATCGTTGTATTAATAGATTAAGATTGCTAAAGTATTAACACGCTGCGTTGTCTCGCGTAAGAATTTACTGCTGCTATCCTTTTCTTGTTTATTTTCGCGACTTCCAATGTTGATGGAGTAGGAGACACAACCTTTCCATGACCAATGTTTTTGTCCTTTCCTGTCTAGTATCCATGTTGAGGGATAATGATGAGTGAGGAGTTGTCGCACAAACGGGCGCATACAAGAGCATGCTCTTAGAAGCGTTCTGAGAAGTCGTGATACGCTCCATAGCGGCCACAACCAGTTCGTGAGACGTTCATACCAATGCTTGCAGGCACGCGTCAGTGCACTGCAAGATTGTGGTATATTGCGTGATTTCGGGGATGAATATGGGCAGTATAGTTTTTACAGTGATGCGCCAGCATCGTTTTCTTGCAAGTCGGGGTGAACCTGTGAGCGTTTGACTCCAATGGTGCCCTAGACGGTAGAAATGCGGGCATAAAGCCTGCCATGCCCATGTGCTGGGTGGGGATTTAGCGTGCTGCTCGTGACTGTCACAGATGAATACCCAAGGAACTATACTTGGAGATTCGTGACATACTGTGTAGCTGGTGTGTGGTGGGCGACGGAATCCTCAACAGGAACCAGTCCTGGCTTGGCCATATTACATTGCCTCTGGAAAGATGCGCTTTGATCGCGAAAACCGCATCACATAGAAAAAGAAGTAGCAACTATAATTTATTGTCTTGTATAGCCATGGCTAACCCAGTGTCTGGAGTTTCAGTGAGGCGTAGTGAGAACTCGGAGGCCGTGTCGTACGGCGCGCACATCACTGTCGTCGTCAATAGCGGCGAGCAGCGAGACATCTCAGCGTAACAGGAATTATGTAAGAGTATTGCATAAGGTAAAAAAAAAAGAAGGAGTACCATATACTAGGATAAGTTAAACTTTAGGATTTAGCAATAACTAGATCCTTAATATTGTTTGGGTTTTCTACCACAAGTAGGAATGTTTGGCGCGCGCCTGTTGGGATGCTATTTTTCAGGTCACCAAACCACAGACCCGAGATGGAGGGATGACGGGCGAGCGAAAATAGAATAGTTGCATGTTCTTTATAACTCAGTAAAACTTCAACCTGCATAATAACATAATTTATTCAAAAGACATAGAATGTAGATCGTTGGCAAATGGTAGTTAATTGTTGAGCACGTCTACTGTCGATCTATATAAGTAATAGTAATATTAGTGCAGGCCCACACATTTAGTTGTTCATCCAGTACAGCGTCACAAACCATGTACAGTACTGAGATCGGTCTCTACACAAATATCAAGATAAATTATTTCCATGTCTAGATTAGATACACCAAGATTTTGTTATAATGATAGTCATAGAGTGATAACTATAAAATTAAACTAAGAGTGTCTGAAATGACAGACCATCAATGTATCATTACGTAAATTTGTTATAACATAGAAGGTCATGGGAAAAAGTTAGGCTTAAGATTTTTGTCAGAACTGTGCAGATGACGGGAATCGTGGCAATGCAGAGGCCAACCGGAGCAAAAAACAAGAGGTCATCGGCTATCTGCAAGAAGGGGAGTGTCATCACGCCACCTGACGGGAAGGGCGCGGGAGCATTCGGTCCTACAAGCTGACAGTCACCGGGCCGTATACCTGGGGGATTAGGCGTCAGACAGCCGTCGCTGGGCCACAAGCAAAAGTGTGGCTGGTCGCAGCACGCAACAGCCAGCTAGCTCACCGGACGCGGCAGCTGTTTGGAGGGATTCCCTGCGGCAGACCACGTTGTCGTGAGTACACGAAGAAGATCACATAAGATGACAGAACTTGCGCCTCAGGACAGAAAGGGACGCTATATAATCACCTGTTTGAGTTTTTACAACTCACTAGCATTGGCTGATCTGCATACACAAAGCAGTATCATGCCACAAACTCTAACAAATGAGTTGTTTCATTTCTAACTTCTCCTCTCACTTAGAGAGCAGTTGTAGCAATTGTCGCTCCTAGTTCGATCCTGTATGGATGACCTCACACACTTGTGGAGTCACTCCACGTGCCATCATCCCTCGTCGAACTGCAATATTGCTAAACGTAAAGTACTGTCCATGGAGGGAAGAGACCTGGACTAGTGATGTATCCCAACTAGTAGACCTCAGAGACAATTAATCGACGTGAGGAGAGCCTATCACTATGTCTTCCTACTGTACTGCCGTGATCATATGCGTGGGTCTAGCTGCAATCTCAACAGCGTACTGCGGATGCTCCAGCACACCCTATTGTTGATGCAACAACGTAGCAACAACACCCGAAATTTAGCCCTATGTGATGTTAGTACTGTGGCCCCATCCCAAAAGCCACCCTCCTATGCTCAAGACATGGAACCACGTGCATCAATGCATATGACTCAATATACGAACCCCCTCAAAGAAACTAACAAATTTGTGAAGTCCTTCAAATATTTCTAACAATGTGATTTAGTGCATCATTCTCAGCACAATCGTGAACATTGTGCAATGTGCAAACACAACTTGACACCCCATGAACCTTTTTTTTTTAATTTCGTTCTTTATTGTTGTTTTTATAATGTATGTTATACCTTGTATGTGCTTGTGTTTTGAATTGTAATTCTTATGTAAGTAATAGAGTAGGGCGCACAAATTACTGTATTGTTCTCCACACCATGTTTTTTTAGTATTCTGTATTTACTGGTGTGTGTTTGCAAACAGTGTGCCAGAAGTCCCCATAAAGTGAAGCAGATACCACCACTGTCATTGTGAATGGACCATCAGTTCAGGGAACATTTTGTAGAGGTTATTCTTGCTGCAGGGAGACAGAATGAATCAGGGGTTGTAATTAGATTCTGAAAGCTCACAAGGAGATTGTTAACTCAAATAGTAACATGTGTGATTGAGTTCAGGTTAGTTTAATGATTGAAATTGTTGTAACATCTTGGGCATTTAATTGCGGAGCACTCCAACTCTGATTGTAAAGAATAAACTGCTCCATATTTGGCTTACATGCCCGGGCCATATTTAGAGCATGAATGTCTGTGTGAATCAGTGTTTGGAAGGGGCTCCCTGGGTGTGGATGTGTGATGTGAGCATTAGATTACCACATTAAGAAGGTGAAGTTGGCTACATCATAAATAATCATCTCTTTATGAGCTGCATTTTCTGTTGCAGTAATTTTTGTATAGAGTGCTGTATGTGAAGTCAGTTTGCAAGATTATTCTTGGGCAATTGACTCACTACCTTGCTCCTAAGTGAGCCAACCGCTCACCAATTACAATCTAAAATGGCGTAGGGGCTATGAGAGGTGGCATGAGCCCCGTCTCATATTTCTCTGAGAAACTCGATCTTCCTCTCTGATTGCATGTGGTGAAAAGTCACAAATTTCTTCACACGTGGACTTCCCACACAGTGTCTCTCGTCACCCGGGTGGTCCGGTGACGGCCGGCTCTTCTGATCTTGAAAGGGTTAAGCCGACAGGTGTGAGGGAGTCGAGTGAATGCTTTCGAGACGCCAACATTGTCATAAGAGCGGCGGCGACACGCCCACAGGGGCCTGACGGAGTGGCTGGGGTAGAGATTCCGTTACTTCGCAGAAACTTAGTGAAAACCGTTTCTGGCGGGCTGCCAACGAGGCGTGGGAAAGACTTGTGTTACCAGGCAGTCGTGGCAGGCAAATGCCAGCGTTTTGTGCAAAATTGTAACTGTGATTGTCTTGCTCAGGGCATAGCTCCGTGATGTAGCAAAATCGGCGCAGATATTGGCGCCGACAATCTCCATTGGTGGAAAGGTAGTGCTTCGGCAATAGAGTGGAATTTTCCGCCGTTTTAGAGTTGCTGATTGAAACGTTTAACCACGGCCACTGTCGTGTAGGCAGGAATGTTCTGTATTCGGTTTGTACAGGTGCTCTTGTGAGGGTCGGCTCTCGCCTTTCGGTCGGAGTAGGTTACAAGACTAAACTCTCGCTGCTCTGGACAGCCTGCCTTCCGTTGGCTGTCTAATATACTTTTATTTAATTGTAACTGTCTGACAAAGTTGCTGAAGTTCCGACTTCAACGTAACTTTCCAAGTACAGTTGGCAATTGAGCGTTCTGCGTACAAGCGGCCTATGTTGTCTGTCTTGAGCAGTTTTGGCTCAAGTTGACTGTATCGGAGTTACTGTGTGACCTCGCTTGTTAAAATCAATCACTGTACCGTCAGTGATTGTGTGGCGAGCCTTCTTTGTCTCCCTCAGAGGCGCATTTGTATTGCTAGGAAGTCTTTAGTCTGGAACAACCGGACCAGGATAATTTGTTTCGGACTATACTCGCGACATTATCATCACCACGACGTGACGTCGAAGTAACGAGCCACCGCCTCCGGTACGCCAGATCGTGTTCTTGCAGTTAAGAAGACAGCTTGGTAATGTATGTCCGCAGCACCGGCAGATTGGGGATTTTCCTAGGTGATAATCAGAGCTCAGCAGAGCACGCCTGTTCGTCTTTTTCTAACTTTGTTCTGTCTTGGGTGTTCATTGTCTGAGTTCTCACTACTGCAGCAGCAATTAATGTTGGGTTGACTGCGTGTTTCTCTTAAGATTTGAGTTACAAGGAATTGGCTCCACATACCACTTCGTCATAAATGTCACAATCTAGTTTAGGGACAACTTCACCTTCACAGCATTTATTTGAGTATCCAATTTGAGTCAGTTTGATGTGTTTGTAAATGTTTCATGTGTTTTGTTTATTATTTTAGTTTAGTCATAATAAATCATATTGTTATTTTGGACATAACTTTCGTTCTGTTAATCGGTAGAGCAACCCTTTCATTTCTCACTACGTTAATGAAACTTTCCTTTGTTTAACTTATTTGTCAAATTAAATTATTGCAGGTTCCGAACTCTTTTCTACTCCTCTTGCAGGGTCGATTACAGTCAGTTCGCGTTTCTTTTTAATCCATGTGCAACAGCAAAATTCGGAGTTAGAATAGGGGGGGCTTAGAGCATCGTTTATATATGAAGATTCTAGAAGAATTTAGTGTTAAATACACTGCTAGCCCCGGCACCTCGCAAGCAACCCACGTTTCATCACCATTAATGGTGTGTGCTTTCACACTAAAAAAGCGAATAAGTGACTGTAATTTACACGCAATAAAATCTTAATTTTTGCAAACATTTTCATTATGAATTACCCAAAACAAGGACATATTCACAGTTGGCTATAATGGTAGAAAATGTTTTAGCTTCTCTGCATTTAAAGTTTGTCGTCTAGAATTTCAGAACGGGACTGGCGGTAGCACAA
This sequence comes from Schistocerca piceifrons, assembly GCF_021461385.2. NCBI lineage: Eukaryota > Metazoa > Arthropoda > Insecta > Orthoptera > Acrididae > Schistocerca > Schistocerca piceifrons. The sequence continues at coordinate 46,438,370 of NC_060139.1, read as the reverse complement.
GACCCCTGAACCACAACTTTAAGAGACCTTGTACTGATTGTCATTTATATCAAATTCTCGAAACTTGTAACAGCTCTGTTATTTAATGGGTTTCATCAGGTGCTGTAAGCAAAACTTTGTGTCATTAATACGAGAACTATTCGGAAAGTAAGGTCCGATCGGTCGCGAAATCGAAATCACTGTGAAAATAAAAAATGTTTTATTTGCAACAGTTAGCTACACCTTCCAGCTACTTCTCTACATAGTGGCCGCTGCGACTTAGACATTTGTCTTAGTGTTGTACTAACTCTCCAATACCCTCGTCATAGACTTCTGCTGCCTGTCTTTTCGGCCAATTCTCTACCTTGGTGTACAGCTCGTTGTCTATGCCAAAATATTGTCTTCGTGGGCAGTGGTTCATCTGAGCAGAGATGAAACTCAAAGGGAGCCAATTACGGGTTGTATTGAGGGTGATCAAACACTCCCCATCGAAAACACTAGAGGAGAATTTTCATTGCCCCTGCAGAGTGCGGCCGAGAATTCTCATGATGGAGGAAATGCATGATAGTTAGGTTATGTGGGCTGCATCACATCAGGCAAGATCTCTCACCAGGGACTCATACTTGGCGGGAGACACTATTTTCTACCTATCTTTGCGTGCTCACGATGCACTCAGCGTTGAAAAGAGTTGTGTGGCGCGATCTTTGGGCATGCTAAACAAGCCGCCCAACACATCTGTCCGAAGTTTCATCGGATTTTCTCTGTGGCTTCCATTTCGCACCCAACTGGTGCTTACTTTCCGAACAGCACTGTATAAATGATAATCTACTACAAATAAAGAAATTTTGTCCCAAATTTAGTTCTCAGTAAATTACTCTAAAACTATTAGAGGTAGTTTAGTGGGGTACCATTGTTAATGTTTTTGTATCTAATTCAAGCTTCATACAGATTTTTATGTTTCTAAGTCTAATAGCCGGCCGCTGTGGCTGAGCGGTTCTAGGCGCTTCAGTCCGGAAACGCGCTGCTGCTAATGTCGCAGGTTCGAATCCTGAATCGGGCATGGATGTGTGTGATGTCCTTAGGTTAGTTAGGTTTAAGTAGTTCTAAGTCTAGGGGACTGATGACCTTAGATGTTAAGTCCCGTAGTGCTTAGAGCCATTTGAACCATTTTAAGTTTAATATTTACCACCTTTAATTTTTCATAAAAACGTGGATTCAGACCAAAATTCTGTTCCAATCAAGTTGAAACTTGTAACAGTTAATTTTTACATACGTTTGCACATTTAGATTTTTGGTTTTATAGTTTTGTTATTTAGCGCCACTTGTTTTTTTTTTATTTAAAACAGTGTATCAATGGAAAGATATTCATCTGATTGATATTTGACCATTTAAACATTAATATACTGAAGCATATGGTGACAAAATTTGAAAAAGCTTCTTTAATTTTTGATTTCATTCTTAAATTGTGGCGCAATACTTATGTTCTATCCACAGGTGCGTTATAATGATGTGGCGCCAGTAGGTGTAAGTCCCGGCACACTCGCTCTCCTCCGTATCTCTCAAATGATGCAGCGCTTGAAACTTCCTGCCAGATTAAAACAGTGTGCGGCACTGAGACTCGAACTGGGGACCTTTGCCTTTCGCGGGCAAGTGTTATACCAGTTGAGCTACCCAAGCACGACTCAAGCCCCGGCCTCAAAGCTTTAATTCCGCCAATGCCTTGTCCCCTACCTTCCAAACTTCACAGAAGCTCTCCTGCGAACCTTGCAGAACTAGCACTCCTGGAAGAAAGGATATTGCGGAGACATGGCTCAGCCACAGCCTGGGGGATGTTATAGCATGAACTTTTCACTCTACAGCGGAGTGTGTGCTGATATGAAACTTCCTGGCAGATTAAAACTGTTGCCGGACCGAGACTCGAACTCGGGACCTTTGCCTTTCATGGGCAAGTGCTCTACCAGCTGAGCTACCCAAGCACGACTCACGCCCCGTCCTCAAAGCTTTAATTACGCCAATACCTCGTCTCCTACCTTCCAAACTTCACAAAAGCTCTCCTGCGAACCTTGGAGAACTAGCACTCCTGGAGGAAAGGATATTGCGGAGACATGGCTTAGCCACAGCCTGGGGGATGTTATAGAATGAAATTTTCACTCTACAGCGGAGTGTGTGCTGATATGAAACTTCCTGGGAGATTAAAACTGTGTTCCGGACCGAGACTCGAACTCGGGACCCTTGCCTATCGCGGGCAAGTGCCTTACCAGCTCAGCTAACCAACCACGACTCACGCTCCCGTCCTCACAGCTTTAATTCCGCCAGTACCTCGTCTCCTACCTTCCAAACTTCACAGAAACTCTCCTGCGAACCTTGCAAAGCTAGCACTCCTGGAAGAAAGGATATTGTGGAGACGTGGCTTAGCCACAGCCTGGGAGATGTTTCTAGGGTCGGACGGGGCGTGAGTCGTGCTTGGGTAGCTCAGCTGGTAGAGCACTTACCCGCGGAAGGCAGAGGTCCCGAGTTGGAGTCTCGGTCCGGCACACAATTTTAATATGCCAGGAAGTTTCATATCAGCGCCCACTCCGCTGTAGAGTGAAAATTTCATTCTAGAAACATCCCCCAGGCTGTGGCTAAGCCATGTCTCCGCAATATCCTTTCTTCCAGCAGTGCTAGTTCTGCAAGATTCGCAGGAGAGCTTCTGTGAAGGTTGGAAGGTAGGAGACGAGGTAATGGCGGACTTAAAGCTGTGAGGACGGGGCGTGAGTGACGCTTGCGTAGCTCAGCTGCTATAGCTCTTGCCCGCGAAAGAGAAAGGTCTCGAGTTTGAGTCTCGGTCCTGCACACAGTTTTAATCTACCAGGAAGTTTCATTTCAGTGCACACTCCGCTGTAGAGTGAAAAATTCATTCTAGATGAAGCGCTTGTTTCGCCTCAATGTGATAGTGGGAATAATACATAGCTGATCAAAAAGCTGAAGAGTTAGTATGCAATTTTGAATAACTTGAAATGCGTAGGATTATTTTACTTCTAAATAACATCCTAGCTACCCCGTAATATTTGGTGATTTTAGGAGGTATGCTTGAGACGACGCGATCTTACTTCGCGAATGTTTGTTGACGCCTCTCACGATCGAAGTGATTCATATTTACACTCTGGGAGAGCGTATAGAGCGTCGTTAGCGTGTTTGTCCAATATTTGCGATGTCGGTTTGCATTCGGGACGGAGGACGTGATCTAAATGACAGAGCAGGCGTCTGGGGTTTTAATTGCGACGTGAATATTCAAAACGCACTCGCGGCCCGCCCAGCGTCAGAGGCAGCCTGGAGACTCGTGGCCGGGGACGTGGGGGCGTGGGGGCGTGGGGGCGTGGGGGCGGGGGTGGGGGGCGTGCCGGCGGAACGCTGGCTGCGCCCCTCCCGCCCTCCATCTGTGCTTAACGAGATTACATTCAGGCCTGCGTACGCACTGCGCCTCCTTACTGAAGCAGAAATTTCCATTTACGGGCAGCTGTTACTGTTAATGAGCAATGTATAAAAGGCGCCAGAACTGCTTGCGCCAGAAAAGTTGCACAGAAACGCCTCTCCACAACTGCTCGCAACTTGCAGCGCTGTCTACCGCCGCTTCGCGCCAAGTGCTACAATACAGCGAAATGTTCTCCCCGGCGCGCGCCGTTCCCTCGACTATTAACAACGGCCACAAAACGCAGTTACAGAGTTTTAGAAACAAATTTTAAAGCGCTGAAGCAGCGTTGTCTATGCAATATTTTAAGATGTCTCCAGCAAGAAGCCTTTAAAACGACTGAAAAATTCCTATCATCCGAAATAATCCTACCCTTTGCGACTAAATCTGTCTATTTCTATATTGTAAATGATTAATGGAAAATCTCATATAAAGATGTGAAACAAATACTAACAAAGAGATAGAGGGCCTGGCCAGTACTCACCTCAGCTCAGTACAGTCGATAGATACACAAAACAGAACAGAAAATTTACATTCCTAGCTTTCGGAACTTTGTTCCTTCATCAGGAACGAGAGAGGGGAAAAAAGGGAAGAAGGGAAAGTGGATTTAGTTACTCACAACCCAGGTTATGAAGCAACAGGGAAAGGTAAACAGGGAGGGTAGTAAGGATTGAGGCATGCTCGTCAGAGTGAAGCCAAAGATATTCTACTGTAAGTACTGTGCCAGCTTCAAACCAAAGATGATGCATACAGAAGTGAAGAGGTATATAATATAAAGATAAACACAACTATGTAGGAAGAAAAGATGCGTGAATGGCTAAAGAGGAGAGGGAGAAAGGAGAAGACTGAAGAGTAACTGGGAGTGAGGTTGGTTAACGTAGGTTCAGTCCAGGGGGATGGCGGGATGAAAGGATGTGCAGGAGTGCAAGTTCCCATCTCCGCAGTTTCGAGGGACTGGTGTTGGGTGGGAGAAGCCATGGCACGTACGGTGTAGCACGTTCCTAGGTCCCTAGAATTATGCTGGAGGGCATGCTCTGCTACTGGGTATTGGACGTCTCCTTGTTAGTATTTATTTCTATATTGTAACGGATGAAAGTCTATTCGTCTCGACGGTTTTTACATTTTTTGTATTTTACACGGGGATTCGGCGCACTAGGGCATTTCAGCCTTTGGAGCACACGAATGGCAACCGTGGGGCCGTGATCTGAATCTGGCATTGGTTCCTCAGATTCCACGTTTCTTCTGTCCTTTCGCTTCCATTAACCAACTCCTGTTTTTTCTTTTGACCCCATTGGTATTAGGTTTCAAGGCTGGAAGGTGTCTTTAGTATAGTCTTTTACACAATATCGTGGTGTCTTCCTTCATCGTCGGTCTAACAGTCTAACATTCAGAATCGTAATTCTAGTGTTTATTCTTACCTCAACGTGACACCTTTCACATTCGACCTTCGAAAATGTTTTGAACCAGAATTGCACTGACTGTCGCCATAAAACAGAAAAAACAGCTTTCGAATTTTTTGGGCTCTCATTCAAAAGACTATGACAGTTCCGAGCGTCTAAAAACCCAACAGCCAGCTACACACACACAAAATCTCCAAAAAATTAAACCAAAACAGTTCACATTCTTCTCGATGTACAACGTTAACTAACTGGGGAATTAAAGATGCAATGTCACAAATTTCCAGCCAATCGGTTCCAAATAGAATTTAAAATTCTTTACTTAGTTTTCAACGCCAACTAGGGGCGCCTTCTTCAGAAGAAACTGTTACCTTACATGTGGTTAAAACGAAATTTGAGCGACATCGCTCTAGTCAAAACATATCGCTCAAACTTCCTTTTAACAACATGTAAGATAACAGTTTCTTCTGAAGAAGGCGCCCCTAGTTGGCGTTGAAAACTATTTAATGAATTTTAAATTCTATTTTCAACCGGTTGGCTGGAAATTTGTGACATTGTAATTAATTATGGTTGCTGACCACAGCCATGTTCGAAAATTAAGAATTAAACATGATTACTGACATCATTACCAAAAACAGAATTCTAGTCATGGCTCTTCAAGAAATTATAAACACTGATCAACACCCTATACTGTCACAAGGATATCGTTTTCATAAAGGAATACAAGGAAAACGATTCATGACAAATTGCCCACAATTTGGAAATGGATTTATAATAAATCTCAAAATCATTGACCCGAGCATAGAATCCAAATGTGAGCGCCCCTGTCTTACAATTGTAATTATGAAACCAGCAAATAATATGCAATTATCAACGTACAGTCCCCCTTAAGTAAGAAAAATAACGGCCTAAAGTAGAGATAAGAAACAGAAAAGTTCTGCGATCTCCTAGATCAAATTTTAACCAATATCTGTGCATTAAATATCAAAATTCTCCTTCGTGATAAGATAGTGAGATAACATTAGAAAATGGTTAGTTAACAATCCAGCCAAACACAAGGCCAAAGATTGAATGAAATTTGTAGCAACCAGAAACGTAATTCAAAACCATCATGATTTAGAAGGGAAACTAATAAATGGAAACCTGGCAACATCCCGACGCCACAAAAGGCGAATAGAGGCTACACGAAGCGTCCGTGGATACATTTCACCATCATGAAATCTGCAACATCCTAAGGGCAACTGATATGGTGTCTAACACTTGCGTTGTAAAAATAAAAGCGAAATTAACCCATGTGGTAAATATGAAACTTCCAAATAAAATGGGAGAAGGTCCGAAGAAACTAATTCATAAAAGACGTGTAGTACTACAGGAACTATGCGTAAGTGTCCATCATATCGCTACAATAACTGACTGTGAAATTAAATTTGATAGCGGAAGAATTGGGTTCAACAAATCCCAGGAAGAGATGTGGCTTGTAGAATGAAGAATGTGACCAGGCGGTACAGAAAAACCACAAGCTTGGATAAACCATCAAGGCGAGAAGTCAGAAGGACCTTATTTAGAACATGTTAAACAACGAAATTCGAACCGTAAATCAACACACAAAAACAAAAGTGAACATCTTAAAAACACACCAGGAACAATGGACGGTAATTTCAAGAAAAATCAATCGCGAGATTATTACAAAACTTTCGTCAGCTATCTTAAAAAGTATGAAACCCCAACATTAATGCTGAGAGATAAAAAGTTAGCACACATTAAGAAAAATCTGCGATCGCCGCTGGTACATTAAAAAAAATTTAAATTACGAATCAACCCTAATCTAATGAATGCTCCAGACACCGGCGAGTTAAAGCTCGCACACAGAAGTTGAGGCTGGGAAAACACTGCAAAACCTGCAGTTATGCATCTGCGTTAACATCTAGTCGAAATGTGTACCATAGAGAACGTTCCAGAGCATTGGACTGCAGGAATAATCTATCCGTTATTCAAAAAAGACAATAAAGCCAACCCATATAGTTACAGATGAATAATCCTTCTGGGATGCACACACAAAAATTTTCTCCCTATAATAAACACTCTGGTATCTCAAGTTGGAGAATACTAAGGACGATTTCATCCATAAAGAAGCTGTCCAACTAAACTCTCAGTCTGAAATGATAATGGAATATTACAAGTACAAAAATAAACATCTCTTTTTCTCTTTCACAGATTTCGAAAAAGCATATCGTAGTCGCCACAGATTCACACTTTCAAAAATACTGAGATCTTACAGTCTTTACCCCAAATTAATAAGAACCTTCAGAGACTCTTCATATTCTACATCTACATCTACATGGATACTCTGCAAATCACATTTAAGTGCCTGGCAGAGATTTTTGAGGCCATATTGTCCGTAGCTGCTTTCCAATTCTTGAAGGTACGTTTTTCTGTCGCTGCAGCTACAAAAATGCTTGATTTTTTTCAATAGACGCGTTTCACTTTTTGATGTGGTCAGTGGCCCGTAATTAATTTATTTACATCTTGATTTACTTCAAGATCGAACTATTTTTCGACCTTTAAGCAAATCAAAATGTAAATAACTTAATTACAGACTTCTGATGATGCTTTACCTCAATAACGCGAAACCAGTCTGGTGAAAAAGACCACCCATTTTTGTAGTTAAAAGGACAGAACAAAAATAACCTCAAGAATAATAAGAGAAATCTTAACCAACACTAATCCGTAAGTAAAGTTCAGGGTAGAAATTTTAAAAGGATTCACACTAAAAAGGGGTCTTAGAGAAGATGATCGATTAATACCAATGCTTTTCAGTGAAGCCGTCTATTATTTCATGAATATTTGGAAACAGGAAAACCCACCTTAAATCAAAATTGTAGGAAAACTCTCAACAAGAACAAGCTGCCTGGCTTTGCGAATGATTTAGCTCTCTTAGCCACCGACATGGTAGACATTCGTACCCAGATCACCAGTTTCCAAAAATCCCCATAAAAACAGGACTACAAGTATCCTTTGAGAAAACTGAAATTAGACCCACGAAACTCCTGCAAATAAGTAAAGTCCTTACAAATAATCAAAAAATTAGCATAATTCAAAAATGTTCAAATGTGTGTGAAATCTTATGGGACTTAACTGCTGAGGTCATCAGTCCCTAAGCTTACACACTACTTAACCTAAATTATCCTAAGGACAAACACACACACCCATGCCCGAGGCAGGACTCGAACCTCCGCCGGAACCAGCCGCACAGTCCACGACTGTAGCGCCTGAGACCGCTCGGCTAATCCCGCACGGCTAATTAGCATAGTTATAAAGTTTAAATATATTGGACAAATTGTCAAGTACAGTGTAAGTGGTAAAGAAACATGGATAAATAGGTCAAAGGAAATTAAACTAGCTCTATATCTGACGGGTCAACATGTAAGAAGAAATGCTTGTCAGTAGACGCTAAGATCGATCACTATTAAACCGTAACCCTCCCGAAAGCCATTTATGATTGTGAAACCGTATTCCAATTAAAAAGTGGCTGAAGAACTGGTCAACTTCCGAAAACTAAAAGAAGAATTGCGAAATCTTGTGTAAATAAAAAATACCGGCTCGAAGAATTCTGGAAAATTCTCCCCATTGAAGACGTGTATTAAGAGACTGACGCAATGCAAGGAAACAGAATTTTACAAGTACTTGTGATGAATTACAAGAGTCAGAAAGAAGACAGGAGGACAATGGTTCAAACTGGTTCAAATAGCTCTGAGCACTATGGGACTTAAATCTGAGGTCATCAGTCCTCTAGAACTTAGAATTAATTAAGCCTTACTAACCTAGGGATATCATACACATCCATGCCCGAGGCAGGATTCGAACCTGCGACCGTAGAGGTCGCGCGGTTCCAGACTGAAGCGCCTAGAACCGCTCGGCCACACCGGCCGGCCCAGGAGGACAATGAATCTAGGAAATTCAGTAAGATCTTAAAGCGGTTGGAGTCCAGGTAAGAGATGCAGAGAACAAAGGTAAAATTGCTACTTCACTTAAGAACGACAAATTTACAGCATAAGTGTCACATAGAAAGGTATACAGATTTCAGACAGACTGAGAAAATTACGATCGGGAAGGTGTAAGGCGGATCACAAAAACAGAAAACACAACAAGTTTCAGAAAAATGGGATGATTCATTCAAGAGCTTCATTCAAGAGCTGCACAAACTGAGCAAGTCAGTGACTCATTGGTCCACCTCTGGCCCTCATACAAGCAGTTACTCGGTTTGGCATTCTCTGATAGGGTTGTTGTATGTCCTACTGAGGAACGTCGTTCCAAATTCTGTCCAATAGGCGCGTCAGATCGTCAGAATCCAGAGATGGTTGGAGGACCCTCCCAGTGCACCAAACGTTCTCAGTTGGGGAGAGATCCGGATACCTTACTGACCAAAGTGCAGTTTGGCGAGCACGAAGATAAGCAGTAGAAACTCTCACTGTTTACAAGCGCGCTTTATCTTGCTAAAATGGAAGAGTAGGTTGACTTGCCAAGAGTGGCAACGAAACGGGGCGTAGAGTATCGTCCACGTACAGCTGTGCTGTAAGGGAGCTGTGAATGACAACCAGACAGTTTCTGCTTTGCGATAGCTCATCTGGTATCCACCGTTGCACGGGGCATATTCAGACACATCTTCGGCCTGGACTGACTGGAGTAATCTTCAGTGACGAGTATTGCTTCGAACTGATCCGTGATGCCCAGCGAAGATGTGTCTGGAGACGCCCCAGACATCGGTGGAATGCCAACCTAACTGTCGTCCGCCCTACGGCATGCCTCTAACCATACCTAGGTCAGCAAGGTCGCCGGATCTCTCCCGAACTGAGAACGTTTGGGCCACTGTGGACAGGGCCCCTCAATCATCTCGTAATCTGGATGATCTAATGCGCCAATGGGACAGAGTTTGGCACGCTGTTCGTCGGGAGGGTAGTCAAAGACTCTATTAATCAGTGCCAAGTCGAATAATTTCTTGCAGAAGGCTCAAGTATCGACGAAGACTTTATTGACTTGCTCAGTTTCTAAAGCTCTTTCTCTTGGATAAATCACCCAGTTTTTTCTGGAGCTGTAATCATTTGTTTGTCTGTATATGTACACCACATCCATCGATATCCGTCCCATTCATGTAAGGCCTTCGTGATGCGTCGTTTACTGTCTCACAGTATGATAATAATAAAAGTGAAAGAATATGACGACTGTTAATTCCCTTTACGACTGCCTGACTGTAAGCTAAAACACCATCTAGGAAAGAATGTGCTTTTCTGAGAAAATATATCGTGGTAACACAATCCTACAAAACTGGTTTAGAAATGTAGAAAATATTTCCGAATAGATTGTTCTACCTTAGTGCTTAATTCATCCCCTTTATCTCATATCTTACTGCTGAAAAAACTATATTTTATTATTTGCTCAATCTTTTTGCGAATCCCGAGCATTTCAGCATGCATCTCAACAACTGACAGAGAATCTGGTCCAAACTCGTTCATTGTTGTTTCTCCCGAAAACATTACATTACGCAGAAACGACCCAATACGCTAGAGTTTTTTTTCTGTTCTTCTTCACAAGTGATTATCTTTCCTAGTAGCCGAGGACTTCCTTTGCGGAATTCCCAAAAATGAGATTTTAATGCAGTCTATATTTTTAATGCTCTTTCGACAGCAGGACCAGGAGGTAAGAGTCTCGTGGCAACATGTTTTATTATTTCTTCTCTTTGCAGCTAATTAGTTCAAATTGCATTTGCTAGTCCGCTCTTCGTTTCGTAGATCTACTGAAGTGGTTGCATATTTTCAGTATCAAACTTTCCACATCGACGTCCAGTTTTGTAGTACTGTATTTTCTACCATTGTGCAGAATAAGGACGTGGCAACCAGCTTTGTCAGTTACGATTTTCATCTAAAGGATTTGTATAAATGGAACGGGTTCTGCCGAAGTTCACATTAATGTTATCATCGGCGAATGACTAATCTTTATTTAAAGACAATCCATTCTTCTCCAATGTGTCTATTAATAACTTCGAAAACTGATATGCATGTTCATCGTTACGTTCTACAAAATCTAGTATCACAATCAAAGAATCGTGAGCATACTTGAAACATTTCTACATATTTTTTGTTACTTGCATCTGTCGCTATAGAAAATAATAATATTTTTAGGATGATGTTTAAAATAGTTTAATACATTCTTTGGCTGGTACTTGACATTGCAATTGCTTCCGCTTTTGTTCTTCGGCAGCAAAACCTCGAACGTTTTTTGAATCACTGCAGATATAAGGTAATAATTTGTGTGGACAATCCATACTACTGTACCTAAGAGAATGCTTTACCATGTAATAAACAGATGTGAGTTCTGCAGAAGCAATCTCGTCCATCTCTGAAGTAGATGGTTCATGCCTTGAGAAATATTTGTACAAGGTACTTGATTTTCGATTGTTGACAACAGTGATGTTATACTTGGTTGATGCATGACGTTTTACGTCACCAACGCCTTCATGAGCACAGGAGGAATCTTACAGTACGCCTTGTACGAGTTCACTTTGACTTGTCTTAAGCCTTTTGGCTTTCTAAGAAGCTATTCCACTACTTATAGACGAATTATCTGTGTCACTGTCACCTAAGTCGCTCATTTTGTCTATAGTTCTAGAAATAATTCACAAGCATAACTCGTATAACCCTCAGCAGTTCTCGCAAAACCATGATCGATGTTTTAAACTAGAATGACAATGAAAAATGGAACTCAAAAATCCTTCCAGTATTTTAGCACCGGCTGACGCAGCATTTCAACGAATTAGCAAACGAACGAGAAAGTTAACCACGATTTTATAGAGAGAGAAAGTGAGGTGGATAATGAATATATAGAGGAATGTAAAACAGACAGAAGCTAACAGAGATGCGCGGCGCTGCGCGAGAGGGTGGGAATCGGTTGATATCGACCCCGTCCGGCGCAATCGTAGACTTATAGCCGAGCTAGTCGTATCTTCATGCGGTATGTGCCTAGATAATAGGTACTTGCTAGCTGCAGCGCTAAGGGATGCGCAGTAATAATGAAACAAGCTTGAAATACGAGACAGATCTTGTCCCTGAAGAACATTTCAAATTATGCAGGATATACGGGACGTCCCGGGAAATATGGGACGTCTGCCAACACCAGCCTGACCTGACGATCGACTTCAGTGCTGATGCAAGCACTAGTGCATCCAGGTTCAACGTTCGGCACACTCTGTTGAACATAAGGGTTCGCAGAAGTCAACTCCTATGTGTTCCCTCGTTGACCGAACGACATCGACAGTTATGAATGCAGTGGGTACGGGGTCATCGATATTGGATCATGGATCAATAGAAACGTGTCGCCAGGTAGGACGAACCACGTTTCTTGTTACACCAGATGGACGGTCATGTCCAGGTATGCCATCAACGAAGCGAACGACTGCTCGAAACTTGTACCAGACCAAGGACGCAGGCCGGTGGTGGCAGTTTTATGCTGTGGTCAACATTTACCTGTATTTCTGTGGGGCATTTGGAGTAATGCGAGGCACTAAGACAGCTGTGGATTACTTGAACATTGTTTGGGAATACCTTCATCCCTCCGTGTTTGACGTCTTCCCCACGGTCGATTGTTACCTTCCAGCAGTGTAAATATCCTCTCACAAAGCTGGAATCATGCTAAAGTGATTTGAGGTGCATCACAGTGAAGTCCCACCAGATGCACCTAATGTAAACCCGATGTAACACATTTGGGACGCTACCGGGCACCAGCTCACACTTACAAAGCAACGACCGATAATTAATGGGCAGTGCTTGACGCGTGGCGAGATTTCATAGTCTGAGACGGGAAGATGGTTAAATTTAGCCGCGGAAGGGACACTGGTGTGTGTGTGGAGGTACAATGGAGGTGCGACCTGGTGAGAGGTTCTTAGGGACGATGGTACAGTGTTGTGATGAGATTTTGCTGGGACATTGGGCTGGCGAAGGTATTCTAATTGTTTGAGTGGATTAAGAAGTTCATCAGATGGTAAGGGGTACGAGTGGGGGAGAGGAAATGGATACGAAAGACGAAGCGGAGTGCACGTCGATCAAAGAATCGTTCGTTGACTGCCCTAGCAGAATATTATCGAGTGGTTTGTCACAAATCCCACAGACATTCTGATCATATGTAAAGACAATACAGAAAAGAAGAGAATCGAAATGTTTGAGATGTGCCGCTACAGAAGAAAGTTGAAAAAATATGAGGTTTGATGAAAATAAGAAATGAATTTCTCCGCAGATTCGGCGAGGAGAGGAAAATGTGGTAAACAGTGGTAAGAAGAAGCGACATAATGATAGGCAGGGCCGGTTTAGGGCCCAAACCACGCAAGCCCGCCGTTTGGGGTGTCACACCGAGGTGCGACAAAAGTAAGATTTATTTTGAAGACTTCATATAATTAGTAACGGCCACTTGGAGCGTCAAACTAAGACGGGCACTCAAGTGAAAGATTTGTGAACAGAGCGTATCACAACTACGAGGGCTGTCAACAAAGTCTGAGGTTGAGTTTTATCCTGTAGCTTCCGTGATAGTGTCCCATCTGTAGCACGAATATTTGAAAACAGCGGGTTTTTATGTATAATATCCACAGGCGGCAGCACTCACGTATTGCTAGGCTGATAGTAATGCTTGATTTTGTTGACGCTCTTTGCATTTCGCATATCAAATGTTCAAATGCGTGTGAAATCTTATGGGACTTAACTGCTAAGGTCATCAGTCCTTAAGCCTACAACCTACTGAACCTAAATCATCCTAAGGACAAACACACACACACCCATGCCCGAGGGAGGACTCGAACCTCCGCCGGGACCAGCCGTACAATCCATGACTGCAGAGCCCTAGACCGCTCGGTTAATCCCGCGCGGCTTCGCATATGAAACAATGGAGGTAACGTAAGAGGATCAGTATGGCGCAATAATATACTATATTCGTTTAAACAGTACAGTCACTGAAACCTACGAAAAGCTGCATCAAGCGTACCGTGAAGATGCATTACCTCGTGCAACAGTGTTCAGCTGGTTCACGGAGTCCAAAGAAAGCCGACTTGTTAAGCAAGATGCACCTGCTGTTTCAGCTTCTGTTGTGACTGAAGACATCAACACTGTTGCTGTGATTGTCAGTGAGGAGAGCCGGATAACATTATGTAATGTAAGTGAAATGTTGAGAATGTCATATGGCAGTGTCTTTATGATTACGAACGATCTCTCCACATGATTCGTGTTTGTGCCCGGTGTTTACCACCACTGTTGACGCCTCCACAAAACGGCGTGCGAATGGAGACAAACCGTGAGGTCCCGCGTCTCTTTCCTAATGAACGGATGCATTTCTGTAGTTATCACCGATAATGAGTCATAGTTGAATCATTGTGATCCTGAAGGTAAACGAGCCAAAACAGGCAAAAGTTATTCCATCTGCAGTGGAAATGATGGTGATCACATGTTTTTAAATGTTGCTGAATGATTTATCAGCATCCAGTTCCCCTCGCACTACTGTTACAGAAGCGCACTTCACGTCGGAATTGGCTAAACTAAGGAAGCTTATAGCAGCATACACTTCCCCAAGCACTATTGTTACAGCAGCGTGCTACACGTCGTTATTGCTAAACTGAGGAAGCTTATAGCAGGGAAACGACCAGATCTATTTCGAACTGGGTGGTGGCTTCAGCATCACAATGCGTACCCTCACATTAAAAGTCAGGTCATGCCATCTTTGGCTCCGTTCAACATTTCTGTGTGTTGCATCCGCCTTTTAGCCCCGATCCTGCACTGTATTTTTCTTCTTCTTTTTTTTCCATCACTAAAGGCAAAACTTTGGGGCATTCGATTTGAGAACTCTGAAGCAGTGCTCAAGACAGAGCGATTCTCGAGGACCGATAATGACCTGCATCATGTGTTTGCGGATAGGCAGAAAAGCTATAAAAAGTGCATCAAGTAGAAGGGGAGTACTTTTGAAAAAGTTCATGTAAACATTGAAGTGAAACACATCTCTGAAAAATAATCTGATTTTTTGTTGATCAGCCCTCTTAGTACCTAGGAGTGAATGACAAGGTGAGGGCTGTGGTGTATGGGAGCGCCAAGTTATGAGACTCTTGCGTGGAAAAGTGTTCTCAAACCGGCATTGATGATAGGATGTGTGTTGAGACATCAAAGAATAGCTTTCACGGTACTTGTGGGTGCTGTATAGGGTACCAACTGTTGGGCAGAACAAAGATTAGAATGTATCAAACAAATAATAGTGAACGCAAGGTGGAAGTGTTACTCTGAGATGAAGAGGATAGCATGGGAGAGGAGGCCATGGAGGATCGTATCTAATCAGACGATCCAGTAAGAATAAGAGACAAAGGAAGAGAGAGAGAGAGATTAGATTAATACTAGTTCCGGATCATGAGTATGATATTTCGTAATGATGTGGAACGAGTCAAATTTTCTAATACATGACATAATTAAGTTAATTTAACAACATAATTAAGTTAATATAACAACTTTTTTATTTTTATTTTTTATAATTTTTTTACAAATTTTTTCTTAATTTATATCTAAAAATTCCTCTATGGAGTAGAAGGAGTTGTCATTCACAAATTCTTATAATTTCTTCTTAAATACTTGTTGGTTATCTGTCAGACTTTTGATAATATTTGATAAGTGACCAAAGACTTTAGAGGCAGTGTGATTCACCCCTTTATGTGCCAAAGTTAGATTTAATCTTGAATAGTGAAGATCATCCTTTCTCCTAGTATTGTAGTTATGCACACTGCTATTACTTTTGAATTGGGTTTGGCTGTTAATAACAAATTTCATAAGAGAGTATATATACTGAGAAGCTACTGTGAATATCCCTAGATCCTTAAATAAATGTCTGCAGGATGATCTTGGGTGGACTCCAGCTATTATTCTGATTACACGCTTTTGTGCAATGAATACTTTATTCTTCAGTGATGAATTACCCCAAAAATATGATGCCATATGCAAGCAATGAGTGAAAATAGGCGTAGTAAGCTAATTTACTAAGATGTTCATCACCAAAGTTTGCAATGACCCTTATTGCATAAGTAGCTGAACTCAAACGTTTCAGCAGACCATCAATGCGTTTCTTCCAATTTAATCTCTCATCAATGGACACACCTAAAAATTTTGAATTTTCTTCCTTAGCTATATGCTTCTGATTAAGGTCTATATTTATTAATGGCGTCATACCATTTCAAAAATGGTTCAAATGGCTCTGAGCACTATGCGACTTAACTTCTGAGGTCATCAGTCGCCTAGAACTTAGAACTAATTAAACCTAAGGACATCACACACATCCATGCCCGAGGCGGGATTCGAACCTGCCACCGTAGCGGTCACGCGGTTCCAGACTGAAGCGCCTTTAACCGCACGGCCACACCGGCCGGCTCATACCATTTACTGTACGGAACTCTATGTACTGTGTCTTATCAAAATTCAATGAGAGTCCGTTTACAAGGAACCACTTAGTAATTTTCTAAAAGACATTATTGACAATGTCATCAGTTAATTCTTGTTTTTCAGGTGTGATTACTATACTTGTATCATTAGCAAAGGTTCGCAGGAGAGCTTCTGTAAAGTTTGGAAGGTAGGAGACGAGGTACTGGCAGAAGTAGAGCTGTGAGTACCGGACGTGAGTCGTGCTTCGGTAGCTCAGTTGGTAGAGCACTTGCCCGCGAAAGGCAAAGGTCCCGAGTTCGAGTCTCGGTCGGGCACACAGTTTTAATCTGCCAGGAAGTTTCATATCAGCGCACACTCCGCTGCAGAGTGAAAATCTCATTCTGGATCTATCAGCAAAGAGGACTAACCTTGCCTCTTCATGAATATAGAATGGCAAGTCATTAATATATATTAAGAAGAGAGAAAGAGTCATCGCCTTACGGTTCCCACAGTCCGTAACGATGAATGTGATCTTAAGAGGTTTTGTGAGCGGCTTGGCCTCCAGGTTGCGCTTGCCAGCAGATGCAGATAGGTGGCGCGACGTCCCCAGCGCCTGGAGTGGTTCACACGCGGCGCGCGGCTCCACCTCGGGTAATGTCGGCGAGGAATCCGCTTCGCGAGGAGATGGCGCTATGTACGCTCGAGTGCGCGGCAGAGGCGGGAATACGGCCCGCGCGCCTCCAGAATTCCATCGCCCGCCGGGATGGGGCGCACGCTCGAGCGGCAGCGCGCCCGCTCAAGAGCACAGGTGGCGCAATCACCTCCCCAGCAGGTGCCAATATTCCGCAGGCAATCTCCGCGGCCTCGGTGGCTCACTTTCAGTGTACCCGAACGCGGAAGAGCGTCTCATACAATGTCATTTAGGATCCGTTTAGGGTTGCGATTACCCAGTTTCCAAAGAGTCTAATAGTATATTATTGTCAACAGAAAGGTGCCATATGTCATCATAAGAAAACTATACTCTTGAACGAAGCACAGTGTACATCGACGACCGGTTTTGGCCGAATTAGCTTTTGGAGACTCGCATTAGCTGATTTCAATGATACCTATTATCTTCTCCCTATTTTAGATCTGAAGATGGGATAATGCTGCCGAATCCAGCCATTACAACAAAAATACGTGATCAAGATCGTGTTTTCTACACAAAACTGTTTTTAAACTGACGACCCTTCCCCTGCCTCACCTTCGCATGTGCAACACTATGGCTTGACGACTTTCTGGCGTAGTAGTGATACACTTGAGAGCCAAAGAAACTGGTACACCTGCCTAATATCGTGTACGGCCCCCGCGAGCAAGCAGAAGTGCCGCAACATGACGTGTCATGGACTCAACTAATGTTGGAACTGTCACCATGAATCCTGCAGGGCTGTCCATAAATCTATACGAGTATGACGGGGTGGAGATCTCTTCTGAACAGCACATTGCAAGGGCTCCCAGATACGCTCAATAATGTTGATGTCTCGGGAGTTTGGTGGGCAGCGGAAGTGTTTAAACTCAGAAGAGTGTTTCTGGAGCCACTCTGTAGCAATTCTCGATGTGTAGGTGTCGCATTCTCCTGCTGGAATTGCCCAAGTACGTCGGAATGCACAATGGACACGAATGGATGCAAGTGATCAGACAAGACGCCTGTCATCTGTCAGAGTTGTACCTAGAGGAATCAGGGGTTCCATATTACTCCAACTGCTCACTCCCCCCCCCCCCCCCCCCCCCCCACACACACACACCATGAGAGAGCCTCCACCAGCTTTTACAGTCCCCTGATGACACGCAGGGTCAGTAGGTTCATGAGGTTCTCTCCATACACAGATCTTCATCCGATCAATACAATTTGAAACGAGACTCGTCCGACCAGGCAACGTGTTTCAGTCATCAATAGTCCAATGGTCGGTGTTAACGTGACCAGGCGACACGTAAAGCTTTGTATCGTGCAGTCATCAAGGATACACGAGTGGTCCTTTGGCTCCGAAAGCCCATATCGATGATGTTTCGTTGAATGGTTCACACGCTGACACTTGTTGATGGCGCAGCACTGAAGTCTGCAGCAATTTGCGGCAGGATTGCACTTCTGTCACGTTGAATGATTCGCCTCAGTCGTCGTTTGTCCCGTTCTTGCAGGATCCGTTGGCAGCGATGTCGGAGATTTGATGTTTTAGCGGATTCCTGATAATCAATGTACACTCGTGAAATGGTCGTACAGTAAAATCCCCACTTCGTCGCTACCTGGGAGATGCTGTGTCCCGTCGCTTGTATTCCGACGTGTAAACTCATTTAAGTCTTGATAACCTGCCATTGTAGCAGCAGTAACCGATCTCACAACCAGACACTTTTTGTCTCATACAGGCGTTTGCCGACCGCAACGCCGTAGTCTGCCTGTTTCCATGTCTCTGTATTTGAATACGCGTGCCTATACCAGTTTCTTTGGTGTTTCAGTGTAAATTATACATACAGACCTTCCTCGCAAATCAGCCTGGTAGTGAAATCCGTGTCCTTCACATACAGACAGAAAAATGTGGCGGAATGACTTAAAATGCACTGGTGTGCAGTATTTAAGGGCGAAAGTAACTTCCTCATAATGTGTCACTAGCAAGTAACATAGATCGATAAAACTTGAAGCACATGTGCTGATACTTATGTTTATGTGAACCAAATGTCATTGACGTATCACAAACGGAAACAGTATTTACACTCCTGGAAATTGAAATAAGAACACCGTGAATTCATTGTCCCAGGAAGGGGAAACTTTATTGACACATTCCTGGGGTCAGATACATCACATGATCACACTGACAGAACCACAGGCACATAGACACAGGCAACAGAGCATGCACAATGTCGGCACTAGTACAGTGTATATCCACCTTTCGCAGCAATGCAGGCTGCTATTCTCCCATGGAGACGATGGTAGAGATGCTGGATGTAGTCCTGTGGAACGGCTTGCCATGCCATTTCCACCTGGCGCCTCAGTTGGACCAGCGTTCGTGCTGGACGTGCAGACCACGTGAGACGACGCTTCATCCAGTCCCAAACATGCTCAATGGGGGACAGACCCGGAGATCTTGCTGGCCAGGGTAGTTGACTTACACCTTCTAGAGCACGTTGGGTGGCACAGGATACACGCGGACGTGCATTGTCCTGTTGGAACAGCAAGTTCCCTTGCCGGTCTAGGAATGGTACAACGATGGGTTCGATGACGGTTTGGATGTACCGTGCACTATTCAGTGTCCCCTCGACGATCACCAGTGGTGTACGGCCAGTGTAGGAGATCGCTCCCCACACCATGATGCCGGGTGTTGGCCCTGTGTGCCTCGGTCGTATGCAGTCCTGATTGTGGCGCTCACCTGCACGGCGCCAAACACGCATACGACCATCATTGGCACCAAGGCAGAAGCGACTCTCATCGCTGAAGACGACACGTCTCCATTCGTCCCTCCATTCACGCCTGTCGCGACACCAGTGGAGGCGGGCTGCACGATGTTGGGGCGTGAGCGGAAGACGGCCTAACGGTGTGCGGGACCGTAGCCCAGCTTCATGGAGACGGTTGCGAATGGTCCTCGCCGATACCCCAGGAGCAACAGTGTCCCTAATTTGCTGGGAAGTGGCGGTGCGGTCCCCTACGGCACTGCGTAGGATCCTACGGTCTTGGCGTGCATCCGTGTGTCGCTGCGGTCCGGTCCCAGGTCGACGGGCACGTGCACCTTCCGCCGACCACTGGCGACAACATCGATGTACTGTGGAGACCTCACGCCCCACGTGTTGAGCAATTCGGCGGTACGTCCACCCGGCCTCCCGCATGCCCACTATACACCCTCGCTCAAAGTCCGTCAACTGCACATACGGTTCACGTCCACGCTGTCGCGGCATGCTACCAGTGTTAAAGACTGCGATGGAGCTCCGTATGCCACGGCAAACTGGCTGACACTGACGGCGGCGGTGCACAAATGCTGCGCAACTAGCGCCATTCGACGGCCAACACCGCGGTTCCTGGTGTGTCCGCTGTGCCGTGCGTGTGATCATTGCTTGTACAGCCCTCTCGCAGTGTCCGGAGCAAGTATGCTGGGTCTGACACACCGGTGTCAATGTGTTCTTTTTTCCATTTCCAGGAGTGTACATAATTCGAAACTCAATTTTTACGAATTAAAAAAATCCTAATAATACTGGCACTTTCTGATTGACCCAATGAAATCATGTACCGAATGAACAATATAAAGGAATTCGTTAACGGCTAGCTACAACAAATACCAACTTTACTGCCTTGTAAGTTCATTGAAAAATATTCCTCCTTCCCCCATCCCCTCCTTCCGTCACGAAAGTGCTGCGCTAATGTCAAGTGTGATGTTCACAAAAAAGATACGCTTACAATCCGAAATGTAAAAAAAGCCGAGAAAACGGATTTGTGAAACCACCTGTTTAAATGTAAGAAACAAAATACGTTAGAGAAACATTTGGTGAGTCTTTGAATGATGCTCGAAATAGAGTATAGCAAGTGAGGTGCCTATTAGACATTTAAAATTTAGTATTTAATTTAGAAACAAAGGATTTTAAAGAACACTATCGGATGTTTGTCCGTTGGGTTATCTAAAACCATGCATTCTGCTGCTGTGTGGCCTTGATAAAGTTCTAACATCTATAACCGAAGATGTAAAATGATTCGCAATCTTTAAGTTTCAAAAAGTTTTCAATAGAGAGTCCTTCAAACATCAGGAAAGACTACGCGCATGAGGAAGAAGCAATGTCTCCGTTTTAATTGCTGTCGATATCATTGTTCTTGCTCACTCACTTTTACAGATAAAACAAATGAAAACTGGAACTTTGGGTCAGATAGCAGTATGAATCTATTACCGAATGTCACTTTCTCGTTGTGTCACTAACAAATGAGCATCTCAGCTGCTACAGTTAATGAAACGCGTAGCAACCCCTTGACTTATCATAGCAATAGTGTCTCCGCTTGACTTAACACAGCAGTAGTATCTTAACATCAGAGTGCATGGCCTAAATTATCCACCAGAGAATTATCGTCTATTACTCTTTAAAATTCTAAGATAAGCACTGAGTCTTAGATTGTCAATCGGTACCTCATTTGCATCATTCAAACGTGAATCAAAAGTTTCTCTAATCGATTTTCTTCATTCTAGATAAATCACTTCACAATGCATTTGTCTGTTTTCTTGATTTTTTTTTATTCTCAACATTTGTCCAAAAGCATGAAGTATAATATATTTCGCAAAACTAGACCTCACACTGGTTAATTCGATACCACAGTTGTCCATTTCCGACTCTTAGTTTGGGCTATGAAATTATGGACAAAATTTCTAGAGAGTCTTGTTTCCACTCCACTCAAACATCTGTTGACAGTTAAGTATCTCACCGACGTAACTTTTTATGCGCAAAATAGCTAAGCCTTGAAGAGATGAACTTTCTGATGACACTTCGTTTACAGAACTGTCAGTAGCTGTTCGTCATATATTTCAATTTCGGCTGAAATCTCTAATTAAGTTTTCCTTAAGTACCTTGATTACTTTTAAGCAGTTATTTCTTCGCAAAACTGGACCTCAAGTAGTCAAATTGATGCCCCTTTTGCCATTTCCCTCTCCTCTTGCCGCGACGGCTAGCTGCCCTGTCGAGAGCGACTTCCACCGTCGAAGGTTCGAGTCCTCTGTGGGACATGGATGTGTGCGTGTTGTTCTTAGCATAAGTTAGTTTAAGTTAGAATAAGTAGTGTGTAAGCCTAGGGACCGATGATCTCAGCAGTTTGGTCCCATAGGAACTTACCACACATTTCCACATTTTCCCTCTAATCTTATGGCTATGAAAATTCGGACAAAAATCCATTGTGTAATTTTTAGGGAGTTCTGTTTTCGCTCCGCGTAAATATTTGACTAGAAATTATTCACTGTAGTAACGAGTAGCCTTTTCCTCTAACATCAAAGATCAATATTTTGTCTTTTAACACCGATTTTTAAAAGACGTCGTTAGGGGCAGTGAAAGATATATTTTCCAATCTGAAACATCAGTATTTTGTAAATGTCGTGATAGTATAGTGCCAAAAACCAGAGATCTAGATTTAATGAGAGTATAACAAGATACATTTCACTTTTTAACGTGAGTTCTAATAATACGTTATCGGTTTCAAGACTGTTCAACTCAGAACCTACAATAGCAGGCAAGTGTCAGTTCCAGTTAGCGGTAATTCAAGGAATGCTAAAAATGTGAAATAATGCTAATGTTACTTCTCTCACTTAATGAAGACAAATGGTCTACAATTTTTTTCAGATTTATTAGGGAAATATATTAATTGTAAATAGTGATTTGTCCTTGCTGTGTGTATGGAGGTAATGAGTCAACTGCAATGGCCAGTTTTAGCGCACCGAGTGATTATATTAGTCAGACAATGATTCGAAAAACAACACGCATAACACATGTTATCACTCAGTTTAGTGAAGTAAAATGTTATTTGAATTTCCATATTCTTTCTAGTGTTTTCCAAAGAGCTTCTGCACCTCGGTGTATATATAAATGCAAGGGTCTTTGGCACTAGTGATTGTATTGAAAACTTTCAGTGAAGCTATTGCGTTAACTTAGTCTGTAGCTGGATATATATTTTTCAGCAACTTCCTTTCAGCAGAAGCAGCAGAAGGAGATTCTCTGTTCCAGTGAGTGCCACGTCGCTGTGTATGGTCTCAGTTCTCGAGCCTTACGTAGTCCGCTGCTTAAAACGCCGGGGATTCTTCCTCTCGCACTGCAGTACGTCTATTTGTTACGAGATTTGTTACTGACAGAATAGTTGCGTAACCCAGCAGCTGCATCCTTCCACTGAAAACAAAAACGACAGGCGATCTGTGCTCATGAGTGGGGAACACGTCCTCCCCTGTTGTCCACAGCAGTGTGCGTTATTCATCTGCAAGCACTTTAAATAGGTTTCGACAAAGAAAAACCGCATGTTTCCAAACATAAGTCATTTCCGTCCGATAAACTTCTGTACAAAGGTCCAACTACTGTTATTATTGTTGATTTTATAGTTATTGTTGTTGTGTCTTACACCGATGTATGGAAATCAGAAATGATTATTGGTAGTAGACTGCAGAAAAAAAACGGTCCTCGAATGCTAGGGTGACTCTTAACAAATGGGTGTGCCCTCCTGTATGAATTCCCTGCCCAGTAAAAAAAAATTAAATTAACAGTTTGCACTTATTACTACTATTATTACTATTATTATTGCTACTGTTAATACGGATATTTAATTCTTGTCTATTTCAACATAACGATATGTTCCACATTCGTCCCGTACTCCTACACAGGCCTCATTGAAAAAAAAGAAGTAAATAATATAAAGTAGCTATGAGTCATTGAACTCTGATTAACATTCTTGACATACATGTAATCGAGACGGTTCTGTGGCCTTGAATTTTTAAGAATTAAGTTGAAGGCAGATGAATGATGACATCAGTTAAAGTTCCTGCGAAATTTTAACTGTGGTAATTCAGCAGTTATTGACGACGTCTAAATGGAAGATTGAGTATTTTTAGCGAATAGAAGATAAAATGCTGGTCGTTGCAAGAAGATAAGAAGAAGATAAAGTGAGGACCTACCTTCTTCGTGGAATGTGATTCACTTTATTAGAATAAAGGGGAAGTCTGCAATTTCAAGGGCCCGAAAGATGGTTGCGGTCATCTCATTCAGAGCGATTATTTGAGAACATCTTCTTTAATGGGAAGGAAGCGGCCGAAATCGTTTAGTGTCTCAGAATTTATGTGTGGCAGATGTTGGAAGAACAAATATCGCGGCAGGGGAGCTTTGCGGCACGACAGTTGCTGAAGCCACAGCGGTTGCTGTACGTTGAACGTTGAGTGGAGACGTTGTGGTTACAGATAACATGACGAGTGAGCGTGTACATACAGACACTGTCCCACAGGCCGTGAAGTGTCAACGGTACCAACAAGCCCCGACGTCATCCCCAGCCCCTTGGCGTCACTAGATGCGGATACGGAAGGGCACGTGGTCAACTCCGCTCTGCCGACCTGTGTCAGTTTTCGTGACCGGTGCTCCCACTTCTCAATCAAGCAGCTTCTCAATTGGCCTCAGAGTGACTGAGTGCACCCCGCTTGCTAACTGCAGTCGGCAGACAAGGACGGTGGCCCATCCGTGTGCTAGCCAAGTCCGACAGCGCTTATCTTCGCTGATCTGACGGGAACCTTTGTTACCGCCACGTCAAGGCCAGTAGCATCGAATGAGCGTGTAGATCTGACAAAACCATCAACAAGACTAAGAAAAAAGTGTGGCATGCAGGCACACTTTCAGTATTTGCTGCGATGTATGAATATACAACCAATGCAAGTTGTTAACCGCCACAAGATTCCATGTAAGTGTTGAGATTCCATATAAGTGTTAACTTTAACAAAATTACACGTTCGTATATACAGTACCCGATCAAAAGTATCTGGACCACCATTAGTGAACAGTAATATGGACTGTGCCCATCGCTCGCCTTTATGGCGGCTTGAACTCTACTGGGGACATTTTCAGTGAATTGACTGAATGTCTGTGGAGGAGTGGCAGCCCAATCTTCCTCGAGAGCCGAAACCAGAAAAGGTAGCGATTTATCGCTGGGCTCAGTTCGGGACTCTGGGCATGTCAGTCCGCTTCAGGTGTGTTTTTCTCCGCAAACAACTGAATTACAAACTAAAACCGTGTGCCGGACCGAGACTCCAACTCGGGACCTTGCCATTCGCGGGCAAGTGCTCTACCAACTGAGCTACCCAAGCATGACTCACGCCCCGTCCTCACAGCTTTACTTCTGCCAGTACCTCGTCTCCTACCTTCCAAACTCGGTCCGGCACACAGTTTTAATCTGTCAGGAAGTTTCATATCAGCACACACTGCGCTGCAGAGTGAAAATCTCAAACTGAATTACAGATGCTGCTTTATGACAGGGTGCATTCTCATGTTGATGCAGACAATCGTCGACTCGTAACTGCTCCTCTACCGTACATAGCACGCAGTCCTGTGAAATTGTTCATCTTCTGCATCTAGCGTTTTCTTACGTGCAACAAGAGGACCACATCCTAACTTTTGTCAGAACCAGGTCCTTCCATCAGACAGTCGCGGACTGTAGCATGATTCATCACTCCACATCACTCGTTTTCAGTCATCGACTGCCCAGCAGCGTTGCTCTTTTCCCCAGCTCAAGTGTTGCTTGTGACTGACTACAGAAGTCCCTGATTTATGGTATGAGGAACTGCTCGGCCTTTTTATCCCATTCTTATTAACTATTTATGCACAGTCATTGTACTAACTGGACTGCTGGTAGCGCTGTGGAATTCACGAGTCATTCCTACCCTTAATTTCACATGATATTTTACAACCACCTTCTGCAGTTCTCGACGGTCCCCACCGTCAGTACATCGCGTCTGTCTTATCTTCGTTTAGCTGTGACAGTTCCTTCGCGTCTCCACTTAACAATCTCGTCACCAGCAGTCGACCTAGTTCAGCTTTACAAGGGTGGAAATGTCCATGGTGGATTTCTTACACAGGTGAATCCAGAGACTGGTCCGCTGTCGAAGTCGTTCTCCACTGACCGACCCATTCTACTTGTTATTCCCTCTTTATTGACAACTCAGTACTCCCCGCTCCCTTTTATACTGGCGAGTCCACCTTTCGTGACATTTTGCAGTCAGTTCTGCACAACGTAGGGGTGTCCAACGTTTTAATCAGTTAGTGTATTTTAACATCTGCAGGATTTTAGAAGTGTGATGCTATGTAGTGACAATGCGCCGAATGGAAGGTCACCTGCCCTTTCCAACATTTTGCTGACATCTTCCAGGAGAAAAGCGTGTAGAATAGAGAATAGTAGGTATAATAAAATATTTCAGTTTGATTAAACTAGCATTATAGTCTTTCCCCCATCTCCCTCTTACGGAACGTGACCAGTGCATAAACTATACCTCTATCCAGGCCAAACTGCACACAGAATTTTTATAAGGTTATTTATGGTCTTTTACGCCAGATCACATACGAAGAATCTAAAAGCACTAAGGAAAAGGAAGGAGATTACGGATTCACGTCACGTCGACGGCCATGTCAGTACAGATGGAGCGTAACCACTGACTGCTTGGTGTAGGACAGAGCATGAAATCATATCAGCTATGGTTTTTAAAAGGAACTTGAAGGCAATGTAATGAAATAACGGGAAATGTAATCTCGATGGCCGAGACGGTATTTTCAAACTCTTGTGTCCCCACTCCCAACCCCACCCCTACCCCCACCCGCATTTCCGGAATATAATTCCAAGTACTTTAGCTAAGCGCTACTTCGTTCGGTCCACTTGTGTTGAAATATAAAAATAATAAGAAAAATTTTACAAATCTCAGGTCTTTGCCATTAAAATATCATGCTGTAGTTCAGCATCGAAAACGGGTTTTGTCAATATAACAGCCATATCGAAGCCGATTCTGCAGTGCTACATTTGTTTATTATATATTAAATAATAATTCTGCACTGATTTGCCCCATAGGGTATTTCAAGGAAATACCCTATAACTACCGTAGACGCTTTTCAAAAGGATCAAGCTATCATTCACAGGCAGATCGCCCTATTTGGTTAGGTGCAGTCGTGTGCCAATAACAAGTGATTTCACTTGTTTGACTCTACTTAGTGTCGTATCACATTATTGTTCCCACTTCAGTTGTGTGTAACTTTTATTTAATGTTGAGAATGGCTTTATCCCTGCTACGAATTACAGCGTTTTACTGTTGTGTGCGATATCCAGTTCCTAATATTTTACCTGCTGAATTCCACAACTCACAGAGTTAACGAAGCTCACAGAGCTAACAAAATGATTCGGCGTGAGGACTCACAGGAATAGATTGTTTCGTTGCAAAAGTTAATGGTTACTGATATTTACAGGAATTTGAAATAGATACAAATATCAAAGTTGCGCACTACCATTTCCATTACCACGAACAATAAGTCGTGGAGCCATACACAACAGCAATGCTGAACTTAAGTTGCTTAACGGTCGTTTGAGCCAAACTGCACCGTACCCCCCCCCCCCCCCCCCACTCCCTCCCCAGCTCAAGTGTCAAAGAGAGGAAGTTGGGGCCACTGCCTCCAAACTTGACCACATTATGTCAATGCTGGAGTGGTGCATTACCATACTGAATGTGCACCTGTGTTGCTCCTGTTCTGCAGGAAGTCCGTCTACTGAAGGTCAATTAGGTGGTTTGCGCGTTCGACGCATCGAATGTGATGAGCCTGGGTAAAGTGTAGTGTCGTTTTTCGGCAGTTGTTTATGAAGGAGGAGAAGGAGAAAAGATGAAAATAGCCGTCTTGACCCAAACTGCAGCAAGTGGCACTATGCGCGTCCCTATCCGTCGGACGAATTACGGTCAAGATATGCTGCAACTCGATGAGAAGTCACGATACGGTTTCGAGTGTAACCCTCTCTGTTGGTCTACGTTTGAAAGACAATAGGTTGCTCGTTGCCTGTCAGGAAATCACTATGTAATTCACCTTTGGGGTGTAGATTCAGACACTCTAGAAGTTCTGTTTCGCCCCATGTAAGCTAGGAGCTTGTGCTGTGGGTAAGAGGAACGCATTACAAGATGGGATTTACGATCCATTAGGGCGCTGCGGCCGTAGTGCATGAACGTGATCAACGACGTCTCTTTTTTCTGTTACTCAGAGGATCTGAAGGTGATATTGGGGCCTTATTTTCCTACTTTCAATAATTTAAAGAGTTACGCTTTTTTGCCAAAAAGTCATGGGAAGGCAAGGGATGTGATATTAATAACAAACAACTTTGCCACGAGTTCTCAAAATTCCAATAAAACTCCAGCAACAAGTCCAGGCAGGAACTCAACGAGGTGTTGGAACTTTTTCTGGAGAGATATCCTCCTCTTACACTGCGACTCACAACATACTGCGGACACAAAAGTTATGGGATACATCCTAATATCGGTTCGGACCTCCTTTTGCATGGCGAAGTGTATCAGCTCGACGTGGCACGGACTCAACAATCCGTTGGAAGTCCCCTGCAGAAATACTGACAATGCTGCCTCTAAAGCCGCCCATAATTGCGAAAGTGTTGTCATTGGAGGATTTTGTGCATGGATTGGCTTCTCGTTTCCATCCCATAAATGCACGATGGGAATCATGTTGGGTGATTGGGAGATGAGGACAGGGGGGGGGGGGGGGGTGGAGGACCAAATCACTCTCTCGAACTGTAAAAACTCCAGCGATGTTTGGGAACATGAAGGCCATGAATGGATGAATGGCTGCAAATAGTTTCCAAATAGCCGAACATAACAGTTTGCAGCCAATGATCCGTCCAGTTGGACCAGAGGGCACAGTCCGTTCCATGTAAACAAAGAGTGCACCACCATTTTCAAGCCACCACGAGCTTGCACAGGGCCTTGTTGACAAATTGGATCCATGACTTCGTACGGTCTGCGTCACACTCGAACCTTAGCATCAGCTCTTACCAACCGAAATCGGGACTCATCTGACCAGACCACGGTTTTTCAGTCGTCTAGAGTCCAACCGTTATGGTGACGAGCGCAGGAAAAGCGCTGCAGGCGATGTCGTGCTGTAAACAAAGGCTCTCGCTTTGGTCTTCTGCTGCCATAGCCCATTAACGCCAAATTTTACCGCACGAACTAACGGATACGTTCATCTAATTCCGCATTTATTTCTGCGGTTATTTCACGCAGTCTTGCTTGTCTGTTACCACTCACAATTCTCCTCAAACGCCGCTGCTCTCCGTCAAATGAAGGCCGTCGCTCACTTCTTTGTACGTGGTCAGAGGTGATGCCTGAAATATGGTATTCTCGACGTACTCTTGACACTGTGCATCACGGAATATTAAATTTTCTAAGGATTTCCGTAATGGAATGTCCCATCCGTCTAACTCTAACTACTATTCCGCGTTCAAAGTGCGTTAATTCGCGTCGTGCGGCCATAATCAAGTCGGACACTGTTTCACACGAATTATCTGAGTGTAAAGGACAGCTCTGCGAATGCACTGCCATTTTATACCTCATGTGTATGGTACTACCCCCTTGTGTGTGTGTTCTTATCCTCACGACTTTTGTCATCTCAGTGTAATTGTTCTTATGTAGTTGATGTTAGCCCGGATCTCGTGGTCGTGCGGTAGCGTTCACGCTTCCCACGCCCGGGTTCCCGGGTTCGATTCCCGTTGGGTTCGGGGATTTTCTGTGCCTCGTGATGGCTGGGTGTTGTGTGATGTCCTTAGGTTAGTTAGGTTTAAGTAGTTCTAAGTTCTAGGGGACTGATGACCATAGGTGTTAAGTCCCATAGTGCTCAGAGCCATTTTTGAAGTTGATGTTAAGTTCAGTACACAGGTGTGGACAGGATCTCATAAATGTTTCATTGGGTTAATATTGACTGAGGGAGATCAATTTATGGTCATGAATTCATTGGTTCATCAAGCCACGTGACTTGTCGCATTACAGTTTCAAGCTCCTATTAACTATTGATATGTTTATGGGAATAAGTAGTACACTGATAGTTTCGGTAGTACGCACTGATTTATTTACGTGTATAATGCAGATAATGGCTTGGTAAATGATGTACGAGCTGTGTGAGAAAAGTAAAGAGACTGACAACACAGCGAGCGATGTGGCAACGCTGTGTTATTCTACTTCTGTAGATCGGTGTGTTCATACCTTCCCGACATCAGTCCGAGTTCCAGCTCCGTACAGCCATCAGTGCAGTTGAGTTTTTGACGCCTATTACGAAAATGGAACAGCGGAATTTAGAACAATTGTATGCCATCAAATTTTGTGTTAAACATGGTGATACCGCGAGTGTGATCTTTGGAAAGTTGAAAGAGGCCTATGGGGAATACTGCTTACAAAGAGCACACATTTTTGTCTGGCACAAATCATTTTCGGAAGGCCGAAAACACGTTGAAGATTAACCTCGTTTAGGGACAGCTTCAACTTCAAAAACCGTCGAAAATGTCGAAGGTGTGCGTGCTCTTGTGATTGTTGCGTAACTTCCTATTCACCTGATCTCTCTTGAAGGGTCCCAATTTTGAGGCTCTTCCGTAATCCCTTTACGAAAAAAGACGAAGTAAATATTCCAGAATTTGAAACCAGAACAACTGCTATCATGAGTGACGTAAAAGTAGATATCTTAGGTGTTGCGAAACAACTCAAATCACTTACAAAAGGCAAGTGTTTCGGTCCAGATGGTATATCAATCAGGTTTCTTTCAGAGAATGCAGATACAATAGCGCCTTTCTTAGCAATCATATACGACCGCTTATTTGACGAAAGGTCTGTTCCTGAAGACTGGAAAGTAGCACAGGTCACACCAATATTCAAGAAATGAAATAGGAGTAACCAATTGAATTACAGACCCATATCGCTGACCTCAATTTGCAGTCGGATTTTGGAGCATATACTGTACTCGAACATTATGAATCACCTTGAAGAAAATGACTTATTGATACATAACCAACGCAGCTAGCTCTTTATTCGCATGAAGTAATGAGTACTGTAGACAAGGGATCCCAGATCGATTCAATATTCCTAGATTTCCAGAAGGCTTTAGATACCGTTCCTCACAAGCGACTAATAACCAAATGGCGTGCATATGGAGTATCGTCTTAGTTGTGTGACTGGATTCGAGATTTCCTCTCAGAGAGGTCTTAGTTCGTAGTGTTAGGCGGAAAATCATCGAGTAGAACATAAGTGGCATCTGGCGTTCCTCAAGGTAGTGTCATAGGCCCTCTGCTGTTCCCGATATACATAAATGATCTAGGTGATAATCTGAGAAGCCCCCTTAGATTGTTTGCAGATGACGCTGTAATTTACCGTGTAGTAAACTCATCAGACGATCAATTCCAATTACAAAATGATCTACAGAGAATTTCTGTATGGTGCGAAAAGTAGCAATGGGAACTAAACAAAGAAAAGTGCGAGGTCATCCACATGGGTACTGAAAGAAATCCGGTAAATTTTGGGTATACGTTAAATTGCACAAACCTAAGGGCTGTCAATTCGACTAAATACCCAGGAATTACAATTACGAACAACTTAAATTGGAAAGACCGCATAGATAATATTGTGGGGAAGGCGAAACAAAGACTGCGCATTGTTGGCAGAACACTTTGAAGATGCGACAAACCCACTAAAGAGACAGCCTACATTGCACTTGTCCGTCCTCTGCTGGAATATTGCTGCGCGGTGTGGGATCCTTACCGGGTAGTATTGACGGAGGACATCGAAAAAGTGCAAAAAAGGCAGCTCGTTTCGTGTTATCACGCAGAAGGGGTGAATGTGTCACTGATATGATACGCGAGTTGGGGTGGCAGTCACTGAAACAAAGGCGGTTTTCTTTGCGACGAGATCTATTTACGAAATTTCAATCACCAACTTTCTCTTACGAATGCGAAAATATTTTGTTGGCACCCACCTACGTAGGGAGAAATGATCGTCGTAATAAAATAAGGGAAATCAGAGCTCGAACGGAAAGATTTAGGTGTTCCATTTTCCCATGCGCCATTCGAGAGTTAAATGGTGGAGAAATAGTATGAAAATGGTTCGATGAACCCTCTGCCAGGCACTTGAGTGTGAATTGCAGAGTAACCATGCAGGTGTAGATGTAAACGTAGAAAAATCAAAAGAGTATGACCTGCATGTTAAAAGGCCTACCAACTGAAGCCTTTCAGTCTGCTATCAAAGCGGGAAACAATGACTCCGTCGCTGTATAGCCACAGAAGGCAATTACTTTGAAGGGGACAGTATTGTTGTCTGAAATACTTTGGTAGACAAAAATTCAGTCTCATTACTTTTCTCACACATCTCGTATAATTAAGTGTCATACCAGACTTGTAAGTAACTGCGTGTCAATATTACGAGTCAGTTAACTTCTGTGTTTCCTCTTTAGTGTTAATCTGAAATTTCAGATATCTTTGTTTAAGTAATACTTGGAGAACGAGAGAGCTTTAGAGCGTAGCATGGACACAGCTATAAAACAATACGGACTACTGTATTCGTAGCCTAAGCACAAACGAAGCTGACGCTTATAAAGGTGCTTTGGGCTTTCTTTTTAACGTGATGGAGCTGTAAGGCGAAACAGTGTTCAGTGTTTTGACAGCCGAGAATTCGATAACAAAGGTGTTAAAAGGTGAGCTCCGTACAGTACAGAAAAACGTCACACCGATCTGCAGTGTTTAATATTCATCACGGGGCAGAGGGGGTCGCGAGCAGTACCGCTCCGCCTGCTGCCACACACTGAGACAGCAGCGTTGTTCGACGAAGAGCTAACCCACTGTTCGGCGACAGACATCAAAGTCGCGCGATCAGCATAGGTAATTGACGCTGTGTGCCTCTCTGGTGGCGCTAATTTAAATGCAAATGTGAATAATCAAGTTAGCAGATCGCGGGCTGGCGGTACCGCTCCCGCATGCCGAAAACTGTGCCTCCGCGTTCAAATTACGCGCCTACTCCCTCGTGACAGCTATACACACACACACACACACACACACACACACACTCGACCCGTTCTGAAGGGAACTGTTACCTATTTGCGGCTTAGATGTAACTCTCTCACTTCTGAGTGGTTACAGTATTAAAAAAAAAACCAAAGGGAGCGCCTCAGGGCATAACAAAAGATGACTTATGATGATGAAATATGTTACACATATCACCCCCAGAAAAATAAATATTCGATTAAATACCGGGGGCAATGAAACCACAGCATCGGCCCAGAACATTTATTTAACCTACTCGACACCGGATGCGATTAGGAAAAGGTACAGCCTGAAGTTTTGCATGAGGCTCAGTCCCGGAAGTTTACATTCGAACTTGACGCTCAGTTCTATTCCCTACAGGTCACATGCCACAAGATGGCTGCAGACGGGTGAGATCTCAGACATTTTGACAATACACTGAAGATCTCTTACATAGTCACGACCTGGATGAGCATTGTCTTGATGGAAAATACGAGGGGCATTCAATAAGTAGTGCAGCACTCTTTTTCTGAAAGCAGGTTGGTTTTATCCAGGATTTCAGTAAACCGTATTATCCCCAGTCTTTTTGCTAAGAGCCCCTATTTTCCAACATAATCTTCGTTAAATGCGACGGCGTAAACTCACTTTTCGGGGGGGGGGGGGGAGGGAGGGGGGAGCACTGTATGCCCTCGTGGTACCACTCTGCTGGCCGACGTCGGAGTCAACGTATTGGTGCATCATCCGTGTACTGCGTTCTGCGGAGTGCTTCATTCATTGTGCCAAACAGAAAGTGGGGGATCCAGGCTTTAGGTGGATAGTCCCGGCAGAGGTTCGAGTCCTCCCTCGGGCATGGGTGTGTGTGTTTTTCCTTAGTATAATTTAGGTTAAGTGGTGTGTAAGCTTAGGGACTGATGACCTTAGCAGTTGAGTCCCATAAAATTTCACACATATTTTTTTTAGGTGGATAGGGAAGGAAAGTCCAGGCGATGTTTGACAAAAAATTGTCGCGATCGGCCTCGTAACGAGCAAGCAATTCTGCGCAGATGGTCCTTTTTAGCTCTCTATAGTTTTCTGTATGGCGGCGAGGAACACAATTGGCACACAGTTCTGAGTACACCAACTGGTGGACGAGTGTGTCAGCACTACCAACAGAGACGTACAGTGAGGTGTTTGATTGTGGTCCGTCGATCACCTCGAATGACAATCTCCTCACATTCCAACATTGTAGGAGTGTGGGCGTGTGCTCCCGGCCTGCACGCAAAAGATCGGACAAGTTTGCGCGACCTTGTTGCGAAGATGACATTCGCCTCTCCCAACGATTCACCGTGCTTTTGTTAATGGCCAGGACTCCGTAGACATTCTGCAAGCTGATATGATTCTGCGATGCTCTCGTTTACAACTCAATGACAGTTGTCTACTTGGAACCCGACACCGTTGCAGACGCCATTTTGAAGGGTACATATAACGCAGCAGTATGGATTTTCATGAAAAGTAGGGGCTACAGCGGTTGTATTCCACTACGTCCCACAAGAAAAAAATGTGTTACATTACTTACTGAACGCCCTTCGTATATGAATCACTGTAAAAAATGGAACAGAATAAAAAAGTCTTCTGCATGAAAGTAGACACGTGGTATGTGTACAGTATCGCAAAGGAAATAATTGAGTGAGGTTTTAGTCAGATGGTGTGACGTCGAATACTATGTCTAGTGAACCACGAGTGATGAATTAGTCTTTAGTCCAAAGACTGGTTTGGAGTAGCTCTCTGTGCTGTATCTATCTTGTGCAGCTTACTTTTTCTCTACAGGCTGTTTCCCCCCGGAGCCTGCTTACTGTAAGCAAGCCTTTGTCTCCCTTTGCGATTATCACCGGCCGGCCGCGGTTGCCGAGCGGTTCTAGGCGCTTAAGTCCGGAACCGTGCGACTGCTACGGTCGCAGGTTCGACTCCTGCCTCGGGCATGGATGTGTGTGATGTCCTTAGGTTAGTTAGGTTTAAGTAGTTCCAAGTTCTAGGGGACTGATGACCTCAGCTGTTAAGTCCCATAGTTCTCAGAGCCATTTGAATCAATTGTCACCGCCCACGCGTCTCCATCACCAAACTATTCTCTGCTGCCCCAGGATGTGTCCTGTCAATAGATCATCACTTTTAGTCAGATTATGCCATATATTTCTTTTCTTACCGGTTCGACTCAGCACCTTCTGAATAGTTATCCGACCAACCGCTCTGCTCTACAGCACTGTTCTGAAGCGTCACAATTGAAAAGCTTCTTTCCTCTTCTCGTCTGAACTGTTTATCGTCCACACTGCACTTCCACTGAAGGCTACACTCTAGACAAATACTTTCAGGCAAGACTTCTTAATATTTATATTAACTTAAGATTTCTATTCCTCAGAAAAGACTTGCTTGCTACTGCCATTCTGCATTTTGTATCCCCCCCCCCCCCCCTTCCTACGGCCACCGTGTTATTTCACAGCATAAATAGCTTAATTCATCCACTGGTTTTAATGTATTATTTACTAACGAAATTCCCTCGTCGTCATCTGACTTAATTCGACTACGTTTCATTCATTGATATTCGTCCTATAAATTCTCACCAAGACACTGTCCGTTCCTGTCAATTGATCTTCCAAGTCCTTTGCAAAGGCATTTACAACGTCATTAACCAGCCTCAAAGTTGCTATTTCTTCCCCGTGAGATTCAATTTCCACAATAAATCTGTTATTTTGGTCCTTTCCTGCTTGCTCAATGTTCATTCTGAATAGAATCAGGAATAGGACACAACCTTGTCTCACTTCAATCTCAACTTCCGCCTTCACTTCATATTCTTCAGTGTCTGTAACTGTAGTTCTGTATTAGTTGTAAAAGACCTTTCGCTGCCTGTATTGCAATCAACAATTTCAAAAACTTTTCCTAGATGTATAATTGCTATAAATTTATGTTTATCATTTTACAGTCTGTCTGCAAAGATGAACCAATAGGTCTGTGTTGCCTCACGTGATCATGTGTTTCCATTATTCTGTAAGTAATTCGTTTTAGTATACTGTAACCATGACTTATTAAAAACGTTTCGGCAGTACTCACATTGAGATTATTAGATTCTTCTTGAAGTCTGAAGGTATTTCGCTTGTCTCCCTTACCTAGCATACAAGGTGGAATGTTTCTAACATAGTTGGCTCTCCGAAGGATATCAATTATTCTAAGGGAAAGTCGTCTACTCGAGATGCCGTATTTTGACTAAGGGCTTTCAGTGCCCTGTGATATGCTTCTCTCTCTATAACACTGTCACGAAGTGCTTCTCTCAGTCATTATTATGCTTATTTTGAGAAGAGTTATGAAACGTCTTGTCGACTTCATAGTAGGCAATTTGTAACGTTTCTAGCTTATTTTTGGGATTCAAGGTAAGTAATGAAACCTCTACTTTAATATGATGTGTCGTGTTTCATATCTGTGAACCGGATATTTTTCAAATAGACGTTTACAACAGTCGATATATAACACCACAAAGGTTCTGAGTAAAAGCAGTATGTGAACTTTGGTTGCTACTTGCAATGTCGTTGCTGTAGTATTGTAAGAGAAGATAGTGAGCGATTCGGGTGTTCGTCAAGCTACTCAACAGGTTTGGAAGTAGCTTACAAAGCACAGAGATAAAAATACAGAGGATGTTCAATTTTGTAAATGGTGGTGGGGGTTTGGTCTTCACTCCTGAGACTGGTTTGATGCAGCTCTCCATGCTACTCTGTCCTGTGCAAGCTTCTTCATCTCCCAGTGCCTACTGCAGCCTACATCCTTTTGAATCTGCTTAGTGTATTCATCTCGTGATCTCCCTCTACGATTTTTACCCTCCACGATGCCCTCGAATACTAAATTGGTGATCCCTCGATGTCTCAGAACATGTCCTACCAAACGATCCGTTCTTCTAGTCAAGTTGTGCCACAAGCTCCTCTTCTCCCCAATTCTACTCAATACCTCCTCATTAGTTATGTGATCTACCCATCTAATCTTCAGCATTCTTCTGTAGCACCACATTTCGAAGGCTTCTATTCCCTTCTTGTCTAAACTATTTATCGTCCACGTTTCACTTCCATACATGGCTACACTCCATACAAATACTTTCAGAAACGACTTCCTGATATTTAAATCTATACTCGATGTTAACAAATATTTCTTCTTCAGAAACGCTTTAATTGCCATTACCAGTCTACATTTTATATCCTCTCTACTTCGACCATCATCAGTTATTTTGCTCCCCAAATAGCAAAACTCCTTTACTACTTTAAGTGTCTCATTTCCAAATCTAATTTCCTCAGCATCACCCGACTTAATTCGACTACATTCCATTATCCTCGTTTTGCTTTTGTTGATGTTCATCTTATACCCTCCTTTCAAGAAAATGTCCATTCCGTTCAAGTGCTCTTCCAAGTCCTTTGCTGTCTCTGACAGAATTGCAATGTCATCGGCGAACCTCAAAGTTTTTATATCTTCTCCATGGATTTTAATACGTACTCCGAACTTTTCTTTTGTTTCCTTTATTGCTGGCTCAATATACAGATTGAATAACATCTGGGATAGGCTACAACCCTGTCTCACTCCCTTCCCAACCACTGTTCCCTTTTCATGTCCCTCGACTGCCATATGGTTTCTGTACGAATTGTAAATTGCCTTTCCCTCCCTGTATTTTACCACTGCCACCTTCAGAATTTGAAAGAGAGTATTCCAATCAACATTGTCAAAAGCTTTCTCTAAGTCTACAAATGTTAGAAACGTAGGTTTGCCTTTCCTTAATCTTTCTTCTAAGATTAGTCGTAGGGTCAGTATTGCCTCGCGTGTTCCAACGTTTCTACGGAATCCAAACTGATCTTCCCCGAGGTCGGCTTCTATCAGTTTTTCCATTCGTCTGTAAAGAAGTCGCGTTAGTATTTTGCAGCTGTGACTTACTAAACTGATAATTTTCACATCTGTCAACACCTGCTTTCTTTGGGATTGGAATTATTATATTCTTCTGAGGGTATTTCGCCTGTCTCATACATCTTGCTCACCAGATGGTAGAGTTTTGTCAGGACTGGCTCTCCCAAGGCAGTCAGTAGTTCTAATGGAATGTTGTCTACTCCGGGGGCCTTGTTTCGAATCAGGTCTTTCAGTGCTCTGTCAAACTCTTCACGCAGTATCGTATCTCCCATATCATTTTCATCAACATCCTCTTCCAATTCCATAATATTGTGCTCAAGTACATCGCCCTTGTATAGACCCTCTATATACTCCTTCCGCCTTTCTGCTTTCCCTTCTTTGCTTAGAACTGGGTTTCCATGAAAGCTGCTGATGTTCATGCAAGTGGTATTTTGTAAATATGAGTTGGTTAAGGTTAATTTGAGAACTGAAGATTTCGAAGTACGGTTGTTGCTGCACCGCTTGCTTGCGCGTAATTTACATTGTGTCAGGAAAATGGAAATTTTTAGTAGCATTTTTCATTAGTGGTTGGGATTAATTAGGTTCTTGTTCAGATATAATAAAGCGAAGTTATCAGTTCACATGTCTTGCACTCAGAAGCTATAAATTTATCACTCCTTTACCATTACAATAATTAATTTCACAGCACAATCACATTTTTTAATAATAGGTAATTTTTGTAAAGATCGTTGTAATAGCTAAGGAATGAGTGTCACTATTCAGAATATAGTTCTTTAAAACCGTTCATCTCCTTTTAATAATCATCAAATATAAATTCTATCACTGTCTCAAGTTTATTTTTCTGCTTATGCGTATCGCCGCATTGCGCTGAACGGAACACAGTTGCTTAAAAAGGAGGCATGATCTGTTTGGAATAGCTCCACTTCCTTGTGTTGCACTGCGCACGGCTTTTCTTTTATTTAGCTGATTTCATGGTGCGCTTCATATTCATTTTCATCATTTCGAACATTACTGAGTGTCCGTTGCCACTAATAAGTCATGAAAATCTGTTAGGGTCAGTTACTCTACAAACAAGATAATAAGGTCATTCGCAGTTACGGGCCGCATCTCAAAATTAGGGTCAAGATCAGATTAGGTTAAGTTCATTTCAGATCTCATTTCTTAAGCAGACAATTTTTTCTCACTATGCAGTGTTATTTTTGCGTGTATATTTGCAGTGTTTGGAAATTTGTGTAGTCAGTGTGCCAGTTTACGATTCAGATTAACAGTCGCGGTAATGGTATGTGAATGCGTTAAGGCACTGATATTAGTTGATCTTGATACAACTCTTTTGTTACCTCTAATTTGCAGGGTTCCTTTAATACGCATTTTCTCTCCAAATCCCGATTAGTTCGAGTTGAAGACAAATTCTTTACTGAACGACGGGATACGTCTATTCTTCCCATATACAGTACATTTTTTCGTACCGATTCCGTAGATTGCTGTTCATTGCCTTGTTGACGCTTTGATTGAATTTTCGTTATCTTACGTCTTCTAATTCTGTCCCACTGTTTGAAGTTATGCAATAATCCAATGCTTCCCTTGAAATCACTTTAATCCATGTCGCACGTAATTTGATGTGCATAACGTAGTAGGTACTATCATGCACATCCTGCAAATTATGTCGAGCATCCTTGAAATGCGCGAACACCAGCTTTTGTAACAACTGCGCCCTGTCCCCCTGCGAATATGAACTTATTCGAAACCTGTTCATAATTTCCATGTCCGTAGTTATGTTTACTACCCGCTCTTTGTACAACTGGAGACGGGATTTATGGCTCCTTGTCAGACAAGGCCGATGAACTACATGCCTAGACACCCGTTTCAGTATAACTTTTCACTTGTTAAGCACGTATCGTCATGATTGTACTCCTCATGTGCATTGCCCGCACAGTCGAGCAAATACGACACACATTCCACCGACCCACCGTGATAAGCTCGTCTTTGAGTGCCCTTAAAGTCAATCTACTGACCCACCTTGCAGAAAAAGCTAACATTTCGTCTGCCACTTCTTTTTCACTGTGCGATGTTCCTTGGATTTCTTTCCGACGAAATGTCAATTTCGGCAACTGTTGTAGATACAATGCGATGTTTGTTTTGTTTATCGATGCCATCGCTCTGCTTTGCACTAACACTACTAGCGCTGTAGCATTGTTGTGAGTTACTCGTCGACTAAGCAGTTCAACTATGCCTCATACTGTGCTCACCATTGGATACCTCCAGTTTCGCCCCATGTTACCATTAACAGCCAATACTGTAGCTGCGTGGTAGACAATACGCGGGGCGTCGGATGAAGTAACCATCAATGGCGTTTTGCGAGCTCGCACTCAAGGGGTTATTTATAAGATTGCTTCCCTGTCATGCATGATCTCCAGATATATCATCAAACATGTTTGAGATTTGGTCGCTCAGCAAATATCATTACACTTCAACACCCGTTGCTCGTATAATAATCGCATTGAGGAAGATTTCCTAGCCGCTTTTTAATTTCATTCTACTACGATTGGAGGCTCTCATTACATTACGCGATGCTCCACTCAAAGAGATTGTTTACAATTCTGCGGTCTGAATGATATGTAATCGTCATACGTATATCCTCAACCGTTTTCTTATGTCGTGCTAGTACTGTCATGTTTACTTAACTACAATATACCATGACTTTTGTTCCATGTCCTTGCAGCACTGTGATACACATACAAATTTTCAAAAAGTATTCCATTGCTGTAGCTTACTATTTGGTTCCTGTCTATTAATGCAATAATCATATTTTGCCGGCAGAAATAATTTTATATTGTCTCCCTGGCTCATCCATTCGACTGCAGAATTTTTTCACTGTGTTCATAGTGTCTTCCACAATGTCACGTGATCAATATCAATATTTCTACTAATTTTTATAACATCTTCTCAATGTTTATTGATAACAGAAATTCAGTATTAAGTAACAAGTTTACTGTTACCAGTGACTGCCTCGGGCATGGATGTGTGTGAAGTCCTTAGGTTAGTTAGGTTTAAGTAGTTCTAAGTTCTAGGGGACTGATGACCACAGATGTTAAGTCCCATAGTGCTCAGAGCCATTTGTTACCAGTGACCGTTTTATTTATTTCCACGACGCGTTTCAAAGGTATAAACCTCCATCATCGGATGGATTTACATTAGTTAGTTTGACATTTGTGTCTGTGTGTTGTGTTACGATCTTTCGGAGGAACTTTTGGCACTGCCTCCAGTGGTCACAGGTTCCTTTCACTGTCGTAACACGTCACACTTATACTGTCACAAATGTGTGTTACGAGAGCGAAAGGAACCTGTGACCACTGGAGGCAGTGCCACAAGTTCCTCCGAAAGATCGTAACACAACACACAGACACAAATATCACACTAACTAATGTAAATCCACCCGATGATGGAGGTTTATACCTTTGAAACGCGTCGTGGAAATAAATAAAACGGTGACTGGTAACAGCAAACTTGTTGTTTCATTTAATGTCAGTAACAGTCACGGTAAAGCCTAACCTAAAATGTTCGCATTAAGTAATCTGTACTTGCCATTTCATAAATCCTTGAAGTGTTCCTTAATTTTATCCACAGATGTCACATCATCAATAAATTAGCACTGGTAACTGTTCGTGTAAACTAAAACACTTCGAGACATCCAGCGTAACTAAAAGCGACCACCCGATTGCACGGTAATTTACACAGCCTGAAATCAGGTCAACCGCCACGTCGTGTTAGAGGGCGCTGTACGCGTAGCGAGGCGCTGACTCCGGCCCGCAGAGGGCGGCTCTGGAGGCGGCTCGATCTCTCGGCAGGATGCGATATCCCAGGCCACTTTGCGATCGATGCGGGCTGCTGTTCGCCGATGGGTTTTGCTGGTCAGCTGCTGCACTCGCCCTTATGGTCCCAGCTGGCGCCAAACGTGCCCCTTCTTCCTCCCCTGGCTGCGGTACGGATCCACATTGTAATGCGCTGTTTCCTTAAGAGTTATGCATTGTGCTGAAATAGGAATGGCAGCACCAGGAGATGTCTTTACTGAAGTCATCCTTCCATTCGTTAGTCTACTGATTACCTAGATTTACCGAACACCGCAATTTAAAGCTTTTTAAGGAAACCACGTACTACTTTTGTCGAATATCATAAGGGTTATGCTTAACTCTAACGTTCGTTTCAGATTATCTCGTAAAACTAGTTGTTTGGTATTTATGAAGATGGCAACTGTTCTCGAAAGAACAGTTACCATCGATGTGGTGTGCGTACTGTAAGACCTTCGGTACACACACCATCAGATTATTTGACTTGTCGCTCTAATGAAGTAGGCGAGTGTCAGCACTATGTCTCGTGGTCTTATCGTGGCGTGTTTATCTTCCGCCGTTAGGTCAAACGATAGAAATTCCACTTGCACGCTTAGAGTAGCAGATTGACGGTGACCAACTTAAAACAGAACTTGATTAATTTTCACACACATTTACTAAAATAATAAAAAGCATAGACATTACGTAACTTGATTCTGGATGCTATTTACAATTGACAATCTGAAGTTCCTTTGGTCTTGGTACGTTAATCTTATTCTCACGTATCTCTGATACTTGACAAAGTGTCTATTCATTTATCTTCATGGCTATGTACAGGAATATGGTAATCTTATTAGGCGCAGACTGAAACTTGACTATAGACTGGTACAGACTAATGTAGACTGGTACAGAGTGGTGCAGACAATTGCAGACTGACTAACTAGAGGTCTGTACACTCGTTATAATACCTCGCACGTTAATGTATCACTGCGCGAGTGTGATCCGCAAGGATAAACGGTTCTATGTTAGCAGCAATCTATTGGCTGCGTTATATATTAATACGCGGATCGGCGGAAGCAGAATTTGGTCCGTCACTAAGGCAGCGCCATCTCGTAGTGCGGAGATGGACAAGCGCTACGCCTGCGCTGTTGTGCTTAGTGGGGTGCGCTCTAGTGGGAAAGTTGTGTACGCGCTGACTACGCGGAACTATGTACACAAAAATTCATGACCGTGCAGCTTCTCTAGAACAAATGATAATTAATTGAAACCCCCAGCTGCCGACAGGCGTTGTTGATATACGTCGATCGGAACAGCTGAAAATGTGTGCCCCGACCGGGAATCGAACCCTGGATCTCCTGCTTGCATGGCAGACGCTCTATCCATCTGAGCCACCGAGGACACAGATAAATAGCGGGGACTTTCCCTTCTACGCTTCTCGTGAGACCCACATTCCCCACTGTCCACAATCTACATACATAATGTTCTTAATAGATATTTACATCTCACGGGAAGCGTGGAAAGGATAAGGCCCTGCAGTCCCGCTATTCATCTGTGTCCTCGGCGGTTCAGATGGATAGAGCGTCTGCCAGATAAGCAAGAGATCCAGGGTTCAGGTCCCGGTCGGGGCATACAGTTTCATCTCTCCCGATCGAGGTATATCAGCAATATTTGTCTGCAGCTGAGGGTTTTAATTAATTATCATTTGTTCTAGAGAAGCTGCACGGTCATCAATGGCAACTGTTCTTTCGAGAACAGTTTCTAACTTCATATATTATTAAAGGCTACATGGCCATTGACCTTCGTCTGTGCGAATGCGCATAGGTTGCCCGAACTCTTACGGGTATTGTCCCCTTAGTTGGGGCAGTAATGAGCGGATGGGCAAATATCTACTAAGAACGTTACGTATGTAGATTGTGGACAGTTGGGAATATGGGTCTCACAGGTAAAGTGCAAGGGATAAGTTCCTGCAATTGCGCTATTCATCTGTGTCCTCGGTGGGTCAGATGGATAGAGCGTCTGTCATGTAAGCAGGAGATCCCGGGTTCGAGTTCCGTTTGGGGCACACATTTTCAGCTGTCCCCATCGAGGTATATCAACAACACGTGTCGGCTGCTGAGGGTTTCAATTAATTATCTTTTTTTTTTTTGTATTTGTTACATCCAGTCTATTAGCTTAATGCTACTGACATTATTTCTGAGGAAAATGCCTATGTCAGTGGTGATCAATCTTTTTCAACTACGTGCCCCCGTGCTGACTTGATACTCAATCATCCCCACCTTACTCTCCCCACCCTCTCCCCTCCTTCCACACCCGTATCCGTAGTCTTTCAAGATTCAACACAATGATAGTTTACCTTTTACGACTCTATGAACCTTGCTATGTATGAAGGATATCCATAATCAAAGCTGGAAAAATGGGGAAGTTATTGTACACAATAAAGTTATACTGAACTGAAATCAGCTGGAACAGGCCATGAATTCCCAACGGTACTGACCGGCCGCCGTGTCATCCTCAGACACAGACTTCACCGGAAGCGGACTTACAGAAGTATGTGACCGAGACCGAGCCGCTATTTCTCAACCAAGTAGGTCCTCAGTTTGCCTCACGAGGGTTGAATGCACCCTGCTTGCTAAGCAGCGCTCGGCCGACCGAATGGTCACCCATCCAAATGCTAGCCTAGCCCGACAGCGCTTAATTTGGATGATCTGATGGGAATCGTGTTACCACTGCGGCAAGGCCGTTGGAACAATAAAGTTATACCAAATTAAATTAAATTTTCGTAAGTCCACTTTTTTATAATTACAATGAAATTTATACAAAACTTACTGT
Organism: Schistocerca piceifrons; assembly: GCF_021461385.2. Classification (NCBI taxonomy): domain Eukaryota; kingdom Metazoa; phylum Arthropoda; class Insecta; order Orthoptera; family Acrididae; genus Schistocerca; species Schistocerca piceifrons. Next base: position 46,394,028 of record NC_060139.1, on the reverse strand, counting down.
TTTTCAAACTAAAATATGGATTTTAATCTTAAAGTGATGCTGGCATAGCATCTCTGTGAGAATGCAACTTTTAAAGACTATTTCTTAATCTGAAATGTTTTATAGCTTCACTGAAAACGCCTTTCACAATTGAAGCGTAATGGTAATTTTCTAAAATGACATGATTAAAAAGTGGTACGAGGAAACAAAGCACAACAAAGGAAAAAAAAGCACGATAAGGCCAGTTACATAAAAAGTAATTGTTTACTGGTGACTTGACTGTTAACAGCCACTTCAAAAGGAGAATTACGAGGAAATTATCTCACATTAAATCAAACTGATCAAAATTTTACATCATTTCGAAATATCTACAGAAGAGACAACGTCAATGAGATTCGAGGAAAACTAAAGGTGCAATCGAAAAGAGTGATACAAAACGAAATAATCGAGCAGCTAGGTCATCTTAACGATGTGAACTGCGACATTTCGTTTGATTATGATAAAAATATAAAGAATAAAACACCAAAATTCCAGGGTGTCTGTGGGACAATGAAAATAAAGTTAAAAGAAGGAAGAATAAGCTTATGCAACAGAAATCCTGTACAACACTGGTGGTTTCGTTGCAACTTTATGGAGATGATGCTTGGGTAGATATGAAGGAAGACTTAAATCCAATAGAGAAATCGGATCCGAAATTCCTCAGATCAGTTAAAGCAGGGATAGCCAAGAATTCGGCATGCGGGGAAGGGCTCTGCCTCGCATGCCATAGCTCTCTCACCTGGCTGCGCACTCCCCCGCACCCAACACCATTCCGTGCTGTCTGAGTGTGAGAAATGGGGAAGAGGAGGCAACTGCGTACACACCGCATCTAAATGGTAGTGTGTACCACTGCATACGCACTGCATACTACACCGTTTCGTATTTCATATTTTGCAACAACACAGATCACAAACAAAACAAATTTTCGATATTAGTGAATTATTTTAGGAGCTCTGAAGACATAGTGTAATTTTTATCTGTTACGAAATGTCGGCATACGGACAGGAGTAGATGAGTTCACATATCTTCTCACTCAGGTTACCATGTAATTGTTACTTATTTAATTTCATATCGAAAGAAGCTTTACACACAGGTTAACCGAAGTATTTTATCACTTTTGCGACCTGATTATGAAGAGGACTAATCTCTTCTGAAAAAAAAAAAAAAATTTAGACCTCCTGGTCAGTTTTAACGCAAAAGAATATGTGTTTTAATTGAAAATTAAAATGCAGATCAATCAGTTCCACCTGCACATGCACAGGGATGCTATCAATTGAAACGACATGTGGTCTCGAGAACAGATGTGTGTAAGGTTGGCATTGTATTCAGAAGGTTTGGAAAAATATCCCTGCAATTCTTTCAAGGCCGTAATGACTTTATATGACCTCGTGTTTTCTTTAACGCTTAGGCTTAGGGAAACGGCCGGCGTTTTTTGTTAGAATTTGTCCCTCCACAATGCGAATTTCTTTTTAAATGCATCCCCATCAAATCAGAAATAAGTTGTATCTCATCTTGCAGTGTTGTAGTATGGGCAGCATGCATTTCAGTCCATTTAAAACGTGAGGTATTAAAGGCACTCCAGATGTTATAACTTTCGTTCCTACTCCTCCTTTTCCTTCATAAATTCAACAACAATGGATTTTAAATGCAGAAATAGCTCCAGATATGCCCCATGACTTAACCAACCTAATTTACAGTAGTACATACACTCTACACTCTTCGTTCAGTTCCATCGAAAACTGTTGCATCTGACACTGATATAATATGCACTGCTTCAGAAAGTTTGCTATTCCATATCACCAATTTCACCACGTGCTCCATTCCTGCAAATTTAACACGATGTGCGACTTGATGCACAGAACAATCCCGTTTGTTGATCATTGTGGGTCTTTGCCCCTTCATCGTTAACTAATGGATGCTGATGGAATGATACGACAACACAAACACCCGGTCCCTGGGCAGAGAAAATCGTCAACCCGGCCGGGAATCGAATCCGGGACCCAGAGGTAGCAGCGCTAGCCACTGGACTACAAGCTGCGGACTATGGTGGACAGGATGGCGTGTAGAACGTCAGACGGTCACCTGATGTCGCTGCGAGACCTGTTCAATGCGTGTCCATCCCGGAGACAACTCAACAGCCGATATTATGAAAGTTGGATAGGCCTAGGTGGTCCAACCGCGTGGCCGCCGCGATCGCCGGGTTTAACTCCTATGGACTACTTCTTGTGGGAGCGTATGCAAAGTTTAATTTACGGGACTCCTGTAGAGGCAGTGGGAGACCTGCGAGCACAGGTTCTGGCCGCTGCACTAGAAACTGAAAAGAAACCAGGAGGGATGGAGAATGTGTCCCAGGACATGCTTTGTAGGTACAATGTACAAAACAACGTTAGTGGTCACCACATCGAGCTGCTGTTGTAATGCATCAGTACTCTTCTGTACATACCGTAAGCTGGGTTCTTGTTTGTTTTGGAATAATGTACACACATAATGTTTAAGTATTAATACGAAAAAAATATTGGTAAGCGATTAGTGGATGTTTCGTTATGTATACTTTCGAATTGTGGGCAAATAACTGTGCTGCTTCAAGCGTGATTCAATTCCTCAAGCAGAAGTGAATGTGTTAAACATCTGAAGACATTCAAAATATTATTTGCTCGCTCCCCCTTACAAGTCCTAGACGTTTTTAAAGAGGGATACACTGTATAAACAGAAATGAAAGTAATGTACGTAATACTCAGTTCTATATTGAGTTTGTTTTTCCACCAGTACTTATTGCACGTTAATAGTGATACAGAGCTGTATGGACACGTTTTATGCTGCAGAATTGGCCGATATGCACCTCGTTTGTGGGTTCAGTGTATGCAATGGAGTAGCGGCACAACAGAGCTGAGCTGTTCTTGTACTGAAGGCAACTACGTGCACATCAGTGTTTAGCCTGAGAATTGTCCGGATAAACTTCTTTAGTACATGTAACAGCAGTTATCCATTTCGACTGCGAGAATTCTTCTAAATAATTACGTTTGCTACATACGAGACGAAAGTCATTAATCTGTGCATTGGCTCAAAATAGTAAGTCTTGCTACATTCTCAATAAATATGCGGCTCATTCTATTTCTGGTTCGCTTCTAGTGTCCTGGGTTTCTTCTAATCAAAGTTGTATGAGGGTTAACGCATGGAGATGCCGTGTTATGCGGTCGCTGGCTACAACTGTCTCTGCTGTACGTCCGAAGACTCATTAGATGCTGCTATCTACACTATTCTTCCCTCTGCTCTGTGGAGCGTATCGACCGTATTCAGTCACCAAATATGCCTGACCCAGACGAATGCAGGCAAGATTGTTACATGTTGTGAAGCAAAACACAGCCGACAGGCGTTGCGAAGCAGAGCCAACTGGGCGTGGTAGAGCAACAGCTGATACGCTAACGGAAGGACAGAAACCTTTTCTCACTTGCCTCCTCAGAAGAGTTTAGAGTGTGTGCCTTAAGTCTTAAACAAACAAACATACTCAGCCATCCGTGTGCTAAATATTCTCGTCTCAGTATCACAGCCTACAGCCAGAGTCTGTGACACCCCGGACGACATCCTGGAATGCAGCCAAGGGTCTGCTGTTCGACCACAGGACATGACAGTCTGTCCCGAGTCACGAGAGAACCGCCACCGGAGTAGGGAGCCGCCTGCTCGCTGGACGGAAGTCACAGGTCCCCAATGCCCTGTTACCGCAGTGTCATCATGGTCGAGGCCATAGAAGCTGATGACAGAGGCATTCGAATGCTGCCATCCTCGGCCCCACTCTTTGCGCTGTCAGCAATGTCAGGCGTCTATTGATTTTCATGAGAGACAGCTGGACGCCTCCCTCCACCAAGCTGTTCTTAATGTTCTACGTCCAAGGGTCGGAATAAAGACGTTAATTAAACAAATCTACTGCCATCCTGACGTCCTATTTCACTCTCCATGAGTGACAACCGATGAGTCATTTAACAACTACATTAAATAAAATTATTCTGCGTCTTTGACAGCGTTGTCAATGTCTAAAACTTCTCACGGTGAACCACTACTGGAAATAGCCGTAATCGGGGAGTTTTCTTTTTTATTTTTCTGCTAAAAAACCACCCTGTAGAAGAGCACTTGTAACAATGCGCCCGGGTTCCCGGGTTCGATTCCCGGCGGGGTCGGGGATTTTCTCTGCCTCGTGATGGCTGGGTGTTGTGTGATGTCCTTAGGTTAGTTAGGTTTAAGTAGTTCTAAGTTCTAGGCGACTGATGACCATAGATGTTAAGTCCCATAGTGCTCAGAGCCATTTGAACCATTTGAACAATGGTCGAGACCTCGGAAGCTTTACACACTGACAATGTGGTCACAGACCCAAGGAAATTTCATTGACTGTGGCATAGGCTATGGACGCCTATACTTACATCATTACCTTAATACTCCGTAACGAGTCGTCAGCGACGTTGTTCCTTTTCACCAAATTACTCAGAAGGAGTCCCTGAACAACGTGAAAGTTTGTCAATGCAATTCTGGGTCACCCTACATACCCAAAGAGGTAATGGACGTAGGTCAGCCCAGGAAACGATCAAGCTAAGAAACTGAAGCCGGAACAAGTTCGTCAAACCTATTCGATGAATGCAGATGGTGATAAGTGCTAGTTATCATTTTAGAGGTGTGGGGCAAATTCGTTCTTCAAGAATTTATCCATTCACTCGGATTTCAGAGACATTAATGTTGCAGATATTTTGAAACGATATGAATCTGTAACATACTGAGAGAAATTAAGGTATTAGGGAATGAAGGAAATTAAGGAGATGGGACCTCGATAGTTGAAAGAGCCAGAAGTTGTTGACCGTTTCAAGCGGAGCTTTAGACAACGACTGGCACAAACTGGGAAAAGGAACACTGTGGAAGACGAATGGGTACGTTTGAGACCAGGAATACTGAAGGCACCAGAGACTCCAATAGATAAAAAGACAGGGCCTTGTATAAATTCCTCGACAGTACAAGAGAAAATGAATTTAATTGGTGAAAGGAGTTGTTGTTCTTGTGGTCTTCAGTCCAGAGACTGGTTTGATGTACCTCCCCATGCTACTCTATCCTGTGCAAGCTTCTTCATCTTCCAGTACCTACTGCAACCTGCATCCTTCTGGATCTGTTTAGTGTACTGATCCCTTAGTCTCCCTCTACGATTTTTACCCTCCACGCTGCCCTCCAATAATAAATTGATGATCCCTTGATGCCTCAGAATATGCCCTACCAACTGATCCCTTCTGCTAGTCAAGTTTTGCCACAAATTTCTCTTCTCTCCAATTCTATTCAATACCTCCTCATTGGCGTCCTCTTGGGTAAAATATTCCGGAGGTAAAATAGTCCCTCATTCGGATCTCCGGGCGGGGACTACTCAAGAGGATGTCGTTATCAGGAGAAAGAAAACTGGCGTTCTACGGATCGGAGCGTGGAATGTCAGATCCCTTAATCGGGCAGGTAGGTTAAAAATTTAAAAAGGGAAATGGATAGGTTGAAGTTAGATATAGTGGGAATTAGTGAAGTTCGGTGGCAGGAGGAACAAGACTTCTGGTCAGGTGACTACGGGGTTATAAACACAAAATCAAATAGGGGTAATGCAGGAGTAGGTTTAATAATGAATAGGAAAATAGCAGTGCGGGTAAGCTACTACAAACATCATAGTGAACGCATTATTGTGGCCAAGATAGATACGAAGCCCACACCTACTACAGTAGTACAAGTTTATATGCCAACTAGCTCTGCAGATGACGAAGAAATTGAAGACATGTATGATGAAATAAAAGAAATTATTCAGATTGTGAAGGGAGACGAAAATTTAATAGTCATGGGTGACTGGAATTCGAGTGTAGGAAAAGGGAGAGAAGGAAACATAGTAGGTGAATATGGATTGGGGGACAGAAATGAAAGAGGAAGCCGCCTGGTAGAATTTTGCACAGAGCACAACTTAAACATAGCTAACACTTGGTTTAAGAATCATGAAAGAAGGTTGTATACATGGAAGAACCCTGGAGATACTAAAAGGTATCAGATAGATTATATAATGGTAAGACAGAGATTTAGGAACCAGGTTTTAAATTGTAAGACATTTCCAGGGGCAGATGTGGACTCTGACCACAATCTATTGGTTATGAACTGTAGATTAAAACTGAAGAAACTGCAAAAAGGTGGGAATTTAAGGAGATGGGACCTGGATAAACTAAAAGAACCAGAGGTTGTACAGAGATTCAGGGAGAGCATAAGGGAGCAATTGACAGGAATGGGGGAAATAAATACAGTAGAAGAAGAATGGGTAGCTTTGAGGGATGAAGTAGTGAAGGCAGCAGAGGATCAAGTAGGTAAAAAGATGAGGGCTAGTAGAAATCCTTGGGTAACAGAAGAAATATTGAATTTAATTGATGAAAGGAGAAAATATAAAAATGCAGTAAGTGAAACAGGCAAAAAGGAATACAAACGTCTCAAAAATGATATCGACAGGAAGTGCAAAATGGCTAAGCAGGGATGGCTAGAGGACAAATGTAAGGATGTAGAGGCCTATCTCACTAGGGGTAAGATAGATACCGCCTACAGGAAAATTAAAGAGACCTTTGGAGATAAGAGAACGCCTTGTATGAATATCAAGAGCTCAGATGGAAACCCAGTTCTAAGCAAAGAATGGAAAGCAGAAAGGTGGAAGGAGTATATAGAGGGTCTATACAAGGGCGATGTACTTGAGGACAATATTATGGAAATGGAAGAGGATGTAGATGAAGATGAAATGGGAGATACGATACTGCGTGAAGAGTTTGACAGAGCACTGAAAGACCTGAGTCGAAACAAGGCCCCCGGAGTAGACAATATTCCATTGGAACTACTGACGGTCGTGGGAGAGCCAGTCCTGACGAAACTCTACCATCTGGTGAGCAAGATGTATGAAACAGGCGAAATACCCTCAGACTTCAAGAAGAATATAATAATTCCAATCCCAAAGAAAGCAGGTGTTGACAGATGTGAAAATTACCGAACTATCAGCTTAATAAGTCACAGCTGCAAAATACTAACACGAATTCTTTACAGACGAATGGAAAAACTAGTAGAAGCCAACCTCGGGGAAGATCAGTTTGGATTCCGTAGAAACACTGGAACACGTGAGGCAATACTGACCTTACGACTTATCTTAGAAGAAAGATTAAGGAAAGGCAAACCTACGTTTCTAGCATTTGTAGACTTAGAGAAAGCTTTTGACAATGTTGACTGGAATACTCTCTTTCAAATTCTAAAGGTGGCAGGTGTAAAATACAGAGAGCGAAAGGCTATTTACAATTTGTACAGAAACCAGATGGCAGTTTTAAGAGTCGAGGGACATGAAAGGGAAGCAGTGGTTGGGAAGGGAGTAAGACAGGGTTGTAGCCTGTCCCCGATGTTGTTCAATCTGTATATTGAGCAAGCAGTAAAGGAAACAAAAGAAAAATTCGGAGTAGGTATTAAAATTCATGGAGAAGAAATAAAAACTTTGAGGTTCGCCGATGACATTGTAATTCTGTCAGAGACAGCAAAGGACTTGGAACAGCAGTTGAATGGAATGGACAGTGTCTTGAAAGGAGGATATAAGATGAACATCAACAAAAGCAAAACAAGGATAATGGAATGTAGTCTAATTAAGTCGAGTGATGCTGAGGGAATTAGATTAGGAAATGAGGCACTTAAAGTAGTAAAGGAGTTTTGCTATTTGGGGAGCAAAATAACTGATGATGGTCGAAGTAGAGAGGATATAAAATGTAAACTGTCAATGTCAAGGAAAGCGTTTCTTAAGAAGAGAAATTTGATAACATCGAGTATTGATTTAAGTGTCAGGAAGTCGTTTCTGAAAGTATTTGTATGGAGTGTAGCCATGTATGGCAGTGAAACGTGGACGATAAATAGCTTAGACAAGAAGAGAACAGAAGCTTTCGAAATGTGGTGCTACAGAAGAACGCTGAAGATTAGATGGGTAGATCACATAACTAATGAGGAAGTATTGAATAGGATTGGGGAGAAGAGAAGTTTGTGGCACAACTTGACCAGAAGAAGGAATCGGTTGGTAGGACATGTTCTGAGGCATCAAGGGATCACCAATTTAGTATTGGAGGCAGCGTGGAGGGTAAAAATCGTAGGGGGAGACCAAGAGATGAATACACTAAGCAGATTCAGAAGGATGTAGGTTGCAGTAGGTACTGGGAGATGAAAAAGCTTGCACAGGATAGAGTAGCATGGAGAGCTGCATCAAACCAGTCTCAGGACTGAAGACCACAACAACAACAACCTCCTCATTAGCTATGTGACCTACCCATCTAATCTTCAGCATTCTTCTGTAGCACCACATTTCGAAAGCTTCTATTCTCTTCTTGTCTAAACTATTTATCGTATACGTTTCGCTTCCATACATGGCTACACTCCCTATAAATACTTTAAGAAAAGACTTCTTGACATTTAAAATGTTAACAATGTTAACACATTTCTCTTCTTCAGAAACTATTTCCTTCCCATTGCCAGTCTAAATTTATATCCTCTCTACTTCGACCATCATCAGTTATTTTGCTCCCCAAATAGCAAAACTCCTTTACTACTTTAAGTGTCTCATTTCGTAATCTAATTCCGACAGCATCACCCAATTTAATTCGACTACGTTCCATTATCATCGTTTTGCTTTTGTTGCTGTTCATCTTATATTCTCCTTTCAAGACACTGTCCATCCCGTTCAACTGCTCTTCCAGGTCTTTTGCTGTCTCTGACAGAATTACAGTGTCATCGGTGAATCTCAAAGTTTTTATTTCTTCGCCATGGATTTTAATACCTACTCCGAATTTTTATTTTGTTTCCTTTACTGCTTGCTCAATATACAGATTGAATAACATCGGGGAGAGGCTACAATCCTGTCTCGCTCCCTTTCCAACCACTGCATCCCTTTCGTGCCTCTCGACTCTTATAACTGCCATCTGGTTTCTGTACAAATTGTAAATAGCCTTTCGCTCCCAGTATTTTACCCCTGCCACCTTCAGAATTTCAAAGAGTGTTCCACTCAACATTATCAAAAGCTTTCTCTAAGTCTACAAATGCTAGAAACGTAGGTTTGCCTTTCCTTAATCTATTTTCTAAGATAAGTCGTTGGGTCAGTATTGCGTCACGTGTTCCAGCATTTCTGCGGAATCGAGACTGATCTTCTCCGAGGTCGGCTTCTACTAGTTTTTCCATTCGTCTGTAAAGAATTCGTGTTAGTATTTTGCAGCCGTGGCTTATTAATCTGATAGATCGGCAATTTTCACATCTGTCAACACTTGCTTTCTTTGGGATTGGAATTACTGTATTCTTCTTGAAGTCTGAGGGTATTTCGCCTGTCTCATATATTTTGCTCACTAAATGGTAGGGTTTTGTTAGGCGTTGCTCCTCCAGGGCTGTCATTAGTTCTAATGGGATGTTCTCTACTCCCGGGGCTTTGTTTCGACTTAGATCTTTCAGTGCTCTGTCAAACTCTTCACGCAGTATCATATCTCCCATTTCATCTTCATCTTCATTCTCTTCCATTTCTGTAATACTCTCCTCAAGAACATCGCCATTGTATGGACCCTCTATATACTCCTTCCACCTTTTTGCTTTCCCTTCTTTGCGTAGTACTGGGTTTCCTTCTGAGGTCTTCACATTCATGAAAGTGGTCCGCTTTTCTCCAAAGGTCTCTTTAATTTTCCTGTAGGCACTATCTATCTTACCCTTAGTGATATGGGCTTCTACATCCTTACATTTGTCCTCTAGCCTTTCCCTGCTTAGCCATTTTGCACTTCCTGTCGATCTCCTTTTTGAGACGTTTGTATTCCATTTTGCCTGCTTCATTTACTGTATTTTCGTATTTTCTCCTTTCATCAATTAAATTCAATATTTCTTCTGTTACCCATGGATTTCTATTACCCCTCGTCTTTTTACCTACTTGATCCTCTGCTACCTTCTCTATTTCATCTCTCGAAGCTACCCATTCTTCTTGTACTGTATTTCTTTCCCCCATTCTTGTCAATCGTTCCCTAATGCTCTCCCTGAAGCTCTCTATAATCTCTGGTTCTTTCAGTTTATCCAGGTCCCATTGCCTAAATGTCCCACCTTTTTGCAATTCCTTCAGGTTTATTCTACAGTTCGTAACCAATAGATGGTAGTCAGAGTCCACATCAGCCCCTGGAAATTTCTTACAATTTAAAACTTGGTTCCTAATCTCTGTCTTGCCATTACATAATCTATCTGATACCTTCCAGTATCTCCAGGCCTTCTTCCATGTATACAACCTTCTTTTATGATTCTTGAACCAAGTGTTGGCTATGATTAAGTTATGCTCTGTGCAAAATTCTACCAGGTGGCTTCCTCTTTAACTACTTACAGCAAGTCCATATTCACCTACTACGATTCCTTCTCTTCCTTTTTCTACTGTCGAGTTCCAGTCACACAACCGCTGCTTCCCTTTCATGGACCCTCGACTCTTGTAACTGCCATCTGGTTTCTGTACAAATTGTAAATAGGCTTTTGCTCCCTGTATTTTGCCCCTGCCACCTTTAGAACTTGAAAGAGAGTATTCCAATCAACATTGTCAAAAGCTTTCTCTAAGTCGACAAATGCAAGAAATGTAGGTTTGCTTTTCCTTAATCTATTTTCTAAGATAAGTCGTAAGGTCAGTATTGCCTCACGTAGTCCAACATTTCTGCGGAATCCAAACTGATCTTCGCCGAGGTCTGCTTCTACCAGTTTTTCCATTCGTCTGTAAAGAATTCGCGATAGTATTTTGCATCCGTGACTTATTAAACTGATAGTTCGGTAATTTTCACATCTGTCAACACCTGCTTTCTTTGGGATTGGAATTATTATATTCTTCTTGAAGTTTGAGGGTATTTCGCATGTCTCATACATCTTGCTCATCAGATGGTAGAGTTTTGTCAGGACTGGCTCTCCCAAGGCCGTCAGTAGTTACAATGGAATGTTGTCGACTCCCGGGGCCTTGTTTCGACTCAGGTCTTTCAGTGCTCTGTCAAACTCTTCACGCAGTATCGTATCTCCCATTTCGTCTTCATCTACATCCTCTTCCATTTCCATAAGATTGTCCTCAAGTACATCGCCCCTGTATAGACCCTCTATATACTCATTCCACCTTTCTGCTTTCCCTTCTTTGTTTACAACTGGGTTTCCATCTGAGCTCTTGATATTCATACAAGTGGCTCTCTTTTCTCCAAAAGTCTCTTTAATTTTCCTGTAGGCAGTATATATCGTACCCCTAGTGAGATAAGCCTCTACATTCTTACATTTGTCCTCTAGCCATCCCTGCTTAGCCATTTTGCATTTACTGCCGATCTCATTTTTGAGACGTTTGTATTCCCTTTTGCCTGCTTCATCTACTGCGTTTTTATATATTTTCCTTTCATCAATTAAATTCAATATTTCTTCTGTTACCCAAGGATTTCTACTAGCCCTCGTCTGTTTACCTACTTGATCCTCTGCTGCCTTAGCCACTTCATCCCTCAAAGCTACCCATTCTTCTTATACTGTATTTATTTCCCCCATTCCTGTCAATTGCTCCCTTATGCCCTCCCTGAAACTTTGAACAACCTCTGGTTCTTTCAGTTTATCCAGGTCCCATCTCCTTAAATTCCAACCTTTTTGGCATATAAACTTTTACTATTGTGGTAGGTGTGGGCTTCGTATCTATCTTGGCCAGAATAATGCGTTTACTGTGCTGTTTGTAGTAGCTAACCCGCATTCCTATTTTCCTATTCATTATTAAACCTACTCCTGCTTTAACCCTATTTGATTTTTTATTAATAATCCTGTATCCACCTGACCAGAAGTCTTGTTCCTCCTGCCTCCGGTCCGTAGAACGCCAGTTTTCTTTTTGCTGATAACAAAGGAGAAAATATAAAAATTCAAATGTCTAAACAGGAGGATCTAGAGGACAAATGTAAGTCTATAGAAGCACGTATTGCTAGGGGGGTGGACAGATATCGTCTACAGGAAAATTAAATAAGTTTCTGAAGAAAAGAGAAGCAGCTGTATGAGTATCAAGACTTCAGATGGGAATCTAGTAATAAACATAGAAGGGCAAGCTGAAAAGTGGAGGGAATGTACAGAGGGGTTACACAAGGGAAACAAACAGCACAACAATGTTATAGAAAGAGGAAATGGAAGAGGAAGTAGATGGAAATGAGATGGGAGATATGATACTGCGGAAACATTTTGACACAGCAGTGAAAGAGCTAATCCGAGACAAGACCCATGGAATAGACGAAATTCCCTCAGACCGTCTGATATCCTTGGAAGAGCCAACAATGACGTAACGGTTTCACCTGGCTGCAAGACATACTAGACAGGAGAAATACTCCTAGACGTCAAGAAGGATGTAATAACCTCATTTCCTAAGGAAGGAGATACCGACAGCGGCGAATATTACATAACTATCAGTTTCATGCTTGCAAAATACTGACACAAATTATTTACTGACGAATGGAAACAGTTGTAGAAGCTGCCCTCATGGTAGGCCAGTTCGGGTTCAGAAGAAATGCTGGAACACGTGAAGCAATACCGGCACTACGCGTTAGCTTAGAAGATAAGTCAACGTTTTTAGAATTTGTAGGTAGGGAAAAAGTTTTGGGACATGTTTGGCTGGAATATACTGTTTGACTCTGCATGCAAGAGGGCTAAAATACAGAGGGAACGAAAGATCATTGAGAACTTGTGCGAGTAAAGAAGCCGGACGGCAATTATAAGAGTAGAGCGGCATGAGAGAGGGAGCAGTGGTTGGGAAAGGAGTCTGAGAACGTTATACAATGGCAGTGGCAAGAAAAGCGTTTCTGAAGAAGAGAAATTTGCTAACATCAGATTTAATTTTAAGCGTTCTTAAGGCATTTGTTTGGAGTGTAGCCTCATACTGAAGTGAAACTTTCAGACAAGAAGAGAAAGGAAGATTTTGAAATTTAGTGCTACAAAAGGACACTGAAATTTAAATGAGTAGATTGCGTAACAAATAATGAGGTACTGAAAAGAATTGGGGAGAAAATAAATTTGTGGTATCACTTGACTAAAATAAGGTATAGGTTAATAGGACTGCAGCATAACACGCCATCACCATGCGTTAACAGGGGACGTGGATTACCTGGATACAACTTCGATTAGAATAAATCCAGGACAGTAGAAGCGAATCAGAAGTAGAATGAGCCGCATATTTATTGGGCCAATGCACAGGTTAATGACTTCCGCCTCGTATGTAAGAAAAGTTATTATTTAGAAGAGTTCTCGCAGTCTAAATTGATAACAGCTGTTAAATGTACCAAAGAAGTCAGAAAGCAGAATCCTGAATTTGCATCGTCGGAGGTTGGGATGAGCCTTGAGGACCCAGCGCCGTTGTAGTGATGTCATCAAAATGACATTGTTGTCTAATGCGACAGTTGTACCATCAACCAAGACCGTGAGATAGCGGTGAAGCTGTATTTCAACCACCCAGATAAAAGAAACATACAACTTCCTATGTACTACATTCGTGATAGTATTATTTCATATACATCAGCAAAATTCTTATTACAATTATTTAGGTGCCGTGATCTGTTCCGAAATAGTGTTCTTCGAAAACTGTGTTAACCTTTTCTTTAGAAAGGCACTGCAACGGATTTTGACGTCGAAAACTGCCCAACAGACAATGAAGCAATGGACGGTGCTAGATCCGGCTGGTTGCAGTTCATGGACGACCACGAACGACCTGTTTTCGAGAATTTCCTGTTAATAGTATTGGTTTACTGTCTGGAGGTAACCACTCCTTGTGCACAATAGCCGTGGAGTCAAAGACAACACACAAGCATGCATTTCACCTTTGTGTTTGAGATGCGTGAGTTAATTTGTCTTAGGGATTCCTTTGAGCACCATTGTGAACTTTGACGATTCGTCTCAGGATACTGGAAAAACCAACTTTTATTACCAGACATAACCCGGTTCACTAATTTTGGGTTCAATAAAATGAGCGGTATTTGTGTTCAGATTGTAGCAAGCCTTACTACTCTGAACTAATGCACAGATATAAGACTGCTATGTGATACGTAACAAAAGTAATTACTTAGAAGCACTCTCGAACTCGAAATTAATAACATCTGTTTATGTTGTAACCTCCTCACAAAAAAAATACGTAACCTACCAACAGTAAAAACAATATAATTATTTATTTCATTCACATTCAGCGTAACCTTCCAACAGTTTATAATTCGGTAACCTAGGAATAATAAAAATGTGACTCACTTATAACCTTTAAATAATTGACTGTGAATTTAAACTGGTAAATTTTGGACGTCAGCAGCGCTGCGTCATGGCCCTGAAAGATCATTCTGAATAAAAAAATGAAAATTCTTACTTCAATAAAATCGCCGGATAACGCATATATATCTGCTCTTATAACAAATTTGTCTGGCGCAGCCCAGTGCAATGCTGTCCGATAGATTTGTCGTGTATAAAAGGAAACAACTGATATTTCTTTACAATAATCGTGATGACCATGGATTGGAGAAATTAGTAAATTTTTTAAATTGAGATGAATGATTGTCAAAAGTTAATTTTTATAAAAAATATTATTATTAAGAGATTTTTTAAACATTTACATGGGACTTGATATAATAATACTACATATGAGCGAGGCTGCTTTTGCCTTATATTATATCGCTCAGGCTCCACCATCGCTCCCCACGACTGGTCCAGCCAACTTCATACACACGGCTCCTAGCTACTACTTACTCCTACTGCCACACAATTACTACTGCAGTCAACACTGTTCTCTGGTCTGAGATTCTCTTATAGTTTACATATTGCAGGCAGCGCGTGAGCAATCCATCAAAATTACATCTGCTCGAGTGCGCTAGCAACAAATTCCTTAATCATAGACCTCTTACATAACCCTCCACTGAGGGGGGCAAAAATTTGGCAGCGATGGTGAGTCAATTGGACTTGCCATGAGCAACAATTTTTTTATTATCTATTTAGTTTACTAAGCCTACAGTCACAAAGTATATACATTATTGATAAGTGCGGAACATATTAAGAAATGAAATAGAGTGCACACGCACTGAGTTCATAATATATTAAGAAATGACAAAATGTATGCACAATGAGTACAAAATATTAACAAATGACATAAAGTGCACACGCACCGTAGAAGTCTTTAGCATATGTACATGAACTGAATACATTAAAAAATGAAATAAAGTGCACACGCACTGTAAAAGTCTTTATCATTTTTACAAGAACTAGGAAAGGGATGGGAAGGATAGCATCATGGTTGTAGCACAGTGGGTTGCACGTAGCTGCACTGAAAGTCCATTCTACAGAAGCACGACACCAATTGAGACAATCGGAAGTTCTCCTCCCTGAAGTATTTATCAGTGTAGCCAAGACACTGAAATCTTGTATTAATATTGTATGTTATCATTTTGGTAGTACATTAGGTACACCAAACAGTAGGACCATAATAACATATCCATCGTTCAAGGTGATGGACAGCTTGATATGTCAACACCACATTCTTGTAGAATCCATACACTTACATCAACGTAGAATTAGCGCAAAATCCAAATATAGTGCTCCATGATCATGAGGATGGACAGGACATACGGATATCGCAGTAATTGCTGGTAATTAGGTCAGAAGGTGAAGGATACATTAAGCCTTATGCTAGTCATCATAGAATTACACTAGTGTATCAACCGATCTGATTAATTATTGGCATTCATTGGCAATTTACACAGCATTTAAGCAGTATGTATGGAGTATTACAGAACATTATTCATAAGTCATCTAAATACAGTAATTATTGGCATAGCATTTATGCATAAGTCATCTCATTACAGTAATTATAGTCATAGCATTTATGCATAAGTCATCTTATTACAGTAATCATTGACATCATAAGTCATCTCATTACAGTAATTACTGGCACTCATTGACCAGTTACAAAGCATTTTTTATGCATTATTCACAAGTCATCATTAAAAACAAGAGTTAATTATTGGCATAGCATTTATGCATAAGTCATCACATTACAGTAATCATTGGCATCATAAGTCATCTCTTTACAGTAATTATTGGCATAGTATTTATGCATAAGTCATCTCTTTACAGTAATCATTGGCATAGCATTTATAGAGTATAACAAAATATTATTACAGAAATGATTGGCATAGCATTAATGCATAAGTCATATATTACAGTAATTATTACAGAACATTATTCATAAGTCATCTAACTACAGTAATTATTGGCGTCATAAGTCTTCTCATTACAATAATTATTGGCATCATCTCATCTCATTACAGTAATTATTGGCACTCAATGGCCAGTTACGAAGCATTTTTGTGCATTATCCAGAAGTCATCATTCAAAACAAGAGTTATTGCACGTTGCATCAAGTGGTGGTGGTGGTGGTGGTTAGTGTTTAACGTCCCGTCGACAACGAGGTCATTAGAGACGGAGCGCAAGCTCGGGTTAGGGAAGGATTGGGAAGGAAATCGGCCGTGCCCTTTCAAAGGAACCATCTCGGCATTCGCCTGAAACGATTTAGGGAAATCACGGAAAACCTAAATCAGGATGGCGGGAGACAGGATTGAACCGTCGTCCTCCCGAATGCGAGTCCAGTGTGCTAACCACTGCGCCACTTCGCTCAGTATGTTGCATCAAGCTGTTAGTGTTTACACATGATATCATGCAAGTGGCATAAGACATATTTAAAATTTAAGACATTGTAACTATTACTCAAGGTCTGTAGTCCAATAATACACAGACATAAGGGAATCAATACATCAGAAAGATTTGCATTATATGAAGGACTAGAAATATATATCAAACTGGTAGTATTATTTAGTTGTATACTGGTAATAGTTGCGACTGATAATAATTTTTCTTTGTGCTAACAGTGCATTGCGTTGGGATCGATAATTAATTGCTGGGGCATGAAAATATTTGCTTTTGACTTATTGCTGGAAATAAAGATTATTAACGTCATTCGTCATGAGTTAGCTGTAGCAAGGTTATGAAACAAGTACAGTATATGTGATCACATTCATAAATGATAGACACAACTGGGTAAAGAAAAACTTCATTATTCATATTACCATATTCTTCATACAACTATTCATCATCATTTATTATCCTCTGCAAAAATAGACACTTCGTTATTCATATTACCATTTACTTCATACAACTATTCATTATCATTCATTATTTCATACAGTATAGAGTTTCTTACTTCTAGCAAATTTCATCACTAAAATTAACATGTGTAGCTCTGTCTGACAGCCTGCATCAAGCACCTCGTATTCTGAAAGAAAAATAATTAGTTAAGACTGCTATTATACAGTGTGTATAGTATATTCTTGTTAATGGTTGTTAATTCTGATCCATTTACTCTTCATGACAAGGTACTGCTTTTTCTTTCGTTCATTCCGAAGGTGAAATTTCCATTTCATAGTAAACCACTGTACTTGGTTTAATTTATTTCTTTTACACGGTATAGCTTTCTGAAAATGACGAATATGGATTAATATCTTGCATTTAAATCGTATATCCATTAAATGAAAACTTGTTTCTAGTGATATGAGTAAGCATACAGCATATCACGACAGAAAACGTATTATGTCAAAAACATAGACAATTTTCAAGTGCAAAAAATGTACACACAGTATCATAATGTAGTAGCAAAAAATGTAGAATAGTCAAGACATTGAATTATCATAAGGAAAAATGTCAAAGTCAACTGCTATTTTTTATATCTTAAAGATTTCATAGTGCATACAGACAAAGATTCTACTTTCGATAGGAAAACAATTATACATACATCAACAACAAAAAAATGGAAAATGTGCACTGTCTGATATATAACGACAAGAAAAGCGACCTGCCAACCTAGCCTTGCCGGGCACTTGCCAAGAAAAAATATAATCATCATCAGTAAGTGGTCATACAAATATCTGGAAATGGCATTGCAATGTGATGAATCGTAAAGTATGCTCATTCAATAAAGGGTTTAATATCGGAAATATGGTGATTGCCTTTGCTTTTTCTGCTTCTGAAAGTTTCGACGTGTACTACATTGGGGTGAGGAATGCTGCGAACTCTATATGGACTTAAGTATAGAAGCTCAAATTTTTTATGGCAATCTGTTCTACATAGTTTACCAATTTCTTTCATTAGACGTCATAAGGGTTCGAAGAAGCGTGATACCTGCATATATAGATCGGAGAAATGTTTCTGGCTCGTAACATATGTGTCTATATCGCAGATCGAAATTTTGGTCCAGTGTCGGAAATTACATTCAATATATGCCCTACATGAAACAAAAAATGTTTTACAAATGCATTCGAAATAGATTTAGCAGTAGCTTTGCGTAACGGAGCGAAGGTAACAAATTTCGAAGTGTGTTCAACAGCGACAAAGACGTAGCAAAAACCTCTATTAGTTCTGAGAATTGGACCCAAAATGTCTACAGCCGCCATACGTCTCAATTTAACGGGTACAATGGGATGTAACAGAGGAATAGGTGAAGTGTCTGATTTAGCTTTCTGGCAGATTTTACATGACGCTAAAACTCGTCAAATACGTTTCTCCATGTTGGTAAAATAACAGTTCTGTCTCAGTATAACAGAACATTTTCTGGCTCCATAATGTTCGTAACTTAAATGAGTATACCAAATTAATTTGTTAACAAGTTCGTCAGGAATACATAATAACCAGTTGTTGCAGTCAGGGTGAGAGCGTCGAAAGAGAGTGTTCTTGCGTACAGTATATTGGTTTCTTATGGTAACATTATTCCTTGCCAAAGGTGTTTAATTTCTTTCCATACGTTGTCTTTGCTCTGCTCTTGTGCTATGTCACGTAATGACAACGAAATGAAATTTTCAAATGCTACTTGTTGAATATACATGACGCTAGAATTTGCTTGGCAGAAGTTGGTTGCGATGTCTTGCTGACTGTTGCTGAGAGAACGGGATAGTGCGTCTGCTACAATATTTTGTGTACCGGGAATGTGAACAATTGTAAAATTAAATTCCTGTAAATAAATTTTCCATCTGCTTAACCTGTCATGTCTAAATTTAGCTGAAAGTAAAAACTGTATAGATCTATGATCTGTGTAAACGGTAGTACGTCTTCCATAAAGAAAATGCCTAAATCTCGTAAATGCCCATACAACACATACTGTTTCAAGTTCTGTAACAGAATAATTGCGTTCAGCAGGTGACAGAATGCGACTGGCAAAGACGATGTTCTTAATTACTGTAGTACCATCTTCTTCGATTTCCTGAAAAATGTGTACGCCTAAAGCGGTGTTAGAACTGTCGGTAGAATGGAAATTTTCTGGTAGGATCTGAGTGTGATAAAAGTGGTGCATTCAACAAGGCATGTTTCAAATTAACAAACTCAGACTGTGCTTGGCTATCCCAGGGCCAAATAGCATTTTTACCCGTCAGTTGGCATAATCTAGGGGTGTCTAAAGCAGAGTAATGAATAAATTTACGGAAAAAGTTAATTAAACCCAGAAAGCTGCGTAGTTGTTTCTTTGTCGTTGGAATAGTAATGTCACGTAAAGGTTGAAGTTTTTCCGGGTCAGGCGCAGTGATTTCTGCTGAAATGACATGTCCAATAAATTTTATAGAAGTTTTGCCAAAGTGTGATTTGCTAAGATTAGCTGTCAGTCCTTGTGCACGAAAAGTTTGCAACAGTTGTTCAAGAATCAGATTGTGTTCAGACCAGTTGGCTTCTGCAATAAGAATGTCGTCTACATACGTTGTGATTCTGTCTTTCAGTTCTGTCGGAAGTATAGTATTCAAACCGCGATTAAATGCTGCTGAAGAAACTGTTAAATCGAACGGTAATTTGCAAAATTGATAACAATCACCAAAACAGAGAAAAGCTGTGTACTTCTGCAGTTCGGATGGAGCTGAATTTGCCAAAATCCCGATTTCAAATCTAATGTGGAATAAACAGTAGTACCATGAAATTTCTGTAGAAGTTCTTCTAGTGTCTGTGGGCGATCTGTTTCATTAATAATAATGTCATTGATGTGACGCGAATCAAGTACGAGTCGAAGTGATCCATCCTTTTTCTCAACAATATGGAGCGGGTTTATACACGGACTAACTGCCGATTCAATAATTCCTTGGTCTAGCACAGCTTGTAACTCTTTCTTAACTTGTTCTCTGTGGATATACGGAATAGGATAATGTTTGGATTTAAATGTGTCATGCTGTTTAACTTGAAATTCATACATAAAACCGGCCATAGTACCAGGGACGTTGTCAAAAACTGGAGCTTGCTGTAAAAGAATATTGCGTGGTTGAGTACGTTCGTCGTCTGTATTTGCACTGCTTTGTTTTACTTTATCAGAAATCATTTGCATAACGTCACAGTCGGCTTTGTCTGGTGTATTATAGTTGTGTACGTACGTATTTGTGAACAATGTGGAATGACAGTCTATGTTACGCGATGTCGAAATGACCTCTGTTCGATTAATTGCTCGTTCTTCCGCAGATAAAGCGTGCTGAAATTCTAATGCCAGTTGTACATTTTCATCCTTTAACATTAAATAGGAATTTTGAAAGTCAATAACTGCGTCGTATTGCACCAAAAAACTCGTACCTAAAATAACGTCTGTTGTCAATAAGGGAACAATCCAAAAATTGGAGTGGAACGTATGACCTGCAATACAAAACGATAAGTGTGTCTGAAATTTACATCTACTCCTTTACTAGATACTGCTCCTTTTACTTTAGTTTTGCCTAGTGGTAACGTAGGATAAATATTCTCTTTGTTACATTCGTTGAATGTTTCTTCATTTATAACTGACATAGGTGATCCAGAATCGATTACTGCTGAAAATGTGGGTGATCCAATCTTTACTTCAATAACAGGGTGGGTAATGGTTTTTTGACTAACTGGTTTTTCATGCAAAAAGAGTGTCTCGGATGTCGTCAAAAGTAATAACATTTTCGTGAACAAGAGTCTGTGTGTCAAAAGTATTGCTTACGTCTCTGGAAGATGCAACCTGTACTGTATCTAGTCAAATTCTTTCTGAGGTGTTGTTATTTGCGGGAAGATGCTGAGGCATTTCGACTATTTGTACTGTTCTGTTATTTCTTCCTGACGTATTAGGTTCGGGATGATACCGACTGTCTGCTTCATTCATGATAATCTGTTGTTGTGGTTGATTATGCTGCTGGTAAGACCGACTGTTATTAAACGTACGCTGAAAACTGTGCCCTTTACTTTTACGTCTGTCATAACAATCGTTGCTATGCGGCGCATTGCGATAGGAGTTGAAATGGTGTGTTTTCTGTACGTAGTGATTTCCTTGTTGCTGTGCGTTACCATTTGGTGGAGCCGACGCTATACGTGTAGGCGGCGAAACATTAAAGCTTGGTTGACCTTGCAGACTACATTGTTGGTTAGGTATGCTAACCGACTGGGTTTGTTGATGTTGTGGGGAAAAGCCTCTATTGTTGCCAAACTGTCTTTGCTGTTGCTGATAACTATGAGGATACTGATAATTAAAATTTTGTCTGATATTCAAGTTCTGGTGGTTGTCATTCCTGGACCGTCTATCACCTTTGCTATTAAAATAGCGTGGCTGATCGTAATTGCCGTTTGCTTGTTGGCCTTGGATATGATGTGAAATATTTTTGTTAATGCAGGAATAGCCTGATTGCTGAACTTCCAAAAGTTGTAACAGATCTCTGAATGCCGAAATATTTTCTTTCTGCTGACCCGTTAAAAATGACACTCTTAATGATCGTGGTAATTTAGAAATACATAATTGAATAAGTGCAGATTCACTGTATGGCTCTCTTAAGTATTGGTTTTGTTGGACCATGTGTTCAAAAAATTGCGTGACAGTGGGAAAATTTGAGTTCTCATAATTCGGTAAGATAATTAATTGATCCTTGATTCCGCGCTGTGTCGTCTTCGACCAATACGCTGACAGAAAAGCATTCTGAAATTCTTCTACCGAATAGCATTGTCTCGCGATCGGTCTCATACGAGTTGCCAGTTCGCCTTCCAAAAACCTGAAAATATATTCAAGTTTGTGTGTTACGGGCCAAGTTGGTGGAAAAGCAAAGCTAAATTTTTGTATCCAATCCAAAGGGTGAATCTGTGTTCTGTAATTTTTAAATATTTTAATTTTCCTAACGGATAGAAAGTGCTTGTAATCAAAATTTTCGTCTATGAATGTCTGAACAGGTTCAGGATTGTATGACAATCTGTTTGTCTGTGACTGTTCGGAATCTAAGTCACGTACTCTCTGTAAATTACCTAAATTATACTGGCTGTGTGAGTGTGAGAAATGTTCGGAGAGTGGCGATGCTGTGTCGTGTTAGAGGCTGAGACATTTTTCATCTCTGTCACTTCTTGCTGTAAAGATGACAATTTTCTATGTGATATATTATTGGACGAACCTATCTCACTGATTGTCTGCTGTATGTCTTGCAATTCGGGTGTTTAATTAAACGAAACAGGTGACGTATCATCTGGTTTGGTGTCATTGTTATTTTCTATAACGTCAATACGACTGGCCAATTCATCAAATTTTTCAGTCAGTGCTTTTACCTGATCGTCGTTTTTAGTGTCACAGGCATTAATTTGTTTCTGCATGTTAAGTGTGTTTTTTTTTTTTGTAATTTCTTAACGTCTGCTTTAATGGCATCGGGATCCGGTATTAATTCTAATTGTTCAAGTCTGTTGGTCATTGTCTGAAAGTCTACTGTATATTTATTTTTCAAAGTCTGAATATTAGTATCTGTTTTTGTTTTTAGATCGGATATTTCACCATGCAATTCAGTGTTCAACTGATTGATAGTATTGATTTCGTCTGATACTGTTGCAACGTTGTTGTCTACGTATGTTTTTGCTTTCGTAAATAACTTACGCTTATCTTCCTGTCTCTGTACAGTAATTTTTTCCATGACTTGTTTCTTTACTTTATTCTGTTCCTGTATAAATTTACGGTAACGCGTTTCACTGTTCTGTAGGTGGTGATTAAAACGTTCGTCAATTTGGCTGTTCTGTTGTTCGAAATTCTTGTCTACTTTCGCATCCAGTATGCGTGAAAGTTCTGCTGACATTAATTTAAACTCGTCGCGTAACTGTGTTGCGTTTTCTCAAAATTGTTTAGCAACTGCACTAACTTCATCTCTAAGTAATTTTGTTGTGGCTGGATGTGTATTACGTATTTCTTGTGCAACGGATCTAATTTCTTTACTACTATTCCTAGCACTAGAGTTAATTTCCTCACGTAACTGTTTCTTAGTTTCGTTTCATTGCTCGGCAACGTCTGTAATCTGTTCAGTAAGCTGTTCTGTAGAGGTGTCAAGTTTTTCATTAATCTGTTTGAGATTTTCATTAAGTTCTTTGTAATTGTTGTCTTGTTTTTCATTCGACTGTTTGAGGTTTTCATTAAGTTGTTGTTTAAGATTTTCATTATTTTCATTAATTTGTTGAGATTTTCATTAAGTTGTAGCAATAATGCCATAACTCGATCCATGCCAAAATTAGCTGCTGTATTCTATGTGCTGTGTGATGGAGTATCTGCATGTGTCACGTTTTGTGTAACCATTTGGTCATAGTCCGATTCACAAAAAGGTTTGCCAATCGGATGTGCACTGTTGGTCACTACATCGGAATATAATAAATTTGACGTGTTTTGTGTATATTGTTCACCTTCGTTAGAAACATTTATCTGTTCACTGTGTAAATTTTGCAAATCAGGTGAGTCAAACTGGGCAGCGTTCATTGTAACGGAAAGTGCCGCGCCATCAATTGTCGTTATATTTACAGTGGACACAATTGAATTTGTTCGCTCATCACTCGGATTAGAATCATTACTGGTGTTCGGTACGCACTGATTGTCTGTAACTGGAGGATTATCATTAAGACACTGAGTGTCGCTAGCATTATCAGTCAAATTATTCAAGTCGGCTTTTTCAGTCATTACGGATCGCGATGCACTGTTAGCAGTTTTTCGCGGAATTTTCACAAGTCAACGATAAGCACAAAATCAAACGAAGACAAAGCAAAAATGGAACAAATACAGTGACAACAAAGAGTAATAAATTGCCGATGATCTGTGAAAGAAAGAGTGACAAATCAGTAAATGCGTTGCGCCAGATGCGAACTACATTTAACAATAGTGTAAATAAGAGCAGATATATGACTACTTATCAGAAATTCACAAAGACAATACGATCCTGGCCGGTTGTCGACAAGTGTAACCACCCCACAAAAAAATTCAGTAACCTCCCAACAGTAAAAACCATGTAATTATTTATTTAATTCACATTCAGTGTAACCTTCCAACAGTTTATAATTCGGTAACCTAGGAATAATAAAAATGTGACTCACTTATAACCTTTCAATAATTGACTGTGAATTTCAACTGGTAAATTTTGGACGTCAGAAGCGCTGCGTCATGGCCATGAAAGATCATTCTGAATAAAAAAATGAAAATTCTTACCTCAATGAAGTCGCCGGATAACGCAAATATATCTGCTCTTAAAATAAATTTTTCTGGCACAGCCCAGTGCAATGCTGGCCGATAACTTAGTCATGCAAAAAAAGAAACAACTGATTTTTCTTTACAATAATCGTGATGACCATGGATTGGAGAAATTAGTAAATTCTTTAAATTGAGATGAATGATTGTCAAAAGTTAATTTTTATAAAGAAGGTTATTATTATGATATTTTTTAAACATTTACATGGGATTTGATATAACAATACTACATATGCGCGAGGCTGCATTTACCTTATATCGCTCAGGCTCCGCCATCGTTCCCCACGACCGACCCAGCCAACTTCATACACACGACTCCTAGCTACTACTTACTGCTACTGCCACACAATTACTACTGCAGTCAACACTGCTCTCTGGTCTGAGATTCTCTTACAGCTTACATATCGCAGGCAGCTCGTGAGCAATCCATCGAAATTACATCTGCTCGAGTGCGCTACCAACAAATTCCTTAGTCATGGACCTCTTACATTGTACTACTGAAGCCAGCACCCAATTCACTCAGTATTTCTCTGGATCTGATCTTTAGGCGTATCAGCAAATGCTGTAATGCTGTTGTTAAAGCTGTTTGGATGTCCTGAACTGCCCCAAAAACCCTTTGAAACTACGTTTTAACCTTTGCAAAAAAAAAAAATTAAAAAAACATGTACGGCGCCATTTCGGGTGAATGAGAAAGTTGTGGTAGCACTGAAGTGATTTTTGATGTCGAAAACTGCCTAACAGACAATGCAGTATGGTATGATACGTTATGTTGTTGGCAATGTTGGGAGGAACACATGATGGTAGTATTGGTTTATTGTCCGGCCTGGATGTAACCAAGTCCAAGAAATACACACGAATGCATTTTACCTTTGACTTCGACATGCGCTGTTTCATGGTCTTAGCGATTCCTGTGATCACCATTGCGGCATTTCGTCGTAGTGGAAAAATCAGCTTTCACTTCCATTTCTTTCAATAGTTCAGCAGCCACAGTCCTTCGTTGACCTTTCTTGTTGCGGTGCGAAATTTTTAGGAACCATTTGGGCAAAAAGTTTTCCCGTTTAAAGATTTTCAGTCAATATCAGGCGAAAACTTCCCCGATTAATGTTCAGTTAGTTTACAATGATTTTCACGGTTAATGTTCGATCAGCTCACTTAAGTTCACCCGCCCTCATTGTGTTGCCTTCTCGTCTTGCTGTTGATGGTCGTTCACTATGGTATTCATCCTCGACATTGATCTGACCCCAGGAAACATTTTGTGCTAACGAAACACTTGTGCCCTCGATAAAACGTCATTTCCAAAAGCCCGCTGAACCTTCCCATATGTTACTGTGTCATCCCAACCGAGCTTGACCGAGAAAGATGTGACATACCGCTGCGCAATATTTCGAGATTCCATTGTCGTGGCAGGGAGCAAACACGAAACCTCACTCTTAAAGCTGCTATTTCTAATTGAAACACAGTAGGTGCGCTTTACTTGCGGTTGTTGTGGGGAAAGAGCAAGGTCACACACGGTAGTAGGCTGCAGGGTTCCAAAACTAGGGAGGGAACGTATCTGTGCCATTAATTTACCGTCTCACGTCGTACGAGTAGCGTTCAGTAAGTAATGCAACACATCTTTAAAAGAAAAAGCAGATTGGTATTACCCACTCTTTTGTCTACAAAAATATTTTTTGCAACATAGTCTCCGTTCAATGTCACAGCCTTACGTCCCCTTACTTAGAGGGCCTATATCCCTACTTGATATCACTCCACTGGTCGACGTCGGAGGCAACGTCTTGCTGCATAAATAACCTCTGCATCATCCATGTACAGCTTCCCGCCAAATGCGATCTTCATTGGCGCAAAGAGATGGAAGTCGAAAGGTGCGAGATCCAGGGTCTAGGGTAGATGAGGAATAACAGGTCAAAGAAGTTTTGTAAGCTCCTATCGGGTGCACAGATCTGTGAGAGGCCTTGCGTTGGTATCGAGAAAGAGAAGTTCGTTTACGAGACGACGACGCTACTCGGCTGACAACCCGTGAAAACTTCGTATATAACACGCTGAAGTTGTGTCTATAGTTTCCTGAAGGTGGCATAATACACTTCAGTCGTGGTCGTTGTACCACGAGGGAGGACATCAAACAGAAGAACCCCTCCTGAGTCCCAGAAGATCGTCGCCGTGGCTTTCCCGGTTGAGGGTGCGACTTCGAACTTTCTCTTCGGAGGAGATGTAGTGTGAGGCCGACCTATACCACCAGCCTCATAACGCGCAAGCAACTCAACACGGGTGGTCCTTAGTCGCTCCTTGTGATCTTCATTTAGACTTCGAGAAACTCAGCGGGCACACCCAACTGAGTGGTGGACGAGTGTTCGCACTGCCAACAGAGACGTCCAGTTGTGCAGCAAGGTGTTTGATTGTAATTTGTCGTTCCAAAACTGCTGGAGTCACAGCTGTCTGCGGTCGGCTGGAACGTGGAGGATAGGACAAAACGAGCGACCTTGTTACGATGATGACAGAAACCTCGCCCAATGACTCACCGTGCTTTTGTTCACTACCAGGTCTCGGCAGACATTCTGCAAGCGCCTGTGAGTACCGGCGATGAGCTGATTTTCCGCCAGACTTAATGACAACTCTCTGTTTGGAACGCATTTCCGTTACAGACGCAGCTTTGAAGGTCACGTGTAGCGCCAGCACATATCGGAACTTCATGAACTTGTTGGGGATAAAGCGGAAACGCTCCACGATGTCCCACAACATACCCCGCATTTTTTGAACTGAAAGAGGCCGATAAAAAATATGTGTCGCACTGCTTATTGAACGTCTCTCGGATATTACGGTATGCTGATAACATTTACTATTGGACAGTCTAATTACAACTGAATGAAACACAGTTTTCGTGCCATACGTGTTTCGCTTTATTCTTTGTAAGGTATCTTCAGTAGCCTAGAATATGTTGTAAGAGGTCCACGACTAAGGAATTTATTGCTAGCGCACTCGACCAGATGTAATTTCGACGGATTGCTCATGCGCTGCCTGCGATATGTAAACTATTATAGAATCGCAGACCAGAGAACACAGTCAGCTGCAGTAAGAGCAAGTCGGCGACAGTAGGAGCTGTGTGGGCAGCAGTAGTGGTTGGGCCAGTCGTGCCTGAGCGATGTAGTATAAGGTAAAAGCAGCCGCGCGCATATCTAATTTGTTACAACTGAATTTGTACTATTGTTATCTCAAGTCCCACGTAAATATTAAAAAAAATCTTTTAATAATAATCATCTTTTTTATAAAATTAACTTTTTGACAATCATTCATCTGCATTTAAAGAATTTATTAATTTTTGCATCCCGATTATCGTAAAGAAAAATCATTTGTTTCTTTTTATACATGACAAATCTAGCGGCCAGCATTACACTGGGCTGTGCCAGAAAAATTTCTTATAGTAGCAGATATATACGCGTTGTCCGACGACTTCAATGAGGTAAGAATTTTCAATTTATTCAGAATTATCTTTCAGGGTGTGGCGTTCGCTGTTTTATTCAGTGGTTTGGTATTTAACTAATTTGTAAATGAAAATGATAATCTTACTGTATTACATTGAGTAATTACTATATAATTTTTCTCCCGG
Organism: Schistocerca piceifrons; assembly: GCF_021461385.2. NCBI lineage: Eukaryota > Metazoa > Arthropoda > Insecta > Orthoptera > Acrididae > Schistocerca > Schistocerca piceifrons. The sequence goes on along the minus strand of NC_060139.1, from coordinate 46,365,847 downwards.
CTAAAGATTTGTTGAAGTTGCTAAAGAACTCCAAGTTAACAACGTGTTAAAGTGTTGTCAGTAAGTTGTGTAAGTGTCACTAAATCACAGTTCATACAACAGATTCTATACAAGTATGGATTATGACGGAGACAGTTATCTTCAGCAAAATGAACATTAAAACCACCGAATATCAGCCGTGCACAACACTGACGTATGTTAAACTGAAACAATATTCTTCGCAACTCATGCGTAATTAATTTCGGCTCCATACATCAGCTAGAAAAGTTTGTTATAACGCTCGTGCTAAGAGCACTGTTTTTAGAGAACCAATCTGATTCGAATTATTTTCATTAAAATGAGTTCGGGACCACCGGTGCACATTTATTTTTACACATTTTTATTACCTTTGGCATTTATGTCTGCAGAGTTGCGTAATTTGAATTTGCCACTGAGATAATTGTTAAGATGGTGGCAGACAATTCATAGAGACTTTCTGTTGTTAGAGAAAATAAGATAAGTATTTGAAATGCTTATTAAACTTTACTTTCATATTGTGCACTATTTAGACTTCATCAAGCAAACATTTAATTTTTTCTAAGGGAAACACAGACAAAAACGCGATACAAATCGCTATCATCAATGGCTGCGCTCCTTGCAGCGGAAAGAAATAATTAACACAGATAATGCTTACTGAGAGAGGAATTAAAGTTACAAATAATTATTCAATCGTAATTATAATAATAATGAACTCTATTCTCAAGTAATAATTAACAAATAATTACAATTTCTTAACAGACCTCAGTTTGATATGCGTCCGCAACCTACAAAAGCCAACAAACAAAAGGTAAAAACAGGAGGAAGACAAACGCAGATCATAAAAGGAATTTACAATAATCATTGTCTTTGTATGGTACACATCGATATGTCCAATTACATCATAGAATATTGTATAAATAATTAATATTTATCATCGTTTTCACTATTTTTTCATATGTCGAATAGATAATGTTTATAACTGTTACAGGCATAATTTCCTCTCGTCGCACTGTAGCTAAAATTTAGCTCGTGGATGTTACAAGGGCCATGACGCAGCACTGCTCACGTCCAAATTTACCACCTTAGATTCACAGTCAGTTAATTATTGAAAGGTTATACATAAGTCGCATTTTCTTATTGGGAGGTTAGTCACGTTATTATTGCGAGGTTACGGAATTATAAACTATATATATATTATTGTTGGGAGGGTACACTGTACATATGTTTGTTTACACTATTTAGATTATACTTTTGGGACAATGCTCCTTGTATACAGTCGAATTACTCACTCAAGTTGGTGTGTGTTTCTGTTGCTGCAGGCGAAATGCTCAAGAAGAAACGAAGTGATACATTCCAGCAGAGTCGCCACAACGGCGGCTGACTCACACAGTGGGGGACGGGGGTGGTGGCTGTGACCTGCGAGCTAAGCAGCCTCCCGCCCCCGACGCACTGCCCGGCGCAGCACACCGCGCCGCCACCCGCCTCCCGTCGACTCGACTCTGCTGCGCCCCGCTCTGCTCCCCTCGCGACGCCAAATCCCAGGCGGCGCCGGCGCCGCCACCGGCGGGCCCACAAAGACGTACGCCGGGGAGGAGACAAATTCCAGGCACGTAGCAGCGCAGATATTTGATTTCGTTCCTTTTTCCGTGTGCCTCCCCCGACTTCCCCCATCCCCAGCAAAACCTGTCCTAATTCTTCGCATTCACTTCTTGCCTCGGCTTCCTTCTCTCCAATCGGGTTATTACTTTCGGTTCGTCGGACAGAACTTCAAAAGGGACGTAGCGCCTCTGTGTTTGATTACAGAACTTCTCGGGAGACAGCTGCTGCACTCCGAAGTCGTACAAAGTTCAAGCCTTTCGTTATAATGTTTTGCATTCGAAACGAGGCAGAAAGTAATATCATGCAGCATTTATTCTTGGCGTCTTCACTTCAGATACTGCCGTGCAGCAGAAGAGGTAACCGTGTTAGTCAATTGTTTCATTTCAGCCCTCTCAGTTTCATTTTTCCTTTCTGTGTGCACCGCTGAAAAGATATAACCTTGCACCCTTCAATTCGGAATAGCATGTAGTATTTTATTCTAAGTTGAAATCGCTGCAGATCCTGACGAACGGCGTCGTGAATATGTCTATTTGCGATAGATGTTTGTGTCTTAATTTGAACACTATTACTCTTTAGGTTTCGTCTATAAAGGTCCCCCTTATCTATAAGCCAGGGAGCGCACAACATCGATTTTTCATGGAGAGCATGTGCAGACAGAGACTGGCCAGTTCTTCGGTAGCCGCTATATTTTTACCAAATTCCGAACGGGGGTTTAGGTTAGGTTACTTAAAAGACGCATTTTGTTCCCTTGATCCCTAGATACATAGTGAAGAGGTCCTGAAAGACGTACACTAAGTCATGCAAAGGAATGTATATAGAAAGAAAGATGATAATGGACCTTCCACAGATCGTAAGTGAAACAGTCCTCATGGATATGGAATACGTAAAACAAAAAAAGGAAAAAAAATCATATTTTCATTTAAGAGCTAATAACAAATTTTCACGAAAGATGTAATACAGTCAGTGGCATGTAGCAGTTCGTCAAACAGGATATCGGTTTACAGCATTTATTTACACGCGCGACATTACTATGCTGGAAATGTGCAGCTAACATTTCACCCAAACTTCACGTTATTTGATACTTTTAACTATCATCGTCAGCTGAGAGGAATTACTAGTCTCCAATAAACACTTCACATTTCTCTTAAACTGATCTTTATTAGTAGTTAATATACAAGCAGGCAGCATCGTCGGGGGAAATGCAGTTAAGTACCGTAAATAACAAAAAATGGGTTTGAAAACTGTCACTAAAGCTGCACTTACAATATGTCATTTGATACATCGACCCAAATGTCTTCAGTGGGTCTGCCGCGAAGCTATGTAGTTGTCCAACGAACGGCAGAGCTAGTGACGCGTTAGTCACGTTATTATATTTTCTGTAAATAACGAGGACTGACCAGTAAAACTACGTTTCATTTATGTTATTTCAGAAAACTTGTGTATTTGTTGAAGTTACCAGCCACTGAGCTTTGAAAATCTTCTCCTGTATCTGCACTGTGCACTTTCGATAAACGATTGCTTTTATAACTATTGTTGTACCCTGCAACCCAGAAGTTGTTTTTCTGTAACTGCAGTTTTAATCACGAGCAAATAACCATCTTGGTGGATTTGAATATCATCTGAACTTATCGCCAAAGGCGGCAGAAGACAATAGAAATACAAAAGTTGCAAGTTTAACAACTTGGCTCATTTCCTTGAAAGCAATAAAAAAAGCTCATTAGGGGCGTGGTTTGATATAATCTGAAACAAAGAATTTGTTATCCGAGAGCAGTAGTGTGTTCTAACGGCCTGTATATATTGTTAGTGACTGGACAGTAATAATACTTTAACGTTGAAAGAAACATTTAATTTACACAGAAAGAAATCACATGTTTGTATGCACAAGGCGGCTATACGGTTTCCATCTTCTCGGTTAACTGCCATTCATTCTTTGTTTCTCGCGAACACTGGTGTCGTGGAGACCTCGTCACTTGAACTTTTACAGTCAACATTGTGTAGCGGATCTGCTCTGACGTGGTTAAGCTTCAAGGCTTGCTACTCTACAGCCTAAAGTAAGGAAACAGCATGCTGAGTAATCAAAATTTGACCATAAACGTGCATAAATACTTAGACCAGAATCATAATGAAGTAACACTGAATTACTTACGAGCTAGAAAAACCCATTTCAGTATTGAAGATACAGCAGGAGTCAGGTTCACAATTAAGTTAGAGAACAAAAATAAAAAAATGTATAAATAATGAAAATACCTTGTATAATATTCTGAAACAAGCAATCGTAATACTGCCAAAAGATAAATGAATAAGTAATCAAGCTCACTCATGACTAGGGCTATTTAGCACCATGACTAGCTATAGAAAGCAGACGTAAGTTCCTGACATCTTAGAGCTCTTAGACTTTAAATTACAACTTTATTTAAATCCTGAAGCAATAAAAATAATGTTCTTTATTCCAATTGACGGTAGCTAGACGCATAATGTTGGATGCCTCAGCTCGTGCGCATTTCCGATAGTACAAAACATATACAGGTAAAACTGCCCATCAGTACCACTGAACACATGCATGCCGCAGCAGATCCCAAGAAAATAAGTAAATAAACGTAGAAAGGTTAACAAGGGCAAACGATAGGCAAAATGTCAAACAGTAATGGTATGGAATTCATATGTCTGACACTGATGACATGGGTATTATATATTTAGCAGTTGTGTAACTATGCTTCTTGAAAAAACATATTGACTGAAGCCAACGAAACTAAAATTACTTCTGCAATTATTTGAACTGCTTTCTGTACTTGTGGTGGGGGAACTGTTATGGTGATGCGAAATTGTAACGTTGCTTATCTGAGCACTATGAGATGATGCCACCTTGGACACCCAAAGTAAATAAGTTAATAAAAATGTAGCACAGTTCTACTTTTTACTATACAAAACACAAAGAATGGCAAATATACCATTCCCGTCTTGCAATGAGTGACGTAAATAAAAAAAAAAGGAAAGAGAATAATGTTGTATAGTGGTATTCAGTCCGGAGAATGGTTTGATGCAGTTGTCCATACTACTCTATCCTGTGCAAGACTCTTCAACTTCGAATAATTACTGGAACCTATATCCTTTTCGACTTACTTACTGTTTTCATCTCTTGGTTTCCATGTACAATTTTTAGCCGGCACACTTCCCTCCAGTAGCAAATTGGTGATCCCTTGCTGTCTCAGAATGTGTCCTATCAACCGATCCCTTCTTTTAGTGAAATTACGCCGAAAAATTCTTTTTTCCTCAATTCTGTTCAGTATCTTCTCCTTGGTTACATGATCTACCCACTAATCTTCAGCATTCTTCTGTAGTACCACATTTCAAATGCTTCTATTACGTCTTTTCTGAACTGTTTCTTGTCCCTGTTTCACTTACATTAGGGATAGGCTGCTACCTCATCTTGCTCCCTTCTCAACCACTGCTTCCTTTTCATGCTTCTCGACTCTTATAACTGCCGTCTGGTTTTTGTACAAGTCTTTCGCTCCCTGTATTTTGCCCCTGCCACCCCAAGAATTTCAAAGATGGTATACCAATCAACGTTGTCGGAAGTTTTCACGAAGTATACAAATGCTGTAAACATAGGTTTGCCTTTCCCTGGTCTCTTTGGAATTGCATTTGTTTCGTTCTTCTTAACGTTCAGTGGCATTTTTCCTGTCTCACACACGTTGCACACAACATGGAAAATTTTGTCATGACTGGCTCCTCAAGGCTATCTGATGGAATTTCGTCTACTCCAAGACTTTGTTTCGACTTCGGTCATTCAGTACTCCGTCAAATGTTTCTCCCAGTATCTTATCTCCTATCTCATCTTCATCTAAGTTCTCTTCCAGTTCTACAATATTGCCTCATCTTCCTCGTGTGGACTTTGTATATACTCCTTCCACCTTTCAGCTTTTGTTCCTTTGCTTTGGACTCGTTTTTCATCTCAGCTCTTGATATTTATACAATTGCTTCTCTTTTCTCCAAATTCCTCTTTAATTTCCCTTTAGGCATATCTGCCTCTTCCCTGGTGAAACAGGTTTCTAAATCATTAAATTTGTCCTCTAGTCATTCCTTCTTAGCCATCTTGCATTTCCTGTCAATCTCTTTTTTAAGTTTTTACTCCCTTTCTCCTGCTCCATTCGCTGAAATTTTATATTTTCTACTTTCATCATTTAAATTTAATATCTCGTGTGTTATCCAAGAACCTCTAATAGGCCTTGTCTTTTTACCTATTAGATTCTCTGTCACCTTCAGTATTTCATCTCTCAGATTTTCCGATTCATCTTCCACTGAATTTCTTTACCCTGTTCTAGTCAATCGTTGCCTAATACCCCCAATGAAACTTTCAACAACCTTTGTGTCTTTCAACGTATCCCGCTCCCATCTTCCTAATTTTCTGGCTTTTGCAACTTCTACAGTTTAAATTTGCCGTTTATAACCAAAGAATTGTGGTCAGACGCCACAATTGCCCCTGGAAATGTCTTACAATTTTAAATCTGTTTCCAAAATCTTTGCCTTACTATTACATAATTAGTCTGAATCCTCTCAGTGTCTACAGATCTTCTTTCCCCATCTTAATTCAAGTGCTAGCGATGATAAAAATTATATTCTGTGTGAAAGTCTACTAGGCAGCTTCCTCTTTAACTCCCTTCCTCCATTCACCTATTATTTATCTTCCTCTTCCTTTTCCCATTATTGAATTCCCTTCCAGATCACTATTAAATTTTGGTCTCCGTTAACTACCTGAATAATTGTCTCTTCATATACTTCTTCACTCTTTCCATGATCAGCGGAGCTAGTTGGCATACAATCTTGTACTATTGTGGTGGGTGTTGGGATCGTGTCTTTCTTGGCTACGACAATGCGTTCACTACGCTGCTCATAGCAGCTTACCTGCATTCCTATTTCCTTAATCATTATTAAATTAAATCCTGCAAACCCCTATTGGATTTAGTACTTGTAACTCTGTATTCTCCTGACCAGCAGTCCTGTTCCTCTTGCCAATGATCTTCACTAACTCCTACTATATCTAAGTTTAACCTATCGATTTCCCTTTTTAAATTTTCCAACCTACCTGCCCAACTAAGGAAACGAAAGTTCCACGCTCCTAACCGTAGAACGTTTTCCGAGCTGCACTAGGCGCTTCAGTCTGGAACCGCGCTACTGCTACGGTCGCAGGTCCGAATCCTGCCTCGAGCATGGCTGTGTGTGATGTCCTTAGGTTACTTAGGTTTAAGTAGTTGTAGTCTAGGGGACTGATGACCTCAGATGTTAAGTACCATAGTGCTTAAAGTCATTTGAACCATTCATAATGACAACGTCCTCCTGAGTAACCTCGCTCAGATGCGAGAGAAGGACTACCCTACCTCCAGGGTATTTTACCCAAGAGGATCATTTAATTGTACAATTGGTTCAAATGGCTCTGAGCACTATGGGACTTAACATCGGAGGTCATCAGTCCCCTAGAACTTAGAACTACTTAAACCTAACTAACCTAAGGACATCACAAACATCCATGCCCGAGGCAGGATTCAACAAATAATGTAAGAGGTTTATCAGCACAGTCATTCATAAATTTTTCTAAGGGGACGTTTCATTTGTCGACCCTTAGCCGAGGATACCTCACTGGAATCTTCTGATTTTTCTTGTAGTTTGTGTAATTAGTGTAGCTATTGTTTATTGCTAGCGCGTAATTATAGAGAGAATTTCATTAGTAGTTGTAGTATTTCATTGTTGTACAGTAAAACAGATGTGGCTTGCATGTAGATTTGCACCAAGTACTTCGCAGCTGTGCTTGCAATTAACGAGATATTATTTGCAGTGCTATGCTAATATGTTTTCTTAGTTTTGATCTTCAAATTGTGCTTTTCTTGTTATCGTGTGAAATACGTGATAATTATGGCGTGTGAAAAACGTAACACTAGGCTCCAAAGTAAATTGAGAAATGATAGTGACGACGAGCGTAGCTTATCAGCACCACCGTGTAATGAATCAGCTGACATTCAAAGCAGTAATTTGGTAATTGTGCATAGGGAAATGGAGCGGGTGGCAAATAATGGTGTAGACAGTGAAACAAATAGTGAACAGGGAAGCATTATCGATCGATCGGTCGGCAACAGCTCGCCCCAGAAATCCGAAATGAAAGGACACAATCTTACAAATGCTGTAGATTCAGGTTTTGCGTCCTCACTGTTTTCTCAAATAAGTCAAGACACATTTTCTGCTGTTCAAAATCCGAATATTACCGACTTCAGCACCACACATTTTGGTCCAAGAAAATGTTATCATATTCTTCGGACGACTTGTTATTTTAACAATATGGAAAAGAGAATTCGAAGAGTCTTGTCTATCTGTAAAATTTGTCAAAAAGCTAAACCATCTACCATCTCACATCGAGCTCCGTTGTTTCCTATCATTGCTTCTAAATTAGAAGAATTTGCTGCTGTTGATCTCTTGGGACCCCTTGTCAGAACATCGAATGGATTTTCGTACGTTCTAGTCACTGTTGAACTTACTTCAAAATTTGTTTCTTTCACACCGTTACGTAAAGCCACTGGACGGTCTGTATCCAACGCCTTTGTTAAAAATTTCTTACGTGAAGTTGGACACGTCAGTACAGTCATTTCATATAACGGACCGCAATTCAGGTCTGCTGTCTGGTCACGCATGCTTCGGAATCATAAAATTAAACCTGTTTTTATTTCATCGTACTCACCACACTGTAGCCCGTCTGAACGGATTATGAAAGAAATCAATAAGCTTTGCAGACTTTATTGTCACAGAAAGCATCAGTATTGGGAGAGATATTTACACATTACACACTCCGTCTTCATGCCAGGAGTGGTCTACCGGGACCATCCGACCGCCGTGTCATCCTCAGGGGAGGATGCGGATAGGAGGGGCGTGGGATTAGCACACCGCTCTCCCGGTCGTTATGATGGTATTCTTGACCGAAGCCGCTACTATTCGGTCGAGTAGCTCCTCAATTGCTATCACGAGGCTGAGTGCACCCCGAAAAATGGTAACAGCGCATGGCGGCCTGGATGGTCACTCATCCAAGCGCCGACCACGCCCGACAGCGCGTAACTTCGGTGATCTCACGGGAACCGGTGTATCCACTGCGGCAAGGCCGTTGCCTAATGAGTAATATGACACTGGGTAAAAATGATACTCTGAGATAAGAGCTCCAGCCTACTACCAGAGCGATCCACAGCAGAAGGAGAAGCTTAACTGTTGTACATAGCTTGTATACGTCGTTTAGCTTTGAGGTATCCTAACTTACTTCTGAGTAGAAGTGAACTGTAGCTGATTATTTACTTGTTTGTAGAAGTGTTATTTACTTTTGTTGAAGGACTTAGTGTACTTTTCGATCATTTGTGTAGAGTGAATTTACTTTGGAGTGCAGTACACAGTTTGCATACATCGTTTGCTTTGTTTACTATATGGATGAGGTCTGTACGTGTTGTGAACGGACACAAGGAGAATTTGCTGCTGCCCGTAAACAACTGGAAACTGCATTGACAAGATCGACAGGCCTCTGGTTACTGCTCATAGCTGTGGCGACATCGGGCCGCCACTGACGAGAACTGCAATACCAGTTGTGCCATTGGAATCCCCTAAATCGTCAGATACAAATCATCTGACCGGCCTCTCTTCACTCCACAATGAGTTGCAGTCAGTGATGGGTTCGCACGTCACTAGGTGGTACCCGAGAGAGGAAATGGGTGGTATGGCTGGTTTCTCATGCCTTCGCAACAGATACGAGGTGTTATGCAGTACTGATAGTACTTCTGAGCCAGCAAGTTATGCCTCTCATATCGGGCCACCAGCCGATGTTCCTGCTCAGTCCGATCAATGGTAGAAAGCGGGAATGCAACCTCTGGTAGCTTCAACGTTACGCGAGTAATGGAGCCTCTCAGGGAAATGGCAGTGTGCACTAGATATGTTTGCCGGAGGGCTTCGTCAGGGATGTCAGAGATGTGGAAACGACCCTGGCGATGGCTATTGGACGTACTGGGTGCACGTGGCAACGAACAGTGGCACATGTCGGCATGAACGCCGCCAGCCACTTGGGTTCTAAGAGAATCATCAGCTCCTTGCTGACTTGTTGTTGTGGTCTTCAGTCCTGAGACTGGTTTGATGCAGCTCTCCATGCTACTCTATCCTGTGCAAGCTTCTTCATCTCCGAGTACCTACTGCAACCTACATCCTTCTGAATCTGCTTAGTGTATTCATCTCTTGGTCTCCCTCTACGATTTTTACCCTCGACGCTGCCCTCCAGTACTAAATTGGTGATCCCTTGATGCCTCAGAACATGTCCTACCAACCGATCCCTTCTTCTGGTCAAGTTGTGCCACTAACTCCTCTTCTCCCCAATTCTATTCAATACCTCCTCATTAGTTATGTGATATACCAATTTAATCTTCGGCATTCTTCTGTAGCACCACATTTCGAAAGCTTCTATTCTCTTCTTGTCTAAACTATTTATCGTCCATGTTCCACTTCCATACATGGATACGCTCCATACAAATGCTTTCAGAAACGACTTCCTGACACTTAAATCAATACTCGATGTTATCAAATTTCTCTTCTTAAGAAACGCTTTCCTTGACATTGCCAGTCTACATTTTATATCCACTCTAATTCGACCATCATCAGTTATTTTGCTACCCAAATAGCAAAACTCCTTTACCACTTCAAGTGTCTCATTTCCTAATCTAATTCCCTCAGCATCGGCCGACTTAATTCGACTCCATTCCATTATCCTCGTTTTGCTTTTGTTGATGTTCATCTTATACCCTCCTTTCAAGACACTGTCCATTCCGTTCAACTGTTCTTCCAAGTCCTTTGCTGTCTGTGATAGTATTACAATGTCATCGGCGAACCTCAAAGTTTTTATTTCTTCTCCATGGATTTTAATACCTACTCCGAACGTTTCTTTTGTTTCCTTTACTGCTTGCTCAATATACAAATTGAATAGCATCGTGGAGAGGCTACAACCCTTTCTCACTCCCTTCCCAACCACTGTTTCCCTTTCATGCCCTCGACTCATATAACTGCCACCTGCTTTCTGTACACATTATAAATAGCCCTGTATTTTACCGCTGTCACCTTCAGAATTTGAAAGAGAGTATTCCAGTCAACATTGTCAAAAGCTTTCTCTAAGTCTACAAATGGTAGAAACGTAGGTTTGCCTTTCCTTAATCTTTCTTCTATGATAAGTCGTAGGGTCAGTATTGTCTCACGCATTCCAACATTTCTACGGAATCCAAACTGATCTTCCTCGAGCTCGGCCTCTACCAGTTTCTCCATTCGTATGGAAAGAATTCGCGTTAGTATTTAGCAGCTGTGGCTTATTAAACTGACAGTTCGGTAATTTTCACATCTGTCAACACCTGCTTTCTTTGGGATTGGAGTTATTATATTCATCTTGAAGTCTGAGGGAATTTCGCCTGTCTCATACATCTTGCTCACCAGATGGCAGAGTTTTGTCAAGACTGGCTCTCCCAAGGCTGTCAGTAGTTGTGATGGAATGTTGTCTGCGGTGTCACCGCCAGACACCACACTTGCTAGGTGGTAGCCTTTAAATCGGCCGCGGTCCGTTAGTATACGTCGGACCCGCGTGTCGCCACTATCAGTGATTGCAGACCGAGCGCCGCCACACGGCAGGTCTAGAGAGACTTCCTAGCACTCGCCCCAGTTGTACAACCGACTTTGCTAGCGATGGTTCACTGACAAAATACGCTCTCATTTGCCGAGACGATAGTTTAGCATAGCCTTCAGCTACGTCATTTGCTACGACCTAGCACGGCGCCATTATCAGTTACTATTGATATTTATTCATGTACCGTCAAGACCGACGTTCACCATTAATGGATTAGAGTTAAGTATTCCACCAGCTACGTCCGTTTTTCTAAATTCTAATTTCCTTGTCCTGTTCCAGACCTCACGCCAGCTTGCGTGAGCTAAAACGCGTGCCTTTCGGCCTCTAGTAGCACGGTGTTGGCTCTCCTGCCTACCAAAAACATTGTCTCCTCTCGGGGCCTTGTTTCGGCTCAGGTCTTGCAGTGCTCTATCAAACTCTTCACGCACTATCATATCTCCCATTCCATCTTCATCTACATCCTCTTCTATTTCCATGATATTGTCCTCAAGAACATCGCCCCTGTATAGACACTCTATATACTCCTTACACCTTTCTGCTTTCCCTTCTTTGCTTAGAACTGGGTTTCCATCTGAGCTCTTGATATTCATACAAGTGGTTCTCTTTTCTCCAAAGGTCTCTTTAATTTTCCTGTAGGCAGTATCTATCTTACCCCTCGTGAGATAAGCCTCTACATTCTTACATTTGTCCTCTAGACATCCCTGCTTAGCCATTTTGCACTTCCTGTCGATCTCATTTTTGAGACGTTTGTATTCCTTTTTGCCTGCTTCACTTACTACATTTTTGTACTTTCTCCTTTCATCAATTAAATTCAGTATCTCTTCTGTTACCCAAGGATTTCTACTAGCCCTCGTCTTTTTACCTAATTGATCCTCTGCTGCCTTCACTACTTCATCCCTCAGAGCTACCCATTCTTCTTCTACTTTCGGTGAATGGCTGATTTTGTAAAGGTAACTAGCATCACACACGGCGTACAGTCTAAGTCGACTATTAGTAGCATTGTACCAGGGTACCCCGGTTTGGAGCAGAGTGCAGTGTCTGGACAATAGGCTCAGACGAATCTGTGGCAGTATCAGATGTGAATTTCTCGACCCTTGCTAATGAGCCGGCCGGAGTGGCCGTGCAGTTCTAGGCGCTGCAGCCCGGAACCGAGCGTCCGCTACGGTCGCAGGTTCGTATCCTGCCTCGGGCATGGATGTGTGTAATGTCCTTAGGTTAGTTAGGTTTAATTAGTTCTAAGTTCTAGGCGACTGATGACCTCAGAAGTTAAGTCGCATAGTGCTCAGAGCCATTTGACCCTTGCTAATGAGTGGAGAACCGCAGAATTCCCCCTAAATAGCCTGCAATGCAAGCAGGAAGCGGACACCATACTATCGCAGTACGTACGCCGTATACAAGTTTTTTGTCTTCTTTAATTGCGTGCCAAAATGAAATACATCAACCAAAATGTTCTCAGAGAATGCTCATGCTTGCAGGTCGGACGTAGAAAAGATTAATGTGACAATAATGAACCACGGGAGCATCCAAGGAGAGGTCCAAGAGTTTACTGGAAGTTGTAGTGCACAGAAAGTAATAGGATCAGAAAGGTAGTTGAAACCGGAAGTGAATAGCAACGAAATCTGAAGTTCAGATTCGAATATTCATGGCTAGGATAGGCTATTAGCTAACGGCGGCGGCGCGTCTGTTGCAGCATAGAAGTCGATAATATCTAGCGAAGTTATCACGGATTCTGAATGTGAATTAATATGGTCCAATTAGGCATCAAATATCGATCAGTGCAGAGAGGGTGAAGATGTGTAGCACAAATAGGAAAAATTCAACAGCATAGTTTATTATGCTCTAGGCAAGTACGTTCTGAGCAAGTCCTTAAGGGATGGGAAAGGCCCACAGTGTTTAATAGCCGTGTTAGAAAATTGCTACGTAAACAAAGAGCTCTTTATCATAGGTGCGAGAGAAATCGAAACCTAGCAGACAAACAAAGACGAACAAAGAGAAAATGGGCGTAAGGAAATCAATAACTTTCACTGACTTTGAAAATAAAATTTTGTCATCCGATATGACTGAAAATCCTAAGTGGCTTTGGTCTTACGAAAAATCCATAAATAGTGAAAAGTGCGAGATCATCCACATGAGTGCTGAAAGGAATCCGTTAAACGTCGGTTACACTATAAATAAATGAAATATAAAGGCCGTAAATCAACCTAAATATCTAGGAATTACAATTATGAACAACTTAAATTGGAACGAATAGTTGCAAAGTGTTGTGGGGAAGGCGAAGCAAAGACTGCTTTTTATTGGCAATACACATAGAAGACGCAACAGATCTAATAAGTAAACTACGCTTGTCCGTCCTCTTGTGGAGTACTGCTGAGCAGGGTGGGATGTTTACCAGATGGGATTAATTGAGTACATCGAGAAAGTTCAAATAAGGAAAGCACGTTTTGTATTATCAAGAGATAGGGGAGTGAGTGTCACGGATGTGATACAGGATTTTGGGTAAACATAATTAAAACAAAGGCGGTTCTCGTTGTTGCGGGATCTTCTCACGAAATTTCAATCACTAAATTTCTCCTCCGAATGAGAAAATATTTTGTTGACGCCGACCTCCATAAGGCGGAATGATTATAATAATAATACAGGGGAAAGCAGAGCTCGCAGGGAAGGATAAAGGTGTCCGTTTTTCCCGCTCGCTATTCGATAGTGGAATAAAAGAGAATTATTGTGAAGATCGTTCGATGAACCCTCTGCCAGACATTTAAATGTGATTAGCAGAGTACCCTTGTAGATGTAGATGTTGAAGTACAGAGAGTGTGGGCACTTATTGCGTAGTGTGTGCTTCATGATGATGAATGATACAGTGGACCACTTAGAGCTGACTTGACATCACACGTCTACAGTGGCTACGTCACTCAACTGATGTATGGAACATGTTTGGGTCACTATGACCACACGAGCGCGGGAGGTTACGCTCCTTACGCCTCAGCGGCGTATGTTTACTGACCCTGACCTCCGCAGTGAGACATCTTACAAGGCAAGATCCAAATTACGAGGAAGCCCTGTGCAACATATGCTACTATCTGAAGCTATAACGATCCATATGGAGATTCTTGTGTGCAACTGGCAGAGAGACACGAGGTGCAATAATGGTTCAAATGGCTCTGAGCACTATGGGAGTTCATCTATGGTCATCAGTCCCCTATAACTTAGAACTACTTAAACCTAACTTACCTAAGGACATCACACAAAACCCAGTCATCACGAGGCAGAGAAAATCCCTGACCCCGCCGGGAATCGAACCCGGGCGCGGTGCAGTAATGACCGCATTCAATTTGTCTTACAAGGAAAGGTTCTCAGGGGCGGTATCGACTTTTTGGAACTACCTATACGGTGATGCAGGTACAGATTTCAGGTATCACGCTGCAGCCATTCTGTCTTGCTGTATTGTATGGAGTGGTTGAGTACCGTAATGAAGAGCATAAGGTGCTCACATGCGGAGATTGCGGGTTTGAATTTCGTCTGGTGCGTTAATTGTTTTTAAATGTTTATCGGAATGATTTTGTTCGTTATTTTTATCCACTTAACTGGTCTGATTGTAATTTGTTTATCGCTGTTCCTGTGGCACAGTATTTTAATTACAGTACGACCTTTTCTATTTGTCTTCATTTTTTCTTTATGTAATTGCTTTTCAACTCGGAATTTTGTGAGAGTTAATTTAATTATATTTATTTATTTATTACAACATTTAAATATTTTAAAATGCCAATCTATCGATTAAAAACCAAAAGCCAACATGATCTATTTCTGTTGACTGTACAATGGTGTCACATTGTATTTTTCGTTACAAGATGTGCCTTTCTTTTGGGTGGTAATCGTGATACAAACATCTAAATCAGGAATTCCTGCTGCACTAAGGACAAAATAGCGCAAAAAAAGTTCTAAGCGAAGAAAGGGGTTGTATGTAGGCTAAAATGAAATTCAAGCAAAATGAGGGACATAAATAAGAAATTCAATAACATGGACGAAAATATAGGATGGTAAAACGAAATAAATTAAATTAATACATAAAATTAATTGAAATCGCATTGATAAAGAATCAGACGAAAACTGAGAGCAAATGGGGAAGTTGATACGATGGTTAAAATGATGTAACAAAGAAACATAAATAAAATAGATGTAAAAAATTAACTGAATGAAAATAATGATCAAAGTCATTTCGATAAAGATTTAAAAATTGAAAAAAATTATGCACCTAACAAGACCTGAACCCACAATTTTCTGTACGGGAAACCTTTAGCCCACGCATTACGCTACTCAGCCACCCCAAGCGTCACTGCTGTTTTAAAGTTAGTTCGCGTCACGCAAAATTCCAAATTTTTTTTTAGTCAATTACTCACAAACGACCGCCCACAGGGATGAACAGCTGCAAGGCATGATACTTGCGATCTGTACCTACATCATTGTACAGATAGTTTCAAAAAGTCGATCCCATCGCTGGGAATCTCTCCTTTATTGACTACGTCTACAGAGTTTGTAAGTTTAGAGAACGCTTTGGAAAACGTTGGCTTTGAAATTCTGGAGGATGTGGGGATACAATGCAGGGTGCAAAAGATTCTCTACAGCTCGTAGATAAAATGACTGCCATCGTTAGAGTCGAAAAACATGAAAAGAAAGGGGCATTTGAGAAGCGAGTGTGGTAGGGTTGTAACCTACCCCGATGTTACTGAACCAGTACATTGAACAATCAGTGAAGCAAACAAGGAGAAATTAGTAAAGGGGACTAAAGTTCAGGGAGAAGCAATAAAACCTATGCGGTTTGATGATGACAATGTAAATCTGTGCGAGACGGCAAAAGGCTTGGAAAATCATCTGAGATTAGAGGACAGAATCTTGAAATGAGTTTGCCAGATGAATATCAACAAAAGCAAAACGAAGGAGATGAAAGGCAATCGAATGAGATCAGACAATATTGAATAAATTAGATTAGGGAGTGAAACGCTATAAACGACACATAGTTGACAATAACTGAAGAAAACAACACATCAAATGCAGACTGGTAGTAAAATAAAAACGTTTCTGAAAACCAAAAATTTATTGTCTAATGTAAATTTAAGTGATTGGACATTTCTTCTGAAGATGCTTGTCTTGAGTGTAGTCTTGTACCGTAGACATAGATGTTCACACAGGGAAAGAACAGAAACTTCTGAAATATCGTAGTAGAGAAAAATGCTGAAGATCGATTAACTAATGTAGATGTACTGTATTGAACTGGGAGAAAAAGAAATTTATCGCACAACTTGTTCGTAAGAAAGACTGAACGCGTAGGACACATAGGAAGCATAAAGGCATAATCAGTTTCGTAACGGAGAGAAGTGTGTGCGGAGGGGCGGGGGGGGGGGGGGGGGCTCGGACAAAGGAGGTGGGGATGAAAGTCTGTAGAGTGAGGCTAAAGCGTGACTACAGTAATGAGGTCCAAAAAAAATGTAGATTTCAGTTCTTATGCAGAGATGATGAGGCTTATGTAAGTTACTGTTTTGATATTTATTTTTTGGTAGTGCTGGTTTAAAATTGTGAATCGTTAACGGATGTATTAAAATAACAGTATATATCTGACATACTTAAACCTATGCCCCCCAAAACTATGTTCAGGGAATTCGTTATCTACAAAATTAAGCAAGGCTCTCAGCTATATCAGTTTATTATATGAAAATGCAAAAGAAATGTTTTAACAAACATTAAGGATAGTAAACTAAGGCCCTGAGAAACACGGGCATGGGATCTGAATACGATTCAAGTGAATTCGTATCTGGAGAAGACATTTCGCAAAGGTCATACCGTGATTGTTGATGGTTAGCATGTACAGACAGGAAATACCACAGAAGAATATGTGTTTGCCTCTATAGCCAGAGTTGACAGTGTGTTGAATCTCAGACTGCAAGCTAGTCTTCAAAATGAAGAGTGAAATGGCTGAACGTCGTCGAAAATGACTCGCGGTTGCGGCTGAGTCGCACTGTACTCATTATCTGTAAGCGGTGGCTGAAGTGGATTCAAAATCAGACATTGGCTCCGTACCATCTCCTTGCATCTAAGTTCAACTCAGATGGATGAGAGCCTCTCGCTCCCGAAGTGATGTCTGCCCGAGTTTGCGCCAGGCTATGAAGTAACTTTCTGCAGTCTGCTTCCGACAAGGAAGGCTAGGTTCTTCATGTTTCTAGCGTTACGAAATTTTGATTAGCTAATTAATGACAAATAATAGTAAATAGTAGGAAGTTGTCTTAAAAGACAGTGGTGTCCTTCCCTCACTCTAATTTTACGTGGTTAACCAGTTACAAAATTCGTGATATTTGGCTCTACATGACTGTGTCCCACTCTATCCCCTCTTCGTCTACATTCGTGATTCAGCCAATAAGGAAGGACCTCTGTAGGCAGAAACGTGTTTATAAGTCTACTTCTACATTGTTTAGATTAACCAGTGCCAGCTGTTCTTACAGTTTGTTAAGGGGCTCCGGAACGCCCTATGCTTGCAATGTTAAAATAACGCTTATAAATTACATCTTTCCTCACAAAGTATTTGAGGTAGGAAGTTGAACTTTTTACAGATTATTTATTGGAATATGGGCTACAACTTAACACAGGGATTTTACAAAATTTTAGTTCAGTTATTAAAGATGATTTTTTTTCAATTGTAATGAGAATTCACAACATTTTTTTGCAATTTTTTATTTATATATTCAAAAATATATAGTTTTTTGGAAAAAGGCTGTGATAAATTATGCAGAAGGTACTGTGTAACATTTACTGAAAGTTTGAAACAAATATGTTGGGGAGATCCTTAGAAAACATGTAATTAGTATGAGAAAATAAAAGTTTTGGGAATCGAGCGACAAAGATTGGATTAACTTTTTACTGCATTCCAGGTCCATAGGATGGATTATCTTCATCCTCTGCAAACTCCTCCTCCAGCTTCCTCTTGTTCCTCCTCCTGTTTACTCTTGCTTGTATTTCTAGACTCTTGACAGCCCTTTCTGCAGCCCGAAGGCGTTCCTTGTCTAAAGCAAGCATCGCCCGTTGTTGTGTTCGTAGATTTTGCTACCATTTTCTTCAGTTGCAGTTACTGCAACACTGTTCCAAAAGGTGGTCATGTATTTCACTAGCAAGTCCTACGTGCTTTATTATGGAGAGTTCCAGACCAACTTCACTACAATGAATACATCTTACACAGTTTGAAAAAATTCCTTTGAGAACCGACATATCAAATATTTCATTCACATCCGATTCGCCCATAAAACATTCATAGTTTTCACTCATTGAACCAAGCTTCTTCTGTGAAGTATTTTCTTTCCCACTTTGACTGCTATGGGCAGGTGTACTTGAGAGGTTAGGTTCACTCACTTGGTTATCGTCTTTATTGTTTACAGTAATAACACACACCTTTGGCTTTTCAACATTACTCTTTTTCTTAAAAGCCTTCAGAGGATTTCTAATAACTTTACTTTTACTCATAATTATACTTCAACAAAACAGAGACACAAGAAACAGAATTAATTACGAATATTTTCGAGATAACGACAGAGTAAATAAACATGAAACAATCGACAATCACACCAGCGATATATATTGAACCATCACAGGTTAGCCACAACACATACTTTATCTCACATCACTAAAATGTTCCTGATGAACACGGACGTTAATAATAACACCATTTGACAGCAGTTTAACAGCGCCACAGTGGGTCACGCCCATGTAGAACACATTTCAAAAAAAAATTTAAAAATAGTTGTAGTCTTCGGAATTGAATAAATTATATATCTATTAAAAGGTAATAGTCTGCAGATTCAGAAAACGCAAAAAAGTAAAAATTGAACTTTTCATGATTTTGAGCCTTTCCGGAGCCCCTTAAACTTTCGAGTTTTGAGCAAACGTGAACGTCACGGCGGTGTCTCACATATTTTCAGAGCTTCCCTAAACTTTCCTGTGCTCATTCCTGTCTCCAAGAAGTTATCTCAAGGCCTGTTTATTTCGGTGAATTCTGGCTGCCAGCAGAACTGTCCACAATAGCCGTTCTTCCGGAGCACTGTCAAAACAGCACGTATCCCCATACCGCACACAGCTTGGTAAAAACAGTCTCTGTTGTCCGAGCGCAGCCTAGAGATACAATCGCCATTTTTCCTTTCAGTGCGTCCAGTGCTAAGTCGACTTTCCCCAAAGCACCGTCTAGTCTGACCGACCGGGAAAGTGCCTTACACGTGTGCTTGTGGGCCTTCTATGAATTCTGTTTGGGTTGTTTCCTCTACCAGTTTATGATCCACGACATGCCCTCTTATCTATAGCCAAGTACAAGCTGCCTTCACAGGGGCTTCTTATTTAGCTTTACATGCGAGTCAGTACAGGAAATTGTAATCTAAAAATTCTAGTACTGATTATCACTAGTAATGATTCGTATTACATTTATTGGTGGGGATTAATTTATTCGAATTTTGTTTGTATTTTTATTTCGGTTTTTACGTCAGTTACGGGAGAGTTTGGACAAAAAAAGAACGTGTAACTCTTGCACAGGACAGACCAGTTTTGAGATCTGCATCGAGCCTGAATTATGATTGAAGACCACAACAACAACAACAGTGGGTCTCCACACAAGGTGAGTGACTCGTAAGGCCTGTTACCAGTTTATCGTTATGCCAGTGTCCTTTGTCACTATGAAAACATTATTCATGTTTCTTATGTTTTTATTGGTACTTGAGAAATTTTAGAAGGTCTTAATTTACGGCCACGAGAGGAAATTCTGAATGTACTCTGCCTTCCCTCCCCACCTTTCCCTCATACTACCATACGAAAATAGAATTAATCGTGATATTCAGGTTGTAGCTAAATGACGATTGTAAGGAAAGAGGTCCGTGACTTGCATTGTTTACAGTATTTTAATTATATCTTATTGTGCAATACTATCAGCTGTTTGCTTTCTTATATACTATCTGCTCAACAGTATCCGGACACCCATATGTAATGAGGATTCTACCACTAGTTTCAAGAGACCTAAATCTGCCAGTATAACATTAGGCAAGAAGAATTTTGATGTCGCTAGAGAAAACGTAACAACTGAATGGGTCTGCCAGGACTACTCAGTGGATGTCAGCTGAGTGACAGATCCATCAGGGACATCTTAACCCTTCTAAAGCTGCCCTGGTTGACTTATAGTTTTGACTGTGTAGCGGAAACCTGAAGGAACAACTACATATGAACGGAGATGTGACAGACCTCATGTACTGAAGGACAATGACCATCGAGCAATTCAGATGGTAATGGTAAAAACTCGCTTGACACCAGCGGAAGGACTCATTCGTGGGTTCCAAAGTGCTACCACTGATCCAGCTGGCACAATAACTGTGCGTACAGTGTTAAAAGCAATGCGGTACAGTGATCGAGTAGCTCGACATAAGCTAGTCTTTCTGTAGTCAGTGCTAAATGATGCTTCACGTGATGTAAAGAAGGATGCCTAAGGGCAGTGGTGTCTGGTAACAAGTGATCTGGAGCGAGATATCACACTATACCCTATAGCAACCCAAATGGAAGGGTTTGGGGTTGACGAGTTCCAGTGAATGTCAAGTGTAGCGCCAGCAATGACGTAAGGAGGAGTTGGTGTTATGTTACAGGGGTGCTTTTCCTGGTTAGGATGTGGTCTCGTTATTGTGCTGAAGAAATTGCTAAATCCAGAACGATGTGAATACATTTTACAGCACTGCGTATTGCATGCAGTAGAAGAACACTTCGGCGACTATGATTGCATCAGTACGACAGCGCACCCTCTCATAAAGCAGCATCTTGGAGGGGATGGTTTGTGTTGGACAATAAAATTGCTGATATGGACTGACCTGCCCAGAGTCCTGGCCTGAACCCAACAGAGCATCTTCGTGATGAGTTACAACGTCTACCTCGCTCCAGATCCCAGCATTCAGCGCCTGTACCTTCTCTGGTTTCGGATCTAGAGGAAGAATGGGTTGTGTTTCCTACGTAGACATTCAGAAATCTCACTGAAAGTCTCTCCAGGAGAGTTCAAGAGGTCACAAAGACGAAGGGTGGACACAACCCTTATTAAAGTCATCTACTAGATGTCTGGATGCGTTTGATCAGATAGTGTATGTAATAACATACAGAATGGTTAGCAAATTGGTTAATAGCAGAAAAATTCGAAATTAAAAACAATTATGGAAGTTGGTACGAGAAGGAGTTCTAAATGACAGTGACGGATGTGCGGTAAGATGAAGCACTAATGGTGTCTCAGGTACGAGTGATGTAAAAGTCAACAGTCTAGAAATCCATAAACATAGTGAAAGCGGAAGTACATCAAGAATAAGAAAAATGGTTCAAATGGCTCTGAGCACTATGGGACTTAACATCTGTGGTCATCAGTCCCCTAGAACTTAGAACTACTTAAACCTAGCTAACCTAAGGACATCACACACATCCATGCCCGAGGCAGGATTCGAACCTGCGACCGTAGCAGTCACGCGGTTCCGGACTGGGCGCCTAGAACCGCTAGACCACCGCGGCCGGCCAAGAATAAGAGTCTTGAGTTAGAGACAGCTACCTTACTAGCCTTCTGTTGTCCGTCTTCTCATACTGATGACGGTGTCGACTCTTCGACTTCCAGAGTCAAGAACGTTACACTAGGTGGCGCATGTTCAACAAAAGTGAATGAAACACTGTGGACAGCAAAGGACGCGCATTAATGCTTCTGTAGTCTACAATATACGAGATGAAAGAGTTGTTGGATGGATCATTAACAGTATCAGTTTATTTAGTGACAGTGTTGTCGCCTATAGAAAAGTATGGTCGTAGGATAATTCCAATGAAATGATGAAAGATTTGAATAAAATTTCTGCTTCATGTATGAATCGCAGTTCATTTTGGATATGGATAAATGCAACATAATACCTATAACAAAGAGAAAGAAACCGACAGTGTCCGATTACGAGATTGGTGGCGAGTATCTTGAGCACGTCACATTGTGCAAGTAACACTAAGAGCGGATGTGATTGGGACGAACACGTAAAACACGATTTAGCGAAGGATGTAGATTTCTTGCAAATGTTTTGAGGAGAGGAGTGGGTCTTTGAAGAAAATCTATGGTTTCAGCTGTTCTAGAGTACTGTATCGGTGTTATGGATTCTTATTAAGTTGGCATGACAATGAACATCAACAAACTAACAAGGGGAGGCCGCCAATTGTGAAATTCAGATTCGATTCATACTGCGCATAATAAAAGCTCATGGCCAGAGGTGTAATGTAGCAAAGCACCAAGATGCACTTCTCAGCCGCCGGCTACTTATTATTATAAAAAAAAATTTAAAAAAAAGAAGAAAAAGGTGGCCGGATCGAATCTCGCGTCATGCAATTTTTTTTATTATTAGTTTTTTGTAATTCATATATATACATAAACTATTAATGAATTGCTTATGCATGTTGGTGAAGGCGGATCGCTCTCCAATTGTACCGCCTCCATCTTTCCGTTTTTTTAACAGGATGTACCAAAGCTCTCCCGTCCGCACTGATTTTCGACGATGTTATAAGTTGCGCTAGGGACCGCATCTACCTTCTTTCAAAGTTAGCAGGCAACTACGCTGTTATGCGGCGGCTCATTTCGGCCCATTCAGTATCTGTCCTTCAAGTGTAACGAGCGAGTAACGGAGTTTATATTTCATACCTGCCACAGCGAATTTGTGTTCGTGGGGTCTCTATTCTAATTCGAACGTTTGACTTACGCTATACGTACTCGTTTCGGAATATCGTTTCTACGTCTTCCGTTAACTATACGTGGTTAACATTATGAACACAATTAATAACATTTGTGAAATACAACTTTGTTTGCGGAAAACATAATGATGTTCGAAGTCGCCAGTTTTTCCACGACAAACGACTTTCAACAACCTATTGTATGCATAATTGTTGAAACTGATTGCCGGGAAATATACGAGGACCGTTCAGAAAGTAACCTCCGGTTGATTTAAAAAAATACACCAATTTAAATAAAAATATTTTAATATATACATCTTACAACTACATCTTTGCACTATTTTTCTACATAGTCTCCATAGCGATTGAGGCACTTATCGTATCTCTTCACAAGCTTTGAAATTCCTTCTGCATAAAAATCACCCGCTTGTGCCTGGAGCCAGCCTGTGACTGCATCTTTGAGCTCTTCGTCGTCATCAAACCGCTGTGACCCGAGCCATTTCTTCAAATGCATGAAGAGGTGATAATCACTTGGCGCCAGGTCTGGGCTGTAAGGTGGATGGTTGATAACGTCCCACTTGAAGGACTCAAGAAGGGCCGTTGTTCTGCGAGCAGAGTGAGGACGGGCGTTATCGTGCAAAAAAACGATACCGGAAGTCAGCATACCACGGCGTTTGTACTGTATAGCCCATCGTAACTTTTTTATTGTTTCACAGTACACGTCTTGATTAATGGTCGTACCACGTTCCATGAATTCAACCAACAACACCCCTTTGGCATCCCAAAACACCGTTGCCATCAGTTTTCTGGCAGAAAAATCTTGCGAGGCTTTTCTTGGTTTGGTAGGCGAATTTGAATGTGCCCACATCTTTGATTGTTCTTTTGTCTCAGGGTTCACGTACTTAATCCAGGTTTCGTCACCGGTCACGATACTGTTTAACAATGGTTCTCCTTCGTCCTCATAACGTGACAGAAAGTCTAATGCAGAGGCCATTCTTTGAGTTTTGTGGTGGTCGGTATGAATTTTGGGCACCCATCGTGCACAGAACTTACGGTAACCCAATCTTGCTGTCACTATCTCGTACAAGAGAGTCTTAGAAATCTGTGGAAAACCAGTAGACAACTCCGACATTGAGAAACATCGATTTTCACGAACTTTTGCATCAACTGTCTGAACGAGTTCGTCAGTCACCAATGATGGTCTACCACTCCTCTCTTCATCATGAACGTTTTCTCGTCCACTTTTAAATAAACGTACCCATTCACGGACAACTCCTTCACTCATAACTCTTGGTCCGTACACGGCACAAAGCTCACGATGAATAGCTGCTGCAGAATATCCTTTGGCTGTAAAAAACCTTATGACAGCACGCACTTCACGTTTGGCGGGGTTTTCTATTGCAGCACACATTTCAAACTGCCACAAAAACTAAACTAGCGCAGGTACGACGTTCACTCGACCACGGCCTGATGCCGACTGACCTGTTGAGTGCGTGAACGCACAGATGGCGTCGCTACTCCCCCCACAACCCGCACTGTGACCAATCGGAGGTTACTTTCTGAACCGCCCTCGTATATATATATATATATATATATATATATATATATATATATATATTTGAATTACAAAAAACAAATACTAAAAAAAAAATATTTGCATTGTGCGAGATTCGATCCGGCGACCTTCGGATTACAAACTTTAGCGCTTACCACTGCGCCATGACGCTGTAGCAAACCTTTAATCATAGAGAGTATTTCACCGTAACGGTTTCTTTTAACTGTCGATTTTCTCGACAACGGTTGAGAAGTGCATCTTGGTGCTTTGCCACATCACACCTCTGGCCATGGGCTTTTATTATGCGCAGTATGAATCGAATCTGAATTTCACAATTGGCGGCCTCCCCTTGTAAGTGACGCGCGAATAGGATCGTAAATGGTCTGTATACGTGATACGAAAGTGTAACAGGGGTTCTCGTGGAACTGGGAATCCTTGGAAGAAAGGCGATGTAGATTTCACGAGACACTGGTAGGTCCGATAGGTAATCCTGCTGACACCACCGTTCCTACCGCACAGAGATCGTGAGAATTAGATAAGAGAAACTATGGTGAGTGTAAATATTCTTCTGTCGCTCAGTAAGAGGACGGAATTAGACAGAAAGGAAGCAAGGCTGGTATGCGGTACGCTCTGCTATGCGCTGTACAGTAGACTGCGGAGTTTATGTGTAGATGTACGTCATATAAACTAATAACCTCGATAAATGTTAAAAAAAGTATCGTGTGCGTTAAGTACCTTACACGCAGCTACTTTGAAATTCGCTGATTTTACGTGTCTTATCCATTCAGCGCTCAACTGTTGCAGTGATAGCCAGGACACGTACTCGAACATTCCAGTCACATGTCACGGCGAACTCATTTCTGTGGTGGCAGTGGTGCACTGTAAAGAACGCGACAACCTTCTCTAATTGAGTTGCACATGAGGGTGCGAAGTGGAATAAGTATAGGGAGGCGTCAGATTATTGATGATGCACTGGCATCTCACTATTCAAGCAAAGGAAAGGAACATTTTTGTACCGGCCGCTGTGGCCGAGTGGTTCTAGGTGCTTCAGTCCGGAACGGGGCTGCTGCTACGGTCGCAGTTTCGAATCCTGCCTCAAGCATCGATGTGTGTGATGTGCTTAGGTTAGTTACGTTTAAGTACTTCTAAGTCTAGGGGACTGATGACCTCAGATGTTAAGTCCCATAGTGCTTAGAGCCAGTTGAATCATCTGAACATTTTAGTTTTCACTGTACCTTCAGTGGTAAAGAGTGTGCCCACTTCTAACTTGGGCTGCAATCTCTGTGATAGTGGGTTAACAACGCGTGGTTTGTCAGCTGGCATGCAGAAGCTGTTGTAGGTTTGCATGATTAGTCAATAAATGCACAGGTGCTGTTCCAGAGTGAAACGGAGCTGTCATCCGACTGAAGTAGCTTTTTATGTATTCTGTGCTTTCCTTTTGTGTGTGAAGGTACTTGTGTTAAATTGGTCTACTTCCGCGTTTATCAAAGAGAGAGTGCATATCTGTATTTTCCAGCTTGCGCTGAAAGCCACAGAAATACTGCAAGGTAAGTTAGTCATCCCACAGAACTGTGTGTAAGGTGAAAGCTGTGTGGCTCTGGAATCGGCTCCGTGTTTATTGTTCCTGTTTCATTGTTTAGAATGCCTGAACTGACACCAGAAGAGATTCTAAGAGTTTTACACTCGTAACAGAGAATACAGAAGAGACAGATTTCTGTGCTGAGTCTGATTCTGACGAAGACATCGAATCACCGACTACGCCGATTTCGAACAAAACTATTGAAAACGTGTCAAGTGATGGTTAAAATGGCTCTGAGCACTATGGGACTTAATATCTGAGGTCATCAGTTCCCTAGAACTTAGAACTACTTAAACCTGACTAATCTAAGGACATCACACACATCCATGCCCTAGGCAGGATTCGAACCTGTGACTGTAGCAGCAGCACGGTTCCAGACTGAAGCGCCTAGAACCGCCCTGTCACACCGTCCGGCTGTCAAGTGATGATAACGATTTCGAGTTGACTATAGAAATGGTGAAATTGGAAACATGTATCCTTGTCATGTTAGTTTATGTAACTCGATTCCAGAAAGAGCAGTTTCGGCATTGATTCCAGGTGCTGACACAAGGGGTGAGGATATTTCTTATTTTGAAAATCTTCCAGTGAAATTAGATGAATGTCCAGGGAATCAGGCTAATGCTGCGAAGTCTGATACTGAAACGATGTATTTCCAGTGTTTATTTACAGAAGGCCTGCTGCTACACATTTGCAATCAAACAAACTTCAGTAAATAATGAAACACATTTTTTTTCCTGAAAGCAAGTTGGTTTTATTCAGGATGCCATTACACCATATAACTCCCCACTATTTTGACTACAGAACTCTATTTTTATATATTACCTTTGTTCAATGTGACAGCCTTACTGGCAGGACCTGTATACTCTCGTGGTACCACTCTATCAGTCGACATCGGAGCCAACATGTTGCTGCATCAGTAACCTACCCATCATCCACATAATGCTTCCCGTGGAGTGCATCCTTCATTTCTAGTACCACGCGCCGCGGAATTTGAATCCGCACCAGACGTCATGGACTTCGAAGACCCACAGAGGTCTCTGCCACATCGGCCTTAAGCTGTGGCGGCGCGCGCCTCCTGGCCCGCTTTTAGTGTGAGGTCGCCACAGTGGAACACGTGGTCCCAGCGGCCAATAGCGGAGCCTCCGATAGCGTACTTAAGCGCCGGCCTCTCGCTGAGCCAGCCTGAAAATCAATCCTTCCAAGACCCAGGCAATCATTGTAGGTCGTACCACTCGCTCCTTCCGGCTCCTGGACTTCTCTCTTACTGTCTGCGCCCGTCCTGTCCGACTCACCCCCACCCTCACCTACCTTCGCCTCACCATTGACCGTCACCTCACCTGGATCCCTCATCTCCGCTCCATCCAATCCAAAGCCCACAACCGCCTCCGCCTCCTCAAACTCCTCTCTGGCCGGACATGGGGGTTGCTCCCCTCTACCATCCTCCACACCTACAGATCCTTAATCCGTCCCATCCTCTGTTATGCCAGTCATATCTGCCCCCCCTCCAAAAATTCTATAAGTCCCTCCAGATCCTTGAGCGTCATGCACTCCGCCTCGCCTTCCGTATATGCCTCCCGTCCCCCACACAGATCCTCTATGATCTCATTCCTTTCCCCCATTTGCACCTATTCCTCGAACATATCTGCATCCTCTACACCTCCCGCCACCTTGAACCCCCTCACCCCCTGGTTGCTCCTCTCCTCTCCCATCCCTGCCCTCTGCCATGTCTTCACCGTTGTGTCCCCCCTACCCTCCATCTCTACACCCTACATCTCCTTTCCCAAGGTGGCTTCCAACACCTCCCCCTCCCAGATGATGCCCTCTCTCTCTTCATTTATCCCTCCTATCAACTCTGATCCTCACTCTCCCTCCTTTCCTCTGTCCTTTTCCCGGGCTCCCTCTCCCCCCCCCTTCCATCCTCTTTCTTCCCCACCTCCCCTCTCTTTGCCCCCTTCTCTCCACTGAGTCCTTTCACATTTCCCTCCTCTGCCTCCTCTCATTCCCTCTCGCATCTGCCCTTCTCCCCCTTTATTAGTCCTCTCCCTCCTTGGTTCCCTTCCCCCTTTTTCGTTTTTTTCCTTCCTCTCTCCTTGTTCTTCCCCCTCCTCCAGGTCCGCCCCCCCCATCTGCCTTTGGCTCGGGAGTGTCATCTTTGTGCCGCCACTTTCGTGCAGTGTTCTACAGTGAGTGTTCCGTGTTGTGTTTTTTGGGAAGTGTTGCGAACGGCCATCATACTGTCGCTGGGTGTGCCTTTTATCTCTTGCGAACAGAAACCAGACTGTCGCCGTGTTTTTTAATTGTGTGTGTACTATGTTACTTGTCTGACTCCTGTGTCTTTTATTAACTTTGCCAACCCCTTTTGTTTTCTGTTTTAACTTTCCGCATTTTTCCGCCATTTTACACGTTTCATCGCCTGTTTTTCTTGTTTCTTTTCTTCTTCTGTTTTTAAAATAAAAGTCTGTAGGCTGTAGAGCAGCGTACTAGGCTGCTGCCAGCCCGCCCCCTTCGGGGGGAATTGAAAATCAATAAAGGAAAAAAAATAAAAGCTGAGCCAGCCAGTCTAATGTCGCGTACATCGGTTTACACCTCGCTTCGCGCTAGACAGCTTACTTCCTCGTTCTGTGTACGAGTGCGAGTGGACGTGTTTGTTTCCTTGTGACTCCGTTGTTCGATCTTGTTGTATTCGTTCTGTTCTTCGTTGGTCGTGTCCGTCCTTTCCCGTTGTGCTGTTGTTCGCGGGCCTCTCCGCGGGTCCCGCCGCGTTTTGTGTCGTTGCTATCCCGCGACCGTCCTGGTCGCAGTTACAACATCATTGAGCCAGACAACTGGAAGTAGGATGTTGTGAGATCCGGGCTGTAGTGTATATGAGCAACAACTGTTCAGGGAAGTTTTGTAAGCTCTCCGGTGTAGAGACTCGCCTGGGGCCTTGCGTTATCATAGAGAAGGAGAAGACGTTTTTCAGTTTTGTGGCGACGAGCAAGCTCAAGACGTTTCTTCAGTTTGGTGAGGCTAGTAGACTACACTTCAGAGTTGACGGTTGCATCATGGGAGAGAATATCAAATAGAAATACCTGAGCCGTGCATGGCTCGTGTTCATGTAATTTATTGTTCGTCATCTTCTGTTACGGTACTGCCGCATCGTTTCCTTGTTCCATTTACTGGCGCCACTGACTTCCTGCTTTACTTGCCCGTGATCGGCAACAGCAGCGCGTATCATTAAGTGCACTGTCGTACCATCTCTGGACGGACCGATAGTATTTCCGGGTCGTCGTGTGTCTGGCAGTCAGTTCCGGACGGACCAGCAGTGCAATTGGGACGCAGCAGCAGTGAAGTCGGGGGACGGAGCGCCGGTGAGGCGCCGACAGCCAGTTCGCGCCGACCGCTGGCGACACACATGAACTGTCCGACGGATGGAGATTGGTGCGTCTCATGGGCCGACTCATATTTGGTCCTTTCACTGTTTCCGGGCCTGGGCAGTTGGCGTGGAGCAGCGAGGAAGTCTCCGTGGCGCGTGTTTGGCCGGCGCCGCTGCCGGGGTCCACGCGCTGTTAGAGTGTGAGGGGCTGTTCCCACTGCTATGAGGCTCGTGGCTCACGGACACGAAAGTTAAGTCTTTACTTAATCTACCAGCCAGCCCCAACTGTTCACATTGTGTCGTTAGAATTTCGTTGTGGGCCGTTGGAACATCCTGTCGCTTAGTCCGTTGACTGTCGGTCGGTTGGGTTGTCGTCGGATCGTGAATGGTTGGCCCGAGTGCCTGTCTCACCTAACCGAGCGTTAGTGTTTGAATTCCAGGCTGACCCTCGAACATCTGAGCGCCCTAGGGTGTACTGCCATTTTTTAAAATTTGTTCTTGTTGTTTGTACTTCTATGGCTACTAGCCGATTTTTTTAAAAATTAAGGTTGTTTTGCTCTTAAGGCGCAAGATTCTTCAGGGTTTCAACTTACTTTAAAGAACTCCTTCATGTAAGGCCTTTAGCATTTTAAAAATTTTAATGTTGTTGAAATTTAAGAGTTGGACTTTCAGCCGATTTGAATTTAACTTGTTTGCTCTCGAAGTGTCTGATTGTTTGGGCTTTCAGCGTAACTAAAGAACTGTTTTAAGATAAGGCTTTGCCTTTTAAAAGCCGGCCAGTGTGGCCATGCGGTTCTAGGCGCTTCAGTCTGGAACCGCGTGACCACTACGGTCGCAGGTTCGAATCCCGCCTCGGGCATGGATGTGTGTGATGTCCTTAGGTTAGTTAGGTTTAAGTAGTTCTAAGTTCTAGGGAACTGATGACCACAGATTGTAAGGGATCCGTGATTCCACGAACATAGATGCTAGTATCCGACGCCCAGGTCGATAGCAGACAGGGGTCGATTGTCGAGCGCTGCAGGAGGCAGTGAGACGAGTGTTGAGTGCGGGGTAGTACTAGAAAGTTTCGAGTGAGAAGTAGTGCAGGTAATACGGGCAAGAATGGTGGTCCACTAAATTCACCGGAGTATGACGAGTGAGCGCGTCCCCCTGATCGTCGTGGGGTGGAACCTCATCGATACCGATTCGCGAGTGATATGATACAGAAAGTGACAAGTGCCGAATTACTTGTTTCGCGTCAACCACGTCGGCCAACAACAACCATGGATTACAGTGAGGATTGTTGTGAAAGTTAACCATCAGCATTGCGTGTGACGAAGTACTGAAAATCAACAACCAATAAAAAGATATAACTGTGATTAGACGTGTAAGGCGAAGGTAGTAACTGCCTCAGCATTTGTACGTCGCAACATTTGTGGTCCTTAATAATAGACAAACTTTCGACCATTTCCACTATTCAAACTCATAACAGCCGCACTCGGTTGAAATACCCCCAATTAACAAGCAGAAAAACCGATAGCCTTTCTTCCATTAAGCACACGGTCATATAATCGTAATAATTAACTGTTTAGCGGCTACGATAAATCACACAAAATCCAGTGAAGGAATTAAACGGGGGTGTTTCATCTTGGCTCCCGTGAAAAGGACAGTTGCAATCTTTGAACCGGAACAATGGTTTTTTAAACACCATTTTTGGTTTCAGTGGAAAGACATTTGCAATTGTTGGACGATTTTAGTGCAGAAATAATTCGGTATTGTCGTTGACAAAAATTATGGTATTCCAACTAAAAACTATGTAATACTGTGTGACATTTATGGTGAAATTAGAAATCGCGGGAACAAAGCACATTATTTAGACAATACAGTTCAAAAGTGGCTGAGAAACAGTAAACAATTTGTTTTTACGAGATTAAGTGACAAAAGGAGTGTTAATGTACAATGTATTGAAGTATGGACACGAAAACCTGCATGAAGCACTGTAAAATTCATACTCTAAGAAAAGGCGTGTTTGTGCGTAATCGCGAGTGAACCAACCAAAATTCCGTTACAAAAGTATCAGGAACATGTTTTCAAGTGACTTTGTATCCGAAATTGTTTTTTGAACCGTGTAAATCGCTCAATTTGATGTGGACCCATAAACTGTTACCGCATTTGCGAGTGTTGGATGGCGTCACTTAAACTCTGACAGCGGCTAGCCGAAGCATCTGAAGCAGTAAAGCAGTTCCACACCCCGCAACATCAAGGATTTAGACAGCGGAGATGTACCACACTGACCAGTGACTACAGCGGAGCCAAGTGGCTGAAGTAGAAAGAACGACGACCAACGAGTTAAAATTTCATAGAGTGGCTATAGGTCCGCCATGTTTGAAGCAAATTGAAGTTCTGGCCGCCATGTTTTCTTTAGTCAAGGCAATCGTCTGCTGTGTCCCATCCCCTTGTAACTGCGTTTGACTTACTTGAAATGGCCCATACTAGCTTTATTTTTTCTAAAACAAGCAATAGACAGCAGTGATTTCAGTGTACACTGACAGCAAAAAGGGATGTTTTTGTCGAAATATGGCTAAACTTTTCGATGTAGATAACACTACAAGACAACTCAAATAAGTCTGTCCATCCACTATAACGTTACTTGTTGCCCATAAATTAATGCAATTAGAGCAGGTACCACCAGAATATTACGGTGAAACTTCTAAACATGCTGTGGTTAACTACTAGGAACAGTAACGGGCGCAGAAATGCGATATTTTTGTCGCTATGCCTTGGCAGAATAAAAGTACAGGGTCAGGGCATATTTCCTTATTTGCTGAGAATAATGGCATACTTTAGCACTGCACTGAAGTTCCAAAAGCTCCTTCAACAAACCAATTACATGTTCACTGTTTAACATATCAGAAACTGAACTACATAGCCTTCTTCTCAAACCAGTAACTAAAGTCTGTAACTGCACTATTCTTCTTTTGTGTCGTACACTAAGTTGCTTCATTTGCTTTATCCGCTTCTTTAGTCGCACATTCTCTGCTTGTACTCTGTTATATTGTGTTTTCAACTTCTTAGGGCTTGGTAGACAGTAATTGTGGTCAGCAGAAACAGATGTGGGGTCCGAAAGGCACTGAAAGAATGCAGTTACATCATAAGTTTATAACAGAGTTACACCATAAGCTTATAATAGAAAGTATGTAATTCAAAATAATAAGAACACGGAGTAAAATTAAATTATTGACTTACTTTGTGCTAATGATGTCACTGTAACAGCACTATCTTGAAAATTGTCGAAAGATCGCTTTCTGGGTTGTGGTCGTAATACTTCATCTTGCTTTTGTAAATGTGGTGGAAAGTTAAAGATAGTAGGTCCTGCTTTTGACAAAAGGCGCCTCTGGACATTTGTGTGGTACATATATTTCTCTTCAAAATGAGCTGAACAGAGGTAA
Organism: Schistocerca piceifrons; assembly: GCF_021461385.2. Taxonomy (NCBI): domain Eukaryota; kingdom Metazoa; phylum Arthropoda; class Insecta; order Orthoptera; family Acrididae; genus Schistocerca; species Schistocerca piceifrons. The sequence goes on along the minus strand of NC_060139.1, from coordinate 46,332,910 downwards.
CTGGCTGTAGTAGGAAACCAGTTTTATCGCTTCATATTTATAATCCATCTATTTGTAATTTCCTTATCTTTTAAAGGAAATCTGTAATCAACGATAAATAAATTACTTTCCTGCATTTGTCTTAAGCATAATTACAGTTCCAATGCAAATGAATCTTCAATAAACATTAAAAAACGTGTGTCGTATTTCGGTACTAATATACTTACTTATAATATGAAATATTTGTTGTTTTATCGCTGCGATTTGTGCAGTTGAACGCTGAACACACTGAAGGCATGTTGACTTTATATTTTGTAACAAAAAAGTCAATTAGAAAAGTTAAATATTGCAGTAATATCACAACAGCTGACACACTTCGACACAAACAACAGTACCACTTTCCTAATGTTTTGACTAAGGAGAACATGGCGGCCGAGTTAGCATTGGTTGCCGCTAGGAGCGCTGTAACTAGTATCTCAGCCACTCTATGAAATTTTAACTCGTTGACGACGACGCTGAGTTCGACATCTAGTGGCGAACCCTCGAAGTATACGACGTCTGCGCCAGCTACGCGCCGATCAACGAAATACGTGACATCAGCTCCATCCTGTCGCCAACCACCGAACTACGAGACTGCGTCAGCGCGCTTCGCCGCGAGCTTCGCTTTGCACACGGCACCACATACCAGCTACAGCAACGCATCGCCTTACAGCCGCCGCGCCGGAGGAGCCAACGCCAACACGACTAGTAGCGCGACTTCAAACGTCAAAACATCGCGACTTCGACGAGTGTCGAGGGGTGAGTAAGAACGATTTGCTGGGGCGAGGCTAATTAATATTGCACTATCTTCAGAGCGCGGAAGGAACTTCAAATTAAATTTGACAATTGCAGAAATTACAAGAACAATATTTTTTAACATTTTTTTTCGCAAATTTTCTCCGACGCCTGGTATGCTAATATGCGCTTGTGTTCATGCTGTACAGCACAGAATAGTGCCTCATTTGCATTATTTATTGTAAACTACATATTTATATGTCTTCTAAGTTGTGTGTATGTTACGTCGAGATTTTGTGTATAAATGCAGTCATTGATGTTTGATGTGGATAGGCTTCTGTAATTTATGGTGTTCAACGGAGAGGTCTATTTTGCCAGTCTGGGTTAACCGAATACAGTGAAGGATTATTTCGTTATTATCTAATTAGTGAGTGTTTGGGTTACTAGGAGGTTATTTTAATTTTATATAATTTCTTTTTCTTGTCTGTGCATAGTGAATAGTTAGAATGGATCCTGAATTGAAAGAGAAGGTTGTGGAGGAGGTAGTTAGAAAAATAGAGATAGGGCAGGAGGACAAGGATGAGTCAGGAATTGGTAGTAGTGGAATGTCAATGGAGAGCCCATTGGGTCATTCAACCGGTTACCCTGAGACACCGGTAAAATCACTTAGAAAGGAACTGAGTCTTGAGGATGGAGAATCGCAGTCAGTAATACTTAAGGTGCTCCAAGGAATCGACAAGCATATGGGAGAGATGCTCCAAGAAATCAACAAGCGAATAGAAGGGATGTCCAAAGGAAGTGAAGAAACCAAAAAACATATAGAAGAAATGTCCAAAGGAAATGAAGAAATTAAGAAAGAGAACAAAGAAATCAAGAAAAATATAGCAGAGATGTCCCAAGAAAACCAAGAAAACTTAAGGAAAGGACTGTAGGAATTCCAGGAACAGATGAGAATAACCCTTCAGGAGAGAGATGACAAGATACAGGTGAAGGTAGATCAACTCCGAGACGAGATGAACAATATGAAGGCAGAGATAATCGGAAAAGTGGAAGGGGATGTCCAGGACGCCAAAACTCAATTGGAAGAGAGGATGCAGAAAATTGAAACACATCAACTTCAACAAATTAGAGATGTGGTCAAAAATACAACAACAGCACCAAGCTAACATTGGTAAATTGGGAAATAGGGGAGGAGGCTGTGGAACATATAGTCACAAGTGAGATCAAACAGCTGCAGAAGGGAGTACAACAGCTAGAAACTAAAACCGAAGAGATTGATAGGAAGATAAATAGTGCCACCTTAACAGTAGGGGAGGGCAAGTTCGTTACATTAGTAAATGCTGATAATAGGTATACCGAGACCAACATGGGGCAAAAATATAAACCCAAAGGGGCATTGAACCCAATGATATTTACTAAATGGTTACGAGGAGTTTTCCCAGCACACTTACGAGATTCAGATAAAATTCAGTTCGCAATAGACAGAATGGAACGTGAAGCTTTCACCTGGGGAATTAGGAAGAAAGAAGAAGTTACCAGCAAGGTGCACAGAAAGAGATAAACAAATGCAGTAAGATGGTCGAAGGCCACAAAGTTAAATTCTGCAAATTAAGGAAATTTATATATATTGCAAGATTAAAAATTTCCTTTTTGCAACGCCAACGGCGGAATGCCCACAATAACTTGTAAAATCTTTCAGTGGAAATTACAATAACATTTGAAAAGCAGAAGACCATAATTTTTGGACTTGAAGGAGACTCTGGGAACATATTTCCAGGGCTGAAGGCCCACAGCTAACCTTGCCAAATTAAAAATATAAAATACAGTTAAATTACAACAAGGATAATTAAGGATAATTAAGAGGACAGCATTCAGGAGTCTCCAGTGGATCGGTCTGCCCTCGTTCACTTAGGCGAGACAGCTGGTGAGTCCAGCTACACATAATTTTTGGACTTGAAGGAGACTCTGGGAACATATTTCCAGGGCTGAAGGCCCACAGCTAACCTTGCCAAATTAAAAATATAAAATACAGTTAAATTACAACAAGGATAATTAAGGATAATTAAGAGGACAGCATTCAGGAGTCTCCAGTGGATCGGTCTGCCCTCGTTCACTTAGGCGAGACAGCTGGTGAGTCCAGCTACACATAATTTTTGGACTTGAAGGAGACTCTGGGAACATATTTCCAGGGCTGAAGGCCCACAGCTAACCTTGCCAAATTAAAAATATAAAATACAGTTAAATTACAACAAGGATAATTAAGGATAATTAAGAGGACAGCATTCAGGAGTCTCCAGTGGATCGGTCTGCCCTCGTTCACTTAGGCGAGACAGCTGGTGAGTCCAGCTACACTTAATTCGTGTTAACCCAACCAAGGGACAGTCACGGACCGACCGACCAACCGCTTCCTTCCCACGACGGAGAACACGATAATTCAAGGTTCAAGGTCAAAAAAAAAAAGTTACAAGTATCACTATCCTTAAACAAATGTGTATGTGAACTGAGCTGCCAAAACTACACACCATGTTGGGAAGCAACAACAGGTGAGGAAAAGACACTGCCTAAAACTACGTTAGCTGCCAAGGCAGGTAACCAGAACGCTAACGGCCACAAGGTAGAAAATTCCGCTGGTACACTTGACTATGGATAAATTGATTTGATCGATTTCTCCTCACGGCGGCTATGTCGAACACTTCACTCGTTGTTGCTCACAGGAAAATCTCCGCAACAGCAACGCCGGAACCAACAGCGTAGCGCTCAAAACCACTCAACCTTCACGTCCTGGGTCGGCGAGCGACGATGCTCGTACCGATCGGACAGCTCCAGACATACTCCGACACTGCGCAGAGACCCCTAGCGGGCCCAGTCGACTACGCCGCACGGAGATGTCCTCGGACCAGCCGACCGACCAACAAGCCACGGGCTTAAGCGATGCGTGGCGGCAACGGTCGGGCGGCCGATGTCCACGCAGTGCTCACTGCTGCTGCAAGCCGGCTACTGGCTTGCCCGGGCTGCGCTCCATAGGCGTTGCAACTGCGTGGCAGGACCCAACGCACGACCCGAACTGCCGTGAACTGTCCTTCTCGCACGTTCCGTCAAGTTCAAGTGGTTCAAATGGCTCTGAGCACTACGCGACTTAACTTCTGAGGTCATCAGTAGCCTAGAACTTAGAACTAATTAAACCTAACTAACCTAAGGACATCACACACATCCATGCCCGAGGCAGGATTCGAACCAGCGACTGTAGCGGTCGCGCGGTTTCAAACTGAAGCGCCTAGAACCACTCGCCCACAACGGCCGGCAGCCGAGCAAAGATCGTATCAGAGGGTACATATCGATACGCTCTTCTAGCGCCGATGACAATCAGGCAAAACAGCAACTCAATAACGCCAGTAATTTAAATCAACATGGTGAGATGGAAATACGTTAAAACAGGGTGTAAAATACCAAATGGTGGGACGGTGAGCCATGCACGGCTCAGAAAGATCGGCGCCTCTGTAAATAATTTACTCACGAAAGGGTTATCAAATAGCAAGAACGTTTGTATCACGCTGTATTTAAATTCCCATACTTATAAATTTCATTATAAAATTCAGTATTCTGTAACATATTACCCGACAACCCATATGTGCTAGGCTTATTTGCTACTAAAGCCACAATGGATAGTTTCCGCTTGTAGGGGGAAGGGCCTTTTCAAGTCGGCCCACAGCTAAGCTGACCGTGTTTTCCCCAATTCTCATAAATGGTTGACGCTTGGAAGCAACTAGATGGATTCTGAGGGCAAGTACAGGGTGTTTCAAAAATGACCGGTATATTTGAAACGGCAATAAAAACTAAACGAGCAGCGATAGAAATACACCGTTTGTTGCAATATGCTTGGGACAACAGTACATTTTCAGGCAGACAAACTTTCGAAATTACAGTAGTTACAATTGTCAACAACAGATGGCGCTGCGGTCTGGGAAACTCTAGAGTACGATATTTTCCACATATCCACCATGCGAAGCAATAATATGGCGTAGTCTCTGAATGAAATTACCCGAAACCTTTGACAACGTGTCTGGCAGAATGGCTTCATATGCAGATGAGATGTACTGCTACAGCTGTTCAATTGTTTCTGGATTCTGGCGGTACACCTGGTCTTTCAAGTGTCCCCACAGAAAGAAGTCACAGGGGTTCATGTCTGGCGAATAGGGAGGCCAATCCACGCCGCCTCCTGTATGTTTCGGATAGCCCAAAGCAATCATACGATCATCGAAATATTCATTCAGGAAATTAAAGACGTCGGCCGTGCGATGTGGCCGGGCACCATCTTGCATAAACCACGAGGTGTTCGCAGTGTCGTCTAAGGCAGTTTGTACCGCCACAAATTCACAAAGAATGTCCAGATAGCGTGATGCAGTAATCGTTTCGGATCTGAAAAATGGGCCAATGATTCCTTTGGAAGAAATGGCGTCCCAGACCAGTACTTTTTGAGGATGCAGGGACGATGGGACTGCAACATGGGGTTTTTCGGTTCCCCATATGCGCCAGTTCTGTTTATTGACGAAGCCGTCCGGGTAAAAATAAGCTTCGTCAGTAAACCAAATGCTGCCCACATGCATATCGCTGTCATCAATCCTGTGCACTATATCGTTAGCGAATGTCTCTCGTGCAGCAATGGTAGTGGCGCTGAGGGGTTGCCGCGTTTGAATTTTGTATGGATAGAGGTGTAAACTCTGGCGCATGAGACGATACGTGGACGTTGGCGTCATTTGGACCGCAGCTGCAACACGGTGAACGGAAACCCGAGGCCGCTGTTGGATCACCTGCTGCACTAGCTGCGCATTGCCCTCTGTGGTTGCCGTACGCGATCGCCCTACCTTTCCAGCACGTTCATCCGTCACGTTCCCAGTCCGTTGAAATTTTTCAAACAGATCCTTTATTGTATCGCTTTTCGGTCCTTTCGTTACATTAAACGTCCGTTGAAAACTTCGTCTTGTTGCAACAACACTGTGTTCTAGGCGGTGGAATTCCAACACCAGAAAAACCCTCTGTTCTAAGGAATAAACCATATTGTCTACAGCACACTTGCACGTTGTGAACAGCACACGTTTACAGCAGAAAGACGACGTACAGAATGGCGCACCCACAGACTGCGTTGTCTTCTATATCTTTCACATCACTTGCAGCGCCATCTGTTGTTGAAAATTGTAACTACTGTAATTTCGAAAGTTTGTCCGCCTGAAAATGTACTGTTGTCCCAAGCATATTGCAACAAACGGTGTATTTCTATCGCTGCTCGTTTAGGTTTTATTGCCGTTTCAAATACACCGGTCATTTTTGAAACACCCTGTAAGTACTACATGACAGCCGATGTTTCCAAAGGCAGGAGCAGGAGACAGCCAATGAGAACGCCTACATTTTACTCCTAGGTCTGACTGGTGGAGGCGGCTGTTTCGGTAGCAGGGTACTTGAGGAGTGCACACGGTATTTATTTATTTATTTATTTCTTTTTTTACTTTTATTTTTTAAGACTAGGCGCTAGACATTAGTTTGAAGTCTTCTGACGAATGATCGCCTGCTAATACATAGAGGGCAAAGTAGAGACACTCCTAATATCAAAATTTAAACAGTAAATTGCCAAACCATTAGTAACAATGTTCCCGGATTTACCGCACTCCAGGAAAACTGTCACACTCAAAACATACTTATAACCAACAGCTGGATGAAAAACGAAGTATAAAGCTCAAAATATTTAGCGAGGCAGGGAACGTGAATCGAAAACACAGATTGCGTGTCGAGGTCGAAGTTAACTGTGATTGTGAAGTTATCTGCACATCAGTTACACTCCAATAACTGTCCTAGATGGAATCGAGTTAATCATGGGATGTTTTTAACGCCTACCTGACTCTGCCGTAACGGTTGAAGAATCGTTCAAAGAAAGTCTACGCACAGTGTCTCGATTATGAAACGTTAACAGGACGCGATTTGAACCTGGCGACTACAGACTTTGACATCTTTGGATTCATTGTGGGTGGTCAGTCAGATAGTCTTCTGAAGTAGTTCTGAATACATTATCCAAAAGCTCTGAGTAGCTAGTTCAACAACTTACATGCATTGGAAATATTTACGACCGTGTAGCATCAAACAGGCCTGATTTCACTGACACTCTAGAAATGTATGTGCTGAGTAAGTGCATTAAGGACATAGAGGGCCCATCGTGGTTTAATAACATAATTCGGAAAATGCTGGGGAAGTGGAGCTATTGCACTCTCAGCTCAAAAATAGACGCAGAAATATCGACAGGCAAAAGTTGGTACAAATTCATGCATCTATAAAAGGTCGATGTGCGGAGCATACAACTTGCACTGTCTTGCGATAGCAAAGGCTCTGGCCGAGAACGTGAGAAAATTCTGATCCTTCACAAAATCAATAAGCGGATAGCAGGCTTCTATCTAGTCTCTCGTCAATCAGTGTTGCCCGAGATTAGAAAACAGCAAAAGCAAAGTTGAAGTTTTAAATTTCAAATTTAAAAAAATCTTTCATGGAGGAGGATCGTAAAGACATACCGTTGTTTGCCTGTCGAACAGACTATCGTATGGAGAATGCAGAAATAGGCTCCCTTGCTCTGAGAAGTAACTGAAAGATTTGAAAGCAAAAAAGTTGCCAGATCCAAATGAAATTCCAGTTCGGTCTTAGACAGACTACTCCCTTACTTAGGTCGTATTTACTGCGACTCTCTCGCCCACTGGAAAGTTCCTAGCGAATGGAAAAAAGTGCAGGTGAGTCCTGTATATAAAAGGGTAAATGAAAAGACAGCGAAAATTACGGATCAACATCCTTAAATTAGGTTGCTACAGAATTGTTGAGCATGTAAATTTTTTTTGTTTATTTATAGACGCAATTACATTCTTATGACAAAGTCATAACCGGCTTCGGCCATACAGTGACCATCTACAGTGCATGCCGCCATTAGAATCTGAAGATGGTCATTGTATGGCCTAAAGCGGTTATGACTGTGTCATAAGAATGTGATTGTGTATATAAATTAAAAAAAAATTGGAAATAATCAATCACTCCATTACAAAATTGTTAAGGCTTTCGTGGCCACTTGTTGACAAGCTGCCTATTGGCTTCTGTCTGGGGTTCTTCGGCCGACGTTCATCTAACAATTTTTCTGACGTTTCGCCAGCACGAGTGGCTGGCATTGTCAAAGCTTCACCCTCCATTGCCGGTGGTGAACTGGAGGCGAGCTCGCGGCCGCAGACTATATGTACCTGGCGCGCCAACGTCCGAGGGCTTCTCCGCGGTCATTTCCGGTGCGGTTCTCCTCTTGCTACCTGCGACGTCGTTCGCTGCAGTACGGGCAGCCAGGATCCGTTTGCCTTAAGGCTTTCCTCTTTCTTGTGAAACTGTTCGCGTGTTTTTGTATTTCTACAGCTTCTCTGAACAAGCGCGTGTGATAGTGCTTCCCTACAGCCAGAACTTCCGTATCGGCGAATTTTATTACGTGGTCGGTCTCATTCAGTGTACACTCTGCCACGGCCGATTTCTCCACCTGCCCCAACCTGCAATGTCGCTTATCCTCTTTGATCCTGGTGTTAATTGATCGTCCAGTCATTCCGACATAAACTTTTCCGCATGTGCATGGTATACGGCATATTCCCAACATTGCAAGTGGGTCTCTTTTCTCCTTCGCCGATCTAAGACACTCTTTGATCTTCCTTGTCGGTTTGAAAATCGTCTTTAGGCCGTGTTTGCGCAATCTCAACGCCGACAAGAGTATATTGGGAATGCCTGCCGATAAGGGGAATGCGACCGTCGTAATGAAGACCGAAGATTATGAGCAAAAGATCCGAGACCTATTAGATCCGACGACGTACCGAAAACTAAGCGCAGATCCGACGCAGCGTATCACTCGGAATACGAATCGATTAATCAAGGCGTCTTCTCTGCCGGCGGACATAGAAACCTGCGCAACACAGAAGCCCTACCGCCTCGGCTGTATGGATTGCCCAAGATCCATACGAACAACGTTCCACCGAGACCGGTCGTTAGCGCTCCTGGCTCACCAACGTATAAACTGGCGAAACACTTGGCCTCTCTGCTCCAGCCACACGTGGGGAAGACCGACACATACATTAAGGACTCAGGACATTTCATTGAGAAGCTGAAGAAACTGAAACTTGCTCCAAACGACATCCTGGTCAGTTTTGATGTTGTTTCGTTATTTACGAAAGTGCCACTCAGTGACGCTCTGGAGCACATCGGTTACATGTTCCCGCAAGACATCAAAAAGCTCTTCCATGCATGTCTCACCACGAGCTATTTCACGTGGAATGGCGATTTCTACGAACAGCTGGAAGGTGTCGCCATGGGTAGTCCTCTCAGTCCAGTGGTGGCCAACTTCTTCATGGAACAATTCGAAGCACAGGCACTGGACTCGGCGACTTGCAAACCTAAGGTGTGGTACAGGTACGTCAATGATACTTTCATGGTGTGGAGCCATGGTGAAGAACAGCTCGGTGAATTCCTGAGACACTTGAACAGCCTCCATGCCAACATAACATTTACCATGGAAGTAGAAAAGCACAAGAAACTGCCATTTCTAGATGTGCTGGTCACAAGGGACGGCGAAAACCTGGGACACGGCGTGTATCGGAAACCGACACACACTGACCGATACCTGCACAATCTGTCAAACCACCACCCGAGCCAGAAAAGAGGCATGATTAGTACGCTCGTAACGAGAGCAGCACGAATATGTGAGCCTCAACACCTCAAACGAGAAATGCAACACCTGGAAACTGTTCTGCGGAGCAATGGGTACTCCACAAATTACATTAGAACTGTAACAGAGCAATACACTCGGCGAAGTAAGGAACCAGAAAAAGAAATGTCGGGTACGGCCGTTCTGCCATACATTCCCAGAGTGACGGACAGAATCGGCCGTATATTGCGCAAACACGGCCTAAAGACGATTTTCAAACCGACAAGGAAGATCAAAGAGTGTCTTAGATCGGCGAAGGAGAAAAGAGACCCACTTGCAATGTTGGGAATATGCCGTATACCATGCACATGCGGAAAAGTTTATGTCGGAATGACTGGACGATCAATTAACACCAGGATCAAAGAGGATAAGCGACATTGCAGGTTGGGGCAGGTGGAGAAATCGGCCGTGGCAGAGTGTACACTGAATGAGACCGACCACGTAATAAAATTCGCCGATACGGAAGTTCTGGCTGTAGGGAAGCACTATCACACGCGCTTGTTCAGAGAAGCTGTAGAAATACAAAAACACGCGAACAGTTTCACAAGAAAGAGGAAAGCCTTAAGGCAAACGGATCCTGGCTGCCCGTACTGCAGCGAACGACGTCGCAGGTAGCAAGAGGAGAACCGCACCGGAAATGACCGCGGAGAAGCCCTCGGACGTTGGCGCGCCAGGTACATATAGTCTGCGGCTGCGAGCTCGCCTCCAGTTCACCACCGGCAATGGAGGGTGAAGCTTTGACAATGCCAGCCACTCGTGCTGGCGAAACGTCAGAAAAATTGTTAGATGAACGTCGGCCGAAGAACCCGAGACAGAAGCCAATAGGCAGTTTGTCAATCACTCCATTGACAAAAGGTCACTTCTTCCAAAATTGTTGAGCATATTTTATGTTCGAAAATATTAAATTTCTTTGACGCAGAAAAGCTTCTGTCCGCAAACAAAAAAGGATTTAGAAATCTTCACTCGTACAAAACTCAGCTCGCCCTTTTGTGACACTGTATCTTGGGAACAATGGATGCAGGGCAACAGGCAGATTTTATATTCCTAGATTTCTGGAAAACGCTTGACGCATAGTTAAGGTAGGTTCGAGCATACTGAACAGGTTCGAAGACTTCTTAAGTATTAGAAGACGATACGTCGTTCTGGACGGTGAGTGTGCATCAGAGACAATGATACCGTCAGGAGTATCCGAGAATAGTGTGGGAGGACCACTATTGACCACTACAGAGATAACTGATCTGACGGACAGAGGCAATCTGCGGTTGCGTTGATAATGTCATAGTTTACGGGAATGTGTCAGAGATGTGAGAGTGTAGGAGGATACCGGATGACTTAGGCAGAATTTCTGTTTGATATTGTGAACAGCATCTTGTTATAAATGTGGAGAAATCTGAACTACTGTATGAAAATAACCCTGTAAAATTCCTGTAAAGTGTCATTGACGAGTTGCTTGACACTGTCACGATGATTAAATATTTAGGCGTAAAGCTGCATAGCCATGTGAAATATACCGAGAAAATGTATTTGGCAGTAAGGAAGGAATATGATAGACTTCTTTCTATAGGGAGAATTTTACGAAAGTGTAACTTATCTACATAAGGAGTCGCGTATATAAAACACATGTGCAGCCCATTCTTGAGTATTGCTCAAGTTTTAGGGGTCTCCACCAGTTAAGACTAAAGAAAGACATTGAAGCATTTCAGAGGTATACTAGTAGATCTGTTACTGGGAGGTTCGATCAACAGGCGACCGTTATGAAGATGCTTCATGAACTCAGATGGGAATTCTTCCAGGAGGAAAGACTACATTCTTTTCAGGGAACACAACTGACAAAATTTATAGAATCGTCATTTGCGGATGACTGTAGAACGATGGTACTGCCGCCAACGTACATTTCAAGACAAGAGATGTTAAGGCTTGTGTAGTTGCATATGAACAGTCGTTTTCCTCTGGGTCCATTTGTGAGTGGGTTGAGTGAGGAAATTGCTAGTAATGGAGAAAGGTATCCTCAGCTGCTTGCCGTATACTAGCTTGCGAAGTGTGCAAGACTATGTAGATGTACGGACAATTGATTTCATGGAGGGCTCAGGAGCTCGTGAAATCGAGGCGTTGGGCGACAGCCCACGTTCTTTTGAGATGGCAAATAGTAGACCTCCTGGGGCAGAGTTTGCGTTTGAAAGTGTTTATCATTTAGAAAGTCTGGAGTTAGATAATCTTCGTATGGAGGTACGTTTTCTGGCACGTGATCCATACAAACCGTTCGAAAGTGTATTACCCCACACGGCCGCTGAAGGTTGCACTACATTCAGTTCGGAATTGTTAACTGAAATTTAATCGGACACTGTTCTGTTTTCTCGGGGGCCGTTGCGGATTAGTGTGCGGTATCTTCATCGATAGGAGGAGCGATCCAAGACCAGAGCGTGGAGCCATTAGGTTAGTTGGAGGTGCTGTTGGATAAGGGCGATGGACTTTCCAAGGCTTAATTCCTTCCATGCCATGCCATTTGCATCGGTTGTGCCAAAAGATTGACATTGTCGCTTTTGACGTGCCGCAACAACAAAACCTTAAATGCGGTGGAAAAAATCAAATGTGTGTGAAATGTTGTGGTACTTAACTGCTAAGGTCATCAGTCCCTAAGCTTACACACTACTTAACCTTTACAATCCTAAGGACAACCACACACTTCCATACCCGAGGGAGGACTCGAACCTCCGACGAGAGCAGCTGCATGCGGTGGAAAGAAGGGATCCGCGCCACTATTGTTGATGCTATTATTATTAATGTTTTTAATAGCTCTGAACCCATGCAAGTGTTAGTTTTAAAACACGCCTTCACGTCATAAAATTCAGCGTAATGAGAGTGTTGCCCACATCTCATAGGACAAGTGTGTGGATGACAGATGCATTTTTTTTTTTTTTTTTTTTTTTTTTTACTAGGGATCATATCAAGTAGCATGGAATAAACATTTTCCCTATGTGTACTAACAACAGATGGTGGTAACGTGTCATGCATTGTTTGCTTTGCATCCTACTGCTCCTGTGGCACTTTACTGATTTGTGTCGTAAAGTGATTATTATCTTGTGATTTCGCTAAGTTTTCATCTAATGAATTCTCCGTATGGGTTCACTTCAGGCCATTCTGAGGTAAAAGATTATCAGCTAGAGGCTGCATTACGTGTGTCAGTTATGAATCTAATTGTTTATTACTGTTTGATCGTTCTGGTTGAAATTTCAGATGACAATTTAGATTACATTTCTGATGAAAGTTTGGTTGACAAACGGTCTGACATTTCATTTCGCGTAGTGAACGTTTCTCTATCTATACTTACTGACAGCTCAGACCTTATCATTTCCATTAAACTGTGAATTGTTATGGTGTTTGGATCATATAAATGGCTGGCAGTGGAATTAACTAGAGCACTAATTATTTAGCTTTCAGCATGCGATTCAGTTTCGCGAGCCGAAGCTTTTATTGATTCACTCTCATCGGAGTGAAATTCCGTTTCACGTAGTGTTTCAGATTCCATTATATATAATTTCTCGATCTTTACTAGGATACGTAAAATAACTGAAACCGTGTATCTGAAAGCAGTTAATCCAAATTAATATCAACAAACACACAAACTGCGAGTGTTGTTGAACAAGAATGTTCTGGAATACGATATTCCTGACATAAACAATGAACCATCGCTGTGCCATCGCGCTCGCCGTAGATGAAGTCGGCCATTTTATAAAAACAAGAAACCCACTGTTAAAGCTGACTAGTGTTGCAGAATTCGCGAAACTTAATCTACGAAGCAGTGCCTACTTTGAATACGTGCAGCTGAGGTATGAATTCGTTTTACGCTCAGGAAAAGAGAAATAGACGATCGAATCCTCACTTTTTCTCTTACATCATAGTGCAGACAGTAAACTTTCAATAACTGCGAAAATTGTATCGCTTTTCCAATGGTTTGTTTATTCTCAACAATTTTTTTATTTCCATTTATCCTTTTTTGGAGTATACCAGGTATATTATTCATGAAACAAATAAGAGAACATTATAACAGTGTGACAACACAAATCACCAATGCTTTAAATGTCACGTATATATGATTTATATGTCTGTATTAAGTCACGTCACCGCGTCTCTAATGTGGTGTATTCAGTATAAAAGATAAAGAGAGGAAATGAAATGAAATGCTTGTACTTAATTCTTCCGGAAGCAAACTGTTTGGTAGTGGGTTACATTACACTGACCACAGCAGCAGTATAATGATGATGATGATGACGTTCCATACTCCGAGCAGTGTAGTTGACGTGCGGGAGACCCTCACCGCTGTGCTAGGCAAGGTCCTATTGGAGGTGGTTTGCCATTGACTTCCTCCCACCGTAATGGGAATGAATGATGATGAGAAGACGACACAACAACACCCAGTCATCTCGAGGCAGGAAAACTCCCTGACCCCGCCGGGAATCGAACCCGGGATCCCGTGCGGGGGAAGCGAGAACGCTACCACAAGACCACGACCTGCGGTCAGCAGTGTAATAAAGTGCAATAAAAAAAAGAGATATCTGACGTCCACATTTTGATTTAATCTAACACTGTATGCACAGGTAGAATTTTATCCCATAAATAGACATTGTTGTCCTGTCCGGTATACTATGTAATCCTTAGACTATGCAGGAGCGCATAGATTCAGGACAGAGTCGTCTATGAAAGATATTCAATGACTGTAAACCCACTTTCCTTGTAGTTTGTGATCCTGATTCCTACACAAAGAGTACACGTCTGTTGTGTATACATGTTACCGAACTACGTTTTATTATGAACACTTGACATCCGCCGACCGGAGTGGCCGTGCGGTTCTGGGCGCTGCAGTCTGGAGCCGAACGACCGCTACGGTCGCAGGTTCGAATCCTGCCTCGGGCATGGATGTTTGTGATGTCCTTAGGTTAGTTAGGTTAAATTAGTTCTAAGTTCTAGGGGACTGATGACCTCAGAAGTTAAGTCCCATAGTGCTCAAAGCCATTTGAACCATTTGAACTTGACATCCGGCGGGGGACGGAAAGTCATGGACTGTAAAATATAGGCTATTGAACAATGGTATAGTGAAATCGTTTTCTAAAGACAAGGTTACTGTATTATTGAGTATGTGGCGAGAACATGGGACAGTGACGACAACATACCAAGAACACTTACGGCACATTCACCCTATTATTGTGGTAGGACGAGTTGAAGTGGACTACAAAACTAAACACTAGCGCACGCTTTACGACGAAGGAGCACTTAATAGGGGTCAACTCAGTAAAAGCCAGTCCACCGCTGGTGCAGTGCGTAATGATGGTGGTGTTATCAAAGCGTGAGATGCGATGCCCTATCGTCCATTTCACAAACGCTTCGGCTTCTAACAGTTTTTCGTTTCTACTGCAAATAATTGCTGTCAGCATTTTTCAAACATGATGTACTAATTATGATATTGTGCTTATATTCACACCTGACGACACCTGCTCCTTTGAAAGTGGAATTATTAAATTCTCATTGAAGTGTTTGGGTATTTCGTCTCTCTCATACATCTTGCATAGCAGTGGAGATTTTTTGTCATGGCTATCTCTTCTAAGGCTTCCACTAATTGGAACGGTTGTCATCTAGTCCAGGTGCCTCGTTTTGGCATTCATCTTTCAGTGATGCGTTGAATTATTCCTGCAGTATCATACATTTCAACTCGTCATCATTTACTTATTCTTTCCTTGTTATATTTTTGTCTTCAAGTTCGCTTCCACTGTTAAGTCGTTTTATAGGGGAAGGCGGGGCAAGACGGGGAGGTGGGGTATGACGGGGAAGGGCTATAAGCTACAGTTAGAGTGCTACCATCTGTGGATAGCTACGTCAACATCATCAATACACAGGTCCCAGTGTGTTGACATTTCTGAATCTTAGTTTCGATGCGGTTTCTGTGAGCTTTGCAAGGTACGTACAATTCTAATACTGATTTGCAGTGTTTTACACCTTTCGAGGTCCTAAAACATGTGTTTCGTGAACATTTGTCCAGACTGTATATATAGCACTGAATAGTACGTCTTATTAACAGTAAACTGCTGTGTCAGTAGTCCATGTTCACTAAATAGTGTTCATGTAGGCGTAACATAACCTGACAGCATGGTAGGGGACAAGACGGGGTGGGTCAAAATGGGGAGCTTCCCGTCTCGTCCCTACTATTTGTCCAACCATTACGTTCTTATCGTCTCATGTGTTTACCTCGCTGCGGGTTTTGAACACGTACGTTATACGTTGAATACAATTGTAAATAGAATGGTATTCGTTATTTCAACGTTTCCTAATTAATTACAAAGTATGCCCTGGGTTATATGGTGAATAAAAATACATACAACTTGCAAAGTCAGTATTCTTGCTTTGCTTTAACGACTGACTATTGGAAATATGGTATTTACTATATAATATAGATTACCAGGAATTATCTGACTCAATAGTACGTTCCTACGTTCCACGTGTTTTATTTCAGATGGTTCGCAAGTATCGGCGACTAACGTCTAGGCAAGATTGGTCATTGGAGTCAATGGAAGGCGCTGTAAATGCTGTTGTAGAAGGTCATACGGGTCCTTTCAGGGCTGCTCGACAGTTCAACGTGCCACAGACAACGATTGAACAACATGTGGCAAAGATACGTGCTAATCTTTGCTATACAGTTGTGAAAAGGTTAGGACCAATCACTAGCGTGTTTACCCCAGAACAAGAGGCAGAACTTAAAGACTACTTAACACAGATGGAAGGACAGTATTTTGGCCTAACACTTAAAGTACTTTGTGAACTTGCTTTTCAGCTTGCTGAACGAAACAACATCAAACATCCATTTAATACTGCAGCCAAATCTGCTGGAAGAGATTGGTTTAATGGGTTTCTTGCACGAAATCCTACCTTAACAACAGGAAAACCAGAGGCCACACCAATCGCACGAGCAATGGGGTTTAATCGAGGTGCTGTAGATCGGTTTTTTCGATATGTTAGAAAGTCAATTAGACACATTCAAGTTTGCGGGAGACAGAATTTTCCGTTGCGATGAGACTGGTTTAACAGTCATTGCAAAAGTCACACAAAGGTGGTTGCTTTGGAAGGGCGCAGACAGGTGGGAGCAGTTACTTCAGCAGAAAGAGGCCAGACTGTGACTGCAGAAATCTGTGTTTCAGAGTCGGGGTACCACCTATGTTAATTTATCCTCGAAAACGAATGCAACAAGCGTTTGAGACTGGCCTGCCCTCTGGTGCCTGGCCAGAAGTCCAAGAAACTGGTTGGATGACGAAAGAACTATTTTTGACTTGGTTTAAGATGTTTATTGCATTTACTGGAGCGTCAAAGGAAAGACTAATACTTCTCATATTGGACAGCCACGAAACGCACACCAAGAATTTAGAACTGATAGATGTAGCCGCGAAAATAGGGCTATCTTGCTGTGTTTGCCACCACACTGCTCACACCGTCTTCAACCATTGGACATGGCATTTATGAAACCTCTTAGTAAATTTTACGAAGATGAAGTAAGACCGTGGCTTCGCACCCATCCTGGAAACGTTGTTACGCTTCATCAGATCGGAAGTTTATTTGGCAAAGCCTTCATTCATTCTCCTACAATGTCCACAGCAGTGAACGGTTTTCGGAAAACAGGTATATGGCCTATAAACAGAAATGTGTTTCAAGAAATGATTACCTTCCCTGTTCAACTACAGACATTCATCAAGCTCACACATCTGAAGTTACAGAAACGGAAGACCAAATACCAGAGATGTTGTCAAGACGTAAAACACCTGAACAATTAATAACTGACGATCAAGCCTCTGTTTCGTCTAACTTTCAGGTTAACAGCCCTGAAATGGTGTCGGCTATTCCAAAGGTGGATAAAAAAACCAAAAGGAAACCATCTAACAGCCGTGGAAAACCCGTTGTTTTAACCGAATCTCGTCATAGGAGTGAACTATCTGAAGAAATTAAACGAAAAGGAGTCCCCAAACGTGCTGCATGTGAACGAAAACTCTTCTCAAAGACGTTTAATAAACCTGGGATACCACCAAAAGGACATAATGACAACAAAAAAGTGACGAACGTTACTGACGTCTTAACCACCCCTTCATGCTCAAGGAATAATAAACAGAGGTCGAATGACAACGAGGAAGAGAGTGAAGAATGTTTATACTGCTATGACTTCTCTGACGGAGGCTGGATACGGTGTATTAGCTGCGGACGCTGGGCCTACGACACTTGTGCAGGGACAGAAAGTGATGATGACGAGGCTGTCCACACTTGTGTACTATGTGAAGGTTGTTGTTGTTGTGGTCTTCAGTCCTGAGACTGGTTTGATGCAGCTCTCCATGCTGCTCTATCCTGTGCAAGCTTCTTCATCTCGCAGTACCTACTGTAACCTACATCCTTCTGAATCTGCTTAGTGTATTCATCTCTTGGTCTCCCCCTACGATTTTTACGCTCCACACTGCACTCCAATACTAAATTGGTGATCCCTTGATGCCTCAGAACATGTCCTACCAACCGATCCCTTCTACTGGTCAAGTTGTGCCACAAGCTTCTCTTCTCCCCAATCCTATTCAATACTTCCTCATTAGTTATGTGATCTACCCATCTAATCTTCAGAATTCTTCTGTAGCACCACATTTCGAAAGCTTCTATTCTCTTCTTGTCCAAACTATTTACCGTCCATGTTTCACTTCCATACATGGCTACACTCCATACAAAAACTTTCAGAAATGACTTCCTGACACTTAAATCTATACTCGAAGTTAACAAATTTCTCTTCTTCAGAAACGCTTTCCTTGCCATTGCCAGTCTACATTTTATATCCTCTCTACTTCGACCATCATCAGTTATTTTGCTCCCCAAATAGCAAAACTCCTTTACTATTTTAAGTGTCTCATTTCCTAATCTAATACCCTCAACATCACCCGACTTAATTCGACTACATTCCATTATCCTCGTTTTGCTTTTGTTGATGTTCATCTTATATCCTCCCTTCAAGACACTGTCCATTCCGTTCAACTGCTCTTCCAAGTCCTTTGCTATGTGAAGGTAAGAGGCCTAAATAAAACGTAATACCTGATTCTACAATTCGCAGAACCATGTTTCGAACCTTATTGTCACATGATTTCATTATTCCAGTCCTTATTTAAGCTTTAGAGATGAATTCATGCTAGTTCCCCATCTTACCCCGCTTATGGGGCAAGACGTGAAATTGGTAGTTTATGTTTCAAATCGAGATATTTCTAACTAAATGTAACACGTTTGCAGGTTTCTTTGCATGCTATTGTAATTCAATGGTTAATTAAACAAATGATAATCAAACCTACTTGAATTTGTGTATTTTTGTCCCTTTCTGTAAGGGTTTAAAGTTAGCTTCCCCAATTTGCCCCGCCTTCCCCTATATTTTCCTTCCACCTTTCAGCCTTCCTTTTTCAAACTAAGGAAATCTTGGAGGAAGTTAATGCCCGTTTAAGAATATATGTTGCAACTATAGCACTTGGTCTACCATATTCACATGCTGAAAGCTTTTCCCGAACATGTGCGATTATTAGATGTCCTGCCAAACCATTCAGAGCAGTAGGTTTCAGGTTAGTGGTTAATAATGAAGGTGAATAAATACATCACCTTATCACATTTTGCAACAAAAACATTTGCCAAGATCTGTAGTGCATGATAATAATGTCACATTCCTGAATTCAATATCTCAGTCATCATGTCAGGATGCTGGCTCTAAGGCGCTGCAGTCATGGACTGTGCGGCTGGTCCCGGCGGAGGTTCGAGTCCTCCCTCGGTCGTGGGAGTGTGTGTTTGTCCTTAGGATAATTTAGCTTAAGTAGTGTGTAAGCTTAGGGACTGATGACCTTAGCAGTTAAGTCCCATAAGACTTCACACACATTTGAACCTGACTCACTTTTTCAGGCGAACATGAAGTCGGACATAGGGAATCGTGACGTTTTTATCAGTCTCGAGTCAGTTTTCCGAGAGAACTGGAGTCCGTTTACCGAACGCACTGGAGTTCGTGCAAGAGTTGTGACAGAAGGTCCGTGCTTCAGGAGTCATCAAGGAGGGTTCTTGGTGTGTGCAACGACGAGGAGTAAAACTGTGTGTACATCAAAGAATACCGTACTTTAAGGGCCAACGGAATTATGCAGTGCGGTTACTTAGACGGAGATCTCATATTTGGGAGAATCGAGCTCGTTATGCCTGGCGATTCCGATTTAAGTTTTCCGTGGCTTTTCTTAGTCATTTCAGGAAAATGCCCATGGCCGACAACTTGCCCTATCTTCTTAATGCATACGGAAAGTCATCGAGTGAAACCGAAGTGATGTTTGGCGTTCCCGAAGCTAGTGTTATAGGCGCTCAGCTGTTCCTTACCTACATAAACTATGTAGGAGACAATCTCAGCAGCCATCTTAGGTGGTCTGCAGATGATGCTGTCGTCTATCGCCTAGTTAAGGCACCAGAAGATCAAAACAAATTGCAAAACGATTTAGAAAAGATATCTGTATGGTGCGATAATTGGCAATTGACCTACATGAGTGCTAAAAGGAATCAGTTAAACTTCGGTTACACGATAAATCATTCAAATCTAGAGGTCGTAATTTCAACTAAATACCTAGGTATTACAATTACGAATAACTTAAATTGGAAAGAACACATAGAAAACGCTGTGGGGAAGGCAAACAAACGACTGCGTTTTACTGGCAGAACACGTAGAAAATGTAACCGATCTATTAAAGAGACTGCTTGTACTACGCTTGTCCGTCCTCTTTTGGAGTACCGCTGCGCGGTCTCGAATCCTTACCAGATAGGATTAACGGAGTACATCGAGAAAGTTCAAAGAAGTGCAGCACGTTTTATATTATCGCGAAATAGGGGGGAGAGTGTCACAGATATGATACAAGGTTCGGAGTGACATCATTAAAACAAAGGAGTTTTTCGTTGCGGCGGGATCTGCTCACTAAACTTCAGTCACCAGCTTTCTCCTCCGATGCGAAAATATTTTGTTGACGCCCATCTACACAGGGAGAAACAATCATCACAATAAAAAGAGGGAAATCAAAGCTAGCACGGAAAGATATAAATGTTCATTTTTTCCACGCTCTATTACAGATTGGAATAATAGGAAATTATTGTGAGGGTGGTTCGATGAACACCCTGCCAGGCACTTAAGTGTGACGCGCGGAGTATCCATGTAGATGTAGATGTAGACATATATATTCCACGGGTATGCATAGTTTTTGAGTTATTTCTTTTCACTCTTTATTTCCATTGTTTGTGTTTATTTGATCGGAAATATCTTTCTCACAGATCATTTGAGCGGTTTAATCTTGGTGAAAGTAAACCTACCATCTCGTTGTACTTAAAACGAGTGCGCTCTATCACCAGTCGTGATGATGACAATGCCAGCCGCGGTGGTCTAGCGGTTCTAGGCGCTGCAGTTCGGAACCGCGGGACTGCTACGGTCGCAGGTTCGAATCCTGCCTCGGGCATGGATGTGTGTGATGTCTTTAGGTTAGTTAGGTTTAAGTAGTTCTAAGTTCTAGGGGACTGATGACCTGAGATGTTAAGTCCCATAGTGCTCAGAGCCATTTGAACCATTTTTGATGATGACAATATGATATGTGTACACCGTTCCGCCTGTGAATACATCTCGAATGATGACGGGTGAATCCTCACATTGCTACGAGGCTAGTTGTAGTCGTCACTAAGGGAAGTGGTCCACAGAATTTCGTGTAGGCCCCACGCAGCAGTGACGTCATCGAATGTTTACCTCTATCGGGAGTCTCTGAGACGATCCGTAGTCGAACGTAGAGAGTCCGGGTATCGGCCTGTGATGGATCTATCGCTCTCTGCGCAGTGGCGATCGTTTAGCGTCGATGCTTACAGGAGTAAGCGTTGACCGCTCGAGACAGTTGTGGACAGGCAAGTCAATGTGGTAGTTTACCCGCGAGCTGACTGTAGGGCTTCGTTGAAGCTAAGTTTACGGCAGTCACGAGGAGCTGTGGTGCCGAGGTATACCTGAAAACTTGTATTCACAGCACTGGAGGCCAAACAATGTTGTGACGTGTTATTAAGCCACCGTGCAGGGGCTTACATGCAGAGACGGTGCCCTCTCGGCGTGGAGGAAGTACCTCGTTGCAGCGGGTTGACTTGGCCGCTATAACCATACTCGGCGGTGGCAAACTTTGGATATTTGTGGTAAGGACTACGGGACCAAACTGCTGAGGTTATCAGTCCCTAGGCTTGGGAAGGAAAACATAAGTACAAAGAAGGTAGCTGCGAAGAAACCATGGGTAACAGAAGAAATACTTCAGTTGATTGATGAAAGGAGGAAGTACAAACATGTTTCGGGAAAATCAGGAATACAGAAATACAAGTCGCTGAGGAATGAAATAAATAGGAAGTGCAGGGAAGCTAAGACGAAATGGCTACAGGAAAAATGTGAAGACATCGAAAAAGATATGATTGTCGGAAGGACAGACTCAGCATACAGGAAAGTCAAAACAACTTTTGGTGACATTAAAAGCAACGGTGGTAACATTAAGAGTGCAACGGGAATTCCACTGTTAATTGCAGAGGAGAGAGCAGATAGGTGGAAAGAATACATTGAAAGCCTCTATGAGGGTGAAGATTTGTCTGATGTGATAGAAGAAGAAACAGGAGTCGATTTAGAAGAGATAGGGGATCCAGTATTAGAATCTGAATTTAAAAGAGCTTTGGAGGACTTACGGTCAAATAAGGCAGAAGGGATAGATAACATTCCATCAGAATTTCTAAAATCATTGGGGGAAGTGGCAACAAAACGACTATTCATGTTGGTGTGTAGAATATATGAGTCTGGCGACATACCATATGACTTTCGGAAAAGCATCATCCACACAATTCCGAAGACGGCAAGAGCTGACAAGTGCGAGAATCATCGCACAATCAGCTTAACAGCTCATGCATCGAAGCTGCTTACAAGAATAATATACAGAAGAATGGAAAAGAAAATTGAGAATGCGCTAGGTGACGATCAGTTTGGCTTTAGGAAAAGTAAAGGGACGAGAGCGGCAATTCTGACGTTACGGCTAATAATGGAAGCAAGGCTAAAGAAAAATCAAGACACTTTCATAGGACTTGTCGACCTGGAAAAAGCGTTCGACAATATAAAATGGTGCAAGCTGTTCGAGATTCAGAAAAAAGTAGGGGTAAGCAATAGGGAGAGACGGGTCATATACAATACGTACAACAACCAAGAGGGAATAATAAGAGTGGACGATCAAGAACGAAGTGCTCGTATTAAGAAGGGTGTAAGACAAGGCTGTAGCCTTTCGCCCCTACTCTTCAATCTGTACATCGAGGAAGTAATGATGGAAATAAAAGAAAGGTTCAGGAGTGGAATTAAAATACAAGGTGAAAGGATATCAATGATACGATTCGCTGATGACATTGTGAAACGTCCCCTTTTGAGCAATTATACGTGACTGTGCTTAAACTGACACACAATATTTTGTTAGCGCAACGCAATCTGACTTTCAAAATTCCCTACAAAAGAATGGCCCTGACTAACATTAAACTATACCTTTCACAAATCACTTACCTCACAAAAATCTTCGCTGCTCAAGCTACTGCAATACAGCGAGCGCCACTACTGCCAGCTAAATAAAAGATTCAAACTATGGAAGGCACTAACTACTGATAGGGATAGTTAGCAAATGAAAGATATTAATAGAGAACAAACAATGTATTTACCTTGATATCATCATATATAAATATAGCAGCTCATGACAAATTTCAAAACTCCACAATCTCTCTCCCCACATCCACCACTGCTGGCGGCTCACCTCCAACTGCGCAACACTACGCGCTGTTCACATCCAGCTGCCACTGCCCAACACTACAATGGCGAGTATTACAACAATGCAAAGCAGCCACAGACTGCACACAGCACAGCCAGTGATTTTCATACAGAGGTGGCGTTACCAATAAAAAAACCTAAACAGCCTACTTACATAGCCCCCATGCTCCCCACAAAAAAATTTTACAAATTGGCTTGGGCAGTGGCCAATACAGATTTGAAAAAATTTTTCATAATTACAATAACAAAGAAATCAAAGGCACACACTTATTGATACAATGTTGGTCAAAAGCTAAAATTTTCTCACAGTCCATAAAGACAGTCCTCATCATTCGTCACCGTAAAATTGCAGTGTTTATCTCAAAGTGTGAGCAGTAAAAGAAAATGCACACAGAAGTAGTGGATTTCCATGCAGTCTTGAAGAAGTAGTGTTGTCCTTCCAACGGAAAGACAGTGCTGACTCTTGACATGCTGACAGGTAGTGGGCCACAATGGAGCAAACCCACAGCAGAGTCATTCAAAGTTTTGAAGGATATTGGTAGGTATATCATCACAGAGCAGACCCACTGGAGTCCTGGTAGAGATTGTGGTATTGGTGGCCCACCAGAGGTGCAGACCCACTGCAGTCCTTGTAGAAATAATGGTATTGGTGGGCCATCAAAGATGTAGACCCACTGTAGTCCATGTAGAGATTACGGTATTGGTGGGCCATCGAAGGTGCAGACCCACTGTAGTCCATGTAGAGACGGCCAGCAGCCATCTGTTGCGACTGTGCAGGTGCACAATCACCATCGAAGAGTCTTGCGGAGAATATAGCAAGTCCGTAACCACCACTTGTGCACTCACAAAGTTTTTTTGGAATTGTCCTTAGAACGAGCAATGCTGTTATCCAGTCCCTTGCTGAATTATCAACACACGTGCAAACACTAACAGTCCCTACTTCTCACATATTGTCCATATACTATGACCAACAGAAACGTGTGCAGTGAAATGTAACTAACAAGTTAATAATATCATGAACTGGTGACAATTACAATTTTATAACATAAGAATACAATAAAGGTACAAAATACATCATTAAAAACATAACACTATAGATAACATTTGTAGTAAAGGCTTTACAAAAGAATCGAAATAACATATACATCCGTGTTACAGGAATTATGACATGAGTACATACATAAAAGATCAGAATAACTTTCGAAACATCAGCTTCACACATGAGTATTAACACAAAACAGAATAAATAATGTCTAACAACTATACAAAGTAAATAACATATTATTAATGCCAATTATATTCGAGGATAACAGTATTCCTCATCATAGTGAATGTAGCTTAATATTAAAAGAAGAAAAAATTCTATGAAACTACACAGAGACAGGAAGAAAACAAATACACAAGGGTACACAAACATATAGTGGGATAACACAAAATGGAAAGGACAGGGTTTGTTTTACTGCAGTATTTTGCATGGAGATCTCCCTTTGTTCATCATTATTCCCAAAAAGGTCCTATCTATACCTCCTTCCCGTACTTTTCTCGTATAGCCTCTCAGTGCATTTCTTCAAATTCATCGCAACTCATTCTCTTATAGGCTACCCCCTCTTAAGCTAACTTAAATCTACTGAGCTCAGATGCTAAACTAATGGACCAGGCAATGCAGCAGCACATAAAACAATTAATATAAACAGCAATGAAGAAAAATGGAAAATCGCAAAGCAAGCTACAGTAAATCTAAATTACCAAGCAATTCAACATTACAACTAATATGAGGCAATGCGCAGCAAACAAAAAATAAATCTTGCTTAGCAGAGTAACACAAATTAAAGTTCAGTAGCACTATGCCTGGCAAACAGCAGCTTATATCTAAACATGACATAGCTCAAGCAAAAAAATATTACAGTAAAAACAACAATGCAGATAAGGGAAATGTATATTCACATCTTAATATCTAAGTAATTAAAGTGGTGCACCACAACAACTTATTGTAAAAGAAATATTACCATGTACTTGAAAAGAATATTATGTATGCAGTTACTGTTACTAGTCCCTTCTTATTGTTCTTTCCTTTCCAAGTGCTCCCTTTTTGAAGAATGTGGATCACAAAATTATTATTTAATAGATCTGTTGACAGAAAGTGTTCACATTAGCAAATGCATTTAATTTTATTTTATGAAACCAATGCTGCAACACAGCTGGAAAACAGATGTCAAATGAAATAAGCAATTACATAAACCAAAGCATAAAAACATCATTCAATAGCTATGTGGCATTTCGTAAGTCAGTAGCTCTCAACTCTCGTAGAAAGACACTTGTCATTATAATGGCCTCCCCCTTTTTTTTTTTTTTTCTACCTGTGCCGCTGAAAGGCTAATGGCTTTTTTTTTCGGGCGGCTGTCGCCCAGGTGGGTGCCCGCGACGCAAAAACGTGCAGGTGGTCACTTAACTTTCTTACGGAAATATTTACGACAGCAGTTTCCGCTACAGTGACAGTCTCACATAAAAATATTTCACAGGTCAAGAATTAGCGTTGCAAAATCTGTAGAAACAAAATCTTACAGCATAATACACATCCTCGTCGTAAAAATATCGTAACATCTCAGTCAATTCTCAAAATCGTCGTAGCTTCCTCCAATAATTTCAAAACCTAAAAAAAATTCTCTGCTCATTTCAATAGTGTCATCTACCTCAAACTTTCTTTAAAATCATGCTCCCTTACCAAATACATCATTCAAAGCTCTCATAGTATCACAATGATTCCGAAAAAATATGAACAGTTTACAAAGTACAGACAAAATACCATTTAGTAAGTGTGAAGTTATCCAACTGTGTAATTACTTTAACATCTGTCACTGATGTAGTAAAAAAAAGTTTCTTTCTCTGTTAAATGATCAGATAGCTGTGTAATTTGTGTGTTAGAGAAATATGGTACCGATGTGTAAAGTTGTATAAGCAAATACCATATTAGCTAGGGTTCCTTGTGGTTGCCACACACATGGTACACAAAGTAAGCATGTACCCCCCTGAGGATTATTCTAATTATACCCTCAGGTGTTACAGATTACAGCAATGGAATGAAATGTATCACGGAAAACTTTCTTTGTAATTCAAAAATCTTTAAAAATAAATGTTTTAAGTACAAAATTAATCACTCAAATACGTGTCCTGTAGCGCTAAATATGCATCTTGCTGTAAGATAATCTCTGTGGAAGTGTCGTAGTTATCGTCCTCCGAAAGCTAAGTTCTGCAGAAGACAATGTACTTACCTCATGATAAATGAAAGTGAAATGCTTTGCGTATAGATATCTTAGTTATTACGCTTATTGTTGTGGTGAAGAACGTACTGTGCTGTAACGTATTGTTGTGCTACGGAAAACCCTGTCTCATTGTAGCTATACTACAAAAGTTAGTACTAACACATGTTTTACTTTCCAGAATAAAACAGAAAAACTGTGCAGATATAAAACAGAAACACCGCAAAAGCAACATTGTATATTGTCACTCATTAGTAGCGTCATGATAAAATCGTGTAGCTGTCACATAAACTAACCACTGTGTCATCTGGTATCTCACAGAAAGTACTTTAAATCCAGAATATATTTTCAAGTAAACCAAAATGTTGCATTAAAATCTCATTAGCAGTACCAGTATATGTTTTAAGTATGTGAGCCTTATGGTCGTTACGTAATCGTGCCACTAACAAACAAGAATGTACACACACAATAACGATGTGTCGTCAGTTCACTATAACAATGCATTCTTAATTTCTGTTTAAATAAGTTCTCTTGGTTCTTGACTGGATATTTAACTTCAAACATTGTTGCATATTAACAGATTCTAAGTCTGACAAAGCATACTAGTAATGTAAAGTGAAAAGTTATATGGCAAAGAAAACGTTAAAAGGCAGATTATCTTTCAATAAACGGTTTTACATGTGAAATATGGTGTAAACCTTTACTCTTCCTAGTGCACAGAGTTTCAACTTCAAAGCAATTATCATGTTGTATACATCGGTAGAGAATGCTAAAATTTTTCTCCAGGCTAGCGTCTTATGTTATTTTTCTCGGAGCCAGCGGGCACACGCGGCTGCCTGCTGTGCGAGTCATTGTCTGTCTCTTTGTTGGCGCGCGCCGTTATTGGGATTTGGAGACCTAACTTCTACAAATTCACCTCCTCGAGAGGGCCCTGCTCTGTTAGAATCCCGCCAGTTCTGATGCAATTCAGGTCTGTCGTTACGATCACATCGTCTGTCGTCATGTCGGTAGATTCCATAGTTTCTTTCTTGTCGGTCACATGGTGGAGAATTTCTCCCTGAATCGTAACTGCGCGCTGGTCCGTTGCGTCTAAAGTTATTCTGTCTCCCTTGATAGTATTTATTTTGGTTCCCATATTGTCTGTTTCTCTTATTGTCTCTGTGATAGTCATTACCACGGAGAGGTGATCTTTCCCTGTAGTTATTACTACTCTGCCAACGGTTGTCATACGGGTGGTGTCTGTTTTGGTCACGATTTGTGTTGTGAGAACAGCCTTGTCGCGTCCAGTTATTATTTCTTTCATCGCGGAATTGCGACGGATGTGACCTGTAATTGTTGTGTTCCTGGTTTCACGTTTCGCGATTGTCAGTGTCAATTTCTAATTCTTGTAAGAGTCCCTGAAATGCTTCAATGTCGTCTTTGCAACGTCCTGCCAAAATAATATGTCGTAAATGTTCAGGCAGTTTGATTAAGCAAATGCGGATGAGTTCTGAGGGGCTGTATGGGTTTGAAAGATACTGATTCTTATGCAACATGTCTACAAAATATTTCATAAGACTGGAAAATTCAGATTGTTCGAAACGTTTCATCATTATGATGCTATGTTTTACTCGGTCTTGTGTGGATTGAGACCAATATGCTGAGAGGAAGGCATGGTAAAACTCTCCTTCACTGCGGCAATCGTGAATTACCGATCGCATTCTTACAGCTGGTTCATTCTCCAAGTAGCCACACATAAATTCTAATCTGTGTTCTAACGACCAGTTGGGAGGAAAACAATGCGAGAATTGATGGAGCCATGCTTGTGGATGAATGTCGTTGCCAGAATTCTTAAATGTTTTGAATTTACGTGTAGTAATGAACAGCTTATAGTCAAAATCATCATGTCGGCGAGTCGCATATCGGTCATTGTTAGGTCGTGTCGGCCGTTCCATCTCAAAATTCGGTGCACATTGCCAATTTCTTTCATAACTTCCGAAATGCCCTGTGTTATTATTTTGTGGCTGTTCCGTATTTCTGTGTCCCTCTTCCCATATTGGGGCGCGAGTATCCTCTGAAATACGTAATTCTTGTATTAACTGTGTCAGCTGATCTTGTACTTCCCGGATTTCTCTTTGGTGTTGCGTATTAATCTGATTCTGATTTTGTTTGAATTTCCTAATTTGTTCGCACTCTTCTATGTCATTCAGATTATCATCTACCTTCGTAGATAGATTAGTGACCTGATCCGAAAGTTCGGCTACTTTCTCCGATAGTCTACTTATTTCCTCAGTGTGTTTTTCTGAACCAAGTTTCAGAGTGTCCATTTGTGTTGAAATCGTATCTACTGTGTCCTTTAAGTTTTCTTGAGTTCTTGCAAGTTGCGTAACCGAATCAGTAGATGCAACTGAGTCAATTTTAGCTTGCAAGGTCTCATGATTTTCATGAACAATAGTTTGCAGTTCTTTTATGGCTGCTTCGTTATTCTGTAATACATTTTCATGACGCGAAAAAATAGGTTGGAAATGCTCACAAATTTGTGTTTTTACGTCATTACAGACCTTTTGACATTTCGATTCGATGTTATGTAACTCAGTGGTTAAATCTTCACGTGTTTGTTCAAGTGCAGTGTCTAACTTTTTGAGATTTTGTTCCACTGTGTCTAACTTTTTGAGATTTTGTTCCACTGTGTCTAACTGTTGCTGTGTTTGTCTCTGGTGTTGTTCCATTGTGTCTAACTTTTCAAGCTTTTGTCCCATTTGTTGCATTAATTGTAATAACAATGCACTGGTGTCTGAAACATGTTCCTCAGTGCTTTTCGGCAGTGAAGTTGAACCGGCAACATTCACATTTTGACAAGCAGAAAATGTGTCTTGACTCATTTGAGAAAATGGTGAGAACCCAAAACCTGAGTCTACAGTATTTGCAAAATTGTGTCCTGTCATTCCCGATTCCTGAGGCAAGCTGTTGCCGACCGATCGATCGATAATGCGTCCCTCTTCACTAATTGTTTCACTGTCCACGCCATTGTTTGCCGCCCGCTCCATTTCCCTATGCACAGTTACCAAATTACTATTTTGAATGTCTGTTAATTCATTACTCTGCGGCGCTATCACACTGCTTTCGTCTTCACTGTCATTTCTCAGTTTACTTTGGAGCCTAGTATTACGTTTTTCACACGCCATTATTGTCACAATATTTCACACGACAACACAGAAAAGCACAATTTGAAGAGCAAAAATAAGAGAACACATTAACATAGCACTGAAAATAATATTTAGTTAATTGCAAGCGCAGCTGCAAAAAACTTGCAGCAAATCTACATGCATGCCACAACTGTTTTACTGTACAACAATGAAAAACTACAACTACAAAGGAAATTCTCTCTATAATTACGCGCTAGCAATAAACAAAATCTACACTAATTACACAAACTACAAGAAAAAATCAGAAGATTCCAGTGAGGTATCCTCGGCTAAGGGTCGACATATGAAACGTCCCCTTTGAACAATTTATACATGACTGTGCTTAAACTGACACACAATATTTTGTTAGCGCAACGCAATCTGACTTTCAAAATTCCATACAAAAGAATGGCCCTGACTAACATTAAACTATACCTTTCACAAATCACTTACCTCACAAAAATCTTCGCTGCTCAAGCTACTGCAATACAGCGAGCGCCACTACTGCCAGCTAAATAAAAGATTCAAACTATGGAAGGCACTAACTACTGATAGGGATAGTTAGCAAATGAAAGATATTAATAGAGAACAAACAATGTATTTACCTTGATATCATCATATATAAATATAGCAGTTCATGACAAATTTCAAAACTCCGCCATCTCTCTCCACACATTCACCACCGCTGGCGGCTCACCTCCAACTGCGCAACGCTACGCGCTGTTCACATCCAGCTGCCGCTGCCCAACACTACAATGGCGAGTATTACAACAATGCAAAGCAACCACAGACTGCACACAGCACAGCCAGTGATTTTCATACAGAGGTGGCGTTACCAATAAAAAAAACCTAAACAGCCTCCTTACAATTGCTATCCTGAGTGAAAGTGAAGAAGAATTAAATGATCTGCTGAACGGAATGAACAGTCTAATGAGTACACAGTATGGTTTGAGAGTAAATCGGAGAAAGACGAAGGTAATGAGAAGTAGTAGAAATGAGAACAGCGAGAAACTTAACATCAGGATTGATGGTCACGAAGTCAATGAAGTTAAGGAATTCTGCTACCTGGGCAGTAAAATAACCAATGACGGACGGAGCAAGGAGGACATCAAAAGCAGACTCGCTATGGCAAAAAAGGCACTTCTGGCCAAGAGAAGTCTACTAATATCAAATACCGGCCTTAATTTGAGGAAGAAATTTGTGAGGATGTACGTCTGGAGTACAGCATTGTATGGTAGTCAAACATGGACTGTGGAAAACCAGAACAGAAGAGAATCGAAGCATTTGAGATGTGGTGCTACAGACGAATGTTGAAAATTAGGTGGACTGATAAGGTAAGGAATGAGGAGATTCTACGCAGAATCGGAGAGGAAAGGAATATATGGAAAACACTGATAAGGAGAAGGGACAGGATGATAGGACATCTGCTAAGACACGAGGGAATGACTTTCATGGTACTAGAGGGAGCTGTATAGGGCAAAAACTGTAGAGGAAGACAGAGATTGGAATACGTCAAGCAAATAATTGAGGTCGTAGGTTGCAAGTGCTACTCTGAGATGAAGAGGTTAGCACAGGAAAGGAATTCGTGGCGGGCCGCATCAAACGAGTCACACACACACTCATGCCCGAGGAACGTCACGAACCTCCGACGGGAGAAGCCGCGTGGACCGTGACAGGACGTCCAAGACCGCAGGGCTATCCCGCGCGGCTGGGTGGTGGCATTTAGTGGTTCGCTAAAAGTGGAATACGATCAGTGCTAAGCGTCTTTAGTTTGTGTCACATTGGAAAGGTGTTGTGCGCTGATTGAAAGCTATTCTACGTGGCTGTACAGAATTCAGTTTTGCTTCTGCATGAAATGATTAAGCATCTGCTGACATTTAAAACTTTGTTCCTTGCCCGTGCTTTAATTGTTTAGTGCTTTTTGCCATGCTGCTAACAGCACTCAGCTCTGTTAGCCCTATGTTAATGTACCATATCAATGTGGTGGTTGTTTTTCAAAAAAGGTGTTTTATTTTCATATGAACGTAAAGTTCCTTTTAATGCTTTTGTGTGATTTCCATTTTATTGAGTTGTCTTATAGGGCCGAGTTTATCGGAAATACACTCTTCTTTAATAACCTTAGATTCGCAATCATTGGCCCATTAGCTTATCACTAATTGTTTGCTACAGGACGGTGATTGCTAAAGTAACTGCTGAGTAATTGTGCGGAGACAATAACTGACGCCGTGTGTATTTTACTTAAAGCTGGTTTTTGAAGTTTTCTCGTTTATCAAAATATTAACTTAATTACAGGTACTGCGATTGTGTTCCAATTCCTAGCTCGGAGCATGTTGTGGCCTCGTCTGAGATACATGTATGTTCGTTTCTTGTTTGAGAAGTTTCCTGTACCAAACTGCAATCAGGCTGTTCATGATCCGGGAGGATGCCGCTGTTGGCGTATTGTGGAGCTTGGGGGCGTGTCGTGCCCGTTTGTAACAGCCTTCGTGAGTAAAAAAGTTATTTGGGTTACAGATATTTATTTAATGTAAACTATTGTAATAGGGTGTGGTGAATTTAGATTTGTTGCCTCTGAGATACGTGCTTACGCACTTCAGAGTTCGAAGGTGATTTTGTCCTCTCCCTTGTGTCATGATCGTTCTTCGGCTGTATTTGCAATTTTGAAATTACATATTTTATAGAAGAGATTGACAGTTCAACATAAAACATTGATCATATGATTCTAGTGACCGTCCGAGAGCAACAACACAAGGGAGAGACATATAACAGTAAATGCAATAAAACAATACCGGTCGCCGTTATTTAGGTTTTATTTTTAGGCTACCAGTTTCGACGATACATTACGTCATCTTCAGGCCTGTTTCAATCGAGTAACAGCAAATGGTGGGTGTTGGGTACTTCGAGGAGGAGGAGCTGTACGCTGCCATCGAATCGACCCAGACGGTGAGCTGCTGTCATGCCCGGGACCTGCTGAATTTTGCAGTGCAGCGTGACGGGAACCATCGTCATATACTGGATGACCTCA
The DNA here is from genome assembly GCF_021461385.2 of Schistocerca piceifrons. Classification (NCBI taxonomy): domain Eukaryota; kingdom Metazoa; phylum Arthropoda; class Insecta; order Orthoptera; family Acrididae; genus Schistocerca; species Schistocerca piceifrons. The sequence continues at coordinate 46,300,098 of NC_060139.1, read as the reverse complement.
GCAGAGTCGATGTCCAAGTGTGGGACACACTCGAATGGCAACGGCTCGACTATGCTGCCGACAACATGTCAGAGTTGGATGCAAGCATGTTATAAGTACAATGCGCAGGGTGGAGCACTGGCAATATAATACTACCCACCGGCAGATCTCGATTTCACAGACGTGCAAACAAGTGCACTCAGGAAGAGACTGTCGTTATTTTAGTCATCGTTTTGTTATCCTTCTTAGGTACAGTTACGAGTACATTTTTAGTTTCATAGCGCTTAATCTTTCATTCTCTTTTTTCGAAAACCCTCAATCTTTCACAGATGTGCAGCTTGTGCAAAACTTTTCTTGTCCAGTTCACATAGCATCGTTGTTAAGTTTATGATACGAGGGTTGGAACTTTAATAGTGGCAACTATTTATTTACGGCTCGTACAAAATAGACACGTGTTTCAAAATTTTACTGAACTTCAAATTAGTCACCAGCACTGTGTATAACCCGTTGCCAGCGATGTGGAAGACGTAGGATACTCTTAGCAGTGCCAGTTGTGTTGACAGTTCGAGCTGCGCGGTCTACTGCCCGACGAATTTGTAGCAGTTCTGAAGCGAATGCCGCGAAATGTTTCCTTCAGTTTAGAAATCGAGTTGAACTTACGAGGGCTTAAGTCAGGGGAGTGGAGTAAGTGGTATAGCACTCAGCAGCCCCATCAGTCAAACAAATCAGTAACAGCTTGCACTGTAGGTGCTTGAGCACTGTCCTGCAAAATGACGGTCAGGTCCTGCAGAAAGTGTCATCACTTCTGTCTCTATGCTGTTCATTTTTGGAACACAACCTACGACCAACTGGCACTGCTAAAAGTATCCTATGACTTCCACATCTCTGGCAACGGGTTATACACAATGCTGGTGACTACTTTGAAGGTCAGTAAAAGTTTGAAACACGTATCTATTTTGTACGAGCCGTAAATAAATAGTTGCCACTTTTAAAGTTCCAACCGTCGTATTTTAATAGGGACTTTATTATGTTCAATAAGCAATGCAACAATTTTTTCTTGGTTAATTTCGGTTGAAAAAATGCGGAATTTATTGTGGAACATCGTGGAATATTGCCGCTTCAGCTTCTGTAGTGTCAAGAAGTTCCGATTGGTGGCGGCGCTATATGTAGCCCTCAAAATGACGTCTGTAACGCAGATGTCTTCCAAGCAGAGAATTGTCATTATCTTGTGGTGAAAACCCATAGCACCGGAGAGTTTCCTCCTCCACTGTATTCTGTCCATTGCTGCTATCCGCCATCCGTTCACATCTATTGACACCTGGTTTAAATCTTTATGGAGTCCATCCCTCCAACGCTTCTTGGGTCTCCCTGGCGATCTCTTTCCTGTAGGTGTGAAATCCAGGAGCTTCCGAGGCCATCTGTGATCCTCCATCCGGGCCACATGGCCCGCCCACTGCATTCGTTTGGCTTTGACAGTTCCTGCTATGATGAGCTGCTGGTATGGTTCCTCAAGCTCTCGGTTGTATTTGATCCTGCATTCCCCTGTATCTGCATCCAGAACCGGTCCGAAGATCTTCCGAAGCACTTTTCTCTCAGAAACAAGGAGTTTATGGAAGTCCTGTTCCCGGATACTCCATGTCTCAGAGCCATATAGAACAACAGGCTGGATCAGGGTTTTGTACAGTCGAATCTTGAACTGCCTGGAGCGATATCTGGACCGAAGCAATTGTGCTAGGCTGTGGTAAGATCGGTTTCCTGCTTGTATTCTGGCATTGATCTCTGCTTCACATGACGAGTTTTGAGTGAAAAGTGCCCCTAGGTGTTCGAATTCCGGCACTCTCTTGTAGGACTGGTCCGCAGCCTGCAGTGATTGTAGATGCCCAGCAGTCTGACAATGACCACGCGTCATAACGAGGTACTGTGTCTTGGCTTCCTTTATGTTTAGCCCAAATCTGCTGGCAGCCGGAGACCTGGCAGTGAACGAAAACAAAAGCAAGGTGAGTCGTTAGGCGAGGCGATTGGAAACCATCAAACATTACGTCACGCCTACAGACTGCACTCAGAGTGGCCGAGCCTTGGTTGGAGAAATGGCGTGTTAGAGTAAACGTCGACAAATGCGAAGCCGTTCTGTTCACTAGAAGACCGAAGCAACTGCGCAAACACCGCTACTGCAGACCAATAACTCTACATGCACGTCCAATACGTTTCCGCGAGAAAGTCAGATACCTCGGTGTCTGGCTGGACCGGAAATTACTCTGGGGGGACCACATACAACACATGACCAACCGAGCTAGCGCGAGGCTCAAACAGCTCTATCCTTGGCTCAACAGGCGTAGCACACTGAACAGAAGGGTGTCGAGGTCCATGTACATGACACTTATCCGACCCCTGATGACGTACGCAGCTCCTGTCTGGGGATACGCTGCGCCTACACGCCTGCGCCGTCTGCAGCTCATACAAAACAAAGTACTCAATATCATAAGCAATGCTCCACGATACACACGCATCGCGGACCTTCACCGGGAATACCGACTTGAGACTCTCGCGGAGGTAATCCACAAACTCACCACAAGACTATACAGAAACTCCAGACATTCGCAGAACCCGTTTATTCTGAATCTGGGGAACTACGACCACAACCATAGATGGAAACATAAAAGACCAAAAGATATACTTGTAAGGACATAACATCTATGGCCAAGCATACGCAAACATAACGGCACTGGCGAGCCCCTGTTAATCAGACGCCATTACTGGATATCCAGCTGGAATACACTGCCGAATAGCTGGCACCACACAGGGAAGCCGTACCGTACACTGCATGCAAACAAGCTCCACACATCCCCCACACAGTGAGATGATCTATGGCCGATCTCCCACTACTGTATAACGATCTCGATTGTTCCAGGAATGTAGCAGCTGCAGCAACTTGGACACATCGCCATCGCTTGTCATGGTAATGATGCATGATACCTATGCTAACAAATCCAATCTTGCATGAGCTATCGCATCTAGTAAGCCACTACTGCTCTTACTACCCATCCCACTGTCGCAGAGGTTTTTTTTCCCCACGGCACGATCCTTGGCACTTTTTTCCCTCTGCTCTTCAAATCGCTACCCTCACTCGCGTTTCGTCCACTATCTATTACCTGATGGACCGTGTTAATGCGTAGCCTTACCCAGACGCACGGACAACATCACAGCCCAGCATCCTGTGATCCACTTACTAGACAACTAACATGTTTACGGAGGTGACAGTAGAACTTTTGGTTTGGTCACCACGTTGGTGTGGGCGTGGAGGGGCCCCATCTCAAATTTAGGGGTCTATCATCGTTTCAAGAAGGTCGCGCAGACCTGTCCGATCTTCCGCGTGCCGGCCGGCCGCACACAGTTGTGACTCCTGCAATGTTTGACTGTGCGGACACTGTCGGTGACCGACGGATCAGAATCAACCACCTCGCAGCTCATCTGGGCATCTCTCTTGGTAATGCTAAAAAATTCTCCCATCAGTGGGATGCACCAAAGGCGTATGCCCGCTAGATTCCTCACCGTCGAACGGAAGAGACCGCAGCTCGTGGTCTCGCGGTGGCGATCTTGCTTCTCGAGCACGGGGTCCCGGGTTCGATTCCGGCGGGGTCAGGGATTTTAACCTGCGTCGAGATGACTGGGTGTTTGTGCTGTCCTCATCATTTCATCATCATTCATGCAAGTGGAAAGACTGGACTGAGGAAAGGTTGGGAATTTGTATGTGTTCTGATAACCGCACAGTTGAGCGCCCCACAACCCGATCATCATCATCATCATCATCTAACAGAGGACCATAAAGAAGGAGGTAGGTCCATCTGTGTGGAGTTGCTTACGCTTTTCGAGGCTGATCATAATAATTTTTGTGTAACGCCGGCACAGGCGATGAATCATGGGTTCATCATTTCTAACCGGAAACAAAAATGCAACCTATGGAGTGGTGCCACAACACCTGTCCTCCGAAGAGAACTTCAACGCCCCTGCCTCAGCCGATAAAGCCTTGGAGACAGTCTTCTGGGACTCTGAAGGGATTATACTGTTTTATGTCCTCTCTCGCGCTGCAACGATGAACTTGAAGCGTACTGTGCTACCCTCAGGGGAAAAAATGGACGAATTCAGTTTGTTCGTCGTCACAAAAATGAAAACGAACGACTCTTTGTCCCAGTACAACGCAAGGCCTCTCACATGTCTGGGCACCCGAGGAGCTCACAAAACTTCACTGGACAGGTCTTCCTCATCTAGAATGAGATTTTCACTCTGCAGCGGAGTGTGCGCTAATATGAAACTTCCTGGCAGATTAAAACCGTGTGCCCGACCGAGACTCGAACTCGGGACCTTTGCCTTTCGCGGGCAAGTGCTCTACCATCTGAGCTACCAATGCACGGCTCACGCCCGGTACTCACAGCCGCGAAAGGCAAAGGTCCCGAGTTCGAGTCTCGGTTGGGCACACGGTGCTAATCTGCCAGGAAGTTTCTTCCTCATCTACTTTACAGTCATACCTGATAGGCATATGTTAGGTCCAATGAAGAATGGACTCCGCGGGAAGCAGTAAGTGGATGCTGAGGACGCTACTGACGCAGCAAGAAGCTGGCTCCGACGTCGACCAGTAGGGTGGTACCAAGCGGACACACAAGCCTTCCTTATAAAGTGGCGCAAAGCCGTCGCATGGAACGGAAATTACATCACAAAGTAGCGTTCTGTAGCCAAAATAGTGTAGGTAGAATCATATGATGTATTGGAATCCTGAATAAAACCAACCTGCTTTCAGAAAAAGTGTTGTGTGACTTACTGAACACCGCTCGTAAAACAAAGTTCCACGACGTAGCCTCAGTTTTGATACCACAATCTCCCGGGTATACTCACACCAACGACTTTGAAAAATTGATTACAACTTATTTCGTGTGCGGCACCGATGACGACAAAGGTAAATAAGTCCAAAGACAACCTTTAACGGATTATAGCGCTTCACGTCCGTCTTTCCGTTGGCGTGAAATCATGGAAAGTATTTAAAAGAAGTTATGAGTGGACAAGTCACGTAGCTACATTTCGACATTACCACATCTACATCTACATGGATACTCTAAAAATTACATTTAAGTGTCTGGTAGAGGGTTCATCGAACCACCTTCGCAATTCTCTATTATTCCAATCTCGTATAGCGCGCGGAAAGAATTAACACCTATATCTTTCCGTACGAGCTCTGATTTTCCTTTTTTTTTATCGTGGTAATCGTTCCTCCCTATGTAGGTCGGTGTCAACAAAATATTTTCGCATTCGGAGGGGAAAGTTGGTGATTGGAATTTCGTGAGAACATTCCGTCGCAACGGAAAATGCCTTTCTTTTAATGAAATCCTGTACAAATCCTGTATCAGTTCTGTGACACTCTCTCCCATATTTCGTGATAATACAAAACGTGCTGGCTTTGTTTGAACTTTTTCGATGTATCCATTCAATTCAGTCTGGTAAGGATCCCACATCGCGCAGCAGTATTCTAAAAGAGGACGGACAACCGTAGTGTAGACAGTCTCCTTAGTAGGTCTGTTACATTTTCTAAGTGTCCTGCCAATAAAACGCAGTCTTTGGTCAGCGTTCCCCACAACATTTTCTATGTGTTCCTTCCAATTTAAGTTGTTCGTAATTGTAATATCTAGGTATTTAGTTGAATTTACGGCTTTTAGATTAGACTGATTTATCGTGTAACCGAAGTTTAACGAGTTCCTTTTAGCACTCATGTGCATGACCTCACACTTTTCGTTATTTAGGGTCAACTGCAACTTTTGCCACCATTCAGATATCTTTTCTAGATCATTTTGCAGTTTGTTTTGATTTTCTGATGACTTCATTAGTCGATAAACGACAGCGTCATCTGCAAACAACCGAAGACGGCTGCTCAGATCGTTTATATAAATAAGAAACAGCAAAGGACCTATAACACTACCTTGGGGAACGCCAGAAATCACTTCTGTTTTATTCGATCACTTTCCGTAAATTACTACGAACTGTTGTCTGAATTAGCAATCAACTTATTCCATCGTATATTGCGATCTTCATAATACTTCAGTATGAAGCTGCCTATTTTCTCTGAACCCCTTGATGCTACCGTTTCATCTCAAAAAAAGAAATAACCTGGTGACGAATTACATTGATGAATGCTGAAGTTACATGTCCACTGTTTCCTCTTGTAGAACATTGGACCTGTAGAGAGTTTAGGAGTGGGCAATGCCTGTTGTAGATCGAAAGTTATTACATGAATGTCTTTATAAAAAACTGCCTTCTCTATTTGCACTTTTATATAATTGTGACCTGCCTGAGCTTTTCTGAGATGTAACTTCTTCTGTATATTTATTTCTCTTCATTTTTTCACGTCGTTTTTTGCTTCTATCAGTTGAATTTCATCTGACTCGTATGTTGGGCAAGTATCTGATTTTGGCAGTTGGAATGAAGTATTGAAATCTTGAATGAAAATGCGATGATACTTATCAAAAGATACAGACTTCGATTTGATATCAGGACAGTATTCATCTTTATAATGGCTGTAGCTACTTTGTATGGAATATTCCTTCGACACATGGAATTTTTCACCATTATCTTTTCAACTGTAGTGACTCCTGTATTTTGGAATACCTTCTATATGTTTTTTGACTAATTGCATCTCTTCCTCAGTTTAGGCATGTGGTCTATTCTTGTGTTTGCCTCTTCTATCTTCTGGTTGAGCAGTAGCCCCCTGTTCACGTTTTGGATTGTAAGTTTTCTATTCTACCTTTGTTGGGCTGCAAATCATGGATGCTTAAAAATGCAACTTTACAGACATCAGTGCTTGTGCCATCTTTTATAACACTGTATTGCACAGTGTTGTTACGCCTGCTAATTTCACTGCCTGTACATCTTCTTTTTATGGATTCTAGCCGCATGGAACCAAACAAATAAGCATTATGTCTACTGAAGCCCCCAATGTTCCAGAATGACTCGTTTAAACTCTGTACAAGCTTCTCTCTAATCCGTTCAAAACACTTTTTAGAACATTTACAGGAAGCTCCAACTATTTTTCTCGTCTGGATCACTGTACCTTCTTTCGTAGTATATTGAAGTCGATGTTTTCATTGTGACGTCTTTATTCCCAGGGTCAGTTCTGTTGCGATCCTCTTCATTCCATTAAAAAAATGTTGTACGGATAGCGTAATACTAAGAAAGCTCTGTTAACCAATAAAATGGTAACCTCATCAGTGATAAGATGAATAAAATGGTAACACACAAATACGAGAATATTTATTTTTGTAAACATCCCATGATTTAGAGGACAATGTAGTTGCACTAAAAGACGTGTTGACTCTATCTTCGTATCAAGATCTTGTAAAAAAGTTGAAGATGGATATAAAGTACGTAGTCTAACTAGCTAGCACAAAGATAATGTTAACCAGCAAATAAGAACATGATGTGGAAAACAAAACTTACTTGACTTGCAGTAGAATTAATGTAAGTAGAATCTTCCATCTCCTCGTGTAAATTGAAATCTGGATCATTAATGTCATCATAAAAACAGTCAAAATTACTGGACTCACCACACAATTCACTTAACATTACAAAAATATCACGACTTCCCACAATGAAATCTGCTACTGCTTCCATTTCGAATTTGTGGGTTACCATTGTTTCTCACCAGCGTATGTGGGTTCCCACGGAAACAAATCAACATTGTGCTGCCATCTGTCACCAATAATATGAACTCGTTACACCACCTAGCGTAAATCAGGGTTACCTTTGTCTTACAGTGCTTGGTTCGAAAAATTCAAATTTGAGGGTTACTATTGTCTTACCCCATACCCTTCAAATACGGAATTCCCTTGTCACAAAAATGGCACGATGCATTCGCCGTACACCACTGCAACGGCAATACGATACGGTCGTAAATTCGTTAGGTGTTTTTACCATAAACATTTCGCTTTCACACGAATACGGAAATATGGTTTTTGTGGAGAGAGGTCTCGGGTGACTTCGACGTCCGTATTTGAAAAATTTGAAAGTCATGACGGGAGTAACGGTGTTGATTCAATTTCAGCCCGTAGGAAACAAATGCGAGACGTCACCGTAACAAATACACAGTGAGAGATTTACAAACGCTGTAGGCACATGCGAGTGCCGTTACAAATCTACGTCCAGCGCGCAGCGAGTGTCGGCGATTAATCACAGCCCACCTGGCTCCCCGTAGCTGTGCCGCTGCTACCTGCTCATCCCGTGAGCACTGCGGTACACAACGAGGCGTCTAGTTTGGACGTAATGCGATTTCACGTTACACTAACTCCGTCCTGTAACGTAGCACCTCTGAGCCGTTGTCACTGTAGTCCGGAGACTGGTTTTATGCAGGTCTCCATGCGACTCTATCCTGTGCAAGAGTTCTGAATCTGCTTACTGCGTCCATCTCTTGGTCTCCCTTAACAATTTTTATCCCAACACTTCCCTCCAATACTAAATTGGTCACCCGATCCCTTCACCTATTCAGCTTGTACCACACATTTCTTTTCTCCCCAATTCCCTTCAGTACATCCTCACTGGTTGCGTGATCTAACCACCTAATATTCAGCATTGTTCTGCAGCACCACATTTGAGAATCCTATATTCTCTTCTTGTCTAAACTGTTTATCGTCCATATTTCAGTTCCACATAAGGCTACGCTCGATACAAATACTTTCCGTAAATACTTTCTAATACTTAAATCTACATCTCTTCTTCAAAATCACTTTCCTTGTCATTGCCAACCTGCATTTTATATCCTCCCCCTTACGACTGTCATCAGCAATTTTGCTGCCCAAATAATTAAGCTCACCTGCCACTAAATGTCTCGTTTCCTAACCTAATTCCTTCAGCATCTCCTGATTTAATTCGATTATATCACTTTATCCGTATTTTGGTTTGTTGATGTTTATCTTGAATCCTCCTTTAAAAACACTGTCCATTCCGTTCCGCTGCTTTTCCACGTTCTTTGCTGTCTCTGACAAAATTACGATGTCATCGGAAATGGTCATAGAGTTTATTCCTTCTCTCTGAACTTTTAATTTCTACTCCAATTTTTTCTTTACTGCCTGTTCAATGTACACAATGAATAACATTTGGAATAGGCTACGACACTGTTTCACTCCCTTCTGAACCAGTGCTTCATTTTCATGCCTCTACAACCCTGTTTCACTCCCTTCTGAACCAGTGTTTCATTTTTATGCCTCTCGATTCTTATAACTACCGTCTGGTTCCTGCACAAGTTGTAAATATGCTTTCGCTCCCTCCAATTTGCTGCTGCTACCTTCATAATTTCATAGAGAGTATTCCACTCGACATTGTCAAAACCTTTCTTTAGATCTAAAATGCTGTGTGTGCGTACTGCCCATTCGTCTCGTATAGGGTGCCTAAAGGATGCTGCGTTCTCGGAATGCTATACAACTATTCAAGGAAATCATATTAATAGTTTTTACTACAATAATGAAGATAGACAATACTTAACTTCTTATTACAAGAATTTGTCGCAAGCGATGGGCGGCAGGCAAACAGTGTCTTTCTCTATATACAATGTCCATACAAGCAATAGATATGGATCACCAATAACTGCTATCGTAGTTCTCTCCTAGTTCCGATCTAGTACTGTCCGGCCGAGGCTGGCAGGAGCGGCGCTTATATTCTCTTCTCGTAGAAGCCGCTCCTGTCGTGGTGCGGACCTTGTCAGCGGGCTATGCCCGACGTCGTCTCACAGCCTTTTCTGATCTTGCGTTCTTCGTCTTCGTGCTGGCACTTGTAGATACGACGGGACACTTTGAACGTACTTTTGCCTTGCCTTCTAAGAGAAGTCATAGTTTTAGTATTGCTTCTCGTATTCCTACATTTCTCCGGAATCCAAAATCACCTTCTCCGAGTTCGGCTTCTACCAGATTTTTCGTTCCGCTGTAAAGAATTTATGTTAGTATTTAGCGACCATAACTTATTCATCTGACAGTTCTGTAATTTTCACTCTTGTCAGCAACTGCTTGCTTTGCAATTCGAATTAGTACATTCTTTTTGAAGTCTCAAGGTACTTCGCCTGTCTCATATATCTCGCACGTCAAATGGAAGAGTTTTGTCATGACTGGCTCTCCCAACGCCGCCAGTGGTTCTAACGGAATGTCGTCTACTCCCGGGGCATTCTTTCGTCTTAGACCTTTCAGTGCTCTGTCAAATTCTTCTCTCAGTATAGCACCTTCCATCTCATCTTCATCTGCGCCCTCTTCCGTTTCTATAACATTGTCTTCAATTTCACCTACCTTGTACCGAACCTCTGTAAAGATTGAGCCGTTAATGCGTCAAAATGACTCCAAAATCGATGTTCCATTCCAATACTGCCGTCTCACAGTATACACTGTCGTATCAGATATGATGTGTGTGTATTTCATGAAATTACATATGTAATGTAAACTGGCGAAGTAAGTACGTAGAGGATCTAAGTGGCTGTGCTGCCAGTGCTGTAAATATAGTTAAAGGTCAAGGCTGACTGAGCTTCCTGCTGCGTGTCCAATGCAAACCACATTTACTTTAGAGGCTAATAACTCTCGACGTTGTATACAAGTGTCCTATATTAACTGGTTGGCACTGTCTTCATCACAGACCGGTAAAGTATACTTCATGTGCAGCGTCCATTACAAATCAACTTTTTTTTAAGTTCAGTAATGTTTGCTGCGTCACACTGAGGCACTGACTGAGCAGTATGTTTATATTATCATCAGTCTCATGTTCGTCATCATATTTTCAGAGAAAAACAGATAAATGTGGTTAAAAGTATTATGGCGATGTTCCTACTGTGAGTAGTACTTTAAATGTCAACAGTATGATGCTTCACCGTGCATTGTGTTCAGTAGTACAGGGGAAATAGTTTTCAGTGCGTATCTTATGATAAAGATTTCTGGTACAACTAACGAGTGGAAAAAGAATCGACGGTAAAAAATATTTATAAAATGCGATAATGTACACATCGTGTAACTGTGCACCAATGCTTTCAAGACTGAAATTTTTAAAAGTTTGATCTACTTCACGCGTTTTCATGCATCAGCAGGGATCACAGTCTTCCAAATGGGACCTTGATTATATTTGTAAATAATCATGAATCGTATCAGTAATTTGGTTCACATAATCACATAAAACCACAGGAAATACTGTGAATATTAATAATAACAATAAATATGCTGTTACATATATACCTATTATGAATAGTTCCACACAGTATACCTCCAGTGAAAAAGCTTTATGTCGCACTGCAGTTAGGTTCGTCAGACGCTGACTTTCATATCCTAAATCACAAAATCTAAATATTTTTTGTTTTATATATGGAAGAGTACCCCCGCTCCCAAGAACACACTGCAGTTACGTTCGTCAGACGCTGACTTTAATATCGTAAATCACAAAATCTAAATATTTTTTGTTTTATATATGGAAGAGAGACCACTCAACCGTGAACCATGGACCTTGCCGTTGGTGGGGAGGCTAGCGTGCCTCAGCGGTACAGATAGAGGTACCGTAGGTGCAACCACAACGGAGGGGTATCCGTTGAGAGGCCAGACAAACGTGTGGTACCTGAAGAGGGGCAGCAGCCTTTTCAGTAGTTGCAGGGGCAACAGTCTCGATGATTGACTGATCTGGACTTGTAACACTAACCAAAACGGCCTTGTTCTGCTGGTAGTGCGAACGGCTGACAGCAAGGGGAAACTACAGCCGTAATTTATCCCAAGGCCATGCAGCTTTACTGTATGGTTAAACAATAATGGCGTCCTCTTGGGTAAACTGGAGCTAAAATATCCACCATTCGGATATCCGGGCAGAGATTACCCAGAAGGACATTGTTATCAGGAGACACAAAATTGGCGTTCTACGGATCGGAGGGAGGAATGTCCGATCCCTTGATAGGACAGGTATGTTAGAAAATTTCAAAATGGAATTGGAGAGGTTACAGTTGGATATAGTGGGAATTAGTGAAGTTCGCTGACAGAGGAACAAGACTTCTGGTCAGCGAATACAGGGTTATAAATACAAAATCGGGGTAATGCAGGAGTAAGTTTAATAATGAATAAAATAAATAGGAGCATGGGTAAGCAGCTACGAACAGCATAGCGAACGCATTATTGTGGCTAAGATAGACACAAAGCCCACGCCTAGCACAGTTGAAAGGGTACAGTACCGTCCGACATTGAAAATAGGTACAACATTCTTCGTTATTCTTGTCAGAACAACATATTTTTTTGTAATAATAACTCAATTTCACTTAATACACCGAAGCCGGATACCAGTGTAGGAAATAATGACAATTTATTCATTTAATTGATCACATGCACACTCCCACAAAATAAATCCCTACATCCAATTTGGTGAGATCTGCGAAATGAATGAATGTATGGTCTTCTGCTAACCGCAGATAGTGAATGTTCAATATATGATCATCTTTGAGACGGTCCTTTGGTCAACTTTGGTGGAACCAAAGAGATGAAATTTACCTGAGCTTTGAGCGCCTGAAATGTGGCTGAGCAATGGCTGACCTGAAGAACGGCCATGTTTCAGCACTCTTCCGCTGGACCTTGTGTTGGTAAGACCTGTCTTAGGTGTGCTCCGTAAAGACAAAAGAGTGGAGTGAATGGTATGCATGTGAAATACTTAAGAGTAGTTTAGAAAAATGATTTCTCAATTTCAGGAACTTTTGTGGGGAGAATTAAATGTGAGGCAGGTAATATTAAGGGGATGGTAGTAATCTTCGGAATTGACCAACGGTCACAATGAAACAACGTGTAGCAATAAGTTGAAATACTTCCGAGTGCTTAAGTTAAGCTGAATTACTGGCGTGTGTACTATAAGTTGGAAATATTTAAGAAATGGCGTGTGCAGGACTTGAAATTAGAGACGAGTACTTCCACGTGGTGAGTACTGTGTGAGTCTCAATCTGTGTATGAGACAAAGGATAAAGAGAAGTACTCGTCCATGGTATCAGTTGAGGACTCGCGTGTGTGATGAATATGTTCTTAATATTACTTTCCGTGTTATGTTTCCGTGTGACGCTTGATTCAAACTATAATACTCTGAGAGTGAAGCAACGTGAGTCAGCCGTCTATCCAGCAACGCCACTTGGCTTGCATTGCACAGGAAGACGTGCATATATCCTCCAGAGATCACAGTAGGAAAGAAAAGTTACGAAGTGGGGCAGTGTTGTGTGAAACTGGGATGAATACTAATTGAAGTGGGAAAGCTGAAAGTGATGTGATTATAACGTTGTGACTTTTCCTTGTGCTGTATTCCATGTTGACAGTGTGGTGTATTTCATGTAATTTAAGTATGTGTGGTTTGCATGGGAGAGTAGCAAGATAGGTACAGAGGCAGTGGGTTATGCATGTTCCTTTTGTACCGCTCGGTCTGGAGGAAATTTTCGTTGATGGGTGTGAGAGTCGAAGTGTGAGATATAGCAAAAGATCCACCATCCTATGCAGAAAGTGCACTGTAGTGTTAGATAATTACGAGACCATAAGATAGAGAATCACCAATGTAAAGCGATGTCCTCTGGGCGGAGTTTCTCATGTGTAATTGTTGTAGAAAATGTAATGGTGTGTTTAGGTTATAGAATAGATCGGAATAAAAAAGATAGTGAAAAGAAAAAGATTTGTGACCTTTTCCTTCGAATAGTATGTTGTCATGATATCCAGAATTTATAATGTGTGCGCCATTCATATTCAGTGCGATGGCCACGTGTTGATCAAAGCCGTTGGGTAAGAAAGAAAATGTTGTATTGCCAGTGCATAGTGAACAGTCATAGTTGTGTAAATTACTAATAGTCAGACGTGAGTTTCCGTTGCGTAATATTCAAACAGGAGAATAATTTGTAACTTAATTGTGAGTACTAGAGCTCATGTTACTTGATAAATAAGAATGAATCCACTCGCATGGCAGACCACTCATCTTGCAGGCCTGACTGCTTGATGCCACAGTATGAGCAAGGCATGTGGGTGCCTCTCACAGTAGTTCAAGTTTATATGAAAACTAGCACCGCAGACGATGAAGATATTGGAGAAATGTAAGATGCGATAAAAGAAATTATTGAGGTAGTTAAGATAGACAAAAATTTAACAGTCATGGGGGACTAGAATTCGATAATAGGGATAGGAAGAGAAGGAAAAGTAGTAGGCGAATATGGACTGGGGGTAAGGAATGAATAAGGGAGTTACCTATTATGATTTTGAGCAGAGCCTAACTTAATCATAGCTAACAATTGGTTTAAGAATCACGAAAAAAAGGTTATATACGTGGAAGCAGCCTGGAGACACTGGAAGATTTCAGATAGATTATATAATGGCAACACAAAGATTTAGGAACCAGGTTTTAAATTGTAAGACAATTCCAGGGTCAGATGTGGATTCTGACCACAGTTTTTTGTTATGAGCTGCAGATTTAAAAAAATGCAAAATGGTAGAAATTAAAGAAGATGGGACGTGGATAAACTGAAAGAACCAGAAGTTGTAGAGAGTTTCAGAGAGTGCATTAGGGAACGATTGACAAATACAGGGGAAAGAAATACAGTAGAAGAAGAATGGGTAGCTTTGAGGAATGAAGTACTATAGGCATTATAGGATCAAGTAGGTAAAAAGACGAGGGCAAGTAGAAATCCTTGGGTGACGGAAGAGATACGGAATTTAATTGATGCAAGGAGAAAATGTAAAAATGCAGGAAATGAATCAGATGAAAAGGAATAAAAATGTCTCTAAAATGAGGTCTACAGGAAGTGCAAAATGGCTAAGCAAGAATGGCTAGAGGACAAAAGTAAGAAGGTAGAGGCGTATATCACTGCCTACAAGAAAATTAAAGGGACCTTTGGAGAAAAGAGAACCACCTGTATGCATATCAAGAGATCAGATGGAAAACCCGTCCTAAGCATGTAAGGGAAAGCAGAAAAGTAGAAGGAGTATATAGCGATATAGAGGGTCTATACAAGGGCGATGTAGCTGAGGGCAATATTATGGAAAAGGAGGAGGACGTAGGTGAAGATTGAATGGCAGATACGATACTGCGTGAACAATTTGACAGAGCACTCAAAGACCTAAGTCGAAACAAGCCCCGAGAGGAGACAACATTTCATTAGAAGTACTGATAGGCTTGGGAGAGCCAGCCATGACAAAACTCTACCATCTAGTGAGCAAGATTTACGAGACATCCGAAATACCCTCAGATTTCGAGAAGAGTATAATAATTCCCATCCAAAATAAAGCAGGCGTTGACAGGCGTGAAAGTCACCGAGGTATCTGTTTAATAAGTCAAGGCTGCAAAATACTAACACAAATTCTTTACAGACGAATGGAAAAACCGGTTGAAGCCGACCTAGAGGAGGATCAATTTGGATTACATAGAAATCTTGGAACACATGAGGGTATTACTGACCATACGACTCACCCTAGAAGATAGCTTAAGCAAAGGCAACCCTAGTTTTCTAGCATTTGTTGACTTGGAGAAAGCTTTTGACAATATTGACTGGAATACCCGCCTTTAAAATTCAGAAGGTGGCGGGGGTAAAATAAAGGGAGTGGAAGGCCATTTGCAATTTGTACAGGAACCAGATGGCAGTTGTAACAGCAGTAGGGCATGAAAGGGAAGCAGTTATTAGGAAGGGAGTGAGACAGGGTTGTAGCCTATCACCGATGATATTCGATCTGTATACTGAGCAAGCAGTAAAGGAAACAAAAGAAAAATTTGGGAATAGGGAGATGAAACAAAAACTTTGAGGTTTGCCGAGGACACTGTAATTCTGTCAGAGACAGCAAAGGACGTGGAAGAGCAGATGAAGGGATTGGAGAGAAGTTTTCCGAAGTGAGAGTGATTTCAGGTGTTCCGCAGGGGAGTCTCGTAGGACCGTTGCTATTCACAATATACATAAATGACCTTGTAGATGACATGGGAAGTTCACTGACGCTTTTTGCAGATGATGATGTGGTATATAGAGAGGTTGTAACAATGGAAAATTGTACTGAAATTCAGGAGGATCTGCAGCGAATTGACGCATGGTGCAGGGAATGGCAATTGAATCTCAATGTAGATAAGTGCAATGTGCCGCGAATACACAGAAAGATAGATCCCTTATCATTTACCTACAAAATAGCAGGTCAGCAACTGGAAGCAGTGAATTCCATAAATTATCTGGGAGTAGGCATCAGGAGTGATTTAAAATGGAATGATCATATAAAGTTGATCGTTTGTAAAGCAGATGCCAGACTGAGATTCATTGGAAGAATCCTAAGAAAATGCAATCCGAAAACAAAGGAAGTAGGTTACAGTACGCTCGTTCGCCCACTGCTTGAATACTGCTCAGCAGTGTGGGATCCGTACCAGATAGGGTTCATAGAAGAGATAGAGAAGATCCAACGGAGAGCAACGCACTTCGTTACAGGATCATTTAATAATCGCGAAAGCATTACGGGGATGATAGATAAACTCTAGTGGAAGTCTCTGCAGGAAAGACGCTCAGTAGCTCGGTACAGGCTTTTGTTGAAGTTTCGAGAACATACCTTCACCGAGGAGTCAAGCAGTATATTGCTCCCTCCTACGTATATCTCGCGAAGAGACCATGAGGGTAACATCAGAGAGATTAGAGCCCACACAGAAGCATACCGACAATCCTTCTTTCCACGAACAATACGAGACTGGAATAAAAGGGAGAACCGATAGAGGTACTCAGGGGACCCTCCGCCACACACCGTCAGGTGGCTTGCGGAGTATGGATGTACATGTAGATGTAGACAGAATCTTGAAAAGAGGATATAGGATGAACATCAACAAAAGGAAAACGAGGACAATGGAATGTAGTCGAATGAAGTCAGGTGATGCTGAGGAAATTAGATTAGGAAATGAGACACCTAAAGTAGTAGATGAGTTTTGCTATTTGGGGAGTAAAATAACTGATGATGGTCGAAGTAGAGATGATATGAAATGCAGACTGGCTATGGAAAGGAACGTGTTTCTGAAGAAGAGAAATTTGTTAACATCGAGTATAGATTGAAGTATCAGGAAGTCTTTCTGAATGTATATGTAAGGAGTGTAGCGATGTATGGAAGTGAAACACGAACGATAAATACACTTCTGGAAATGGAAAAAAGAACACATTGACACCGGTGTGTCAGACCCACCATTCTTGCTCCGGACACTGCGAGAGGGCTGTACAAGCAATGATCACACGCACGGCACAGCGGACACACCAGGAACCGCGGTGTTGGCCGTCGAATGGCGCTAGCTGCGCAGCATTTGTGCACCGCCGCCGTCAGTGTCAGCCAGTTTGCCGTGGCATACGGAGCTCCATCGCAGTCTTTAACACTGGTAGCATGCCGCGACAGCGTGGACGTGAACCGTATGTGCAGTTGACGGACTTTGAGCGAGGGCGTATAGTGGGCATGCGGGAGGCCGGGTGGACGTACCGCCGAATTGCTCAACACGTGGGGCGTGAGGTCTCCACAGTACATCGATGTTGTCGCCAGTGGTCGGCGGAAGGTGCACGTGCCCGTCGACCTGGGACCGGACCGCAGCGGCGCACGGATGCACGCCAAGACCGTAGGATCCTACGCAGTGCCGTAGGGGACCGCACCGCCACTTCCCAGCAAATTAGGGACACTGTTGCTCCTGGGGTATCGGCGAGGACCATTCGCAACCGTCTCCATGAAGCTGGGCTACGGTCCCGCACACCGTTAGGCCGTCTTCCGCTCACACCCCAACATCGTGCAGCCCGCCTCCAGTGGTGTCGCGACAGGTGTGAATGGAGGGACGAATGGAGACGTGTCGTCTTCAGCGATGAGAGTCGCTTCTGCCTTGGTGCCAATGATGGTCGTATGCGTGTTTGGCGCCGTGCAGGTGAGCGCCACAATCAGGACTGCATACGACCGAGGCACACAGGGCCAACACCCGGCATCATGGTGTGGGGAGCGATCTCCTACACTGGCTGTACACCACTGGTGATGGTCGAGGGGACACTGAATAGTGCACGGTACATCCAAACCGTCATCGAACCCATCGTTCTACCATTCCTAGACCGGCAAGGGAACTTGCTGTTCCAACAGGACAATGCACGTCCGCATGTATCCCGTGCCACCCAACGTGCTCTAGAAGGTGTAAGTCAACTACCCTGGCCAGCAAGATCTCCGGATCTGTCCCCCATTGAGCATGTTTGGGACTGGATGAAGCGTCGTCTCACGCGGTCTGCACGTCCAGCACGAACGCTGGTCCAACTGAGGCGCCAGGTGGAAATGGCATGGCAAGCCGTTCCACAGGACTACATCCAGCATCTCTACGATCGTCTCCATGGGAGAATAGCAGCCTGCATTGCTGCGAAAGGTGGATATACACTGTACTAGTGCCGACATTGTGCATGCTCTGTTGCCTGTGTCTATGTGCCTGTGTTCTGTCAGTGTGATCATGTGATGTATCTGACCCCAGGAATGTGTCAATAAAGTTTCCCCTTCCTGGGACAATGTATTCACGGTGTTCTTATTTCAATTTCCAGGAGTGTAGTTTAGACAAGAAGAGAATAGAAGCTTTCGAAATGTGGTACTACAGAAGAATGCTGAAGATTAGTTGGGTAGATCACGTAACAAATAAGGAGGTACTGAATAGGATTGGGGAGAGGAGGAAATGTGGCACAACCTGTCTAAAAGAAGGGACCTGTTGATAGGACACTTTCTGAGGCTTCAAGGGATCACCAGTTTAGTATTGGAGGGAATCGTGGATGGTAAAAATCGTAAAGGTAGATCAAGAGATGAATACACTAAGCAGATTCAAGAGGATGTAGGTTGCAGTAGTTACTCGGAGATGAAGTAGCTTGCACAGGATAGAGTAGCATGGAGAGCTGCATCAAACCAGTCTCTGGACTGAACACAACAACACATATGAAGGAGTATAGCAAGCTTAAGGAAATGTACCCTCGCTTTTTATATAATTCATAATTGCTTCCCGAGTGCAGGAATCAGATGATTCCAAATAAAAAAGTCGTGACTTACAATAACCGCCATCGTGCTCTTTTCAGACTTCCAATTTTTTAGCTGTAGCTCCACTCAACAAGTATTACGAAAATGGTACGTGCTCTTAAATGGGAGCCCATGGAGGGTAGATGAAGTTATTTTCGTGAAATTCAATTGAGAAGGTTTACAGAACACGCATTTGTATCATATTGTAGAAAGATGCTACTGCCGCCAAAAATGCGGTAAATGGCTGTTCTGGAAGCATACATGGCCCATTAAAAAAATTCCAAATGATTTTATGTCTGGTGTATAAGAGACGTGTGCGCAGTAGCGACGATGGCAGCTTGAACTAACAGCTCTCAACAGTCGTTTGGTAGTACCGGTGTTAAGTAGTGAACATAAAGTAAATATAGGAAGGTAAAGTACTGCGTTCTGGTCTTAGGCGGACCAATTGGGGCCTACCGCCCGCCACGTCATCGTCGGCGAATGGCGTCATTGGATGCAATATGGAGGGACATGTGGTCGTCGGAACTCTATCTCGGTCGTTTCTTGTGTTTCTTGACCTTGGAAAAGCTACTAATCAATCGAGTAGATCCTCAGTTGACCTCAGGAGGCTGAGTGCACCCCGTTCCAGTGCTCCAACCAAGGAAAAATCCCTGGCAGTACCGGGAATCGAACCCGTGTCTTCCGCATGGCACTCAGCCACTCTGACTACACAGCTACGCAGGAGTGTACTTGAGGCCGTAGTGTTTCAACGTCGTGTCACTAATAGCTATAAATCAACAGCTCTACATTAAGTGTTCAAGACGGTTTTCAGAGTGTTTTGAAGAAGAGAAAGATATGTGCGAAGTGCGTACCAAGCACACCTTCACTCCCAAACTGAAACAACGATACGCGAACACCTGCCGCGACTTGACTGAAATGCAGATCCGGAAAAAATCACCGATGACGAGACGTGGCATTATCAGTACGAACCTGCCACAAGAAACAAAGAGCAAAAATTCACATGAAGGGTCAACGCTTTGACAACATATCCAACATTAGAACCAATTTGACGAATGAATGTACAACATCCCTAAAGAAAGGAGTTTTCTGACAGTTCATACGGTTGTATGAACGTTCTGTGCTTTGTTCTCAAGTAGAGGGAGACAATGTGGAACACCTTAAACGTAAAACTACCAGCTTAATTTTCTCTATATTTTTTGGTAATCCATTCTCGAAACCTTTTGCACCGAGGGATTAAAGACGGTCGCTTTCCTCTCGTTTAATCTGCAAGTGGTAGAGGAACCTGAATGTCTGTCAGTGGGTGAAGACACTCTCCGCCACTCACCGTATAGTGTCTCGCGGTGTGTGTGTTATAAAAGTGCAAGAGACTTTGGAATTCTAGCGTTAAAACGGAAATACTCTATTTAGTGTTTTAGTCGTCACTGACTTGATTTGCTCAGTGGGATTGATCACAAAAAAATGTTCAAATGTATGTGAAATCTTATGGGACTTAACTGCTAAGGTCATCAGTCCCTAAGCTTACACACTACTTAACCTAAATCATCCTGAGGACAAACACACACACCCGTACCAGAGGGAGGACACGAACCTCCGCCGGGACCAGCCGCACAATCCATGATTGCAGCGCCTGAGACCGCTCGGCTAATCCTGCGCGGCAAATTGATCACGCTTGGTACAACTACACAGCAAAAAGTACGCAAGTCCGGTAAGTACTGAGGAGTCGTAGGCGAGCGAAAATCCAGAGTCAAATGAAACCAGAGCGAGACGTCAAGACGCCAAACCATCCGAAGGACAATCCAAGCAGGAAACAAGTAGTAGCATGTTCACGTCAGAAATACCAGTAGACTTCAGGTGAACTGTGTACTTGCTCTCCACGTGATTGAGACGATCCATAACCAACCATGTATGTCACTGGCAACTCCCAGGCTACGCCAGGTTACACCCAGGTTGAGGTTATGTTACGGCCTGGTTATGCCCGGGCTATACCCAGGTTATGCCCTTCTTGCATCCAGGTTGCAGGCTCAGTGGTCTTAGTAGTGCTGCTGAAAGGAGGAACCTTATGGTTGGTATCGACTCTATCCAGATCACACCCCACGTTGATATCCAGTAGTTACACTACCCATAGATCAATATTGGTCCAGATGGTAATGACAAAGAGTGAGTAGTGCTGTAGGTGACACCGTTAATGGAACCGATGTAGTGAGAGTGCTAACGCCAAACTGTTCCTGGTAGCTGCTGCGTTTTTTTGATGTGGCTCCAGCCATGCGGAGGTGGCGTGCTCCAAGGCTAGCGCTGCCGGCGCCAGCTGGAGACCTGCCCACACGTATCCCCGCGGTTCCTCATTCTCTAGTGACCAGTGATGGTAAAAAAAAGAAAAAAAAAGAAAAAGAAACCCGGACAAGTGCGAGTAGGACTCTTCCTGCCGGCCGGTGTGGCTGAACGGTTCTAGGCGCTGCAGTCTGGAGCCGCGCGACCGCAACGGTCGCAGGTTCGAATCCTGCCTCGGGCATGGATGTGTGTGTGATGTTCTTAGGTTAGTTAGTTACGTAGTTCTAATTTCTAGGGGACTGATAACCTCAGAAGTTAAGTCCTGTAGTGCTCAGGGCCATTTGAACCATTTTTTTACTCTTCCTCCGAGGATTCCATACAAACTTAATTATGTGTGTACATAGTTAACCTATCCCGAGAATCGTGGGTCTCGACTTTTTTTTTCCCCCTGTTATCGATATCAACACAGGCAAGATATCTGTCCGGGAAATTCCAAGACTTTCGAGACTGTATCAGTTCTGAGTTTTAACTGCTATTGTAATTTTTGAATTTATTTTATTAACTTTAGAGGTACATTAAAATGCTTTGCTAATTGGTAAATAAAAATGCTGTTTATATTAACATTCTTTGCTCTCTTTTGCGATTACTGACAAGATTTTATGGAGTTCTCCAGAGAAGGAAACGGTACAGCTGGCCATAGGGCTACTGTTGTTAAGCACATGTCGAGTTGTTCTGTGGAGAACTTCAGTGGATATTTTATGAGACATTGGAACCTCATTCCAAAAAATGGAAGTGCAATGGTGCATCAATTACTAGTGTTATTTTTCTTTCAAACATTACAAAAATGGCTCTGAGCACTATGGGACTCAAAATCTGAGGTCATCAGTCCCCTAGAACTTAGAACTACTTAAACCTAACTAACCTAAGGACATCACACACATCCATGCCCACCGCTCGGACACAGCGGCCGGCAAACATTACAGATGCTGCACCTTTCGTAAGCATAGGCAGAAAGACAGGGAATATTTGCAAGGAGAGAATGGGCAGGCGTGACGCGGAAGTCGGGTTGGCTTACGCCTGTCATCGCTAGATGGTAAAGGGATCGTTTTTCGTAGCGGCAGAAGATTTCACTTCATCATACCTTAGCCATTTAACAAGAAATCTTTGTGAATTACATACGAAAAGCTACCCCGTGAGTCACTCTACCGCTCACTGAAAACCATATCAACATCGCTACAGTAGTTCCTGAAGTTTTTGGTAGATTATGAATGCAATGTCAGTTAGCAGTCGAAAAAAAATTCTTTCTACGTGATACAATAACAATTTAATAATTTTCGGAGCTTTTCCTTTACTTTTACGGTGAAAGTATGCTTCTTGTCAAATTTGATTATTTTAGGTCAACGAGAAGCACGCTACAGGTATCAATGTGTGAGTTTGAAAGTGTGTGTAAAAAAAATGGGTGTATCTGTTTACTATAGTGACTTAAAAACTGAACTTTGTTACGCCGCCAAAGGACCAAGATCTTAGTATGTGATACAAATTTCAACTTGATACCTCTAAACCGTTCCTGAGAAAAATGGGTCTTAACAGTCAGACAAGAGGTAGACAAAGAAGTGATCCTATAAGTGTTCCGTTTTTACCGACTGAGGTATGGAGTCCTAAGAAGAACTAGTGATGACTGGGGGTCACGTTTCTAGATGTTCTAAGGATCCCAAGTTCCACAGTTGAATTTGGTGACAAGTAATGTGTTCCCATTCATTCACGTAAATGATCAACTGCCTACCCGTTTACTCCACAATGACAATCTACATGCATCCTAGGACGCAATGAAATGAGCCAGAATTGACACTGGAGTTCGTATGATAGTACAGGCATTACCATGTTCCTAGGTTCGTTGTGATAGGGAAAGAAACTCATCAGTACTCTGTGTCTCCACTCCTATAACACCTTAACTGATTTGTGGCTGTGCACAGGGGTCGAATGTTGTACATTGCAAGGAATCAGGAAGAGGGATTGGAACATTTGTACGGAGTGACACTTGCACGGATCCCGGGGCTCTTGCCAGGCTAAGAAGTCTTGCAGTTCAGCACAGCTGCTCGTGCGAGCTGCCCGGCGCTGACACCAGAGCAGTGGGCAACTGTGTATCGCTTCAGAGTGACTCATTAACGCGTTTCGTGGCAAATTTATTTTTAAGACTGTTGCATTAATGAGAACTTGGAATGAAATTCAACAAAATGAGAAATGGCAATTAAATTCAATATCTCTTGCAATACTTTGATAATCAAAAGGAAACTGGAGGGGGGGATGAAGGGGGGGGGGGACGACAAGTAAGAAACAAGGTATTTCTTACGACTATTGCAGCGTTTTGACGAATGCTATTTTGGGACGAAATTTAAATAGACAAACTGATACTTTATTACCATTTTATTTAAACGTTAAACGTAAAATTACAGAAAGTCAATGAATATTATTTATTTTACATTTCACTAAAGAGAAAACGTGTGGTACCACTTTTTGAGGAATGGTATTTCGAAGCCAAGCTCTTAATTCTGCCAGTGAGCTTCTGTGGGCCTATTTCGTTCTCTTCATTACGAAAAAAAGCAGCATGTACATGTTAGTCTAAACATCGACATAATAGTAAATGCAGACTTCTCAGGTCACGAAAATTTACATTGAGGAAACAGGAGTCGACGACTCAAATTTTACTATGAAGCTATAATCACCGAAACGTCACACTGCAGTGTGTAAGTTCTAGTGTAGCCGTGTTTCTGCACTGCCAGCATAAGCCGAAAACCAGTGAAAGTGCGCGATCCTCTGGAAGCTGAAAAGCAGTTATCGTAACTTGCAGATCCATTCGATCAGTATTCCTCCACAAAAAAATGTATTTTTGTAGTGAAAATGTTGGGAAAATTATTGAGGTCTTGATTTCTCTGCTTCCCTATGATGAACTTCCTACAGTCGTTTATTTTTATTTTTCCTTTCTTTTCCACATTTGCTTCTGGCTGTTCACCTGCCAAGTGTCCATAATCTTTCGTATGGAAACTACCGTAATGTTGTTGTAAAACGAATTTTTTCGCTGTGTTCAAAGATTTGAAGCAAATTAACAGAACACTAGAGGTATCAAGATAACATCACATACAACTGCATCCTGCACTAGTACATTGATGTTGATGTGTCTGCCTGCTTTGAAGTTCCTTACCCGACCGTTACACCACTTCCATCCTAAAGCTTCAATTATTCTCAAAAGAAATGTAATGACTATTTATCATCTTTGGAGTGTTTACTCTTATATCCCAAAACGATGTGACTGTATTTGAATTACAAGTAAGTCTAAGAAATGTTTGAAATGCTGACTGCATAAGGAGATGTGGCACATAGAGAGATGCCAAAGATAATTTTTCAGTTCTATCTCCATCGAGCAGAACTTGGAATAAACTCAAACTGGGAAGAACAAGTCTGAAGATTTCCAGAAAAACTGAAGAGAAACAAGTGGAAGTCAGTCGTTGGACATCAGTTGCTTTGCCTGTTGACTGTGTAAATATAAATTTAGGGAATACCATGAAGTCCTGTTCAGTACTATCAACAAGGAAACAAGCACTGGCTACTTCAAGAAGACTCTAAGTAGGTTTTCATGCAGAAAATTCAAGAAAAAGGCTACCTTGCTCTTGAAATTACAAGACGAAGCCTCATATAAGCAAGAAGGGAAAACGCGACGGTGACGGTGAATTTTAATGCGTATGTGTCGTTCATTTCTTGGTAAGATGTTAAAACCCTTTTTACGATAAATTCGTTGTCCAAAGCTCACTGCTAACTTTTTTATCGCAAATATTAACCAATCTGAATGAAATTTTTGCAGAAAGTAGTCTTGATGTGTTTGCTTACTTCTGTGGATCTATATTGTCGAAACTGTAATTTGTTTATTTTATCATCACGTGTATGTGCCGATAATTAAAGAAAATTTAATGCTGAAATTTGAAATAAACACTGAAAACAAAATTATTGATATTTCTGACAAAATGAATGCGCAGAACCGTTGAACGTCTTGAGAATGTACCTACAAAATCTGTCATGTGAAAATTGTGCTGTGAGTGATAAAAGTTGGTTTTCAAGAATATCATTAAATTCGTATTAAAAATTCAATACTCGAAAACCAGTGAAGTTATGGACTTCTGAACTTAGATAGTGCTACATCTTTACAAAGTAGTTACTGTTTTAAAATTTGCGTGCTACCGACAAAGTAGAAGAAAATTTAAATTTTTGTGTGTAAGAACCCCTTTAGCACCTGCGCCGTATATACTGCATGTTCGCATCTAAGGCTACCCCAAGTGTAAGTATGGTCATTCCTCTAAAGGCAGCACATTGTTTGCGCTTCTCCTTCGCTACCTATCGGCCTTGTTGCACTACGTAACGACCCCTGACCGTCCCATCCCACCTCGAGCAGTCACAACACAGGCAGCGAGCGAGGGTAACGGCTCCTCTTCCCCTAGTCGCATCCTCAACGGGCCCGGTGCAGTCTACGACATGTGTTACTAGAAATTAGTCGTTACATGTATTGAAAGGTTGCAAAACTGCGATCAGTCGCTTTTTTACGATAATTTATTTTGTCTTTGCTCTTTCATGCTGGTTCTCTCATTTTATAACGGAGGGAGAAAGTATGGATTTCATTGCACGTCATTTGCCTGCGTTTCCACTGCAAAGATCTTGTACTTAGTGTCCGCCCACACAGATTTTGATTCTAAGAACCTCTTAAGAAGAATGCTGCGATTGTTTCCTAGAAGAAGCTTGGTCTTTGCGATAATATTGTGAGTCTTTATTACAAAATACTTTACAAATTTCAAGAGACATTTAGCTGACTTTTTGTCGTTTCCAGGGAACACCACGAGAAGTAGCCTACTGTCGTCCCCCATTAAATTTATTTACAATGTTCACAAGATTGCCAATTATTACATTAAACTACTTTTCAATGTTTACAAATGTTTCAGTTTTTCTGACGTTTTCTTCGTCATCGTAATTTCTGTGAGTAGGCCACACAAATCAGAAATGATTTTAAGTTCCCATTAGTTTGAAGTTTCTTTAAACCTTTGGTATCCTTTCGTCAGTCTTCATTGCTGAAGTGTTTTCTTCTGTTCCCATCACGGTTTAAAATTAGTCGGTGAAAGTGATGGCCGTAGTGCTCTGCATCTTCTCAAAGATTATGCACTTAAGAGTAAACATTCAGACGAACTTTTTATATTAATGTGTTAATTCTTTGGTTCCATACTTCTGAGACGTTATTAGCGCGATGGTGCCTTCCATTGCAACTCCACATCTCTCTTGGTATATGTTCGTTATTTACCCACTGGGTCACAAAATAGTCATAAAAGTCCTGAAGCTTTTCGCTTTCAGGCGTGCTCTCCTGAATACACAATCAACCATCATCCAACATTTCCTAGGGAAGAGCTAGAGCAGAACACATTCTTATGTGGCGGCGTATTTCCTCGTTCTCCTTGTAGGCTGGAACGAGGCAACAACACTGAACTTGTTTCCGCAAACATAGATTAAACTGATAACTTCAACCAGTAATTTCTATTCTTGGAAACAAACTATTAGCTGCTTGGACGATGGCAATTTCGGAGTCATCATCAGAGATGCAGTGTTCCATCCAGGCATGTTAGATTTAATAGCTTTAAAAACGTTGACAAACTGCCTATTGGCTTCTGTCTCGGGTTCTTCGGCCGACGTTCATCTAATGATTTTTCTGACGTTTCGCCAGCACGAGTGGCTGGCATTGTCAAAGCTTCACCCTCCATTGCCGGTGGTGAACTGGAGCCGAGCTCGCGGCCACAGACTATATGTACCTGGTGCGCCAACGTCCGAGGGCTTCTCCGTGGTCATTTCCGGTGCGGTTCTCCTCTTGCTACCTGCGACGGTCGTTCGCTGCAGTACGGGAAGCCAGGATCCGTTGACCTTAAGGATTTCCTCTTTCTTGTTCAAACTGTTTGCGTGTTTTTGTATTTCTACGGCTTCTCTGAACAAGCGCGTGTGATAGTGCTTCTCTACAGCCAGAACTTCCGTGTCGGCGAATTTTATTACGTGGTCGGTCTCATTGAGTGCGTACTCTGCCACGGCCGATTTCTCCACCTGCCCCAACCTACAATGTCGCTTATGCTCGTTGATCCTGGTGTTGATGGATCGTCCAGTAATTCCGACATAAGCTTTTCCGCATGTGCATGGTATACGGTATAGTCCCGACATTGCAAGTGGGTCTCTTTTCTCCTTCGCCGATCTAAGACACTCTTTGATCTTCCTTGTCGGTTTGAAAATCGTCTTTACGCCATGTTTGTGCAATATACGGCCGATTCTGTCCGTCGCTCTGGGAATGTATGGCAGAAAGGCCGTACCCGACATTTCTTTTTCTGGTTCCTTACTTCCCCGAGTGTTTGGCTCTGTTACACTTCTAATATAATTTTTGGAGTACCCATTTCTCCTCAGGACAATTTCCAGGTGTTGCATTTCTCGTTTGAGGTGTTGCGCCTTACATATTCGTCCTGCTCTCGTTACGAGCGTACTAATCATGCTTCTTTTCTGGTTCGGGTGGTTTGACAGTTTGTGCAGGTATCGGTCCGTGTGTGTCGGTTTTCGATACACGCTGTGTCCCAGGTTTTCGCCGTCCTTTGTGACCAGCACATCTAGAAATGGCAGTTTCTTGTCCTTTTCTACTTCCATGGTAAATGTTATGTTGGCATGGAGGCTGTTCAAGTGTCTTAGGAAGTCACAGAGCTGTTCTTCACCATGGCTCCACCATGGTTCTGGAAGAGGATAGAGGACGACGGTATGCATAGCACATGTAGCCCACTGGGTAACTCAGTTTCAAAGGGTGATTTGGTTAGTTCTGCTTTGGTCTCCAGTGAATCCAGCCAATCTGATAAAAAAAAAAACTGATAAAGATCCTTCAGAAAATGTTCCTGTTACGTATAATGTGAGACATGAAAAACATAGCAGACTTCTACGAACTGGAAGGTTAGACTCCAGCACTTGTTCAGAGCTAAAACCGTGTGTAAAAGTCAAAAGAATTCCTAATCTTGCTGAATATCAGATAGTACCTACAATTAAAATTGGTATATTTAACAGGCGGCTCGTACGGTAGCGTTCTTGCTTCCCGCGCCCGGGTTCCCGGGTTCGATTCCCGGCGGGGTCAGGGATTTTCTCTGCCTCGTGATGACTGGGTGTTGTGTGACGTCCTTAGGTTAGTTAGGTTTAAGTAGTTCTAAGTTCTAGGGGACTGATGACCATAGATGTTAAGTCCCATAGTGTTCAGAGCCATTTGAACAATTTGAACAGGCGGCTACGCAGTGCCTCTTCCTCATCGTTAACATATACTCCTGTTACAAAAATGGATTTTGTAGACGACAGTATCAAAGATGATACTGTTAATAACAGAAGATCGTGCCGGAAAAGGAGACCAAAATTTTCAGATAGTTGGGACATTTGGTTGACTCCTAATCGTAGATGATTTGGGAAACACGTAATTTCCATTTTCTGTTCATATCTTATTAAATTGTATAAGAGCTGTGTGTTGGAGACTGTACTGCAGCGAACGACCGTCGCAGGTAGCAAGAGGAGAACCGCACCGGAAATGACCGCGGAGAAGCCCTCGGGCGTTGGCGCGCCAGGTACATATAGTCTGCGCCCGCGAGCTCGGCTCCAGTTCATTGCCGGCAATGGAGGGTGAAACTTTGACAATGCCAGCCACTCGTGCTGGCGAAACGTCAGAAAAATCATTAGATGAACGTCGGCCGAAGAACCCGAGACAGAAGCCAATAGACAGTTTGTCAACAAGTGGCCACGAAAGCCTTAACAATTTTGTATTTAAAAACGTTCATATGTTTCTCGCTTTTTATTTGGCAACATAGTGTAAACAACTAGAAAGTTGTTAGTTTTCTCCCAAGAACTATTAAGGGTCAGGGAGGAGTATAAACAACTGTCCAAACTGCTTGCTCGAACTCTTGAACCTAGTTTGATAAATACGCTTTTCCCTTTTAGCTGGCAAACAACAGTATTCTGTAATTCGGTGCCTGTTATTATCTGTAAGTAAAAAACTGCTACCATCATTCATCAGCAAATTATTTTCTTGGTGAAATAATCCTCCAGAATCGGTGAGATATTGCGTAGTGGCCATATATTTTCGCCAAACACGGTGTAACGTTTGTTTCGTACTTCTGTCTGATGGTAACGATGTTACCAAGTCGTTGACGCGATTGAAGAACTGCCCTACTTCTTCAACATAAAATGATGCAACTGTAGCGTCTCTTTCTTTTACCCGCTCCTTTGCGCTGACAAAATGTTTTCGCACTTCATTTGCTGCTTCGTCTGGAATAAAAACGTGGGTACTTTCTCCTAAAACTGTTTTATTTTTTGTGGATAGTCTTCCTTTGCATTTATTATTTGTAAAGTTTGCACAACGCCAGTAAGTCACTTCTTCTTTGTTTGTATAGTCCACTATATTCTGGTGCCCGTCGTAAGTCGGTAAAGGCTTCCCTTTGGTGGTCTCTGTGAACTCTATTATCTCAGCACTGATACACGGAACACTACTTGTCAGTCAGAGGTCCATTGCAGCACTGAACTCTGGAAGAAAGCCACGCACACTACGAACTGGTCCCGTGATAGGGAACTTTGCAAAGGAAATGGGCTTTGGCCTCTCGCAAAAAATTTATCAGGTAGCTGCGGGCACGGCGTTCTACCCTACTTTTAGAACACCATTTCCACTACTGCAGAGTCCTGGGCTCCGTGCAATGTCAACACATTTCCTCTCCGTACAAGTGTGTCTCCGTGCAGGTGTCACAACTCTCTAACAAACGCTTAGCTGGGAGATGCTGTCATCACTTTATACGTCTGGGTTATGAATGTCCTGACCAGACGACATGAATGTGTGCAGCAATCACAGGTGATGGAGAATCCAGCACTGAGGAGAAGACACCGGGTACCATCTCATATCCAACAAATGTCAGAAACAGACACGGCTCCAACCTATCTTCGATTAAGCGAGTATTTGTTCCACAAACCCGAGAATTAAATCAAGAATCTCTACGGATGAGTACTTTCCCCTCCTGGAGAGCAGCTTCTAGAGGATTGTGGAATGTGAGGTAGGGTCCTGAGTGCCAGAGCGCTGCAGGGAAAACACTCCATAATAAGAGACGCATCGGCGACGCCGGCCAGCAACATCAGCTGCAAGACACACGTCCGATGCATCGCCTGACTTCCACAGCTTGTAGGAGCCTTGGTTGTGTATCACGGAACACTTCAGTGCAAAATTCTCAAAACAATGACTGACTTCGTGGACACACTATTTGTAAATACGGTCAGGCCTCAACATGGTAATAGTCCTGATTATTTCTTCTCTCTGAAGGGAAAATATGTGTAGAAGATCCTAACCATCGTGTAACGTTTCCTTTATCTGTCTAACATTTTTCTTTTTGTCATTCATCAGTTGATATACTCAACAAAAGAAACAGTTATGGTCTTTCATGATTAATAAATGAGTTGATATCGGTTGTTGTTCCTGTAAGTGACTGCCACGTCAGTCTAGTCCATCAAAACTAAATAAATAACAGCCATATATAAACGTTCGGTTCAGTGTCTTACTGACCTTATCTGTACACATTATTATCTCATATTGGTACTACCTGATTCGGATACCATGCACATTCCAGTTTAGCCCAAAAAATTTATTTGCCGGTGTACTACTGTACTCACTGTCCTATCAGTCAACCATAGCATGCCATTTAACTCAAGATTTTTTCTGTTTCCATGTTAGTCAGCATAGGAGCTTTGAACAACTGGTTCAAATTGAAATTTGTAAGTGCAGCAGTCGAAGACTATAACGTTTTCAGTTTTGAGTTCAGTAACTTATTTCTTCTTCCTGTTGTTAGAACTGAGAAGTTTTACAGTATGACGGGTATGAAATCAATATTTCCACAATAGTTTCCACTTACAGGCGTCAAAGTTTGAAACGCTCGAGGAACCGTCAAAAATGTTGGTATTTGTTAATACTCACCATAAATATGGTTCGTTCCTTTGGTTCAAATGGCTCTAAGCACTATGGGACTTAACTCCTGAGGTCATCAGTCCCCTAGACTTAGAACTACTTAAACCTAACTAACCTAAGGACATCACACACATCCATGCCCGAGGCAGGATTCGAACATGCGACCTAGCGGAAGAGCGGTTCCGGACTGGAGCGCCTAGAACCACTCCGTCGCAGCAGGCTGCTACGGTTCGTTCCTGAAGAGTCGCTGAAGATGCAGGTTGCTCGTTGAAAATTTTACGCCCTTAGTAGTTTGCTCCATGGTGTCAGCCAACAAATCAACAAAGCAATTACAAACCGAGTTTGAGTTCACATATAACTGAATTTACTTTCGCTGGTGAATAAGCGGTACTAAATAAGAACTTTCAGCAGCTACAAAAACAATGATGTATATTTTTAGTTTACAGTATTTGTGGGTATTAAAGTATTATGTTCGCATCGTCCTTTTCGTTAGGCATCTGTCGCAGATGGCTTATTTCCTGAGAAAGAGAAGAAAATAAAACACTATGGACCGAACAAGTGCGCCGATACGATAGTTTGTGGGTGGAGGGGGTTGGGCACAACTTGGGGTATGCAGCGTTGTTAATATTTTTGAAGGTGATTGGTGACTTGTAAGTAGCCATGAATATATTCCGTCCTTTTCCTGAGAGCTGGGAGGGGGGGGGGTTAGGGGGGGGGCGACCCCGTTGTCGCCGGGTGTGGGCACCCATGAGATAAACTAAACAACTCTCACGTGTGGACTACACATACTATTCTATTTTGTATGGTAGTACGTTATTTCCTCCAAGCGACTGGGAAAGCACAAGGAAAACGTTACATGCTGAAGGAAGTACCTATCACGTGACTGGTTATACAGAAACTACGTTAGTTTGTATAAAAATCTGAAATTCTAAACTTGGATTATACGAAATATATCAACGCATCTTTCTATCTGATGGATAAGCGACCTTTCCTCCAAACTGCGCAGTACAGGGCGTAGACATACAGGGTTCTCCTTAACTCTGTTTAATGTCAGCACCCGAAAGACTGTCTCTCGAAGGCAGAGCAACCAAATTTTATACTCGCAACGGCAGTGTCTTCCCTCGGAACGAGAGTTCTCCCCTTCTAGAGCGAGTGGCCGTTTCAACTTCCGAAAGACGGCTGTAGTGAATTCGGTTCCACTAAACTTTATTGAGACTGTTTCGTTGAAATCATACAGACATCAGTCGTACGGTGTAATACCTGAAAATGTTGGATGAACCTAAGAGAAAGAGAACAAGGGAAAGAGAAGAAAAAAATCTCCTGACAGCGTGTAGCGCCTATAGAAACGTCAATGCAGTCTACAGTAGTAAGATGCTTTTTTCATGTGATTATAACATATCAGGTACTCTGCACAGTGTCGGAGTGAAAAAATGAGAAAAGGCTGGTGTTTGACAGAGTCACCAAGCATATTTCCCATTTTTGTCTTATAAATTAAGTCGCAAACTGTAGTGCTTCGAGAATTTCGGGGTAAATTCTGGAAACACTTGGCTCTCCACCGTCTCGAACACCCGATATTTTAATGGCGAGGGTGAGAGAGCCTTTTTACTGCGCCGCACATGTCTGTGTGTGCAGGAAGGGCAGCTGTCACGAGGAGCCAGGAGCTGCGTAAGACGAGCGGCCCCGGCAAGTGGTTACCAGCAGCGCCTTAGAAGTTATACCAAAAAGTCAAAGAGTCTTTGGATAATGTTCCGTGGTTTGTGGTGTCATGAGGATTGTTACAGAGACAGATGAAGCGTGTGTTATATAGACAGTCTTACATCATGTCTTGGCTCTGCATGAGTCAGAACGCATGTAATTCTATGCGTGTTTAATCGATTCTGACATTGATCTAAGAACCAGTGGGCTTGCTGGAGTTTGTACAGAATAATCGTTACTACGGGATAAGAGTTTGTAAGTAGGCTGTTTAGGTTTTTTTATTGGTAACGCCACGTAGCGCAGTCTGTGTCTGGTTTGCATTGTTGAAAAGTTCTCTATTGTAGTGGGCAGTTAGATGTGAACAGCGCGTAGCGTTGCGCAGTTGGAGGTGAGCCGCCAGCAGTGGTGGATGTGGGGAGTGAGATGGCGGAGTTTTGGACAGAGACAGTAAATTTGTAAGACTGGATGCCATGAACTGATATATATATATATATATATATATATATATATATATATATATATAATGACTTTTGAACACTATTAAGGTAAATACATTGTTTGTTCTCTATCAAAATCTTTTTGTGAGGTAAGTGATTCATGAAAGGTGTAGGTTATTGTTAGTCAGGGCCATCCTTTTGTAGGGATTATTAAAAGTCAGATTGCATTGCGCTAAAAATATTGTGTGTCAGTTTAGTGATGATCAGAATAAGTAAAGAGAGAAATGTCTGAGTACGTTCAGTTTTGCTCAGCTGTTTGAGAAGCAAATAATATAAGAGGTTTGTCAGCACAGAAAATCATTAAGTTTTCTAAGGAGACGTTTCAAGTTGAAAATATATTGTCGTTGAAATCACAAGAGTCTACGAGTACATGATTTATTTCAAGAATAGAGAGTTCGTTAATATTATTCCCTTTAACCTGATACTGTCTTCAGAGAAGAATTAAACGGTGTGAGGGACGTAGCTGATGACCCAAAGAAGAGGATGGGCTGCACGCACAATGTGTAAGTCAACTGGAATAGGCGCGTGAGTCGTGCAACCCAACACCGCACTGTCTCTTGTCGTCCGAGAAAGCTTTAGAAAACAATGAACATGTCACAGGAACTATCTAGAGATTCAGCTAACGTCACTGCACTTGCAATCAATTGCGATTGATAATCTGCATCTCCTTCTATATCTACATTATTGCTATACATTTCACAATTAAGTGCCTGGCAGTGGGTTCATCGAGCCGCCTTCAAGCTGTTCCTCTACATTTTCAGTCACGAACAGCGCACGGGAAAAACGAACACTTAAATCTTTCCGTGCATTATTTCATTACAATAATCGCTCATCTCCATGTGGGTGGGCACCAACAAAACATTTTCACCCTCTGAGGAGAAAGTTGGTAATTGAAATTTCGTGAGAAGGTCTTGCCTTAACAAAAAACGCCTTTTTTTATAACGTACCCATCCCCTTGGCGTATCATATCTGTTGCTCTCCCTCCCCTATTTCACAAATATGCAAAACGAGCTGCCCTTCTTTGGACTTTTTCAATGTTCTCCGTCAATTTTACCTGATTCGAATCTCACACCGCAGAGTAATACCCCAGAAGAGGGCGGACAACCGTAATGTAAGTAGTCTCTCTAGTAAACCTGTTACGTTTTCTAATTGCTCTGCCTTTAAAATGCAGTCTTTGGTTTCATTTTCCCACAACATTATCTATTTCATCTTTCTGCTTTAAGTTATTCGTAATCATAATTCCCAAGTATTTAGTTGAATTTACAGCCTTTAGGTTTGTTTGATTTATCGTGTAACCGAAATTTAGCGGATACCTCTTAGGAATGATGTGGATAACTTCACACTTCTCATTATTTAGGGTCAACTGCCAATTTTCGGACCATACAGTTATCTTGTCTAAATCACTCTGCAGCTGGTTTTCATCATGTGATGACAAGGAGGGAAATGACAGCATCATCGAAAAAGAATCTAAGATAGATGGTCAGATTACCTTCTTTGTCGTTTATGTAGACCAGGAACAACAGACGGCTTATATCACTTTCCTGAGGAATGCCAGATGTTACTTCTCTTTTACACGATGACTTTCCGTCAGTTATTACGAACTGTGACATTTCTGAGAGGAAATCACGTATTCAGTCACACAGTTTGGATGGTTGCAAGCTGTCTGGCTTGCCTCCTTCCATTTATACTAAAGCCCTTGTAATGACTGATAATAGACAGGACAGTTTAGTTGTATATACTTAAAGTCTCCTTACGTTCATTTATTACGGGTAAATGTATTTTATAAAACTGCAATGGTCGTCTGTAAAGGGGCTAATAGTTACAGTCTGTGAGAACACGGAAGACGTACAACCCGCACACTGCTCTGAATAGGGCGAGAGTGTCGAGGGCACTGAAAGCTTTGTGCTGGCTTGCACTTGTCAAGTGGCCACCGATGGAAGTTCGCGGAACCTAGCGGTCCTTTTCATTAAGTCGGGTTTAGCGGCTGGTGGCACGACTCGATTCTGGAGATGGCCGAAGGCAGCAGTTTCAAGTATCTGCTGGGATATCACAATTTATGGAGGAAAAGTGCAAGTGTTGAAATGTGGTCTGGCGTCGGAAAATTGAAGATTGTTAAACTAAGCTCTGATTCGCCCA
This sequence comes from Schistocerca piceifrons, assembly GCF_021461385.2. Taxonomy (NCBI): domain Eukaryota; kingdom Metazoa; phylum Arthropoda; class Insecta; order Orthoptera; family Acrididae; genus Schistocerca; species Schistocerca piceifrons. The sequence goes on along the minus strand of NC_060139.1, from coordinate 46,264,495 downwards.
TCACCGGATGACGACAGACAGGAATTCCTGGGACAAACTGGCGAAGAAGATGTGCACTGATTGGCCCGTGTCTGACGATATTCCGGAACGGGGATTTGTTAAACTGCTTATTGAAAAGCTACTGGAGGAAAAGAGTAACATTTTTCTTGACTGGCATTTGCAGCCAGGTTGGCGCAAACTGCCGAATTTGGTGCAGATGGAAGAAATAAAGGCCGCGCGGGATTAGCCGGGCAATCTGAGGCGCTGCAGTCATGGACTGTGCTGCTGATCCCGGCGGAGGTTCCGAAGTGGCCGTGCGGTTAAAGGCGCTGCAGTCTGGAACCGCAAGACCGCTACGGTCGCAGGTTGGAATCCTGCCTCGGGCATGGATATTTGTGATGTCCTTAGGTTAGTTAGGTTTAACTAGTTCTAAGTTCTAGGGGACTAATGACCTCAGCAGTTGAGTCCCATAGTGCTCAGAGCCATTTCGACCATTTTCGAACCGGCGGAGGTTCGAGTCCTTCCTCGGGCATGGGTGTGTGTGTTTGTCCTTAGGATGATTTAGGTTAAGTTGTGTGTAAGCTTAGGGACTGACGACCTTAGCAGTTAAGTCCCATAAGATTTCACACACATTTGAACATTTTTTGAAGAAATAAGGACACTCTTGGTTCGATTGCGGATGGAGACAGGTTGCTGGCTCAAGGCATCGTGGTGCTTGCAGATGTCCGGGTCCTGACGAGCGAGATCATCATTCTCCATTACGACCATGGTCTCCGACTTGCCGCCACAACATATTGGTGAGAGTGTACAACAGCATGTATCGATAGTTGGGGGCTGATGCGTATATAGGAGCGTACCGTGGCTACAGCTCCGCTAAATCCGGTTGATGCATTTGTATAGTTTGATATGGTATACAATCGATCACTGGAGTTTCTAAATTAATCGTTGGGTTGCATTGGATTAACGATTAAATTTGTAATTAGGATACAGCAGCCATCCCTCCGTTTACCTGTCTTCTCAGCTTTCGTCCGCAGTTAACTTTGTTTTTCCTAGAATGTTGATACCAATACTTTGCAATTGTTCAGTATAAGAAATAATTGCTTTATGTTTCATTAGCGTTTTTATTTGAAGGAGCACAGATTTATTCCATTGGCTGAACAGATTGATAAACAGTAAGAATAATGCAATTTACACCTTATGGTTCTGTGTTAGGGCACTGCAAGACAGCGATTCCGTTGCGTAATTTTCAGTTAACATGGTGTCTTAAGAAGAGCGTGACGGAGCCTGGGTAAGTCCACTACTCTGACATGTTTCACAGTCTCACATACTGCGGGACATTGCATGATTTGGCGAATCCTGCTCAGTTTTCGGTCCTTGGGAGAATCTGTGTGCACACTAAATTTTCCTTTTATAATACATCATGTAGTTAATAAGTAGATCAAGTGTACAGTTGATTTTGTTATTATCTGTTTTGCGACCAACTGCGGCAAACAGTTTTAGAGCCGTGTTAGTATTAGATTTGTCTTAATTTGCCTTCGCCTATTTTTCATTTATTTGTGTCTGCTATGTATTCTGGTTCCGTGGGATCTGCACCACGTCTCTATGTCATTTGGAGCCGTTTTTAACAGCGTTGTGATTTGGGAGAATATTGTGATCGTTCTCTCTTATTTATGGTGTCTAGGTACCTTTAAAGTTATCAGTTGCTGGACAAATCTGTTGTGTCATGCAGCGAATATTGTACAATACTGGCCATAAAAATTGCTACACCAAGAAGAACTGCAGATGATAAACGAGTATTAATGCGACAAATATATTATACTAGAACCGACATGTGATTACATTTTCGCCCAATTTGGGTGCATAGATCCTGAGAAATCAGTACCCACAACACCCAGCTCAAGCCGTAACAGCGGCCTTGGTACGCCTGGGCATTGAGTCAAACAGAGCTTGGATGGCCTGTACAGCTACAGCTCCCCAGGCAGCTTCAACACGATACCACAGTTCTTCAAGAGTAGTGACTGGCGTATTGTGACGAGCCAGTTGCTCGGCCACCATTGACCAGACGTTTTCAGTTGGTGAGAGATCTGGAGAATGTGCTGGCCAGGGCAGCAGTCGAACATTTTCTGTATCCAGAAAGGCCCATACAGGACCTGCAATATGCGGTCGTGCATTATCCTGCTGAAATGTAGGGTTTCGCATGGATCTAATGAAGTGTAGAGCCACATCTGAAATGTAGCGTCCACTGTTCAAAGTGCCGTCAATGCGAACAAGAGGTGACCGAGACGTGGAACCAATGGCACCCCATACCATCACGCCGGGTGATACTCCAGTATGGCGATGACGTATACACGCTTCCAATGTGCGTTCACCACGATGTCGCCAAAAACGGATGTGACCATCATGATGATGTAAACAGAAGGGGGATTCATCCGAAAAAATGACGTTTTGCCATTCATGCACCTAGGTTCGTCGTTGAGTACACCATCGAAAGGCACCCCTGTGTGTGATGCAGCGCCAAGGATAACCGCAGCCATGGTCTCCGAGTTGATAGTCCATACTACTGCAAACGTCGTCGAACTGTTGGTGCAGATGGTTGTTGTGTTGCAAACGTCCCCATCTGTTGACTCAGGGATCGAGACGTGTTTGCACGATCCGCTACAGCCATGCGGATAAGATGCCTGTCATCTCGTCTGCTAGTGATACGTGGCCGTTGGGATCCAGCACGGCGTTCCGTATTACCCTCCTGAACCCACCGACTCCGTATTCTCCTAACATCATTGGATCTCGGCCAACGTGAGCAGCAATGTCGCGATACGATAAACCGCAATCGTGATAGGCTACAATCCGACCTTTATCAAAGTCGGCAACTTGATGGTACGCATTTCTCCTCCTCACACGAGGCATCACAAGAACGTGTCACCAGGCAACGCCGGTCAACTGTTGTTTGTGGATGAGAAATCGGTTGGAAAATTTCCTCATGTCAGCACGTTGTAGGTGTCGCCACCGGCGCCAAACTTGTGTGAATGCTCTGAAAAGCCAATCATTTGCATATCACAGCATCTTCTTCCTGTCGGTTAAATTTCGCGCCTGTAGCAGGCCATCTTCGTGGTGTAGTAGTTTTAATGGCCAGTAGTGTAATAATATATATTAGTATTCAGTGTGTATGATCACATGTACTGAGGTCTGGGGACTGAAAGCTTAGGTAGAAGTAGAGACAACGGCTTATATGTAGTACAATAAGACAGACACGAAGCGTGTAAGCACGGGTGCATGGAGATGCAGACCTTAGCGTGGAGGATTTAGTCATGGGGGAGGGGTCAGAATAGGTAGACGTTTGCAGAGAAGATGTGGACCAACCTCCATTTCGATGTTATTGCTCATGAGCTTTCAGCATTTCCGTCTCAGTGCAGACGAGTTAACGCCATAGATAATTGCCTGACTGAGTGAGACTCGAGGCACTGAGAGGACAGTGGCCAGAAGATAGTCCTGATGTCTATGCCGACTGGCGCGACTGATCTAGGTAGATGCGCAATTTCTGCTGCTGCCCGTGATAACGCTCGTCCAGGATGTGCCCACGGCTATCCGGCCCTTTGCGGCTAATGCAACAGTAGTGGAAACTACGGGCCTCACTCTAACGCCAAATTCAGCGGTACACAGCCCTCTGACTCAACACACTGTGAAAAGCCACACCGACCTAAGTTTCTATTGTCCGATCAAAATGGTCCCACAGATTCTCGATGGCGTTCAGATTCGTGGAGTTTGTTGGCCAGGGGAGTACAGTACACCCATCCTAGCGTTTTTCGAAGGACGCACGTACAATGCGAGCTTTGTGACACGTTGCGCTGTCCTGTTGGTAGATGCCGACCAGTCGAGCAAAAACAAAATTCACGTACGTGTGGTCATGGTTCAAATGGTTCAAATGGCTCTGAGCACTAAGGGATTTAACTTCTGAGGTCATCAGTCCCCTAGATCTTAGAACTACTTAAACCTAACTATCCTAAGGACATCACACACATCCATGACCGAGGGAGGATTCGAACCTGCGACCGTAGCGGTCGCGCGGTTCCAGACTGTAGCGCCTAGAACCGCTCAGCCACTCCGGCCGGCTGTCGACATGATCCCCAAGGATAGGTGCGTACTTGTGTTGATATGTTGTGCCTTCCAGAACCATAACGTTCCCTCCTCCGGCCTCGACCCTTCCGACGATTGTTGGAATGTCTTTGTTTTCAGTCGTTTCATTCTGTACACGGCCAGGGACATCTGTCTGATGCGGCGAGCAAAGTGATTCATCTGAAAAGGCCCTCTGTTGTCACTAAGTGGATTACCTGTTGTGGTAACGGCGTGCAGACTCCAGCATTCGTCGCCTATGAACAGCAGTCAGCATGGGCGCATGAATGTGGCGCCTGCTGTGGAGGACCATACGCAACAACCTTTGCTGAACGGTTGTTGACGATATACTGTTGATAGCCTCGTGGTTCATCTGTGTGGCTAGTTCCTCAAAAGTTGCACTGCTGTTCACCTGCACGTATCTCCGCAACTTTGGTTCACCCCCGTGATGTATGGTACGTGGAGCATCACTCTTGCAACGCTGCCCGTTTCAGATAGTGCAATTTTGTCATGCACAGTTTACGGCGTGCGAACAGTTTACAGACTTCGCCGTTTTGGAAATGCTTCCATCCTAGGCCCGAAAGCCAATGATCATGCTCTTTCGGACATCAGATAAATCAAGCTGCATTACGACAATGACTGCACTGTTTCCATCATCCACCACTCCCCACTGGCAACGGCCTTGCCGCAGTGGATACACCGGTTCCCGTGAGATCACCGAAGTTAAGTGCTGTCGGGCGTGGTCGGCACTTGGTGGGTGACCATCCAGGCCGCCATGCGCTGTTGCCATTTTTCGGGGTGCACTCAGCCACGAGATGCCAATTGAGGAGCTACTCGACCGAATAGTAGCGGCTTCGGTCAAGAGTACCATCATAACGACCAGGAGAGCGGTGTGCTGACCCCACGCCCCTCCTATCCGCATCCTCCACTGAGGATGACATGGCGGTCGGATGTTCCCGGTAGGCCACTCGTGGCCTGAAGACGGAGTGCTTTTTTTTCTTACCACCCCCCACTCTCCCGGTCTCTTATACTTTATATACCTTCCCTTCACATACCATACTTTATACATCCTCCACTCCTATTGCTGCCACTTGCTGTCTGTTTTAATGTTTCTGTATTTACTAACTATTCATAAACTAATAAAGTTTTAAGGATTTCTGTTATATGGACTGTGTAATACTACAAAGGCTGTGTAACTCCATGAATGCGTAAGTGTCCTTCATCAAGAAAGAATTTAACTAGCCAGTTGTGAAAGTATTTCTACATTACTTGAATTTTTCACAGTCCCCGTAATCCGAAAGAGAATTGTGGTGGACCGTTGCAGCTCTCGTCTCTTTCCGCGCCGCTGATACTGCTAGAAACAGTCGCTCTCTGAAACATTCTATGTTTATACAGCTTCGCTAGAAACAGACGTGACTATGGGGTGGATGCAGCAGAACACTCCGATGATTCTTGAATGCAGGCGTCAGTTTGGGGGAAAGTCGATGATAAAGTTATAAAGCTTTCGAAGAAGGGAGACTTTTTCCGATGGACTGGACCGTGCCCAGGCTCGAACCGGCACTCATTCATCAAGGGAGATGACTAGGTGCGTACACGTGAACACCTACGTGTTCCAGTGACATTCGTTGCAAATGAAAAATAGTTCACCTTTGCACAAAGTTTACTTATTTAATCTTTTTGTAGCCTTTACCAACACTGAATCGCATTTAAGCTGACTTTTATACGCGTTTGCGCTTAAACAAGCTGTCTTTAAAAGATGTCACAGTGGCGGCTCTTAAACAATAGGAAAATTTCCGTTCACTCCTTGGTGTCTATTCTCGCCCCACTAGCTGAAGACAAATGTTATAATCTGCGTTACACATCTGTTTCTCATTCCAATAACGTCTCGAAATACTTCACAGAGAGCTTCTTTCTCACAGTTGATAATGTTTCTCTAACAGTTACACTATTGTCATAACCACTGTCCGTGCACTCAGCGCTTAATTCGTTTACGTACATTCTTACAATAAATATTTATAAAACTGACGCAATATTATTTCATGACAATTGCACTTCTCACTGTCGACATACAGATGTGTTATTAGATTGTCCCTTATGGAAACGATATTTTTTTAATGAAACACATTTCACTGACGTTCCGGAATATTTAGAGACAAGCGTCTTTCAGTTTACTTTACTATAATTCTTAAGATCATAACAGCAGAAAAAAAGTATTCTCGCAGAAGTAGCATATAATAACAAGCTACCACTTATTCAAAGTTAACTGTACTAGTTTAGCTGACAGTCGAAAAACTTGCTTGCTACGGCGTATATACTCCCACGTCTCCCTATTCAGGCAATTCTCGATGGAAAACCTTGGAAAACCCCGAGAAAGACCTGCCAACCTCGTACTTCTCTATGTCGTAATTTAGTTAAATTTTATGAAAAAATAAAACGTAACTATACAGACTACTGCATCTCGGATGAACCTACATGGGTTTCTCAGTTGAGTAACTTTGGTGTTACAGGTGCTAAATAAAATATTAAATCACAATCATGTATTTTTTTCCCACTGAGGTTCAGCTTGAGCAGTTGTTTATCTGTTGTTTCGCTGTTAGAAGTTGTCGGTGACTATAGTTTTCACTTAACGAAATTGGTACTCAGAGTTCGGAGATGAAGTTGACGTCGGCGAGATATCAAGTAGGGCCGGAAGGGAAGGTAAGGTTCCGGAAGGTCTGGAAGATGGTAGAAGGGGAATTCTTCTTGATAAAGAAGCAAGTGGACAGAACAAGAACTGGGGTTGATCATCAGGAGATTGATAGCACCATTACATTCGGCACACTGTAGGTTAGGGTACATGGAAAAACAGATATGTATAAGTAAAATTCAGTGACTCACTTCCTAAGAGAAAATGGTTTAGTTCGCACTAGTGGTAAATTTGTTTCTCTGAATCCTCAAATCGGAAACCATATTAACATGTAATTAATATTTATATATCCAGAGAATGTCACAATTCAATGAAGGACTGAACTGTTATATCCACGTTATTAGTATTGTAAGGTGGCTATAACTTCGCACCTTACAAGCACTCATCTACATACTTTGTCGTGATCTACAACCACAATTAGGTATCATTTTATAGATTGATCATTGTATATATGAATATTTAAAGAGACTGACACTGTCATGTACGCCTTGCAAATAATAGTTAACGCTTTTGCATGAAAGGTGACAGAGTGTCTTTATTATCAAAATAGCATAATGAATGATTGCCTATACCAGTAGAGGTTAGGACGCTAGCAGAGACGAAACGGCAGGCGGAGATCAAGCCCTGGGTGGAAGGACCACACAGGTGTATTGATCCTGCTTAAAGACAGAAAGTAGCAAGATGGACGTTGGGGCACCTGAGCGCTGGAGGACAATAGAGTCGCGGCCGGTTGCTGTTGTAGCCGGACCGGAAGGATAACCGGAAACTTTGCTAATCTTGGACACAGCTGAGAGGAATGAGGAAGGGTCACGTCGGAAATCACAAAATGGCTTTAAGCACTATGGGACTTAACATCTGAGGTCATCAGTCGTCTAGCGCTAGCAGAGACGAAACGGCAGGCGGAGATCAAGCCCTGGGTGGAAGGACCACACAGGTGTATTGATCCTGCTTAAAGACAGAAAGTAGCAAGATGGACGTTGGGGCACCTGAGCGCTGGAGGACAATAGAGTCGCGGCCGGTTGCTGTTGTAGCCGGACCGGAAGGATAACCGGAAACTTTGCTAATCTTGGACACAGCTGAGAGGAATGAGGAAGGGTCACGTCGGAAATCACAAAAATGGCTCTAAGCACTATGGGACTTAACATCTGAGGTCATCAGTCGTCTAGACTTAGAACACGCTACTGGCCATTCAAATTCTTACACCACAAACATGACGTGCTACAGACGCGAAATTTAACCGACAGGATGAAGATGCTGTGATATGCAAATGATCAGCTTTTCAGATGATTTATACAAGGTTGGCGCCGGTGGCGACACCTACAACGTGCTGACATGAAGAAAGTTTCTAACCGATTTCTCATACACAAACAGCAGTTGACCGGCGTTGTCTGGTGAAACATTGTTGTGATGCCTCGTTTAAAGAGGAGAAATGCGTACCATCACGTTTCCGACTTTGATAAAGGTCGGATTGTAGCCTACCGCGATTGCGGTTTATCATATCGCAACATTGCTACTCGCGTTGGTCTAGATCCAATGACGTAGCAGAATATGGAATCAGCGGGCTCAGGAGGGTAATACGGAACGCCGTGCTGGACCCCAACGGCCTCGTATCACTAGCAGTCGAGATGACAGGCATCTTATCTGCATGGCTGTAACGGATCGTGCAGCCATGTCTCGATCCCTGAGTCAACAGTTGGGGACGTTTGCAACACAGCAACCATCTGCACGAACAGTTCGACAACGTTTGCAGCAGCATGGACTATCAGCTCGGAGACCATGGCTGCGGTTACCCTTGACGCTGCATCACAGAGGGGAGCGCCTGCGATGGTGTACTCAACGGCGAGCATGGGTGTACGAATGGCAAAAGCTCATTTTTTCTGATGAATACCCCTTCTGTTTACAGCATCATGATGCTCATATCGGTGTTTGGTGACATCGCTGTGAACGCACATTGGAAGCGTGTATTCGTCATCGCCATACCGGCATATCACCTGGCGTGATGGTATGGGGTGCCATTGGTTACGCGTCTCGGTCACCTCTTGTTCGCATTGAAGGCACTTTGAAGAGTGGACGTTACATTTCAGATGTGTTACGACCCGTGGCTCTACCCTTCACTCGATCGCTGCGAAACCCTACATTTCAGTTGGATAATGCACGACCGCATGTTGCAGGTCCTGTACGGGCCTTTCTGGATACAGAAAATGTTCGACTGCTGCCCTGGCCAGCACATTCTCCAGATCTCTAATCAACTGAAATCGCTGATCAATGGTGGCCGAGCAACTGGCTCGTCACAATACGCCAGTCACTACTCTTGATGAACTGTCGTATCATGTTGAAACTGCATGGGCAGCTGTACTTGTAGACGCCATCGAAGCTCTGTTTGACTCAATGCCCAGGCGTATCAAGGCCGTTATTGCGGCCAGAGGTGGTTGTTCTGGGTACTGATTTCCCAGGATCTATGCACCCAAATTGCGTGAAAGTGTAATCACATGTCAGTTCTACTATAATATATTTGTCCAATGAATCCCCGTTTATCATCTGCATTTCTTCTTGGTGTAGCAATTTTAATGGCCAGTAGTGTACTTAAACCTAAGTAACCGAAGAACATCACCCATAACGATGCCTGAGGTAGGATTCGAACCGGCCACCGTAGCAGCCACGTGGTTCCTGACTGAAGTCCCTAGAACCGCTCTACCACAGCGGCCCGCTCGGGAATCATACCGACTGGGTTATTTCCAAGGGTTTTTACTCAGAAACGTACCACTGTAAGAGGATAGGTATTTCTTTGCAAACTTTGCGTGCTGCACGACAAAGGACTAAAATATGGTTGGCTGGCATTCGGAAGAATCTATATAGGAGGAGAATATTATGGGTTTTCGAGAATATGATTCGCCTTCTCCAGTTACGAGGGAGGGGATCCGAGTCTTGCTGGGAAGCTCGCTGAAACATATCAGATATGACAGCCATGAATGGTCTCCCCGACCTCTGGAAATCGTTGAGCTCCGGCGGACCGCCTTCTGATGACCTCACTCTCCGTGCCCTGCGACTGTACCACTGTCGACATCAGATGCTCCATAGACTTCCCACAAGCTTTTTCAATACTCCGAAGTTTCTTTCTCTGCAGTGAGAAACTCAGTGACGGAACGTTGCTTGCAACATATATCACCTACAGATGCCATTTCCAAAATCTCCTGCAGCTACGCTATTTGTCGTTAGTGACGGAAATTTGGCGCGCTCGCTCAGGAGACTTGAAATGACATATACGTAACATTTGCATTCGGCTCAGAAAAATATTCGGTGCATTACCTAGTGCGCAACCCTCGTAATTGAATCACTATCTTTGCAGACAATTTTTTCGCTCGACGTCCGGCCTATTCCCTGACGTTTTAGAACATGTCCAGTCATTCTGTCCCTTATTGTGCTTGTTGTTGTTGTTGTGGTACTCAGTCCTGAGACTGGTTTGATGCAGCTCTCCATGCTACTCTATCCTGTGCAAGCTTCTTCATCTCCCAGTACCTACTGTAACCTACTTCCTTCTGAATCTGCTTAGTGTATTCATCTCTTGGTCTCCCTCTACGATTTGTACGCTCTACGCTTCCCTTTAATATTAAATTGGTGATCCCTTGATGCCACAGAACATATCCTACCAACCGGTCCCTTCTTCTAGTCAAGTTGTGCCACAAACTTCTCTTCTCCCCAATCCTATTCATTAGTTATATGATCTACCCACCTAATCGTCAGCATTCTTCTGTAGCACCACATTTCGAAAGCTTCTATTCACTTCTTGTCCAAACTAGTTATCGTCCATGTTTCACTTCCGTACATGGCCACGCTCCATACAAATACTTTCAGAAACGAGTTTCTGACACTTACGTCTATACTCGATATTAACAAATTTCTCTTCTTCAGAAATGCTTTCCTTGCCATTGCCAGTCTACATTTTATATCCTCTCTACTTCGACCATCATCAGTTATTTTGCTCCCCAAATAGCAAAACTCCTTTACTACTTTAAGTCTCTCATTTCCTAATCTAATTCCCTCAGCATGACCCGAATTAATCCGAATACATTCCATTATCCTCGATTTGCTTTAGTTGATGTTCATCTTATATCCTCCTTTCAAGATACTGTCCATTCCGTTCAACTGCTCTTCGAAGTCCTTCGCTGTCTCTGACGGAATTACAATGTCATCGGCGAACCTCAAACTTTTTATTTCTTCCTATTGTACTTATGTTTTCCAAACATTCCTTTCCTCGCCGATTCTGCGGAGAACCTCCTCATTTCTCGGCAGTGCACTTAAGTTTCGTCATCCATCTGTAACACACCTCCGAAAGACTTCGATTCTCTTCTTTTCCTGTCATCACACAATCCACGATTCGGAAGTATAGTGCTGCGCTGCCGACGTGTGACTGATGCGTTTGCCAAAACACTCCGCTTACGGCGCGGTAACGAGCACAGAGAGCAGGATGAAACCAGGCCGTAGTGGCCGGCACTTTGAACAGCGTCCGCCAATAACCGGCTCGTCGCGCTGATGAGGGAGGCCCCGGCTGAGCGCGTCGGCTGACGCCCTGTGACAACAGCTGCGGCAGGGGAGGGTTTGGGCTGCGTTAGGGGCTAGGAGGCGCCGCTGCGGCGGACGGGGCGTTAATTGGCCGCGGTGGCCGGCTGACACCCCGCCTGCACGTGGCAGGGCGGAAGGGGTGGCGGCGGGGGTGGAGTGGTGGCTGCCGCCGTCTGGCCGCGCAGCACGGCGACGATCGGAGCGCTCGTTCTAGCAGGGCGCCACTTGTAACGCAAGGGTTGGAATCTGCTCACGCTCAGCAGTCACTTACACGGGGGTCCTCCAAAAGAAATGCAGTCTATTTTTTTTAAGTCCATCTTTTATTCTAAATGTTTCAAAGTTTTACAGTGAGTTGTTGTTGTTGTGATCTTCAGTCCTGAGACTGGTTTGATGCAGCTATCCATGCTAATCTATCTTGTGCAAGCTCCTTCATCTCCCAGTACCTACTGCAACCTACATACTTGTGAATATGCTTAGTGTATCCATCTCTTGGTCTCCCTCTACGATTTTTACCCTCCACGCTGCCCTCCAATACTAAATTGGTGATCCCTCGATGTCGCAGAAAATGTCCTACCAACCGATCCCTTCTTCTAGTCAAGTTGTGCCACAAACTTCTCTTCTCCCCAATCCTATTCAATACCTCCTCATTAGTTACGTGATCTACCCACCTAATCTTCAGCATTCGCCTGTAGCACCACATTTCGAAAGCTTCTATTCTCTTCTTGTCCAAACTATTTATTGTCCACGTTTCACTTCCATACATGGCTACACTCCATACAAATACTTTCAGAAACGACTTCCTGACACTTAAATCTATGATCGATTCTATGAAATTTCTCTTCTTCAGAAACCCTTTCTTTGCCATTGCCAGTCTACATTTTATATCCTCTATACTTCGACCATCATGAGTTATTTTGCTCCCCAAATAGCAAAACTCCTTTACTACTTTAAGTGTCTCATTTCCTAATCTAATTCCCTCAGCATCACCCGACTTAATTCGACTACATTTTATTGTCCTCGTTTTGCTTTTGTTGATGTTCATCTTATATCCTCCCATCAAGACACTATCCATTCCGTTCAACTGCTCTTCCAAATCCTTTGCTGTCTCTGACAGAATTACAATGTCGTCGGCGAACCTCAAAGTTCTTATTTCTTCTCCATTTACAGTGAGTAGATACATCCTTTATACTCTGTCAGTAAACTGAAGAGGGAGCGAGCGAGTCCCCACTCTGCCTACCCAGCTACGTCACGAGGCGCTTCTACAGGCTGTTTCACATCTTAGTACCGGACCCGCCGCGGCGCGCCCTTCAAATCTGTGGCGACGCCGTGTACAGATAGATACATCTCGGCTGCGTTTATTTTTAGACAAATGCATTAAGACGATAAGGAATAAAAAAAAACGATAGCTTCTTCCGAAACACAACATTATAGAATAAATAATATTAACATAAGAATGGAAGTCAGGATTCTAATACAAACATAGATCAAAATGCCTGTTCATGTGAATGTGTGTTCCTCTATTGCTATTCGTAAAACGGACCCCATATAATGTAATCAGTCTGTAGGATTTAAGGCTTGTTCTTTCTTTGTGTTCCTTCTAAAATGTAGTAGTTTTCTTTGAAGGACTGCATTGAGACTTAACAATTCTTGCAACATGAAGAATGATGGAAAGGTAAGCAGAAATTTATAATTTTGTGTGTTGCATTAGTCAGATTTGCACTACTTTTTTGTCACTATCTTCATACATACCTCAAAAATATGTGTACAAGGTCATCCATATTGGGTATTTACTCTGTTGCCAGCTGTCAGAAAGGTTACATGTGTTTTGGTAGCATCAACGTTTATTTGTTTTGTATAAAAATAAATTAGAGAATCTGTATTATATTTTGTTATAAGAATGGAATAAAGTGTATGAAATTTTTAGAAATATTAAATATTCCTTTTGGTGAGCCTGTTATGGGTAAACCAACGGAAGACAAGTGTTAGGGCCTACAAACATTTCAAAGCAGGCTTTTAAGGACAGCGGTTTTACAAGCACGGATGAGATTAAAAATGCACAGTTATAATGCTATAAACTATCCTGAAGAAACAGTTCCTAAAAGTGTTTCGGGAATTGGAAAAAGTACTGGCATAAGTGTATAGTATATAATGAGGAATATTTTGAAGATAACATTGCTATAGGTTAACAAATAAAGTTCTTACCGAAAAATAAAAATTAATATGCGAACGTAACTCGTATGTCAAGCTTTTTTCTTAGAAGTCCAGTATCAGTTTACATGTTTCGAAGGAAACTTCACCAGTGTCTAAGAATAGCTATTGCGCACGTGTTTTAAGCACTATGTCTTAGAATCAGATGAATAGTGACCAAGATAGAGATTTAGTGTCCCATAAGCATCGAAGGTTTTACGTGATTTTGAAACTGTCTATAATGATGGGTTTCCCCCCAAACTTATTAGCTTTACTTCGTGGCGATTCCAGTAAACCATGCGGCTTATTCTTGCGTTCCTCCCTTATGCGTCCTTATGGGAGAGGCTGACGTTTGCATAAATTGCAGCCCTTTGACTGGGACTGGCAATATTAGCTAACAGTTCTTTTTGGCTCGCCTCTTTAATACACGCTGTAATAACATTAGAGACGATCGAACGCTCGTTACTTCCCAAATACCTCCACTTCTTAGTATTCTGCACATTTTCTTGCAATTATAGACTATTATCCATCACTTTCGGATATCGAAGTATATCAGTAAGTACACAAAGTCAACTGACTGACACTGACAACTAATATCCCACGAACAGAAACGACGTATATCAGTGCACGCCGATCTACACCGCTAGACAGGTAACAGGCAACAGATTTTGGGTGCCCCAGTAGGATGGTGGCAGCGTTCTTCCCTCAGAGGTCACTTCCCCCACCAAAAGCGCTGCTCGCTCTTGAGTTTACAGACAGACTATAGGGACAATATTTTCATTTCTCCACATAATTTCCATCCCTCTCAACTGCCTTACGCCATCTTGGAATCAGCGCCTGTATACCCGCACGGTAAAATTCTGGACCAAACTGTTGGAGCCACTGTTTGGCATCGTGCACAAGGGATTCATCATCTTCAAACCTTGTTCCACAAAGAGAGTCTTTCAGTTTCCCAAAGAGATGATAGTCACATGGAGCCAGGTCAGGACTGTAAGGCGAGCGTTTCATTGTTGTTCATCCGAGTTTTGTGATCGCTTCCGTGGTTTTTTTGACTGACATGTGGCCGTGCATTGTCTTGCAACAGTAAAATATCCTGCTTTTGCCGATGTGGTCGAACACGACTCAGTCGAGCTTGAAGTTTCTTCAGTGTCGTCACATATGCATCAGAATTTATGGTCGTTCCCCTTGGCACGATGTCCACAAGCAAGAATCCTTCGGAATCGAAAAACACCGTAGCCATAATATTTCCAGCAGAAGGAAGACGACGGTTCAATCCCGCGTCCTGCCATCCTGATTTAGGTTTTCCGTGACTTTCCTAAATGTCTCCAGGTAAATGCCGGGATGGTTCCTTTGAAAGGGCACGGCCGACTTCCTTCTCCGTGCTTCCTTAATCCGATGAGACCGATGACCTCGCTGTCTGGTCTCCTTCCCCAACCAACCAACCGGCAGAAGGTGTGGTTCTGAATTTCTTTTCCTAGGGTGAATTTACATGATGCCAATCCACTGACTGCCTCTTCGTCTCTGGTGAAAAATGATGGACACATGTTTCATCACCTGTCACAATTCTTCCAAGAAATTCATCTCCACCATTCTCGCACTGTTACAAAAGTTAGCTGCATACCGTTTTTCTTGTTTCTTTGTGAGCCATTGTCAATATTCTGGGAACCCACCTGGTACAAACCTTTTTTAACGCCAACACTTTCGGTATTCTGCAAACACATCCTTCCCCTAGCCCAACGTAGCGTGACAATTCGTTCACTGTGATACTTCTGTCAGCAGTCACCAATTCGTTAACTCTCTGCACATTGTCTAGAGTGTGTGCAGTACGAGGCCTGCCGTTGCGAGGACAATCCTCAATATTGCCGTGCCCGCTTTCATCACGTAACCTGCTTGCCCACCGACTAACTGTACTCCGATCGACAGCAGAATCTCTTTTGGATGTTTCCCACTGTCTCGTTTTCTCAGCACTGTAATTCTATGACAGCACGTTGCTTCTGACGAACGTCAAGTGTACCAGCCATCTCGAAGACACGCTGTCACGGCGCCACTCACGGGAACAGGTTGAACTAAGTGGGAAGGATGTATCTACACATCCAGAATGAAAACTGTATTTTTAGAAAAATAGTGTGCATTTTTTTTGGAGTGACCCTCGTACAACGTTATTCCACTATGAGGTTACCAAGTTTCAGGCATGATGAAGAGTGGCAAATGTATCAGCTTCAGGTAAGGGACCTGAGTCGAAAGCTATAAGCGAAAATCGTTCTGATACATGTGACAGTAAAAATTGGGTTGGTGTGGAAGTTCTTAGCGTTTCTCAGTAAGTTTAATAAACACAACAGATATATTCGTGGAGGTATATACCGTCTATGCAACTAACTAAAGGCAATTTGTTTATTGTGGTAAATATAATATGTTGCTATATTACATTTTGTCGTGCTCTTCTTTTGGTTTTTAGGTTAGAATCAACTTTTGTAGCACCAATCTCGTAATGTGAACTTATCATTCGGTTTAACTTAACGATTTCCAGCGCTGTTAACCCATGTGTTGGTCCTGGAGATGTATTCGTTAGTTTCGATACTCCAGCTGGCTAGTTATCAGTATGAATGCTCACAACAAAAAGCTCCTGACATCGCAAGAAAACTTCAACGTACAAAGAGCCATTGCAATGGAAAAGAAGCTACTCAACGACCAAATCCATATAAGCAATAGCTCCCTGATCATGCTAGCCACCAAAACAATAACAAACCGAAATATAACCAGGACAAATAATTAATGAATCTTCTTCTCCATTCCCTCTCCCCCCCGCCCAAACACACACACACAAACGCACACATAGACACATATTTATATAAAAGAAAAGAAAACCACACATTTACACACACACACACAAATATCCATACAAAAACAGACACCCTCTGAAGAAAGAGTTACACAATTCCACGCAAGAAATACATACATACATACACACACACACACACACACACACACACACACACACACACACACACACACACAATAAGTGACAAATATCAGACCACAACACAACGCAAACAAAAGATTAATAAACACACAACAGCAGTCGGCAACGCTACACACCGAAAACACGCGTATGTTGATCACAAAATGGAAAGTGCAAGTGATATATGCGATGCGACAAATGTGGATGAAAGTACGCCAGAAATCGGCCAGCTTGAGTATAAGTTCCTTGAAGATTTTTTGATACATAGCGGAAGAGGGAGAAAATCTGAGGGCACAAGATCAGGTGAAAAAGATGGATGCGGAATGAATTTCCAACCCAACTCCTGTATAGTGTTTTTTTGTCAGTTTAGCAAAATGTGAGTGGGCATTATCGTGAAGTGACACCACGCAACGCAGTCTGCCTCGTCGTTGTTCTTGGACTGCATCCGCAAGGCGCCTCATTTGTTGGCGCTAAATGTCAGCAGGGTTACGCCTTGAAGAAGCAATTTGTGGTATACCACTCCATCGGTGTTCCACCATATGCATAACATTATCTTTTATGGTTGAGGACCAGGTCTTTGTACAGGGAGTCGCTGCTTTGTATGGGCTCAAGCATTCCTTGTTTTTCCCTGTGTTAGCATAACGACACCATTTATCGTTACCAGTAACAGTAAAGGATAGGAATTGTCGGTGTTGTTCACGAGCCAATTGATGAAGAGCAAGCAGAGATACACATATGGTCACTCGCTGACTTTTGTGATTTTGGCTTAGAGCATTCGATACCCATAATGAAAGTCTACCCCTTGTTTTTTAAGTTGACTAATTTTCATGTACGAAGTATTGAGAGGTGGCATGAGCCCCCTCTCATATTTATATCTTACGATTTTCGTCTCAAATTGTGTGCGGTGAAAAGTTGCTATTCCTTCACACGTGGACTTCCCACGCAGCGTCTCTCGTCACCCGGGTGGTCCGGTGACAGGCGGGCTCTCCTGATCTGGAAAGGGTTAAGCCGACGGGTGTGAGGAAGTCGAGTGAATCCTTTGCAGACGCCGACATTGTCAAAAGACACGCCCGGAGGGGTCTGAAGTAGTGGCTGGGCTAGAGGTTCTGTTACTTCGCAGAATCTTAGCGAAAACACTTTCTGGCGGGCTACCAGCGAGGCATGGGAATGACGTGTGTACCCAGACAGTTGTGGCGGGAAAATTCCGCGCTTTCTGCAAAATAGTAACTGTGATTGGCTGGCTCAGGGCATAGCTCCGTGACGTAGCAAAATCAGCGCAGAAATTGGCGCCAAGAATCTCCATTGGTGGAATGGTAGTGCTCCGGCAATGGAGTGGAATTTTTCACCGGTTATCGAGTTGCTGATTGGAACGTTTAACCACGGCCACTGTCGTAGGGGCGGGAATGTTGTGTGTTCGGCCTGTACGGGTGCTCTAGGGAGTCAGCTCTCGCCTTTCGGTCGAGGACGTCGAAGCAACTAGCCATCACCTCCGGTACGCCAGATCGTGTTCTGGCAGTTAAGAAGACAGTTTGGTACTGTATGTCCGCAGCACCAGCAGATAGGGATTTTCCTAGGTGATAATCAGAGCTCAGCAGAGTGCGCCTGTTCGTCTTTTTCTAACTTTGTTCTGTCTTGAGTAGCAGCAATTAATGTTGGGTTAGCTGTGTGTCTCTCTTATGATTTGAGTGGCAAGGAATTGGCTCCACATACCACTTCGTCATAAACCTCACAATCTAGTTTAGGGACAACTACACCTTCACAGCGTTTGTTTGTGTATCCAATTTGAGCCAATTTGATGTATTATAAATGTTTCATGTGTTTTTGTTTATTATTTTGTGTTTAGTCATAATAAATAATATTGTTATTTTGGACAGAACTTTCTTTCTGTTAATCGGTAGAGCAACCCATCATTTCTCACTACGTTAACGAAACCTTCCTTTATTTAACTTATTTGTCAAATTAAATTATTGCAGGTGCCAAACTCTTTTCTACTCCACTTGCAGGGTTGGTTACAGTCAGTTCGCATATATTTTTTAATCCTTGTGCAACAGCAAAAGTCGGAGTTAGAATAGGCTGGGCTTAGTGCATCATTTACATGTGTAGATTCTAGAATTTAGTGTTAAATACACTGCTAGCCCCGGCACCTCACAGTATCTCCCTTTCATATAAGCGGACGCAGTGCTCCATGGTTGCCATTTCTACCACTATGTGTCTAATTCTTTCAATTAGGCCCGATAAATTGAGATATGGTTAATCAAACCCGCTAGAATAGATAGTATTCTAATTTAAAAATGAAGCAATGGATAACGCAACATTGGTGAATGGCCATGGAACAATACGTGCACATTAGGGACTGTAAGACTTTCTTTTTCTGATACTATGAATTCAGTTAGTCGCATGAAGTGCATAATGCATACAGTGGATATGCCTGGATTGAAAATTCATAGAATATAGTCATTATCTCATTGGTATGGATGAAGGATACTAAATAACGCTAAGAGAGAATTTCAGTTATCATTCTGATTTATTTCGATAATATTTAAGGAAATTATTACTCTCTGTGACAAAACATTTAAGAAAACTATTACTCTCTGTGACAAAACATTTAAGGAAACTATTACTCCTTGCGACAAAACATACTTGAAATCTATTACATTTAAGAAAACTACCACTCTCAGTCACAAAACCTACATGAAGCACTCACTATATCTTGCATCTCGCCATACCGGAAACAAAGACAACACTTCGTCGCCAGTTACATCTACTAATGATTAAAATGGGTAAAAATGAATGTTAGTGAATTGTGGCCTCTTAACACCCTTTAGTTATTGTCACACCTATGTAACGCGTGGAATAGGGAAGGATATTACCTTTCACTCTGTAGTGTCACCGCCAGACACCACACTTGCTAGGTGGTAGCCTTTAAATCGACCGCGGTCCGTTAGTATACGTCGGACCCGCGTGTCGCCACTGTCAGTGATTGCAGACCGAGCGCCGCCACACGGCAGGTCTAGAGAGACGTCCTAGCACTCGCCCAGTTGTACAGCCGACTTTGCTAGCGATGGTTCACTGACAAATTACGCTGTCATTTGCCGAGACGATAGCTAGCATAGCCTTCAGCTACGTCATTTGTTACGACCTAGCAAGGCGCCATTACCATTTGCTATTTATCTTATGATGCATGTACCGTCAGACCGATGTTCAGCAATTATGGATTAAAGTTAAGTATTCCAGAAGCTACGTACCTTTTTTACTAGACTCAAATCCTTTAACTGTTCCAGACCTCACGCCAGCCTGCGTGAGCTTAAACGCGTGCCTTTCGGCTATCTCGTAGTGGCTTGGCTGTCTTGCCAAGTCACAACACACTCTCTCAAACGTTACTTGTGTTACTACACATGCAGTACCATGCGGATAAGTTCATGTTGAAACCGCGTATTATGCAACACCAATGCAACGTGAGCAAACCAGCCCAGGCTTCATGAGTCCACATCGTTCATACTATTATTAACGAATGGCAAATCCAGTGACTACCGTTATGAATGCTGGCAACACGTGGCCAAGTTCGACAACAAAGAAACGAGCAAAATAAACCGTAGAATCATGAAAAATTTACTTTGCTTGTATCCAGAACGAAACTATGCAACAAATGTAACAGTAATGAACCTATCCGCTATTGACCTAAGAACAAGAACCGTTGGTTCATGCCCTCAATCACCTCGCGCCCAAGTCTGCTAGTTGAAACACATTAATCTGAAAAAATTCTACAAATAAAATATCGCTGAACGTTTCCCGATATTAATTCACACCCTAACATGCTTCATAGTCAATGTTACCGCAAAAAAACTTACATTATGAATAAGTTTTCTCACCATCCATGACGAGTGCCTCGCCCCTGCGTCCGTCTCGTTCAGTCGGCGGCTCCAGAGTGTCCCAACATGGCGCACGTTCCAGGACCAACCGCCAACCGTTCAAAAAAACTGGTGGTGGGGGGTAGGATCTCAGTGAGAACCAACCTCACAAACTCTGCCCTGCTCATCCCCAACATCTTTGGAATCACGAACTCTCTGCCGAATCTGCTCACGTTATTATGTTGGTGCTAAACTGTCCTACTGCTACCATCTTTGATTAACCCAGATTATTACATATTCCATATATAATTACGTTTATCCATGCACATTCATCATTGGATCAAAGGATGAGAGAGGAGGTGTGGCACCAACAGAAGAAAAAATATACACGGAAGCATTTTTTAATCCAGAGGTTAATTAGCTAGACGAAACATTGGAAGGACGCTCTCGGCGTAAAATGAATTATTAAACATGTCGAAATTAATCAGTCAGTTAAATGAAGCGTAAACCTGTGACGTCTTAGTAGACCTGATTTTTGAACCTTCCGCATGGCATACAAATGTCGTACGATGGTGGAATGGTCACAGTTCATCACATTTTCCAGTTGCTCGTTGTAGATTAATGCGTTTAACCGATCTTCATCAAACTCCGAAAGTCTTCCTGAGCGTGGACAGTCAATAGTGTCAAAACGATCCTTCTTAAAACGGGAAAACCATTTTCTTCTCGTGCTCTGCCGCACAGGAAGCATATATTTCCGGCTGGCTCAGCTACTGTCTCCCGTCTATTGAACTCAAACAGAATAATATTCCGGAAATGCTCCAATTTCTCCATTTAGCACTCAATTTTCTAGCGTCCGCAGCTCCATTCATTATTTTCAGACGAGAAGATGAGAATGTGTAAACTCAAATATCGACAGTGAACTACAAATAAAAAATGACAATCGATAAATAAACCATAGCAATCGAAATACCAACATCCAAAACAAAAATCTAGGAACTGACGCACCACCTTAATACGTGTATCGGTTCTGTTGTTGCTAAAACTAAGGTAACCAACTTTAAGAGGTGATAGGATGGACCAAAACGAGGAAAAAATCTCGAGTAAATGGGACTTGTTCAATAGAAGAGATTTTTTTGAAAGCATCGAAGTGAAAAAGTACTGATAGCTCTTAGGATACATATTCTAGATCCCATGTTTACTAGTCTTGGTTTTTCTTGTTTTGGCCCATACTACCACCGCTAAAAGAAGGTTACCTCTGCAGTCTTACTAATAACAGTACCGATGACTCCGTTGTGACATACGGAGAAGGAACGTTTCAAAAGATGTGGTTTCGCTAGATGATAGCGCTCGGCCTCACGCAATTAGGAAAAATCTGGTGCATCCAAAATATATTATCTGACCTGCTGGAGCGCCTATGGTACAGACCTGATTTAGCTGCAAGTGATTTTCGTATTTCTGGTCCGATGAAGAAGCACTTGCATGAATCCAAGTTTTCGTTGGATGAAGATGTGGTGCTGCACTCTGCAGGGGTGCAAAACAATTGCGTTCAAGCCTGGAACAATGTCACTACAACGAGCCTTTGAGACTACCAAAGATAATTCTGTCTGAAGTATTAAATGTTAACTATAAGATATTTGTGATAGTATGCATGTTGCGAAGGTGAAAGAGGGGTATTAGATAAACAGGTATGATGTCACGGTATGGAATTATTGTTCTTGGAATTTGCGGCTCGTGGCTGCCGTAAATGTAAGTGTTGATAATTTTCTCCCAGATGGTGTTTTCCGCTGCAAGAAACCCCTTTGTGTCCAATCTGAACGACCATTCGCACTTGGGTATACCAACGACGTTTAAGTAGCGAGCCTTGCTGTTGGAGGAAGGGAGTGCAAGCCAACCTAACTTCATTCTATAGCCTGTCCCGAACTAAAGCGGAATCGGCCGCTTTCTCCGACACCCGGTGTGTTAAATAGGCCACAGCATGGCCTCTGCCTCATTCAGGTCCGAGTTTTTCTGCAGTGTAGACGTTTTCACGTGGGTAGTACAGCCAGTCCGAACCAGGCGGTCTACCGGTTAGGTGCCATGTGGAGACAGTTAGCTGAGTACTATAGGCACCAGGAAGTAATGCTACCTGTTAGTCCGAGATTCAATCTGCCCGCTAGTTGCCTTAAGCTGACCGTCTGAAAATATGGTGATCACTCGCTGATGGCATCGCCGTTAGATCACCGACGCCTCGCTGCCCCTGACGTAAACTACTTCGTTCTATTGCCGTGTGCCGTCATTAGACAATACCTCTCCCTCTCGCCCTCAGTTACTTTTCTCCCTGACGGAATATTTTCCCTTGGTTGTGCAATCTCTATCTTGCATCAAGGCACCACTGCCATCGATTTCACTACCTTCCTACACTACTGGCCATTAACATTGTTACACCAAGAAGAAATGCAGATGATAAACGGGTATTCATTGGACAAATATATTATACTAGAACTGGCATGCGATTACATTTTCACGCGATTTAGGTGCATAGATCCTGAGAAATCAGTACCCAGAACAACCACCTCTGGCCGTAATAACGGCATTGATACGCCTGGGCATTGAGTCAAACAGAGCTTGGATGGCGTGTACAGGTACAGCTGCCCATGCAGCTTCAACACGATACCACACAGTTCATCAAGAGTAGTGACTGGCGTATTGTGACGAGCCAGTTGCTCGGCCACCTTTGACCAGACATTTTCAATTGCTCAGAGATCTGGAGAATGTGCTGGCCAGGGCAGCAGTCGAACATTTTCTGTATCCAGAAAGGCCCGTACAGGACCTGCAACATGCAGTCATGCATTATCCTGCTGAGACGTAGGGTTTGGCAGGGATCGAATGAAAGGTAAAGCCACGGGTCGTAACACATCTGAAATTTAACGTCCACTGTTCAAATTGCCGTCAATGCGAACAATAGGTGACCGAGACCTGTAGCCAATGACACACCATGCCATCACGCCGGGTGATACCCCAGTATGGCGATGACGAATACAGGCTTCCAATGTGCGTTCACAGCGTTGTCGCCAAAAACGGATGCGACCATCATGATGCTGTAAACAGAACCTGAATTTATCAGAAAAAATGACGTTTTGTCATATGTGCACCCAGGATCGTTGTAGAGTACACCATCGCAGGCGCTCCTGTCTGTGACGCAGCGTCAAGAGTAACCGCAGCCGTGGTCTCCGAGCTGATAGTCCATGCTGCTGCAAACGTCGTCGAACTGTTCGTGCAGATGGTTGTTGTCTTGCAAATGTCCCCATCTGTTGACTCAGGGTTCGAGACGTGGCTGATTGATCCATTACAGGCATGCGGATAAGATCCTTGTCATCTCAACTGCTACTGATACGAGGCCGTTGGGATGCAGCACGGCGTTCCGTATTACCCTCCTGAACCCACCGATTCTACACTCCTGGAAATTGAAATAAGAACACCGTGAATTCATTGTCCCAGGAAGGGGAAACTTTATTGACACATTCCTGGGGTCAGATACATCACATGATCACACTGACAGAACCACAGGCACATAGACACAGGCAACAGAGCATGCACAATGTCGGCACTAGTACAGTGTATATCCACCTTTCGCAGCAATGCGGGCTGCTATTCTCCCATGGAGACGATCGTAGAGATGCTGGATGTAGTCCTGTGGAACGGCTTGCCATGCCATTTCCACCTGGCGCCTCAGTTGGACCAGCGTTCGTGCTGGACGTGCAGACCGCGTGAGACGACGCTTCATCCAGTCCCAAACATGCTCAATGGGGGACAGATCCGGAGATCTTGCTGGCCAGGGTAGTTGACGTACACCTTCTAGAGCACGTTGGGTGGCACGGGATACATGCGGACGTGCATTGTCCTGTTGTAACAGCAAGTTCCCTTGCCGGTCTAGGAATGGTAGAACGATGGGTTCGATGACGGTTTGGATGTACCGTGCACTATTCAGTGTCCCCTCGACGATCACCAGTGGTGTACGGCCAGTGTAGGAGATCGCTCCCCACACCATGATGCCGGGTGTTGGCCCTGTGTGCCTCGGTCGTATGCAGTCCTGATTGTGGCGCTCACCTGCACGGCGCCAAACACGCATACGACCATCATTGGCACCAAGGCAGAAGCGACTCTCATCGCTGAAGACGATACGTCTCCATTCGTCCCTCCATTCACGCCTGTCGCGACACCACTGGAGGCGGGCTGCACGATGTTGGGGCGTGAGCGGAAGACGGCCTAACGGTGTGCGGGACCGTAGCCCAGCTTCATGGAGACGGTTGTGAATGGTACTCGCCGATACCCCAGGAGCAACAGTGTACCTAATTTGCTGGGAAGTGGCGGTGCGGTCCCCTACGGCACTGCGTAGGATCCTACGGTCTTGGCGTGCATCCGTGCGTCGCTGCGGTCCGGTCCCAGGTCGACGGGCACGTGCACCTTCCGCCGACCACTGGCGACAACATCGATGTACTGTGGAGACCTCACGCCCCACGTGTTGAGCAATTCGGCGGTACGTCCACCCGGCCTCCCGCATGCCCACTATACGCCCTCGCTCAAAGTCCGTCAACTGCACATACGGTTCACGTCCACGCTGTCGCGGCATGCTACCAGTGTTAAAGACTGCGATGGAGCTCCGTATGCCACGGCAAACTGGCTGACACTGACGGCGGCGGTGCACAAATGCTGCGCAGCTAGCGCCATTCGACGGCCAACACCGCGGTTCCTGGTGTGTCCGCTGTGCCGTGCGTGTGATCATTGCTTGTACAGCCCTCTCGCAGTGTCCGGAGCAAGTATGGTGGGTCTGACACACCGGTGTCAACGTGTTCTTTTTTCCATTTCCAGGAGTGTATATTCTGCTAACAGTCATTGGATCTCGACCAACGCGAGCAGCAATGTCGCGATACGATAAACCACAATCGCGATAGGTTACAATCCGACCTTTAACATAGTCAGGTACATGATGGAACGCATTTCTCCTCCTTACACGAGGCGTCACAACAACGTTACACCAGGCAACGCCGGTCAACTGCTGCTTTTGTATGAGAAATCGGTTGGAAACTTTCCTCATGTCAGCACGTTGTAGGTGTCGCCACTGGCGCTAACCTTGTGTGAATGCTCTGAAAAGCTAATCATTTGCTTATCACAGCATCTTCTTCCTGTCGGTTAAATTTCGCGTCTGTAGCACGTCATCTTCGTGGTGTAGCAATTTTAATGGCCTGTAGTGTAGTTTGTATGAATTTCATTACAGCTGTAATTTCAGTCCATCCTTTTCTGAAAATTATTCCTCTTGACTATTATTTCCGAAGGTTTGTATTACCTCCCCCTGCCGTTAACCTGTCATGATTTCGGCTCTTTTTCCTTGTGATAAAGCAGACAAAGCTGAAATACTAATGTAGTAGGAAAAGAATCTAATGCTTTAGGCATGGTCACGGCTATTGGGTGTTGTGTGATGATTTCCAAGCCATAAATTTGGGAGCGCGGTTCTACATTTCCACATAAACTTAGGTGATAGAAGTCTTGAGATACGTTCTAATATCGTGTCGTATCTCATTTTTCCCGGCATAGTGCAGCAGCTTGCGGTGGCATCCACTCAACAATTCATTGGAAGTCACCTGCAGAAATACTGAACCACGCTGCCTCTATAGCCGTCCATAATTGCGGAAGTGTTGTCGATCAGGATTTTGTGTAACAACTGACCTCTCTATCATGGTCAGTAGAGTTTGGATGGGACTCATGCCGGGTGATTTGCGTGGCCAAATCATTCTCTCTAACTGTCCAGAGTGCTCTTCAAACTAATAGCAAACAATTGTAGTCCGGTAACATGGCGTATTTTCAACCAAAAATTTCGCCGTTGTTTGGAAAATAAAGAACACGAATGGCTGCAAATGGTCACCAAGTACCTGAACATAGCCATTTAGAGTAAATGATCGGTTCCGTTGGACTCCATGTGAAACCAGCCCACACCATTATGGAGACACCGCCAGTATGCACAGTGCCTTGTTGACAACTTGAGTACATGGCTTCATAGGATCAGAGCCACACTCGAAACCTATCGTCAGCCCTCAACAGCTGACAACGGGACTCATCTTACCAAGCCGAGATTTTTCAGTCGTCTAGGGATCAACCGTGTAACATCCACTTAGAAGAATTAAGAATGACAGTGCTGGTAAACCTCTTACGTTATTTGATTTTCAAACAGCTGAGCAAACCTGAACGTACTCAGACATATCTCTCTTTACTTATTCTGATCAACAGTAAACTGACACACAATTTTTTTTTTTTAACTCAACGGTTTGACTTTCAATAATCCCTACAAGAGTATGGCCCTGACTAACAATAACCTATACCTTTCATGAATCACTTACCTCACAAAAATCTCCGTTACTCGAACTACTGCAACACAGCGAGCGCCAATACTGCCAGCTAAATAAAAGATTCTAACTACTGAAGGCACTAACTACTGATAGGCATAGTCAGCAAATGAAAGATTTTAATAGAGAACAAACAATGTATTTACCTTAATGGTGTTCAAAAGTCATAATATGTATATCAGTTCATGACATCCAGTCTTACAAATTTCGTTTTTCTGACGGACACACGTCCAGATCGTCCGCTCTCAAAACTCCGCCATCTCTCTCCCTACATCCACCACTGCTGGCGGCTCACCTCCAACTGCGCAACGCTACGCGCTGTTCACATCCAACTGGCCAACACTACAATAGCAAGTATTCCAACAATGCAAATCAGCCACAGACTGCACACATCACAGTCAGTGATTTTCATACAGAGCGCTACGTTGCGTTACCAATATAAAAACCTAAACAGCCTACTTACAACCGATATGGTCACGAGCCGAGGGGACGCTCTGCGGACGACATCGAGCTGTTAGGAAAGGCCGTGTCGTCGGTCTTCTGCTGCCGTAGCCCACCAACGCAAAATTTCGACGCACTGTCCTACTGGATACGTTAACAGTGCGTCCAGCGTTGATTTGTGCGGTTATTTCAAGCAGTGTTGCTTGTCTGTTAGTACTAACAAATGGTTCAAATGGCTCTAAGCACTATGGGACTTCACTGCTGAGGTCATCAGTCCGCTAGAACTCAGAACTACTTAAACCTAACAAACCTAAGGACATGACACACATCCATGCCCGAGGCAGGATTCGAACCTGCAACCGTAGCGGTCGCGCGGTTCCAGACTGTAGCGCCTAGAACCGCTCGGCCACACCGGCCGGCTTAGTACTAATAATTCGACGCAAACGCCGCTGGTCTCGGTCCGTAACTGACGGCCGTCAGCCACTGCGTTGTCTGTGGTCAGAGGTAACGCCTGAAATGTGGTATTCCCCAACACACCCTCTACACTGTGGATCTCGAAATACTGAATTCCCTAACGACTTCCCAAACGGAATGCCCATGCGTCTAGCACCAACTACCATTCCGCGTTCAAAATCTGTTAATTCCAATCGTGCAGCCACAATCACGTAGGAGATCTTCTGACGTGGGTCACCCGAGCAGAAATGACAGCTCCGCCAAAGCACTGCCTTTTTTTTAACTTGTGTACGTGATACGAGGTGCATTCAAGTTCTAAGGCCTCCGATTTTTTTTCTCCGGACTGGAAAGAGATAGAAACAAGTGCATTATTTTAAAATGAGACCGCGTTCATCGTCAATAGGTCCCAGAGATGGCAGCACTGTACGGCAGATGGAATTTTACCGCCAGCGGCGAGAATGAGAACTGTTTTAAATACTTAAAATGGCGACGTTTTCCTTACTTGAACAGCGCACAATCATTCGTTTTCTGAATTTGCGTGGTGTGAAATCAATTGAAATTCATTGACAGTTGAAGGAGACATGTGGTGATGGAGTTATGGATGTGTCGAAAGTGCGTTCGTGGGTGCGACAGTTTAATGAAGGCAAAACATCGCGTGACAACAAACCGAAACAAGCCGGTCGGACGACATGATCGAGAAAGTGGAGAGAATTGTTTTGGAGGATCGCCGAATGACTGTTGAACAGATCGCCTTCAGAGTTGGCGTTTCTGTGGGTTCTGTGCACATAATCCTGCATGACGACCTGAAAATACGAAAAGTGTCATCCAGATGGGTGCCACGAATGCTGAGGGATGACCACATGGCTGCCCGTGTGGCATGTTGCCAAGCAATGTTGACGCACAACGACAGCATGAATGAGACTTTCTTTTCGTCAGTCGTGACAATGGATGAGATGTGGATGCCATTTTTCAATCCAGAAACAAAGCGCCGTCAGCTCAATGGAAGCACACAGATTCACTGCCACCAAAAGAATTTCGGGTAACTGCCAGTGCTGAAAAAATGATGGTGTCCATGTTCTGGGACAGCGAGGGCGTAATCCTTACCCATTCCAAAGGGCACCACGGTAACAGATGCATCCTACGAAAATGTTTTGAAGAAGAAATTCCTTCCTGCACTGCAACAAAAACGTCCGGGAAGGGCTGCGCGTGTGCTGTTTCACCGAGACAACGCACCCGCACATCGAGCTAACGTTACGCAATAGTTTCTTCGTGATAACAACTTTGAAGTGATTCCTCATGCTTCCTATTCACCTGACCTGGCTCCTAGTGACTTTTGGCCTTTTCCAACAATGAAAGACATACTCCGTGGCCGCACATTCACCAGCCGTGCTGCTATTGCCTCAGCGATTTTCCAGTGTTCAAAACAGACTCCTAAAGAAGCCTTCGCCGCTGCCATGGAATCATGGCGTCAGCGTTGTGAAAAATGTGTACGTCTGTAGGGCGATTACGTCGAGAAGTAACGCCAGTTTCATCGATTTCGGGTGAGTAGTTAATTAGAAATAAATCGGAGGCCTTAGAACTTGAATGCAGCTCGTACGTGCAAGTGCAATTCGCCAATCCTTCTGTCACCTCAGAGTGGAGTACATGAGCAGAGTTCTTGAAAACTTTTTCCAGGGCGGAGCTAGGAAGCTCGTCAAGAAAAGGATCTCGTGGACAGGGGCTGAGGGAGAAATTATGTTAATTACAGTCTCGTTTCTCCAATAAAATGGTTTATTTTTTAAAAGAAATCCCAGTGGTCTCGTATTACAAGCAGGAGGCCTACACGACTAGCCGAGAGGCTGTGTTTCACTGGATGCGACAGCGAACTTCAAGGCCTGTAACGACCATCCTGTCGGGCCTGTGAGGGCTGGGACGCGGAATGAATGGAGCTGCAAATGGTTTCCGCAGCGCGTTTCGCGATTAGCAGCGAGACGTGACGGGGAGGGGAAGGAAGCTGGGGTTTTGCCGCCTCATCACCTCTGCAGCGGCGGCGGCGGCAGCGAGGCGTGTCGCTCGCTGGGTGGCCGCTGGATGGAGACGTCTGGCCGGCCGGCTGGCTGGGTAATGAGCCGCCAGCCGGCTTCGTTAGCCGCGGCGCCTGCCGCCGACGCTCCGCTCCGAGCGGGACGTGGCCGGTCCGTGGCTCGCTGCGCGGCTTTTTGTGCCGCCGCCCGGACACGCGCTGCCACAGGCGCGCCTTTGTGCCGGCTATACCCTGTCCACTGAGCGTCCCAGGCACAGCTCCGCCCCGCACCACCAGCAGTTCGGCTCCTACTCGTCAACACTGCACACAGTGGGCCAAACACTTATTTAGCAGTACCAGTCATCGCGGTTATTCTTATTACATCTAACATATACATCTACATGACTACTCTGCAATTCACATTTAAATGCTTGCCAGAGGGTTCATCGAACCACAATCATACTATCTCCCTACCATTCCACTCCCGAACAGGGCGGGAAAAACAAACACCTAAACCTTTCTGTTCGAGCTCTGATTTCTCTGATTTTATTTTGATGATCATTCCTACCTATGTAGGTTGGCCTCGACAAAATATTTTCGCATTCGGAAGAGAAAGTTGGTGACTGAAATTTCGTAAATAGATCTCGCCGCGACGAAAAACGTCTTTGCTGTAATGACTTCCATCCCAATTCGCGTATCATATCTGCCACACTCTCTGCCCTATTACGTGATAATACAAAACGAGCTGCCCTGTTTTGCACCCTTTCGATGTCCTCCGTCAATCCCACCTGGTAAGGATCCCACACCGAGCAGCAATATTCTAACAGAGGACGAACGAGTGTAGTGTAAGCTGTCTCTTTAGTGGACTTGTTGCATCTTCCAAGTGTCCTGCCAATGAAACGCAACCTTTGGCTCGCCTTCCCCATGATATTACCTATGTGGTCTTTCCATCTGAAGTTGTTCGTAATTTTTACACCCAGGTATGAATTGACAGCCTTGAGAATTGTACTATTCATCGAGTAATCGAATTCCAACGGACTTCTTTTGGAACTCAAGTGGATCACCTCACACTTTTCGTTATTTAACGTCAACTGCCACCTGCCACAACATGCAGCAATCTTTTCTAAATCGCTTTGCAACTGATACTGGTCTTCGGATGACCTTACTAGACGGTAAATTACAGCATCATCTGCGAACAACCTAAGAGAACTGCTCAGATTGTCACCCAGGTCATTTATATAGATCAGGAACAGCAGAGGTCCCAGGACGCTTCCCTGGGGAACATCTGATATCACTTCAGTTTTGCTCGATGATTTGCCGTCTATTATTACGAACTGCGACCTTCCTGACAGGAAATCACGAATCCAGTCGCACAACTGAGACGATACCCCATAGGTCCGCAGCTTGATTATTATGTATACTACAGGATGGCGCACGAAATGTGTTACCATTTTGCTTTTGAATATAAACTTTATTGTCAATATAACCTGAAAGGAACATAGACTACAAGGAAGAGCCGTCCATGGAGATTTGTTCTAACTCAGCACATGCTCAGTATGTCCACCATTTCGCCGGCCGGAGTGGCCGTGCGGTTCTGGGCGCTGCAGTCTGGAGCCGAGCGACCGCTACGGTCGCAGGTTCGAATCCTGCCTCGGGCATGGATGTGTGTGATGTCCTTAGGTTAGTTAGGTTTAATTAGTTCTAAGTTCAGAAGTTAAGTCGCATAGTGCTCAGAGCCATTTTTTCCACCATTTCTTTTTCTAATTTCCTTCAAACGAACACTGAAGATAGTGATTACCCTACGGCACATGTCTTCCGTAATTTCACTGCAATCGTGAAGAATAAGTCTTCTGAGCTCCATTAAATCACTTGGACGTTTCGGGTAAATTTTTTCCTTTAGGGAATTAGATTAGGAAATGAGACACTTAAAGTAGTAAAGGAGTTTTGCTATTTGGGGAGCAAAATGACTGATGATGGTCGAAGTAGACAGGATATAAAATGTAGACTGGCAATGGCAAGGAAAGCGATTCTGAAGAAGAGAAATTTGTTAACATCGAGTGTTGATTTAAGTGTTAGGAAGTCGTTTCTGAAAGTATTTGTATGGAGTGTAGCCATGTATGGAAGTGAAACTTGGACGATAAATAGTTTAGACAAAAAGAGAATAGAAGCTTTCTAAATGTGGTGCTACAGAAGAATGCTGAAGATTAGATGGGTAGATCACATAACTAACGAGGAGGTATTGAATTAAATTGGGGAGAAGAGGAGTTTGTGGCACAACTTGACTAGAAGAAAAAATGGTTCAAATGGCTCTGAGCACTACGTGACTTAACTTCTAAGGTCATCATCCCCCTAGAACTTAGAACTAATTAAACCTAACTAACCTAAGGACATCACACACATCCATGCCCGAGGCAGGATTCGAACCTGCGACAGTAGCGGTCGCGCGTTTCCAGACTGTAGCGCCAAGAACCGCTCGGTCACTCCGGCCGGCGACTAGAAGAAGGGTTCGGTTGGTAGGACATGTTCTGAGACATCAAGGGATCACCAATTTAGTACTGGAGGGCAGCGTGGAGGCTAAAAATCGTAGAGTGAGACCAAGAGATGAGTACACTAAGCAGATTCAGAAGGATGTAGGCTGCAGTAGGTACTGGGAGAAGAAGGAGCTTGCGCAGGATTGAGTAGCATGGAGAGCTGCATCAAACCAGTCTCAGGGCTGAAGACCACAACAACAGCAACAGGTACCCCCAAAGAAAAAAGTCACATGGATTGAGGTCTGGACTATTGGGGGGGCGGGAGGGGGGGGGGGCAATTTTGTCCGTCATTGAAGCGACCTGGAAACCTGAGTGAAATGATCCGCATGTCAAAATGCTCGTGTAATAACTCCAACACAGTGTTTGCAGTATGTGACCTTGCTCCATCTTGTATCAACCACTGCGTGTTGAAGGGCAGGGCGATAGCAAGAAGCTGTGGAATAAAGCTATTGTGAAGCATGCTCAAATAACGCTCTCTGTTCACAGTTTCTTCAAAGAAATAGGGAGCAATAAGTCCGTGACTGGAAATTGCTGCCCACGCTGTAATCCTCGGAGCATAATGGTGTCGTTCATAAAGCACTTGCGTGTTTTCAGTGACCCAAAACCGTACATTTTGTTTGTTAACCACACCGTCTAAATGAAAATGGGCCTCGTCTGAAAACCAAACGATGTTGAGAGTTTTTTCCCTATCCTCCGCCCACTGAGCAGACAGTAGTCTCTGCTGCTTGTGTTCGCCGGCCGGGGTGACCGAGCGGTTCTAGGCGCTACAGTCTGGAACCGCGCGACCGCTACGGTCGCAGGTTCGAATCCTGCCTCGGGCATGGATGTGTGTGATGTCCTTAGGTTAATTAGGTTTAATTAGTTCTAAGTTCTAGGGGACTGATGACCTTAGACCTTAAGTCCCATAGTCCTCAGAGCCATTTGCTTGCGTTCTTCAGTGACCTTCTGTGCACAGGTCATCTTGTATGGGTACATGTGGAGGTCACTTTTAAGAATGAGTTCAGCGGAGCGTCTGGATATTCCCAATTGCACTGCTGCCTTTCTACACGATTTCCCCGGACTTCTATGTACAGCAACTTATACCGCTTCAATATTCTCCGGCGAACAAACAGGCTTAGGCCGAGGTCGCTTCGCTTCCAATACAGTTCCTTCCTGTACAAATTTATCGTACAACCTGTGGATGGTCTTCTTGAAAGGGACCCATCGTGAGGTAAACTGTTGTCGATAACGCCTCTGAGTCACAACAAGGCTTTTCGTTTCATGAAAAAGTAACACAACTGCCGATCGCTGCTGTGTCGTCAGTCTTCCATTGTCAGCCATTACAGCTTACTAGTCTCCTATCGGCAGTATCGTGAATTACACGTCATTTCTTAACTCATTTGTTTTTCCAAGCTCAGCTGGTACTGCTGTAGAGATCCCACCGGAATATCTAATGTGCGTCGTAAATTGTGAAAGAAACAATTGGTAACACATTTCGTGCGCCACCCTGTAGTTACATTTAACAGTTACTTATAACTCAGTTACTTTTACTGCCGAATTCCCTAATAAAGTGCTATGTGCTGACTTGGCAGAAAAACCCAAGAGATTTTGGTCTTATGTCAAAGCGGTAGGTGGATCAAAACAAAATGTCCAGACACTCTGCGACCAAAATGGTACTGAAGCAGAGGATGACAGACTGAAGGCAGAAATACTAAATGTCTTTTTCCAAAGCTGTTTCACAGAGGAAACCTTCACTGTAGTTCCATCTCTAGATTGTCGCACAGATCACAAAATGGTAGATATCGAAATAGATGACAGAGGGATAGAAAAATCAATTAAAATCTCTCAAAAGAGGAAAGGCCGCTGGACCTGCCTGATGGGATACCAGTTCGATTTTACACATAGTACGCGAAGGAACTTGCCCCCCTTCTTGCAGCGGCATACCGAAGGTCTCTAGAAGAGCATTGCGTTCCAAAATATTGGAAAAGGGTGCAGGTCATCCCGGTTTTCAAGAAGGGGCGTCAAACAGATGTACATAACTATAGACCTGTATCTCTAACGTCGAACAGTTGTATAATTTTGGAACACGTATTATGTTCGAGTATAATGACTTTTCTGGAGACCAGAAATCTACTCTGTAGGAATCAACATGGGTTTCGAGAAAGACGATCGTGTGAAACCCAGCTCGCGCTATTCGTCCACTCAGAGGGCCACAAACACTGGTTCCCAGGTAGATGCCGTGTTTCTTGACTTCGGCAAGGCGTTTGATACAGTTCCCCATAGTCGTTTAGTGAACAAAATAAGAGCATATGGACTATCAGGCCAATTGTGTGATTGGATTGAAGAGTTCCTAGATAACAGAACGCAGCATGTCATTCTCAGTGGAGAGGAGTCTTCCGAAGTAAGAGTGATTTCAGGTGTGCCGCAGGGGAGTGTCGTAGGACCGTTGCTATTCACAATATACGTAAATGACCTTATGGATGACATCGGAAGTTCACTGAGGCTTTTTGTGGATGATGCTGTGGTATATCGAGAGGTTGTAACAATGGAAAATTGTACTGAAATGCAGGAGGATCTGCAGCGAATTGACGCATGGTGTAGGGAATGGCAATTGAATCTCTATGTAGACAAGTGTAATGTCCTGCGAATACATAGAAAGAAAGACCCCTTATCATTTAGCTACAATATAGCAGGTCAGCAACTGGAAGCAGTTAATTCCATAAATTATCTGGGAGTACGCATTAGGAATGATTTAAAATGGAATGATTATATAAAGTTGATCGTCGGTAAAGCAGACGCCAGAGTGAGATTCATTGGAAGAATCCTAAGGAAATGCAATCCGAAAACAAAGGAAGTAGGTTACAGTACGCTTGTTCGCCCACTGCTTGAATACTGCTCAGCTGTGTGGGATCCGTACCAGATAGGGTTGATAGAAGAGATAGAGAAGATCGAACGGAGAGCAGCGCGCTTCGTTACAGGATCATTTAGTAATCGCGAAAGTGTTACGGAGATGATAGATAAACTCCAGTGGAAGACTCTACAATAGAGACGCTCAGTAGCTCGGTACGGGCTTTTGTGGAATTTCCTAGAACATACCTTCACCGAGGAGTCAAGCAGTATATTGCTCCCTCCTACGTATGTATCGCGAAGAGAGCTTGAGTATAAATTCACAAAGATTAGAGCCCACACAAAGGCATACCGACAATCTTTTTTTCCACGAACGATACGAGACTGGAATAGTAGGGAGAACCGATAGAGGTACTAAAGGTATCCTCCGCCACACACCGCCAAGTGGCTTGCGGAGTATGGATGTTGATGTAGATGTAGATTCAGAGTCCAGTTAAGGCTTGGGCTCCGGCAAAACGCAACCTGCTACATTACCCTCAGCTCTCGAACGCTGACAGTGTAATTTCTTGCATAAATTGATGATGGAGGAACGAAAGGAAAGGGAATGAACTACTGATGTCAGCTGCATCGGGACTTCGCGCGGAATCAGCGGTGACGAGTGAAAACGTGTGCCGGACCAGGATTCGAACATGGGATCTCCTGCTTAGTAGGCAGTTGGATTAACCACTGCGCCATCCGGGCACGCGTACCGGTTGACCCACATTTCCCCTAGCGCCACCTGTCCACAGTCCCTGTCCATTCCCCCATGCTCGCTACCTTGAGGTTCCCACAGGAGACTGAACATAAATCTGCATCCACAGTGAAGAAGGTGGTTTCACTGCCCATCGAGATGAATCAATCATATGCATATGTGGTGCCTGTCCTTTCAGGCAGGTATCGTGCATTCATAGAATAATTTCTCTCGGAAGTATTTCTTATGAGCACGACTTTCGTTTCTTAATTTCTAGACAGTCCAGTCTCTTACGGCAGCCAATGGCAGTGTCTCGTCGCGCCAGCCCAGTCATCTGACATCACAACACATTTTGAAACTTTTTTGTTACTTAACATTTTACATTTCTTATTGTGGTCCTACAGTTAAATCTACGAATACTTAGTTCAGATATTTAACAGTTTTTATTTGGTTTGGTAGTCGTGCAAGCTGATTATGGCGCATGGTACCAGGCTGGTTAACGGCAACAAAATGTGTGCCGACAAGTGGATCACGTTAAGAGCCATAGCAATTGAGCTATATGTACACTCGGTGAAACCACCTGATTATCGGCTGTTATTTCCGTACAAGTAGAAAAATACTACTTTCACTCCTCTGCAGACAGAGAAACAGAACTGTGAGCGAAAAGTAACTGCGACAGAAAAGTAGTTTACAGGTATATTCATCTTCTGACAGGTGTTTCCACAGTCGCACAAATTCCTTATGGCTACTGTATGTACTTAGATAACACGAAACCGAAGTACACACTTCGACAGACATGGGCCACATTCTGACAATTATTTCCATGAGCCTCTCTGCTCTGATAATTTATTCGTGGTCATATCTCAGACGATGCAAAAGCGTAGTATGCTTGTTCGTAAGCAGATGGCACCACACACTGATGGCAGTTATGAAAGTATCTACTAGTAACAGATGAGCGGTTATTAAAGTAACTGCTATTTCTCAATAACCCGCGATTTCTGTCAGTTACTTTTTTCCACCTCTATCCCACACAAAATGCAGCTCATAGCGTAGTTATACTCCTCCGAAGTTTACAAACGCAACATCTCAGCCCAAAACAAATTTTTCCTCCACATATCTAAATGTTTATAAAATGAGCAACACTAGAAAACAATGATCGAAAGGAATCCAATTTGGAAGGATGTAGGAAACATCATACCAATAATATGTCATAATACAAATGGTTCAAATAGCTCTAAGCACTATGGGACTTAACATGTGCGGTCATCAGTCCCCTTGACTTTGAAATACTTAACCTAATTAACCTAAGGACATCACACACATCCAAGCCCGAGGCAGGATTCGAACCTGCAACCGTAGCAGCAGCGCGGTTCTGAACTGAAGCGCCTAGAACCGCTCGGTCACAGCGGCCGGGTGTCATAACACCTTCAACTGCTAGCGAAGTAGGCACATCGAACAAAATGTTAGTCAGCCTTGGGAGACACCACGCTACTATAGAACTTCTACCAACACAAACTACATCAAGAGTGGCCAAGCACTCGGCCTTCGAGCTCTACTCTGGCTCACATTTCACATCTCTACCGCCTGGTTGCACACTTCCTCCACTGCCATGCCACATTGTCTGCGTGTCAGTAGAGAGCAGAGGGGTAACTGCAAGCGCATCGTACTTAGATGGCACTGCACTCACACTGCACATGACTTGCTTTCATATTTCATATATATCAATAACATAGACGAAAAACTAAACAAATCCTTAGTATTATTTAATTACTTTTAGTACGCTGAAGAAATAACATAATTTTTTGTGATACAAACCTATGGCATACAAACAGACGCAGACAATTTCACAGGTATTCACAATCAGGTTGCAATTGAATTTGCCAGAATCCAGATTTTAGGTCCAGAGCAGAATAGATTGATGTTCCGTGAAATTTTTGCAAGAGCTATTCCAGCATTTGCGGACAATAGGTTTCAGTAATGATGATTCCGTTGATCTGACGTGAATCCAACACAAGACGAAATGAGCCATCTTTCTTGTTAACTACATGAAGAGGGTTGGTTCAATAATACCTTGGTCTAACATAGCCTGAAGTTGTTGCTTGACTTGATCTCAATGGATGAACGGAATAGAATAATGCTTTGCCTTGAAGTTCGTAAACAAAACTTGACATGTTTCATGGTACATTGTTAAATTTTTCAGAGTGCTGTAAAAGAATATCTAGCAACTGTTGGGGCTCTTCGTTGGTCGAAGCTGTACATTCATTCTCCTTACTGTTGGTCGTCTGTACAATGTCATAATCTACTTCCTCATGGATATTGTTACTAAGGAAATATGTGTCTGCAAAGAATGTTGTAAGCCTCAGCTGACAAAGTGTTCTAAAAATGATAGATAGTTGTTGCGTATTGGATTTCAGTATAAGCAAAGACTTCTTAAAGCGTCATGTTCGACAAGGAAATCCATACCAAGGCAGACGTCGGTGGTAAGAGAGGAACGATACAGAAATTAACATGAAATGTGTGATCAGCAAGTATAAAAGATAGGTGGGTTTGCAGTTTCACATCTACTCCCTTGTCAGAGATAGCACCTCGAACTTTCGTCTTACTAAGCGGAAAGGTAGAACAGGTATTCTCAGCGTTACATTTTTGGAATACTGTTTAACCACTGATACTGGTGAACCAGAGTCGATCACTGCAGAAAATAAATACAAACCAATTTTAATTTCAACAACGGGATGAGAAATATTCTTTTGAGTTTGGTGTCTCTCTTGTAGTAATGTGTCCCTGATGTCGTCGAAGGTTATGACGTTTTGCTGAACGGTATTCTGAGTAGAAGAACTGCACTGCACGTTTTCCGATGGAACAACGTCGGTAGTTTCTAGTCATGCATTACTAGTGGGCTGATTGGTGGCAGAAGACTGCTGTGTTGGTTCAGTTATATGTACGAGGTGCATTCAAGTTCTAAGGCCTCCGATTTTTTTTTCTCCGGACTGGAAAGAGATAGAAACATGTGCATTGTTTTAAAATGAGGCCACATTCATTGTCAATACGTCCCAGAGATGGCAGCACCGTACGGCAGATGGAATTTTACCGCCAGCGGCGAGAATGAGAACTGTTTTAAATACTTAAAATGGCGACGTTTTCCTTACTTGAACAGCGTGCAATCATTCGTTTTCTGAATTTGTGTGCTGTGAAACCAATTGAAATTCATCGACAGTTGAAGGAGACATGTGGTGATGGAGTTATGGATGTGTCGAAAGTGCGTTCGTGCGTGCGACAGTATAATGAAGGCAGAACATTGTGTGACAACAAACTGAAACAACCTCGGGCTCGCACAAGCCGGTCTGACGACATGATCGAGAAAGTGGAGAGAATTGTTTTGGGGGATCGCCGAATGACTGTTGAACAGATCGCCTCCAGAGTTGGCATTTCTGTGGGTTCTGTGCACACAATCCTGCATGACGACCTGAAAATGCGAAAAGTGTCATCCAGGTGGGTGCCACGAATGCTGACGGACGACCACATGCTGCCCATGTGGCATGTTGCCAAGCAATGTTGACGCGCAACGACAGCATGAAAGGGACTTTCTTTTCGTCGGTTGTGACAATGGATGAGATGTGGATGCCATTTTTCAATCCAGAAACAAAGCGCCAGTCAGCTCAATGGAAGCACACAGATTCACCGCCACCAAAAAATTTTCGGGTAACCGCCAGCGCTGAAAAAATGATGGTGTCCATGTTCTGGGACAGCGAGGGCGTAATCCTTACCCATTGCTTTCCAAAGGGCACTACGGTAACAGGTGCATCCTACGAAAATATTTTGAAGAATAAATTCCTTCCTGCACTGCAACAAAAAGGTCCGGGAAGGGCTGCGCTTGTGCTGTTTCACCAAGACAACGCACCCGCACATCGAGCTAACGTTACGCAACAGTTTCTTCGTGATAACAACTTTGAAGTGATTCCTCATGCTCCCTACTCACCTGACCTGTCTCCTAGTGACTTTTGGCTTTTTCCAACAATGAAACACACTCTCAGTGGCAGCACATTCACCAGCCGTGCTGCTATTGCCTCAGCGATTTTCCAGTGGTCAAAACAGACTCCTAAAGAAGCCTTCGCCGCTGCCATGGAATCATGGCGTCAGGGTTGTGAAAAATGTGTACGTCTGCAGGGCGATTACGTCGAGAAGTAACGCCAGATTCATCGATTTCGGGTGAGTAGTTAATTAGAAAAAAACTCGGAGGCCTTAGAACTTGAATGCACCTCGTACCATACGGTTGTTTTGGCCTGCAGAATGCCGCGGTGGGTAGAAACGAACATTAGGTTCATGAAGAATGAATTGAGACTGCTGGAGCTGATTGTGATGAAAGTTGCAGTTGCCAAAATTACGCTTAAATTGTTGATTAGTCCCTTCATGCTTGTGGTGAAAGTTTCTTTGCTGTTGATCGTTTCGAGGTGACTGTGACCATTGGTTTTTGTGGCAGAAGTTATTCCCTTGCGGTTGCGTAAAATTACTGGACTGGGCTGTACTGGCAAAGCTGGGCGATGGCACACTGACCTTCGGTTGGGCTTGTCAACCGTATTGTTGTTGGATATTTCCGGGCTGCTGCGGCTGCGGCAAGAATTGCGGCTGGAAACTGTGATTGTTGTCGTTGAAGTTCTGATACAATTGCTGCTGCTGAATGTACTTGGTTGTCAAAATGTTGTCTCTTATTAAAATATTCATGAAAATCGTTATCGGGACCAAATCTTGCTCGTTGAAACCGAATGAGTTGTTATCTTGATTCATATTATTAAATTATTTATTGATAAATGAGTAGTCCGATTGCTGAATTTCTAATAATTGTAATAAGTCCCTGAAAGCTGAAATGCTTTCCTTTTGCTGTCCAGTGAAAATGGAAACTCGTACTGAGCGTGGAAGTTTTTAGATGCATAATTGTATGAGCGCAGATTGGCTATACGGTTTGGTCAGGTACTGGTTTTGCTGAACCATATATTCAAAAAAACTGGGTGATAGTGGGAAAACTGGAGTTTTCAAAATTGGCTAAAGTGATTAATTGATCTCTAATGCCTCGTTGAGTCGTTTCCGACCAATACGCAGATAGAGAAGAATTTTGGAACTCTTCGACGGAGTGACATTGCCTTGCTGTGGGTCTCACACGTGTCGAAGGTTCTCCCTCTAAACGCAGATAAATTCGAGCTT
Source organism: Schistocerca piceifrons (assembly GCF_021461385.2). Classification (NCBI taxonomy): domain Eukaryota; kingdom Metazoa; phylum Arthropoda; class Insecta; order Orthoptera; family Acrididae; genus Schistocerca; species Schistocerca piceifrons. Next base: position 46,223,613 of record NC_060139.1, on the reverse strand, counting down.
GTCTGTCGCTGGCCAGTTTGGTGGTAGCGAAAATGAAAATTGCTGCACCCAATCAAGGAGAGGCAGATCTGTGCGTCTATTTCTAAATTCCTAGAATTTCTTTACAGATATGAAATATTTATGGTCGAATCCTTCGTGTTGTAGATTTTGAGGAGCTTTGGCGGCTTAAAAGAACTGATTGTCAGATGACTGGCTTGTATCAAAGTCACTCACTCTTTGTAATCTGTTCATATTATTGTGAGGCTGAGAAGTAGATGACTGTTGCTGTTGCGCGTTAGTCTGAAGCTTATTACGTGGAAAAAATTTTCTGATATTGTTCACTTCCTGATGTAAAAGTTTCTGCAGATTATCTCCACTGTCTGGCAGAAGAGCTGTATTGTCAGCATAACAGATTATTTTTATTTCTACGTCCCCCATTCTATAACCTCTACCAGACAGTACCTTCTTTATAACCTCTCCATGACTACATTAAAAAGTAGCGTACTCAAAGAGTTACCTTGTCTAATACCACTATTAACTGCCACGCAGCTAGTTAACTAGAACCAATTTTCGGTTGGTTGTAGTTCTTTGAAAAAATGTCTTCGACTGCTTTTATTAGGTTGGGAGGAATCCCCAGTTTGTAGACCAGGTTTAGCACATCTTTTAAGTGAATACTATCGACAGCCTTCAGTAAATCAATGAAACAAAGACAAGCCAGTCTGCTGTATTCAGTGGACTTCTCTAAAATCTGCCTACGGTAAGTCTGAATACTGCAGCTGTGCATGACCTTCCGGACCTAAACCGATACTGCTCGTCTGCAAGGGTTTTAATGCATTTTATTTTATTTCCTGTTATTTTTGTTATGAATTTAAGAACTGAACTCTGTATATTTATCCTTCTGTTGTTGGATGGGTCTTTCTTATCACTTGAAAGATTGCTTTCAGTAATTAAATACAGAGCTTGATATTACTCGATTCTCCTGAAGTTCCTAAACTGGATTTCTCCTTGCATCACCAACAGGATAGTAAGTAATAAATGATATAAGTATAAATATAAAGAATGTCTCCGAATTTGATTTCTTGTTATGAGCCAGTCTTTGCTGACAAATGGGACTGGTCGGAAGACAAAGTAATTTGTGAATAAACGCGAAAGTCTCGGTCTGTTTAAATTCATGGTTTTCGCCTACCTTTTATCAGTGCTTCTTCTCTGCAGCCATGTCAAACGGGACATAAAAAGAATGTTTCATTTTATAATAATAAACCAACCAACACAAAATAATTCCAAATCTTAAATCGGTTGGGAAAATACAGCTAGCTTTATGCTTGAAGTGGGAACTTCCGTTCCGCGCGTAAGAGTTTGCGGACGCGGCTAGCAATAAACACAATCACAATGAAACTTCTCTGCCTTGCACACTCAACTCGTACTTGAGTAGCGCCCTCTCACCCCCGCTTACAAACTGACTGAAACTTTGTAGCTTCTAAATGCACAGAACTTCAGCGAGTGGAGGGGAAAGTGCCTCATGTTGGGAATCTTGGAGGGGAGAAAAAGGGCTTCGCGCAGAGGCAGGTGGAAATGCCAACCGCGGCGATGTGAATTACACTAATGGGCCAAAGCATTATTACCACCTGCTTAATAGTTTGTTTGTCCATCTTCTGTACGAAATATGTAACTGATTCTGCGTATCAAGGATCCGACAGTTTGTTGGTAGGTGTGTAGAGGTATGTGGCATTGAATGTCTATGCACAGGGCAGTGAGTTCACTATTGTATTGTATGTTAACCGGGGGCCTAGAAACGATGGAGAGGCTCCATCCCCGCCGCAGCCGCAGTGGTCCACAACCCCACGAAGACTACCGCAGTCCACTTCACCCCTCCTCCGCCCCACACCGAACCACCCTGTCTGGATGATTGTGCGGTTCGGCCCCCGGTGCCCCCCCTCCCCCCCCTCCTCAACCCCTCCCCCCCTCCCCCCAGGGAACGTCTCACACCAGCCGAGTGTAACTCCTATATTTGCGTGGTAGAGTAATGATGGTGTACGCGTACGTGGAGAACTTGTTCGTGCAACAATCGCCGACATAATCAAAATGGTTCAAATGGCTCTGAGCACTATGGGACTTAAATTTTGAGCTCATCAGTCCCCTAGAACTTAGAACTACTTAAACCTAACTAACCTAAGGACATCACACACATCCATGCCCGAGGCAAGAGTCGAACCTGCGAAGGTAGCGGTTGCGCGGTTCCAGACTGTAGCGCCTACAACGGCTCGTCCACCCCGGCCAGCTCGCCGACACAGTGTAGCTGAGACGGAATACGGGGAACCATCCCACATTCGCCGAAGCAGATGGAAAACCGCCTAAAAACAATCCACAGCCTGGCCGGCTCGCCGGACCTCGACACAAGTCCGCAGGGCGAATTCGTGCCAGGGACCAGGCTCTCCTTCCCAATCCGGAAAGCCGTGCGTTAGACCAAACGGCTAACCGGGCGGGTGAGTTCACTATAATGCTCCTCAAACCACAGTAGCACGATCTAGCTAAGAGAAACCGACAGTTACACTGCTGAAAGACGACATCGCCGTCGGGAAAGACAATAAGCATGAAGGGATGCAGGTGGTTCTCAACTGTCAACGTGTCCTCTATTACTACCACAGGTCCCATGCAAGCGCAGGAGAATGTCTCCTGCAGCATAATTCTGTTCCCACCAGCCTGTGTCCCTGGCGCGCTGCACGTTCGAGCCGTCCCTAACCTCGATGAAGGCGTTTGTGCAGAGGACCATCGAACTAGTCTAGACAAAATGTGATTCACCCGAAGAGCCGACACGATTCCCTTAATACACTGTCGAATCCTAAAGGTCCTATACCCGCTGCAATCGTAATTGAAGATGTCATTCGATCAACATGTGAACACGTAAGGGTGGTCTGCTGCCAAGCTCCATGTTCAACAATGTGCGACGAATGGTGAGTTCAGAAACACTTGTGCGTGCACCAGCGCTGAGCTCTCTCTCAGCAGAGATGCCACCGATCACCATCTATCCTACTTTAGAGAGCAGACAAGCCTCCGAACCCCACTTCTTGTGAAGAGTCGTGGATGTCCGACCATTTGGTGCTTAATGGTAGTTTCAGTGTCCTCCTACCTCTTTCCGTAGATGCTCTGGACAACAGCATGTAAGCATTCCACCGCCATCGCCATTTTTCAGATACTCGTTCACAGCCTTTTTGTAGTATTAATCTGCCGTTTGTCAGAGATTTTCCCCATTTGCAGTCCGTATCTTTGCTAGGGTGATCTCCCGTTCGTGTGGCTGCTCCTCTTACATACTCATGTTACCGTGTCACGTTCCCCTGACGTCACCAGGCGGCGTCCAGTGCTGCAGTGGGGATTAGTCATAACGTTTTGGCTCATATAACTACAGTTCTAGTCTTTCCTCTGGAGTCACACGCTCGGTAGAACACGATGCAAAGATACGGCTTGACCTTACGCTTTGACATTTTATCTTTCTGGAAACATACCTGAGTTCCGCACGTTATATTTGTACAAGAGCCACACTCAAAGGGGTAAAGAGTCGCATGTGGCTCGCGAGACACTGTTTGCCGACCGCTGCTCTAATCTTCTGCTGTGGTGCCGTGGCGTCGTGGAGGTTTCAGTACGTACGAGAAATGCAAACACGCACGCGCTGCTACAGTCAATCCGGGATATGCAATCTCTCTATAACCTGATAACTTGTTCATGCTCTGTATTATTAGCAACAGATGATTAGGTAAGTTATTAAAAAATTCCCACCTTCCCTTACGGTTCCTATTAGTGATTCCAACCCCCCCATTGTGAGCTTTTGCATCAAGAAGTAAACCCTCTTCCTTATCCCACCGCCGGCCGGAGTGTCCGAGCGGTTCTAGGCGCTACATTCTGGAACAGCGCGACCGCTAAGGTCGCAGCTTCGAATCCTACCTCGGGCATGGATGTGTGTAATGTCCTTAGGTTACTTAGGTTTCAGTAGTTCTGAGTTCTAGGGGACTGATGACCTCAACAGTTAAGTCCCATTGTGCTCAGAGCCATTTGAGCCTTATTCCGACCAAAGGTATCTTCCAATTCAACAAACTCGCGTCAGTCCGTAACTGTAAACTTTTCACCATGCTGCTCTTAAATAAGAGTGACTTCTTTAGAAAAGTTCATACGATAATTAAATCCTGAACTCGGTTATACAAACGGTTTGAATGTACCTGAATCCAAAGGTCAGCGACCATGAGGGCAAACTGCCTTGTAGAAGTCCTACCGTTCGCCGGCGCATCGGATGGTAAACTAACGCAAATAACACAGGCTTTACTATCTCGCCAGTGGTGACAGCCGTGATGTTACGTGACGATCCAACGCACCACACAGACATTGACTTGATTCAGCTGCATTCCGTTCTATGGATAAACCACGTATGCTAAGTTTTTGCTGAAGCTGGTCTTTCCTTAGGTGCTGTATCGGTAGCACAATTCTCTGGTCCATGGACAATTCCGCCTTTAGAATCACCGGAAATCAACAAAATAATCAGTATACATCGACAAAAACGTAATTCCTTATCAGTACACAGGATCTCAAAACCATCCTCTGCTACCAATAAACTGGTATGGAACTAGAATCTGGGATTGGTATTGTGCTGAGCATAAAGAAAATAATGTTCAAAGATATACATTTACATAGCACAGAGGCCAGACTTTAAATTACAGAGGCAAGTAACACATATTCGCCAAAGAAGTTAAAGACAGTACGTAAGAATCATTACGTTCACGGGAATGGCCAAAATAAGTCAGCAAATTTAACAAAAAAGGCAGTTTCTATTACAGAACAGAACTCCCTTTTTCAATGAAATCCAGTCAAATTTTTTAAATGTTATAAGGATTAGAAAATCGCCCCAGAGGCACTTACTGAATGAAACGTTAGTTTTACAATATGAACAAACCATCAAAGGGTTCAAGACAAAAGGATATTACGAAAATGAGCCCTAACAAATCATTAGGCACAACCAATTACTTAGAGGAGCAAAGAAGCAACAAAATTCGACGTAAATAAAACAGCTGAGCCCTAATAATGAGGCAAAACAGGACAACGAAGTCGATTTCGGCTGATGCCCCACAAAGTTGCTCGATTCAGTACAGAGTTTAAATCATATTCACACAAAAACAGATTAATTTTGCACTACATAAATTGCAAGTAACAAGCGGTCCCAAACACGCCAGAGGAAATGAAGGCAGACAGCTGAGTCCTTTTGACCCACAAATACCCGCGGTTGACAGAGAAAGATTTACATAACGACATAAATTACAACACAGACATGGACGTTTTTAACCTCAACTGTCAATTAAAAGTTAAATCGGAAGATGAAATCACCTAATACAGGTGAAGATTAAGGTTAACAGGCAACAGCATTTTTTTTTAAGTTAAAAACTAGAAGTTAGCAAACACACGTATCCATAGTGCAGATAAGATTTTGCCAACGGGACGCGATAACATGTAAACTCTCTTACGCTTGAGTAAAGTCGGGTACATCCTTATACTAGGATGCCGACCAACGTTAAGGTGTTCGGTGAAACAAGGGCTAGGAGTGCAACCAACCAAACACTAATACCGAGCGAGGTGGCGCAGTGGTTAGCACACTGGACTCGCATTCGGGAGGACGACGGTTCAATCCCGTCTCCAGCCATCCTGATTAAGGTTTTCCGTGATTTCCCTAAATCGTTTCAGGCAAATGCCGGGATGGTTCCTTTGAAAGGGCACGGCCGATTTCCTTCCCCATCCTTCCCTAACCCGAGCTTGCGCTCCGTCTCTAATGACCTCGTTGTCGACGGGACGTTAAACAACACTAACCTAACCAAACACTAACAAGGGCTAGGAGTGCAAGCATCCAAACAGTAACAAGGGCTAGGAGTGCAAGCAACCAAACGCAATTCAGTAGCAAACCACAGAGGTTTTTATGGACCGCTGCGGACACTTAACTGCACTTTGAAAACTGTTGCTAGTGTGTCGGGCCCAGGAGAATAAATGACGGTGTATGTAGCTGTAGTGTTGGCAGAAGAGCCAACACTGTGTTTCTAGAGGAGGCCGAAATGCACGCGTTTAATTACACGCTGACTGGCGTGAGGTCTGGAACAGGACAATATCTTGAGAATTGCAAATAAAGTGCGTAGATGATGTAATACTTAACTTTAATCCACAATTGTAGAACATCTCTCTTGACGGTACATGTTATAACCACAATATATATAGCAAAGGATTATGGCGCCTTGCTAGGTCGTAGCAATTGACGTAGCTGAAGGCTATGCTAATTATCGTCTCGGCAAATGAGAGCGTATCGGTCAGTGTAGCTTCGCTAGCAAAGTCGGCTGTACAACTGGGACGAGTGCTAGGAAGGCTCTCTAGACCTGCCGTGTGGTGGCGCTCGGTCTGCTATCACTGACAGTGGCGACACGCGGGTCCGACGTATACTAACGGACCGCGGCCGATTTAAAGGCTACCACCTAGCAAGTGTGGTGTCTGGCGGTGACACCACAGTAGCCATGTCGCTCCGTCCACCATCCAAGGCCGGAGAAAACGGAGCTGTCGGAACTCCAGAGTATGACTCGGTGCCGCACATATTGAGGGTAGCGCCCACATTCCCTTTCTGCTTACTCAACCCGCAGCAGACAGATCCTAGTACGAGTCGCGCGCGGTAAAATGCTGATCGTGGCGCGGCGGAGATGTCATCTTATGAGATGCAGAAGAACTGTAACTAAGCGACGAAACTCAATCAGGTACCGGGAGCACGGTTATCGATCTGAGTGGACACATGGCTCAAAGCGGAAGAGACAAACCAAAACTCACATCTGCGCACGTTTACCTTAGAAGGCACAATACTTCATCCACACCTTGTAGATGTGTAGGCCGCTCTTCGCTGCTCCGCATAACTGGTATACATCCTGGTCTTTTGACACTGAGACTGAGGAACTGAATGCCATTTCATGTTTGCACCAATTACGCTCCCTGCGAAGTGTTGTTTCCGGCCAGGACTTCCCAAAAGTCTGTTGGCATCAGAAGCTGGAAAACACATTCCATTGCTGAAGAGAGTCTGGGCCTTAGACCACTACCCATTTCTAAACACTGCTCTTAGACTTGGCCCTCAAATTTAGGCTGCTCTAAACCTCTATGGCTCTGAGCACTATGGGACTTAACATCTGAGGTCATCAGTCCCCTAGAACTTAGAACTACTTAAACCTAACTAAGGACATCACACACATCCATGCTCGAGGCAGGATTCGACCCTGCGACCGTAAAGGTCGCGCGGTTCCAGACTGTAGCGCCTAGAACCGCTCGGCCACTCCGGCCGGCCTAAACCTCTATCTCACGATTATCAGGAACTGGCTCTGCAGTCCACAGAGGGAGAGAAGACGAACATCTGAGCAAGGTCAGAAGTGATATATTATGATACCACAAAGACATCATATGACATGTGATCCGTGCACCTTCAGTCTCTCCCACCTTCCTTCCCACGCACCTCTAACGACGATGAATTCTCGATCACACCGAGAGCAGTCAGACTTTGAAGGCCATCTGATACATCGGTCACCAACCATCATTCCAAAGCGTTGGTGTCGTGTCTGAGGCACAGAAAATTTTCAACGTAAGACTGCACAAGGTCGTTCCAGGACAAGATTGGTGTATTACCTTAGCAAAATAAGGAAATACAACGAAAATCATCTTCCGAAATTATAGCTACCTTGGAATTAGAAATTGTGTATCGAATTCTATGAGCAGATGGTTTATATTCAAGACTTCTGAAACTAAGTTTACAACTTAGGCAGATTACGGATGCGTCCATCAATTCAGCAGCAACAAGATGGTACCACTAGTGAATGGAAGACTTCGCTCATCGCATAAGACATCCATTTATATCTGCAGATGTTCCTCCTCGCGGAGTTCGATAAATGAAAGCCTAAACTTTAACGTCAAAAAGTGGCTGACTAAAATCCATTACTGTTCATGCCAGCCATCTAATAGTGAGGGAATTACCAAGTGGTGTGCCTCCAGCAAGTTCCTTCCTTAAATTTAGGAAGGCAGAAGAAAACAGCTGTGAGAAATTTTGCGGAACTCTTTTTATATTCCACGAGCCACCGTGTGGGGTGTAGCGTGCGTCAGTTGAATTAATGTACCAACATTGTCTTTGGTCATCGGCTATTCTAACAGTAACTGTGAGGAAAAGAATACCAGCGAGTGATAAGTATTCTCAAGTCTGTAACTTCAGATTATGTAGATTTGCTTTATTCAGTCCTCAATGTTGCCAGCCTCAACACTATTTATGAATGATATAGTATAACCAAAGGTTTCTTCAGTCATAAAAATTGTTCTTGTATATTCAGAAGCACTGTGCGGTTTCAAGTCCTGCAACACCATAAAGCGATTCCAGTTTTCCAAAGGACCTTTCAAAATTTAGTGAGAGCCGCTCTACTAGGTAGTTCCTTCTTGATCAAATGAAAAAATAGATACATTTATTTGTTCCAGTGTCATTAGCAGGATTTCTAAGTGATATTAGTACGCTCTGTCTTATAGAGAGAATAAGTATACATTGTGTTTCTGGAGGCTGGTCGGTACTTAATGGATTTGTGGCAGAGACCACGTAGTTAAGAAGTTCACCTGTACTCTTTTCGCTGGGAGTAGAGCTGTAATAATACACGAAAGAATTTTATCAGAAATAATGAGTATAACAGAAAAAAGAGGTAGAATAAATTTATTGACACAAAAAATAAAAAGAATGTGGAACATCAGGTAAGTCGATCCACCTTTCGGCTCACTTCCCCTTCTTTCGTATAGCTTTCCAGAGGACAGGCGTTCTACTTTCCTGGTTGTAGCAAACGCCATAATGAAAACGGAAAATTCTTGCTTTTTATAAACGTCTGTCTATGGACTTTGGCTTGCACGAATTTAAAGTGGCTCAAAGCTAGTGTGGGAAGTTCCAGCAACCTTGATTGCCGATGAAAGTGATCGGTGCAGGCGATAATACATGAGCTAATGTTACATTTCCATAAAATGTCACGTGATGTGAAGATTGAAGAGACGCTTGTGTGCACTTCAACATCTCGCAGTAGCAGTGGAAACTCATTTTGCATGCATTGTATACATGTGAGACGGTAAACTGTTCACTAAGATCACAGATCTAGTAGATTTACAGGTAATAAAAACATCTCCACCTAAGCATGTGGATTTTAGGGAAAGAAATACAAAGATCAACAAACAAATAACTGTGCTGGGAGCACAGGGGTTGTTCAATACACAGCTGTCTTAAATTCGATAACACCGAGTAAGGCAACCATCTAGAGAGAGAGGGTAATTTTGCACTCTTATACGTAGTCCTATTACTAGATAGCCCAGTCAACTGGTGTTCAAAACAACAGTTTTCTTTACAAAATTGCTGAAGTTTGTTTCCTCATCGGTCTTATGTGTTTCTTGGAATGCTTAATCTGAATTTCAAGTTTGCTGCCTTTCACAACGAAAAACTAAAGCATATTAACAATGTTAGCTCTTTTTCAGTTTTTCACTTGTATCTTGTAAATACAAGACAGATCGCTAAGGCCGGCGTGAATGTACACGAGAAGGAGTGTTCTGCACGAAACTATACCAGTAATGATAAAGACCGTGTTCCAAAATTGACGCCATGTTTGATATAGAAAGCGAAGATTAACTGGACGAGCCCCTTGCAGTACCAGTGTCTGAAGCAACTGAGGTGATAGAAGGCATAAATCATGTAAATATTTTGCAGCATTCAGCATCTTTACTAATCAATTTTCGTCTATCATGACATTAGTCATTCAATTTTTTTTTTTTTCAGCTGAATAGCAAAATCTCTCTGTTCAGCATGGGCCCTTCACCTCGATCTCCTAGTGTCGAAGAAACATTGTCTGGGCGTGCATCAACCTAAGACAGACAAGAAATTGCACACAGCGTCAGTACAGGTAATTTGTCACAAATCGATAGTTCATTAAACAACTTACTTTTGTATCCAAATTGTACCAGTAAATGTAGAACTTATTGGAAGAAATGACTCCGTCCTGGATTCGGATTTCATACATTTCCTGACACATAAAAATAACATCATATTTCATACTCATATTTGTATTCCATGTCATGTACCTAATATGTTGTAAATATAATTCGTTAATGCTGACGTCAGCCAGGAAGATTCAATACGCAAAGATGGAGGGCACGGAAGTGCTAAGGATTGACGGGATACCCTTGAAGTTCTCTAAGGCTATAGGTACAGCAGGACGGAATAGCTCAGTAGGCAGTGCAGTTGAATAGGCATGGACATCTCTAAAAATGGCCATCACAGAAGTTGGAAAGAAAAACAAGGTACAAGGAAGGTAACCGTGGGTAAAAGAAGAAATAGTGCACTTGATCGATGAAAGGAGGAAGCACAAAAATGTTCTGGGAAACTTAGGAATACAGAAATACAAGTCGCTGAGGAATGAAATAAATAGGAAGTGCAGGAAAGCTAAGACGAAATGGCTGCATGAAAGATATGAAGATATCGAAATAGCAATGACTGTCGGAAGGGCAGACTCAGCACACAGAAAAAATCAAAAAACCTTCGGTGACATTAAAAGCAAGGGTGGTAACATTACGAGTGCAAACGGAATTCCACTATTAAATGCAGATAAGAGAGAGGATAGGTAGAAAGAACGCATTGAAAGCCTCTATTAGGCAGAAGATTTGCCTGATGTCGTCGAAGAAGAAACAGGAGTCGATTTAGAAGAGATAGGGGATCCAGTATTAGAGTCAAAATTTAAAAGTGCTCTGGAGAACGTAAGATGAAATAAGGCAGAAGGGATGGATAACATACTATCAGAATTTCTAAAATAATCGAGGGAAGAGGCAACAAAATGATTATTCACGTTAGTGTGTAGAAATAAATGAGTCTGGCAACATACCATGCGACTTTCGAAAAAGTATCATTCACACAATTCCGAAGACTGCAAGGGATGACACTTTTAGCTTAATAGCTGACGCATCCAAGTTGCTTACAAGAATAATATAGAGAAGAATGGAAAAGAAAACTGAGGATTTGCTAGATGACGATCAGTTTAGCTTAAGGAAACGTAAATGTACGAGAGAGCAATTCTGACGTTTCAGTTGATAATGGAAGGAAGACAAAAGAAAAATCAAGACACGATCATATGATTTATCGATCTCGAAAAAGCGTTCGATAATGTAAAATGGTGCAAGAATTTCGAAATTCTGAGAAAAATAGGGGTGAACTATAGGGAGATACGAGTAATACATAATTGTACAAGTGCCAAAGAGAGTAATAAGGGTGGACGACCAAGAACGATGTGCTAGGATTAAAAAGGCTTTAAGACAGGGATGTAGTCTTTCGCCCCTGATGTTCAATCTGTTATCAAAAAAGCAATGATGGAAATAAAACAAAAGTTCAGGAGTGGAATTAAGATTCAAGGTAAAAAGATATCAGTAATACGATTCGCTGTTGACACTGCTATCCTGAGTGAAAGTGAAGAAGTATTTCTTGATCTGCTGACTGGAATGAGCAATCTAATGAGTACAGAGTATGGACTGAGATTAAATCGAAGAAATACGAAAGTAATGAGGAGTAGCGAGCAACTTAACAGGATCGGTGGTCACGAAGTAGATGAAGTTATGGAATTCTGTTTCCTAGGCACTAAAATGGAAGGAGCAAGGAGGACATCAAAAGCAGACTATCACTGGCAGAAACGGCATTCCTGGACAAGAGAAGTCTACTAGTATCAAACATAGACCTTAAATTGAGGAAGAAATTTCTGAGAAAGTACGTCTGGAGTACAGCATTTTATGGTAGTGAAACGTGGACTGTGGGGAAACCGGAACAGCAGAGAATCAAAGCATTTGAGATGTGGTGCTACAGAGGAATATTGAAATTTAGATTGACTAATAGGATAAGGAATGAGGAGGTTCAGCGCAGAATCGGAAAGGAAAGGAATATTTCGAAAACAAAAAATGGTTCAAATGGCTCTGAGCACTATGGGACTTAACAGCTGTGGCCATCAGTCCCCTAGAACTTAGAACTACTTAAACCTAACTAACCTAAGGACAGAACACACATCCATACCCGAGGCAGGATTCGAACCTGCGACCGTAGCAGTCGCGCGGTTCCGGACTGCGCGCCTAGAACCGCGAGACCACCGCGGCCGGGATTTCGAAAACACTGCCAAGGAGAAGGGACAGGATGATAGGACGCATACCTGCTAAGTCATACGGGAATGACTTCCAATATACTAGAAGGAGCCGTAGAGGGCAAAATCTGTAGATGGAGAAAGAGATTGCAACACATCAACAAATAATTGAGGACGTTGTTTGCAAGTGCTACGCTGAGATGTAGAGGTTGTGTACAGGTGAGGAATTCGTGGCAGGCGGCATCAAACCTGTCAAATGACTGTTGTTGCTGTTGTGGTATTCAGTCCTGAGACTGGTTTGATGCAGCTCTCCATGCTACTCTATCCTGTGCAAGCTTTTTCATCTCTGAGTACCTACTGCAACCTACATCCTTCTGAATCTGCTTAGTGTATTCATCTCTTGGTCTCCCTCTACGATTTTTACCCTCCACGCTGCCCTCCAATACAAAACTGGTGATCCCTTGATGCCTCAGAACATGTCCTACCAACCGATCCCTTCTTCTAGTCAAGTTGTGCCACAAACTTCTCCCCAATCCTATTCAATACTTCATAATCAGTTATGTGATCTACCCATCTAATCTTCAGCATTATTCTGTAGCACCACATTTCAAAAGCTTCTATTCTCTTCTTGCCCAAACTATCTATCGTCCATGTTTCACTTCCATACATGGCTACAATCCTTACAAATACTTTCAGAAATGACTTCCTGACACTTAAACCTATACTCGATGTTAACAAATTTCTCGTCTCAGAAATGCTTTCCTTGCCATTGCCAGCCTACATTTTGTATACTCTCTACTTCGACCATCATCAGTTATTTTGCTCCCCAAATAGCAAAACTCCTTTACTACTTTAAGTGTCTCATTTCCTAATCTAATTCCCTCAGCATCACCCGACTTAATTCGACTACATTCCATTATCCTCGTTTTGCTTTTGTTGATGTTCATCTTATATCCTCCTTTCAAGACACTATCCATTCCGTTCAACTGTTCTTCCAAGTCCTTTACTGTCTCTGACAGAATTACAATGTCATCGGCGAACCTCAAAGTTTTTATTTCTTCTCCATGGATTTTAATACCTACTCCAAATTTTTCTTTTGTTTCCTTTACTGCTTGCTCAATATAGAGATTGAACAACATCGGGGAGAGGCTACAACCCTGTCTCACTCCCTTCCAAACCACTGCTTCTTTTTCATGGCCCTCGACTCTTATAACTGCCATCTGGTTTCTGTACAAATTGTAAATACTTTTCGCTCCCTGTATTTTACCCCTGCCACCTTCAGAATTTGAAAGAGAGTATTCCAGTCAACATTGTCAAAAGCTTTCTCTAAGTCAGCAAATGCTAGGAACGTAGGTTTTCCTTTCCTTAATCTGGCTTCTAAGATAAGTCGTAGTGTCAGGATTGTCTCACGTGTTCCTATATTTCTACGGAATCCAAACTGATCTTCCCCGAGGTCGGCTTCTACCAGTTTTTCCATTCGTCTGTAAAGAATACGTGTTAGTATATTGCAGCTGTTACTTATTAAACTGATAGTTCGGTAATTTTCACATCTGTCAACACCTGCTTACTTTGGGATTGGAATTATTATATTCTTCTTGAAGTCTGAGGGTATTTCGCCTGTCTCGTACATCTTGCTCACTAGATGGTAGAGTTTTGTCAGGACTGGCTCTCCCAAGGCTGTCAGTAGTTCTAATGGAATGTTGTCTACTCCCGGAGCTTTGTTGCGACTCAGGTCTTTCAGTGCTCTGTCAAACTCTTCACGCAGTATCATATCTCCCATTTCATCTTTATCTGCACCCTCTTCCATTTCCATAATATTGTCCTCAAGTACATCGGCCTTGTATAGACCCTCTATATACTCCTTCCACCTTTCTGCTCCCCCTTCTTTGCTTAGAACTGGATTTCCATCTGAACTCTTCATATTCATACATGTGGTTCTCTTTTCTCCAAAGGTCTCTTTAATTTACCTGTACGCAGTATCTATCTTACCCCTAGTGAGACAAGCCTCTACATTCTTACATTTGTCCTCTAGCCATCCCTGCTTAGCCATTTTGCACTTCCTGTCGATCTCATTTTTGAGACGTTTGTATTCCTTTTTACCTGCTTCACTTACTGCATTTTTATATTTTTTCCTTTCATCAATTAAATTCAATACTTCTTCTGTTACCCAAGGATTTCTACTAGCCCTCGTCTTTTTACCTACTTGATCCTTTGCTGCCTTCACCACTTCATCCCTCAAAGCTACCCATTCTTCTTCTACTGTATTTCTTTCCCCCATTCTTGCCAATTGTTCCCTTATGCTCTCCCTGAAACTCTGTACAACCTCTGGTTCTTTGAGATTATCCAAGTCCCATCTCCTTAAATTTCCACCTTTTTGAAGTTTCTTCAGTTTTAATCTACAGTTCATAACCAATAGATTGTGGCCAGAGTCCACGTCTGCCCCTGGAAATGGCTTACAATTTAAAACCTGGTTCCTAAATCTCTGTCTTACCATTATATAATCTATCTGATACCTTTTAGTATCTCCAGGGTTCTTACATGTATACAATCTTCTTTTATGATTCTTGAACCAAGTGTTAGCTATGATTAGGTTGTGCTCTGTGCAAAATTGCACCAGGCGGCTTCCTGTTTCGTTTCGTACCCCCGATCCATATTCACCTGCTATGTTTCCTTCTCTCCTTTTTCCTACTGACGAATTCCAGTCACCCATGACTATTAAATTTTCATCTCCCTTCACTATCTGAATAATTTATTTTATTTCATCATACATTTCTTCAATTTCTTCGTCATCTGCAGAGCTAGTTGGTATATAAACTTGTACTACTGTGGTAGGCGTGGGCTTCGTATCTATCTTGGCCACAATAATGCGTTCACTGTGCTGTTTGTAGTAGCTTACCCGCATTCCTATTTTCCTATTCATTATTAAATCTACTCCTGCATTACCCCTATTTGATTTTGTGTTTATAACCCTGTATCACCTGACCAGAAGTCTTGTTCCTCCTGCCACCGAACTTCACTAATTCCCACTATATCTAATTTTAACCTATCCATTTCCCTGACATTCCACGCTCCGATCCGTAGAACGCCAGTTTTCTTTCTCCTGATAACGACATCCTCTTGGGTAGTCCCCGCCCAGAGATCCGAATGGAGGACTATTTTACCTCCGGAATGTTTTACCCAAGAGGACGCCACCATCATTTAACCATACAGTAAAGCTGCATGCCCTCGGGAAAAATTACAGCCGTAGTTTCCCCTTGCTTTCAGCCGGTCGCAGTACCAGCACAGCAAGGCTGTTTTGGTTAGATTACAAGGCCAGATCAGTCAATCATCCAGACTGTTGCCCCTGCAACTACTGAAAAGGCTGCTGCCCCTCTTCAGGAGCCACACGTTTGTCTGGCCTCTCAACAGATACCCCTCCGTTGTGGTTGCACCTACCGTACGGCTATCTGTATCGCTGAGGCACGCAAGCCTCCCCACCAACGGCAAGGGCCATGGTTTTTGGGGGGGGGGGGGGGGGGTCAAATGACTGATGACCCAAAAATAAAAGTGAGAAACTGAAAAACGAGCAAAGAAGTTTGAGTATTATCGTGCTTTTCTTTGTGAAGCTGACCTCCTACAAAGCAGGAAACGCGGAATTCAGACTGACCCCCCCCCCCCCCCAACCTTCTCACCAAAAAATGAGATAAAAACTTCGGCAATTTTGTTGCAGGAAAACTACCTCTTGACTGGACTAAGAAAGCAACATTAAGTCTCCTTTGATTACGGAATCCTAGGAGCTAGTGCCAGTCACACATTTCACGCTAAGGTAGGACAATCGAAATTTTTACATTAGACTTCTAGCAGCTGTTTAGCTACTACTATTAAAATGGTGGTAGCTTGTTTTACAGGAACATTGTTGCAAATAGGTCACTTGCTGTTAGGTGTGAGTAGCGTAGTTGTCGAGGCTGTCCGTTGCATGCCGCCTACAGTGTCCACACCTCACGTCGAGAGTAAAACAGTGGGAAAAACGATGACGATTTCGATTTAACTGTTAGTTGGAAACTTCTGTCAACTCTTGTTTATAATTTTTGATTAGTCATGATAACTGATGACGTAACATGCGAAGAGGTTAGTTGACAGCGAAGTGCGGACAGAGTGCAAGAGTCCACTGTATGGTTCTGATGGTTCTAAGCACTATGGGACTTAACATCTGAGGTCATCAGTCCCCTAGACTTAGAAACACTTAAACCTAACTAACGTAAGGACATCACACACAGCCATGCCCGAGGCAGGACTCAAACCTGTGACTGTAGCAGCAGCGCGGTTCCGGAGTGAAGCGCCTAGAACCACTCGGTCACAGCGGCCGGCCCACTGTATGGAGCAGCAGGCTTTTGCAATATAGTGATCAACACTTGAACAGGTTTATGAATGCACATGGTATAGCGAAGAGGTGGCTCAAAAATTAACGACTATAAGAAACTAAAAGATGCTAGGTTACGAGTCGTAAAGTCATAGAGAAGCAATTTTAGTCCGTTACCTCAACTACAATCGAAAGAAGAGAATACCGTCAAGTATCATAGAGCCATAAATACTTTCGCATAATTAAGTGGAGTCGCAAGCTTTTTTCGAGTATTCCATAAGTAAACGTTAGACATATTAAAGAGACCAAGCAAACAGGAAATTTGAATGAAGGCACACGTTGGAAGAGGTTAGGAAAAGATTGGTATGTGTTCTGGTGAGCAGATTTAAGGATAAGTTTTCAAACGAATAATACGGGAATATCTAGCGTAGGGACTAATTAGATAGGAGAAAGGGATGGATGTATAATATAATTTGACAATGAACTACAAATTTACTAACCAGATACAAAAATTAAATAAGACTAATGTGATACTGCCACCATTTCCTCCCATAAAATACACTCAGGTACAACAATTTGCATACAAATATTGATGTAAGTATTTTCAGTTCTATCAAAATATCAAAATAGATAAAAATACATGTTCATTACGTAGTAAATCGGCAGCAGAAAAGGTTTTTAAACTCGTGGAAAATATTGCTAGCAAAAAGATTTAATTAAACAAATCTTACACAAGTGATAACATTTAAAAGCATCATTTAAAATAACCGTGGCCTTAAAACATACTAAACAAAACTTAATGCAACGTGCAATACTATGAAACACACGTTATAAATGCCAATGGTAATAACAAATAAGAGATCAGCTACAATGAACATAGCTTTCAATGAATCATTACAGAATGAACATGTGAGATGAATCATTACAGGTGTAACTAAACGATAACTGCCTTTAACGTGGCAACGTACCAAACAACAGTGGAAGTAAAGATCATTATGACGAAGACAACAGTATTCCTTCTTTCACTGCTGTGTTGTTGTCATTGTCCAAAAGTAGCAAAATAAACAATGATAACCATATAGCAGAGTAGGGATTCATTATTGTATACACTTTTAACCTGGAGGATGTAATGGTACTTGAATTACGTAACCATTACGGCACCTCACCTCAACCTCTCGATACCAGCAACATTCTACTGTGTTTCTGTAAAATAGTTAACATATTTCTGTGACAACATTCAGATTTGATTTCATTAATGTAGAGGTACTTCGATACATCGATATGTATATATTCCAATGATATTATTCTTATGTGTATTCTTTCTTTTGTCACTATGGTCTTTGAAGTACTTGTAACTCTGGTTTTTGGGCGCGTATGCGGTTATTAGAGAGTCAAGTTTTGGTCGTCATGTTAAAAAGACGCAAACTGTAGTCAGTTTATGAAATGTGAACTTTAACAATGAGGAAGATATTTTCAAGGATGTTTTATATTCTGAAGTGATGTTTTGGAACGAGTTACGTGATATTGCAGCAAAAGTAATAAAAAAAGAAGTGCAACTTAAATTCGGAGTGCTGATTACTTTTTTACATCAACATTGTCCTAACTTGCAAAAGTTTAATCTTCAAAAATGGTTTATGAAACGCATCTATAAAACTTTTGAATATCGCAGAATAATACCTAGGCCTCTTTGCATCCGAGCTTGGAATCGTTACTACCTAGATTTTCGACGATTGAGCCATGAGTTCACAACGAGACCAGCGTGGGTAACACGAAAAGATGAGTGCCTAGTTTATCCACTATGTCAAGAAATGACTATTAACTGTGCTCTAATGACACCTGCCACATAATATAACTTTGTTGTTGCCCGAAAATGCAATATTTAGCAGGGTGAGCAACACTTCAATCATAATTAATTTTTGACCTTTGTTGTAGTAGGGTTGTTAGAAGGACCATCTTGACGTACTTTCAGTTGTCTCCCCTGGAGAGGCACGGTACTCGATGGCTGCAGCTCGTCTCCTGCTGCTGGTAATGTGCGCGCCGTGGTACCTCTTCAAGGTGCCGCAGCCATGGCCCACCCTCACACTGTGAAGTGTTTGTTCAGGTTGTAGTAAGATGATGAGGTATTCTCTCGCATTTCTCTACAGTGTCGTCCTCGGTGAGTGCTAGCACAATGGAACCAAAGAGCTCGTATCTGAGAGGCACTTTAAGACGGCCGGTAGCATCTCTCAGAGGAAACTGTGTAACAGCAACAAGCGCTGAGCTGGGCCAGCGTTTATATTGCCGGCGCCGGGCGACAGTGATTTGTTTGCGCCGCGCCGCTCTGCGGCCTTTGATGTGGCTGGTGGGCGCGGCCGATTCTGTGGTCGCTTTCACGTCGCTGGCAGACACTTGCTTACCGGCTCACCTGCTACTTGGACGGCGTGCAGAATGAACAGTTAGTCCATTATCCTCACCAGCGTGAACCCGTTTAGCTGTTATTATTAAGTTTCAGGGTGATTCAAAGCTACACTTTACCATCGAAACCACTTAATCCAATACTAGAAGTATTTTCGACGTACACACTAACACAAATAAAAATTAAAAAAATAAATAAATAACGACACACAACGAAGAAATTATCCGAATGGGACGGAAATCGGTGGATGTGATGTACACATACAGACAAAAAGAAATGATTACAGTTTCAGAAAAATTGGACGATTTATTTAAGACAAAGAGCTTCAAAACTTGAGCAACTCAGTAGCGGGTTAGCCCTTATACAAGAAGTTATTCGGTTGGGCATTGATTGCTAGAGTTGTTGGTTGCCCTCCTGAGGGACATCCTGCCAAATTCTGTCTGATTGGTACAGCAGCATCAGGGACTCATATGAAATATCCGATACCACCTTTTTTTTACATTCATCCGGATAGTTGTCAGACAGTTCAGTGCTTCCTAAGGTGTTGTGTGTCTTTATATGTATAATTTTGTACTATTTGACAAAAAAACTTGATATTCATTGCGAAGGCGTGTGGAATGTTCTGGAAGGACGCGAGTTGTCATAATTATCAGTGGATTGTTGTCACTGATAAAATTATTTACATATACTAAATTAATTAATTAATCAAGAAATTGAAGTAATAAGTCCTTAGCAATAAATAACTAGAGACTGCAGAGATGTTAGCATGAAAGATCAATGTTTCTAATTAACAAAATTGCAATCTAAAGGTCCAGTTACCTTAGACCTCACTATCTTGAGAAACAGCTTAAAAGTTATTATCAAGCGATGTATTTTCATTTGTTATTTTTATGTCTTCCTCTGTAATTAATATTCTTTGTAATTACATTTCTAATAAACTCTGCAGTTCAGGTTACCTTCCATTCAGAAGGATGTTGCACGCAGCGACTATAATATTCACTTGTAAATAACAGATTTCAGCTATCAGCCGTCCTTGTGAAATTTTATTGGCAGATCTAGGTTTCAGCTAGAAACTAGCCATTCTCGATACACTACCATTTTTGATCAATGCAAGTAATGCTTGTTGGTCGGGCTTCATCCACAGTTCATTGAATCCAGTGAACTGTGGATGAAGCCCGACCAACAGGCATTACATGATGATGATTATTATTATTATTATTAGTGTTTTAGGGCGCACAACAGCGAGGTTATCAGCGCCCGTTCCCAAAAGTTCAATTCAGAGCCGAATTGTGAGAGAATGGGTATTGTTCAAATTGCAAGATTGGACACAGCACATCAAAACAGGGAGATAAAACTAAAAATAAAATAGCAGTACAATCAGGTAAAAATAATTAACGGTGGCTGAGTGACCACTTACAAATAATGGGTGACCAAACCAGTGGACAGCACATTAAGACTTCAATCTCAATATTTTGGGAAGAAGGCCAGACATCACACAAAAACGTAAAACCCTAGCGACACTCGCCTCATTATTAGTTAAAAGAGAGGGTAGGTCTGGTGGGAAACTGAAATCTTCCCTCAAACCCGCATATAAAACACACTCAGTTAAAATATGTCGTATCGACAGCTGTGTCCCACATGTCTGATATGTTGGTGGCTCCTCACGACGTAACCATGTGTCAAAGGACAATGTCCTATTCTGAGCCGTGTAAGGGCTACTTCCTTAGCGCGTCGTTGTCGGAAGGAGGTGAGCCACGGTCGGACAGAATCCTTCACCGCTCGCAACTTATTATCCCTCACGTCCAGCCACTGAGCCTCCCACCAACGCATGACCTTCCGAGTCACGAAAGACGTAATGGCCTGCAGGGGGACGGAACAGCGAGCAGGAGGTGGGATGGAGCAAGCCTCCTTGGCAGCCGCATCTGCAAGTTCATTTCCAGGAACCCCTATGTGTCCTGGAACCCAGCAGAAAATTACATCCTTACCCTGCTGTTGCAAGAGCAGGAGTGCGTCCTGCACGTCTTGCACCATCCGATCTGCTGGGTACATCTGTTCAAGAGCGTGTAGAGCACTTTGGGAATCGGAGCAGATGATGAATTTCGTGCCACGATGTCGGCGCATATGCTCTAATGCTTGCAGAATGGCAAACAGTTCTGCATAGTAAACTGAGAACTGCTCTGGGAGCCCTATCCGATGGACAGTATCGGGAAACACAGCAGAGCAGCCCATAAAATCCCCCTGTTTGCACCCATCCATGTAAACAGTAATAAAATCGGAATGACGTTCTAAAATCTCAGTAAGTTTAATTTTAAAAAGGTGGTCCGGGGTACAATACTTCCTGTAAGCAGCCAGATCAAGAAGTAATCTTGGCCTTTGTAGTCGCCAGGGAGATCCCCTACTCTATCCCTGGTGGAGTACCTTAATGCCCTCCAGGTGAACTGACTCGAGACTCTCCTTTGCACGGACGCCAAACGGCTTTGTTGCCGCCGGACGGTGGCGGAAGAGACGTGCTGAATTCATTAAAAGCGATAGTACATTGAAAATGGTTAGTTTCTGGCTGAAATCTAGATCTGCCAATAAAATTTCAGAAGGACGACTGATAGCTGAAATCTATTATTTAAAATTCTCAAATTGTTTACATCTCACAGTTTTCCAATTTTAAGAATTCGTGGCCTTATTTGTACGTTCTATGTATTTAATCGGATAGAACATGAGCTCTGTACTACCATTACATGTTAGTAACCAAATCCAAACTGTAATTAATTATGTAACTGAAATAATACAAGAGACACTATTGTAATTAAAGTTCAGAATGATTTTCTTATGGAAAACTAAAGATACTACTATAAAAGATTGTCATTCAATATTGTATTGTATTCTTTATTCGGCTGTAACATCAGTTTCTTTACGTTTCGTAAATTTTAATTGTAACATCAAAATGGCCGAATCTTGATCTCAGAGCTCCCAAAACACTGCACGAAATTATCCACAACTAAGTTCACAAGTCACGTTACGGTGTGTGGCGAAGGGCTCTTTATATATGACAATTAATTTCCTTCTCTCTCCCTTCCTGTTCCAGTCTCGAATGGTTCACGGAAAGAACGCTTGCTCGTAAGCCTCCGAGTGAGCTCGGAGCTCCGTTACTTTTTCCTGCTGGTGTTTTCGCGAGATATACGTGTTAGGGCGCAGTACATAGTCTGACTCCTCTAGGAACGTACAGCGTCGCAAGTTCAACACTAAACTACACTCCTGGAAATTGAAATAAGAACACCGTGAATTCATTGTCCCAGGAAGGGGAAACTTTATTGACACATTCCTGGGGTCAGATACATCACATGATCACACTGACAGAACCACAGGCACATAGACACAGGCAACAGAGCATGCACAATGTCGGCACTAGTACAGTGTATATCCACCTTTCGCAGCAATGCAGGCTGCTATTCTCCCATGGAGACGATCGTAGAGATGCTGGATGTAGTCCTGTGGAACGGCTTGCCATGCCATTTCCACCTGGCGCCTCAGTTGGACCAGCGTTCGTGCTGGACGTGCAGACCGCGTGAGACGACGCTTCATCCAGTCCCAAACATGCTCAATGGGGGACAGATCCGGAGATCTTGCTGGCCAGGGTAGTTGACTTACACCTTCTAGAGCACGTTGGGTGGCACGGGATACATTCGGACGTGCATTGTCCTGTTGGAACAGCAAGTTCCCTTGCCGGTCTAGGAATGGTAGAACGATGGGTTCGATGACGGTTTGGATGTACCGTGCACTATTCAGTGTCCCCTCGACGATCACCAGTGGTGTACGGCCAGTGTAGGAGATCGCTCCCCACACCATGATGCCGGGTGTTGGCCCTGTGTGCCTCGGTCGTATGCAGTCCTGATTGTGGCGCTCACCTGCACGGCGCCAAACACGCATACGACCATCATTGGCACCAAGGCAGAAGCGACTCTCATCGCTGAAGACGACACGTCTCCATTCGTCCCTCCATTCACGCCTGTCGCGACACCACTGGAGGCGGGCTGCACGATGTTGGGGCGTGAGCGGAAGACGGCCTAACGGTGTGCGGGACCGTAGCCCAGCTTCATGGAGACGGTTGCGAATGGTCCTCGCCGATACCCCAGGAGCAACAGAGTCCCTTATTTGCTTGGAAGTGGCGGTGCGGTCCCCTACGGCACTGCGTAGGATCCTACGGTCTTGGCGTGCATCCGTGCGTCGCTGCGGTCCGGTCCAAGGTCGACGGGCACGTGCACCTTCCGCCGACCACTGGCGACAACATCGATGTACTGTGGAGACCTCACGCCCCACGTGTTGAGCAATTCGGCGGTACGTCCACCCGGCCTCCCGCATGCCCACTATACGCCCTCGCTCAAAGTCCGTCAGCTGCACATACGGTTCACGTCCACGCTGTCGCGGCATGCTACCAGTGTTAAAGACAGCGATGGAGCTCCGTATGCCACGGCAAACTGGCTGACACTGACGGCGGCGGTGCACAAATGCTGCGCAGCTAGCGCCATTCGACGGCCAACGCCGCGGTTCCTGGTGTGTCCGCTGTGCCGTGCGTGTGATCATTGCTTGTACAGCCCTCTCGCAGTGTCCGGAGCAAGTATGGTGGGTCTGACACACCGGTGTCAATGTGTTCTTTTTTCCATTTCCAGGAGTGTACATCGTGTGTACAACGCTTCTCTTCCAGCACCTAACACCTCGGTTGGCAAACTATCTGCGTGATGTTTTCACGCTTACTAACTATAACGAAATTCGCTGCTGTTTTTTGAATTCTCCCTGTTTCCTTATTAATCTTCACCGCAACGAATCCCAAACTGATGAGAAATATTGAAATACTGGTCGAACGAGGATTTTGGAAGCTACCACTTTTGTGGGTGGACTCTTCCAGTGAATCTCTATCTAGCATCTGCCTTACCTCTAATTAGTTTTACTTTAAATCACTCCATACGCATACTCCTTGGCATTTTGTGCACATGAGTACTTCAAGTGATCGTATAATCGTGCAATAACGTGCACTTACGCTTATTTGTGTACAACACATTTTTATGTAGAGGGCCAATCCTTGAAATAGACACTGATCCTCAGCAGATCTTCCTGCATTTCACCACAATCTTTTAAGGCTGCGACTTCTCTGTGTGTCACGCGGGATTAGCCGAGCGGTCTTGACGCTAGAGCCATGGACTGTGCGGCTGGTCCCGGGGGAGGTTCGAGTCCTCCCACGGGGATGGGTGTGTGTATTTGTCCTTAGGATAATTTAAGTTAAGTAGTGTGTAAGTTTAGGGACTGATGATCTTAGCAGTTAAGTCCCATAAGATTTCACACACATTCACTTCTCTGTATACAACAGCACAATCCACGAAAAGCCTCATGGAACTCCCTAAGTTATCCACTACGTCATTTATATATGTAGTGAAAAGTAAAGGTCCTAAATTACCTCCGTTAGCGTTGAACATTTCTGTCCGTTAAGAGTGTTCTGTTTGCTCTTCTATCCAATCACGCAGCTTGTCTGATATTCTGTATTTTTTTTTTTTTTTTCGCTGGCCGAGAGTGCAAACTGTATCGATTGCCTTCCAGTGTATTAGAGTCTGGGGCAAAGTGAAGGCACTTCTATTGACCTGTTTCCCGTTCCCGCTTATAGCGCATTTGTTAGGCACAACTCACTGTAAAAGCTGTTCGAAACCGCCGAACATGGGAAAAAGTTACTCGCCCTAGAAATCAGCATATCCTGCTGCAACCACCATCCATTTAGGAGGATTAGGGGAAACCCAAAAAAAAGTCCCTTGCTCTGTAACCGAGGTTAATACAATAGCGAACAGGGCCCGTACGGAAGGACGGCTGAGAAACGATATGTCCAAGTGAGATACAGAAGAGTGGAACAGAGGACGATATTTGACTCCTGCGATGTTATAGCTTAATCGGATTATAGAGAAGGCTACTGGTGGAAACGACAGAGAAGACAGTAAGCTAACAACCGGGGTAATAAGCGAATGCCTCCGGAGCCTCATGAATAGCGACGGGGAGCAGGCCTGAGCGGGGGCAGATAATCTCCGCGGAGGACCGCACGCCGGGATGCTGGGGGCGGGGGGCGGCTGCGGCCCTGGGGAGCCCTTGGAGGCGCAACGTGGCCCCAGGGAGCACGGCGCACGGCCTGAATCACGGGCCCAGGCCGCCCAGGCCGCCCGGCCGTGCTTTACGACTCTGCCGGCGCGCGCGGGGGTTCCCCGCCTGACGTACGACACGGATGTACAATACCGTCCCGTCCCTAACCCGGCGCCTACCGCCCTCTGGGTATTACCTCTTCCGCCCCCACCGCTGCGCCTCGGCCGAGGTGGAGCCTCTGCGCCAGACAAAAGTTTTTCTCAAGCAGCCCGCCTTACAACAAGCAAGGCTTAGGTTCTCTGCTACTCAGAACATCGTCATCAGAACGCATTAGACCTACTCACCTGTTCCGCATTACAAATGTTCTAGCCATTTTCTCAAGAGTGGGCAGTATTTCTGTTTCATCAGGGATTATGTTCCCGTGCGAGCTTAGTGATTCTGTTGTACTCCTTACAATGAACATGATTCCACCACTCTATTCTGTATCTTTTTAGGATATCTATAACTGAAGGTGGCAGGGGTAAAATACAGGGAGCGAAAGGCTATTTACAATCTGTACAGAAAGCAGATGGCAGTTATAAGAGTCGAGGGGTATGAAAGGGAAGCAGTGGTTGGAGAGGGAGTGAGACAGGGTTGTAGCCTATCCCTGATGTTATTCAATCTGTATATTGAGCAAGCAGTAAAGGAAACAAAACAAAAGTTCGGAGTAGGTATTAAAGTCCATGGAGAAGAAATAAAAACATTGAGGTTCACCGATGACATTGTAATTCTGTCAGAGACAGCAAAGGACTTGGAAGAGCAGTTGAACGGAATGGACAGTGTCTTGAAAAGAGGGTATAAGATGATCATCAACAAAAGCAAAACGAGAATAATGGAATGTAGTCGAATTAAGTCGGGTGATGCTGAGGGAATTAGATTAGGAAATGAGACACTTAAAGTAGTAAAGGAGTTTTGCTATTTGGGGAGCAAAATAACTGATGATGGTCGAAGTAGAGAGGATATAAAATGTAGACTGGCAATGGCAAAGAAAGCGTTTCTGAAGAAGAGAAATTTGTTAACATCGAGTATAGATTTAAATGTCAAGAAGTCGTTTCTGAAAGTATTTGTATGGAGTGTAGCCATGTATGGAAGTGAAACGTGGACGATAAATTAGACAAGAAGAGAATAGAAGTTCTCGTAATGTGGTGCTAAAGAAGAATGCTGAAGATTAGAGGGGTAGCTCAAATGACTAATGAGGAAGTATTGAATAGAATTGGGGAAAAGAGGAGCTTGTGGCACAACTTGACTAGAAGAAGGGATCGGTTGGTAGGACGTGTTCTGAAACATCGAGTGATCACCAATTTAGTATTGGAGGGCAGCGTGGAGGGTAAAAATCGTAGAGGGAGACCAAGAGATGAATACACTAAGCAGATTCAGAAGGATGTAGGCTGCAGTAGGTACTGGGAGACGAAGAAGCTTGCACAGGATGGAGTAGCATGGAGAACTGCATCAAACCAGTCTCAGGACTGAAGACCACAACAACAAAACATAACTGACCACTTTTCAATCTCAAATCAATATTATCTCTACGATCTAGAAGCGAATATCCCGCTACACCACTGATGAACTTCACTTCGCACCCTTATACAATAACGGGAGAGTTATAACTAGCATTATGTCTGTTCGAATGTTACGTGTTATTGTTTGTCGAATTGCACCAGTTTCATTTGAATGTTGTCTGATCGGGTGATGCCGCAGTTATTGACTTATTGTTTCCATTATTTATTCATCTATTATAGATTTTGTTTCCTTTGTTTCTAAATTTCGAAACACCGTCACTTTTAAACAGTTTTACTTGTGGAATCTGTTACAGCACTCACTGATGGCCGAAACATTTTAACCGCTGTTCACAGCGAGTCTGCCGGCCTTTGTGGCCGAGCGGATCTAGGTGCTTTAGTCCGAAATCGCGCTGCTGCTACGGTCGCAGGTTCGAATCCTGCCTCGGGCATGGATGTGTGTGATGTTCTTAGGTTATTTAGGTTTAAGTAGTTTCAAGTCTAGGCGACTGATGACCTCAGATGTTAAGTGCCATAGTGCTCAGAGCCATTAGAACCACTCGAACAGCGAGACTAAATGCCACGTGGTGGCGTTGGGAACACATGACGCGGTAAACAAAGTACATAAGCGGAGTAGAGACAAATAGGGAAGAAGTAGCGGCGTTTCAGACCACAAGTGCAGAAATCGACTAAAATATCTGACCTTGACTGAGGTCTTAATATTGTCGCCTGGCGCGTGCCAATGAACATCTCGAAAGCGACGTGACTGATCGGCTGTTAACGTGCTCCAGTCGTCAGCACTTATGCAGAATGGTTGAAGGACGGTGACATCAAGAATGGGCGACCACGTCTTAAACTTCCATGCGTCATCACAGAACGTGGATATCGGAGACTCACCTCTACTGTAAAGCTGGTCTCTGAAGACAGCCGCAAGTGTTTCGGATCACAGCGCTAAGCGCAGAGTGTTGAAAGCGGGACTGCTAGGCAGAAGAACCATTAGTGTTGCCGTACTAACCGAAAGGCTATTAGTTACAGTCAGCAAGGGATAGTCGAGATGGGACCATGGATTAGCAGCAACGCGTCACTTGGTCAGGTGAATCGTGTCTTTTGTTTCACCGGTTCGGTGGTCGTGACCAGAACTGTTGTTACCCGAAATATGTATCGTGCCACGGACGTTTGACCGGTGGGGTAATATTAAGCTATGTGGGACGATCAGCAAGGACGCATGGAGACCCATGGTACTAACTGAAACCGCAATGGGAACTGCAGACCAGGTGGATCCCTCTCGGATATCTTTCACCATAGCGTTGCCATGGTTTAACTGGGTAACTGTCGCTATTTTAAGGCCTGCATTGAGGTTCAATGGTTTAATGAATATGAAAGTGAGCTCACGGTGGTGTCTTGGCCACCAAATCCGTCCTGATTTGAGGCGCTATCGGGTGCCAACCCTGTGCAAACAAACTGCGAGCCCATAATTTACGGGGATTTCGTGGTCTATGCAAAGACATCTGGCGCCACATAGCTCCGTAAGCGTACTAAGGACTGCTCGAATCCATGCCAAGCAGAATCGCTGCTTTACCGCGTTTCAAAGGCGGTCGAACGGCTTGTTCAACAGGTGTGCATGGTGTTACGGCTCATCATGGTATACAGCAGCAACCTTGCTCAATTTAAGTGCTGTTGCATCAGTTACACTTTCAGAATTTCCTATTGTGGTGTGGTCGTCAAAAGAATATAACGTGATAAGATTCATTCCGTTGGTAACAAAAATGTCTTTTACTGTTATAAGCTATTTAATGAAAACTTACAACTGAGATTATGTGCGCTAGGATCCATTTATTTTCTAGTGTTTTCCATAATAAGTTTTGTTTCTCCCTATCAAATGGCTTCCGTAGTCTATGAATGCATAGTAACTGAGAAACTTAAAGTTTCTTCTTTTTTTCGATGTTTACGAATGTGTAAACATACAGCCTGAAAAAGATCTTCCCTTTCTGAAGCTATGTCAGACATGAGTAGTGTGTGCATCGGTAATAGACACTACCTTTTATTTATTTATTATTTTGTGGTATTATAACCGGACTTTAAAGGGCTTGTATCTATGCAATTTGTACGCAGCAACTTACCATCGTTCTCGTACATATTGCGGACCTATTAAGGCTTCATTCCACTACTCTGATACACAAATATCTTGCCAATGGTTACTAGTAATGTTAAAATAACTGTGTAAAAGATTCATCATTATCATCTACATCAAGGATTGCGACTTGTGGTCAGTTCCGTGTTTTCAAAACTGCTCAAGTCACCTCTTCATTGGCCCTCCTGAAGCACTTTCGTCTATTGGTTTACATTGTTTTATGGTTTTGGTGATTCTTGCATCGCCGGCCGCTGGGGCAGAGCGGTTCTAGGCTCTTTAGCCGTGAACCGCGCTGCTGCTACGGTCGCAGGTTCGAATCCTGCCTCGGGCATGGATGTGTGTGATGCCCTTGGGTTAGTTAGGTTTAAGTAGTTCTAAGTTCTAGGGGACTGTTGAATTCGGATGTTTAGTCCCATAGTCGTTGGAGCCATTTGATTCTTATATCAGGCATACGGCCTATATGGTCTTTCTATCTCCTCTGAGATTTTTTTTTTTATATCAATCACATTTTGCATATTCAGTTCATTGCGGATGTCATCATTTCTCTTCTTATCCATCGAAGTATATCAAGCACGTATCTAAGGAAATTCGTTTCACATGCTTCTATCCTTTTCATCTCTTTTCTTAAGAGACCAGTTATCGCATCATAGAACAGTGTCGCTATAGCCATAAACTTATAGAACTGTAGTGAAGTATCTCTGTGGACATTCTTTCCCAAAGTTCTACGTAACGTTCCACAGAAGTAGTTAGATACGTCTAACATATTTTGTATTTCATTGTTTGCCTATACTTAATACTGCATCCTAAGCACTTAAATGTCTTAACTTGCTCTATGCGCTGCTCATCGATTTCAGTTTTAACTGACATGGGATAATGCCCTAAAAAACCAACTGATTTTGTCTATGTGATGGAGACGATAGTACTCTATTGTCTGTCTGTTTTACATAAATTAAAGACAGCTTCTTGTAAGTCATCTTTATTGTGACTAACAATTAATTTAATATTAAAAAACAGTCCTAGGTTGCACAATGCTCTTTATTGGCTCAGAAGAATTGGCACAGTAAATTATCTGGCGTCGTTCTACTCTGATCTACTATACTCAAAAGTGAAAACCAATAACGTACATGCGTAAGACGTAAAGAATAGGAAAGCAAGTGAAAACTATTATAATTACTATCAAAAAGCTTTCTTGAAATACGCCTACAGTACCCGTTAAACGAGCAGCAAGACACTGTAAGAGATGGTACACAAGCTACGAGGAACAAAACCTACACAAGAAAATTTAAAAAGTGCGACGAGGGTCAGCAGTTACAGCAGCATAGAGTGAGATCACGCTCATAATCTGTAAACGTGGCCCCGGTACAAAGCGTTGGTGGCTCACACAGAGTATATTTTTCGACCACAGTATTACTGCATCTAAGAGTGAGGACACTTCGGTCGACTTATCGTGAGTTTTTACCGCAACACGCTGAACCACCTGATTGTACGCGCATATGCACAACTGTCCCGAAGGCATTCGCAATGCGATGCATTTTCCTCAGTTCACCACTGTACTTGTTCACTGTAACGTCACCGCCTGTCTCCGGTAAAGGCCACGCGCTGTGGGAGGCCAAGTGAAATAATATCGTGGTTGGGTAGTACACAATATTAAGAGTATCAGAAGCGGCTGATCGCGCTAGTAATGACAACCAGTAGTAGTTGGTATACAGGGTGGTCCATTGATAGTGACTGGGCCAAATATCTCACGAAATAAGCATCAAACGAAAAAACTACAAAGGACGAAACTCGTCTAGCTTGAAGGGGGAAACAGACGGCACAATGGTTGGCCCGCTAGATGGCGTTGCCATAGGTCAAAAAAATGGTTCAAATGGCTCTGAGCACTATGGGACTTAACTTCTGAGGTCATCAGTCCCCTAGAACTTAGAACTACTTAAACCTAACTAACCTAAGGACATCACACACATCCATGCCCGAGGCAGGATTCGAACCCGCGACCGTACCGGTAGCGCCGTTCCAGACTGCAGCGCCTAGAACCGCTCGGCCACTTCGGCCGGCACCATAGATCAAAGAGCTATCAACTGCGTTCTTTTTTTAAAATAGGAACCCCCCTTTTCATTACATGTTCGTGTAGTACGTAAAGAAATATGAATGTTTTAGTTGGACCACCTTTTTGGCTTTGTGATAGATGGCGCTGTAATAGCCACAAACGTATAAGTACGTGGTATCACGTAACATTCCGCCGGTGCGGACGGTATTTCCTTCGTGATACATTACCCGTGTTAAAATGGACCGTTTCCCAATTGCAGAAAAGTCGATATCGTGTTGATGTATGGCTATTGTGGCCAAATTGCCCGAGGGGCGTGTGCTATGTATGCTGCTCGGTATCCTGGACGACATCATCCAAGTGTCCGGACTGTTCGCCGGATAGTTACGCTATTTAAGGAAACAGGAAGCGTTCAGCCACATGTAAAACGTCAACCACGACCTGCAACAAATGATGATGCCCAAGTAGGTGTTTTAGCTGCTGTCGCGGCTAATCCGCACATGAGTAGCAGACAAATTGCGGGAGAATCGGGAACCTCAAAAACGTCGGTGTTGAGAATGCTACATCAACATCGAGTGCACCCGTACCATATTTCTATGCACCAGGAATTGCATGGCGACGACTTTGAACGTCGTGTACAGTTCTGCCTCTGGGCACAAGAGAAGTTACGGGACGATGACAGATTCTTTGCACGCGTTCTGTTTAGTGACGAAGCGTATTCACCGACAGCGGTAACGTAAACCCGCATACTATGCACTATTGGGCAACGGAAAATCCACGATGGCTGCGACAAGTGGAACATCATCGACGTTGGTGTATTAATGTATGGTGCGGCATTATAGGAGGAAGCATAATTGGCCCCCATTTTATCGATGGCAGTCTAAATGGGGCAATGTATGCTGATTTCCTGCGTAATGTTCTACCGATGTTACTACAACATGTTTCACTGCATGACAGAATGGCGATGTACTTCCAACATGATGGGTGTGCGGCACATACCTCGCGTGCGGTTGAAGCGGTATTGAATAGCATATTTCATGTCAGGTGGAAGCACCATACCATGTCCCGCACGTTCACCGGATCTGACGTCCTCGGATTTCTTTCTGTGAGGAAAGTTGACGGATATTTACTATCGTGATCCACCGACAACGCCTGACGACATGCGTCAGCGCATTGTCAATGCGTGTGCGAACATTACGGAAGGCGAACTACTCGCTGTTGAGATGAATGTCTTTACACGAATTGCCAAATGCATTGAGGTTGTCGGACATCATTTTGTGCATTTATTGCATTAATGTGGTACTTACAGGTAATCACGCTGTAACAGCATGCGTTCTCAGAAATGATAAGTTCACAAAGGTATATGTATCACATTGGAACAACCGAAATAAAATGTTCAAACGTACCTACGTTCTGTATTTTAATTTAAAAAACCTACCTGTTACCGACTGTTCGTCTAAAATCGTGAGCCATATGTTTGTGACTATTACAGCGCCATCTATCACAAAGCGAAAAAAGTGGTCCAAGACAAGTTTTGTTCTTTGTAGTTTTTTTGTTTCACGCTTATTTCGTGAGATATTTCGCCCAGTCACGATCATTCACCACCCTGTATATTGTGTCGGATAGTAAGGGAGTTGCCGGAGTGGATACACCGGTTCCCGTCGGATCACCGAAGTTAAGCGCTGTCGGGCGTGGCCGGCACTTGGTTGGGTGTTCATCAGGGCCATCATGCGCTTTTGCCGTTTTTCGAAGTGCACTCTGTCTTGTAATGCCAATTGAGGAGCTACTCGACCGAATAGTAGCGGCTGCGATAAAAAAAAAAAAAAAAAAAAAAAACATCATAACGACTGGGAGAGCGTAGCGTTGTGCTGACCACAATCCACTCCTATCCACATCCTCAGCTGAGGAGAATGACACGGCGGTCAGATGATCCCGATGGGTCACTTGTGGCCTGAAGACGGAGTGCTTTAGTAAGGGAGTCAGCACCGACACAAACAAGAAAGGAGACAAGTTGCAATGGCCGGTGGCAGGAATCCCAAAATTATCTGTACATATACTTGCAGATTAATAGAACTCTTCATTACTGAAAGGGAAAGAGACATAGGTTCTCATTATGAAATGCCTCCTACGTGCAACTATTTTTATACACTATTACTACTCCAGGCTAAGCATCGTCTTCGCTCTAGTTGCATGGGGGCTTAATTATATAAATATGAAATGCAAATAATTTTTTTAGTCGCTGTATGTCCGATTACGAAGTCTCGTAAACGGTTGGCCCTGACCAGTTTTAGTACGCAATCTGACTGCATAGAATAACAACAAAGAAAGGAATGAAATTTTCCGTTAACACAATTAATTAATTAAGCCCCCAGCAACTCTAAAACCAACGCAACAACAAAGCACAAGTGTAACTGTTCTGTGTGTGGAAGTGTGATTCAACGTACACATCTGGCACGGTTCTTCTTCAATAAGACAAGAAATTTTAAATATCATTTATACTGAAGTAATTAAATAAAATATAAATACTATAATTGCGTAAGGAAACCAGAATTACACTCTAATACAAGAACACGAGCCAGATGCTTTGTTGACTGACCCTGTAATGACGCATTATTTAAGACACTGAAATAATAAAAAAAACAGGGAATATTTTACCTTCACATATATTGACGAAAAGCACTCTGATCATTACAATATCTCCATTAGAACAACATCTGCTGTCTATCCCATCAAACAACTGCATAAAACATGGAACAAGCACTCTCCACTACGACTTCTCGACAAGAAATTTTCACTACGACATCTCAGCAAGCACTGACTGCTACGAGTTCTCGACAAGCACTGCCAGTGGAGGCGGCTGAATAATACTCTTTGGCGCAATCTCTGGCGCTGTGGCTCAGTGTAGCCACCTTTCATATGCCCCTCCTCCACGGGCCAGAATTTGATGGTATTTTTGCCAGCATTGGTGGTGAAAATACCACCAAATTCGTCCACAAAAATACAGACAAAAATAAAAGATAATATTAATACGTAAATATCACATAATTAGATAAAATTTTGACTTTGCACTGACCTTTCAATAACCTAATATATAAAATACAGTAAGCAATGCAAATTCCTTCATACATGTGACTTTACATAATAGTTTACACAACACACAAAAAATCAGTTTATACAAATGTTCACATAAAATGCTTTGAATGATTCAAAAAAAAAAAAAAAAAAAACAAGTGGTTGATAGTTCCAGCAGTAGCACCCAGCAATGGTCAACAGGTGCAAATACCAACAAGTGACATCATTTTAGTAGAAGCAGTCCATCAGTGGCACCCAGCAATGTTGAACAGGTGCAGACACCAACAAGTAACATCATTTCAGTAGAAGCAGTCCATCAGTGGCACCCAGCAATGTTGAACAGGTGCTGACACCAACAAGTGACATCATTTCAGTAGAAGCAGTCCATTAGTGGCACCCACCATTGTTGAACAGGTGCAGACACCAACAAGTGACATCATTTCAGTAGAAGCAGTTCCATTAGTGGCACCCAGCATTGTTGAACAGGTGCAGACACCAACAAGTGACATTATTTCAATAGATGCAGTCCTTCAGTGGCACCCAGCAATGTTGAGTAGGTGCAGACACCAACAAGTGACATTATTTCAATAGATGCGGTCCATCAGTGGCACCCAGCAATGTTGAACGGGTACACACAGCAACAAGTGACATCATTTCAGTAGAAGCAGTCCATCAGTGGCACCCAGCAATGTTGAACAGGTGCAGACACCAACAAGTGACATTATTTCAGTAGAAGCAGTTCATCAGTGGCACCTAGCAATGAAGAGCAGGTCCAGACAGTAGTCCATAATATTCACTATCACTAATCACACTGTTCATCAGAGTTCATAAGCAGAAATTAAACATGTCCTAGTGGCACCAATCATGTAGAAAAAGTGCAAGTAACAGTCCATAATATTCACTATCCTAATCACACAGTTCATCAGCAGAAATTAATCATTTCTAAGTGGCACCCATTATGTTGAAAAAGTGCAGGTAACAGTCCATAATATTCACCATCACTAATCAGACAGTTCAGGCATGAACAATAGTTTGAAGGCACACACAATTGCTTTTACAAAATTATTATCAATGCTCTTACACTAAACATACAAATTATAGCAACCACACAAATGATATCAGATAATTGTCATATTAACTATTACAAATACACAAATATCAGTAAACCTATAATATTTATGGGTGTCAGTGCAAGCCACAACAAACAAGTAAAATAATATTTAGGAGGTAAGTCGGTACCACTTTTCTGAGATTAGGAAGGGAAAACACACAAAATACACTCATTCATCTTTCATCCACATTAAGCACTACTGCGTAATTGAATAGTGTTAACTGTGTAAATGCAATTCTGTCAAAGGTTTGATGTTCGACATGTGTATCAAGTAGTAGTGGCAGCAATGTACAACAGTCAATAATAGTTAGTCAACGTCATAGTCATCATGTCAAGACCAATGTTTGCCAAGCCAGATCAAAATGTACGGTTGCTGAACATCTGTCAGTGAGCCAAGATATGCAATTACTTCCTCTCTACAAAAAAAAGTATGTACTGCTTACTGATTTAACAAAGTGTGTGTAGACAATCTTCCTTCCACATTAGTGTTCTAGTCTGCCATCTTCATCCTCCTTATTCCATATAAACCAACAAAAAAAATATGCTCCTCACTTACTTTACCTCTTATCCACCAAAACTCCAATAATCATTAGCATCACATAATCTTAATACTTCAACAATACCTCTTACGTCGATACATATAAACCTTATCATCAATATCATTTACCTTACCTCTTGTCCACCAAAACTCCAATAATCATCAACTTCACATAATCTCAAAACCTCAATAATACCTCTTCAATACGTCGATACATATAAACCTTAGCACCAATATCATTTCACTTCCATGACAACTCTTCCCTCTAGTCAGTCTCCTCGAACAAGTACAGATAAAATCCTAGTGCAAACTTCAGTTCATCATCCCATACAATCCGAAGACACAATGTCCACACACAACCTCTGTGTAGTCCACCTGAGCCAAATCTTCTACTCATTATGAATTATAAAATACATTTTGGTTACCTTGTCCATCATTAAACAAAAGAAATGCATACATGACCTCCAACAGCCTTTAGTTCGAATAACTCTCAGTAATTAAGTACGATTACGTAGTATGAATGATAGTAATATTTCATAGTGTGTACACCACTTCAAGAATCATGGTAGAAGCAAACATGTGGAGTATTTTTTGTGTCAACTGTCACTTGCTATTTCAATTGCTCACGAAGAATGCAGTGTAATAACTGTCAATGGTCTAACCCTAGTGTTGGTATGTCATGTCGTTAGCTTCCTTCCTATTAGCATAAATTTATACAGCTTCCATAAAACCTCAGCTCATGTGACTTCTATGAAGTTTCTTGTACTAATGTCGTTCGTCGAATTATAGCAGTTCATTTTCTAATATTAAAAATATAAGGCACTGAGCGTAAGCAAAACATGCAATAGCGAGTAAATATACCAGTGGAGAACAGAACGTCAACAAGTGGATGCAGCACAATTCTTACAACGAGGCTCTGCTAAGCGAACAATCTATAATTAATACAATAGTGTGACCTACACTCTATGTTCGTGCACAGTACATCAGCATTTCTATATACCAAATTGAAGAGTAGTTATGACAACAAAACAGAAATGTGTAAATATGCAATCCATAAGCAAGGCAGCAAATATGTTATCTAACATAATAAACAGGTCATTAGCATCATATCAGCATAAGCAAATAAATGTTCATATGTAATCTTAATAAGTAAACATGAAGGCGCAAGCAGATAAATCACAAAGTATAACTTACATACATAATGATATCAGCACAATTAATCAGGTGACAATTATAATTTAACTAAATAAGCACAGCAGGCACATAATAGAAAAATATGACATCAGTGAAAAAGCAATGCTGCCAAGCGATGCATAATATACACAAGTAATAACCCTGTTCATTAATCAATCATTGTCAAAAACAGTTAATGTACGCAAGCACGTCGCTTCACACGTAAATTCATAGAACATGAAATTTAGCACAAAGTCTGAATCACGTAATCGCGAGCAGCAAATTACGTCTGAAGTACGTACCTAAGTGGAAATATGTTACCTGAAAAATAAACTCAATTAATAGTTACCTTTTTAGTATATTAGTTTCTTCTTCGAAATTACATTCTTCCTGAAATTTTCTCGATAGCAAGTCGTCTTAACGTCGGATATATGATGTATTCCCTTAGAGCGCCGAGATTTAAGAGTTTCTACTTCGACAGTGTTATCATGAATGATTTTGCGAACTCTATATGGACCGTTATAAAGCAGAAAAAATTTCCGACACAAGCCTTTTCCTTTGTGAGACAAACGAAGAGACTTAAGTAATACCTTTTGATCAACTGACAAAATTTTTAAACGACCAAGACGCTTAGCTGATTTCTCTCTTCTAGCAGCCGCAGATGCAATATTTTGTAGAGCCACGTTGACATCTTCAGAATGCCGCAGATTCCGTGTAGGCGGAAAAGGAACGATTTCGGAAATGCGATTTGTCGGTGCTTTATTTTTTAATATCAGTATTTGCGGTAAAGAAGTTGAGTCATTAGGAAGTTCATTCAGAATGTTTTGAAAAATATGAAGATACTGATACCAAGTTCTGTGATTCTGATGACAATAAAGACGACACAATTTATTGATTTCCTTCATCCATCTACCTGAAGCATTAGATTGAGGGTGAAAAAGTGAAATGAAAATTGATTTAATCTTACAACGCCGTAGAGTACGAAGCCAAATTTTAGAGCGAAACTGTGATCCATTATCTGATATAACCTTATCAACATGACCCACTTCTTTAAGAAAATGTTTGATGAAAGCGTTAGATACTGAACGAGCTGTTGCTTTGCGTAAAGGTGTAAAACACACATATTTTGATGTCAATTCCACTGCTACGAAAATGTACGCAAAACCATTAGTAGAACGAACCACTGGACTGAACAAATCAACTGCAGCCATGTCCTTTAATTTCGCTGGAATGATAGGAAACAACGGTGCTCTATGAGAAATAGTTGGCGGCTTAGCCTTTTGACATAATTTGCATTTGGCAAGAACAGATCGATTACGTTTTTCCATATTACTGAAGTAACAATTTTCTCGTAATTTACGAAAGCATTTTCTGGGACCAAAGTGTGCATAACTGAAATGTGTGTACCAAATCAGTTTATTGACCCACTCATCAGGAATACAAACTAACCAAACAGAGTTGTCGACCGATTTTCGTTTAAAAAGAACTTTCCAGATAGTTCGCAAAAACGAGGTGTGGCCAAATTGTCCAATCTAACAAGGCGTCTAAGAAAATTACAGACACCAAGGAAACTATGAACATCACGTTTTGTGGTAGGAACAGCATAATTACGAATAGCATCTAGTTTCTCTGGATCAGGAAGAATACCTTCTGTAGAAATAATATGACCAAGAAATTTCACCTGAGAACGACCAAATTCAGATTTTTTCATGTTCACAGTAATGCCAAAATTTTGTTGTGCTCACTCCAAGAACGTTTAGCAATAAGAATATCGTCAACATATGAAGTAATATTGTCACGAAGATGAACAGGTAAAATTTCGTTTAAACTACGAATGAATGCTGTTGAAGATACAGTAAGTCCAAACGGTAGTTTCTGAAATCACTTTTGGGTAAAATAGTCATATCCGGTTATTGTTTACTTACTCTCTAGATAGATTGATAGTCGAAGAGTTGTTTTGACAGATGCAAAGAATAGTAGAAGAGTAGGCAGCGGTGCAGAAAACTAAAAGGGAAATAGCACCACTACAGCTCGGGGCCCTATGCACGCTACGGCACATATTCACTTAGTGTAGTGAACCCTCTGAGGACATTAATAGCCGCTCATAATTTCCAGTTTGTGACTTAGTGGCCAATTTGGTAAAAGTGCGTACGTAAATTGATCTAACCATGCACGTGGATGTGTGTCATTCTTGGAATTGCGAAAGATCTTAAATTTCCGAACAGTCAAAAAGTGTTTATAGTCAAAGTTTTCGCCTCGTGGCGACAAATACCTACCGCGTCTGTCCCAGTCCGAATGTCGATTATTATCAAGTTCGCGCGCTTGACGCTCTCCTGTTGTTGCTTCTCGTAAATGAAATAAATTATTTTCTTCAAAGCCCTCTGCTATCTGTGATTCTAAATTTCTTCTGCTGTCTTTTCCTACGATTTCGCCTTCAATTTGTTTGACTTGCTTTCGTAATGCCTCAACTTCCTTTTTAACGCGTTCATTAAATTTTCCCTGATTTTCAACATGTTTATTTATGTTCTGGTACTCTTCGGTTTCCGCAAATGGTAATGGAGCTGTATCATCCGAATCTCTGTCTCCATTTAAGCTAAGACTTGTCAATTTATCTGAAATTTCCTCAACTCTTTCCGATAAGTCACCTAATTGTTCTTTCCGTTTATTTACGTCTTCTGTAAGTGTCGCGACTCGGGTTTCAGTATTGACACATTTGGTAGTTAACTGTTCATATTGTTGTGTTAGGTTACTTAATCTGTCATTTGGTACGGATTCATCGAATCTCTCAAATATTTCTTCCTTATCATGTGCACGTTGTAAATTTAACTCTGAAAATTTTTGTACTATCACGCGATCTCTTTCTTCCTGTTCCCTATCCTGTTCCTTTTGTCTAATCTCTACTGCAATTAATCTATTATTGTGAGCCTTCAAAATCGGTTGTACTTCTTCTCTGATTTCTTTCTTTAATTCATCTTTCATATTTTTGAAACATGTCTCTATTCGTGAATCTAATGGTGTTTCCATTGTTTCCATCTCTATTTTAATTGTTCCTATTTGTGAGTCTAACCGTGTTGCCAAAGTTCCCATCTCTGTTTTTAATTCAGATCCTAACTGTGATCCCAGTGAGTCTAACTGTGTTTCCATTGTTCCCATATCAGTTTCTAACCGTGTTGCCAAAGTTCCCATCTGTGTTTTTAATTCAGATCTTAACTGTGTTTCCATTGTTCCCATCTCAGTTTTAATTGTTCCTATTTGTGAGTCTAACCGTGATCCCAAATTTAATATTGCACTCATCAACTGCTCCATATTAACTTGTTCGAAATTCTTTTGGCCCCTAACATTTCCTGCAAAATCAACTTCTTCTGTCAAAGCTGTAAAGCTATCTGTGTTCGACACTATTCCAGAATCTTCTGTCGTTAATCTCGTATTCTGAAAATTTTTAGATTGTGAAAAATTTTGAACTGGTTCCGGACTACTTTCCCGACTTATTAAATAGTTTTTAACTTCATTATTCATCTTACTGTTCTCCTGTGTTGGCGAGTTCGCCATGTCAACAATTTCGTCATTCTCACTATTCATCATTTTCACCTTTTTCATTGATCGTGTAATCATTTACAAAACATACAAAACTCGTCACAATATGAAAATTACAGAGAATATAACACGTTATCACCAACAATACCATTCACAATAAATGCTTCCCTCAAACACGATTAACGAACAATTGAAATAATTGCACTAAATTATCAAACCCGTAGACAAGACAACAAAAAATAAATTTTGCAAAATACCATTAGAAGAATGCCAATTACCAAATCTACACTTGCAATATAGACTACAATCACTAAACTACAGATTACTACAACAATACTACTGTCTACTATTTTTACAATCAGAAGAATTCCAAGGGACGATCCTGGCAGGGTCGCCACGTGGATGGGGGCTTAATTAAATAAATATGAAATGCAAATTCTTTTTACATTTTTGATTTAGAAGCTGTCTGTCCGATTACGAAGTCTCGTAAACGGTTGGCCCTGACTAGTATTTGTACGCAATCTGACTGCATAGAACAACAACAAAGAATGAAACGAAATTTTCCGTTAACACAATTAATTAATTAAGTCCCCAGCAACTATAAAACCAACGCAACAACAAAGCACAAGTGTAACTGTTCTGTGTGTGGAAGTGTGATTCAACGTACACATCTGGCACGGTTCTTCTTCAATAAGACAAGAAATTTTAAATACCATTTACACTGAAGTAATTAAAAAAAAGAAATACTATAATTGCGTAAGGAAACCAGAATTACACTCTAATACAAGAACACGAGCCAGGTGCTTTGTTGACTGAACCTGTAATGACGCATTATTTAAGACACTGAAATAATGAAAAAACAGGGAATATTTTACCTTCATATATAATGACGAAAAGCACTCTGATCATTACAATATCTCCATTAGAACAACATCTGCTGTCTATCCCATCAAACAACTGCATAAAACATGGAACAAGCACTCTCCACTACGACTTCTCGACAAGAAATTTTCACTACGACATCTCAGCAAGCACTGACTACTACGAGTTCTCGACAAGCACTGCCTACTACGAGTTCTCGACAAGAACTTTTCACTACGACATCTCAGCAAGCACTAACTACTACGAGTTCTCGACGAGCACTGCCAGTGGAGGCGGCGGAATAATACTCTTTGGCGCAATCTCTGGCGCTGTGGCTCGGGAGTCAGCACCGACACAAACAAGAAAGGAGACAAGTTGCAACGGCCGGTGGCAGGGATCCCAAAATTATCTGTAGATACACTTGCAGATTAATAGAACTCTTCATTACTGAAAGGGAAAGAGACATAGGTTCTCATTATGAAATGCCTCCAACTTGCAACTATTTTTATACACTATTACTACTCCAGGCTAAGCATCGTCTTCGCAGTAGTCAGTACTGACGAGGTCTAGGACCGAACTGAGCACGACCATCGATGGGCGGCTGGTAAAGTTAGCATTGACTGGACACGCTGAACTCTGTCTTCCTGGAGGTGCGTCGCTGCTGGCTCTTTCCATTGGCGCGCCGCTCAGCGCCTTCTTGATGCCGTTTCGCCCCACTGCACTGGCTGGTGAGCAGTCGAAGCTTTAGTACTACACAGTATATTTTTATGTCAGTTTTTCGTTGTATTTTCAGATTACCAGACCCTACCCATGTGAAACGCGTCGCTTCTAAGTCAGTAAAGAGCACTGTGCGACCTAGGGCTGTCTTTTAATATTAATTACAATATAACGTTACCGTACCACCATGCCACAATGGACTAGGATAAATTTTGTAGCAATTACTTGATCATCGGCGAAAAGTGGTCTACAAACACCCACATTGTTAAGTTTAGAACGTTTAATTGTCTGTACCCAAGTTTTGATTATATCGTCGATGTTGTTGTTGTTATGGTCTTCAGTCCTGAGACTGGTTTGATGCAGCTCTCCATGCTACTCTATCCTGTGCAAGCTTCTTCGTCTCCCAGTACCTACTGCAACCTACATCCTTCTGAATCTGCTTAGTGTAGTCATCTCTCGGTCTCCCTCTACGATTTTTACCCTCCACTCTGCCCTCCAATAGTAAATTGGTGATCCCTT
The DNA here is from genome assembly GCF_021461385.2 of Schistocerca piceifrons. NCBI lineage: Eukaryota > Metazoa > Arthropoda > Insecta > Orthoptera > Acrididae > Schistocerca > Schistocerca piceifrons. The sequence continues at coordinate 46,181,390 of NC_060139.1, read as the reverse complement.
GATGCCTCAGAACATGTCCTACCAACCGATCCTTTCTTCTGGTCAAGTTGTGCCACAAACTTCTCTTCTCCCCAATCCTATTCAATACTTCCTCATTAGTTATGTGATCTACCCATCTAATCTTCAGCATTCTTCTGTAGCACTACATTTCGATATATCGTCGATATATATGTAAATTATCTCTTCTGCCTGCTATTTTTGTTTGTATTTTGTTATTCACGTACAAAACCTATATACCTTTTATAAGGTGCGACGCGATCCTTTGTTTCTTACAGTTATCCAAGCTTGTTTCGATTTACTTTACCAAACGCCTTTTTGGTAGTCAACGAAGGCAAGAAACGTTGGTAATTTGAATTCACTGTGTTTTTCTGTTAATTGTATAATGGTGAAGATACAATCTGAGCATGATCTACCTTTCCGAAAAGCATGTTGGACATCAGATGTACTTTTTAAGAAAGTGATGGTAGTTGTTTTGTTAAAATTCTAGCATTCAATTTATAAGACGTATGGAGAAGGCAAATAACTCTCTGTGTCTGTCTCGCAATTCATGTCTGTTTACTTTTTTATAAACTGGACGTATCTGTGGTACATTTCTGTATTCGGATATATAAGTATTTTGCCGGAACATATTCATGAAATCTAGTAATCTCATGTTTGCAAAATTTCGTGCATATTTTATAAGTTTTACATTGATTTCGTCACATGCTGGAGCCTTGCTGTTCTTGCTAATGTTACTGCATCCGGTAGTTGCTCCTACGTTATTAGTATACGTTACTATCTGGTTCAGACAGAACCATCTGTGTATGTTACACATTCGTCCATAGTGTTTCATAGATAATGTATTTACTTGCAGATTGTCCTCATCCTCTTTAATTAAACGTTTCATTGTTTATTATGCTTTGTGTTCCTCTTACATTGTGTTTAACATCTGTAATATATTTTTTAAGGTTTTCAATTTGCCTGACATTCATTTTAACTGGGGTTGATTTCCTTTTATAATCTAGTCTCAGAGCATGGTCATTTGGGAAATTTAATATTTTTAAGACAGCCTATTTTTTATTTTCAATTAGACTACGTATTTCATCATCCCAGTATCACAGACCCCATTTGAAATAAACTTATCTTTCTCGCGCCAAATGCTTCTGTTGCTACTTGAATTACTGCATCCTGTACATTATTTCATTCCTGGTTGCTGTTATCCATTTTATATCTAAAATTATTGTATTCTTCAAGGCTTTTCTGATATAGTAACCGGATATTCTCTTCTTGAAGTAATACATTTTAATTGCTGAATCAGCAATATTTCGTTTCTCTTTATATCTTCCATCTTCCTTTAGAGACTGATAAGAAGTGATCTAAAGAGACATCTGGATCTCTGAACACCCTTGTGTCTTCCAATAAAGACCAAGTCTTCTGGTTTGCAATTACGTAGTCTATAAGTGTGGCAGAGACAGTAACATTTCCAAGGGATGTTACCCACCTTAGCATTTAAATTTCCTTTCATTATCACATAGCAATTGTTGTTTATTTTGTATACTGTTCCTTGCAAGATATCATGGAAGTTCTCAGAGTCATAAACCTGTGTCTCTTCTGGGGCATTTATTCGAATTATCGATAGGTAAACTCTTAGTATCTTCATTCTGATTATTATTATCGGCTCGCTGATGATAATGTAACAGACTTTATGAGACGTATTTCATTACTGATACTACCAGTTCCTGGTGACTTCTTAAGTTTCGTATCGTTAATGGCTTGCTTTACTTCTTACTTTGTGTTAGGAACCAAGCTGTCATTTAGGCGTATTTTTTTTCTTCTCCTTTATTCCATCATTATGATTAAAATAATTTTAACATTCAGATTCTCGATGTTTTGATATTACTATCAGGATTACTGTGTTTCTATATGTTTCTTCAACTGTCGCATTACCTTGCATTCTATGCTTTGGTTCACATGAAAATCGTACTCTATATTACTAATGCATCAGTCTCACTTCTCCTGTTTAATTTTGTGTACGTCTATCTATACAAGAGATGTTTTCCTTTGGTAATCTGTTCTGTAAATTACGTCACTTGGTGATGGCACAAATTTTAAAACATATTTCCTTTTTATGCGTTACTAATATTTTAATTCCATTGTTCCAGAGTCTCAATTCTGTTTTGCAATACATATTTCTCCCACTTGCAACGCCAGAAATGTATATCCTCCTATTTACATCTGTAGTACTATAAATTTTTTCCTTGTTTTGTTACCTCAAGATATGACATTTCTGTGTCTTTATATATTGTAATTGTATTTGTATATATATATATATATATATATATATATATATATATATATATGTCGATGTATAATTGGTTTGTTTTGTAAATATTATTTGTATTTTTACGCGGGGTCTGGCCTAGGGAAAACTATGCTATCGAACGATTAGATCGGTAGGTCGTGTGGAGAACCAAAGTGTTTAGGATCTTTGGTAGTGTTAACTCTGTCGCGTGGAGCGCGGGCAGAGGGACAGTCTGCCTGGAGTAGCGAGTGGAGCAGGTGTGTTGTGTGACGCTCCCGCGAGTTGCAGCGCTTTCGGGGTTTGGCAGCATGTAATTGCGCTCGACTTGCTATGATAGTTTCTGACACGGTGTCGCGGACGGGAAGCATTAGCTGGCGCACATCAAGAGCCCGTTTCGCCTGGTGACCGTGTCGAGAAGGAGGCGCGCCAACATCCAGCTTCTGCAACAGCGACGGCCGACAATGAGTGACTGTCGCCACCTCCTCGGTCGACGGCTTCAAACCTTCAATCAACCAACAAGGAAGGCTGGAAGCACGTAAAGTATTAGAACTGTATGGCAGACCCCAGCTTTTAAAACTGTTCAAATCACAAAATTACAGCAACTTAGCATTAACCTTTGTTGCTCATTGTCCTAATTGCATTACCAAGCAGGGTCCCATCCTTTTCCGGAATGAACCCGAGTGTCATTGAAATTCAAACGCCAGTATTAAAGCGATATTACTCTATTTCACTGCTTTAATTTCAAAGTTCAGTTAAAGTATTCATAGATGGCTACAATATTTAGATTACACATGCACAAATTATGAGTGCGAGTTTTGTTACCATATTTTAGCTTACCTGCGACTACAGCTCAGCTTGGTACGTACTAAATTTTACTATTGTTAATTGTTCAGAATCATTTAATTCAAGTTCAAAGTTAAATCTCTTATTTCTAAATTGCGTAGATTCAAGTAGCTTTTGAAATGATTGTTGAGGTAGTCCAAGACTAACCGTATTTTACTGAATTTCGATGTGCTTCAGAAAGAAAGCTCACTATTAACTTCAGTCACTAAATTAACTTTCAATTTTCCGGTTTTATTAATTCTTTTGCTAAATTAAGTCAGAGTGTAGCGAAATTTATTACTTCTGACAAACTTTCAGTTTTCACACTACACGTGTCAACCTTCAGTTGCCACGGTTCTAGTGCCAATTATATGTGTAATAACCTTTCTTTTTCAGTTACTACAGTAACGTTTCGTCGCTACCGTGCGACTGTCGAAAGAGCGACCTTGGACTTTCGGTCGAACAGTTCTGAGGCCTACAATTCCCCTTTCTCCATGTGGGAACTTGAATCGGCACTCACTGAGACTTCTGACACTGCACCAGGTTACGATGCATCCGGTACTTCATGCTTCGACATCTGCCAGCGGCGTCAAAGGAAATCCTCCTCGAATGTTTTAATCTCATATGGCAGACAGGAGTGTTCCCCACCTCGTGGAGGGAGGCAATCCTCATCCCTCTCCTCAAACCAGGAAAGGACCGCACATGTCCCGGTAGTTATCGTAGTGTCGCCTTGACAAACTGTGTCGGAAAGACCCTGGAACGGATGGTTAACCGGCGTCTGGTCTGGCTGTTAGAGACCAGACAGCTCCTTAGCCGCTTTCAGTGTGGATTCCGAAAATTTCGGTCCACGGTCGACAACCTGACCCTCCTAGAGGCGGCCATTCAGCAGGCTTTTCTCCGTCAGCATCACTGTATCGGTATCTTCATTGATATCAGTAAGGCATATGATACTACTTGGAGACACTGTATTCTTGCACAAATGCATCAATGGCGCTTTCGTGACCGCCTCCCGATTTTCATTCGGTCTTTCCTGTCTCAGCGGTTTTTTCGGATCCGCGTTGGTAACACACTGTCTGATCGCTTTGAGCAAGAGAACGGTGTCCCCCAGGGCAGTGTTTTAAGCGTTACCCTCTTTGCCATAGTCATCAACAGTATAACGTCTACAGTGAGGAGTCCAGTACAGTGCTCCTTATTTGTGGACGACTTTGCTATTTTCTGTTCCTCCTCCAGTGTTGCAACCGTAAGCCGTCAGTTGCAGCTAACAGTGCGGCGGTTAGAGGAGTGGGCTGCAAAGACGGGTTTTCGGTTTTCTGCCGATAAGTGTGTTTGTGTTCATTTTAATCGTTCTCGTCATCTTTTTACTTTGTCTGCCTTGCATATGGGGGATACTGTCCTACATTTTAGAGACACAGTGCGGTTTCTGGGCCTAATTTTTGACTCCAGGTTGTCATGGCTGCCACACCTACGTGACTTGAAAGCCAGAACCCTGAAAGCACTGAACATTCTCAAGTGCCTCAGCCACAGGTCTTGGGGCGCAGACAGGGCGCGTCTCCTACAGTTTTATGGAGCTTTTGTGCGTTCACGGCTGGACTATGGGTGCACAGTACATGGGTCAGCAAGGCCATCTTATTTGCGGATCCTTGAGGCTGTCCACCATGCTGGGATCCGACTGGCCACGGGTGCTTATCGGACCAGTCCCGTACCCAGCCTCTGTGCTGAGGCTGGCGAACCGCCAATTACCATCCGGCGGCAGCTCCTGCTGGTGCGCCAGGCTTGTAAGTTTCTTGCACCTCCCAGATCGCCTGCTCACCATCTTGTTGCCCATCCACCTCTGGACCGCCTTTTTTCCCGCCGTCCCCGGGCTACGTTGCCGTTTGGAATCCGTGTGCAACGTGTACTAGAGTCCCTCGGTGTGGAGTCTGTACAACCCCAAATCCAAGGTTTTAACCACCTGCCACCCTGGTTACTGAAGAGGCCCGGAGTGATTTTAGATTTATTGCAGTACAAGGGAGCTTGCACTCCTGCCACCGTTTTTAATGCAGCATTTTCTGCCTTTTTATCCGAGCACCACGACTATGTAGCTGTTTTTACGGATGGGTCGAAACAAGGGGATTCTGTTGGTTGCTCAGTTGTTTTTCCATATCGTGTCCTCAAGGTCCGACTGCCTCAGACTTTTACTATCTTTGATGCAGAATTGTTTGCGATCTTGCGGGCACTGGAGCACATGAGACATTCTTCTTCTCCTAAATGTCTTGTCTGTTCCGATTCACTCAGTGCCCTTCACTCATTGCAACGTTTGTATCCGGCAGACAAAATTGTCCAGACCATCCAGGATGCCCTCCTCCGACTACAGCGACTGGGGAAGGTTGTAGCTTTCTGCTGGGTTCCGGGGCATGTTGGCATTGCTGGGAATGAAGGGGCAGATCTCGCACCCAAGGAGGCGTGTCTCGCCCCACAAGTATCTCAGTGTTCTATCCCCTTGCATGCACTCACCTCGCTGTTGAGCTCACGGGTCATGCGTCGGTGGGAGCGTGAGTGGCTGGAAGTGACTGACAAGAAGCTCCGTATAGTCAAGCCCACAACGCGTGTGTGGTGTACTTCCTTTCAGCCCCATCGACGGGACGAGGTTCTACTCACGCGGCTTCGAATAGGCCACAGCCCTATGACGCATGGCTTCCTGCTCCGGCGAGAGGACCCTCCAATGTGTGGTGCTTGCGGCGTCCAGGTCACTGTGCGCCACGTTTTATTGGATTGCGTTTTATTTTCTGACCAGCGGGTCGCGGCTGACTTGCCAGCATCCTATATCATTACTTCTTTAATTTTAATACATTCATCATTTGTGTTATTGCTTATACGATTTTTTTTTCAAACTTCCGGCTGAACTGATTCTGATACAAAGTCTGATACAGTATTCCTGACACATGTGTACTTAAAATCTGCAGATCAATGTAAAATATCAGGTGGAGCGTATTGCTCACCCTTATTATTGGCAACAATGGGAGGCCCACGGGACAGGCGTTTGCCTTTGATATTGATGTCACTACACAAACGTGCGGCATTCTTCTTAATGGATCATAATTGCTTGGGCAAATGCACAGAGGAGTAAATTGCCTATGATGTACTGGGAGTAAATTTTCTATCTAGGCGAAAGACGCATAGTGAAGTAGACGTGATTACAATCGACGTGAAATGATGAGTGTAACTGGAACAGTTCCAAAACCAAACCACTTTTGCAGCGACCTTCTGCATTTCGATGAAACTGTTGTGTTCTAATGACGGTAGAGACGGTGTAAGCATTAATATTTACGAAAATACTTAAAAATAACAAAAAACCTTATGCTGCAGATGGCACTGCCAAGTTGACGGTTACAGGGACTTTTCTTAGGATACATGTATAGTGTCCAAATGAGACAAAGCCAGTTCAAAGTTAAGTGAGCATTGCTGAAAAAGGGAGACCATCACTTACATTTGAGCATGATTAAGGCCATGAATTTCAAAGTTCCTGTAATGAATGTCGATGAGGATTCTGCTCTGGGCTCTTCTGAGGCGGTGGCTATTGTTCCAGACAATACGGCGTCGATTACTGTCCTACCATTGCTACACACTTTCTGCAGACAGGCAACCCAGCCAACGCTCGACTGGTAATTGTGCAAGAAAACACAAGTAATACGCAAATGAATGTTTCGCGGCGGATCGGTGCAATAAAATCTTCTCTAGTCTCTTGCTGAGTACCTATACATGCGTTAGCGAAGTTTCGGAAAATATTTACTCTCCTTTCATATGGGTGAATACCTCGGGCTATTTTCTTTATCTCCTGAGAAGAACAAAATATGGCCTTTTCTAGAAAAAGATTTTGTCTTTATTGAAAAAGACCGTGATATATTGGTACTTACGGAATAAATGCATCTATTCAAAATGACACATTCAAGTTTTAGTAACATAGACAGTTTAATCAAACGTTAATACGGAAAATTGATAGCCACATCCTTATCCACGCAAGTATTCAAAAAATATCTTTATTTGCATGACCAATTTCAGAACACAAATGTATTATTTTCAGATGGCTGGGAACAAAGCTGAAGTATCAGCCAGCACTAGAGTTCAAAATGTGGTCATTAAAATCAAGAATGTCGTCAATCTTGGCCGCATACTGAAATATACGTATCTGTTTCTGCAGGAGATAATAGTTACGGACTCAAAAGAGCCAAAAGAAAAGAAAGCGTTATAAAAAAACTTTAATTCATTCTAAGCATGATTTCGGATGTTACATCTGCATCTACAGTGGATGAATGTTATCACTGTCCTTAAAATCTGTATACACGTAGATAGTATGAACTTGTAGATCTAAAGGAAGTTTAACTTCCTTTAGACGCAGTCAGAATTTAAGGACTCAGATTTTTTATAGCTGAAAACTTCTTGGTAACTTCTAAACAGAATAGCTGTTCCGCCGTCACATGTACATATTAATTAATTGTCCATAAACAGTCGAATGCGTTAGTCTTGTCTCACTTCATTCATGAATCATATGTTGAAAGAACGTCATTGTTAAGGACCACTCTGGACGAAGAGGCTGTGAAATCTATTGCATTCCAACCGGAAAACTGATTCTAACAAATTTCTAATATCTCATATTTAGGCCTTGCTCTTCGACGGGTTGCTAATTGTCGTACTTTATCATCTCTTCTTCGAGTCAAGTAAGCCTTTTACCATTCGCACTGCCCCTCTTTGTGTATCATCCACGTGCCTTGATAGTCTGACTGTATATGGGACCCAGACATTTCATTTCAGTAGTGGTCGTAAATCTATTTTTTAAGCTATCTCATAAGTAAATAGTAGTTTCCTAGTGACTTGCCACTATATCATAATTGTCATTCGTTGTACTTACAGACTTAGAGTACATGGCTGTTGTAGTTCATAATGCCACAACTTGTTGTAAAATGTTTGTTTGACTTGACTGGTTCTGTTGTGAGTAATTAATATTTCAGTAAAATTTATAACACTTCCACATTTCAGTCACGGAGTAAAAGAAGCATAATTCTTTTGTGCTTAGGCATTGTAATGTTATCTAGTTATTTCATCATCCCTTTTGGGAAAGTTCTCCCATGTCTTCATCGTGACACATCTGGGTCTTAGAAATCACCATTGCAAACAATGTAGCAATCAAAACACTTAACTGGTGAATGCACCCAGTGATTGCAGTTAGTTAGTGCATTGAAAAGGTGGGGAGCAACGTTAAACAGCTTAGTTGAGCACTACAAACGGCCAAACACACTTCGGGAAAATGCAGCGGCCTGGTAAGGAAAGATCAGTAAACGGCGAAGGACTTTTCGCTGTTAAATTGTAATAATTCATATATTTCCACGGAGTGCAGCTTTTAAAGGCATAAACAAGAGCAGTGTATCGATGGTGTCTGTGCTCAGGATAATCATTTCCATTGAAAATTAATTTAGAAAACAAAACTAGAAGCGATTGCAGCATATGGGGAGAAGCACACAGTGTCAAATTAATATACTTAACTTTTCTTTGCTGAACTCCGTGTGGAGTTCAATACAACACGATGAACTTAACATGAAATGAGTTAGTAATCCACTCTGGAACTGGTGTAGTGAAAGAAAGCAGGACAAGGAGGTCTACAGTGTTTACACGCTTCTAAAAGCGTCACTGGTCGTGGCGAAGCAGAACGAGACCTGCAGCTACCTCAGAGCTTCTCAGTGGAGACAACACAACACGGCCAGGTGGGCGTTTCGGTGGTATGAGGTTGTGCCCACGGCAGCTCGTCAGCTATGCTAATGTCTCGTTACGGGAATTCGGGTGCGAATACATTGCTTCGACATTCCAAGCGCTCTCACTAAACAGCAACTCCGTATAAAGCGGCTCTCCTCCGCATACTCACAACCAAATGATACCAAGGAAGCTCTAAATGGTGAGCAGTGTTGTTTCCTTGTTAGGAGTATTCAGAAAAGGAGAAAAAGCGAAGATGGATACGTACAGTCCCGTCAATGTCGACGCAATTAGTGACAGAGAAAAAAGACTCGGATGGTGCAAGGCAAGGGAGAGTCAACTGGCTGTCTACCTTTCAGTGGATCCACCTGAAATTAACTTCGTCTATTTAGGGGAAATTTCAAGAAAACTACTTGAAACTCATATTAGGATAGCTGGACTTGTTTAATCATAACTTCCAGCTCAGAATCAGGCGTACTTATCATCACATGATTTTGATTCAGTTCTATGAGCAAAAGGCCCGAAAAAATTAAGTCGGGGTTGATTTCACTAAACCTCAATCAGATAACAGCATGAGCCATTATAGTCCTCTTCTGATCGCGTCTGTATCGGAACGCACAAGAGTACTATTCACAATTTCAAGTGACGCAAAGGACTTGCTTGCACAAGTACGTCATTACAGCTAGTATTCAATTCATTAATGAAACTCTGGGGTGAGTTCATGTAATACACCCACTAACAGTGACCATTTCCGTAGGAAAATAGACTAAATGTTTAGAAGTTAAAATATTACAATTAAACAGTTACTTAATATTTCATAAATATCGTTGAAACATAGAGCAATGACCATTCTAATTTTTCACTACTGCGTTCATTAATCACATCATGGCAAAATGTTTGGATGTTAAAATATTACAATTACATAGTTATTAAAAATCCCATAAATATCGCTGGAACATAGAGCAACGACAATTATACTTTTCTCCCTACTACGTTGCTTCATCGCGACATCGTGACCAGTGGTAGCGCATTTGGCTAATGTCAATACGTCCTGGGTCCCAGGTTCGATGCTAGCCACTGCTTGAATCCGTAATAGGAAACATCACCAACAGGGCCCGAAGAATTTTGTTAGAACGCGTTACCCTTATTGTGCCAACGGCCTTAAGAAGGAGGAGAAGAGGGCAAAGGTTGAGCTAGAAAACTGTCCTTAAAAACTCGGAGGAAATAACAGTGATCAACGGTATGAGGTTGTAGAAGGCAATGGAAACTACTACATCAAGAACGCTCAACGGTCACCCACAGGACACATGATCTGTAGTAAAATAATTTGATTAGGATTTAAATTCATCGGGCTGTTGCTGCGCGTCGTTATATAAACTATAAAACCGATATTTCGGTCTTATGACCACGGCCTTTCTCAGGGCTAGTAAGTCGTTTTACACTTTATATTTTTAATATTTTTCTCTTTATTTTACATTTTTAAATTTTATGCTTTAAAGGATTGTATTCAATGAGGCTGTACACTACCTAGAACAATTTTAATAAACTTGCTAACGGCTGCGGAAGTCTACTTCGTTTCACGACAGTCCCTCGACGGTAGGGACACGGATGACGGCCGCTAGGCGGCACTACTTTAACTGCGGGCGCTGCGGTCTCCGATGCGTGCTCCGCCTGCAGACCACGACTGTACGGCCGGCCTGTCAGGGCTTGTGGCTGCCCTACAAAGCCATCACCGCGGCCGCTCTGTCCCTTACTTGTGAGTTTTCGGCGTTGCGGTACAGTTTTCACTGCACATCGCTATCTTGGTTCTGAATTCGCTAGAACTTAGTATTCGATCGATCGTGGTTCGCTCTTTGGACTTGTTATTCTAAAGTGCCATCTCCGTTGGCTGTCGTTCTCTCGTGTTTTCTAGTTGTTCTCTAGGGACTCGGGATCGGCGCTCTCGCCTAGTCGGTCAGCCATAGCTGGTTCTGATGTCGCTACCCGACTAGTGCGATTGCGGTCACTATAATTCCTGCTTAGACCCAATTCGGACATCCAGGAGGCTGCTACCAGTAGGGGAGGTGACCATGAGAAAAAGACAGAATGACCAACGAAAGGATAAAATTATACGAGTCGGAGTGTAGAGAAATGCAAAAGCCCAGTCTAGATATGATTTGGGCTAATGAAGTGGAATGCAAGGAAGATAAGGATTTCTGGCCAGGTGAGTCATGATTGAGAGGATAGAGTACATAATGAGTTAGTGTGAAAAATTACTTTCATCATACTCCGCAGGAAAGCAACGCTATAAAAATAGTTCAATTATAAATGTCAACGTCATAAGCAGAAGATAAAGAAACTACGGGAGGAAACTGAACTGGTAATACAGTAAATAAAAGATAAGAAAAACTAATGATCACTGGGGACTGAAATGCTGTTGTAGTGGAGGCAACAAAAGAAAGCCACGCGGGATTAGCCGAGCGGTCTGGGGCGCTGCAGTCATGGACTGTGCAGCTGGTCCCGGCGGAGGTTAGAGTCCTCCCTCGGGCATGGGTGTGTGTGGTTGTCCTTAGGATAATTTAGGTTAAGTAGTATGTAAGCTTAGGGACTGATGACGTTAGAAGTTAAGTCCCATAAGATTTCACACACATTTGAACATTTTTTGAACAAAAGAAAGAGTTAGAGCAGAATGTGTTGTACCCGTCATCTAGAGGCAGCATCTCTGATTAGTAATAAAATATACTTCGTTCCGTCTTCAAACCCAAACACCGCTTAATTTTTGAATAAACATCATCAGCAATGTCGACCGTAGACCTGTGGCATAAGAAGTCGCCATCGGTCTGCCAATGGCCTTGTCAAACAGAGCGGAAGAGTGGAGAGTGATTCAGGACTCTCTCTTGCCCTCGAAGCGAGAAACTGCTCCTAAACACATGAGGAGGTTCTTCGGATAATCGGTGAGGAAAGGAATATATGCCAAACACTGACAAGAAGAAGAGACAGGGTTATTGGATATCTGTTAAGACATCAGGGAATAACGCCCATGATACTATAGGGAGCTGTAGAGGGTAAAAATTGTAGAGGAAAACAGATATTGGAATACACCCGGAAAATAATTGCAGACATGGGGCGCAAGTGCTACTCTGAGATGAAGAGATTGGCACAGGAGAGGAATTCGTGGTGGGCCGCATCTGACCAGTCAGAAGAGTGATGACTCAGAAAAAACAAGAAAACAAATGGGATCAGAAGTAAGAATGAGAGAGGAGAGCGACTGACACGGTTTTGTAAAAAAAAGCTCAGCTGACAAAAGGATTACACTAACCACAAATCACGAGAGGAGGGGATAAATCGGAAGTCCCCAGGAGACATGGGAAGAGTGCAGATTCTTGCTCAGAGCATCAGAAATCATAGAGTAAGGCATGTCACGCAGTGGGGTTTCCACGACAGTTCTAGGCTTTTCGGTAGCTCAAATTTCGCAGTTGTGCATGTTCCCGTGCAGATTCACTGACGCGTTGCTGTGCAGCGTATGTCTGAGCGTCGATTTTTGCATTCGTGTTTGGTTTCAATAAGACCTCATTCATTTCAGGCATGTGTCAATTTTTACCTCCCTACCTACATGTGCGGGACGCACTCAGCTCTCGTGAGGCAAACTGAAGAGCTAAACTGAAATACGGCCGGGCGGGAGAGCGGTGTGCTGCCCACATGCCCCTCCGTATCCGTATGCAGTGACGCCTGTGGGTTGAGGAGGACACGGCGGCCGATCGGTACCATTGGGCCTTCATGGCCTCTTCGGGTGGGGGATGGGGCAGTTTGGTTTAGTTTAGTTTTTTACCTACACTGTGGCGTAAACTAATGAATTTTCATGTCAACAGAATTTGGGCTCTCTGTACACAAATGGGTCTAAACAAAAAGACGATGCATAAAGTTTATTCGTAGACTGCAATGCTTATCGAGGATGCCAATTCAAGCTCCCTGAAGTTGCCTCTGTATTCACTGTATAACTTATAGCGATTCCAGGGCTGCTTGGATACCCAAAAGAATTGCAAGAAGAATCAATTGCAGTTTTATCGACTCACGTTCAGCACCGAGGCTACTGAAATGATACGATGTCAACAACACCAGAAATTTTGGTTTACTCATTTTGAGCCGCGAAGGCCGATCTGTCATAATAGATTTAAGAAGGTAAATTTCTTTGCCAAGATGGCTAATAATAGTCTTTATTCTCTATAACCGGTTCCGGTAATCAACTTTACCATCTTCAGACCTCGACAGACAGGTTACGACATATTAATTTAGGAAATATGCAATAATCTGTCTGTCGAAATCTGAAGATGGTGACATCGATTACCGCAACCGGTTATCGAGAATAAAAGCTATTATCAGCTATCTTGGCAAAGAAGTTTATTTTCTGGGATCTAATACCAGAAATTATCCTCTATATCGCATTATAGAAGCACTGCAAGAGCTGTCGCGCTGAAATAAGACAACTGACATGTTATGGGCGAAACCGCATAGCGGAATAAAGGGAAATGAAAAATAGATACTCTGGCCAAGGAAACTGTATACAGTGATTCAGTGAAGTATGATAAAGTGGCATCCGACGATATCCTGCATACCATAAAGATCATAATCAGGGCCCAATGGAATCAAAACCTCCAACGGTATTACGAAATTAGACAGACAATATTCTTTGAACTAAAATTTCAGACACAGCAGAAACTTTACAGTGACGATGGCACGACTTCGATTCAGTCACGAGAGACTCTGGCACATCTACCGCCTCAACATGATCACATCTTCTTCATACAAATGCGGCAATGCGGAAGACGTTAATCACATTTTCTTCGGCTGCCACGGAAGGTATCAAGAAACTACGAAACTGATACAGCATCTAATGACCTCTGGAAATGCTTTCCCAACAAATATTAAAACTCTTTTACCAAAAGAAGACATAAAAGTATGTAAACTTATACACGATTTTATAACAGAGGGTTGAATAAGACTGTAGAGAAAGAGAATTTGTTCACTGATGTTGTAGATATGTTAATTTGCTTAGATCACTGATTTCAGTTTTCTTTAATTGGCTGTAAAAGGTAACTGTTGTTTTTTATGTTCTGATGCTGACTATAGGTGGTGCCTAAAAGCTATTAATGAATTAATAACAGGGCTATTGTGACTCTGCAGTGCCAGACATTTTATACCAAAATTTATAAGGAAGTTATTACGCCTGGCTCTTGAGAGGTTTTGATAGTAATGATATTTTATTCGTTACATTGGTAAATGTTGGACATTACCGTAGTCAAGCATCAACCAGATCTGCGGCGCAATGTCTTTCAGATGGCCTCTTAAAGTAACCGTTTATCAGTGTTTCGTTAAAATAGAGAAACTGAACTACTGATACGACACAAACTTCTTTTTCCATTCGATTTATCTCCAACGGAAATTCATCCAAAATTGTCGAGGGTCTATGAGGTGTTTGCTCATGCCTAAGCACGGCTCAGATCGAAGTAGCAGAACAAACAACGGACTCTTAGAGTCACCATTCCGAATCCGCCACCAGCCACCAACCTCCGGGAAACACTTTTCCCGACGCACGTCACTGGACCACGCGATCCTTCGTGAGAGCAGGAGTGCGGTCCAGAATGTATAAAAGATCATTTCCAATAGGAGCCCTGTACTTCGCCAGAAGGTGAGGAGTAGGATCCTTGCGGATTGTTCCTTCAAGACGACGATGTTATTCGACTGATAAATCAAGATTCTATCACAATACACTGTCATTATGTGTAGACACTTAGCGTAATAACCTAACCGATGAAAGCAAGTGTCATATTTCAGAAATGTATATAGTTAAATCTCAGTCTAGATATTTACTTATGGTGGGTTATATGTCAAATTCCAGGCTTTCATATCTTCTTGTATGAAGCGCGGACATTCATTTAACTATAGACTTATGCCTCTGATGGTGTTACGTTGCACAGTCAATAATTTCCTCAGCTACGACAATGCAAAGTTGGTCATAAAAAATACGCCTTCGATGTCAGAAAGACTAGGACAATCGCTATATCGGCAGTTAATTTGACCACTTCCATAATTATGTGATTGGATTTCCCACAGGCTGTCCGATACATCAATCTGTGTTTTTTGAAGAGTCCGTTACTGTGCGTGTGAGCGATTAAGTGGGAAACAGATAGCCATACAAGTCCGCAAGTGTAGTGGTTGACGCTTAAGTCTACAGGTTTGTATGTAAACATAGTGTATTTCACGAGTGCACGTCGCAGTAGTGATATATGCAGCTACACTTTATAAAACTGAAATATTGACGTGAATATGATAAAAAACGTGCAACTGTCAGCACAGCGTAATAATAATAATGATGCTTCATCTTTATTGATCTTCAGCAATATAAATATGTACATGAATTTATAAATACCTGAGGATGGGCACAAGCCCGAAACACTTCGTGTGACGAATGAAAAATCTTTTATTGTGACTGGTAGCGGAACTTTTTCTAGAACCTAATTTTGCTGAAGTTTCTCCAGTGGTTTATTACCTACAGTGGCCCACAAACTGCATGCTCATTACATATACATAGCCTTACTACACACTCTGCCTCCACGCCTTCCATATAATGCGGGCTACCCATATTTAAGGGCGATTTTCTGACTGTCACTTCATGTCCAACGTTTATACGCTACGTTCTGTCTCTCCGACCGTCCTCTCGTGTACGGCACAGCTTATGTTACCATTCAGGCCATATCTCTGTATTAATACAAAGCAAAGTCCGTGGTACTGCCAGCGTGTGATTTATAGAATCGTTTTCAGGTATTTCGAAGGAAGTTATTTCACAGCTCTACAGCTGATTAAAAAACAATGAAAAGTACGAAAGAAATACACTGAAGCGCCAAAGAAACTGGTATAGGCATGTGTATTCAAATAAAGGGATATGTAAAACGGCAGAATACGGCGCTGCAGTCGGCAACACCTATATAAGACAGCAAGTGTCTGGCGCAGTTGTTCGATCGTTTACTGCTGCTACAGCGGCAGGTCATCAAAATTTAAGCAAAAATGAACGTGGTGTCACAGTCGACGCACGAGCGATGGAACACAGCGTCTCCGAGGTAGCGATGAAGTGAGGATTTTCCAGTACGGCCATTCCACGAGTGTACCTTGAATAACACAAATCCGGTAGAACATCAAATCTCCGACATCGCTAAGGCCGGAAATAGATTTTCAAGAATGACTGAAGGGAATCGTTCAACGTGACAGAAGTGCTACCCCTCCGCAAATTGCTGCAGATTTCAGTGCTGCGCCATCAACAAGTGTCAGCGTGCGAACCATTCAAAGAAACATCAACGTTATGGGCTTTCGGATCCGAATACCCACTCGTGTTCCCTTGATGACTGCACGGCACAAAGGTTTACTCCTCACCTGGGCCTATCAAGATCGACACTGGACTGTTTATGACTGGAAACATGTTGCTTGGTCGGACGAGTCTATTATTGCTAACTATTGCAACGGTCTCGAAATTCTCGCTCCTTCCACTGAGGTTGGGGCAAGAAGCGGGTTGGACGTGCCGTAACGTCAGCATTACGGCAGTTTGTCGCGCCACGTCGCTTGCTGACACTCTTTCTTGCCGCGAAGGGCGGATTACGCACGGTCCCTTCTATCCAGCGATTTGCAGAGCGTTGCAGAGGATCGGGATTCTACTGCCCCACCACCAGCTAGAAGCCTCGTGACGTCACGTAGGGTCACGTGGCATCAGTCAACTTCTTCCGACACAAAGGTGGCCGCAGGCGTCACGGAAGAGCACTTGCGTGTTACTCTTGTTCGATTTGCCAACCCTGTCATCCGGCTGCTATGCGTACGACGACACTGTGAAGGACTTTGTGAGAACTGCTGTGCCGGCCGGGTTCTCACCTACAGCTGATAGACGACTACTGGACTTACTTTCGAATATTGTGTTTTGAGTAATGAGTATATTGTGTTAATAAACTAGGCGTGTACCACCACTTAATATGGTCTAAACTTCTAACCACCATTCGAGACATGGTGACGGAATAAAAAGAGGATACAAGACATCGTTTTTCGTACGTGATTCGAGACACAGCGGGCTCTTCCAAATTACGCTGAAAGTTCAGGTTTCTTTTTCTATCCACAACACAGTACATGGCAGTTTCCTGTGATAAAAATAGCTGTAGGTTACCGATAAACAAACTACTTAAGTCATGAGGATGGTGAGAAGCTTTCTTCATTGGTTTATTTAGCCTGTCGTCATGAATAACATTTATCTCTCAGTACTGCTGGGTAACACACATATTATAATTAGTTAATAACAAATATTTATTTTAAAGAATAAAAAAACTGCAAAAAATTACACTCCTGGAAATTGAAATAAGAACACCGTGAATTCATTGTCCCAGGAAGGGGAAACTTTATTGACACATACCTGGGGTCAGATACATCACATGATCACACTGACAGAACCACAGGCACATAGACACAGGCAACAGAGCATGCACAATGTCGGCACTAGTACAGTGTATATCCACCTTTCGCAGCAATGCAGGCTGCTATTCTCCCATGGAGACGATCGTAGAGATGCTGGATGTAGTCCTGTGGAATGGCTTGCCATGCCATTTCCACCTGGCGCCTCAGTTGGACCAGCGTTCGTGCTGGACGTGCAGACCGCGTGAGACAACGCTTCATCCAGTCCCAAACATGCTCAATGGGGGACAGATCCGGAGATCTTGCTGACCAGGGTAGTTGACTTACACCTTCTAGAGCACGTTGGGTGGCACGGGATACATGCGGACGTGCATTGTCCTGTTGGAACAGCAAGTTCCCTTGCCGGTCTAGGAATGGCAGAACGATGGGTTCGATGACGGTTTGGATGTACCGTGCACTATTCAGTGTCCCCTCGACGATCACCAGTGGTGTACGGCCAGTGTAGGAGATCGCTCCCCACACCATGATGCTGGGTGTTGGCCCTGTGTGCCTCGGTCGTATGCAGTCCTGATTGTGGCGCTCACCTGCACGGCGCCAAACACGCATACGACCATCATTGGCACCAAGGCAGAAGCGACTCTCATCGCTGAAGACGACACGTCTCCATTCGTCCCTCCATTCATGCCTGTCGCGACACCACTGGAGGCGGGCTGCACGATGTTGGGGCGTGAGCGGAAGACGGCCTAACGGTGTGCGGGACCGTAGCCCAGCTTCATGGAGACGGTTGCGAATGGTCCTCGCCGATACCCCAGGAGCAACAGTGTCCCTAATTTGCTGGGAAGTGGCGAAGCGGTCCCCTACGGCACTGCGTAGGATCCTACGGTCTTGGCGTGCATCCGTGCGTCGCTGCGGTCCGGTCCCAGGTCGACGGGCACGTGCACCTACCGCCGACCACTGGCGACAACATCGATGTACTGTGGAGAGCTCACGCCCCACGTGTTGAGCAATTCGGCGGTACGTCCACCCGGCCTCCCGCATGCCCACTATACGCCCTCGCTCAAAGTCCGTCAACTGCACATACGGTTCACGTCCACGCTGTCGCGGCATGCTACCAGTGTTAAAGACTGCGATGGAGCTCCGTATGCCACGGCAAACTGGCTGACACTGACGGCGGCGGTGCACAAATGCTGCGCAGCTAGCGCCATTCGACGGCCAACACCGCGGTTCCTGGTTTGTCCGCTGTGCTGTGCGTGTGATCATTGCTTGTACAGCCCTCTCGCAGTGTCCGGAGCAAGTATGGTGGGTCTGACACACCGGTGTCAATGTGTTCTTTTTTCCATTTCCAGGAGTGTATTTGCCCAAGTTTCACAAGACGTTAAAATACTCCTCCTTATGGCCTCAGAATGTATTGAACTACTATTTCAGAACCATCTCGATAAGACAGAAACATAATGTTGGTAACACACGTATGAATGAAACTTATCAACAGAGAATCCGACGTTTTTCAGCAATAAATTGGAATTACATAAAAAAGAAACGTTGGTTGAAATGTAGATATAAGTAAGCTTGAAATTTTCGCCCCTGTTTTTACCTTACGACCACAGGTACATGGTACGAATCAATATGCTTACTGCTTTTGTAGCTAGCCGCTGTGGCCGAGTGTTTCTAGGCGCTTCAGTCCGGAACCGCGCTGGTGCTACGGTCGCAAGTTCGAATCTTGCCTCGGGCATGTACATGTGTGATGTCCTTAGGTTAGTTAGGTTTAAGTAGATCTAAGTGTTCTACGTCTAGGGGACTGACCCGGGTTCCCGGGTTCGATTCCCGGCGGGGTCAGTGATTTTCTCTGCCTCGTGATGGCTGGGAGTTGTGTGATGTCCTTAGGTCAGTTAGGTTTAAGTAGTTCTAAGTTCTAGGGGACTGATGACCTAAGATGTTAAGTCCCATAGTGCTCAGAGCCATTTGAACCATTTTCTAGGGGACTGATGACTTCAGATGTTAATTCCCATAGTGCTTAGAGCCATTTGAACTACTTTTGTAATACTTACTCTGCTCGAGTCCTCCCTCGGGCATGGGTGTGTGTGCTTGTCCTTAGGTTAATTTAGGTTAAGTAATGTGTAAGCTTAGGGACTGATGACCTTAGCAGTTAAGTCCCATAAGATTTCACACACATCTGAACAACTTCCTCTCTCGTCCATCAATATAGTGATTTTAAAAGGCAAGAAGACTTTCTAACTGAATTCGGTATCATGTCTTACAAAAGGAACCGTTCTCTGAGATTTTGATGACAATAAAGGGCGTAACCAACAGGAAAAACCATATTTTTCAGCCTTTGAGTAACTCTTTAGAAAGTTGTCAAAGCCCCTGGGTCATTATCTGTCGTCTTCCCCCAATCAGCAGATGAGCTGATATTCAACCATTGCAGCCTGCTTATATCTGTTTGGGCCGGCCGAAGTGGCCGTGCGGTTAAAGGCGCTGCAGTCTGGAACCGCAAGACCGCTACGGTCGCAGGTTCGAATCCTGCCTCGGGCATGGATGTTTGTGATGTCCTTAGGTTAGTTAGGTTTAACTAGTTCTATGTTCTAGGGGACTAATGACCTCAGCAGTTAAGTCCCATAGTGCTCCGAGCCATTTGAAGCCATATATCTGTTTGGCCAACTGAGCTAGTGAGCTCCAATTTTACGTTTTAGATTAGACTTCGAGTATCGGTTTAGTACACAGTTTCAGAATCCGCGAAATTTAGTCTTGTACTCACTTTTATGGCTTCGAAGGAGGTTATTCTGCAACGGAAGAAGACGTCACAAAGTAGAACGAACGCACGAGCAGCTTCATTCAGTTCCAGTCATGTTAACGTCCTATGCTGAAAACTCACAGGTTAGCTGGCAGCACTGTTCACGTCGTTCGTTCAACAGAGCTTTGTTTGCTCACCTTCCATTCATGCAGCTACTGTTGACTCGGTACCGCAGGCTGCTGGAACTGGGAGTCGAACGTAGAATAGAAATTGTGTTTGGTAGCCTGCAGAGTTTGCTGACCGATCATACATCGGTTTGTTCACAAAAACGGAGTCATATTTGTACGCAAATATCAGGGTGAATTGCATTGAGCATCCCGCGTTTTGGAACTCCCACCTAGCCCGGCGGTTCATTGTCATAGGTAGATTATCACTTCTTATTTGCTGTTGAGAATCGATCTCAGGCCCCGCAGGTTTGGTGTTCAACAAACGCCAACAACTCAAGTATAGTTCAGAGGCAGATAGGTATTGGTATTTAGTGCAAGAGAATCAATATAGATGCTTCGAAGAATTTATATTTGATACACCACTATGAAATCGAATTCTTGTGGGAGGACAGTCACTCGTTCACTAATTATGTACTAGTCATCAATGGTCTCGATTGACTAAAATCTTTAGTCATTTCTCCAGCAAATCTGCCGGGTGTTCCAGAAAATAGACCTAGTGTAATAAGACTGCCCTCTCTGTTACTCAGCATGTCTTTTTTTTTCTTTTTTGGTAGGTTACAAGACGTCTCGCTTGCCTCATTCAATTTACGCTGAGTTAACTGTCCCTTCCATAACTGGCGATTGTTATGAGACTTTAGTTGCATCTACATGAAGTTTCATTAGGTTTATTTACTACAGGCTTGGTTCAAATGGCTCTGAGCAGTATGGGACTTTACAGCTGAGGTCATCAGTCCCCTAGAACTTAGAATTACTTAAACCTAACTAACCTAAGGACATCACACACATCCATGTCTGAGGCAGGATTCGAACCTGCGATCTTAGCGGTCGCGCAGTTCCAGACTGAAGCGCCTAGAACCGCTCGGCCACTCCGGCCGGTTACTACAGGGAAACGTATTTTATAGTGAAACTTCCTGGCAGATTAAAACTGTGTGCCCGACCGAGACTCGAACTCGGGACCTTTGCCTTTCGCGGGCAAGTGCTCTACCATCTGAGCTACCGAAGCACGACTCACGCCCGGTACTCACAGCTTTACTTCTGCCAGTATCCTGTCTCCTACCTTCCAAACTTTACAGAAGCTCTCCTACGAACCAAGCATGGCTAAGCCATGTCTCCGCAATATCCTTTCTTTCAGGAGTGCTAGTTCTGCTTTGTTCGCAGGAGAGCTTCTGTAAAGTTTGGAAGGTAGGAGACAGGATACTGGCAGAAGTAAAGCTGTGAGTACCGGGCGTGAGTCGTGCTTCGGTAGCTCAGATGGTAGAGCACTTGCCCGCGAAAGGCAAAGGTCCCGAGTTCGAGTCTCGGTCGGGCACACAGTTTTAATCTGCCAGGAAGTTTCATATCAGCGCACACTCCGCTGCAGAGTGGAAATCTCATTCTGGTATTTTATAGTATTTCAGTGGGCGTCGGTACAGGGGCTAATAATTTCAGTCAGCGAATATGTGAGAAATGTACATCCCGCACACTGCTCTTCATGAGGCACGTGTGTTGTGGCCACTTAAAGCTTTGTGCTGGATTTCCGTGTCAAATGGTCACAGATAGTAGCTCACGGAAGCTACCGGTCCTTTTTACTAAATGAGCTGCCTGTGGCATGACTCGCCTCTTGAGACAACGGCAACATGCTGTTGGGGCACTACAATTTATGGCAGAAAAGTAGAAGTCTTGTAATATGGTTACGCCCCGGGGGATTCAGAAGTGTTAAACTATGCTCTGACACGCTCATCGCTACCTGACGTTAGACGGAAATTTCTAGGACAACGTACCGAGGAAGATGAGCTCTGATTGGCCCGTGAATGAGGACATTCCAGGGTGGGGATTTGTTAAACGTGCCATTGACACGCTATTGGTGGAAAACAGTAAGATTTTTCCTGATTGGCATTTTCGGCCAGCACGATGCAAACTGCTGAGTTGGAAGTCGATGGAAGAAAGAGAGACACTTTTGGTTTGATTGTGGATGGAGACAGTTCGCTGGTTCGAGACAACGTGGCGCTTGGAGATTTTACCTCGAAGGAAGCGTCGCAAAAAGAATACGTAGATCGCAGCAACATGCTCATCGTACAAAGAGTTCAGGGATGCGTTCTTGGCGAACTACTTGTCGAACAAGATGCATGGGTGCATCAAACACGAAATCATATTTTGTAAAGATCTGGTGGCCTAGGGATTTAAAAGACCTGTCAGGTTCTTCGAGACTCTGCTCATAAAGAGACACTTCCTTGATGATCAGTGTAACGATACCAAAAAATCTTCTTCTGCCTTATGAAGCTCCCACCACACCATCAACAAATATCGGTAGGCAACGTGGTAACGACATTGAATCCTTTAAAAAATCCTTCTAGAATTGTAATTCACGCTGGATGAACAGAGCACGACTGAAAGAAGACGTGGTCCTGATCACCGTGCAACACCCGGGAGAAGAGAAAAAATTCCAAAGATCGACATGCAGAGATAGAACCTCAATCACCGACACGCGCAACATCAACCACCCACGCCAAGCAGGAGGCAGGAACAACAAGCACTTCCTCCAGAATGAAAACGTAAGATAGTTTGGCAAAATACGATTTTTCTGGCCAAGACAGAGTACAATGGGAGGAAGGTGAAGGTCGCCCACCTAACCCTAGCAGCGGTCAAGCGCATTCACAACATCAGCCACCTGAAACCTTACACTGATATGCATGGTATTAGATGGTAGAAATCCACACTATAGAGTACTATTATGTTAAGCGGGTAATTTTGTGATACTTTTCCTTAAAACAACTATTATAAATCTTGTGTTAGTTGAACGCTAATATAACTTTACAACCTGTGTAAATAGAACTTGCCTGCCAGTGACTAGTAAAATTTTGGGGCCCAAGTAATGCGTCAAGTATTGTGTCACCTTGTTAGAATGCGCCAGGAAGTTACTAAAATGTAGACTTTCACGGCCGGAAATATCATGTCCATTATAATTATCCGGGCTGTTATGCCGTGGTCGGTTGACGAATTCTGTGTCGATTCCCAACGTTTCGTCTCCGACTGCGGGAGACATCTTCAAGGGGGTCCGTAGCTCAATGGAAGGTCCAACACACCCACTGGCTCGCTATCAAACAGAGCGCGGGGGGGTCTTCCTATCTGTAATCTTATCCTAGGCCTGCGAGAATGCTCTGTGGCTCTCATGTGCATAGAGATAGATTGAAAATTATGCACTATGCTCGAGGTGCTAGAAATATGTTGAGTGCTGTCTGGTATACTTTGATGATGTATATATTTGACAGTTAACAATGAATGGACGTACTGCACACTCATCTACCTCCATTTGCAATGATGCTCGCAAAGTTGAGAATGGGCAGTTTACCGATGATACTGAAATTGGGAAACAAGATGTCACATCATTGATCGGTGTGAAATTACTGTAAAATTGCTGAAATTGTTCACACTATCAACTGTTATGCTTATTACTATAGTACATCGACGGTGTCTTCTCCGTCCCATTCGTCCACTGGTACACTATTGGTTACCACATAATGATTGTCTTATCGTTTGTTCGTGACGGCGAAAGAGTTTTGGTGGAGGGCCAAGACGTTCTGGGGATGGCTAGCACCAAAACAGTGATCGCATACATGACTGCTTTATGAGGAATCAGTCTGCGTGCTTTCAAATAAAAAAAAATGTGGCCCTCAACTATGTACCCTCAGACTCAGAATTGAAATACACTCCTGGAAATAGAAAAAAGAACACATTGACACCGGTGTGTCAGACCCACCATACTTGCTCCGGACACTGCGAGAGGGCTGTACAAGCAATGATCACACGCACGGCACAGCGGACACACCAGGAACCGCGGTGTTGGCCGTCGAATGGCGCTAGCTGCGCAGCATTTGTGCACCGCCGCCGTCAGTGTCAGCCAGTTTGCCGTGGCATACGGAGCTCCATCGCAGTCTTTAACACTGGTAGCATGCCGCGACAGCGTGGACGTGAACCGTATGTGCAGTTGACGGACTTTGAGCGAGGGCGTATAGTGGGCATGCGGGAGGCCGGGTGGACGTACCGCCGAATTGCTCAACACGTGGGGCGTGAGGTCTCCACAGTACATCGATGTTGTCGCCAGTGGTCGGCGGAAGGTGCACGTGCCCGTCGACCTGGGACCGGACCGCAGCGACGCACGGATGCACGCCAAGACCGTAGGATCCTACGCAGTGCCGTAGGGGACCGCACCGCCACTTCCCAGCAAATTAGGGACACTGTTGCTCCTGGGGTATCGGCGAGGACCATTCGCAACCGTCTCCATGAAGCTGGGCTACGGTCCCGCACACCGTTAGGGCCGGCCGAAGTGGCCGTGCGGTTAAAGGTGCTGCAGTCTGGAACCGCAAAACCGCTACAGTCGCAGGTTCGAATCCTGCCTCGGGCATGGATGTTTGTGATGTCCTTAGGTTAGTTAGGATTAACTAGTTCTAAGTTCTAGGAGACTAATGACCTCAGCAGTTGAGTCCCATAGTGCTCAGAGCCATTTGAACCATTTGAACCACACCGTTAGGCCGTCTTCCGCTCACGCCCCAACATCGTGCAGCCCGCCTCCAGTGGTGTCGCGACAGGCGTGAATGGAGGGACGAATGGAGACGTGTCGTCTTCAGCGATGAGAGTCGCTTCTGCCTTGGTGCCAATGATGGTCGTATGCGTGTTTGGCGCCGTGCAGGTGAGCGCCACAATCAGGACTGCATACGACCGAGGCACACAGGGCCAACACCCGGCATCATGGTGTGGGGAGCGATCTGCTACACTGGCCGTACACCACTGGTGATCGTCGAGGGGACACTGAATAGTGCACGGTACATCCAAACCGTCATCGAACCCATAGTTCTACCATTCCTAGACCGGCAAGGGAACTTGCTGTTCCAACAGGACAATGCACGTCCGCATGTATCCTGTGCCACCCAACGTGCTCTAGAAGGTGTAAGTCAACTACCCTGGCCAGCAAGATCTCCGGATCTGTCCCCCATTGAGCATGTTTGGGACTGGATGAAGCGTCGTCTCACGCGGTCTGCACGTCCAGCACGAACGCTGGTCCAACTGAGGCGCCAGGTGGAAATGGCATGGCAAGCCGTTCCACAGGACTACATCCAGCATCTCTACGATCGTCTCCATGGGAGAATAGCAGCCTGCATTGCTGCGAAAGGTGGATATACACTGTACTAGTGCCGACATTGTGCATGCTCTGTTGCCTGTGTCTATGTGCCTGTGGTTCTGTCAGTGTGATCATGTGATGTATCTGACCCCAGGAATGTGTCAATAAAGTTTCCCCTTCCTGGGACAATGAATTCACGGTGTTCTTATTTCAATTTCCAGGAGTGTATTAAAAGTTGTGGCTGGTTTCTTTGTCTAAGGGCTGGGATACGTAGTTGCCGCATTGCATGGCAAATACTGCTGAGGCTACAGTATACAATATGAATGCACACATGAATCGAATGGTCAAAGGTTCTTATCACTCGGCAATTGCGAATGTTGAATGTAACATAGAAACTTATAAATGAAAGATTGCAATTAAATAAAATTTGTAGGTACTATTTTAATGACTTCGAATGATGGTACAATAGCAGAAGTACCTTTAAGAATGCCATTTACTACTGCAAAACGCTTATTGGTGTCGATAATTCATCATGTAATTACTTATGAGCAACAACATAGCTCGTGAGTTGTTCACTTCTAAACACATACTACGTCATCACTGCAGAAGCCACAGAAATCGCACAAGTGCACATGTCGGCACTACGAAATATTTATATCTCCCATGACCACACGCAAACTGCTCAACACTCTCCAAGTCTTTCCTGCGACTGTCCATCACGCCTTCCCACCCAGCACTCCGCCGTGTCCTGTGCTGCCTGACGCTCTTTCCCCCACTTCGACACAGTCTGTCCATTGACTTCGGTAGTCACCTACTGTAGTAATGAGCGCTGTGATTGGCTAAAGCGCTTCCGCCATGTCTCCAAGCCAATGCACATTTACAAACATATTGAAACACATACAAAATACTGGATTTACACTTAAATAACTTGAAATTAAATTAATATTCCTATGGCTGGACCATAAACACGCTTTAACACACATTATTAAATACATAATCAAATTAAATAAACATATATCAAAGTAATAGAAACAAAAGTAGACCAGGAGCCTAATGTCACTGTGCTTTCTAAAACACAGTAAATATGTGACCAATTTCTTCATGAATAGTTTATATCGGATATAAACAAAGACATAGACGAATAAATATATTTATAAGCATGCTGCTACCGTTTCTTCAAGTAACTGTAGATTAGTTATCGCCTGATGTGGTCAATAGTAATCGGCCACTTTGACCACAAATAACTCATGTACTATTCGAAACATGTCTGTAATTCATACCAATTTAGGTTTACACTAATAGCTTTCTAAAGACTCGTCGACAACAAAATCGGATGAACCGTTTAGATTTTGGAAACTTGTTTCTGGGTGTTACTTGTCTGATTTACAGTCAGATACTAAACTTTAAACTAATAAAGATATTGAAAATCCTATTACACCATCAGAATCGTCGTGCAAGTAAGGGTGATGTACATCTTTCTTTTTTAGGTATCATGATACTTCCAGCTATCATTAATTTCTGAACTGTGAAATGTCTGCCATTATGGTTTCACAAATTCTGCCATCTTTGGCACTCCCAGCATACAAATCTCCTTCATTGACACAAAGCACTGTCCTCAACACAGCGTCAACATGGAATACCCAGCCATGCTGTTGGCCTGGACCACGTGCTGGGGCTGCCCCTCTTGCTCCAGCTAATGTTCGGCACCACACGGTTGCTGACAAGCCCTGGGTAGCCGAGCAGCCCATGTGTCCACACCAACTCCTAACTTAAAATATTTTCAGGGCTCCACAACTCGCCCATTACCTCACAAGTCGAAATGGAATGCAGAGCCGTGAGCTATTCTCTCACTGTGACAGATGAGTTTAAATGTAAAGGTCGTGAGTCACCTTGGGACTGCTGTTTGGAAATGCTCTAGGGCTATCTAAAATTTTACTGTAGCAGATAGGTTCGAAAAAGATGACTCATTTTGAGATATGAGAGTACCAGAAATATGATTCAGTAGTGGATGTAATCATTAAAGGAATTCTCCATCGGATACAATGCAGGTATGTGGTTGAATGAAAAGACTTGATTCAAAATCCCAGACATCATTTGTACCAGAAAGCGTAGCACTAGAGATCTGAAAAACGTGTGAACATTTCTCAGAACCTAAACAGCACAGCATCTACTGTTTGTGATCCATCTCGATCAACCATCGCATATAACCCAGTCAATATATCACTGAACCTCTGGTGTGGCATTGAGATAGAACACGTTACAAATACTGGAGAAATATCTGGTGACGTCATGAGGGAGTTGCAAATACTAGTTTCATACCACGTTCCTTAGCCAAATCACTTTCTAAATTCGGTAATTTTTAATACGAGGTTGCACTGTCGGTGACTTATAATAGCGCTGTTGGTCGGATAATATACACTGTGGTGATCACTGTCTATATTCAGTGCCACATTTTTGTCTGGACAAAACCACTTCATTTGGATTTAATGCCGTACGTATATTTATAAAGCCAGTACAGCTTTTAACATGGATACTTTGATGCACCAGTAGAACCAAGACTGCTTGTGACAGTAATATACAGTAGTTGTTTCGATCGTGTCTTTTAACATCTGGCGGTTTGTAAGACGATTATGCCTCTCTAAAACACAGTGGTACCACTAGCGGGAAAAACTTGTGAGACATGTCCACCCATCGCTGATTTTCGGTCAGTACTATTTCGTATCGCCAGCAGTCAGTTATTTGCGAAGTGTTATACTTAGTAGTAGGGGGTGCTTGATAGGTTCGCCTTGAGCATCAGGCTTATAAAGTATGTGTGTGTGTTCTGACATATGTGCAAAGGAAATAAATATGTCCAGTCGTAAGGAAGGTATGGATTTGACGTGGAATACTGTGATAGCAAAGGGAAAAGCATATCACGTCATAAGAATTGTATAGATATTTCTACTTCCAGGGCCACAGCCGTCAGCAGGGTGTTATTCTGTTACTTTGCTCATTGTAGAATGTCGTCCAATTGAGACCATGTTTGTAATATCTAATTGTAAGTACAGTGATAAAATATGTATACCGCTGGTTTTCTAGGACGATTCTCTCTTGGTGTGCATGGCAGGAACGATTCATGTTTCCCGCTAATGGCAGGGGCTGCCCGAATGGAAAGGCCTGTTGGGATGCGAGAATGTCATCCTCTACACAGCCGAATAGCGAACCAATACTTTGTATGTGTTGGACAGCTTTTGTGATCGTTAAAGTTCCAGGTTTCTAAAAAAATAATTTCTAGTCTACATCTTCAGAATTATGTTGCACGATCGATCAGTAGCGTGCTGCTATGTGCTTGATATCGAGAAGTATCAGGTAAATGGTATAATATTCTGGCAAACCATGTGAAAATACATGTGTTCTTGTAATCCCAAAGTCTGGAGATGGGTGTAGAAAGCAAGAAAGCTAGCAAGCAAAGAGGTCAGAACCAGAAAGAGTGACACCTTTGTGCTGAGGGGAACCGACCCAGTCTTTGTACAACAGTCTTTGCGGTTTGTGCACGAGTGTCTGGTCATCGCTACTGCACGTCCTGTCGTGAGGGAGGTATAGATTCAGCACATTGATAACCATAAGAGGAATGAAAGATTCGTTTTTATGTGGAAAATTATGTGCACCATAGATACTGAGACTCATTGCAGAACCACGATTGTTAAGGGGAGAAATATCCAGTGCCTTGCTCACGGTCAGACTGCGGCAGCAATCGTAATATTTAGTTGTAGATACACTTATAAATATGTGTCTGTTTCCCAACATTCTTGTGAGTCAGGAGATGACTGTAGAAAGCACAGCGGCAAGCAAGCAGAACAGGGCCGGAAATAGCATCTAAGTGGATGCCTTTGTTCCGAGCTGGGGCTTGCCCACCTTTTGTACAGCGGTTCAGAGCGTCCGAGAAAGCTTCTGGCTTTTGATGATTTGGCTTGCAGCTCCCCTGGATGGGTGAATAGTGAACTAATACCCAGTTTGCATTGAGTCACCTTCAGGACCATGCGTGTCACATGTATACATTGCAGAAATTTGAGAAGATTCAATACTACGACTATTGGGAGTATTGATGGCATTCGAACTCTTACCACCTCAGGTCCTTCTGGAATGTGGGGTCGTCCATGGCCAGCTGGCCTCTCTCTGGTTGACAAGCTCTTCCACGGCTGTGGTCGTGGGCCGCGTTTATGGCTGCAGTTTCCTCCATTGGCGCTGCACACCAGCACAGTGAGTATTTGGGTTGTATTTGACGATCTGTGGGCCACTTTTTCAGCGTTTAACTGTCAGTGCAATATGGCGATGTGTACAAAACTGTTTTCTGCAGCTGAAAGTCTTGTTTGCAGAAAGAAAAAGGCAGACAGTCCTTCCACATCGGCGGCATTAGTAATTTGGCGAGAAAATTCACTAAGAGCCTATCACAATGCTCCATTTTTTTCACAAGACATCCTTTGTGCTGGGACATAGGGGTCTCCACATAGTGGTGAGAATGTTTGTGTTTCAGAGATGTTTGCTGAAGCAGGACTGAACGATTTCCAGGAAGGATACCACGTTATGAACGGAATGCCACATTAAGACCATCAGGAGAAATGCAATAGACTTTATTCTGGGCTATTTTCGTAAACAGGTTCTGTTAAGACAAGAATTTCCATGCGGACAAGCTGAGACATCATGAAAGCTCCTATAAAAGCGACCATTAACTATTTCTGCGGCACTTTACAATTTCCAAGAGGTATAATTGGCTCTTATTTACATAGCCATGTGTAGTCAGTATAACATTGAGAACCTCTTACATGCACCTAAGATGGTGAGTTGCTAAGAGAACATTTCACTGCGATGCGTCAGCCACACTGGGTAGGTAAACACGTGAACAGCTAGATGCAACTCACATGTCCCATTAGGATCACTAGGAGCAATGCACCCTGTGCTATTCTGGGAGGCATTGGAGCAGATTTCCATAGTGTGACCTGTGACATTAGTAAAACATTGAGAACCTTTTAGCTGTGAGTGAAAGGGTGAGTTGCTATACAAACATCTCTCTTGGCTCTAGGCTGGCACATACACCTCAGCCACAGTGGTTAGGTGAACATATGCGCGTCCAGAGGGTGACTTGCCTGGTATTTACATACATATGTGACGCCAGTATATCACTCGAAAAATTGCAATTGCGTACACGAAAATAGACGCGACTTTCTCTTACTGGTCGTAGGCGACAGTGGCATGAGAGCAATGGCTCGAACCCCTGCATTTGTCTGTCCGGTTGTGGCTCATGGCGGCGTCAGTGCGTGCGTGAGTTGGAACAGTTCGCTGATATGTTGCAGCTGACGATAGTCAGAAAGCGTTTTTTATGTACAGTGAGTGTTAGTACACCGCCCTCTGTTTGCCTGTTTAAATGTTCTGACAATGTTTGCACAGTCTTTTACATGCATTATCTTTTGACAATTTACGAGTTGTTTGCTTGTTTGTACATCAGTGTACTGCATTATTTCGGTGATTTATGAGTAGTTTGCAGGTCTGTAGGCTATGTACTGCATTATTTTGATAGTTTACAATGAGTGAGTGTGTCTGCAGACCGTTTTACACGGATTATTTTGAAAATTTACGAGTTGTTTCGTGTCTGTACATCAGTGTACTACATTGTTTAGGTAATTTACGAGTAGTTTGCAGGTCTGTAGACTATTTACTGCGTCTCCAAGCATGTCAGGGCGAGCGTTTTGTATCACTGTAATAAATTAACTACTTGAAATGCGTCCCTAAATAAATTGTTCCAAAACAAATAAAGTAAACTCCATCCTCTCTCCAGCAGCCCAGCAAAGGCGGAGTTCTTTTCCGCCATTTTTCCCCCAAGACCGCCATCTTCGATTAAGTCAGAGGAGGGACGATGGCTCCCTGTAGTGGCAGTACTATGTACTAGGTCAGTAGGACTCCAGACGTCATTGCAAACACAATGGATGGAACAACTGCCTAAATTGTTTAAATGAACACTGGATGCAAAATAGAGACTTACATCCATCCTATCCACCACCACAGGCTGAGTCTCTTCCCCATCGATTCCTAGGATGGTGGTGGTCGTATGACTTTGGTTAGTGGAGGTAGCCCAGGTGACCTTTTTTCCCGCTGTTTTCTTAGATTAGTGGAAGAAGCCCAATTGACCTACTTTCCTGCCAAAATTTGACCTTCCTGCCATGATGTCATTGCGATGTTGCCATTTCTACGGCCGCCATCTTGAATAATTTTGGCAACAGTGGAGAGTGGGGTGGCATTGGCTTTGTCCCACTACTGTGGTGATCTTGTTTTGTTTTGAGTAGTGTGTTGCCAGAGAGCAATGGCACTTATAATGTACAACAGTACTGAGTTTTATCTCTATGGTACGTGGACAGAGTATACAGTAATGTAAGTGAGGAGATGCGGCATGTGAGAAGAAATGATACAGTGATATTAACTGTTCCAGGAACAGTACACACTTTTGCTCAACAGCTTAGGTTAATAAATTTACTGAAGAGATTTTTAACAGATGTTCTATTTAGTTTCCTCCACAATAGCATCCGAACTAAAGACATGGCACCAATAAGGTAGAAGCAGAAGATGTGCTATTTCCTGTCTTGCACCACATAATTTTAATTCACAGAGCCAAGCTACAATTTTAATTTTACCAGTAAACAGGTAGTCGCGTAATTTCCTTAAGTATCCTAATGATGTAAATGTGCTGAGTGTGTGGACATGTACATGACTTAGGTAGCTGTGGCTTAATTAAGAACATAGCTGTAGAATTGGAAACAGTGATTTTGTTTGTGTTAGTTCTTGTGTCTAGTGTCCAGTTGTGCATAATCTGAGCGCATAGCTATAGCACTGGGCATCTTTGTCCAGACAGCACCGCAAGGAGGGGAGCAGTCTAAAAATGTGCACTAATCTAGGACAAACGCCGTCGGCGACCGACAAATTCAGGCCGTCCGGCATGCTGCTTGTTGTCAGGGGCAGCGCGTTTCAACTGCAGGCTTTGAGCCTTGACGATCTGATTGCGCCCTTGTCTTTTTCCATTTGGGGAGCATTGTGGTAGCCATGTTGCGGCTCTCCAACTTGGAGATATCCAGGGAATCCACTTATTGGTCTGTACGAGACCCCCTGCAATGGTTACCGCCAATGACAGTTCCTTAGCTAGGGTACACAGATGTGGACCCTACTCTACTTCATTTCATATGTTATTGCTCATGAGCTCTCAGAAATGTCTCAGTACAGATGAGTTAACCCCATTGGTGCTGCTGGTCTGGGTGAGACTTGACACGCTGAGAGGGCAGTGACCAAAGGATAATTCTGATGTCCATGCTGGTTGCCATGACTGATTCATGCAGTTGCGCAACTCCTACTGCTGCCCGTTACAATGCTCGCCTATCGTGTGCCCACGGCGTCCACACCTTTGTGCCTAATGTAACAGCAGTAGAGACTATGGGTCTCACTCCAATGCCACATATAACAGTTCACAGGCCTCTGACTCACCACACTCTGTCAGAGGCACACCAACGTTAATGTAATGAACCATGTCCTTCTGTGTGATCGTGTGACAGGTACGCGTACTTCTGATCTCCGTGATATACACGACAAGTCTCACTCTACACAGGTACATTAGGAGTTTTCTTTACAGTAGACTCTGCACAACTATAAAATGTCGCCTTTATCAGTAGGCAATAGTACTAAAATATTTTTCGACATATTGTTGATAAGTGTAGCACATCAGGACAAGTAAATGCTCATGTCTGTAACAATAATTTCGCCGAAATCAACTCAAACCAATGGCCTTGATCGACACAACGTGACCACTTCATATCCATATTATAAAACAAAATTTGCTGTTGTGTGGTGTGTTCTCTGTATGTTTTGATGTAACCTGAGATGTCTTTACAATATAGGATTAATAATGTCTTATTTGCCTAATTCATATATGTGCAAAACACCAGTCAACATCACAGACACACTTCTGATATTTCCCTTTTACATGCTTGATAATTTGCTTAACGTCATTTGTATGCCCACAACTTAATTCTGCATTGCGGAACCTCTACCAAATTTTTCTCAATAATGCATTAACGCTAATCGACTTTGTTCACCAGTAACTTCATTTTCCAGGACTTATCGTTCATCATGTTCAAAAAAATGGCTCTGAGCACTATGGGACTTAACATCTGAGGTCATCAGTCCCCTAGAACTTAGAACTACTTAAACCTAACTAACCGAAGGACATCACGCACGTCCATGCCCGAGGCAGGATTCGAACCTGCGGCCGTAGCAGTCGCGCGGTTCCGGACTACAGCGCCTAGAACCACATGGCCACCATCATGTTCATTTAACCAATATAACGGCCAACTCTTTCGTCATATCTATCACTTCAGTGACATGAGATTATCGCTATGCAATCAAAAGTATCCGGAAACATGGCTGAAAATGGCTTACAAGTTCGTGGCGCCCTCCATTGGTAATGCTGGAATTCGATACGGAGTTGGCCAACCCTTAGCCTTGATGACGGCTTCTACTCTCGCACGCATACGTTCAATCAGGTGCTGCAAGGTTTCTTGG
Organism: Schistocerca piceifrons; assembly: GCF_021461385.2. Classification (NCBI taxonomy): domain Eukaryota; kingdom Metazoa; phylum Arthropoda; class Insecta; order Orthoptera; family Acrididae; genus Schistocerca; species Schistocerca piceifrons. The sequence goes on along the minus strand of NC_060139.1, from coordinate 46,147,518 downwards.
AGAATGGCAGCCCATTCTTAACGGAGTGCTGCACTGAGGAGAGGTATTGATGTCGGTCGATAAGGCCTGGCACGAAGTCGGGGTTCCAAAACATCCCAAAGGTGTTCTGTGGGATTGAGGTCAGGACTCTGTGCAAGGTAGTCCATTACAGGGATGTTATTGTCTTGTAACCACTCTGCCATAGGCCACAGGCTGTTCGACCGTGTATAAAGATGCAGTCGGCATCCCCGAATTGCTCTTCAACAGCGGGAAGCAAGAAGTTGCTTGAAACATCAATGTAGGCTTGTGCTGAGATAGTGCCACATGGAACAACGAGGCGTGCGAGCACCCTCCATAAGAAGCACGACCACACCATAACACCACCGCCTCCGAATTTTACTGTTGGCGCTACACGCGCTGGCAAATGACGTTCATCGAGCATTGCCATACCCACATCCTACCATCGGATCGCCACATTGTGTACCGTGATTCTTCTCTCCACACACCGTTTTTCCACTGTTCAATCGTCCAATGTTTACGCTCCTTATACCAAGCGAGGCGTCGTTTCGCATCCACCAGCGTGATACGTGGCTTATGAGCAGGCGAACGACCATGAAATCCAAGTTTTCTCCCCTAACGCTTAACTGCCATAGTACTTGCAGTGGATCCTGATGCAGTTTGGAATTCCTGAGGGGTGGTCTGGATAGATGTCTGCCTGTTACACTTTACGACCCTCTTCAACTGTCGCCGTTCGCTATCAGTCAACAGACGAGGTCGGCCTGTACGCTTTTTTCTGTACGCGCCCCTTTACGTTTCCACTTTACTATCACATCGGAATCAGTCGCCCTAGGGATGTCTAGGAGTGTCACACATCACCTGACGAGGTTAGAAGTCCGTGAGTTCGGCGCAGCACCCCATTCTGCTCTCTCACGATGTCTAATGACTACCGAGTTCGCTAATATGGATTACCTGGCAGTAAGTGGCAGCACAATGTCCCTAGTATGAAAAACGTATGTTTTTTGGGATGTTCGGGTACTTTTGATCACGTAGTTTATGTATCATGTCTTTCAGTAAGCAATAGAGCATACAGCTTGTCAGAAAATTTTTCGGTCGCTCTTCCGCTTAAAACAGGCAGTAATTGTAACTTGATTAAACAAGAATAGCTTGCACTGTAAAGTCATATAGACCTTACGCCACCTTTGTGTGGTACACACATATTTGAAGAACAATAAACATGTAATGAGAACTCAGTCCTAGCTGATAACTCTGTATTAAACTGTTACTCTAAGCAGCCATTCCGTGTTACGTTCGTACTGCTCAACTTTTAAGTCTGTTGACGTAGGTATTGTATACCAGCAACATTAGGCCAGGTCCCATTTATTCCAGTTGTGTGTAGGAGTAGGCTACCCTGTAGCTGAAGGACCACTGTTCATTCTGATTCTAACTCTGATCCCATTTTATGTGGGTGTCACGACCAGTCTTAATAGGTAGTAGCATTTTTCCCTTTTATTTTATTTTTAGAAATTTTATTTGGAGTTGCCGCACTACCATGCTTCAGTAGGACGACTTCGGCTCAAAATTCTATTGTAAGGGAGTGGTTACGAAAGGTTACGAGCTGTGTGGCCTGCCCCCTTCCATTTAAATTACATTTATCTGCCCCTTGTCGCTTTTGATCATAGGTAGGACAGTTGAGCTGCCTCTCCTTAAGGTCTTATTACGTTGATTTATTACGGGGAAAAGTATTTTTTAAAAATTCAGTGGTCGATGGTAAAGCAGCTAATAGTTCCAGTCAGTGAATACGTGAGAAATGCACATTTTGCACACTGCTCTGAATGCGGTAAGTGTGTCGTGTGGGGCATTCAAAGCTTGTGTTGGATTGCGCGTGTCAAGTGACCACCGACGGAAGCTCACAGAAGCTACCAGTCCTTGTCACTGTGTCAGCGTTAGTAGCCGTAGCAAGACTCGCCTCATGAGATGGCCAAGGGCAACAATTTCTAGTGCTTGCTGGAACGCCACAATTTATGGCGGAAAAGTGTAAGTCTTGGAACTTTCTTTGGCCTCGGGAAATTAAGAAGTGTTAAACTATTCTCTGATCCGCGCGTCACTGGATGACGTCAGACGGGAATATCTAGGACAAAGTAGAGAGGAAGATGAGCTGTGATTGGCCCGTGGATATCGACATTCCAGGGTGGGGTTTTGTTAATCGTGGCCTTGACATGCTATTGGTAGAAAACAGTGGCAGCAAACAGCAGAAAGAACAGGTGAAAGTGAGTAGTATAGTAGACATTAAACGCTCAACCAGAGCAACAGAGGTGCGTACTTGACCGGACGCAGCCACGATTTACTCTTTTTCTGCCAACAAGGGCGGATTCTGTAGCATAACGAGGATCGGAGTAAGCGAGGAAAAGTGACCTTTGAACACAATCAGTGTGGAAATATCATGCATGTGCTCCAAGCGGGTGTCACGCGCTCCCGCGTGATCAGCCCCACCCGTATACGTAAGGGCAGAAACTTTCAGAAGGATGTGGCCGTGCGCAAAGACACCTGTAAAAGGGATTCCCAACCTACTGGAAAGGTCTGTTGTTGCATGGGCCGTCAGGAGGAGGATTGCGAGTGTCACTGTGTGACAGGGGCTGGACTTAGAAGAATGCGATGTAGTCGAGACTCAGGCCGGCAAGCTCGCGTCTGCGCCACGAGACTCAGACTCAGTGAAGAGTAGGAAGTGTTATAACCAGATGCAGATACTTTGTAGATAGTCTTGTACGTAGGGAATGTGCTACGGGGTGCTTCTAGGTATAGTAATCGTATCTTCACAAGATGCGACATCGTCGCGAAAAAACACAGTGACCCGTATATGTAATACGTTTCCTTTAATTTACGTCTATGGCCACAATCTTTCCTGTTTAACAGATTACCGGTTTCGGTATTTAATGACCATCATCAGATCTGCAGCAAAAATGGGAAGTTATAAATACACTCGCAAACTGTATACAGCTTAAGAACAATTCATAGAGCATATTGAAAGGTAGTACTGACAAAATTTACATTTGTGCGCTTTAAATGTGAAGAGGCATACCTGTCTCATAAAAACAAAGTCTTAATGCACTGCAGCCATAGTGGCATAGTCAACTGTTAAATGCGGAATCAGCACCAGCATCGACAAATACATATAAATCACATCACATGCACGAGTCATGTTGTCAGTAAAATTACTGTTTAAAACAAGCTCCCGTACAGTAGCCACAAGATGTTTGTGTAGTAAGTTGACCAGACGTCGCTAATGTCAGCATACACTAGTTTTCAATAATTAATTGAAACAGCGAAAATAAAAGGGGGACACAATAGTTGAAGTTTGTAATAAGCTTATAAAGTATAAAAAGTGTTACAGTAATAAAAAGCAATAAAAAGAAGAACACGACAAAAGTAATGTTAAAAAGACGAAGAGTTAAAGAACAGTGGTTGACATATGCTCTAGTGCCAATATTCTAGGCAATGACATAAATATTAAACACTGTTAATATTGCACCGGGTAGTATAAACTACATAAATCAAATCGCTAAAGGAGCCACAAATGAAAGGAAATATAGTTCTGCACATAATCAGCGCCCTCTGTTGGCGCTAATGCCAGAATTCCGCACAGGCGGGAAGTGGTTGGAGGAACGTGACCGGCAGAGGGCTCCTCGTACCCTGAGGTACTTCGTTGCAAGCGAAGAATGATAAAATTCCATAACAGTGGATGATCTACATTATCTGAGTAATGCAGTCTATGACATGAATAAAGAAGGAACAAGAATCTACTAAAGTCATGCGCAAAATCGAAGTAAGTGTGTGATACACTCAATACTAGGTGAACTTGCGAACACACTATATATAACAGAGGCGTTGAGTGATTAGGGTAAAACATTGTCAAACAAAGCAAAGTAGGCATTGGGCACGTTTTTGTATGCTGACATTAGCGACATCTGGTCAACTTCCTACACAAACATCTTGTGGCTACTGTACGGCAGCTCGTTTTAAACAGTAGTTTTACCAACAACATGACTCGTGCGTGTGATGTGATGTGATTTATATGTATTTGACGAAGCTGGTACTGATTCCGCATTTAACAGTTGACTATGCCACTATGACTGCAGTGCATTAAGACTTTGTTTTTATGAGACGGGTATGCCTCTTCACATTTAAAGTGCACAAATGTAAATTTTGTCAGTACTACTTTTCAATATGCTCTATGTATTGTACTTAAGCTGTATACAGTTTGCGAGTGTATTTATATTTTCCCATTTTTGCTGCAGATCTGATGATGGTCATTAAAGACCGAAACCGGTAATCTGTTAAACAGGAAAGATTGTGACCATAGACGTAAATTAAAGGAAACTTAGTAATCCTATCTCCCGCTTTATGATATCCTCCTCGGGTCCCCAATATTCCTGCTCAGTTCCGTACTCCAACCCACTCAGTAGCCTACTTTTCAGCCAAGCAAGTGAAGAGCAGGGGTCCACTAGCAGAAGTTGTTCTCAACGTACCTTGTCGGTAAGTTCCATGACGCTTATTCTTGCAGTCCTTCCTATTCCCTCCCAGGACTCGTCAGTGAGATGCGACACAACAACATTTTTCCTGATGATGAAAACTGCCGAGTAGGGAGCCGGTGGAAGAAAGAGGGACACTTTAGGATTGATTGTGGATGGAGACATGTCGCTGGTTCGAGAGGATATGGCACTTGTAGGTTTTCGAGTCCTGACGAGTAAGGTTCTCCACTACGGTCCTTCGACTTACCGGCACAGCAGATTGATGAGTATATACGGCAGCATGGGTCACTAGATGGGGTTAGTGTTTAGACAGGAAGCATACCGTTGCCACAGCTCCGCTAAACCTGATTCTTGCCTTAGTATCGTTTGATGTAGTATTCAGCCGACCACTGTAGTTTCTAAATTAATCGCTGGATTGTACTGGATTAATGATTTAATGTGTAATTAGGATACAGTAGCCATCCATCGGCTTGCCTGTCTTGTTAGTTGCTGCCAGCAATTAATTTTGTTTTTCGTAGAATGTTGATGCCAATTCTTTGTAATTGTTTAATAAAATAAATGATCTGTTTATGTTTTATTTGCATTTTTATTTCAAAAAACACAGCTCCCTTCAATTAACTGATTTATCCTACTGATTGAAGGGGTGGTTATATAATAGGATTATTCCAATTTCCCACCGGATGTCAGGGCAATTCAAGACAGCGTTTTTGTTGCGTGATTTACAGTTAACATGGAGTCTTAAGGGGAATGTATCGGAGTCTGAGTACGTGCGTTTCTCTGATGGGTTTCGCAATCTTACATGCCGCAGAATATTGTAACTTATATCAACATCTTCACTCGCAAACGTACTTTATTTATTCGGCCTAGAATGAAATATTGAAGGCATCCTGTGAGTACATTCTGAATAAAAAGTTCTTGTGGAAAAGTATAGAAATTATTCAGATCGTAGGCTCCATCGACTGACTTATTCAACTTACGACAGTCGGTTCCAAGTGTGTCAAAACCGTAAAATATACTTTTCAAAATTATTCTATATATTAAATAAGCCCCTTTTACTTTGTATCGATCAATAATAGACGATTCATTCACCTATATATGTCTTCTACAGTCAGTTTATGCCATTCGAGACATTCTCCATTGAAAAACAACAATATCAGAATAGAGTCTGCTTGGTGCAAAACATCTCGTTATTTGTATTCTCACTTATTTCCCAAACTAGTTTCGACGACAGATATCACTATCAGCAGTGGCTTTATTTAAATCTAAAACATGCAGAAAATAGCATAGTTATACAAACACAGTAACGCATTGTTACAACTTTTACTGTTCGTTTTTTGAAATATAGTTTTCTATGCATACTTTCATACTACCTTATTTGTTGTTTGTTATGGCATGTTTTTAAGAATTATTGTCGCTGTTTGCAGCATATTTTCTGTGATTTTTTCTGCTGCCGTATTTCCTGGGCGTACATCAATTCATCTATAACTGTGTGAGCGGCTCTTAGGAAACAAATACTGTAAGGTGAACTTAGCATGTCAGCAATATACACTTGGGGTTGCAAGAGTGATGTGGACTTCCGTTTTGGTGTGTACTTGGCCGTTACTTAGTTAATTCGTGTACTCAAAACGTTCGTTGGACGGCATGTAGCTGATTCCATATACAGAAAAACAAAACTTTCGCACTTTGTTTATGATCAAGAACATTACTCCATCTTGCGGTTAGCGTGTGTTGCGAGAGGTGTATCGCATGTTACGAGAAGGGTATGAAAACTGTAGCGGGAGTTACAACGACCTCTGTTCCTTATTTATGTCCCGATGTGCGACGTGGATGTGGTTCTTTTGACTGTGTGTGCCTTCTGTTCTGTGTGCTTGGTCAGTTCTCTCAGAGCAGTAAAGGGTGTGTCGTTGCAAAGTATTACGTTTTCTTTTATTACATTTTTCCCTTCCACTGTAGCCTTTTGTATGTCGTAATTTTCTTCCATTGTTAGCTGTCGGTATAGACTGCTTCTGTGTTTCAGAATACGTAGATCATTTTCGATACAAGTGGGGGTATGGTTTTGTTCATAAGATGTTCTGTGAAAGTTGAACGTGTACTGTCACTCTTTAGGGCTCTCATGTGCTCCGTGTACCACGTTGGAGGTTTCTACTTGTTTGTCCTATGTGTTGGGCATGATACGAGTTGCATATGAGTTGATACATCCCAGTGTTGCTACATTTGTCTAAGGTTTTTCGGACTGGTCTTAGCCGTTTCTGACCTGTGTTGTTTTTTCTGAATGTCACTGGGATCCCTTGCTTTTTGATGATGTTTCCAAATCTGTGTGATATTTTGTTATTGTATATTAGTATGTACCGTCTGTCTTTTTTCCCTTATGTGTGTGGTCTGCTGTGTTGTCTGTGCGTACTGCTTCTGGGTTTTTAGATCCTTTGGTTGGGCACTTGAGTGAGCCACCGCTGTTTTTGTGTTTCATTTTTACCTTGTTGTTGAGTTTGTTTATGATGTCTGTTTTGTAGTTACAGTTCAAATGGTTCAAATGGCTCTGAGAACTATGGGACTTAACATCTGAGGTCATCAGTTCCCTAGAACTTAGAACTACTTAAACCTAACTAACCTAAAGACATCACACAAATCCATGCCCGAGGCAGGATTCGAACCTGCGGCCGTAGCAGTCGCGCGGTTCCAAACTGAAGCGCCTAGAACCGCTCGGCCACAGTGGTCGGCCATTTATTTTACTCCTGAAAAGAGCAAGATAAGGCATGAGGGACGAAGCTAGGAGGATATAAGAACCATACTGTAAAAGAAGTCTTCTAGTATCAAGTATAGGTCTTTATCACTTTCAATAGTGTGCCCGTACGCCATATGAGCGCGACTGTACCTACCGCATGGACCGCCCCCTTATCCCGTATGGGCGCAGCTTTTCCATTCACTGAAATGTGTTTCCTCGCACGCTACACGATTGCTGGTTGTAGGATAGCCGTCTGCTAAATGCAGCAGGAGTCGAGTGTGTCTTTATTAAATATGTTGCAGAAATATCTGAAGACGATATCTGTGGGAAATGTCATGAAGAACACAAAAGGCCTACGAACAAGCTTCATAACAAGGAAGCTGAAACATTTATTTTTTTTTTCGTGGGAATCAGCCTTACAGCTACTATCCATTCACAAGAAAAGCAATTAAGTGGAAAAAACTTTTCCTTCACGTTTTCCTATGTGTACTGGGAGCGGTTTTACTTTCTACAAGGATGTCACCAAGCAAAAGATACTTCTAGTTATCAAGGACACAGTAGCTTCAGGAAGAGGCATTTAGTTGTTAGAACCAACACCAACCATTAGCCTGTATAGAAATTTAGGTCATGATTTACCAGAGAGATACCACTCACTGCCGACAAAGTAAACCTTAAACCTCACGTGCTATTGTAAAGTTTGCTCTGACGAGTGAATGAAACGGAGTAGGAAGCGTACAAGGAAGGAAAGAGGACGGTCTCTACTAAGATTCTGGTGTTGAACTTTGTGTACTACAAAGTTTTTAAGACAACCATTTGTAAGAAAATTGTGCATAAATCATTATTGTTTTAAATACGAAAAAAAGTTACGCACTTGTGAAGCCATCTTTTTGTTTTCATTTGTGAGCAAATGTAAAACTTTTTTCGGTGGTGCGGGGGGGGGGGGGGGGGGGGGGAGGGGGGCTCGTTTTTTTCGTGCTCTAAAACAACAGTAGTGATGCGAACATACACTACTGGCCATTAAAATTGCTACACCACGAAGATGACGTTCTACAGACGCGAAATTTAAGCGACAGGAAGAACATGCCGTGATATGCAAATGATTAGCTATTCAGAGCATTAACACAAGGTTGGTGCCGGTGGCGACACCTACAACGTGCTGAAATGAGGAAAGTTTCCAACCGATATCTCATACACAAACAGCAGTTGACCGGCGATACCTGGTGAAACGTTGTTGTGACGCCTCATGTAAGGAGGAGAAACGCGTACCATCCCGTTTCCGACTTTGATAAAGGTCGGGTTGTAGCGATTGCGACTTACCGTATCGCGACAGTGCTGCTCGCGTTGGTCGAGATCCAATGACTGTTGGCAGAATATGGAATCGGTGGGTTCAGGAGGTTAATACGGAACGCCGTGCTGGATCCCAACGGCCTCGTATCACTAGCAGTCGAGATGAAAGGCATCTTATCCGCATGGCTGTAACGGATCGTGCAGCCACGTCTCGATCCCTGAGTCAACAGATGCGGACGTTTGCAAGACAACAACCATCTGCACGAACAGTTCGACGACGTTTGCAGCAGCATGGACTATCAGCTCGGAGACCATGACTGCGGTCACCCTTGACGCTGCATCACAGACAGGAGCGCCTGCGATGGTGTACTCAACGACGAACCTGGGTGCACGAATGGCAAAACGTCATTCTTTCGGATGAATCCAGGTTCTGTTTACAGCATCATGATGGTCACATCCGTGTTTGGTGACATCGCACATTGGAAGCGTGTATTCGTTATCGCCATACTGGCGTATCACCGGGCGTGATGGTATGGGGTGCCATTGGATACACGTCTCGGTCACCTCTTGTTCGCATTGACGGCACTTTGAACAGTGGACGTAACATTTCAGATGTGTTACGACCCGTGGCTCTACCCTTCATTCGATGCCTGCGAAACCCTACATTTCAGCAGGATAATGCACGACCGCATGTTGCAGGTCCTGTACGGGCCTTTCTGGATACAGAAAGTGTTGGACTGCTGCCCTGGTCAGCACATTCTCCAGATCTCTGGTCAATGGTGGCCGAGCAACTGGCTCGTCACAATATGCCAGTGACTACTCTTGATGAACTGTGGTATCATGTTGAAGCTGTATGGGCAGCTTTACCTGTACACGCCATCCAAGCTCTGTTTGACTGAATGCCCAGGCGTAACAAGGCCGTTATTACTGCCAGAGGTGGTTGTTCTGGGTACTGATTCCTCAGGATCTATGGACTCAAATTGCGTGAAAATGTAATCACATGTCAGTTCTAGCATAATATATTTGTCCAATGAATACCCGTTTATTATCTGCATTTCTTCTTGGTGTAGCAATTTTAATGGGCAGTAGTGTATATACAAGAAAGCGTATTTCCTATTCTCTAGCGTATGAGGCTTAAAACGATGCTGTATGAGGCCTCTAAGATGCTTCATTATTGTGTAGTTGTTCTTCAAATTTTCTAGATAATCACCAGTCAACCTACACAATAGAAGAAGAGAGATACCATGTTAAATGTGTTATTAAAGGTTGAAATTTCTGTGAATATCCGTTCGGACTGCAATACCGTATACAAGTGATTGAAAGAGTGTGGGAAATCCTGAGTATGGAAGCGTTTGAGAGACAGAGTTAGAGTAGGTTGGTTGGTTGATTTTGGAGGAGGGGACCAAATAGCGAGGTCGTCGGTCCCATCGGGTTCGGGGAGGAAGTCGGCTTCAGCTGCGACCTTTCAAGGGAACCATCCCAGCATTTGGCTGAAGCGATTTAGGGAAATCGCGGAAAACCTAAATCAGGATTGTCGGACGGGGGATCGAAGCGTCGTCCTCCCGAATACGATTCCAGTGTGCTAACCACTGCGCCAACACGCTCGGTGCTGGAGTAGGATGCTGGAATTAAGTAGCGTGATAAAAAATGAAATCCTCTAGAGAGCTGACAAAGTAAGAAACGTATGCGAAAGCGCTGGTTAGATGGAGGAACAGGATATAAATTCCTATGCTCCCACGGACAGTGTCAATTTAAATAAAATCATTTTGGGTATAGACTCACGTCATTATGAGGTGTGGTCTGTTCTGTTCTGGCAGGTGAATAGACAGATTGTATGCAGGAATAGTGCTTTTCTGCAGTGAGACGTTGATGCCGCACGGAAGATCTGTTATAACCGCTTGTTTATTGTGCCGAGAGCGGGCCATGTGGAGCTGCTGGATGGCTAACGCATGCGGACTGTGGGATTGGGATCGCTGGCAGCCATACCGTGGATGACTTGTAGTCATCTTCCTGTTCATTCAGTTTGGGCGTTTAATTATTATGATACCTGCAGTGGCGTAGCAAGACAGCCACGCCACTCGGAGGTAGCCGAAAGGCACGCGTTAAGCTCACGCAGATTGGCGTGAGGTCTGGAACAAGGTAAAGTAATTATCCTATAAAGACAAGAACGTAGTTCTTGGAATACTTAACTTTAATCCACAATTGTAGAACATCTCTCGTTACGGTACATGCTTCATAATATTAATTATCAATTGAATACGGCGCCTTGCTGGGTCGTAGCAAATGTAGCTGAAGGCTATGCTAACTATCGTCTCGGCAAATGAGAGCGTAGTTGTCAGTGAACCTTTCCTTGCAAAGTCGGCTGTACAACTGGGGCGAGTGCTAGTACGTCTCTCTAGACCTGCCGTGTGGTGGCGCTTGGTCTGCTATCACTGACAGTGGCGACACGCGGGTCCGGCGTATACTAATGGACCGCGGCCGATTTAAAGGCTACCACCTAGCAAGTGTGGTGTCTGGCGGTGACACCACAATACCCTCCCCTATTTTTCGCTGCCGTATCCACGGCTGCCGAGCAAGCATACGTGGTTCACGAAAATTAAAAGATCGGCCATTGTCCTGGGGGCATTGAGCTACAGCGACTTTGTTGCGTCATCCCTTTTTTCACCTTAAATAACATAATGCTTAGTTATACTGTAATGTTGATGCATTAAGTTGTTCTAAAAGCGGTGCAGGTATTCAAGACAATAAAAGCGGGTTAAAAGCTGTGAGCTATCTGGGGAAGTTAACTTTGCATTACTGAGCAACTGTTTCACCAGGTATCCAGTCTAGCTTACCAAATTCCCAACAAGACTAACATTAATTATAATCTTTTAATAGTCATCTTACGACAGCACATGACATATATATAAAAAGAGAATTTAAATAAAAAGAAATAAATCATTTTACATCTGAACATTTATTTTAACATTGATCATTGTTCTGTTAAAATTTCGGCATATTAAACTTGATTCATAACTAAGCTGGTGCCTTATTTAGGATTGCGAAAATGTGAGTTTGTAATCTTACGGAACACATCAAATATGGAGCCAAGATTGGGGAACAGCATACATCACTGCTTTCATAAAATAACACACGAAGAACGTTGAAACTTATGCAAGAGGAAATTAACCACAACCAACCGATTCAATTTTCATCCAGGGAAGTTACGTTCATAGCGAAATTCTGTCCATCGCGGAATTACCACACACTGGCATACTAAATTTATACTAATCCTCTGTGAAATCTTACCGAAAAGAATAGCTGAGGGCTACTTTGATGATTACACCACATGCTTCATGTGGTCAACTTGATTTACACGAAGAGTGTAACTGCACAATAATTTTGATAATTAAAATAAATTACATCGAAACGCAATTTACAAAAGAATAACCTCGAACTGGTTACTATCGTCTTACTATTAACCTGAGGGTCAAACAACTGTGTAAGCACATGGTACTGGTCTCACGCAGTATACCCCACGTGGGCTGAACATAAAGAAAAGTTGCTATATTGAAAAATATTGTCAAGACGAGACGTTATAATCTCACGCACATTGGCATTTAAGATTGATGATCTTAGTTAGAATTACAGATCATCAACACGTGGTTGACAAAGCAACTACTGGAAGATATTCTGAACTTCAAACTCGAATTACACTCCGTTGCAATTTAAGAAAACATATTTTACATTTAAACCTAAAATGAAGGTGATTAAATTTTCAGTTAGGCTGAACTTAACAAATCCATTGTCCTACGGACTTAGCAGAGCGCTTAGCCAGAGATCTTACCACTTCAGACGCTCGCTGTGGACAAACTGGCTTGGGCACCAACCGAGGGTGCTTCACAGATACACACGAAAGTGACCAGAGAGGCAGCTTCCTATACCAACATGACAAGGGATGGACAGGGCCATACTAAGAATAGAAACCTCTTTGCTTTTAGAAAGCATAGCTACCTGTTCCGACGTTGGTCCTAATGTTCTTTAGCAGACAGGCTTGTCTGCTACCATCAAGCATGCAAATAGAAATACATTTGCTCATTCATTCTTTCACACAGAAGGGAAGGGGGATGACAGTATCTTATCATATACAGTATATCAAAGAAAGCGGATGTAGGTTCCGTATGAGACATGAATTACATATAAGCTGTGTTTTCAAGTGTAGTAGTGTGACAGATCGTTCTTGACTATGTGTAAAAGTAACACGTTCCACTGCTCAGTCTCCTCCCAGATAGAGTCAGAAACACCACAGTAAATTTAGAAGTGGAATGTATGCCGTAAATGACAACAGATTTAAGAAATAAAATTAAAAGAATCCAACAGAGACCTTTCAGTACTAACACATTACAAACAATATCATGTGCAAAATTTGGTCTCTTCATACATCTAGAAAACAGAGTAAAAGAAGATTTCAAATAAATAAAAAAAGGTTCCATAGCGTTTATGCTTCGATACTCGACTGCTAATTAGTCTCCTGGTTCGCCAACATAGACTTCACCACATTTACATCAAAGTTCGTAAACGCCTGCAGCATGGAGAGGGTCCACGGGATTCGTGGTTCTCAACTGGCCTCGGATATGCGGCTGCTGTGGAATAATGGTTTAATTCCTCCAGAGTGCAGCATCCTGCCAGCATGGTCACTGACGCCTCTCACATAATGTAAGACAGCAACAGAAAGAGGTTCTTCCGTTCCTTTGTCTGCATTTTCACTGTACCTCATATCTCGCTCTCTGACCTTGTTGCTATATCCATTCGAATGGAGTACGAGGTGTGGCTCGAAAAAAACGGACTAGTACTGGTGAAACAATAAAACGAATGCAATAAGGCTGAAAGTCGCGTGGCCTGTCACCTGACTCTCGCTCCGCCTACTGCTCGAGTTTCATCTGCCTCCTGCACTCAGTCTGCCCGTGGCGTCTGTTTTAAGTAATTGACGTTTTGTCTGTGCGTCGGAAAATGTTGAGTGTACAGAAAGAACAGCGTGTTAACATCAAATTTTGTTTCAAACTAGGAAAATCTGCAAGTGAAACGTTTGTAATGTTACAACAAGTGTACGGTGATGATTGTTTATCGCGAACCCAAGTGTTTGAGTGGTTTAAACGATTTAAAGATGGCCGCGAAGACACCAGTGATGACACTCGCACTGGCAGACCATTGTCAGCAAAAACTGATGCAAACATTGAAAAAATCGGTAAACTCGTTCGACAAGATCGCCGTTTAACAATCAGAGCAGTGTCTGAGTTAACAGGAGTTGACAAGGAAAGTGTTAGGCAGATTCTTCATGAAAGTTTCAACATGAACAAAGTGTGTTCAAAAATGGTTCCAAAGTGTCTCACAATTGAACAGAAGGAACGCTGAAGAATGATTTGTTCTGACATCCTGGAAAACATTGAAAGTGATCCCACCTTCTTACAAAATATTATTACTTGGGATGAATCGTGGTTTTTTGCTTACGATCCCGAAACTAAACGCCAATCGATGCATTGGAAAACTCCTGGTTCTCCACGACAAAAAAGCACGAATGTCAAAATCAAAATTCAAGGCAATTATGATTGTTTTTTTGACATCAAAGGGATTGTGCACATTGATTGGGTACCAGAGGGACAAACAGTGAATCACCAATACTACATTAGCGTCCTGGCTACCCTACGTGAGCGAGAACGGAGAAAACGGAACGATTTGTGGAGAAAAAAGTCATGGATCCTCCACTAAGACAATGCCCCAGCTCACAGTGCGTTGTCAGTGAAGACGTTTTTGGCAAAACACAACTTTCCCATCTTAGATCATCCACCCTACTCACCTGATTTGGCCCCCTGTGACTTTTTTCTTTTCCCTAAAGTCAAGTCAGCTTTGAAAGGAACTAGATTTGAGACTGTTGAAGCAGTAAAAGAAAAAGCGACGGAAGTAATGTATGGACTTACCGAAAATGATCTGCAGCATTGCTATGAACAGTGGAAAATTCGTATGGAGCGGTGTAGAGACCGAGGAGGAGAGTACATTGAAGGAGATAACATGAAATTGTAAATAAATGTTTTTTCCAGCATCAGCCCGGTTTTTTTCTAGCAGCACCTCGTATTGTCCAGAGCCACTTCATGTTGAAGGTTGTCAGTGTCGTTAACGCAGTGAGGTTGGGCTGGCAGTGTACGTAGCACAGCATTCTTTTGCGTCGGGTGGTGGCGCGACTCCGATACAGATATCTGTTGATGTTTGTCAGTTTCCTGTAAACGTTATATTCTGGTTTGCCACTAGACGTTATGCACACTTCTTTATGCAGAAAAGCAATCGCTCCTTTATTTAATATTTCTAGCGTAAGCTACAGGTTTTTATGAGCTGAGATGCTGATAAATTTTGAGTAGTTCTGCTGCCCAAAGCAGGAAATATACCAACAGAGGACCATACACAAGTTGCCAAAGTGTCGCTCTGGAAGCTGCCTCAAGATCTGACAAGAACAGCAAGGATCAGTAGGATGCAAAACTTCTGAAGCAGAATATATCACTCGAGAAAAGACTCACCCTAAGGAACGAAAAAAGACATTGTAAGTTTACAGTTGGACAAAGGAAAAGCCACAGTAATAACATGAAGAAAAAGCGTATGAAGCATGTATTATGGAGAAAATTAGATTATTATCTTTCGACTTAGTTTATAAATTAATTCACGACCATCTACACTCTGTTAGTGAAGTGAAGATAAGACATACTGGTAAACTCGACACATTACGGTACCTGTATACAAACAATAATTGTTTTGGATCTGATCATGCAGAATACAGTTTTATTATACTTTTTAAACTTGTACCCAACTTAACTAATATTTCCTTTATTACAACTGAAATGAATATTTTAAGCAAATGGTTAAAGTACAATCTAACAGCTACCATGTGTGGTAGTGCTGTAAAAAATATTATTGCCCAAGCTAAAGTCACTCTAGGTATGGCCAGTTGCCAGTCCACAAGAAAAACTGAACTACTAGCGTATTTGCTAGTATTATTCAAGAACAAATGATGCGCAACGTAAAGAGATATACTAATAATAATCAGGACAATCTTACCA
The DNA here is from genome assembly GCF_021461385.2 of Schistocerca piceifrons. Taxonomy (NCBI): domain Eukaryota; kingdom Metazoa; phylum Arthropoda; class Insecta; order Orthoptera; family Acrididae; genus Schistocerca; species Schistocerca piceifrons. The sequence goes on along the minus strand of NC_060139.1, from coordinate 46,131,922 downwards.
TACATGAAACTTGCGGTAAAGAAAACTGCGGAAATTATTGAGTAGCTGCAATTTATCTTATTTTTCAGTTATCCACGACGAGATATACCCACAACCAGATAGTGTTGCAATAAGCAGCTGCATTTCTGTCACACTGGCTGATATTTAGAGAACCAACACTCTGAAAATTTTACAGATAATATTAATAAGATTTTGTATCACAAAAGGTTTATAAGTGATACTGTTGTTCTTCCAATAGCACAACTGCTGAAATCGAAGTTTTTACTAGTGAACTAGATGGCTAATAAATTATTTTTTTTTAATTTGATGATAAAAAATGAGAACGACATCCACGAATTCGGAATATGTCTGACACCAGCCTGCATTTACAGCATAATCTACAACAACTAGTGCAACCCATAAATGCATAAGAAAGCCTTTTTTCACCGCATGACCATCAGAATCGTTAACTTCCCATTAGAACAGAACGGAATTACCGAAGGGTTGTGTATACTAAAACATATAGCAACAAATAACTGCTACAGTGCTGATAAGCTAAATAAAATGAAAAGTACAATATCACGTTGTTTCACCTTGTTATCGTGCGATATCGTACAGAAAGGCACATAATTAATTTTCGTAAAATCATTGAACGAATCGGGTTCCGTATGAACAAGGAAGTAGGGGCAATAACCAGATAAACAACCCCACAAAACCATTTAAACAATCAGCGATTTATAAAATCAGATGTTGTGAATATGAATATTTCTATGTGGAACAAACAGACACATGTTTGTCTACCAGATCCAAAGAGCACACAAACATAAGGAAGAAGTATGATTCTTCATTTAGTGGACTTCTGCGAAACTGCAATCATATCACCAACAGCCTCGAAGACCCATTAAAGGTACTAGGTAGAGTAGGGAAGGGCTGATCAATTGACGCTCTATGAGAAATTGATATTTATAGCATCTTGAAAGAACAACGACAATACATACTCAATGAGCAAAGAGACCTCAGAAATAATAATTTTCTCGCTTATTTTAGGCATTTACTCTAATATAAACGCGCACTTTTAGATATGTGAGATATACAATCAATGGAAAGCGCAGTACATAAAATAGAATACTTATTAGTATCACTGATTAGTTGCTCTTTGATGTGCATGTTTTGTTGTTATCCCTGCCTAACGTAAACATATACGTCAAAGTCTTGTAAATACGACATATGAATGTCAAAAAAACTACAGAATTGGTTGTATCTACTGTTAATTCCACTGAAAGTTGTTCTCTTTACGTTGTATAATGCTTTATAGACCTTGAAAGTGGCTTAATGCCGAAATTGCAGTCGTAAGCTATAATACTGACAGCTGAAAGCAAGATGATGACATTTACAAAATTTGTGGAAGCAGTGGATCCATGTAACAATAAAGCAATTGACATGATTCACAGCAAGGTAATGGGTTTTCTATTAACTTATCAATTTACTCAAGGAAAAGTGGTGAAACTCGTAGAAGGTATCAAGGTATCAGTTTCAATAGACGCAGCTGAAGCACGCAGTGATTCCCAGAGACTTTTGTGTTCGGATAAATTCGGAATCTAGTGTTGCAAAACATGCGAAGTCATATAGTGAACGAATCTGGATAAAATGTGAAATACGTTAAAAGTTTAAACGTAAGCTGGTGCTCAACAGAAAACTGTATCTGGACCATAGGCACAAGGAAGAGAAATTAGTTTGCTACAGTTCTACTCAGATTATAAATTAATTCACGACACATACATGTTGTTAGTAATGAAGGGAGGATAATACACGTTCATAAGCTCGACATATTAAGGTATCTGCAGACAAACAACACCAGTTTTGGTTCTGATCATGCTGAATACTACTTTGTATTTTTGAAGTATGTAGTCAACCTAACTAATACTACTTCTACCACAGCTGGAATGAATATTTTAGGAAAACTTTTATAGCAGCAACACCAACCATAAACGGTCGTGCTGTAAAAAATATCACCGTCAAGAGGAAAGTCGCTCTAGATACGGCCAGTTACTAGTAAATGAAAAAAACGGAACATAATTACTAACAAAGTTACTACGATTACTTCAGAACATATAATGCCCGATATAAAGAGGGATGCCAATAATTTCCAAGACAGTTGTACCGTACATGAAATTAACAAAAAATTAACAATATACAAAGCTATTAGCCTGAAAGCAGGGAAGGGTGCTAGTGTAGTTAGTGTAAATGAGCATGGTTATGTTACTCAAGTGCAAGACTTTATTGCTGCTAATAATATTACGAAATCGAATAGGGATTCTACGAGCTGATTCAACAGTTTAATCAGGGAGGCTTTAAAAAAGTGTAATTTCGTCCTAACAGGGAGAGAGTTCATTAAATTTTTGGTCATGAACCCACGACCATCCACCTCTGCATTCAATCTAAAGTCTATAAGATCAGATATTCCATACGCTCTGTAGTGAATTAAGTTGATAGTCGCGCCTACAGAGTTAGTAAGGAACTTAATGTTCTTGTGGTGTAGTCCATAGGCGTAGCACGGGCGCCTGCTATTGACACTGCGAAGATACTCCTTGCTATCTGAGCATCGCTAGCCATACCAATGAGAGGAATTTGCAAGACATTCTCACAGAAGCTCTCCGCACTACCTTCTGCGGTCTGTCTTGAAATAGACTTTGAACGGTACTAAGAGAAGGAGTCTGTATTGAACAGTGCTTCGTGCTGTACTACCAACGACAGTCTACTTCAGCACAAGTGTTAGGCTGGTTCTGTCTATGTGTATAAATGTAACTACGCTCTGACAGACTGTCACAGACGTTGTGTAACCAAAGATAGGTGTTCATTCTGACTGTAAATATATTTTCATTCTCTAATTTTATTAGTGCAAAAAACATGTTATTTATCATCTATTTAGAAATCGATTCACTTGTGACAACCCGTCCTACTAAAGAGGCTATGTAGTTAAATGTGCCCATACCTATACAACCCCCCCCCCCCCCCCCTCCTCATGAACCATGGACCTTGCCGTTGGTGGGGAGGCTTGCGTGCCTCAACGATACAGATAGCCGTACCGTAGGTGCAACCACAACGGAGGGGTATCTGTTGAGAGGCCAGACAAACGTGTGCTTCCTGAAGAGGGGCAGCGGCCTTTTCAGTAGTTGCAGGGCCAACAGTCTCGATGATTGACTGATCTGGCCTTGTAACACTAACCAAAACGTCCTTGCTGTGCTGGTACTGCGAACGGCTGAAAGCAAGGGGAAACTAAAGCCGTGATTTTTCCCGAGAGCATGAAGCTTTAGTGTATGGTTAAATGATGATGGCGTCCTCTTGGGTAAAATACTCCGGAGGTAAAATAGTCCCCCATTCGGATCTCTGGGCGGGGACAACTCAGGAGGACGTCGTTATCAGGAGTAAGAAAACTGGCCTTCTACGGATCGGAATGGCGTGGAATGTCAGATCCCTTAATCGGGCAGGTAGATTAGAAAATTTAAAAAGGGAAATGGATAGGTTAAAGTTAGATATAGTGGGAATTAGTGAAGTTCGGTGGCAGGAGGAACAAGACTTTTGCTCAGGTAACTACAGGGTTATAAATACAAAAAAAATTGGGGTAATGCAGGAGTAGGTTTAATAATGAATAAAAAAACAGGAGCGGGGGTAAGCTACTACAAACAGCATAGTGAACGCATTATTGTGGCCAAGATAGACACGAAGCTCACGCCTACTACAGTAGTATAAGTTTATATGCCAACTAGCTCTGCAGATGATGAAGAAATTGATGAAATGTATGATGAGATAAAAGAAATTATTCAGGTAGTGAAGGGAGGCGAAAATTTGATAGTAATGGGTGACTGGAATTCGAGAGTAGGAAAAGGGAGAGAAGGAAACATAGTAGGGGACTATGGATTGGGGGTAAGAAATGAAAGAGGAAGCCGTCTGGTAGAATTTCACACACAGCATAAATTAATCGTAGCTAACACTTGGTTCAAGAATCATAAAAGAAGGTTGTATACATGGAAGAAGCCTGGAGATACTAAGAGGTATCAGATAGATTATATAATGGTAAGACAGAGATTTAGGAACCAGGTTTTAAATTGTAAGACATTTCCAGGAGCAGGTGTGGACTCTGACCACAATCTATTGGTTATGAACTGTAGATTAAAACTGAAGAAACTGCAAAAAGGTGGGAATTTAAGGAGATCGGACCTGGATAAACTCAATAAACCAGAGGATGTAGAGAGTTTCAGGGACAGCATGAGGGAACAATTGACAGGAATGGGGGAAAGAAATACAGTAGAAGAAGAATGGGTAGATTTGAGGGATGAAGTAGTGAAGGCAGCAGAGGATCTAGTAGGTAAAAAGACGAGGGCTAGTAGAAATCCTTGGGTAACAGAAGAAATATTGCATTTAATTGGTGAAAGGAGAAAATATAAAAATGCAGTAAATGAAGCAGTCAAAAAGGAATACAAAAGTCTCAAAAATGAGATCGACAGGAAGTGCAAAACTGCTAAGCAGGGATGGCTAGAGGACAAATGTAAGGATGTAGAGGCTTATCTCGCTAGGGGTAAGATAGATACTGCCTACAGGAAAATTAAAGAGACCTTTCGAGGAAAGAGAACCACTTGTATGAATATCAAGAGCTCAGATGGAAACCCAGTTTTAAGCAAAAAAGGGAAAGCAGAAAGGTGGAAGGGGTGTATAGAGGGTGTATACAAGGGCGATGTACTTGAGGACTATATTATGGAAATGGAAGAGGATGTAGATGAAGATGAAATGGGAGATACGATACTGCGTGAAGAGTTTGACAGAGCACTGAAAGACCTGAGTCAAAACAAGGCCCCCGGAGTAGACAACATTCCATTAGAACTACCGACGGCCTTGGGAGAGCAAGTAATGACAAAACTCTACCATCTGGTGAGCAAGATGTATGAGACAGGCGAAATACCCTCAGACTCCAAGAAGAATATAATAATTCCAATCCCAAAGAAAGCAGGTGTTGACAGATGTGAAAATTACTGAGCTTTCAGTTTAATAAGTCACAGCTTCAAAATACTAACGCGAATTCTTTGCAGACGAATGGAAAAACTGGTAAAAGTCGACCTCGGGGAAGATCAGTTTGGATTCAGTAGAAATGTTGGAACACGTGAGGCAATACTGAACTTACGCCTTATCTTAGAAGAAAGATTAAGGAAAGGCAAACCTACGTTTCTAGCACTTGTAGACTTAGAGAAAGCCTTTGAAAATGTTGACTGGAATACTTTGTTTCAAATTCTAAAGGTGGTAGGGGTAAAATACAGGGAGCGAAAGGCTATTTACAATTTGTACAGAAACCAGATGGCAGTTATAAGAGTCGAGGGGCATGAAAGGGAAGCATAGGTTGGGAAAGGAGTGAGACAGGGTTGTATTCTCTCCCCGATGTTCTTCAATCTGTATATTAAGCAAGCAGTAAAGGAAACGAAAGAAAAATTCGGAGCGGGTATTAAAATCCGTGGAGAAGAAATAAAAATTTTGTAGTTTGCCGATGACATTATAATTCTGGCAGAGACAGCAAAGGACTTGGAAGAGCAGTTGAACGGAATGGACAGCGTCTTGAAAGGAGGATATAAGATGAACATTAACAAAAGCAAAACGAGGATCATGGAATGTAGTCGAATTAAGTCGGGTGATGCTGAGGGAATTATATTAGGAAATGAGACACTTAAAGTAGTAAAGGAATTTTGCTATTTGGGGAGCAAAATAACTGATGATGGTCGAAGTACAGACGATATAAAATGTAGAATCGCAATGGCAAGGAAAGCGTTTCTGAAGAAGAGAAATTTGTTAACATCGAGTATAGATTTAAGTGTGAGGAAGTCATTTCTGAAAGTATTTGTATGGGGTGTAGTCAGGTATGGAAGTGAAACATGGACGATAAATAGTTTGGACAAGAAGAGAATGGAAGCTTTCGAAATGTGGTGCTACAGAAGAATGCTGAAGATTAGATGGGTAGATCACATAACTAATGAGGAGGTATTGAATAGAATAGGGGAGAATAGGAGTTTGTGGCACAACTTGACAAGAAGAAGAGACCGATTGTTAGGGCATGTTCTGAGGCGTCAAGGGATCACAAATTTAGCATTGGAGGGCAACGTGGAGGGTAAAAATCGTAGACGAAGACCAAGAGATGAATACGCTAAGCAGATTCAGAGGGTTGTAGGTTGTAGTAAGTACTGGGAAACGAAGAAGCTTGCACAGGATGGAGCAGCATGGATAGCTGCATCAAACCAGTCTCAGGACTGAAGACCACAACATCAACAACCTATACAAGGGAAATTTCTCATTTGATATAGTAAATCTGTTCACTGAAATGCCAATAATAGATACCATCGGTTTTACAAGAAAGACCTCCTCAAACTTAAAGAACAGGAATAGCCGAAAATGGGAAAATTATTGAGTTGCTTCAAATGATCTTATGTCTCCGTTATTTTAAATTCCAAGATGAGATTTACTCGCAACCAGATGTTGTCTTAATGGATTGCTGCAACACTAGCAGATAGTTTCATAAATCATATAGAGAACCAATACATTGAAAATTTTCTGGTGCCAGTAGTAAGATTTCATATTACAAGAGCTATGTAGACGATACTGTTGTTCTCTTCAGTGCCAGAATTGCTGAAATCTAAAGTACTATTTCACAGTTTGTTTAAGAGCATACCTCTTGAAGGTTTTTAGCTTTTACGATAAGGAATGAGAACGGCGCCCAAAAATTCGGAAGGAAAAGTCTGCACTGACAGCACAATCCACAACAGTTCATGCAACCGACAAATGCATAAGAAAATCTGTTTTCATTGCATGAGGAACAACAAAGCAGGGACAATAATCAGCCACACAACCCCAAAAAGAAAAAAAAAACATTTACACAACAAGCGATTTGTGAAATCGGATGTGGCGAATGTGAAAATTTCTGTGAGTGGCACACAGGTAAATGTTTCTCCACCAGGTTCAGAGAGCATACAGACATAAGCGAGAACTGTCAATCTACATTCACTGCACATCTACCATAACAACAACAACACCGAGGAATCTTTAATGGTCTAGCCGAAGTGGCCGTGTGGTTCTAGGCGCTACAGTCTGGAACTGAGCGATCGCTACGTTCGAAGGTTCGAATCCTGCCTCTCGGACATGGATGTGTGTGATGTGCTTAGGTTAGTCAGGTTTAATTACTTCTAAGTTCTAGGCGACTGATGACCTCAGAAGTTAAGTCGCATAGTGCTCAGATCCATTTTGAACCATTTGAATCTTTAATGATGCTGCATAAAATTGAGAAATTCAGATTAATGGACGCTCTACAAGAAGTTGAAATTTATAGTGCATTCAAAAGACAACTATGAGTACAGTGCAATACTCAGTGAGCAAAGAGATAAGAAATAATAATTTCCTCGATTGTTTTAAATCTTTAATGAAAGTCCACGCTTTTAATTGTAAGATATATATAATTGACTCAGAATGGCAGTATATAAAATCGAGTATTGACTAGTACCGTTGACTAATTGTTCTATCATGTACGTGTTTTTTTATCTCTGCTTTACGTAAACCTATATGTCAAAATCTTGTAAGTGCGGTGTTTAAATTTGAACAAACTACAAAATTTGTTGCACCTACTATTAATGCCACTGCAGATTGTCCTTATTACGTGGTAATATGTTTTGTAGATTCTCGAAAATGGCTTAATGCCAAACTGAAATAGTGAAATAAAATTCCAACAGCTGAGAATGATATTTAATATATTTGTGGAAGCTGTGGACGCATATAACAAGAAATTAAAAATGTGCAATTTGCTTAATGATGCCATATACAAAGAACTCTAAAGTACCCCAGCAGCAAAGATAATGGGGCAGACACTAGCCTTAATTAAAAGTTCTAGATTCGATGGTATCACAGCCAACACGCTGAAGACGAAAGTTCTAGTGCGCTAAGAATACAGGGGATACGAATGGGGACAAGGAAGGCTGTTCTTACATAACGACAATCACTGGGAATAACTCACCCACATGTTATCTGGTGAAACATCACTACCACAAGCTACACCGATTGGCTGGCTGGCTACAGAGTGCCTTTAGAAGTCCATACAATTTAGCCAGCTCACACAGGAACATCAAGCCCTAGGTACGTATGTAACAGTCATCTTTTACATACAACCCTTTTATCAACGTACATTTAGTTGAGACAGCGTGCAGGATCAAATACCGCCGGACGCCTGCGACTTGGTGTAATTGTACTTGTGATCAACATATTTTAGCTGGCAAAAAAGAAGATCTACTAGCAGATGAAGTAGCAATGGGCTCCACCCTTTCAGACGTACATCTGGCGTATTAATGGAAATATTAGAACAAACAGCATTCAGTTCCCCGACGTTATGTTCACGTTGTTGGCAAAGGAATGTGGATGACATGATCGTCACATGGCTCATGAGAATACAGGACAACGCGAATTTCATCAGAACCTGAACAGCTTACGTAAATACATACAGTTTGCGCTAGAAATGGAAAGTGACAAGCAATTCCTCTTCAGGATGCGAAATTGTGCGGAACATCCAGCGGTAAAAGACGACCGACGGTGTACAGGAAACAGATGTACACGAACAGATATCTGCAAGGGGAGAATAGCTTAAGGTCGTCGGATTAGGGCCACTGACAACCTCCAACATGAATAGAACGACCTACGAACATATCCCGAGCGAATGGATACAGCACCAAGAGCATAAAACGATATGTGAGGTACAGTAAAGGTAAAACGGACAAAGGATCAGAAGAACCACTTCATGTTGCCCGCTTACCTTATGTGAGCGGCGTCTGCGACCGTGTAGACAAAGTGCAACATTCCAGAGCGACTTGAAACTCCGAAATCTGTTGATTCCCACTAAGGTTTCCATGCATATTCTCTTCACTATAGGTGTCTAACAACTGCGATGTGAATATGGAAAAGTCTACCGCACGACCGAATGGCACTCGTGTGTCGGATCATGCCCACGGTGTGCGACGAGTGTAACACAACAAATAAGCTACGGCTGAAGACTTTCAGGAGTGTGGATGATCAGTTAAATTTCAAGAGCCTCGTGTGCTTCCTCGGCAGCAGCGAAAAATGAGAGAGGTTTTCGAAGTAACTAAACGCCCTAACAGCGGTGGACAGAGGGGATGGTTACAAGTTACCGACGGCCTGGCTGTCAGCATTTCCAGTCCCACGGACCATAATCATTAGCCAGCCTGCAGCTCCGCATGGACTTGTCTGGACAGTATAAACGAGCGGCCACAAGAGAACTGCCGCGCGGCATCTTTATGTAGGTGCCTTAGACATCCCTTAGACAAGTATGTTCCGACCAAGGCCTTAAGGAACTGGAGAAAGCCACCGTCGTTTAATAACCTGTAACGTCTCCTGGCAAAACACACATTATATGTGGTAAAAAAGCAGGAAAGAATAATTAACTGGATGATTGTAATTGCGTGGACAATGATTGTGTGAACTTTATGTAATAAAGAGAAACCATTATGTGTCATGCTTTATACTTGTATAGGATTATGTATCGATTTTTTAAAGATAATATCTGCGTCGCCGAGTGCTGAAACCGCCACAGACGATAATTGTTAAATATCAAACAAAGATGAGAATATGTCACAACGAGTATGAATAGTAGTGACCGAACACTAATTTCTCTGTCGTCTTCTTGGAGTTATGTGAGTAGGAAGAGCCTGTGACGTTATATTGTACGCTTGTGTAGCATTCTTTTGTCAAGATTGAGAGACGTACGCCATTAGGTACTGATTTGTAAAGGTGTGTAATAATTTAATCTGTTTAAATGTTTTGAATGGAGTTACTTAGTGAAAACTTGCATTATGATTTCTAATAAGCTTGCCTGGTATTTTACCCCATTCCTTTTAAGACATTTTCAGCTATTTAAATATTATTTGAGGTGCAGAGCTGCGCTACAGCGAACGATCCGCTGCCGCGGCGAATTCAAACTGCATTAAATGAAACCAATCATACCGCAAGGAAGCGGACAAGTAATATGTATTGAATTTATTTCTTTCAGCTTCGGAATTGCAGGGCAGAGCAGCAGATTTTATGATGTGTTTTACAGGTGGATGTAGGCTGCGGATGATGTATTATTAACAGTGCAAAAAGATAATTTACCTTCATAACATAAAAGAAATCTTGCTGTGCGTGGTTCTGGTCTGGCAAACATTATAGTAAAAACATATTTTTCTCTCATAAAAGTCTCAAGTTCTCGTGTTAGTCGTGGTACTTGTTGGTGTTTTACTGTTAACAAAAATCCACTGCAAAATTTTGATGTTGAACAAACATTGCGTACTGTAACTCAGTATTGATAACGAAATAATTTTCAGTAACCTTTTCAATAACTGTACAGTAAGGAAGATATGTTGAAATTTATGGAAAGTTACAGTAACGAAAAAATGTTCCTTTAATAGAAAGCCAGATCCAGAATAATAAGAACATAGTATAATTTGTTTTGTTGAAATTTAATGATCCAAAGAAAGTCACAGCACAGGATCCCTAAAAAGTATTTCAGAGCTCTTTTCGTAGCAACATATTTTATCTCATATATTAGTTGTTACGCGAGCAATAATAAAACAAACCAGAGAGCCAGCGAAAAACCGTGTTAGAAAACTGCACCGTAAACAAAGACAGCTTCAACTTAGATTCAAGAAATGTCCAAACCTATCAGACAAACAAAACCCGAATGAAACAAAACTCAGCATAAGAAGATATGACATAAACGTTCAAAGACGATGAATTTAAAATTTTGTCTACCGATCTGACAAAAACCCTAAGAGACTTTGATGTTAAGTAAAACCAGTAACCGGGTCTAAATCATCTATTCAGATAACATCGGCACGGAAGATAACAGAAAGAAGGCCGACATACTACATTCGGTCATTCGAAATTTTATCATCACGGGAAAGCGTAATAAGGCCCCTCATCGTAAGAATGTCGAAATAGCAGGTATTGAGACGACTGATTGGGGAATAGAAAAGCAACTACAGTCGCTTAGCAGTGGAAAGGCATAAGGACCATATGAGATACAAAAAGGATTCTACAAAGATTATGCTTAAGAACTTCCTCTCATTTTAGCAGCAGTTTGTCGTAGATCAATGGAGCAGGATTCCTGTTGTTGTTGTCGTTGTTGTGGTCTTCAGTCCTGAGACTGGTTTGATGCAGCTCTCCATGCATACAGTAAAGCTGCATGCCCTCGGGAAAAATTACGCCCGTAGTTTCCCCTTGCTTTCAGCCGTTCGCAGTACCAGCACAGCAAGGCCGTTTTGGTTATTGTTACAAGGCCAGATCAGTCAATCATCCAGACTGTTGCCCTTGCAACTACTGAAAAGGCTGCTGCCCCTCTTCAGGAACCACACGTTTGTCTGGCCTCTCAACAGATACCCCTCTGTTGTGGTTGCACCTATGGTACGGCTATCTGTATCGCTGAGGCACGCAAGCCTCCCCACCAACGGCAAGGTCCATGGTTCATGAGGGTGGGGGGGCAGGATTCCTAGTGAACGAAAAAAAAAGAAAAAAAAAACATAGGTCATTCCCGTTTCCAAGAAGTGTAGTATAACAAATTATAGATCATTACCGTTGACGTCAATACATCGTCGAGTTACGGAACATGTTTCATGCTCAAGAATTATGATGTTTTGGAAAAATGAAAATCTCTTCTTTAGAAATCAATACGGATTCCGCAAATACAGATGTTGCGAAACCCAGCTCGTTATGTTCTTCCGTGAGATCCACATCGCTGTAGACAACGGTGGTCAGATACGTGTTATGTTTCCTGACTTCAGGAAGACATTTGACACCTACACGCAAGGCCGTTTAATGAAAAATGAGAGCTTATCGAATCGGACCAGCTCTGAGACTGCATTCAACACTTCCTAAGTGCCGGCACGTTCACAGGAGCTCAGTCCGTCAGTTCACCTGATAATGGCGACATGTATGATCGCCGAAATATTGTGCCCGTTGGACACTATAGACCGGCAGCACACTAGTGGATATTTTGAACAGACATTAGGCAGCTTCCAGGGTGGTCCATTGATCGTGACCGGGCCAAATATCTCACGAAATAAGGGTCAAACGAAAAAACTACAAACAATGAAACTTGTCTAGCCTGAAGGGGGAAACCAGATAGCGCTATGGTTGGCCCGCTAGATGGCGCTGCCATAGGTGAAACGGATATCAACTGCGTTTTTAAAAAATAGGAACCCCCATATTTATTACATATTCGTGTAGTACGTAAAGATATATGAATGTTTAGTTGGACCACTTTTTTCGCTTTGTGATAGATGGCGCTGTAATATTCACAAACTTATGGCTCACAATTTTACACGAACTAGGTGGTAACAGATAGGTTTATTAAATTAAAATACAGAACGTAGGAACATTTGAACATTTTATTTCGGTTGTTCCAATGTGATACACGTACATTTGTGATGTGGTGTCACCGCCAGACACCACACTTGCTAGGTGGTAGCTTACATCGGCCGCGGTCCATTTAGTACATGTCGGACCCGCGTGTCGCCACTGTGTGATCGCAGACCGAGCGCCACCACAAGGCAGGTCTCGAGATACGATATAGCACTCGACCCCAGTTGTACAACGACTTTGCTAGCGACTACACTGACGAAGCCTTCTCTCATTTGCCGAGAGACAGTTAGAATAGCCTTCAGCTAAGTCCATGGCTACGACCTAGCAAGGCGCCATTAACCGTATGTGAAGATAGTCTTATCTGTATTATCAAGAGCGATGTACCACAAGGACGATATAAAGTTAAGTATTCGAGGAGCTGCATACTTTTCTTATTAGCAGTCACTACTTATCCTGTTCCAGAATTCACGCCCGTCTGCGTTAGATAGCGTGCATTTAGGCCGCCTCTATCTACAAGGTGTTGGCACATTTACCAACACATCATGTGAACTTATCATTTCTGAGAACGCATGCTGTTACAGCGTGTTTACCTGTAAATACCACATTAATACAATAAATGCCCAAAATGATGTCCGTCAACCTCAATGAATTTGGCAATACGCGTAACGACATTCCTCTCAACAGCGAGTAGTTCGCCTTCCGTAATGTTCGCACATGCATCGGCAATGTGCTGACGCATGTTGTCGGTGGATCACGATAGCAAATATCTTTCAACTTTCGCCACAGAAAGAAATCCGGGGACGTCAGATCCGGTGAACGTGCGGACCATGGTATGCTGCATCGACGACCAATCCACCTGTCAGGAAATATGCTATTCAATACCGCTTCAACCGCACGCGAGCTATGTGCCGGACATCCATCGTGTTGGAAGCACATCGCCATTCTGTCATGCAGTGAAACGTCTTGTAGTAACAACGGTAGAACAATACGTAGAAAATCAGAATACACTGCACCATTTAGATTGCCATCGATTAAATGGGGGCCAATTATCCTTCCTCCCATAATGCCGCACCATTCGTTAACCCGCCAAGGTCGCTGATGTTCCACTTGTCGCAAGAATCGTGGATTTTCCGTTGCCTAATAGCGCATATTATCCTGGTTTACATTATCGCTGTTGGTGAATGACGCTTCGTCGTTAAATAGAACACGTGCAAAAAATCTGTCATCGTCCCGTAATTTCTCTTGCGCCCAGTGGCAGAACTGTACACGACATTCAGAGTCGTCTTCATGCAATTGCAGGTGCATCGAAATATGGTACGGGTGCAATCGATGTTGATGTAGCATTCTCAACACCGACTTTTTTGAGAGTCCCGATTCTCGTGCTATTTGTCTGCTACTGATGATCGGGTTAGCCGCGACAGTAGCTAAAACACCTACTTGGGCATCATCATTTGTTTCAGGTCGTGTTTGACGTTTCATATGGGGCTGAACAGTTCCTGTTTCCTTAAATAACGTAACTATCCGGCGAACGGTCCGCACACTTGGATAATGTCGTCCAGGATACCGAGCACCTTACACATCACAGGCCCGTTGGGCATTTTGATCACAACAGCCATACATCAACACGATATCGGCCTTTTCCGCAATTGGTAAATGGTCCATTTTAAGACGGGTAATGTATCACGAAGCAAATACCGCCCGCACTGGCGGAATGTTACGTAACACCACGCACTTACACGTTTGTGACTATTACAGCGCCATCTATCACAAAGCGAAAAAAGTGGTCCAACTAAAACATTCATATTTCTTTACGTACTACACGAATATGTAATAAAAATCGGGGTTACTATTTTAAAAAAACGCAGTTGATATCCGTTTGACCTATGACAGCTGGCCGTGCGGTTCTAGGCGCTCCAGTCCGGAGCCGCGCTGCTGCTACGGTCGCAGGTTCGAATCCTGCCTCGGGCATGGGTGTGTGTGATGTTCTTAGGTTAGTTAGGTTTAAGTAGTTCTAAGTTCTAGGGGACTTATGACCACAGCAGTTGAGTCCCATAGTGCTCAGAGCCATTATTTTGAACCTATGACAGCACCATCTAGCGGGTCAACCACAGCGCTGTCTGGTTTCCCCCTTCAAGCTAGACGAGTTTCGTTCTTTGAAGTTTTTTCGTTTGATGCTTATTTGGTGAGATATTTGGCCGGTCACTATCCATGGACCAACCTGTATAGTGGAAGAATATCACTATAGTAAGTAATTACTCGCTCTTAAGAGGACTGCTACGAAAAAGGTCTAAACGTCAGCATTTAATCGTTTTTGCTGTTTTACAGTGACGCTGTCTAATGTCCAAAATGATTTATCCTAAAGGAACAGGATGACTAACATGTGTTAAGAAATCAGTACTAGACGAATTTTGAAGGATGGACAAAACTATAGGGGGGATAAAGAGGAGAATATGTCCAGTAATTTGTCGAGGACATTAGGTGCAAGTGCTACGCTGGCGGATGAAGAAACTACCCCTAAAAAAGTAAAATAGAAGAGGTGGCAGTGCTGACAGCAGCTATGTCGATAGTAACAAACATTCCGTAAAGTTTCAGTTTGTTATTCGAACCTCACTGTCACGTCAGATTGCAAATGAAGCCATGGGCCTGTAACTCTAAACGAAACATCAATTAAGACAAGTATACCCACCGGGTCTGTGGATTTGTGTGTCTGGTAACGGGTGCTCAATTATATGGAAGATAATATACATGACTCGATAGTGAATTTAAAAAAGGGTGACCCCTGTGGTTTCGTGCACAACTGTTCTGAGCAGCAAACACTTAAATATAAAGAAACGTGCCTCTGTTTGCTAATATGACTCGCAGTTGCTTGATGTCGTGTTGAAATATCCCTGCGTGGGGAACGCTATGCTTCTACATTCCGCCTTTTCTGAGAGCGAATCCCGGCGCCCTTATTAAGCACTGACACCGTGGCCTGGTTACGGGCTCCCTAACCCCCCCTCCCCCCGCACCCTCCCCCCGCCCATCCCGCGACGCGCCATTAGAGTAATTGACGGGGCGCGTGGCCTGTAGGCTCAAGGGCTCACCGAGTGCTTAAGAGGTCCGCACCAGGTACAGCGGGGCTTAACGGCTGCATCCGCCGGCCGACTGCTTTGCCGATATTCGCCCATACGGCCTGAAAAGGGGCCATATTTTTTCGTCCCATCTTGCAATACGAAACTGTACGGCGTGCTGGTAGCTGACATACGGTTTGCAGCGTAGGGGTCTTCTCCGGGCTCCATTAGTGCAACGAGAAGATAGCATGACGCAGAAATCCGAAGCAAAGAACAAATGGATAAATGCATACTGTGCGTAAGACTTTAAAAAACAACTATAGTTAACCATCAAGGCAGCAAACTCTTCTTCTTTTTCAGGCTGTTTTGTGGATGTGTGTTTGCAAATATGTGTACTATGAGAAAGTAGATAAATATATCCTTTTATCTCTAATGCCTTTGGATTCTGATTAGTGTAAACGCGAAGAAATCTTTGTAACTAAATTTGGGGGTACACAAAAAGACATTTCATCTAGGGGAACCACTGCTCATGCCTTATTTGAACAGAGCATTTATTAACAGCCTTGATAAGATACATTTTTGACCGTTGTCAGTGATTTTATGCGGAAATTCCTCAGATCTACGTCAAGGAAGAAAATACAATATATCTTCATAAAATTATTATTATTAGAATAAATGCGCACAAGTTGTGCATAAGTTACATAAATTACATACCTTTGTGATATCACACCTTGCTCCTCACATTTCAGTGTTCACATTGTTTATTACTTACAGAGTTCTAGGAGGGTAATCCCAAAAGTAAGGTCTCCTATTTTTTGATAAGTACATAGACCTGTTTGTTTCTACAATGGTTTACATCAGTTTACAACTTGAACGTTTAGTTATTTTCGGCATACTCCCGATTATTGTCGATGCATTTTTGTAGACGCTGTGGCAGTTTTTGTATGCCCATGTCATACCAGCTCGCCGCCATGCTGTTCAGAAGATCACGAACCTTTTCTTTCACCTCGTCGTCGGAGCTGAATCGCTGGGACTACAATTAACGCTGACAGGTACTGTGAGACTCTGAAAAAACTCAAACGGGCAATTCAGCACCGGAGTAGAGGAATGTTGAGCAAAGGGGTACACATTCTCCATGACAACGCTCGCCCACACATCGCTTGGCAAACCGTTGCTCTCCTGCAACAGTTACAGTGGAACATAGTGACCCACACACCCTATAGTCCTGACTATCACCTGTTCCCTAGGTTAAAAGAACATTTGGTCGGAAAGCGATTCAGCTCCTACGACGAGGTGAAAGAGCAGGTTCATAACTTTCTGAACAGCATGGCGGCGAGCTGGTATGACGTGGGCATACAAAACCTTCCACAGCGTCTACAAAAATGCATCGACAGAAATGGAGATTAAGTCGAAAAATAGCTATATGTTCAAGCTGTAAACTGATGTAAACCATTGTAGAAATAAACAGGTCTATGTACTTATAAAGAAATAGGAGATCTTACTTTTGGGTTTAGCCTCACACCAGTGAGTTTACTCGTTTTTTACGGCCGGTCACATGGTAACGGTCAAAGGGTTGGTAGCACAATTCACATACACAGTTGCTGCCGGGGTCGTAGAAACTCTTATTCTTGCATATTTTGTGGTGGTATCCATACACTGCTATTGAGTTCACCGGGTGTTGGAATTCTTGTTCTTATCTGTTTGTCATGCCTTCTGTTGTACAAGAGTCCATCCACATTTCCCTACTCTTCTTCTCTCTTTCATGTAGGAGTTTATTCGAGCTGTAGGTGGATGAGGCCTCATACACAGTTCCTCTATGAAAAAGGGTTCCCTGGCAAGTTCGTATACTAGCCTCGACTTTGTGTGTTTCGAAATACCTAGGGCGGCTTTTAGGGAGTGTTATTTAACTGCTTCCAGAGCCCTTACGTCTTTTAGACTCAACTTTTCCCAAATGAGATCTATTCCATAGGTTGCGATGGAAACTATTTTTGTGGCGAACATCATTATAAACTACGATAAAGTCCAACTCCATGCTACGTATGTTGTGAAGTTGTTCGGATATTCCTATCGAAGGCGGCAAAATCGTATACCCTTCTTGGCGTTGCAAGCGTCCCACTGCGTCCTCACCGCTGCTGATATAGTACGTACAGTATCTGATCAAGGGTATCCAGACACATATTAATGGACACTGATGTGGTGTGTGTCCACGTTTCGCCCTTATGACAGTTTCAGAACTGCTCGGGACATATTCATTGATGTGTCTGAATGTCTTTGCCGAATGGAAGCCCATTCTGTTGTGACTTGGCAAGACAGCCAAGTCACTATGAGAGGAAGCCGAAAGGCACGCGCTTAAGCTCGCGCAGGCTGGCGCGAGGTCTGGAACAGTTAAGGCAATTAATAGTAGCAAATAAAGTACGTAGTTATTGTAATACTTAACTTTAATCCATAATTGATGTACATCGCTCTTGTTCATACATAATTATAATCTCAATATAAACTGGTAATGGTGCCTTGCTAGGTCGTAGCAAATGACGTAGCTGAAGGCTATGCTAACTATCGTCTCGGCAAATGAGAGCGCATTTGTCAGTGTAGCATTGCTAGCAAAGTCGGCTGTACAACTGGGGCGAGTGCTAGGACGTCTCTCTAGACCTGCCGTGCGGTGGCGCTCGGTCTGCAATCAGTGACAGTGGCGACACGCGGGTCCGACGTATACTACCGGACCGCGGCCGATTTAAAAGGCTACCACCTAGCAAGTGTGGTGTCTGGCGGGGACACCACACATTCTCCCTCAGCAGGAGATGCTAGACAAGGTAGTGGCTTGCGACGGTCGGGTCTGGAGCAAAGTGTACGTCATAATTCATCCCAAAGGTGTTCCATTTGGTTCAAGTCGAGACTCTGCTAAGGACAATCCATTTCAGGTTTGTTATTGACCACAAAAAATTGCCACGCAGAAGCTGCTTTCTGACAGGGTGGGCTGTCAAGCTGATACAAACACTTATCGACTCTGAACTGTCCATCTGAGGTCCGCAGCACACAATGCTGCAAAATGTATTCATGCCGTTCCAGATTTAACGTTTCCTTAAGCTTAGTAAGGGGATCACAACCTAACCACGAGAAACACCCCCATTCCGTAACACCACCTCCTTGCCGACCGTTGTGGACGAGCGGTTCTAGGCGCTTCAGTCTGGAACCGCGTGACCGCTACGGCCGCAGGTTCGAATCTTTCTTCGGGCATGGATGTGTGTGACGTCCTTAGGTTAGTTAGGTTTAAGTAATTCTGAATTCCAGGGGACTGATGACCTCAGATGTTAAGTCCCATAGTGATCAGGGCCATTTGAACCACCACCTCCTTCATACCCCGCTGTTGGCTCTAGAAATGATGGCAGCTGATGTTCTCCAGGAATTCGCTAAAACTAACTCCTTCCACCGGATATAGCGTGAGTCATCACTGCGAATAATCTGTTTCCAATCATCCTCTGTCGAGTGGCATAGTTCCTTACACCATCTCTAAGGGTCACTTAGCACTGATTAAAGAAATGTTTACCTTATGAAGAGCATTGTGCCCGATATCTTTTAACTCACTAAGCACAGTCATTGTGGTAACTGGACAGCTGGTAGCACTTTGGAACTCACGGGTGATTCCTTCCGCTGATTTGACGCGACGTTTCACAACCACTTTCCGGAATACTCGACAGTCCCTGTCGGTGAGTACATGAGAACTGCCTGGTTTCCATGTAGCTGTGGTTCTTCCGTCCTGTCCACATCACAATCACGTGACGAAGAGACGACTTGGACATCTTTAGAAGGGTTGAAATGACCCTCACGGTTTTTAAGACACAGGTGACCTCCAACGAGTACCCCACGTTCCAGGTCACGGAACTGACTTGGCTGGGGTTGCCCCTTTTATTCTTTGATCAAATAGAGTATATTGGTTGTTAAATGTACGGAAGAAAGCACAGTTTATCAAAATAAAATTTTATTTACTTTTCGTTGAGTTATTTTGTACAAAACTACAGTGTTTATCGTCTTTAGCGACATCTAAGGAATTATTGTCACTGTTGAACAGCTTCACAACATCTTTGCAGTCTGTCTTTCAGTTGATCTTCATCAGTCGTTTTATTCATTGCTGAGAATCGTGACGTCATTTCCCCATTCATTCTTACGTAGTCGAAACTTCAGACAGATGTCTCCATCCACAGCGATCTTCGGCGTTTCTTAGTGCGATGTGAAGAGGCAGGCTGGTAATCTTCTTCGCTTGATCCAGCCATCTGTTTGCTGCTCTCCCACGTGGTCTTCTGCCATCAATTTCTCCCTTCACGGTGGTCCTCTCTAAATTATCCCCTTTTCTTCTCAAGATGTGACCAAGGAACTGAAGGTGTCTTTGGCCGACACGAGAAAAAACCTTCTTGTTATTTTAAGTTCTTCTATTACTGAAACAGTTTTTTGTGCCCACGGTTCACGTAGCATCCTCCGCCAACACCGCATATCGAAGCCATCAATACTGCTCTTATCACTACCTTTCACGGTCCAGGTCTCGCATCCGTATATGAATACAGGAAACACCAGTGCTTCTACCAAGCGCCTGTTCGTTGTCTTTAAGTTAGAATAAACAAATTATTTATTTTTTATCAAATTCAGAGTCGCTTTGTTCCTTTCGTTTTGTACGTATACAGAGAGTAATCACTGCAATGCGTTTATCGAAGATTAGCTGTTACACAAAGCTATAAAACCGCTCAGTCCGCTCTTACACATCAAGTGGAAACGCACAACATAAGGCTTTGCTAAGCTACAATAGTGCCACAGGTGTTAGATTGGCAGCAGCTATCGCCTCTCGTAAGATGACCAAATATTGGGACTTGTGGCAATGCGTAACCAGCAGTGCTTTGGAAACCGTCGGGAAAGTTTTCTTTCACGTATTCTAGCAGTAAAATGGGGTACTTCCTAGCTCCAAAGAACAGAAATTGTCGGCATCGGTTTCTTTCTCAACTGCAGCTTTGACACTGACTATACTGACATCTGAGATTAGGTTCTGTTCAGAAATGAATAGTTAGTTCACGGTTCAGTTAGTTAGCCGATACCATGTATGGAAAATACCGTCTTTTACTGATTTACAGAAAATGATTCCTACAAAATAAATAAATAAAATTGTGGCAAATATAGTATTTTCACGTACTTTATAGTTCTCGTAAAGTATAGAGGCCAACTATCGGAAATAAGGTACAACACTTTGTTACAAAGCACAGGTGACAGTCCCACTCCTGTGCGACCCATTCTGCTGTCACTGCGGGTCCACCCTCACAACACCTGGTGGTCAGTAATGCATTACATATGGAATGTCGATACTTTTAATCAGGTACTGTATAATTATGTCAAGCCGGCCGCGGTGGGCGAGCTGTTCTAGGCGCTTCAGTCTGGAACCGCGCGACCGGTACGGTCGCAGGTTCGAATCCTGCCTCGGGCATGGGTGTGTGTGATGTCTTTAGGTTAGTTAGGTTTAAGTAGTTCTAAGTTCTAGGGGACTGATGACCTCAGAAGTTAAGTCCCATAGTGCTCAGAGCCATTTATAATTATGTCAAGTGTCAGAGGGTTAAATAAATTTCGAGTAAGCCCCACAAGTAATTGAGAAGAAATACATTTAATTCATCTCCGACAAACTAAAGCTGACTACCGAAGAGACAGGGGCAGATCGCTATTAGTTCGCAAAAATTTAATCTTAATTAGTAACCACGTAAGAGTGTATTACTTGTCAATATCGAGAGGACCAGCACTGCAAACTTTTGTCAGGTGAAATACACAGCTTTCCAGGATCGCTCAACGGGACGGGTCGTGAGGTCTGCCAGTCAATCAGTTCGGCATCTGCCGGTGCTCCGGCGCTGTTCACAGTACGCGCTTCCCAGCAGCGCACATTGGGTTGCTGCACAGTGCGCACCCTCTATTTCCCGCAGCGGCGGCTGTCATTAGCTGAGTAACGCCGACACGGACGCCTCTTTGTTGCGGCTGAGTGCCTGTGATGCGCCCGCAGTGTCGCCCTGTCACAGCGCTTTCAGCGAGCGGCTCCTGGCGCCGGCGAGTTATGCAACAGATGGCGCGTTTGTCTGCGCCTCTCTGCGCTTTGCGTCGAACGCAATCAGCCCAAGCCCACGTACCGCGCATCACCTGGCCTGCCTGCCTCTTGCTCTTACCTCTGCCACGGTTAGGGTTGCCGAGCGCCCGGTTGTAGCCAGACGTGTTGCGCGCCTTACCGTCGTGTCCATCGAAATACAAAGTCTGGTGCGCTCAGATTTTGTTTCGTTTCTTACAGAACACACAATTAGCCTAGCACTACCAGAACAGGGGGGGGGGGGGGGGGCTTTCTTTACGCCCATCTTTTGGAAATAGTGTAATTCAATCAGTTACTTTACACTGTAAGTGCTGTGTCGTCCAATCAAGATACAGCCAGGGCAGAAGCACCACAGGCGCAAAGTTACAGGCTGCTACCAGTGCCATAGAGACTCGCCACTTGCGCGAGCTATACAAGCGTCAAGGGCGACGATGGGGATGAAGAAATCGACTTCGCTTCAGGCAGTTGACGGCCGAATACAATCCGCCAATGGCCGGATGACAACGGGCAGAAGCCTACTCGGAAGGTAGAAGAGCAGCATTCGCCCACTTGTTTATAGAGTTATACAGCGAACGTCGTTTAGTGAAATCTTGGAAGTGAATAGACAGCTGTTGTAAATCGTCTTTGCTATGTACTGTGAAGTTTACCTACGATTGCATTTAGCCATTTAGGGCCTTTTTAGTGTTGTGTTACACGCAGTGTTGCAGACATCGTTATTCAACACGTCACAAAGAAAAGTGAACCATTTTAACTCATTTGTGTGACTTTGTTACTAATTTGTTGGAGTGTTGTAGGACCTTCGTTCCTCTCTCCTTAAACCTGACCGTGGGGCATAGCTGTGTAATAATGGCAGGGAGAAATTGTCTTAGCGGTGTACTGCACCAGGAGCCGTTTCACGAACTCACAAACTCGGCAAACAGAGACAAGTCGGCCTCCACAGCAGTAGCGACGAGTTTTTTACAAAACTGGCGACGAGGGTCTACAAAAGTAAGATTTTGAAAAATATGCTTATTGTTTTCAATGACTTCTTTTACCAGACTCCATAAATGCTCTAAATTTTTCAGTTAAACGTAAGACAGAAATTAAGTTTAGTAATTGTTGTCACTTTCTGCAGTGAATGTCATATTCAGCATTTTCAGTTTTAGGACCTTATTTAGAAACCAGTATCTCTTGAGATGGTATGTTGTGAGTAAAAGTCAACGACTGTGAGCGACATTTGAAATTTTTAATTTTTTTGTGGCAGCTGTAAAGTAACCCCTCTGGTAATGTGCGTTACGGAAAACGTCTAGCTCTTACTACAGTTAAGGCCAGACAGAAGTGAATGATGCAAATCCAAGAAATAAGTATAGTGAAGAAACTTCCTGGCCGATTAACACTGTGTACCAGAACGAGACTCGAACTCGGGACCTTTGCCTTTCACGCACAAGTGGTCTACCATCTCAGCTACCGAAGCACGACTCACAACCCGCCGTCACAGTTAAATTCTGCCAGTACCTCGTCTCCTACCTTCCAAACTTCACAGAAGCTCTTCTGCCAAAACGTTACTGTAAAAAACTTCCTGGCAGATTAAAACTGTGTGCCGGACCGAGACTCGAACTCGTATCAGTGCACACTCGCGCTGCAGAGCGAAAATCTCATTTTGGAGTAAGGAGAGTTAAGAGCAACGTTTATACATGTACTAACCAATGTTATTTTTATGTCTGTGTCCTACGTTTTATGTAAGGCTAACTGAAAAGACCAAAGTTATTGAATAGGTGTATATGTAGTTCTCTTACCCAGAAGACTAGATACTTGTTTCTTTTGTTTAATGAAGAAGATTTAGTTTATTTTCACATAAGATTATCTTAGGAAGAAGACTAATTAAGACTGACCACTTACATGAGATCGCAACTGTGCGTCATCACGGATTAGCCATGTGACTCGCGTGCACATCGTGCTATCTTTCGGTTGCGCGCTATGCTTGGACTGCAGGACCGTCTGCTGGCCGTGTTGCACAGCTGGGAGGAGTGGCACCGGGACGCAGCGGCTGGGGAACGGAGTCCGGTGAGCAGCGGACGCTTCTTTCTTGCTCGTTGATTCTGCACGGGTTGGCGGCAGGTATAACTGTAGCCGGAGAGGGGCTCCTGGGCGGCTGAATCGATTGGGCTCTGCCATGAACGTCCGGCGTGATCCGCCCGAGATTTTCTCGGGGAGCAGCTAGTATGTTCCACTGGTATGGGGTTTACTTATCCTTGAATTTTCTGAGAGTTGGATCTTTCAAGTGAGAGTGGGTGAGAGGGTCCTTGTTGATTGTGCGACGTCATCTGATGTGCTGTCCTCACCGTGTAAGCGTGTTTTCACTGTGATTGTTATCTTGAACATCGACGTGAGCAGACGGTTCAAATGGTTCAAATGGCTCTGAGCACTATGGGACTCAACTGCTGAGGTCATTAGTCCCCTAGAACTTAGAACTAGTTAAACCTAACTAACCTAAGGACATCACAAACATCCATGCCCGAGGCAGGATTCGAACCTGCGACCGTAGCGGTCTTGCGGTTCCAGACTGCAGCGCCTTTAACCGCACGGCCACTTCGGCCGGCGTGAGCAGACGTTTGCTGGTTCAGTTCCCTTATGTTAAGTGAACACACTGCGTTAATCACAGGACTGGTGCTGGGCTAGCTGTCCTCATTGTGTGAATTCGTTTCATCCCCGGCCACTTCTGTCTGGCTATTGGCCTTAATTGCTTTGGCTTATGTGGAAGTCTATTGAAAAGCTATGCTAGGCAACACGAGTGAGCCCCTCAAATTATGTTAATGACTTTTAGTGACGCTCGTTTTACTGTTCTTTAACATTGGAGACTTGGTCGTCTTTGTGGATCTAAAAGAAGTTGTTTCTGATTTGTGTTTTAAGTATTTGCCATGCAAAGTTAATTTTTTTCTGGCTGGTGCCTCGTTAATATATGTCATGGTGTTGTCTTGAAGTCTAAATTTGACCTAGACTGTAATGCCCTCATTCTTGCCGTAAATTCCGAAGTTTGCCTGTGCTGTGCCAGATACAAGCGTTCACTTGTTGAAGGCTGCGTACATATTTTGTTTCTTATAGCGGGTGTTTCTACCGGCTGCCGTGAACCGGTCTGTTTGGCGTGGTGAGGCCCTATTGCCGTGCCGCGAGCACCAGTGTTATTAATATCGCCCTAGTCGTTCATACGTTGGTTTATGGCGTTGCCGAAACCGCTGACGCTTGTGCCCGACCCGCTCTAGATCTTCCATTCTTCTACATCTACATTTATACTCCGCAAGCCACCCAACGGTGTGTGGCGGAGGGCACTTTACGTGCCACTGTCATTACCTCCCTTTCCTGTTCCAGTCGCGTATGGTTCGCGGGAAGAACGACTGTCTGAAAGCCTCCGTGCGCGCTATAATCCCTCTAATTTTACATTCGTGATCTCCTCGGGAGGTATAAGTAAGGGGAAGCAATATATTCGATACCTCATCCAGAAACGCACCCTCTCGAAACCTGGCGAGCAATCTACACCGCGATGCAGTGCGCCTCTCTTGCAGAGTCTGCCACTTGAGTTTATTAAACATCTCCGTAACGCTATCACGGTTACCAAATAACCCTGTGACGAAACGCGCCGCTCTTCTTTGGATCTTCTCTATCTCCTCCGTCAAACCGATCTGGTACGGATCCCACACTGATGAGCAATACTCAAGTATAGGTCGAACGAGTGTTTTGTAAGCCACCTCCTTTGTTGATGGACTACGTTTTCTAAGCACTCTCCCAATGAATCTCAACCTGGTACCCGCCTTACCAACAATAAATTTTATATGATCATTCCACTTAAAATCGTTCCGCACGCATACTCCCAGATATTTTACAGAAGTAACTGCTACCAGTGTTTGTTCCGCTATCATATAATCATACAATAAAGGATCCTTCTTTCTATGTATTCGCAATACATTACATTTGTCTATGTTAAGGGACAGTTGTCACTCCCTGCACCAAGTGCCTATCCGGTGCAGATCTTCCTGCATTTCGCTGCAATTTTCTAATGCTGCAACTTCTCTGTATACTACAGCATCATCCGCGAAAAGCCGCATGGAACTTCCGACACTATCTACTAGGTCATTTATATATATTGTGAAAAGCAATGGTCCCATAACACTCCCCTGTGGCACGCCAGAGGTTACTTTAACGTCTGTAGACGTCTCTCCATTGATAACAACATGCTGTGTTCTGTTTGCTAAAAACTCTTCAATCCAGCCATACAGCTGGTCTGATATTCCGTGGGCTCTTACTTTGTTTATCAGGCGACAGTGCGGAACTGTATCGAACGCCTTCCGGAAGTCAAGAATAATAGCATCTACCTGGGAGCCTGTATCTAATATTTTCTGGGTCTCATGAACAAATAAAGCGAGTTGGGTCTCACACGATCGCTGTTTCCGGAATCCATGTTGATTCCTACATAGTAGATTCTGGGTTTCCAAAAACGACATGATACTCGAGCAAAAAACATGTTCTAAAATTCTACAACAGATCGACGTCAGAGATATAGGTCTATAGTTTTGCGCATCTCCTCGACGACCCTTCTTGAAGACTGGGACTACCTGTGCTCTTTTCCAATCATTTGGAACCCTCCGTTCCTCTAGAGACTTGCGGTACACGGCTGTTAGAAGGGGGGCAAGTTCTTTCGCGTACTCTGTGTAGAATCGAATTCGTATCCCGTCAGGTCCAGTGGACTTTCCTCTACTGAAAGATTCCAGTTGCTTTTCTATTCCTTGGACACTTCTTTCGACGTCAGCCATTTTTCCGTTTGTGCGAGGATTTAGAGAAGGAACTGCAGTGCGGTCTTCCTCTGTGAAACAGCTTTGGAAAAAGGTGTTTAGTATTTCAGCTTTACGCGTGTCATCCTCTGTTTCAATGCCATCATCATCCCGGAGTGTCTGGATATGCTGTTTCGAGCCACTTACTGATTTAACGTAAGAACAGAACTTCCTAGGATTTTCTATCAAGTCGGTACATATAATTTTACTTTCGAATTCACTGAACGCTTCACGCATAGCCCTCCTTACGCTAACTTTGACATCGTTTAGCTTCTGTTTGTCTGAGAGGTTTTGGCTGCGTTTAAACTTGGAGTGAAGCTCTCCTTGCTTTCGCAGTAGTTTCCTATCTTTGTTGTTGATCCACGGTGGGTTTTTCCCGTCCCTCACAGTTTTACTCGGCACGTACCTGTCTAAAACGCATTTTACGATTGTCTTGAACTTTTTCCATAAACACTCAACATTGTCAGTGTCGAAACAGAAATTTTCGTTTGATCTGTTAGGTAGTCTGAAATCTGCCTTCTATTACTCTTGCTAAACAGATAAACCTTCCTCCCTTTTTTTATATTCCTATTAACTTCCATATTCAGGGATGCTGCAACGGCATTATGATCACTGGCTCACTGTTCTGCACTTAACGAGTCGAAAAGTTCGGGTCTGTTTCTTATCAGTAGGTCAAAGATGTTATCTCCACGAGTCTGTTTAATTGCTCGAGGTAATTTTCGGATAGTGCACTCAGTATAATGTCACTCGATGCTCTGTCCCTACCACCTGTCCTAAACATCTGAGTGTCCCAGTCTATATCTGGTAAATTGAAATCTCCACCTAAGACTATAACATGCTGAGAAAATTTATGTGAAATGTATTCCAAATTTTCTCTCAGTTGTTCTGCCACTAATGCTGCTGAGTCGGGAGGTCGGTAAAAGGAGCCAATTATTAACCTAGCTCGGTTGTTGTGTGTAACCTCCACCCATAATAATTCACAGGAACTATCCACTTCTACTTCACTACAGGATAAACTACTACTAACAGCGACGAACACTCCACCACCGGTTGTATGCACTCTATCCTTTCTAAACACCGTCTGTACCTTTGTAAAAATTTCGGCAGAATTTATATCTGGCTTAAGCCAGCTTTCTGTACCTATAACGATTTCAGCTTCGGTTCTTTCTATCAGCGCTTGAAGCTCTGGTACTTTACCAACGCAGCTTCGACAGTTGACAATTACAATACCGATTGCTGCTTGGTCCCCGCATGTCCTGACTTCACCCCGCACCCGTTTAGGCTGTTGCCCTTTCTGTAGTTGCCCAAGGCCATCTAACCTAAAAAACCGCCCAGCCCACGCCACACAACCCCTGCTACCCGTGTAGCCGCTTGTTGCGTGTAGTGGACTCCTGACCTATCCAGCGGAACCCGAAACCCCACCACCCTATGGCGCAAGTCGAGGAATCTGCAGCCCACACGGTCGCAGAACCGTCTGAGCTTCTGATTCAGTCCATCCACTCGGCTCTGTACCAAAGGTCCGCAGTCAGTCCTGTCGACGATGCTGCAGATGGTGAGCTCTGCTTTCATCCCGCTAGCGAGACTGGCAGTCTTCACCAAATCAGATAGCCGCCGGAAGCCAGAGAGGATTTCCTCCGATCCATAGCGACACACATCATTGGTGCCGACATGAGAGACCACCTGCAGATGGGTGCACCATGTACCCTTCATGGCATCTGGAAGGACCCTTTCCACATCTGGAATGACTCCCCCCGGTATGCACACGGAGTGCACATTGGTTTTCTTCCCCTCTCTTGCTGCCATTTCCCTAAGGGGCCCCATTACGCGCCTGACGTTGGAGCTCCCAACTACCAGTAAGCCCACCCTCTGCGACCGCCCGGATCTTGCAGACTGAGGGGCAACCTCTGGAACAGGACAAGCAGCCATGTCAGGCCGAAGACCAGTATCAGCCTGAGACAGAGCCTGAAACCGGTTCGTCAGACAAACTGGAGAGGCCTTCCGTTCAGCCCTCTGGAATGTCTTTCGCCCCCTGCCACACCTTGAGACGACCTCCCACTCTACCACAGGTGAGGGATCAGCCTCAATGCGGGCAGTATCCCGGGCAACCACAGTCATAGTCCGATCGGGGGATGTGTGGGACGAGCAGGCCGTCCCCGACAAACCCCCATCCGGACCCCCACAGTGATGCCCATTGGCAACAGCCTCAAGCTGTGTGACCGAAGCCAACACTGCCTGAAGCTGGGAGCGAAGGGATGCCAACTCAGCCTGCATCCGAACACAGCAGTTGTAGTCCCTATCCATGCTAAAACTGTTTTGCAAAAAACATCTGAACTAATCTACAGAGAGCGCAAATAAATCGACAAAATTTAAACGGTTATTTAAATACAAGATTGCCTAGTAAATGCAGTAATGCTGCTTCTTACGCACTGCTGACACTGCTCGGCGGCGGAAGGAGACTACGCGAATTTACACTATTCAGGTACTAAAACGCGATGCTACAACTCTCACATACTATAATACGCCCGAAATTTATGAATTAAACAATGCAAGTACCAAAAACACGCAAGGAAATTAAGAATTAAACTATGTAACAAATGAGTGAGCTAGGAGTATACGACTTGCCGCTGCAGCTGCTTATCCAACGGCGGCAGGGAGCACACTAACTGTGACCAACCGACACTGGCCGTTCAAAACAAAAACAGAAGACAAACGACTACGCGAATTTGCACTAATCAGGTACTAAAACGCGATGCTACAACTATCAAATACTATAATACGCCCGAAATTTATGGATTAAACAATACAAGTACCAAAAACACGCAAAGAAATTAAGAATTTAACTATGTAACAAATGAGTGAGCTAGGAGTATACGACTTGCTGCTGCAGCTGCTTATCCAACGGCGGCAGGGAGCACACTAACTGTGACCAACCGACACTGGCCGTTCAAAACAAAAACAGAAGACAAACGACTACGCGAATTTACACTATTCAGGTACTAAAGCGCGATGTTACAACTCTCAAATACTATAATACGCCCGAAATTTATGAATTAAACAATGCAAGTACCAAAAACACGCAAAGAAATTAAGAATTAAACTATGTAACAAATGAGTGAGCTAGGAGTATACGACTTGCTGCTGCAGCTGCTTATCCAGGGAGTCCAATGCCTAAAGAAGAGAAAGGAAAAGAAAGTAAAGTAGAAGTACTTGATGCAGTGTCCTATGTATGTACATTTATGTTCGAATTGTGACTGTTAAATCACCGCTCGCTCTTGACCAATCTTCGAGTGTTATATGTGTGGCTCCTTTCCCGAATTTCCGGCCATTAGACTGTTTAGCGGCACTGTGACGGTGCATATTTTCTGCAGGCGAGAGTCTTGGTGTGTCTTTTGGCCGCGGCGCTGGTTGTATCACCTATCGTAATGCACCGCTGTCAGCGGGTTTACTGTTTCAATTCATTAACTATTTAAGAAAAAAGACTCATTTGCTTACGGTCTTATCACTGTTATTGGGTGCCGCGCGATTACAGGCGCCATGTCACGGATTGCGCGGTCCCTCCCGCCGGAGGTTCGAGTCCTCCCTCGGGCGTGAGTATGTGTGTTGTTCTTAACGTAAGTTAGTTTAAGAAGTGCGTATGTCTAGGTATCGATGACCTCAGCTGTTTGGTCTCTTAGGTATTCACACACACACACACACACACACACGCACACACACACACACACACACGCGCGCACACACACACATACACACACGCACACACTGTCATTGTCTGTTGAAGAGTTATCCATTAATTGAGCCCCCCTGTTTAAGTGCACTTTATCATTATCACTTTTCTTGGATAAAAATTTTTACATATTTAAACTGATTTGCAAAGGCTTTTATTGTTAATCTGTGGGAAAAATTATTAACTATTTGAGCCCCGCTGTTCAAGTGCAGCTTTGTTCTTATTATGCTGGCCTGCGTTCCAAAACATTTTTTTTCTGAATTCACGAGTTTTTTAGGCAATCTTTTACATTTTTTAAACGCTGAATTAAAAAATATGACTCACTTTCCTCAATCAGGTCACGTTTCTTTGCTGCCTCAATATTTAGACAATAGCGTGTTAGGTATATAGACTTTTCAAATTTTTGAAGTTTTGTAAGTTATTATCACGCAGCAGAATCACTTCCAGTCATATAGCTTCGTTAAATATACGACAGTGAAATAAATATAGTTAACAAGGATGGAACGCTAGAGATCCAGTCACTTCTAGCGTCTCTGTGTACAGAGATGCAGGTGGCAAAGGTAGGGGGCGGGGGGGGGGGGGGAGAGTGGAGATGGGATTTGAGCAGACCTCGCTTCTGGCACCCTGCTGCTTTCTTAAAATGGATATTTCCACGTATCAGTGGGGCCAACATTAATGCAAGTGTTTTTAATGGTCCTCAGATCAGAGAGCTTACGAACGATCCACAGTTCGAATGAATATGGAGGATACATAGAGAAATACCTAATTTGCACTGAAATCCACAAAAAAAAAATTTCTTGGCAATTATAGGCAACCTGAATATGAAAATGGTGTCAAGTAGCTCCCGCAGAACTTCCAGGTTCTTGGTGTTCGTATGTCAATAAAGACGCACTGTCTCAACTCACATTTAGATTACTTCCCTGACAACTGTGCACATTATGGCGAGGAGCAGCGTGAGACTTTTCGTGTGGATATTAGAGGGATGGAGGACAAATACCAGGGTCGCTGGGATGAGAATATGCTTCCGAACTATTGCTGCTGCTTCAAGAGGTCTATTACAGAGGCAAAATATATAAGAAAGTTCTTGAAAAGAGCCTTTCTTCCAGAAAGTAGTGTTAATGTATGATCTTATACACATAATTTAGACTTCATCCAAATGCAAGACTGTTTTCAAACCATAATCAGCGTGTATATCGTATTAAAAACGACTTAAGTGTTTTATTTTAAACACTGAAACAGCAATAAAAATTGACCTGGCTCAACAAAATGAGTTATATTTCTGGAATCAGCGGGCACGAAATATTAAGAACCTCCTTAAAAATTCTGACATCAAAAATACAGATGCCATTGTTACTGTTCTGGGATAAAAATTCTTTAACTATTTAAATAGATTTGCACAAAGGTATTGTGTGGTGGAAAATTATTAATCACTTGAGACCTGGCGCAGAAATTCTGTTTTATCATTATTATTGTTCTGGGATAAAATCGTTTGTAAATCTGTAAAATGATCCGCATAAGCTGTTGTCATCGTTATTGCGTGGAGAAAACTTATTAATTGAGTAGGACATGATCAGAGATGGACATCTGCAATCTGCAAGACAGTGACATAAACATCATTTTATATTACGAAAATTGGAGCTAATATATTTCCACGTTGTTTCAGGCATCATTAACTTTAATACTGCAGGAATGGTTCTGAAAAGTACCCAATATCAATTTAATTAGTTGAACCGGTTGACATTGCCTTTCAAATTACAGATGCCCGTCCTTGAAATCAAAATGTGTAGATGTCCACTTCTCAAGTGAACATGCACAGGGAATCACTTCATGGTGCCGTGAGTCTTTTACAACAGTTTCGGCTGGAAAATTGTAGGAATTTAGACAGAAAGGGGAAGAAATTAAGTTTTAAACTATATGATATTACTGAAAAAACAGAAAATAGGCCTACAATGATGTGTGTGGTATGTACAAAATAAAATTATATTAACATGTGTTGCTCATTTACTGGATTTGAGTAGTAATGAAATTCTTTTTTATTTTAAAGTCCTTACAATATGAGAGATTTTCTAGAGGGATTTAAAATGCTGATTTGTATATTAAAATCCAAATGCCAAAAGTCGGGAATCAGATCTCAAATAGACATGAGATCATTGCCAAAATCATTCTTCTGTGTTTTACATTCACATCGCTAGTCAGGCAAATCTGAGTTACGAGTCGGTCTCTTAAGTACAATTCTGTACCACTCAAGACTGAAAGTGTCTTCACTTTTTTCCAAAACTTTTTTGACTAACAACATGTCAACATCTCTAGGTTTTTCTGCCTTCACTGGTACACCAGTGGAAATGGTCTGACAATTTATCTCTTCCAGTTGGCTACTGGGGTTAGAAATTGCTCTCTCTGCTCCCATATCGATGCTGTAAGCTAGTTCTCCTTTGACCACCACTTTGCGTGACTTCGTTTTCCAAAAATTTATGAACTTGCATGTTGATAATTGGAAGTGGAGCTGACATACTGACTTCATAAGCCACTTGGCTCTTTCTTTCCGATCTTGAGATACCCAGTGTCTTCTAGACAGTATCAGAGTTCCGTGCTTCTACTTCTATTAGGCTAAACACTCTATTTGAAAGTAACAAAGATTGTCTAGTAACTGGTAAGACTATTTCAATCTTCTTTATGTTTGCTGGTGCATAATTAGCCAGGAACGTTGTCAACTTTGATACTGTGTTGCCCTACACATCCCTCTGCCACGAGGCGGATGCTGTTATAGTCTGAGAGATCTACAGCCTTCAACTCATTGAATACGATGGAAGCCACCTTATTCCCGGATTTTTTCCTTCATCTTCTGTCCAGCTGTATATTGATCCCTAAGCAGATTTCTGACAATCACTTGACAAGCCTTGAACAACTGAAACGTTGCAGCAATAAAGCTTCTGGAATACTGGGAATTTTGGTCTGTTACCTTAGGTAGAACAGTATTCCTTTGACAGTCTAAAGCCAAGATGAAATAGGCTTTTGGCTTTATACGCAAGTGCTGGGAAAAAGCTGGTGCTATTTTCCTGTGTAGCTCGAATTTAATTTTCAGTCCAGACTTAGCGGTTTCATTCTGTCCCAAAGTATTCTATTTTCCAGTTCGAAAGATTTGCTACACTCACCTCCTCTTGTGCAAGAAAATGCTGTGGTAAGCTGTGTACAGAAAACGTCTCTGAAAAAGACTTGAATGAGTTTCTCTCGACCATGTCTTTCTGCAGCGATCATTTACTCATCCTGAGATATGTTGGGAGGAAAACACGGGTTAGTTTTCCTTGAATAATATGATTCACGGGTATTGAGACTGCAAATGAAGGTCCTCAGCACTTTTCTAAGTGGTCCAAATTTGACCTATTCGTGATTTCCACCTCGAGTTTCTACTGGAACATGAGATTTACCTTCCTCGTTTTGATCTCAGCTATGATCGGGTGATTGGTTAACGTCAACATCAGGACAGACTTGCAGATTATTACCGCAATGGTTGACAATACTGTATTTAAAAGTGGTGGATTTTCCTTTAAGGCCTTGGTTCTTGTTGCTATTGAGGTTGGGTGTTTCAGTACAGCAAAATTTGAGAATGAATGCATGTTGTCTACTCTTTACTGGGGTGGCGTAAAATGCGTCGTGTAAATCTATGATGTCAGACATCGGTACCAATGAACAATGACAACCAATTCTGTGGTTAGATGTAGGATACTCTGTGAGGCGGAATACCTGGATACGAAACAATGAAATCACTATAACAAAGTGTATATTGTCATTTAAGGATAGTAGGCACATTGAAGAATTGAAGAAGTTATACAAAAACGCAGACAGAGCCTTACAAAAATATCAGGAAACATCTATGATTCTCCGTTAATTATAAGATTATATTGACAGCAATGAGTCTGGAGAACCGTTTGCTTTTTTGGTTCAAATAATGAATTTTAATGTTTATGTTTCTTGTTATTTTATGGTGGATTTATAAACATTGAACTCACCCCTTCACCTGCGACCCTTTTGGCCAACAAGATGAGGAAAAGCCATCTCTGGTGTACTTTTGATATCAGTTTGATATCAAATTAATTAACTGATCGATTAATAACCCCCAGCTATACTGATGACGGTGTGAATTGCCCCCTATTGCCACGTGGGTCTTCCGCAGCGAACCTGTAACGCCGGAAATGCATATCCTCCTATTTCCATCTATTGTACTATAATTTTTTTTCCTTGTTTTCTTACCTCAAGATATAACATTTCTGTGTCTTTGTATATTGTAATTGTTTTACTATTTGTATATATATGCATTTATGTCTATGTATAATTGGTTTGTTTTGTGAATATTATTTGTATTTATACGCTGGGTCTGGCCTAGGGAAATCTATGCTATCGAACGAATACATCGATAGGTCGTGTGGAGAACCCAAGTGTTTAGGATCTTTGGTAGTGTTAACTCTGCCGCGTGGACCGCGGGCAGGGTAGAGAGAGTCTGGCTGGGGTGGTGCAGTGGAGCAGGTGTGTTGTGTGACGCTCCCGCGAGTTGCCGCGCTTTCGGGGTTGGACAGCATGTAATTGCGTTCGACTTGCTATGATAGTTTCTGACACGGTGTCGCGGACGGGAAGCATTAGCTGGCGCACATCAAGAGCCCGTTTCGCCTGGTGACCCTGTCGAGAAGAAGGCGCGCCAACATCCAGCTTCTGCAACAGCGACGACCGACAATGAGTGACTGTCGCCCCCTCCTCGACCGACGACTTCAAACCTTCAATCAACCAGCAAGGAAGACTGGAAGAACGTAAAGTTTTAGAACTGTATGGCAGGCCTCAGCTTTTCAAACTGTTCCATTTTTATAACTAAATTACAGCAACTTAGCATGAACCTTTGTTGCTCATTGTCCCAATTGCATTACCATGCAGGGTCCCTTCCTTTTCCGGAATGAACCCGAGTGTCGTTGAAATTCAAACGCCAGCATCATTCGATTTCACTGCTTTAATTTCAAAGTTCAGTTAAAGTATTCATAGCTGGCTACAATATTTAGATTACACAAGCACAAATTAAGAGTGCGAGTTTTGTTACCGTATTT
The DNA here is from genome assembly GCF_021461385.2 of Schistocerca piceifrons. NCBI lineage: Eukaryota > Metazoa > Arthropoda > Insecta > Orthoptera > Acrididae > Schistocerca > Schistocerca piceifrons. The sequence continues at coordinate 46,096,754 of NC_060139.1, read as the reverse complement.
TAGCTTACCTGTGTCTGCAGCTCAGCTTGGTACGTACTAAATTTTACTATTGTTAATTGTTCAGAATCATTTAATTCAAGTTCAAAGTTAAATCTCTTATTTCTAAATTGCGTTGATTAAAGTAGCTTTTGAAATGATTGTTGAGGTAGCCCAAGACTAACCGTATTTTACTGAATTTCGATATGCTTCACAAACAAAGCCCACTATTAATTTCAGTCACTAAATTAACTTTCGATTTTCTGGTTTTATTAATTCTTTTGCTAAGTTAAGTCAGAGTGTAGCGAAATTTATTACTTCTGCTAAACTTTCAGTTTTCACACTACACGTGTCAACCTTCAGTTGCCACGCTTCTAGTGCTAATTATATGTGTAATAACCTTTCTTTTTCAGTTACTATAGTAATTGTACCTTGGGACTGGCGACCGTAATTTCCCCCAAATCTCAAATATCTAATTACTGCTAGTTAATTGTTAACGTAACGGCCGCACATTTACTTTCTTTATTAACTTTACCCCTTTTCAAAATTAATTTCCACCAGTTTCATTTGCATTTTTCCTTTCATTTAGATGTAACCCTTTCCTCCCTCTTTACCGACAGATTAACTTCGGTGACGATTGTTTTTCCCAAATTTCCATTAGGTACACGCAGTTTAATTTTTCACCGTCATTTAGGTCGATAAGTGAGGGGGAGGTTACAAACTTCCAGCCCTTCCCCTCCTCCTCAGCTCCTGCAACATAATCCAAGATGGCAGTCTGGTAAAATTCGCTCAGTCTGTGTTGAGCTGCTGGCCTGGGAGGGCACACGTTCCCCTCCCATCCCTCCTCCGCTTTAACTGGTGAGAAATAGAAATTTTGTAGATAAATTCAAAGAAATGGTGGTATATTCAAAGTTATTGGAGGGAGTATCAAATTATGTGTGTTCACCTTGATGTCTGGAGACCAACTGACCTAGTTCAGAACAGCACCACCAGAGGGCGCTGTTAGACATCCCCCACCACCACCACACCCCCGCCACTACCCACATCTCCTCCCCCACATCTCCCAAATAGGTCCTTGGAAGCGACTTCGATCATTGGTCACCTGCTCCAGTGGACCGTTATATGTATATTTAATGAGATAACCACTTATGATAGATGCCAGCACTCGGATGGTGTTCTACTCCCGATGTATAGGAAGAATGAGACGCAGTAAAGTCTTTTTGACTTTTCTGCCTATTGTCGTTAGCTAAGACTTTATAGTTCATAGTTCATAGTTTCAAAAATAACTAGAAGAGGGAGGGAGACCTGTGCTGTCAATGAAGACTCGGACACCATTACAGTGTTGTATTTCTAGCTGGTAATCATAGGAATACAATAAAGGAGATTTGGTCATGTATGGAGGGATATTTACAGCCAGTAATTTGATATCGATGAATTGTAGGTGTCATGCTCCTGAAGTTCTTTGTGCAGCCCGTGTACACTAAGCCGGCGGCGGTTGCCGAGCGGCTCTAGGCGCTTCAGTCCGGAACCGCGGGACAGCTATGTTCGCAGGTTCGAATCCTGCCTCGGGCATGGAAGTGTGTAATGTCCTTAAGTTAATTAGGTTTAAGTAGTTCTACGTTCTAGGGGACTGATGACCTCAGATGTTAAGTCACATAGTGCTCAGAGCCATTTTAACCAAGTACACTATGCATAGTTAAGAATTCCGTGCTGTGTGTTAGTTTGCTATATTTCCCGTTATGATAGCTCTCTACCTAGTCAGTGATGGGCAGAAGAATAGACGGTCTTCTAACTAATGGAACAGCACTGTTGGAGCGTGATGGAATTCAGAGAGAATTATCAAGGGTCTGTAACTTGGCGGTAAACATCTCTTACTCGTGGATATCATATGGAGTCAAATGCTACATATCGAAGATTCGTAACATTATAGCAGTTTAGTGATACTGTGACAAAAGGGGAGCTGAAAGATGACCTCTATAGCGTATATTCTATGTGTTGTGGGTAAACATATTACAGTTTCTCACTTACATCTCGCGAAGTGTCTACAATGAGAAAATTAGGGGCTAATATGAAGGTTTCTATGGAGAGAGAATCAGGACCAAATTTTCCATCTTTGGTTTTCTTGATAAATAAGAGACAACATTCTTCCGTGAGTTTTGTGTCCCTAGAACTGGTTGGGCTCACATCTTAATAGGTATACTAAACGTACACATATACGCTGACTTCAGCAGCCATGTATGGTACGTGGTGAAGGGTATCATGTACCACTACCAGTTACCCCTTTTCCTATGCCACATACAATCACACTGAAGGTAAAAAAGACTATCTACATGTATCCAAGGTTCTCGGGTGTCCAGCCGGATCCGATCGTCAAAGTTCCACGATATTTCGGCGAATAACCGCTCCGCCATCATCAGGTGGTGCTGATGGAATGATCTGTCTGCGCTGTGTCCATGGTATTTATGTCCGGGGGGTCCCGAGTCGTACCCCGGCGCGGACGGCTGGCGGGGCGCCGCGTGGTGGGAGGGGTGGGTATAGCGGCAGCCACGCCCGTTGGTAGGCACAGTTCACAGTGTGTACCGCAACCCTTCACAAACTGACCTGTACCTACATGCCTCCAGCTGCCACCATCCGGCGCAGCTTAATGGAATGCTCAACACCTTAGTACATAGAGCACACTCGATCACTGATGAACAGAACTTGCCAACGGAACTCAAACACCTGGAGACCGTGTTCCGCAAGAATGGGTATGGCAACCGCCAAATCCAAAGGGCCTTCCGACAGCAAAAGTGCAGCAAGAACCGAGATGAAGAACAACCCGAAGAAGAGAAGCAAGCTCTGGTCTTTCTGCCGTTTGCTGACAACGTGTCGTCAAAAATAGGGAGACTGTTAAGGAAACACAAGATTGACACTGTCTTCCGACCACCAGCAAAGATTTGTGACCTACTAGGAACGGCAAAAGATGACGTAGGCCTTAAGAAAGCGGGCGTATACAAAATCCTACATCGGCCAAACAGTTCGCACAGTCGAGGACCGATGCAAGGAACACGAACGTCACACCCACTTATGCCAACCCAGCCATTCAGCCCTAGCAGAACACTCCATTGAAACTGGACACACAGCGAATTTCGAAAAGACAAAAACCCTGACGGCCACAAGTGCCTGCTGGGACAGTATCTACAAGGAGGCCATAGAAATTCGCGTAACAGATAACCTCATCATCAGGGACACCGGGTTCCAACTTAGCAAGGCCTGGAGACCATTATTAAACACCATCAAGGAGCTACGGCGCGAGCCGACGCGAGATACTTCCGCCACGGCGGACGGAGATGATCTGCGCCTACCACTGCGCGTGGCTACAGCTACCCCCACCCCACCCACCACGCAGCGCCCCGTCCGCGCCGGGGTACGACTCGGGGCCCCGCGGAAATAAATACCACGGACACAGCGCAGACAGATCATTCCATCAGCACCACCTGATGATGTCGGAACGGTTATTCGCCGAAATATCGTGGAACTTCGGCGATCGAATCCGGCTGGACACCCGAGAACTTTGGATACAGCACATTCGCCGGGAAATCCTCAGATCACAGACTATCTACATGTGTCTGTAAGAGCTCTAATTTTTATCGTAACTTATCTTCATGGTCCTTATGGGAAATGCGTGTTGGTGGGAGTCAGCTTCAAATATCAGTTCTCAATAGTTTTCTTTGAAAAGAATGTCATCTTCCCTCCAGGGATTCCCATTCGAGTTCTCCAGTCGTTTGGCTCTGTTTTGGCGGGAGCCAATAAGAACGCTTCCATTGGGCTGTATTCTGATGGAGGCCTAGGTTTGCAGACTTGTATAAGTTTGGGATGTGGCGATCAGTAGACAGATATTTTGTTATTGTTCACTGTGTCACCCTTTCTGTGGTAAGTTCCTATGTGATCAAACTGCTGAGGTCAGAGTAAATACTTGGAGCAAATACAGCCTATACCATTGTGCTGTAGAGGATTTTCATAAAAAGTAATGACACTTTAGCGATGTGAAAAGCGTGTATGGTCCGATTTCTTATATGTTTGAAAATAACTCAAATAAAGTGGTAAAATCTACATTTCCCACGAGAAATTCGAGGTGTATTGGCAAAAGAACATCCCCGGTTTGGATGTTTTAAACTGTGGGGCTATGTCACTGATGGACCTACAGTACACATCCAAACCACTGCTGCTTGACTCGCATTCTGGCTTAGTCAGTGGTGGAAGTCACGCGGGGGTTGGGCAGCAACAGGAATTCATGAATTAGCCTGGCCCCTGGCAACCAGTGGTTTTTCTGCTGGCTGGCTCTTCGGATACACATTACACTTGGTAGATAGCAGTGGACTAGACTGGAGACGACTGGAGGTGACTGGTTAGTTTTCTTTTTCGTCTTGAGATAACGTGTTCAGGTAAGTTAACGTGCTCTACATTCGTAAAAAAATATCATAGATATGTTTCTCATGTTTCTCTTGACAAGATTGCGACTTATGACTAGTAGATAAGTTTAAGTGCGTTTCATTGACAAACGATGTTCTTACAGGAGTCCTGCTTATAGGTGCAGGATGTTACAGGTGGAATGGGACAGTGGGTCACTGTAGTAATATTACCCTTTTTTACATTCGTCCCAGCAGCAGCTATTTACTTGTAGATTGGCAGGAGGATACTCCCCTATACTTCAGTTATAGGTTTCAGTCCTATCATTATAACCCACCCTTCACATTTAGGGCTACTGGCTGGAATGGCTGGAGCAACTCTCTAGTGCTACAGTGATAGCGAAAATGTCCGCTCTACATCCAGCACTTATTGACGAAACTGTTCAGAGCTACTATATAGTTCTCAATAAACAGGAACTCAAATTGATTAAATAAACAATATTCCAAAATGTGTACAAAGTAATAAAGACTCATATCCATCCTATCTGGCAGCCCACCACAGACTTAGGCTTCCTTGCAAGTGGAGGAGTGGAGGGGATGTGGGATAGTGGGGGAGGGGTGGTGGTGATTGGGATGGCAGAAAGTGTGCTCTGGTGGTGGTGTTGTGAACTAGGACATTTGGTCCCTGAACCTCAAGGTGAACACACAAAATTTGCTATTCCTGCCAATAAACTTGAATTTTGAGCATTTGAAGGGGAGGGAGGAGGGCAGGGGAGCATGTTATCCTCCAAGTCCAGCAACTTGACACAGGCTGAACGAATTTCCTGCCATTTTTTTATGGACCACCATCTTGGAATGTGTCACAGGTGGGGAGGGGCATGGGAGGGGGCTGGGAGTTCCCTGAGGGAGACCCACATGGCGGCTGGGGAAACCAAGGATGTCTTCAGGAGGTGGGGGGTGTAATTAATAGATCAATTAATTAATTTGCATACGAATTTGACATCAATATGCTGTAAAATGTACTCCAGAAACGGCTTTGCTCCACTACTCAGTCCAGCCCACGACCTCCGATTTTATGAGCAGAACGTCAGCGGCAATCAGCAATGATTCAAAATTTTCCATCTCTCAGTCAGTAATATGGCGTATGTTACTACTTTTAATGGTTCTCTATCTCCCATATTCTTACTGTAAGGTCAGATTTCTCCCTATACACTCTTAGATTATTTACAATATTAAAGTTCTTTCCTATACTTGACAATTAGTGCAACAGATGCAAAAATGGAGCAGCGTAGACTACAGCCTACCCTAACCTTTGTCTCTTTTCAATGTTTGTTTTCCACTTTTTAGGTTGCCTAATTCTGTTCCGGCCAACAGCCCTCGGATCACCATTGCGTGATCTTTCCGCCGCTGCAACCTCAGCCTAGAAGCTACGCTGAAATGTATGAATAATGGCGAGCCCGAACAGCGCCAGAAATACTTTTTATTCTAAACTGCTTCCCCATTTGGAGCTCCCACTTTTGTCACTGTCATTTCTGGCCAAGCTCTGCATGTATCACTAATTTGGACGAAATCGATGACGACGAATAGACGCCTGCGGCGTTTTTAGTTACTATCAAAATGGCCAGCTTATAAGGCTGCTTACCGATTGCGTTTTTCTTCCTAGTTTAATCACGTTTAATATCGACATCACAAGAAACTGACTGGTTTCTATTTAAAATAGATAAGCCAGCTGTTAGAGCAAAATTTTCAACTAAATAACGCCGAGTTCAGATTATCTACAGTGATGAGAAAACAATTGACAACATCTAGAAATAGTTGTGCGACATAAACGAAAGTTAGTAGCTATGTTTCTACATCTGAAAGATGATGTCTGTTCAAATTTTGCTCCTTGTGCATAGGAGTGATCATACAATCAGATTTGGTTTAAATACGCGCCGTAACGATTGTGAGCGTTAGTTACCTTTGATATTGGTCGTGGTGAGCTGATGTTAGTCAAGGATGCCTTTAAGACAACAAAGACGCCATTATCAGCACTTCACTAAGTTTGAATGCAGTCGTGGAGGTTACTTCTGTGATACTGCAGAAAGACTTGGCAGGATCGTAGGCAATGTACATAACTGCTGGCAGCGGTGATCACGGGAATGTACGGTCGTAAGAAGACTGCCGGGAGGGTTGGACATCGCCTTCAGCGTATGTCTCTGGGGCACCATACTGCATCTGCAGCAACAATTTGAGTAGCAGTTGGCACCACGATGACACAATGAACTGTTAAAAATCGTACCTAAAGGATATCTCGGAACCACACGCTCTGTAGCGTGCATACCACTGACCCTAAACCACCGCCATTTGTGACTTCAGTGTTGTCAAGCTGGAGGGCAAGGTAGAGATCTTTTGTGTTTTCTGATGAAAGCTGCTTCTGCCTCAGTGCCAGTGATTGCCGTACTCTGGTTAGAAGGAATCCAGTTGAGGACCTCCAACAAACCTATCTCCATACTAGACACACTAGATCTACACCTGGAATTATGGTCTATGATGCAATTTCGTCTGACAGCAGGAGCACACCGGTGGTTATCCCAAGCACCATGAGTGCAAATCTGTACCTCAGTCTGGCGATTCGACCTTTCGACCTGTTGTGCTGCCATCATGAACAGCATTCCATGGGTTGTTTTCTAACATGTTAACGCTCGTCCACATACCGATGTTGTAACCCAGCATGCTCTATAGAGGGTCAACATGTTTCCTTGGCCTGCTCGAACACCAGATCTCTTTCCAGTGGAGCACAAGTGGGACATCATCGGATGACAACTCCGACATCGTCTGCAAACAGCATTAACCGTCCCTGTATTGACAGAGCAAGTGCAACAGGCATGGAATTCCAGCACCTGTACAACACAACGCTTCCGTGTTTGGATGCTTGCATTCAACATTCTGATGTTATTAATGTACCATTATTTCATATTTGCAATGGCTTATTTCACGCTTACTTTAACCTGTGATCTAACGGTATTTATCACTTAAATATGTTACCTAGAAAAATGTATTCCTGAAGTTATTTTTTGGTGTATCGATTTTTTTCCATCAGTGTATTTTTTTATCTGACCACCCCAGCTACCTTGCAATACTAATCACGGTGCAGGTTTTCCTGACATTTGACGTCGGCATCATAGGACAAAACTTGAAGTACAACTGTGTGTTTGTGAATAGCATCAACCTGAGTCACAGAGTTGAATGGAGTCAAATTAACAAACACTTTAAATTTGAAAACAGAGCTCCGGCTGAAAAATGTTATTCACAAATAAGTCATAAGTAAGAGGTTTTCAACAGCAGTGCAACTAACAAACGACACTACCATACGACATGGGCAATAAAACACGTTCTACGCAACATGTGAATAAGAGATGTTTGTAGCTCTCATATACATGTAATGTTCCAAACAACGGTTTCGTCCCCATGTCACGAATTGTGTAATTAATGTTAATACAATCACAGATCTGATCAGTAGAGGAGATAACGAACCGAATGACCACAGTCATGGCTTGACTTAGTGTATTGTTAATGAGCTGTTAATTATGTTAAGCAAATTACTTTCACAAAAAAAATTATTTTCTCCTCGAGTCCGAACCGTCCGCCGTTTTGCTAAGGAAAACATCCACAGCACGAGAACATCGTGATGATTTTTAGAATGTTGAGAATCAATATATTACAATAGTCCAAAGATCGCTAGTTTGTGAAAAAGGAAGAAGGGAGCCGTGTTGTTCAAACTTGCTACCTATACGACATCGGGGAGGAACACCATCTTCTTGCCTCGTCCCTCGTCTCTGGACTGCGCCACTCAGGCCTATCCAACGTAAGTAACAAAAGACCCCTCACCGCTCGGCAGTAAAACTGCAGGAGATGTCGCCACCGCCAGCCCTAAGTCTGTGCAGGGGAGGCACATCCAGTAAGAAAGTAAAATCCAGGGAGACGCGCTGTCGAGCCTAGTCTGAAGCAGTGTCTGGTCGCGGTCGGTTGGTTTCGATCGATCGTGAAGATGGGCGAGTTAAATCTTCCACTATCTTAGTTGTAGCACGTATAAATTCATTATCTGCAAGTCAGACGTGCCCGGGAAACTAACGATAGGAATCTGTTGGTGTCTGAGGAAGAGGGAGACGATTATCAAGATGGCTGTAACAACACTGTGCCCGCATCCGTTTTCGCAAGCAGCCTACCACCAGGACGTCGATGGTTCTGTAGTAAGCACGCACACATGTCTCCACGTCCTCATTCTCGTCTCTATTACTATCATAGCTAATTAACTTTTTCTTGATTTTCTTCACGTTTTTTCTCTCTCGAGACATCTAGTTATTTTCCCTAAGGGCTGCAACGAACCCCCAGCGGGAGGTGTGTCTTGTTACGAGTTCATCTTACGGATTGATTTTATCTGAGAATGGTAGCCGGGAATTCTCGATTTATGGCTTTTCTCTTACGGTGAAAGCTACCTCGTATTTTCTCCAGTGTGGCAACGAAAAAACGACGTACATTTCTTTCGGGCAACACGGGCCTTAAACATATACAAGTTTAGCAAACAAATACTCTGTACAGTAATGTATAAGCGAATTAGACCTGCTAATAGCGATACAGTCTCCTTAGCTGCTTCGTCGACGTCACCGTTTCTTCCCGTTACAATGATCCAGTGTCAGTCGAATCCTTGCCAGTTTCTGTATAGAATTAGCAGCTCATAATTCAACAATAAAATAACATAGATCCACTGAACATAGTCTGCACTCACTGGTTGGCAGAAAGCACAGGACTCTACCTATGTAACGAGAGAAGCAGAAATAGCTCACAAAAGTACCGTCCACTGTCAAAGACATCGACGGCTGGTGTGGCCGAGCGGTTCTAGGCGCTTCAGTCTGGAACTGCGCGGCCACAGGTTCGAATCCTGCCTTGGGCATGGATGTGTGTGATGTCATTAGGTTAATTAGGTTTTAGTAGTTCTAAGTTCTAGGGGACTGATGATCTCAGATGTTAAGTCCCATTGTACTCAGAGCCATTTGTCAGAGACATCAACTGTTCCAAAACTTAGCCACATTCGGAGATCAAACGTAATGAAGTACCTCGACCAGAATGGCCGCCACCATATCAAACAACGTATATTCCGAAACATCGGTCAGGCATAATCCAACTTATTGTATTCCCATACGACACTCCGAGAGAAATAAATTAAGGCTAGTCGCCGTAATTTTTTAATTAAGATAAGAATTTGACTTAATACTATCCCAGCTTTTTAATGTCCATCTTTGTTAAATGTTACTGAGAATGAGTGAACAAACGATAACTGACAGTTTAAAATTTGATACGGTAGTGTAAAATTAACATGTGAATGGAACTGTCACTTCGGATTGCCAGTAAAAATCAGTTGTATTTTGTAAAAAGAGGATGTTTTCTTGGTAATAGTGAATGCACGCTGAAATGGGCGGAAGAAAACTCAGACTATTGACCGTACAGGTGTCGATGCTGGTTCCTGGTTCCTGGTAACGTATAGAAGGGCAGTTGGAGACGTGTAATTTAACCGGTGAAAAAGTTTTAATTTCGCAAAGGAAGAGGCAGTCGGACGATTGCATGTGGAAGAGAAAATTGCAGTTGTTAAACAGATGAAGCAGTTAGGAAGCCCAGTAACGAGTGGAACGCAAAAACTTACAGAAAACTATCACAACAGCACTATAGTGTTTCAACTTACAAGACGAAGTTTCGATAAGAAATACGACGTGATATTATCAACGAAGAAGAGGAATCTCAAGACTGCAATACTGCAAGGAACAAAATTCAAGACAGAAGTTTCGGCAAGATATTAGCGCAGACGCCAATTGTGGGGGGTGGGGGGGGGGGGAAGGGGGGGTGAAGATGTAAGTAGTAGCCTGTTTAGGTTTTTATGTTGGTAACGCCACGTAGTGCTATGTATGAAAATCGCTTAACTGCGCTGTGTGCAGTCTGTGGCTGGTTGGACTCATTGTTGGAATATTCGCTTGTGTAGTGTTGGGCAGTTGGATGTGAACAGCGCGTGGAGAGGTTACTATAAGCGGACGATCTGGACGTGTGTCCGTCAGAAAAAGGAAATTTGTAAGACTGAACTGATATATATATACACTCCTGGAAATTGAAATAAGAACACCGTGAATTCATTGTCCCAGGAAGGGGAAACTTTATTGACACATTCCTGGGGTCAGATACATCACATGATCACACTGACAGAACCACAGGCACATAGACACAGGCAACAGAGCATGCACAATGTCGGCACTAGTACAGTGTATATCCACCTTTCGCAGCAATGCAGGCTGCTATTCTCCCATGGAGACGATCGTAGAGATGCTGGATGTAGTCCTGTGGAACGGCTTGCCATGCCATTTCCACCTGGCGCCTCAGTTGGACCAGCATTCGTGCTGGACGTGCAGACCGCGTGAGACGACGCTTCATCCAGTCCCAAACATGCTCAATGGGCGACAGATCCGGAGATCTTGCTGGCCAGGGTAGTTGACTTACACCTTATAGAGCACGTTGGGTGGCACGGGATACATGCGGACGTGCATTGTCCTGTTGGAACAACAAGTTCCCTTGCCGGTCTAGGAATGGTAGAACGATGGGTTCGATGACGGTTTGGATGTACCGTGCACTATTCAGTGTCCCCTCGACGATCACCAGTGGTGTACGGCCAGTGTAGGAGATCGCTCCCCACACCATGATGCCGGGTTTTGGCCCTGTGTGCCTCGGTCGTATGCAGTCCTGATTGTGGCGCTCACCTGCACGGCGCCAAACACGCATACGACCATCATTGGCACCAAGGCAGAAGCGACTCTCATCGCTGAAGACGACACGTCTCCATTCGTCCCTCCATTCACGCCTGTCACGACACCACTGGAGGCGGGCTGCACGATGTTGGGGCGTGAGCGGAAGACGGCCTAACGGTGTGCGGGACCGTAGCCCAGCTTCATGGAGACGGCTGCGAATGGTCCTCGCCGATACCCCAGGAGCAACAGTGTCCCTAATTTGCTGGGAAGTGGCGGTGCGGTCCCCTACGGCACTGCGTAGGATCCTACGGTCTTGGCGTGCATCCGTGCGTCGCTGCGGTCCGGTCACAGGTCGACGGGCACGTGCGCCTTCCGCCGACCACTGGCGACAACATCGATGTACTGTGGAGACCTCACGCCCCACGTGTTGAGCAATTCGGCGGTACGTCCACCCGGCGTCCCGCATGCCCACTATACGCCCTCGCTCAAAGTCCGTCAACTGCACATACGGTTCATGTCCACGCTGTCGCGGCATGCTACCAGTGTTAAAGACTGCGATGGAGCTCCGTATGTCACGGCAAACTGGCTGACACTGACGGCGGCGGTGCACAAATGCTGCGCAGCTAGCGCCATTCGACGGCCAACACGGCGGTTCCTGGTGTGTCCGCTGTGCCGTGCGTGTGATCATTGCTTGTACAGCCCTCTCGCAGTGTCCGGAGCAAGTATGGTGGGTCTGACACACCGGTGTCAATGTGTTCTTTTTTCCATTTCCAGGAGTGTATATATATATAATGACTTTTGAACACTATTAAGGAGTGCCATCAGTAGTTAGAATCTTTTATTTAGCTGGCAGTATTGGCGCTCGCTGTATTGCAGTAGTTGGAGCAACGAAGATTTTTGTGAGGTAAGTGATTCATGAAAGATGTAGGTTATTGTTAGTCTGGGTCATTCTTTTGTAGGGATTATTGAATGTCAGACTGAGTTGCGCTAAAAATATTGCGTGTCAGTTTAGGCATGATCAGAACAAGTAAGGTAAAACATTTTCAGTGCGTTTAGTTTTGCTCAGCTGTATGAAAATCAAATAACGTAAGAGTTTTTCCAGCACTGTCACTCTTTAATTATCGAAGGTGACGTTTCAAAGACTAACAGTGCTCCGAGAAGAAAGGAGCTATAAGCAGTTATATCACGATAAGTGTGAATTAACTCAAACAGTAACTAAGTGGTTGCTAAGAGACTGCGTAGACAGGCGCCCGTACCTCCCAGGCTATACGGATTGCCCAAAATTCACAAGGATAATGTGCCACTGCGGCCTATTGTGAGTAATATCGGGGCACCAACGTATAATCTCGCGAAACATCTGGCAGCGCAATTGAACCCTTTAGTAGGAAAGTGTGAGCATCATATCCGTAACTCACAGGACTTTATTCGTCGGCTCAAGAACTTACGACTCGCACCATCAGATATACTCGTGAGTTTTGACGTAGTCTCACTTTTTACTCGAGTACCATTGCAGGAATCGTTGTTGCTCATTAGCGAGAAGCTGGATGGGGAACTTTTAGACTTATTCCAACATGTGCCCACCTCGACATACTTTTTATTTAATGGACAATACTTTGAACAGACTGACCGCGTCGCAATGGGTAGTCCCCTGTCACCCATTGTGGCTAATCTTTTTATGGAAGACTTCGAGGAGAGAGCACTCCAGACGTCGGATTTGAAACCTACGTGTTTTTGGCGATATGTGGACGACACCTTTGTTATCTGGCCTCACGGCATTGCGTCACTGAATGTTTTTCTTGAGCATCTTAACTCGCTTCATCCCAACATCAAGTTCACGATGGAGATGGAGAAAAACGGCGAACTTCCATTCCTGGACGTGTTGGTACGGAGAACCGTAAACCGACACACACGGACTTATACTTACAGGCCACCAGCTGTCACCATCCTTCGCAACGAAGTGGCGTACTGAGGACGTTGGTCTACAGAGCACGAGCCATATCAGACTCAGACAGCTTATCCAACGAGCTACTCCATCTGCGTACCGTTTTCCAACAAAATGGATATTCCGAACGGGAGATTCGCCGTGCCTTACAACCGAAGCGGGTTACCCAACGTGAGGAAGTGGAAGATGGCGAAGAACAAAGGGGAATGGTCATCTTGCCATACATCGGCGGTGTCTCTTCAAAAATAGGAAGATTATTGATGAAGCATAAAGTTAAATGTGTTTTTCGTCCGCCGGCAAAACTCAAAGCTCTCTTGGGCTCATCTATGGACAGCCTTGGCCTAAGAAAGCCCGGTGTTTACGAGATTCCTTGTAGCTGCGGCATGTCGTACATCGGACAAACTTGTCGCACTGTAGAAGAGAGATGCACTGAACACCGACGCTACACTCGTCTGGAGCAACCAGAAAAGTCTGCAGTGGCCGAGCATTGTCTCAGTACAGGCCATTCTATGAATTATCAACATACAAAAATCCTCGCATCGACGAGTTCGTACTGGGACAGTGTTATTAAGGAAGCAGTGGAAATACGTAGCTCGATGAATCTTGTAAACAGAGACACGGGCTTTCAGCTTAGTACAGCTTGGGATCCAGCACTGGCCATATTGAAGTCTCTTCGAGCAGAGAGGAATACTATTGGTCATGAGACTGACGACGATTCGCCAGCAACATAAATATTCTGTTGACAACGGGAGAATAATCAAGGCGCCTACGTGGACGCGCAGTTTTGCTTGCGGCTTCCGTCAGAGGTCGCTGGGGCGGCCGATGGCAGCGCAGAGTAACAGCGGCAGCCTCCGCGCTTGCGGCCTCCGACAGAGGTCGCTGGGGCGGCCGATGGCAGCGCAGAGCAGCGGCGGCAGCCTCCGCGCGTGCGCCGAAGTATTTGGTTCTTCATCCTGTTGGTGGCGGTACTGTCCTTCCAGCTACTAGCTGATATCGTCGCTATTGGCCATCGATTTTGGCGCCTCCACGCATGCGCACTTCCTGTCTAAAACTGGCATAAATAGGGGGCCCTGGTCCTGCCTTAGCAGTGTGTTTGTCGCACCTGAAGATGTCGGCCAGTTGCGCTGACGAAGTATTGTGGAGTTTGCACTATGACATCCGACGTCTCGCCCGAGAACCATATATACAGTAACTAAGCAGTTATCATCTCTATTATAACTGAGGAGATAGCAAGTATTACGTCACTGTTACGGGCTGTGTTATGAAAAGTGACTGTTCAGCAATACTTTGTATTTAGAATCTTTGGACTGTGGACGAACCGTGACTTAAACAGCTTCCATACTACTTAATCCCAGCACATCTAAATCTTGTACCATTTTTACAGAAATTGAAAGAGTTTTCACAGTGAGAGGTCTGTGATGGGGTGGTACATCAAGTGGCGGCAGGAATTTATTTTGTATCTTTCAAATTAATTTTTCTTATTGACAAGATGGCACCCGCCATCTTGTCCTCTTCCAGTGAATCGGTGAGCATCTGCCACATGACGACGCCAACAAATGTCGACTGGAACAACAGCGTCCTGGGTGAATCCACGAAAGATTGTTTTGAATCTCCGTACACATATAACTAGAGACAGACTTTCGTTAACTTAAATGAGACGAATGTAAAGAATGGTGAAAAAATAGACGGTAATGTAAAAGAATAATAGATGAGATACGTTACAATTCTCCACTCAGACTTAAATTTTCTCATTGTTAATAGTCATTATCACACTGCTGAAGTTGACTGTAAAGTACATATCTAAACAACAGCTCCAGAGGATAACAGCATACTTACAAAGTCTTTTGGTAAACACATTCATGTGCAATACTTGAGATTCACCTATACTTAACAAAAACCAAGTTTTTGCGATGGAAATGGAAATGTCGTGTGGCTAGTGCCTCCCGTCGGGTAGACCGTTCGCCTGGGGCAGGTCTTTCGATTTGACGCCACTTCGGCGACCTGCGCGTCGATGGGGATGAAATGATGATGATTAGGACAACACAACACCCAGTCCCTGAGCGGAGAAAATCTCCGACCCAACCGGGAATCGAACCCGGGCCCTTAGGATTGACAGTCTGTCACGCTGACCACTCAGCTACCGGGGCGGACTGTTTTTGCGATACAATCACATATCACACAACAGACGGCGTGTAACAGACATTTCACATAAAAGTATTTTCGTGTCACAAAAGTATCACTCTAAATGTGAAAATTCTGAGCAACAATATGTTATAGGATATATGTCCTCTAAGTATTCTCTCTTCTGGTAAAAAAATCTGTCGTTATCAGCTTAATATCTGTTGTGTCATGCATCACAGTACTAGAATATTAAACTCAGTTTTGGCTCATGACAGAGTGCTAAGAGCATGTTCTACTTCTGGGAAAGGACGCCTCCTCATCTACATCTGCATCTACATTTATACTCCGCAAGCCACCCAACGGTGTGTGGCGGAGGGCACTTTACGTGCCACTGTCATTACCTCCCTTTCCTTTTCCAGTCGCGTATGGTTCGCGGGAAGAACGACTGTCTGAAAGCCTCCGTGCGCGCTCTAATCCCTCTAATTTTACATTCGTGATCTCCTCGGGAGGTATAAGTAGGGGGAAGCAATATATTCGATACCTCATCCAGAAACGCACCCTCTCGAAACCTGGCGAGCAAGCTACACCGCGATGCAGAGCGCCTCTCTTGCAGAGTATGCCACTTGAGTTTGTTAATCATCTCTGTAACGCTATCACGGTTACCAAATAACCCTGTGACGAAACGCGCCACTCTTCTTTGGATCTTCTCTATCTCCTCTGTCAACCCGATCTAGTACGGATCCCACACTGATGAGCAATACTCAAGTATAGGTCGAACGAGTGTTTTGTAAGCCACTTCCTTTGTTGATGGACTACATTTTCTAAGCACTCTCCCAATGAATCTCAACCTGGTACCCGCCTAACCAACAATTAATTTTATATGATCATTCCACATCAAATCGTTCCGCACGCATACTCCCAGATATTTTACAGAAGTAACTGCTACCAGTGTTTGTTCCGCTATCATATAATCATACAATAAAGGATCCTTCTTTCTATGTATTCGCAATACATTACATTTGTCTATGTTAAGGGTCAGTTGCCACTCCCTGCACCAAGTGCCTATCCGCTGCAGATCTTCCTGCATTTCGCTACAATTTTCTAATGCTGCAACTTCTCTGTATACTACAGCGTCATCCGCGAAAAACCTCACATTCCAACTCTCTTAAGGAACTGAAATGCCTCGTCACCTACGAAATCTCTTAAGGTACCCAAATGCCAGGACAGAGGAATTCTAAATATCAGGTTAATACTGCATATCGTATTATATGTCCGGTAATATAGGTAATTTTATTATGAAGGCAGTCTCTCCCCATGTAGTCTCTGGCAGCTAGAGCCAGAGTGTGTTAATTGCGTTTTCGTGAGTGGGTGCTTGTCTGTATGTTGTCTACTTTTGATAAAAACACAGTCTTTTTGTTGTTGTCTTTATGTACTCGACATCTCCGCTATATGGTGAGTATCAACTATTCTTTTCATATATTATTACATTCCATCCTGGATTTCCCGTTGTTTGTGTTCTTTAATTAATTGTTGAAATCCCAGAAGTAATTTTTTCTTAATTGGTTTCAGCGATCTTTAAACACATATTCTTCAATAAATACCTTGATTACGATTGATGTTCAGCCCTTACTTGGGCCTAGCCCTCGCCCTCCTAGACGAACTCACACTGTGTACCGTATAGTTTATAATCAAGTTCTGAAATCAATTAATGTTACAGAGAATTTGTATTCTGCCTCCTATGTTTCTTCATTTTGATACAGCACCTGTACATATTTACATACGACATATTTATTTGTATGACTGCTTATGAGTTTCAAAGTTGTTTTCCCGAATATATGGAAATGAATTTTCGTTTCTAACAGAAAATTGGCAAAATGAATATCTCGGTAATGCCGGGTTTATTAGCCAGTATCAACTTGAAATTAAGACAAAGTTGTTTAATGAACAATTTAGGGTAAGGAGTATGTTAAAAATAAGAAAATATCTGAACGTGATTTTGAAAAATTTGCAGTTATTTTTTATGTTTAATACCAGCTTTATGTAGTGTCATTGCTCGTTCAACACATGTTATTTTCTATCTTGCTAATAGACGACATCGTATGCCTATTAGTACATCCTATAACTTAGTCATAACCAACTAGTCAAGTTTCTTTGTCAAATCTGTCCGTTGAACTACTTCGATCTGCTAGATGAAACACCAGTGACCTGAAAATGACATGTTTCATCTTTGGACTGCTCTCCATTGACTTCAGGTACGCTACTAGCTCGTCTTTTTGTTGTGCAGTCAACACATTTCCCATCAGATATGTCAACTCTGTATTTGGGATTATTCTTCGCTTTATGAAAGCATCTTTACAAAGTTGATTTGGGTACGTTAAATTCCTTAGATGATTTTAAGGCTCCTACTTAAGAAGATGAAACGGCTGAAACTGCCATTTCCATTCAATTAATATACATTGCTGTATATGAGCCATTCTTGTGTAAGTTCACACAGTTAGGTAAAGGGAGGATGAAAAATTGGAGTACATAGTTTCAAATATGGTTGCATAAAAAATGAAGGGGCACAACAGGACACTATCCCAATCTGTCCTGTTCCGTTCCGCTCCAAGAGCGTATTACAGGTTAACAACGTTTATCTAGCACGATAGCCGACGGTTTAAACTATTGTGTAACTAACGTATGGCGAATGGATGCGTTTTAAGATAACACGTCATTTATTGGTGTACAATTAAAAATCAGTTTTTTTATTATTATTTACTTCTGACTGGTTTGATGCAGCGCACCACAAGTTCCTCTCCTGTCCCGACCTATTCATCTCAGAGTAGCACTTGCAACACACGTCCTCAATTATTCACTGGATACATTCCAATCTCCGTCTTCCTCTACAGTTTTTGCCGTGTATAGCTCCCTGCACTGCCATGGAAGTTATTCCGCAATGTCTTAACAGATGTCCTATCATACTGTCCCTTCTTCTTGTCAGTGTTCTCCATGTATCTATTTCGTTGCCTATTACCTTATCAGTCCAGCTAATTAGCAACGTTCTTCTGTAGCATGAAATCTCAAAGGCTTCGGTTCTCTTCTGTTCTGGTTTCCCCACTGTCCATGTTAGACTACAACAGAATGCTATGCTCCAAACGTACACTTTCAGAAATTTTTTCCTCAGTTTAAGGCCTATGTTTACTACCAGTAGACTACTCTTTACTACCAGTAGACTACTCTTTACTACCAGTAGACTACTCTTGGCCAGGAAAGCCCTTTTTGCCAGTGCTAGTCCACTTTCCATGTCCTCCTTGCTTCGTCTGTCACGGGCTGTTTTGCTACTTAGGTAGCAAAAAATGGCTCTGAGCACTATGGGACTTAACTTCTAAGGTCATCACTCGCCTAGAACTTAGAACTACTTAAACCTAACTAGCCTAAGGACATCACACACATCCATGCTCGAGGCAGCTTTCGTACCTGCGATCGTAGAGGTCGCGCGGATCCAGTTTGTGGAGCCTAGAACCGCTCGGCCACCCCGGCCGGCTCCTAGGTAGCAGAATCCCTTAAATTCATTTACTTATATGATCATCATTCCTGATGAGAAGTTTCTCGCTGTTCTCATTTTTGCTACCTGTCATTACTTTCGTGTTTCTTTGATTTACTCCCAATTCGTATTGTTTTACTCATTAGCTGGTTCATTCCATACAGCAGATTCCGTAATGCTTCTTCACTTTCACTGATTATAACAATCTCATCCTTTCACCCTGAATTTCAATTTCACTTTTGAACCTTTCTTTTATTTCCGTCATTGGTTCTTCGATGCATATATTGAACAGTAGCGACGAAAGACTACAACCCCGATTACTTCGTTCGTGGTCTTGTACTCTTATTCTCTCCTCTTGGCTCTTTTACATACTGTATATTACCCGTGTTCCCCTATAGCTTACTCCTATATTTCTCAGAATTTCAAACATCTTGCATTATTTAACACTGTCGAACGCTTTCTCCATATTTTCAAATCATATGAACATGTCCAAAATTTTCTTTAAATTTGCGTTTAAATTGACTAAAACTGGAAGCGCGAAGAACACCCCTTCCACTCAGGGACATAGATGTCACCACAACGGGCTGCAGCATTTTCCAGTCTACAAAACGCCACAGTCTTAATGTTCCTCCGCTATCCCGTTCTACCCCAGATTCTCCTATATTCTACGCTTTAATGCACAGTTTCCGCGTTGACATGCAAGACAAGTTCTCAATCACTGGTATGTAGGAAACCACTGGATTTATAAAAATTACTGTCATTTATGTTAATTTCCTTTTCTTTCATTAATAATTTAACATGTCGGTGCACTGACCTTCACGTATTATTATCAAATTCCACTCTCGCATCGGACTGTGTGGTAAACTAGACGTATGACTTCTTTGATGGTTGAGACTTCATACGTCGTAGCTCCCAGATGATCAAAGACCACTCAAACTACTTTTGTTCGTCTTCGTATAGTTCGATCGGATCAACTCAACGTTTGCAGACTATATAACTTGACTGTTATTTGTCGCGCAGTCTATTTGCTGCGAGGCGGCATCAGAAACGGTGTCGCTCCAAATTGACAATTATCTCCAATTTCGCGATTCATTATTTTACACATTAAAATTACGTATGGAGATGAAGTAGGCAATACGAAAATGATATGCTAAATATCTGTATAAATTGATTAATGTATATAGATGTACGTAAAGCAGATGTACGTAAAGTGCAGCGGTTACATCGTGTGGGAACGTAACGTCCGCTCCGCACTGAAGCGGGTATTCCAACTGCGTGCAAGTCCGGAAGCCACAGGACTGTGAAGTCGGTCCAAGTATGAGCGCAGCGTTGCACATTTTGCTGGGTAAACAGAGAGGGGGCGCGGCGAGGCGTCCACCGCTAACTACTCTCTGCGAACTGCGTCGTAGCCTGTTCATCCGCAAACTGCTGGTTGTAGCGGAGGGTGGGGAAGGGGAGCTCGGTTGACATAGGCGTCCATTTGTCAACGGCTTCACCGGTCTAACGAGCATTCTAAACCATGAAAACGTTTGAGTTACGGCTTCGGCACGGCTCCGGGCTTAATGGCAGTGTAGTGGGGCATCTAGATGAAACACATTTAACAGTATTGATCAGCAACATTACAAGGAAGCACTGCGGTCATTAGGTGCCGTGTGATGGCGTGCATATGTGTAAATTATCATGGTTCGAAATTAATAATTCTGTTAACTCCTCAAGGAAAATATGACACGAAAAACTGATTCTGTAATTAAAATTACGGTTCCATGGGCAAAGGCTGCTACCATTATCAAATTATTTCACTTCTGTACCTGATAAATTAGACTTTAGTGTAATAACTATAACAAGTACCAATAGTCAGAGTATATAAATACTTCTTTATTAGAAATCTTGCTGTACATTAAACATGTGAAGACACATCGTATCAGCAAAGTACAGAGGCACGTCGCCAGAAGTCAGTATTCGGCATAAATCTCGACATTGTTTAAAATAACGTTAGTAAAATGTGTAACTCCAACAGGGGTGACTGTCAATCCAAGGAAAAAAATGTATTAATGAGAAGCGCCAAATTGTGTGCCAAAAGTTTTCGTTCGAAGATCATACTGTCCAGAATCGGTGTGTTAATCAGGAGAAATCACAGTGAGCCCTGAGTCCTCATCACATCGACGGACCAGGTTGAAGGCACCCGTCTGCTAAAACACCGTATCCTGCTGCGTGAAGAAGGCATCCGACAGGAATCGTTGACCCTTGAAGGCCTTTTCTAAAGCATCGAAGGCGTGAAAATAGCATGGGAAGAAATCGGGACTATAAGGCGAGTGCTCACATGTCTACCACTAGCCTTAGTGTAACTTCTGCGTTACGACATTTATGGTATGGGGACGTGCGTTATCGGAAGCACCATTATACATTGGTCGTTTTCGACAGGCATGCTGCCCCATACACGTTCTTGATTCTCCGATGGAAGTCTACCGGTGTCTGTCTTTGGGCTACTAAGAAAACAATAACAGTACATTGGACCCGTTTGGACGCATTCGGTAATACCGCAACAAGACAAGGCATGGGCTCGACTAATATTTGAAGTAGTGCTGGAGGGAATTGAGACCACGAATCCTGCAGGCCTGTCCAGAAATCCGCAAAAGTACGAGGGATTCGAGATCTTTTCTAACAGGCCTTCAAGACTTGCTCAGTATCGTTCATATCTGGGGAGTGTGGTGGCCAATGCAAGTATTTAAACTCAGAAGAGTGTTCCTGGAGCCACTTTGTAGCAATTCTGGCCTTTTGGGGTGTCGTATTGTCGGCCTGAAATTGCCCAAGTCCATTGGAATGTACAATGGACTTGAATGGACGCAGGTGATCAGATAGGATGCTTACATATGTGTCACTTGTCAGAGTCGTATCTAGGCCTATCAGGGGCCCCATGTCACTACAACAGCGCATGCCCCACGCCATTACAGAGCCTCCACCAGTTAAAACAGTCCCTTGCTGATATGCCTGTTCCATGAAATCATAAGGTGGTCTCCACACCCGTCCAAGTCCATCCGTTCAATACATTTTGAAACAAGACTCGTCCGACCAGCCAACATGTTGCCTGCCATCAACAGTCCAATGTCGGTGTTGACGGGCCCAGGCGAGGCGTGAAGCTTAGTGTCCGGCGGTCATCAAGGGTACATGAGTGGACCCGTGGCTCCGAAAGCCCACACCGATGATGTTTCGTTGAATGGTTCGCACGCTGATACTTGTTGATTGCCCAGCATTGAAATCTGTAGCAATTTGTGGAAGAGTTTGATTTCTGTCACTTTGAACGATTCTCTTCATTCCTCGTTGGTCTCGTTCTTGAAAATATTTCTCCTGCCACAGTGATGTCGGAGATCTGATATTTTACCACGTTCCTGATATGCACGGTATACTCTTGCAATGATCGTGCGAGAAAATCCTTAACTTCATCGCTACCTCGGTGATGCTGTGTCCCATCGCTCGTTCGCCGTCAATGACACCATTTTCAAACACACATAAATCTTGATATCCTGCCATTGTAGCATCAGTAACCGATCTAACAACTGCGCCAGACACTTGTTGACTTATATAGGCGTTGCCGACCGCATCGCCGGATTGTTTAGAGCTTGGATCCATTGCATGGAAATGTTCTAGATTAGCAATGGAAACGCCACGAAAGAACCAAAGAGTTTATATGTGGCTACCACTCACTCCACTGGTTCCAAACTACAAACCTTGTGCCGTTCCAAGCTCCCAATCACCACTGAACTTGGGCTACGTTGACGTGCTCGTTACTGCCAAGAGTTTTTGTGGCCAGCGTGCTTCTAAAGCCCCTCACCTGTAACGCGCATCGTCTTAAAACTGGCCCATGAGGAACTATCGCTACGCGACAAGGAGGCTGCAGACACCACAAGGCAAGTGATACGGTAGATAAATGTGAAGAATGCAAATGCATTTGTTTGACATCTGAAGTACACAAATGTGAATCTGAAAGATTTGTGAATATTACATCTCCAACAGAGATATATTGAGAACAGTCTCTCTAGAACTATGGAAACAATTCCTAGAGATAGCTAATACAGGTACATTCGGCTATGTAATGATTGCTGGGATATGTATGGCTACAACAAGATCTTAGTACTTGTCCAACAGTAGAACTGAAGTATGGGGAAAGAACAGAAAGAGAATTATTTCAAGGAGTCTATAATTTTTTTTTAAAGAGTTTAGAAACAAAAACGTTGAACATGTTGTTAATGGTGGCTAAGTAAATTTAGTTTCAGCAAATGCAGATGGTTTTGATAAAGAAAATAATACTGTTTTATAGACGATGGATGCTTTTGCTATAGTGGAAAAAATGTCTTAAAAAGAAACGATTAATAACAACAAACAAGAACCACTGGATGAATTAGATCAAAAGACATTCATGAGAAGGACAATGATATGAAATTCAGGATATAATATAGGAGAGATGCAGGAGTGCAATTAAAATCAGTGCATAAAACATAAAAAGACTTACAAAAGTAATACAGTTACTCAAAGCTACTGAACCATTGAATTCAAGACATAGTTTCTATGATGGTTGTACAGATACAATAAAATTAAGAACTAAAGCAGATGGTATTAACAAGGAAATAAAATATGTCAGTGTAAGTAGTTTTGACCCTTCGGTAAAATTTTATGATTGTCCTGTAGGACATCAAAAAATATATGTAAACCAAAATATTATAATAAACAATGACATGGAATAATAAAATGAAAATATCAGAAACTAGATGACTGTATCATCCAATTCTACTAGCACAGATAAAGCTTGATGAAACTGAAAAGCTGCTGTTTCTTTCATGTGAAAAATACGCAGAAGAAAATGTTAATAAATGTAACCAAACTGACAAAATTGGAATTTTGTTGGTACATGGATCACAAAGTAAATGAAGCAATAGCAAAGGGACATAAGGTTCTTGAAATCTCTGAAGTATGAAATTTAAAAAGTAAAAGTTACGTATTATTTAAAAATTACATAAAAGTCTGTATCAAAGTAAAGTTAGAAACCAGTCGAAATGGCTTTGAAATCAAAGAGAAATATATAGAAACAGTCAAAGAAAAATTGGATATTGAATTAGAGATTAGAGAGTGATAAGATAGAAGAAAATCCCAGATGTGCAGTGGCTAAGAGTTGTCTGAATTCACTATGGAAAAAATTTGGACAATGGCAGAAAATGAGTAAAACTGAGTATGTTACAGATCTACAAGAATTCGATCAGATACTTTTGGACAACTCATTAGATAATACAAATGTAAACTATGTTAATGTGAAAATGTCTGAGATAAAGTACATCTTCAAGGTTCATTGTATAGAGATAACGCAACTAATAATAGAATAGGCTAAACACGGTTGGCTGTGGCGTGTTTGTTGCTGTTACAAGTAGTTTAACTTGTCGCGAAATTGAGGTAGATACTTCCTGTGAGTTAGTATGGCCAGAGGTCGTCGGCAGCCAGAATGAAATAATAATTGGATCCTTTTACCGGCCGCCCAATCCAGATGATGTTGTTGTTGTGGTCTTCAGTCCTGAGACTGGTTTGATGCAGCTCTCCATGCTACTCTATCCTGTACAAGCCTCTTCATCTCCCAGTACCTACCGCAACCTACATCCTTCTGAACGTGCTTAGTGTATTCATCTCTTGGTCTCCCTCTACGATTTTTACCCTCCACGCTGCCCTCCAATACTAAATTGGTGATCTCTTGATGCCTCAGAACATGTCTTACCAACCGATCCCTTCTTCTAGTCAAGCTGTGCCACAGAGTTCTCTTCTCCCCAATCCCATTCAATACTTCCTCATTAGTTATATGATCTACCCATCTAATCTTCAGCATTCTTCTGTAGCACCACATTTCAAACGCTCCTATTCTCTTCTTGTCCAAACTATTTATCATCCATGTTTCACTTCCATACATGGCTACACTCCATACAAATACTTTCAGAAATTACTTCCTGACACTTAAATCTATACTCGATGTTAACAAATTTCTCTTCTTCAGAAACGCTTTCCTTGCCATTGCCAGTCTACATTTTATATCCTCTCTACTTCGACCATCATCAGTTATTTTGCTCCCTAAATAGCAAAACTCATTTACTACTTTAAGTGTCTCATTTCCTAATCTAATTCCCTCAGTATCACCCGACTTAATTCGACTTCATTCCTTATGCTCGTTTTGCTTTTGTTGATGTTCATCTTATATCCTCCTTTCAAGACACTATCCATTCCTTTCAACTGCTATTCCAAGTCCTTTGCTGTCTCTGACAGAATTACAATGTCATCGGTGAACCTCAAAGATTTTATTTCTCCTCCATGGATTTTAATACCTACTCCAAATTTTTCTTTTGTTTCCTTCATTGCTTGCTCAATATACAGATTGAATAACATTGGGGGTAGGCTACAGCCCAGTCTCACTCCCTTCGCAACCACTGCTTCCCTTTCATGCCCCTAGATTCTTATAACTGCCATCTGGTTTCTGTACAAATTGTAAATAGCCTTTCGCTCCCTGTATTTTACCCCTGCCACCCTCAGAATTTGAAGGAGTGTATTCTAGTCAACATTGTCAAAAGCTTTCTGTAAGTCTAAAAATGCTAGATACGTAGGTTTTCCCTTCCTTAATCTAGCTTCTAAGATGAGTCGTAGGGTCAGTATTGCCTCACGTGTTCCAACATTTCTACGGAATCCAAACTGATCTTCCCCGAGGTCGGCTTCTACTAGTTTTTCCATTCTTCTGTAAAGAATTCGCGTTAGTATTTTGTACCTGTGAGTTATTAAACTGATAGTTCGGTAATTTTCACATCTGTGAACACCTGCTTTCTTTGGAATTGGAATTATTATATTCTTCTTGAAGTATGAGGGTATTTCGCCTGTTTCATACATCTTGCTCACCAGATGGTAGAGTTTTGTCAGGACTGGTTCTCCAAGGCCGTCAGTAGTTCCAATGGAATGTTGTCTACTCCGGGGGCCTTGTTTCGACTCAGGTCTTTCAGTGCTCTGTCAAACTCTTCACGCAGTATAGTATCTCCCATTTCATCTTCACCTACATCCTCTTCCATTTCCATAATATTGTCCTCAAGTACATCGCCCTTGTATAGACCTTCTATATACTTCTTCCACCTGTCTGCTTTCCCTTCTTTGCTTAGAACTGGGTTTCCATCTGAGCTCTTGATGTTCATGCAAGTGGTTCTCTTATCTCCAAAGGTCTCTTTAATTTTCCTGTGGGCAGTATCTATCTTACCCCTAGTGAGATAAGCCTCTACATCCTTACATTTGTCCTCTATCCATCCCTGCTTAGCTATTTTGCACTTCCTGTCGATGTCATTTTTGAGACGTTTGTATTACTTTTTGCCTGCTTCATTTACTGCATTTATATATTTTCTCCTTTCATCAATTAAATTCAATATTTCTTCTGTTACCCAAGGATTTCTACTAGCCCTCGTCTTTTTACCTATCGTTCCTGTGCTGCCTTCACTACTTCATCTCTCAAATCTACCCATTCTTCTACTGTATTTCTTTCCCCGCTTCCTGTCAATTGTTCCCTTATGCTCTCCCTGAAACTCTGTACTACCTCCGATTTAGTCAGTTTACCCAGGCCCCATCTCCTTAAATTCCCACCTTTTTGCAGTTTCTTCTGTTTTAATCTACAGGTCATAACCAATAGACTGTGGTCAGAGTCCACATCTGTCCCTGGAAATGTCTTACAATTTAAAACCTGTTTCCTAAATCTCTGTCTTACCGTTAGATAATCTATCTGAAACCTGTCAGTATCTCCAGGCTTCTTCCATGTATACAGCCTTCTTTTATGATTCTTGAACCACGTGTTAGCTATGTTTAAGTTGCGCTCTGTGCAAAATTCTACCAGGCGGCTTCCTCTTTGATTTCTTAGCCCCAATCCATATTCACCTACTACGTTTCCCTCTCTCCCTTTTCCTACTACCGAATTCCAATCACCCATGACTATAAAATTTTCGTCACCCTTCACTATCTGAATAATTTCTTTTATTTCATCATGCATTTCTTCAATTTCTTCGTCATCTGCAGAGCTAGTTGGCGTATAAACTTGTACTACTGTAGTAGGCGTGGGCTTCGTATCTATCGTGGCCACAATAATGCGTTCACTATGCTGTTTGTAGTAGCTTACCCGCATTCCTATTTTCCTATTCATTATTAAATCCAATCCTGCATTACCCCTATTTGATTTTGTGTTTATAACCCCGTATTCACATGACAAGAAGTCTTGTTCCTCCTGCCATCGAACTTCACTAATTCCCACTATATCTAACTTTAACCTATCAGTTTCCTTTTTTAAATTCTCTAACCTACCTTCCCGATTAAGGGATCTGACATTCCACGTTCAAATCCGTAGAACGCCAGTTTTCTTTCTCCTGATAACGACGTCCTCTTGAGTTGTCCCCCGCCCGGAGATCAGAATGGGGGACTATTTTACCTCCGGAATATTTTACCCAAGAGGACGTCATCATCATTTAACCATGCAGTAAAGCTGCATGCCCTCGGGAAAAATTACGTCCGTAGTTTCCCCTTGCTTTCAGGCTTTCGCAGTACCAGGACAGCAAGGCCGTTTTGGTTAGTGTTACAAGGCCAAATCAGTCAATAATCCAGACTGTTGCCCTTGCAACTACTGAAAAGGCTGCTGCCCTCTTCAGGAACCACACGTTTGTCTGGCCGCTCAATAGATACCCCTCCGTTGTGGTTGCACCTACGGTTCAGCTATCTGTATCGCTGAGGCACGCAAGCCTCCCCACCAACGGCAAGGTCCATGGTTCAAGGGGGGGGGGGTCCATAGGATACAGCTTTCTTTGAAATTTTCAGCAATCCAGATGATACAGTTGCTGAAATGTTCAAAGAAAACTTGAGTTTGGTTTGAAACACCTACGCGACACATACGATTATAATTGGTGGTGACTTTCATTTACCCCTGATATGTTGACGAAAATACAGGTTTAATTCCGGAGGTACGCATAAAATATCATCCGAAATTGTGCTAAACGCATTCTCTGAAAATTATTTCGAGCAGTTAGTTCATGAGCGCACGCGAGTAGTAAACGGTTGTAAAACACACTTGACCTTTTAGCGGCATATAATCCTGAGTTAATAACGAGCAGCAAAACCGATTCAGGGATTAGTGAACACATTTATGGACTTAGAGAAAGATTTTGGCAGTGTTCACTCGAATGCTCTCTTTGAAATGCTAAGGGCAGCAGAAATAAAATACAAGGAGCGAAAGGTTGGTTGCAACTTGTACAGAAACCAGAAGGCAGTTACACGAGTCGAGGGGCATGGAAAGGACGCAGTGCTTGAGAAGGGAGTGAGACAGGGTTGTAGCCTTTCGCCGATGTTATTCAGTCTGCCAGAAATACGTATATGTAGGAGAAGGAATTAAAGTGGAAAGCAATATTGAGGAACGAATTAAAGTTCAGTGAGAAGAAATTAAAATATTGAGGTTTGCCAGTGACATTGTAATTGTCAGAGACAAGAAAGAACTTAGAAGAGCAGTTGAACGGAAAGAACAGTGTATTGAAAGGAGTATATGAGATGAGCAAAAACAGAAACAAAAGAAGGGTAACGGAATGTAGTCGAATTAAGTCAGACGAGGCTGAGGGAATTAGATTAGGAATCGAGGCACTTAAAGTAGTAGATGAGTTTTGTTATTTCGGTAGCAAAATAACTGATGATGACCGAAGTAGAGACGATATAAAATGTAGACTGACAGTGGAATGAAAAGCGTTTCTGAAGAAGAGAAATTTGTTAACATCGAATATAGATTTGCGTGTTGGGAAGTTTTTCTGAAAGTATTTGTGTGGAGTGTAGTCATGTATGGGAGTGAAACATGGGTGATAAACTGTTTAGACAAGAAGAGAACAAAAGATTCTGAAACGTGATAGAGGGGAAGAATGCTGAAGAATAGGTGGGTGGATCAGGTAACTAATGAGGATTAAAAATTGAAATTGGTGGTAAGTTCTTATGGGACCACACTGCTTAGGTCATCGGTCCATAGGCTTACGCACTACTTAATCTAACTTCAACTAACTTACGCTGTGGACTTTTTTTTCAGTAGCTGCTTATATTTTCTGACCCACCGTCTAATTTCTTACGGTGGGTCGTATGTTGCCACGTAGCCGCTGTGACTGGGTCTGGGGTCCGGAGTGACTGAAATTAACACCACACCGGCTCCCGTCCCCACTCACACCGTTACCCGTGTCCCGCCACGTGGAGGCGGCTCTATTTGTTTACATCCATTTGAGATCTTTTTTTGGTGGAGCATTAGAAAAACTTATAACTAATACAAAATCAAGTGAGATATTAGTAAACAAAACGAAATTAAATATTTAGAAAGAAGGAAGGAAGAGAATTGAATAGAGAAGGGATAGGTATAATATTGCCCGTCACCTGGTTGTGGGCGGCGGCCCGGGTCTTGGAATGATCCTCAAGACGCTGGCCGTCGCTCACCACGCCTTTATCATCTACCATCCTAAAAACTAAACTGTGGACTACACACACACACACACACCGATGCCCGAGGGAGGACTCGAACCTCCGACGCGGGTAGCCGCGGGTACCGTGCAAGGTGCCCCAGACCACGCGGTTACACCGCTTAGCTCTTATGAGGAGATACTGAATAGAGTTAGGGAGGAAATAAATTTGTTGTACAACCCGACCAGATGAAGGGATCGGTTGACAGGACACTTTCCCAAACATCAAAGGATAGCCAATTTAGTATTGGAGGGAAGTGGGCAGGGGGGGGGGGGGAGGGGGTTAAAAACTGTAGAAGGAGACTAAAAGATGAATACAGTAAGCAGATTCAGAAGGATGTAGGTTGCAGTAGTTATACGGAGATGAAGAGTCTTGCAAAGAATAGAGTAATATGGAGATCTGCGTAAAACCAGTCTTTGCGCTGAAGACCACAACAACAACAATGATTAGTTAGTAAAATATTAGGTCTGGTGCGCTGGCCTGAGCATAGTCCCTTCATCTGCTTTGACAGCAGGTAAT
The DNA here is from genome assembly GCF_021461385.2 of Schistocerca piceifrons. NCBI lineage: Eukaryota > Metazoa > Arthropoda > Insecta > Orthoptera > Acrididae > Schistocerca > Schistocerca piceifrons. Next base: position 46,067,000 of record NC_060139.1, on the reverse strand, counting down.
CAGATTACAAGACTGTTTACTTGGGGCAATTCCTCACCAAACGTGTGCTCGTAGTACCACCTGTTCCTCATTCCTCACTCTACTTCATTACGCCATGCGTCGTGTATCTACGATCAACATTGATATGAACCCACAAAAATTGTACAACGTATTCGACGTGTACAGAGGTATAATGTTAGAAAGCATGACATTCGTTAGCGTTCAGTTTTATCTACGCTACGCACTGATTCCCATTGCCGTTATCTGCAACAGGCAGCCGTAAGCAGTGACTGACGTTAGGTTTATAGCCCGAGGGGCGGTGAAGCGAACTCTAGCGGGAGTTAACGGTTCGGCGACCCGCCTGCCTTCAGCAGCATTAAATTCTGGCCCCGGCTGGGCGGGGGCGACGCCTGACCGTTTGTCTGGGGCGCAGTGGAGCGGCCGCTTCCCGGTCGCCGGACAATTTTAACGAAGGAGCCGGGCTGCAGTGTTCTTCTGGCCACCTCCCGTCAACAGCCGCGCCGCCTTGTTGCTTCCGCAAGGCTGCAACCACTTGCACGCCAGGATAAGGTGTTCACCATGTTTTCCTTTAGGCCTCTAACATTTTACCGTTTGCAGTTTCGTAATACCGCTGGCTGCGAAGTGATATTGCCCGTGGAAAATGATAAGCGATAAAGTTAAGAATAAGCGGAGTAGCTGTGTAGTTTATGTAGTGGAAATGGTAACTGGGGAGCGGTAGAACTGAGTTGAGAGACGTGAACACATTTCAAGATCAACTTTATTTCACACGTAGAGATAAGAATTCCCACTCCATAACGCTGTGAAACCAGTTCCAGTTAAACACGCCACTGTTCCGCAGTGTAAAAACCCATTTATTCCAAAATTCAGTAGTGAAGAAAAAATCCAAGGCTCAACATTCACTTACAAGATTACTCAAGGCGCATTTACAATACGCATAAATTAATACAAGCGTGGTCAAGCTCCAGCTTCATTTATTACACGAATGGCCCTTAAGATGCCCACCAATATTCTCAAGTAAACTGGAAACCAATACCAGATTTAACCCAATAGCACAAATGCTAGACGAATGCCAGCTTATGTTACTGTGTAAGTGGCACTTACGACGCGCACTAAAATTCTGAAGTAAAACTTCAGTTAACTAGAACCAGATGAAGATTTAATTCAAAAGCATATTTCTTGTCAGGTTCCAACTTAATTTGTGAAACCTTCCGCCACTTCAGCGCCAGCACAATCGGCTGTTGAGTTTGAGGAACGGACCCCTAGGTACAAAGAGACATTTTCTCAAACTTCGTTTGCAACAATTACATTCGCAAGTTATGTCAACCATTGATAGGTACTCATTACTTTAAAATAAATGTTTCTTTGGAAGTTAATTTAAAAATATACCAAGGAAAGAGGTGCTAGCAGTGTATTTAACACTAAATTCCTATAGAATCTTCATATGGAAATGATGCTCTAAGCCTCCCCTTTTCTAACTCCGACTTCTGCTGTTGCACATGGATTAAGATGAAACGCGAACTGACTGTAATCGACCCTGCAAGTGGAGTAGAAAAAAGTTTGGCACCTGCAATAATTTAATTTGATAGAAATTAATTTGATAAAGGAAAGTTTCATTAACGTAGTGAGAAATGAAAGTGTTGCTTTACCGACCCACAGAATGAAAGTTCTGTCCAAAATAACAATTTGATTTATTATGACTAAACTCAAAATAATAAACAAAACACTTGAAACATTTACAATACGTCAAATTGGATACTCAAATAAATGCTGTGAAGGTGAAGGTGTCCATTAACTAGATTGTGGCATTTATGACCAAATGGTATGTGGAGCCAATTCCGTGCAACTCAAATCTTAAGAGAAACACCCGGACAACCCAACACCAATTGCTGCTACAGTAGTGAGAACTCAGACAATGAAAACCCAAGACAGAACCACGTTAGAGAAGATGGTAACAGGCGCGCTCTGCTGGGCTCTGATTGTCACATAGCATAATTCCCTGATTTGCCGGTGCTGCGGACATACGTTACCAAGCTGTCTTCTTAACTTGAAGGACACGACCTGGCATACCGGAGGCGTTGGCTGGTTGCTTCAACGTCCCGTGGTGGTGATGATAATGTCATGAGTGTAGCCCGAAACAAATTCTCCTGGTCTGGTTGATCCAGACTAAAGACTTCCTACCAACAGGAATACGGCTCTGAGGGAGATGAAGAAGGCTCACTACACAATCACTGACGGTACAGTGAGTGGCTTTAACAATCAAAGTCACACAGTAACTCTGATACAGTCAGCTATAGCCAAAACTGCTCAAGACGGACAACATAGTCCGCTTGTACGCAGAACGCTCAATTGCCAACTGTACTCAGGAGGTACATTGAAGTCGAAACTTCAGCAACTTCGTCAAACAATTACAATTAAATAAAAGTATATTGGACAGCCAGCGGAAGGCAGGCTGTCCAGAGCAGCGAGAGCTCAGACTTGTAACCTACTCCGACCGAAAGGGGAGAGCCGACTCCCTCAAGAGCACCCGTACAAACCAAACACAGAACATTCCCGCCCCCCACGACAGTGGCTGTGGTTAAAACGTGCCAATCAGCAACTCGAAAACTGGCGGAAAATTCCACTCTATTACTGAAGCACTACTATTCCACCAATGGAGATACTTGGCGCCAGTTTCTGCGCCGATTTTGCTACGTCAAGGAGCTATCCCCTGAGAAAGCCAATCACAGTTATGATTTTGCAGAAAACGCTGGAATTTGCCCGTCAAGACTGCCTGGGAACACAAGTCATTTCCACGCCTCGTTGGTAGCCCATCAGAAAGTGTTTTCACTAAGTTTCTGCGAAGTAACGGAATCTCTAGCCCCAGCCTCTTCTTCAGGCCCCTGTGGGCGTGTCGCCCCCGCTCTTATGACAATGTCGGCGTCTGACAGCATTCAATCGACTGCCTCACACACGTCGGCTTAACCCTCTCCAGATCAGCAGAACCCGCCTGTCACCGGACCACCCGGGTGAGGAGACACACTGCGTGGGAAGTCCGCGTCTGAAGGAATAGCAACTTTTCACAACATGCAATTAGAGAGGAAAATCGAATTACTCAGAGTAAGATAGAAATATGAGAGGGGCTCATGCCACCTCCCAAAGTCAGCAATGAAAGCCAATCAAGAAAATTTTAAATTAGTCAGTTACTCAGAGCATGCACTATTAAGATAAAGGAAAGCTGCCAATGTGGGCAGCTAAACAAAGTCCTTCGATTACCTAATAAATTTAGTAAGGTGATATGAGAGTAAATTAACGAAAAAACTGAAATTAGTAAGTCACACAAGCAAGCTATGCAATGTATAATTTAATAAATCAAATCCACCAGAGCGACCTTGTAGGCCCAATACCAACTCAGTATTTAATGAATAATCGAAAAACTTAAATAGAAACCAAGTGCAGGGAAATAACAGCTTAGATGAACTCAATGGCTCGGACCAGTCGGGTAATCCAGTGACGATAAATGAAAGAAGACACTCCAGAGATAGTATACTCTTAGACAGTTAATTAACTGCTTAAAGCTTCCCTCAAAAATTTAATTAATACAACTGTTACACTATTCTGGCTTAGTAAGATACGGGCTACAAATACATTATGGAAGAAATATTCACTTACAATGACACCTCAATTAGTGATAGCTTCATTGGATCAGATATAATTATTTCATTGTTCCTCGGGTTACAGCTGATTCTATTTGGGCTCATACTATTTCACAGGCTTCGATCCAGTCACAAAGCACCGGAACGTGAAGGATACCCGGAAGTCCTTTCTAGAACAAACTAAAATCTCAGACGATAATCCGTTTGGCACTGGGGTAACACCAGGAGGTAGAGAAGCACAATAAAAATTTACAATAGAATTACATAAATAACAAATCATCACATAGCGAAGAATGAAAAGTACTCAACGTTCTGAGTGAGCTTTGAGATAAAAGCGGGAGCTCGTACTCGAGGCTATTTCGAAGGGTTGCTTAGAATGGTAAATTCTATAGCACATACGTGGTCAGAATACTGTTTAAACCGCTGCAGACGAGTAGGTTATGTAGTTAGCGAGTGAAAGATAAGTACATAACGAAATGGTAGTGTTCAAACAGTCGGGTGTCAGAAGATAGCTGCTAGCACACGAAAACAAATTTCAAGTGCACGTGAAGGTGAAGCATACAAATGCGTCTTGGAATAGTATTGTATCCACACAGCCCCAACATACGGATCGCTAAAAATAATATATTATCTTTAGTCGAAATCACTTGAGAATATATCATCGAATTTTAAAATAGTACTATTTACGACCGCCAAATTTTAACCTAAATATGACTGTCCCTTTAAATAATATACAGTGCTTCACTTACACCACTACATAATTTAACAAACTGTTCAATTATTATTGCAGCACAACTACATCTACATCTACATCTACATTGATACTCCGCAAGCCACCCAACGGTGTGTGGCGGAGGGCACTTTACGTGCCACTGTCATTACCTCCCTTTCCTGTTCCAGTCGCGTATGGTTCTCGGGAAGAACGACTGTCTGAAAGCCTCCGTGCGCGCTCTAATCTCTCTAATTTTACATTCGTGATCTCCTCGGGAGGTATAAGTAGGGGGAAGCAATATATTCGATACCTCATCCAGAAACACACCCTCTCGAAACCTGGACAGCAAGCTACACCGCGATGCAGAGCGCCTCTCTTGCAGAGTCTGCCACTTGAGTTTATTAAACATCTCCGTAACGCTATCACGGTTACCAAATAACCCGGTGACGAAACGCGCCGCTCTTCTTTGGATCTTTTCTATCTCCTCCGTCAACCCGACCTGGTACGGATCCCACACTGATGAGCAATATTCAAGTATAGGTCGAACGAGTGTTTTGTAAGCCACCTCCTTTGTTGATGGACTACATTTTCTAAGCACTCTCCCAATGAATCTCAACCTGGTACCCGCCTTACCAACAATTAATTTTATATGATCATTCCACTTCAAATCGTTCCGTACGCATACTCCCAGATATTTTACAGAAGTAACTGCTACCAGTGTTTGTTCCGCTATCATATAATCATACAATAAAGGATCCTTCTTTCTATGTATTCGCAATACATTACATTTGTCTATGTTAAGGGTCAGTTGCCACTCCCTGCACCAAGTGCCTATCCGCTGCAGATCTTCCTGTATTTCGCTACAATTTTCTAATGCAGCAACTTCTCTGTATACTACAGCATCATCCGCGAAAAGCCGCATGGAACTTCCGACACTATCTACTAAGTCATTTATATATATTGTGAAAAGCAGTGGTCCCATAACACTCCCCTGTGGCACGCCAGAGGTAGACGTCTCTCCATTGATAACAACATGCTGTGTTCTGTTTGCTAAAAACTCTTCAATCCAGCCACACAGCTGGTCTGATATTCCGTAGGCTCTTACTTTGTTTATCAGGCGACAGTGCGGAACTGTATCGAACGCCTTCCGGAAGTCAAGAAAAATAGCATCTACCTGGGAGCCTGTATCTAATATTTTCTGGGTCTCATGAACAAATAAGGCGAGTTGGGTCTCACACGATCGCTGTTTCCGGAATCCATGTTGATTCCTACATAGTAGATTCTGGGTTTCCAGAAATGACATGATACGCGAGCAAAAAACATGTTCTAAAATTCTACAAGAGATCGACGTAAGAGATATAGGTCTATAGTTTTGCGCATCTGCTCGACGACCCTTCTTGAAGACTGGGACTATCTGTGCTCTTTTCCAATCATTTGGAACCCTCCGTTCCTCTAGAGACTTGCGGTACACGGCTGTTAGAAGGGGGGCAAGTTCTTTCGCGTACTCTGTGTAGAATCGAATTGGTATCCCGTCAGGTCCAGTGGACTTTCCTCTATTGAGTGATTCCAGTTGCTTTTCTATTCCTTGGACACTTATTTCGATGTCAGCCATTTTTTCGTTTGTGCGAGGATTTAGAGAAGGAACTGCAGTGCGGTCTTCCTCTGTGAAACAGCTTTGGAAAAAGGTGTTTAGTATTTCAGCTTTACGCGTGTCATCCTCTGTTTCAATGCCATCATCATCCCGTAGTGTCTGGATATGCTGTTTCGAGCCACTTACTGATTTAACGTAAGACCAGAACTTCCTAGGATTTTCTGTCAAGTCGCTACATAGAATTTTACTTTCGAATTCAATGAACGCTTCACGCATAGCGCTCCTTACGCTAACTTTGACATCGTTTAGCTTCTGTTTGTCTGAGAGGTTTTGGCTGCGTTTAAACTTGGAGTGGAGCTCTCTTTGCTTTCGCAGTAGTTTCCTAACTTTGTTGTTGTACCACGGTGGGTTTTTCCCGTCCCTCACAGTTTTACTCGGCACGTACCTGTCTAAAACGCATTTTACGATTGCCTTGAACTTTTTCCATAAACACTCAACATTGTCAGTGTCGGAACAGAAATTTTCGTTTTGATCTGTTAGGTAGTCTGAAATCTGCCTTCTATTACTCTTGCTAAACAGATAAACCTTCCTCCCTTTTTTTATATTCCTATTAACTTCCATATTCAGGGATGCTACAACGGCCTTATGATCACTGATTCCCTGTTCTGTACATACAGAGTCGAAAAGTTCGGGTCTGTTTGTTATCAGTAGGTCCAAGATGTTATCTCCACGAGTCGGTTCTCTGTTTAATTGCTCGAGGTAATTTTCGGATAGTGCACTCAGTATAATGTCACTCGATGCTCTGTCCCTACCACCCGTCCTAAACATCTGAGTGTCCCAGTCTATATCTGGTAAATTGAAATCTCCACCTAAGACTATAACATGCTGAGAAAATTTATGTGAAATGTATTCCAAATTTTCTCTCAGTTGTTCTGCCACTAATGCTGCTGAGTCGGGAGGTCGGTAAAAGGAGCCAATTATTAACCTAGTTCGGTTGTTTAGTGTAACCTCCACCCATAATAATTCACAGGAACTATCCACTTCTACTTCACTACAGGATAAACTACTACTAACAGCGACGAACACTCCACCACCGGTTGCATGCAATCTATCTTTTCTAAACACCGTCTGTACCTTTGTAAAAATTTCGGCAGAATTTATCTCTGGCTTAAGCCAGCTTTCTGTACCTATAACGATTTCAGCTTCGGTGCTTTCTATCAGCGCTTGAAGTTCCGGTACTTTACCAACGCAGCTTCGACAGTTGACAATTACAATACCGATTGCTGCTTGGTCCCCGCATGTCCTGACTTTGCCCCGCACCCGTTGAGGCTGTTGCCCTTTCTGTACTTGCCCAAGGCCATCTAACCTAAAAAACCGCCCAGCCCACGCCACACAACCCCTGCTACCCGTGTAGCCGCTTGTTGCGTGTAGTGGACTCCTGACCTATCCAGCGGAACCCGAAACCCCACCACCCTATGGCGCAAGTCGAGGAATCTGCAGCCCACACGGTCGCAGAACCGTCTCAGCCTCTGATTCAGACCCTCCACTCGGCTCTGTACCAACTCTGAATAAGGAAAATAAATTAACAACATAATCGCTTAACCAATTGCACTAGCGGTGAGGGGTTAATACCAATATACCCACCATGCCAAATCCTTAAGAAAATCATCACAATTACTAAAGGTTTCTTACCATAAACGTGAATACAGAACAACAGAAGGATTATAATTTCAGTTAATCTCTTAAAATACGTCAGGTATCGGTAGATTCCACTGAACAAAACTATCGTTAAAGTGCATGCTACACGGACGGGAAACATTTAATCCAATCCACTCATCAAAATAATTCTTTTGTTACGAGCGCGGCCATAATTGTCGCAAAACTCGCATCACAAATTACTGTTTACACATTCACCATTCTCAAAATAGAGTCACAAGACCCGCTTAATCAAGGCGGTAGACAGAATCAGTTAAATTCAACCGACTTCTAATAACGTAACATCAGGCTTACTTCCGATAAAGAGAAGCCACCTGGAATCTTAGACTGATGGAGTTGCAGGTGAGTAGTGCACAGTACCAAGAGTTAAACTTCCAGTTTTGCTCCCCAAACAAACTTGATCACTGTGACTTTTTTCATCATCCAGCAATGTAGACTAGCCGTGTGCACTTAATTCCCGAAGCCGTTCCGTCCGCCAGTAGTAGTAATTGCACAGTCCGCCTAGGGACCATTCAAGTCATATCGACGACCCATTTCCGTCCTCTCCATCGTAGCTCTCACCCGGGACCAGTGCTCCAAAACTGACCCACTGTCGAACTGCCCACCGCGCTTTCGCGCCAGTAATACCAACCCAAAAACGCTCACCAACTCCGCCTCCAAAGATCATCGTGGCGAGTCGCGATCATGGATAGCGGCCAGACACAGATGGCCTGCGTCCCGGCCTCGGCCCGAGAAACTCATGTGACTCGATACAGCTCAGTCTGAATGACACTTAAGTTGGGTACCACAGTTCTGAAGTAAAAGTGCGGTTGACTAGAACCAATCCAAGATTTAATTCAAAGGTACAAACAGTTGACATGCCCCAACATCAGATATTATTTGAACAACAGCCCAGTCTCATACCTCTAGCAAATGGTTCACATGGCTCTAAGCACTATGGGACACAACATCTGAGGTCATCAGTCCCCTAGACTTAGAACTACTTAAACCCAATTAACACACACAGCCATGCCGAGGCAGGATTCGAAACTACGACCGTAGTAGCAACGCGGTTTCGGACTAAAACGCCTAGAACCGCTCGGCCACAGCGGCCGGCTACCGTTAGCAATCAGCACTTCACACCGCTAACGGTTTCAGATGCATTTAGAGAATAAACGACACATGTTTAAGTGTGCCTGGAGCGCGCGGTGACCAGGTATACAATACAAATACAATTCCCCCCACCCCCCACAATAAAACACAAATTTGGGCAGTTATAATCAAGGAATTCTCCTCCTTGTCCGTCATTTCGGAGCTCCTGTACCGTCTGGTAATGTCCTGTTGCAGCCGTGGCCAAAGTCCACGATCTCTGTGCGTCGTGCGGTGCGCGAGACTAATAAGTCAACGTACTGCTCCGTAGACGTCCTTCCAAACGTTTGTTTACTCACCTACATAATTTCTGTGCCTTACTGTACCTACACTACACAGCCAAATAAGGGTCGCCTGCCTTGCTTAGACTCGCGAGACAGGGTTTAAACAGCCAGTTCATCTACACCACTATTCAGTCCCCTTTGTCCATTTCCTTAGCTGAGTGATCAGCGCGTCTAGACTCGCGAGACAGGGTTTAAACAGCCAGTTCATCTACACCACTATTCAGTCCCCTTTGTCCATTTCCTTAGCTGAGTGATCAGCGCGTCTGACTGCCATGCAGCGGGCCGGGTTTGATTTTCGGCCGGGTCGGTGATTTTCTCCGTTCAGGGTCTGGGGGTTGTGTTTCCTTGATCATCGTGTAATCATTATCTACGCGCAAGTCCTCCCGTGTGTTGTCAGCTGGAAAGACTCTCACCTTGGCGGCCGAACCATTGTCATCAGTGCCCTGAAGCCACCTGCCTGCCTTCAGAGCCCTCGAAGCCGACCACTTAATTGGCCAACACACACCGCAATGATTACCTGCACCGTCACCAACCAGCTACTAGCATCTCCTCTGTAAACTACACTACTGGCCATTAAAATTGCTACACCAAGATGAAATGCAGATGATAAACGGGTATTCATTGGACAAATATATTATGCAAGAGCTGACATGTGATTACATTTTCACGCAATTTGGGTGCATAGATCCTGAAAAATCAGTACCCAGAACAACCACCTCTGGCCGTAATAACGGCATTGATACGCCTGGACATTGAGTCAGAGCTTGGATGGCGTGTACAGGTACAGCTGCCCATGCAGCTTCAACACGATACCACAGTTCATCAAGAGTAGTGACTGGCGTATTGTGACGAGCCAGTTGCTCGGCCACCATTAACCAGACGTTTCCACTTGGTGAGAGATCTGCAGAATATGCTGGCCAGGGCAGCAGTCGAACATTTTCTGTATCCAGAAAGGCCCGTACTGGACGTGCAACAAGGGGACGTGCACTATCCTGCGGAAATGTAGGATTTCGCAGGAATCGAATGAAGGGTAGAGCCACGGGTCGTAATACATCTGAAATGTAAAGTCCACTGTTCAAAGTGCCGTCAATGTGAACAAGAGGTGTCCGAGACGTGGCACCCAATACCATCAAGCCGGGTGATACGCCAATATGGCGATGACGAATACACACTTCCAATCTGCGTTCACCGCGATGTCGCCAAACACGGATGCGACCATCATGATGCTGTAAACAGAACCTGGATTCTTACGAAAAAATGAAGTTTTGCCGTTCGCGCACCCAGGTTCGTCGTTGAGTACACCAACGCAGGCGCTCCTGTCTGTGATGCAGCGTCAATGGTAACCGCGGCCATGGTCTCGGAGCTGATCGTCCATGCTGCTGCAATCGTCGTCGAACTGTTCGTGCAGATGGTTGTTGTCTTGAAAATGTCCCCATATGTTGACTCAGCGATCGAGACGTGGGTGCACGATCCGTTACAGCCATGCGGATGAAGATGTCTGTCATCTCGACTGCTAGTGATACGAGGCCGTTGGGATCCAGCCTGGCGTTCCGTATTGCCCTCCTGAACCCACCTATTCCATATTCTGCTAACAGTCATTGGATCTCGACCAACGCGAGCAGCAATGTCGCGATACGATAAACCGCAATCGCGATAGGCTACAATCCGACCTTTATCAAAGTCGTAAACGTGATGGTACGCATTTCTCCTCCTTACACGAGGCATCACAACAACGTTTCACCAGGCAACGCCGGTCAACTGCTGTTTGTGTATGAAAAAATGGTTCAAATGGCTCTGAGCACTATGGGACTCAACATCTTAGGTCATAAGTCCCCTAGAACTTAGAACTACTTAAACGTAACTAACCTAAGGACATCACACACACCCATGCGTTTGTGTATGAGAAATCGGTTGGAAACTTTCGTCATGTCAGCACGTTGTAGGTATCGCCACCGGTGCCAACCTTGTTTGAATGCTATGAAAAGCTTATCATTTGCATATCACAGCATCTTCTTCCTGTCGGTTAAATGTCTATTCAAAATATCCACTAGTGTGCTGCCGGTCTATAGTGTCCAACGGGCACGATATTTCGGCGATCATACATGTCGCCATTATCAGGTGAACTGACGGACTGAGCTCCTGTGAACGTGCCGGCACGGAGATCCGTACGCTATGGCTGCTCAGACGGAACTGGTTTCGGTCGTGGCAGCGGCCGATTTAAATACCCTACGCCCGCGGCGCGCTCCCTCCGCCGTCCGCGCCCCGCGCCACGGTAGCGCGGTGGAACAGATTGCGACGGCGTCTGAGATGACGTCGGTGTGATGGCTCTGTCCGCCGTGGTCGTCACAACTATACGTTTGCTCGATTTACTCTTGATCAACCCAATCGCTGGTTCCCAAGCCTTGCTAAGATTATAGCCACAGTCACGGTTTATGAGGTCGTCATTTGTGCGAATTTCGATGGCCTCTCTAACAACGCTGTCCCAGTATCTCGACGTCTGTACCAGAATCCTCGTGCGGTCATACTCCATGGCGTGATTTTCCGACAAACAATGTTCAGCGACCGCCGACTTGCTCGGATACATCAGTCAACTGTGCCTCTGGTGTTCACGGCATCGATCCTCTACGGTACGCATCGACTGACCAATATACGACTTGCCACATTGACATGGAATCTGGTACACGCCGGCCTTCCTCAAACCGAGGTCATCTTTGGCGCTCCCCACCAGTGCACGAGTTTTATTTGGAGGACAAAACACAGTTCCGACCCGGTGTTTCCTCAGAATGCGGGCGATTTTCCCCGAGAGTGCGCCTGTGTATGGCATAAATGCAGTGCCTACCTCCAGCTGCCACCACCCTTCACAGAGGAATGGGGTACTTAAAACTCGAGCCAGTTGCCCGGCCACCATTGACCAGACGTTTTCAGTTGGTGAGAGATGTGGAGAATGTGCTGGCCAGGCCAGCAGTCGAACATTTTCTGTATCCAGAAAGGCCCGTACAGGACCTGCAACATGCGGTCGTGCATTATCCTGCTGTAATGTAGGGTTTCGCAGGGATCGAATGAAGGGTAGAGCCACGGCTCGTAACACATCTGAAATGTAACGTCCACTATTCAAAGTGGCGTCAATGCGAACAAGAGGTGATCGAGACGTGTAACCAATGGCACCCCATATCATCACGCCGGGTGATACGCCAGTATGGCGATGACGAATACACGCTTCCAATGTGCGATGTCACCAAACACGGATGTGACCATCATGATGCTGTAAACAGAACCTGGATTCATCCGAAAGAATGACGTTTTGCCATTCGTGCCCCCAGGTTCGTCGTTGAGTACACCATCGCAGGCGCTCCTGTCTGTGATGCAGCGTCAAGGGAAACCGCAGCCATGGTCTCCGAGCTGATAGTCCATGCTGGTTCAAACGTCGTCGAATTGTTCGTGCAGATGGTTGTTGTCTTGCTAACGTCCCCATCTGTTGCCTCAGGGGTCGAGACGTGGCTGCACGATCCCTTACAGCCATGCGGATGAAGATGCCTGTCATCTCGACTGCTAGTGATACGAGGCCGTTGGGATGAAGCACGACGTTCCGTATTACCCTCCTGAACCCACCGATTCCATATTCTGCTAACAGTCATTGGATGTCGACCAACGCGAGCAGCAATGTCGCGGTACGATAAACCGCAATCGCGATAGGCTACGATCCGAACTTTATCAAAGTATGAAACGTGATGGTACGTATTTCTCTTGCATACACGAGGCATCACGACAACGTTTCACCAGGCAACGCCGGTCAACTGCTGTTTGTGGATGAGAAATCGGTTGGTAACTTTCCTCATGTCAGCACGTTGTAGGTGTCACCACCGGTGCCTACCTTGTGTGAATGCTCTGAAAAGCTAATCTTTCGCATAATCACTGCATCTTCTTCCTGTCGGTTAAATTTCGCATCTGTAGCACGTTATCTTCGTGGTGTAGCAATTTTAATGGCCAGTAGTGTACAAAGGATCATAAGCTGAAATTAAAAAAGAGATGGACTTACACTAGACTTTGTCAGTTAAAATTTCCACTGAAGAAACACACAGTTTATTCTTCTTCTAATAGCCTTCGGCAAGCCCGCTTCGTTCGTTGCACAACGCCTATAGATAGCCAGTTTCTCCGCACTCTGTTATGCGGCCTCTTGCTTAAAAGTCCGTGTACGCTCGCTATCCTAAACGTCTAACTCGAAACCCGCAGTAGATTAAGATGTTTACCACGTGCGCGAAACTCACTTCCGAACACTTTCAGAAACTACCTTACTGACCCCTACTGCAAACTTAGGCCTCCACATCACCTTCATCCCAGAGGGCTCTTGCTGGCCGAGGTGGCCGAGCGGTTCTAGGCGCTTTAGTCTGGAACCGCGCGACCGGTAGGTCGCAGGTTCGAATCCTGCCTCGGGCGTGGATGTGTGTGAAGTCCCTAGGTTAGTTACGTTTAAGTAATTCTAAGTTCTAGGGGACTGATGACCTCAGTCCCATAGTGCTCAGAGCCATTTGAACCAGAGGGCTCAAACTTGCCTCCTGTATCCTACCAGAACCACCGACAGACTCTTCGATTTCCGATTTCGCGAGCTGCCCACAGCTCCACCACATTAATTTCGCACCTCGACATTTCGGCCAATCAGCCTCCAGTACTGCAAGTGGCCATTTCATGCTAAGGCTCAGAGTTCACCTGTTAAGAGCTGCTGGCTGCCGATACTTTCAGAAGTTTGTTTCGCAAATGGTACCAGGAAACGCCAGCCATTCTGTGGAAAGAAACGCTCGCCTTTGTAGACCACCTATTCGGGACAGGCCACTACCCTTTAAACGGATTAGTGGAACCTGGACCATTACCTTTAGGCTGGAAAATGGCCACAGTACCACGGACACTGAAAAACCGGTGCTGTCACTCACAAAAGCGGTCAGCACTTGCCTACAGCCGCATCTTGTAAATGATCCACTACAAACCGCCCGATAATAAATCACCAATTTTGGCAGTTACTCTCAAGAAGCGAGAGGGGTGGTGGAGGGGTAAGGTGTACCTTACGTAGACAAGATGTGTTCAGCTTTCAAATACAACAGCAGCTGTTCGCAGCTCTCACTGCTCAAAACAACAGCAACCAGGTATATAGGCTTGAACCGTTCAATGGCTGCTTGCATGCACACAAGCCATAAGTTACATGTCTAACCAGCCACTGCCACACAGATTTCTGCCTGCTTGCCATTATCTGTGAAAGTTCTTTCATAGACACAGCCCACAAGCTAGTAGCACATCAGTACCACAAAACATATGAAGATGTCGATGACTATAAAACGGATGAGAAAACAGGAGATGTCAGTAACCCACAGACACCACCGTACCAATGGTCAAAATTGTTTGGGGCCAAAAATTTCGCATATACATTTGTCTCCAACGATTTCTCGCTTAAATCAGTACCGACCCGATGATAACAGTTCTCCGCTTTCGTCATCATAGCCAATGCTCTTCCTGGGAGCCGGCTGTGCTGTGAATACGACCTCTTGTTTACCAGGAGCTTCGTGGGTATGCGGATTAGACGGATGCTGAATCTGTCACACCAGATCATATAAAATCGTAGAATACCTGCACGAAACTAATAGACTACTTGAATAATCAACTTCCGTGGACATATGGAAACGTTATGTGAGAGGTCCTGAAGCGTCAGTGGCTTCGGCTATTGCTTATGTTTTGGAGGACCCAGGGAGTTTCAGCTGAATAATTTACCTTCATTATCGCTGACTAATAGAGTTAGATCTCAATGTTTTGAACATGGCTTTGATCAGCAACTATGATTAATTACAATATCACAAATTTCCAGCCAGTCGGTTCCAAATAATTTAAAATTCTTTAACTAGTTTTCAATGCCAACTAGGGCGCCTTCTTCAGACGAAACTGTTACCTTACTTAACAATATCACAGGAAAGTACATTAATAGCAGTTAGGCATTAGAACAAACTAAAAATTACTCATGACACATAAACGTCGGGGTTACAAAATCACTTTTGAATTAGTTCACATAATTAAAATAGAACAACAGTAAGAAAATGAATGGTTGTTAGGGTCACCATCAGCGTGACGCTGGACGATTACGGCTGAGATGGTGCCCAGTTAGATAAAGAACTCGAATTATGCTTTAAACAGTGACTGCAAAACTTTAGAAAAGCAGAAAAAAGGTATGAACTCGAATGGAGCATACAACAGATCAATTACTAAAGGAAGAATCAGTAAGAAATATCACCAGCCGGGTATCTCCAACGAGTTAACTCGACAATGAAACGAACATGAGTGGTTACCAGAAAAATCCTCTCTGTAGCAAGAATTAGACTGCAGAAAAACTGCTTACCAGTCCATAAAACGCTTAGATCAAGTTAGGAAGACTAAAAAATAGAAGCCAGAAACGAACTCCTCTTCCCTCAATACATCGCGTTTCACGAAGTCGGAAAAGTCGGAAATGTGAACGACAAATGCTGTCTGACAGTTACTGTCATTGTGGTGGTTGCCGACAAGTCGGGGTGCGCCGAACTGCGGCCGCTGTTAAACTGTTGCTGGTCTGAGCCGCTGTGGTGAGACTGCGAATCGTCAATCTAACCGTCTTCCTGACTGCTCGCCGCGGATGCGCGTAAGTTCAGAGTGAAACTTCGAATACTTTGCAGACGGCCGAAGTAATGAAAAACATGCACGAGCGCAGAGTCCAGAGTAGTCTCAAGCAAAAGTTCGAATAGGAAGATCCAGACGAATCCCAATACCAACGAATGCTTCTCTCTGAATTTTGGTGGCCTTCCTTCAGACCTCGGAAAAGCATCCCCCGCGCAATCTTTTCTAGCCAATTTCAGAAAGGGCCTAAATGCTCTTCCAATAAGGGATCTATAAGTCTATTCCCTGGCTCCCGCCATAAAGTTAAAATGCATCTGCCAGTGATATATGTCTATATGGAAACGAGAGATGAGGGTCGCCCTCTTCCGACGTCCTGATTTGTTTGTCAGAAATTCTGAAAATTTACGTTGGGCTTCACACAGCGTTCCCAGTGGAGGTTCATTTGGCTCTGAGCACTATGGGACTTAACTTCTGAGGTCATCAGTCCCCTAGAACTTAGAACTACTTAAACCTAATTAGCCTAAGGGCATCACACAGTCGGCCGGAGTGGCCGAGCGGTTCTAGGCGCTATAGTCTGGAACCGCGCGACCGCTAAGGTCGCAGGTTCGAATCCTGCCTGGGCATTAATGTGTATGATGTCCTTAGGTTAGTTAGGTTTAATTAGTTCTAAGTTCTAGGGGACTGATGACCTTAGAAGTTAAGTCCCATAGTGCTCAGAGCCATTTGAACCATTTTGACATCACACACATCCATGCCCGAGGCAGGAGTCTAATCTGCGACAGCAGCGGTCGCGCGGTTCCAGACTGTAACGCCTAGAACCATTCGGCCACTCCGGCAGGCCTCAGTGGAAGGGCAAGGTTTGGAAATTTTCAGGCACACCAGTGTCTATGTATTTTGCTTGAGGAAACGTGTCTGGAGACCACATGCCTCAGCATGATGGGAAGTCAACAGTTGAGGACTTCACCCGAAGTTTGCTAACAAAGCAGAATTCTCACTTCTTCTACCAGTGGTTTCCCATTCTATTGAGGACAACAGTCTTCCATTCCACCACTCATTGTCCGTTGAAGCCGAACCAAGAGGACAATCCCTGAAAAGATTCGTGTGACTGTGTTTGCAGCCAACTAGCGGGAGACCCTATCCTTTGAATGACTGGGAGCTTTTCCAGAACATGCGAAAGTTCCTCCTGTTTCCACCTAAGCGAAAAGGACTACCCCTGGTCAAGAGTAGATGCATTTAATGGAAAAAGCTACTACTAAAACGAAATATTAGATTCGGTATAGTGGGGTGGATTACCTCGATTGCTACACACTACGCCACAGCTATTCACGTAAACAACACGCAGTGCAAGTGGAAAGTCGACAAAGAAGACTGAATCGGAAAACAGTCTCGTGTGCAAATTCAATGTGCAAATAGCATAAAATGCGAAGAGAAAGACACCTGAAACAGGCTGCCACCCCACAACATGAACATCTTGCTGCTCGTCGAACTTCCTCTTACGATGTCGCTCTTTAACAGTGATGTTCACTGCTGTGCACCAAGAAATTCACGCAGTCGTAGCGAATCCACTATTCAGGTGCTGCAGAGCCTCCCGTCATTACGGTGGACCAGGCATTAGCTTCAGCTGCTCGCTCTCCCGACACCACGGTGGCCGTGGGATTGTCAGAGCGCTACGCACGTGGTGACAGCTAGGGTGGCCGGCACGAAACTAGAGCCCTCAAGGTCACGGCCGCTGCCTGCCCCCGCAGGGGCTGCGGGCTGTGATTCGCCCGCATCTCGGCTTTGCTGCCCCGTAGGTACTGTTAGCAGTGCAGTAGGTCAGAGCTGCTGAAAGCTCAGTTTATCCTGCTGTATCGAGTGTTCACATCTGATCTCAGTATCTTACTGTCTTTAGAAAGATGCTTTGATTTGTATTTGGTGGTGAACAACAATGCAGGAGCAACAGCCTGCGTAAAGGGCGGGAAGACATTCGTAAACAATCGAAAATTATCGTATCGAATGTACTAGAGTTTTTTACCGATCTGACCGACAGTGAAGAAGCGAGGAATAACTTAAATTTTGCTCAAATTCATAAACTTACTGCTAAAGCGTGAGGTGTTTCCAAGTCAACTGTAGGTCGTATTAGCAAATCCGTGTCATTGCCACAATCTCGGAACATAGAGCAGTGTTTCGATTCTCCAAGAAAGGGATACGAACGTAAACGGAAATCAACAGACTTTGACGATTTTAACAAAGAAATCGTGTGTAGAGCTGTCCTTGGATATTACGACAGAGGAGAGTATCCAATGGCTAAAAAAATGGAGGCTGACTTCCATGACAAAATTAATTACTCAGGCTCAGAGACCTCCGTTCTTCATCTTCTCCTCCCCCTTGATTTCTGATTCAAGAAGAGGAATGATGGACAGAAATTCTGAATGGAACACGGAGAGTAGCTCACAGTTGGTTCACCTCTTACTTTAGCAACAAGCAGCAAAAGGTCATTATTCACAATGTTGATAACCGCTGTGATGTGGGGTCTAAGTGGGGTACTGTCAAGTGGGGGTTGCCCCAGGGATGAGTGTTGGGGCCACTCCTGTTCGTTATTTATGTAAATGATATGCACTCTAGTATTACAGGTAACTCTAAAAGTTCCTGTTTACTGATGACACTAGCTTGGTAGTATAGCATGTTGTGTGCAACATTGGCTCGGATTCAAATAGTGCAGTACATGACCTCAAATCATGGTTTGTAGAAAATAGACTAATGCTAAATCACAGTAAGACTCAGTTTTTACAGTTTCTGACACACAATTCAACAAAACTTGACATTTCAATTTCACAGAACGGGCAAATGATTAGTGAAACTGAACAGTTCAAATTTCTAGATGTTCAGATAGATAGTAAGCTGTCATGGAAAGCCCATGTTCACGATCTTGTTCAAAGACTTAATACTGCCAATTTTGCCATTCGAATGGTATCTGAAGTGAGTGATCGTTCGACACGAAAATTAGTCTACTTTGCTTATTTTCATTCGCTATTGTCGTATGGTATTATATTTTGGGGTAACTCCTCCCATTCTAAAAGGATATTTTTGGTTCAGAAACGGGCGGTTCGGGCAATAAGTGGTGTTAGTTCACGAACCTCTTGTCGACCTCCGTTCACGAGTTTGAGTATTTTGACATTGGCCTCTCAATATGTATATTCCTTTTTGTAGTTTCTTGTTACAAACATTAGTTTATTCCCAAGTATAAACAACTTTCACTCGGTTAATACTCGGCAGAAATCAAACCTGCATTTGGATCGGACTTCCTTAACTCGTGTGCAAAAAGGTGTGCAGTTTACTGCTGCATCCATTTTCAATAAGCTGCCACTCGAATTCAAAAATCTTAGCAGCAATCCATGCGCTTTCAAATCGAAACTGAAGAGTTTCCTTATGGCCCACTCCTTCTATTCTGTCGAGGAGTTCCTTGAAAAATTAAGCTGATTTTTATTGTATTGCTGATAGCGTTTACTTAAACTTACGGACTGTCTTTTTTAAGATTCATAAACATTTTTTTTAAATTCTTATTATGTTTATATTGTAATTTCATGTACTGACACGTTCCGTGACCTTGGAGATTTGTTCCGCAATTTGGTCCTACTGAACTTGACGAGTAAATAAATAAATAAATATATATATATAAATAAACATTGCAGTAGCAAGAGCGATGTTTTTGAGTACAATGCACTTCAGCCGTGCTGAAGACACCAGGCCTGTAGTGTACTTGGATTACACTTGGGTTCCACAGAACCACACCAGTAAGTATATATGGCATGTCTCCAAAGGAAACGATGGTTTGAAAGTGCCTACTGGTAGGGGTGGCCGATTAATCATCGCTCACGCTGGTTCACTAACCAGGCTTCATAGCAGAAGCCAAACTTGTTTTTCGTGGTGGGAAAAGTTCTTGCCAATCCGATTACCATTCAGAAATGATTGGCGAAGTTTTTAAGAACTGGTTTATTCGATTGTTGTCTGCGCTGGAAGAAGGGTCAATTATCATGATGGATAACGCCAGCTACCATTCCATTCAGATAGAAAAGCTGCCACGTTCAAATTGGCGCCAGGTAGATATTATGGAGTGGTTAAAGAGAAAGAATGTTTCATTTTCAGTCGATGAATCTAAGGCTGAACTCCTGTCTAAGGAAGAAATCGTAGGTGCCAAAAAGACTTACGACTTAGATCAACTGCAAAACGAAATCGGACACCAAGTGGTACGTCTACCACCGTATCACTGCCACTATAATCCCATTGAATTAATATGGGCCCAAGTAAAGCGAGAAATAGCGAAAAGATGCACTACTTTCAAAGTTAATGATGCCGAGAAGCTAACACACGAAGCTGTTGAGAAAGTTACCCAGCAGGAATGGGAGAGGTGCGTAAAACACGCAGAAGCATTGCAAGAAACTGATTTCTTGAACAAAGGTTTAAGAGACACAATAGTGGAATCTGTGATGATACCCCATGGCTGAAACAAGCGACAGTCAAGCTGAAGACACGGTGCCAGAAGATCCTTCAGTTTAGATAAGTGCTCTCTACGTAAAAAGTTGACTTGATTTAAATGATTGTCTATTCATTTCAGTTATAGAGGACATACTGCGAATATTTTTCCCTTGCAGTAGACGTCTGATAAATTTATCACAAGTGCTGGCGATTAGTTTACTCGACAGTAACTGCCAATTAAAATAAGATTGCCAATTCTGCATTAATTAACAACAGTTTCTCCTAAAAACCTGTATCCAATGTCTTTACATTCAGATATAATCATACTGCATTCGAAATTTAACTCCTTTTTTCATAGAAGGATTTACTGGCTGTTTCGTAGTAAGGGTAATGCAGTTCATAAAATGACCAGACGTTGTGGTGCTTCTGTATTGACTGTATATATAAACAGTGTAGTAACATCAGAGCAGTCCCGGCACCTATTCTGATTCTCTGAGAAGAGACTTTTACAAAACGCTAAAACTTAGAATTACATTAATTTAGTATATCAGAGGATAGTATCCGATGGCTAGAGAAATACAGGGTAATGTCCATAATGAAACTGATTATTCTGGCCAGTCACTTGAATGCACTGTCTTCTCCGCCCACTTGGTTCTTAATTCAGAAACTGTAATGATGTGCGAAATTTTTTACACAAGACAGGGACATTGTAGTAGCAAGAACGATGTTTTTGTGTGCCAAGCACATACTGCGTGCTGAGAATAATAGGCTTACAGCGAATTTAGATAAAACTTGGGTTTCACAAAACCTCTCGAACAAATATTTTGCTTGACTTCAGTGAAAATATTGGCTTCAAAATAACTACAGTCGCTTTTGCGTAGCATATATCTGCGTTTTGAGTGATGGATGCAATGACGAAGGATATGTATTGACACCCAGTAAAACATTTTCGGCAAGTAGGGAATATTCTCGGTCATATTAAAGCGAGCCGTCGGAACAAAACTGTTGGCGACGGCTTACGACGACTCGCGCGCTACTGTGCACGGAATATCGCGAAAGTAATTTGCCTCTGTACGTGATACGATATAATAATAATGTCTGAAATTTTACCAAAAATAATTTCGTAGTTTTCTGAACAACTTTCTCACGGGAAGTTTCTTCGCAGTCCTAGAGAACGAAAATTCATCAGCGACTACATTTTTCGCTACGCAGTCGGCACAGTTTCATACCTCTTATGATATTTTATTTTGTATCTCAGAATACTTTTATGTTTCCGAAATGAAAGACACAGAATATGCATCTGTAAGCTTTGAGGATGTTCATTTTTTTCAGTCCAATTACATTAGTGATTCTGTTACTACCACAGGTTGAAGTAAAAAAATTATTTTTCTCCAAAATTTCTCGCAACGCTTTTTTCGTTTTTTTCCCCTAGCACCTTTCATTTGGAAAGTACTACATCGTCTTCTAGACTGAAAATAGAGTTTCCCAATGTTTTTTTAAAATTTTACGGACATTTGAAAATATCACTACAAAAAAACTGGCACTGCTGTAAGACGGCCAGATGACCTTGAAGCCCAATTTTCTAGCTGGCCACTATAGTGCTATAACAATTTACGCAGTTCGGTAGCACCTCTAAAGTAAAATCTGGTTCATATCGTTATATAGCAGATGGTAACTGGATTCGCCCAACTAAACTTGAATGAGTCTTTTAGAAAGACTCTCCATTCTCTGTCCATATGTAATGACCTTACTACGGACGACATCTACTGGAAATGTAGCAGCTGCAGGGACCTGATATTTACTACCTTTGTGACTCAGGATATGATGCTGTGTACAGCATTGGTCTACGTTTGCGTCTGTTCGTACTCTCTACAAACCAAGGCAGAAGGTAGTTGCCATTGTGCCATGTATTAGGCTCCTTCCCATTTCTTTCACGCATGGATCCCCGAACTATGAGTGCTTCAATGTATGTTTGCGGATTTCAATTAATTTTCTTGCGGGAGAGATGCTTGGGAGCTCTAACATGTTCTGGGATTTCTCGCTTAATAATGATTTCTGAAACTTCGCAAGTAGGTATGCGCTGGATAGTTGGCGTCTTCAAGCATTTGTCACTTCAAGGTTACTCAAATGTTCAAACGTGTGTGAAATCTTATGGGACTTAATTGTTAAGGTCATCAGTCCCTAAGCTTACACACTACTTAACCTAAATTATGCTGAGGACAAACTCACACACCTATGCCCAAGGGAGGTCTCGAACCTCCGCCGGGATCAGCCGCACAGTACATGACTGCAGCGCCCCAGACCGCTCGGCTAATCCCGCGCGGCTCTTCGTTACTTTCATAGTGGCTCAAATCCAAGTTCCTGTATTATTACGAAAATGCACTGACGAGAAAAAAAAGCCATCATGACCATCTGTTTATTAGCGTGTTGGTCCAAATTCAAAACGCAATGTAGTCGCGATTCTACGTGACATGGATTTCTTAAGACTTTGCCAGGTCACGCAAGTACCAAAAATCGTAGGCCGGTAGTATATGTCCTCGGAACTGTCAAGACGTGTCCCATCGGGTTCAGATCAAATGATTCTAGCGGCGAAGACATCAGCGTTAGTACACCGTCAATATTCTCAAAATGGAAATGAGCATACGGCATTGTGGGCCGGCAGTCCCCCATTTGGGGACGTTCGGCCGCCGAGGGCAAGTACTTATTGCATTCGACGCCACAGTGGGTGACTTGCGCATCGGAAATGAGGATGAAATGATGACGAGGACAACACAACACTCAGTCCCTGAGCGGAGAAAATCTTCTGCCCCAGTCGGGAATTGAACCCGGGACCCTTGGCGTGGCATTCTGCCGCGGTACCACGATCCTGGCCTTGTGACAAGGGCAGTTATTTTGCTGTAAGATTTCTCCGCGGTAGATCGAAATCAAGGATAAAGAGATGCAGCTGGTCCACAATAATGTTCACGCAATTCACTGTTGTCATTTTGTCTTCTATTGCGAACACAAGTCCCTTGGAAGCCCAGGTGAATGTCCCCAATAGCATAATACAGTCCCGACCGGCATGCGGACCAGCACATGTTTAGAGCAGTCACTCGACTGGATGACGGTGTATCTGGACGCCTCATCGACCTGCTGTAACGAAAAAGTGACTCATTCGACAAGACGACAATTTTACATTGATCCATGGCCCACTCTCCACTGTCCCGTCTTACTTCGTTCATAACTAACGATATCATTGAGTCAATATGGGAAGACCTAAGAATCACCCGCTGCAGAGCTCCAAGTTAAATTATGTGCCCTGAACGCCTGCTTCGTAGCACTTGTGCGTGCACCAGCATGGCGCTCTTTCCTCAGATCTGTCACAGGTCGCTGCCTGTCCAGCTTTACAGACCAGGCAAGCCTCGGACCTCCTGCCTCTGTGATGAGATGGTGACTTCCAAAACCTTCTCTTCTTCTCGTGGGTTCATCGTCCTGCAACCACTTTCCACAGATGCTCCCTACTATATCATGCGGACAGTCTATCAGCTTCTGCGTTTCTGAGGTGGTCGTTTCCAGGCGTCGGGTCATAAAAATCTGCCATTTGTCAAAACCGCCTATGTCAGCGACTTTCCCCATATGCGACCTGTTTCGTAGCTGTAATGACTCGCCATTCGCGTCTGCACCACTTGTGCCAACGACGCCACAAAGTGGCTTTCAGTATCACAGTGGTAAACTGTCATAATTTTTTGGTTAATCAGTGTAATTCGTTTTACAGACAATGGAAGGATGATAATTAAACCATCCAGAGATCCAGACGCATTATCCTTATGTGTGGCTACTCTAACTCGACAGGTACGTAACGTACAAGAAATATATTTTATGCATTATTCCCTAATAAAATATAGTTGCGACGAAACTAAAATAATATGTGGCGTAGCGGCTCTTTATAATGAATCATATATTTCGCAAAATACCGCTAAATGATAATGTTATGAAGTATAAAATATTAATGGTGTGATAGGAAATTTGATACGTCTTGTTCACGGCAATACTTATGATGAAAAAAACAAGGAAAAAATCGAAATAAATGAAGATTTAGACGATGAGTGAATGAAACCCTTAACATTATTTCTCTGCAGAAGAAGATAATAGGGTGAAGAATGCTCTTGTACTGTCGCACTACCTCGTGGTTTGTCTTTCATTACACGGCAACAAAGCGGGATGAAAGTTCGAAAACCAAAATAATGGAGGCTTTACCAACGCGGAGGAATACGCAATACAGAATATTTTGAACTCGTTTATAATTTTTATGTTAAGAAGTAATGAACGAAAATGACGGTCGTAAGGCGTAAAAAGGGCAAAATCCGTAAAATATCGTATGCTGATCTTTGCAGTCACTAAATACCATCATCGGTTCTAGGCGCTTCAGTCTGGAACTGCGCCACCGCTGCGGTCGCAGGTTCTCCTGCCTCGGGCATGGATGTGTGTGATGTCCTTAGGTTAGTTAGGTTTAAGTAGTTCTACGTTCTAGGGGACTGATGACCTCAGCTGTTAAGTCCCATAGTGCTCAGAGCCATTTGAACCATTTGAACTAAACACCATCATAAGCTAATTTACAAAGTTCAGAAATGAAAATTAGTGATCAAATAAAAATACATAAAGATAAATGATGAAAGTAAATTTGCAATAAAAACTGAAAATTAATTTTAAATATCCGTAAATTATGAGGTATAAAACAAACAAAATGGAACAGCCATGCCCAAAATTTTTCTCCGAATTATCAAAACAGTTGTTACAAATTTAAACACGGAAAAAATACTCAGTGATATTAAAATAATAGTTAAATGCACCATTCGGTATTTTAATTTGT
This sequence comes from Schistocerca piceifrons, assembly GCF_021461385.2. NCBI lineage: Eukaryota > Metazoa > Arthropoda > Insecta > Orthoptera > Acrididae > Schistocerca > Schistocerca piceifrons. The sequence continues at coordinate 46,042,009 of NC_060139.1, read as the reverse complement.
TTCAACGTTGTAGATAAGGGTACTTTTCTTAATAAAATACTTTACCTACAGCCGTTCACTTCCGTTCTACAGATCAAGATATTCCGAAGTTTTAGTTTTTAGAAATATCTCCAGCTTAAAATATATTTCAAATCCTCGAAACACAAATCTACTTTCAACATTGCTTGCGAGTCTTAAAAGACGGTTGTCCATGCACAGAGCTATAAGATAATGTTACGACGGGGTTTTTTTTAGTATCACACATTTTTATTTCGCTCTAGAATACAGAACACTATATCATAAAACTCCAGCATTTTTGGGTTTTTACCTTTTTTGGGCTATGGCCGCAATGGCTTCTGATGTGTTGCTTACTGCTGTTTGTATGCGTCTCCGATGCTGTCGTGTACCTTGATGACGTGTGCATCAGCTACACTACATTACGTTTAAACTGAAGTGGATGATACGTCAGCAGAAATCACTCGCAAATCCGACCGCATTTAGAGACTTCTGCAAGATCGGTATAGATATGATTGGAAGCTGTGTTAAACTGTCGGGCGGTTACAAGGTTCCTGTAAGAAGAAAGATCTTATTATCGTAGGGCAGAATGTTCTGATAGCCATCTACAGCTCTGATAAAGGAGTGAACGAGCTACAGTCCGTTAAAATGTGGAGGGGATTAGACAGATATTTGATTAATGATGAATGGTGTAGAAATGAACATTTTTGGGACAAGACGCTATATTATGCATAGTAATTGTTACCATGATATGTTCTGGGTAGTGCTAAAGGCGCCTGAGATAGGGAGTTATCTCGTTTCCCCGCAATGTGAGAAAACTCGTGCAACCGAAGTGCCAGTAAATGGCATTTTGGTAAGTATGTCTCGTCAGGTTATTTAATCAGCACTTCATAAACCCCTATTCATTCGTTCTCACAACTATCATTTGCTGACCGTGCATGGATCACATTCCACCCTCAGAAGAGACAAACAGGAAGTGTCATCTGTGACAGACGTTCTGAGGCCGACCAAGTGAACTATCGTATTTACTGTTAAAACTCACGAATGATTTTGGTTAAATTTTCGAAATTTGTGTACACACCGCGGCTTGTTTCGTACTTTCGGCATGTTTCTTCATTCGTATCACTGTCTGTAACGTGAATAAGAAATTTATTGCTTGAGTATTATTATTTCTTATTTTGATTAACATTTTTCCTGATATGTGCGGTCACTGCGTTTGGAGACTGATATTAGGACGTTACAGTTATCCTCTTACATTTCATTAGTATCTATTTAAAACACAATATTATACTTAAAGGACATTCATCAATATGCAAAAAAATTACGAAATTTAATAGCAGACGATTACGAATCTTTTCTGAAGACTGGTTTGATATAGTTCTTCAATAAACGTGCTTCAGGATAGGTCCTAACGACAGATAACTTTAGTAAAGCTGTACCATAAATTTCTTTTCATCCAGAGTCGATTCAGTACCACTTCGTTAATTATTTGATCTACGCATCTAATTTTCAGTATTCTTCTGTAACAGAACCCTTCAGAAGTTTCTATTCTCCTTTCGTCCATACTATTTTCAGTCCATATGGCACTCCAGGTAAATACTTTCTGAAAACTACCTGGTACCTATATTTGTATATAATACCGTACTTCTTTTTCTGAGAAACACTATTCTTGTTAATGCCTGACTGTATTTTGTATTTTCTGTACTCTGGCCATCGTCAGTTACTTAGCTGTCCAAATAACAAAACTCATCTACCACTTTTAGTGGCTTATTTCCTAATCTAATTCACGTAGTATCGCTTTATATAACAAGACTACATTCCATTACCCTCGTTTCACTTTTGTTGATGTTCATCTTATCTTCCTTTCAATACACTATCCATTCACTCATCCGATCTTCCAATTCGCTGACACAACTTTAATTTCAGCAGCAAACCTTAAAGTTATTATTTCTTCTCCCTAATTTTTTCAAATTTCTCGTTCGATTCCTTTAATGGTTCTTCAATACACTTACCAAATAACATGGTGAACAGGTTAAAACCCAGTGTTACTCCTCTTATCAATAACAACAGCTCTTCATGTCCTTTACTCTTATCGCTGCAATCTAGAGTCCGTATGATTTTTAGATAACTTCCGCTCCTAGTATTTTATTCGCACTACGCCCAGAATTTCAGAAACTGCATCCTAGTGAACACTGTCAAAAGCTTTACCTAATTATACAGATGATATAAATGTAGGCTTATCTTTATTCTGTCTCTCTTCTAAGATTAGTCCTAGCGTCCATGTTGCCTCAGATACGAGGGTTATTCTGAAAGTAAGGAAAGCTCGGTCGTGAAATGGAAAATACAGTGAAAATCTGATGAAGCTTAGCACAGATGCGTTGGGCACCGTGTCTAGTATGGCCGTCGATCGCATCATGTCGCTCTTTTCCGTTCTGAGCTCACAGTGAGAACGTAAAGATTGCTAGAAATTAGCTTCTCCCGGCAAGTATGAGGGCCTGGCGAAAGAATTCGCCTGAAGTTATGCAACCCACATAACATGACTGTCATGCAGTTCGTTCTACACGACAATTCTCGGCCGCACTCTGCAGGGGCAATGAAGGTGCTCCTGTATCGTTTTCGATGGAAGTGTTTGATCACCAATAATACAACTCGTAATTGGCTACCACTGAGGTTCATCTCTGCTCAAGTGAACCGCTGGCTATAAAGACAATATTTTGACACAGTCAGCGAGCTGGAGTCCAGAGTAGAAAATTGTCGAAAAGCACAGCCGGCTGTCTTCTATAACGAGGGAATGGAAGAGTTGATACAACGCTACGACAGATGTCTAAGTCTGAGTGGCGACTGTGTAGAGAAGTAGCTGGAAGGTGTATCTAACAGTTGCAAATAAAACAGCTTTGATTTTCTCTGTGGTTTCCATTTCGCGACCTATCGTTCCTTATTTTCCGAAAAGCTATTATTTGATGACTTCATACTAGTGACATTTGTCAGCAACTGCCTTCTTTGTAACTGAACTTATTAGGTTCTTGCTGATGTCTGAGGTTATTTCGCCTGTCTCATATATACTGCATTCTTATTGGAATGGTTTTTATATGGTTTGCCCTCCAAAGGATGTTGCTAGTTATGAGGGAATCTTATCTACTCCAGGTGTATTTTCCGACTGCTGCGTCACATTCTTTTCGCAGTACCATATCCTCATTTCATCTTTTGTACTTCTTTTTGCCATTACATTATAATGTTTTCCAGTTTTTTACCTTTGTATAGCCCGTCTGTACATTCTTCCTTCTTTTAACATTCCTTTCTCCTTTTTAAATCATATAGATTGAAGCGGCGAGTGAAAATTTGCACCAAAGTAGGGAATCGAGCCGGGTCTGCTTCTTACTAAGCAGGTGCGTTAGCCACCAAGCCTCCTTGGCACACCTGTTCACACCACTGCCTGGACTACCCTGACACGTGTCCCTCAACCATCCAAACTTTCACTGTCGCCCCAGTCTACTTAGACTATCCCCTTATATACAAACAGGATTACTGAGTCTCTCTATGTTCCGAAGTAGCATCTCAGCATCGAACGTAAATGGAGGATCCACCAAGAAACCCAGGTGCAGGTACTAATAGAAATGAAATGGCACAACTTCAGAGACTTTTCTGGTCTCACGTAGATATGACTTTATGTATATAGACTGCAGCGACGAGTGAAAATTTGTTCCGAGGCCAGGATCTCCTGCCTCACTCGCTGCTTCAGTCTATAAACATAAAAAATAATATCTCCATGAGACCAGTAAAGTCTCTGAAATTGTGTCATTCCATTCCTTTCTATAGTATACAATATCCTAACATCTTTACATTCATAATTTATTTATTCATTAAATGTTCCTGTATGATAATATGTTTTAGCCTTACTCAGGCATTTTTATATAGCTTTTCTTCTCTCTTCCAACCATTTCTACTTTCCCCTTTACGCTTCCTGCGAGTCCTTTTTTTTTTTTTTTTTTTTTTTGGAAATCTCTGTTTCGTTCAGAGTATTTAATGTGCTTTTCTGTTGTTTTTTTTTCTAGTCTTTGGCTAAATTCAGTATCTCACGTAGGTTCATTGCTACATTACACAAGGTCTTAAATTTGCTTTCACAACACACGCAAAGTTCATTGAGATAATATGTACATTATGAAAACAACTTCACCATCGTGCACAGGATTGATCATGGTGCCGTGAAGCTTCGAAACCAGTATGCTAATGAATTTCATAAAATTATAGCTGTCAGGTATATTTACCTTTTCCAGAACATGAATCTCACAGCAGCTGATGTACTAAAATCATGTGGTTCATCAACATAAATTTCTTAATTACACTGAGTATTATAGTGGCATTATGGTCTACAGACACCATAAATCTTCTGAATGATACGAACCTGAAAAATTAATCATGAAATATCTTAAGAACTAAATCTGAAATTCCAAATACAATGTTCGGCCACGAGTTGCACCACAAATGCAACTGACTGGTTTGTAATGACACTTTAGTTTTAGATAATGCTCCATCTTCCAAATAAAATGCAGACAATATACGAAATTTCCAAAAGACTACTATTTCAAAATACTGTGTCTTCTACATGAATGAAGAAAGTTATTGGGTAAAATTTAATTTACTCATAGGACTACAAAGATTTTATTCTCAATTAAGAATCAACTAATTTCACACAGGCATACACACAAATACAAACTTGGGTTGCTTTTGATGATTTTCACCTGAAGATGGCTGGCTGAACGATTTTCAGCCGAAACATTGTGGCAAGATGTCGATGTCATCAGGCTGCAAGCCAGGAACCACATGGAATAAACCTTGAATTACTTTTGAATTTTCTTTAGGACCGAAGTTTCGATTTACCATTAAAAAACATTCAATTTTAGCTCCATAGGGTGCATAAGATACATCCAGACAACACCTTGTCCCACACGTTAGCGAGCAGCTCTTGAGCTGCAATATTAAGTGTTGTTGCTATGCGGCGTCAGCTCATCCAAAGTTGCTGAAAGAATGGGAGGGGAGACATAAACGGAGTCTTTCAGAAACATACGCCCAGCACCCCACCCACGCAGCCGGAAACTAGTCGCATACCGCGAGATGAGGCGACCTTGGAGCTGGAAGGTGCAATGCAGGATCCGCGTGCGCTGCAGGAGGTGCAGTGCTGTACTGTCGACAGAAATCGCGCCGCAAACCGTTAAGTACAGCTGTTGAAAGAGTGAACGCTGAAAGCCGTTTGTTGCGGTGTTATCGCGATCCTAACTCGATGCGCACTGAGCGACGAACGAGCGAGCGAGTGAGAGAACGATCTTGCTGAACCAGGGAGACATCTACCGGCAACGACACGAAACCATTTCTGCCTGTAGCTCACAACTGGCGCGAACGTTAACTTTTGCTTTCTGAACGTAGTAAGTTAATAGTAACATCAAGTTTCATATTACAGTGAAGCAGAATGTACAGTTTTGTGAAATGGGATAAATGTTTCTGAAATAATAGTATTTGTCATACGTGTGAAGAGAATCACTGCTCCACTGTTGTAATAGCTACATATTTTGAGACTTGAAAAGCCGTTATTTACTAAAGCAGTCGCCATACGGACTGTGCATTGGTATGCTAAGCTTTGAGAGTACCGAGTTTCTGACGTCATAGCTTGGAGAAAGCACGTTTGGACGGCTTTCCGAACGTCCATGGTAGTATCTAGCATGTGAGATATTCTGAACGTGCGAGCTCTTGGTACAATCTGTTACAATTAAATGTCAGCTAGTAACGATTAAGGCTTTCGGAGGATAAGATGCGAAATACGCTCCTAAATTATGTATGGTCATTGCAGTGTGCGTTCCCGACCCCAACATTCAGCGCGAGTCATACATGAATAGTAAATCAGTAGTACAGCAGATAAAAGAATATGATGACAAACATCTGTCGTTAACAAAGAAACGTTTTGAACTCCATATGGATACTAATAGAAGCCTGAAAATGTCAAGAATGACAAGAGAGTGAAAGACTTTGCGATGCTGCAGTTCGAGAATGTTAATCCGTTTGTATAATTCAATCAGGAGGAGGGTGAGGTGCATACATCAAGCAATTACTGAATGTTTAAGTTGGGTCAGGGTGCTGATGAAGAGTAACATCAGGCTGCAGAAGAAGAAAATGTGTATATGAACTGCCACCAGGTGAAGGTGAAAGTGAAGATGGCTCTCGGAAGGAAAGTGTGTGGTGTCACCGCCAGACACCACACTTGCTAGGTGGTAGCCTTTAAATCGGCCGCGGTCCGTTAGTATACGTCGGACCCGCGTGTCGCCACTATCAGTGATTGCAGACCGAGCGCCGCCACACGGCAGGTCTAGAGAGACTTCCTAGCACTCGCCCCAGTTGTACAAGCGACTTTGCTAGCGATGGTTCACTGACAAATTACGCTCTCATTTGCCAAGACGATAGTTAGCATAGCCTTCAGCTACGTCATTTGCTACGACCTAGCAAGGCGCCATTACCAGTTACTATTGATGCTGTAAAACATGTACCGTCAAGAGCGATGTTCACCATTTATAGATTAAAGTTAAGTATTCCACAGCTACGTCCTTTTTTGCTAGTCTCATTTCCTTGACCTGTTCCAGACCTCACGCCAGCCTGCGTGAGCTAAAACGCGTGCCTTTCGGCTTCCTCTCATAGTGGGTTGGCTATCTTGCCAATCCACAACAAAGAGATTGTTAAATTTGTTTACGTTTGCTATGGTGAAAGACTGAGTATCAAACCTTACTCTACGAAGGCTGTAACTGATGGCTGTAATTAGCTGCTTCCTTATTTATAACATTTCATTGTAAGCTAGTCTTTTTGCACTGTTTCTGTGGAGTGAAAAAGGATGCAGTTGGGCTTCGTCTCATGTGACATACGGCTGGTTCATGTACAACTGGTCCCAAACACTATTTTTACTAACCTTCGCGTTTTCTAATAGGTTCTGATATTTTGATATTCATTTTTTAGAAAATATTCTATAATTATTGTAAATGTAAGTGCGTTCTTCCTGAGGTGTGACTTTGTTCGATTGGCTTCATCTACAACACGGCTTTCACCACTTGGGGTAAGGTATTTTGAACTCTCTTGCTTCACGTTTTGTATTTTACATTTGCAAACTTTCTGCTACTGAAAAGGAACAATGAGGAAGTAAGAATTCCGGCCGCTGTGGCCGAGCGGTTCTAGGCGCTTCAGTCCGATCTGCACTGCTGCTACTGCCGCAGGTTCGAATCCTGCCTCGGGCATGGATGTGTGTGATGTCCTTAGGTTGGTTAGGTTTAAGTAGTTCTAAGTCTAGGGAACTGATGACCTCTGATGTTAAGTCCCATAGTGCTTAGAGCCATTTGAAGTAAGAATGAAGTTAGGGTTTGAAACGTCCCCTTAGAAAAATTTATGAATGACTGTGCTGATAAACCTTTTACATTATTTGATTTTCAAACAGCTGAGCAGAACTGAACGTACTCAGACATTTCGCTCTTTACTTATTCTGATCGACACTAAACTGACACTCAACATTTTTAGCGCAAAGCAATCTGACTTTCAAAAATCCCTACAAAAGAATGGCCCTGACTAACAATAACCTATAACTTTCATGAATCACTTACCTCACAAAAATCTTCGTTACTCGAACTACTGCAATACAGCGAGTGCCAATACTGCCAGCTAAATAAAAGATTCTAACTACTGAAGGCACTAACTACTAATAGGCATAGTCAGCAAATGAAAGGTTTTGATAGAGAACAAACAATGTATTTACCTTAATAATGTTCCAAAGTCATCATATATATATATCAGTTCATGATATCCAATATTACAAATTTACTCTTTCTGATGGACACATATCCAGATCGTCTGCTCTCAAAATTTTGCCATTTCTCTCCCCACATCCACCACTGCTGGCGGCTCACCTCCAACTGCGCAACGCTACGCGCTGTTCATATGCAACGGCCCAACACTACAATAGCAAAATTTCCAACAATGCAACGCAGCCAAAGACTGCACACAGCACAGTCAGTGATTTTCATACAGAGCGCTACTTGGCGTTACCAACATAAAAACCTAAACAGCCTACTTACAGGTTTTACTAAAAAGTTGGAATGATGCAATAATTTTTGCATACTGTAGAACTGCATCGCAGTATTTGTAACGGGACTTTTATAAGACGATGTCCTTACTGACTGGATATTGTACTTTCGTTTCTGCCCTACACGCCCCTACCATCTTCATGGGGACTGAAATTTTTATTTATGCATACCACAGAGAGAGCAACATGAGTAGCATGTGGGGAAGGGAGGAAATGTGCATTATAACCTAACAATGCCAACACATTTTCCGTAATGTGCGAAATCAAATGGGTGGGTATGGAATACTTCATGTCCGTCCCGAAAATAAAAGAAAAATACAAAATTTGTTAACTGTTGTTCACTTATATTAACTACCTACTTTATAAAAATTTACTAGTGTGTTAGTAGCGACCTAAACACGAAAATATCTTTCAACACATTTTAAATATCATCAACACAGTTCCAAAGATGTGTGCTATAAAGGAGGGGGTCAATTTTTGTTCAAAAATCAAAATGAAAACTTCATGACTTGTTGTTGACGTTTACTCACAACATACTATTTGAAACGATACTGATGTTAAGTAACGACAATAAGTATTTTTTCCAAAAGACTGAAACATAAAGTAACTCACTAGATTACAATATTTTCAAAAGGTGGCCACAAGGTATCCCATCCTCCAATGGTATTATGAGTGTTAATAGAACTAATGCACCAATTTCATCAGCATCCTTTTCGTAAACCGTGTGATTTGCCACCCAGTTACATCCGACAGCTGCCGCTGGAAAGCGCTGCGATCGCATATACTGCATTGAGGCTCACGTACTGCATACACAAGTCTCATCATTTCTGAGCCTTCAGCAGCAGGGTGAAGTTGGCACGCCCAACACTGGCGTTCGAAAGCACGGTCCGCGTGCCAAAGGGCTTGATGGAGATCTGGGCCAGTCTGAGAGAAGTGGATCTTAAGGAGTGTTAAACGCACTGTTTTCGGCAGTCCGAAGTGCCAGCACTAGGCTCGGTCGCCGCGTAAACACCGGCTACTCGGAGGCGAAGCCACGTTGGCGGCGAACAAAGCGACGCTGTGCGGAGAACCGGACGGCTACCGGCTGCGGCCGCGTGAGCTGATCGCCCCCGCACGGCCGCGGGTCCCCAGAGGACAAGGGAACAGCGGCTGACCCGTCCTTGGCTGCCTCAGACACATAACTCACGGCCCGGCTGTAGATAGCATCGCGGCCAGGAGGTCGCACCGCCGCCTCCGCCGCCGCCGCCGCCGCCCGTCCCCCGGCGTGCAGGCCTGCCCTCGCACAGCCTCCGTTGCACCAGTCCCGCTGCAACCTTGCGCGCTGCGCCAGCTTGCTGCTACCTTCCGGGACCTGTTTTGTAAACAGCAGGGCAGGAGCGGCTTCTCCAAACAGCGACACGTCACAAGGCTTCCATCCAGTCCTCCTCACTGATCAGTCTGGCCTGGCAACGGAAGACAGCAAAACGAAAGCTGAAATTTTAAATCTAGCATTTGAGAAATCTTTCACGCAGGAGGATCGTACAAACATACCGCCCTTTGAGTCTCATACAGATTCCCGTAAGGAGGACATAGTGATAGACATCCCTGGGGTTGTGAAGCAGTTGAATGGGTTGAAAATAAATAAATCGCCAGGTCCTGATGGGATTCCAGTTCTGCTTTACAGAGAGTACTCTACTGCATTGGCTCCTTACTTAGCTTGCATTTATCGCGAATCTCTAGCCCAACGTAAAGTCCCGAGCGACTGGAAGATAGCGCAGGTGACGCCTGTATACAAACAGGGTAGAAGGACTGATCCTCAGAATTACAGACCAATATCCTAAACATCGGTTTGTTGCAGGATTCCCGAATATATTCTCAGTTCGAATAAAATGAATTTCCTTGAGACAGAGAAGTTGCTGTCCATGCATCAGCACGGCTTTAGAAAGCATCGCTCCTGCGAAACGCAACTCGCCCTTTTTTCACATGATATCTTGCGAACCATGGATGAAGGGTATCAGACGGATGCCATATTCCTCGACTTCCGGAAAGCGTTTGACTCGGTGCCCCACTGCAGACTCCTAACTAAGGTACGAGCATATGGGATTGGTTCCCAAATATGTGAGTGGCTCGAAGACTTCTTAAGTAACAGAACCCAGTACGTTGTCCTCGATGGTGAGTGTTCATCGGAGGTGAGGGTATCATCTGGAGTGCTCCAGGGAAGTGTGGTAGGTCCGCTGTTGTTTTCTATCTACATACATGATCTTTTGGATAGGGTGGATAGCAATGTGCGGCTGTTTGCTGATGATGCTGTGGTTTACGGGAAGGTGTCGTCGTTGAGTGACTGTAGGAAGATTAAAGATGACTTGGACAGGATTTGTGATTAGTGTAAAGAACAGCAGCTAACTCTAAATATAGATAAATGTAAATTAATGCAGATGAATAGGAAAAAGATTCCCGTAATGTTTGAATACTCGATTAGTAGTGTAGCGCTTGACACAGTCACGTCGATTAAATATTTGGGCGTAACATTGCAGAGCGATATGAAGTGGGACAAGCATGTAATGGCAGTTGTGGGGAAGGCGGATAGTCGTCTTCGGTTCATTGGTAGAATCTTGGAAGATGTGGTTCATCCGTAAAGGAGACCGCATATAAAACACTAATCCGACCTATTCTTGAGTACTGCTCGAGCGTTTGGGATCCCTATCAGGTCGGATTGAGGGAGGACATAGGAGCAATACAGAGGCGGGCTGCTAGATTTGTTATATTTGTTACTGGTAGGTGTGATCATCACGCAAGTGTTGCGGAAATGCTTCAGGAACTCGGGTGGGAGTCTTTAGAGGAAAGGAGGCGTTCTTTTCGTGAATAACTACTGAGGAAATTTAGAGAATCAGCATTTGAGGCTGACTGCGGTACAATTTTACTGCCAGCAACTTACATTTCGCGGAAAGACCGTAAAGATAAGATAAGAGAGATTAGGGCTCGTACAGAGGCATATAGGAAGTCATTTTTCCCTCGTTCTGTTTGGGAGTGGAACAGGGAGAGAAGATGCTACTTGTGGTACGAGGTACACTCCGCCACGCACCGTATGGTGGATTGCGGAGTATGTATGTAGATGTAGAAGTCGCGCATTTTATGATAATCCAACAGTAGTTGCCTGTTTACACAGTGAACCGCCGTAGGGTGTGTGACAGAAGTTATTTACTAGTATATTCCGTTCATAGTGGGGTGGTTATAAGGGGATTCCCGACAGTTGCTGTGGCTGCACTCAGCAACTTCGCGTGCCTACCTCAATCACGCGATTATGTGGACGTTTCTGTGGCAACGCCTCAGTGTTGTCGCAGCTATGTAGGATACAGGGGAATGTTCGATACGAGTCGTCGCCTTTGACCACTGACGTAGGAAATATGCAACAAACGATTTAAACAATATAGCGGCTATAGCCTGATGTTATTGCCGATCTTTTCAAACGGGCTAAGCTGAAGATCAGTCTGTCATCACTGATAGATTATAGGCCGTCTCACTTGCCTCCTTCCATTTATATGCTGTAGAGAAATGTTCGATATGAGTTGTCGACTTTGACCGCTGGCAAAGGAGACATACGACAGGCGCCATAAACAATATGGCGACCGTAACGTGATGTTATTAACGATCTTTTCAAACGGGCTAAGCTGAAGATAAGTCTGTCAACACTCGCTTGTCTCCTTCCATATTTTACATGCTAAATTTATCTACCCATTGTCACGACTGACGATGGACAGGACACTAGTTTCATCACGATAAAAGTCTCACGACGTTATTTAAAGTTGATGAATGTATTTTACAAAACTGCAATGATTTTCGGTAGAGGCTTGTAGTTCCCTTCTCAGAATCCGTGACAGACGCTCAGTTCACAGAGAGCTCTGAGAGTGACAGAGGGACCACACGGCGTTCTGCGGCTTTGTTCATTTTTATGCGTGTCAAGAAGTCACGTCCACCTGAGAGGCCTCACGGAACTCCCCAGTTAATCAAGGCTGAGACAGGGTAAGCAGTATTCGGCACGGTTCGGCTCTATAGAAGACGGAGGGTGGAAGTCTCTCGTACTGGCTACCACCTAACAATTTATGGTGAGGAATCACAAATCATGGAATGTCTGGGCCTATGCGGTGGGTCGAGAAGCCTGTCGGAGTTCCCACCACATTGGTTAGGCTTCCGTAAATTCAGAAACGTATAAGCAACGGTCTGATTCGCCCATCGCCTACTGGCATCAGACGGGAATTTCTGGAGCAAACTGGTAAGGAATATGTGCAGGGTCTGGAGCAGGCCACGTGAAAATAGACACTGTGGGTTTCGATGTCAATGGTGAAAGGTCACTGATTTTAGATGATGGATGAGACTACACGATGTCCAAGGCCTGACAAGCGACATTCTAGTTCTTCACTACGATCAAGCAAAGCTTCCTTACCGCTACAGCAGATTGGTGAAAGTTTGCATCAGCACCGGAGACAGTCGGCGTTGGTGATTGCAAAGGGGACCTACAGTTGCCACACTACCGTTAATCCCAGTTCCAGTGATAGTACCAATTTCATTCGTTATTCAGTCAGCCACTAGAGTAACTAAAAAAATTGATGAGTCCTACTCGTATTAGTTACTGAATGCGCAGTGCTCCCCACCCCCTCCCCCACGCCACAGTTGCTTGATACCTTTATTGCAATTGCTTTTTCTAGTGGTCATGTCACTGAGTCTTACGCTTTGCCATTGCTTTTAATGTAAACAAACATCAACTTAATTTTATTTGTATTTCATTTTAAGCCACTTGAAGTTTTCTTCATTTAATCATTATTATTATTGTCGAATGAGTAGAAATAGTCATTTAGTAGGGTTCTATAGCAATTGTCCATCTCAGGATTCCACGTCCATGGTAACTTTTGAGATAGCGATTTCGATGCTCGCTTAAAATTTAACATCGGGTTTTAATGCGTGTGTGATGGAGTCTAGGCAGTTCCATCATTCCGGTGTGATTTCACAACCACCCACGTCAGTGTTATGCACCAAAACCAGGTCTTTGTAGTATTAGATTTGTTAGCTTCGCCAACTCACTGTGAGTCACCATCTAACCCAACCTAGACCACAGCCAAGGCTACATCACAACCATGTTTTTGTTTTTGTTCCCACTTTCTTTGGCTTAGCCAATTAACAACAAAACGAAGAATATGTGCACCAAAAGGTGACGTGACGGCAGCCATTAACATCACCTCACTGGGCAAACCTGACGACTCGTATTGGATATTCCTGTTGATGTGCTGTAGATGCAATACTGTTTCTTCTGCAATTAAGCAGGGAAATTCTTTCGTAGATACGACTACAGCTTCCTTACAGCTCCATTTGGAGAAAGTAAGTTATGAGTGTATTATTTTCTTTATTCTGAAATGACAGGTTAATTGCAGTTGTAGAGTCGTATTCAGATCATCTTGACGCATGAAAAATTATTTATCGGTGGTGACACCACTCAGTTAGCCGTAGACCTATTATTATTATTATTATTGAATAATACGTTTAGTTTAAAATATTCTTAGAACTTCTTACAGATAAATTCATAACTATGTACTGTTTCAACAATGGATTACTTACAATTTCTTTCTTTAATTTTCCTATCGTTTGTTCTTTCTAGTAAGGGGCTCACTTTTCCCGCATTTGGCAGATTTTATTTTATTATTTAACTGTGTGTCCTGGTGCCCTGCCTGACGCCACCGCTTCAAGCAGCCAAGCTGTGTGTGACATATATCTGTGGATCGTGGAAATTTTGTTCTGTGTGATAAATTAGATTGACTGAAACTTCCTGGCAGATTAAAACTGTGTGTCGGCCCGAGACTCGAACTCGGGACGTATGCCTTTCGCGGGCAAGTGCTCTACCAACTGAGCTACCCAAGCACGAGTCACGCCCCGTCCTCACAGTTTCACATCTGCCAGTACCTCGTCTCCTACCTTCCGAACTTTACAGAAGCTCTCCTGCGAACCTTGCAGAACTAGCACTCCTGAAAGAAAGGATACTGCGGAGATATTGCTTAGCCATAGCCTGAGGGATGTTTCCAGAATGAGATTGTCACTCCCCTGCAGAGTGAAAATCTGATTCTCAAATGTAGTTTGACTGTTTGTATGTTGTACTCATATATTATGAGGCAGTATTTTGGAACCAGCCCAGAATTTGTCGAAACGAGTGTGGCGAACCTCATAAAAACCACACTCAGGCTGGCCAGTGTACTGACCCATGACCATTAACATGCTTTGCGGATTCGACCCAGAGCTCCATGCTTCACAGTCTACTAGTCATGGGGGAAAGGGGATACTGTGCGTTGTTGCCAAATTTATTCAATATGCTGGACTCCCTCCTCACCCCTCCTTGCCACCTAGTGTAGATGTGGCAATGTTGCACTAATGATGTCACACTTTGAATATAAAAATAACTAATTAATTAAACTGATGAACTAATCATCCCTATCCCCCTCCACTACCCCCTCCCTCCACCATCTGGAAAAATGGTGTGATTTTCAAATTTTCGTGGTAAATTCAAATTCTCATTAGATTGCACTGCAGAGGACATAATAATAACAATAATAATACTAATTAATAATAATATATTTATCATTTATAAAAATTCAGTTTGTATATCACATGTGTGGAAAAATGTAGGGCTGCTGTATTTCATCTTCACGATGCTATCATAGTCTACCAATGAGGTCACTAACCAGGATGGCCTACGCAGAATGCTGGTACAGACTAATGCCCTCCTTCTATTGAATGGAAATACAAATATTGTCAGAAAATTCAAAAATAAGCGTGAATATTCAAATTTTATCCTCTGTCGGTGATGCATAAGATCTGCAAAGGGACTGTTGCCTTTGATGGAGCACTCCAGCCGGTCTAGTCATTGAGTGCTGGATGTGGAGACGATATTTTCGCTATTAAACTAATACCAGCGAGTTGCTACAGCCTGTCTAGCCAACAGTCTTGTGTGGAAATGATGGGTGATAGTAATAGGACAGAAAACTATCACTGACGTGCTGGGGACTAGCCTCCTGCCACTATACAAAAGAATAGCTGCTGGGAGGGACAATAGGATGCATAATAATTTTATGACAGCGACACACTGTCTCAGTGCTGCTAAGAATACATGATTCCTGTGTGCAGGAGTCATCTAAAAAGAGCACTGGAAAATGAAACACACTTACATCTATTCACGAGTTGCAAGTCGCATCCTAGCCATAAGTAACATGGGAAATACATAGTACAATATTTTTATGTGTTTAGTGCTCATTATCTTACAAGACCAGTTACATCCACTCGAGTTCAGCGGCATCTACTAAGTTTACTGTGTACCTGCAGAGCCGACAGGGCAGAGCTTTCCTTTGTACCAGTCCAGACGTGACAGACTAAGCCACAACTTCAAGTTGGTAGAGCCCTCGTGAACACACCTGCCACTGACCGCAGACCCACAACGCTAATTCCTAGCACACTGCAAGATAAATGAGGGGCTTCGATATGGAGATCCTCAGTTAAGAAAATCCATTTTACGCAATCCAAGATGGAGACGCTGTAGTCCACAAACATTGAATTTCTTATGTGATATATAGATTCCCCCTTTTTATGTACGTTATTTTCGAAGACAGGAGAAATAGGAGCATTCACATGTTTTCACATCGCTAAAGTATCGTCCCTAGTGTGAAAGATCTGTACAACAATATGGCATAGATTATATTTCCTCTAGGTATTCTCTCATCTGATTAAAGATCCGTCTTTATCAGTTTAATATATGTTACATCATGAATTACTGGACTAGAATATTAAACTCATTTAGGCTCATGGTGGAGTGCTAAGAGCATGCTCCTTCTCTGTCACAGGATACCTCCTCACTTTAGAACTCTCTTAAGGGAGTCAAATGCCTCATCACCTTCAACGTCTCTTAAGGCACTCAAACAGCAGCGCAGAGGAATTATAAATATCAGTTTCATACTATGTATCGCATTATAGAAGTGGTAATATAGGTGATTACATCACAGTTGCCATCTCTCCCTGTGCAGATGGGAGATTGAACTTTCGTTAAAAGATTCCACTTCAGCGGAAAAAAACGCCTGACTACCACTCCAGCTCGTGAGTGATATTCTTGGTACTCTCGTGTCACTTCCACTTGTCCGGCAGCAAGTCGTTGATATAAGATCAATTCAGTAATTAATTAAATTTATCATGATAGTCCTTTTGCAAGACGAGTAATTTTTTTCTAGTCAGATTACACACTCCAGATAACTCTATTGGGAATCCTTGGAGGGAAGGCTATGTTCCTTTAAAGAACACTATTCAGAAAATTTAGAGAACAGACATTTCAAGCTGAGTGCAGAAGTATTCTATTGCAGCCAACTTACATTTCGCTTAATGGCCACAATCATAAGCTACGAGAAATCAGCTCTCATACATTGGCATATATAACGCTTTTCTTTTTTTGTTGCTCCATTTGCTAGTGGAATACGAAAGAAAATGGCTACAAATGGTACAGGGTACTATCTACCAGACACCATACGATGACTCGCGAAGTATGCATATAGATGTAGGTGCAAATTTAGTCTACCTGTTGATATGTCAATCAGTCCATTTATAGGCACACAAAACTCAAGGAAGAGTGTTGTCTCTTACTTATCAAGAAAATAAAAGACAGAACTTCAGCTACTGATTATCTCTCAGTAAAGGCCTTCGTACTAGCTCAAATTTTCTGTCATTGCAGGCACTCCATGAGATAGATCTGAGAAGCTGCTATAGCAGAGGCCCAAAACGTAGAAGAAGCGGTATAGAGCTCACCTCTCAACTCCTCTTCTATTATAGTGTTGCTTACCCACCATATTCTCTCGAATTTTCCAGACGTGATTTTACGACGTATATAGCTTTCTTAATGGCCAAGGAAGTCTTACTGCAGCACATTTGCTGAACTAGAACTGCTCTAAGAAAATACGATACATCTGCAAAGATCGATATCGAATGATTGTCTATAAATACTCGTACAAGTTCCAGTCTCCTTTACTGTTCTTCAATGGTCACTACACTAGGTATTCAATGACATAATGATATTAGAGTCTTCGTTGACAGCGTTGTGTTTTATAAGAAATACGTCAACAGTCTCTGAACTGGGATATAGCTCCATAATACAATTCTATCAGTGTCACAGAACTTTCAACATGCACACTATCCACCGAATTCTTTACACTGGTGCAACAGTCTCGCACCCACAATTCAGAGCTATTGCAAGAGGAGTAAAACATTTGGAGTTTAATCATCCAGGTGGCAAGCTGACAGGAATTGCAGTCACTCGTCTCCCACTCTGTCACTACTTAGCGGAAGGGTACACCCCTTTAAAAATCCGTGTAACGTGAATTTGAGACATATTCTTGTGCTTTAGCTCACTGACCTGTCAGGCGTCAGGGTTTGGGTTGCTTCCCTTAGGATTCCAGCACATGGATCTGACTCAGAATATACATTCCTCTTCAGCCCGCTCTATATGCTTGCTGCCAAATATTTTACCGAGATTAACACTACTATTGCTTGCTGCCAAATATTTTACCGAGATTAACACTACTAATAACAGTGTTGATGATTTCTAGTCGTATTAATGTGCAATGGATTTAGTTACATTGACGTCAAGTACCACCCCCAATAAGTCTATCCACATGCTTCCATACAGCTCTATCACCTGCAAAAATTGTACACAATAAAACAGATATGCAACAGGTCACTGTGCATCGGATAGTGGATGATACGTCACACCATATATTACTGATTATCTTTCCGTCCCAATTTCACATGCTGATTGGGTAAAATAATGATTGTATACTTCCTTACATACCATGGAAAATGGCACAATGTCTCTAAAGTGTATAGACTTCCCCCTGTGAAAGTGCTATGAAAACTTCCCTGCTCACATTCAGAGACCATGGATTCATGAAGCTGTCTCCGTAACCGAACACAATTTTAAATGAGACTCGTCCGACCAGACAACATGTTTCCAGTCATCAACAGTCCAGTGTCGGTGTTCACAGGCCCAGGCTAGCCGTAAAGCTTTGTATCGTGCAGTCGTCAGGGGTACATGAGTGGGCCTTCGGTTCCGAAAGTCCATATCGATGATGTTTCATTCAATGGTTCGCACACTGACACTTTGAAACGTCCCCTTTGAACAATTAATGGCACACAATATTTTTTAGCGCAACGCAAACTGACTTTCAATAATCCCTACAAAAGAATGGCCCTGACTAACATTAACCTATACCTTTCACAAATCACTTACCTCACAAAAATCTTCGTTACTCGAACTACTGCAATACAGCGAGCGCCACTACTGCCAGCTAAATAAAAGATTCAAACTTCGGAAGGCACTAACTACTGATAGGCATAGTTAGCAAATGAAAGATTTTAATAGAGAACAAACAATGTATTTACCTTAATAGTCATAATATATATAGCAGTTCATGACAAATTACAAAACTCCGCCATCTCTCTCCCCACATCCACCACTGCTGGCGGCTCACCTCCAACTGCGCAACGCTACGCGCTGTTCACATCCAGCTGCCGCTGCCCAACACTACAATGGCAGACAACAATGCAAACTAGCCACAGACTACACACAGCACAGCCAGTGATTTTCATACAGATCGCTACGTAACGTTGCCAATAAGAAAACAAACAGCCTATTAACAACTTGTTGATGGCCCAGCATTGAAATCTGCAGCAATTTGCGGTAGGGTTGCACTTTTGTCATGTTGAATGATTCTCTTTAGTCTTTGTTGGACCCATTCTTGTAGGATAATTTTCTGGCCACAACAGTGTCGGGGATTTTATGCTATACTGGATTTTTGGTATTCAAGATATACACGTGAAATGGTCATACTGGCAAATCCCCATTTCATCCCTAACTTGGAGATACTGTGTTCCATTGCTTGTGCGCCACTTGTAACACCACATTCAAACTTCTGATAACCTGCCATTGTAGCAACAGTAACCGATCTAACAATTACGCCAGATATTTATTGTTTTATATAGGCGCTGCTGACGTATTCTACCTGTTTAAATATTGTAACACCCCACCCGTCACTTATCTGGTTTTGGCGTGTGTTCACCCCAGCTAATTGACTAACAGATCAACACAGAGTGCAAAACTGCCTCAATATCGGATAACACAAAGAAAGTAATAAGCCCCTGTGACTCCTGATTAAACTGCGGTGGCAGTGTTGACAATAATTGATTCAGAATTGATCACTGTTAATTAAAAAGGGGTGAACATTGATGTTATATTCAGCTATTGAACACCAGATGCAAATGTTGAACATAAAATTAATTAAGAAAATGACTTGGGATTTCAACAACTTGATTGAAAACAGATGCAGTCGATTAGCACAAATTTATTTTAACTCCCAACCTTCCATCATCACATTACATGACCCTCCTGTCAGGCAGTGCTAATAAATTGCGTATACGTGGAGTAAAGCGCGATAAATCAAAATTAATTCCTATCGACTGACCCAGGCGTAATGCGAAGTGTGAGAAGAATTCTACAATACATGGCCCATGAAACTCTCGTGGAAACTTTGCCGACATGATCCAACAAATTAATCAGAGGCCGGAGCGTGCACAATATCAGCGAATTCAGCAAGGCGGATCGGCGTCGTTTGCAGACGTCGGCCAATCTGTGGTACTGCAAGGCTGTGCTCGTCTATTCACTTCTAGCTATCTTGCTCAGTACGTAGCTGAACCAAAACTTCCTACCTCCAAGCTCAATCGTTCCATTTGCTAAGTCCTTAACTGCAGAGATGCTCACTCTTTCTCAGGCAAGCTGAGTAAAGAACGGCACGTCAGCACTCTAGGCAACCTGGGAACCAAAGACCACTACCGGGACTTCTCCCAGTCCACTCTTCACCTCGGTTTCCCCTCCAACCAAATCACTCACGCCAATTGCAGCGCAAGTCGCGTTAATTATGCGTCGCTTCCCAGTGCCAACCAGTACCTGCTCTGGGAAGTGAACAAAGTCCCACAAAATTTCCCTTCCTCTCAACTTCTGCTATTTAACTCCTCCCAGGCCACCCATGAAGATTAGCGTATGCACAAGACTCCAATTTTTCCGGAATTCTGACTCCCAGGAGAGTACTTCAAATTCCTCGGTCCTACGTTCCCATCGGAGGCCGGAGTATTTCATTCTGTCACTCTTCACCTGATTTACTTCAGACTCTGCAGACTGTGAATTCAGCGTGAAGTTGCTATAGTCACAAACACGCATATTTTGGCCTCTGTTGAACGCTCCACCGTATCGTTGCTTGGCTTTCTCGCATGTTTCACTGAAAACGGGAGGCGGACATTTATTAACAGGCGTAAAAGTTCTTCGTCTGCTTCCTGGTACACCAGCATGGGGTCAACCACCCACTCACTGTCACTCATCTTAAGGCAGCTGGAGGTCACACACCATTACTGCTTTCTCAGAGCTTGAGCCGCCCTAAGCTGCCTATTGTCACTTCCCTTCACTGCTTAGGCCAGAATGTGTACTTGTATCAGTGAGGGGGACGGAGGAGAGTTGGAGGTTTCCAGAGGACAGATGGGGGGAGGCTGGGTGTGGGTTTCTCAAAGGACAGATTATCCCTAGGGTGTCATAAATCAGCACCAGGGGGTCATAACATACTTGGCAGAACAATAGGTTAATATCAGTCAGAAGAGAACAATATGTTAAGGCCTGACATAGAGCAGAACAATAGGTTTGCCCCTGAATGTACGTTGCCCCTGATGTAGGCAACCCCTCCCAAACAAACCGTCTCAAAACGAACTTTATCCCACTACTTTCACAAGTCACTGTATGGCGCATGGTAGAGGAAACCTTTTACATGTCTATTCGTTTCATTTCCTATTCCACTCACAAGTAGTTTGGGGGAAAAATGACTATCTATATGCCTCTGTATGAATGGTAATTTCTTGTATCTTATCTTCATGGTCTTTACATGAAATGTATTTTAGTAGCAATACAATCCTTCCGCACTCAGCTTCAAATGTCGATTCTCTAAATTTTCTCTATAGTGTTCCCTGAAAAGAATATCACCTCCATCTAGGGATTCCCCATTGAGATACCCGCCAAGTGGAACACGACTGCAGCAAAAACATTACTTACCAAGCAAAGGGACTCTCATGGTCAATGTTATGAATTAATAAATCAATTTTATATCAATAACATGCCACCAGATGGTGGCAAGGGCGACAATGTCACAGATATGGAAGGTGAGTTGGACCATTAACCAAGTGGTTTTTTTTTCGTTGTGGCAGTAAATTTTAATGAAATTTCAATTTCCCCCTTGCACAAGGAGAGACGGCCATCATAATAAAATAAACTATATTATGACATTTACGATGAGATACGTAGTATGAAACCTATATTTAGAAATCCTCTGTGCTACTGTTTGTGTACTTTAAAATACTACATGTTTATTTATTTATTTATTTATTGTTCCGTGGGACCAAAATAAGGAGAAGTCTCCATGGTCACGGAACGAGTCAATACATGAAATTATAACACGATATTAGAAACAGATAAAGTGAAATATAAAAAAACATATTCAGGTGACAAGTCGTAAGTTTAAATAAAGAAAATCAACAATGTAACACTGGAGTTTGCTTAATTTTTTAGCTCTTCCAGGAGCTCCTCGACAGAATAGAAGGAGTGAGCCATGAGGAAGCTCTTCAGTTTAGACTTAAAAGAGTTTGGGCTAATGCTAAGATTTTTGAGTTCTTGTGGTAGCTTATTGAAAATGGATGCAGCAGAATACTGCACTCCTTTCTGCACAAGAGTCAAGGAAGTGCATTCCACATGCAGATTAGATTTCTGCCTAGTATTAACTGAGTGAAAGCTGCTAGCTCTTGGGAATAGGCTAATATTGCTAACAACAAACGACATTACAGAAAATATATACTGTGAGAGCAATGTCAGAATTCCCATACTGTTGAATAGGGGTCGACAAGAGGTTCTCGAACTTACACCACATATAGCTTGAACAGCCAAAAATACCCTTTTTGAATACCATATGACATAAGCGTATGAAAATATGCGAAGTACACTACTTTTCGTGTTGAAGTGTCACTTATTTCAGATACTGTTCTAATGGTAAATAAAGCAGCATTTAGTTTCTGAACAAGATCCTGGACATGGGATTTCCACAACAGCTTACTATCTATCCGAACACCTAGGAACTTGAACTGTTCTGTCTCGCTTATAATATGCCCATTCTGTCCGATCAAAATATCGGTTCTTGTTGAATTGTGAGTTAGAAACTGTAAAAACTGAGTCTTACTGTGATTTAGCATCAAATTATTTTCCACAAGCCACAAACTTATTTCATGAACTACGTTATTTGATACTGTTTCAATATTACACACAAGATCCCTCACTACCAAGCTGGTGTCATCAGCAAACAGAAATATTTTTGAATCACCTGTAATACTAGAAGGCATATCATTTATATAAATAAGAAACAGCAGTGGCCCCAGCACTGACCCTTGGGGAACGCCCCACTTAACAGTGCCCTATTGGAACTGAACATCACTACCACTGTCAATATTGCGGAGAATTACATTCTGGTTTCTGTTCTTAAAGTAAGAGGCGAACCAATTGTAAGCTACTCCCCTTACTCCATAATGGTCCAACTTCTGCAGTAATATTTTGTGGTCCATGCAGTCAAAAGCCTTCGTTAAATCAAAGAAAATACCTAGCGTTCGCAACCTTTTATTTAATCCGTCCAAAACCTCACAGAGAAAAGAGAATATAGCATTTTTAGTTGTTAAACCATTTCTAAAACCAAACTGAACATTTGACAGCAAATTATGCGAATTTAAGTGTTCCAGTAACCTTGTAGATACAACCTTCTCGATAATTTAGCAAACACCGATGGCATAGAAATAGGTCTAAAATTGTCAACATTATCTCTGTCTCCATTTTTATAAAGTGGCTTCACTACCGAGTACTTTAATCGGTCAGGAAACCGACCACTCCTAAAGGAAAAGTTACAGATATGGCTAAGTACTGGGATAACATACATAGAACAATACTTCAGTATTCTGCTAGATACCCCGTCATATCCATGAGAGTTCTTGGTCTTTAGTGGTTTATAAATGATAATCGTTGTAATGATGAGTATTATTTACTAGGAAAAATGTTATGTATTAGGACTAATATCAATTCACAATAAAAAAGTACTGAGCTATGATCAAAATTCACCCACGTTTCAATGATATCTGTGACTGTAATCCAGACCACGGCAACACTGAGGCAGTTGTGCACTACTTGATAATATTGTAGACCATCTACACCCTTTGGTGCTTAATGACTTTCCCGATGGTGATAGCATGTTGCAGCAGAATTACTGTCCGTTTCACAAGGCCAGAATCTAGATAGACTGGTCTGAAGATTGTAATAATGACCTTGTGTTGAGATCTCGGCCAACAAATTTGCCTGATCTGAACAAGTTAGAACATGTCGGGCAAGCCCACCAATCACCGTCTCTTAATTTAGGGGAAATGCATGAACTGTACATGAACATCGGATGACGCATAGGTCTGGAAATCTACAAACGACTTGTAGAATCAATGACAAAAAGTATTGCTGCTTTACTGCGTTCCAGCGCACACTATTAAGCTGTTGTCCCATCAGTAATATATACTGCGTTGACAGAAACAGCCTCAAATGTTTGTAAGGGTTCTGCTGGTGAGATTGTGCTGGGAAATAATTGTTAAGAAAAAATTGTTGCGTAGTTTCGCGCGTAAATTCCAGCAGCCTGCCACAGGCAGTGTCGCGAAACGTTTTCTTCTTTTGGTTTCCTCAGACCAAACAAACGTACCTTTTGCTCGCCTAGCTTAAATTTATCACCTCCGAGAAAGGCACATTTTAAATGGGAATGAGCAGTTCAACAAGTGGTAACTCATGGACCCAAGGATATTTTTGCAGAACCGCATTTTAATGCGTGCAATGGCTTGATTTAGCACTCACCTGACTGGCTAACTGGAATGCTAAATAACTCGGAACAACGTATCAAATTTTTCCCTTAACAATTATTTCTCAGCACGACGTCGTCTGAAGCACCCTTACGTTCTTCGCAGGTTGTTTCACACTATCTTATATGTAGGGTACGTGAGGATAAAATTACGCGTGGAGCGTGAGTACACATCACATTTTCAGCTTACTAAAACAGAAGAACACCATTCTCACACCAGGCAGCGTATGTCATAGTCTCCTCAGTTCTGTTCAGGAATCTCGTGGCACACGGACGCTTGCAGCTCGAGGAGATACGAGGAGACACTTTTGTACGTTTTCGATGTAAAATTGCTACTGTTTCTGTTGAGTGTTGGTTGATTATAGATCTATTTAAAAATTGGAGAAAACTGGTAGGGGAACTGGTGGCTGTAAGCTTCTAGTATCCTCCTTGATCTCCACAACTTTAGTTGTGCGTGTTGTCTGTAGATTACCGAAAAAGAAAACAAAGGTGTGGGGTAAAAGTGCGCATGTCTAATGGGGTAGATCTTCGCAGGGCTTACTTTCACCACATCGAGAAACCATAAGAGAACTTTTACCCTGTAACTCGTACTTGTTTAGTTCTTGCAAGCATATTGAGCCTTTTCATGTTTGTGTTAATTTACCTTAGACACCTCACTATTCTTTTCTGTAGTTTGTATTTCATTGGGTAGTGACTTTTTCAAACATACCGACTTCTCAAACACAATTCGAGTTATTTATTTCATTTTATTTTATTTTACGTTTTGCAGAAACTGATAGCAACATGAAGTCGATAGCCATTAACGAAGCCACACTACCGTAAGGTCTCTGCCTGATTGAGAATGGGAGCTCAACACAGCAAGTACCCAAAGCTACCGGACTTTAAGAGGCTGCTTTAAGAAAACGCCTCACAACCGGGAGAGGTAGTGAGCACCTCGGCCAATCCACATAGATTTTTTTACTGGGAGGAGAACAAGCAGTAACGCAGCACTGCATATGACTGAACAAACATTTTTTGGCCTTATTCTCAGATCATTACGACATTTACGTTTTGAATTCATTGAAAAATATAAAGTCCCTAATTCGTTTTTCCCTGTATTTATTTGTAATACTTTGTACTTACTTCACTTGGGGGTGAAGGTACACACTACGTCAACTTGTCCCGGCCTGTGTGCTCTTAGCCCAAGCATGGGGTTAGAGAAAGCAAAGTTACTATTTAGGAAAACCTTTATTACTCCCCTAACAATCACTGCATGACAGCGAAACTTTTAAACAGTGGTACTATAATGTCTAGCTAGATGTTGCATGTGTAATGTAACAGTGTGGCAAGGTTTTCTAAAAAGCTTTAGTACAACACAAGGTGCCTATAACTAACAATTACTGCTAATACAATGGCAGGTTATCAAGGTTTAAGTTAGTTTGAAAGTGGTGTTCCAGTTGACGCACAAACAGTGGGACACAGCATCTTCGAGGTAGCGATGAAATGGGATTTTCCAATATGACTGTTTCACTAGCGTACCGTGAATATCAGGGAACCGGTAAAACATCAAATCTTTAATATCACTGCGGCCGGAAAAAGATCCTCCAAGAAAGGTACCAACGACGACTGAAGAGAATCGTTCAACGGGACGGAAGTACAACCCTTCCGCAAACTGCTGCAGAGTTCAGTGCTAGGTGGTTAATAAGTGTCAGCGTGCGAACCATTCTACGAAACATAATCGATATTGGCTTTCGGAGCCGAAGGCTCACTCGTGTACCCTTGATGACTACACGACACAAAGCTTAATGGCTCGCCCGAGACCGTCAACACCGACATTGGACTGTTGATAACCGGAAACATGTTGCTGGTCGAACGAGTCTACATCTACATGGTTACTCTGCAATTCACACTTAAGTGCCTGGCAGAGGGATCATAGAACCATTTTCATACTACTTCTCTACCATTCCGCTCTCGAATGGCGCGTGGGAAAGTGGAACACCTAAATCTTTCCGTCCGAGGTCTGATTCCTCTTATTTTATTATGAAGATCATTTCTCCCAACGTAGCTGGGTGTCAACAAAATATTTTCGCATTCGGAAGAGAAAGTTGGTGATCGAAATTTCGTAAATAGATCTCGCCGCAAAGAAAAGCGCCTTTGTTTCAGTGACTGCCGCCCCAACTCGCGTATCATATCAGTGACACTCTCACCCCTATTGCGCGAATACACGAAGCGAGCTGCCCTTCTTTGCACTTTTTCGATGTCCTCCATCAATACCACCTAGTAAGGATCCCATACCAAGCAGGAATATTCCAGCAGAAGACGGACAAGTGTAGTGTAGGCCGTCTCTTTAGTGGGTTTGTCGCATCTTGTGAGTGTTCTGCCAACAAAGCGCAGTCTTTGTTTCGCCTTCCCCATAATATTATCTACGTGGTCTTTCCAATTTAAGTTGCTCGTAATTGTAATTCCTAGGTATTTAGTCGAATTGACAGCCCTTGGATTCGTGCGATTCATCATATACCCAAAATTTATCGGATTTCTTTTAGTACCCATGTGGATGACCTCGCACTTTTCTTTGTTTAGTGCCAATTGCCACTTTTCGCACCATACAGAAGTTCGCTCTACGTCATTTTGTAATTGGAACTGACCATCTGATGATTTTACTAGACGGTAAATTACAGCATCATCTGCAAACAATCTAAAGGGACTGCTCAGATTATTACGTAGATCATTAATGTAAATCAGGAATAGCATAGGGCCTATGACACTACCTTGCGGAACGCCAGATATCACTTCTGTTCTACTCGATGATTTACCGTTTATCACTACGAACTGTGACCTCTCTGAGGGGAAATCACGAATCCAATCACACAATGAGACGATACTCCACATGCACGCAATATGATTAATAGTCGCTTGTGAGGAACGGTATCAAAAACCTTCTGGAAATCTAGGAATATGGAATCGATCTGAGATCCCTTGTCGACAGCACTCATTACTTCATGAGAATAAAGAGCTAATTGTGTTGCACAAGAACGATATTTTCTGAATTCATGTTGATTATGTATCAATAAATCATTTTCTTCAAGGTGATTCGTAATGTTCGAGTATGGTATATGCTTCAAAATCCTACTGCAAATTAAGGTCAGTGATAAGGGGCAGTAATCCAGTGGGTTACTCCTATTTCCCTTCTCGAATATTGGTGTGATGTGTGCTACTTTCCAGTCTTTAGGAACACACCTTTCGTCAAGTGAGCGGTTGTATATGATTTGCTAAGAAAGGCGCTAGTGTGCCTGCATACTGTGGGAGGAACCTGATTGGTATACCATCTGGACCGGAAGACTTGCCTTTCTTACGTGATTTGAACTGCTTCGCAACACCTAACATATCCACTTCTATGTCACTCATGCTAACAGCTGTTCTGGTGCCGAATTCTGGAGAATTTCCTTCGTCTTCTTTCGTGAAGGAATTACGGAAAACTGTATTTAGTAACTCCCCTTTAGTGGCACAATCATCGGTAACATTTCTAATGCTATTGTGCAGTGACGGTATTGACTGTTTCTTGCCACTGGTGTACTTTATATACGACCAGAATCTCTTTGGGTTTTCTACCATATTGTGAAACAATATTTCATTGTGGACACTATTAAAAGCATCTCGCATTGACGTCCGCACAGAATTTCGAGCTTCCGTGAAACTTAGCCAGTCTTGGGGATTTTCCGTTCTGGATTTGGCATGCTTTTTTCGTTGCTTCTGCAACAGTGTTCTGCCGTGTTTTGTGTACCATGGTGCATCGGTCCCGTCTCCTATTAACTTACGCGGTATGAATCTGTCTATAGCTGTCGATACTGTATCTTTGAATTTGAGCCATATCTGGTCTACACTTACATAATTAGCTTGGAAGGAATGGAGACTCTTTCTTAGGAAGACATCAGTCTCGTTTCAAATTGTATCGAGCGGATGGACGTGTACTCGTCTGAAGACAACCTCATGATCCATGGACCCTGCACGTCAGCAGGGAACTGTTCAAGCTGGTGGAGGCTCTGTAATGGTGTGGGACGTGTTCAGTTGGAGTGATACGTCTAGATACTGCTGTGACAGGTGGCACGTATGTAAGCATCCCGTCAGATTACCTGCATCCGTTCATGCCCATCGTACATTCAGACCGACTTGGGCAATTCCAGTAGGACAATGCGACACCCCACACGGCCATAATGGCTACAGAGTGGCTCCAGGAACGCTCTTCTGAGTTTAAACACTTCCGCTGGGCACCAAACTCCCCAGACATAAACATCATTGAGCATATCTGAGATGCCTTGCAACTTGCTGTTCAGAAGAGACCTCCATCCCATCGCACTCTTACGGACTTATGGAAAGCCGTGCTGGATTCATGGAGTCAGTTCCCTCCAGCACTACTACAGACATTAGACGAGTCCATGCCACGTCGTGTTGCGGCACATCTGCGTGCTCGCGGGGGCCCTATACGATGTTATTCTGATGTACCATTTTCTTTCGTTCTTCAGAGGATGCATCTCTTAAGAAATGTCAGAAGCATTCTCTCTCATGTTTCCACATATGTTTGCAATTTATTTCTTGCTTTGTGTATCTGGAATCAGCCCAAACAGTAACTGCTCGTCACGTCTTTTTTGCGACGTCCAGTGTCAGCGGAAAGCGTTGACTTGTTTCCCATTACAAACAAAATTATTTTTAAATCGAAAATTTTACAAGAGCAGTCGATAGAGCGCTCCCAAAATAGTATACTCCGATATTCATTTTAGCAATATCTATTAACAAGGGCAGTAAAACACGAAGAATAAACGGCATTCCGGGAGCGACTCAGTAGCGCCACAGACTTGGCGGTAACAGTGATCGCGGCCCAAAGTAGTGCTGTCACCGCTCCAGTACAGATTATTCTTCAAGTTTTACTATCCTTGTTAAAACATATCGCACTAGAGTTATGTTGGACCGCTCTATCGAATGGGCACGCAAGTACAATTTAAAAATCATTTCATAAGAAACTTAACGTAAGACATACGAGGCCTCAAGTGTCGGGAAACACCTCCTAAAGGGATTGATAAAATGTTGAACATGTGGCTCCGTTGTTCTTGACGTAGGTCGCAGCATGTGCAGCTGCTGAGCCTATTGGTCTGTCGCATCTGATCACACCAACGCAGCCCAAGTATTCACGTCGGTGGGATTCCCGCTTCGCAAGCTGTGCGAATAGGTTCTCCCTGGTCCCGACTCTGTCACAGCGGTGAAAGAGCTTCAGTGTTTACCCTCTGTGTCGTGTGAGTCACTGGGTGCGTCGCATCGTTGTTTGTCTCTCGGCTTCTCGTGTTTGTGATTCAGTTCCGACGTAGCGTTGACTTGCGCCGTGGTGTCGTCCATAGCTCCCAGAAACATTCCGCCCACAGTATCGTCCGCTTTAGTTTTGACATACCTAGGTAGCATGTGCAGACAAATTCGTTAGAAATTCCTGACTTGCTTGCAGATACGATGAAGGTGCTCCAGGACAGTTTCACACGGCTTACTTCTATTCTGAATTGTCTGTGTTTTCTGTCAAGTTTCCAGACCTGCTTCCGATTGACAGGCTCCTTTTGCAGCATGGACAACACGTCCCCTTCACTCACCGTGATGGCCAATGCGGAGGTGGAATATACGAATGTTAGTGAATGTTAGGACTTTAACCTAACGCTATATATGTCTATCCTAAGAGTTGCCAAAAGCATTTTCTCTGGTGTTTTGGTTGATATTTCCAATTTTGTGTTTGCTTTGTGTAGCTAGAATCAGCCCAAAGCCGTCCTGCTTCCGTTTGGGGACACACAGAATATACGACGGGAGCGTTGGTCGGCTCAACATCGTTTACGAGTTTGTTGTGGAGTTAATTCCGTAGACATGGTGGTCAAACGCAGTTTCCCCTCTTATTTGCAGGTGTGTGGATCTCGGGTGCATATAATGTGCATATGCCATAAAGGGACCTGTTGCAGTTGTTATGAGAGTGGATGTCATCACACAAATTGCCCGCGTCCTGTCACAGTCTGAACAACGTACAACACTAACTTTAACGGACCTGGTTACCCAAGGGACAGCCACTGTGCTTAATCAAGTTGCTGAAGAGCTACGCGGGCCGCTGCATGAAGGTCTTACCGCATTTACACTGCTAATCTCGCATACTGACTTTGACTCTGTAGCTTTCGCACTGCCACCTCCGCCGGCCGCGGTGGTCTCGCGGTTCCAGGCGCGCAATCCGGAACCGTGCGACTGTTACGGTCGCAGGTTCGAATCCTGCCTCGGGCATGGATGTGTGTGATGTCCTTAGGTTAGCTGGGTTTAAGTAGTTCTAAGTTCTAGGGGACTGATAACCACCGCAGTTGAGTCCCATAGTGCTCAGAGCCATTTGAACCATTTGAACTGCCACGTCCACTTCAAAACAAGTGCAGACGGACGCGAGATGGTGAAGAGTCAGATGATTCCTCTTCCATTCTCCTCTCTACTGAACATAGTCCGTCGGAGGATGCCTCTCCCCTCACCGAGTTCAGGCCGGATGATAACACGTCGGTTGCTGTTGAAGATTCGAAAGCACACCCTCCGATGTGACTGCCGAGAGCGAGACCACCCCTTCGGCAGCACATGAGAATAGACCTGTTCCGGAGCTCCGTACTATATCACTGGATCTGCGAGACATCCCAGAGTCTGTAACGTCTTCCCACCTTTCCCTGTGCCCCTAATGTGGAAAGCATACCACAGGCCGTTGCTGATCAGAACCAGATCGGCACGTGTGTACCTGTGCAACATGTGGTGACAGCAAAAGACTTACTGTCAGTTTTCGTTTCCGTTGATTCCCAAGGGCTGTGGAATACTGGAGTGCATTTCTTCATAAGTTAGAGAGATTCTTCGATGAGTTTTACACAGTTACATACCATACTTACAAGTGTATGTAACTCTAGAATATATTTAACTTATGAAAAAACGAATGATCTGTTGTATTTTAAACTTCATGTTTAGAAAAAACACAAATTTTGTAGTTAATCACCTCAATTTTTACCACAGTTTTTAATAGATTTGGAAAATTCTAGAGTTTCATGCACCTTTAAGTATGGTTTGTATGCTGTGCAAAATTCATCGAACCATCTCTCTTACTTATGAAGAAAAGTGTACCTATAGCAACAAATGCTTCCATTAGTAAGTGAAAAAAATAATGAAATTTCACAAGTAAAAAAATTGCTTCGTTATGTTTTCGAACTTCCACTGCTATTAGTGTGAATTCTGAATCCTTCCTGGTCATGCTGACAAAGTTTTATGAATTAATTTGTAAAAGTACAGACAGTGGAAATTAAAATGTCCTGTGGTGCCTCTCCTGCTCCAAGTCGGCCCGTTTGACGTCCTACAACCCTTAATGTGTTACGGCGCTGTCGAAATCAGGAATTTTATTATTCCGTCTTGCGGCAAGTTTATGACGGGGCAGACACGCTCCTTTACAGGTTAGGATGTGTGTCATGTTCAGGCGACGCTTCTTCAGTTAAAAACAAACGGAAGGCCTTAGGGAGCGATCAAAATATTGCTCTTTCCTACAGGATGAACTGACCTCCTCGGAAAAGACCACGTACTGACATCCCGATGTAACATTTTCAGAACGATCCGTACTTATTTTATCGACCTTTACGATGTCCTTGATACTGATACGACTTTTGGTCTCTTATAGGTGATGCCATCACGTCACTTGCAAAAGACGTGAGCCGGAGGGTGGGATTGATTCTCGACCCCTTCAAGGTTAGTAAAACTGTACTACTTCCGAAGACAACCGGACATCCAGACCTTAATAAATTCCTCCCGATCACACTATTTAATATCGATTACAAAACTGTCACACAGCCTGTTGACAGCCGTTTGTCGATATTGCTACAGAAAATTCTGACTCTTCACCATAGCTGTGTGTCTGGGAGCACGATTCTTACTTCTGCAGTCGGATGCCGGGGATTTGTCGCATTGGCTGTAGCGCCTTCTCTCTCTGAAGCCTTGCTTTTCATTAATTATAGTAAGACATTTGACCGTGTCAATCACGGTTTCTTGATGCAGATGCTCCAGGCGACCGGTCTCAATCATTTGGTGTGTCAGTTATTATCAAGTGTTTTCACTGGTATTCACGCATATGTTGTCGTGGATGGACAATTTACTCCCCAGATGACCATCCGATGGGGCTTACCACAGGGAAAACCCCTCTCCATTTCCGTCATGTCATTAAAAATTTTGGTTTGCCTTATTGCTGACCAGTTATGTGGCTGGTAGATACTAGGAAAGAACTTCTGGGTATGAGCGTACGGGGATGATGCTGTGGTACTGCTACGTCATTCGATGACACATTCCTGCTCAAGGACACATGCACTCCTCTTGATCTCTTTCTGAGACCCCGTTAATGAACGGAACTGTACCCTACTGCAAGGTTTTCAACACGTAGTCATTCCGTGGGCAACGAATGTTGCTCGCAACAAATCGTTGGAAATTCCATGGATCGCTGACCGATGAAAGTGGTTGCTCTCGACTGGCGCGAGGCGACGAATCGAATTCAAGGGGCAATTCGTGAACACGAACGCCGTTTCCTGTCTTATTCACAAAGTGCGGATGTTAGATCCTTACATTTTCAGCAAAGTGTACTACACTGTGTGATCAAAAGTATCCGTACACCTCGCTTAAAATGACTTACAAGTTCGTGGCGCCCTCCATCGTTAATGCTGGAATTCAATGTGGTGTTGGCCCACCCTTAGCCTTGATGACAGCTTCCACTCCCGCAGGCATACGTTCCATCAAGTGCTGGAAGGTTTCTTGGGGAATGGCAGTCGATTCTTCACGGAGTGCTGCACTGAGTAGAGGTAACGATGTCTGTCGGTGAGCCCTGGCACGAAGTCGGCGTTCCAAAACATCCCAAAGGTGTCCTATAGGATTCAGGTAAGGATTCTGTGTAGGCCAGTCAGTTACTGGTTTGTTATTATCGTGTAACCACTACGCCACAGGACGTGTATTATGAACAGGTGCTCGATCGTGTTGAAAGATGCAGTCGCCATCCCCGAATTGCTCCTCAACAATGGGAAGCAAGAAGGTGCTTAAAATATCAATGTAGGCCTGTGCCGTGATAGTGTCACGCAGAATAACAAGGGGTGCAAGCCCCCTCCATGGGAAACACGACCACACCACAACAGCACCGCCTCCGAAATTTACTGTTGGCACTACACACGCTGGCAGACGACGTTCACCGCACATTCGCCGTACCCACACCCTGCCATCGGATCGACACAGTGTGTACTGTGATTTATCACTCCACACAACGTTTTTCCACTGTTGAATCGTCCAATGTTTACGCTCCTTACACCAAACGAGGCGTCGTTTGGAATTTAACCGGCGTGATGTGTAGCTTATGAGCAGTCGCTCGACCATGAAATCCAAGTTTTCTCACCTCCCACCTAACTGCCATAGTACTTGCAGTGGATCCTGGAGCAGTCTGGAGTTCCTGTGTGATGGTCTGGATAGATGTCTGCTTATCACACATTACAACCCACTTCAACTGTCGGCGGTCTCTTGTTAGTCAGAAGACGAGGTCGGCCTGTACGCTTTTGTGCTGCACTTCGCGTTTCCAGTTCACTATTACATTGGGAACAGTGGACCTAGGGGTGTTTAGGAGTGTGGAAATCTCGCGTGCAGACGTATGACACTAGTGACACCCGATCAACGAGTTCGAAGCCCGTGAGCTCCGCGGAGCGCCCCATTCCGCTGTCTCACGATGTCTAAGGACATGAGGTCGCTGAAATGGAGTATCTGGCAGTAGGAGGCAGCACAGTGCACCTAATATGAAAAACGTATGGTTTGGGGAGTGTCCGGATACTTTGGATCACATATTGTATGTTGCACAACTATTTGCACTCATCGCGATGATGGTCACAAAACTGATGCAACTGTTCGGTCACTTCCTTTGGCGAGTTAAGACTTCCCAGTATCAAAGTGATGGTTTCAACATCAGTTCATACAGTGTACCGTTTTAGCATGTACTCCAGCAACCTCTCGCTTGTTGACGTGACTTCGACTGGTCATTATGACTACCCATGCCGATATTGTCCGGATCAACACCATATTGCGGCGAGTACGTGAATTTTATACCGTAATTTTCTGGGAGCCGACATTTTATCGATGACACACCTTACCATCAGGTCTTTGCTTTATCGTGGAGGAGTACAATCGTTTCCCTGCCCAGTGGAAACGACCACGCCATTGATATCCTGGATAACAGTGCTCCTGTCGTCCTGATGGGAGTCGCCTCATCATGATATAGTCACTCGCCATCTGATCCTGAACAACGAACGCCTCCGTCGAATTGGTCTTAGTCCAACTGGTCTTTGCGACACTTCGTCAACCTGATTCACTACCACACAGGCTTGTCTCTTGCGAACGAGAACACTGGGACAGGATTAGCCGGAAAGTAGCCTTTCTTATCCAATCACTTGAATCTGCTTTCTAGGTTTCTGTGTCCGGACTTTACCGTCTTCCCTCGGGCGAAGACTAATTCAATCGTATGGTTACTCACACTATATACACTATATACTTGGGTGTGACAACTATTCCGAACTCTGCCCTTTTCGCCAATATATGAAGAATTCTCATTGGAAGTGTCAGACGTTTCCACGTTATCGTGCTTCATTTCCTAGTATTTGTCTTTAATCGTCAAGGAAATTTGTTTTCTTGGGTCCCAGAATTGTGGAATTTATGTCAATCAAGCTTTCTTTTCGTATAAAATAAAAACAAAAATAAATAACAAATTAAAAAAAAATAAAAGAATAATAAAAAATATGAAAAAACCTATGTAGTACCATGTCCATGCGAGGGACTACCACAGTGACACACGGGGGTGAGGTATCGTGGCCAGGCATCGGGTCTTGACCCTTGCTCACGTTGTCTGATCTATATAAATGACCTGGGTGACAATCTGAGCAGTTCTCTTAGGTTGTTCGCAGATGATACTGTAATTTACCGTCTAGTAAGGTCATCCGAAGACCAGTATCAGTTGCAAAGCGATTTAGAAAAGATTGCTGTATGGTGTGGCAAGTGGCAGTTGACGCTAAATAACGAAAAGTGTGAGGTCATCCACATGAGTTCCAAAAGAAACCCGTTGGAATTCGATTACTCGATAAATAGTACAATTCTCAAGGCTGTCAATTCAACTAAGTACCTGGGTGTTAAAATTACGAACAACTTCAGTTGGAAAGACCACATAGATAATACTGTGGGGAAGGCGAGCCAAAGGTTGCGTTTCATTGGCAGGACACTTGGAAGATGCAACAAGTCCACTAAAGAGGCAGCTTACACTACACTCGTTCGTCCTCTGTTAGAATATTGCTGCGCGGTGTGGGATCCTTACCAGATGGGATTGACGGTGGACATCGAAAGGGTGCAAAAAAGGGCAGCTCGTTTTGTATTATAACGTAGTAGGGGAGAGAGTGTGGCAGATATGATACGCGAATTGGGATGGAAGTCATTACAGCAAAGACGTTTCTCGTCGCGGCGAGATCTATTGACGAAATTTCAGTCACCAACTTTCTCTTCCGAATGCGGAAATATTTTGTTGAGCCCAACCTACATAGGTAGGAATGATCATCAAAATAAGAGAAATCAGAGCTCGAACAGAAAGGTTTAGGTGTTCGTTTTTCCCGCGCGCTGTTCGGGAGTGGAATGGTAGAGAGACAGTATGATTGTGGTTCGACGAACCCTCTGCCAAGCAATTAAATGTGAATTGCAGAGTAGTCATTTAGATGTAGATGTAGATGTCTCCACTGAGCCTGAAGCTGACTGTATCCGCTCAATCCTGAAAAAAGAGTACTTTTTTCATTTCATTAAGCACTTATGTGTTTATATCTAGGTAAGATTTATTATTTTATTTACCGGACCTGCGGTGTCCAAAAAAAAGAAAAAAAAGGTTCAAATCAGTCCCCCTAGAGCTACTTAAACCTAACTAATTTAAGAACATCACACACATCCATACCCGAGGCAGGATTCCAACCTGCGACCGTAGCGGTCGCGCGGTTCCAGTCTGTTGCGCCTAGAACCGCTCGGCCACTTAGGCCGGCTCTCGCGGTGTCCACTGGTTTATTACAAACTACAGTACAAAAATCCTACCGTATTGCGTTACAATTAAGTAAGTATATGATTACGAATGTTGTCGTTACCAGTAAATACT
Source organism: Schistocerca piceifrons (assembly GCF_021461385.2). Lineage (NCBI taxonomy): Eukaryota > Metazoa > Arthropoda > Insecta > Orthoptera > Acrididae > Schistocerca > Schistocerca piceifrons. The sequence goes on along the minus strand of NC_060139.1, from coordinate 46,005,708 downwards.
CAACGTTTTATTCACTAAATAATGTTTGTAAACAAAAACAGATGGGACAAAAGGAAAGAGTCAAGCAATGGGTACAGCTTTTGATAAGTTACACTGAGTACCGGAATTTTATAACTTCTGTTTGTAACACATCACATTTTAAAAAGGGTTCGGTATTTGCATTGCTGTGCAGCAATGTGTACTCATGCCCCGGGCGGCAAACTTTGCATCGACATGAGCAGCCGCTAAACGCTGCACGTGCCGCGAGGTACGTCATCTGGTGACGTGACACATTCAACATTTGTCATCCACTTTTGGGGTATTTTCCGACATTTGCCACCCCATGTGTCTCACTCCGAAGAGCCAAAGAAACTGGTGGACGTGCCTAATATGGTGTAGGACCCTCGCGAGCATATAGAAGTACCGCAAGACGCACATGGCATGGGCTCGACTGATGTCTGAAGTAGTACTGGAGGGAACTGACACCATAAATCCTGCAGGGCTGTCCATAAATCCGTAAGAGTAAGAGGGAGTAGAGATCTCCTCTGAACAGCACTTTGCAAGGCATCCCAGATATACTCAGTAACATTTATGTCTGGAGAGTTCGGCGGCCAGCGGAAATGCATAAACTCAGAAGTGTGTTCTTGGAGCCCTCTGTAGAAGTTCTGGGCGTGTGGGATGTCGCATTGTCCTACTGGAATTGCCCGAGTCCGTCGGAATGCACAATGGACATGAATCGATGCAGGTGATCAAGCAGGATGCTTACGAACGTGTCACCTGTCAAAGTCGTATATACACGTTTCATGGGTCCCATATCACTCCAACTGTACATACCCCACACTATCACAGAGCCTCCACCAGCTTGAACAGTCCCCTGCTGACATGCAGGGTACATGGATTAATGAGGTTGTCTCCATGTCCGAACACGTCCATTGGCTCGATATACTTCGAAACGAGACTCGTCCGAGCACGCAGCATGTTTCTAGTCATCAACAGTGCAATGTCGTTGTTGACGAGCCCAGGCGAGGCGTAAAGGCGTGTGTCGTGCAGCCATCAAGGACATACGAGTGGGCCTTCGGCTGCAAAAGCCCATATCGATGATGTTTCGTTGAATGGTTTGCGCGCTGACACACTTAGATGGCACAGCACTGAAATCGGCAGTAATTTTCGGAAGGGTTGAACTTCTGTCATAGCTGTCTGTGTCCCATCGCTCATGCAACGAGTGTAACACTACGTTCAGACTCACTTAAAGTCTGATAATCTGCCACTGTAGCAGCAGTAATCGATCTAATAACTGCGGGAGATGCTTGTTGTCTTATATAGGCGTTGCTGACCGCAGGGCCGATTGTACCTGTTATACGTATCTCTGGATTTGAATATGCGTATCTATACCAGTTTACAAAATTGTTAAGGCTTTCGTGGCCACTTGTTAACAAACTGCCTATTGGCTTCAGTCTCGGGTTCTTCGGCCGACGTTCATCTAATGATTTTTCTGACGTTTCGCCAGCACTAGAGAAGCACTATCACACGCGCTTGTTCAGAGAAGCTGTAGAAATCCAAAAACACGCGAACAGTTTCACCAAGAAAGAGGAAAGCCTTAAGGTAAACGGATCCTGGCTTCCCGTACTGCAGCGAACGACCATCGCAGGTAGCAAGAAGAGAACCGCACCGGAAATGACCGCGGAGAAGCCCTCGGACGTTGGTGCGCCAGGTACATATAGTCTGTGGCCGCGAACTCGGCTCCAGTTCACCACCGGCAATGGAGGGTGAAGCTTTGACTATACCAGTTTCTTCGCCGCTTCAGTGTAAATTAAATTACCTTAATTACGTCTACATCGCTTCGGGTGTTTTGAACATTAACAACATTATATAGAGGGTGGTCCATTGATCGTGACCAGGCCAAATATCTCACGAAATAAGCGTCATACGAAAAAACTACAAAGAACGAAACGTATTTAGCTCGAAGGGGGAAAACAGATGGCGCTATGGTTGGCCCGCTATATGGCGCTGCCATAGGTCAAACTGATATCAACTGCGTTTTTTTTTAGATAGGAACCCCCATTTTTTATTACATATTCGTGTAGTACGTAAAGAAATATGAATGTTTTAGTTGGACCACTTTTTTAGCTTTGTGATAGATGGAGCTGTAATAGTCACAAACATGTGGCTCACAATTTTAGACAAACAGTTGCGTAGGTCCGTTTGAATATTTTATTTTGATTGTTCCAATGTGATGCATGTACTTTTGTGAACTTACCGTTTCTGAGAGCGCATGCTGTTACAGCGTGATTACCTGTAAATACCACATTAATGCAATACGTTGTGGATTGGCAGGAGAGTCAACCCACGGAGTTTGGAGGAAGCCGAAAGGCACGCGTTTTAGCTCACGTAGGCTGGCGTGAGGTCTGGAACAGGACAAGGAAGTTAGACTAGAAAAAAAGGATGTAGCTGGTGGAATACTTAACTTTAATCCATTAATGTAGAACGTAGCTCTTGTCTGTACATTCTTTACAATATCAATAGCAACTGATAATGGCGCCTTGCTAGGTCGTAGCAAATGACGTAGCTGAAGGCTATGCTAACTATCGTCTCGGCAAATGAGAACGTATTTTGTCAGTGAACCATCGCTAGCAAAGTCGGTTGTACGACTGGGGTCGAGTGCTAGGACGTCTCTCTAGACCTGCCGTGTGGCGGCGCTCGGTCTGCAATCACTGATAGTGGCGACACGCTGGTCCGACGTATACTACCGGACTGTGGCCGATTTAAACGCTACCACCTAGCAAGTGTGGTTTCTGGCGGTGACACCACACAATAAATTCTCAAAATGATGTCCGTCAGCCTCAATGTCTTTGGCAACACGTGTAATGACATTCCTCTCAACAGCGAGTAGTTCGCCTTCCGTAATGTTCGCACATGCATCGGCAATGTGCTGATGCATGTTGTCAGGCATTATCGGTGGATAACGATAGCAAATATCCTTCAACTTTCCCCACAGAAAGAAATCCGGGGACGCCAGATCCGGTGAACGAGCAATCCACCTGTCATGAAATATGCTATTCAATACAGCTTCAACAGCACGCGAGGTATGTGCCGGACATCCATCATATTGGAAGTTCATCGCCATTCTGTGATACAGTGAAACATCTTGTAGTAACATGGGTAGAACATTACGCAGGAAATCAGCATACATTGCACCATTTACATTGCCATCGATAAAATGGGGGCACCATACATTAACCCGCCAATGTCACTGATGTTCCACTTGTCGCAGCCATCGTGGATTTTCCGTTGCTCAATAGTGCCTATTGTGCCGGTTTACGTTACCGCTGTTGGTGAATAACACTTCGTCGCTAAATAGAACGCGTACAGAAATCTGTCATCGTCCCATAATTTCTCTTGTGCCCAGTGGCAGAACTGTACAAAACGTTCAGAGTCGTCGCCATACAATTCCTGGTGCATAGAAATATGGTACGCGTGCAGTCGATGTTGATGTAGCATTCTCAACAGCCACGTTTCTGAGATTCACGATTCTCGCGCAATTTGTCTGCTACTGATGTGCGGATTATCCGCGACAGCACCTAAAACACCTACTTGGGCATCATCATTTGTTGCAGGTCGTGGATGATATTTCACACGTATCTGAACACTTTCTGTTTCCTTAAATAACGTAACTATCCGGCTGACGGTCCAGACACTTGGATGAATCGTCCAGGATACCGAGCAGCATATATAGCACACGCCCGTTGGGCATTTTGATCACAATAGCTATATCGACCTTTTCCGCAATTGGTAATCGGTCCATTTTAACACGAGTAATGTATCACGAAGCAAATACCGTCCGCACTGGCGGAATGTTACGTGATACCACGTACTTATACGTTTGTAACTATTACAGCGCCATCTATCACAAAGCGAAAAAAGAGGTCCAACTAAAACATTCGTATTTCTTTACGTATTACACGAATATGTAATAAAAATGGGGATTCCTATTTTTTAAGAAAACGCAGTTGATATCCGTTTGACATATGGCAGCGTCATCTAGCGGGCCAACAATAGCGCCATCTGGTTCCCCCCTTCGAGCTAGACGAGTTTCGTTCTGTGTAGTTTTTTTGTTTGATGCTTATTTCGGAAGATATTTGGCCTGTTCACTATCAATATATACAGGGTGAGTCACCTAACATTACCGCTGGATATATTTCGTAAACCACATCAAATACTGACGAATCGATTCCACAGACCGAACGTGAGGAGAGGGGCTAGTGTAATTGGTTAATACAAACCATAAAAAATGCACGGAAGTATGTTTTTTAACACAAACCTACGTTTTTTAAATGGAACCCCGTTAGTTTTGTTAGCACATCTGAACATATAAACGAATACGTAATCAGTGGCGTTTATTGCATTGTAAAATTTAATTACATCCGGAGATATTGTAACCTAAAGTTGACGCTTGAGTACCACTCCTCCGCTGTTCGATCGTGTGTGTCGGAGAGGACCGAATTACGTAGGGATCCAAAGGGAACGGTGATGGACCTTAGGTACAGAAGAGACTGGAACAGCACATTACGTCCACATGCTAACACCTTTTTATTGGTCTTTTTCACTGACGCACATGTACATTACCATGAGGGGTGAGGTGCACGTTCGACGTGCGTTTCATAGGACGTGGAGGACGCATAAATTGGCCAGCCCGTTCTCCTGATCGTACACCTCTGTACTTCTTTCTGCGGGGTACGTTAAAGGAGAATGTGTTCCGTGATGTGCCTACAACCCCAGAGGATATGAAACAACATATTGTGGCAGCCTGCGGAGACATTACACCAGATGTACTGCGGCGTGTACGTCATTCATTACGCCAGAGATTGCAATTGTGAGTAGCAAATGATGGCCACCACATTGAACATATATTGGCCTGACATGTCGGGATACACTATATTCCACTCCGTAATTGAAAACGGAAACCACGTGTGTACGTGTACCTCACCCCTCATGGTAATGTAGATGTGCGTCAGTGAAAAAGACCAATAAAAAGGTGTTAGCATGTGGACGTAATGTGCTGTTCCAGTCTCTTCCGTACCTAAGGTCCATCACCGTTCCCTTTGGATCCCTACGTAATTCGGTGCTCTCCGATACACACGATCGAACAGCGGAGGAGTGGTACTCAAGCGTCAACTTTAGGTTACAATATCACCGGATGTAATTAACATTTTACAATGCAACAAACGGCACTGATTACGTATTTGTTTATATGTTCAGATGTGTTAACAAAACTAACGGGGTTCCATTTAAAAAAAACGTAGGTTTGTGTTACAAAACATACTTCCGTGCATTTTTTTGTGGTTTGTATTAACCAATTACACTAGCCCCTCTCCTCACGTTTGGTCTGTGGAATCGATTCACCAGTATTTGATGTGGTTTACGAAATATATCCAGCGGTAACGGTAGGTGACTCAACCTATATATATATATATATATATATATATATATATATATATATATATATATATGCCGGTGTTTGCTTAAGTCTGGTAGCACCGAGGAGATGCGTGTGGTACAGTGTGGTAGTGCGCTCAGGTGAAGGAGGGAGGGCGGCCTGCTGAGTGTTGACTTCACTTCCGGCGCGTTGCGCACCCGCCGCACGTCCCTGGAGTAAACTCCGGCGAGCGACCGGCGGTGGGAGATGCGCCTGGCTGGGATGGGGCGACTTGGTTGAGAACTTTGGCCGTCTGCAGGTCCTCCGCTGTCTGCGCTGCGGCACCGCGGTTTTTATGCCATACACGTCCCTGTGTTACTGCTCTGCGTGTTGGCAGCTTCCTCCAAAAGTGGCCGTGAGGCGAAATTGCGAAACAGTACAGGCATATATGCCAACGAACTGCTAAGGCAGGAGCAGAACATGTTACCAAGTCTGAAGCTCTTGTTCGAAGGTGCCAATCTCGTTTCCAATTCAGTAGTTAGTCGCTCCACGTAATTGAGCAAGGCAAGAATGCCATTCAACAGTGTCAGTATCAATAAAGTGAGGGCCATAATCAATGCTACATTGACCCCCGTGTGAATGAACAGGCTGGCCGCTGTGGCCCAGTGGTTCTAGGCCCTTCAGTCCTGAACCGCGCTGCTGCTACGGTCGCAGGTTCGAATCCTGCCTCGGGCACGGATGTTTGGGATGTACTTATGTTAGTTAGGTTTAATTAGTTCTACGTCTAGGGGACTGATGACCTCAGATATTAAGTCCCATTGTGCTTACAACCATTTGGACTATTTTTTTTTTTTGAATGAATAGGTTTTTTAACCCTTAATTCATAATGTATTGTCTCTAAAGCCGCACGAGGATTTTCGAGCTCGCTATGCAAGCTAAGCTGAATTCCATAGGAATGCTTCTATACATCACCCTCTTCTCCCCCCCCCTCCCCCCACTCCCCCCTGTTTGTAGACTCCTAGCATTTGTAGACTTAGAGAAAGCTTTTGACAATACTGACTGAAATACTCTCTTTCAAATTGTGGAGGTGGCTGGGGGAAAATACAGGGAGCGAAAGGCTATATACAATTTGTACAGAAACCAGATGACACTTATAAGAGTTGAGGGGCACGAAAGGGAAGCAGTGGTTGGGAAGGGAGTGAGACAGGGTTGTAGCTTCTCCTCGATGTTATTCAATCTGTATATTGCGCAAGCAGTGAAGGAAACAAAAGAAAAATTCGGAGTAGGTATTTAAATGCAAGAGAAGAAATACAAACTTTGAGATTCGCCGATGACATCGTAACTCTGTCAGAGACAGCAAAGGACTTGGAAGAGAAATTGAACGGAATGGACAGGGTCTTGAAAGGAGGATATAAGATGAACATCAACATAAGCAAAAGGATAATGAAATGTAGTCAAATCACATAAATAATGAGGAGGTATTGAATAGAATTAGGGAGAAGAGGAGTTTGTGGCACAATTTGACAAGAAGAAGGGACCGGTTGGTAGGACATGTTCTGAGGCATCAACGGATCACCACTTTAGCATCGGAGGGCAGTGTGGAGGGTAAAAATCGTAGAGGGAGACCAAGAGATGAATACACTAAGCAGATTCAGAAGGATGTTGGTTGTAGTAAGTACTGAGAGATGAAGAAGCTTGCACAGGATAGGGTAGCATGGAGAGCCCCATCAAACCAATCTCAGGACTGAAGACCACAACAACAACAACAACCACACTCTCCCCACCCCGGCCTTCCATTTCCCACCTTAAATCGCTAACAAAGAAACGTTTTAGTGTCGATTACATTATCGCCTCCTTTGTTTGTTGTTGACATGTGTTGGGGTTTTCTATAGCGCTCCTTGTAAACAGCGTACCTCTCTTAAACAGTACAGTAGAGAATGTGTTTACAGGAACGTGTCAATTTAAACGATCCAAAGTTTATAAAAATTCTTATTCTATGAATGTAGGCAGATGCAGTGATATAAATCAATAAGTAGAAACCGTTTTTGCAATTTTCAGTGATGTCAGTCTTGACCAAGTATAGTGGAAAGTGCAAAAGAAAGATGAAAGATGTGAATATGATTAAAATGAAAGCATTCTTTGTTCTTCTCATTTACACATCGGTTTTAAATCAAACGATGAGAACACTTCTGCTGCTTTGACAACAGGTGGAACAGGAAGGGACCTTTTTTCCGTCATGACCGTGAGGACAGAGCTGAACCAGCAACAGCTATATCTGACATTTTTACAACATTTGCAGAAAATTGCCAGATGGCTTACGCCATTGGTGCATGTGCTACCACAGATGAAATGCCGGTGTTCTTCAGAGGTACGCATGTTCAAAAAACATATTAGGTACGGAATTAAAATTCAGAACCTAGTTGTTTCCGAAACATATTGTTTTCCCCATAACTGTATTTACACAAACAAGGAATTTGGTCGAAGGACCCTCGCAGCAGTCCATAAAATACTCCCCACTAAAGCATATATCCGACCTCTCGCAACAATAAAAGGACACATCAAAATGTGACGGCTGACAATTCGCGCTTTCTGCACAATTTGTCCAAGTCAGGAATAAAGGAGGTTGAGGATGATTGGGACAACCTCAGATGTTAAGTCCCATAGTGCTTAAAGCTATTTTTGAGCAGCATATTGCTCCTCACACGGAAAGAGGATTTGAAAATATGCACCTTAAGTGGGAACTGAGGGCTTGTACTGGGTGAAGTTCTGATTTGTATCATTGGATGCACCAGATGACCGTCCTAACAAAAAGAGACGTGTAAAGGTTGTGATCCAAAGAAGAGGACGAAAACGGATAACCCGTGCGAAAAGTGCAAGATTGCTGCTTGTCTGCTGATGCTTGCAGTATTCAGTAAAAATTGCTTAATATTCGTTTCTTAATTACTCCAATAAATAAGTAAAGCGTCAGGTAAAATCAAATGTGTTCAGAGTGGTGGTAAATAGAAATGTAGATCCCAACATTGAATGTCAAGTTAGCAGATTTTCTTATTACACCGATCGAATTAAATTTTTAAGTGCAAGTTTAAACCAGGAATTTAGTTTTACTTGAAAATTTACTTACAACGGAGATATTATAAAGTTTCAGACTGTACGTAGGTTGGATAACAAGTGGTGACCACAATGTTGTAATTCATAGCGGACTCTCCTTCCACAAAGCAGATGGAAGGCGTCGTACACCGTCAGCTCGTCCAACTCCGTCGATGAACCCCAAAGACAGCCCCATGGAACGGATTGCGTCTTCTCTTGTGTGGTAGTGCGTGCGACGTAGAGGTTCCTTCTTTTTGGCGAACGAGTCGTAATTGCGCGTACTCATATCGGGTGAATTCGGTGGATGTTTCAGTATCTCGCAGGAGCTGCTGTATGCGGTTCGCCGTGTGGTATCGTGCATTGTCATAAAGTGTGATTGGATGCAGTGACAGAAGGTGGCGGCGCTCCTCTCTCAGTGTGAGACTAAGATGATATCGCAAGAAATTACAGTAGAAGGCTGCAGTGACTGTTTGTTTGAGCGCTAGAATTGACCTCTCGAACTTTCCGACAGTACACACTGCAAATGACTCAAACACAGCCGTCGACGTTCACTGCACTACTTCTGCTGACCTTCTGCTATGAGACAGCGGGCATGCCACGTTACCCGCATGCTCAATATTACAACAGTGTTGCCACTACTTTTCGTTCAACTCTCGAAAACATTGATTCAGTTCACTAACAGTTTGTTTATATGTTCTACTTTTTTTAAAAATATCCAGAAGTATTTTTTATGTGACAAGATGTAAGACACTGCAGGTTCTATTTAGTGCAATAAAATCAACAAATAGTATTTAAACAACACTTAAATAATTTTAAAAATAAATATTATTTAGCCGGCCGCGGTGGTCTCGCGGTTCTAGGCGCGCAGTCCGGAACCGCGCGACTGCTACGGTCGCAGGTTCGAATCCTGCCTCGGGCATGGATGTGTGTGATGTCCTTAGGTTAGTTAGGTTTAAGTAGTTCTAAGTTCTAGGGGACTGATGACCACAGTAGTTAAGTCCCATAGTGCTCAGAGCCATTTGAACCATTTTTTGAAATATTATTTAAGTTCAAATAAAATTTTGAAATTATTTGCGCACTTATGAATTAAGGATAAAGTTTTTGCTTCATTTTTAGTGGTCCCATTATAATTACGTACTTAAATACCTACTGCAGCACTAATACTGTTGCCCACCCTTTACAACTATGTTGTTATTGTTGTTGTTGGCCGGCCGGTGTGGCCGTGCGGTTCTAAGCGCGTCAGTTTGGAACCGCGTGACCGCTACGGTCGCAGGTTCGAATCCTGCCTCGGGCATGGATATGTGTGATGTCCTTAGGTTAGTTAGATTTACGTAGTTCTAAGTTCTAGGGGACTGATGACCTCAGTAGTTAAGTCCCATAGTGCTCAAAGCCATTTGAACCATTTGTTGTTGTTGTTGTGGGTTTCAGTCTACTCTGTCCTGGACAAACCTCTTCGTCCCCGAGTAACTACTGCAACTTACGCCCTTCTGAATCTGCTTATTGTGTTCATCTTTTGGTCCCCCCACTACTTTTTTAACCCCCGACCATCCCGCGTCCCCTGCCACCCCTCCCCACCCCTCTACCCTCACGCACACACACATCCATCCAGTACTAAATTGGTGATCCGTTGATGTCTCAGAATGTGTCCAACCAGCCGATCTTCTTCTAATCGGGTTGTGCATAAATTTCTTGTCTCCCCAGTTGTATTCAGTATCTCCAACTAGTCACGTGATCTACCCATTAATCTTCTACATTCTTCTGTAGCATCACATTTCAAATTTTCTATTCTCCTCTTGTCTAAACTGTTTATTGTCCATTTTTCACTTCCATTCATGGCTACACTCAATGCAAAAGTATTCAGTAAAGATTTCTTGGTTCTTAAATCCATACTAAATTTCAACAAATATCTCTCATTAAGAAATGCTTTTCTTGCCATTTCCAGTCAATATTTTATAACCTCTCTACTTCGGACGTTATCATTTATTTTGCTGATCAAACAGCAAAATAAAAAATAAAAGAAATGGTTCAAATGGCTCTGAGCACTATGGGACTTAACATCTGAGGTCATGAGTCCCCTAGAACTTAGAACTACTTAAACATAACTAACCTAAGGACATCACACACATCCATGCCCGAGGCAGGATTCGAACCGGAGCGGTCGCGTGATTCCAGACTGAAGCGCCTAGAACCGTTCGGCCACTCCGGCCGGCTCAGCAAAATCATCTGCTACTTTATGTGCCCCATTTCCTAATCTAATTCCCGCAACATCGCCTGATTTAATTCTACAACATTCCCTTATCCTCGTGTTTCTTTTGTTGATGTCGATCTTATATCTTCTTTTCAATACATTGTCCATTCCCTTCAACCCCTCTTCCATTTCATCAGCAAATCTCAGAGTTTTTATTTCTTCTCCCTGAGTTTTAATTCCTGTGCGTGTGTGGTTTGAGGTTTTCTTTTGGTTCCTTTACTGCTTGCTCAATGTGCAGATTGAATAATATCGGGAATAGGCTACAACCATATCTCACTCCCTGCTTAACCACGACTTCCCTTTTATGCACTTCAACTTTTAAAACTGCATTAGCTTTGTTAACAGTCAAATACAGTAAATTGCGAATGCACTTGTAGTCTCTCTAGGTCCAATTTCCTTGCGATAAACGCTTCTGAGAAAGAGTGTTTGCGTTCTGCTATTACGATTTAATCCAACAGCGGTCATGTTGTGACAACTCCATACGGTTCAGTTGGTATAAAACTGAAAGATTTATAGCTTTTGAGATCAACACGGCCCGTGTAAATTACGCTCAGAGTCTGTTCGCCAACAGTATCCTACAGTGGGGAAAGATCTCAGATACACGCGCTCTGAGAGATTAGACGTCTCGGGTAGAGTGTAACCTTCACCTCTGGAGAACTGCTCACCGTAGCCCTCAGACAAGAAAAATTGTACTGGCAAATTTGGCAGAGCTGAGAGTGCTTCCGTTCAAACCACAGAGCAGTTTCTTTTGGTAAAAATGAGAGCGTCACAATTATTCATAGGCGCTTCCTTAATGTCTACAGAGACCTGACAGTGAACAAAAGTAGGGTGAGTCGTTGGGCGAGGCGTCTGTAATCGTCGCAACTAGATTATGCAAACCTGGTCGATCCCGCGCGTGCCGGCTGGTTGTAAATAGCTGTGATTCCTGCATTCTTGGAACGTGCAGACACTCTCATTCGAGCTGGTTGTCGGATCACAACTAAACACTTCGCAGCACAACTGGACATTTCTGCTGGTAGTTCTGACACACCCGTCCACCAGTTGGGGTAGGCAAAGTTGTGTGCCCGCTAGATTCCTTGCCGCCTAACAGGAGACCATAGAGAACAACGAGGAACCGTCTGTGCGAAATTTATTGGACGTTTAGGGGCTGATGGTGAAAACATTTCATCGGACGTAGTCACAAGCAAGACCTTGGCTCTGATATTGACCAGTAGAGTGGCAACATTTGGGCATACTGGCCCTCCTAGTACGGTGGCGTAAGGCAATCGCAAAGAACGGAGATTATGTTGAAAAATAGTGTTTTGTAGGCAAAGTATGGGAATAATATGGTGTACTGGAATAAAACCATCCTGCTTTCCGAAGAAAACAATGTGTTACATTACTTACTGGATGCCATTCGCAGACCTAAGCAATGCAATGTAGGAAAGAACTCATAAAAAAGTCATCAGACGTATTATATAAAATTAATAAAAAAGATTGTCACCGAGTATACGCTATTCTACGCTAATACGAATGAGAAGCTAGCGCATTATCCATTGCGCCAAATTCGCACTGCAACTAACTGCTCAACAAACGTTTTGAGACGCCCGCTAAACCCGCTGGGTAGAACAGGTGATTAGGATTGTGGAGAGGGCCAAATAAGGATGGGGTCAGTTTCACCTTAAAATTGTAATTTATTGTAATTTAACAACGCATTTACAACCAAAGCGGCACATAGCCGAACTTTAACAAATACGAGTTTCAAAATGCAATTATTTCACGACTGAAGGCCTCCAAACAAGAAATCTTAAAAAAATAACAAGGTAATTTCAAGTGACTAAAGTCACGCAGTAACATTTACCAATAAAATAATTAATGTATATATTTTATATATATATATATTTCATCTTTATTGCATCCTGTTTATATATATATATATATATATATATATATATATATATATATATATATATATATATATATATATATATATATACTCCTGGAAATTGAAATAAGAACACCGTGAATTCATTGTCCCAGGAAGGGGAAACTTTATTGACACATTCCTGGGGTCAGATACATCACATGATCACACTGACAGAACCACAGGCACATAGACACAGGCAACAGAGCATGCACAATGTCGGCACTAGTACAGTGTATATCCACCTTTCGCAGCAATGCAGGCTGCTATTCTCCCATGGAGACGATCGTAGAGATGCTGGATGTAGTCCTGTGGAACGGCTTGCCGTGCCATTTCCACCTGGCGCCTCAGTTGGACCAGCGTTCGTGCTGGACGTGCAGACCGCGTGAGACGACGCTTCATCCAGTCCCAAACATGCTCAATGGGGGACAGATCCGGAGATCTTGCTGGCCAGGGTAGTTGACTTCCACCTTCTAGAGCACGTTGGGTGGCACGGGATACATGCGGACGTGCATTGTCCTGTTGGAACAGCAAGTTCCCTTGCCGGTCTAGGAATGGTAGAACGATGGGTTCGATGACGGTTTGGATGTACCGTGCACTATTCAGTGTCCCCTCGACGATCACCAGTGGTGTACGGCCAGTGTAGGAGATCGCTCCCCAAACCATGATGCCGGGTGTTGGCCCTGTGTGCCTCGGTCGTATGCAGTCCTGATTGTGGCGCTCACCTGCACGGCGCCAAACACGCATACGACCATCATTGGCACCAAGGCAGAAGCGACTCTCATCGCTGAAGACGACACGTCTCCATTCGTCCCTCCATTCACGCCTGTCGCGACACCACTGGAGGCGGGCTGCACGATGTTGGGGCGTGAGCGGAAGACGGCCTAACGGTGTGCGGGACCGTAGCCCAGCTTCATGGAGACGGTTGCGAATGGTCCTCGCCGATACCCCAGGAGCAACAGTGTCCCTAATTTGCTGGGAAGTGGCGGTGCGGTCCCCTACGGCACTGCGTAGGATCCTACGGTCTTGGCGTGCATCCGTGCGTCGCTGCGGTCCGGTCCCAGGTCGACGGGCACGTGCACCTTCCGCCGACCACTGGCGACAACATCGATGTACTGTGGAGACCTCACGCCCCACGTGTTGAGCAATTCGGCGGTACGTCCACCCGGCCTCCCGCATGCCCACTATACGCCCTCGCTCAAAGTCCGTCAACTGTACATACGGTTCACGTCCACGCTGTCGCGGCATGCTACCAGTGTTAAAGACTGCGATGGAGCTCCGTATGCCACGGCAAACTGGCTGACACTGACGGCGACGGTGCACAAATGCTGCGCAGCTAGCGCCATTCGACGGCCAACACCGCGGTTCCTGGTGTGTCCGCTGTGCCGTGCGTGTGATCATTGCTTGTACAGCCTTCTCGCAGTGTCCGGAGCAAGTATGGTGGGTCTGACACACTGAATAGTGCATGGTACATCCAAAACGTCATCGAACCAATCGTTCTACCATTCCTAGACCGGCAAGGGAACTTGCTGTTCCAACAGGACAATGCACGTCCGCATGTATCCCGTGCCACCCAACGTGCTCTAGAAGGTGTAAGTCAACTACCCTGGCCAGCAAGATCTCCGGATCTGTCCCCCATTGAGCATGTTTGGGACTGGATGAAGCGTCGCCTCACGCGGTCTGCACGTCCAGCACGAACGCTGGTCCAACTGAGGCGCCAGGTGGAAATGGCATGGCAAGCCGTTCCACAGGACTACATCCAGCATCTCTACGATCGTCTCCATGGGAGAATAGCAGCCTGCATTGCTGCGGAAGGTGGATATACACTGTACTAGTGCCGACATTGTGCATGCTCTGTTGCCTGTGTCTATGTGCCTGTGGTTCTGTCAGTGTAATCATGTGATGTATCTGACCCCAGGAATGTGTCAATAAAGTTTCCCCTTCCTGGGACAATGAATTCGCGGTGTTCTTATTTCAATTTCCAGGAGTGTATATATATATATATATATATATATATATATATATATATATATATATATATATATGGCTAAAGAATGTCTTGGAACAGTAGTGTGTAAAGGGAGGATGAAGCAAACACCTTGGTGGAATGATATAGTCAAGGCAGCCTGTAAAAGGAAAAAGAAGGCGTATCAAAAATGGCTACATACCAGAACCCAGGTAGACAGAGAAAGTTATGTTGAAGAAAGAAACAAAGCCATCAGATAACTGCAGCATCCAAGAAGAAATCGTGGGAAGACTTTGGAAACAGGTTGGAGATTATGAGTCAAGCTGCTGGAAATCCATTCTGGAGTGTAATTAGCAGTCTTTGAAAGGGAGGTAAGAAGGAAATGACAAGTATTTTGGACAGGTCAGGAAAACTGCTGGTGAATCCTGTGGATGCCTTGGGCAGATGGAGGAAATACTTTGAAGAGTTGCTCAATGTAGGTAAAAATACGATCAGTAATGTTTCAGATTTCGAGGTAGAATGGGATATATGTATATATATATATATATATATATATATATATATATATATATATATATGGCTAAAGAATGTCTTGGAACAGTAGTGTGTAAAGGGAGGAGGTAAAAATACGATCAGTAATGTTTCAGATTTCGAGGTAGAATGGGATAGGAATGATGATGGAAATAGGAACACATTTCAGGAAGTGCAGAAAATGGTCAATAGATTGCAGCGCAATAAAGCAGCTGGGGTGGATGAAATTAAGTCGGAACTCATCAAATACAGTGGAATGTCAGGTCTTAAATGGCTACACAGGATAATTGAAATGGCCTGGGAGTCGGGACAGGTTCCATCAGACTGGACAAAAGCAAAAATCACACCAGTCTTTAAACATGGAAACAGAGAAGATTGTAACAACTACAGAGGTATCTCTTTAATCAGCGTTGTGGGTAAAATCTTCTCAGGTATTGTTGAAAGGAAAGTGCGAGTATTAGTTGAGGACCAATTGGATGAAAATCAGTGTGGGTTTAGGCCTCTTAGAGGTTGTCAGGACCAGATCTTTAGCTTACGGCAAATAATGGAGAAGTCTTATGAGTGGAACAGGGAATTGTATCTATGCTTTATAGATCTAGAAAAGGCACATGACCGGGTTCCTAGGAGGAAGTTATTGTCTGTTCTACAAGATTATGGAATAGGAGGCAAACTTTTGCAAGCAATTAAAGGTCTTTACATGGATAGTCAGGCAGCAGTTACAGTTGACGGTAAATTGAGTTCATGGTTCAGAGTAGTTTCAGGGGTAAGACAAGGCTGCAACATGTCTCCACTGCCGTTCATATTATTTATGGATCATATGTTTAAAACAATAGACTGGCTGGGTGAGATTAAGATATGTGAACACAAAATAAGCAGTTTCGCATATGCGGATGACTTAGTTGTGACGGCAGATTCGATTGAAAGTTTGCAAAGTAATATTTCAGAGCTAGATCAGAACTGTAAGGACTATGGTATGAAGATTAGCATCTCCAAAATGAAAGTAATGTCAGTGGGAAAGAAATATAAACGGATTGAGTGCCAAATAGGAGGAACAAAGTCAGAACAGGTGGACGATTTCAAGTACTTAGGATACATATTCTCACAGGATGGCAAGATAGTGAAACAACTGGAAGCGAGGTGCAGCAAAGCTAATGCAGTGAGTGCTCAGCTACGATCTACTCTCTTCTGCAAGAAGGAAGTCAGTACCAAGGCTAAGTTATCTGTGCACCGTTCAATCTTTCGACCAACTTTGTTGTATGGGAGCGAAAGCTGGGTGGATTCAGGTTACCTTATCAACAAGGTTGAGGTTACGGATATGAAAGTAGCTAGGATGATTCCAGGTACTAGTTGTGGTGTCACCGCCAGACACCACACTTGCTAGGTGGTAGCTTTTAAATCGGCCGCGGTCCGGTAGCATACGACGGACCCGCATGTCGCCACTGTCAGTAATTGCAGACCGAGCGCCGCCACACGGCAGGTCTAGAGAGACGTACTAGCACTCGCCCCAGTTGTACGGACGACTTTGCTAGCGACTACACGGACGGAGACTCTCTCATTTGCCGAGAATATAGATAGCATAGCCTTCAGCTAAGTCAATGGCTACGACCTAGCAAGGCGCCATTATCAGTGTATAGCATGTATCTAAAGAGTCTAACTTGTATCGCCAAGAGCGATGTACACCAATCATGGATTAAAGTTAATTGTTCCAGCAGCTACGTACTTTTCTTTATAGCATTCATTACGTATCCTGTTTCAGACCTCACGCCAGCCTGCGTGAGTTTAAGCGCGTGCCTTTCGGTTACCCGTCACTGTGGATTGGCTGTCTTGCCAATCCACAACACCAGTAGATGGGAACAATGGCAGGATGGTGTCCACAATGAGGAAATAAAAGAAAAACTGGGAATTATCTCTATAGATGTAGCAGTCAGGGCGAACAGGCTTAGATGGTGGGGTCATGTTACGCGCATGGGAGAAGCAAGGTTACCCAAGAGACTCATGGATTCAGCAGTAGACGGTAGGAGGAGTCGGGGCAGACCGAGGAGAAGGTACCTGGATTCGGTTAAGAATGATTTTGATGTAATAGGTTTAACATCAGAAGAGGCACCAATGTTAGCACTGAATAGGGGATCATGGAGGAAATGTATAAGGGGGGCTATGTTCCAGACTGAACGCTGAAAGGCATAATCAGTCTTAAATGATGATGATGATGATGATGATATATGAATAAGTACTTTATATGCTAAAACATACGTAAAAAAATCTATGTACTTTTCTATACCTGGTAATGTTACCCGTATCTAATATTGATGGTGCCGGTAATGGTACATCACATGTGTTAGCGGAATCAACCAATCCATTAGCTGATGATATGTTGTTGTTGTGGTCTTCAGTCCTGAGACTAGTTTGATGCAGCTCTCCATGCTACACTATCCTGTGCAAGCTTCTTCATCTCCCAGTATCTACTGCAACCTACATCCTTCAGAATCTGCTTAGTGTATTCATCTCTTGGTCTCCCTCTACGATTTTTACTCTCCACGCTGCCCTCCAATACTATATTGATGATCCCTTGATGCCTCAGAACATGTCCTACCAACCGATCCCTTCTTCTAGTCAAGTTGTGCCACAAATTGCTCTTCTCCCCAATTCTGTTCAGTACATCCTCATTAGTTACGTCATCTATCCGTCTAATCTTCAGCATTCTTCTGTAGGACCACATTTCCAAAGCTTCTATTCTCTTCTTGTCCAAACTATTTATTGTCCATGTTTCACTTCCATACATGGCTACACTCCATACAAATACTTTCAGAAACGACTTCCTGACACTTAAATCTATACTCGATGTTAACAAATTTCTCTTATTCAGAAACGCTGTCCCTGCCATTGCCAGTCTACATTTTATATCCTCTCTACTTCGACCATCATCAGTTATTTTGCTCCCCAAATAGCAAAACTCCTTTACTACTTTAAGTTTCTCATTTCCTAATCTAATTCCCCCACCATCACCCGACTTAATTCGACTACATTACATTATCCTACTTTTG
Source organism: Schistocerca piceifrons (assembly GCF_021461385.2). Lineage (NCBI taxonomy): Eukaryota > Metazoa > Arthropoda > Insecta > Orthoptera > Acrididae > Schistocerca > Schistocerca piceifrons. Next base: position 45,987,540 of record NC_060139.1, on the reverse strand, counting down.
GTTTTTTTTATTTTCATATACAAACAAGATGCAATAAAGACTGCTGAAGGCCCACAGTAAAATTTTGATGATTTTAAAATAAATTACCATAATCTTTCAAAGGCAGAAGGCCCTAATGTTTAAGCCTGAAAGGTAATTTTAAGAATAAGGATCGAAGGCTGAAGGCCCACAATTAATTTTCTAAAATTTAAAAAAAGTAACCATAAGCCTTAAGTTTTAAGTAGCTGAAACTGGACCAAAAGAAAAGACAACGGCAATAACCTTTCAGCAAATATCCACTTGCCGGAATTCAAACATACTTACATAAAACACAGTAAAACCAAGAATTTTTCTTCTATCACTGGCTGTGACAGATTATAAACAGACAGCTTAACACCGGTGAGAAAGACAATAAAGACAACAGCACTCAGAAGCCTCCAGGGGATCGGTCTGCCCTCGTTCACTTAGGTGAGACAGGTGGTGAGCCCAACTACACTTGATCCGTCGGAACCCAACCAAGGGACAGGCACAGACTAACCGACAAACGACTTGCTTGCCACCAATCGGTACATGAGAATTCAAACACAAAATGTTACGGACGTTATTATCCACAATCAAATATGTATATGTATTAAGCTGTGAAAACGAGTCACCGTGTTGGACAGCGACAAAAGGTGAGGAAACGGCACTGCCTGAAATTACGTTAGTGGCCCGGGCAGGTAATCGGAACACTAACGGACACAAGGCAGAAAATTCCGCTGGTGCACTTGAATTGTAGTCAAAAACTATAGTTAACTCCACCGCATGGCGGCTAGATTTCAGCAGTACAAACACTCGGAGTTGCTCACAGGAAAACCTCCCCACCAGCGAACCACTTAAACGAACCACACAACGTGAATGGACGTGGCATGGGTACTTGAAACCACTACTCAACTCTGACGTCCTGGGTCGGTGAACCACAAAGCTCGTAGCGATCGGACATCTCCACACACGCTCCGACACTGTGCAGGGACCGCCAGCGGACCCAGCCGTCTGCACCGGACGAAGATAGCTTCCCTGGTCCGAGTCGTCTCAGAATGCCGACAACATCTAAAATAGTCGTCAGTGGCAATAGCGCCAACTACACACACAACCTTAGAAAAATTTGCACGAAGACCTAAACGATACCCAACAGTAACTAATCACGCACGAAGATAAATCGGGAGTCGATACACATACACACAGCTGACTCACGAACGATCGGCGAGCCAAAATGCGTCCTCCGGTAGGACGACCGACCGGCGATCCATCAAGGCCGTGGCCTGGCTCAAGTGTTGCGTGGCGGCAAAGGTCGGGCGAGCCATGTCGCAGCGGATCTCACTGCTGCTCCAACCCGACTGCACTAGTGCTGCATTACAACTCCAGAGTGGCAGGACCGGACTGCGCTCCAGACGCGTTCCAACTGACTGGCAGCCCGAACTCGCCACCGGAACTCCCTACGACAGACAATGACCAGGAAGTAATAGCAGTCAAGCAAAGATACTACGAGAGGGGATATATCGATACGCACTGCTAACGCTGCTGACGGTCAGGCATAGCAGCAACTCAGTGACAATAGTAATTTAAATTAATGTAGTGAGGTGGAAGTACGTTAAAAACAGGGCGTAAAAACACACGATGGCGGGAACACGACCCACGCACAGCTCATGTGTACCGGAATAGATGGGATAATTGAGACTACTGCCGCAATGGATGTGCACGGTGAAGTGAACGTCGGTGACGTGTCGGGAAAAAAGTGGTGAAGAAAGTTGCCAGGATTTGGTCTCAGGGCGAATTTGTACATTTAATAGGTTTATACGAGAAAAGGCCAGCATTATGGAGCACACAGCTGCCGGAATACAGGAATCTACATAAGAAGCAAACATTTGTTGGCTGAAATTGCTACAATTTTTAACGCTTCCACAGAGGAAACCTATCTGAATAACCAAAATTTGAGCAATCCGGGAAAGAAGTTTTATAACATATGTTCATTGCCACGGAGAAACAAGGGAAGTTGTGTTGGAAAGTAATTGTTCTGGGACTTGGAAAACTGCCAATTAATTCAAATAATAGACCTGCCTCTGCAAATTTTAATGACATGGTAATTATTGATTATACGTTTATATTGGGTGTTAAGACCAGACTTTCATGATTTTATGAGTGATTATTTAAGTCAGTAGAAGTAAAAATGTTAACATAAATGTTCGTCCTGAAATGTTTAATTTACCAGGAATCCGTCATATTTGGCTTTTGAAAGGTTATGGCCTTTGCACCCAAATTGCGTGAAAATGTAATCACGTGTCAGTTCTAGTATAATGTATTTGTCCAATGAATACCCGTTTATCATCTGCATACCTTCTTGGTGTAGCAATTTTAATGGCCAGTAGTGTACTGTAAGATTTACGTTTATTTACTTCAGTGTTTGGTAAAGTAAAAAGAAAAGTCAAGATACAATCATAGCACGTGTCGACTTGGACAAAGCATGAAATGAAATCTGGTGTAATGTTATTTCGTCGTAATCGTTACTTTTTTCTGAGTCATTATCTTCTTTCTGGTTCTTTGCGGCCCGCCATGAATTCCTCTCCTATTCCAACCTCTTCATGTCAGAGTAGCACACGCAACCTATATCCTCAATTATCTGCTGGGTGTATTCCAATCTCTGTCTTCCTCTCCCATTTTTACCCTCTGTAGTTCCTTCTAGTACCATTTAGGTTATTCCCGTATGCCTTAATAGATGTCCTATCATCCTATCTCTTCTTCTGGTCAGTCTTTTCAATATATTCCTTTCCCCGGCGATTCTGTGGAGCACCTCCTGATTCCCTACATCTTCTGTTCATCCAATTTTAACATTCTTCTGTAGCGCCACATCTCAAATCCTTCGATTTTATTACGTTCTGATTTTCCCACAGTCCATGCTGCGCTCCAAATGTACATTCTCAACAATTTCTACCTCAAATTATGAGTTATATTTAACAATAACAGTCTTCTCTTGCCAGGAACGCCATTTTGCAGTGGTAGTCAGCTTCTCCTTACCCCGTCTGTCATTGGGTACTTTGCTTCCTGGGTAGCAGAATTCCTTAACTTCATCTACTTAGTAAACACCGATCCTGATTACGTTTCACGGTACTCTCATTTCTGCTACTTGTCATTACTTTGGTCTTTATTCGATTTACACTTAGTCCATATTCTTTACTCATTAAACTATGCATTCCGTTCAACAGATCCCGTAATTTTTCTTGACTTGTACTGAGGATAGTAACGTCATCCTCGAATCTTACCATTTATATTCTTTCACCTTAAATTTTAATTCCACCCTTGAATCTTTTTTTTTTTATTTCGGTCATTGCTTCTTCGATGTAAAGATCGAACAGTAGGGACGAAAGACTACATCCCTGTCATACACCCTTTTTAATCCGAGCAGTTCGTTCTGTTTTCCAGTCTTTCTGTTCATTCATGGTTTTTGTACGTATTGCATATCACCCGTGTTTCCTTACAGCTTACTCCTATTTTTCTCACAATTTCGAAGATCTTGCGCGATTTTACACTGTTGAGTGCTTTGTCCAAGTCGACACGTGCTATGATTGTATCTTGACTTTTCTTTTTACTTTACCAAACACTGAAGTAAATAAACGTAAATCTTACAGTACACTACTGGCCATTAAAATTGCTACACCAAAAAGGTATGCAGATGATAAACGGGTATTCATTGGACAAATACATTATACTAGTCTGACACGTGATTACATTTTCACGCAATTTGGGTGCATAGATCCTGAGAAATCAGTACCCAGAACAACCACCTCTGGCTGTAATAACGGCCTTGATACGCCTGGGCATTGAGTCAAACAGAGCTTGGATGGCGTGTACAGGTACAGCTGCCCATGCAGCTTCAACACGATATCACAGTCCATCAAGAGTAGTGACTGGCATATTGTGACGAGGCAGTTGCTCGGCCACCATGGACCAGACGTTTTCAATTGGTGAGAGATCTAGAGAATATGCTGGCCAGGGCAGCGGTCGAACATTTTCTGTATCCAGAAAGGCCCGTAGAGGACCTGCAACATGCGGTCGTGCATTATCCTGCTGAAATGTAGGGTTTCGCAGGGATCGAATGAAGGGTAGAGCCACGGGTCGTAACACATCTGAAATGTAACGACCACTGTTCAGAGTGCCGTAAATGCGAAAAAGGTTCGTCGCTGGGTACTCCATCGCACGCGCTCCTGTGTGTGATACAGCGTCAAGGGTAACCGCAGCCATGGTCCACGAGCTGATAGTCCATGCTGCTGCAAACGTCGTCCAACTGTTCGTGGAGATGGTTGTTGTCTTGCCAACGTCCACGTCTGTTGACTCAGGGATCGAGACGTGGCTGTACGATCCGTTACAGTCATGCGGATAAGATGACTTTCATCTCGACTGCTAGTGATGCGAGACGGTTGGGATCCAGCACGGCATTCCGTACTACCCTCCTGAACCCACCGATACCATATTCTGCTAACAGTCATTGGATCTCGACCAACGCGAGCAGAAATGTCGCAATACGATAAACCGCAATCGCGATAGGCTACAATCCGACCTTTATCAAAGTCGGAAACATGATGGTACGCATTTCTCCCCCTTACACGAGGCATCACAACAACGTTTCACCAGGCAACGCCGGTGAACTGCTGTTTGTGTATGAGAAATCGGTTGGAAGCTATCCTCATGTCGGCACGTTGTAGGTGTCGCCACCGGCGCTAACCTTGTATGAGTGCTCTGAAAAGCTAATCATTTGCATATCACAGCATCTTCTTCCTGTCGGTTAAATTTCGCTTCTGTAGCACGTCATCTTCTTGGTGTAGCAATTTTAATGGCCAGTAGTGTATCACAAGCAGTCTGTCTTTAACACTAACGTATTTGTGCAAATTAGTGTTTCGCTTTGCAGTTTCCTGTGTAATTATAAAGAGTATATCTTCCATCTCCATCGCTGTCATTCTCATGCAATTTAGATATTGTTCTTGACCTTCCGTCTCCAACTGTACAACCACATTCTCGCATGCTCCAATATCATTCCTCTGACACCTAATGCAATCTATTTTCCTACACGATCATTGCCTGCCGTTTATGTTTTTCCTTTGCCACTAAAAGTTTTTAAAGTGCAGTAGCAGCCCAGCGATGGCCCATCGCAATCTTTCTCTTCTCTCCCAGAACTAAGATTGAAAAATCTCGCGGAGAGTGATCTCTCAGATCTCACATACCCTCTTAACTTGTTACGTGTAAAGGCTTCCGATAACTGCTCTCTCAAGAATCTCAAACATTACAGGAAATACTAGCAAATAATTACCAGACTGTAACTATCAGTGAAAAATCTTCCTTGTTGCAAACAGTTCTGCAAGTACCATCTAAGACTACCAAACTGTCTGAAAAAAAATTTAACTATTGGTCCCTCTTATATAGTATGATCGATGTGCCTATCCATAAAGCAGAAACAAGTTGCAAACACCATCTCTATTAGTGTTGTCTGCCTTTTGAACATATTACCTTGCACTCAGCACGCAAATCAATGCCCTCTGATCTTTAGAAAAAGATTGTAACTGACGACTTCACGTTATACACAATGGCCGCATATTTTCTCAGGGAAAGGCAGTCATGAAATACATTTTAAAATTGTAAGGATGTAGTATTCACATGAAAAAAATGAAAAGTCTGGCAAAAATTTAAGAGTCCTGCGGGACCGCTAAGTCGAAACGGTTTGCTAAGCAATATAAAAAGAGCTTTTAGCAGCTCTGTGTAGATATTTTACAACCAAGAATCTTTTAATCAAGCTATGCTTACGATTACAAGACTAGTTTATGTTCTTTCCCTTATTTTTTATATGCAAAGGTACTATTATGCTAAAGAAGCCCGAACCACCTTTCCATGTGATGTGCATGCAGCCCACATAACGTAACTGTCTTACTGTAACTTCGCGGTACAATTCTCTGAATGTGAAAAATGGTGACCAAGAGTGACAACCAGAGAACAATCCTCTCTGTGGCAGTAACTCCTGAGGCAAACAAACACAAAGTTACTACAAATATCAGAAACTGCCTCATGTGAAATGAGATGTTTCTAATTGTTACCACTCTCATTAGTATTTGACACAACTAATGCCCTTAACTGTACCATATAAATCGTCCATAACCTTTACTAAAAACTAAATTCAACTTCGAATAAGTGATGTTCCAAGAATATGTGAATAAAAATGGTAATTCCAAGTATTCTTACGCACTAAAACGCTTTTCAAACACGAATTAACCGTCATTGGCTTGGCGTGTGGGTTTGTATAAATTGGTTAATGAACTAAACAGTTAGGAAAACTGTGATTAACGACTTCGAATGGTTTATCATCACCTTTAACAATGTATCACTAGTAATTTCACTATATTCATGATGACACGTGAATAAACGTGCAGTTAGAAAGTTATCTAACACCAAGTAACGCTAAAAATATATGTGATTTTTAAAGGACAGGACGTAGAGTTTTGTTCAGAATCTGGATTAAAACATCGCACCTATAGGCAATGTTAATAGTGCAAAATTTTCTTGCATGACCAAGACTCGAACACAGGACTGATTTTCGTAGCTGTCAAGGCGTAATAGACGTGATGTACCTCATTTTTAGCCAGTGTCACTAAGCAAATATGAACATGATATTCCATGATGGGAATTTTTGTACTCGAGCGAGACTCCTACCCGGCAGCTATTGTCCCTGTTAACTAACCACAACTAACAACGAGGGATATTAAATATGGTTTCATTCACCCGTAAGAAACCTGAAATGACGCAACGTAAAGACCTGTGTTGGATGGGGTTTCGAACTCAAAATCCCTAATAGGATTGTTGGCTAAGCACAACCAAATGTCAGATACCAAATTTTCTTAGCAGTAGATATTTGAAACTGAAATGACGAGACTGTTGTAGTTGGCAGAAGTGCCAACCCGTGTTACTAGAGGAGGCCGAAATGCACTTGTTTTAGCTCACGCAGGCTGGCGTGAGGAGGGAAGAACTATACTGACGTGAGGTCTGGAACATGACAAAGAATTAGAATTCAGAAAGCGGACGAAATTAGTTCGATACTTAACTACAATCCATTAATGATGAACGTCGCTCTTGACGGTACATGATTCACAATATTATCTGTTCAGATTATACGAGTAGTAACTGAATATGGCGCCTTGCTAGGTCGTAGCAAATGACGTGGCTGAAGGCTATGCTAAACTGTCGTCTCGGCAAATGAGAGCGTAGGTAGACAGTGAACCCTCGCTAGCAAAGTCGGCTGTACAACTTGGGCGAGTGCTAGGGAGTCTCTCTAGACTAGACCTGCCGTGTGGCGGCGCTCGGTCTGCAATCGCTGATAGTGGCGACACGCGGGTCCGACGTATACTACCGGACCGCGGCCGATTTAAAGGCTACCACCTAGCAAGTGTGGTGTCTGGTGGTGACACCACAGAGACAAATGAATAATTTCTGCTTCCCGGGATTCGAGCCCAGCACTTGTCGCCGTAGTTTTCTAGCAACGAATGGACATGGAATATAGGTTTCTTTCGCCAGGAGTGAGATGAGCGCATATTTGAACTGAATATAACGCAGCAAAGCGTTCTGTGCTCACTGGGAATTTAATCCCGCACAGCTCGTCCTTGATTACACAGGAAGAGACATTCATAATCGAATTCTTTTTTCCACTATATAGGAGTGGTATCTTTGATATTAAAATTATGTGGTGAAAATTCTGTGTCTCAGTGGGATTCGAAGCTGTCACATAAAGTTATTGTTGAGAACGAATGGAGAGACATTAATAATCAAAATTATATTCCATCAGAAGTTACGTGTCCTCATGCTAAGGCCTGAAAATGGCAAGATGGAAACTTTTATGCGGGATCACGGTTCGAACTCACACGTGCAACTTACGTGGAGTCTTTGCGGAGTTTACAGTATTGAGCAAACAACGAACTGATGGGATTGCATGGTCACGAAAGGTTCAAATCCCGCGAATAGGAATCCCAATCCATAACAAATATATTCATCATATCAAACCCAAATAGAGCGTGAAATAAGTGCCGTGCGACCTTTCATGGCGTATTGTGTGTTAACTAATGTGACATTACTAGTATAAGAAAGGTTTCTGATGACAGACTTTCCACCCGCTGACATTTCCACGCTGACATTTCCACCTGTGTTGTCGCCCAACCTAAACTCTAGTCGGTAGCGAAGGGAAATCATATTCAACAGTATTTCAAACCGTGGTGCAATCATACCCTCTTCACTTTACGGGGCCAGAGATGAAAAGGGAATTTTTTGTGCCTATTTAAAAGCATCGCCTGAGGAGGAAGTCGATCCCAGACCTGGATACTAACCTAGCAGCAAAACTACGGACCATGGAACACCACATGTGCTTAGCTTACGATTTTGTCGTAACGCATATGTGCCACTCTCGTTGAGAATTCTTACATCCAGACTCTGGTGTGGATTACAGCCTGTTCAGTACATTAATTAGGATAAAATCGATCCGGACAGCCAATAGCGTGATCACAGTGGAAATAGAGAATGATGATGACTGCACAAAGCTTCAAGAGAAAGCTCATCAGATACACGGCATTAAATGTGAACCAGCGAAAAAGAAGAGTATCAGGTAATTGTGTGGTACAATGTGCTCAAGGAAGTGGGCGACAGGGAACTTCAGAAGGATATGTATGAGCATAACCTGACTGAGCACATACAAAGAAGGAATTTAAGAAGAGTTAGAACTGAGATTGCGAACCGGACCACGAGAGATAACCCATGTCAGCCTCGCTATAGAAATCACACCTTATGTTCGGAAGCTCCTGCAGAAAGAAGAAAAATATATATCTGACTACGTGCTCTAGGAATGAATTATTACGTGAATGTGACTCAGACCACATCGATAAGATTTGTAAGAGTAAGGAGTGAGCGTGCTCCCTCTTTGGAGCAGAGGATAAACCAGAAAAGTGTATGCACAAAATTCACCGAGAAACACGTTTATATCCTTGTCTCGACAGGAACAGAAAATGTGACTCATGTGGGAAAGACTGTGTAACTTACGCATTTCTGTAAGAAAGTGAAATAACTAGAAGAGACTATGGATCCATTCAAATACAAGAAAACGTAGAGTGGTCAACTCCTTATCAAATATTTGTAAAGCAAGTAATAGAAGACACGTTGCACAGGAAACGGAAGCAAAAGTCTCCGTAGACAGCAGCCAGGAATTGGCGCCTTGTGCTGGGATATTACTGCCAGGGAGAGGAATGCCACATTATGACGAAATTCTAACAACAAATATAATAGAGTTTACTGAGAAGCAGCATCTGAACTTCATGAATTTCGTAGATGACATGGTACTACAGAAGAGATTAGGCACAGCAGCTGCAAAAGAACTTAACAGACAGTCTCTTAAATGGATTGCAACGCAGACATAGGTGTGTTGCATGATAAACGAACTTGACATGAGGGTATTTTGTGCAAGTGAAGATGAACACTCAGAAAGCTTAAACAGAGACAGTATAACCGGTAATGACCTGTCCACAAGACAAGAAAGCACTTCGGCGTCACGAATGAAGTTCGTGAACTTCATTCAAGGAGAGAGCATGTGGTGAATCCTTCAATTCAAGCCCTTGGGCGCTGCTGACAGAAGAGATTTTCCTGGCACAGCAGCGCGTGCAACAGAAAGCTTACCTACGCGTCAGCTGCCCAACCCTGATGCCGCATCTGCATATAACTCCTGGCAAAGGGTATGACAAAGATGGTGATAATCATGGTGACATCGACGCCGCACCTGTAGTAGGAGACGCAGACGCAACTTCGACATCATCTGTAGATCCTCCCCTACTTCCGTGTGAATCAGAGTGAGGTGACCGTGGTAATACTGATGAAAGTAAGAATCCAAAAACAGTGAAGTGCAGTGAAAATCAGGTCTTTTATCAAACACACAATATTTGTATTGCATTTAGAGTCCTATAGGCTTGCACTCAGACAAGAATAGTTATAATTCAGAAGTTAATGTCAAGTTAATTCGTTTCGAGGATCCAAATGTACTGCAGGTTGCTCTTTGACATGTTATTAGAGTTGGGCATCCCAAACGGAAATCTGTTACGTATTCTACACTTGGGGCATTAGACAGAATTCTTTTGAGGGTGAATAATTCGCCAACAGAGATTAAGCAATATGCGACTTCTTTCGGCTGGCGTTCACGAGAAGAAATGAACCATTTCAATTAAGTATTAATACGTGGGTTTTGTAAGAGCATACGGACGCGTTTTCTTTGATCCAGCCCTTCTCTCTCCGAAGTGCTTTATTTGCACTCGAAACACATAAAAGGATAAAGATACAACAGGTAAACGTTCCGCGAGTAAACTGGCTATGACTGAAATACGAAAAGTAGTTGGCAAGGTCAGTGTTGAGATAATCTGTTTGAAAGAACCATACTGGAGAAACAATAGTCTTCCATATTTATTTGCGGATATGTCAAGAGTTGCTGGCCACGATGAGGAATTGTCTGCCATTGTGATTACAGGTAGGAAATGCACTGTGGCTAAAGTGGCTCAGCTATATGACAAGCACATGGTCACAGTAGAAATGAAGGGTGTACGGACAAAGCGGATTGTAGTAAGCATATACATGCAGTATTCTCATCCCATCGTACGTTACACAGATAAACTCAGGGCGGCAGCTCTGTGTGGACAAGGTGCGTGTCTCCTTGTGGAAACAAATGCGAATGATAAATTCTATCTGTGGCACTGTAGGCAGACTGACGAGCAAGGTGAATTATTTTTCTTTTTATTTTGATTTATCGCCAAATTATAGACCTGTTACCTGATGTTTAAAACAGGTCGTACATCTTACAATTTTCGTTTTTCATCTTTTTACAGTTTTCTTTCCTTTTATTTTGTCTATATGAGTTACAAAGAATGATACTTTTGAAAATAACAATAATTTAAGGTTGAAATATAAATAAAATTTTGTTGTTTTTCTTATTAAGAAGAATATAAAAAGAAGATAGGATAGATGAGAGATTTGTTAGCACTATCAACGAATGTGAATACCTCGGAATGGTTTCTTCGAGCCGTTGACCACCAGTCACTCTCTCTCTCTCTCTCTCTCACACACACACACACACACACACACACACAAATGGTTATTAGTAGAGAAATAATGTTGCTTATCCTATTTATTACTAATCCTATGTATTAACTACTTTAGGTGCCCATCCATATACAGCACTTGGTGTTTTCTTGGCTAGACTGCCAGCACTTTTGCTTATTTACTGTCACATCTCAGCTTCCTCCTCCTTAAAGGGCGATAGCAGATAAGGACAGACGAATAAGACTTGAAGCAGATAGGCATGCACAAGACTTATATAGACAGACCCTATACAACACGCGTAGACAACAATGGGAGCTATTTGTAATAACACAAACAGAGCAAAATATGTGGGGGGAACCATACAAAATACTGACAGAGAAGATAAAAACCCCACTAGTTCTGGGAACGCTAAGGCTGGATGACGGCACGATGACGAGGGGATGCAGGAATACAGCGGAGTTTCTGCTGTATAAACTGCTCCCTGACGACGTTATCGATACAGACACACAATATCATGCAACAATAAGAGAAAAACTACACACACCATACAACACTGCAACTGTCACCTGTCCTTCTGCGCGAGAAGAGGTTGCGCTAGCAATCTCAGAGCTCAAAAACAAAAACGCACCTAGACCAGATGGTATCCACTCGGAAACACTGAAAATATTAGCACCGCAGATCACCCCTTTCCTAACAACGTTACTGAACGATGCCTTACAGCTGGGCAGGGTACCTACAGTATGGAAAATCTCCAAAGCAGTCATTATCAAGAAATTAGCGGACAGGGATACTTCAGATCCAAAGACATACAGGCCAATATCCCTAATAAACACCCTATCAAAGATTCAGGAGAAGCTACTGTGTAAGCGCCTGCAAACACAGAGAGCTCTCAGGGGTCTGAGCCAACACCATTTCGGCTTCAGATCTGGCAGATCAATAGATGATGCCATCAACCAGGCCCTGCACATAGTTAACACCACAAAACATAAATACGCGATGGCAGTAATGATTTACATTGGCGGAGCATTTGATAATCTTTGGTGGCCCGCACTGTTTCAGAGGCTAAGACATCTGGAGGTACCGAAATCAATGTACAACAGTTTTCTAGACTACTGTAAAGACCGAGTAGTCGAATGGCACGTGGACGGCCGGAAAGTAATCAAAAGAATTACCAGAGGCTGTCCTCAAATGTCGATCTGCGGCCCCATCTTCTGGGACGTAACACTCGAACCCCTCCTACAACTTCTGGATGGGGATGACAGGTCAGACGGAATTGTCGCCTACGCAGATGACCTATTAGTTGTAGTCACTGCAAACAACAGAGCCCAGTTAGAAAAGAAAGCCAGTGGGATACTACAAGCAATTATTCAGTGGTGTCACAACAACAAACTCAGGAATGCCGTAAACAAGACAACGTACACTTTACTGAAAGGATCACTGCAAAGGAATCCTTCGGTTGAAATTGGGGACACAAACACCAAACGAGCACGCATTACGAGCTATCTTGAGGTACACATAGATGAAAAATTGAATTTCCACTAACACATAAGGCTAACAACAGACAAAGCAGAAAAAATACTACACAAACTGGTGAGGCTAAATTCAAAACAGTACAGACTACCTCTACCAGTCATACGTACATACCACTGTGCGCTCTTCGAATCAGTACTCAGCTTCGCAGCTAGCACGTGGGCACATAGACTGAACGTGGTCACCAACAAAGCATCCGTCAGACGAGGGCAGAGAAGTGTCCTACTTAGGCTATCTGGAGCCTTCGGTATCACCTCAGCGGAAGTACTGTGTGTGGTGCTCGGAATATGCCCCATAGATATCACGATCAAATACAGAGCTGCAAGGTACTGGTTAAAGGTGGGGAGACTAGATAAGGTACACACAATAACCAGTGTGCCGATAGAGACGATACGTCACCTTAAAAGTTGTCGTTTGGATACATGGCAAGGTGAGTGGGATGTAAGTGATAAGGGACGTAGACTGCACGACTGTCTCCCTGACATAAGGGAGGGGTTGAGAATGAGACATATCGATCCCAGCCGCGGTATGGTACATTTCTTAACCGGACACGGACCTTATCCCACGCACTTAAACCGCGTGAGTCTGAGGCAGACACCTACATGCACATGCGGGGAAGAAGGTTCCCCAGAACACACTGTCTTTTTCTGCAGGCAGTACGCGAACAGTAGTCATACACTACACTTAGATTACACAGATACAGACATAGATATAGACACAGCAATAAGAGACGAAGAACAATGGGCACAATTAAACGCACTGACAAACAGTATTTCAAAAACAACTCATGAAGAGTATATGCGGACACGACATTACAGACATGCCTATGTGCAGCGTAACAGCAGTTTCCAGAGGATGGACAGCGATACCCACAGTGACAACGAAAACAGTGAGCAAGGCGAATTGCTAGAGGATTCAATACAGGATCTCGACCTCATTGTTTTAAATCTAAAAGGCCAACTGAGTACATTCGAGGAACGAGTAGGTGTGGCCACTAACATAGATGTCATTTTAGCAAATCGTATGGCAGCTGCTAAGATCAATAGTTGGCAAGTGCTCCAGTACCTAACGTCCAGGGACCATAACGCAGTTGACGTCGCAATGGAAGTGGCAATAATAGAGGGACACAAGCAGATTAAAGCACGACTGAGTTAGACGTCAGGAAAACGGCTGGGATGGCATAGTTACCTACATTGCTGCATTTCCAATGAAATCGCTTCCTGTACATATATTCTTGGGTGTGCAGTATGAATACAGGGCAAATAAGATACGCTGCGAAACATTGCTTCAGTAAACTAAAAGAATAAACGGAGGAGTTTCTACGAAGGCAACCGCTATTTGAAAAATGCTGAAGACCACAGAAACTGTTATTGGTGTTGTGGTCTTCAGTCCCATGTCTGGTTTGATACAGCTCTCCATGCTACTCTATCCTGCACAAACCTCTTCATCTGCGTGTAACTACTGCATCCATCATCCTTCTGAATTTGATTACTGTAGTCATCTCTTAGTCTACCTCTACTACAATTTTTATCCCCCACTCTACCCTCCAGCACAAAATTGGGGATGCCTTGATGCCTCCGAATGTGTCCTATGAGCCGAGCTTCTAGTCAGATTGTATCACAAATTTCTCTTTTCCGCTATTCTATTCAGTATCTACTCATTTGTTACGCGATGTACCCATCTAATCTTCAGCATTCTTCTGTAGCACCACATCTCGACAGCTTCGAGACTCTTTTTCCCTAAACTTCTCATCGTCATTGTTTCGCATCCATACATGAATACACTCCATACAAATACTTTCAGAAACGACTAGCTTACACTTAAATCTATACTCAATGTTAACAAATTTCTGTTCTTCAGAAATGGTTTTCTAGCCATTGCCAGTCTGCACTTTATATCCTCCCTGCTTCGACCATCACCATTTATTTTGCTTACAAAATAGGAAAACTCATCTGCTACTTTAAGTGCCCCATTTCCTAATCTAATTCCCTCATTAATTCGATTACATTCCATTACCCTCGTTTTCCTGTTGTTGATGTTCATGTTACATCCTCCTTTTAGGACACAGTCCATTCCGTTCAACTGCTCTTCCAGATCCTTTGCTGTCTCTGACAGAATCACAATGTTATCGGCAAACCTCAAAGTATTACTTCTTTGATTCCTACTACAATTTTTCCTTTGTTTCCTTTACTGCTTGCTCATTATACAGATCGAATATCACCATGAATAGGCTACAACCCCGTCTCACCAGCTTCTCAGACACCATTTCCCTTTCGTGGTCCTCGATTCTTATAATTGCCGTCTGGTTTTTGTGTAAATTTAAATAGCCTTTCGCTTCCTGTATTTTATCCCTGCCGCATTTGGAATTTGAAAGAGAGTATTCCATTCAACATTGTCAAAAGCTTTCTCTAAATCTACAAATGCTGTAATCGTAGGTTTATCTTTGCTTAACTTATCTTTTGTGAAAGGTCGTAAGGTCAGTATTACCTCACATGTTCCTAACTGATCTTCTCCGAGGTGGGCATCTGCGAGTTTTTCCATTTTTATGTAAAGTTAGTATTTTGCAGCCCTGACTTATTAAACTGATAATTCGGTAATTTTGGCACCTGTCAGCATCAGCTTTCTCCGGAATAGGAATTACTATATTCTTCTTGAAGTCTGCGGGTATTTCACCTGTCTCATACTTCTTGCTCACCAGGTGGAAGAGTTTTGTCATAGCTGGCTTTCCAAACGCCATCAGTAGCTCTAGCGGAATGTTGTTTATTCACAGGGCCTTGTTTCAACTTAGGTCTTTCAGTGATTTATCAAATTCTTCACGCAGTATGAAATTCCCTTCTCCTCTTCATCTCCGTTCGCTTCCATTACAACAATATTGCCCTCAAGTACATCTCCCTTGTATAGACACTCTACATACTCCATTCTACTTTCTGATTTCTCTTCTTTGCTTAGGACTCGTTTTCCATCTGAGCTCTTCATATTCATACAGGTGGTTCTCTTTTCTCCAAAGATATCTTTAATTTGCCTGCAGGGAGTATCTCTCTTAGCCTGCAGGGAGTAGCTCTCTTACCCCTAGTGATACATACTTCTATATCCTTACATTTGTCCTCTAGGCATTCCTGCTTAACAATTCTGCACTTCCTGTCGATCTCATTTTTAGACGTTTTTATTCCCTTTCGCCTCCTTCATTTATTGCATATTTATATTTTTCATTTCATCGATTAAATACAGTATATCTTGTGTTGCCCAAGGAATCATACTAGCCCTCGTCTTTTTGCCTACTTGGTCCTCTGCTATCTTCACTACTTCGTCTCTCAAAGTTATCCATTCTTCTTCTACTGAATTCCTTTCACCTGTTCTTGTCAGTCGTTCCCTAATGCTCCCCCTGAAACTCTCTACAACGTCTGGTATTTTCATTTAATCCAGGTCCCATCTCCTTAAAGTTCCCAACTTTTTGTCATTTATTCAGTTTTAATCTGCAGTTCATAACCGATAAATTGTGGTCGGAGTCCACACCTGCTCCTGGAAATGTCTTACAGTAAATACCTGGTTCTGTCTTACCATTACATAATCAATCTGAAACCTTCCAGTGTCGCCAGATCTCTTTCTCCTATACAACTTCCTTTCATGATTCTTAAACAAAATTAAAGTATGCTCTGTTCAAAATTCTATCACGCGGCTTCCCCTTTAATGCCTTTCCCGCAGTCCATAATTCCCTACTACATTTCCCTCGATTCCTTTTCCCACTATCGAATTCCAGTCCCCCATGACTATTAAATCTTCGTCTCCCTTAACTATCTGAATAATTTCTTTTATTTCATCATACATTTCCTCAATCTCCTCATCTGCGGAACTAGTTGGCATATAAAACTGTACTGTTGTGAAGGTGTGGGCTTCATGTCTATCTTGCATACAATAATGCGTTCACTATCATGTTCGTAGTAGCTTACCCGTGTTCTTATTTTGTTATTCATTATTAAATCTGCTCTTGCATTACTCAATTTGGTTTTGTATTTATAATCCTGTTTTCATCTGACCAGATGTCCTGTTCCTCCAGCCCCCGATTTCCAATAGTTACAACTACACACATCAAAAAAAGTTTTGCATCACCTCGGTTCTGAGAGTTCCTGAACCTGTACAGAAAGTTGGAATAGAGATCAACATACAAATAATTTCTGCCCTTTTTATTGCTCATGAAAACAACACATTACATGTTGTACCACCATTCAGTAAGACCTTTAGAGATGGTGGTCCAGATTGCTGTACACACCGGTATCTCTAATACCCAGTAACACGTCCTCTTGCATGGTGCATGCCTCTATTCGTCGTGGTATACTATCCATAAGTTCATCAAGGCACTGTTGGTCCAGATTGTCCCACTCCTCAAGGCGATTCGCCGTAGATCCCTCAGAGTGGTCGGTGGGTCACGTCGTCCATAAACAGCCATTTTCAATCTATTCCTGACATTTCCGATCGGGTAAGATGTCGTTATCCTGAAGAAAGTCGCTCACAAGATATGCACGATGGGGGCGCGAATTGTCTTCCATGAAGACGAATGCCGCTCCAATATGCTGACGATATTGTTGCACTATCGGTCGGAGGACGGTATTCACATATCGTACAGCCGTTACGGCGGCTTCCATGACCACCAGCGGCGTACGTCGGCCCCACATAATGCCACAGAAGAAAGAGTTACGGGAGAATTCATATTCTTCATAGTTGGAGTGAAAGAGGAGATATTGCGTTCTGCAATAAATTTCAGTTCGCAATACGAAATACACTGTTCAAATATCGCAAGACGAATAGATATACTTGGAAAAGACCTGGAAATATGGGAACATTAAAGCTAGATTACACTATCATCAGATAGAGATTCCGAAATTAGATATTGGTTTGTAAGGTGTGTCCTTGAGTCGATGAAGTCCTAGACCACAATTTAGTAGTTGTAAGTAGGCTGTTTAGGTTTTTGTATTGGTAACGCCACCTATGTATGAAAATCACTGGCTGTGCTGTGTGCAGTCTGTGGCTGGTTGGCATTATTGTAATACTCGCCATTGTAGCATTGGGCAGTTGGCTGTTAACAGCGTGTAGCGTTGGCAGTTGGAGGTGAGCCGCCAGCAGTGGTGGATGTGGGGAGAGAGATGGCGGAGTTTTGAAATTTGTAAGACTGGATGTCATGAACTGCTATATATATTATGACTATTAAGGTAAATACATCATTTGTTCTCTATCAAAATCTTTCATTTGCTAACTATGCCTGTCAGTAGTCAGTGCCTTCCGTAGTTTGAATCTTTTATTTAGCTGGCAGTAGTGGCGCTCGCTGTATTGCAGTAGTTCGAGTAACCAAGATTTTTGTGAGGTAAGTGGTTTGTGAAAGGTATAGGTTAATGTTAGTCAGGGCCATTCTTTTGTAGGGACTATGCCTATCAGTAGTTAGTGCCTTCCGTAGTTTGAATCTTTTATTTAGCTGGCAGTAGTGGCGCTCGCTGTATTGCAGTAGTTCGAGTAACCAAGATTTTTGTGAGGTAAGTGATTTGTGAAAGGTATAGGTTAATGTTAGTCAGGGCCATCTATTGTAGGGATTATTGAAAGTCAGAATGCGTTGCGCTAAAAGTATTGTATGTCAGTTTAAGCCCAGTCACGTATATAATTTTTCAAAAGGGGACGTTTCATAGTGATGAAGTCTATACTGAAGTTTCAGTGAATCGTACGGAAAAATCAGTGTGGAAGGCAGTGAGGAATAATGAGAAGGAACACCACAGAGGAATGAACGTCTCTACAAAGAGTAGTCACAGATGTTGGTAAGATAATCATGAGTACAAGGAAAATAACTGTAAAGATACTCTGGAAAATTGATGTTGTTGTTGTGGTCTTCAGTCCAGGGACTGGTTTGATGCAGCTCTCCATGCTACTCTATCCTGTGCAAGCTTCTTCATCTCCCAGTACTTACTGCAATCTACATCCTCCTGAATCTGCTTAGTGTATTCATCTCTTTGTCTCCCTCTACGATTTTTACTCCCCAAGCTGCCCTCCAATGCTAAATTTGTGATATCTTGATGCCTCAGCACATGTCCTACCAACCAGCCCTTCATTTTGTCAAGTTGTGCCACAAACTCCTCCCCAATTTTATTCTATACCTCCTCATTAGTTACGTGATCTACCCATCTAATATTCAGCATTATTCTGTAGCACCACATTTCGAAAGCTTCTATTCTCTTCTTGTCCAAATTATTTATCGTCCATGTTTCACTTCCATACATGGCTAAACTCCATACAAATACTTCCAGAAAAGTTTTCCTGACCCTTAAATCTATACTCGATGTTAACAAATTTCTCTTCTTCAGAAACGCTTTCCTTGCCGTTGCCAGTCTACATTTTCTATCCTCCCTACTTCGAACATCATCAGTTATTTTGCTCCCCAAATAGCAAAACTCCTTTGCTATTTTAAGTGTCTCATTTCCTGATCTAATTCCCTCAGCATCACCCGACCTAATTCGACTTCATTCCATTATCCTCGTTTTGCTTTTGTTGATGTTCATCTTATACCTCCTATCAAGACACTGTCCATTCCGTTCAACTGCTCTTCCAAGTCCTTTGCTGTCTCTGACAGAATGACAATGTAATCGGCGAATCTCAAAGTATTTTTTCTTCTCCATGGATTTTAATACCTACTCCAAATTTTTCTGTTGTTTCCTTTACTGCTTGCTCAATATACAGATTGAATAACTTTGGGGAGAGGCTACAGCCCTGTCTCACTCCCTTCCCAACCACTGCTTCCCTTTCATGTCCCTCGACTCTTATAACTGCCATCTGGTTTCTGTACAAATTGTAAATAGCCTTTCGCTCCCTGTATTTTACCCCTGCCACCTTTATAATTTCAAAGACAGTATTCCAGTCAACATTGTCAAAAGCTTTCTCTAAGTCTACAAATGCTAGAAACGTAGGTTTGCGTTTCCTTAATCTTTCTGCTAAGATAAGTCGTAAGGTCAGTATTGCCTCACGTGTTCCAACATTTCTACGAAATCCTAACTGATCTTCCCGAGGTCCGCTTCTACCAGTTTTTCCATCGTCTGTAACGAATTCGCGTTAGTATTTTGCAGTTGTGACTTATTAAACTGATAGTTCGGTAATTTTCACATCTGTCAACACCTGCTTTCTTTGGGATTGGAATTATTATATTCTTCTTGAAGTCTGAGGGTATTTCGCCTGTCTCATACATCTTGCTCACCAGATGGTAGAGTTTTGGCAGGACTGGCCCTCCCAAGGCCGTCAGTAGTTCTAATGGAATGTTGTCTACTCCTGGGGCCTTGTTTCGACTCAGGTCTTTCAGCGCTCTGTCAAACTTTTCACGCAGTATCGCATCTCCCATTTCATCTTCATCTACATCCTCTTCGATTTGCATAATATTGTCCTCAAGTACATCGCCCTTGTATAGATCACCTATACCCTCCTTCCACCGTTCTGCTTTCCCTTCTTTGCTTAGAACTGGGTTTCCATCTGAGCTCTTGATATTCATACAAGTGGTTCTCTTTTCTCCAAAGGTCTCTTTAATTTTCATGTAGGCAGTATCTATCTTACTCCTCGTGAGACAAGCCTCTACATCCTTTCATTTGTCCTCTAGCCATCCCTGCTTAGCCATTTTGCACTTCCTGTCGATCTCATTTTTCAGACGTTTGTATTCCTTTTTGCCTGCTTCATTTACTGCATTTTTATATTTTCTCCTTTCATCAATTAAATTCAAAATTCCTTCTGTTACCCAAGGATTTCTACTAGCCCTCGTCTTTTTAGCTGCTTGATCCTCTGCTGCCTTCACTACTTCATCCCTCAGAGCTACCCATTCTTCTTCTACTGTATTTCTTCCCCCCCAAAAATGTTCAAATGTGTGTGAATCCTTATGGGACTTAACTGCTAAGGTCATCGGTCCCTAAGCCTACACCCTACTTAACCTAAATTATTCTAAGGGCACACACCCATGCCCGAGGAAGTACTCGAACCTCCGCCGAGACGAGCAGCACAGTTCATGACTGCAGCGCCCTAGACCGGTCTGCTAATCCCGCGTGGCTTCTTTCCCCCATTCCTGTCAATTGTTCCTTTATGCTCGCCCTGAAACTCTGTACAATCTCTGGTTTAGTCAGTTTATCCAGGTCCTATCTCCTCAAATTTACCCCTTTTTGAAGTTTCTTCAGTTTTAATCTACATTTCATATCCAATAGATTGTGGTCAGAGTCCATATCTGCCCCTGGATATGTCTTACAATTTAAAACCTGGTGCCTAAATCTCTGTCTTACCACTACATAATTCATCTGAAACCTGTCAGTATCTCCAGGCTTCTTCCATGTACACAACCTTCTTTTATGATTCTTGAACCAAGTGTTAGCTATGATTATGTTGTGCTCTGTGCAAAATTCAATCAGGAGGCTTCCTCTTTCAATTCTTAGCCCCAATCCATATTCACCTACTACGTTTCCTTCTCTCCATTTTCCTACTACTGAATTCCAGTCACCCATGACTATTAAATTTTCGTTTCCCTTCACTACCTGAATAATTTCTTTTATTTCATATACATTTCATCAATTTCTTCATCAACTGCAGAGCTAGTTGGCATATAAACTTGTACTACTGTAGTAGGCGTGGGCTTCGTGTCTATCTCGGCCACAATAATGCGTTCACTATGCTTTTGTAGCGGCTTACCCGCACTCCTGTTTTTTTATTCATTATTAAACCTATTTCTGCATTACCCCTATTTGATTTTGTATTTATAACCCTGTATTCACCTGACCAAAAGTCTTGTTCCTCCTGCCACCGAACTTCACTATGTCGCACTATATCTAAGTTTAACCTATCCATTTCCCTTTTTAAATTTTCTAACCTACCTGCCCAAGTAAGGGATCTGCCATTCCTGATAAATAAATAGATGAAATACTTCAGCTGATCAAAGAAAGAATGAGGTACAAAAATGTTCAGGAAAAGAAAGGAATACAACAATGTAAAATACTCAGCAACGGAATAAATGTTACGTGTACGGAGCCAAGGCGGAATAATTGCAGGAACAGTGTGAAAAAAACAAAAAAGAAAATGTTCATCGAGAGTACTGACTCAGTAAACAGAAACGCCAAAACAAACTTTGATGAAAGTAAAATGAAGGGCGTTAAAGTTTAAGAGTGCGATGGAAATTCCATTGCTAAATGCAAAGGTGAGTCCAGATAAGTGGAAACAGCACACTAAAGACATCCATGAATGGGTGGAATTGTCCGATGCGAAACAAGAAGAAACTGGAGTCGATATGTAAAAGATAAGGGAATACCACTAAAACTTAAAAGAGCATTAAAACATTCAGATTAAGATAGAAGGGATAAATAACGTTCAAGGAACATTTTGGGAAGCGCAACCAAACGACCCTTCGTTGGTGCGTATAACATGTGAGAGTGGTGACGTAACTAAGGACTTTCGGGAAAGTGTCGTGCACATATGCTGGGGACGATACTGTCCTGAGTGATGTTGGAGAAAAATTATAAGAACTGTAGAACAGAATGAATAGTAAAATGAGTACAGAACATGGATTGCGAGTAAACGGAAGAAAGACGAGAGTAATAAGAATAGCAAGAAACTTAACATCGAAATTGGTGATCACAAAGTAGACGAAGTAAAGGAATACAGCTACCTCGAAAAGAAAATTAACCATCACGGACGGTATAAGGAGGACATAAAAAGCAGGCTAGCACAGGCAAAGAGGGCTTTCCTGGCCAGAGATATCGGTAGGTTTCAAACAAACATCTTAATACAAAGAAGAAATTTCTGATAATGTACGTTCTGAGAACAGCATTCTATGGTAGTAAATCACGGACACAAGGAAAACGGGAACAGAAGTGAATCGAAGCAATTGAGGTAAGGTACTATGAAATAATTTTAAAAATTTGGTGGACTGATAAGGAATGAGGAAGTTCTTCTGAGAATAGACGAAGAAAGAAACATACCGAAAACGCTAACAAGAAAAAGGGACAGGTTTATAGGACAAGTGTTCAGATATCATGGAATAACTATTATGGTACTACAGGGAACTTAAGAGAGTAAAAACTGTAGAGGAAGGCAGGGATTGGAATATTTGAATACATTAAAGAAAAACTGAGGACTTAGGATGAAGTCCTACTTAGAGGTGAAGAGGTTGGCACAGGGAAGGAATTTGTAGCGTGCCCCATCGAACCTGTTAGAACCAGTCAAAAGACTGAGGACTTTTTAATGTTTCCATGAGAAACTTTGCAGTCAAACTTTTACTGTGCAAAACAGCTATACGATTATTATTATATGCTAATTTGAGTCTGATTTTCATAGATATAGGATTCACATTTATCGAAGTGAATCTACGTGATTAAGAACTCGCTTTAAGCATTGAAGCATAAGGACATAGTATAAAAAGAAATGTGTCATCGCTGGATATCCCACACTAATATCGTGTGACGTGTCCTCCATAGCAATAGCCTCAGTCCGGCAGGAAGACTGTCCACAGCTGAAGCCACCCTTTGTTGACTAGGTCTGGTGGAGCTACCAAAATGCGGTGATGTTCATTGCTAAGTTCCACCTGTGTTTCAAAATAATAGCGGAGATTTTCTTTAGTATTCAGATCGGGTGATATAATGGAACATGTAACAGCGTAAATGCAGGATGCATGGCACCTGCTACCGATATATAATTTTATTTTTGGATTGTATGAAAATATTTGAAATTTAAATGCTTTCTTTTAATAAGTAAGGACATTGCTTCACGTATGTGTACATTAAGGTAAAAGTCTGTTGATGTTATTTGCACCGACTAGCAACGATAATAGCAGTGCTTGTGCGTTGTAAAATCTTTGGTCGGGAGTTGATGCACAGAGCGCGAGGGAGACGGGTTCCAGCGCTTGTGGTGAGCGGAGGTGTGGTTTTAACGCTCTCGAAGTAGAGAGTACCATTTTGGCGGCATCATGTACGCGCGCCGGCCAGATGTCTAGTAGCAGGAGGAAGGGCAGTGGACAGGTGGAAGATGCTGTATTAATTACGATTGCCCGATCCTGTAATTAGCCGTGACCCCACGAGATGCTACCGTCTTCAACAACAGCAGCAGTTCCAACAACATAGATTCATCGTCGTCTCCGAGTTCCGTCGCACGCACAGCACTGAAGTAAGACTGTTCATTGGTAGAAAGTATTAACGGCTAACCCAGCAGCACAACTGAATGTGGTTTGATTAATGAACTTTATTTAAATAATAATCGGTTAAATTCAGTGCGATTGTGTCCTCATTGCCCCCAGATATTGTTACCAAGCAGGGTCCTTGTTCCCTTTTTTCTTATTTGCTAACCGAAGTTTGAGAATCAATCACTGGAAAAAATCCAGATCTAAAGAAAATGCACAAATTAAGAGTGCGTAAGTTTTATTTATTTTGCATAGAGATTGGAGCACATGGCTGTTTAGTTTGGTACGTATTCTAGTATTTAATTCTGTTCAAGTTAGTAAAAAAAAGGCTCAATTGTTCAGAGAATAATATGAAATCCAATTTGAAAACTAAGTAGCTGCAAAGTAAAAAGTGCTTGCCTTTCTCTAAATTTCTTTGATGACGTTATGTTGAGGTCTCTGAAAGTCGTTGTAACGTAACGAAGTTCAATACTAACATACAGTTTAAGTGGATATTTTCAAATCATTATTCGATGGCCTTTTTCAAAATTTAATGACAAACTTAACGTAAAAATGAGACAACCTTCAGTTGCCACGTCTGTGTTTAAGAATAAATGTTTTTCTTTCCCATCAACTTGTACAGGATTTTGGATGTAAATCGCCGTGGCGACCGTAATTATTTCCTTTTCGTTCATTAGTGTAACTTTTGGATTCATGATCAGTGGTACCCATTTTCTGTCCAGTGTTGTTCTTGAGTGAATGCACAAAATAACTTTCATTTTTACAAATTGTAGTCCTGTTCGGTTTAATTACTTTTTTATTTTTAGTAGACTTTTCTATCAGAAAAATCGGTTGTACACTTTTCCCCTACTTATCGGCATTACTTCTTCGGGAAAGATGGCCTTGTCCAATAAGAAAAATTCCATTAGGTATACACGCGATCCACGGTCATATTTTATGTCGCAAGCAGCATAGGCCGATTAGTAAGGGTGAGGTTACAAACAGTCGAGGTGTGATACAGTTCCCGAATGTTCGTCAAACGAAAACGTATGCATGAAGTCCTTTGGAGTTTCTTATTTCA
Organism: Schistocerca piceifrons; assembly: GCF_021461385.2. Taxonomy (NCBI): domain Eukaryota; kingdom Metazoa; phylum Arthropoda; class Insecta; order Orthoptera; family Acrididae; genus Schistocerca; species Schistocerca piceifrons. Next base: position 45,962,674 of record NC_060139.1, on the reverse strand, counting down.
CTTTGCAGCTAGAGATTATTTGTGTAAGAGAATCCAGAAATAAACAAAAATAAAACAAGTTAAAGAACTAAAACAAACCACCACACAACTCCAGGGACCCACAAGCTTACGACATACTCAACCGCCATAATTACACAAGGACGAGCACTAAACTTCAACAGCAATGCTGTTACACACTCTTATACAGAAACTAGCTGACACACAGAATTGGTAATATATCTTTAAGAAGCAAGGAATAAAAATTTCTTACCGAAGTAATAATTCACTAAAGAAAGTTTTGAAGACGGAGGATGACACTGACACATTTAAAAATTTAGCATTTACCAACTCTCGAGTAGGACAGAAGAACAGAACAACTGAAACAAAATATAAATAACATAGAACAGTCCGGAAGTACGGCACCAGCCATTTAATATCTGGAGAACACCTCCGACACGAAAACTAACCCCCAACCACCATAGAAACAGACATAAAAGTCATCAGGCTGAGCAACAAAAGTTATCTCGTAACATTACAATAAAAATTTCAAATTCAAAAGCAACCACAGAAAATAACATGTGATAGACGACCAAACAAATACAAGCAACCTGACTTTATTTAAAGTAATAAAACTTACAGTAGGTAAATAACAATCGTTCTAACGACTACAAAGAAGTACCACATAAAACAGCCACTCACTCGTGATCACTAAGCACAGCAACACAGATAAGTATCTATCTGCCCTACACGCTGACTCACTCAAACACACACAAACACACACGCACACACACACACACACACACACACACGCACACACACACACACACACACACACACACACACACACACACACACACAGAGAGAGAAAGAGAGAGAGAGAGAGAGAGAAAGACAGAGAGAGAGAGAGAGAGAGAGAGGGAAGGAGAAGAACAGCATGCGCTTCCACAGCCACAGAAAACGAAACTAACAACGATAGCTTCTCACGAAAAAAAGAAAAAAAACATTATGAGAGGTGTAAGTGCATGTGCTTAACATGGAAACGTAAATTTCTCCGGTGTTATTGAAGTGCGCTGTTCTAAAATACCGGACACCTGTTTGTGGAAGAACATCAGGATAAAGAAGAAAGCAAAAGATCGGGAGTCACTATTGTAATTTAGTACTGCATAATAGTAGTAACATAAAACATGGGAACTGTTTACAGTTGTGACGAACAGCTTTGTAAGGACAGCTTTGTTACGATGACTACTGAAGATACTTTGAAATAAAGCTAGACGCATATGGTCTAAGTAAGACGTATATTACTGCCGTATAAGCTGTTTTATTTGTAAAACTGCAATTGCGAAAAAAAGGAAGCCTAAAAACAAAAGAGACCATTTGTTTACTATTTTTAATGCGGAGATAATGAGCGTTTAGCGTTATGTAAATGTAACTAGCTCATGTGAGTGTAAATGCGCGATTCAACATCCTAAAGTTAATTTATCGTTCTAAATTCAGTACAGTTAACGAACGTAAAATTAAACATAGCAATGCTACAGTTGGCTTCTTGGTGGCAGAAATATTAAAAGAATCGTATTAGAATCTGCTTAACATATTTCTTACGAAGTTGAAAGGCCACCTAATCACAGAAAGTTCTGACGTGTCTAAGTCCTTCCCACCCATTGGTATATATACATAAAACTGACCAATGATCGGACAGGGGAGAAAGAGAAATGACATGGTAAGCTGCAGCTAAGTGAAAATCAGTGTGAAATAAAGTACTAAACAGTAAAGTGTCGCGAAATCTACTGTACTCAATACGATAATTCAATTTTTTCATGTTCAATTCGAATTTCATTCGTTCTCTTATAGCTTTAGTGATTAGCTATGCAAGTGTCATTTCGAGTAGCAACCATGACTGAATCTTCTATATTTGAATGAGACAGGAAAAAATCCTAATTCATCCAATAAAGGTGAACCGGTGACTGATGGTCTGATTAATCATCAATAACGCCGATAAGTAAGCAAAACGTAAAATTTTAATTTATCAGCAGAAGCTCATAGTGATACTGCGAACGTTAATAAGGAAAACGAAATACTGTGAGTGCAAAATCGACCTGGGAATACTCACGTGACGTCTTTTAGAATGCACGCTCTGTTTTTATCTGTCGTCAGTCTGTATCCAGATATCATTTAAATGGAAGAAGCGCTACATGTGTAGCTAAACGTGTAGAAGTATCGATCTCAGTGTGACATAAAAGTCTGCGAATGTAATCGTCTATTACTAAGGCTGCCATAGTTTTTCGAAGCGTTCTTGGAAGGTTATGCTCAGTCGGCTGGGCTGCCAAACAACAGACCAGTCTGCAGTGCTGTATCTCCTATCTGACGCCACTTACAAAAAAGTCGCAGAGCTTACCGTCGACTCCTCCACAAGACTCGTTGAATCCGTTCCTCGACACCACGGATAAAGACGTGACCGCAGAGACTGACTGGCCTGTAAATAACACAGGCGGGGAAAGAAACACGGCATTCCCCGTGTTGGAGGCCATGCATTATTTACCAGCGCACACGGTATAAATAATTCAGCCAGTGGTACGGCGTTGCGGCGTGGTTGTGGCTCTCGACAGGTGGCGGTAACTGTCGCACTGAGCTGTCATTCCTCCTGGCAGCGACTGCCACTTTTACACGCAGCAGTCCGTTCTCCTACTCTTACTGACACGGTAGCTGTCTGCCGCAATCTGATCAGATTCTTTGTTCTTGGGACTGTGCTACGGCTGTGGTCCTGTACTCCATAAGCACCAACGGCTTCTACGCCACATTTTTGGGCAGCCACTATATTTTAGCTCCGTGATATATCAGTACACATCCTGTTATCCTGTTCCTCTTTGTAGTTAGTGTATTTCACATATCGATTTTCTCGAAAGAAGACCTTCTTTGCTAAATTAACCATGCAGTTTATTTTGAGTAACGTAATATAACATTGCTTCTCGGACCCTATAACTCTCTTTTATTCCGATTCTTTTTCAGTTCATGACTGACTTCCATTCAGTGCTGCGCTCCTGATGTACGTGTGCAGATTAAGATGTATATTTTTATTATTAGTTTATTGTGAAGAACGTTTCTTTTCCTGTGTTAGATTGGTTCTTATATCCTTCTTTCTTCGTCCGTCATGCGTTACATTGCGTCCAAGGCAGCGAAATTCCTTGATATCGCTTACTTCGCAGCTTCACATTTTGATGTCAAGTTTATTGCTAATCTCATTACTACTCCTCATTACTTTGGCTTTTGCACACTCTGCCGTCATTACCACGTTCCATACATGCAACACTTCCTGTAATTCGTCAACCCAGTCACTGAGGATAGTAACGTTGTCAGTAAATCTTATCAGAGAAATTCTTTCACACTGACATTTATTAACGCTCCTGAGTTTTAGTCGCGACTAATCTAGAGCTCACCAATTCAGATCCATGAAATTCTGTGAAATGTAAAGCGCAGACCGCCACAAGAGCTTATTCGAAATTGAATTTCATTAAAAAATTATTGGTAAGTAGCCTCTGATTAGTTAGACCTCTGCAAGGACAAATTCAGCTTAAAGGGTAGAGGATGACTACCGAATACACGACCAACAGGACCTTAATAGTAGACCACTGTGGCCGAGCAGTTCTAGGCGCTACAGTCTGGAACGCGTGACCGCTACGGTCGCAGGTTCGAATCTAGGTTAATTAGGTTTAAGTAGTTCCAAGTTCTAGGGGATTGATGACCTCAGACGTTAAGTCCCATAGTGCTCAGAGCCATTTGAACCATTTAGTAGACCACTGTGGTGTCAATTGAACCTTTGCATTGATAATAATTTTTTTAACTTTTATACGATCATTTTTCCGTTTAAATAGAAACATAGCCTGAAGAATGTACGTATAAATTGCTGAAAAAACTACTTTTTCAAGTTCTATTTCCAATAGTCCATTTCTAGTAAATTAATTCTCCTTCATTGTCATCCTAAATAGTACTGAACTTTGAACTGAAATCGGATGATTTATCGTAGTACTGGCCAACATCATGACGTAATCATACGAATAATTTTGTAAAGAAACTTCTAGTTAAAATTTACCATTGTTGTGTTTAGGATTATTTCACTTTCTGAGGACGAGATGCGTTAGTTTGGCAACTGTCGTAACATTGTCACATTTTAAACTGTGTAAATTCATGTATTTCTGTGATAAGTTTGCAACATTAAGCCAAACTTATTTACAGTTTACATAGTTTTTGTTGATTAGACACGAACGTTACAGAATGGCAACCCTGCCAGGATGGGTACTGGTCTTCCTGGATGGCAATCAGTCAAGTCAGAAAGGGAAATCAAAATTCTTGAATTGAAAAAAAAATTTTTCCTTTTTGTTTTGTTGTTTTTATGATGAGGTTAACCAATGTATGTGTAGTATAGTGGTCAGAATACAGTAAATGTGCGCTCCAAAAGTGTATAAAAGTTATTTACAGTTTACACAGTTTTTGTTGATCAGACACGAACGTTACAGAATGGCGACCCCGCCAGGATGGCAACTGGTCTGCCTGGATGGCAATTAGTGAAGTTAGAAAGGGAAATCAAAATTTTTGAATTGAAAAAAAAATTTTTCCTTTTTGTTTTGTTGTTTTTGTGATGAGGTTAACCAATGCATGTGTAGTATAGTGGTCAGAATACAGTAAATGTGCGCTCCAAAAGTGTATACAAGTTGCATTAATAAATGAGATAAGGTTTATTTTGGTGTAAAAGTAGCTTGTGCATGACCCTGGTGGCGCGCGCGAAGTTATTCACGGCGTTGTTGAGTTGATTTGAAATTCTACAGCCAGTGAACGGCGTTGCTGATGATGTGTACATAGTCTAAGAAACTATCTATGATATTTTGGAAACGTGTAAGATCATATAACGTGATGTTGACGAGAGCTCAGGCTCGCTCAGTTCGAGATAGACGGAAGTTAGTTATACAGTCGGAGATGGCGGAAGAAAGGAGATTATAGCAGACAGGGCAAACTGAAGATCTTGACAGGATAGAGAATGAGGTACATCAGAAAGTATCGAGTGCGAGTCACGGAACGGAACGTACTGATAGTCCAGAGGGAATGGTAGTAGTTTCGCGATTGGTGTCACAGTCTGAGAATACACAGAAACAAACAAATGATGGATCTAGTAGGTCAGAAGTAGCATCAGAGGTTGAGAAACTGCAGTACGTTGAACCAAATATTGTGATTCTAAGTGTGTAAGTGCGTCCGCACTATGTACGGAAGTCGGTGAGACGCCATGTGAAAGACGGGAACGGCAAAATTTACGTCAAATAGTGACAGGTGACGATGGCGAAGAGTCAGATAGTGTGTTTGCAATGTTGAAGCAACTCACTAAGGTCGTAAAGCAGGCAAATGCAGGGTTACCAGACTTGAAAACAGAAACAGCGAATTTAAAAACAGATGCAGGGTTATCGGCAACCAATGCTGCCTTAAATGGTCTCCAATGTGAAACGTATGCAGGATTCGAAAACGTCTGCGAAGATCAACAAAAACTACGAACTGAAGTTGATCAACAGTTTACTAAAATCCAGAGAAAGGCGAGAGACTCGCACGAGCTTATACAATTGTTAATGGCTGACCAGAGAAAGATGCGTTCTGACGTTGACCAGGTGCAGGATGCAGTGTCTAATGCTAACCAAAGAGTTAACAACTTAGCACGTAAGACGTCTGGTAAGGCGCAACAAATCGTGGAAGAGCTCAATGTCAGATAACGTGTCACGTGAGCCGCATTAGAAAGATTCGATACAGGGATTGAAAACATAGTCTCGAAAAATAAGAAACAGTATGAACAGCTTCGTATAGAACTGAAACACTGTGGTGCAAATGGCTCCGAGCACTATGCGACTTAACTTCTGAGGTCATAAATCGCCTAGAACTTTAAACTAATTAAACCTAACCACCATAAGGACATCACACACATCCATGCCCGAGGCAGGATTCGAACCTGCGACCGTAGCGGTCACGCGGTTCCAGACTGAAGCGCCTTTAACCGCACGGCCACACCGGCCGGCGAAACACTGTACAGAGAGCCCTACAGAAAGTAGTAATGACGCAATATTATCATCCGACATAGTGATGGACAGAAATCCAGAAGTAAACAAGTTAGTTGTGCATTCTTCCGTAGCAATAGCGGAAAAACAAAAAAGGCATGAAATTCGAGTAGTATATCCGGAAGACGTTGCTTAAATGATTACCGAAACGAAACAGAAGCAAATGGGAAGAGAACAGTTAACACAGGTGAGCGAACCAGGTAATGTGCTGTCACAACAGATAATTCAGCGAGAAACGGTAAACGTGCGCATTCTAACAGAGCGGCAGCCGACCCTCCGAAGGAACGCGAGTGACGCGAGAACAGAGCAAGTTGCGACGACACATGTACCAATTTCTCAGGTTCCAGGTGATAGTACAACAGGTTATAGACCGCAAGTCAATATGAATCAAATAGGAAGACAAAACACTAATCCAGTAACGAGAAATTTAACCGAATCTTTCAGTACGATACACGAGGAACGGTACGGTTTAGGTAACCGCACACCACTGCGTATACACGATGCAAAATGGGACGTAAATCTGTTTCCTCAGGACACAAATATGGTACAACGAACAAGAGGAAACATGACACAGTTGAAGAGAATGAGTAATGTTGTGAAAACACAAACACCATATAGTGGAAGAGAAAAATTTGACAATGATCACCTTTTGACAGTCAGAAAATTCCAGCATTATAAACAATGCGGGAACGGCTTACACCCACGCACGTTTATAAATCAATCCCAGATCGGTTTACCAGAGCATTGGCCACTTAGACATTTGTGGGCATATGGACGGAAATCATGCAAAGAGTAGCTGCAAACTGTCAATCATATGAGCAATTTAATCCGCATTCTTGGAGCAATATTGGTCCACGGAAGCCCAAAACAGAATAAAGTATGAATTGTTACAGAAAGAGTTATTCGAAAACTCAGGTGAAAAGAAACCAGTTGGATTTCTCGAAGAAATGACAGAAAAGAATCAGTGTTTAGATATCCATACAGTGATGGGGAACTGATACGTATGTGCACAATTAAGTTACCGTTACGTTGGTTGGTAGAGCAATAGATAATTTACAAGCATTAAGGGGATGTTAGGAGCACTTGAAGAAACAACGTAAAGTGAGAGACAATAATGGTAGAGGGAAAAATAGTAACCGAATAGACTTTAATAATAGTTACAATCGCAATAATAAATGTAAGAAGAGGTAATCGTTTTGGAAAGAATGGTAATCGCCCATGGGATAGCAATAATAACTATAGTTTTGGAAACTCACAGAGGTCTAATAATAATTATGGATTTGGTGGGCCGCGGAACTACAATAGTGGATTTGGTCCTACAAACTACGGTAGTAACTATGATCCGAGATATAGTCACCATTAAAAAGGAAGACGGAAGGTTTAGAGGTTTTGAGTAGTAAAATACAGATTATTCAGGTGGAAATGGAATGGCCAGAATGCAGAAAGGTTGGGAAAATCAAGCTTTAGCCGGACATAATACGCGAAATGAACCGTTACAGGAAATCGAGTTGAGACCACCAAACCCAGGTAAAAGACAGAACTGACGAGATGAACGGTACGAAGAGCAGTCACAAGCGATTCTATCGCAAAATGAAGTTAATTATATAATTAAACATTTAAACAGACTTAGGTTTGATCAACAAGATTCTGAAGTAGGTTTAGCGAGTAATCGGATACAAACACCAGCATGCTGGGACTCAGTTGACTAGGACTCGACCGATGATGAGGAACAGGTGTATATAGACAGTAGCACAAAAACTAATGATAACCCAATTCTAAAAGATGTAGCTCATTTATATGAAACGAAAGAGAAAGAGTATGCCAAGAGGATAAAGCACCATTGATAACACCAATGGTGATACCTAAGGCAGATGATATATATCGGACAGGAATATATGAAGAAGTAATAGAGGCGTTTAATAAAGATTATGGGCAAATAACTTCATCCCAAAGCATTCAGAAGACAGGTGTTAAAAGTAATGAGGAGAATAAAGTAACGATAACAAACCAATGGGATAACCAGGCTAGACATACTGACAGGTTAACCTATGACTCGATCGAGGAGGCATTAACACATGAAAATGAAACTAAAGCTCCTCAAGAGGTGCAACCGATCGTTCGGATCGAGGTACGTGACATGCTTGTAGACGCCATTCTTGATACTGGAAGCGAAATGACGGCGATTTCGGAAGAATTTTTTGAGAAATGTAACGCTGAACAGGCACTTTCAGTGTTACGGACAAAACGTGTTAAAGTCAAAGGACCCATCATGGGTGGGTCAGCGGTAATTAGTAGACAAACGCGTGTTATTGTTTCATGTCAGGGGCATGAAATAGAACCGAACATGGTAATTGTGCCAAAACTTTCTGTACCCATAATCATTGGAGCCGATTTCATGGGTCAAAATCGAGTTACACTCAATGCGGACGAAGGACATATGATGCTCGGGAAGGTGCGTCTTAATTTTGAAGAGAATCTCAGACACGAAGAGGCGCCAGGGGCTTACAAACAATTGACTACGCAACTGGATCTGTATCAATCGGACGAGGGACATCCACGACTTAGGAGGGCGAAAGAAACAATACCTGTAGATGAGGTAATGGTAGAAATTTATCAAGAAGTCGATAATAAGTTGCTATAAGTTAGGGATATTTCAGATACAGACAAACCGAATTAGAAAGAGTATTACGACAATATGCTGAGCTGTTTCTACCAAAACCGTGCTATTAAGAATTTCAATACGAATTCCAGGTTACAGAACCCAAGCCATTTAGAGTACGGCCTTACACTATTCCACTGTGTTACCGGAGACAAGTATTTTTAGAATTACATAAGATTTTAGAAGATGACATTATCGAAACTTCAACCTCAACATACAACAATACCTTGCAAATTGTAGATAAGAGGGATGGCAATATTAGGTTGGTCAATGATGCAAGACAGATAAATTCCATTATCATTCCTGAGAACGATCGTCCAGAAAAGTTGGAAGAGTTGTTACAAAGTTCTTTGGAGTTAGGATTTTCTCTTCTCTTGACTTGAGAGATAGTATTTGGCAAATAGAACTAACACCTGAATGTAGAAAGTTTACGGCTTTTATTGCATTTGGACGGAGTTATCAATTCAAAAGGTTCCCTCTGCAGCTTTTATAAGAGGTTTAGGGACTGTTGTGGACAAAGAGCTCCAGTAGCGTCTCACCTGTTATGTTGATAACACCTTAGTAGTAGAGCCATCATGGCAGCTCCAGAATGAGGTGCTTGACAAATTGCTAAGGACATAAAAGAATATGGAGTAACAGTAAACACAATTAAATCCAGTTTTGGTAATAAAAAGGTCGAATTTTTAGGCCATGTAATCACTGAATAGGGAATTGAACCCAATCCTAACAAACTGCGAGCCATACATAACATAGCCACTCCATATAATAGAAAGGCGTTGCTTGGGTTCTTGGGACTCATTAACTTCGACTAAAGATTCATTTGGTTCAAATGGTTCAAATGGCTCTTAGCACTATGGGACTTATCATCTGTGGTCATCAGTCCCCTAGAACTTAGAACTACTTAAACCTACCTAACCTAAGGACATCACACCCATCCATGCCCAAGGCAGGATTCGAACCTGCGACCGTAGCAGTCACGCGGTTCCGGACTGAGCGTCTAGAACCGCTAGACCACCGCGGCTGGCGATTCATTTGGATAGAATACCTTGCTACCCCACGTTTATGTGCGTTAACTAGCAAAAAGAGGCCCTGGGTGTGGGATGCCCAAGCAGAACAGGAGTTACAACAACTAAAAAGGTCACTGTTAAGGGCACCACTTTTAGCGCATCCCGATTTAACGAAGGAATTCAGCATGACAACCGACAGTGCGAAAACACGCTTGGGTGTGGTACTCTTTCAACAATATGAGAACGACGGACAACGGATAAGAAAGACAATAGCTTTAGCTAGTCGAGTTCTCACTAGATGTGAAAAAAATTATTCAGTCACGGAGTTAGAAGCCTTGTCAGTAGTATGGGGGTTTCCTAGATTCAGATACTTTTTGTTTGGTCGAAAAACCAATGTGTTTAGGGATCATAAGGCACTAGAATTTATGTTAAGTGCAAAACTATTGCCAGGAAGGTTAGGTCGGTGGATGTTAATGCTGCAAGAATATGATTTTCGAATCACTTGCGTACCTGGACCATCAAATGTCATAGCTGATATCCTCTCCCGATTGCCGGAAGGTGTTAACGAAAGCAGAGTGAACAATACAGAAGAAAACCAAGTAGTCACGTATTGCCAGAAAAACGTGCCATTAGAAAATTACGTCACCAATACCTCAAAACACTTAGGCAGAGAACAAGACAAACATCCAGACCTAGGAAAGATTAAAATTACGTGGAAAAACCGGGAATCAACAGACGTTAGACAATGCTATCTTATAAGAGACAATGTCTTATTCTACAGAAGTAATACAAATACAAGTCTACAGATCGCACGCATACCACAGGAACTGATAAATAAGTGCATTTGGTACAATCATTTGAGTAACAGCCATTTTGGTCCGAAGAAATGTTTTTAAAATTAAAATGTCTTGTCACTTCGCAAATATGGAGCGAAGAATCAGAGAGATTCTAGCTACATGTAAAAGGTGCCAGAGAGCTAAGCACTTAAACTTTCAAACAAGACCAACTATGTTCCCTATCATTCCTGAGAAACTAAGACACATAGCAGCAACAGATCTCATGAGTCCACTACCCCGTATACAAAGAGGTCATGCATTCATTTTCGTAGTTCTAGAATTAACGTCAAAATACGTGACGTTTACACCTTTGAAGAAAGCAAGAGGGAGGAGCATAAGCAAAGCGCCGACATGAGATTTCCTTCCACAAGTTGGTCGGGTCGATAAAATACTATCGGACAATGGATCACAATATATTTCAACACAATGGCAAAACACGCTGCGGCGACATAAACTTAAGCCTATTTATATTTCCAGGTACAAGCCAAGCACCAACCCAGCTGGACTAACGATGAAAGATTTGAGAGCACTCGGTCGTTTGTATTATAGCAAGCAGCATAATACGTGTGACAGACCATTGTCTGATTTCTAAGATGTTATAAACGAAATGCCCCTTACCGTTCTGAAAAATAAACCAGCACCAGATAAAATCTGAGAAATAATTAATTCCCACCAGTACCCAGAGTACAACATCAGCATAGGGTATGATAAAATCAGCACCAAGCAATTGGAAGAATTAAGCGGTAAAAAAAGAGAACCGAGTGGACAAAAACCGCAAACTCACGAGTATTTTTAGTAGGACGAAAGGTACTAGTAAAAACTGACCATCTCTCTAGCAGGAAGAGACGCCATAGCCACAAGTTCTTTTCTGTATACAAATGTTCCATGGGAGTGAGTAAAGCAGTCTGTGACAATGCAGTCGAACTGATTAATGCAAAAACAGGAAGATCATTGGCTTTGCACCATCTGAGGCAATTGAAATTGTATAAAGAGTAAAGAAAAGAAGGAAAAAAGAGTAGCTTCACACGAGAATTTAGTTGTATTAAATGTCCAGAAAGTAAAGAAAGATAACAAAGTGCACCCAGTTAAAACTTTTAACTTGTACTTATCTCAGATAAATAAAACAAATTGCGTATGAAGGTATGAGGATGTTATGAAGAAAAGACAGGAAAGTAACAACTAACGTAACTCTTCTGCAAACGAAATGTGCTTTGAGGAAAGAGTAGAAATCAGGGAGGAAGGTATAGATCAGCATGTGGATCGGTTTGACGAAATAGTATTAGATTCTCTCTTAATGAAGTAGTGTAAAAGAGAAGGAAGATGATTTTTGTGATGGAAAGGGGGTAAAGAAGTACGAAGGAAATAAAGGATTAGGTAAGAAGAAGACAATCATTTCTAATTTGTTCTGTCGAGGACGATGAACAAATAATTGAAGAGATATTTTGGGGGAATATGTGAAGCATAGATGATTTATGGGTGGTACCACAAACTGATGTTGAAATAAAGGAATGAGGGATATAAATATAAGAAGGAGTTATGAGGTAGTAATTAGCAAAGAGAATTGAATTATTAAGGTAAGCAAGAAACATGTTATTTCGTGGAAAGAGGTAAACAGCAGGAAGTAAGATTGACCCAGAAAAGATTTAAAAAAGGAAGAGTATGTTGGGGAAAGGAAGGAACATAAAAGTTTACTATCGAGAAAAAAAGGAGAAAGGGATGAGTACAACAGAGAAAAAAAATTAAGCTTTAAAACAATGCAACAGAACACTAGAGCAAATTTTGGAAAAGGGAAGGAATAGAGAAAAGAAATGAGATAAATTGTATTTTAAAGTTCTGTTAGAGCTAATACCAAAAAAGAAGAGATTGCAGTGGAAAAGACGCGGGAGTCGGAGTCAAGATGTGAAATTTTCAAAAATCATATGAAATACTTGTAGTTAGAATAATGTAATGGTGGCACGAATTCACTAACTTACTAACTGTCATCTCCGTCAGTTTCACTCTTACTATCCATCGTGATGAAGATGAGGAAACTTGGCCGCGCGGAATTAGCCGAGCGGTCTGGGGCGCTGCTGTCATGGACTGGCGGAGGTTCGAGTGCTGCCTCGGGCATGGGTGTGTGTGTTTGTCCTTAGGATAATTTAGGTTAAGTAGTGTGTAAGCTTAGGGACTGATGACCTTAGCAGTTAAGTCCCATAAGATTTCACACACATTTGAACATTTTATTTTGATGAGGAAACCATGACCTGTAGATTAAGAAAAGCAAATACAATGGGGAGGAAAGATGAATAAATGAAGCCACTGATATGAAATTTTTTTAGAGAAAATAGCAACTTGGGTAAAGTTTTGTAAGAAAATTGTAATGTTTGTAAAGTTGTAACGTAATTTAAGGGAGTAAGGGTTACAATAAAATAGATAATGATGTCCTGCAAAATAGAGAACAGGTGAGGAGGTAAGAGGAGTAAGATACGTAGAGCAGGGACAAACATTGTATTAGATATGAAGTCGGCAGACAAGGTTCACCTTCATTGCGGCCATATGGACTGCAGGACTGAGGAGAGCGCTCAGGCGTGAGAGGAAGGGCCACTGAGCGTGAGTGCCTGGTACGTCACCTTTCAACATGATGAAAGAAGAAGCCTTGCTGGAAGCAACGGCCGAAGAGGATAACACCCCCGGGGGAAAGGTTTGGAGAGCTACAACGCATCCTGGATATAATGAACCCTGATGTGAGCTTTATTCATACGAAAGCCACATATAAGCGTAATAACAATGGTTTGCCGAAAGTGTTAGACACTTGAGACTTCTATCACAAACTTTTCAAAGCAGCAGATGGAGAGATGTGGGATGTCCACCGAACCGGAACGGAGGCGGACATAGTACAGCGAGGAAGGGCGGGTGTTTAAATTCACCACACGAAGAAGAAGAGACGCGTTTCTGTAACGCAGAGTGCAGAATCGCTGAAACGGTTATCTGACCATACAGGATGCAACAACTCCGAAACAACCCCTGAATACTCATAGGACGAAGCAAGAAAACGATGGAAGGCTGTCCAATCTATCTAGATGAACAACCAAATACGATAAAAAAATACACAACAATTTCAAAGAAGACGCCATAAGAACGGATTAAACGACTACGACGTTCAGCAGGTTTTCAATCCCAATTCCCAGTCTAGAAAAGAATGAAGACACAACTGAGAAGACAGCAAGATGCGCCAAGAACAGAAGATGCAATGCAGAAGATATGGAAGAAAGAATAGTCTGGACCAGAAGAGATCAAGTAAACTTTTCAAATCCGTTCCCATAAAAATCCATTATTGCATTTAACTGTTCTAGCAGTACAAATATCCGCTATTCCTTATGGTAAGTTGCAACACGTTCAGATATCATGTCGAGAGATGGGAGATGACTACTCATATGAAAACCTGGAGACAAATAGATTATTGATGAACCGACATAAATATTCATCAAATGAAGAAGAAAAGTTTATGCTGCCAAGCATAGATCTCCAATACAACGTCGCCGCAGACACATGTGAAATGAAACAAAGGCAACCACGCATTTATCACACGCTCAGACCTCCAGTAACCTTCCTCTCCACCGACCGTCATCCCATGCTCAGCGGACAAGCGGCGATGCGCATGCCGACCGTCATCCCATGCTCAGCGGACAAGTGGCGATGCGCATGCCGACCGTCATCCCATGCTCAGCGGACAAGCGGCGATGCGCATGCCGACCGTCATACCATGCTCAGCGGACAAGCGGCGATGCGCATGCCGACCGTCATCCCATGCTCAGCGGACAAGCGGCGATGCGCATGCCGACCGTCATCCCATGCTCAGCGGACAAGCGGCGATGCGCATGCCGACCGTCATCCCATGCTCAGCGGACAAGCGGCGATGCGCATGCCGACCGTCATCCCATGCTCAGCGGACAAGCGGCGATGCACATGCCGACCGTCATCCCATGCTCAGCGGACAAGCGGCGATGCGCATGCCGACCGTCATACCATGCTCAGCGGACAAGCGGCGATGCGCATGCCGACCGTCATACCATGCTCAGCGGACAAGCGGCGATGCGCATGCCGACCGTCATCCCATGCTCAGCGGACAAGCGGCGATGCGCATGCCGACCGTCATCCCATGCTCAGGGACAAGCGGCGATGCGCATGCCGACCGTCATCCCATGCTCAGCGGACAAGCGGCGATGCGCATGCCGACCATCATCCCATGCTCAGCGGACAAGCGGCGATGCGCATGCCGACCGTCATACCATGCTCAGCGGACAAGCGGCGATGCGCATGCCGACCGTCATACCATGCTCAGCGGACAAGCGGCGATGCGCATGCCGACCGTCATCCCATGCTCAGCGGACAAGCGGCGATGTGCATGCCGACCGTCATCCCATGCTCAGCGGACAAGCGGCGATGCGCATGCCGACCGTCATCCCATGCTCAGCGGACAAGCGGCGATGCGCATGCCGACCGTCATCCCATGCTCAGCGGACAAGCGGCGATGCGCATGCCGACCATCATCCCATGCTCAGCGGACAAGCGGCGATGTGCATGCCGACCGTCATCCCATGCTCAGCGGACAAGCGGCGATGTGCATGCCGACCGTCATCCCATGCTCAGCGGACAAGCGGCGATGCGCATGCCGACCGTCATCCCATGCTCAGCGGAAAAGCGGCGATGCGCATGCCGACCGTCATACCATGCTCAGTGGACAAGCGGCGATGCGCATGCCGACCGTCATCCCATGCTCAGCGGACAAGCGGCGATGCGCATGCCGACCGTCATCCCATGCTCAGCGGACAAGCGGCGATGCGCATGCCGACCGTCATCCCATGCTCAGCGGACAAGCGGCGATGCGCATGCCGACCGTCATCCCATGCTCAGCGGACAAGCGGCGATGCGCATGCCGACCGTCATCCCATGCTCAGCGGACAAGCGGCGATGCGCATGTCGACCGTCATCCCATGCTCAGCAGACAAGTGGCGATGCGCATGCCGACCGTCATCCCATGCTCAGCGGACAAGCGGCGATGCGCATGCCGACCGTCGTCCCATGCTCAGCGGACAAGCGGCGATGCGCATGCCGACCGTCATCCCATGCTCAGCGGACAAGCGGCGATGCGCATGCCGACCGTCATACCATGCTCAGCGGACAAGCGGCGATGCGCATGCCGACCGTCATCCCATGCTCAGCGGACAAGCGGCGATGCGCATGCCGACCGTCATCCCATGCTCAGTGGACAAGCGGCGATGCGCATGCCGACCGTCATCCCATGCTCAGCGGACAAGCGGCGATGCGCATGCCGACCGTCATCCCATGCTCAGCGGACAAGCGGCGATGCGCATGCCGACCGTCATCCCATGCTCAGCGGACAAGCGGCGATGCGCATGCCGACCGTCATCCCATGCTCAGCGGACAAGCGGCGATGCGCATGCCGACCGTCATCCCATGCTCAGTGGACAAGCGGCGATGCGCATGCCGACCGTCATCCCATGCTCAGCGGACAAGCGGCGATGCGCATGCCGACCGTCATCCCATGCTCAGCGGACAAGCGGCGATGCGCATGCCGACCGTCATACCATGCTCAGCGGACAAGCGGCGATGCGCATGCCGACCGTCATCCCATGCTCAGCGGACAAGCGGCGATGCGCATGCCGACCGTCATCCCATGCTCAGCGGACAAGCGGCGATGCGCATGCCGACCGTCATCCCATGCTCAGCAGAGACGCGGTGAGGCCCACGGCCGATCACCATCCCGATTTCGACGGAGGCAAATCGAAACACACGAAAAACAAAGTGACGATTTCAATTAACCATGTTAAACATGTAGGAGAAAGAACTATCTGTGACAGACTAGTATCCGAACAAACGGAAATAAGGAAAATGTTTGTGATTGCGTTTAAAAATATTAGAATTTGTACACGTTTCTGTGTTAGCAACAGATCCTTATTGGCAATGCATTTAATAATTTTTATCTTGACACAAGAATAATAATTACGAATATTTCATATTTGTCAACTTGTTTTAATTTAGAAAACCTAAAGTTAACATTTGTAGAGAAGTTAAGATTCTAGTGTGTGCAAGTTTTTTCAAAAAGAGAGGATAGATAAATATAAATAGGTTTAGGAATTCCATGGTGTTTGTTTAAGTTTTGTAAAGTAAGTAATAGGATTAGAAATTTAATATGTTGGTAAAAGTCAAATTTGAAAATTTTTGTAAAGTTATAATGCATAGATTTAAGATTTTGTTGAACATAAACATGTTCATGAATAGGAATATGCCTGTAAAGTCATGGGGATTATTTGGCTGAACTTAAAATAAATCATAAAACTTTATTATAAGAAATGAAACTTCCTTAGATTATGATTGATATGAAAGATGGAGATATTGAAAAAAGGGAGGGTAATGCTAAATGACGGTTTCGTCAACTTCAATACATATCCATCATCATTTAAAAACAAATTAGGTAATAAAATAAAACAGATCAATCTCAAAGTTAAAGTTTTAAGTAATGATACAAATTTAAAGATAAGCTCCAATTGTTTGAATTTAAATTTAATTTATATAGATAACTATATTGAAAGTAAAGGAGCTTAGATGAGTTAAATAGAATTGCATAAAAATCAGAAAATTAGAAAGAATGTTAAATTTTGAACGAAAGAGAACATAACTTAAGAGCTCAGATCTGTAGACATGAAATCTACTACAATGAGAATAGAATGATAAGGAGACTAGATCGAACCACTGACTAAGGTGTAGGACATATTAAAATAGGAAATTGGTCAGTAAATAGGTCAAATGCTACAGTCAGCAGTTGCTAACAATTTGGCACTGACTTCAATTTCTCAACCACTGATTGATCCAGCACAAAACGGAACACAGAAGGAGGAGGTGGTAGACCGTTTGTGAATTAACACAGCTTTTTAATAGCACTTGCGATAGGCTTTTGAATAAAGTTATTGGCAAATGCAGTAGACTGTACATTAAATAAATACCCGTGTATCACTAAATGTGATTTACTGATGCTGTGTTCATTTTCCGTGTTAAAAGTGGAGCATACGATGGGTTGGCAAACACTTGCATATGGGAAAAGGTATAAAAGACGTCGGAAACCAGTGAATAAATTAGATACAGATACGTAGCTTTCAGGAATGATAGCTGTAGCGCAATGTTGTCATCTGAGATAGCGTATGTTGGAATCGTATTTAGCGTTTAAGGGATGTCAATTCAAAGGTACAGTGGGGAAATGTTTATTCCCTGTGAAATATTAACGTCTGTAGTTTTAAATATATTGAAATATTATTGTGTCATCGGATGAGGCTCATTTATCTGAAATCTCCGATGTATTCAGATATGCTTTAGTACTTGATGTGAAAGAGGTATAAGAACTTACCGTTCAGCTTGTCTGACAGCCATGTCTTGCAGCATTGTCTCCTGCACTAAGGCCATGCAAGCGACAGCCGTCAGAATTCTCCGTACTGGAATTTTCCCTATTTCTGGCGATGCTGCTTGTCTTTGTGCCTGGACCCGCTCGTACCGGTCACCTAGCCGGAATCCGGAACTGTCGCGGCGCACCTTGAGATATGGATGTGCTAGCTTTCTACCATAAACAGTTTCGTCTTACCGTGTACCAATACCGGGCGGCCGATTAGCTTGCCTAAATACTTACAACGTCACATGGTTAACCGATCGACAGTGATTAAGTTCTGTGTTTCCATACTTGTTTCACTACTGAAACATTTCGCGCATTTGGCGACCAAGTTTTTTTTTTTTTTTTTTTTTTTTTTTTTTTTTTTTTTACACAAAGCACCTCCACAATATCTGGTTAATGCAGTCACATTACGTGTGATTTAATTCTACATTACTAGTATTTCTAGTCTTTCAGAAAATAATGATAGCTTAATAAACATTGGTTTCTATTACACAAAGAGAGGTATCTGGGTTGTTGTTGTCTCAGTTCAGAGACTGGTTTAACGCAGCTCTCCAGGCTACTCTATCCTGTGCAAGCCTCTTCTTCTCCGTATGACGCCTGTAACCTACATCCTCATGAATCTGCTTTGTGTATTCGTCTCATGGTCACCCTCTACGATTTTTCCCCATTGCAGTAAGGCTGCAGCCTACATCCTTCTGAATCAGCTTTGTGTATCCGTCTCTTGGTCACCCTCTACGATTTTTCCCCGCACGTTTCCCTCCACAAACTGGTGAACCCTTGACGCTTTAGAATGTGTCTTACCAACCGATCCCACCTTGTAATGAAGTTGTGCCACAAATTACTCTTCTCCCCAGTTCTATTCAGTACTTCCTCTTTAGTTACGCGATCTACTCGTCTAAACTTCAGCATTCTTCTGTAGCACCACATTTGAAAAGATTCGATTCTCTTCTTGTCTACACTATTTATCCTCCATGTTTCACTTCGATAAATGGCTACATTCAATACAAAAATTTTCCGAAAAGGCTTTCTGGAACTTAAATCTATAATAAATGTCAAAAGATTTCTCTTCTTAATAAATGCTTTTCTTACATTGCCAATCTACATTTTATAACCTCTCTATTTCGGCCGTCATCAGTTATTTTGCTGCCCAAACAGCAAAAGTAATCTGCTACTTTATGTGCCCCATTTCCTAATCTAATTCCTTTAGATTCGCCTGATTTAATTTGGCTTGATTCGATTATCCTCGTTTTGCTTTTGTTGATGTTCATCTTATATCCTCCTTTCAAGACACTGTCCATTCCGTTCAGATGTTCTTATACGTCCTTTATGTATGCGAGAGAACGACAGTGTCTTCTTCAAACCTTAAAGTTTTTATTTCTTCTCCCTGGATTTTAATTCCTACTCCAAATTTTTCTTTTGTTTCCTTTACTGCTTGCTCAGTATACAGACAAAAAACATCAGGGATAGGCTACAGCCCTGTCTCACTCCCTTCTCAACCATTTCCCTTTCATGTCCTTCGACTCTTCTATCTGCCATCTGATTTGTGTACAAATTGTAAATATCCTTTCGCTCCCTGTGCTTTACACCTGCCACCTTCACAATTTGAAAAAGAGTATTCCAGTCAACATTGTCAATTGCTTTCTCTAAGTCGATAAATGTTAGAGACGTAGGTTTCCCTTCACTTAACCTATCTTCTAAGATAGGTCGTAAGGTCAGTATTGCCTCACCGTGGTCCAACATTTCCACGGAATCCAAACTGGTCTTCCCCGAGGTCGGCTTCTACCAGTTGTTTCATTCGTGTGTAAACAATTCGTGATAGTATTTTGCAGCCAAGACTTATTAAACTGGTTGTTTGGTAATTTTCACACCCGTCAACACCTGCTTTCAAAATATGGTTCAACGGGCTCTGAGCACTATGGGACATAACATCTGAGGTCATCAATCCCCTAGACTTAGAACTACTTAAACCTAACTTACCTAAGGATATCACGTAGCAACAGCGCGGTTCCGGACTGAAACGCCTAGAACCGCTCGGCCACAAAGGCCGGCGACAACGCACACACCCATGCTCGAGGCAGGACTCGAACCTCCGACGTGGGGAGCCGCGGGAATCGTGACAAGTAGCCGAAGACCACGCGGCTGCCCCGCACGGTGGAAGAATAATACATCATAAAATTATGTATGAAATTACAAAACACGGAAGACCGAAAATAAATAGATAAACTTTAGATAGTACGTGATGAAATGACACCATCGATGAGGTAGTATCTTACAACAGCGTTCAGCCAAATGTGTAAAGTTAAACATCTTGAGATTGGCGAGCAACAAAACTGAGATTTATAACGGTTTAGAGCAGGGCCGGCCAAACGCTGCACAGTGTGCAGACGTGCAGAAGTGCTGCACATGTGCGCACGTGTGCGACAGCGAGCGACAGCGACATCTGTATTAGACATGTGACCTAAATGATCGGCGGCGGCTCCTCTTCCCTGTTTATGTGGTACAAGCAAGAGCGCAACCTACCCAGTCTAGTTTACCCCTGGCGACCGTAACCTTAACAGAGAAGAACTGAGAAATGCCAGGTACTGTGAAAAAGCAAAGGACGGCAGATCTATGTTCTCGGTCGTTTAGATCTAGCATCAGTGATGAAAATCTCCCGCAATTGCTTGCGTTTGTCAATGAGCCGTGCTTTTGCGCCCGATATTAACTACATCATTTCGCATGACCAATGTTAAACGTGTTTGGATTTATTCCATTCATAATTAAAAATTAGTGTTTACTAACTGTGCATTATTGCCTCGTTCTGCTCCATGTTACATTATTATCAGGAAAATTGGTCATTAAACCGATTGTTGTATACTTACATTTAGGTTTTTTTTTTAAATGTGTGAAGGGCTACGCTCAGTTGAAGTCGATAAAACGTAACATTCATCTAATTGTCGGTTATTAAGCAGATTTCAGACGGAACTGATGAATGATATATCAGTTAGGGTACAGGTGATCATCGAGAGGTCTGCGGTTGTCATTCTGTTCAGAGGTCAGCGAGACAGAAATTATGTGGGTGTAACTGAGGGCACCGAAAATTAGTTATAGGAAACCTTGCATTGGTTTAATGTTATTTGAAATCATGACTAAGGTTGGTTGGAAGTCGCTAAGTGCTCTCTTTCTTAAATACTAGATCAAAAACATTACGTGTATTTACGTGCCGTCAGTCAAGCTGCCTTAATAAAACCCACGGTTGTTAACTGTAATACTTGTCTTACTGGGTTAAACTGTTAACATAAACGTAGACGTCTCAGTGAGTAGACTGTGACAGTATTTTAAATGTTTAATACGCGAAATACCTTCCCATGGTTGGCTTGCAAGCTGCGGAAAGAGCACTAGAATGCGCCGGTACAGAGTATCTCAGCAAGTGGATAAAGCGACATCTGTGGGTAGAAACATGCACTACATGAACACTGACGGCTGTGGCGTGCACGCTGTGACCCGGAAGTTGCACATGTGCAGGAGCACCGCACGCGTGCAGAATTTCTGGCCGGTCCTGGTTTAGAGCCTCCCTGGCTAACATATGTTGTTGTGGCCTTCAGTCCTGAGACTGGTTTGATGCAGCTCTCCATGCTACTCTATCCTGTGTAAGCTTCTTCATCTCCCAGTACCTACTCCAACCTACATCCTTCTGAATCTGCTTAGTGTATTGATCTCTTGGTCTCCCTCTACGATTTTTACCCTCCACGCTGCCCTCCAATGCTAAATTTGTGATCCCTTGATGCCTCAAAACATGTCCTACCAACCGATCCCTTCTTCTAGTCAAGTTGTGCCACAAACTTCTCTTCTCCCCAATCCTATTCAATACCTCCTCATTAGTTACGTGATCTACCCACCTTATCTTCAGCATTCTTCTGTAGCACCACATTTCGAAAGCTTCTATTCTCTTCTTGTCCAAAATGGTTATCGTCCATGTTTCACTTCCATACATGGCTACACTCCATACAAATACTTTCAGAAACGACTTCCTGACACTTAAATCTATACTCGATGTTAAGAAATTTCTCTTCTTCAGAAACGCTTTCCTTGGCATTGTCAGTCTACATTTTATATCCCCTCTACTTCGACCATCATCAGTTATTTTACTCCCTAAATAGCAAAACTCCTTTACTACTTTAAGTGTCTCATTTCCTAATCTAATCCCCTCAGCATCACCCGAGTTAATTTGACTACATTCCATTATCCTCGTTGTGCTTTTGTTGATGTTCATCTTATATCCTCCTTTCAAGACACTGTCCATTCCGTTCAACTGCTCTTCCAAGTCCTTTGCTGTCTCTGACAGAATTACAATGTCATCGGCGAACCTCAAAGTTTTTATTTCTTCTCCATGGATTTTAATACCTACTCCGAATTTTTCTTTTGTTTCCTTCACTGCTTGCTCAATATACAGACTGAATAACATCGGGGAGAGGCTACAACCCTGTCTCACTCCTTTCCCAACCACTGCTTCCCTTTCATGCCCCTCGACTCTTATAACTGCCATCTGATTTCTGTACAAATTGTAAATAGCCTTTCGCTCCCTGTATTTTATACCTGCCACTTTCAGAATTTGAAAGAGAGTATTCCAGTTAACATTGTCAAAAGCTTTCTCTAAGTCTACAGGTTAACATATGTGGAGTACAAAAGGAAAGCTTATCCTGTACAAGTAACAGATAGCTTTTTGGAGATGTTTAGGATTTAAAAATCTAGACATAAAAGAAACAACTTAATTTTATGGTTTACGTTGTATTTAGACATAACGGCACCCTCTTTGTATTTGCTTGCGTGGCGTAAGTACCGAAGTCCAACACGTTGTTATATGGTCACTGAGGCGACAACAGTCATTACTCTTTAGAGTTTAATCTACCACTAGCTGTCACACTGTTTGCACTGCTTACACGTTAGTGGACGCACACTCGGCACACTCTTGACTTTGTGGATCTCGAAATACTGAACTGCCTAACAATTTCCGAAACTGAATGTTCCGTGCGTCTAGGTCCAACTACCATTCCGTGTTCAAAGTCCGTTAATTCCTGTAGTAGGGACACAACCGAGTTTAAAATCTTTCCACATGGATCACCAGAGAACAGAGGACAGCAGTGGCAATGCACTGACCTTTTATACCTTGTGTACACGATACTACCGCCACCTGTGTATATTCATATCGCTATCGCACGACTCGACGTCTCAGTCTATACACAGTATCATATGATAAATCATAATAGTACCCTATCTAACTGATTCTGTTTCACATTAATAACAAAGTGTCGATTGCGGCTGTGGTGTCACCGCCAGACACCACACTTGCTAGGTGGTAGTTTTAAATCGGCCGCGGTCCATTAGTACATGTCGGACCCGCGTGTCGCCACTGTGTGATCGCAGACCGAGCGCCACCACAAGGCAGGTCTCGAGATACGGACTAGCACTCGCCCAGTTGTACGGACGACGTAGCTAGCGAAGCACACTGTCGAAGCCTCGCTCATTTGCAGAGCAGATAGTTAGAACAGCCTTCAGCTGAGTCAATGGCTACGACCTAGCAAGGCGCCATTAGTAACATTGCATGTATCTATGGAGTCTCACTTGTATCGCCACAATCTCCAGATGTACCACAAGGATGGATTAAAGTTAAGTATTCCAGCAGCTACGTACTTTTCTTTATAGCATTCATTACGTATCCTGTTTCAGACCTCACGCCCATCTGCGTGAGCGTAACGCGTGCCTTTCGGCTTCCTCTCATTGTGTCTAGGCTGTCTTGTCTAGACACAACAGCGGCTATGCCCGAAGCCCATCTTGGGCGAAGATGCTCTTCGTTCGTTTTCCTCACTTACAATTACGCACTTTCACTTCTAGGATTTGTGCTGCTGTAAACCAGATAGCTTGGACTGAAACCGGAGTTCAGCTTGCTGTATGTTTATCAAGTTCTATCTACTTCTTCTCAACCTCCCCTGCGAGACTTTGTCATTGTAACAATGCTGACCTGCATATTCTAGCAATATTCAACGGAAGACTCCTTTCTAAAATATCCTATAAATCATTAACTAAAATTAAGCATATGCAGCAAATTGAATCACTTTCGTCAATATCTACGGAGTTTGTAAGTTGGTTTGATACTTATTGCTAGCTGGCAGATTACGAAGCGATGAATGTGGTTAAATCGCATCGGAAAGTGTAATTACTTGCACGATTACACGAAAAGCGCATCAGAGATCGAAACAAAAAAAAGCTATGTATAGTTCACATTAATTGTTTCACAGACAGAGCCGTACAAAGGTGAATTTGTGACTCTGGAAGAACTGCCAAATCACCGCTCCCTCCTATCACCTTCTCCTATAAAAACTAACTTTCTGCAATTTTTCTCCACAGATTTAGGAAATATTGTAATTTGTAAGGTAAGTTTTGTAAAAATTAAGCTTTTTTCTTGAGTCAGCAGTCTTCTGACTGGTTTGATACTGCCCGCCACGAATTCCTGTCCAGTGCCACCCTCTTCATCTCAGAGAAGCAACCTACGGCCTCAATTACTTGCTGCATGTGTTCCATTTTCCTCTACACTGTTTACCCTCTGCAGCTCCCTCTAATACCATGCAAGCTTTCCCCTGAAGTCGTACAGGTGTCCTACCATCCTTCCCATTCTTTCCTCGCGGATACTGGAGAGAACCTCATTATCCCTTACCTTATCAGTCCACCTCAGTTTCATCACGCTTCTGCAGCACCACATCACAAACGCATCGATTCTCCTCATTTCTAGTTTTCTCACAGTCCATGTTTCACTACTGCACAATACTGTAGTCCAAACGTACAGTCTAAGAAGTTTCTTCCTCAAATTAATGTCAGTATTTCATACTAGTAGACTTCTCTTGGCCAGGACTACACTTACGAATGTGCTAGTTTGATTTCTGTATTGTTCCTGCCCCGTCCATCATGCATTATTGTATTGTCTACGTAGTGTTACGTTTCTCGCTGTTCTCATTTCGTTCATTTCTCTTAGATTTACTCTCAGTCAATATTCTATACTCAGTAAACTGTTCATTCCATTCAACACCATTCAACACATCCTGTAATTCTTCTTTATTTTCACTGCGGATACGAATGTCAAAAGGAAATCATATCATTTAAATCCTTTCACCTTGAATTTTAATTCCACTTTTGAAATTTTCTTTTATATCCGTCATTACCTCATCGATGTATTGATTGAACACTAGGGGCGAAAGTTTACAGCCCCGCCATTCATCCTTTTTTATCCGAGCAGTTCGCTCTTGTTCTTCCACTCTTATTGCTCCCTCTTGGTCCTTGTACGTATGTCATATTACGCATCTTTCTCTATAGCTTAGCTCTATTTTGCTCAGAATTTTGAACCTCTCGCACAGTGTTACAATGCTGCACTCTTTTCCGAGATCGACATATCTTATGAACTTATCTTGGTTTTTCTTCATTCCTGTTTACATTTATCAACCTCAACGTCAGAACTGCCTCTCTGATGCCATTTCCTTTCTTAAAGCCAAACTGACCGTCATATAACAAATCCTCAGTTTTCTTTTCCGTTCTCCTGTTTATTATTCTTGTCAGCAACTTGGATGCATCACCTGTTAGTTGGTTGTGCGATAATTCTCCCCCGGATCTTGCAATCTTAGCAACCGTGTGGATGATGTTTTTTTCGAAATTCGCATGGTTTATCGTCAGTCTCACACATTCTACGCACCCATAGGAACAGTCGTCTTGTTTCCACTTCGTAACGTACCTGTTTAATTATGCAGTTAAGTTGGCTGATGGCAAATTATTCTGTTACGGAGCCTGATGTAATATTACGTGAATTTAAATCGGTGTTTTATTACAGAAGATATCTCGGGTCGCCACCTCAATTGACCTACCTCTTAATTACACTGAGCATTTGGTTGGAAAGAAAAAGGAGATTGTGGATAGGCCTCAAGTCAGAAATAATTAATGAACTTTAAGATTGCATTGATTACTCTAGATTAATTCTGTTGGAGAATCAGCTTGAGAAATTCTCTTAAATATACACGTGTGGGCTAACCTGGCCCGGAGTAGTGTCGATAAGAAATTGTATAAAAAGCGGTTGAGTTATTCAACACCAGGAATGCCATTTACTAAACGTTTATTTCATGATTAAATATTTAAAAAGGAAGCACTTGAACGGAAGCATATTTAACAGAAATGCCTTATCCTACCATGGAGTGCTGAGACTGAATATTGTTAGTAAAACGGTCCGAAATGCACACATAAATAACACGATCACTTAAAATGGAGGGGTGACGTGGTGAAGATGGATTGCTCACGCACACATTTAGACTCATCATTCATCACAGAGAAAGAAGACGTTCAATAATTTAATAAGGGATACAAGATCTAAGATTACAGAGAGACTAGTCCCAACAGTAGAATATATTAACAATAATTATTTCCAAATTTATAAAAATATTACACGAGACAGTGGTTAAGAACAATGAATAGGAACTACGAGCTGTGAAAAATTCTTCCAAACCATA
Source organism: Schistocerca piceifrons (assembly GCF_021461385.2). Taxonomy (NCBI): domain Eukaryota; kingdom Metazoa; phylum Arthropoda; class Insecta; order Orthoptera; family Acrididae; genus Schistocerca; species Schistocerca piceifrons. Next base: position 45,936,147 of record NC_060139.1, on the reverse strand, counting down.
GGAGTCTCAGAAAATCAATAATAACCACGTGGAAAACGACTACAAAGAAAAATCGATAAAATATATAGAAAATTTACAACAAGAAACATCATGGAATCAAACAATGAAGCTCGTTATACCATTTTCTGCTGCTGTTGATATTGCACTGACCATTAATTCTTGTTCTTTTTCCATTTCACTTAATTCAAAAAAATGTTCAAATGTGTGTGAAAACTTATGGGACTTAACTGGTAAGGTCATCAGTCCCTAAGCTTACACACTACTTCATCTAAATTATCCTAAGGACAAACACACACACCCATGCCCGAGGGAGGACTCGAACCTCCGCTGGGACTAGACGCACAGTCCACGACTGCAGCGCCTTGGACCGCTTGGCTAATCCCACGCGGCTTGACTTCATTGACAGCCACTGTATCTAGATATCACCTGAGCATTTTCCTTTTCAGATTTTCTAGCTTCCCTACCACGTACAAGCTTCTGACATTGCACTATCCTTTCGTTGGTTATTCATTTTCTCATCGTCACCTTCCTTCGTGGCAGTCCTTTCCCGGAGATCCGAATGGAGGAATAGACTGGAATCTTTTGCCAATGGAGAGATGATCATGACACTTTTTCAACTAGAGGCCACTGGTCCTGTGATTACAAATTTTGTGGCTTTAATGCAGTGGTTTCCATTGTCTTCTGTATCTTTATGCCGTTGATCATTCCTAATTCTTCCACCTTGTGGCGCAGTTTCCCACCCCGAGAGTTAGAGAGTCCCCTGAATCTTCATCCACTCCACCCTTTTTGACAAGGGCGTTGGCAGAGCGAGAGTGACTTAGTACGCCTAAAGTCTTCGGCCACCATTAATGTTGAGTTTTATTCAATATTTAAGCGGGAGGGAAGAGGGGAAACCATAGATCGAGGACTTTTTAGTTACTAATGGAAGATGCTTCTCCTAGTCAATGGCGTTATTGAGAAATATTGTTTAAATGAGATTGTAACCTCCCCACAAAATTATTAAATTGAAATTAAAATAATTATTATGGATAGCGATTCTAATTTTTGTGTGACCTCAAGACAAAATTGGTTCCCATTTATAATCTCCGTGCACAAATGCATTCACATTTAATGTACCCACAAAATTCTTTTCTCATTTAATGTAAGCTCGAAACAGAAAAATTCCTAAACCTCATAATAAAAAAATAAATTCAGCAACCTGGTAAAATTTGGACGACAACAGTGCTGCGTCGTGGCCCTGAAAGATCATTCTGAATAAAAAAGCAGAAATTCTTACCTCAATAAAAAAAACGGCGAATATATCTGCTCTTACCTAAAAAATTTTTGGCACAGCTCCGTGCAATTCTGGCTTATACATTTGTGATTTGTGAAAAAAAGAAACAGATTTTTTTTTTAAATGAATGCTTTTTTTTTAAAAAAAATTCCACGTTCTTGTAAGGTACACCAACGTAGAATTAGTGCAAAAACCAAATATAGTGCTCCATGATCATGAGGATAGACAGGACAAACGGATATTTCAGTAATTCCTGGTAAAGTGTTATGCTAGTCATCATTGAGAATTACACTAGTCTATCAACTGATTTGAGTAATTGGTGGCACTCATAGCCTAGTTACTGAACATTTCTGTACTATTTATGAAGTATTACAGAATAATGTTCATAAGTCATCTGATTATAGTGAACATTGGCATTCATTGCCCAGTTACAAACCATTTTTATGCATTATTCAAAACTGATCATTCAACAAGAGTTAATTAATGGCATACTATTGACATAATTCAGCTAGTTATAATAATTATTGGCACTCATTGGCCAGTTACAAAACATCAGAAGTCATCCTTCAAAACAGGAGTTAAAGAGTGTAGCATCAAGCTACTACTATTCATATACATAGCATGTAAGTGACATAATACAAATATAAGAAACAGTGGCATTCATTGGCCAGTTACTAAACATATAGCAAGTATTGAATATTACAAAACATTTTTCATCATTCAAGTGACATACGACATATTTAAAATAATTATTGGCACTCATTGGCCAGTTACAAATCATCAGAAGTCATCATTCAAACGGGAGCTAATGAGTGTAGAGCATGTATGCATTATTACAAAATATCATTCACCATTACACAGAACTCATCATTTAAGTGACATATGACATATTTAAAATGTAACACACTGTAACTATTACTCAAGGTCTGTGATTAGAAAAACATCATTCAGTATTACTCAGAACTCTCTTAAACTGGTAGCATTATTTGGGACTGTTAATGCATTGCGTTGGGATCGATAATTAATTGTTGGGGTATAACAATATTTACTCTTGACTTATTGCTGCAAATGAGGATAAGTAACATCATTTGTCATGGGTCAGCTGTAGCAAGGTTATGAAACAAATAGAGTATATGTGATCACATTCATGAATAACACACACAAATGGGTAAAAAAATGCAAGTACTAGAACAGGTTTAATGACCAACTGCTTATAGCACATTAATTTCATGAATAGCTTCTCCTGGAAAAAAATACAAAATGGACTATTAAGCTGAAAGAAGAAACGCATATTATGCTGAAAAGTAGTGAACTTCGAATTAACAGGTAATGAAATGTGTATTAATATATATGTTCTCTAGCTGTCCTTTCCAAAACCTTCAGTCATCATACCATGCGACCGACATAAGACATACTGTCAAAACGAACTGCAACAAATACTTAAATAACTACATAGCATTTCTTAACTAACAGTAAATATATAAACTTCATCATTATCCTCATCTGCAAAGAAAAACAAAAGTGGTGCGTTTAGTGGCCATATCAAGTTTATCACTATCAACACCTGTAAACAAAAACTTCATTATTCATATCACCATAACTTCATTATTATCATCACATGTAAAGAAAAAACTTCATTATTCATATTACCATATTCTTCATCACTATTCATCACCATTCATTATCATCTGCAAAAAGACACTTCATTATTCATTATTCATATTACCATTTACTTCATACAACTATTCATAGTATAGAGTTTCATATTTCTAGCATTTTTCATCACTAAAACTAAGATGTGTAGTTCTGTTTGACAGCCTGCATCAATCGCCTCGTATTCTGAAAGAAAAAATTAGTTAAGACCGCTATCATACGATGTGTATAGTATGTTCTTGTTAATGCTTGTTAATTCTGATCCATTTACTCTTCGTGATGAGGTATTGCATCTTCTTTCGTTCATTCCGAAGGTGAAATTCCCATTTCATGGTAATCCACTGTGGTTTGTTTAATTTATTTCTTTTACACGTTATTGCTTTCTGAAAATGATGAACAATAATTAATGTCTTGCATTTAAATCATATACCCATTAAATAAAAACTGGTTTCGAGTGATGTAATTGAGTATACAGCATAGCATGACAGAAAACGTAATATGTCAAAAACATAGTGTTCAGGTGGAAAAAAATGTACACAGAGTATCACAATTTAGCAGCAAAAAAAAAAAAAAAAAAAATAAAAATAAAAAAAAAAAAAAAAGTGAAATAGTCACGATGTTGAGATATCATAAGGCAAAATGTCAAAAGTCAACTGGTGTTTGTTACATCTTAAACATTTCATAGTGCATACAAACAAAATAGGAAAACAATCATACATACATGAAGAATGGAAAATGTGCACGGTCTGATGTCTAACGACAAGAAAAGCGACCTGCTAACCTTACCTTGTCGGGCACTTGCCAAGAAAAATATAATAATCATCAGTAAGTGTTCAAATAAATAATTGGATCATTGGTCATATAAAAATCAGGAAATGGCATTACAGTGTGATAAATCATAAAGTATATTCATTTAATAAAGGGTTTAATATTGGAGACATGGTGATTGCCTTTACTTTTTCTGGTTCTCAAAGTTTCGACGTGTACTACATTGGGGTGAGGAATGCTGCGAATTCGATATGGACCTGCGTATAGAAGTTCAAATTTACTACAGCTATTCTTTCCTCTGTTGGATAAATAATGTGTGCGTACTAATATCTTCTGTCCAATGTGAAAGTCACGGCGTGTACAAACCTGTTTTTGCTGTCTTCTCCGGCGCTCTGCGGCACGTTTGATGTTGTTCAGCGCAATGTCAGTTATTTCATGGTGTCGTAGTCGACGAGATGTAGGAAAGGTTACTAATTCTTTAATTTTGATAGGTGGTTCAACATTTTTCAGTATAACAGTCGGAGATAGGATAGTAGATTCATTTGGTATGGAATTAATTACATCCTGGAATGAAAGTATGTGTGTGTCCCAATCAATATGTTTTTTATGGCAGTATATTCTATACAGTTTACCAATTTCTTTCATTAGTCGTTCACAAGGGTTCGAAGAAGCATGGTACCTGGATATATAGATCTGAGAAATGTTTCTAGCTCGTAACATACGTGTCCGTATAGCAGATGGAAACTGTGATCCATTGTCGGAAATTACTTTCAATACATGCCCTACATGGAATAGAAAATGTTTTACAAATGCTTTCGAAACAGTCTTAGCAGTAGCTTTGCGTAACGGAGTGAAGGTAACAAATTTTGAAGTGAGTTCAACAGCGACAAAGATGTAGCAAAAACCTCTATTAGTTCTGGGAATCGGACCAAAAATGTCTACAGCAGCCATGTGTCTCAGTTTAACAGGTACAATGGGATGTAACGGAGGAATATGTGAAGTCGTATCTGACTTAGCTTTCTGGCAGATTTTACATGACGCTAAAACTCGTCGAATACGTTTCTCCATGTTGGTAAAATAACAGTTCTGTCTCAGTATAAGAAAACATTTTCTGGCTCCGTAATGTGTGTAACTTAAATGAGTATACCAAATTAATTTGTTAACAAGCTCATCAGGAATACATAATAACCAATTATTGCTGTCAGGGTGAGAGCGGCGAAACAGAATATTATTCCGTACAATGTAATGGTTTCTAATGGTAACATTATTCCTATCTTGCAAAAGGTGTTTAATTTCTTTCCATACGTTGTCTTTACTCTGATCTTGTGCTATTTCTTGTAATGACGACGAAATGAAATTTTCAAATGCAACTTGTTGAATGTACATGACGCTGAAATTTGCTTTGCAGAAGTTGGTTGCGATGTCTTGCTGATTGTTGCTGAGAGAACGTGATAGTGCGTCTGCTACAATATTTTGTGTGCCGGGAATGTGAACAATTGTAAAATTAAATTCCTGTAAATAAAGTTTCCATGTGCTTAATCTGTCGTGTGTAAATTTAGCGGAAAGTAAAAACTGTATAGCTCTATGATCTGTGTAAACGGTATTGTGTCTTCCATAAAGAAAATGCCGAAATCTCGTAAATGCCCAAACAACACATAATGTATCAAGTTCTGTAACAGAATAATTGGGTTCAGCAGGTGACAGAATGCGACTTGCAAAGGCAATGTTTTAATTACTGTAGTGCCATCTTCTTCAATTTCCTGAAAAATGTGTACGCCTAAAGCAGTGTTAGAACTGTCGGTGGCAATGAAAAATTTCTAGTAAGATCTGGATGTGATAAAAGTGGTACATTCAACAAAGCTTCTTTCAGGTTCAAAAATTCAGAATGTGCTTGCCTATCCCAGGACCAAATAGTGTTTTTACCCGTCAATTGACATAATCTAGGGGTATCTAAGTACTGAATAAATTTACGAAAAAAGTTAATTAAACCCAAAAAGCTGCGTAGTTGTTTCTTCGTCGTAGGAACAGTAATGTCACGTAAAGCTTGAAGTTTTTCCGGGTCAGCCGCAATGCCTTCTGCTGAAATTACATGTCCAAGAAATTTAATAGAAGTTTTACCAAAGTGCGATTTACTGAGATTAACTGTGAGTCCTTGTGCACGAAAAGTTTGCAACAGTTGTTCAAGAATCAGATTATGTTCAGACCAGTCTACGTACGTTGTGATACTGTCTTTAAGTTCTGTCGGAAGTATAGTAATCAAACCGCGAATAAATGCTGCTGAAGAAATAGTTAAACCGAACGGTAATTTACAAAATTGATAACAGTCATGAAAACAGAGAAAAGCCGTGTACTTTCTGCAGTTCGGATGGAGCTGAATTTGCCAAAATCCCGATTTCAAATCTAATGTGGAATAAATAGCAGTAACATGACATTTCTGTAGAAGGTCTTCTAGTGTCTGTGGGCGATCTGTTTCATTAATAATAATGTCGTTGATGTGACGCGAATCAAGTACGAGGCGAAGTGAACCATCCTTTTTCTTAACAATATGGAGTGGGTTTATGTACGGACTAACTGCCGGTTCAATAATTCCTTGGTCAAGCATAGCTTGCAATTCTTTCTTAACTTGTTCTCTGTGAATATACGGAATGCGATAATGGTTGGTTGGTTTGGGGGAAGAGACCAAACAGCGAGGTCATCAGTCTCATCAGATTAGGGAAGGACGGGTAAGGAAGTCGGCCGTGACCTTTAAGAGGAACCATCCCGGCATTTGCCTGGAGCGATTTAGGGAAATCACGGAAAACCTAAATCAGGATGGGCGGACGCGGGATTGATCCGTCGTCCTCCCGAATGCGAGTCCAGTGTAATGGGATAATGTTTGGCTTTAAATGTGTCGTCCTGTTTAACTTGAAATTCATACATAAAACCGGACATAGTACCTTAACGTTGTCAAAAACTGGAGTTTGCTGTAAAAGAATTTTGCGTAGTTGCGTGCGGTCATCGTCTGTATTTGCACTGCTCTGTTTAACTTTATCAGAAATCATTTGCATAACGTCATATTCAGCTTCGTCTGGAGTATTATAGTTGTGTACGTACGTATCAGTGAACGATGTGGAATGACAGTCTATGTTACGTGATGCGGAAATGACCTCTGTACGATTAATTGTTTGTTGGTTCAAATGGCTCTGAGCACTATGGGACTTAACTGCTGAGGTCATCAGTCCCCTAGAACTTAGAACTACTTAAACCTAACTAACCTAAGGACATCACAAACATCCATGCCCGAGGCAGGATTCGAACTTGCGACCGTCGCGGTCACGCGGTTCCAGACTGTAGCGCCTAGAACCGCTCGGCCACTCCGGCCGGCTAATTGTTTGTTCTTCTGCAGATAAAGAGTGCTGAAATTCTAATGCCAGTTGAACATTTGCATCCTTTAACATTAAATAGGAGTTTTGAAAGTCAATAATTACATTCGTTGAAAGTTTCCTCATTTATAACTGACATAGGTGATCCAGAATCGATTACTGCTGGAAATTTGGATGATCCAATCTTTACTTCTATGACAGGGTGTGAAATGGTTTTTTGAATAACCGGTCTTTCCTGCAAAAGGGTATCTCGGATGTCGTCAAAAGTAATAACATTTTCGTGAACAAGATTCTGCGTGTCAAAAGCATTGCTTGCGTTACTGTAAGATGCAACATGTACTGTATCTAGTCAAATTCTATCTTTTCTGCTATTTCTTCCTGATGTATTACGTTTGGGATGATATCTACTGTCTGGTTCATTCATGATAATTTGTTGTTGCGGATGATTCTGCTGCTGGTAAGACCGACTGTTATTAAATGTACGCTGAAAATTGTGCTCATTACTTTTACGTCTGTCATGATAGTCATTTCTATACAGTGCATTGCAATAGGAATTGAAATGGTGTGTTTTGTGTACGTACTGATTTCCTTGTTGCTGTGCGTTACTATTTGTTGGGGCTGACGCTATACGTGTAGGCGGCGAAACATTAAAGCTTGGTTGACCTTGTACATTACATTGTTGGTTAGGTATGTTAACCGGCTGGCTTTGATGCTGTTGCTGGGAAAAACCTCTATTGTTGCCAAAATGTGGTTCCTGTTGCTGATAATTTTGACGATACTGATAATTAAAATTTTGTCTGTTATTAAAGTTATGCTGGTATTTCTTTTCATTTCGGGAGTGTCTAATGAAAATTGTCACTTTCAGTAAAACTTGTCATATCGGGTTTTCTTTACACGTTTCTTAATTATAGATAGATCGATAGTTGAAGAGTTGTTTTGATGGATATAAAGGACAGTAGAAGAGAAGGCAGCAGTGCAGAAAAGTAAAGAAGAAATAGCACTACTACGGCTCGGGGCCCTGTGCACACTACGGCACATATTCAGCGAAGTGTAATGAATCCCCTGAGGTCAATTACACGCTGCAAATAAATATTAGTTTCTGCGTTACAGGCAATGCCGGTGAAAATTCAAAAGCAAATTGTTGTATCCAGTCCAATTCTATTTTTTGCATTACAGGCAATGCTAGATAAAAATAGAAAGGCAAATTGTCGTATCCAGTCCAAAGCGTGACTCTGTGTTCTGTCATTATTAAATACCTTAGATTCCTTCACGGATAAATACTGCTTATAATCAACGCTACCGGCTCTGAATGCATGAACAGGTTCTGGATTGCATGAGAATCCATTTATCTGTGTCTCTTCGGATTCCAAGGCATGTACTCTCTCTAAGTCACCCAAGCCACACCGGCTGTGTGAGTGTGACAAATGTTCGGAACGTGGAGCATGCTGTGACGTGTCAGTGACCGAAACACTTTTCATTTCTGTAATTTTAAAACGTTCGTCAATTTTGCTGTTCTGTTGTTCACATTTCTTATTGACTTCCGTATCCAGAGTGTGTGAAAGTTCTGGTGATTTTAAATTAAACTCGTCCGCGTATCTGTGTTGCGTTTTCTGAACATTGTTCAGTGACTGCATTAATTTCATCTCTAAGTGATTCTGTTGTGACTGCATGTGTACTACTTAATTCTTGTACAACTAATCTAATTTGTTCATTATTGTTCCTATCATAAGCCTTACTTTCCTCAAATAATTGTTCTTAAATGTCATAACGTTGCACAGAAACGGCTGTAATCTGTTCACTAAGCTGTTGGGAATTGTTGTCAAGTTTTTCACTCAGTTGTTTGAAACTTTCATTAAGTTGTTTGCAATGATTATCGAAATTTTCATTGATTTGTAGTAATAATGCCATAACTTGATCCAAGCCAAAATTAGTGACTCTATTCTCTGTGCTGTGTGATGGTGTATCTGCATGTGTCACGCTTTGTGTAACCATTTGGTTATTCTGTGATTCTTGAAAATGTTCGCTAATCGGATGTGCACTGTTGGTCACTACACCGGAATCAAATAAATCTGACGTATTCTGATTACACTGTTCATTTTCGTTAGAAAAATTTATCTGTTCGTTACGTAAATTTTACAAATCGGGTGTGTCAAACTGGGTAGCGTTCATTGTATCGGAACGGGCCGCGTCACCAATTGTTAAATTTACTCTGGACATAATTGCATTTATTTGTTCATCATTAGGATCAAAATCATTATTAGTGGTCGGTACGCACTGATTATCTGTAATTAGGGGATCATCATTATTACACTGAATGTCGCAAGTATTATCGGTCAAATTATTCGAGTCGACTATTTCACTCATTGTACATCGCGATGTACTGTTAACAGTTTTTCGTGGCATTTTTACACAAATCAAAATTAAGCACAAAATGAAACAAAGACAAAGCAAAAATGGAACAAACACAATTACAACAAAGAGCAATAAATTGCCGATGATCTGTGAAAGCAAGAGTAACAAATTAGTAAATGCGTTGCGCCAGATGCAAACTAAATTTAAGTAAATAAGAGCAGACATATGACTACTTCTCAGAAATTCACAAAGAAATACGATCCTGGCCGGATGTCGCCAAGTGTAACCTCCCCACAAAATTATTAAATTGAAATTAAAATAATTACTATGGATAGCGATTCTAATTTTTGTGTGACATCAGAACAAAATTGGTTCCCATTTATAATCTCCGTGCACAAACGCATTCACATTTAATGTACCCACAAAATTCTTTTCTCATTTAATGTAAGCTCGAAACAGTAAACTTCCTAAACCTCATAATAAAAAAATTAATTCAGTAACCTGGTAAAATTTGGACGACAGCAGTGCTGCGTCGTGGCCCTGCAAGATCATTCTGAATAAAAAAGCAAAAATTCTTACCTCAATAATAAAACGGCGAATATATCTGCTCTTACCTAAAAAATTTTTGGCACAGCTCCGTGCAATGCTGGCTTATATATTTGTGATTAGTGAAAGGAAGCAACTGATTTTTTTTTAAATGAATGCTTTTTTTTAAAAAAATTACTTTATATTACCAAAATTATTATAAGGACATTTTTAAAACATTTGGATGACAGTTCAGATACATTACTAGATATGCGCGACGCTGCTTCTTTACCTTATACAATAATACTCCATCTCCAGATTCCCGACCAGAGCAGACTGCAGACAAGCGCAGACAACCTCAGACACGCGAGTAGCAACAACTAACTGCTACAGATACACAGTTCGTACTGCAGTCAACACTGCTCTCTGGTCAGCGATTCTATATCGCAGGCAGCGCATACCACTTACAAGATATATAGATGACAAATATTTCATACAACATACTAAAGGTATCATTGTTGTTAACAGGTTATAGGAGTACAAACTTACTAAATAACTTAAAGTAGGAAAGTTTTTAAACATTTTTGGAAGATGACTACCAACAGTCGTCAAGTAATGTATAAAACGCTTGTTTGACCATCAGCTGTTTCTATTTTAAACCAAAATATCGACCGGTTTCAGACATGGACCACCTTCATGGATAAGAGTTAAAATGGTTTAAGCCACCACGTTAGATTGGTCATTACTTTAATAATGTCTTGAATATCAGTACACGACAGAGGACTTTTAGAAGCAAACATATTAATAATGAGTGTACACAGAGTAGTACTGGAGAGAAGATCTTCTTTCCAGTACATTCCGAAATAGAATGTCCCATGAGTCTAGCTCCAACTACCATTCCGATTTCAAAGTCTGTTAATAATTCTCGTAGTGCAGTCGAAAGCACGTGGGAAACCTTTCCACATAAATCACTTCGGTACAAATGACAGCTCCGTCAATGCATTGCCCTTTTGTACCTTGTGTACGTCGTACTACCGCCACCTTGAGGCGTAGCGACGTATATCGTTCCTGCCTTGGAGGCGGTCAAGTGGGAGATGTGTCTCAGAGCTGGATAGTGACAGGTGGGCGAGACTGGACGCGCACGTAGCTTATGTATCAGCCGATAGAGGACAGTATTGGATAGGGGACTGTGGTTTGGTTTCGATTGTGCCCACTAGAGTGCGCCAAAGTAATAGAATGTTTTTCATAAACTGTTTTAGCATTTTCAAAAAGTGTTATTATGTCTTTTGTGTATGAAAAATGTTATAAATGTGTTTTAGCAGTATGAATGATGCGTGAGTGTGGTTTAAGGTTAATATGAAGATAGTTGTTTAACGAGTTATGTTGTGGGATTTAGTGTGGTAACATTTCGAAGACGTATGGATGTGGACAAAGGGGATTTTTGTAGAATAGATTTGTAAAGTAAGTTTATGGTAAAGGGAAAGTTAATTGAGGTATAAATAACAATAGTAAATAACTTTATGCATAAACAAAACTTCTTCACATTAGATAATTACGTCGGTAAAATTTGCAGTCGATAGGTTTACTATTTTGCGATTGGTTATTGATGAAAAGCGCGGACTGACGCGGGAGAATGTTGTTTTGCTATTGACTGATGGGTAAACTGACCAGTGGTAAAGCAATATTCTTCGCGCGCCTTTCTCTGCTGGTAGAGAAGATTTAGAGTATTCTAGAGAGAAGTCGGAGCCTAGCCATGAAACAGTTCGGACGTGTGCAGCAGTAGTTCCGATGCAAATGATAAGTTGTCAGATCCAGCAGTGTTTCATACATCAAAAGTGTAGTAATGTGACGGCATAACTATTCCGATGGGTGTGCAGAAATTTCGGAATTTTTAAGTGAATTTAGTGACGAGAAAAGACATAAATCCCGCGTGGCGTACTGACCAGGTCGGTGGCTAAAAATCTGTGACTGCATTACATACTGCTGACGTAATATTTGGCGAGCATTCTCAGTCAGAAACAATGCGTATTATTGTAGCTATTACGTTTTCGGGAAATGCAACACCATAAACTTGCTAACGTGAGTGAAAGGGATAGTGACTGTGTTAAGACTAGCACGGGCTTGGCAGTGGTACATGTTCACCTTAGTTTCAGAATATATTAATCAAGGACAAAATTTCCAGCTTTTCATTTCGTGTGAAAGCTTTCTGCCGGAAAGTAGATTAGTGACTTTAAATGCAGCCTGGTTCACATCGAAGTAAAGTAGGTTTCGCTTGGCTTCCCTACTGATGATACGCTGAGACAATGTTCACAGGTAGGTGCAGGTCCGTCGTAAAATCGTATACTCTTAGCTCACTTATTTGTTACTTAGTTTAATTCTTAATTCCTTTGCGTGTTTTTGGCTACTTGCATTGTTTAATTAATAAGTTTCGGGCGTATTATAGTATTTGAGAGCTGTAGCAACGTGTTTTAGTACCTGAATATTGTAAAATCGCGTAGTCTCCTTCTGCCGGCGAGGAGTGTGTCAGCAGTGCGCAAGTAGCAGCATTACTGCATTTACTAGGCAGTCTTGTGTTTTAATAACCGTTTAAATTTTGTGTCGAATTGTTTGTGCTCTCTGTAGATTAGTTCAGACGTTCTTTGCACAACAGTATTTAGCATGGATAGGGACTGCGACTGCTGTGTTCGGATGCAGGCTGTGTTGGCGTCCCTTCACTCCCAGCTTCAGGCAGTGTTGGCTTCGGTCACACAGCTTTGAGGCTGTTGCCAATGGGCATGACTGTGGGGTTCCCGACTGGGGTTTGTCGGGGACGGCCTGCTTGTCCCATGTATCCCCCGATCGGGCTACGGCTGTGGATGCCCGGGATACTGCCCACATTGAGGATGACCCCTCACCCGTGGTAGAGTGGGAGGTCGTCTCGAGGAGTGGCAGGGGGCGAAAGACATTCCAGAGAGCTGAACGGAAGGCCTCTCCTGTTTGTCTGACGAACCGGTTTCAGGCTCTGTCTCAGGCTGATACTGATCTCGGCCGGATATGTTTGCTTGTCCTGTTCCAGAGGTTGCCCCTCAAGCTGCAAGATCTGGGCAGTCGCAGAGGGTGGGCTTACTGGTAGTTGGGAGCTCCAACGTCAGGCGCGTAATGGGGCCCCTTAGGGATATGGCTCCAAGGCAGGGAAAGAAAAGCAATGTACACTCCGTGTGCATACCGGGGGGAGTCATTCCAGATGTGGAAAGGGTCCTTCCGGATGCCATGAAGGGTACAGGGTGCACCCATCTGCAGGTGGTCGCTCATGTCGGCACCAATGATGTGTGTCGCTATGGATCGGAGGAAATCCTCTCTGGCTTCAGGCCGCTATCTGATTTGGTGAAGACTGCCAGTCTCGCTAGCGGGATGAAAGCAGAGCTCACCATCTGCAGCATCGTCGACAGGACTGACTGCGGACCTTTGGTACAGAGCCGAGTGGAGGGTCTGAATCAGAGACTGAGACGGTTCTCCGACCTTGTGGGCTGCAGATTCCTCGACTTGCGCCATAGGGTGGTGGGGTTTCGGGTTCCGCAGGACAGGTCAGGAGTCCACTAAACGCAGCAAGCGGCTACACGGGTAGCAGGGGTTGTGCGGCGTGGACTGGGCGGTTTTTTAGGTTAGGTGGCCTCGGGCAAGTACAGAAAGGGCAACAGCCTCAATGGGTGTGGGGCAAAGTCAGGACATTTGGGGACCAAGCAGCAATCGGTATTGTAATTTTAAACTGTCGAAGCTGCGTTCGTAGAGTACCGGAACTTCAAGCGCTGATAGAAAGCACCTAAGCTGAAATCGTTGTAGGTACAGAAAGCTGGCTGAAGCCAGAGATAAATTCTGCCGAAATTTTTACAAAGGCACAGACGGTTTTTATAAATCTGGAATACATTTCACATAAATTTCCTCAGCATGTTATAGTCTTAGGTGGAGATTTTCAATTTACCAGATATAGACTGGGACACTCAGATGTTTAGGATGGATGGTAGGGACAGAGTATCGAGTGATATTATACTGAGTGCACTACCTCGAACAATTAAACAGAGAACCGACTCGTGGAGATAACATCTTGGCCCAAATGATAAAAAAAAGACCCGAACTTTTCCACTCTGTATGTACAGAACAGGGAATCAGTGATCATAAGGCCGTTGCAGTATCCCTGAATATGGAAATAAATAGGAATATAAAAAAAGGGAGGAAGGTTTATCTGTTTAGCAAGAGTAATAGAAGGCAGATTTCAGACTACCTAACAGATCAAAACGAAAATTTCTGTTCCGACACTGACAATGTTGAGTGTCTATGGAAAAAGTTCAAGGCAATCGTAAAATGCGTTTTAGACAGGTACGTGCCGAGTAAAACTGTGAGGGACGGGAAAAACCCACCGTGGATCAACAACAAAGTTAGGAAACTACTGCGAATGCAAAGAGAGCTTCACTTCCAGTTTAAACGCAGCCAAAACCTCTCAGACAAACAGAAGCTAAACGATGTCAAAGTCAGTGTAAGGAGGGCTATGCGTGAAGCGTTCAGTGAATTCGAAAGTAAAATTCTATGTACCGACTTGACAGAAAATCCTGGGAAGTTCTAGTCTTCCGTTAAATCAGTAAGTGGATCGAAACAGCATATCCAGACACTCTGGGATGATGATAGCATTGAAACAGAGGATGACACGCGTAAAGCTGAAATACTGAACACCTTTTTCCAAAGCTGTTTCACAGAGAAAGACCACACTGCAGTTCCTTCTCTAAATCCTCGCACGAACTAAAAAGTGGTTGACATCGAAATAAGTGTCCAAGGAATAGAAAAGTAACTGAAATCACTCAACAGAGGAAAGTCCACTGGACCTGACGGGATACCAATTCGATTCTACACAGAGTACGCGAAAGAACTTGCCCCCCTTCTAACATCCGTGTACAACAAGTCTCTAGAGGATCGGAAGGTTCCAAATGATTGGAAAAGAGCACAGGTAGTCCCAGTTTTCAAGAAGGGTCGTCGAGCAGATGTCCAAAACTATAGGCCCATATCTCTGACATCGATCTGTTGTAGAATTTTAGAGCATGTGTTTTGCTCGCATATCATGTCATTTCTGGAAACCCAGAATGTACTCTGTAGGAATCAACATGGATTCCGGAAACAGCGATCGTGTGAGACCCAATTCGCTTTATTTGTTCATGAGACCCAGAAAATATTCGATACAGGCTCCCAGGTAGATGCCATTTTCCTTGACTTCCGGAAGGCGTTCGATACAGTTCCGCACTGTCGCCCGATAAACAAAGCAAGCGTCTACGGAATATCAGACCAGCTGTGTGGCTGGATTGAAGAGTTCTTAGCAAACAGAACATAGCATGTTGTTCTCAGTGGAGAGACGTCTACAGACGTTAAAGTAACCTCTGGCGTACCACAGGGAAGTGTTATGGGATCATTGCTTTTCACAATATATATAAATGACCTAGTAGATAGTGTCGGAAGTTCCATGCGGCTTTTCGCGGATGGTGCTGTAGTATACAGAGAAGTTTCAGCATTAGAAAATTGCAGCGAAATACAGGAAGATCTGCAGCGGATAGACACTCGAAGCAGGGAGTGGCAACTGACCCTTAACACAGACAAATGTAATGTATTGCGAATACATAGAAAGAATGATTCTTGATTGTATGATTATATGATAGCGGAACAAACACTGGTAGCAGTTACTTCTGGAGAATATCTGGGAGTATGCGCACTGAACGATTTGAATGATCATATAAAATTAATTCATTGGGAGAGTCCTTAGAAAATGTAGTCCATCAACAAAGGAGGTGGCTTACAAGACACTCGTTAGGCCTATACTTGAGTGTTGCTGATCAGTGTGGGATCCGTACCAGGTCGGCTTGTCAGAGGATATAGAGAAGATGGAAAAAAGAGCGGTGCGTTTCGTCGCGGGGTTGTTTGGTAACAGTGATAGCGTTACGGAGACGTTAAGCAAACTCAAGTGGCAGACTCTGCAAGAGAGGCGCTCTGCATCGCGGTGTAGCTTGCTGTCCAGGTTTCGAGAGGGTGCGTTTCTGGATGAGGTATCGAATATATTGCTTCTCCCTACTTATACCTCCCGAGGAGATGATCACGAATGTAAAATTAGAGAGATTCGAGCGCGCACGGAGACTTTGCGGCAGTCGTTCTTCCCGCGAACCATAAGCGAGTGGAACAGGAAAGGGAGGGAATGACAGTGGCACGTAAAGTGCCCTCCGCCACACACCCTTGGGTGGTTTGCGGAGTATACATGTAGATGTAGATGTAGAAACGGACGGAAGGAACCGCGCCGCCGCAGCCTGTATATGTGCATATCTCCATTTCTTTACTTTTGTCACCTCAGTAGACAAAACCGTGGTGATAGAGAGAGATGCAAGGCAGCATCCATTAATGGTTAATTTGGAGCGGGGAAGTGCAGTAAACTGAAATAAATTATGGGGCAGGTGAAATGGGACATGTTTAGTGCAGTAATTGTTAAGTGACGATGAGATTAGCAGAAGATAAGGTGTAATATGGCTGTAGGCGGAACAAAAAATTGAAAACGGACTTTCTCGTGCTGTTAAGACACTTAGTAGCGAGCTGCAGGAAAGCACGGAACCATGCGTAAGTGGCGCTGACGGCGGACAGGCCACCGTCCCGGCTGTGAGTATTCGGTGTTCACCCCGGCGTGGCTGTCGCCTCGCTGAGCCGCCGGCGCGGACAGCTCCACTCGCAGCCCGGGTTGCCGCTTGTAACTCTGTTTACGGTGGCCGACTGGCGCCCTAAGCTAATTTGGAGCGCCTGGCAGTCGTAATGGATGCAGACGGCGGACTCTGCGCCAGCAGTGTCCCGCATCTGCAAAGCTGCCTCTGCCGCGACGCACTGACAACGCAGCCTACGGCGTAGCGCTCCCATTGAACCTCTTCCTCTCGGCCAAACTTAGGTGTAGTCGCGTGCACGCGCCTCTGCTGTAGTCGCAAGCAGAAGTACAGTGCGTTTCAAAACCTCGATCGCGTTTCGCAAGACTACAGCTCGAACCTAAATGAAGACAGAAACTCGCAGTGAATTTCGAAATGAACCTAGAAACTAAAAGGTGTATGAAATCACAATGAAATGAAGACCCTTAGCTGCTTACAGGCGTTGACATACGTCAACGGGGACAGATGAAAATGTGTGCCCCGACCGGGACTCGAACCCGGGATCTCCTGCTTACATGGCAGACGCTCTATCCATCTTTTTTTTTCCAATCTCATTTTGTTCTATATTGTTCGTTGAATTTGTTGGTGACGGACATCCGATGACACTCGTTCAGGTTGTTCGTTGATCTGTTTACTCAGTTTTTTTTTTTATTACAGAGGGTAGCTAAAACCTCTGACCGAACACGCTGAGCTACCGTGCCGGCTTCTCATCTTGTTCGCTTTTGTGCGTTGCATCTGCTGGGGGCGGACGTCGTAAGACATCCGTTTAAGTTCATTTTTAAAGGATTAACTCAGTTTTTTATTACAGAGGGCAGTTAAACCCTCTGACCGAACACGCTGAGCTACCGTGCCGGCGGTTGCTAATCTTCTCTGTATCGTTCCAATTTTAGTATATGTACCGCCGAAGCGAGTACGATCCATCTGAGCCACCGAGGACACAGAGGATAGCGCGACTGCAGGGCTTCATCTCCGGCACGCTCCCCGCTAAACCCACATTCTCAACGTATTGCCCCGCACTACATTCGTAGTGCCCCCGCCCATTAGACTCATTACTCGCGGCGCGTGCCGATTCCCGTATATATATATAATATATATATATATATATATATATATATATATATATATATATATATGAGGCTCACCGGCCACTTGACCATCTTCTTCTTCTGTGCGAATGCACGAACAGTGCCTGAACTCTTACGGGAATCGGCAACACGCCGCGAGTAATGAGTATAATTGGCGGGGGCACTACGAATGTAATGCGGGACAATACGTTGAGAATGTGGGTTTCGCGGGAGGCGTGCCACAGATAAATCCCTGCAGTGGCGCTATCCTCTGTGTCCTCCTTAGCTTAGATGGATAGAGCGTCTGCCATGTAAGCAGGAGGTTACTACGGTCGCAGGTTCGAATCCTGCCTCGGGCATGGATGTGTGTGATGTCATTAGGTTAGTTAGGTTTAAGTAGTTCTAAGTTCTAGGGGACTGATGACCACAGATGTTAAGTCCCATAGTGCTCAGAGCCATGTAAGCAGGAGATCCTGGGTTCGAGTCCCGGTCGGGGCACCCATTTTCATCTGTCCTCGTTGAGGTATGTCAATGCCTGTAAGCAGCTAAGGGTGTTCATTTCAATGTAATTTCATTCTAACGAGCTCCATGCTCACCAATGGTATCTGTTCTTTCGGACATGTCCGAAAGAACAGACATCATCTTAGTATAAAAGGTGTATCTTGGAGCCAGGTGTGAGTTGTATCACATGGTTGCCGAGAGGGGTATCCCTGGTAAAGCAATGTCGCTTGCCCCCACTGACACCACGCGTTGTCATCTATAAAAATTTCATCGTTGTTTTGGAACGTGAAAGTTCGTTAATGGCTGTAAATGGTCTCCAAGTAGCCGAATATATCTAGACTCCATTCCGCGTAAAGAAAGCCCACACCATCATGGAGGCACCACCAGCTTAGACAGTGCCTTGTTGACAGTCTGAGTCCTTGGCTTCATGCGGTCCGCGCCACACTCGAAGCCTAGTATCATTTCTTACTAGCCGGGACTCACCTGAGCAAACTGTGGTTTTCCAGTCGTCTAGGGTCCGGCTGATATGGTCACGAGCCCAGCGGAGACTCTGCAGGCGATGCAAAGGCACTCGCGTTGGGAGTCTGCTGCCACAGCCCATTAACACAAAATTTCGCCGCACTGCCCTAACTGATACCTTCGCCGTACGTCCCACATTGATTTCTGCAGCTATTTCACGGAGTGTTGCATCTCTGTCAGCACCAACAGCTCTACATGAACGTACTGCATTGTCTGTGGTGAGAGGTACTGCCCGAAGTATGGTATTCTCGGCATACTCTTGACACTGTGGACCTTGGAATACTGAATTCGCTAGCAGTTTCCGAAATGGAATGTCCCATGCATATAGCCCCAATTACCATCCCACGTTCACAGTCTCTGAATTCCCGCCGTGCGGCCGTAATTACGTCGCAAAGCTTTTCACATGAAACACCTGAGTTCAAATACCAGCTCCGGCAGTGTTTTGGCCTTTCATACCTTCTGTATGCTATATCCTTATCCCATGACTTTGTCACCTCAGTGTACATACAATCGCTTGAGAACACTCAGATGGATCGCAGCAGTACAATTGAAAGCTAGGCGCCCGTAAGGACGTGTGTGGAACAGTGGAATGAACATCATGTCACGAAGGGCATTAGCGATCAAAGATTCGGCCCTTAATGTCACGTGAAGAGCAGAAGGCTTATGAACCAGGAAAGATGCCTGATGTGTACACCCCAGTGAAAGTGATGAGGTGCACACATGTGATCGTTTACAGTCGACAGGTATTTTTATACCTCATAGTCCTTCACTTACGGCACGTTCATAGCACGATCAGTATGTGCAACATTTGAGTCTAAGGAACGATGAACTGAATGCTTCATAACTGATTTCGGCGTTACATGAGGCTGCACGACCCCGCGTATCCATGAAACTGTTAGGAGACGGTTGCATTGCGAATCTCCCTTCCCGTCCACCATGGCGAGTACCACATCGTACACCGCAGCGCCATGAACTCCGTTAAAGACGTCCAACAAGTAATGAAGAATTGATGCCCTAAAATTGGCATCGGGTGTAGTTTTCAGGAGAAACTCTGATCGATTTGGACCCTGATATCGTAGTCAACATGTGCAACAATGTGGTATTGGAGTAATATTTTGGGGTGACATTACATGGGGACATCGTCCACATCTCGTGGTAGTTGAGGGCATTCTTGCTAGTCTGAAATAGAGGGACAAGAGTATGCAACTAAAAGTATTGCCAATATTTTTCGTGAAATTTCATCTTGATGGATGGCAGCCCTCACACACATCGTACTGTTCACGTGAACACGTTCATTCATTGTACTAGCATCAGCAGAATGGAGTGACCTGTCTGTCCCAGCCTAACATATGTGGAAAAGACTGGAATGAGCTGGTTTTGGACAACAACGATCTCATATTCGGCGCGATTACACACACACACACACACACACACACACACACAAGCACAGAGTGTTTCCATAAGCGGTCGGCGACAAAATACACGTCGTTCGATGAGACGACCAACTGAATGACCAACCAAGGTCGTCCCCACTCAAGTTATGAGTGTCGGCAACGATCGGGCGAGTTTTGGCTGTCCGGAGCTCACTGCAGCTCCATCCCAACTCGATGTCCGTTCGAAACTCGGAGACACGGCGACCCGGGCACACTGGCTCTGACCCAACCACGCAGAGGGAACACTTGTCCGTTGGGCAACCGACATCTCTGCACAAGGATGGAACCGACCCACGTCCGGCAAGATAACCAACTGACGAGGCCCAGAAATGGCCAAAAGACCAAATACACGCCGCCCGATGAGATGGCCGACCGAACGATCCACCATCGGTCATTCCCGCTCCAGTCTCCTTCCGTCGGACCTCCGGCTGGCTTGAGGATATCATGGTATGCAACGACGGCCTGAAGCCTGCATCCGAGCAGGGGGACTTTCCACCACTGACTGACACATTTCTCAAAATAATATGAAAAACAGACAATTTTGGCGTTGCATAAATGTTTTGTTTTTATTTATTTCGTGATCTGAACATACCGCAAAATATGAGCGTATGCTTGAGAGTCAGTTTCTGTTTTCTGTGTCGTGTCGTGAATTTCCATATAAAGAGGTGATGCAAAACTTTTGCTGATGTGTGCATGTGTCGCCTTTATTGTTTATTATTGTTATGGATGAAATCCTACAGCAAGTATCAGATGCAATTGGAGATCATAAAATGAAAGCAGTGCTCTTTGCCGATGACCTGATGTTATGGGGAAATTGCGTGAAGGAGGTGCAAGAGCAGTTAGATGCATGGGAGGCAACGGCAGCACAATATGGAACGCATTTCTCTGCAAAGAAAAGTGAAATAATCGTCACAACAAGGAAGGAGAATAGGCCAAATGTGGATATAACTTGTGGAGGGGAAAAACTACAAGTGGTAGAGAACTTCAAGTACCTGGGAAGCGTGATTGAAAGTAAGGGGGGAAACGCAATGGAAATAAATGAAAGGTGCAGAAAAGCAGGGCAGTTCTACAAATGCATTAGGGGGCTTATTTGGAGCAAGGAGGTGCCACAGAAATCCAAGGGAATTATATACCGAACCTACTTTGTCCCCATATTGGCATACGGAAGTGAGACATGGGTAATGCACAAAAGCGACAAAAGTAGAATACAGGCTAGTGAAATGAAGTTCCAGAGGAGCAGGTTGGGTGTAACAAGACGAGACAGATTGCGAAATTTGTATGTGAGGGAAAGACTAAAGGAGGAACCAGTACAGGACAGGATAGAAAAATCAAGACTGCAGTGGTATGGACACATGAAGAGAATGGATGAGGGAAGAATTCCAAAGAGGATGTTTGATCTGCAACTGGAGGGGAAGAGGCCCAGAGGAAGACCAAGAGATAGATGGGTGAAGGGAGTAAAGGAATGTGTGATGAGAAGAGGAGAGAACTGGACGAAGGTGGAAGAGGGGGAATGGTGGAAAGACAGAACACGATGGAGAGGCTTGTGTTCCCGACAGACCCAGCCAGTGGCTGGAAACTGTCCAAGATGATGATGATGCATGTGTCGATACGGAAAGGCAGTAACGCAGAAACAAAAGGCGTGGTCAACTGTTGCAATTCATTTGTAACTGAGAGGCTTGATTTTCGTCGAGAATATGTCCTACAACTGAAAGAATTCTACTACGTTACTAGCAGTTTCAGCAAAAAACAATATCACCGGCCACTATTGCCTGACACTGTTTACGGCAATACATTATGTGCCACATTTATTTACAATGGGCCATCCTCTTGCCAAAAAATGGACGAACTCCAGCTGGTCGAAAATGTGTAGCTCTACTGCTTCCATATCGCACAAGGAATCAGGTTAGAAATTGGGCTTTGTGGTTGCACTCTTTTTAAAGCAAACGTAATGTTTCAGAAAATTTAACTATTGAACAGTTTGACTAGTGAACTGATGCTGGATACATACCTGTTCCACAATTTTATCTGAATGTCGTAACGTGATTCCGAGTATCTCGTACAAGCAACAATCTGAAAATTGCTAAAACCTATACAAATGTGCCCAATTAGCTACCGCCCTTCTGTTTTTAACTAAAGCTGATCTATGCAGAAGTTTAATGTACACTCTGTGACATAACAGCTGACCAGCGGCCGGTCGCTTCAGGAGTCTAAGTCCACGCTGATCACGACATGGACATGCAACGTGGCCACGCTGGTACAAGTTAATACTCTAAGTTTCGGATATGAGCACAAACTGGCAACACTGTAGGCTCCGGCAATTCCTGGAGGAAGGTGTCTTCTGTTCGAGGCGTTATGCTGCGTCCACGCCCATGGTCAAGCGATAAATGGTGTGATTTCCGAATGCAACTTTTCGTGAAAGTATAAAATGCTTTACTGTTGTTGAGTGACACTCCACAAAAAAATGTGTTCGATTTGCATTTCACGATCAACAGCAGGGAAAATAGACGCTCTCTTTCAATTATGATGAGTATTTTATTCACTAATATACACATAAGGATGGCTAAGAAGTAATTTTATAGTTTGTGATTCTATGAGAATACCTCACTACCTTGTTCAATATTATTATTAATGCCTCATATCGCGTTTCTTTCCCTTTTAGAAGCGATTCAACATGCTATTTTTTCGTAAGGAATTCGTATGTTTTTGTCAAGGCCCAATGACTAACTGTGGTGTAATGTGTTCTACTTCCATTTTTTGATTTCTTACGGTAAATGTGTGCGATAAACTGTGCGAAAACCTTACCGTGCATGCTCTATAGCAGCGCAGGCACACTGCACATTTTGAGGTCTATGAATGGGTTCATGGAGAACATTACGTTGATCGAAACTGATATTTATGGTATGTCCATTTTTGAAGCTGCCGAGGGTGGAAGGAAGTTGCTAACTGCGGTGTCTAAGGCGTGCCTGATTGCTATTACAACGATGTAGTATGGAGCAACAACATTCACTTCATAACTAATCTCCTGACTTATGAGTCCTATGTGCTATGTGACGATCAAAACTCAAATTCGTTTCGTTTCGTTGACAGTCGAGTTGAGTCTTCGCTCACCCCCCCCCCCCCCCCCCGCTCCGCCCACACCACCCACACCCACCCACACATACAGCTATACGCCAACCAACAATTAGCGCAGCTTACTGAGTCTAGCTTGTGAGAAGGCTTAACGTGTAAAGGTTACATTCAGATTTTATTAAAGACGTTTTTGTAGCAATGTGCAGATCTACTAAATAAAACGGAAAATAACAACCTAGAACGCAACAGTCTGCACCGTGATTAGAACTGATAACTCGCATTGCTCTTTCATCGCAAGACTTTTTTTGAGTCATCAGTCTTCTGACTTGTTTGATGCGGCTCGCCACAAATTGCTGTCGTGTGCCGATCTTTTCATCTCAGAGTAGCACTTGCAGCCTACGTCTCCAATTATTTGCTAGATGTTTCCCAGTCTCTGCCTTTCTCTACAATTTTTACCCTCTACGGCTCCCTCTAGTACCATGGACGTTAATCTCTCGTGACTTAACACATTTCCTCTCATCTTGTCTCTTCGTCTTGTTAGTGTTTTTCATATATTCCTTTCCTCGCCGATTCTGCTGAAAGCCACCTCATTCCTTACCTAAACAGTTCACCTACTTATCATCATTCTTCTATAGCACTACATCTCAGATGTTTCTATTCTCTTCTGTTCCCGTTTTTGCACAGTCAAGGTCTCACTGCCATAAAATGGTGTGTTACAAACGCACATTTTCAGAAATTTCTTGCTCAAATTAAGACTTATGTTTCATACTAGTAGACTTCTCTTGGCCAGGATGCTGAATTTCTCATTTGTGATATTTCTCATTACTTTCATCTGTCTCCGATTTAGTCTCATTCACATTCTGTAATCACAAGACCGTTCATTCCGTTTATCAGATCCTGTTACTCTTCACTTTCACTTAGGATAGCAATGGCATGATCGAAACGTATCATTTAAATCCTTTCACCTAGATTTTTAATCCCGCTCTTGAATTTTTCTTTCGTTTCCATCATTGCTTCTTCGACGTACAGGTTCAACAGTAGGGGTGAAAGTTAACAACCCCGTCTTAGACCCTTTTTACTCCGTGCACTTCGATCTTAGTCTTCAACTCTTCTTCTTCCGTCTTGCTTCTTCTACATGCTGTATACTTGTCTTGCCCTACAGCTTTTCCCTATTTTTCTCAGGATTTCGAACATCCTGCACCATTTTACATAGTCGAATGCTTATTTCAGATCGACAAGCCCTATGAACGTGTTTTGATTTTTCTTCAGTCTCGCTTCCATTATCAACCGCAACGTCAGAATTGTCTGGAACATTTACCTTTCCTAAAGCCAAACATCTAATAGATTCTCAGTCTAATTTCCATTCTTCAGAATAGTACTGTTATCAGAAACTTGGATCCATGAGCTGCTGAGCTAAGTGTGCGACAATTAGCTCTTGGAATCTTGGGAATTGGGCGGGTGATGTTTACCCGAAAGCCTAGTGATACATAGCCAGTCTCATACATTCTGCATACCAACGTGAATAATCGTTTTGTTGCCATTGCTACAATGATTTTAGGAATTCCAATGGAATATTGTGTGTCCCTCCTGCCTTATTTGATATTAAGTCTACCAAAGCTCATCTATATACTGGTTCTAATTCTGGATCCCTTATCTCATCCGTATCGTCTCATGTTTCTTCTTCTATTACGTTTTTAGATAAGCCTCACCCTGATAGAGTTCCTCAATGTGCTGTTTCCATTAAATCCGCTCTCTTCTCTGCATTTAACAGTGGCATTCCCTTTCCACTCCTAAAGCTACTTTGCTTTTAATTTCACCGATGATTGTTTTATGTTTTCTATATCCTGAGACAGTCCTTCCGACAATCATTTGTTTTAGATTTCTTCATACTTTGTACCAGTTTCGCCTTATCTACCCAGCCATTCTTATATGTTTCATTTGTAAGTGACTTATATTTATGTATTCTTGAATTTCCCTGAACATTTTTGCGCTTCCTTCTTTCGCCGATCAAATGAAGTATCTCTTATATTAACCATGGTTTCTTCTCTCTTACCTTCCTTGTACCTACGTTTTCTTCTCCAGCTTCTGTGATTGCCCTTTCAAGAGATGTCCATTGCTCTTGAACTTATAAAGGCACATTTGCATGCCGAGCGTGAGTTTCCTCGGAAACGCGAGATATTAATTAAATAAATAATCAGTGACAAATAAATAAAGCCTATGGCACACAACTGCAGCGCTGTGTCGCTAATAAAACAAAAGCACAATTACGTTACTCGTATGTTTGATTAAGAAGAGAGAGCTCTGGTTGAAGTGGTGCGAGAAGCACGTATTTCAGTTTATTGTCTGGCACACCGCCATATTTCATGTTATAAAAAAAATTACTGCGAGTTGCAACCATACTAGGCACTCGATACTGTACAGAATTTATATTTATAAAAGTAAGTAGGATTATGAACTGTAGGCTTATTCATTGAATATATCTGATTTAACTAACTGTGTAATTTTTTTTTTTAGTAGACAATCACCTCTGTACGACGTTTTGGCATGGCTGGCAAATTATTGTAATATTGAGATTTAGATTATGAGTCCGCACCTACCGCAGCAGTCTTTGGAAACGATTTAATTACGAAGTCCGATTATTTCAGTTTTATTTCACGGTCAACTACGAGTAACATTGCCTTTACGAAAAAGCCATTGTCAAGCGTCTGATACCGAATAATTAAAACCTGACGACTCATAGGAGAGACAATCATACAGATAAAATAATTAATATTTTATTTTATTTATTTTATTTTATTAATTTTATATTGGCGACTGCGTGTCGGACTTGTTATTTTGTCATTTGTTACATTGTTCTCTTTGTTTCATGTGAAAAATCAACTTTCTGGACCTGGACTTGACTATATGAGAAATAACAAAAATCAGAAGATATTTGCCAATTATAAAATTTTGCGGGAAGACGCAAAGAAGCTTCCAGCAAAATAAGGTAAGACGCAGCATCTTTGCATTAGCAGGCTTGACCAGACGTATAATTCAGTGTATTAGCTTTTCAGTAAAATTCTGTAGTGTTTCTTTTCCGCATAACAGTTTCAGTGATAAATTCCATTCTCAGTATTTTTCCTTAAACAATAACGTATGCAACAATACCAATACACGAGTGTACAATATGGCCGACTTCTGTACGATATCATGTAACATGGCCAGCAGCCATTACCAATAATCTCAAATTCAGTTTATATTTTTAAATTAACAGACAGCCATTGTTGCTACGACCGATTCATGCTCAACTGCATTTTATTTTAAAATCAGTGTCAAATATTTTCTTGAAACATATATCACGTGTGGCATGGTAATAACTAGAAAACAATACGCAAAAATGGAACAGCAAAGACGTACTATTCAGACGCAATCCGACTCGGACGAGAGACAAATGTTAGAAAATGACTTTACGACAGCAACCGGTAGTGACGATTCATCAAACATTGACGCAAGTGTTGACGAAAATTTTGACAATAGGCCTTCCACCACAAAAATTTCAAAGTCTCAAACAGAGCCCATGTTAATGCATGACGTCACGTCTAATGACGCGGCGGGGGCAGAGACCTTGCAAACGGTAAACATTGCCGACATGTTACAAATGCTAATGAAACAAAACGCAGAAAATATGGCAACCTTACAGACGCAAAATGAACAGTTAAAGACACAAAATGACGGAATCAAATCTGATCTCATAGCACTCAAGACAGGTAATGACACTTTATGTAAGCGTGTGGAACTTATAGACGCCACACTGACCAAACAGATGACTGAACTCAGTGCTAAATTTTCCCAGCTTAATACGAGACAAGAAAAGACTACAACTGACGTAGCACTTTTACAGACACAAGTAAAAAACCTTAATGTCACGTGTGAAGTTCTTACTGAACAAATTCAAACATATCCTTCAGTACATGACAACCTTGAAAAACGAATTACTGACGTACAGAATAAATTTGACAATGTTGAACAACACCTGACTGACATCTTACAATCTGATGCCACAGCTCATTTTCAAAATATTAATAAAGAATTTCATGATTGGGTAGTCAACAAAGACAAACATTTTGATAGATGCTTACGTGAAAATTTACCAACAATGGTGCACGACTCCGTAGCGCAATACATTACTAATAACAAACAGCTGATCAGTGACGCAGTACAATCCGTCACTGCACCCATGGGACAATTCACCGATCGACCACAGTCTGAATGTATCGAAAATATCAGTCAAAATGCACAGTTCAGGAACCAATATACATTCGAGTATGACACACACATACCGCACACGACAAACACACAAGAACAAAACACACCACGACTACAACACATACCACGATGTGCAAACACAAACACAAGCTATTATCATGGTAAACCACAGCAACATTATCGTAATTACTCGCCAGCTGGACATAGCAGTAATTACAGTGGGACAAATCCATATCATAATGCAAAGGAAGACGAAAGCTTAATGAAACACAGGCAATTTCAGATTTTTATCCCAGAAAAACGAACCATTCATCCGGTGATTTTTCTCAAATCTTTTAGTAACGCATTTCCACGCACTTGGAGTGACCGGAAAAAGATTTCATATATTGTCGGTTACATCCAAGGCGATGCAGCTGTCTGGGCATACAGTCAAGCTGACGTATGTACCACGTACAGTGAGTTTGAGCGTGCTTTTCTGAACAAATTCTGGTCGCAATCCGTTCAGGAGCGACTCAGAAGACAAATTTTAGAACCTGAAGCTTTTAACAGTAAAAATGGTAACTTACGCAGATATTTTGAAAAATACTTGAACATGGGACACTTTTTAGACGAACCAGTCGCAACGCGAGATATACTCCGTGCGTTGAAGGCCAAATTGCCTTTCAACATTAAAGAAAAACTCCTACATATCCCGGATGACGATTCAGATTATTTTTTAACAGCTTTAGATTCGGTTGACATGTTACTTGAAGATCAGCGCTTCGCGCGGCAAAACAGCAGCCACAATGTTTACACTAGTGGTATGCAAAACATGCAGGCTTGCCAACACAATTCTGGCGCGCCCACAGTTGGATACGCGGTACAACAAAAACAGCAAACTCACATGCCGTCTCAGTACGGAAGTCAAAATCAACACGCGTATTCCAATACAAACAATAGTTACAACAGTAATAACATTTCATGCGGCAATCCATACAAAAGGCACCGCGGTAATAACTACAACGGTAACAACGGATACAAAGGTAATAACAAAAACACAAACAGAAATAGAAATAATAATAACTACGAGCCAAGACAGCATCAAGGTTGGACTCGTAACGATCAGTACTTTCATTCAAACTCTGCTTTACCACAGCAGCCACCAGGTCAAAATTGGAGCATACCTTACGACCGACAGGTAAGTTATAATGCGCAACAGCAACAACAACCGCAAAAGTTTGGAGATCATAATAGGCAATATCCGAATGTGAATATAATAGAAATGACACCTGATGCACAACCTCAATCTGTGTCAGTACCTAGTACAAATGCTAATCCAACAAACTAGAAACAGTCACTACTTTGCCCCAGGTCGTGGCTGAAGAATCCTTGGGGGGCGGCTTCAATGTTAATCAGTTATTTGACACCACACTTGAACAACAGAATAATGATATGCCGAGTAATTCTAAACAAAAACTACCTGTTTTATTTATAAGATACAACCACAATAACAATATATCAGATGAACTTTTACAAGACAGTACACAATGTCGTTTAAACACAAATGAAATTGTTTTAGCATCCACTACTGGTGTAGTAGGTGGGATTCCAACTACTATTTTCCTAGATACAGGTGCAGCTGTGAGCGTTTTATCTTTTAATTTTTATAAAAAGATGTGTGAATTGGAACCTGTGCCTGAGTTTCCTGCCCAAAACTGTAAAATAACTACTGCACTAGGTAATAAGTCATGTAGGGTTACGAAGCAAGTTTTTTGTAAACGTTAAAATAGGTAATGGAACCGTACAATGGCCATTCCTGGTTGTACAAAACCTTGTGACAAATTGCATATTAGGAATAGATATTATGAGCGAGAAGGACTGCATTATAGACTTCTCCAAAGGTAAATGTATTTTAAATGATAAAAGCAGGGTAATTATTATTGATTTGGACAGGAGAACTCTAAAGCATGACAAACACTGTACAGGGTACAAGGTTCAGTTAGTACTTGACAAAGACATTCAAGACATGCAAACACACTCATCTGACGCAGAGCTAATGGACTTGAAAACATTGCTTGATCATAAGATAAGTGAAGCTACAGCTCTCAGTGTACATGAACGTATAAAACTACAGGAAGTGTTATGCAAATATTTACAAGTTTTTACCAAACGATTAGGTGTTATCAACACGTATGTGTACAAGATTGAAGTTAAGCCTCACAAGATCTTCTACCATAAGACATATAACGTACCGTTATCTCAACGACCTGCTGTGTGGCAAGAATTAAAACAAATGTTAGACTGGAAGGTCATTGAACCATCCACCTCACCTTACTGTAGTCCTCTACTTGTTGTCAAAAAATCAAATGGAAGCATTAGGTTAGTGTTAGACGCACGAGCTATTAATGAAATAATTTTACCGGTTCACACAAAACCTGAAAATTTAGAAGAGCAATTACAGAAATTTCTAGATGCAAAATATTTTTCCACAATAGATCTCGCTAATTCGTTTTGGCAGGTGGGTATCACTCCTGATTCTCGGAAATATACTGCATTTATGTTCGGGGGGCGAACCTATCAGTTTTGTGTTCTACCCTTCGGACTGAATGTCAGCTCTGCGGTATTCATTACAGCCCTGGATACCGTGCTTGGCGACGATTTAGTTGAGACAGTCACACACTATGTAGATGATATACTGATAGCTACACAATCCTGGAATGAACACGTTGACACACTTCGAGGAATTTTAGAAAAATTTGCACAAGCTGGAGTCACAGCCAATCTTAGAAAATCAAAGTTTGGTTGCAGTGAGATAAAGTATTTAGGACATATCATTAATTCACAGGACATACGTCCGGATCCCAGTAAATTAGATGCTATCAGAAACTTTCCTAGCCCTCGAACTAAAAAGCAGTTAAAATCATTCCTTGGGCTATGTTCATTTTTCAGACGTTTTTTGCCACAACCACTTTTGAACAGCAAACATCTGCTAAATCTACTCAGAAAGAATCAAGTTTGGATCTGGTCGGAACAGTGCCAGAATGACTTTAATACAATTAAACATGCTTTAGTGAATGCTAACATATTGAGCCATCCAGATTTCAATTTAGATTTTTGTATGACTTGTGACGCTTCACGTACTGGCTTGGGCTGTTGCTTATTTCAAGTTGTAAAGAATAAAGAGGAGGAACAGATAAGAATTATTGGGTTTGCGAGTCGCACTCTAACTGAATGTGAGCGTACATACTCCACTACTGAGTTAGAAACACTTTCCATAGTATGGGCATTCAAGAAATTCAATTATTATTTATTTGGAAAACATACAGTAATTTACACCGATCACCAGGCCCTGACATTTTTGTTAACTTGTAAACTTGTACATCCTAGACTATCACGATGGGCAGTTACACTTCAGAACTACTCTTTTGAAATTAAGTACATAAGAGGTAAGGACAACACCATTGCAGACACTTTGTCTAGACTTCCACAAGGTATGAATGATACCAACAGTGACTTAGAAAATATAAATGACTACAGGATTCTCTTAATGCAAGACAAGCAGTATCACCAATATTATATTGATATGTGCAGAAACATGGCTGAATTACAAAAATCTGATCCTCACTGGTATAAAATAATAACATTACTGGTAGAAAAACACAATCATCCTTTGACTAAGTATTACAAGTTACACAATGATGTGCTATTTTACCGCCGACATCCAAATGCTGCTAACTGGTGTGTATGCATTCCCAAAGAGTCTGAACGTAATTTAATTTGGCACACACACTTAGTTTGGGGTCATTACGGGACAAAAAAGTGTTTAGCGATGCTCAGTACATACTGTTATTTTAGCAATATGAGAAGAAAAATTTACAGGGAACTGAAAACATGTGTCATATGTCAAAAATCAAAACCTCAGAATTTATCCACAAAAACAGATTTACATTCTATTTTACCTAGTAAACCCCTGGAAATTCTGTGTACTGACATCAGTGGACCGCATCCAGCAAGCTCTGGAGGCGTCAAATATATCTTAGCTTTTTACGATATATTTTCTAAACATGTTAAACTTTATGCTTTAAAATCCGCCACTGCAAGTGCTATAATACGAAGATTCTCAAGTGATTACCTGACGCACGTGGGAAAACCTAAAGCAATTCTATCAGATAATGCAGCATACTATTCTGGGTACAAATGGAGAAATTTCTTGAAGGACAATAACATTAAAAGTATATTTATTTCGAGGTTTAGTCCACAATGTAACGCGACCGAGAGACTTTTCCGAGAATTAAACCGTTTCATGAGGACCTATATTTCATCAAAACATACTAATTGGGTGTCCTACCTAAGTCTTTTCGAAGACGTACACAATAACTTAAATATTTACGATACAAATTACACACCTAACGAGATCATGTTCAATTGCAAACAGAACGATCAGTGGATAGAACCATTACCTAAGTTGTCAGACAAGGAAATCACACCTGAATAGAAAATAAAAGAAGTATTGACTACGCTGACACATCACGCACAGATACGAAACAAACATCACAGAAACATAATAAAAAGAAAACAAAAATTCGAGGTAGGAATGCTTGTACTACTTCGTACTCATCATAAATCTGTTGCACTCAAACGACGCAACGCTAAGTGGCGTCTGCTATATGAAGGACCTTATATAATTGTTAACATACCGCACCCTGGTGCGTATCTGTTACAACATCGTAGAACTAACAAAATTATTGGGCTATACGCACACCGAGATCTTAGAGCATTTCATGCTGAATAATGTCAAAGTCATACCCATCAAAATATTGCTAAGCAACTCGAAAAACTCTGTTGCTACAACACAGATAATAAGTAGTATAGAAATTTTCATTTCAGCGTTCCAGAGTCGCAGTTGAAGACAGAAGAACTTTTCTTTCAACGCCGCGGTTCCACCGAGAAGACTGAATATTAAAGTAAAATTTATGATTACGTAGCAGTGAATGATATATTAATTTTTCACGGAACATTTGTTATTGTAGGTACCACTGACTTGGTATGACACCTGACGAACTGACAGACGTCATCTGTGAAGCGATCTTTTACTTTGAGAAATAGATTAGACGCACATCTCTCAACACGAAAAGCATCTATCAGTAGTCAAGGCCACACAGACACTCTACACACACGCACAAAACGCGAGGAATCGAACATTTTCTCTCTCTTACTATTTTGAATATTTATTGAGTAGTGAAAACGCCTGGTCTTGCCTACTGATGTAATGAATGTTGTGTCTAACCTATCTTAATTTCAGATGACATCACAAAAAACATCGATAATATCCCAGCAAAACCGCTAAAGAGGATGTAAATATCTGCAATTCATGTAATCAAATGTGACACAATGTAATAACCTATAGCGATGTAAAGATGATGTAAACATGTTTATGTGCAACTGTATTATGTTTATACTAAGAAAATATGTGACGTGTGTATGTATAATTACTTATTTTTTTTAACTGATGTATCATGTAAAAATTTGAACAAAACGAGTGCCAAAAAGACATTGCATAGTGAACCTCTGTTCACGGACATTAACGAACATTACTAACTCTGCAACTACGCAGAAACCTATGTGAAGGAAACGGTTAATGCCATTCATTATGCATCGTACCTATGTAAACGCGATGAACGATTTCCTCGATTAATAACTACGAACATTTAGGTGAGCTATATTCAGCAAAAAACTGAAAATGTGAAGTCCATAATTCGTGCATCGTCTAGTGACATTACTACAGTACCTAACTTCAAGATGTTAACTGGATTAAATGGACACAAAGTGCCTGACCAGAAAACAACACGACGGGTGGAAGAATTTTGGTTGGAACTTCAGGGAATGAAATGTTCTCGAAATGTGACGGACACTCTTACCTGGACTGTCCAAGGATCAACGCCAGCTATGTGCCGTCCGAGGTTCTGCAACCAAGCTTCCACGGAATGTAAAAAACGAACTGCACGTGGACCAATTACTCGACGGGTCACGTCTGATCTGTAATAAGCAATGCTTTTACTTACAACGAACCGCATCACAACGACTATAATGGAAATGGGAAATGGACACGCTTATGTATTAATCACGTTGTTATACAACGATGTTACTGTGATCAAAAAACTTTACCACGACGATACTAACCTGAAAAAAAAAAAATTATTGTGCAGCAGATGAATATGAACTGTAATAACGACACGATGTGTATAGGTCAACGCACCTGAAAAATACGGACATTTTTCTTTGAAGTATTTCAAAACAATACTATGTAATTAAAAACATTCAACAATCTAAGTTGTATTATGTTATAACGAATATTGTAAATTTAAAACTAAGTTACCTGTCATAGAATGTAGTCTTCATATGTAATCTTGGTTGAATATTTTCTTTGCGCAACGACTGAGAAATGCGCGCACACGAACAGTATGAACTGCAGTACTGTGCCGCGTGATCTAACTGTACGACATAACGGCAGTCACACAGACGCTTCTGCGCATGCGCGCACTCTATCTGCCAACATAAGAACTTTTACGGCGCACCCGCGTCATTCAAAGTTTGTATATAGTGTGTATAATGTGCATAATGTAGGTCATGTAAATAGTTGTAGATAACTTAGATTTTCTTGTGCGTTTAGGTGAATTGCTCGCCTGCAGGTGTGTCCTTTCGCCTCGCAATTAAGGGGGCAATATAAAGGCACATTTGCATGCCGAGCGTGAGTTTCCTCGGAAACGCGAGATATTAATTAAATAAATAATCAGTGACAAATAAATAAAGCCTATGGCACACAACTGCAGCGCTGTGTCGCTGATAAAACAAAAGCACAATTACGTTACTCGTATGTTTGATTAAGAAGAGAGAGCTCTGGTTGAAGTGGTGCTAGAAGCACGTATTTTAGTTTATTGTCTGGCACACCGCCATATTTCATGTTATAAAAAAAATTACTGCGAGTTGCAACCATACTAGGCACTCGATACTGTAAAGAATTTATATTTATAAAAGTAAGTAGGATTATGAACTGTAGGCTTATTCATTGAATATATCTGATTTAACTAAATGTGTAATTTTTTGTTTAGTAGACAATCACCTCTGTACGACGTTTTGGCATGGCTGGCAAATTATTGTAATATTGAGATTTAGATTATGAGTCCGCACCTACCGCAGCAGTCTTTGGAAACGATTTAATTACGAAGTCCGATTATTTCAGTTTTATTTCACGGTCAACTACGAGTAACATTGCCTTTACGAAAAAGCCATTGTCAAGCGTCTGATACCGAATAATTAAAACCTGACGACTCATAGGAGAGACAATCATACAGATAAAATAATTAATATTTTATTTTATTTATTTTATTTTATTTATTTTATAAACTGAGAACCCTACTGAGCTATTAATTGTAGCATTATCTGTAGCCTCAGAGGATTTCAAGCGGATCTCTTCATTCCTTAGTACTTCCGTATTCACTTCTCTGCACATTAATTCTTCTAGACTAGTCTCTTGCCGGCCGCGGTGGCCGAGCGGTTCTGTGCGCTTCAGTCCGGAAACACGCTGCTGCTACGGTCGCAGGTTCGAATCCTGCCTCGGGCATGGATGTGTGTAATGTCCTTAGGTTAGTTAGGTTTAAGTAGTTCTAAGTCTAGGGGACTGATGCCCTCAGATGTTAAGTCCCATAGTGCTTAGAGTCATTTGAACCATTTGAGCTAGTCTCTTAAACTTCAGCCTACGCTTCATCATTACCAAATTGTTATCTGAGTCTGTATCTGCCTCTGTGTACATGGAGCTAATGAACTAACGAGACGCTGATGGGAAGATGTGTCTCTCATAGCAATGTTGGTCGTTGAGCCTCGTAATGCAGCAATAATCCTAACGGAGTTGCCGAGCGGTCTAGGGCGGCATGTCACGGACTGCGTGGCCCCTCTCGCAGGAGGTTCGAGTCCTCCCTCGGGCATGTGCGTGTGTGTGTGTGTGTGTGTGTGTGTGTGTGTGTGTGTGTGTTGTTCTTAGCATAAGTTAGTTTAAGTAGTGTGTAAGACTAGAGATCGACGACCTCAGCACTTTGGTCCCTTAGAAATTCACGCCCATTTAAACATTTGACTAATGGGAAGTTAACCATTCCTGGAGTCATCAATTAAAGTTTCTGTTTCATTGACGTATGTTACATAAGAATTAAGTAGCATAAGACATCGAAGCGGAATTGGAATGTCAAGTCAATTTAACGGAACAGTCAGGGCCACATACGGAAGTAAATGCACCATCAGTGGGTTGCCGAACGTTTGCAACGCTGTAGCCAATTCTTAGCTGTTCTAGGGACAGCTGTGTAACGAAAAGCTTGTAGTGCTGTCCTTATACAGGCCCTCAGGGCGGAGGTGCGAGTGAGTGCGTTTTTTTATGCAACGTTATCCCCTGACACTTTGCACGTCGCCTTTCAGGCTACACACGTTTGAGGCATTCAGTTAGATTTCATCAGGAATTCCTCATTTTTTTAAGTTTTCTGGAATGGAAGGGGGCTTTTAACGCTGGTGTTATATAATTTCAGCTCCGGGACAGAATATCTGGTGATAATGGTTTCCGCTCATGCTTCATACGACATGTGAAATATCGAGGTACACTTATTATAATAGTTTGCAGTCAAACGTTATTTCAGTACCATAAAACGTTACTGTAAATCAACCTTACCCCACATGTCAACAGTAACATATCAAGCATATTGTTCCTCGAAATCGATCGTGTCTGCGTGGCTGTATTGTACCACATACAAATAGAATTTACTGGTACCACGAGGAAGCAGTAGTATGTTGGTCAGGATGGAAATGAGAAGAAAGATAGTCAAGGTGAGTTGGAACGCCATGTCCCGACAGTGTTAAATATAGTTACTTGGCATCCCTGTATTTCAGGAACCACTGTAGTCATTGACATGAAACTTTTACAGGACGTTAAACAGCATGTTCTGCGACTACTGAACTACAATAATTGCATTTCAGCAACTGCTTTGGTAAATACAATTTTTTTATTACACTGTTACAATTTTGTGTATTTTTTGTACGTTCTCCTAACATTATGTTCTTCTGTTAGTTCAGTAGACTCAGGATATGTATGCTATTACTCCCTGAAAATTTGAGTACTCTACTCGAAGTGGTTTCTGAGATTTAGGGGAAAATGCAACAGAAAATGTAAGTTTTCAGGATCGGCTTCTGAAGTTTCAAAACACACTCACTTCATATATGCGTAATTTTTTTTATTTTTAGTCACTCAGAAGCACCCTGCACCATACTGTATATCATCCTCTTTATCTTTTTCCAAGTTTTTCCTTCTTTTCTTCTTTCTGGACTCCTTAGTGGCCAACTGTGCTGCATACTCTACTCCATCAATGCGAACCTTGTCCATCCGTTCAAGTTCTGTGATGCAGTTTGCTTCTGGATTATTTCCTATATGCTGTAGCACTTTCACCCTACCAATGTTGCCATCATCAAAAGCAATAACAGCATCACTGACCCCCCACTTTAGTGTCTTCATTCCAACAAAAACATTTTTTGCTAAGCGACTCCATATAAGATTATTGAACGACTCATTGGGATTTTGAGTCTGACCATGCTGACACTTGTTCAGTAATTCAGGATTTGCCAGGTCTTCGTAAATAGGTTTCACGATGTCAATGACTGCTGGTGGAATGGAACGCTTATGGCTGTGTGAAGTGTTTTAGTACTAGGCATTGCGGTAATTGCACCATGTATCTGGCCAAGGAGGGCAAAGGTGGTGTACTGCCTGCTTCATTTTCAACACATCCTCAGTATTATTTCTAATGGGCATCCCATAATACTGCTGTAGTTCATCAACCATTGTATCTGTCACTTTTCCTCGGAAAAACGTTAGACGTTCGACATACAACGAGTTTATATGCTACGAAACGATACGATACTATTTTTGACTGTGCTACGAATAAAAACACATAATTTAACCTTTATAACAGAGCAATCCACAGCCTTATGTATAAAATATTACTGATTTTATTGGATCTTGAAGTAATGCAAGTAAAAATTTTAACATTTTCAACCAGTGTAGATTATATTTAAAAAAGTAAAATAAAATACTTCCCATGTGAGTTTGCTGCAAATTTTATAATGGGGATAAGAATCCGAAAACGTGAAAAAAAATCCGTTCTAGCTCCCCTTAAATAATTATTCGGTATCATACAGTAGTCAACTCATCTGAGGATTCGGAAGAGAAGAAACTCAAAATTACGCTCATTAACACAGAAACTAATCTATAAACGTGGCCAGTGGTACGTTCTACGTCCTGATATGTATTTTACCTTCATGACTTTGCATGTAATACATATCAGCTAGCCTCTTCACTGTTTTAGTGATGTTCCCGTGATGTTTGGTTCATAAATAACGAAAAGAACCCGACTACAAGTCACTGTTCCTTCGCACCTTTCCAGCAAGGTTTTTTGTCTGTTGTTGCTTGATACTGTTAAACAGACTAATCTGCCTGCTCTCCCACGAAGTATTGGACCGAGATTGCCTGAAGGCAAGGGTATTCGAAATCGTATCTCACAAGTGAAATACTCGAAATTTCGATGTTAGATTATCGTAGCTGTGTTAATATAAAGAAGAAGAAACCGTAATTTATCCACTGGCACATCTCATTCGAACAGCAGCAGAACAATAGTTTCAAATTTAGTCTTCCATGTGCATTTGTAACACCATAAGCAGCAGCTGACTCACTGGTACGCTGTGATCGTGGACACAAATTCGCTGCTGTGTGTCGCGGCGGCAGAGTCTATAATACACAACTGACCATTAAAATTGCTACACCAAGAAGAAATGTAGATGATAAACCGGTATTCATTGGACAAATATATTATACTAGAACTGTCATGTGATTACATTTTCACGCAATTTCAGTGCATAGATCCTGAGAAATCAGTACCCAGAACAACCACCTCTGGCCGTAAAAACGGCCTTGATACGCCTGGGCATTGAGTCAAACAGAGCTTGGATGGTACAGATGCCCATGCAGCTTCAGCACGATACCACAGTTCAAGAGCAGTGACTGGCGTATTGTGACGAGCCAGTTGCTCGGCCACCATAGACCAGACGTTTTCAATTGGTGAGAGATCTGGAGAATGTGCTGGCCAGGACAGCAGTCAAACATTCTCTGTACCCAGAAAGGCCTGTACAGGACCTGCAACATGCGATCGTGCCTTATCTTTCTGAAATGTAGGGTTTCGCAGGGATCGAATGAAAGGTAGAGCCACGGGTCGTAACACATCTGAAATGTAACTTCCACTGTTCAAAGTGCCGTCAATGCGAACAAGAGGTGACCGAGACGTGTAACCAATGGTACCCTATACCATCACGCCGGGTGATACGCCAGTATGGCGATAACGAATACACGCTTCCAACGTGCGTTCACCGCGATGTCGCCAAACACGAATGCGACCATCATGATGCTGTAAACAGGACCTGGATTCATCCGAAAAAATGACGTTTTGCCATTCGTGCACCCCGGTTCGTCGTTGAGTACACCATTGCAAGTGTTCCTGTCTGTGAAGCAGTGTCAAGGGTAACCGCAGC
Organism: Schistocerca piceifrons; assembly: GCF_021461385.2. NCBI lineage: Eukaryota > Metazoa > Arthropoda > Insecta > Orthoptera > Acrididae > Schistocerca > Schistocerca piceifrons. The sequence goes on along the minus strand of NC_060139.1, from coordinate 45,897,102 downwards.
CATGGTCTCCCAGCTGATAGTCCATGCTTCTGCAAACGTCGCCGAACTTTTCGTGCAGAAGGTTGTTGTCTTGCAAACGTTCCCATCTGTTGACTCAGGAATCGAGACGTGGCTGCACGATCCGTTACAGCCATGCGGATAAGATGCCTATCATCTCGACTGCTAGTGATACGAAGCCGTTGGGATCCAGCACGGCGTTCCGTATTACCCTCCTGAACCCACCGATTTCATATTCTGCTGACAGTCATTGGATCTCGACCAACACGAGCAGCAATGTCGCGATACGATAAACCGTAATCGCGATAGGCTACAATCCGACCTTTATCAAAGTCGGAAACGTGATGGTACGCATTTCTCCTCCTTACAAGAGGCATCACAACAACGTTTCACCAGGCAACGCCGGTCAACTGTTGTTTGTGTTGTGGGTTGGCAGGAGAGCCTACACCAGGTTACAAGAGGAAGCCGAAAGGCACGCGTTTTAGCTCACGCAGGCTGGCGTGAGGTCTGGAACAGGACAAGACTTTAGAAAAAACGAACGAAGCTGGTGGAATACTTAACTTTAATCCATTAATGGTGAACGTCGGTCTGACGGTACATGATTAACAAGATCAATAGCAACTGATAATGGCGCCTTGCTAGGTCGTAGCAAATGACGTAGCTGAATGCTAAGCTAACTATCGTCTCGGCAAATGAGAGCGTAATTTGTCAGTGAACCATCGCTAGCACAGTCGGCTGTACAACTGGGGCGAGCGCTAGGAAGTGTCTCTAGACCTGCCGTGTGGCGGCGCTCTGTCTGCAATCACTGATAGTGGCGACAAGCTGATCCGACGTATACTTACGGACCGCTGCCAATTTAAAGGCTACCACCTAGCAAGTGTGGTGTCTGGCGGTGACACCACAGTTTGTGTATGAGAAATCGGTTGGAAACTTTCTTCATACGCCCTCCGGTGTGACCGAGCGGTTCTATGCGCTTCGGTCTGGAACCGCGCGACCGCCACGTCGCAGGTTCGAATCCTGCCTCGGGCATAGATGTGTGTGGTGTCCTTAGGTTAATTAGGTTTAAGTAGTTCTAAGTTCTAGGGGACTGATGACCTCAGAAATTAAGTCCCATAGTGCTCAGAGCCATTTGAACCATTTTTTTCCTTATGTCAGCACGTTGTAGATCTCGCCACTGGCGCCAACCTTCTGTGAATGCTCTGAAAAGCTAATCATTTGCATATTACCTATCTTCTTCCTGTCGATTAAGTAGCATGTCATTTTCGTGGTGGGGGTGCAATTTTAATGGCCAGTAGTGTAAAGAAACGGGTTCCGTTCCAAATTCCGCGAGTACCGATTTACAAAATTTTTCATTATCGTTCTTATACGGTCTTTCACTGTTTTCCCCGCACAGATGCACCATGTGCGGCGGTGCAGTTCCTTTCCTCCTTTACCTGCAACTACCCGCGAAGTCGTTGCAGCAGAAAGCCTGTAGGAAAGCCGAACAGAAACCTACCGTACTGCAACTCGCACAAGGCTACATACAACGTAACTATTCCAAGAATCGGGAAAAAGTCTTCGTCCGCAGCTCGTGGTCGTGCGGTAGCGTTCTCGCTTCCCGCGCCGGGGTTCGCGAGTTCGATTCCCGGCGGGGTCAGGGATTTTCTTTGCCTCGTGATGACTGGATGTTGTGTGATGTCCTTAGGTTAGTTAGGTTTAAATAGTTCTAAGTTGTAGGGGACTGATGACCATAGCTGTTAAGTCCAATAGTGCTCAGAGCCATTAGAAAAAGTCTTCATTTTGAATGAGAGGTGGAAATACTGGCAAAGCTTCGGTTTATTCTGAACTTTGATAATTCACACGTTCACAGCCACGCCCTTACTAATCTTAACACAGTCACGCACAAACCCTTTCATCCACGTTAACAAGTTTATGGTAAGGTATTTCCCGAAATCTGAACAGCTACTAAGCACGGATTGTTTTTAAATGAAAATGCTCGCCATACTATTAAGTTTACCGGTGTCTAATGCACTCAAGTTCTAGTCACCGATCTGCTCAATATGCCACGTGGAATTACTGTCTTTTCTCAAACACAAAATTACTTAAGAAACCTGTACTTTCTAAAATCACACCGGAATAAATATGCCTTCACTTGAAAACAATTTTCAAGTATGTAGCACAACTAAAACCGGCAAATTATAACTTCCTTCGGAGCTCATAGTACATTGAAAGGCAGGGCTCCCCAAGTTTTCCTTAAGGTCAATATAGGAACATTATTTCGCGATTTTCATGACTAGCTAATCAACAAACAACCCACTCTCGAACTGTACTTTTTCCCGAAATAAATGTTTAACATTCTGATAATTTGTGTGTACTTTACATTATGAAATATTTTCATTTGTACTCGAATTAGCTTCCCTTTTACCATAAACTTACTTAACATATTGTGATACAAAATTCCCTCTCGTACAACGTTCATAAGTACAACACTGATCTACGGATTTACTTTGTACCACATTCACGCATCATTCACACTACTAAAAGCATATACAAAAGTGTACAAGCATAAATAAATGGAAACGCCCTCAAGAACTGAACAAGAAGCTTTTTTTTAAAAAAAAAAAGACATTCCCTTGACCTGTTTCTTGAAGGACTCTGTGCGCTACTGTCCTCTAGTAGATGAAAATTAGAACTACGTACTCGGCTGAACCCGCTTCAGACCATCTGTCACTGTGTACCCATGAGTCAATCTCCCGATACACAGGCTCCACAAAAGAGCGATATAAGGCGCCACGCCTCACATCCTTTACAACATGATAATAAGATTAGATATCATATTCAGCATTTTAACTGTATTTTCACCTTATATGAAATTCCTCATAAATTATCCATAAAAATTTTAATAGCATGATGACGATCATACGTACAAAATTATATAAAAAAGTGAAAGCGCTTATTAAGCGGCTCACAAATGAGTTCGGTATGAATCAACAAAAAGTTTGGTCATTTGCTTAATAACATAGAATGTTTGACATACAGAGAAGCAAGTTCGAAATCTAACGTAAATTTATTTATTTTTTCTCGACGTGTCCTGATGCCCAACGAATTTTTATTTAGAAACTAGTACCCTACACAAAAAAGTCAAAATACATTAGTAGAATTGAAAAACAGTACTTTCATTAATGTTAATGGTAATCGTGTATAGACATACAGAAAACGACTAGTTTCACATCATTTTGATAAAGGAATCATTCAAAGCATTCATGGAAAATTTAAATAACCAACAGTCGGTTTGAAAATACACATTTAAAATCTTCCAGTAAAATGTGATAACGCAAAATAACGTTTCCTTCACTTTTACAGCTGGTCCGAAAATTGTCGTGTTGTCACCAGCGGTGATTCTCCCGCTATGTATCTAACATTCTCTGATTCAGAGCACTGCGGTGAGAGAGTCCCTTTAGGTTCAGATCTCTATGGTGTTCCGCAGTGTAGACTGGAATTCCACATTTCATTTCGCGTTGCTAGATGAGTTTCATTCGGAGTTAATCCTTTGAAAACAAGTGCTACATCACGAGACGGTCCGCACCACTCATCTCCTCTTACTGCCGCCCTCCCTCCCCTTCCCCCCCCCCCCCACCCCCCCACCCCATCGCCGTCCAGCCTCGGAGAACTCACAAACGAATAGCGCAGTACCTAGTCAGTCTCCCCAAAAACAGATTTTCAATTTCGCTATGTGTCCTGCATACTGAGACAGCTGTTCTTGCAAAACCTCTGTTATATTTCACGAAAAATTTGAAGATCTATGGAGAAACAAAAACTGCAGAACTTACATTTTCATTAAACTTGTTTTTTATTTGTTCTCTGCAGGCATAAAAAAAAGAAAAAGATAGTAACAATTAACACTGAGAAATATGGGAGAAGTCAATATACCAAATAAGTAATGGTATCGGAGAACTAAAATTAAATTTTAGCTTGTAATATCACCGTCGATATTTCCTATGAGAGCATTCTCTTCTGCATCAGTACAAGTTTTAATTACACATCACAATAAAAATTTGCTTTATTGCTGTCGTGTTACATTTTTATGTGTCCTTTCTTGAGGCTACGAATTCATTTATTTCGTTACGTTTTTATTCAGCAACATATTCCTACAGCTTATGTGAACGAGATTAGTATTCTAGCCGCTCTCGTGGTAGACTTAATTTACTCTATATAAAATTGAAAATGTAAAAATTTCCTGAGATAATGATTGATGCCTTATTAACATATCATTGTAGGATAGAATAATTACGTTGAACAAAGGACACTGACTGTAGCACTCAAAAGAAAAAAAAAAAGATGTACAGAAGTTTATTCGGTATTTCACGTCATAGCAGTTCACTTGGTAAAAATGGCCAGCAAAATTATTTATCTTACAAATAATGTAACTGTTGAATTCGAAAATGAAATCTTTTTTTGCACTGAGACCCAGTTTTCTTGCGAGACGCTATCTTCTAACAAGGGAACCTCCCCATCGCACCCCCCTCAGATTTAGTTATAAGTTGGCACAGTGGATAGGCCTTGATAAACTGAACACAGATCAATAGAGAAAACAGGAAGAAGTTGTGTGGAACTGTGAAAAAATAAGCAAAATATACAAACTGAGTAGTCCATGGGCGACATAAGCAACATAATGGACAATGCCAGCTTCGGGGCGCTGTGGTCTTGTGGTAGCGTTAGCAGCTGCAGAACGAGAGGTCCTAGATTCAAGTCTCCCCGCGACGGAAAATTTTACTTTCTTTATTTTTGCATAGTTATTATCTGTCCATTCGTTCATTGACATCTCTGTTCACTGTAATAAGTTTAGTGTCTGTGTTTTGCGACCGCATCGCAAAACCGTGCGATTAGTAGACGAAAGGACGTGACTCTCCAATGGGAACAGAAAACATTTGATCGCAAGGTCATAGGCCAACCGATTCCTCCACAGGAAAACACATCTGATATATTCTATACGTCACTGGTGACGGCATGTGCGTCACATGACAGGAATATGTTGTCGACCCACCTAACTTGTACACTTGGCGATTGGGTAAAAAGATTCTTCTACCTTGCCCGATTTAGGTTTTCTTGTGGATGTGATAATCACTCGATGGAAGATTTGAACCAAGGACCTTTCGTTCCGCAGCTGCTCACGTTACTACGAGACCACGGCGCTCCGGCGTTCTCATCCTCCTTAATGTTGCCTATCTTCCCTTGAACTACTCAGTTTGTATATTTTGCTTATTTTCTCACAGTTCTACACAACTTCTTCCTGTTTTCTCAATTGATCTGTGTTCAGTTTTTCAAGGCCTATCCACTGTGCCAACTTATAACTAAATCTGAGGGGGGTGCGATGGGGAGGTTCCCTTGTAGGTATTGAAATCCTTGAAAATTCTGCACGTTGGTTATCCTGCTGTGGCTTAACACAAATATTCTGCAGATTTAACAGATAAAATGTATCCAAATGTGTACCACACATGAGTCTCAGTTCAGAAATCTACCACCAGGAAATGGAGGTGGCTTGGCAGCACTGCCGATGAGATAGAATCACGATGTGTTACTTTCCACTCGCATCTTAGCGATTTGCCTTCTGACAATTGCTCTTAGTAGCTGCTTGTACTTATGAGGTCGGAAAGGCTCATGACTTGTATTTCGTATTAATTCAGTAGATGAAGTACCTCCTACCTGGGTGAACTGCGCAAATTCTTGTTATTTCAGTAGAGAGTTACCTTGAAATTAGAAAAACGGAAATTTGAGCTTCCTTAAAGAATCGCTACGAGCTATGTTTTTTTGTAAGTTAATACTCGTTTTTCCTATCTTGCATGGAAAACGAATTCCAAACTAATTTTCCAAGAAGAAATCATTATTTCACATGTATCAGTATATCGCAGTTTAAAAACAAATTTTTTATCACCAGCTACCAAGTGAACCATGAATTAGCATATCTGCCTCACATAACCCGTTGATTAAGCACTGAAAATATATTGCTCAGTGTTTATGCCCTCCCTGCTCGTGCAGATTTATGTTGTAATGAACATCGTTTTCTCTCATATTTTCTCAAAATTAACTATTGCTGCAATAAACAACCCAGAAAAACCGCTGTGTTTCAGCAGTACATCGTTTACAGTGTTGTTCGCCAGAAAAATTAAAATAGACCAATATTTCAACGATAACATAAGTTTGTAATAACTTTTGAAAATGGGTGCTGAATGACGTTCGAGGTCGTACACACTGCCTGAATCAAAACAGCACAAGTAGGTAAGCATACAACTGTTTTCTTTTCTTCTCCTCTAAAATGTGATTTTCGTTAGTTACAACGTTCTTCCGGTGAACTATTCAGTTAGGTTACTGCAGTGGTGACATATTTGTTTTGTGCTCGAAATAGACAATACAGTTGCCTCCAGCAATCCTTCAGACATTAGTCGAGTCCACACCATGTGGTGTTGCAGTACCTCTAGGTGCTCGCGGGGTCCCTACACGATATTATGCAGATGTACCAGTTTTTTTGGCTCTTCAGTGTGTAAGCTAAAGGCATTTTTCTACTCCTCCGAGCATTTAAACCTTACTAAATGTCAGTCAATGATAAACGTCCTCTCAGTGCTCTGAAATGTTTGTAGGTTTAAGGTTTTATGAAGTTTCTTTCAATTCCTGATTCCTAAGAAAAGCACTCATTTGGAATTGCCATACATGCTTTTCTGTGACGTCCAGGCGAAAAATGTTTAAGAAATTTTGTTGTTTTGGACGATTAGTCGAATGCATGCCACAAAAGTCCCTAAATTGAAGACGCACTTGTACTTAGGCCGATTTGTTTGACATCCTTTTCAGCTCAGCCATAAGCACTATCAACGAAATCTTGTTTGAGAGTTACTGTAGGTAGATAGTAGCTGCGAAACCTGCACTTCCACTCCTCGCGGCTTATTTTGTTAATAGTTCGTAACCGAAATTTGCACATTGGGTGTGCCTCAGAGGGCCACATGATATTTATAGTTCAACTAAGAAGTCTATCTGAAGTGCAGGTAGCCTGCCATACCGTTATTCAAAGAACTTGGTAAAGTTTTGTCGGTGGCTTGAGTAAGCATGACTGCCTTCCGGAGAGATCGCTCGGTTACACCGACTCCTTGATATCCGGACAGATAACCCACACATTTGAAATGTCACTCGGTGTGTGTAACGGTGGAAAGAGGCGCTCATTCCGTAATTAAAGCTTAAAGCTTCTAATCTGCGGCCTCTCCACATAAGTTTCATGAAACTTGAAATCTTGAATTAATGTTTGATCTTTGTGTTCATGTTGACTGTATTTTTTTCTCTTTGACTCCGCCTTGGACTTAGAAAGCATTGGGAGATTAGTAGTGGTGAGTAGAAATATTGTTGTGATCTTTTACTCCGTGTACTTGGTAGTGTTATACAACATACGCATTACGTTGTATCTTACAGAAGAAAAGAGCATAAATGAGCCTCACTCACGATCTCAGTGCTGTGGGTTTGTAATGTTAAGAACAGAAAATTTTTTCACATTCTCCACCTATTTCCATGTTGTTGTTGTTGTTGTGGTCTTCAGTCCAGAGACTGGTTTGATGCAGCTCTCCATACTACTCTATGCTGTGCAAGCTTCTTCATCTCCCAGTACCTACTGCAACCTACATCCTTCTGAATCTGCTTAGTGTATTCATCTCTTGGTCGCCCTCTACGATTTTTACCCTCAACGCTGCCCTCCAGTACTAAATTGGTGATTCCTTGATGCCTCAGAACATCTCCTACCAACCGATCCCTTCTTCTAGTCAAGGTGTGCCACAAATTTCTCTTCTCCCTAATTCTATTCAATATCTCCTCATTAGTTATGTGATGTACCATCTAAACTTCAGCATTCTTCTGTAGCACTACATTTCTAAAGCTTCTATTCTGTTCTTGTCCAAACATGGCCACACTCCATACAAATACTTTCAGAAACGACTTCCTGGCACTTAAATCTAAACTCGATGTTAACAAATTTCTCTTCTTCAGAAACGCTTTCCTTGCCATTGCCAGTCTACATTTTGTATCCTCTCTACTTCGACCATTAACAGTTACTTTGCTCCCAAAATAGCAATGCTCATTTACTACTTGATGCGTCTCATTTCCTAATCTAATAACCTCAGCATCATCCGATTTAATTCTACTACATTCCATTATCCTCGTTTTGCTTTTGTTGAAGTTCATCTTACATCGTCCTTTCGAGACACTGTCCATTCCTTTCAGCTGCTCCTCCAGGTCCTTTACTGTCTCTGACAGAATTACAATGTCATTGGTGAACCTCAAAGTTTTTATTTCTTCTCCATGGATTTTGATTCCTACCCTACATTTTTCTTTCGTTTCCTTTACTGCTTGCTCAATACACAGATTGAATAACATCGTGGGTAGGCTACAACCCTGTCTCACTCCCTCCCCAACCACTGCTTCCCTTTCATGCGCCTTAACTATTATAATTGACATCTAGTTTCTGTACAAATTGTAATGTGCCCTCCGCCACACACCGTTAGGTGGTTTGCGGAGTATAAATGTAGATATAGATGTATTTTACCTCTGCCACCTTCAGAATTTGAAAGAGAGTATTCCAGTGAACATTGTCAAAAGCTTTCTCTAAGTCTACAAATGCTAGGGACGTAGATTTGTCTTTCCTTAATCTATTTTCTAGGACAAGTCGTAGGGTCAGTTTTGCCTCACGTGTTCCAACATTTCTACGGAATCCTAACTGATCTTACCCGAGGTCGGCTTCTACCAATTTTTCCATTCGTCTATAAAGAATTCGTGTTAGTATTTTACAGCCATGACTTATTAAACTGATAATTCGGTAATTTTCACATCTGTCAACTCCTGTTTTCTTTGGGATTGGAATTATTATATTCATCTTGAAGTCTGAGGGTACTTCGCCTGTCTCATACATCTTGCTTACCAGATAGTATAGTTTTGTCAGGGCTGGCTCCCCCAAGGCTATCAGTAATTCTAATGGAATGTTGTCTTCTCCCGGGGCCTTGTTTCGGCTTAGGTCTTTCAGTGCTCTGTCAGACTCTTCACTCAGTATCGTACCACCCATTTCATCTTCATCTACAGCCTCTTCCATTTCCCTAATACTATCCTCAAGTACATCACGCTTGTATAGACCCTCGATATAGTCCTTCCACCTTTCTGCTTTCTCTTCGTTGCTTGGAACTGGGTTTCCACATGAACTCTTGGTATTCATACAAGTGGTTCTCTTTTCTCCAAAAGTCTCTTTATTTTTCCTGTGTGCAGTATCTATCTTACCCCTAGTGAGATAAGCCTCTACACCCTTACATTTGTCCTCTAACCATCCCTGCTTAGCCCTTTTGCACTTCCTATCGATCTCATTGGAGACGTTTGTATTCCTTTTTGCCTGCTTCATTTACTGCACTTTTATATTTTCTCCTTTCATCAGTTAGATTCAATATATCTCGTGTTATCCAAGAATTCCTACTAGCCCTCGTCTTTTTACCTACTTGATCCTCTGCTGCCTTCACTATTTCATCCCTGAAAGCTACCCATTCTTCTTACACTGTATTTCTTTCCCCCATTCCTGTCAATCGTTCCCTAAAGTTCTCTCTGAAACTCTCTTACAGTCTGGTTCTGTCAGTTTATCCAGATCCCGTCTCCTTAAATTTCCACTTTTTTGCACTTTCTTCAGTTTTAATCTACAGTTCATAACGAATAGATTGTGGTTCAAGTCCACATCTGCCCATGGAAATGTCTTACAATTTAAAACCTGGTTCCTAAATCTCTGTCTTACCATTATATAATCTGTCTGAAATCTTGGAGTAACTCCAGGCCTCTTCCATTGCCGTTAAAGATTTCCTTTTAACCAAGTTTGACGCAGCTAATTATTATTAGAGGCTTCTTAAGTGATTCCAGTTATTAAATCTGTCCTACACTTTGTGATCAAAAGTATCCAGACACCCCCAAAACATGCGTTTTTCATATTAGGTGCATTGTGCTGCCACATAGTTCCAGGTACTCCATATCAGCGACCTCAGTAGTTATTAGACATCGTAAGAGTGCAGAATAGGGCGCTCCGCGGAATTCGCGGTCTTCGAACGTGGTCAGGTGATTGGGTGTCACTTGTGTCATACGTCTGTATGCGAGATTTTCCTACTCTTAAACGTCCCTAGGTCCACTGTTTCCGATGTGATAGTGAAGTGGGAACGTGAAGGGGCATGTACAGAACAAAAGCGTACAGGCCGACATCGTCTGTTGACTGACAGAGATCGCCGACAGTTGAAGAGGGTCGTAACGTGTCTATCCAGACCATCACACAGGAATTTCAAACTGCAGCAGGATCCACAGCAAGTACTATGGCAGCTAGGCGGGAGGTGAGAAAACTTGGAGTTCATAGTCGAGTGGCTGCTCATAAGCCACACGTCACACCGATAAATGCCAAACGACGCCTCGTTTGGTGTAAGGAGCGTAAACACTGGACGATTGAACAGAAAACGTTGCGTTGAGTGACGAATTACAGTACACAATGTGGCGATCTGATTGCAGGGTGTGTTCATGGCGAATACCAGGTGAACGTCATCTGCCAGCGCGTGTAGTGCCAACAGTAAAATTCGGAGGCTGTGGTTTAATGATGTGGTCGTGTTTTTCATGGAGGAGGCTTACACCCCTTGCTGTTTTTCGTAGCACTATCACAGCACAAGCCTACATTAATGTTTCAAGCAGCTTCTTGCTTCCCACTGTTGAAGAGCAGTTCGGGGATAAGGATTGCATCTTTCAACACGATCGAGCACCTGTTCATAGTCACGGCCTGTGGCGGAGTGGTTACAAGACAATAACATCCTTGTAAAGGACTGGCCTGCACAGAGTACTGACCTGAATCCTATTAAACACCTTTGGAATATTTTGGACCGCCGACTCTGTGCCAGGCCTCACCGACCGACATCAATACCTCTCCTCAGTGCAGCACTCCGTGAAGAATGGGCTGCCATTCCCCAAGAAACTTTCCAGCACCTGATTGGATGTATGCCTGCTAGAGTGGAAGCTGTCATCAAGGTTAAGGGTGGGCCAACACCACAATGAATTAGAGCATTACCGATGGAGTGCGCCACTAACTTGTAAGTCATTTTCAGCCGGGTGTACGGATACGTTTGATCACGTAGTATATTTGTTCCCTAAATCTGCTTGTTGCTGTAATAAAGTCGGTTTTTTTTGTGAATGTTATCGAAGAGAAACCTCTGGGGTCCAATCCTTCCATTTGGGTCCCTTCCCGGCGTTCTTTCGGGCGTGAATTCCCCGTAACATAGTATTGAAACGCTGGTCCACATGGGAACAGACAAGGATCTTTTGCTTTTTTTATTATCTGGATACCTTAACCTCAACCGTACCTACACAAAATTCACTGTATTTTACAAAGTTCGGCAACTATCGAATACAGCAGGAGCTTATAATGCATTTCGCATCAGATTTCACTGACCAACATTTTCATCGCAGCCAATCGCTCGCCGAGTATTTATTGAAATGCTATTCACCGAGTGGCCAAATGAAAGCGCTGTTTGTCGTTTCTGCCCCCTGACGCAGCCGCGCTGTTCACTGAGTCTGTAACTGCATTAAACGGCGGACCCGGGCGTTGCGCGTGTCGCCGTGCGGCCTTCCACAAAAGCTTCCGGCGGGGTTATTTGTGTCGCGTAATCCGAGCTATGCGGCGCGCGCGCGCGGCGTGGGGGGGATCAGCGGCGGCCGCGTGAAAGCGCGCCCTTTGCTAGTTGATACCTCTGGCCGAGCCGCCCGCCGCGTTTAACCAAATTGTTTCCCGAAAGCTTCGTCCCGCAAAGCCGGCAGTTTTCACCAGATTAAATGTAAAAACCCGGATTTGATGTTTCCCTCACACAAAATTGTTCTGTGTCACAAGCTGAGTCTTTGTGGGAAAGACAGAAGAGGGAGAGACAGAGTGTGTGTTTGTGTGTATGTGCATGCGGAAATATGTATGTGTGTGTGTGTGTGTGTGTGTGTGTGTGTGTGTGTGATGGCATGCAACTAAATGTCCTTGTTAAGAGAAAAGTAAATTCGGTATACATTTCATAAGAAGATGATGTCTTTAAACGAATTTGTGGCACAAATCCCATAAAAGATCAAAGCGACTACGGAAATACGAGTCACCATTCTGAACTCCCTGTACCACTTTATAGTGCTTTCACACGTATCTCTACGGACCATTTGTCTCATATTTCTTAAAGAACATTGTATTCATAAATTTATGCTGCTAGCTGAAAAAAAAAAAAAAAAAAAAAAAAAAACCAGCAAACATTAATGTCAAGCCCACATACTAAACATAATATTACGTCCAAAACACTAAAATTACGGAAGGGCAGGGGGTAGATCGAAACGTAATGCCTCCTATATAATAAAAAAAAAGATATACATGACGAACATATAACAGCGAATACGTACAAACACTGAAGGTACAAACATCTGCGTGCTCGCATGGACCCTACACGATATTATGCAGGTGTACCAGTTTCTTATATCTTAGATTGTCCTCCACACAACACTACTGATCAACATACGTACATTTCTGCACAGTAACGCCATCTTTGGAGCCTAGCATTAAAACCAGTATGGAGAAAATCAGGGCTATGCTTCTTGACTCATTATTGTAAAAGCCTAGCTTTCGCTGCTGATTGTGAACTATAATGCGTCTGTCTTCACCAACACGTGGAGTAGATCGACTGCTGTGTGGTTTATCTCAGTGTTCGAGTCTCCGTTACCAAACGTATTCACCGTACGCCGGACACTGCATTCATATACATGACGAACATGTACCAGCGAATACGTACAAACACTGAAGGTACAAACACTGAAATGGTATATGCATGCGCATTCAGGGATTGTGTAAACAGGCAGAATACTGCACAGCGGTCTGCAACGCCTATATACACTCCTGGAAATTGAAATAAGAACACCGTGAATTCATTGTCCCAGGAAGGGGAAACTTTATTGACACATTCCTGGGGTCAGATACATCACATGATCACACTGACAGAACCACAGGCACATAGACACAGGCAACAGAGCATGCACAATGTCGGCACTAGTACAGTGTATATCCACCTTTCGCAGCAATGCAGGCTGCTATTCTCCCACAGGCACATAGACACAGGCAACAGAGCATGCACAATGTCGGCACTAGTACAGTGTATATCCACCTTTCGCAGCAATGCAGGCTACTATTCTCCCATGGAGACGATCGTAGAGATGCTGGGTGTAGTCCTGTGGAACGGCTTTCCATGCCATTTCCACCTGGCGCCTCAGTTGGACCAGCGTTCGTGCTGGACGTGCAGACCGCGTGAGACGACGCTTCATCCAGTCCCAAACATGCTCAATGGGGGACAGATCCGGAGATCTTGCTGGCCAGGGTAGTTGACTTACACCTTCTAGAGCACGTTGGGTGGCACGGGATACATGCGGACGTGCATTGTCCTGTTGGAACAGCAAGTTCCCTTGCCGGTCTAGGAATGGTAGAACGATGGGTTCGATGACGGTTTGGATGTACCGTGCACTATTCAGTGTCCCCTCGACGATCACCAGTGGTGTACGGCCAGTGTAGGAGATCGCTCCCCACACCATGATGCCGGATGTCGGCCCTGTGTGCCTCGGACGTATGCAGTCCTGATTGTGGCGCTCACCTGCACGGCGCCAAACACACATACGACCATCATTGGCACCAAGGCAGAAGCGACTCTCATCGCTGAAGACGACACGTCTCCATTCGTCCCTCCATTCACGCCTGTCGCGACAACACTGGAGGTGGGCTGCACGATGTTGGGGCGTGAGCGGAAGACGGCCTAACGGTGTGCGGGACCGTAGCCCAGCTTCATGGAGACGGTTGCGAATGGTCCTCGCCGATGCCCCAGGAGCAACAGTGTCCCTAATTTGCTGGGAAGTGGCGGTGCGGTCCCCTACGGCACTGCGTAGGATACTACGGTCTTGGCGTGCATCCGTGCGTCGCTGCGGTCCGGTCCCAGGTCGACGGGCACGTGCACCTTCCGCCGACCACTGGCGACAACATCGATGTACTGTGGAGACCTCACGCCCCACGTGTTGAGCAATTCGGCGGTACGTCCTCCCGGCCTCCCGCATGCCCACTATACGCCCTCGCTCAAAGTCCGTTAACTGCACATACGGTTCACGTCCACGCTGTCGCGGCATGCTACCAGTGTTAAAGACTGCGATGGAGCTCCGTATGCCACGGCAAACTGGCTGACACTGACGGCGGCGGTGCACAAATGCTGCGCAGCTAGCGCCATTCGACGGCCAACACCGCGCTTCCTGGTGTGTCCGCTGTGCCGTGCGTGTGATCATTGCTTGTACAGCCCTCTCGCAGTGTCCGGAGCAAGTATGGTGGGTCTGACACACCGGTGTCAATGTGTTCTTTTTTCCATTTCCAGGAGTGTAGAAGAGGAGGAGCGTTTCTACATCTACATCCATACTCTGCAAGCCACCTGACGGTGTGTGGCAGAGGTTGCCTTGAGCACCTCTATCGGTTCTCCCTTCTATTCCAGTCTGGTACTCTTCGTGGAAAGAAAGACTGTCGGTATGCCGCTGTGTGGGCTCTAATCTCTGTGATTTTATCCTCATGGTCTCTTCGCGAGATATACGTAGGAGGGAGCAACATACTGCTTGACTCCTCGGTGAAGGCATGTTCTCTAAACTTCAACAAAGGCCCGTACCGAGCTACTGAGCGTCTCTCTTGCAGAGTCTTCCACTGGAGTTTATCTGTAACGTTTTCACGATTACTAAATGATCCTGTAACGAAGCGCGGTGCTCTGCGTTGAATCTTCTCTATCTCTGCTATATACCCTATCTGACATGGATCCCACAGCGGTGAGCAGTATTCAAGCAGTGGGCGAAAAGTGTACTGTAACCTACTTCCTTTGTTTTCTCACAGCATTTCCTTAGGATTCTTCCAATGAATCTCAGTCTGGCATCTGCTTTACCGACGATTAATTTTGTATGGTCATTCCATTTTAAATCACTCCTAATGCCTACTCCCAGATAATTTATGGAATTAACTGCTTCCATTTGCTGACCTGCTATATCGTAGCTAAATAATAAAGGATCTTTGTTTCTATGTTTCGCAGCACATTACAGTTGTCTACATTGAGATTCAATTGCCATTCCCTGCACCATGCGTCAATTCACAGCAGATCCTCCTGCATTTCAGTACAATTTTCCATTGTTACAACCTCTCGATATAGTACACCATCATCCCCAAAAAGCCTCAGTGAACTTCCGATGTTATCCACAAATTCATTTATATATATTGTGAATACCAAGGTTCCTACGACACGCCCCTGCGGCACGCCTGAAATCACTCTTACTTCGGAACTCCCATTGTCAACGAGGTCATTAGAGATGGAGAACAAGCTCGACTATGGAAGGATTTGGAAGGAAAACGACCGTGCCCTTTTAAAGGAACCATCCCGGCATTATCCTGAAACAATGTAGGGAAATAACGGAAAACCTAAATCAGGATGGCCGAAGATGGGTTTGAACTGTCGCCCTCCCGAATGCGAGTCCAGTTGTAAGTAGGCTGTTTATGTTTTCTTATTGGCAACGTTACGTAGCGCTCAATATGAAAATCACTGGCTGTGCTGTGTGCAGTCTGTGGCTAGTTTGCATTGTTGTCTGCCATTGTAGTGTTGGGCAGCGGCAGCTGGATGTGAACAGCGCGTAGCGTTGCGCAGTTGGAGGTGAGCCGCCAGCAGTGGTGGATGTGGGGAGAGAGATGGCGGAGTTTTGAAATTTGTCATGAACTGCTATATTTATATATGATGATATCAAGGTAAATACATTGTTTGTTCTCTATTAATATCTTTCATTTGCTAACTATCCCTATCAGTAGTTAGTGCCTTTAGTAGTTTGAATCTTTTATTTAGCTGGCAGTAGTGGCGCTCGCTGTATTGCAGTAGCTTGAGCAGCGAAGATTTTTGTGAGGTAAGTGATTTGTGAAAGGTATAGTTTAATGTTAGTCAGGGCCATTCTTTTGTAGGGAATTTTGAAAGTCAGATTGCGTTGCGCTAACAAAATATTGTGTGTCAGTTTAAGCACAGTCATGTATAATTGTTCAAAGGGGAAGTTTCACAGTGTGCTAACCACTGCGCCACCCCGCTCGGTCCTACATAAGACAACTAGTGTCTGACGCAGTGGTTAGAACGCTCACTCATGCTACAATGGCAGGTTATCGAGATTTAAGTGAGACTGAACTTGGTGCTATAGTCGGCGCACGAGCGATGGGACACAGCATCCCCGAAGTAGCGATGAGGTGGGGATTTTCCCGTACTACCATTTCACCAGTGTACCTTGAATATCCGGTAAAAGATCAAATCTCCGGCATCGCTGCGGCCGGAAAAAGATCCTGCAAAAACGGAACCAACGACGACTGAAGAGAATCGTTCAACATGACAGAAGTGCAACCCTTCCGCAAATTGTTGCATATTTCAATGCTAGGCCATCAAGTGTCAGCTTGCGAACCATTCAACGAAACATCATCAATATGGGCTTCTGGAGCCGAAGACCCACTCTTGTACCCTTGATGACTGCACGACACTAAGCTCTACGCTTCGCCTGGGCCCATCAACACCGACATTGGACTGTTGATGACTGCAAACATGTTGCCTGATCGGACGAGTCTCGTTTGAAATTGTATCGAGCGGATGGACGTGTATGGGTATGAAGAGAACCTCGTCCATCCATGGACCCTGCCTGTCAGCAGTGGACTGTTCAAGCTGGTGGAGGCTCTGTAATGGTGTGGGGCGTGTGGAGTTGGAGTGATATGGGACTCCCGATACTTCCAGATACGTCTCTGACAGGCGACACGTACGTAAGCTCGCATAAATTCGTGTCCATTGCGCATTCCGACGGACTTGGACTATTCCAGCAGGACAATGCGACACCCCACACGTCCAGAATTTCTACAGAGTGGCTTCAAGAACAGTCTTCTGAGTTTAAACACTTCCGCTGGCCACCAAACTCCCCATACATGAATATTATTGAGCTTATCTGGGATGCCTTGCAACGTGCCGTTCAGAAGAGATTTCGTAGTCCTACGGATTTATGGACAGCCCTGCAGGATTCATGGTTCAATTCCCTCCAGCACTCCTACACACATTAGTCGAGTCCATGCCACGTCATGTTGCGGCACATCTGCGTGCTCGCATGGACCCTACACGATATTATGCAGGTGTACCAATTTCTTATATCTTAGGTTGTCCTCCACACAACACTACTGATCAACATATGTACATTTCTACACAGAATCGCCATCGATGGACCCTGACATTAAAACCAGTCTGGAGAAAATCAGGGCTATGCTTCTTGACTCATTATTGTAAAAGCCTAGCTTTCGCTGCTGATTGTGAACTATAAAGCGTCTGTTTCTTTTAATCGCGTCATCAACACGCCTTCGTCTGGCATCTTTTACACATGGAGTAGATCGACTGCTGTGTGGTTTATCTGCAGTGTTCGAGTCTCAGTTACCAAACGCATTCTCCCTACGCCGAACACTCCATGCATTGCAGCGTCACCATCCAATTTTATCATGAAGGAGTTTAAAACACCTTTTAAGTCATTGTTATGGAGGGAAAGCCTACATTTTTCTGGTTTTATTTCTGGGTTCAACGATGATGCCAATGAGCACAAACGTATGGTGAATATGTTGAACAGTAGTAATGTGTAGAGGTCCGTTGAGCTGTACTAATTCCGCTGTTATATGAGGCACAGTCAAATGAAAACGTTGCGGACGGAAGAAAAGTAAGGAGACTGCTATTCCAAGTGTAATTGTTCTGTGTGTGGAAGTGTGATTCAACGTACACATCTGGCACGGTTCTTCTTCAATAAGACAAGAAATTTTAAATACCATTTATACTGAAGTAATTAAAAAAAATAGAAATACCATAATTGCGTAAGGAAACCAGAATTACACTCTAATACAAGAACACAAGCCAGATGCTTTGTTGACTGAACCTGTAATGACGCATTATTTAAGACATTGAAATAATAAAAAGAAAAGGGAATTTTTTACCTTCATATATATTGACGAAAAGCACTCTGATCATTACAAAATCTCCATTCGAACAACATCTGCTGTCTATCCCATCAAACAACTGCATAAAACATGGAACAAGCACTCCCTACTACAACATCTCAACAAGCACTCTCCACCACAACTTCTCGACAAGAACTGCCAGTGGAGGCGACTGAATAATACTCTTTGACGCAATCTCTGGCGCTGTGGCTCAGTGTAGCCACCTTTCATATGCCCTTTCTCCACGGGCCAGAATTTGATGGTATTTTTGCCAGCATTGGTGGTGAAAATACCACCAAATTCGTCCACAAAAATACAGACAAAGATAAAAGATAATATTAATACGTAAATATCACATAATTAGATAAAATTTTGGCTTTGCACTGACCTTTCAATAACCTAATATATAAAATACAGTAAGCAATACAAATTCTTTCATACATGTGACTTTACATAATAGTTTACACAATACACAAAATATCAGTTTATACAAATGTTCACATAAAATGCTTTTAATTATTCAAAAAAAGCAAGTAGTTGATAGTTCCAGCAGTAGCACCCAGCAATGGTCAACAGGTGCAAACAGCAAGAAGTAACATCATTTCAGTAGAAACAGTTCCAACAGTGGCACCCAGCAATGTTGAACAGGTGCAGACACCAACAAATGACATCATTTCAGTAGAAGCAGTCCATCAGTGGCACCCAGTAATGTTGAACAGGTGCAGACACCAACAAGTGACACCATTTCAGTAGAAGCAGTCCATCAGTGGCACCCAATAATGTTGACAGGTGCAGACAGCAACAAGTGACATCATTTCAGTAGAAGCAGTTCCATTAGTGGTACCCAGCAATGTTGAGCAGGTGCAGACACCAACAAGTGACATTTTCAGTATAAGCAGTTCCATTAGTGACACCCAGTAATGTTGAACAGGTGCAGAGACCAACAAGTGATATCATTTCAGTAAAAGCAAAGTAATGTTGAGCAGGTGCAGACACCAACAAGTGACATTATGTCAGTAGAAGCAGTTCCATTAGTGACACCCAGCAATGTTGAACAGGTGTAGACAGCAGTCCATAATATTCACTATCACTAACTACACAGTTCATCAGCAGAAATTAAACATTTCTAAGTGGCACCCATTATGTTGAACAAGTGCAGGTAACAGTCCATAATATTCACTATCACTAATCACACAGTTCATCAGCAGAAATTAAAAATTTCTAAGTGTCACACATCAATGTTGAACAGGTGCAGATGTGAACAACAGTTTGAATGCACACACAATTGCTTTTACAAAATTATTATCAATGCTCTTACACAATACATACAAATTATAATAAACACACAAATGATATCAGATAACTGTCATATTAACTATTAAAAATACACAAATACCAGTAAACCTATAATATTTATGGGTGTCAGTGCAAGCCACTACAAACAAGTATGATAATATTTAGGAGATAGGTCGGTACCAATTATTTGGGAATAGGAAGGGAAAACACACAAATCACACTCACTCATCTTTCATCCACATTAGTGCTACTGTGTAATTGAATAGTGTTAACTGTGTAGATAAAATTCTGTCAAAGATTTGATGTTCGACATGTGTATCAAATAGTAGTGGCAGCAATGTATAACAGTCAATAATAGTTAGTCAACGTCATAGTCATCATGTCAAGACCAATGTTTGCCAAGCCAAATCAAATGTACGGTTGCTGAACAACTGTCAGTGTGCCACGATATGCAAATACTTCCTCTCTCCAAAAAAAGTATATACTGCTTAGTGATTTAACAAAGTGTGTGTGTAGACTATCTTCCTTCTACTTGAGTGTTCTAGTCTGCCAACTTCATCTTCCTTGTTCCATATAAACCAACAAAAGAAAAAAAAATATGCTCCTCACTTACTTTACCTCTTATCCACCAAAACTCCAATAATCATCAGCATCACATAATCTCAATACTTCAATAATACCTCTTACGTCGATACATATAAATCTTATCATCAATATCATTTACCTTACCTCTTGTCCACCAAAACTCCAATAATCATCAACTTCACATAATCTCAATACCTCAATAATACCTCTTCAATGCGTCGATACATATAAACCTTATTACCAATATCATTTCACTTCCATAACAACTCTTTCCTCTAGTCAGTCTCCTCGAACAAGTACAGATAAAATTCTAGTGCAAACTTCAATTCATCATCCCATACAATCCGTAGACACAATGTCCACACACAACCTCTGTGTAGTCCACCTGACCCATATCTTCTACTCATTATGAATCATAAAATACATTTTGGTTACATTGTCCGTCATTAAATAAAGAGAAATGCATACATGACCTCTAACAGACTTTAGTTCGAAGAACTTTCAGTAAGTAAGTACGATTACGAAGTGTGAATAATCGAGATATTTCAGTGTGTACACCACTTCAAGAATTATGGCAAACAGAAGCAAACATGTGGAGTATTTCTTGTGTCAAGTGTCACTTGCTATTTCTATTGCTCACGAAGAATGCAGTGTAATAACTGTCAATGGTCTAAACCTAGTATTGGTATGTCATGTCGTTAGCTTCCTTCCTATTAGCATAAATTTATACAGCTTCCATAAAACCTCCAGCTCATGTGACTTCTATGAAGTTTCTTGTACTAATGTCGTTCGTCGAATTATAGCAGTTCATTTTCTTATCTTAAAAATATAAGGCACTGAGCATAAGCAAAACATGCAATAGCGAGTAAATATACCAGTAGAGAACAGAATGTCAACAAGTGGATGCAGCACAATTCCTACAACGAGGCTCTGCCAAGCAAACAATCTATAATTAATACCATATTGTGACCTAAACTCCATGTTCGTACCCAGTATATCAGCATTTCTATATACCAAATTAAAGAGTAGTTATGACAACAAACAGAAATGTATAAATATGCAATCCATACGCAAAGCAGCAAATATATATCTCACATAATAAACAGGTCTTTAGCATCATATCAGCATAAGGAAATAAATGTTCATATGTAATCTTAATAAGTAAACATGAAGGCGCAAGCAGATAAATCACAAAGTATAACTTACATACATAACCATATCAGCACAATTAATCAGGTGACAATTATAATTTAAATAAATAAGCACAGCAGGCACATAATAAAAAAAATATGACATCAGTGAAAAAGCATAGCAGCCAAGCGATGCATAACATATACAAATAACAACCCTGTTCATTAATCAATCATTGTCAAAATCAGTTAACGTACGCAAGCACGTCGCTTCACAAGTAAATTCATAGAGCATGAAATTAGCACAAAGTATGAATCACGTAATCGCGAGCAGCAAATTACGTCTAAAGTACGTACCTAAGTGGAAATATGTTACCTGAAAAATAAACTCAATTAACAGGTACCCTTTTAGTTTATTAGTTTTTTCTTGGAAATTACATTCTTCCTGAAATTTTCTCGATAGCAAGTCCTCTTAACGTCGGACACACACAGAATTTACCTGAAGGTCTTAAATATTTCATACAACCGTATCCTGAAAAATACTGAACGTTAATAACATAATTCATCAAGTCACTATAGCTTTATACCGAATTTAATCAGAGAAAATACACTGTGTATTTGTTTACGGCTGTCAGTGCATTCGCACTGAGCGCTCGATCAGCTGTAGGTACGCGTGACGTAGGAAGTAATTGTTTGCGGTCAACGACTGCCTTGTGCGCCGCGCAGACTTGACTGTTGCTTTGAGTATGTGCCGCCGCCGGAACACGGCGCGATATCCTTGTATTCTCTGTGTGTTTACATGTAACTGTTAGTCTCTCAAAAGTATGTCATTCCACAAAAATTTTAACGTTCGATATATGATGTACTCCCTTAGAGCGCCGAGATTTAAGAGTTTCTACTTCAACAGTGTTATCATGAATAATTTTGCGAACTCTATATGGACCGTTATAAAGCAGAAAAAATTTGCGACACAAGCCTTTTCCTTTGTGGGACAAACGATGAGACTTAATTAACACCTCTTGATCAACTGACAAGGTTTTTAAACGACCAGGACGTTTAGCTGATTTCTCTCTTCTAGCAGCCGCAGACACAATATATTGTAGAGCCAGGTTGACAACTTCAGAATGTCGCAGTTTCCGTGTGGGCGGAAAAGGAACGATTTCAGAAACGCGATTTGTCGGTGCTTTATTTTTTAATATCAATATAGGCGGTATAGAAGTTGAATCATTAGGGAGTTCATTCAGAATGTTTTGAAAAATATGAAGATACTGATCCCACGTTCTGTGATTCTGATGACAATAAAGACGACACAATTTATTGATTTCCTTCATCCATCTCTCTGAAGCGTTAGATTGAGGGTGAAAAAGTGAAATGAAAATTGGTTTAATCTTACGACGCCGTAGAGTACGAAGCCAAATTTTAGAACGAAACTGTGAGCCATTATCTGATATAACCTTATCAACATGACCCACTTCTTTAAGAAAATGTTTGATGAAAGCATTAGATACTGAACGAGCTGTTGCTTTGCGTAAAGGTGTAAAACACACATATTTTGATGTCAATTCCACTGCTACGAAAATGTACGTAAAACCATTAGTAGAACGAACCACTGGACAGAACAAATCGACTGCAGCCATCTCCTTTAATTTCGCTGGAATGATAGGAAACAACGGTGCTGTGTGAGAAATAGTTGGCGGCTTAGCCTTTTGACATAATTTGCATTTGGCAAGAACAGATCGGCAATAGTTTTCTGCACTACAACGCCGTTATCTTCTATCTCTTGAAATAAATGTGCACCTAGGCCTTTGTATGACGAGTCCGTCACCAAACAAAAGTCTTTAGATAAATCCGGATGTGAAAGAAGTGGAGCAGCAACTAAAGTATCACAGAGTTGTTCAAATTCTGACTTAGCTTCCTCATCCCAACACCAATTAGATTTCTTTCCAGATAATTCACATAAACGAGGTGTGGCCAAATTGTCCAATCTAACAAAGCGTCTAAGAAAATTACAGACACCAAGGAAACTACGAACATCACGTTTTATGGTAGGAACAGCATAATTACGAATAGTTTTTCTGGATCAGGAAGAATACCTACTGTAGAAATAATGTGACAAAGAAATTTCACCTGAGAAACACCAAATTCAGATCTTTCCAAGTTCACTGTAATGCCAACTCTTGCAAAAATACGTAATAATGAATCCAAAATTTTGTTATGCTCACTCCAAGAACGTTTAGCAATAAGAATATCGGCAACATATGAAGTAATATTGTTACGAAGATAAACAGGTAAAATTTCCTTTAAACTACGAATGAATGCTGCAGAAAATATAGTAAGTCCAAACGGCAATTTTCGAAATCACTTTTGGGTAAAATAGTCATATCCGGTTATTGTTTACTTACTCTCTAGATAGATTGATAGTCGAAGAGTTGTTTTGACAGATGCAAAGAATAGTAAAAGAGTAGGCAGCGGTGCAGAAAACTAAAAGGGAAATAGCACCACTACAGCTCGGGGCCCTATGCACGCTACGGCTTATATTCACTTAGTGTAGTGAATCCCCTGAGGACCTTAATAGCCGCACATAATTTCCAGTTTGTGACTTAGTGGCAAACTTGGCGGAAGTGCGTACGTAAATTGATCTAACCATGCACATGGATGTATGTCATTCTTAGAATTGCGAAAGATCTTAAATTTCCGAACAGTCAAAAAGTGTTTATAGTCAAAGTTTTCGCCTCGTGGCGACAAAGACCTACCGCGTCTGTCCCAGTCCGAATGTCGATTATTGTCAAGTTCACGCGCCTGGCGCTCTCTTGTTGCATCCCGTAAATGAAACAAATTATTTTCTTCGAACCCTTCTGCTATTTGTGATTCTAAATTTCTTTTGCTGTCTTTTCCTACGATTTCGCGTTCAATTTGTTTGACTTGCTTTCGTAATGCCTCAAATTCCCTTTTGACGCGTTCATTAAATTTTCCCTGATTTTCAACATGCTTATTTATGTTCTGGTACTCTTCGGTTTCTGCAAATGGCAATGGTGCTGCATCATCTGAATCTCTGTCCGCATTTAAACTAAGACTTGTCAATTTATCTGAAATCTCCTCAACTCTTTCCGATGAGTCACCTAATTGTTCTTTCTGTTTATTTACATCTTCCATAAGTGTCGCGACTCGGGTTTCAGTATTGACACATTTGGTAGTTAACTGTTCATATTGTTGTGTTAGGTTATTTAATCTGTCATTTGGTACGGATTCCTCGATTCTCTCAAATATTTCTTCCTTATCGTGTGCACGTTGTAAATTTAACTCTGAAAATTTTTGTACTATCACGCGATCTCTTTCTTCCTTTTCTCTTTCCTGTTCCTTTTGTCTGATTTCTATTGAAATTAATCAATTATTGTGAGCATTCAAAATTGGTTGTACTTCTTCTCTAATTTCTTTCTTTAATTCATCTTTCACGTTTTTGAAACATGTCCCTATTCGTGAATCTAACAGTGTTTCCATTGTTTCCATCTCTGTTTTAATTGTTCCTATTTGTGAGTCTAACCGTGTTGCCAAAGTTCCCATCTCTGTTTTAATTCAGATCCTAACTGTGATCCCAGTGAGTCTAACCGTGTTTCCATTGTTCCCATCTCAGTTCTAATTGTTCCTATTTGTTAGTCTAACCGTGTTTCCATTGTTCCCATATCAGTTTTTAATTCAGATCCCAATGTTCCCATCTCTGTTTTAATTGTTCCTATCTCTGTTTTAAATTCAGATCGAAAATTTAATATTGCACTCATCAACTGCTCCATATTAACTTGTTCGAAATTCCTTTCGCCCCTAACATTTCCCGCAAAATCACCTTCCTTCGTCATAGCTGTAAAGCTATCTGTGTTCGATACTATTCCAGAATCTTCTATCGTTAATCTCGTATTCTGTGAATTTTCTGATTGAGAAAAATTTTGAAATGGTTTCGGACTATCTTCCCGACTTATTAAATTGTTTTCAACTCCATTATTCATCATACTGTTGTCCTGTGTTGGCGAGTTCGCCATGTCAACAATTTCGTCATTCTCACTATTCATCATTTTCACCTTTTTCATCGATTGCGTAATCATTTACAAAACATACAAAACTAGTCACAATACGAAAATTACAGAGCATATAACACGTTATCACCAACAATACCATTCACACGAAATGCTTCCCTCAAACACGATTAACGAACAATTGAAATAATTGCACTAAATTATCAAACCCATAGACAAGACAACAAAAAATAAATTTTGCAAAATACCATTAGAAGAATGCCAATTACCAAATCTACACATGCAATATAGACAACAATTACTAAACTACAAATTACTACAACAATACTACTGTCTACTATTTTTACAATCAGAAGAATTCCAAGGGACGATCCGAAGCAGCGGTCGCCACGTGCATGGGGCTTAATTATATAAATGTGAAATGCAAATACTTTTTAAATTTTTAGTAGCTAACTGTCCGGTTACGCTGTGTCGTAAACGGTTGCCCCTGATTAGTATTTGTACGCAATCTGACTGCATAGAATAACAACAAAGAATGAAAGAAGATTATCATTAACACAATTAATTAATTAAGTCCCCAGCAACTATAAAACGTACGAAACCAAAACACAAGTGTAATTGTTCTGTGTGTGGAAGTGTGATTCAACGTACACATCTGGCACGGTTCTTCTTCAATAAGACAAGAAATTTTAAATACCATTTATACTGAAGTAATTAAAAAAATTGAAATACTATAATTGCGTAAGGAAACCAGAATTACAAGAACACAAGCCAGATGCTTTGTTGACTGAACCTGTAATGACGCATTATTTAAGACATTGAAATAATAAAAAGAAAAGGGAATTTTTTTTACCTTCATATATATTGACGAAAAGCACTCTGATCATTACAAAATCTCCATTCGAACAACATCTGCTGTCTATCCCATCAAACAACTGCATAAAACATGGAACAAGCACTCCCTACTACAACATCTCAACAAGCACTCTCCACCACAACTTCTCGACAAGAACTGCCAGTGGAGGCGACTGAATAATACTCTTTGACGCAATCTCTGGCGCTGTGGCTCAGTGTAGCCACCTTTCATGGTACAACTGTGGTTCCGTAAGCAAGAGTAGACATTTTACGTGACAGCACTGACCACTTTGTGTAGGAGTAACGTATTAACAGCTGTGGCGATTACTTTTGAAATAGTAAGCAGTTTTACCTTCTTTTTCCCATGTGTTTCGTTTCTATTTGACTGCCCCTTACACGTTCATTACAAAATAAGATAACGATACAGGATGCATCCTTTTTGATTCGTGCAGCACGGATAGGCCGCGTGGCTTGAAGAGCGATGTCACGGATTGCGCGACCCCTCCCGCCGGAGGTTCGAGTCCAGCCTCGGGCATTAATGTGTGTGATGTTCTTATCATAAGTTAGTTTAACTAGTGTGTAAATCTAGGGACCGATGACCTCAGCAATTTGTTCCCTTAGGGATTCATACACATTTGAACGTTTTTTTATTCGTCGTATTACATAGAGTAATGGAACACCAAATAGAGTTGAGAGTCCGGAGAAACGTAAGCGCACTCGAGACGATACTGAGACTGTGACGTTTGTTAGATCTACTGGTGGAAGGCAAAAGTAGCAGTTGCAGATTTAGAGAGAGCTCTTAATAATGTTGGCTGGAAATTGTGAAGGTAGTAAAGGTAAAATATAGCTAGTACAGAAACCAACTGCAACCGCAAGAGTCGAAGGACGTGGAAGTGAGGCAATAATTGAGAACGAAGTGACAGAGGTTTGCAGCGTATCTGTTCTAGTGTAACCACAAACGCCGGAACGAAAATCCGGAACGCAAGACCAGAGAAGGCGGTGAGGAAACGGCGGCCAATGGCGCGCGGAATTGGACTGGCGACAAGTGCACATAAACGCCACTCCTGCTGGCCTCGCCCAAGGCAGATCGGCACCGGATCAAGGACGGTAGTTATCAGTGACGTGTCAACTTCCAGGAACTTTGTGTATGGCAAGAACTTTACTATTTTCATGCCGCCTCTCGCAAGGGACATTTGATTTATCTCCAAAGTTAAGTTTTGTCTGTTGTTCTCTGCAAATAAAACTACTAATGTTATTTGTTTGAACTTCTTGTATAGAATTCCGAGAAATCTGCATCCTGTAGGACCATATTAGCGACGAGTGAACAAGATCCCACAACTGGCGATGAGTCATCAACCGACTTACGTGCCGACGGCCACGAAGCTGCTCTCTTTTTTTTTTTTCAGGCGCCTTAATTCTCTCTTGCTTTACCCGTGTCTTCTCGTTTTCTCTAATAAGTGTTTTCAGGTGGGCGTTGCCGTTACTTTCTTTGTACATATTTTTGCCTTTTTGTTGCATTTGTGTCTTCCATCATGAGCGGGGTGGCGCAGTGGTTAGACACTGGACTCGCATTCGGGAGGACGACGGTTCAATCCCGCGTCCGGCCGTCCTGATTTAGGTTTTCCGTGATTTCCCTAAATCACTCCAGGCAAATGCCGGGATGGTTCCTCTGAAAGGGTACGGCCGACTTCCTTCCCATTCCTTCCCTAATCCGATGAGACCGATGACCACGCTGTCTGGTCTCCTTCCCCAAACCAACCAACCAACCAATCTTCCATCATGCCCACCAATCCTGTACCGCCCCTTCCTCGGCGCCATAGCCGCAGGCGTTAGATACCACACAGCTAATGCAGATGTTTCAGTTTGAGACAACCCAGATTTCCACACTGTTCAACACAGTGCAGCTACTCGCAAACGCTGCGCGCGCGACAGAACAACCACCGCCGATTACAGCTGCTGTACCACCTTTTCGAATGTTTAGTGAACAAGAAGAGGAATGACTCGAGTGTTTGGCCATGTTTGAGTGGCACATCATCGCCCACAACATTCCAGGTACTATGATGACTCAAATGGCTCTAAGCACTATGGGACTTAACATCTAAGTTCATCAGTCCCCTAGAACTTAGAACTACTTAAACCTAACTAACCTAACGACATCACGCACATCCATGCCCGAGGTAGGATTCGAACCTGCGACCGTTGCGGTCGCGCGGCTCCAGACTGAAGTCCCTAGAACCGCTCGGCGGCCGGCCGTACTGTGAAATTTTCCTATCTATTATCAACGGTAGGAAGTGCAGTGTTCCGCTTCATTTAAAAACTCTTTCCTAACGACACTCCTAGTGAACTGTCGTACGACGCAGTGATAGACTCACTAACAAACTATAATGACCAACAAGTGAATGTGATAGTAGCCAGAACAAACATATCGTTGAGTAGGTAAGCCTCGGGCATGGATGTGTATGATGTCCTTAGGTTAGTTAGGTTTAAGCAGTTCTACGTTCTAGGGAACTGATGACCTCAGAAGTTAATTCCCATAGTGCTCAGAGCCATTTGAACCATTTTGAGTAGGTAACAGATTTGCAGGATATGACAAGGAAATACAAATTTAAATATACTTCATATTCGGACATTATCTTGTGTGACGCGATCGTGTAGAGAACAAATTTTGAAACAGTCGAACCATCATTTCAGCAGGTAGTGCAAATACTAGATCAGTAGGACTCCGGTGCCTTGTCGGCTCATACATTTGAGCTGCCAGCTGTTTGTCGGGTTGAGTCCCGTAGTTGTGATCGCGCCATTCCGCAATGGCGGCGTGCGCTGGCCTAGCTGAGTAAACAACCTTCCACGCCACGGAAGCAGTTCGCTGAAAAGGCGGCTACACAGGCGAACAGAATGAAGTCTTGCCCTTGCTGTTGTACACGGCACAAACGTCAAGACTGCCCCTCCCGACAAGCTCAGTGTTACGCTCATGGTCGGGAAGGACATGTGCAATCCGTATGTTTGCAATTGAACAAGCACAAGAATTCAGGCCACTCACAAAACTTGTAAGAGGTCCATGACTAAGGAATTTATTGCTAGCACACTCGAGCAGATGTAATTTCGATGGATTGCTCACGCGCTGCCTGCGATATATAAGCAAAAAGAGAATCTCAGATCAGAGAGCAGTGTTGACTGCAGCAAGAACAGTGTCAGTAGGAGTAAGTAGTAGCTAGCAGTCTGGTGTATGGAGTTGGCTGGGCCGGTCGAGGCGAGCATGGCGGTGCTTGACCGATATAGTATAAGGTGAAAGCAGCGTCGCGCGTATGTACAATTGTTATATCAAGTCCCATGAAATTGTTTTAAGAAAATATCTTAATAATAATCTTTCTTAATTTTAACTTCTGACAATCATTCATCTCAATGTAAGGAATTTACTATTTTCTCCAATCCATGGTCATCCCGATTATTGTAACGAAAAATCAGTTGTTTCTTTGTATACATGACAAATCTATCGGCCAGCATTGCACAGGGCTGAGCCAGAAAATTTTCTTGTAGGAGCAGATATATATGTGTTATCCGGCGACCTTATTCAGGTAAGAATTTTCAGTTTATTCAGAATGATCTTTCAGGGCCATGACGCAGCACTGCTGACGTCCAAATTTACCAGTTTAGATTCACAATCAGTCAATTATTGAAAGGTTATAAGTATGCCACAATTTTATTGAGAGATTAATCACATCGTATTAGTGGTAGGTTACGAAATTTATCTGTTGGGAGGTTACAAACTCTCGTCACAAGGCCCATGTCATTAATGCAGCAAGTCTGCAACTAGCCAGCGTGCAGTTTCGTCAGTGATACGTCAGTTAAGGAAACTTTTTATGCATTTACTTCTTGGTGGGAAACGTGTGGAATTGCTGCATTGTCACACATATGAACTATTAGGCTCCCCAGGCCTGTCTAAAACTAGCACGCAGCTGACTGTCTATAATGAACAAGACATTCCCATTCTCGGAACATGCACTTTGCCTGCCATGTATCACTCACATACGCAAACAGTGACATGTACAGTACTACTATCACGCGAGTGTGAGAATATATTTGGACTTGACTCTTTTCACTTGTTTGGCTTAACATTCAGGACAATGCAAAAGAAAGTGTATCTAGCTTGCTAAAAGAATTCCCGGGACTCTTTTCTGAAGATTTAGCCAAAGCTAACAATTTTGTTGCGCATATTATGCTGAAAGACAATGCTTTGCCTAAATTTTTGCTGGCCAGAACTGTTCCCATTGCATTACAGGACAAAGCCGAGGCTGAACTTAAAGAATTGCAAGGTAGCAGAGTTACTGCGCCCATATCAGTCAGTTCACGGGCAATTCCACTGGTTGTACTCCCCAAACCTTCAGGACTCAATCGCCTCTGTGTTGACTTTAAGGCTACAGACTACCCACAAACAGTCATTGATACTTATCCATTACCACGCCCAGAAGATCTTATGGACAAATTAGGCGCTGGACGCTACTTTTCTAAAATTGATTTGCGCGACGCGTGTCTTCAATTACTGCTCGATGATGGATCTCAAAAAGTGTGTGTAGTGAATACTGATTTGGGCTTCTTCAAAAATTTGCGTTTGCCTTTTGGCAGTGCTTCCGCACCCGCCATTTTTCAACAGTATTTGGAACAGCTGACCGCACAAGGGCCAAACTTTTCAAACTATTTGGACGATATTGTAGTAGCAGGTCGTACACCTGAAGAACGTATTGCAAATTTACAAGCTTTGTTTTGTGTGTTATCTGACGCAGGACTAAAGTGTAGATTGGACAAGAATGATTTTTTTAAACCTGGGTTGCAATATCTTGATCATGTCATAAACAGTCAAGGTGTAGATCCTATGCTGTCACATCTGTTAGCCATACGAGACTTGCCATTTCCTTGTAATATCACAGAACTGCAGTCAGTTTTCTGGAAAATTATCTATTATATTCGGTTCATACCGAATGCTGCATTGCATCGCTTGCGTCACAAGAATGTCCCCTCTGTTTGGACAGATGAGTGCCAAGTAGCTTTTCAAAAACTTAACGATGCGTTGCTCAGTGATCGATGCTTAGTTCACTTTCATACGGACAAACTAGTTGTACTACAAGTTGACGCTTCCTCTTACGGAATCGGTGCAGTGCTTTCACACAGAATGAGTGATAAAGGCAGACCTATTGCTTTCACATCAAAAGTGTTGTCCCAAGCTCATTGTAACTATTCACAAATTGAAAAAGAGACTTTGGCTGTTGTGTATGGTGTCTCCAAATTCCACCACTGTTTGTATGGCAGAAAATTCTACTTAGTACCGGATCACAGGCCTTTGCAGTCGGATGCAACAAAGCATCCGACGAAACCGGTTCCTGTACGGACTGCCTAAAAGTTGCAAAGATGGGCTTTGTTTTTGTCTCAATACCAGTAGGAGATTGTGTATCATCCGACGGGGCAACATATTAATGCGGACGCACTTTCACGCTTTCCTATTGGCCCTGACACAAACTTCGACGCTTGTGCTGCATCTTGTTGTCACATCGATGCTCAGAATTGTGAATTCCTTCAATATTTTCTGTTGAAATATAACATAATTGTACAGGCCGTGGAAGTTAATCCAGATTTGAACACTTTGCTCAATTATATTCGCACATCTTGGCTTCACTCCTTGAATAGCATGAAGAATTCTGTAATGCGCCTATACTTCGAACAACGACATATCCTCGCTGTACAAAAAGGTGTGAGATGTGATCGAAATGACAATGGACAGTCACGTGTATTAATCCCTAAGGCTTTGCAAAAAAGAAATGTTGCAGTTAGGTCATCAAGGACACTGGGGGATTGTTCGTACGAAACAGTTAGCGCGTTGACACTGTACTTGGCAGGGCGTGGACGTCCAAATAAAACAGATGGTGTCGCAGTGTCACACATGCGCGGAAAATCAGTCCGCTCCGCCACGAAAGCTCTCTGCTTGGCCTAAGTAGCAATCAACATGGAAACGTGTGCACATAGACTTTGCAGGACCTGTTTGAAACACTCGCTGGATAGTTGTGGTTGTTGACTCATATACCAAGTTTCCTTTTGATGTGGCAGAGAACTCGACAACGTCACGTAGCACAATTCAGGTTCTGTCTTCGACTTTTTGCCTAGAAGGTTTACCTAAAGTAATAGTTTAAGCCAATGGACCTCAAATCACGTCACATGAATTTGAAACATTCTGTGAACGCAATGGCATACAGCATCTAACTAGTGCACCGTTCCATCCACAGTCAAACGGCGAAGCGGAACGTTTTGTCAGAACATTCAAGCACCAGATGGCCAAAAATCACTCCGCCCACACCTGGGATCAAACTTTGCAACTGTTTCTCGCCTGCTATCGTCCGCACCTACGAGATGGACCAACGCCGGCGGAACAGATTCACGGCCGCCGGCATTGGACACTGCTCCACTTTGATGTAATCCATTATGGAGTCGACGTAGCAGTTGTCGTTATACTGATTATCACTGTTAGCATTCAACCGCGATTCTTATACACATATTTTAACAACGCGTTTCAAGAGACAATGCTCTCATCATCAGGTTGTAAAGTCTATGTCATGAAATTAAACGGACTAAAAAGACAAAATACCATCACAAATAGTTGGGAAGTCCATACAGTAAAACAGAATTAAAAGTATATTGGACTGTGGGTCCTCGTCTTACATTGAAGTTGTTGACACAAGTCGATGGCCGACCCATAGCTACCAAGTATGCTGTCGCACTGTGCCGGCTCGGGAACATAAAGATGCGTTCAGGTTAGGAAATTATGACAAATCAGCTGTTGCGAACCATATATATGGAACAGGCCATCCCCTTAATAGCATAGAAGATAACGTAGAAATATTGCATGTAGAAAAGAAAGGGAGGAAACTTGATTTACTAGAGGAACTCGAGATAGCTATCCATGAAAAGAAACAAAGCAATATTCTAAATGCACAAGATAATTTTAAAGAAATGTGATTTTTTCGCAGGCTTTTAGAATTATTTTAGGGTAGGTATGCGACTTTAAACTTGTAGCATGTCACTGACGGAGTTGAGAGAGGCTAACGATGGCAAACCAGTGCAATAAGGAAATAAGGCGCCCAATAGCACAGCGTTGCTGTCAAGCACACGGCTGTAACCACGCCACAACACCTAGGCACGTCAGTCCACTACAGCTCCCGAGCCGGCACAGTGCGACAGCATACTTGGTAGCTATGGGACGGCCATCGACTTGTGTCAACAACTTCAATGTAAGACGAGGACCCATAGTCCAATATACTTTTAATTCTGTTTTACTGTATGGACTTCCCAACTATTTGTGATGGTATTTTGTCTTTTTAGTCCGTTTAATTTCATGACATAGACTTTACAACCTGATGATGAGAGCATTGTCTCTTGAAACGCGTTGTTAAAATATATGTATAAGAATCGCGGTTGAATGATAACAGTGATAACCACTGCTCCACTTGCTCCATCCTTCTCAGCTTCCGCCGCCGCAGAAAGGCCGCAAGTATCGCTTTACGCCGCATGATATTGTCTTTTACAGACTTTTTACGGCAGCAAACGGTGGGCAAAAGGCGAGAACGTCGACTAGGCGCTTGCATGTATCTTGTTTCATTTCCGGACAGTTTGCAGCGCCGCCATCATAATCAACTTCGCCTCTGTCACGTGCACGATGAACTTCCAGTCTCTCTCCCCTCCCAGATCCACGGGTCCAAAGGACAGTGCGACAACGCGGGACGACCCTATGAGGCGGAGTATTGGTCTCCTCCCCCCCCCCCCCCCCCCTCTCGTCCTACTCATGGAGCTGGACCCGCCCGTACCGCAGCTGTCTCCGCCTTCTTCATCTGGTTCATGGCAGCAGGGGGTGGACGTGTAGCCTTCTGGTCGTTTTCCAGGGGACGTTTGCGCGAGAGCGCAGGCAGGAAGGCGGGCTACGGCCGGAAGCTGGTCATCCCCTTGTGAGGTAACGAGCGAGTCGTCGCGCCCTGGAAACATTCCAAGTGCGGAGGAAGCAGTGGCCGCACGGGCTGCTCGGCCAGCAGAGGCCCGGCAGCAAACACGTGGTGTCGAACGTTAGCAGGACGAGAGGGGTAGCCCCAGCGCGTGGTCGAACCAGCACGCGGCTGGGAATTCCTTGGTGAGTTTGTGCGCCAGGAGGGCCTAAGATGGCGGACTTTGTCAAACCTTAATGGCAGACATTTCACAGTTCGTATAGAAATTAATAGTAGCCAGATGAATCATGATACCTCAAAAAGAAACATGTACATTACCTTATTTGCACGACGATTCTGATTGTGTAATCAGACTTTCAATATCTTTACTAGTTTAAAGTTTAGTATCTGACGATAAATTATACATGTAACACCCACCAACGATTTTCCATAAGCTAAAAGATTCATCCGATTTCGTCGATCTACGTTTCTTTAGAAAGCTATTAGTGTAAACCCAAATTGGAATAAATTACAGGCATGTAACGTGAATAGTACATGCGTTATTGGAGGTCAAAGTGGCCAATTACTATCGATCGCGTCCGGCCATAAGTACTCCACAGATACACGAAAAAACGGTAGCAGCATGCTTATAAATATATTTATTCATCTATGTCTTTGTTTATATCCGATATATACTATTCATGAAGAAATTGGTTAAATATTTACTGTGTTTTAGAAAGCACAGAGACATTCGGCTACTGGCCTACTTTTTGTTGCTATTCCTTTGATATCTTCTTCTGTAGTGGTCAATCCAAGGATTGGTTTGCAACAGCTACAACGGCAGCTTGCCTCCATTCTGTGCGTCTTTCAGCTTTTCTCTTCATTTCTTTATAGGTGTTACATCCCACATCTTTCACGGTTTGATCCATGTACCTCAGTCGTGGTCTTCCTCTTGGTCTTTTTCCCTCGACATACCCCTCTATGATTGCGTTCAGGAGTCCTTTATGTCTTAATAGATGGCCTGTAAATTGCACTCTTCTTTTAACAAAGAAACTCCAGAAGCTTCTCTTCTCACCTGCTCTTTCCAGAACCACTTCGTTTGTGACCTTGTCGATCCATTTTATTTTGAGCATGCGTCTATAGCACCACATTTCAAAAGAATTTAGCTTCTGCTGTTCCTCTGTCCCGAGAGTCCATGTTTCACACCAATAGCATGCCACACTCCACACATATGATTTCAAAAATCTTTTCCTGGTTTCAAGGCTGATGCTCTTAGATGTTAATATGTTTTTCTTCTTGTTAAAAGCAGCCTTTCCTTGAGCTATTCTACTTCTCACTTCTGCCTTGCTCCTTCCATCCCTGGCAATATTACTGCCCAGATAAGTAAATTTATCAACTTGTTCAAGCAGTTCATTGCCCACATGAACTTGGACTTTCACTTGATCTTCTTTGTCGCATGCCATTACTTTTGTTTTTGCTAAATCCTTTGATATATTGAGAGGCACCCACATGCCTTGCTCATCCTGTGGCATCAAGCAGTCAGGCCTGCAAGATGAGTGGTCTGCCAAGCGAGTGGATTCATTCCTATTTATCGAATTACATGAACTCTCGTACTCACAATTAAGTCACTAATCAACCTCCTGTATGAATAATACGCAACGGAAACACGCATCTGACTATCAGTAATTTACAGAACTCTGACTGTTCACTACGCACTGGCAATACCATATTTTCTTTCCTTTTTATTTAACGGCTTTTATCAACACCTGGCCATCGCACTGAATATGAGTGGCGCACACATTATAAATTCTGGATATCATGACAACATACAGATCGAAGGAAAAGGCCACCATTCTTTTTCTTTTCACTATCTTATTTATTCCGATAAATTCTATAACCTAAACACACAAATCCTATAACCTACAACAATAACACATGAGAAATTCCGCCCAGTGGGCATGGCTTTACAATGGTGATTCTCTACCTTATGGTCTCGTAATTATTTAACGTTACAGTGCACTTTCTGGATAGGATGGTGGATCTTTTATTATACCTCACTCTTCGACTCTCACAATCATCATCACGAAACTTTCCTCCAGACCGAGCGGTACCGAAGGAACAGGCATAACCCACTAATCTTTTGAAACTACCTCACTACTCTCCCATGCAAACCACACATACCCAAATTACATGACATACACCACACTCCGACATGGAATACAAAACACTAAATAGTCACAACATTATCACTTTCAGCTTTCCCACTTCAATTAGTATTTATCCCAGTTTCACACGACACTGCCCCACTTTGTAATTCTACTTTCCTACTATGAACTCTGGAGATATATGCACATCTTCCTGTGCAATGTAAGCCAAGTGGCGTTGCTGGATAGACGGCCAACTCACCTTGGTTCTCTCTCAGAGTTTGAATCTAGCGTCACACGGAATCATATCACACAAAGTAATATTAAGAACGTATTCATCACACACTCGAGTCCTCAACTGATACCATGGACGAGTACTTCTCTTTACCTTTTGTCTCATACACAGTTTGAGACTCACACAGTACTCACCACGTGGAAGTACTCGTCTCTAATTTCAAGTCCTGCACACGCCATTTCTTAAATATTTCAACTTATGGTACACATGCTATTTCTTAAATATTTCAACTTATTGTACACACGCTAGTAATTCAGCTTAACTTAAGCACACGGAAGTATTTCAACTTATTGCTATGCTTGGTTTCACTGTGACCATTGGTCACTTCCGAAGATTACTACAATCCCATTAATATTACCTGCCTGACACTTAATTCTCCCCACAAAAGTTCCTGAAATAGAGAAATTATTATTTCAAACTACTCTTAAATATTCCACATGCATACCATGTCTCCACTCTTTTGTCATTACGGAGCACAACTAAAAAAGGTCTTAACAGCACAAGATCCAGCGGCAGAGTGCCGAAACATGGCCGTTCTCCAGGTCATCTCCCATCTCTGTCGAGGTGGCGGAGCACCTTGCTACCGTATTGGTCAGCCACATTTCAGGTGCTCAAAGCTCTGGTAAATTTCATCTCTTTGGTCCCACCAAAGGTGGCCAAAGGATCGTCCCAAAGATGATCATATATTCACATTCACTATCTGTGGTTAGCAGACAACCATACATTCATTCATTTCACAGATCTCACTAAACTGGATGTAGGGATTTACTTTGTGGGAGTGCACACGTGATCAATTAAATAAATAAATTGTCATTCTTTCCCACACTGGTACCCGGCTTCGCTGTATTAATTGAAATTGAGTTATTTTACAAAAAAAATGTATTGTTCTGACAAAAATAATGAAGTATGTTGTACCTATTCTCAATGTCGGGCGGTACTGTACCCTTTCAATATGTTTATTTAATTTGTTTAGGTATATAATAATAATGTGTGTTAGAGCGAGTTTATGGTCCAGCTATAAGAATATATATATATATATATATATATATATATATATATATATATATATATATATATAGTTTCAAGTTATGTAAATGTAAATCCAGTATTACGAATGCGTTTCAATACGTTGGTGAGCGCACGTTGGCTTGGAGACATGGAGGGAGCGCTCTAGCCAGTCATAGCGCTCGTTACTAAGAAAGAGGTATGGCGGTTGGGGAGGAGCATCATTTCCGGAGAGGACACGAGGTGTGCGGCAGTTCTGCACGGTACGGCACGGGACGCGGCAAGTGCTGGACGCGACGGCGCGACAGACGCGGAGTCGGCGGAAAGACTCGGACAGTGGAGCAGTTTGCGCGTGGTCGCGGAGGATACAAATATTATGGAGTGCCGACGTGTGCTCTTGTGTGAATTCTGTGGCTTCTGCAGTGAAGTCGTAGTATGCGTCGCAAGTGAATATCTCGCGAGCTATTTTGTTGATCATAACTAATTACGTGAAGTAGGAATCTACTGTTTCCCTGTTATTCAACATATATTTTATTTAATTGCTGAACCATCGACAGAAATAACAGTTTTGCAGAAATATACCACATTCTCAAAAGTACTTCTACTATCGTAGTCATCATTTAAAGTCGTTAAGATAGTACCTGCAGATTTTATTTCATTGCACAGCTCTTGTAACAGTTCTTCTTTTGGTGATGATATACCTTCTATATTCATCGATACGATGGTCAACTTTGGTCCTGAAAAGGACCAAGATGATGTTTCTGGTGTGAAAGGATCAGCCGCCAGAGAAACCTGACGCCCAGGGTACGACCGATTGCAAGTCTTATCTTTGACGGAAATCATTGCAATCTTCGTGGACGCTCCCTTCATGCTTCTCCAGTCTGGTACAGGTCATCTCATGCCAGACAAGTAGACATTGCTCTCAACGAAACCTGCAGGTTGATCACAGGTTGCTTAAGACCTACCCCAACTGATAAGCTCTACTGCCTGGCTGGAATAGCGCCACCGTGGATACGCAGAACAGTGGCTGCCAACAAGGAGAGACTGAAGCAGACGCCAGAAGCTGCAGAACTACCACCTCGACACAACGAGAGCTGGCTGGTGTGGAAATCTTTAAACAGATTACGATCAGGAGTTGGACGATCCAGAGACAACCTGAAGAGATGGGGCTTCATAACAGAAGATACGTCCTGTGATTGTGGACAAGAACAAACCACAAGCTACATGCTCCAGTGCCTTTTGTGCCCTACATCCTGCACGAAGATTGATCTCCTGCAAGCCACTTCAAGCGCCTTGGAGGTTGCAAAGTACTGGGCATATATATATATATATATATATATATATATATATATATATATATATATATATATTGATGTGTATGGCTACTGTAAATTTATGTTTCTGATTCGAGAATAAATAAAATTTAATTGCAATCTTTCATTTATAATTTTATGTTACATTCATAATTCGCTATTGCCGAGTGATAGATTGCTTTCGCCCAATCTATTCATGTGTGTATTTTTATTGTATACTGTAGACTCAGTAGTATTTGGCTTGTAATGCGGCAACTATGTATCCCAGCCCTAGACAATGAAACCAGCCAAAACATTTAATATTGCCACTCTGAGGCAGAGGATACGTAGTTGAGGGCCTCCTCATTTCAATCATATTATTAGGAAGCCCGCACCCTACAGCCTCAGCTTCCGGCTCATCAGAGCGTCCACGCTCCTGCATCCCCCGCCGTTGCGGCACTCCACACACGACGACGGTCCGTCACTTTGGGGGGCAGGAATGTTCTTGCGTAACCAGTCAGTTCAGCGTCGCGGGTCGGCGCAGCTTGCTCCATGGAAGTCCACCTGCCGTTCTGGGGTCTGAAGATGATCCTTAAGGATCGAAACCGGTCGCTGCAATTAAACGAATTTTGCGATCAAGCCTGTTTTAATTATATATATTTAATTATATTACACAAGATCGGTGATAAAGTTTTCAAAAGTTGTATGTAACCACAGACGCCAGAGCGAAGACACGGAACGGAAGGTCAGAGAAGGCGGTAGGGAAACGGCGGCCAGTGGTGCGCGCAATTGGACCGCACTGTGCCAGCCGCGCCCCTTGCAACAAGTGCATATAAAGGCCGCTCCTGCTGGCCTCGACCGGGTAGATCGGCACCGGATCGCGAACGGTAGTTGTCAGTGAAGTGTCAGCTTCAAGGAACTTTGTGCATAGCAGGAACTTTGATGTTTTCATGTCACCTCTTGCTAGCGACAATTGATGTATCTCCAAAGTTAAGTATTGTCAACTGCTGTCTACAAATAAAACTACTACTGTTATTTGTTTGAAATTGTTGTATAGCATTCCGAGAACGCTGCGTCCTGTAGGCACGCTATTACTGACGAGACACCACGCTATCCATAATGTCATTCAGTGTGTAAATTCAACGACCTATGAAGGAGCTGTTGAACCGAATGGACAGTGTCTTGAAAGGAGGATATAAGATGAACATCAACAAAAGCAAAACGAGGATAATGGAATGTAGTCAAATTAAATCGGGTGATGCTGAGGGAATTAGATTAGGAAATGAGACACTTAAAGTAGTAAAGGAGTTTTGCTATTTAGGGAGTAAAATAACATGATGGTCGAAGTAGAGAGGATATAAAATGTAGACTGGCAATGGCAAGGAAATCGTTTCTGAAGAAGAGAAATTTGTTGACATCGAGTATAGATTTAAGTGTCAGGAAGTCGTTTCTGAAAGTATTTGTATGGAGTGTAGCCATGTATGGAAGTGAAACATGGACGATAACTAGTTTGGACAAGAAGAGAATAGAAGCTTTCGAAATGTGGTGCTACAGAAGAATGCTGAAGATAAGGTGGGTAGATCACGTAACGAATGAGGAGGTATTGAATAGGATTGGGGAGAAGAGAAGTTTGTGGCACAACTTGACTAGAAGAAGGGATCGGTTGGTAGGACATGTTTTGAGGCATCAAGGAATCACAAATTTAGCATTGGAGGTCAGTGTGGAGGGTAAAAATCGTAGAGGGATACCAAGAGATGAATACGCTAAGCAGATTCAGAAGGATGTAGGTTGAAGTAAGTACTGGGAAATGAAGAAGCTTGCACAGGATAGAGTAGCATGGAGAGATGCATCAAACCAGTCTCAGGACTGAAGACCACAACAACAACAACAACATGAAGGAAACCGGGAAGAAATTCAGAAAGGTGAGGCACTAAGTGAACCATGGACGATAAATAGTTTAACAAGAAGAGAATAGAAGCTTTCGAAATGTGGTGCTACAGAATAATTCTGAAGATTAGATGGGTAGATCGCATAACTAATGAGGAGGTATTGATTAGAATTGGGGAGAAGAGGAGCTTGTGGCACAACTTGAGTAGAAGAAGGGATCGGTTGGTAGGACACGTTCTGAGACATCGGGGGATCACCAATTTAGTATTGGAGGGCAGCGTGGAGGGTAAAAATCGTAGAGTGAGACCAAGAGATGAATACACTAAGCAGATTCGGAAGGATGTAGGCTGCAGTAGGTACTGGGAGATGAAGAAGCTTGCACAGGATAGAGTAGCATGGAGAGCTGCGTCAAACCAGTCTCAGGACTGAAGACCACAACAACACGAGGCACTAAAAGTGAATTATGAGTTTTGGTGTTGGCACAGCAAAACGAGGGACCGCGGCCAAAGTAAAATTGGTAATAATAATAAATGTCGTGTGACTAGGGCCTCCCCACGGGTGCAAGTCTTTCGATTTGACGCCACTTCGGCGACTTGCGCCTCGATGGGAATGAAATGATGATGATTAGGACAACACAACACCCAGTCCCTGAACGGAGAAAATCTCCGACAAAGCCGGGAATCGAACCCGGGCCCTTAGGAGTGACATTCTGACGTGCTGACCTCTCAGCTACCGGAGCCGACAGAACAAATGGTAGAAAGTACCGACTCGCAATTGCAAGGAAAGTGTTCTCGAAAAGAGAAAGATATTTTAACGCCAAATATAAATTTAGACTTCTACAGAAGTGGGCGATAAACAAGAGAACGGAAGCTTTTGAAACGTGGTGGTACAGAAGAATGATAACAATTATATGAGCAGAGAATATAATCAGAGTCATAAAACTACCGTATGCTACCATGGAATA
Organism: Schistocerca piceifrons; assembly: GCF_021461385.2. Classification (NCBI taxonomy): domain Eukaryota; kingdom Metazoa; phylum Arthropoda; class Insecta; order Orthoptera; family Acrididae; genus Schistocerca; species Schistocerca piceifrons. Next base: position 45,855,608 of record NC_060139.1, on the reverse strand, counting down.
TCACAAGCAAGCGTGAACTATGCTAGTTCCCTAGTAACTTTGGTCAGTTAACATCGTCCCCGTGTTACCTGTACATTTCTGCTGTACATAGCTATCCTCCTGTCTGTTACTTAAAAATAAACAGTAGTTACAGCAAAACTGAAATTGCTGTTGTTTAACTCAGGTTTTATTCGAAAATAGTTGATTGGTAACAGAGGGATGTTGCCGTAAAAGTAACACTAAGGAAAAACGGTACAGCTTTATCATACAGCGCTAGAAAAAAAAAAATTTCTCAGAAAAGGTAAAACAAAATACATTGTAAGTAGGCTGTTTAGGTTTTTATATTGGTAACGCCACGTAGCGCTCTGTATGAAAATCACTGGCTGTGCTGTGTGCATTCTGTGGCTGGTTTGCATTGTTGTTTGCTATTGCAGTGTTGGGCAGTTGGCTGTTAACAGCGCGTAGCGTTGCGCAGTTGGAGGTGAGCCGCCAGCAGTGGTGGATGTGGGGAGTGAGATGGCGGAGTTTTGAGAGAGGATGATCTGGACAGAGACAGTGAATTTGTAAGACTGGATAGCATGAACTGATATATATATATATATGTATATATATATATATATATATATTATGACTTTTGAACACTATTAAGGTAAATACATTGTTTGTTCTGTATCAAAATCTTTCATTTGCTAACTGTGCCTATCACTAGTTAGTCCCTTCAGTAGTTTGAATCTTTTATTTAGCTGGCAGTAATGGCGCACGCTGCATTGCAGCAGCTTGAGTAACGAAGATTTTTGTGAGGTAAGTGATTTGTGAAAGGGATAGGTTAATGTTAGTCAGGGCCATTCTTTTGTAGGGATTATTGAAAGTCAGATTCCGTTGCGCTAAAAATATTGTGTCTCAGTTTAAGCACAGCCATGTATAATTTTTCTAAGGGGACGTTTCAACATATCAAACAGTTTTCTATATTTCGTCGAACTTCTATAAAACACGTTTCTGTTAATGCTAAACAACTTTCGCACTTATCTATTATAACGGGGAAACTCTTGCCTTTGGTATTGATAAACGACGTTCTATTGAGTACAAAATATCAATAATAATTGTATAGAATTTTTGTGTTTGAGCATGTAAACTGTACTTTGACCAAAAGTAATAGTTTTGGGTACGCAAAAGCGCAGAAGTTACGCGAGCAGAATTTTTTTTAACTTGTAAAATGCACTTTACATTATGTAAGGATGTAAAACACAAGGTAGACTAACACTTAGTGATGTGCGGATCTAATTATGTGCAAAAAAAGCAAACAAAAACGAGAAGAATTCGTCGGCTCCCAGTTCGTCTCCCAGACATTCATTTATGTTTCCTTCTCTACCAATGCTATTAGTAATATTGGTAAGCCTACCATTTACTGCGTCAGTTATGTTCTGTACCAAAACTACCGAACCGTAGTTTTCCTAGAGTACAACACTACATGTAATTAATGAATATGTACAGAGACGAACTGGTGATAAAAGAAATTTATGGTACACCTTGACTGAAAGAAGGATTGGTTAATGGAACGCAACCTGGGGAGTCACGTTATCGGCAGTTAATTAGTGAAGAGCTGTGTGGGGGCTCAAAAATTGTAGCGGGAGACAAAGGCTTGAATAAAGTCAGCAGATTAAAATGAATGTCGATTAGATTAGTCGTGGAGAGGCGAAGAGTCTTGCACAGGGTATACTACCAAGGATAACTGCAGCCAGCCATTATTGAAGCACTATAGAAGAACAATATTATGTTGTCACTAATAAAATATTAACTGTGGGGCAATATTAAAATCAGAACCAATGGAAAACTATATAGCATCAGCGTTGTAATAGTGACATAGTGTTGGTTACAAAATATGAACACTATGACTCGTTAAATAACATTTTTAGGTCTGTCATCAATGATCAGATTCGTACATGTAACTTCATGGAATTGGCGCCATCTCACTCTTTTCCGCTTCTGAGCTGCGAACTCAGGCTATTGCTGGGCAGAACAAATCGTAACTACCACCATTCTTCGACTGGCCATGGTGTCTTCATTCTGTCGTGGAGAGGCGTCCGTGTTGACAAAAATGATGAGAGACGCTCTGGCAACCCGAGTCGGTCATACCACGACAGGTGAAAGAGGGGGAGCTGCAAGTATCTCAAACATAATGGTACCGAAGAAAGAAAAGAAACTGAACATGAATAAGAAAGGAAGGAGCTCTGTAGATTGAGGTTATCGACGGAAACTGGGCATCCGCTACGTTTTTGAGGAACATTCCACATAGGATGGATGGAGGATGTAGAGATGTAAATTCTAGTACAATATTGGAATGTTTTCAAGCGTTTCTGACAAGCTCTTTTGTCTTCCAAAGCCATAAAGGACTAAGCCTCGTTGCAACAGGCGTAGAATCGTCGTTCCCAGACAATTTCCTGAAACGTTTCCCAATATCTATTCTAGAACTACAGTTTATGCAACATGGAAAAGCTGTCATCTCGCTCGAGAGAATTCGAGATCACCTTACATTCTGTGAAATTTCATTTTTGCTCATACGAAGGAAGATCTGGTGGAGACACTTGAACAGAATACACTGAATGTAATTAACTTACCGTAACCGTTGTTCCAGATTATTTAGGTTCTGTTTCACTGTTCATCACACGATTATCCTGTAATTATATCCCATCAGCCACTTAGTACAGTGCTGAGAACAGGCGCCATTTGTATAATATAAGTGCAAATATGGGTAATAGATAGTAATACACAACTACTATATTCCTGTCCCATCAAGTAACGAGTACGTGGTACGGACGACTTTGTACAATTGTAATACTAGCTGCGTTTCCTGCTGCATGGGCGTAAATCAGTGAAACCTATCACGTATCTTATCGCTCAAATTCTCTTACTAAGCATTATTAGATTAGCACCTCATCAAGCAATCTAACCAGATATGAGACAGAGCTTTAATTTCACTCGCTTCAAAATCAGTCGATAATCCATTTAAGCTCATTTGAGATTAGAATCGTGGAGGGAGTAATAAACAGAATATTCTGTCTGTTCAGAATACAGCACACCGCGAAGAGGCAGAATGCACGACCAGCAGATACGCTACACTGTTCATTACGTTGCAGCAAAGCGACGCTTCAAGCTGTTTTAGGCGTCCAAAGAGGTACCTACATGTACTGAGGAGATACACTGATTTTCCCCGATATTACAGTTTTTCCAGTAAAGAAAACTACCATCAAAAACTTGCATGTACTCAAAAATTAGGAGGATGTAAGATGAGCATCAACAAAAGCAAAACGAGGATATTGGAATGTAATTGAATTAAATCGGGTGATGCTGAGGGTATTTTCTGTCTTCCCACATTCCTGTGCACAAACACCATAAACATGCTTCCTGACCAACACATGAAGGAAGGGAATTGGATGGCAACACATGTCGTAATAACTTACTTAACTCAACAAAAAACCTATCAGTAAACTATAACGAATCAGACCGAAAAACTTGAATGAAGATGGAGACCACATCACAACTTACTGAATATAAGAACCGAAACAAAATTGTTTTCACTCTTGGACACACTTTATTTCTTTTTGTTTTGATAACTCGCCTTGGCTAACTGCCATCATGGGATCTGTCGTGAAACAAAAAGTATTAAACATTAGACATACAGTTATTTGCACATATTAAAAAATTATTTCTTATAAGAAAGAAAAATAGCCATAGAATGAACATTATTTCAATAGATCACAAACTGAGAAGTGTCTCATTTAATAGGATACAAATACAGCAATACACAGGGTGTGTCAAAAAGAATCAGCCGATTTGGCTTCTATATTTCTGAAACTAATAAACATATGCAATGAACTTTGTTTTTTGATGAACGGAAAACTCAAAAAGTTTTGTTTCATTCCTTTTCATAAGTGTTCAATACCGCACCCCCCCCCCCCCCCCTCCCTCACCTTGAGATGCACGGTATATGTGAATGCGGTGTTCACATTGTTCCCACACTGCAGCGAGCATATCTTGGGTTACAGCTTCCACAGCTGCTGATATGCGATGCCCCAGTTCATTCATTGTGGTTGGTAACAGAGACACATAAACAGAGTCTTTTATAAACCCCCACAACAAAATAATCACGTACAGTCAGGTCCGGTGACCTTGGAGGCTAGTAATCTAAGGCTGAATCATTTGGCCCAGTATTCCTTTGATTTAAAAATTCCCACACTTCCAGATGCGTCTGGCGTTGCCCCCTCCTGTTCGTAAATGAAGTCGTTCGAATCAATTTCCAACTGTGGGAAAAGAAAGTTCTCAAGCATATCGAGGTATGTGCTTCCTGTGACAGTGTTCTCTGCAAGTAAAAGTCGACGATACACCTTTTCCGAGAAATTTCATAAAACACATTAAACTTTGGAGAGTCTCTCTCATATTGTAGAATTCATGTGGTGGATCCATACCACATTCTCAAATTATGACGGTTCACGTTTCCATCTGAACAGAATGTTGCCTCGTCACTGAACACTAAGCATGGAAGAAAACTGTCATACTCCAAGAACGAAATTACAGATCTCCACACGTTGTCGTTTGTCACCTTCATGAAGAGTTTTGACTAGCTGAATTTTGTATGGTTCCAAGTTTAAACGTTGACGCAACACACGCCAGACTGACATCGGGGGCACACCCTGTGGACGCCTTGTGAAACTATGGCGGATGCGTTCGACGTCTGTGTCAGACACTCGGGGACGGCCCGGCGATTTGCCTCTAGCAAACAACTGTTCCTTAACATTGTTCATGCCATCGTCTAATGCTCTGTGCTGTAGGAAGATCCATACCATACCTGGTCGAAAGTCACGCTGATCAGTTATTACTGACGCGCACTGCGCAAAACGTAGAGCACTAAACACTTTCTGTTGTCCCGAAACCATTTTTAGTATAACTGAAGTGGGCGCCCACTGCTGCTACCTAGCGGAAACCATGAAGAAATCAAAAGTTTTCTCTTTACAACAGTACGTTGTTCGCGCACATATCTCAAATAACATAATAGTTATGATTTTTTTTATATGGGATTATATTTGTTACACCCTGTACTTCAGTAATACATACCATAGTGTAAAACATCAGCAGAAAGTAACGAAGTGTAGGTGCATACTGACGCAGTCCCACGTAAGAAGGTAAGTTATTCATCAGACATCAGGTTGTGCTCAAAGCGCAATAACAGATAATTGCAAGTACGAATGAAATGTTTTTGTTAATATGCGAAATAAAGATTAAAATAACAAATCCATATGGATTAACACATGAGCATCTACGTAGCTCTTTTAGATTTCAACAAACCTAACATCATGTAAGAATGGTACAACGTAAGACGCTCCAGTAAAATACTGTAGAAACAAATGTAAGTTCACAGATCAAAATGGAAATCATGGAGCCTTAAAAGAGCAAAAAACCTACTCAACGGCATTGTAATGGAAGGCTATGACAAATTCATAGGTAAATGACCGCAAGACAACCAGTGCATAATCCATGTGAAGCCAATAACATGCGGTGGGGTGGAAGATTGGTTTTTCAAAGCACTCACGTGTCACAAAGGGTCTAAAAGACGTCAAAATCTCGAGTTTTACTCAAATTGGTCTGCCCGTTTATCTCTCATTGTGACTGCCTTTTTCTACGGGGATATATCTCACTGACTTCCAGATTATCGAGCACATGCCATCGGGTGTCTCGTGCAGGGTTTCAAGGCTCTCTGTGATAGGGTCTAGATGGTTCCCCAAAGCAGTCTTGTTAGAATCCAACGTTTGCTGTCTATACCTTGTTACAAAATTCCTGCCGGTCTGAACAGTATAAAAGTTATCGGAAGCCCTACATTTGATCTTATACATTCCAGACTTCGAAAATTTATTTTCATTGGAATGATGCTACCTTTTACCTAAATTTCTGTTGGTACAAAATCCAACTTTTACATTAATAATTATAATGATTTCGGAATGTGCTCACAATGTGGGACGTTACACGACTTGGAGATAAACTTCGTGTAACTTGATCTTTGCTTTTAGCTTTTTATCATTTTATCTTCAATTTTCTGTACTTCCTCGATACACAACAGACTTTAAAACCTTTAGTTGTTGCTACCTGTGTAATTATATTCATGTTGAATAGCAATATTAACAAGAGGTAATTTGCGGAGCCTGTTAATCACTGGCCAAAAATAAGCCCATTTGTGGGAATTACGATGATTGAGTCTGTACTGATAATGTAGTCCGAACTGGTTACTTTAGGAATAATATCATCAGACAGTGCCCCGATATTTTTCGTTAATAAAAAACTAAGAAGCTAATACTAGTTTCTTTTTCAGTCTCTGTCGAGAATTTAAGCTGTGGGTGCATTAAGTTAAGTTTCTTAGCAGTGACATTAATGCCTCCATTATACAAAATTATGATGCCTTCTACATATGTATGGCAAGCTATCATACTCTGAAAAATATCAGGAGGTACTGTAAAGAAGTTGTTTCCTAAGTGACTCACAAAAATATCAGCTGATGTACCAGCCAAGCTGTTACACATGGCCAGCCACATGTTCTGATAATGTATTTTGTTATGAAATGTAAAGTACTTAGAACGTCAGGAGAATTCTAAAAATCAGCAAAAGTTGCACATTTTCTCCAAAGTTGATCTTCTCGTAAGCAATAATATTCATTTTTGCAATATGAAACGTTTCCTTTACAGTGATAATTACATAAAGTTTGTAATGTAAGATCAAACTAAACTGGGACTTCGATGATTTTAATCATAGAAACAAACTCATAACCGTTGATATTGTAAGTTTCGTTATACGTAAAAACTTTTGTAAGAATTTTATCACATTCCTTGTTCTCTTTAATTAGGGCAAGAACAGTTATATCAATTGTCCTAATCAGATGATTAACCTCACCTGGGATCTCAGAACTAATAAGGACGTATTCATTGTACACAAAATTTTATGTATCTCTCATCTGGAAATAATAGAATTGCTACTTCTTTGTTTATGGCATAATGAAACTTAGGCAAAGGATTCTTTTACACTACATTAACGTCACTATCCTGAAAGAGTTTTTCTCTTTCACTTACATCCTCATGATCATAAATCAGCACAACTGTATCTGCCTCTTTTTGAGCTGGTGATCAAAAGCTTATGCGAAACATGTTTCTCACTGAGAAATTTAACAGTATTTAAATAAGTTAACCCTACAACTGCTGTGCTTCTCTCCACGTGGTGGGTGCTGTTAAAGTGCGGCAACTTCAGCCTGTTGGCATGTACTAAAGGACCGTAGATGACATGCAGTTTTGACTTTAGCAACAGTAGTTCCACAATTTTAGAGTGAAGACTTCGAGTAGGATTGAACTTAAGACATTTATTAAAAATGCACGACTCTAAAAAATGGCTCTGAGCACTATGGGACTTAACATCTGAGGTCATCAGTCCCCTAAAACTTACAACTACTTAAACCGAACTCACCTAAGGACATCACACACCAGCGAGCGTAGCGGTCGCGCGCTTCCAGAGTGAAGCGCCCAGAACCGCTCCGCCACTCCGGCCGGCAGACGCAACTGTGTTCTAGTTTATAGACATATGTGATAATGGCAGTTAGCAGAAACGTATTAGTAAAATAAGAAACAATAAACCGTGGCCAAGACTAAGAGCCGTGTTTTGTGGTTGTGCATGATTAAGCCTTTGTCCTATATAAATATCAATCATTAATAGGCAGTTCCCGTAAACGTCTAATGTGATGTACATACCGACGTACTAGGGAACTCAACATAGTGTTTTGTCACATGGTATGTAGGAGAACCAATGTTACTTTGGTATCGGCCGCTATCCGATCGCCGCACTTTCAAATATGCGTGTCGCCAGTTAAACCACCGCGTTTGCTACAGCCGCTAGCATGGCATGAGGGCGCTGCCATCAACAATTACGCTGCTGCCAATGACATGCAAGCATGTCATCTCCGGGACTCCAGCAGTGGGTGTACTCAATTTCGGACATCCATGCACTGAGACAATTTTTTGTGTTTGCCTGTTGAATAACATTGACAAACTTTCATAGTGTCCAGGGCTCGACATCTTTTGAGTAGACATGGTATTGAAGAGTGACTGATTTATAAATATTTTGTATCTGTATATGTATCTACTTTCAACTGATAACAACTGACGCTGCAAATACAGCAAGAAAGATATGTATTATTTTTACTATTTGATATTAGACATAGCATAAATTAATATCTGAATTCTCTGTTCATGAACAGCATCTGTTCGTCGCTCCAGTATCCACTAAAGAACCACATACGAGCATGAAAAAGAAGTTATAGCAGACTAGCGACGAGCAAAGGGAAAGTGGAACAAGGAGTTTTGGAAACTAGAGTAGGACAATTTTTTCCTTCCATTTTTTGGCGTGTGTGTATATTAAGTAAAAATACGTTAAGCTGAAATATGTCTATATACATCCGGATCTCGCTCCAGCTACTGCCAGGTCTGGGTGCTGACGAGTCCTCTCCACTTGGCTCGGTCCTCCCACCACTTTCCTTCCTCCACTTGCTGTCGGGTCACTCGTCTCCTTTGCACAGACATTCTCACTCCCGTTTTCCACCGTGTTCTTGGGCGCCCTCTAGGTCTTTTTCCATCCATTTTTAGTTCTTTCATAATTTTGGGGAGTCTCTGCCCACACATCCTCGTAACATGCCCCTACCATCTTATCTCTTTTTTCAATTTCTTCTCTCATTCTTTCTTGTTAAAGGTCTTTTCTGATATCTACGTTCCTTAATATGTCCATTCTTGTTTTTCCCTTAACTGCTCTGAGAAATTTCATTTCACCTGCTTGCAGTCTGCTCCAGTCCCTTTCTGTCATTCTCCATGTTTCTCCTCCATAGGTAACAATAGGGAAGTAGTAACTCTTATATATAAGGAGTTTTGCTTTTTATGAAACTTCCTTATTCCTGATCAGGTGTTTATTGTTTGGTAGAAATTGCCTCCCTTCCGTAACCTCTTATTAATTTCGTCAGTTATTCTTCCATCACTAGATTTTTCACTCTCTAAATAAGTGAAACTGTCAGCTACTTTGAGGACTTCTCCTTTGAAAGTAATATTTCCGTTGATCCTTTTGTCTCTTACAAATACCATTACTTCACTCTTATCTTTATGTATTTTTAATCCATGCCTTTTCATTATTTCCTCCCTCACATCAAGTTGTAACTGCACATCTACCTGTAGGTAGAGATATTTAAGGAATCATGCAAACCAGGGAGAGCAACATCAAAGTGTTGTGCAGCGTCTAACATCTCTTGTTCAGTTTCAGAGTCAAGAAATAAAAGAACTGCTGTCAGCGATTTCTCGCCTCGTACAAGCGCAAGCATCCCAGCAGCAAAAGGCGCCTGAAAAAGGAGGAATTCAACTGCCGCCTGCAACCTTCTGACAGTTCGATGAGACGAAGGAAACATGGAATGAATATGTAACACAGCTATAGCAACATTTCGGTGCCTACAAAATCGCGGGTGAATCACGTCGTGCATTTTTCTTTTCATATATAGGAGTGTACACCAACCGCCCCCTGGTGAATTTTTTTCCCCTCAGTGAGCTCCACATCAAGCCTTATAAAGAATGTATTGCGGAATTTCAAGGCATGACTAGAGACTGTAAATTCAATTGCGTCTATGGTGCAACTTATTTGGATGAAGTGCTTGGCGATGATATTATACAGAATCTAGCAGATCAGAGACTGATAGCCGAAATTGTAAATCATCGCAACCCTAGCGTCAAGGTAGGGGTTAAAGTTACCGATACACGCCAAGTTCAAGGTCTAGCTGAGCTACATTCCTGTCTACCAGTTATCGCTGCACTTGCTACAAACAACCCGTGCCCCAGCCACAGCCACAGCTCCAGCCTTCGCAAGTCAGAACCGCGTAAATGAGGCTGGACTCACTACGTACAATATTTGACACGCCGGCGCAACGATAATTACACTACCCCAGCTCCGCGCAAACTGAAGTCATGTGTGAAATGCTATGTCGCTCGTGATCGGGAGAATTGCTTCTTCAGACAAGGTGAATGCAAATTTTGTCATCGCACGGGACATAAGAAACCGGTCTGCAATAAAGAATAAACAGCCCTCCTCTGTTCCATACAGGAATAAAGCAAAGCAGGAAGTCAATGGCCGGCCAGAGGCGCTGCAGTCTGCAACCGCGCGACCGCTACGGTCGCAGGTTCGAATCCTGCCTCGGGCATGGAAGTACGTGATGTCCTTATGTTAGTTAGGTTTAAGTAGTTCTAAGTTCTAGGGTACTGACGACCTCAGAAGCTAAGTCCCATAGTGCTCAGAGCCATTTGAACCATTTTGAGGAAGGCAATGTCATTTCATGTTCAGATTCCACGCCGCCTCCTGCTCAAAAATCAGACAAGTGAAGACGCAGAAAACGCACAAGTGTTTACTGCGAATACCACACACTTCAAAAACACTCCGCTAATGTCGAAATTTTGCAAAGCGCTCTAGTGAACTGGTGGAACCAGGCAACAGTTTTTCAGAGCCTGGAATGGAAGATTGTATTCAGAGGACAGACCTCAAACTGTGGACTACATTACAAATTTGTAACAAGTCATTGCTTACGTCAATTTGTTTAATCTAGACCCGTTTGAAAAAATTGGCCAATCACCTTTGCAAACATGAAGTCCGCATTTCAGCACCTACAATGGCGACACTGTTTCAGCAGTTGGAACGTGTCTTTTACCTGCGAAATACAAAAACACAACTAAGGAAGTACAATTCATTGTATTTCACACACGCAAGACTCCAAATATTTTCGGCATGGATGCGTTTGATGCCTTGGGATTAGACCTGCAGGACAATACGCATGCCATTGACATAAAAGTTTCCCACGCCGCAATTCAGCAACTCTGTGACAAGTATCAACAGTTGTTCGGCGGTGCTCTGCGATGTGCAAAAGATTTTCACGCTCACATTACGCTGAAAACTAATGCGCAACTCAAAGTTTATCGCGCACACCGTGTGCCGCCGACATTACGTGGCGACATGGCAACAGACCAGAATCAAAAAGCGGTTCAAATGAATCTGAGCACTACGGGACTAAACTGCCGAGGTCATCAGTCTCCTTGAACTTAGAACTACTTAAACCTAACTAACCAAAGGACATCACACACATCCATGCCCGAGGCAGGATTCGAACCTGCGACCGTAGCGGTCGCGCGGTTCCAGACTGTAGCGCCTAGACCAGAATCCCCTGCTATTTTAAAACCTATTTCGGCAAGTCAGTGAGCGTCACCCTTAGTCGTCATTTGTGAACCGAATGGGAAGATTCGTTTTTGGTCGGATTTCAAGGGCACAGTAAATTCACAGACGGTCATTCATTCCTACACGCACTTATGTACAGAGGAAATTTTGGATTACTTACCGGGGGGACAGTTCCTCTCAAAAACCTGAATCCTCATCTCAGCTTGGGTGAAGCTCAAAGCCTGCCTTTCGGAAGTGCTTCCACACCTGCGTTGTTTCAAAAATTTCTCGATCACGCAACTTCCAAGGTGCCTTCCTGTTTTAAGTACCTTGACGAATTATTCGTCTCCGGACAAGCAACGGAACAACACCTTAAAAATTTGGACTGTCTTTTTCAAGTTTTAACTGAGGCGGGTGTGAAATATAACTTGCAGAAAAATTCGTTTTCAGCACAACGACTGAGTACTTAGAACGCATCATCGACACCAACGGTACTCGTCAGTCGACGAAACATTTGCAAGTAGTTCAGAAATTTCAGTCTCCTAAGGATCTACGTGATGTGCAATCTGTTCTTGGAAAATTGACTTACTATTTAAAGTTCATTCCTAGAGTGAGCCAAGCTGATGCGCCTCCGTTCCATTGGACAAAAGACAGTGGCCAAGCTTTTTAAAGACTGAAAAATGTATTGCTTCCTTAACCTTACACTATGGAATACGATCCACTCAAATGAATTGTGCTTACAGTCGATGCCTCCCCCCATGGCATCGGGGCCCTTTTATCCCACAAAACTGGTAATACAGAATACCCCGTCGTATTTTATTCCAAAACTTGGAGCAGTGCTCCAAGGCTGTTGGAGGACGAAGCCTTGGCTGTAATATAAGGTGCCGTCATATTTCAGCATTACCTGTGTAGCAAAAATCTTTTCCTGGTCGCGGACCACAAGCGTTTCTGCACTGTTCCATCCATGGAAACAAGTTCCTGACTGCAAGGTCCGAAAACTTCAACGTTGGTCGCTATTAGTGTCAAATTACCAATATGACATTTTATGTCGCCTGATAGCGCAACACGCAAACGCAGACGCATTTCCTCGTTTACCTTTCGGTTCAGAGGCTTCTTGTTCACGTAATGATTCTTCTGATTCTTAAGTACTGGATTTTTTTTCCTATTGCTTCATGACGGATCTTACAAACTGTGGAGCGTGTCTAGCCACAACGATTGTTAAAAAGTTACATTCGCAAAAGTTAGCCATGCTCTCAGAAATGTATTCCCGATCCCTTAGTGCAAAGATACTTTGTGCACCGCAATACTTTATCTCTTCTGAGTGATGTGATTCTGTTTCACATGGCTAATGGACAGACAATAGTGTTAGTTCCCCTCTTTACAACAGCAGGTGATAAGTCTTCTGCATAGAGGGAATTGGGGAATAGATTTCACTAAGTAGCGAGCGCTCCAACATTGTACGTGGTTTAGTTAGTTAAGCAAATAGAACTATGACAGCCCAACGTCGCGCTTGTGCCGACAATCAGGTTACTCCATGCTAGGTATTTTTCTCCTGGCCGAATTCTGATGCTTCATGGAAACGCCCGCATATAGACTTTGCTGACCTCTTTCGACAAACACGTTGGTTGATTGTAGTCTATGCCAGCAGTAAATACGCTTTTGCTATCCCATTGCATTCGACGAAATGTGCCACCACTATCAAGGCGCTCGCTTCAATATTTTCTCTCGAACGCTTCCCACAGACAGTTGCTTCTGACAATGGACTTCCTTATCTTCCAACGAATTTGCACAATTTTGTGGACACAATGGAATATAGCACGTTAGGACAGCATCATTCTCGCCAGAGTCCAACGGCGAGGCTGAACGTTTCGTCTGCAGTCATGGACTGTGCGGCTGGTCCCGGCGGAGGTTCGAGTCCTCCCTCGTGCATGGGTGTGTGTGTTTGTCCTTAGGATAATTTAGGTTAAGTAGTCTGTAAGCTTAGGGACTGATGACCTTAGCAGTTAAGTCCCATAAGATTTCTCACACATTTTTTTGAACGTTTGTTTCAAACATTCAAGATGCCTTACTGAAGATTTTGAGCTCTTATCGTACTTTTCCTGGTTATCATGTTTCGCCGACAGAACGTTTGCATGGGAGACGCCATCCGACCTTGCTGTATTTCCTTCTGCACTACCGCTGCTCCAGCTTCATACTTCACCACTAAGTTTCACCCGAACGTCAGAGTTCAACATCAAGCTGCACAATAAGCCACATTTATGGGGATGCGGCGTTGTTCTCAAATCAGCTGGCAAATCGCAGTATACTGTTCGCACAGGCACACATCAGCGCCACCAAAAACAGCTACGGCTCTGTGAATTCGGTGATCCCGCCGTAGATGAAAATGTTTCTGATTTCTTCACTGCACGATGTTCGACCGTCCCGATGCAGCCACGTCTACAGAAACGCAGACTGCGAAGCAGCTTACACAGCGGGGGCCTCCATCCTCAGCCGTTTCACCGATGGAAGTCTCCGCCTCCCCAGTGTCTTCTGCCCCAGGCAACCAACCAGCCTCATCTCTGTCCACGGGAAAGGCCCTTCGCCGTACCTTGTAACTTGGACCACGAGGAGTACTTTACCGCCCGCCATACGGTCGGTCGCAGTGTCGAATACGCACGCCGCCACTAACGCCCCCGCTTTTCCTACAGCCGCCACAGGGTCACGAGGCCGCTGCCACCAAAGATTACGCTACTGCCAATGACGTTCCAGCATCCCTTCACTGGAAGTTGCGAGATGCTTTCGACTACAGCTGATATGTCAACAGATGGAGCCTGATGGCTCTCGATCTTCCACCATAACCGAGCCTATCAACATGAGCTATCAAATATGAGGTAGCCAAAGAGGTGGAAACGTGGGTTCTACTATGCCAAGACTGCTTCGTAGCTACAACAGGAAAACACAATTAATTAGCAGGAGTACAAATTAAGAAAGTATTTATTAATTAACTTTTCTTGTAGTCCATGATCTGTTGGTTCACAATTATAGAAGACGCTGTAACAACAACTGTACATATAATAATTTTTTCTTCTGATTTTCGATAAATTAGTGTAAGCAATGTTTTGATTTCATTTCTTTTTCTTTTCGTGTCGTTGTGTTAAAGAAACTGTAAGCAACTTTCGATGTGAAGATTAATGTTTATGTGAAATTGCAAGCAATATTATAACAAAATGGAAATGTAAGAAATGTTGAAACTGTTGTAAGATGTTAAAGTTGTAATTGTGCGCCTGGTCCATACGTAGGCAATGTATTAGGATATGTGGAGTGCAAAACCTTTGGTGAATACCCTGTCTGTAGGGGAGCGGTAAAAGGTGGAGGCAGGTGAGCGCGGGAAAATGCACACGGGCGCTGCACGGCATAACGGGCTCAGCAGAGTTAGTCGGAGTTGGGCATCGGTCTGAGAAACACGCTCTGGATCGAGGAGGCTCACCTGGAAAACGTGATTTCATTGAGCCTCGGATGTGCTGTTTCCGACGACTATACAGCATGGCTATATTCCATAGGCACTAAATGGAAAAGGATTGCGACGCTAAGAAGAAGCAAAGTGCCGACACATCAAGAGCCTTAGCTGTGATTGTACGTGTGCTATGCGCCTCGCCATCTCGCCGCCCGCCAACCGCCGCATCGACACGAACAGGTTGAAACATTTAGTACTGTATTCGTGTGGACCAGTGTTACTTTTGTTCCTGACTGTTCAATAACAACTTAACTTTTACCAGAATTGTCCTATCATTTAATTATCCTCATCACTAACCTAGACAGGGTCCTTTCCACATGTTGTGCAATCCGAGTGTCCCGAAATGAAGATTTAAATTTTATGTTAATAAGAATTACCTGCAGACCTATCTATGCTAGAATGATGTTTAAGGAACTTTATTGTTAATGAATATACAAGTAAAGAACATAGGTCTGACAAAGTTGGAAGATAATGTTGAAATTGGTTTAGTAATGAAGTATAATTAATTTGAGACAAAAATAATGGTAGTTAAATAAACAAGAAATAAGACAAAAAGAGTAGTAATTCATATATTGGAAACCTTGAGTGCTTAATGAGTCCAATAGTCAAAGAATTTCGATACAGTGACAATTACAGTTTCAGGGTCCCCCCCCCCCAACGCCCCCCCCCCCCCCCCCCCCACCGTTTTCTTTTCTACTCATTTAAATTCTGAAGTGTACTGAACTGATTCGACCAGCAAAGTTAAAGTCAATATAAAAGCTAAATTTATCAGTGTTTTACCCTTCTTAAAATTGACATTGTATGTGTGTTTCAAAAGTGCTATTTCTAGGGTAACCTATGCCCGATTTCAGTCGGTTCAATAGACAAAACGCAGTTTGTAGTAATCATTATAGTGTAATGTTGTGTATTTATAGCTTGTCCAAATTAGTAGAGAAAGGGAAAATATTAGTTCAGTAGATTTTTCTGGTTCTAAAATTTACCATATAATGCAGTATTACTACGTTTTGTTATGCTTGTACGTACATCCACTTGTACAAGGAAAAAACTCACTTAATGCCTAATTAGGCTGGCGACCGTATTATTAACAATTGGTAGCATCTCCTGTGTATGTTTCGTGCCCGTCCTAACGTGTAGTTGCACTTTAGACTTGCTTGACGTATCATTGTTGTTACTGAGTGGGTGTAAGTCTGATTTTGCCTCCATTCAGGTACACGCGGTCAACATATTTACTAAAATCCTTTCTTATAAGGTGAAGCCCGTCAACTTACCATAGTACAGGCTTTAAAGAGTTAACGTACGCCCGAGCGTAGACGTTACAACGCACCTAGACTAAGCGACTGTAGAATGACATAATATATAATTCACAAATCTCGCAGTGACGAATTGAACTCTAGTAATCTTGAATGTCGAATCCGGTGAACTTGAAGACTAACTTGGCTGTCGACATGACAGAACGTAGAATTGTTTATAACTGCCATCTTAGTACTCTTGATTTTCCTGTAGTACTGTTACGGAACTTTACAACTGAGCTACAAAGACTTGATACCAGCAATGACTGAGCTGCAGACGATGACTAACATCGGCGCTGGCTGACCACTGAGCGCGGCTACGAACTGTAGACTGGCACGGCTGCACTACACTCCTGCAACACATGAAGTGGCCTAGCGGCGCCTCGCAGCGAGCATAAGTAATGCGACTGGCTTTGTACCCTTTCGCTAACACAGCCGTTCTTCTTTTCCGTTCATGGAGAGAATCGCATCCGGTGCATCGATGTCTTGTCGGGGGCGGTGTGGTCGTATGACTGACGACATCACAGAGCCCAATAACTTTAATGGCGCAAATACTATGACAGAGCGCTGTGGGATGAAATTTGGACCTTTGGCAGGTGGGGCTACACTAATTAAGAACTATAACACGGCATATGCTAAAAGCCAATACACACCACGCAACCAAAGATGACCAACGTCATAGTGAGTGTCACCAACCAAGAGATACGCAAGAAGTACTGCCAACACCACACCTGGCACAACTACTCACTTGGTGTCAGTGCAGCACACTCCAGGTAGTGCTGAGTAGCCCAGAGGAGACGCTACCGTCCCACATCCTGCAGCTCTTCATTTACATCCGCTGATACTGTGGGCAGCCATTATGGAATACTGCCCAATGCGGAACACTGTGCTTCTACTTTGTACTGACGAATCTGGATATCCTGCCGCCGACAGGCACCAGAAAGTGACGTGCCGCGGACACTCATAAAGTCATGAACCAGCACTTAGACAACTCAGCACAGTGCCTGCAGTCAAGTCGATACAGTGCTCTGAATGATGCATTCCCACTTAGCAGTCACCCTTTGTGGAGAACTAGAACCAGTAACAGAGCATCCGCATAAACACTCTCAGTCATAGTGCCAATATACAGAGTGACTTAGATGCCCCTACCACTGGCTTTTATGCAGCCTGTTGTGCCTTAAAATACCATGTGCTAGATTCTCATACTCCCTCACTCGCTATGTGCAAACTACTAGTCCTAATTAACATTACCTTCTTGTAGGAAATTTAATTCAAATGGTTCTGAGCACTATGCGACTTAACATCTGAGGCCAACAGTCCCCTAGAACTTAGAACTACTTAAACCTAACTACCCTAAGGGCATCACACACATCCATGTCCGAGGCAGGATTCGAACTTGCGATCATAGAGGTCGCGCGGTTCCAGACTGAAGCGCCTACAACCGCTTGGCCACTCCGGCCGGCGAAATTTAATTCAGTGAATTTTGTTCTGGGATACGTTTTAGAGTTATTCAAGAAAAATCACATAAAGAAGGTCACTTTTATACTATTTTTCTTTAGTAATTCGAAATTATGGCCTCTAGAGAAAACAAATCCCAGTCAAAATTTTAACTACATTAAATTTCCTAGGAAAAGATCTTGTTCATTGTTTTACGTAGGATTATTAGGTTGCGCATAGTGAGCAATAGGATACGAAAATCTTGTGTGCGCTATCTGAAGCCTTTGTGTGTCGCATAAAACGCAGCGGTAGGAGCAGTTAAATCACCACGTACGCATTGCCAAGAGAGAGCAAAGTAATTTAGATTTTCATTGTATGTGGCTTAAGACATCAGGTGCCACGCTTCAACTTATTCTAAACTACCTTTTTGTAGCATACTCTTCACACGTACGAAGCATGCTTTCGCGGTTATATCCACTGACCTTCGTTATACGTCCTCATGGACATGAAAAGCTAAATAAGCTCTTGAAACACATCAAAAACGTTAACGACCACATAAAGTTCACGGTGGAAGTAGAGAAAGACGGTTCCTTTCCGTTCTTGGACGTCCTTGTCCGCCGTAAACCCAATGACTGCCTCGGTCACAGCGTTTATCGCATGCGCACGCACAGGGATCGCTATCTGCACGCCACGAGCTACCACCACCCACCCAGAAACGCTCTGTTCTGAGGATCTTAAGTTCGAATTCACTCACTGAGCTCATTTTGTGTGTTTGCCAGTTGAATAACATTTACAGATTTTCACAGTGCTCAGAGATCGACATCTTCTGAAAAGCCATTGTGCTGAGGAGTGACAGATTTATATAGTTTTTGTATCTACGCATACACTGAAGCGTCAAAGAAACTGGTACAGGCATGCGTATTCAAATAAAGAAAAATGTAAACAGCCAGAACACGGCGCTGCGGTCGGCAACGCCTGTATGAGACAAGTGTGTGATGCAGTTGTTAGATCGGTTACTGCTACTACAATGGCAGGTTATCAAGATTTAAGTGTGTTTCAACGTGGTGTTATAGTCGCCGCACAAGCGATAGGATACACCATCTCAGGGGTAGCGATTAAGAAGGGATTTTCAGGTACGACCATTTCACGAGTGTGTCGTGAATATTAGCAATCCGATAAAACATCAAATCTCCGACGTAGCTGCGACCGGAAAAAGATCCTACAAGAACGGGACCAACGGCGACTGAAGAAAATCGTTCAGCGTGACAGAAGTGCAACCCTCCCGCAAATTGCTGCAGATTTCAGTGCTGGGCCATCCACAAATATCAGCGTGTGAACCATTCAACGAAACATCATCGATACGGGCTTTCGAAGCCGAAGGCCCACTCGTGTACCTTGATGACTGCACAACACAAATCCTTACGCCTTACCTGGACCCGTCAACACCAACGTTGAACACTTATAGCTGGAGACATGTTGCCTGGTCGAACGAGTCTCGTTTCAAATTGTATCGAACGGATGGACGTGTACTGGAGACAACCTCAGAAATCCATGGACCCTGCATGTCAGCGGGGAACTGTTCCAGCTGATGGAGGCTCTGTAATGGCGTGGGGCGTGAACAGTTGGAGTGATATGGGACCCCTGATACGTCTAGATACGTCACTGACAGGTGACACGTATGTAAGCATCCTGTCTGATCACCTGCATCCATTCACGTCCATTGCGCATTCTGACGGACTTGGGCAATTACGCCAACCGTCGTGGCCTAGCGGTTCTAGGTGCTTCAGTCCAGAACAGTGCTGCTGCTACGGTCGCAGGTTTGAATCCTGCCTCGGGCATGGATGTGTCTGATATCCATAGGTTAGTTAGGTTTAATTAGTTCTAAGTCTAGGGGACTAATGACTTCGTATGATAAGTCCCATAGTGATTTGAGCCATTTGAACCATTTGGCCAATTCCAGCAGGACAATGTGACACCTCAGACGTCCAGAATTCCTGTAGAGTGACTCCATGAACACTCTTCTGAGTTTAAACACTTCCGCTGGGTACAAAACTCCGCAGGCATGAACATTATTGAGCACATCTGGGATGCATTGTAACGTGCTGTTCAGAAGAGATCTCCACCCCCCGTACTCTTACGGATTTCTGGACAGTCCTGCAGGATTCGTGATGTCAGTTCCCTCCAGTAGTACTTCAGACATTATTCGAGTCCATGGCACGTCGTGTTGCGGCACTTCTGCGTGCTCGCGGGGCCCTGTACGATATCAGGCAGGTTTACCAGTGTTTTGTCTCTTCCGTGTATTCGACATTCAACATTAGGAACTGACGCTGCAAAGACAAAAACGAAGTTACGTATTATTTTTACTGTTTGATATTAGATGTAGAATAAATGAATATCTGAATTCTCTGTTCATAAACAGCACCTGTTCCTCGATGTTGTATCCACTAAAGTGCCGCGTAGCGTGTGTTCTGGCGTAACCAAAAGCGCCGGAACGAAGAAGAAGAACGCAAGACTAGAGAAGGCGGTGGAACTACGTCGCCCAGTAGCGCACTGACCAGTACGTTACCAAGATAGGAGTGGTATCTAGCCGAAGTGAATACAAGCGCCGCTCCAGCCAGTCTCGACCGGATATTAGTGGACAGGAATCGCAGAATATTAGCACGGCCTAGCAGAGAGTGCTACTACATCAGATTGTGGTGATCCATATCCACTACTTGTTTGGACTTTGTTAGTAGCGAAGAAAATTACTGTTGGAAGGAACACACAGAAAATGTTGTGGGGAAGGCTAACCAAAGACTGCGTTTTATTGGCAGGACACTTAGAAAATGTAACAGATCTACTAAGGAGACTGTCTACACTACGTTTGTCCGTCCTCTTTTAGAATACTGCTGCGCGGTGTGGGATCCTTACCAGATAGGACTCACCGAGTACATCGAAAAAGTTCAAAGAAGGGCAGCACGTTTTGTATTATCGCGAAATATGGGAGAGAGTGCCACAGAAATGATACAGGATTTGAGCTGGACATCATTAAAAGGTATCAGATAGATTATATAATGGTAAGACAGAGATTTAGGAACCAGGTTTTAAATTGTAAGACATTTCCAGGGGCAGATGTGGACTCTGACCACAATCTATTGGTTATGACCTGTAGATTAAAACTGAAGAAACTGCAAAAAGGTGGGAATTTAAGGAGATGGGACCTGGATAAACTAAAAGAACCAGAGGTTGTACAGAGTTTCAGGGAGAGCATAAGGGAGCAATTGACAGGAATGGGGGAAATAAATACAGTAGAAGAAGAATGGGTAGCTTTGAGGGATGAAGTAGTGAAGGCAGCAGAGGATCAAGTAGGTAAAAAGACGAGGGCTAGTGGAAATCCTTGGGTAACAGAAGAAATATTGAATTTAATTGATGAAAGGAGAAAATATAAAAAT
The DNA here is from genome assembly GCF_021461385.2 of Schistocerca piceifrons. Taxonomy (NCBI): domain Eukaryota; kingdom Metazoa; phylum Arthropoda; class Insecta; order Orthoptera; family Acrididae; genus Schistocerca; species Schistocerca piceifrons. Next base: position 45,834,723 of record NC_060139.1, on the reverse strand, counting down.
GCAGTAAGTGAAACAGGCAAAAAGGAATACAAACGTCTCAAAAATGAGATCGACAGGAAGTGCAAAATGGCTAAGCAGGGATGGCTAGAGGACAAATGTAAGGATGTAGAGGCCTATCTCACTAGGGGTAAGATAGATACCGCCTACAGGAAAATTAAAGAGACCTTTGGAGATAAGAGAACGACTTGTATGAATATCAAGAGCTCAGATGGAAACCCAGTTCTAAGCAAAGAAGGGAAAGCAGAAAGGTGGAAGGAGTATATAGAGGGTCCATACAAGGGCGATGTACTTGAGGACAATATTATGGAAATGGAAGAGGATGTAGATGAAGATGAAATGGGAGATATGATACTGCGTGAAGAGTTTGACAGAGCACTGAAAGACCTGAGTCGAAACAAGGCCCCCGGAGTAGACAATATTCCATTGGAACTACTGACGGCCGTGGGAGAGCCAGTCCTGACAAAACTCTACCATCTGGTGAGCAAGATGTATGAAACAGGCGAAATACCCTCAGACTTCAAGAAGAATATAATAATTCCAATCCCAAAGAAAGCAGGTGTTGACAGATGTGAAAATTACCGAACTATCAGGTTAATAAGTCACAGCTGCAAAATACTAACACGAATTCTTTACAGACGAATGGAAAAACTAGTAGAAGCCAACCTCGGGGAAAATCAGTTTGGATTCCGTAGAAACACTGGAACACGTGAGGCAATAATGACCTTACGACTTATCTTAGAAGAAAGATTAAGGAAAGGCAAACCTACGTTTCTAGCATTTGTAGACTTAGAGAAAGCTTTTGACAATGTTGACTGGAATACTCTCTTTCAAATTCTAAAGGTGGCAGGGGTAAAATACAGGGAGCGAAAGGCTATTTACAATTTGTACAGAAACCAGATGGCAGTTATAAGAGTCGAGGGACATGAAAGGGAAGCAGTGGTTGGGAAGGGAGTAAGACAGGGTTGTAGCCTCTCCCCGATGTTGTTCAATCTGTATATTGAGCAAGCAGTAAAGGAAACAAAAGAAAAATTCGGAGTAGGTATTAAAATCCATGGAGAAGAAATAAAAACTTTGAGGTTCGCCGATGACATTGTAATTCTGTCAGAGACAGCAAAGGACTTGGAAGAGCAGTTGAATGGAATGGACAGTGTTTTGAAAGGAGGATATAAGATGAACATCAACAAAAGCAAAACAAGGATAATGGAATGTAGTCTAATTAAGTCGGGTGATGCTGAGGGAATAGATTAGGAAATGAGGCACTTAAAGTAGTAAAGGAGTTTTGCTATTTGGGGAGCAAAATAACTGATGATGGTCGAAGTAGAGAGGATATAAAATGTAGGCTGGCAATGGCAAGGAAAGCGTTTCTGAAGAAGAGAAATTTGTTAACATCCAGTATAGATTTAAGTGTCAGGAAGTCATTTCTGAAAGTATTCGTATGGAGTGTAGCCATGTATGGAAGTGAAACATGGACGATAAATAGTTTGGACAAGAAGAGAATAGAAGCTTTCGAAATGTGGTGCTACAGAAGAATGCTGAAGATTAGATGGGTAGATCACATAACTAATGAGGAAGTATTGAATAGGATTGGGGAGAAGAGAAGTTTGTGGCACAACTTGACCAGAAGAAGGGATCGGTTGGTAGGACATGTTCTGAGGCATCAAGGGATCACCAATTTAGTATTGGAGGGCAGCGTGGAGGGTAAAAATCGTAGAGGGAGAACAAGAGATGAATACACTAAGCAGATTCAGAAGGATGTAGGTTGCAGTAAGTACTGGGAGATGAAAAAGCTTGCACAGGATAGAGTAGCATGGAGAGCTGCATCAAACCAGTCTGCAGAACAACAACATCATTAAAAGAAAGGCGTTTTTCGTTGCGACGGAATTTTCTCACGAAATTCCAATCACCATCTTTCTCCTCCGAATGCGAAAATATTTTGTTGACACCGACCTACATCGGGAAGAACTATCACCACGAAAAAAAATAAGGTAAATCAGAGCTCGTACGGAAAGATAAAGGTGTTTATTCTTTCCGCGCGCTATACGAGATTGGAATACTAGAGAATTGTGAAGGTGGTTCGATGAACCCTCTGCAGGCACTTGAATGTGATTTGCAGAGTATCCATGTAGATGTAGATGTAGATGTAGACATGTGGCTCACCGCTTGCGACGTATGTTGCACATAGAAGGCTAAATATTGTCAATCTGCTCTATTGAAATAAAACAGCTAATGTTATTTGCTTGAATTGTTGTACAGCATTCCGAGAACGCAGATTCGTCTTGGCACTCAGTACGAGATGAGTGGGCAAGACACCGCAACGGCGTGCAAAGGGGAGTTAAAAGTTATTACTAAAAAACCTAAGAAAAAACTTTCTTGTGGATTTTAGGAAGACCGTATAATCTACAAGAGACAACATAATAGTAACACTTCTAACAGCCTCTTGCAGAAGGACCTCTTCTTAGGGAGTTTCTTTCCTCTCAGCCGTTTTCTTGGGTTAGCACTGAGTCGGCGGTAGGCGCGGTTGTATAGTAAATACAGCATCTGTGGTCTTAATCCTTCTCGTCCGGGACAATCGTAGCATCGCACTTGTCCGCGGGGAAGATCTCGTCCGGGACAATCGTAGCATCGCACTTGTCCGCGGGGAAGATAACGATGACTATTCCCCCCCCCCCCCCCCCCCCCCCGGCCCTGAGTTGACACCTAGCAGCCACGTTAGCTGCGTTGATATCATTCTTGGCAAATATGCAGAGGTTAACACATGACATGCGTCTCTCTTAATATACTCGGTGGCGTCTGGAGCTGGTTTAAAGACGGGCTGTAAAAAAGTAATAACTGGAAAGTAATTGGGCGTCGGTGCAGTGCTGAAACATTTCCGAGCCGTGGAAAATTTCAGACTTAGCCGACTGCCGGGAAGTTTCAGAACGAAATTCCTAATCAGACTGTCACCAAGAAGCACCAGCCAATCCGTAATTTGTAGGAAACACAACCAAGCCATCGGTGAGTATATAAGGGATACTTCCACTTACAAGCTTGATGCGATGACCGCCGGGAGAACTAGTATGAGCACGACTTTGGCAGACGCTGGAATCGCTTTATGGTCTCGCCACTATAACAAGAAAGTACACATTCTTATCTCGTTCTAAAGCTGTGAAGTATCTCCAGCTTCCGGAAGCAACGATACATTTCAACATCCTAAATTACGAGAAACAAGAGTTCCTTCCGGCCTATATAATGTTCAGACAAGAATGTAGCAGGATGACGTTTTCGACAATGGATGACACTTCGACAGCTGAACAGCCAGTCATTTTCAGGACACAAATACAACGAGAGAGCGTTTAATTGAAGCCCTTGGTAGGCAGGGAAGGTTACGCCGACCAGGAATTCCTTGGTGTCGCTCATCCTATACGACAAGATTTAGTTTCTGGTGTGCACCTGTAGCTGTTAGGATAGTGTTATTGAGGAAGCAGTTGAAATTAAATTAGCGAGTGACCTTACAAATAGAGACTGAGGCTTTAGCTTAAATTCTGCTTGAAGTACTTTTCTATGCCTGGTAAAAAAATTAAAGAACACGTAGGGATGGATTACATGCTACTTGCACACCTGTTGACAAATAATATTCACTGTAGTAACTGAAAGCTACTATGGATTCACACCAAACACCCACGGTAGCAGAAAACAGTTATAGTTCATTAAAGTACCCATTCGTAAGGGGTCCGGAGCCACTTACCTAAATATATATTTAGTGTTGCCCACACAGATCGAGGTAGGCTAGATATCGATAGTCGAGCACCACGAGTGACAGGGAAATAAAACAATTGTTAGTGAGAGGAATGCAGTCAGTGTGCAGGGGCAGGTGTGGCTAAGAGAGCTCTAAGAGAGCGCGACGTAGTACAATGGCGGAAGGCAGGCCGTAATACTTATTGACAACTGAGCGTGTCCCAGACTCCGCGGGTTCAGCCACAGCGATTTACCAAAGGAGTTAACGTAACGTGACTACATGTTTCGCATCAGCCGCACTGGTCACCTATAACTGGATGGCGGTGAGGTTTGTGGTGGTTTGTGCTAATTAACGCAGCAGCGTGTGAAGATATCTAAGAGTGGCCTGTCATGAGTATAGCCATCATTTGTGTAAAATCAATAATATAGACTAAAAATTAAAAGCAACATAACACCGTAGTGATTACTATTGCAGTAGCTTATTGAAAGCGTTAATTCATTATTCAGCAGCCGAAAGACTGTTATGAAAAAACTCCTACAGCATTATTAGCCGATCAGCCCCTCATTCTTAGGACACGGCCAGTCTAACTCAAGTATTATGCTGCTGCTCGGTGATTAATCATATCCAAACCAATCGGGAGCGTCTCACTTTGCACGCAATAATACGTAAACACTTGCTTCTGCGGCGGCACTAAACAATGTGTCAACACAATAAGAAATGACAATTACTTTTTTTTTTTGGTCGTCAGTCTTCTGACTGGTTCGATGCGGCCCGCCACGAATTCCTCTCTTGTGCTAACTCTTCATCTCAGAGTAGAACTTGTAACCTACGTCCTTAATTATTTTCTGGATGTATTCCAGTCTCTGTCTTTCTCTACAGTTTTTTCCCTCTACAGCTCCCTCTAGTACTATGGAAGTCATTCTCTCATGTCTTAACGGATGTCTTATCGTCCTATCCCTTCTCCTTATCAGTGTTTTCCACATTTTCCTTTCCTCTCAGATTCTGTGCAGAACCTCTTCGTTCCTTACCTTATCAGTCCACCTAATTTTCAACATTCGTCTGTAGCACCACATCTCAAATGCTTCCATCCTCTTCTGTTCCGGTTTTCCCACAGTCCATGTTTCACTACGATACGATGCTGTACTCCAGACGTACGTTATCAGAAATTTCTTCCTCAAATTAAGGCCGATATTTGATATTAGTAGACTTATGCCATTGCTAGTCTGCTTGTGATCTCAAATCAAATGGTTCAAATGGCTCTAAGCACTATGGGACTTAACATCTGAAGCCACCTGTCCCCTAGACTTGGAACTACTTAAACCTAACTAACCTAAGGACATCACACACATCCATGCCCGGGGCAGGATTCAAACCTGCCACCGCAGCAGCCGCGTGGTTCCGGACTGAAGCGCCTAGAACCGCTCTTCCACCCCGGCCGGCTTTTTGATCTCCTCCTTGCTCCGTCCATCATTGGTTATTTTACTGCCTACGTAGCAGAAATACTTAACTTCATCTGCTTCGTGACGATCAGTTATGATGTTAAGTTTCTCGCTGTCCTCGTTTCAAAAATGGTTCAAATGGCTGTGACCACAATGGGACTTAACTTCTGAGGTCATCAGTCCCCTAGAACTGAGACCTACTTAAACCCAACAAACCTAAGGACATCACACACACCAATGCCCGAGGCAGGATTCGAACCTGCGACCGTAGCGGTCGCGCGGTTCCAGACTGGAGCGCCTAGAACCGGTCGGCCACCCCTGCCGGCTGTCCTCATTTCTACTACTTTTCACTACCTTCAGTTTTCTTCGATTTACTCTCAAGCCATACTTTGCATTCATTAGACTGTTCATTCCGTTCAGCAGATCATGTAGTTCCTCTTCACTTTCACTCAGGATAGCAATGCCATCAGCGAATCGTATCACTGATATCCTTTCACCTTGAATTTTAAATCCACTCCTGAACCTTTCTTTTATTTCCGTCATTGCTTCCTCGATGTACAGATGGAGCATTAGGGACATACTTGTCTTCCATCCTTTTTAACACGAGAATTTCGTTCTTGGTTGTCCGGTCTTGTATATAAGAAGGGTAGAAGGACGGATCCTCAAAATTACAGACCAATATCCTTATATACTTTTTCCAGTCGCTCGGGACTTTACGTTGTGCAAGAGATTCGCGATAAATGCAAGCTAAGTAAGGAGCCATTGCAATAGAGTACTCTCTGTAAAACCGAACTGGAATCCCATCAGAATCCGACGATTTATTTATTTTCAACCCATTCAGCTGCTTCACAACCCCAGGGTTGTCTATCACTATGTCCTCCATACGGGAATCTGTACGAGACTCAAACGGCGGTATGTTTGTACGATCCTCCTGCGTGACTGATTTCTCAAATGCTAAATTTAAAATTTCAGCTTTTGTTTCGGTGTCTTCCGTTGCCGGGCAAGACTGATCAGTGAGTGACTGGATGGAACCCTTCGACCCGCTTACCGATTTTACGTAAGATCAGAATTTCCTTGGGTTTTCAGCAAGATCTTTTGCTAAGATATGACGGTGGTAGTAGTTGTATGTTTCGCGCATCGCTCTTTTTACAGCAGGACGAATCTAAATTAACTTTTGCCTGTCCTCTTTCTCCCGATCTTTCTTGTACCGCTGTTAAACCACGGTTGGTCTTTTCCGTCCGTAACCCACTTTTTCGGCACATACATCTCCAATGCGTGATTTACAATGTGTTTAAAATTTGCCCCTTAATTCTTTCACATCCATGGTACCGGAAGTAAATTAAGTCGATTCATTTACTAAGTGGTATGCTAACAACTGTTTATCTGCTCTTTCCAGTAAGCATACTCTCCTAGCCTTCTTGACCGACTTTTTAACTTTCGTAACCATAGTCGTAATGACAACATCATGATCACTAATCCCTGTCTCAACACTGACACCGTCGATGAGGTCTGGTCTGTTCATGGCTACCAGATCTAAAATATTTCCATTACGCGTTGGCTGTCGATTTAGCTGCTCAAGACAGTTTTCGGATTATGTCTTCAAAAGTAATTCACACGACGGCTTGTCTGTACCACCTGTAATGAATCCATAGACATCCCAGTCTATACTAGGTAGGTTGAAGTCGCCTCCGACTAATATAGCATGATCCGGGTACTTCTGCGATACAGAGTGTAGACTCGCTTTGAATGGTTCTAGAACAGTCACGGTGGAACCTGGTGGCCGGTAATAACACCCAACTTTATTTCTCCTAGCCTTGTTAAACGTGTCCAGATAACTTCACAATCACACTATACTTCGACCTCGGTAGACACAATATTTTTGTCAACTGCAATGAAGACACCACCTCCTACGGTGTCTAATCTGTCTTTCTGATACACGTTCCAACCCTCACTAAATATTTCAGAACTCAGGGTTCAGCCAGGTCTGAGTCCCGAGAATAATTTGCGCGCGACACGCTTCCTGGGGGGCAGGAAATTCATGAACTTTATTCCGAACACTCTGAAAATTTACTGCTAATATCTTGATAGCTGAAGTGTCTCTACACTGAGTGCGTCCTGATGTCATTCCCTGCACGTTGACTGATGAGTGTCCATTGGGACATCTCGCACTACTGCCTAGCCTAAAAAACCCCATGTGCACGCCACAAGTACTCTGTTACCCGAGTAGCCGTTTCCTTTGTGTAGTGCATCCCTGACCTATCTAGGGGCGTCCTAAAACTCCCCACCCAATAGCGCAAGTCTAGAAATATGCAGCCAAGACCGTCACAGAGTCGACGAAGCCTCTGGTTGATACCCTTCACTCGGCTCCAAACCAAATGACCCCGATCCACTCTGGGAACGATGCTGCAAATAGAGAGCTCTGCTTACACCGCGCGTGCGAGGCCAGCGGTCTTCACCAAATCCGCCAGCCGCCTGTACGAACTGAGGATCGCCTCAGAACCTAAGCGACAGGCATCATTGGTGCCGACGTGAGCAACTACTTGCAGACGACTGCACCCCGTACGCTCGATAGCCGCAGGCAAGGCTGCCTGCACATCTTGGATGAGGCCCCCCGGCAGGGGGGAATTCTATCCAGCCCTGTACGCTATTTCCCTAAGGGGCTCTATCACCCGCCTAACGTTGGAGCTCCCAATAACCAGCAAGCCTTTGCTCCCGTGTGCCTGCTCGGGCCCTGCTGAAGGAGCGGCCACCTGCCCACTGACAGGATGAACGGCCGAGACCAGCCGGCCAGCCTCCACATTGGCCCTCCGCCTCGAGCGACGGGAACGCGTTGCAGTCCACCACTCACCCTGAGGTGAGGGCGGCCCCAACGCGCCGGGTACACTACAAGGTGCCTCGGCGGCTGAGTCAGCGGACGCAGCAAGCGACACCTGGGTTGTCTCAAGCGACGCGCCAGACCCTCCGCCGTCGCTGCACCTCGAGGCAGCAGCCTGAAGGCGGTTGACCGTGGCCAACAGCGCGCTCAGCTGCTCGCGAACCGCGGTCAGTTCCTCCTGCGCCCGCATGCAGTACGCATACACCCTATCCATCCTACTGCTAATGTCTGGACGTATAAAGTTGCGACAAATAAAACAGCGATATGCGACTGCACAGTTGCGTCACCAACGCCAGATTGAGCTGCGATATATGAACAATTACTTACGAACTAAGCAATCAAATGTCCACGACTACGCCACTATACAGTTATTACAATCCGATCCTACCCCTGTCTTAGTACAAATGACAACCGCCGACGTGATGCTACACTCTACCGTTATTAAAATTAGATACTAGCCCGTTCTATTTCGAAAATACGCAAAGATACGAAAAATTTCACCACGCAAGCACAAAAGCACACAAAGTAATTTGAATTAAACCTGCGTAACTAATACGAAAAACGGAATATATGACTAGTTTCTGCTACTGCTGCTCGCACACGTCACTTTGCAAGCACAGATGAAACAGCACTGGCCTCTGTCTGCTGGTAACTGACTCTATGAAATAAACAGAAACCACTGGCTGTCCAAAACAAAATACTGACTAACGACTCCGCTAATTCATACTTCACAGCTATCAATAAGGAATATAACTCCTCTCAAATACGAGAATACGCAAGGATTTTATGTAATTATATATGCAAGCGCACAACTCTCGCAACACTTGTTGCATCATTTAAGTGTTCTGCCAATAAAACTTAGTCTTTCGTTTCCTTTCCCCATAAAAATTATCTATGTGATCGATTCAGTTTAATTTGTTTGCAGCTATTGCTGAATATTTAGTCAAAGTGACGCACTTCAAATTTGTGTGATTTATCGTGTAATTGAACTGTAACGGATTTCTTTTTGTACTCCTGTGGATGACTTCACAGTTTTTCTTATTGAGAGAAAATTACCACTTTTCGCACAATTCAGATATCGTGTCTAATCATTTTGGTTTTTATCTTCTGATGACTTTACTAAACAGAAAATGACAGCATCATCCGAAAACAATCGAAGAGCTCACTCAGATTATCTCCTAAAACGTTTATGTAGATCAGGAGCACCAGATGGCGGGTAACACATTCCTGGGGAATGACGGATATCAATTTTGTTTTAGTCGATGGATTTCTGTCGATTGCTAAGTACAGTAATATTTCTGAGATGAAATCACGGATACAGTCGCACAACTGAAATCATACTCCATGGGCACACAATTTGATTACAAGTATCTTGTATGAAACGGTGTCAAAAGTTTTCTGGTAATCTAAAAATATGAAATCAATTTGATATTCTCTGCCGATAACACATATTACTTCGTGCAAAAAAAGAGCTAGTTGTGTTTTAGGAGAATGATATTCTCTGAATACGTGGTAACTGTGTGTTAATAGACCCTTACTTTCGAGGTAATTCATAATGTTTGAATACAGTATATACACCGATAAACATTATTGTAACACGCCTGGGGTACAAATGGTGGGGGTCTTCTAGTTTCGACCGCGCGCCCTGTCCACACCACGTACCTGACAATCCCACGGCGGTCGTTGTGTTCTGCTCCACACTGCTGCTGGCTTGCCTGCAATTATGTATCTAAATATGCCAGCGGGTTTAGGGGAGCCACTCAACGTTAAGCACAACACTGTTCCACGTCTGGTATGAACATGTATATTCTGAGACGATAAGAAATCTCAAGTTGCACTGTTTACATTCTAAGTCGTAACTGCTTATTCCAATTAACATTCTTGATGTAAGTCCACAATATCATTTGACCGAGGGTACGCGTAACAGACGCGACATGGGTTATTGTTGATGATGCGGAAGCCGAATGATCGAACGGAAGTTCTTAGGCTCGTCACGCATACACAGATTTCTTTGCTACCAGTCCTCCTTGACGCTAGAAACGATATAGCAGTGTTCATAGAGTTAATTTTTCAGTTCTCAGTTCTCACTTGTACGAACGTGCGCGTATCCGTCGCGGCGCGGCTGACTGTTGATGATGCGGAAGCGCGATGACAGAACGCATGTTCTCACGCTCGCTGCGAGACGGTGGCACTTGATTGCACTCTTTTGTGGTAATTAATTTTTGCTGATTGACATTAGTTCATTCTGGGAGAACGAACACGGAGCGGATGATTGATGACGTACGGTGCGACACGCCACGTGCGGATACTCAAACACTTTATCGGTGGCACTGCCCATATTTCTTTTCTACTTTGCTACTCTTTTCGCCGAATTCACATGCATAGCTCATTACTTCACTGTAATAGCACTTGTAGCAACACTCGAACAATGCCTTTTACATGTAGAGCTACCCACAGCACAACATAACACCTCTACATCTACATCTACATTTATTCTCCGCAAGCCACCCAACGGTGTGTGGCGGAGGGCACTTTACGTGCCACTGTCATTACCTCCCTTTTCTGTTCCAGTCGCGTATGGTTCGCGGGATGAACGACTGTCTGAAAGCCTCCGTGCGCGCTCTAATCTCTCTAATTTTACATTCGTGATCTCCTCGGGAGGTATAAGTAGGGGGAAGCAATATATTCGGTACCTCATCCAGAAACGCACCCTCTCGAAACCTGGACAGCAAGCTACACCGCGATGCAGAGCGCCTCTCTTGCAGAGTCTGCCACTTGAGTTTGTTAAACATCTCCGTAACGCTATCACGGTTACTAAATAACCCTGTGACGAAACGCGCCGCTCTTCTTTGGATCTTCTCTATCTCCTCCGTCAACCCGATCTGGTACGGATCCCACACTGATGAGCAATACTCAAGTATAGGTCGAACGAGTGTTTTGTAAGCCACCTCCTTTGTTGATGGACTACATTTTCTAAGGACTCTCCCAATGAATCTCAACCTGGTACCCGCCTTACCAACAATTAATTTTATGTGATCATTCCACTTCAAATCGTTCCGCACGCATACTCCCACATATTTTACACAAGTAACTGCTACCAGTGTTTGTTCATATAATCATACAATAAAGGATCCTTCTTTCTATGTATTCGCAATACATTACATTTGTCTATGTTAAGGGTCAGTTGCCACTCCCTGCACCAAGTGCCTATCCGCTGCAGATCTTCCTGCATTTCGCTACAATTTTCTAATGCTGCAACTTCTCTGTATACTACAGATCATCCGCAAAAAGCCGCATGGGACTTCCGACACTATCTACTAGGTCATTTATATATATTGTGAAAAAGCAATGGTCCCATAACACTCCCCTGTGGCACGCCAGAGGTTACTTTAACGTCTGTAGACGTCTCTCCATTGAGAACAACATGCTGTGTTCTGTTTGCTAAAAACTCTTCAATCCAGCCACACAGCTGGTCTGATATTCCGTAGGCTCTTACTGTGTTTGTCATAGCTCATTACTTCACTGTAATAGCACTTGTAGCAACACTCGAACAATGCCTTTTACATGTAGAGCTACCCACAGCACCACATAACCTCCATGTCGAAAGCTCCACTATGCAAACGTGCTGCCCGCAAAGATACACCGCAGCTAAGCCAGCGATATGACAACCCGCTTACATTATGACCACCTGCTTATTAGCTTGTTTGTCCGTCTTTGGAACGAAATACATCACTGATTCTGCGTATAATGGATCCGACAGTTGGTTAGTAGTTTTGTAGAGGTATGTGGCATTAGATATCTACGCACAGGTCATGGAAGTCTCATAAATAACAGGTCGCTGATGCGCTTATGCGTATGCGGTGATGGCACCCAATAGCGACCAAGATTTGGTGGTCGAGACATCAACGTCAGTTCACTATAATGCTCCTGAAACCACTGCAGCACGGTTTCGGCTCCGAGACACGGACAGTTATGTTGCTGAAAGATAACATTGCAAAGGGGAAGACATCAAGCATGAAGGTGCAGGGTCGTTCGCAGTTGTCAGCGTGTTTTCGATTATTAGCACAGGTTCCATGTGAGCGCAGGAGAATGTCTCCCATAGCGCGATACTGCTCCCTCCAGACTACGTCCGTGGTGTGCTGCGCGTTTCGAGCCGCCGTTCACCTAGACGACGGCGTTTGTGGAGGCGGTCGTCGACCTGGTGTAGCAAAAATGTGATTCACCCGAAGAGCCTACACGTTTCCATTGATCGACAGTTGAAACGCGATGGTTCCGTACCCACGGCAATCGTAATTGACGTGTCGTTTGATCAGCATGTGAACTGGTAGGAGTGGTCTGCCGCTGAGCTCCAAGTCCAACAATTTACGGTTAAGGGTGTGCTCCGAAACACTTTTGCGTGAACCAACATTATGCCGTTTCGGCAGAGATGTCACATATCACTATCTATCCTACTTCACAGACCAGACAAGCCTCCGAACTGCACGTTCAGTGACCGTCGACGTCAAGTGCTTTACCTCTAATGGTAATTTCACTGTCCTACCTCTTTCCGTAGATTATCGCGAGATTAGCACGTGAACTTCCGATCAGATTCGCCGTTTTCGAGACACTGGTTCAAAGGCTCTGTGTAATAACAATCTGCGCTTTGTCAAAGTCGCTTATCTCGATGGATTTCCCCATTTGCATCTTCACAAGGATGATCCTTCATCTGTGTCTGTTCCGTCTACTTATTTTTATTACCGCGTCACGTGTCCGCAACGCTATCAGGCGGCATCTACTGTCTCTGTGGGCAGTGGTTATAATGTTTTGGCTCATCAGTGTATTCCAAAATCCTACTGCAAATCAGCGTTAGTGATATGGGCCTGTAATTCAGTGAATTACTCCTATTTTCTTTCTTGAGTATTCGTGTGAACAGTTGAACTTTCCGGTCTTTTGGTACGGACCTTTCCTCAAGCTAGGTTTGAATGTGATTCTCGGAAAGAAGAACCTGTCCAATTAATACAGAGAGATGCTCTTTCATGTGTCCTCTTCAAACCTGCATTAGAGAAAGTGGCTCGGGAGAGTAATTTACATCTATACAATGGTCTCTGAATCGAACACAGTGAAGTAAAACTCCTGGCTTATGCAGATGATTGCTGCCGAGTGAAACTGAAGAAGAACTGAACGACATGTACAGATCTCTCAGGCACAGTGCCAGCGAAATCGGGCTCTTGATTAACCAAGAGAAAACCGAATATATGGAAATAGGTCGAGTCAGAAACCCAAATCCTTACTTTGAAATTGACCAACATTCTAAATTCAGAAAAATTCTCCAGTTTAAATTCCTTGGATCACGTTGCAACAGTAAAAATATCATAACAATGGATATAAATGAAATAATAGCCTCAGGGTCAAGATGTCTGTACTCACTAAGCAACCCACTCAAAAGTAAAGCTTTGTCAGTCACCATAAAGATGAAGATATGCAATACTATTATGTGCCCCATTGTACTGTATGGTTCAGAAAGCTGGTCGCTTACAAGGAATGAAAGAAAAAAATGAATGTTTTTGAAAGAAAAGTAATGAGAAAAATCTGGGGACCTGTGTTGGAGAATGGCGTATGGAGAATTCGAAAGAACGATGAAATTTACAAGTTAATGAAGCAACCCACTATCATCCACAAATTCAAAAGTAGGAGACTGCAATGGGCTGGGCATGTGGCCAGAACGGAAATCAACAGAATCACCAAGAAAGCATTTGAAGGAACTCTCCAGGCAACAAGACCATTGGGCCGACCTCGTACAAGGTGGAAAGATGACATAGAGAAGGACATCGCAGCATTAGGAATTTCCGCAGCGTGGAGAGAGGCTGCGAGAGATAGAAGGCGGTGGAAGAAGATCGTTGATACAGCGCAGGGTCTGTGATCGCTGAGAAGAAGAGAGAGAATGGAACGTTATTAGTATGTTATTTGGACTGGAAGACTTGTCTTTATTAAGTGCTTTATGCTGCTGTGGTTCACCGAGTATATCTACTTCTAAGTTACTCATGATGGCGGGCTCGGTGGCCGAGCGGTTCTAGGCGTTTCAGTCCTGAACCGCGCTGCTGCTACGGCCGCAGGTTCGAATCCTGCCTCGGGCATGGATGTGCGTGATGTCCTTAGGTTAGTTAGGTTTAAGTAGTTCTAAGTTCTAGGGGACTGAAGACCTCAAATGTTAAGTCCCATAGTGCTCAGAGCCATTTGAACCATTTGATTTTTACTCATGATGGCAGTTGTTTCCGGTTCGAATTTTGGAATATTTACGTTCTTTGGCGGAGGAATTTAGGAAAACTGTGTTCAGCACCTATTAGCATACTGGAAAGTTGTTGTTGTTGTCTTCAGTCCTGAGACTGGTTTGATGCAGCTCTCCATGCTACTCCATCCTGTGCAAGCTTCTTCATCTCCCAGTACTTACTGCAACCTACATCCTTCTGAATCTGTTTAGTGTATTCATCTCTACCAGTACGTACTGCAAGCTACATTCTTCTGTTTAGTGTATTCATTTCTTGGTCTCCCTCTACGATTTTTACCCACCACGCTGCCCTCCAATGCTAAATTTGTGATCCCTTGATGCCTCAGAACATGTCCTAACAACCGGTCCTTCTTCTTGTCAAGTTGTGCCACATACTCCTCTTCTCCCCAATCCTATTCAATACCTCCTCATTAGTTACGTGATCTATCAAACTTATCTTCAGCATTCTTCTGTAGCACCACATTTCGAAAGCTTCTATTCTATTTTTGTCCAAACTATTTATCGTCCATGTTTAACTTCCATACATGGCTACGCTCCATACAAATACTGTCAGAAACTACTTCCTGACACTTAAATCTATACTCCATGTCAACAAATTTCTCATCTTCAGAAACGCTTTCCTTGCCATTGCCAGTCTACATTTTATATCCTCTCTACTTCGACCATCATCAGTTATTTTGCTCCACAAATAGCAAAACTCCTTTACTACTTTAAGTGTCTCATTTCCTAATCTAATTCCCTCAGCATCACCCGACTTAATTCGACTACATGCTATTATCCTCGTTTTGCTTTTGTTGATGTTCATCTTATATCCTCTTTTCAAGACACTGTCCATTCCGTTCAACTGCTCTTCCAAGTCCTTTGCTGTCTCTGACTGAATTACAATGTCATCGGCGAACCTCAAAGTTTTTATTTCTTCTCCATGGATTTTAATACCTACTCCGAATTTTTCTTTTGTTACTTTACTGCTTGCTCAATATACAGATTGAATAACATCGGGGACAGGCTACAACCCTGTCCCACTCCCTTCCCAACCACTGCTTCCCTTTCATGCCCCTCGACTCTTATAACTGCCATCTGGTTTCTGTACAAATTGTAAATAGCCTTTCGCTCCCTGTATTTTGCCCCTGCCATCTTTAGCATTTGAAAGAGAGTATTCCAGTCAACATTGTCGAAAGCTTTCTCTAAGTCTACAAATGCTAGAAACGTATGTTTGCATTTCCTTAATCTTTCTTCTAAGTCGTAAGGTCAAAGTACATTGCTAGAATGAAATGTTAACTGTCGCAGAAAAGGGATGGTGGGACAGTAGCAGAGGGAGAAGAGAGTGAGTGGGATCACGTAAACATCGCAGACGGCGCTGTGTCGCAGATAAGGGCGGCGCCTGCCGCACATTCCGGGCGCGGCGCGCGTCGCCCCGGGCCAAGTGTCGTCGTAATGAAGCGGGCCGCGCTCCGTAAACAAGATAGAGCACCGCCCGGCGCGCTTTTTACCCCCGCTGGCTGGCTGGCTGGCTGGCTTGCTCCGCTATCGGCCGTCAGGCAGGCCGGTAAATCACTGCTCGCCGCGGCGCGGCGCCCCTATCGTTAGGGACTACGGCTCATTCTGGCCGCGCCACGGCGCGTGAACCCGGGGCGCACGCCGGCTTCCGTGGGGCCGACATCCGATAAAGCCGTAAGCTGAACTTACGGCTCCGCCTGCACTAGATTCCGCCCAGAAATTTTATCTACGTCCCGCACTGTCACTTAGCAGTTCCTTCCCCATGCCCGGTGGGAATAACACTACGTGAAGACGTATAGAACGCTTTGTTTCCGAAAAAAAAGGCGCCTTCCTACTATACAGGGTGGTTCATTGATAGTGACCGGGCCAAATATCTCACAAAATAAGCGTCAAACGAAAAAACTACAAAGAACGAAACTTGTCTAGCTTGAAGGGGGAAACCAGATGTCGCTATGGTTGGCCCACTAGATAGTGCTGCCATAGGTCAAACGGATATTAACTGCGTTTTTTTTAAAAATAGGAACCCCTATTTTTTATTACATATTCGTGTAGAACGTAAAGAAACATGAACGTTTTAGTTGGATCACTTTTTGCACTTTGTGATAGATGGCGTTGTAATAGTCACAAGCGTATACGTACGTGGTATCACGTAACATTCGGCCAGTGCGGACGATATTTGCTTCGTGGTACATTACCGGTGTTAAAATGAACCGTTTACCAATTGCGCAAAACGTCGATATCGTGTTGATGTATGGTTCATGTGATCAAAATGCCCAACAGGTGTGTGCTATGTATGCTGCTTGGTATCCTGGACGACATCATCCAAGTGTCCGAACCGTGCGCCGTATAGTTAAGTTATTTAGGGAAACAGGAAGTGTTCACCCACATGTGAAACGTCAACCACGGCGTGCAATAAATGATGATGCCCAAGTAGGTATTTTAGCTGCTGTCGCGGCTAATCCGCACTTCAGTAGCACACAAATTGCGCGAGAACCGGTAATCTCAAAAAATTTGGTGTTGAAAGTGCTACATCAACATCAGTTGCACCCGTACTGTATTTCTATGCACCAGGAATTGCATGGCGACGACTTTGAACGTCGTGTACAGTTCTGCCACTGGCCACAAGAGAAATTACGGGACGATGACAGATTTTTTGCACGCGTTCAATTTGGCGACGAAGAGTCATTCACCAACAGCGGTTGCCGGCCGCGGTGGCCGAGCGGTTCTAGGCGCTTCAGTCCGGAACCGCGCGACTGCTACGGTCGCAGGTTCGAATCCTGCCTCGGGCATGGATGTGCTTGATGTCCTTAGGTTTAAGTAGTTCTAAGTCTAGGGGACTGATGACCTCTGATGTTAAGTCCCATAGTTCTCAGAGCCATTTGAACCATTTTGAACCAACAGCGGTAACGTAAACCGGCATAATATGCACTATTGGGACCTTGGCGGGTTAATGTATGGTGCGGCACTATGGGAGGAAGGATAATTGGCCCCCATTTTACCGATGGCAATCTAAATGGTGCAATGTATGCTGATTTCCTATGTAATGTTCTACCGATGTTACTACAAGATGTTTCACTGCATGACAGAATGGCGATGTACTTCCAACATGATGGATGTCCGGTACATAGCTCGCGTGTTGTTGAAGCGGTATTGAATAGCATATTTCATTACAGGTGGATTCGTCGTCGAAGCACGTTCACCGTATATGACGTCCCCGCATTTCTTTCTGTGGGGAAAGTTGAAGGATATTTGCTATCGTGATCCACCGACAACGCCTGACAACATGCGTCAGCGCATTGTCATTGCATGTGCGAACACTACGTAAGGCGAACTACTCGCTCTTGAGAGGACTGTCGTTACACGTATTGGAAAATGCATTAGGGTTGACGGACATCATTTTGAGCAGTTTTGCATTAATGTGGTATTTACAGGTAATCACGCTGTAACAGCATGCGTTCTTAGAAATGATAAGTTCACAAAGGTACATGTATCACATTAGAATAACCGAAATAAAATATACAAACGTACCTACGTTCTGTATTTTAATTTATAAACCAACTATTAGTCTAAAATTCTTAGCCATATATTTGTGACTATTACGGCGCCATCTATCACAAAGCGAAAAAAGTGGTCGACCTAAAACATTCATATTTCTTTACGTACTACACGAATATCTAATAAAAAATGGGGGTTCCTATTTTAAAAGAACGCAGTTGGTATCCGTTTGACCTATGGCAGCACCATCTAGCGGGCCAACCATAGTGCCATCTGGTTTCTTCTTTAAAGCTAGACAAATTTCGTTCTTTGTAGTTTTTTCGTTTGACGCTTATTTCGTGAGATATTTGGCCCGGTCACGATCAATGGGCCACCCTATACAAGTCCATAAATAACCTGTGTATTTATCCGTATGGAAGACCTAAATGGATAAACGGATCTTGCCTAGAATTTCGTACTGTAACCTCATTGTTGTCTATGGGTATCGTCTTTGATTAAAAATCGAAAAGTCCTCGGTCCTCGGTTCGAACCCCGAAACTCCTTAAATTCTGACTAAAAGTTAGCTTTGGCGGCCGAAGAGTTCCGGAATAAGAAGTCACCGTCATTCTCCCAACGGCTTTGTCAAAGAGGGCAGAGGAGCGGACAGAGTTTCAGTGCACTCTCTCTAAAGGCGGAAGAATCAGTAATGATCAACGGCATGTGGATGCAGAAGGCAGTGGAAACAACTGAATTAAAGACACATAATCTGTATCTACAGGACATGTGACCTGTAACAGAAGAAGTGTTACGACGGTCCCTCCATTGGCAAAAGATTCCGAAACAGTCCCCCATTCGGATCTCCGGGAGGAGACTGCCAATGGGAGATGAACATGAGAAAAAGATTGAATAACCAATGGAAGGATAAAGTTCTACCAGTCGAGGCGTGAATTGCCAGAAGCTTGAACTTTGTAGGGAAATTAGAGACTCTGAAAAGGGGAATGCAAAGACTCAGTCTAGAGGACAGTGCGACTTCAGCGATTTATCGCCTGCTTGCTCCCCGTGAGACCCACATTCTCAACATATAGTCCACACATTACATTCGTAGTGCCCCTGCCATTATACCCATTACTCGCGGCAGACAATCCACCGCGTCCCGTAAGAGTTCAGGCAAATCGAGTGCATCCGCACTGAAAAAGGTCATCAGGCGGTTACCCTTAAACGATATAAAGATGTCATCTGTTCTTTCGGACATCTAGATATAGATCTAGATATAGTGGCGGTCAGTGAAGTGAAAGGGAAAGAAGATAAGGATTTCTGATCAGATGACTATAGGCTAATATCAAAAGCAACAGAAAATGGTATATCGGGACTAGGATTCGTTATAAATAAGAACGTAGGGCAGAGAGTGCGTTACTACGAACAATTCAGTGATTGGATTGTTCTCATCAGAATCGAAAGCAAACCAACACAGACAACGATAATTCACGAATACATTCTGACGTCGCAAGGTGAAGATGTACTAAGGACTGAAGAGATACACTTGAAGTTCTCTAAGGCTATAGATACTTTGTACTGTAATAAGGAATAGCTCAGTAGGAAGTACAGTTGAAGGGGAACGGACTTCTCTAAAAAGAGCAGTCACAGAAGTTGGAAAGAAAATCATAGGTACAAGAAAGTAACTGCGAAGAAACCATGGGAACGAAGTACTAAAATCCTCTCGGAAATTAGGGAATACAGAAATAAAAGTCGCTGAGGAATGAAATAAATGGCAAGTGTACGGAAGCTAATACGGAGTGACAGCATTAAAAATTTGAAATAATGAAAAATAAATGATTATCGGGAGGACTGACGCAGAATGCAGAATGTCAAAACAGCTTTCGGTGAAATTAAAAGCAAGGGTGATAACGTTAAGACTGCAACTATAATTGTTACATGCAGAGGAGAGAGTGGTTAGGAGGAAATGGTAAACTAAAGGCCTCTATGAGGGAGAAGATTTGTCTGATGTGAAAGAAGAAGAAAATAGGCGTAGATTTTGAAGAGGTGGGAGTCCCAGTATTGGAATCAGAACTTAAAAGAGCTTTTGAAGCCTTAAGATCAAATAAGGCAGATGACGTAGATAACATTCCATCAACATTTCTAAAATCTTCCGTGGGAGTGGCAACAAAACGACTATTGAAGTTAGCGTGAAGAATGTATGTGAGTAGAGAGATATCATCAGGCTTTCTGAGAAAATCATCCACCCAGTTCCCAACATAGCAAAGGCCGATAAGCGCGAGAATTATTACACAATCAGCTTAACGGCTCACGCACCCAAGTTGCTGACAAGAATAATGTACAGAAGAATGGAAGAGGAAATTGAGGACCTATTAGATTAGATACTTTTGTCTTTAAGAAAGGTAAGGGAACCTGAGAGACATTTCTGACGTAGTAGTTGCTAATGGAAGCAAGATTAAAAAACTATCAAGACACCTTCATAGGATCTGTCGACCTGGAAAAAGCGTTCGACAGTGTCAAATGGTGCAAGACGTTCGATATTCTGAGAAAAATGGGGTAAGCTATAGGGAGAGTAGGGTCCAAGAGTCAAAAGAGAATAGTAGTAGAGGGAGAACAAGAATGAAGTGCTCGGATTAAAAAGGGTGTAAGACAGTGATGTAGTCTTTTGGCCCTACGGTTCAATCTGTGTATCGAAGAAGCAATGATAGAAATAAAAGAAAGGTTCAGGAGACGAATTACAGTTTAAGGTGAAATGATATCAGTAATACGATTCACTGATGACACTGTTATCCTTAGTAGAAGTGGAGAGGAATTAAGTGATCTGCTGAATGTACTGAACAGTCTAAGATTACAGAATATGGACTGAGAATAAATCGGACAAAGACGAAAGTAATGAGAAGTAGCAGAAATGATAACAGCGAGAAATTTAAAATCAGGATTGATGGACACGAACTAGATGAACATAATGAGTGTTGCTACCTAGGCAGCAAAATAACCCATGACGGACAGAGCAAAAAGGGGCATTCGTGCGCCAAGACATGTCTACTATTATTAAACATAGGGCTGAACGGGAGGCAGAAATTTCTGAGAACGTACATTTGAAGCACAGCACTGTATGGTAGTGAAACGTGGACTGTGGGAAAAACGGAACAGAGAAGAACCGAAGCATTTGAAATACGGTGCTACAGCAGAATGTTAAAAATTATGTGGTCTGATAAGGTAAGGAATGAAGAGGCTGTGCGCAGAATCGGAGAGGAAGGGCATATGAGGAAAACACTGACACGAAGAAGGGACAGGACGATAGGATATTAAGGCATCAGGGAATAACTTCCATGTACTAGGGGGAGCAGTAGAAGGCAAAAATTGTAGAGGAGGACTGAGATTGGAATACATCTAGCAAATAATTGAGGACGTAGGTTGGAAATGCTACTCTGAGATAAAGAGCTTGGCGCAGTAGAGGAATTGGTGGCAGCCCGCATGAAACCAGTCAGAAGACACGTAACTCAAAAAGAGTGAAAAGATGTGGATGATAAAACTGTCTGATAACATTGCTATCCTCAGCGACAGTGAGAAAGAACTGCACTACCTACTGGATGGAATGAACAGCCTGTTGAATAGGACTACGGACTGAGAGTAAAGCGAAGAGCGACAGAATTTCTGAGAAGAAGCAAAAATGACATTAACGATAAAAATTTCTGGCCACGGGATGGACGAAGCGGAATAATATATGACTGACTAAGCGACGACGACATAAAAAGCACAGTAAAAGAGGATGTTTCTAGCTGAAACGAGACTACAGTTATCAAACATCGGCCTCAATTTGAGGAACAATCTTCTGAGCACGCATGTCTGGAGGGGAACAGCATTGTATAGAAATGAAACATAGACTGTGGGAAAAGCAGAAACGAAACGAGTTGTTTCAGACGTGGCGCTAGAGAAAGATGTCCAAAACTACATGAAATGATAAGAAAACCAATCAAGTACTTGGGAGAATCGGCGAGGAGGCGAACGTAAATATTTACAAGAAGATGGACCAAGATGGTAGAACATGTGTTTCGATATCAACGAGTGACTGACATGCTACTTGGAGGGAGCAATAGAAGGTAAAATTTGTAGGAAAAGAGCGAGACTGCAATAAGTCTAACAAACAATTGAGAACACTGACGGGAGAGGATTTCGTGGTGGACTCCTTAAAACAAGCTAGAAGACAGAACAGTCCTCCCCCCCCCTCCTCGTCTCCACCCACCTCACACCGCTATACCACAATTCTTGTGCCGCTGATTTCATATTTAGCCTTTTCGTACCATGTTCCGAGTATACTTAGATTTGAATAATATCATGGTGGAATTAATAGAATTTTTTCAGTAAATTGAAATAAGTAACACAGTTGCTTTTTTAGGTGCTGAAGAAAGTCATCTGTGAGGACCTAAATATTAATGCAGTAAAAATCACATAATTTTTCACGCAATACGACAATACCAAAAAACTGATAGCATGGAGTTGCCGCTTGTCAGCTGTGAAATTATATTAAAATATTCGCTTTTTGCTAACGTGAGGTGCAGCAGAAACAATGTTAAGATTAACGAAAAGTAATTAATCGGACTGTTAAGCTGATTTTAGTCTTAAACATATTTTCAGCATTGCATTCGCGACTCAGGCGAAATTTGCCGAGGGTGTACTACAGATTGCTTCGTCATTAATGGTATGTGCTTGCAACATGGGGATTTTAGAAATATCTGTTCTACAAACTGTGAGATAATATTTAAAATGGACAAAGTTCTGTTTATAAATCAAGCCTGATAACTGGTTGATGCTTTGTGTGATACTGTAATTTGCAGATGCGTGCGTAACGTGAATATTGTTGGGTGCCAAGTGGAGACACTTCCACATAGTCAGGATGGTTATGTGGACCTGTAGGGTGTTATTCAGCGCTAATAAAATGTGATTAGCATGTTAACATTGAATGATTCGGCTTCACAATTCAGTGTCTTCTTGTCAGCATGAGCTGAATTCGTATGACTTTACTTGTCAGCTCTGTTGGTAGCCAAAGTTGCTACTCGAGCAGTTCGACTGAAGTCTTGCGGACTGCCATCTGGCAGACTGCAGGCGAAACTGTAGAGTGAGAGTGAGCTCACAGTGTTTTAGAGCATCCCCAATCCCACTTTAAAAGATGACAGTGACCCGCATTGACGTATCAGAATGTACTGCGCTGTCAGAAGTCGTTTAGTCAGATGATCCTGCTCCCACTGGACAGGTAGGCCCTGGCACCTGGAAACGCCTGCACTGATTATTAGGAACAGAGGCATCAGATGGCTCTCTCACCCGGCAGTTTATGACGATCTTAGTGTGGTAAACACTGTGATATGTGCTACTATTGGAAGACCCTCAGTCTCACGATCAGTAATGTGGTAAGCGGCGTCCAGTCTGAAGTCTCACGGGTGGCAGGTCGTAGTTACTTGGACATGGGAATCGTGGGAATGGCAAGCAGCGTGTTCACGAGACGTGCTGGAACATCTAATACATGGATGTCACTACATTGTAGTAATCATGAATCGAGTATTATTGGTACGAATGCCATCGATCCTAATGACCAGCTGCATTCAGAGTTCGGATACTGGGATATTTATGAAGGATAGCGTGAGGTAATGACGTGAGTCTGTCGTCCTTATGGCCGAATGTAGCCTTCTTCTCTACCACTTGTGAGCAGTCCTCTTTCCTCTGCGTTTTTCCTCGACATTTTGACAAATGCTCTTAATAGCATTGTTAGGTATCTGACATGTGTTACTGCCTCTGAGGTAGCACTTGTTCATGTAACAAGAGCTAATGTATATGTTTCCGTCCCTCCCTCTCGATTTAGCTACTGCTTGGCGACTGGTGCTGATGTAGAAATGTGTACTCATGTAAATGACTGATTTACGGTGTTGACTGTTTCTGTCTGTCACCACCTCTGCATGGCGTCACCTATAGCTGCCCTAGTGTGAGTTTGATAAAAATTTAATTCCTTCCTCTTTTCTTTTCCGGTGCATAACAGTACAGGGTGATTCAAAAAGAATACCACAACTTTAGGAATTTAAAACTCTGCAACGACAAAAGGCAGAGCTAAGCAATATCTGTCGGCGAATTAAGGGAGCTATAAAGTTTCATTTAGTTGTACATTTGTTCGCTTGAGGCGCTGTTGACTAGGCGTCAGCGTCAGTGGATGCTAAGATGGCGACCGGTCAACAGAAAGGTTTTTGTGTTATTGAGTACGGCAGAAGTGAATCGACGACAGTTGTTCAGCGTGCATTTTGAACGAAGTATGGTGTTAAACCTCCTGATAGGTGGTGTATTAAACGTTGGTATAAACAGTTTACAGAGAATGGGTGTTTGTGCAAAGGGAAAAGTTCTGGACTGCCAAGAACGAGTGATGAAAATGTAGCACGCATCCAGCAAGCATTTCTTCGCAGCCCAGGAAAATCGACTCGCAGAGCTAGCAGAGAGCTGCAAATTCCACAATCAACTGTATGGAAAGTCCTACGAAAAAGGTTAGTTATGAAACCCTATCGTCTGAAATTGGTTCAAGCACTGTCTGCAGCTGATAAGATTAAAAGAATCGATTTCTGTGATTTTATCCTTGCTCAAATGGAAACAGATGAATCTTTCGTTTCAAAGATTGTGTTTAGTGATGAAGCAACTTTCCACACTAACGGGAAAGTCAACCGTCACAACGTCTGTATATGGGGCACTGAGAATCCGCGGGAAACAACTCAGTATGAACGTGACTCGCCTAAGGTGAACGTTTTCTGTGCCATTTCAGCCAATAAAGTTTTTGGTCCCTTTTTCTTCGAAGGTGCTACTGGACTACAGTATCTGGAGATGTTAGAGAATTGGCCGTTCCCTCAGCTCGAACAAGAAGCACAACAATTCATATTTCAGCAGGATGGAGCGCCACCACATTGGCACTTATCTGTCCGTAACTACCTGAACGTCAACTACCCGAGGCGATGGATCGGCCGCCAGGCAGCCCGTGACAGAGCACTTCATCACTGACCTTCAAGAAGCCCTGATCTTACCCCCTGCGATTTTTTCTTATGGGGGTATGTCAAGGATATGGTGTTTCGGCCACCTCTCCCAGCCACCATTGATGATTTGAAACGAGAAATAACAGCAGCTATCCAAACTGTTACGCCTGATATGCTACAGAGAGTGTGGAACGAGTTGGAGTATCGGGTTGATATTGCTCGTGTGTCTGGAGGGGGCCATATTGAACATCTCTGAACTTGTTTTTGAGTGAAAAAAAAACCTTTTTAAATACTCTTTGTACTGATGTATAACAGAAGGTTATATTATGTTTCTTTCATTAAATACACATTTTTAAAGTTGTGGTATTCTTTTTGAATCACCCTGTATATTGCTGGCATGTAAAATAACATCCCTGAAATTTTTCATTATCAGCCATGGGTCAACGTAAGTCATGTACGCAAGAAATTACGAATACACGCGCTTTTCACGTGGCCCAATAGTTGTTTACATACAAATGACGCTTTATGTGATGTGGATGGTACTTCATTACATTTTGCTCGTTTGACTTTAGGTTTTTCCCAAATGAACGATACGCCGCGAATTATCTGCTGTTACGCCGTTTATGTGATATTTGTAGACGTTATCCGTTTTTACGTGGCAGTTGAGTAGTTTTGCTACACAACGAATACATATTAATGTCAGTATGTTACAGTAGAGAAAATTGTAAGCGATGAAAATTCGTAGAAAAGCTTGTCTTTTCTGGTGAGTGATTTCCTACAGGCAACACGTGCAGACGTCGTGTAATGAATTTAGTAGCGTCTGTGTCCGTACGTTGTGACGTGAAATTGCTACGTAAGTATCTCACAGTTGTAATGCTTACAGCAGATCTGATCAGTAGTCTTCGCCTAACGACAACAGTCTTGAAAAGTAAAACCGCCAAGATTAAATCCCACCAGTTGTCAATAGAAGGAATCCTATGTAATCGGTTAGGTGTACTCATGATTCTAATATTGACACTGTAGGATAATGTCGTAAGAACTTGTAAAGCACAACATTCAAAAATCTTTAACGTCTGGTGATGCCGGATTTTTGGTAATCTTAAAGTTCCTGATAACGGAGTGCAGGGTTGAAAGCAAATAGAATCACTGGTGCCATTGGAAATGAACGCAATTAAGGTTGTGTGGTTTACTACCACTTTCGAGGAGGACTAACGAGGTTAGTTGGAAGAGACAGAGGAAAAGCAGAAAAGAGAAAGAGGTAGGGTATAGAGACTAAGAGAGAGAGATAGAGATAGAAGGCATTCAACGTATTTTTTCAGTAACTGCGTGCCAGTATCATATGAAATTGCCTGTCATGTTCCCTTTCGGAAGTAACTGAACATCTACACAGGGCACACACTTGAGGCCTCGTAAGGCAGAATATGATCTAAATGTCTGCGCCACGTCTTGTTAATTGGAAGTGTGCCTATTTAATTTCATTTTTCCATCAAATGATGAAGTGCAAAGAAAAATGATTCTGCCTTTTTTCTAGGACTCAGTTCACAGAGCAGGATTGTATTCTTTACTAGCAGTCAGATATGGCAGTAAATAAATCTTAAGGCTTCATAGTAATAACGACAACTTTTTCTTTGTGGAATACGCAACAAGGGAGTGTGAGTCTTGATCATCAAATCATATTTACTTATCATACGTAACACGTCAGAATATTTTGGCAGTGGTATGCGGTCTAATTAGAGTATCGTTGTTAATATGTAGTCTGAATCCTGTGAATACCCTTGAAACTGTGAGGGGCATGCAGCTGCATTTAGATGCGTCGGGACAAACAGAGGCCGTTCATAACATCTACTAGAAAATAAATCTTTATTTAATCAGAACGTAATTAATGCCTTTTTATTTCTACAGCGTCGAGAACACTTCTAAATGAGGAGTGTTCATATGACGCGACACCATCTACATGATCTGAAAATGGCCAACCCGCAATTACCGAACTAATCGAAGACCGATTTATGATGGCTCAGTTCATAAGAAATATCGATATTACGTCCTCCGTAAAAGGATTTCAACCGCCGAAATGGAAGCAAGGCTAAAGCAAAGCCGGATTACCAGGAGGTGACAAAGTTACATACTTAAGATAGGGTTTCTTAAATTTAGGAGCCTTTTTATGACATTTCAACATTTTTTGCCAATAAAATACCACAAAGTAATGCCAACAAAACCTTTCTGAAGATTTTATTCTGTTGTTTATTAACTATTAGTTCCTTTACGTAAAGAAAAAATACCGAAAGTCTCTATTAATGACAAAGAGACAGCATGTCAACCAACTTAAAGTACGTATCGGCATGCTCTTATTCCGCACAGAGAAAACTGGCAGCATTATATTATTAAGTGTATTGTTTCTTGCTTGAAGTGAATTAGATGCCTTGTGTTTAATTGTGTTGCTGTTTGCTTTACCTCCGTTATTCGCGGCCGTGTTCTTGAAAAATATGTCTCTTAAATATCTCTGAACTCCATTTAGTGTGTATTGCAGCAGTTGTTGTTGGAGGAAGTGTAAAAGTTTTACTTTAAATAGTAATAGAAACTTTTCTTCCATAGGTTATCATGGCTGTTTGTTCAGAAAGCAAACCGGACCTGATAGTTCCTGATTTGGTTCAAAAGGCTCTGAGAACTATGCGACTTAACTGCTCAGGTCATCAGTCCCCTAGAACTTAGAACTACTTAAACCTAACTAACCTAAGGACATCACACACATCCATGCCGGAGGCAGGATTCGAACCTGTGACCGTAGCGGCCGTGCGGTTCCAGACTGTAGCGCCTAGTACCGCTCGGCCACTCTGAACGGCTATTTCCTGATTTGTATAGCTGACAGTTTGTCCAGGGCGTTGTTGTTTAAAGGCTACTCCTTCTTAATTTCCTTAAATGGTTGTCTGTTCAGCATTGCCCCATCAGAGCCGCTTTACTTAAAACATTAAAATTACTTAGCTGTTGGTCAGTAACGAACGCTTGCTTAATACTGTGTTATATTTTCTTTTAAGTATTTAAGTTATGTTCTTTTAATGATCAGTCACAGCCGTCCTTGCTTAATGACAATAATCATATTTGTATACTGATACAGCCAGTCAATCACGGCAGCTCCGTCAATAAATATACGCCTTGTACTCTGCTGAAATTAGTGGCCTGTTTAAGATTTTGGATGAAAGACATTTTCAGCAAAAACTGGTGTTATTAACACTCCGGCCGTTGCTCTCATTAGGCTGAATAAAATTTTGGTGTTTGCAACGAACCAAATTTCATAATTTCATATAACATTGTTGGAGAACCGCGGTCTTATTGTCATAAAATTATTTAAAGGGGGTCTTAATCGCTGCCGATGTTAACTTCCAACCGATTTCTGCTCTTTAATTACGGGCCATCATCAGAGTTTGCACTGTAATAACAAAATTAACAGTGCTATATTGCACAGAGAAGCCAATATTGTCAAAGTATACTCTAAAATGATGTATCATTACCCATCTGGACGACGTCATCCAGCGGAATAATATCTCCAAACGCTTGTACATGAATTCCATTGTCAACGAATGGTCAAAGAAATTGGAAGATTACTGCCCACCGAAATGTACAGTAATTAATTCACTCCATTTTGCAGATGACCACATTATATTGGTAGATACAATAGACAACCAGCAACGAGCTGTGTGGTTCTTACATACAATGGCAAAATGGTATAATATAAAAATACCCGCCATGAAAACTGAAATATGTGTTCTGAGGAAAGTTACAACCATAATGAGAATTACATAGCGCAGCAAGCCCATACATTCAGCTACCTATGCTGTGATATCTCTTTCCCTTGTGATAATTATCCTGAACAGAAACTCCAAAGGTACAGATTTTAGGCGCGATTACGAGGACCATCCTGAACAAAACCAGGAAGGAGAAAGTACAAAAATTTTATACTATTACGACTGTCCCTTTACTGGCCTGGAGTTGAGCGACCACATAATTACATAGAATTTAAGCGGTGGAAATGAGACTTCTAAGACCTTAGACGGGATAAAAACGAAAAGATCATAAGAAGAACCATTAGATGAGAGAGGAGCAACTTGCCCTAGGAGTAGTAAAAATCATCCGGGAGTATAGAAAGGAACTGAATGTATCAAAGCCGGATACCAAGGATTATCTATGCTTACAGACCCAAGTGTACAAGGATAGGACGAACACGAAGAAAGTTGTATGATCATTTCTTAATTACTTGGTTCCAGAACAGTGAAAGATGTCAAACGCAGGAGGAAACATGACCATTAGAATAGTACGGCTCTGATTACCTCCGTTTTCTGATTTTCTGGGACGGTATTTGACGGGGATCCTCGGCTAGACACCTATGTGAATACTCTTAGGTCTCCTTTCAGCTCACAGCTGTCCATAGGTACTAATATTCTGGGCTCCTGGGAGCAAATGGTGGTGATAGAGACGTACCCCATTTGACTGCAGTGTTCTGAGCGGGTTCTAACAACCCTGCATAATGCTAATGCCCCTCAGTTTTAGTTTTTAGTTTTAGCTATGTCATGTTCCGTAGATCATTTTCCCCATTATTTTATCGATATGATGTGGAATAAGTAAGATTACAAGACATACTTACACACACATGAATAGTGCTACTATTAACATTACTGAAATTTTTAGCTCTACACATGCAACTATATTGAGAGGCACAATATTTTTACCATTTCTGAAACAGAAACTCGTCCATACAGTAGAAGGAGTTGTCCAAAAGAAATTATTGTAAGCTAGATTTAAAACTTGATCTGCTACCTGCCAGACACTTTATGTTGTTGGGCAAATGATCAAAGATTTTTGTAGCTGAATAACGTACTCCTTTTTGAGCAGCTGACTTCTCTTACAGCTGTTGAATACGTACTTCTAGCCGCACATACTGATTTATAGTTTCAGTGTGATCGTATTTTGCTAGAGCACCGATGCTGGTACTGAAAGATGCGCACCCTGTGTCAGAAGGTTTGCGTTATGTTGTTGTTGTCGAACTCGATAATCACGAATTACTTTTCTGTGGAAATCTGGATCCAAGTTTATCAATAAACACGTACATCTGTTCTTGTCACTATATGTTAGTTAAGGCTTCTCGTAGCTGCCAGTCGGAAACATACACTTTGTATGAGGCGTCAATATATATTGTGCGCTGTTTCAAAATATTTATTTGTTCCTTTAGATCTTTTATTAAAATTTCAAATGTTCTATTATACTCTCTCCCTACAACTCCCTATAACTCCCTCATCTGTTTGATTGCATCTGCGTTTCGGTAGAGAAATGTTTTTTTTTTATTATTAAATATGGAAACACTTTTACTATACCATCAGTAAGACGAACACGGTGTTTCTAGATAGTGTAGCTCTCATTTTACTTATGGGCAAGAACACGGCTGGTTTGTGCCTTTCAAGTAATAGCAGAAAACTGTTCAAATGTGTGTGAAATCTTATGGGACTTAACTGCTAAGGTCATCAGTCCTTAAGCTTACACACTACTTAACCTAAATTATCCTAAGGACAAACACACACACCCATGCCCGAGGGAAGACTCGAACCTCTGCCGGGATCAGCCGCACAGTCCATCGCTGCAGCGCCTCAGACCGCTCGGCTAATCCCACGCGGCGAGTAATAGCAATTGGGGTTGGTTGAATAAATAAACTTACTGGTATTGCCACTGTATCATAACGAATTTTTTCTTATTACGTTTCCATACCTCAGTCGGCAAAAGCAGAACCGTCTGTGTACCTGTAGGTTTGTTAAGACCCCGTTTTCTAAGGAAGAGCTACAGATATGAAGTTGAAGATTATACGGAATTTTAGCTGAGAAATACTCCCGACACGCTGTTACAGTGTTACTGTGCTCTCTGTCGTGAATAAAAGAAGTTACTTTTTGT
The DNA here is from genome assembly GCF_021461385.2 of Schistocerca piceifrons. Taxonomy (NCBI): domain Eukaryota; kingdom Metazoa; phylum Arthropoda; class Insecta; order Orthoptera; family Acrididae; genus Schistocerca; species Schistocerca piceifrons. The sequence continues at coordinate 45,804,032 of NC_060139.1, read as the reverse complement.
TTCCGAAAATGAATGGAGTTTTCGTCGGAATCAGATATGTTTATGTGTTTACCTTTCTCTTCTCTTATCTAAGGTCTACGATCCCTTGGGCGTGTAAAGAACTTTAAGTTTCTACGTCATGAAATTAAAAGACATGGCCATTTACATCTGATATTTTGATACTCAGAATCTCACTCATCAAAATCTATATGTGAACTATATGCATAATTAAATTCGCACGGAACCCTCAGAGTGCTAGTCCTACGTGGTCTTGCCCGTCTTTTTTTTTTTTTTTTTTGTTTACTGTCAGCACTGTACCGTATAGAATGTGCTTAAATGTATTCCTTTGCGCCTTACATGAATAAAAAGGATGTTTTGAAAGGAATAGACGCCTGGTCAGAAAGTATTTTTCTGTTTTGTGCCTCGCGCGATTTATAAGCCCAAAGAACTCCAAAATTTTTGTTAAGACCGTCGTTTCAGCGATAAAAACCTCTTACCGCAACGAAACTGTGCATTAAGCTACGCTGGAAGAGCTCAGACCCTTCGTGAACGCTGGCCAGAGTTCTGTAAAACGGAAACTGAATGAGGACAGGAGAAACAGAACATTGGTACTCTGCGGATTAAGCGCGTAAAATAACACGCTCTCGCTATAGGCCACAACACCACATTAAAAAAGGAAGGGCGAAATGTAAAACCCTTCATAAATATGTAGCGCGCACGCCGCGTTTACCACGCGAATTAGAAAATTAAAAATGCACACGCGCGGTGTCGCGGCGAGGCGCCATCTGCCCCGACAAGACTCAAAGCAGAGCCCTTTTTATTTCCGCTTTTTTTTACTTTCTTTTTTGGTGTGTGGCGATACGTAGCGTGATCTCATTTGAAATTCATCATACATGCATTTGTGTCGCGCGGTGTAACCTAAACGCCAACTGTTGCAGATATGTCACATGTCATTCGCTGTAAACGAATTTATTGTGGAAATGTTTTTAGGGGAGTCATCTGGTGAATACGGAATTCTATTTCAGAAAAACTGCCTCATACTCTACTAAAGTATTACTGTGCTCACTACCACACATAAAAAGCTACTTTTCGTTTCAGAAACTGAATCTAGTTTTCGTCACTGGCATATAGTTTTATGTGTTTATCTATCCCTTTTTTTATCTACAAATTTACTTGAAAGCAGCGCGCAATGAATTAATATGTACATCTGACGTCTTACAACTGCAGCTGTTCACCGTGACATTCTGGATGCGATTTGCAAATGTATTCTGTGGTTTCTGTTAATCGTTTAGCGCAAATTCGGAGAGAGATAAATTAAAAAAATAATAAAAGAAGAAGGAAAAAAGAGAGTTAAACACAGAGAAATATAAGTGTTTGGCCACGGCTTCTCGTGAGGTATATACAGGGTTATCCTAAATCATGGGCCAATTTTCAAGTATTCGTATGTATTCAAGTAGAAATCCAAAATGAACAAGCTTTATACCAAAGTTTTTCGCGGGCGTCGACGGGCGGGCGTTGATGGTTTTAGAAGCGGCCGGTAGAGTTCGCGCGGCAATAGGGCCGTCATTCCCTTTCAAATGGTTCAAATGGCTCTGAGCACTATGGGACTTAACTTCTGAGCTCATCAGTCCCCTAGAACTTAGAACTACTTAAACTTAACTAACCTTAGGACATCACACACAGCCAAGCCCGAGGCAGGATTCGAACCTGCGATCGTAGCGGTCACGCGGTTCCAGACTGTAGCGCCTAGAACCTCTCAGCCAGCCCGGCCGCCTAATTCCCTTTCACTGTCAGTTTAGAGTGAGATGGCGACTGTGGAACACAAGGCTTTCTGCGTTCTTGAGTTCGCGGAAGGTAAGTCGCAAATTGCAGTGCAACGGGCATTTCATACCAAATTCGGTATTCAACCACCAACTCACAAAAGCATTAGCCTTTAGTTTCAGCAATTTAAACAGACTGGAAATGTGGTCAAAAGAAAAAGCACAGGCCGCCCGCGTGTGTCAGAGAATGATGTCTGACAGATTCAAAAAAGTTTTGTGCGCAGTCCTATTAAGTCTACCAACAGAGCCAGTCGAGAGCTTGGAATACCCGAATTAACTGTATGGAAAGCTCTGAGACGGTGTTTGCTGTACAAGCCCCACCGATTACAACTTGCGTAGGCTCTCAACGCCAATGACAAAGAGAAGCGTTTTGCACTTTGTGGTAGCAAAGATGGAGGATGACGAATTGCTACAGAGTGTAATTTATAGTGATGAAGCGATGTTTCACCTTAGTGGAAAAGTCAACAGACAAAATTTTCGCATATGGGGTTTGGAAAACACACACGAAAGAGACTCACCGAAGATCAATGCATTCTGTGCCGCATACTGTTCAAAGGTTTATGTACCATTTTTCTTTGTGGAAAACCTGTAATGGGAATCAAGTATCAGGAAATTTTGGAACAATAAACATGTTGCAACAATGACTCTTCCCTCAAGTTATGGAAGATTCCCAGCACTTCATTTTCCAACAGGATGGTACTCCGCCCCATTGGCACCGTGACGTAATTACTAATCGTTACAAATTATTAAATTTATTAAATTGATATCAAACATTATAAAAAAAAATTTGAAACTTACTGGTTTCATTGGTGTAAAGCTTGTTAATTTTGGATTTATACTTGAATAAATACGAAGTTCTGAGAATAGGTCAATCATTTAGAATAGCCCTGTATATATACAGAAGAACCAAAGAAGATGGTACACCTGCCTAATATCGTGTAGGGTACCTACGAGCAGGATGAAGTGCCGCAACACGCCGTGGCATGGACTCGACTAATGTCTGAAGTAGTGCTGGAGGGAACTGACACAATGAATCCTGCAGGAGCGTCCATAAATCTGAGGAGATCTCTTCTGAACAGCACGTTGCAAGGCATCCTAGATATGCTCAGTAATGTTCATGTCTGGGGAGTGTTGTGGCCAGCGGAAGTGTTTAAACTCAGAAGAGTGTTCCTGGAGCCAGCCTGTAGCAATTCTGGTCGTGTGGGATGTCGCATTGTCCTGCTAGAATTGCCAAGTCCGTCGGAATGCACAATGGACATTAATGGATGTAGGCGATCAGACAGGATACTTATGTACGAGTACATGTCACCTGTCTACATCTACATCTACATCTACATTGATACTCCGCAAGCCACCCAACGGTGTGTGGCGGAGGGCACTTTACGTGCCACTGTCATTACCTCCCTTTCCTGTTCCAGTCGCGTATTGTTCGCGGGAAGAACGACTGCCTGAAAGCCTCCGTGCGCGCTCTAATCTCTCTAATTTTACATTCGTGATCTCCTCGGGAAGTATAAGTAGGGGGAAGCAATATATTCGATACCTCATCCAGAAACGCACCCTCTCCAAACCTGGCGAGCAAGCTACACCGCGATGCAGAGCGCCTCTCTTGCAGAGTCTGCCACTTGAGTTTATTAAACATCTCCGTAACGCTATCACGGTTACCAAATAACCCGGTGACGAAACGCGCCGCTCTTCTTTGGATCTTCTCTATCTCCTCCATCAACCCGACCTGGTACGGATCCCACAATGATGAGCAATACTCAAGTATAGGTCGAACGAGTGTTTTGTAAGCCACCTCCTTTGTTGATGGACTACATTTTCTAAGCACTCTCCCAATGAATCTCAACCTGGTACCCGCCTTACCAACAATTAATTTTATATGATCATTCCACTTCACATCGTTCCGTACGCATACTCCCAGATATTTTACAGAAGTAACTGCTACCAGTGTTTGTTCCGCTATCAAATAATCGTACAATAAAGGATCCTTCTTTCTATGTATTCGCAATACATTACATTTGTCTATGTTAAGGGTCAGTTGCCACTCCCTGCACCAAGTGCCTATCCGCTGCAGATTTTCCTGTATTTCGCTACAATTTTCTAATGCAGCAACTTCTCTGTATACTACAGCATCATCCGCGAAAAGCCGCATGGAACTTCCGACACTATCTACTAAGTCATTGATATATATTGTGAAAAGCAATGGTCCCATAACACTCCCCTGTGGCACGCCAGAGGTTACTTTAACGTCTGTAGACGTCTCTCCGTTGATAACAACATGCTGTGTTCTGTTTGCTAAAAACTCTTCAATCCAGCCACACAGCTGGTCTGATATTCCGTAGGCTCTTACTTTGTTTATCAGGCGACAGTGCGGAACTGTATCGAACGCCTTCCGGAAGTCAAGAAAAATAGCATCTACCTGGGAGCCTGTATCTAATATTTTCTGGGTCTCATGAACAAATAAGGCGAGTTGGGTCTCACACGATCGCTGTTTCCGGAATCCATGTTGATTCCTACATAGTAGATTCTGGGTTTCCAGAAATGACATGATACGCGAGCAAAAAACATGTTCTAAAATTCTACAAGAGATCGACGTAAGAGATATAGGTCTATAGTTTTGCGCATCTGTTCGACGACCCTTCTTGAAGACTGGGACTGTCTGTGCTCTTTTCCAATCATTTGGAACCCTCCGTTCCTCTAGAGACTTGCGGTACACGGCTGTTAGAAGGGGGGCAAGTTCTTTCGCGTACTCTGTGTAGAATCGAATTGATATCCCGTCAGGTCCAGTGGACTTTCCTCTATTGAGTGATTCCAGTTGCTTTTCTATTCCTTGGACACTTATTTCGATGTCAGATACGTATCTGAACGTACATGAGTGGCCCTTCGGCTCCGAAAGCCCTTACCGATGATGTTTCGTTGAATGGTTCGTACGGTGATAGTTGTTGATCGCCCAGCATTGAAATCTGCAGCAATCCGCGGAAGGGTTGCACTTACATTACATTAAACGATTATCTCCAGTCGTCATTGGTCCCGTTCTTGCAGGATCATTTTCCGGTCCCATCCATGTCGGAGATTTCACGTTTTACTGGATTTCTGATATTCACGGTACACTCGTGAATGGTTGTACGGGAAAATCTCCGCTCTAACAATTGCGCCAGATACTTGTTGTTTTATTTAGGTTTTGCCGACCGCAGCGCCGTATTCTGCCTGCTGACATATCTCTGTAGTTGAATGCGCCTGGCTATATATTTGGTCATCAGTCTACTGACTGGTTTGATGCAGCCCGCCACAAATTCCTTTCCTGTGATAACCTCTTCATCTCAGAGCAGCACTTGCAACCTACATCCTCAATTTTTTGCTTGACGTATTCCAATCTCTGTCTTCCTCTACAGTTTTTGCCCTCTACAGCTCCCTCTAGTACCATGGAGGTTATTCCCTCATGTCTTAGCAGATGTCCTATCATCCTGTCCCTTCTACTTATCAGTGTTTTCCACATATTCCTTTCCTCTCCGATTCTGCATAGAACCTCCTCATTCCTTACCTTATCAGTCCACCTAATTTTCAACATTCGTCTACAGCACCACATCTCAAATGCTTCGATTCTCTTCTGTTCCGGTTTTCCCACAGTCCATGTTTCACTACCATACAATGCTGTACTCCAGACGTACATCCTCAGAAATTTCTTCCTCAAATTAAGGCCGGTATTTGATATTGGCCAGAAATGCCTTTTTTGTCATAGCGAGTCCTCCTTGCCCCGTCCGTCATTGGTTATTTTACTGCCTAGGTAGCAGAATTCCTTAACTTCATTGACTTCGTGACCATCAATCCTGATGTTAAGTTTCTCGGTGTTCCCATTTCTACTACTTCTCATTACCTTCGTATTTCTCCGATTTACTCTCGAACCATACTGTGTACCCATTACACTGTTCATTCCGTTCAGCAGATCATTTAATTCTTCTTCACTTTCACTCAGGATAGCAATGTCATCAGCGAATCGTATCATTGATATCCTTTCACCTTGTATTTTAATTCCACTCCTGAACCTTTCTTTCATTTCCATCATTGCTTTCTCGATGTACAGATTGAAGAGTAGGGGCGAAAGGCTACAGCCTTGTCTTACACCCTTCTTAATACTAGTACTTCGTTCTTGATCGTCCACTCTTATTATTCCCTCTTGGTTTTTGTACATATTGTATATGACCCGTCTCTCCCTATAGCTTACCCCTACTTTTTTCAGAATCTCGAACAGCTTGCACCATTTTATATTGTCGAATGCTTTTTCCAGGTCGACAAATCCTATGAAAGTGTCTTGATTTTTCTTTAGCCTTGCTTCCATTATTAGCCATAACGTCAGAATTGCCTCTCTCGTCCCTTTACTTTTCCTAAAGCCAAACTGATCGTCACCTAGCGCATTCTCAATTTTCTTTTCCATTCTTCTGTATATTATTCTTGTAAGCAGTTTCGATGAATGAGCTGTTAAGCTGATTGTGCGATAATTCTCGCACTTGTCCGCTCTTGCCGTCTTCTGAATTGTGTGGATGATGCTTTTCCGAAAGTTAGATGGTATATCGCCAGACTCATATATTCTACACACCAACTCGAATAGTCGTTTTGTTGCCACTTCCCCTAATGATTTTAGAAATTCTGATGGAATGTTATCCATCCCTTCTGCCTTATTTGACCGTAAGTCCTCCAAAGCTCTTTTAAATTCCGATTCTAATACTGGATCCCCTATCTCTTCTAAATCGACTCCTGTCTCTTCTTCTATCACATCAGACAAATCTTCACCCTCATAGAGGCTTTCAATGTATTCTTTCCACCTATCTGCTCTCTCCTCTGCATTTAACAGTGGAATTCCCGTTGCACTCTTAATGTTACTACCGTTGCTTTTAATGTCACCAAAGGTTGTTTTGACTTTCCTGTATGCTGAGTCTGTCCTTCCGACAATCGTATCTTTTTCGATGTCTTCACATTTTTCCTGCAGCCATTTCGTCTTAACTTCCCTGCACTTCCTATTTATTTCATTCCTCAGCGACTTGTATTTCTGTATTCCTGATTTTCCCGGAACATGTTTGTACTTCCTCCTTTCATCAATCAACTGAAGTATTTCTTCTGTTATCCATGGTTTCTTCGCCGCTACCTTCTTTGGACCTATGTTTTCCTTCCCAACTTCTGTGATGGCCCTTTTTAGAGATGTCCATTCCTCTTCAACTGTACTGCCTACTGCTCTATTCCTTATTGCTGTATCTATAGCGTTAGAGAACATCAAACGTATCTCGTCATTCCTTAGTACTTCCGTATCCCACTTCTTTGCGTATTGATTCTTCCTGACTAATGTCTTGAACTTCAACCTACTCTTCATCACTACTATATTGTGATCTGAGTCTATATCTGCTCCTGGGTAAGCCTTACAATCCAGTATCTGATTTCGGAATCTCTGTCTGATAATGATGTAATCTAATCGAAATCTTCCCGTATCTCCCGGCCTTTTCCAAGTATACCTCCATCTCTTGTGATTCTTGAACAGGGTATTCGCTATTACTATCTGAAACTTTTTACAGAACTCAATTAGTCTTTCTCCTCTTTCATTCCTTGTCCCAAGCCCATATTCTCCTGTAACCTTTTCTTCTACTTCTTCCCCTACAACTGCATTCCAGTCGCCCATGACTATACTCGTATATATATATATATATATATATATATATATATATATATATATATATGTGTGTGTGTGTGTGTGTGTGTGTGTGTGTGTGTGTGTGTGTATGTTGTGAAAGCGGATTGTTAGGGAAGGTAAACCCCATAGCATATTATTAATGGTGCGTCTCAAAATGGTACCAGGTATCGATTTCAATGTAGTTTTCGTCAATTGGTTACTGTAGATATGCAGCAGTGCAGCTATGGTTGACAGCAGAGGAAGTATGCGTGAATCATTGAAGTTCTACGAACGCCTTAGAATTAATTGTGCTTTCACTGGCAGGGAAACGTGCGAACCACTTATCAGAAACGTTAAATTACTAAAATCTGTATAGACGACTAAAGAGGGACGGCAGGATCTAAAAGTTTTTGAAGAGATATGAAATGCTCGAGATGAATTTAGTAACGAAATTAATTCTACCTGTTACTGAAGAAGGGAAGATTAAGAACTGTATGATATTCCGCGTGACACTCTTGTAACGAATGGCCACGGTGGACGCGACCAAATCATAATATGCTTGTGTACTACAATACAGTGTATATATACAAAGATGACCGGATTTATCTTAGCTGATGGAAGCTTTGTTCACAAAAACAAAAAAGAAAGAAAATAACGAATGATAGTGAAGCCCATGATGTTTTAAGAGTTAAATTTCGGATGTGAGACTAATCCAATCACAACCACATGGAGACTGTGAATACGTCACGTTTCTTTCCGTACCATCTCGTTAAGTTCGTGTCCAAGTTCGTTGTTCTCAAGTTGATGTTCCACAATTTACTATAAACATCACAACTACCATGAGATATGTCCTATGACTTTTTTTCGCTTTGAATTTGTTTTCAGGTCAAATTCTAGTGTCTCAATTCTGTCTTGCACTCTCTTACTTCGAAGCCATCTTAGTGAACGCGTGGAGTAAAAGATGATGTCTTAGGACATTATTTTAAATAATCTGAATTACAGTAATATGAATATTTACTTTACTCATTTGTAATATCTACTTTAATCCTTGTACTCACCTGGTAACTTTCAACGTTTTTCAGCTAGTATTCGTTGTTGATCGTCTTTATATGACGACGTAATAGATCGGCCGCCAGTGTCGCTGTCTTAAGTTCTCACAGCACGTTCCAGAACACGAGCTCATCCTTATTCGGCTGCATGATAATGAAGTCGGATGCCGATTTTTGAGCGTCACTTTACTGTGAAGTTAATTCTGACGCACAAATATGATTAATCTTCGTTCTGCAGTTACGTACGATCGTGCCTGCAACACAGGCTCTGCTGATTTAAGTCGTTCTTCTCATCACTATAATCACCGTTTCTCTGTTTTACCTTCTATATTCACTACAAGCAATGGCGAGATCACGAAAGGTCTTATAATCGTCTAAGGTTGTTTGGTTTTCTAGGCTGCATGTATCACATCTCAACGGAGAATTTACACTTAGAAAGATGAAAAGAAATATACAATAAAAAAGAAGAAAATTTATGCTTAAATCTAGAGAATCCATTAACCAAATCCAGGAGACCTTTTGAGAGCGTCAACGCATCAGTATTTGAAGTAAGGACAATCTGCAGCGCATGATTTTAGCTTCTCATGCTGCGCCCAACGTGTAATACTGAAATTTTCGTTCATGTCATTCAGTAACAGTATCTTCTGTGTTGAACCTGGCCATTCTCAATAAGATTACGTGAATGGTAAGTCACAAGATGGCTCGCTCCGTAATGTTTTATCAGTAATGGCGTGTGTTACTTTACAGTGTTGTATCAGCATCCCGAGTTGGATACCGTTACCTACTAGATCCTGTTTTTCTAGGTCACCGCTATCCAAAATTTTTGTAGTAGTATTTCTGTTTTGCATTAATGTGATGGTGGAATTGGAAAACTTTCTAAAATGCCTACAGAGGAAGATGGTAACGTAGAACTTAACGTTGAACAAAACAAGTTCGTTAACATGGAAATCGAAAATGCACGAGTTTCGGAGCTCTGCTGGAATCGCGCTCTGAAACAGATGCAGGTACTGTGGCAGATAGTTAATTGTGTAAAAGTGATGCTCATTTAGGCCATCTTTTTCGTAGTGCAATTCACCGATCTCATCTTAATGTTTCACTTGAAGTAAATTTTCCGATGAGTGGCATCTCACATGAAAGGTATATACAAATAGCCTGCCATTTAAATGATTTCATTACTCTGCTATCACAAAATTTTAAGGCAATGAGTGACGACATAACCGCGCAGTTTGAGAACCACTCCAAAGAATTACAAATCCAGTCCAAAGAATTACAAAACCAATCCAAACAATTAAGGAACTAGTCCAGAGAATTACAAAACCGATACAATGGATTAAAACAACAGTCTAATGATTTGAAAAAATAGCCGAATAACATAGTGAAATTGACAGCTAAGTTCATCTCAATGTCATTACAGTATGCTACCCTATCAAGTGACGTTTCATAACGAAAGAAAGCTTATCGGGACATTCGGAAGCTGTACAGACCTTGTAAAAAGATAAAAAAATTAAAAGATGCCATTTTAAAGTTAGAAAATAAAGTTGATAATTTCTCAGAACAATAAGGTGTGAAGGCTCAAAATACTTAAATGAATAGTGCAGTCACATTGTGAATGATTTTTCATAATGGTTGTTGAAAATGGATGTAGAGCTAAACGGCAAAGTAAACTGAGAACTGGAGCGTGTAGTAAATGAAAAGCATGTTTCAAAGTACGCCACTGACTGTCAATACAGTGTGTGATTTTTACGCCAGTTCTGCTGCAGTGAGTCTTACAACATGTGGTAACGACGCAAATACTTGTAACCCATCGTCAGCTCGTGTACCATACGAAGTAGGAACTGCATCTTCAGTCTGTTCTGTTTCGCTTGGGAAAAGTCTGCTCAACCAAAGAGAATTCCAAGTCTTTATACCAGAGAAAAATACCCTGCATCCATTTGTGTTTATACGAGCATTCAAAGATGTGTTACCGCAATCCTGGAATGAGCAGCAATAGATCCCGTTCACCACAGGATGCATTGAAGGTGATGAAGCCCTTTGGTCCACAGACACTGCTCAACTCGTTCAGATTTACGTGCAGTTTGAAAAAGCATTTCTGTCTAAATAATGGTCAAATGGCCATGAAGTAAGACTGTGGAAACACGTGTTCAGCCTGTACCCTTTCAGTACCAAAGAGGGTAGTCTTCGCAGGTAGTTTGAGAAATATTTAAACAAAACTCGTCACTGGGATGAGCCCATTTCTCACAAAGATGTATTAAGTATTCTGATAGCGTGAGAGACTTGTCAAGTAGCAGAAGAGACTCTAGAACATTTGATGTCTGTTCTAGATTCTACTGACCCTATTCATGAAGACAACAATGTCGAAAATTACAGTATAACAGTAACGGCCACAATTGCACGTTGCACTCTAGTCAACCGCGCGCGGGGTCGTTACACCATCTAACGGGTACTTCGACTCTACCAAGTTTGGTGGTGCAGTGGTTAGCACACTGGACTCACATTCGAGACGACGACGGGTCAGACCTGCGTCCGTGATTTCCGTAAATCGTTTCAGGCAAATACCTGGATGCTTACTTTGAAATGGCACACGGCCAATTTGCTTCCCCGTCCTTTCCTAATCCGAGCTTGAGCCCCGTGTCGAACGACGTCGTTGTGGACGGGACGTTAAACATTCATCTCCTTCTCCTCCCACAGTGGCACTCCTGTGATGTCACCTCCTATGTCACCCGACTATTGTGTGCATCGCACAGATATCTGTACACGGAGTTTTGATAATAGTAGCAGAAGAATATCTTATAATAACTGGTATACGCTGGGTACCAAGGAAATTGAGGTGGACAAAATTTCAGAAATCTCACTAACGGCTACTGGAATCCACGTAATGAAGCCCAGAACCGACGGAGCGTAGACAATGATTATCCGAAAAACAGCTATATACGACGTGGTACACCTGCTAGTAGTTGCAAAAGTCAAGACCATTCGGTAAACATTGTGGAAGTCGCCAACGCACCACCCCCAACTATCCGCACTGAAGCTTAGTAAACCAATTGTAAGCCCTCGTAGCGGGTGTATCACGTGGTTGGGGCAATCAGGGGACTCACGTCAAACTATTAAGGAATAATGACGGTATCGATATCAGAGATGCATTGACTGTGGATCAGGCTCTCCACAGTAAACAAACACTGTTTTTAGTGCAAGCCTAAATACATGCTATAGTGGGAATAGTTCCTGCCAAAATAAGTTTTAGACATAGGTGCCTCTTAACAGAGGCACTTTTTAAAAAGATTAAACGAGTAGCTAAAGTACAATCCACCAGGTGCAAAAGTGTCGTATTGTTGCTCTCTGTCAAGTAGTAGACACAAGTAAATATTGTCGTTGGAAACGGCGCATTCTTGATTCTAAAAATCTTGTCGTCGACTGATTGCTGGGTATGGAGTGAATCTGAGAAAAAGACATAAAATTAAACTTTCCTTTGGGTAAGTGTTATGCATCGAGGGAAAGGATATTGAAGTAGACTTAATACAAACCCAGGAGGAACATGATAAATACTACCAGAGAATTTAAATAAAATTTTTAACTGCAGAGGTACCTGAAGATGGTGAAAATGAACATAACGAAGCATCTGAACAAGATAAAACATTAGGGTCCTCTTACGTGGATGCACAACAGTATTTACATTTAAGAAAAATCCTCCCGAAATATTTACGTCTTTTTCAGAAGAAACAGCCGGCCGGAGTGGCCGTGCGGTTCTAGGCGCTGCAGTCTGGAGCCGAGCGATCGCTACGGTCGCAGGTTCGAATCCTGCCTCGGGCATAGATGTGTGTGATGTTCTTAGGTTAGTTACGTTTAATTAGTGCTAAGTTCTAGGCGACTGATGACCTCAGAAGTTAAGTCGCATATTGCTCAGAGCCATTTTCAGAAGAAACTTGATGTACTAAATAGATTTGTGTACCATATGGAATGATGCCACATGACACATTTTGCCATATATATTACTCCATTCCGTGTACGAAACGAGGGAATGTTGATCTAGAAATAAGACGAATGCTACACTGGAAAGTAATCGTACACTCACATTCGACATACTTAGTCCATTATTAGCAGTAAATAAATCTAATGGTCAAGAACGCCACGTTTTCGATTGCGTATTATTAATAAAATAATTATAACCAGTCTGCACACAAACCGAAAATCTAGAAGCGCAATTACATAAATTTCATGCAGTATGCTATTTCACTAGACTCGATATCCGTTGTTCCCATTGGCAGGCACTATTGTCAAACAGTGTACGAAATACACAGCTTTCGTCCATGCTGGAGAAGTTATCAGTTTTATGCTTTACCGATTGAACTTCACGTGCGTCGGTTGTATTTATTTCGGCACCAGTACAGTTCTTGGATCTAATCTAGACAAAGTAATGCTACATGTTGATGTCATCTTGACTGCAATTACTACATGGGAAGAACATCTTAAATTATTTGACGGAACATTGTGTAAATTTTTTCAAGCCGAAGTCACAATACAAAAATCAGAATTTGGACACAAGGAAATACAATTTTCGGGTCATGTCATATCTACAGCAGGGTAACTTCTGGTTCTGATAAAATAAGTGCAGTGAAGAGTTTTTCAGTTGCGGAAAAAACGGCAGTTCAAAAATTTTCTTGCCGTTTGTTTGTTTTAGCGTTATTTTGTCCCTGGACCGTTATATAGTAGTCACGTATTATTCAGTCTGTTGAAAAAGGATGTCCCATGGCACTAGTCAATGGTATTTCGATGCAGTAAAGGAAGTCTTAGTAAATTCTGAAATCCTGTGTCATCCTGACATGAATATTTTGCATTGCCAAGGACTCATTCTTTTCGGGAATTCGTGCATGCCTACTTCGAATGTCTGAAAAGGCCTGGAGATTCTGCTCTGGCCTTAATATAGGTGTTTAACAAGTTCAGTTATTACATTTATGGAAAACGAATTACGGTATTTTATGACCACCATCCTCTGAGTGTTTTATTAACCTGCAAGCTACTACATCCTCGGCTTACGAGGTGAACAGGTTTTCTACAGGAACATAGTTTCGAGATAACGCATGTAAAATGTAAGAACAGTGTTCTAGCTGACGTTTTGTCGCATCTACCGCAAGGACTGACTGATCTTTCGGATTTATGAGGACAAACGAAGGATTAAAGACTTGTGTTAATAAAAGTCACGCACTTCAGACAGTACTATTTACACATGTTAAAAACATAGCTACATTGTAAAATGCAGGTCCGAGAGAAAAATCAAAATCTCTCCACGAGAGAAAATTTTACAGCATTACAAAACTAAAAAGAAGTCTTTTTTTTTCTACAGACATAATGTTTCTGGTAACAACTGGTGTGTGAGCATTCCGGTTACTTGTAGAGAAACCTTAGTTTGGCGTGCTCATGTTTGGAGGCCTTACGATGCCATCAAATGTTTAAGGGAACTACATTTATATTGCTACTTTCAAATATGTGAAGGTATGTTGAAAAGCTATTACAAACTTGTCTACTGTGTCAATCCAACAAAGCCTACCAATAAGTGCCGCTACACGGAATTACACTCTTATATTACCAACACGGCCATTACAAACGGTGTTTCTTGATGTCATTGGCTAATGCTCTCTGACGAGGTAGTGTTACGTATTCGGTAGCTCTGTATGGTCTTTTCTCAATATATGTGAAGCTACATGCTACATTCATTTAAGGGACGTCACATCCGCCGTTGGCTGTAGAAATTACTTATTCCAAAATATTGCATCTTCAAAGGGTCCTACAAAAGATTTTGCTTCAGCACATGTCAGACAACGTCAAAAATAAGCCTTTTCATTGTAGAAATTCAGAAACATCAGAATAGAGCGAAGCCGTATACATCGTGAAATGATGTGCTGAAGCCAAGTCTTCTGCATTACGACTTGAAAATGGCCCAAAGGTAAAAACTGCAAATTTGAAATAAATAATTGCTGCAGTCAATGGGGAATATGATCTCCTTTAAAGAATTCTGCGTGACTGAGAATCTCGACAATGAGAAGAATATATATGCTACAAAATCGATGGCAGCGTCTACTACTAATAGCAGAATCATTAACAGTTATGTACCAACATTTGGCAAGGCTATCACATTCGCAACAGACAAGCGTCGAATTTTACGTACAAGAGGTGGAAAGAATTTCTTATAAGACAATAGCATGAAGCATGTTTTGGTATCATGATATCATCCTCATAGTAACGCGGTTGGACACATTTTCCGTGAATTCAATTGATTTATAAGAGCTTATGCAACTACACAAAAGAAACGAAGGATGTAATTTAATGAACCTTTTAAGAATGAAGTAAATAATTTACCTATTTACACAATACCTACACCAATGTCGAATTACTTATTAACCGTAAGGAAACCAACGAACGAGCAAACCTATTTCCTAAGCAAGAGCTCCTCTGGAAGAAAAGGTAAGGAACACACTTGCTGCATTCACTGATCATGCCAATTTTTTAAAGCAAATACGACAAACTGAAACGTCCCCTTTGAACAATTATACATGACTGTGCTTAACCTGACACACAATGTTTTTAGCGCAACGCAATCTGACTTTCAAAATTCCCTACTAAAGAATGGCCCTGATTAACATTAAACTATACCTTTCACAAATCACTTACCTCACAAAAATCTTCGCTGCTCAAGCTACTGCAATACAGCGAGCGCCACTACTGCCAGCTAAATAAAAGATTCAAACTATGGAAGGCACTAACTACTGATAGGGATAGTTAGCAAATGAAAGATATTAATAGAGAACAAACAATGTATTTACCTTGATATCATCATATACAAATATAGCAGTTCATGACAAATTACAAATCTCCGCCATCTCTCTCCCCACATCCACCACTGCTGGCGGCTCACCTCCAACTGCGCAACGCTACGCGCTGTTCACATCCAGCTGCCGCTGCCCAACACTACAATGGCAGACAACAATGCAAACTAGCCACAGACTGCACACAGCACAGCCAGTGATTTTCATATTGAGCGCAACGTAACGTTGCCAATAAGAAAACATAAACAGCCTACTTACATAGCCCCCATGCTCCCCACAAAAAAATTTTACAAATTTTTTGGGCAGTGGCCAATAATGATTTGATAAAATTTTTCATAATTACAATAACAAAGAAATCAAATGCACACACTTATTGATATTATGTTGGTCAAAAGCTCAAATTTTCTCACAGTCTATAAAGACAGTCCTGATCATTCATCACAGTGAAACTGCCGTTTCTTTTCTCAAAGTCTGAGCAGTAAAAGACAATGCACACAGAAGTAGTGGATTTCCATGCAGTCTTGAAGAAGTAGTGTTGTCCTTCCAACGGAAAGACAGTGCTGACTCGACATGCAGACAGGCAATGGGCCACAACAGAGCAAACCCACAGCAGAGTCATTCGACGTTTTGAAGAATATTGGTAGTTAGGTCATCACAGAACAGACCCACTGTAGTCCTGGTAGAGATTACGGTATTGGTGGGCCACCAGAGGTGCAGACCCACTGCAGTCCTTGTAGAAATAATGGCGTTGGTGGGTCATCATAGATGCAGACCCACTGTAGTCCTTGTAGAGAAGGCCAGCAGCCATCTGTTGCGATTGTGCAGGTGCACATTTGCCATCGAAGAGTCTTGCGGAGAATATAGCAAGTCCATAAACCACCACTTGTGCACTCACAAAGTTTTTGGAATTGTCCTTAGAACCAGCAATGCTGTTATCCAGTCCCTTGCTGAATTAGTAACACACGTGCAAACACTAACAGTCCCTACTTCTCACATATTGTGCATTACTATGACAAACAGAAACGTGTGCAGTGAAATGGTACTTAATTTGAATAACTGGTGTCAATTACAATTGTATAACATAAGAATACAATTACAAAGGTACAAAATACATCATTAAAAACATAAGAATACAGATAACATTTGTAGTAATATGGGCTTTACAAAAGAATCGAAATAACATATACGTCAGTGTTACAGGAATTATGACAGGAGTACATACATAGAAGATCAGAATAACTTGCGAAACATCAATTTCACACATGAGCATTTAAACAGAATGAATAATGTCTAACATCTTTACAAAGTAAATAACATATTATTAATGCCAATTATATTTGAGGATAACAGTATTCCTCATCATAGTGAATGTAGCTTAATATTAAAAGAAGAAAAAATTCTATGAAACTACACAGAGACAGGAAGAAAAATACACAAGGGTACACAAACATATAGTGGGATAACACAAAAAGAAAGGACAGTGTTTGTTATACTGCAGTATTTTGCATTATTTCTCGGAGATCTCCCTTCATTCGTCATTATTCCCAAAAAGTCCTATCTATACCTGCTTTCTGTATTCTATTCATATTTCTTTCAAAATAAATATGGCTCATTGTACAATACTCATTTAGGTCCAAACCGTTTTCATGTAACTTTCAAAGCATTCTTCCCCTATTCTCCATAGTTCATTTCTTATATAGTCTACCCCCTCTTAAGCTAGCTTAAATCTACTGAGCTCAGATGCTAAACTAAGGGATGAGGCAATGCAGCATCACATAACAAATTATCACAAACAGCAATGACAAAAAAAATGCCAATTTGCAAAGCAAGCAGCAGCAAATCTAAATTAACAGATAAAATGCAAAATTACAACTAATATGAGCCAATGTGCAGCAACAATAAAAATAAATCAATAGTAAAACTAGCTTAACAGAGTAATACAAAGTGAAATTTAGTAGCACTATGCCTGGCAAACAGCAGCTTATATCTAAACATGACATAGCTCAAGCAGAAAAAATAGTACACTAAAGATAACAATGCAGATAAGGGAAATGTATAATCACATCTTAATGTCTAAGTAATTAAAGTGGTGCACCACAACAACTGATTGTAAAAGGAAATATTACCATGTACTTGAAAAGAAAATTATGTGTTACTGTTACTAGTTCCTTCTTATTGTTCTTTCCTTTCCAAGTGCTCCTTTTTTAAAGAATGTGGATCATAAAATAATTATTTAATAGATCTGTTGACAGAAAGTGTTCACATTAGCAAATGCATTTCATTTTATAAAAGCAATGCTGCAACACAGCTTATATCAAGTGAAATAAGCAACTACGGAAAGCAAAGTATAAAAATATCTTTCAGTAGTCATGTGACATTTCATAAGTTAGTAGAAACTCTCTCAACTCTCGTAGAAAGACGCTTGTCATAATCAGGTGTGCAGATGTAAAAATATTTCTCGTCATTTCATTAGGCATTTCAGTAAATATCGTAAATTAAGAGCTAGTGTAATCATATGTTTTCAAGTTCGGCCGTGTCGTTTTTGCGATGCTTTCTACAAAGGAATGTCAGAAGCGAGGTTAATGGCGTCCCCTTTTTTTTCTACCTGTGCCGCTGAAAAGGGCTCACAATAATGGCTTTTCCTCCAGGCAACTGGCACACCTGGCCGCTCGCAACGCATTACGTCACGGTCACTTACCTTTCTTACCGACATATTTACGACAGCAGTTTCCGCTACAGTGACAGTCTCATATAAACATTTCACAGGTCGAAAATTTGCGTAACAAATGTGTAGAAACAAAATCCTATGAATATAACAGTGTCCAAAAAATTTTCGTCTGCATTGTAATACATTCACGCATATACACACACATTTCATAACTCTTAAAGTACGTTTCTTGGTTTCCAACATCCTTTTCATAAATCAGAGTCCCTATTAGAAACACGTAGCATAATCAAATTCCTCATATACGGTATCATCATCTTATTGATCATAAACATACCTCAACAGCATAATACACATTGTCGTCGTAAAAATAACATCATAACACCTCAGTCAAATCTCAAAATCGTCGTAGCTTCCTCCAATAATTTCAAGACCTAAAAAAAATTCTCTGCTCATTTCAATAGTGTCATCTACCTCAAACGTACTTTAAAATCATGCTCCCTTACCAAATACATCATTCAAAGCTCTCGTAGTATCACAATGGTTCCGAAAAAATATGAACAGATCACACAGTACAGACAAAATACAATTTCGTAAGTGTGAAGTAATCCAACTCTGTAATTGCGTAAACATATGTCACTGATGTAATAAAAAAAGTTTATCTCTCAGTTACATGATCAGATAGCTGTGTAATTTGTGTGTTAGAGAAATATGGTACCGATGTGTAAAGTTGTATAAGCACATACCATATTAGCTAGGGTTCCTTGTGGTTGCCACACACATGGTACACAAAGTAAGTGTGTACCCCCCTGAGGATTAATGTAATTATACCCTCAGGTGTTACAGATTACAGCAATGAAATGAAATGTATCACTGAAAACCTTTGTATCATTGTACTTCAAATATCTTTAAAAATAAATGATTTAAGTGCAAAATTAATCACTAAAATACGTCTCCTGTAGCGCTGAATGTGCGTCTTGCTGTAAGATAATCTCTGTGGAAATCTCGTAGTTATCGTCCTCTGTAAGCAAAGTTCTGCTGAAGTCAATGTACTTACCTCATGATAAACAAAAGTGAAATGCTTTATGTATAGATATCTTAGTTATTATGCTTATTGGCGTGATGAAGAAAGTACTGTGCTGTAACATATTGTTGTGCCACGAAAAAGGCTGTCTCATTGTTGCTATACCACAAAAGTTACTACTAAAACATGTTTTTCTTCCTAGAAGAATTCAGAGAACTGTGCAGATATAAAACAGATACACTGCAAAAGCAACATTGTAAATTGTCACTCATTAGTAGCGTCGTGATATAATTGTGTAGCTGTCAAAGAAACCAAGTGCTAACTCATATTTAATCCCACAAAAAGTACTTGAAATAAAGAATGTCTTTTCAAGTAAACCAAAATGTTACATGAAAATCTCATTAGCAGTGCCGGTATATGTTCTAAGTATGTGAGCCTGATAGTTGTTACGTAATCAAGCAACTAACAAGCAAGAATTTACAAATACAACACTGTGTCGTCTGTTCACTATAACAATGCAATCGTAATTTCTGTTTAAAAATGTTCCCTAGGTTCTGGACTGGATATTTAACTTCAAACATTGTTGCATGTTAACAGTTTCTTAAGTCTGACAAAGCATACTAGAAATGTGAAGTGAAAAGTTATATGGCAATGACAAAGTTAAAAAGCAGATTATCTTTCAATAAACGGTTTTACGTGTGAAATGTGGTGTAAACCTTTACTCTTCCTAGTACGCAGAGTTTCAACTTCAACGCAATTATCATGTTGTATACATCGGTAAAGAATGCTAAAATTTTTCTCAAGGGTAGCGTCTTATGTTATTTTTCTCGGAGCCAGCGGGCGCACGCGGCTGCCTGCTGTGCGAGTCATTGTCTGTCTCTTTGTTGGCGCGCGTCGTTATTGGGATTAGGAGACCTAACTTCTACAAATTCACCGTGACGAGAGGGCCCTGCCCTGTTTAAATCCCGCCAGTTCTGATTCAATTCAGGTCTGTCGTTACGATCACATCGTCTGTCGTCATGTTGGTAGTTCCTGTAGTTTCTTTCTTGTCGGTTAAGTGGTGGAGAATTTCTCCCTGAATCGTACCTGCGCGCTGAACTGTTGCGTCTGAAGTTATTTTGTCTCCCTTGATAATAATTGTTTTGTTTCCATATTGTCTGTTTCTATGGTTATCTCTGTCATATTCATAATTACGGAAGTGCGATCTTTCTCTGTAACTATTACTCTGCCAGCGGTTGTCATATGGGTGGTGTCTGTTTTGGTCACGATTTGCGTTGTAAGAATAGCCTTGTCGTGTCCAGTTATTGTTTCTGTCGTCACGGAATTGTGACGTATGTGACCTGTAGTGATTGTTTTCCTGTTTTCGCATCCGGCGACTGTCAGTGTCAATTTCTAATTCTTGTAAGAGTCCCTGAAATGCTTCAATGTCGTCTTTGCAACGTCCTGCCAAAATAATATGTCGTAAATGTTCAGGCAGTTTGATTAAGCAAATGCGGATGAGTTCTGAGGGTCTGTATGGGTTTGAAAGATACTGATTCTTATGCAACATGTCTTCAAAATATTTCACAAGACTGGAAAATTCAGATTGTTCGAAATGTTTCATCATTATGATGCCATGTTTTACTCGGTCTTGTGTGGCTGGAGACCAATATGCTGAGAGGAAGGCATGGTAAAACTCTCCTTCACTGTGGCAATCGTGAATTACCGATCGCATTCTTACAGCTGGTTCATTCTCCAAGTAGCCACACATAAATTCTAATCTGTGTTCTAACGACCAGTTGGGAGGAAAACAATGAGAGAATTGATGGAGCCATGTTTGTGGATGACTGTCGTTGCCAGAATTCTTAAATGTTTTGAATTTACGTGTAGTAATGAACAGCTTATAGTCAAAGTCATCATGTCGGCGAGTCGCATATCGGTCATTGTTAGGTCGTGTCGGCCGTTCCATCTCAAAATTCGGTGCACATTGCCAATTTCTTTCATAACTTCCGAAATGCCCTGTGTTATTATTTTGTGGCTGTTCCGTATTTCTGTGTCCCTCTTCCCGTATTGGGGCGCGAGTATCCTCTGAAGTACGTAATTCTTGTATTACCTGTGTCAGCTGATCTTGTACTTCCCGGATTTCTCTTTTGTACTGTGTATTGATTTGATTTTGATTCTGTTTGAATTTTCTAATTTGTTCATACTCTTCTGTGTCAGTGAAGGCTACAGGTCTTGTGTCATTCAGATCATCATCTACCTTTGTAGATAAGTTAGTGACCTGATCCGAAAGTTCGGCTACTTTCTCCGATAGTGTACTTATTTCTTCAGTGTGTTTTTCTGAACCAAGTTTCAGAGTATCTACTGTGTCCTTAAAGTTTTCCTGAGTTTTTGCAAGTTGCGTAACCGAATCGGTAGATGCAACTGAGTCAAATTTAGCCCACAAGGTCTCATGATTTTCATGAACAATGGTTTGCAGTTCTTTTATGGCTGCTTCGTGATTCTGTAATGCATTTTCATGCCGCGAAAAAATAGGTTGAAAATGCTCACAAATTTGTGTTTTTACGTCATTACAGACTTTTTGACATTTCGATTCAATGTTATGTAACTCAGTAGTTAAATCTTCACGTGTTTGTTCAAGTGTGGTGTCTAACTTTTGAAGATTTTGTTCCATTGTGTCTAACTGTTGCTGTGTTAGTCTCTGGTGTTGTTCCATTGTGTCTAACTTTTTAAGATTTTGTTCCACTGTGTCTAACTTTTGAAGCTTTTGCTGTGTTTGTCCCATTTGTTGTATTAATTGTAATAACAATGCATTGGTGTCTGAAACATGTTCCTCAGTGCTTTTCGGCAGTGAATTTACACCGGAAACATTCACATTTTGACAAGCAGAAAATGTGTCTTGACTTATTTGAGAAAACGGTGAGGATCCAAAACCTGAATCTACAGTATTTGCGAGATCGTGTCGTGTCATTTCGGCTTCCTGAGGCGAGCTATTGCCGACCGATCGATCGATAATGCTTCCCTCTTCACTAATTGTTTCACTGTCCACGCCATTGTTTGACGCCCGCTCCATTTCCCTGTGCACAGTTACCAAATTACTACTTTGAACATTAGTAAATTCATTACTCTGCGGCGCTGATAAGCTACGCTCGTCGTCACTATTATTTCTCAGTTTAGTTTGGAGCCTAGTGTTACGTTTTTCACACGCCATAATTGTCACAATATTTCACACGATAACACAGAAAAACACAATTTGAAATGCAAAAATAGGAGAACACATTAACATAGCACTGAAAATAATATCTAGTTAATTGCAAGCGTAGCTGCGAAATACTTGGTGCAAATCTATATGCATGCCACAACTGTTTTACTGTACAACAATGAAAGGCTACAACTACAAAGGAGATTCTCTCTACAATTACGCGCTAGCAATAAACAAAAGCTACACTAAATACACAAACTACAAGAAAAAATCAGAAGATTCCAGTGAGGTATCCTAGGCTAAGGGTCGACATATGAAACGTCCCCTTTGAACAATTATACATGACTGTGCTTAACCTGACACACAATGTTTTTAGCGCAACGCAATCTGACTTTCAAAATTCCCTACTAGAGAATGGCCCTGACTAACATTAAACTATACCTTTCACAAATCACTTACCTCACAAAAATCTTCGCTGCTCAAGCTACTGCAATACAGCGAGCGCCACTACTGCCAGCTAAATAAAAGATTCAAACTATGGAAGGCACTAACTACTGATAGGGATAGTTAGCAAATGAAAGATATTAATAGAGAACAAACAATGTATTTACCTTGATATCATCATATACAAATATAGCAGTTCATGACAAATTACAAATCTCCGCCATCTCTCTCCCCACATCCACCACTGCTGGCGGCTCACCTCCAACTGCGCAACGCTACGCGCTGTTCACATCCAGCTGCCGCTGTCCAACACTACAATGGCAGACAACAATGCAAACTAGCCACAGACTGCACACAGCACAGCCAGTGATTTTCATATTGAGCGCTACGTAACGTTGCCAATAAGAAAACATAAACAGCCTACTTACAAAACATGGTAGCACGCCACACCCAGGTACTTATCTTTTGGCCATTCCTAAATCTGGTAAAATTAAAGGACGTTATTGTCACTAGGATCTGAAAAGATTTCTGCATTTGTAACGACAATGGTCTGGTTCTCTGATCTGATAAAGCATTGGGTGTACTGAAGATTTCTACAAATAACAAGTGTGATGCTGAAGTAAACAAAGAACGAAACTACGCTTTTATACTGTGAATTTTTGGTTAATCAAATGTGAACAATGAAAGTACTAAGGACCAGATCACTATTTAAGTAAATCTTGATGTAATATGTGCAGATTTGGTTAACTGTAGCGAATACTGCTATTATTTAGTGAACAAATTACTATGGGGGCAGAGGTTCTGTGAATCATTACATAGACCCTATATTTGTAAAGAAATTATTTTAAGATTCGTCGTTAAAGTGAAAGTCCCATAGAAATATTCTTATTCAGGACAAGGAGAAGGTTTAGAATTAAATACGAGATACTGAGTGCTTTACGTAAATACGATGAAAAAATGCTTCACTTCATGACTAATAGCGAAATCTGCAGGGACGAGCTGCATTAAACTGTGTAAGTGACAAAGCTCTGAATTAGAATATCTTGACTTAAGTTATAGTGAAGTTGAAAAAAGGGACCAGTAAGTATGTGGTTTTATTTTATGAACAAATCGCTATGGGGTCCAGAGTTCGAGTCTCTGTCCGGCACACAGTTTTAATATGCCAGGAAGTTTCATATAAGCGCACACTCCGCTGCAGAGTGAAAATTTCATTCAGTGAAATTCTACGTTTGGCAAGTGTTAGTATGTGTAATTGGAAATTTCACTGACATGGACGCATAAGAAGAAGCTGAACAGTTTGCTTACCTGAACTTGTTCCTTTGAGCATCTGCCTTGTTGTGGTTTAATGTGTAGAACAGGCATGTCCCTGGACGGTCCTGCAAGACATTCCATGTAAACGCGATTACGCGAGCACATTATCCACGTTCACCAGTACCGATCAATTGTTTGTCGCTCTTGCGAGTCTCGAACCTTACTATAATTTCAGTTGTGAAATGCAGACTTCATTGTAGAGACAGATCTGTTTTATGAAAATTCAAATGATGCAAATAAAATGAAGGGCAAAAGAAAATCTAATATACGCATGAATTGTGTCTAATGTAAACGGTCCTACCATATTATCCAGGCGTTTCTTGTGGCGTGCAATTAAAAGAAACTCTCAAACCCTGAATAAATGTGAACGGATCTCCTAGGATATTGTATGAAGTCTTTGTTAAGGCTTTTGTGGCCACTTGATGACAAACCGTCTGTTGGTTTCTTTCTCGGGTTCTTCGGCCGACATTTGTTTGACGATTTTCCTGACGTTTCGCTGGCACGAGTGGCTGGTATTGCCAAGATTCACCTTTCAATTGCTGGTGGTGAACTGGAATCGAGCTCGCGGCCGTAGATTATTCAAAGGCGCACCTATGTCCAAGGGCTTTTCCGTGCGTGTTTCCGCGGCGGTTCTCCCCTTGATACCTGCAAAGGTGGTTTGCTGCGCCACGGAAATCCATTATCCATTCGCCTTGAGGATTTATTTTTTCTTGTTGTAGATATTTGTGTTTCTATAGCTTCTCTGAAGAAGTGGGTGTGATAGCTCTTCTCTACAGCAAGAACTTCCGTCTTCGAATTTTATTACTTGGTCGGTCTTACACAGCGCGTGCTCCACCACGGCCGATTTCTCCACCAGCCCGACCAGCAATACCGCAAATTTTCGGTGATTCTGGTGTTGATTGATCGTCCAGTCATTCCAACATAGACTTTTCCGCATGAACGTGGTATTCGGTATATTAACGATATCGCAAGAGGGTCCCTTTTCTCCTTTGCCGATCTGAGACACTTTTTAAGCTTCGTTGTAGGTTTATAAATGGACTTTACGCCGTGTTTGCGCAGTATGCGGCCGAATCTGTACGTCACTCAGCTAATGTTTGACGGAAAGGCCGTATTCCATGTATCACTTCGTCGATTGTTTGATTCAGTGACATTTTTTATGTAACTGGTGGGGTACCAAATGCTCCTCAGAACACTTTTCAGGTGTTGAATCTCGCGTTTGAGGTTCTATGGCTCACGTAGTCGTCTTGCTCACGTTACGAGCGGATTAAGCACGACTCTTCCCTGGCTCGGGATTGTGATTTGGCAGTTTGAGCAGATATCGTTCTGTGTGTGTCGGTTTTCCATACACGCTGTGTTCCAGATTTTCACGATGTCTCGTGACCACACACTTAGGTAGAAGTTGTTCCTTCCCTACCTCCGTGGTAAAATTTATTTTGGTATGGATGCTGTTCAGGTCTTCGCAAGTCACCGAGCTTTACCTCGCCATTACCCCACACAAAGAAGGTATAGTCGACTTATCTGTACCAAACCTTTGGTTTAAAAGGTGCCAAACACAGTGCCGGTGCTTCGAAACGTTCTTTGAAGAAGATGGCCACTACTGGACTAAGTGGACTAACCATGGCAACGCCTTCCAGCAGTTCGTAGAAGTTGCCATTCCACTGAAATTGCTAATGATGACACATGCGTTGAAGAACTTGGTCATGTCTTGCGGGATAATGGAACCGATGTACTCCAAAGACTGACTGAGTGGCACTGAGGTAGACAAAGATAAACATCAGAGATGACCAGGGTGTTGTATGTTCCAAATTTTACTTTCTTCAGCTTCTCAATGAGGAAACTCTGGCTAGTTCACTTAGTCCAGTGGTGGTCAACTTCAACATGAAACATTTCGAAGCACAGGCACTGGAATTGGCACCTTGATAACTTAAAATGTGGTACAGATGTGTCGGCCTTACGTTCGTTGTATAGAGTCATGATGAGGAACAGCTCGATGACTTCCTAAGACATCTGAACAGCCTCGATGCCAACTTAAAATTTACCACCGAGTTAGAAAAGCACTAACAGCTACCCTTTGTAGATGTGCCCATGACGAGGAATTGTGAAAACCTGGGACACAGCTCGTATCGAAAACAGACACACACGGACCGAAACCTGCACAAATTGTCAAATCAGCACCAGAGCCAGAAAGGAGGCATGATTAATACGCTCGCAAAGCCAGCAAGACGAATATGTGAGCCACAGAAACTCAGATGCAAGATGAAACACTTGAAAAGCGTTCTGAGGAGTAACAGGTACGCCACCAGTTACATAAGGAAGTGCCACTAAATCAAACACATGGTGAAATGACACTTCGGAAAAAGAAACATTAACAGAGTGACGGACAGAATCGGCTTATGTTGTGCAAACATGACGTAAAGACAATTTATAGACTGACAAAGCCAAATCGGCAAAGGAGAAATTATGCCCACTTTCAATGTCTGGAGCATACCGAATAATATGCACATGCGGGAAAGTCTACGTTCGAATGACTGGAAGCTCAAACAACACCAGGATCACTGAACATCAGCGGCATTTCTGTTTGGGGCTGGTGGCTAAATCAGCCGTGGTGGAGCAAGCGCTGTGTGAAAGCGACCACGTAATAAAATTCACCGACACGGGTGTTCTTGCTGTAGAGAAGTGCAATTACATCTAGTTGTTTAGAGAAACTATAGAAATATACAATCTTGACAATAGCTTGAAGCCGGCCGCGGTGGTCTCGCGGTTCTAGGCGCGCAGTCCGGAACCGCGCAACTGCTACGGTCGCAGGTTCGAATCCTGCCTCGGGCATGGATGTGTGTGATGTCCTTCGGTTAGTTAGGTTTAAGTAGTTCTAAGTTCTAGGGGACTGATGACCACAGCTGTTAAGTCCCATAGCGCTCAGAGCCATTTGAACAATTTGAACAATAGCTTGAATAAGAAAGAAGAAAGACTCAAGTGAATGGATCCTGGATTCCCGTTCTGCAGCGAACGTCCTTTGCAGGTAGCAAGGGGAGACACGCAACGGAAGTGCCCACGTAAAAGCCCTTGAACGTTCGTGCCGGGAACAAATAATCTACAGCCGTGAACTCGACTCCAGTCCACCAGCAGCAATGGAAGGTGAAGTTCTGACAATGTCTGCTATTCCTGCTGGTGAAACGTCTGAAAAATCATCAAACATCGGCCAAAGAATCCGAGACAGAAGCCAACCGGAACTTTGCTTGGTATTTATCAACACGTTTATGCATACATCTACACATCAGTTTTCAAGTTGTTTTAATAACGCAAATGTTGTACCCTTTGTATTTGAAAACGTTTATTTCACCACAACAATCTTGAGTTGTACAAAAATATCATCACTCATTCTGTCGTACAATTACTCCATAATCGTTGTCTATGTGGAATGACGTTCTGGTTGAGTCGAGCCATCCAGACAAGACATTACCGTAAATTGAAGTGCCTACCAACATCTGTCGCCTCTACCATCTGACTTTTCTGGGCATGGCATGTGGTACCTTTTCACTGATCAGTGATTAAGCGGGCTGTGGCAATCAATCTAATATACTTAAGTACTGAAAAGAAAATGAAAGACCATCCATTCAAAAGAAAGAAAGGAAGAAAATATTTTCAAGGTGTACGACCAGTTTTTACCTATGCAAATGAAATCATTATATGTGTTGGTTTCGGTACGTATGTGATGAAATGAACTAAGAATTATGATAAGGTTACATTGCTTTAGGGAAGTGGGAGCACTCAGTGACTGTGATATTATTTTTACATTGTAGAGCGCAGCAATCAGATTTCGGCTAGTGCCTAGCCATTATAGCTAGAAACAAGCTGAAATCTGGATTTGCCAAATAAAACTTTCAAGAAAAAGGACGACTGATTGCTGCGCTCTATAATTTATAAGAAATTATGAGTCCAAGAAGAAAAGGAATATGCAGTGGCTTGTTGAATGGCATTGTCGAAGTCATGGTGAAAAATTGTGCTTTAGCCATTCAAGAGGGTTATGTAATTCCATAACTTATAATTGTAAATCATAAATCCTGGTGACAATAAAGTTCTTTAATTTTACCAGATGGATAGGCCAAATGACAACTGCCTGGGTGTGGTACGTCGGCTATTCGTCATTGTCCTATGTATGTAATTGGCATCTGCTATTTCTTTTAAGCAAAGCAGACAGTTTGGGATGAGATTTGAATAGAATCGTTACTCCAACGAAAAATTTCTGAACAAGAGCTAACCTTCTGCCTTCTGTGTTTTTCTTTTCTATTTTAATTCTGGCGTGATGTACAGTGAATGAGACAAATGTGTTTCTCACGTTTTCTTCAAAAATGGTTCTGAGCACTATGGGACGTAACATCTTAGGTCATCACTCCCCTAGAACTTAGAACTACTTAAAACTAACTAACCTAAGGACATCACACATATCCATGCCCGAGGCAGGATTCGAACCTGCGACGCAGCGGTCGCGCGGTTCCAGACTGAAGCGCCTACAACCGCTCGGCCACCAGCGGCCGGCACGTTTTTCTTCCATAGAAGCTCCTCTTTAGGCATGCGAGGCAGTGGGTTTATCCATTAGTATATTTCCTTATGGTTGATACGTAATTCTGCAGCTGTGTAGGGTGTTCTGTAAATAGATAAATTATTAATTATTTACAAGTTGATCTCATCGACTTCCAGTCACGGCCAGATGGGGACTATAAATTCGTAATGGTTTATTAGGACCATCACAGCAAATAATTGAGGACGTTGACTGCAAGTGATACTGTGACATGAAGAGGTTGGCACGTGAGAGGGAGTGGTGGCGGGCTGCATCAAACCAGTCGGAAAACTGATGACTCTCAAAAAATAAATGTTGTGTCTTATGATGATATTTTAGACAAGCTGAGCTACACTAATATGAATGTTTACTTCATTACTTCATTCATTTTACTCCTTTTTAATTTAATTTACTCCTTGTCTTCATCTGATAATTTATTTCAGCAAATATTCGCTGTCGGTCGTCTCAATATGAAAATGCAACGAGTCGAAGATGCAATGGGTCGGAGGTCATTGTCTTAAGTGCTCACAGTACGCTCCAGTAAACGATCCTGTCTCCATTCAGTTGCATGATGACGAAGTTCGATGCCGGTTTATGAACGTCATTTTACTGCAAAGTTAATTCCGACGCAAAAAACTGATTAATCATCTTTCCACGGCCATTCTTCATTGTGTTAAAGATAGGCCTACAACATAGGCCTCGCCGATTTTCGTGATTCATCTCAGCATTGTAATCGCCCTTTCTGTCTTTTGCCTTCGATATTCACTACGACCAACATTAACAACTTACTAAACGGAAAGAGCGATTATGAGGACACTGAAACCGAAAATGGCTGAGGAGGTGTATGATAGCATTACGGAAAGTTTTACGTTGTTAGGCGCTGCCTCAGTATTGCAGTCAGACAATGGTCGCGAGTTATTTAATAAAATGATGAGCAGCTTAACTGAATTATGCCCCAATTTTAAGAGTGTGCAAGGTAAACCTACACATAGCCAGATAACTGAATTATGGTCCAATTTTAAGAGTGTACACGGCAAACCTACACATAGCCAGAGCCAATGTAGCATGGAGCGTGCAAATCAAGACATAGAAAATGTGCTAAATGTAGAAAAATCCATCTCGGAGTGGAGCCGTGCATAAGTTTTGCGCAGTTTATAACGAACAGCGCTGTAAATTTTGGAGTTGAAAGATCCCAGTACGAAGCGATGTTCGGATGCACTCCTAAATTCGTTTTGTCATCATCAAGTTGACACCTGAAGCAATGGTGAACGTTCACTCTGAAGACGACCTTGAAAATGTAACTAATCAAGTGAAATCAAGTGAATATTAGGAGTGAGTAAGGGTCTGAAACGTTATAGGATAAAGTCATAGCAGATCTCCAGTATAAGGGAATAACATACTAACAAAATCAGAAGTTGAGAACAGAGATGTATTCCAGATAGTAATGAATGCTGTCTGACTGTTTTAGACGAGTCAACTCGTGCTATTAGAAAACAGAATCGAGGCCTACTACTGCTCAGAAGAACAAACAGAAAGAATGTAGCAGTGCTCAGGTCGTCGTTTGCAACCAGTGAAAAAAGGGACATGCAGTGAGAGTTCCAGTCCCGATTTCGATCGACGAAGACGACATGCAAGGTCCATCATGTGTGTCGTCCTCGAACCAACGGCTGATGGCTTCTACTGATTTCTTTAAATACGATACTATATGCCACTGCGGCTACGATTGCGATAGCATTTTGTTTCACGTGCTGATCAGTACTTGCCCTCTTAGAATAATCTCAGAGAAGGGATCTCCAGCAGAGAATAAAGTTGCTCTGAGGTCAGCTGCGACATCACACTCTATGGGAAGCGGCCAGCAATTCTTCAGATGCCACTGCCAGCACAAATGTCAGACACTGCTTTTGCAAAATGAAACACGTGTTGTGCAACTCTATCTGCTGTGAGGAACGATCTAGCTGCAATAAATGACTTTTATATGACTGTGTTTACAGTTAGCGCTCATAAAAGGCAACTTTCGAAACATATCTGTGTTTTGTTGCTCTAGAACCATGAATTTTACATAATTTGACTATGTTTTCCAATAGCAGTAATAAAATGAACATTCAAAACATGCCTATCGTTATTGCAGCTGTCTTTCACACTCATTGGCGGGAAGGTATACCTTTCAATAACGGTGATGTACTAACAATAATGAATGTGTATTGTTTGGAAAAACTGAAATCAGTGATACACTTTCACTAAAGCGGTCAGTGGAGATGCACCATCACTAGTGATCATATAAATTCCCTGGAACGTCCACTTCCACAATGACATACACAGGGTGTTACAAAAAGGTGTGGCCAAACTTTCAGGAAACATTCCTCACACACGAAGAAAGAAAATATGTTATGTGGACATGTGTCCGGAAACGCTTACTTTCCATGTTAGTGCTCATTTTATTACTTCTCTTCAAATCACATTAATCATGGAATGGAAACACCCAGCAACAGAACGTACCAGCGTGACTTCAAACACTTTGTTACAGGAAATGTTCAAAAAGTCCTCCGTTAGCGAGGATACATGCATCCACCCTCCGTCGCATGGAATCCCTCATGCGCTGATGCAGCCCTGGAGAATGGCGTATTGTATCACAGCTATCCACAATACGAGCAGGAAGAGTCTCTACATTTGGTATCGGGGTTGCGTAGACAAGAGCTTTCAAATGCCCCCATAAATGAAAGTGAAGAGGGTTGAGGTCAGGAGAGCGTGGAGGCCATGGAATTGGTCCGCATCTACCAATCCATCAGTCACCGAATCTGTTGTTGAGAAGCGTACGAACACTTCGACTGAAATGTGCAGGAGCTCCATCGTGCATGAACCACGTGTTGTGTCGTACTTGTAAAGGCACATGTTCTAGCAGCACAGGTAGAGTATCCAGTATGAAATCATGATAACGTGCTCCATTGAGCGTACGTGGAAGAACATGGGGCCCAATCAAGATATCACCAACAATGCCTGCCGAAACGTTCACAGAAAATCTGTGTTGATGACGTGATCGCACAATTGCGTGTGGATTCTCGTCAGCCCACACATGTTGATTGTGAAAATATACAATTTGATCACGTTGGAATGAAACCTCATCCGTAAAGAGAACATTTGCACTGAAATGAGGATTGACACATTGTTGGATGAACCATTCGCAGAAGTGTACCTGTGGAGGCCAATCAGCTGTTGATAGTGCCTGCACACGTTGTACATGGTACGGAAACAACTGGTTCACCCGTAGCACTCTCCATACAGTGACGTGGTCAACGTTACCTTGTACAGCAGCAACTTCTCTGACGCTGACATTAGGGTTATCGTCAACTGCACGGAGAATTGCCTCGTCCATTGCAGGTGTCCTCGTCGTTCTAGGTCTTCCCCAGTCGCGAGGCATAGGCTGGAATGTTCCGTGCTCTATAAGACGCCGATCAATTGCTTCGAACATCTTCTGTTGGGACACCTTCGTTCTGGAAATCTGTCTCTATACAAACGTACCGCGCCACGGCTATTTCCCCGTGCTAATCCATACATCAAATGGGCATCTGCCAACTCCGCATTTGTAAACATTGTACTGACTGCAAAACCACGTTCGTGATGAACACTAACCTGTTGATGCTACGTACTGATGTGCTTGATGCTAGTACTGTAGAGCAATGAGTCGCATGTCAACACAAGCACCGAAGTCAACATTACCTTCCTTCAATTGGGCCAACTGGCGGTGAATCGAGGAAGTACACTACATACTGACGAAACTACAATGAGCTCTAACATGGAAATTAAGCGTTTCCGGACACATGTCCGCATAACATCTTTTCTTTATTTGTGTGTGAGGAATGTTTCCTGAAAGTTTGGCCGTATCTTTTTGTAACAACATGTAGATGGAGATTTAGGTGCCCCTATCTCTAGGTTTTACCCGACCTGCAACGCCTTCCAATAGCAGGCGCAAGATTTTCGTACTGTCTCACTCACTACGTCCTACTGAAAAAATGAACAGGTCCTTTTTGTAGGAAATTTAGAGTAGTTAAATTTTGTACTTGGATGCATTTTAGCGAGTGGCCATAGTTTTCGAATTATTCAAGAAAAATATACAAAAGTGACCTACAAATGCATTTTTCTTGAATATCTCGCAAACGGTGGCCTCCAGCGAAAATGTGTCACAGTACAAAATCTAATTACATAAGATACCCAACAAAATACTCCTATTCATTTTCTCTGTAGGACTAATAGTTTGCGCACAGCGAGCGAGATAATACGAATGTCTCGTCCTTGGTGTTACGAGGTTCTGCGGGCTTCATAACACCCATAGGTACAGGAAGCTGAATCACCCTCTATACGTAGAGTGCATCACCTAAAATATGCACCGCGAATATTGTGGACATCACAAGTGCTACTGATGTGAGTTTTCACAGTCAATAAACAGATTGTAATAATGAAACTTCCTGGCAGATTAAAACTGTGTGCCGGACCAGGATTCAAACTCGGGACCTTTGACTTTCGCGGGCAAGTGCTCTACCAACTACCCGCGAAAGGTAAGGGTCCCGAGTTCGAATATCGGTCCGGCACACGGTTTTTATCTGTCAGGAAGTTTCATATCAGCGCAAACTCCGCTGCAGAGTGAAAATCTCATTCTAGATTGTAATAATGCTTTGAAAGAGTATTTTCGTGCAAACATAGACTTTTTTAAATAGAAAAATGCCTATTGTCATTAACGGATTAAATGTAGGGTAAATTAGAATGTCGTCGGTGTTTGATGCGGAATTCTCGTTCGAGCAGGTTACAAGGTATCGTATTTTGAGAAGTTACCACACCGACTCTTGTTTGTGCCATTCAACCTACGTAGTTGCTCGTACGACGTTGTTATGTTTGCTTAAGAGTGTTAGGGTGTTCTCTGAGTGCATTCCGACTAGCTAGCCGATAGTGTGTACAGTCTGAGGCGTGCGTGGCTCGTGTTCCTGTCATCTTGAATTTTACACCCTGTTTTTGACGTACTTCCACCTCACTACGTTAATTTAGATTACTACTGTCACTGAGTTGCCACTTTGCCTGACCGTGAGCGGCGTTACCAGCGCGTGTCTATATCCTCTTTCGTAGTACGAGGGCTGTCCAAAGAGTAAGTTACGATTGATCGCGAAATGAAAATCTCTGTGAAAATCAGAAATGTTTCCTTTGTAACAGTTAGCTACACCTTTCAGTTACTTCTCTACGT
Organism: Schistocerca piceifrons; assembly: GCF_021461385.2. NCBI lineage: Eukaryota > Metazoa > Arthropoda > Insecta > Orthoptera > Acrididae > Schistocerca > Schistocerca piceifrons. Next base: position 45,770,300 of record NC_060139.1, on the reverse strand, counting down.
AGTCGCCGTTCTGACTCAGACATTTGTCGTAGCGTTGTACCAACTTTCCAATACCCTCATCATAGAAGGCAGCCGCCAGTGCTTTCCGCCAATTCTCTACGCTGGCCTAAAGCTCGTTGTCTGTGCCAAAATGTTGTCTTCATAGCCAGCGGTTCGTTTGAGCAGAGATGAAACTCAGTGGGAGACAATTACGGGCTGTATTGTGGGTAACCAAACATTTTCAATTGAAACGATGCAGGAACATCTTCATTGCCCCTGCAGAATGAGGCTGAGAATTGTCTTGAAGAAGAAACCGCATGACAGTTATGTAATGTTGGTTGCATAGCTTCAGGGGAAAATTCTCACCAGGCCCTCGTACTTGGCGGGAGACACTATTTTCTATAACATCTTTACGTGCTCACTAAGAGCTCAGGAATGAAAAGAGCGACATGATTCTACCTAGAGTCATACTAGAGACACTGCCCAACACATCTTTGCAAAGCTTTATCGGATTTTCATAGTCGTTTCCATTTCGCGACCGATCGTAACTTACTTTCTGGACAGCCCTCGTATCTTTGCTCGACTGTTATTAGTTCCCGCTCGTGATCTGTTGTAAGTTAGTTCGTCGGCAGTTCGGATGGGCAGTTCGCGTCGGGAGTTCGTGGCGAGTTCGGGTCTGCCAGTCAGCTGGAGTGCGTCTGCAGCGCAGTCCGGACCTGCCAGTGGGGGAGTTGCAATGCGGCACTAGTGCGGTTGGGTTGGAGCAGCAGTGAGGTCTGCGTCGACACGGCTCGCCCGACCATTGTCGCCACCCATCACTTGAGCTGGGCCAAGCTCTTGGTTGATCGTCGATCGGTCGTCCTAGCGGACGACGCGTTTCGGCTCACCGATCGTTCATGAGTCGGCTATGTGTGTATCGACTCCCGATCTGTTTTGTTGTGTGTTTGGTTACTGTTGTGAATTGTTCAGGTCTTCGTGTAAGTGTGTGTCAGGATGTGTGTGTAGTTAGCGTTAGTTCCACTGGCGATTATTTTAAATGTTGTCGTCGTACTGGTTCTGAGAGGTCGGTAGTCTCATCGGACGACGCGTAACTGGTTCTCTGAGCGCTTCTGGGCCCCTTCAATTACCGTCTTGTGGAACTTGGGTCGGTCCTTTCCTGGTGCAGGGATGTTGATCAGTCAGTGGGCGTGTTTCCTCTGCTTGTTTAGGTCCGAGCCAGTATTTCCGCCGTCGTGTGTGTGGAAGTGAGTGGGAGACGCACCAGCAGTGCAGTCGCGACGGAGCAGCAGCCGCGGACGAACCAGCGGGCAGTCTGTCGGTTGTTGCGGACCAGGAAAGATATATGCGCCCCGTGTAGTCGGCTGGGCCGAGCGGTTCCAGGCGCTTCAGTCTGGAACCGCGTGACCACTACGGTCGCAGGTTCTAATCCTGCCTCGGGCATGGATGTGTGATGTCCTTAGGTTTAGTTAGGTTTAAGTGGTTCTAAGTTCTAGGGGACTGATGACTTCAGCAATTAAGTGCCATAGTGCTCAGAGGCATTTGAACGATTTTTTTTTTTAATTTTATTTTGCAGTCGGCTGGGTCCGCTGCCGGTCCCTGCGCGGTGTCGGAGCGTGTGTGGAGCCGTCGCTCGCTACGAACTTCATGGTTCACCGACCCAGGACGTCACAGTTGAGTAGTGGTTTCACGTATCCAAGCAACGTCCGTTCATGTTGTGTGGTTCGTTTCGGTCGTTTGCTGTTGGCGAGATTTTCTGGTTGAATTCTCATGTACCGACTGGTAACAAGCCAGTCGTTTGTCGGTCGGTCCGTGGCTGCCCCCTGGTTGGGTTCCGACGGATCAAGTATAGCTGGGCTCACCACCTGTCTCACCGAAGTGAACGATGGCAGACCGACCTCCCTGGAGGCCTCCTGATTGTCACTGTTGTTTAATTATCTGTTGTCAGCTATTTAAAATTTTAGGCTTGTTGTTATTGTTTGTTTCTTAAAATTTTGCAAATTAATTTATAAATTTATCTTTCAAGCTTAAACGCTGCGGCCTTCTCCCTTTAAAGATTATGGCAATATATTTTGAAATTTTGAAGTTTGATTGTGGCCCTCAGCCACTGGTATTGCACCTTGCATATGTTGTTCTTGAAATTATTTTATTGCTATCTTAAGTGGATTTTTATCTTGTTGATTTTTAAGATTTCTTGTGTTAAACATGCTGGCCTTCTGCCTTTAAAGGTCTATGGTAATATATTCTGAAATTTTGGAAATTAATTGTGGCCCTCAGCCATTTGTATTGCACTTTACTATGTTGTTTTTGAATTATTTCATTGCTACCTCAATTGGATTTATATCTTGTTAAGATTTCTTGTTGGAGGCCTTCTGCCGGGAAAGAGTTGCTAAATTAAAATAAATTACAATTAGAAGTACAAACTGACTTCAAGCCTCGGCCTTTTCCGCAATCCTATTACCTGTTCTGCCCAGAGGGTTTAGCGGGCGTTTCACAGTTTCTAATGATTCAAATGGCTCTGAGCACTATGGGACTTAACATCTGAGGTCATCAGTCGCCTAGAACTTTGAACTACTTAAACCTAACCAAACTAATGACATCACATCCATCCATGCCCGAGGCAGGATTCGAACCTGCGACCGTATAAGTTGCGCGGTTTCGGACTGAAACCGCTCGGTCACAGCGGCTGGTGCTTCGCTGTTGTCAACAGTAAAATACAGTAAGCAGTAAAGAGCAAAATGCTTAAATATACACTACCAAACAAAAACAATGAAGAAACTAATTAAAAACCACAAAACGCTGAAAAAAACAAGGAGCCACTCACAATATGAGACAAAACTGTATCTCGTATGACTGAGGGACACTAGAGGAGACTCTGTGCATTAACAGATTGGAACAGCGAAATATCTTTGAAACTTCTTAGCGTTACATAACACGCAAAATGCACGCCAAAAGGAAAATAATATGCTATTTCTGTTACCTAAAAGGTTCAAAATCTCCCGACCGATCCCAATGTACTACCTAAACAACTAGGGAGAGCGTGTATGCGAAGATAGACAGGATCCAACCTACACCATTTGTACGGAGACCTTGTGAGAGCGCACAGCCGTCTAGTCTTCTATCCTACCAGAACGAGCATGAAGTGCTTTGGTTTCATGAAATATCCTTGAAGCTGCCCCATCTAAAAGCAATGCGAAATACTGTCGTGAATGCGCAGCTGGAAAATGTCGTGGACGAGTGGTGCGCGGGCATGGTGTGCCTTCAGGAGCCAGAGGCGCCGATGTGGAATCTGCGACATATTAGTCAACAGGCTGTGATCACGTAGTTGCGGTAGAACTACGAAAGGGGTACGATGCATGGGTGATTTCGTTAATTCATGTGCAGTTTTCTGATGAGATCCATCACTAAAGAGAATGGATACAGAGAACTATGCAATGCGCACGATATAAAAATGCGAATGCGCACGGGTTGCCCGAACACTTAGTGTGCCCAATGAGTCGATGGGCAAATATCTATTAGGAACATTACATATGTACATTGTGGACAGTTGGGAATGTGGGTCTCACGGGAAGCGTCCAAGGGATAAGTCCCTGCAGTCGTGCTATTCATCTGAGTCCTCGGTGGCTCAGATGGACAGAGCGTCTGTCATGTAAGCAGGAGATCCCGGGTTAGAGTTCCGGTCGGGGCACACATTTTCAGCCTTTCCCATCGAGGTATATCAACAACACCTGTCGGCAACTGAGTGTTTCAATTAATTATCATTTATAAAAAAAGTTAATCATCAACAGAAACAGCAACGCATATGGCATCACGAACAGACACAGGGGAACGCTGAATTACTCACAAGATATCCGTGAAAAAACTATACGAAGTTAATAGGAACGATCAGACCCACAATCACAGCAACAGAGCGAGAGCAAAATGAAACGATGAAGTCACAGTGGAAAATATACTATCAGCTGATCTCATCACATCACGGGAAGTACGCGACGGGTCAACACACAACGATCATAATGTTATAATCACAAACATTTCTACACATACGGTAAAGGAAACACAGAACAAGCTTTTCCTGTTTAAGAAAGCAGACTGGTGCATTTATAGAACTTGTATCGGCGGGCGATGTATGATAGATTAAAGGCAGCACTGTCCGTAAGATACATAGATTGATGGAAATCTTGCGTGAGAAACAATTAAAGCAATCCAACAATAACAGGTAAGAGTAAAAGGAAAATGCTCTGGATGGTAGACCTAGAAAGGATTCGAGAACCAAACGCAGAGGGCGGCAACTGCTAGAGAGAGGCACACACGACTGGAATAGCTGGGGGCTTCAAAGTGAAAACACAAGGACCTGCAAAACAAAGAGACGTCATTGAGACGATTACGTTTAAACTTAACTAAGCATCAAGTAAAGCGATGCACCGTACAAACTGATGATCCAGAGAGTACGAACATCGTTTGTGCTAAATACGCCGAGGTGGGTTGACGGAACCTTCGCACAGAGATGGAAAGGTGCAGCGGAGTTTCTGCTTGAACAGCCCCTCCCCGATGACAACCACAGGACACACGATCCACACCATTTAAGAGCTCCAATACAGACGGAATACACAACGGAGAACATCACGTGCCCCTTTGCGCAGGAAACCGTTGCGCTGGCAATAACAAAAGTTAAAAGTTAAAGTATCACCTGGCTCGGACCACATTCACTCCGAGACCCTTATACGAGCAGTTCCACAGTTTAACCGATTTTTAATCGAGGCACTGAACGGAGCCCAAAGACGATAAAGAGTACCTACAGCTCGGAAATTAGCAAACGAACTGGAAGGCAAAAACCCATCCATTCCTAAGTTGTGCAGACCAATTTGCTTGGTCAACCCTTTGGCTCAGGTCCAGGAGCAGCTCCTTGGTAACTAATTACACGATCACAGACAGCTCCTGGGGACCAGCCTGCACCAACACGGGTTCACAGAAAACACATCGGTTGCAATTAATCTGGCACCCCAATTTAGCACACAGTGTCAACTGCAAGTATGTAATGCACATATAAACTTCGCCAGGGCATTTGATGACCTCGGGTGGTCCACAATGTTCTCAAGACAGCAGGAACTGCAGGTACCAGCAACGCTATAGAGTAATCTACTAGCCTACTGCAGTAATAGAGTAGTTGAATCACCGGCATTAGCTGTGGGTGAGATGAAAGCGATGAAGAGATATACTAAGGGACGCCCGCAAGATTTAGTTTCTTAGTCAAACTTAAGGAATCTTTACGTTGAAACCCTTTTAAGAGAAGCAGAAAAAACTACAAACTCGCGCGTATCAACAGCATTAGTATGTTTTGCAGCGAAAATACAGGCACACAGACTCTGCCTCATAATGATCAGAACCGTTGTTAGGCGAGGTCAAAGAAGTGATTCAGCACGTCAGTGGAGGCACTTTGCATGGATCTCGGAATAAACCCAATTTACCTGTAAATCCGTCAACGAACTGCGACATATTGTCCGAAGAGGGGCAGACTAGACAAAGTAATGGAAAGTACATGGGAAAAACTGTGGTAAAAACGTCAACTAAAACAAGGGCGAGTGAATGCGTAACAGCGTGAGTGGGCAACCATTGTCAAAGGCCATAGAGTTTAGTGTTCCCCGACATCCGGGAGAGGTCGGAAACAAGCCAGCGAGCTCCACTCGAGGCATGGAGCACATTTTAATAGGACGAAACACCTATATAGTGCACCTTCATCGAATGCACCTCGCTCAGTTAATAATGTTCCTGTAGTGAACCAAGTATCACTCAGCATATCCTTCTACTTTTCACATTACACATACAGACAAGACAAACAAAGATCACGTAAGATGACTTTTACGAATCCGTAGCAAACCCAAAAATATGGCAAGAGCTGAACCCAGCCACTGACAATATTGGGAAATCACGTATACTTTGTGCCGAATACGTAGAAGCAAGACCTTACAGACGAACCAGACAGGTAATTACCAGAGATGAACCTGACGCACGGGAAGTATCGGACTCTCGACAGAGCGGAAAAACTCACTCTTTTGTGTTAGCAGAAGAGCCAACACGGTGTTACGAGTGGTGGCCGAAATGCACGCGTTTTAGCTCACGCAGTCTGGCGTGAGGAAGGAAGAACTATACTGACGTGAGGTCTGAAACATGACAAGAAATGAAAATTCAGAAAGTGGACGTAATTAGTTTGATACTTAATTTTAATCTATTAATGATGAACGTCACTCTTGAAGGTACATGATTCACAATATTATCTGTTCAGAATACATTCTTGAAGATAGCACTTATAGTAACTGAACATGGAGCCCTGCTAGGTCGTAGCAAATGACGTAGCTGAAGGCTATGCTAAACTGTCGTCTGTGCAAATGAGAGCGTATGTAGACAGTGAACCATCGCTAGCAAAGTCGGCTGTACAACTGGGGCGAGTGCTAGGGGGTCTCTGATAGTGGCGACACGCTGGTTCGACGTATACTAACGGACCGCGGCCGATTTAAAGGCTACCATCTAGCAAGTGTGGTGTCTGGCGGTGACACCACACACCCTCACAATGAAAGTTTACAATTAATGAACGAAGCAGTAGAAGAAATATAGGGCACACAACACTGACATATTCACAATAAAGAGCACCCAGATCAGCATACACAAAGATGCAACATCTATAAACAATAACTATCTGCAACCATGTCAGATTGTGCCCTAATAAATGAAATATACAAAGCGCACACACAGGCTGATATATGGTCTTAGATCACATTAGAATAGGATAGTAATTACAATAGAACAGCTTGCTGCAGAATTAAGATCACTTGTACCTCTGTGCGGGCTACCGCTAACACCACGACCCTGACAAGTATGGCTACTTTTGAATAGTGCAACAGTTGACTGGAGAGTGGAATGGTTGTTACATACGTGTTTTATTTGGTCAGAATTTGTTGTCATATACTCCTGTCATCCCACTTGTCAATAAAATGACCTTGTCCTTGACGGTGTTGCTACTTCTGGCAATGTAGTTATTTAGCTTACGCACGCTGACATTTATTGCTTCCGTCCCTGTGTGAGGAGCGCACTCTACATACTGCATACTTCGACATATTCAGAGTGCACTCCATACATACCTAAAAATCTTTTGCTAATATGTGGTTATATATAATCGGAAGGCAAAAGCGGTTAATAAGGATTTCTTTAGCGGCGACACTTGACAGTTCTGAAATATGACGTTTTTCGTATAACTGGGAAAGGTGTAGACAACTTCTTGTAAATATGAAATGACTACTCACCTATTTAGTGGTTTTTGTGTGTACCACAGATACCATACTGCCTGCCGGCCGGAGTGGCCGTGCGGTTCTAGGCGCTACAGTCTGGAGCCGAGCGACCGCTACGGTCGCAGGTTCGAATCCTGCCTCGGGCATGGATGTGTGTGATGTCCTTAGGTTAGTTAAGTTTAATTAGTTCTAAGTTCTAGGCGACTGATGACCTCAGAAGTTGAGTCGCAAAGTGCTCAGAGCCATTTGAACCAGCCATACTGCCTACGCATGCCACTCCCTGACGTAAACTCCTTAATCAACATGTTGTTACACGCATGGTACAGCGTTATTAGCGGCACAGTTTAGTATACAATATGGGTAAGCCATATATTCAGTGAAAATTTCAAAGAAACATCTATTCACATACCTACGTCTCATGGCTTCAGGTAGTGTCTAGTATTCCAGGTATGCCCCTGAAGCCACATAATATATTTTGGCATAAATTATGTCTTTCGTATCGTAACTTACGTATATTACTTCAAATATGGATAGGTGTATTTCATCTTCAGTGATATATCACTAAAGTAGGGGCAGCCAGAGTCATTTTGAATCGATGTCATTACGGACGGTATGATGGATTGTGTACTTACCTGTAAACGAAGAACTAACTTACATCTAGTGTAGTCGACTTGCAAAGGAACTGTGTTTCCAGCACCAGCTATTCCCGCTATCCTGTTGGCTCTGGCGCAGTAGCACGTGTCTCTTCAGGTGAGAGGACGGCAGCAATTACCTTAAGCCCTCCCCCTTCCACCCCTCCGAATATCTCCGCTCCGCTCCGCGCGCAGCGTGATCCCTTCCTTCCTCCTCCTCTAGACCCACCCCCTACCCTCACACCCCCGACTGTGGTCCCGGCTGATCGCTATCGTCCTCCTCCCACCCTCTCCGCATATTAATATTCAGCAATGGTTAAACTTATTCCGAGGTCCCTCTCGTTTACTCTGTTTGCATCCCTCCGAGATCAAGTAGAAAGCAGCTAGTGTGAGTCAGCATTATTCTTACGAAAAAAAGAGGGAGAGAAAAATCATCCCTCGGAAACGCTCGCTGAATAACGAAAGAAAGTCTCATATATATGCAAATCCCCAGAATGTTCAACGCACAAAAATGTAGAAACAGAAAATCGACTACACGAGTGTTTGCATTCGAAACGCAGAATCAGTTCCTTTTGGCTTATTTGTCTGATAATATTGGATTCAGAAATTCGGGAAAATTTAAATAATTCCTTAAATATCAAGTTATCCGGCGTGCTGATAACTTTTAATATATATGATTCAAGGAACTGCCCTCTATTAAACTCCAGAAATGTTTGTTTTGTTCACTACGGATGGCTCCAGATCATGCGTACGCTGTCTCTCAACCTCTGTCAATTAACTCTACCAGTCTTATGCTGCATACTGTTTCGTATTTTGGTGCATATGTGCTACCCAAGTTGTGGAGCCAACGTTTGAGATTAGTTCCTAAGCTGTTTTCCCGTTATACTTATTTTTCTAATGTGTACTCGTGTATGTCTGGACATGTATTTTGAGTAATTAATCTGCATATATTTACATGGGACTAATCCCTTCCTGTTTTATCGGTTTCATTACTTTAGCTTGCGAAATACAGTTTGGACTACTGGCAACAATCTGATGATCAATGACATTAAGACCGATGGGAAGGAAAGAAGATTCGTTGATGACTTATTTGAGTTAGTAATGATTGCTTTGAGGTTTCATGAATGAAAAAAAAGTAGGTTAGAAGAAGAAGTACATAAAATTGAGTGGAATTCATTGTTACTGATCTTGGAAAGGAGAAAGAAAAATAAAGATGCATTAATGATACAAAGTTAAATCGGAAATAATTGGGAAAGCGGACGGTTTGAGGCAATTAATAACATAACTGACAATACCAAGAATATCGCTAGACGGATAAGAAGGTAAAAATACACATGCAAATCCCCAAACCTGTCAGACGCAATGTCGTGTAACATACGGTAAACATGATTATAACTCCTTTCCTTAAAAAGGAAAAGGATGTCTCCTGCGCAAAGATCAGTACGAACTCGGAAGATAAAATTTTTAACGAACGCATAGAGATTGGTGCGTGATGTCTTTGCAAACAGAAGAGGGAATCCGACTAGTAGTTTAACGAAAGACATCCTGAAATTTTCCACATTATCGGATGGTAGCAAATAAGTCGTTACACATTTTTCGGAATTCGGAACTTATCATGGATAACATCTATGGAGCAGAAGATGTCTACAATCCGTACAGGAACCCGGCTACATTTACAAGAAGCGAAGGACATGAAAGGGAAGCGGTAGTTGAGAAGGGAATCTGACAAGCTTTTCCTCGCTACCTCATGTTACTCGGCAAGTACACAGTCCAATTAGTACAGTTATAAGAATTCGCTGTCAAGAAAGGCAGGTGGTAATTCAAAAGCGACTGAGACCCGGTAGCAGACTACCCTCACGTTAATCAGTCGCACTTAGCGCAAGTGGTAAAGTAAAATATGGTAGCATTAAGGCATTTCAAGTTCACGGAGAAGAAGCAAAAATTTAAAAATTTTCGACCAGTATTGTAATTCTCTCAGAGACGCCAAAGGACTTGAAATATCAGGTAAACTGATTGGTATCATCTTCGAAAGAGTTGTATGAATATCAAAAAAATTTACAATAAGGATAATGGAGTGTGTTCGATTTAAATTAGTTGAATCTTAGGGAATTATGTAAGAAAATGAGACAATACAAGTAAGTGACGACTTTTTCTCTTTGGGCAACAAAATAAATGACGACGGCAGAAATGGGGATATAAAATGCAGACTGTCACTAGCAGACCAGTTTATTTTGTAAATTATTAACATCGAAAACAAAATTAATTTTTTGGAAATATTTTCTGAAAGTAATTTCTGCTGCCGTACATGGAAGTGGTATCTTGAGGAAGAAAGGTGAAGATTTGGTGAGTAGATTGTATAACTAACGAAAAGGTGCAACGTCGAATTGCAGAGAAAAGAAACTTTAGGGTACCACTTGAAACGTCCCATTAGAAAAATTTGTGAATTACTGTGCTGATAAACCTCTTACGTTGTTTAATTTCCAAACAGCTGAGCAGAACTGAACGTACTCAGACATTCCTCTCTTTACTTATTCTGATCAACACTAAACTGACACACAATATTTTTAGCGCAATGCAATCTGACTTTCAAAAATCCCTACAAAAGAATGCCCCTGACTAACAATAACCTATACCTTTTATGGATGACTTACCTCACAAAAATCTTCGTTACTCCAACTACTGCAATAAAGCGAGCGCCAATACTGCCAGCTAAATAAAAGATTCTAACTACTGGAGGGACTAACTACTGATAGGCATAGTTAGCAAATGAAAGATTTTGATAAGAACAAACAATGTATTTAACTTAATAGTGTTCAAAAGTCATAATATATATATGTATCAGTTCATGATATCCAGTATTACAAATTTACTCTTTCTGGTGGACACACGTCCAGATCGTCCGCTCTTAAAATTCTGCCATCTCTCTCCCCACAGTCCGCAGCTCCTGGTCGTGCGGTAACGTTCTCGCTTCCCGCGCCCGGGTTCCAAGGTTCGACTCCCGGCGGGGTCAGGGATTTTCTCTGCCTCGTGATGACTGGGTGTTGTGTGATGTCCTTAGTTAGGTTTAATTAGTTCTAAGTTCTAGGGGACTGATGACCATAGATGTTAAGTCCCATAGTGCTCAGAGCCATTTTTTTTTTCTCTCCCCACATCCATCACTGCTGGCGTCTCACCTCCAACTGCGCAACGCTACACGCTGTTCACATCCAGCTGCCCAACACTACAATAGCGAATATAACAACAATGACCAACCAGCCACAGACTGAAAAAAGCACAGCCAGTGATTTTCATACAGAGCGCTACGTGGCGTTACCAACATAAAAACCTAAACAGCCTAGTTACACACTTGACTGTACGAAGCGACGAGTTGTAAAGACGCACTATGAGGTATAAAATAGTAGATGATTTGGTAAAACAGGGAAGTGAGTTGGGTAGATTGAGAAGAGGGTTGTGTAACGGGAAACAAGCGGAAATTGGTGAAGGTAGCTGTAGTTGTGTAGAGCTGAAGAGACTTGTACAGAAGAAACTGGCATGGAGACCTGTAGTCGTCTGTTTGAGGGTCACAAAAATAATTCTCCGCGATTCGCATACATCTCCTTAGGTGTCCATGTTCATTATCTCGTAAAGCAGACGTGGTAGTAGCACTAGTAGCATTTACGGCTGGATACTGCGCAACAGGGTAGTCAGCTACGAACTCACCGAGGCTTGTCCGCTCATGCACGCACGAGTGCAGGATTCGGCCCGACCCTCAGCGGGTGTCTCTGGGGAAATATAATACGCGTTCATATATATCAAACTGATGTGACAGCATTTCCATATCAGAAGCGTTATGGGAGTATTTGAATTTGTGGGTGACATACCCGCAGAGCTCGGCGAGGGATTTTCGATTACGTGTCACAGTGGGTACGTGTGAAGGGAAGCACTGTGTGGAAAATTGGTCACGGGAAGAGCTGGTGAACAAGGGGGGAAGAATCCGTGCGTTGGGGTCCCCACCTTCACGAGAAGCTACGTTATTTTGCGACACATCAGCGATCTTCCAGTACGGTATAGTTATTGTAAAGATACAGCTTTCGACTTAGCAACGAGAAACATGTACACCACCAGAAAAATGCAACACCGTCAAGAATTGTGTTCAGTGGCATCTCGTAACATGTGCTTACTAAGCGGTTGCCGTGTTAGTGATTCATTTGTCACATTCATCGGCTTTCAGATGGCGCTCATGACTGTCTGTGCACCCTCCGTTTTGACTCTGGTGGCAACAGCCGTGCTGCATTTAGAGGCCAACAGTATCTGCAGAATTCAGCCTAGTGTACAAACATGGCCCACCAACGAATACGTTGTCCAATTGAGCAGCTTCACCCATTTAACCGGGGACGCACAGTCGGCCAGCGGGGAGCTGGATATACCGGGTGATCAAAAAGTAAGTATAAATTTGAAAACTGAATAAATCACGGAATAATGTAGATAGAGAGGTACAAATTGACACACATGCCTGGAATGACATGGGGTTTTATTAGAACCAAAAAAATTACAAAAGTTCAAAAAATGTCCGACAGATGGCACTTCATCTGATCAGAATAGCAATAATTTCAAAACAAAGTAAGACAAAGCAAAGATGATTTTCTTTACAGGAAATGCTCAATATGTCCACCACCTTCCTCAACAGTAGCTGTAGTCGAGGAATAATGTTGTGAACAGCACTGTAAAGCATGTCCGGAGTTATAATGAGGTATTGGCGTTGGACGTTGTCTTTCAGCATCCCTAGAGATGTCAGTCGATCACGATACACTTGCGACCTCAGGTAACCCCAAAGCCAATAATCGCAAGGACTGAGGTCTGGGGACCTGGGAGGCCAAACATGACGAAAGTGGCGGCTGAGCACACGCTCATCACCACTCGACGCGCGCAAGAGATCTTTCACGCGTCTAGCAATATGGGGTGGAGCGCCATCCTGCATAAACATGGTACGTACCAGCAGGTGTTTATCAGCCAGGCTGGGGGATGATGCGATTCTGAAACATATCGGCGTACCTCTCACCCGTCACGGTAGCAGTTACAAAACCAGAATCACGCATTTCCCCGAAGAAAAAAGCCCCGATAACGGTAGATGTGGTACCGTAAATCCAACCCATACCGTGACTTTCTCGTCGTGCAATGGAGTTTCCACGACAGTTCTAGGATTTTCGGTAGCCTAAATTCTGCAGTTGTTGGCGTTGACAGACCCTCGGAGCGTGAAATGAGCTTCGTCGGTCCGCAACATGTTACTCAACCAGTCGTCATCTTCCGCCATCTTTTGAAACGCCCACACCTCAAATGCCCTCCGCTTCACTAAATCGCCAGGTAACAGTTCATGACGCCGATGGATTTTGTATGGATAGCATCGGAGGGTACGCCTCAGTGCCAACCAAACAGTAGTGTATGGAATGCCGGTGCGACGCGCGGCTGCACGAGCGCTGTCGTGTGGTAGCGTTCTCGCTTCCAACGCCGGGGTTCCCGAGTTCGATTCCTGGCGGGGTCAGGGATTTTCTCTGCCTCGTGATGACTGGGTGTTGTGTGATGTCCTTAGGTTAGTTAGGTTTAAGTAGTTCTAAGTTCTAGGGGACTGATGACCATAGATGTTAAGTCCCATAGTGCTCAGAGCCATTTGAACCATTTTTTTTTTGGACGAGCGCTGACTTTCCCGTGTACAGTCTCCATTTTTTTTTAAACTGTCTCAGCAGCATTACGCCTTGTGCTCGGTCGGCCACTAGGGGGTCCATCGTCTAAACAACCCGTGGCTTCGAACTTCGAAATCATTCTCACCACAGCTGCATTTCTATCTACATTATTCCGTGGTTTATTAAGTTTTAAAATTTATACTGACTTTTTGATCAGCCGGTACGTGTTACTGCACATGTTGTGCGCGATACATCGGTCCTGTACCTCTGCTTTCAACAACGGTCTGCGAACCATTTGAATACGGAAAGACCAGGTCCTGAACGTCCGCATATTACAGACGCGCGTCACCATCGGCGCATTGTGTGAGCAGCGGCGGTCGACCGAGCGTCATCCAGAGACGTCGCTACCTGCTGTGTCATCAGAGAACACAGGGAACCGTCTGCATGCAGCAGGATTAAGATCACGTGTGGCTCTGGTCAGACATCCCGACACTGTGAAGTGTGGCTGCCCTGGTGTCGCGGAAGAATTAACTGGTGAATGGAATGGCGTTTTGTTATCTTCAGTGATGAGAGTATGTCCTGACTATATGCGAGTGATGAAAGTATACATGTGTGGCGTAGTCATGCTAGGCTGTCTTTTACAGAGTGCACTTATCCATTACACATAGGTCCCACACCAGGCTTCATAGCGATAAGACCATCATTTACAAATCATGGTCATATTTAGTGTTCTACAGGGTAAAGCCACCAGAGTACAGGCTGTCATCCCCGAGCTACTTCGACAGGAGGGTGATGTGCTTTTCCAGCAGGACATGTCCTCTGACGGCTGCTGCACACAACTGCCCTGGTCGGCAAGATCACCAGGGCAGTTGGGAATTGAATACGTTTGGGCTATGATGTAGCAGGTATTTATTCATTCTCCATGTCCTGTAAGAACCATCGCCGAATAGCAACAAACGGTGCCAGATTCTTGGGACACTGTATCTTGGGATGCCTTTCGGCTGTTTTATGATCCTTTGTTTTCGGCAATACACGCCTGCGTTGCCGCCAGAGCGGTGTGTACTCTGAATTGATGCGGCTGTTAGGGCATCTTTACTGTGACGTTTGTGTTTCATTTATTCTGAATTTCTTATCATTATCTCTTACAATGATGAACTGTCTTTCACCTCAGTTGTTAGTAAAATTCTCTTGTCCTTGAGGGTGTTTAACATTTCGGGGTGGTCTTTACAGTCGCTAATCTGGTATGTGTTGCCGAAAACCAAGAACATAAAATGAAAAATTTCCAGGTATTCTTCAGTAACGACTCAGAATCATAGAATAGTAAATATTTTCGCAAATATATTTGTACTTTGTTGCATGGTGTACACTGATAAGAAATCTTTTGATACGAAGGGGAAAAAAACTGAACAGTTTAACGTCCCATAGGCGTGCCTGACCTACTAATGCGTCACTTTTCGGGTTAAACGCCTGATTGGGCAGTGAATTCGACGCCTTCCATTCGAAAAGAGGCAAATTAACAAAACGCTTCGGACCACACTACACGGCTCCAACCGGGTACCGACCAGTTTATTAGTTTTGTTGTCTACTGACTTGTTCACTGTACCTTTACGTGCCACTATAAGCAAGGAAATTTTGCGAAGTTCAAAACTCTGAATGCCCATTGCACGCTCCTTTGGAACATTCGCCTAGGAACCAACTGGGCTGTACCTGCAATCTGCCGTTTATGTCGGATTTGAATATATTTGTCACTGATAAAGCGTGACCCTCATCGCACTAGGTGAGTTATCATTCTACGAGCACTGTTCTAACGAATTGTTACAGTCTTATGAGATCTGACTATGGTAACCTTGCTTACCGAAACCGGTAATCGACAATAAAGCGATCTTCGCTAAGACGATCACCTTCTCTCAAGTAATTGTTACGAGAAGTACGCCAGTCTTTATGGAGACGCTAAACAGTCCGCGATGATATATCAACAAATCGGGCAAATTCTCCCTTCTGCAGTTCTGTCAAGTCTCCCCGTTGACCTCTTTTAACTGTGTTGACTGCATGTAACCGACTGATACATAAACAACATTTCTCTTGCGTCGTTTGGTTCACAACAATACAATAGATATTTAGGTTTGACACACACATCTGATATCGTCAGCATAGGGGCATTCTGTTGTATTATTAACAGTGAAAAAAATTCAGCTGTCAAATTTGCTAAAATCAATTTTTCATACAGATTACCCGTTTAGGCAGTTCACTGGTGCCATCTTCGAATCTACAACAGATGGGTCCAAAAATGCTAGGATTCTCAACTAATATAACAGCACACATATTTACACTCAACCAGTGCAATATATGGAATAACAGCATATCTTCTAAGTTTGTAGTGTTACCAAATCTTCTCCTTCATTACAGAAAGTGGTGTTTTACGATGCATGACCATGTTGGTATCGCGAGCTGTACTAGAAGTCGGCATGTCAGTTATAAAATAACAACTATGTCCACACACGTTATTGCACCGATTACAAGTGCTCACATTTATCACCACTTTACAACTGACAGATTCCGGCGTAAACATTTTTAGTGATACATAGATACAACAGATGGCCCAATAAACAAACGAATCGATAATATCATCTCACATTAGATTAAGGCATGGATCTACTATTCCAAATAATTGCACATTCCTAAGTTATTATCATAACATATTAACCAGGTCAGTATTCTACAGCTTTACAAAACGTCTGTAACATCATGTCCACAATTCATTAAACTTTAGCAAGTTTGCTTGCGTGGCCGTCCCCCGCAGCAAGCACAGAATTATTTTTTTTTTGTAAATAAAAACCGACTTTTCTTGCTGCACTGTAATTTATTTCTCCTATACGCGTTTTGCCTTTTTTATTCTACGGCATCTTCATTGGGATCTACAACGATACAGATTCGTTTTACTATTTGTTATTTTTAGATTAGCAAACAGTCACGTCGCATTATTTAAACTAACTAATCACTTACAGTTTGCTGGCATCTGCGTTTCCTCTCATCTGGTCTGGAGGTCGACTACTACTTCATTTCCGAAACATAAGCTCATTTTTATTTCCGAACTTTTTTCTATTTTTGTGCTGCAGTATTACTCTTTGGCTGCTAGCTATATAAGTTTTCTCGAAAACGTTTCTTTTAAAGACGTACATACTGCAAGTTCACTAGGTTGGCGACATGAAGGTAAACAAAGCAAATAGGAGGAAACACGTGGTGAACCCGCAATAATTACGTCTTCAAAAGAACAGTTTTTGAACAAATATATATATAACTAGCGGGCAAAGAGTAATAGTGTACCACAAAAATAAGGGTAAGTATGGTGAACAGTGTGAAGGAAAAAGTTCGGAAGTAAAAATGTGCTTATGTTTCAGAAATGAAGTGGTAGTGCAACCTCCAGACCAGATGAGAGGAAACGCAGATGCCAACAAACTGTAATTACTTAGCTGTAAAAGAACGCGAAGTGAAATATTTGATAATCTAAAAATAACAAGTATCAAAACAAAACTGTATCGTTTCAGATCCCCCTGAATATGCCTTAGAATAAAAATAGGCGGAACGTATCTGTCAGAAATAAATTACAGTGTAGCAAGAAAAGGCGGTTTTATTTACAAAACAAATATTTCATAAAACATTGTTTGTACATGAAACTTCTTACATCATTTTTAAAAAAAAACTTGAGAACATTTTATAAAAATTCTTAAAGAAATTAATGTGAGCACTTGTAATCGGTGCAATAACATGTGTGTACCCAGCTGTTATTTTAAAATTACGTGCTGACTTTTAGCATAGCTTACGATAACAACACGGATATATATTATATAGCACCATTTACTGTACTGAAGAGTAAGATTGGGTAATGGCGTAAACACAGGTGTGTTGTTATACCATGTACGAGGTGCATTCAAGTTCTAAGGCCTCCGATTTTTTTTCTAATTAACTACTCACCCGAAATCGATGAAACTGGCGTTACTTCTCTACGTAATCGCCCTGCAGACGTACACATTTTTCACAATGCTGACGCCATGATTCCATGGCAGCGGCGAAGGCTTCTTTAGGAGTCTGTTTTGTCCACTGGAAAATCGTTGAGGCAATAGCAGCACGGCTGGTGAATGAGTGGCCACGGAGAGTGTCTTTCAATGTTGGAAAAAGCCAAAAGTCACTAGGAGCCAGGTCAGGTGAGTAGGGAGCATGAGGAATCACTTCAAAGTTGTTATCACGAAGAAACTGTTGCATAACGTTAGCTCGATGTGCGGGTGCGTTGTCTTGGTGAAACAGCACACGCGCAACCCTTCCCGGACGTTTTTGTTGCAGTGCAGGAAGGAATTTGTTCTTCAAAACATTTTCGTAGAATGCACCTGTTACCATAATGCCCTTTGGAACGCAATGGGTAAGGATTACGCCCTCGCTGTCCCAGAACATGGGCACCATCATTTTTTCAGCACTGGCGGTTACCCGAAATTTTTTGGGTGGCGGTGAATCTGTGTGCTTCCATTGAGCTGACTGGCGCTTTGTTTCTGGATTGAAAAATGGCATCCACGTCTCATCCATTGTCACAACCGACGAAAAGAAAGTCCCATTCATGCTGTCGTTGCGTGTCAACATTGCTTGGCAACATGCCACACGGGCAGCCATGTGGTCGTCCGTCAGCATTCGTGGCACCCACCTGGATGACACTTTTCGTATTTTCAGGTCGTCATGCAGGATTGTGTGCAACTCTGGAGGCGATCTGTTCAACAGTCATTCGGCGATCCCCCAAAACAATTCTCTCCACTTTCTCGATCATGTCGTCAGACCGGCTTGTGCGAGCCCGGGGTTGTTTCGGTTTGTTGTCACACGATGTTCAGCCTTCATTAAACTGTCGCACCCACGAACGCACTTTCGACACATCCATAACTCCATCACCACATGTCTCCTTCAACTGTCGATGAATTTCAATTGGTTTCACACCACGCAAATTCAGAAAACGAATGATTGTACGCTGTTCAAGTAAGGAAAACGTCGCCATTTTATGTATTTAAAACAGTTCTCATTCTCGCCGCTGGCGGTAAAATTCCATCTGCCGTACGGTGCTGCCATCTCTGGGACGTATTGACAATGAACGTGGCCTCATTTTAAAACAATGCACATGTTTCTATCTCTTTCCAGTCCGGAGAGAACAAAATCGGAGGCCTTAGAACTTGAATGCACCTCGTATTGCAAACCTTGCGCTGTTATATTAGTTGCTGTATCCTAGCATTTTCGTTCTCACCTTTTGAAACTCGAAGATGGAAACAGAGGATTTCCGAAACCAGTAATCTCTACGAATAAATGACTTCAGTGATCCTGGCAGTTGAAAATTTATTCAGCGTTAACTTAGGTTTCACGTTGAAGCGTCTGATCACAGCAGCCTGTTTCCCAGGACCGCACGATATGACACACAGGTTGAGTAATCGGACTTACATTACGCAGGACTGCGGTTCAAATGACGATCTGACCACCCATACTGAGCTTTCCTGCGGGTACCATAGATCACTGAATGGTGAAGTACCAGTGCCACTGTCGAGACGGATACGACCGATTTCCTGCTTTAATTCAAACTTGTGCTCCGTCTTGAATGACATCGCTGTCAACGGAACCTCTAAAGCTCGCCTTCCGTAAATCACTATTCCCGTGTTGTCGATGAATTGCGGTGCGGTAAAGGAAAATAATCACTTCATGTGCTTTTAGTGTAACTGGAAAGGAGCACATCGGTTGAAGGCAGTTTCAGAGAAATCAGCTGCATTCCGGAACAGTGAACAGGTGACAACGTAAAGCCGTTCAGCATTCACGGCGCGCGGCGCATTATGTCATTTTCTCGCTGGCCGCCGTATACATAATGCAGGCCACGTCGCGGAATACCTGCTCGTTCTCATTGTTCCTGGCAGGTAGTTGTACTCCCGCCTGCGACCTTGTGAGCCCCGCGACACCAGCCGCCGGCGCGTGACACTCTGTTTCCTTCCATTACAGGAATCTTCATGTATCGAGTGGCATTACTTCCCGAGAAAGAAAGTGCCCCAGAATTTAGCATTGTGGAACCAAAGTAGAGGACTCAAGCTTCTCTTTATTAACGACGGCTGTTGATAACTACTACTGTACACACAAAGTCAAGCACGAACAGCAATCATACTTAATTTCATTTCACTGCCAGCATGATCGACGTGCTTTATGTACATCTACATCTACATACATACTCCGCAATCCACCATACGGTGCGTGGCGGAGGGTACCTCGTACCACAACTAGCATCTCCTCTCCCTGTTCCACTCCCGAACAGAACGAGGGAAAAATGACTGCCTATATGCCTCTGTACGAGCCCTAATCTCTCTCATCTTATCTTTGTGGTCTTTCCTCGAAATGTTGTTGGCGGCAGTAAAATTGTACTGCAGACAGCCTCAAATGCTGGTTCTTTAAATTTCCTCAGTAGCGATTCACTAAAAGAACGCCTCATTTCCTCTAAAGACTCCCACCCGAGTTTCTGAAGCATTTTCGTAACACTCGCGTGATCAAACCTACCAGCAACGCCGGCCGAAGTGGCCGTGCGGTTAAAGGCGCTGCAGTCTGGAACCGCAAGACCGCTACGGTCGCAGGTTCGAATCTTGCCTCGGGCATGGATGTTTGTGATCTCATTAGGTTAGTTAGGTTTAACTAGCTCTAAGTTCTAGGGGACTAATGACCTCAGCAGTTGAGTCCCATAGTGCTCAGAGCCATTTGAACCTACCAGCAACAAATCTAGCAGCCAGCCTCTGAATTGCTTCTACGTCCTCCCTCTATCTGACTTGATAGGGATCCCAAAGGCTCGATCAGTACTCAAGAATAGGTCGTATTAGTGTTTTATAAGCGGTCTCCTATACAGATAAACCACATCTTCCCAAAATTCTACCAATGAACCGAAGACGACTATCCGCCGTCCCCACAACTGCCATTACATGCTTGTCCCACTTCATATCGCTCTGCAATGTTACGCCCAAATATTTAATCGACGTGACTGTGTCAAGAGCTACACTACTAATGGAGTATTCAAACATTACGGGATTCTTTTTCCTAATCATCTGCATTAATTTACATTTATATATATTTAGAGTTAGCTGCCATTCTTTACCCCAATCACAAATCCTGTCCTTGTTATCTTGTATCCTCAACAGTCACTCAACGACGACACCTTCCCGTACACCACAGCATCATCAGCAAACAGCCCCACATTGCTATCCACCCTATCCAAAAGATCATTTATGTAAATAGAAAACAACAGCGGACCTACACACTTCCCTGGGGCACTCCAGATGATAACCTCACCTCCGATGAACACTCACCACCGAGGACAACGTACTGGGTTCTATTACTTAAAAAGTCTTCGAGCCACTCACATACTTGGGAACCAATCCCATATGCTCGTACCTTAGTTAGGAGTCTGTAGTGGGGCACCGAGTCAAACGATTTCCGGAAGTCAAAGAATATGGCATCCGTCTGATACCCTTCATCCATGGTTCGCAAGATATAATGTGAAAATAGGGCGAGTGGCGTTCCGCCGGAGCGATGTTTTCTAAAGCCGTGCTGATGCATGGACAGCAACCTCTCTGTCTCAAGGAAATTCATTATATTCGAACCGAGAATATGTTCGAGAATCCTGCAACAAACCGATATTAAGGATATTGGTCTGTAATTTTGAGGATCCGTCCTTCTACCCTTCTTATACACAGGCGTCACCTGCGCTTTTTTCCAGTCGCTCGGAACTTTACGTTGGTCAACAGATTCGCGATAAATACAAGCTAAGTAAGGAGCCAATGCAGTAGAGTACTCTCTGTAAAACCGAATTCGAATCCCATCAGGACCTGGAGATTTATATATTTTCAACCCATTCAGCAGCTTCACAACCCCAGGGATGTCTATCACTATGTCCTCCATACGGGAATCTGTACGAGACTCAAACGGCGGTACGTTTGTACGATCCTCCTGCGTAGCTTTTATATCCTGCCACCATGTACCAAAATGAATGAAAATTTAGTAACCTGTCAGAAATCTAGCCCATTTTCATTAGGGTGCTTAGAACACTTCCAGTAGTACTTTTCTAACGCGGAATTTCCACTTTCTGATGACACTGATTACGATTCAAGCAAAAATTACTTTCTTTTACAGCCGCATCACCATAAAGGTTGACACACATAACCTCAAAACACATATAAAGTGAATGGCTGAGAGTATTTGGCATTCTGCCACGTATCCATTTTTCAAATTCGAATTGCGTATGGAGCGCGCAACGAATCATTACTGAAATGCCTCTGTGCACACTTTAACTAGTCGTATATCTTCGCGGTACCTGTGGAAATGAAATTTTCGGGGCTGAAAAATATTTCTTGGTTGTTTATTTAATACTGGTTTTGCCAGGCGAGTCTGTGACTGCAATTCGGCATTTTTGTGACTCTTCGTCCCACCCTCCTTTAAATACGTTCACTATGCCCTCTTGTTCCTAGGTGGAAAGGGCTCCAACGTGAAGAGACAGTCTAATATAAGAAGCACAGGTAAGCAGTCTCCTTTGTAAACTGAAAGCGGTTTCGTGGTATCTTTCCAATGAACCGAAGTGTGCCTCCTGTGTTACGTACAACTACGACTATGTGGTTCTTCCATTTTACGTCTTCACAAAATGTTGCATCCAGGTATTAGTATGAGAGGACTGAAGCCAGTTCTGATTAATTGATTGCAGTCAAAGGATACTACCTACCTCTTTGGGCTTTGTGAAATGCACAATTTTACACCTTGATCATTGCGGGAAAGTTGCAAATCTTTGCAACACTCTGAAAAATCTAACTCATACACTACTTCATCATAGATGATTGCATTATCAGCAAAAACTCTGAGGTGACTATTAATACAGGTGTGCCAGGTTATTGATGTACAACGCAAACAACACAGAAGCCAACAAGCTTCCCTAGGTCGCACGTGAAGTTACTTTGGAATACTTTATAACAATCCATACATGACGTAATACTGCATCCTGCGTACCAAGAAATCCTAAGCCCATTAAAAAGTTTTGTATTGCACATGACATAATCATACTTTGGTTAATAAAAGACTGGTGTGGTACCGAGTCAAACGATTTTCGAAAGTCAAAATATCTCCATTCTTGATACGTGTTGTGAAGCCATTGCACAAATGACTCATATATCGTGACTCAGAATGGCATCCACCAGTTGTCAAAGGTGTGATATTAAGTAAACAAACACTGTTTTTCTGCCTTGTTTCACAAATTTTACTATGGTTACTGCACTACCTAAGTTTCGGTTGTAACCTCATTTTCAAGTACATTATTGATTCTAAAGATAATAATGCAAAGATAAACGTGATCATAAGGCAAAGATAGTCGTCTGCTCTTCTTAATGTATCGCTCCTTGGCCTAATCTAAAATTACTTCAATGACCATTTTCGACAAATTACATATGGAATTACGCAATTCAACAATTACACTAAAAATACTAAACATACTTAGCAATAAAGTTATACATCAACCAAGAACTTTTCACGTACTGATGCACTGATGTACTGTGGGCCACTTTGGCCACAGTACAACAGTCTCGGAGTTGTGATATCATCTAAACGAGGTGAATAACTGAATAGGGTTTTCTCCTTTTAATAACAGGTGCGGGGATGTACACATCTGTCTTTAGTATCTAAAATGCTAACAGGCTTAGTTTAACCCCATTTTCCTCTAAGTGTAGGACTTATACATCTATTATGTATTTGTGGTTGTTGTTAAGGCAATGTTCCATAAAGGCTGAATCAGGTTTCTTCAATGTCCAGCCTCTATGATGTTCTTTAAGCCTGGTGCTGATTGACCTTCCCGTCTGTCCAATGCAGCACGACTGACACTCCCGGCATATGATCTTATAAACCTCAGTTTTTGTGATGGATGGCTGGTTGCTTGTCTTTTGCGTTGTCTGAGGGACATACAACAGCAAAGAGAAACCCTTTGCCTTCAAAATGTTACTAAGCTTGTTTGATGTTTTCCCTCAGTTTGTCTGTGTTTTTCATTGGGGACAGTAGGGAGCTGGCTTGATTCTTCATCTTTGTACCTAGAATTTTGTCAATGGTGTTGAGGTCCAATTCATTACTTGTGGTTATTGTTTTTGTTGTATTAAGATCCTGGATTTTAGAGGGAAAAATAACTGATGTTGGCCGAAGTAAGGATGATATAAAATGTAGACTGGCAAAGGCTAGGAAAGCGTTTCCGAAGAAGAGAAATTTGTTAACATAGAGTATAGGTTTAAGTGTCAGGAAGTCTTTCCTGAAAGTATTTCTACGGTGTGTACTCATTTATGGAAGTGAAAGATGGACGATAAATAGTTTAGACAAGATGAGAATAGAAGCTTTCGAAATGTGGTGCTACAGAAGAGTGCTGAAGATTAGATGGGTAGATCACGTAACTAATGAGGAGGTAATGAATAGAATTGACGAGAAGAGGAATTTGTGGCACAGCTTGAATAGAAGGGATCGACTGGTAGGACACGTTCTGAGGCATCAACGAATCCCAAATTTAGTATTGGAGGGAAGCGTGCAGTGTTAACATCGTAGAGGAAGGCCAAAGAATGAGTACATTAAGCAGTTTCAGAAGCATGTAGGTTACTGTACTTACTCAGAAATAAAGAAGCTTACAGGATAGGGTAGCATGGACAGCTGCATCAAATCAGTCTCTGGACTGAAGACCATAACAACAAACAACAACAACAAGTTCCTGGTGGAAGTCTTATTAGGACATGGGGATCGGAAGGAGACGTTGGATCATGTGGTGGAATGCTGCATGTTTATAGGCTGCAGGATGCTGGGAGGATGCCAGGATGATTGTGACAGTGAAGGAGTCTATTCGATAAGTTTTAAGTTTCTGCTTGCTGTCTTCTATCTTTAAGCTAATGTCCATGAAATTTAGGCTTCCCCCCCACGCACACACCAACTTCATTGTGACCTCTATAACAGTGCGCCACTGGTTCCTATGTCCCACAAATTTGTGGGTTTGTCCACTGCAACCACTCCACATACAAAGAATATTATTAGCATATCTGTACCGGTACACAACATGTTTTACCATTGGTTCCCTCTTAAGAAAATCAGTCTGCCACTTATCCCTCAACATTTCTGCTAGTAAGCACCCACAGTTGATCCGATTAAAATGAATCTGAGTGCAAGCCAAGCCACGTTAACGGTGATTTATAGTATGTCAGCAAACTGGTTTAATAAAGAGTGCCCAAATTACGAAATAACACGAAATTACGCTACCACTAAGATCGATGAAACCTCAGCTTCCGCAGTACGTGTGAAAAAGGCAGCACAAAAACTATGGATTAAACAATAAATGTCGAATTGGTTCAGAGTTCGTGATAATGTGAGTATGCTTCTGAAACTAGTAAATGTGCAGCTTAATCACTGTATCCATGTGAATTTATGTGGTTGGACAATACAATTAGGGACACAGTTTCAGACATAATGTATAATACTTTTCTGTGTCAAAAGAAGTAATTATAATAGTTATTATCAGTGAAAGAGGGAACGTTGACCCGAAAAAATCCGATCCACTTTGCAGATAGAATTGTGAATTTTTCAACATGAACCATCTCAGAATCTTGAAATAAAAAATGTCGTATGACGAGGGCCTCCCGTCGGGTAGACCGCTCGCCTGGTGCAAGTCTTTCGATTTGACGCCACTCCGGCGACTTGCTCGTCGATGGGGATGAAATGATGATGATTAGGACAACACAACACTCAGTCCCTGAGTGGAGAAAATCTCCGACCCAGCCGGGAATCGATCCTGGGTTCTTAAGATTGACAGCCTGTCACACTGACCACTCAGCTACCGGGGGCGGACTCAGAATCAGCGAAAAGTTGTTATCAAAAGGCCACAAAAACCCTCCAGTTTTGATAACAGAACCTCAAGTGGTAGACAATCTGAGAGTTGATCTGCAACCAGCACTACAGAAGGATATAATAACGAAAGTGCCCCGTGTAGGAGAAATCAAGCAGGCACAGAAACAGCAACAACAATAGCAACAGCAAGCACAATATCAGTAAAACAACGAGTTCTTATTCATGAAGGAAATTAAAACTATAATTTTAAACAGTAATATAATTGTGACTAGGTCAATTAAAGGAAGGACTGTAGTGCTGTTAAATAGAACAGACTAGAGAAGCAAAGTAGAAGAATTTTTCCAGTCTGTGCAGCTACAACGACTACAGAAAGATAAAACAGTTACTTACAATGATCAGGCTAAGCAGGTAGTAAACAAGTGCTCCAACATCTTTCCTGAATACGCCTGTAAGAGCATTCTGCAAATGAACCCTAGGGCATTACAGCTACATGGTTAACCGAAGCAGCAAAAACCAGAAGTGTCAATCTGTCCAATGCTATTTACAAAACAAGCTCCAGTACACAAGATTTCCACGAGGATCAACACTATCTCGAAGAAGAAACTGAACTTCAAAGGGAAGTATATCATTAAGAACAGTTTAGATTTAGTTAACTTGTTAACAGATGTTAAGGTTCCAAAAAATGGAAAACCAGTCTCTTTTGATGTGCATACCTTCTTCACAAGTATTCCAGCGAACGACTGTGTAGATATTGTGACGAACATTGTATTCACACAACATTTATCCAGAAGACCAGTTGAGCATTGTTAGTAAGGTGGAATTTTGTTTAAATCAAAATTATTTCTGTTTTCAAGGGAACTATTATCAGAAAGCAGATGGTTTGGCAATGGGCTCACCTTTACTGCCCTTAGTAGCAGAAATATTCATGTACAAGTGGGAAACTGATTTTCTTAAGAGGGAACCATTGGAAAAACTATGTTGATAACATTCTTTGTATGTGGAAATTCTAGAAATTTGTGGGAAATACAAATGAGTGCACACTAATATAAAGTTGGCATGGAGTTGGGGGAAGCTCAGCATAAATTTCTGGGACATTAGCTTAAAGACAGAAGGCAGCAATCAGAATCTTAAAAGTTTTCGAAAAGACTCCTTTACTGACACATTCATCCTGGCTTCGTCCGATCATTCTACAGCCTATAAACATGCAGTACTCCAACACATGACCCACCATCTCCTTTCCATCCCCATGCCCCAAGAAGACTTTCACCAGGAACTTAATACAACATAAATAATACATATGACCGCCACATCATTGACAGAATTCTCGGTAAAAAGGTGAACAAGCAGGTCAGGTCCCTACTGCCCCCAATGGAAAACGCAGACAGACTGTAAAAGAAATGGTGCAGATGTTATAGGCAAAAAGTTAAAAATAATAAACAACATTTAGAAAGCAAAGGGTTTCTCTCTGCTGTTCTATGTTCCTCAGACAATAGGTAGTTGCTTGTTCAATGCAAAAGACAAACAACCAGCCATCCATCACAAAAAGTGGAGTTTATAATATCATTTTCCAGGAGTGTCAGTCTTGCTATATTGGACAGACGGGGAGGTGAATCTGTACCAGTCTTACAGAACATCATATAAACTGGTGAGTGAAGAAACCTGATTCAGCCCTTGTGGAACATTTCCATAACAACAACCAAAAATACATAATAGATGTACAAGACCTACACATAGAGGAAATGGAGGCTTAACTCAGCCAATTAGAAATGTTAGAAATGGAAAACAGATGCGTACATTCCCACACCAATTATTAAATGTGAAACCCAATTCAATGATTCACCTCTTTTAGATGGTATCACAACTCCGCGATATAAGTAAAACTTTGGGCCTCAATACATCAGTAGATAAAAAGTTCTTGGCTGATGCATGACTTCATTCCTAGGTATTTTCAGACATGTTGGTTTAGTTGCTGAACAGCATAATTCCATGTGTAATTTGTCAAAAATGGTCATTAATTTTACCTTAAGCCAAGGATCGATACATTAAGAAGTTAAGATGACTATCTTTGCCTTACCATCGTGTTTATCATTATCATCATTGGAATCAGTAATGTAGTTGAAAGTGGGTTCGTAACCTGAAATCTAGGTTGCACAGAAACCATAATAAAATTTCTGAAACAAGGCAAGAAAATAGTGTTTGTTTAGTTAATTTACAATGTTTCCACAAGCACCCACAGTTGATGCACTTAAAACATGTGATACTTTTACTACAACATGTTTCGGGGGCTACGTTATCTCATTATCAATCTGACAATGGGAATTGTAATTCGGAAATGTAGTGTGTTAAAAGTATCACTCATTTAACAACTGGTGTATAAGAATCTCAGTAGCATCCACTTGATTACCTTGGTCCATGACATCCAGAATGTTATGTGAGAAAAGTTCGTGTTAGGTTGCTCATGATCGATGTTTTCAGAATTTATGCTGATAGGCATGGAGGAGGTCATTCTGTTCGTCAAATCGCATTTAATTCTAGCTCAAAATATGTTTAGTAATCTACAGTAGACGTACGTCAGTGAGGGAGGAGAGTTGTCGTGAATCAATTATGCTACCTTTCTTGTAGACGGCCGTGAATTTACCTTCTTCCTCACAACTGATATCAGGCATATGAAATTTGTCAGCATAACGTCATCTCTTAGAATGTTGAGATTGATAATAATTAATAAATATTTAAATTGTCCACAACAACTCATTAGAAATTTCGTAATTCAGTTTAATTTGTGCAAAAAGGAAGGCCCCGACGAACCTAAAGAACAGCTTTAACTATATTAGACACTAAATAGTGAAGAAAAATACAAATGTGCAGTGCTGTGATAACCTCGTATACTTTACTGCTGCTCCAGCTTTTTATTCTTCAGCAATTGTGAGATGGCAAGAACTATGCCCCTTACATGAAGTCATTAAAGATCACCTAACTCACATTGGGCGAACAGTAGGGCTGAACAAAAATGACTGACAAGGCACAATGCATCTTGTGGAGGGTATAGTATGGACATATTGGAATAATTAATGTTGGGTGATGGTTTTAAAGTAATTCACATGACATGAAAACTTTGTGGAAACACGTTGATTTACTGGAGGCTAGTTTATCCCAGGGAAGTATTCAGAACTGACCGTAGCCGGCTGGGAGTGGTGAAGGGAAGCGATAATAGGCAGTGTAGGGTGGCTCAAACTCTGAGAAAGCAGTAATGGGGCGCGGCCTCCAGCTGCCTTAAGATGAGTGACAGTGAGTGGGTGGTTGACCCCATGCTGGTGTACTGGGAAGCAGATGGAGAACTTGTACCCCTGTTGATAAATGTCCATCATCCCATTTTCAGTGAAACATGTGAGAAAGCCGTGCAAAGCTACAGTGGAGCAGTCAACAGAGGCCAAAATATGCGTGTTCGTGACTATAGCAACTTCACGCTGAATTCACGGTTCGCAGAGTCTGAAGTAAATCAGGTGAAGAGCAATAGAATGAAATACGCCAGCCTCCAATGGGAACATAGGACCAAGGAATTTGAAGTACTCTCCTGGGAGTCAGAATTCTGGAAAAATTTGGTGTTTTGTGCAGACGCTAACCTTGATGGGTGGCCTGGAAGGAGCTAAATAGTAGAAGTTGAGGGGAAGGGAAATTTTGTGGGAATTTGTTCACTTCCCAGAGCAGGCATTGGTCGGCGCCGGGAAGCGACGCATAATTAACGCGACTTGCGCTGCAATTGGCGTAAGTGATTTTGCTGGAGGGGAAACCGAGGCGAAGAGCGGACTGGGAGAAGTCTCCGTAGGAGTCTAACGTTTCCAGCTTGCCTAGAGTGCGGACGTGGCGTTCCTTACTCAGCTTGCCTGAGAGAGAGTGAGCATCTCTGCAGTTTAGGACTTAGCAAACGGAACGATTGAGCTTGGGGTTAGAAAGTTTTTGTTCAGCTATGGACTGAGCAAGATAGCTAGAAGTGAATAGACAAGTGCAGCCCTTCAGCATCACGAGGTCGGCCGATGTCCACAAAATGCGCCGCCCCGCCAAGCTGAATTCGGTGATATTGCGCCCGCTCCGGCCACTGATTAAGTTGTTGGATCACGTCGGCAAAATTTCCACGAGGGCTTCATGGGCTGTGTATTGTAGAATTCTTCTGGCACTTCGCATTACGCCTAGGTCAGTCGATAGGAATTGCTTTTGACTTATCGCGCTTTACTCCACGCAAACATTATTTATTACCGCTGCCTGGTAGGAGAGTCATTGCACGATAACCTGACAAACAAGTTATCGGCGAACCTGCTAGTTACGAGACATGTAGACAGTGAGTAGCTTCATTACATGTAGGATACTATTAATATGGTTATTGACAGAGACCTAAATCAGCCACAACTTTCCGACATTCGTCTGCAGTGATTTAGAGTAAATGTGGAAAATTTAAATCAGGATTACCTCTGGCCTATCGAATATAAGGCCAGATTCTTAGTCACTGTGCCATCTCACTCGGTATCTGCTTACTGAGTCGACATGATTTTCGAGGTACTGCACTTGCTTCCTACAAAACTGAAAGTATGCCGCTACACAAGAAATGCCAAGCAAAGAATCTGTTTTCGTATTCTCTGCATCTGCTGCCGGTTGGCCGATAAGAGAGGAAATTCTACATTTATATGCGCCGTGAAAGTCGTAAAAGGAATCGGAACTGTCAGCACATCACTCACGGCAATCCTTTCCGGCAGCTTTTCCGCCCGCTTTTATTAAATTTGCACCACTGATCTTCCTTTTAGTGCCACTTACTTTGTCTGTGTAAGCTGCACGAGTAATTTAACGTTCCCATTCGCGTTTCCCCACTGAAAATTCGCCATTTCCTTTCAAGTCAGGTAAACAGTGTGACAGAAACCAAAAGGAGACTTGTTACTGCGTTGTCACCGATCCTGTTATCAATATTTTCGGTATGCATAAACTGCAGCTGTATGTACATGACCAGTTAATAACCCAGGAAAAGTTCTTCTGATTATTTTGTAGTGCATGCAGTCAATCGCAAAAATATGAGCGTCTTGCGCAAGTGGTATTCCACAGCTCTAAATACTTAAAGAAAGTCGTACGCAGGCTGTAAAAATTCTACGAATAGAAAATTTTTGTGCTCAAAGAAGATAAAAAGAAATAATTCTTGTGTTACAAAAGTAATGCGTGTGCTCCGTTTCCACACTATGAGCCCATGAATATCTTGGCGATAGTGATACTCAGGTTCGGTGGTCAGACTGCTGTGTGGTTAATATTGCTTTACAAGGGGACCACACAGTAGTTGGATTTTTTTAGTTTTTCACATTTACGGTACGTGATTTTCTGAACTCAAATATATCCCTCCCAAAGCAGTTCGATGCAACTTTAAAAAATTCTCGAGAAAATAGGCTTTGAAATTATCCGACTATGTGAAATTTGCTGAAATAATGTATATTATTCTCCGATAATCAGTGTGGTTCTGTGGTGGCGTGCTTGATCGCTGTTTGGGGACGGGGTGGTCGGACTTTGGTTCGATTCCAGGTGGAAATATAAAAATTTTCCGAAACTGTTGGGAACTCTAGAATAGTATGTCACCTGAGCAACAATAATAATCTCAGCAAATCACAATTAGTATGATATTTCACTGTGTGAATCGCAGTATCTTCGACATTGATGTTACAGCAAAAGAATGGACAGTGTCATACCTAACAAAAAATAATAAAGTTTTACTTAGTGGTTCAACCAGTGTAGTCTGGCTGTATTATTTTGGCTGGGGAGAAATTACGAATGGGGATCCCAAGGCTCAATATCAGGTCCACTTTTGTTCCTCACATGTATTAACGATCTTACGTCTAATATACAACATTCGGAGTTGGTCCGTTTTGCAAATGACACTATTGTTGTAATCAATCCTAGCATACATGCAGAAACAGAAGAAACGGCAATGTTCTGAGAAGTATCAGTGACCGGTTTTCTGCGAATAATCACACCCTTAATTTTAAAAAGACACAACATGTTTAGTTCTGCATATCTAGGGGTTCTACATCAGTGATAAGTGAAACACTTGTTGAGGGATTAATAAATAGGATGGAAACATCAAAACTCTTAATGTCCATTTTGATGAGAATTTAAACTGGATAAAGCACATTTTGCTGCTCCTAAAACAACTAAGTTCAGACACATTTGCACTTAGAATCATTGCACACCACAAAGAAAGGCAAAAGTGTAAGCTGACATATTTTGCACATTTTCATTCATTACTTTCATATGGAATAATGTTCAGAGCTTTAAGAAAGGAAATCTTCATTGCTCAGAATAATATGCTGCTCACTCAGGAACTCCTTGTAGAAATCTATGAAAGCATGTGGGCAATATATTGATTCCCTTATGAAATTTGTTGTAAATAAGCCATTTCAGTTGAAAAGAATAGTGATATACATAATTACAATACCATAAAGAATAATAACATTCATTACTCCACATTAAGGTTGTCTTTAGCAGAAAGGTGGTGCACCACGCTGCAGCTAAAAGTTTTGGTAACCTATGCAGCGATAGGAAATTACATTACAGACAGCACAGTAAAATTTGAAAACGATCTGACAAAGTTTATCCTTGACGTCTTTTGTCGTTTCGCGGAAGAACTTATGCTATTGTAATATGTAATAGGTAATGGGAAGTAATTAGTAACACCCATCTGCATATATTTTTGTTAATAAGCCTTATAAATGTTCAGTGTGTACCCACAGTTACAGACTAACTTGGGATGAAAATGTAAAATGAATTATATATCGTTACAGTTTATTGTGCAAATGATGCACGGAACATAAAACTACGTTAAACTAAATTTGTATGTTTTAATCCACAGTATTGATAAATAATCTTTTGAAAAATGTAGGAAATTAAGTTGTTTGATGGCAATGAAAGCTGGATTTTTATGTGCATTATATAGTTAGAATGGTCTGACAATGTAAGGGATTAGTACATTCACCCCAGAATCGGCGAAGAAAGGAACGAATGCAAATCACTGACATGAAGAACGGACAGCGTGACAGTCTAAAACTTGTAGAGCAAGACTGAGATTGAAATATGTCCTACAAATTTTTGAGAATACTGGTTGCAAGTGTTACTCTGAGGTGAAGAGGCTGGCGCAGGAGTTAAATTCGTGTCCGGCTACATCAGACCTGTCAAAAGATCGATGACTCAAACAAGAGAAAAAGATAAGTGTCCAAGTCGACTGTGTCAGTGTGATTAAGAAGGCGAAATGCGACTGAATAACCACAGGTAAACAAAGGCCATACAGACAAAATATATGGATATACAGCGACCATTGAATATTACTTAGGGTAGTGGAAAAAATAGCATTAAATCAGCAAAAGTAATCAGACGTGAGTTCCAAAGTGTTATGAGTAGTCTACCTAGCACAATGGCTGTGCGTAGGGAATTAAAAAGAATGGAATTCAATGCTCGAGTAGATACTCATAAGCCGCGCGGTCTAGGGCGTCTTGTCAGAGTCCGCGGCTCCCCCCCGTCCGAGGATCGAGTCCTCCCTCGGGCATTAGTGTGTGTGTTGTTCATAGAGTAAGTTAGTTATAGTTAGCGTAAGTAGTTTGTTAGCCTAAGGATCGATAACCTGACCAGTTTGGTCCCATAAGACTTTACCACAAACTTACAAACTTTTTTGCTACTCATAAGCCTAACATTTCTGTAGACCACGCTAAGCAACGCTTGAGGCTGTAAAGAGAGCGACTCTACTGGACAGTGAACGTCTGGAAACGAGTAATGAATCACGTTACATCCTGCCGCAATTCGACTGAAGGATTGTGATTGGCAAATTCCTGTAGAACATTATCTGCCATCATGTGCAGTGCCAACAGTATAGCAGGGAGGAAGTGGTGCTGTGGTGTGCTGTTGGTTTTAGTGGGTGAGCCATGCGTGGCTCATGTTTCCGCCATCATCTATTTTACGCCCTGTTTTTAACGTACTTTCACCTCACTACGTTCATTTAAATTACTGCTGTCACTGAGTTGCTGCTTTCCCTGACCGTGACCGGCGCTACCAGCTTATATCGATATATCCCCTCTCGTAGTATCTTTGCTCGACTGCTATTACTTTCCGGTCGTTGTCTGTCGTAACATCAGAGGGCTGGATCCCCTCATTCGAAAGCGTCAGATTGCAACGCCTGGGCTACTCTCAGGTTGGAATCTCCGTCTTCGAAGATTGTGTCTGTCTGCCCGCCTGCCGCTTACTGCTGTCGCTGTTCGTCCGTTCGCCTGCCTGCTCGCTGTCCGTCGCCGTCGCTGTCACCGCCGCCGCCGCCACCGCTGCTGCCTGCTGTCCGTCCGTTTGTTCGCCGCCGCCGCCGCCTGGTCATCGTCGCCGCCTGCCGGTGCTCGCTGCCAACGCCTTTCGGTCGTCCCCGCCGTCCCCGCCGCCGCCGCCGCCACCGCCGCCGCCGCCTGCCGGTCCTCGCCGCCGCCGCCATCTGGTCGCCGCCGCCGCCCTTCTCACGCGCCGCCACCATGTCCCAACCCACCACCACTATTATTTTCACCTCTCCCTCCACTGCTCCAACCACCATCACATGGAGCTCATCCTCCACCCCACTTCCCGTCCTTCCTTCTCTCCCTGTCCACCCCACCCCTGCGCCACTTTCGGTTGTATCCACCCCCAACTCCTCCTCCCCTATCACTGTCGCCCCATCGACAGCTACTGACTTTCCGCCGCTCCCTGCACCGCCTCCGACGAGCTCCAAGCCAGCACGGATCTCTGCTCGACGTTCCACAGTCTCTGTGACACCCACGCCCCCTCCGTCTGCGTCATCCGCTGCTCAGGGTGGTCCTGCCCCCGCCATCTCCACCTGCAACCCATACCCCTGCCCCCTCTCCACCCGGTCGTGCCCGCAAAACCTTCAAAGCGCCCAAATGTTGACCCTTCCCCCGCAGTCTCCTCCAAAAGAACCTCCAATCCCCGTGACCCACCCACCCCCATGGACGCGGCCTCGACCCCCGCCCCTGCCACGCCTGCCACCCACACCTTTGTCCTCTCCCATCCTGACCCTCAATTCCTTGATGCCCGCTCCTTCACCCTCACCATCCAGAAATACTACCCCACTGCCCCCATCTCCCAACTGATTCCTCACAAGTACTCGGTCGTCATAAAATCCCCCGGTCCTTCCTTCCACACCGATCTCCTCTCCAGCGTCCCCCATATCTAATTTGGCCAACGTGCAGCCCTCACCCCCTACCACACCCCGTCCTCTCCCCGTCAGCCTCAACCTCCCCGACGTCCGCCAACCTTCACCGCTGTGATCACGAAGCTTAGCCACGTGATCACGGAGGCTGAGGTGTTGGCGGAACTCAACTCCCGGCCCGACATTGAAATCCGCTCAGCCCGTCTCATCTTCAATGATGCTGGGCCGACTTTTCTCAAGCGGATATTCACCGAATCCTCCTCCTCCATTGACCGCCTCCTCACCGAGGGAGCTCTCATCTACAATCAGCGCCATAAGGTGGACCCCTCCCGTTTCCCAGTCCAATCCTACTGCTGCCAACGCTGTCTCACCTAAAACGAGCACATCCTACCTACTCCTCGAAGTGTAAAGCGAAACCTCCACCAGTCACCCCTGAGCTCACCGTCCCCGTCCGTCCTGTTGATGACCCCATCCACCCCAACAACTCGCTCCGCCCTCCCCCTACTGCCGAGGACATCATCCGTTTCACCACCATTGTGCTCCAAAACATCCACCCCTTCCAGTGCTCACACACTCTTTCCCAAATCGCCCTCGCTGCCCGTTCCATCTTCCATCTTACCACCTATGCCACATACTCCCACAACCACGCCCACTTCACCTTCAGCCCCTTCACCACCCTCGTCTAACTCTCCCCTCCCATGGTACAACAACCCTACCGTATCCTGTACCACAACATTCGCTCCCTGCCCACCCACAAACTCCTCTTCCTCCACACCCTCCATCAGCACCGCGTGGATGCCTTCATCCTTCAACCCCTTATCTCCATCTCCACGGCTTCTTACACCCTACACCGCACCGATAATCTGTACCCTCTGGCGCGTGGCGGAGTTGCTATAGGTCACCTCAAGCACCTCCCTGTCCGGCCCCAACCTCTCCTTAACAATCCTGCCGAGCATCTCACCCTCAGCCTCTTCTTCCCCACCCTTACCATCACCTGTGCCACCATTTATGTCCGCCCTCGCACCCCCATCCCATACGATTTCCTGGCCCACATTGACCGCACCTTCTCCACCTACATGATTGCCGCCGACCTCAATATCCACAGCCGTGATCCTGCTGACCTCCAGCGGTGGCATCAGTTTCTCACCACTCTCCAGGGCGACCTGGTTCCCCTGCCTCAGCTCACCCGCCCCGAATCCAACACCACTCCTGATGTGGTCCTTGCCTCTCCCAACCTCCTTGGGCGCATCACCGCAGATGTCCTTGACCTCATTGGCAGTGACCATGCTCCTGTTCTCCTCACTATCTCTAATGGTCGCCATCCCCGCAACGCTCCCCGCCCTGACGTCCCTCCTAAACTTGTCCATGATTACTCCCGTGCCAACTGGGATGCCTACCGGGACTCCATCCACACCCAGGTTGATGGCCATGACCTTACCCTCCAATCTCCTGATGACATCTCTCGCACTGCTGCCTTCCTGCACCAGACCTTGTCTGACGCCGTCGCCACCCATATCCCCACCAAAGCCATCCACCCTCACCGCCCCACCCTGCCTCCACAGGCCGTCCTTCTGCTTCGAGAGTCCCGCCGCCTCTACCGCTCTTTTCTCTGCACTCGTGACCGGGATACACTTACCCACCACCGGCAAGTACAACGACACATCCGCAGCCTGCTTACTGCGAAGAAACGCCATGCCTAGCGCCAGACATGTACACACCTCAACACCACGCTCCCCATAAACTCTTCCAAGTATTGGTCTGCTTTCCACCACCTTACTGGGACACGCCCCACCCCCCAGTACCCTCTCCTCCTTAATGACCGTCCCTTTCCTGACAACCTTAGTAAGGCCAACCACTTTGCCTCCCACCTCTCTGATGTTTTTTCCATCCCCGATGATCCCCACTTTGATTATTCCCTCTTCCCTGATGTCATGGACCGTACAAATGCCTCTGTTCCTCCCCTTGCTCCTAGCTTCCAGTACTTGGGCCACACCCCACCATCTGCACTTAACACTCCCATCACTACACAGGACATCAGCCTCACACTCCGCACTAAACGCAACACTGCTCCCGGCCACGACTGCGTTACCTACCGCCACCTCAAACACTGCCCTCCCTCCTTCCTTTCATTCCTTGCCACCCTCTACAATGTCATCCTTGCCACTGACTTCTATCCCGACCTGTGGAAAACCTCCCGTATCGTGATGTTCTCCAAACCCAACAAGCCTCCATCTGATGCCTCTTCCTATCGTCCTATCTGTCTCACATCGGTGTTCAGCAAGCTCTTGGAATCCATCCTTTCCCGGCGCGTACATCACCACCTCTGCCAACACCACCTCCTCCCAAACACCCAATGTGGCTTTCGACCTTCCTTCTCTGCTGATGAGCAACTCCTCCGCGTCACTCATCTCCTCTCCCTCCAGCTTAACTCTCGTCGTTCCGCCATTTTTGTCTCCCTTGACCACGAAAATGCCTACGACCGTGTCTGGCATCCCGGTCTCCTGTTTAAACTCCAAACCTACGCCCTTCCTATCAACTACATCCATCTGGTGGCCTCCTTCCTCTCCCACCGCCCCTCCTATGTTACCATCCATAATGCCAATTCCCACACCTTCTACCCCTCTGCAGGTGTGCCCCAGGGCTCTGTCCTCTCCCCTCTCCTCACCTCCTGTACATGGCGGATATGCCCCAACCGCCCCCCCCCCCCTCCAGTACACCTCTTGCAATATGCTGATGACACCACATTCCTCGCCCTCACTCCTACCCTCCAACGGTCCCAACGCCTTCTCCAGACTCACCTTGACCTTTTTGCTGCATGGTGTAACCAGTGGCTCCTGAAACTAAAACCTTCCAAGACTCAGGCAATCATCGTAGGTCGTACCACTCGCTCCTTCCGGCTCCTGGATTTCTCCCTTACTGTTTGCGCACGTCCTGTCTGCCTCACCCCCACCCTGACCTACCTTGGCCTCACCATTGACCGTCACCTCACCTGGATCCCTCATCTCCGCTCCATCCAATCCAAAGCCCACAACCGCCTCCGACTCCTCAAACTCCTCTCTGGCCGGACGTGGTGGTTGCACCCCTCTACCATCCTCCACACCTATAAATCCTTAATCCGTCCCATCCTCTGTTATGCCAGTCCTGCCTGGATATCTGCCCCCCCCCCCCCAAAATTCTATAAGTCCCTCTAGATCCTTGAGCGTCATGCACTTCGCCTCGCCTTCCGAATACGCCTCCCGTCCCCCACGCGGATCCTCTATGATCTCATTCCTTTCCCCCATCTGCTCCTATTCCTCGAACATATCCGCATCCTTTACACCTCCCGCCGTCTTGCACCCCCTCACCCCCTGGTTGCTCCTCTCCTCTCCCATCCCTGCCCCCTGTCATGTCTTCCCCATTGTGTCCCCCCTACCCTCCATCTCTACACCCTACATCTCCTTTCCCAAGGTGGCTTCCGTCAACTCCCCCTCCCGGATGATGCCCTCTCTCCCTCCATTTATCCCTCCTATCAACTCTGTTCCTCACTCCCCCTCCTTTCCTCTGTCCTTTCCCTGGGCTCGCTCTTTCCTCCCCCCCTTCCGTCCTGTTTTCTCCCCACTAAACCTCTCCCAACCTCCCTTCTCCCCCCCCAAGTCCTTTTGTATTCCCCTCCTCTGCCTCCCCACTCCCTGTCGCGTCTGCCCCCCACCCCTCTTATGGGTCCTCCTCCTCCATCAGCTCCTATCCCGGTTTTCCTCTTCGCTTTTTCTCTCCTTTCCCCCCTTTTTTTGTTTTCCCATCATCTGTCCAGTCTCCCCCCACCTGCTCTCAGCTGTGGTGTGTCGCATTTGCCAACTTTTTCGTGCAGTGTTCCAGTGACTATTCAGTGTTGTTCGTCTTTCTCGTGTTGCGAACGGACACCATGCTGTCGCTAGGTGTGCATTTTATATCTTTTGCGAACAGAATCCAGACTGTCGCGGTGTTTTTTTAATTGTCTGTCTATTGTTTTACCTGTCTGATTCGTATGTATTTTATTAGCTACATCGTCCCTCTGTTCTTTGTTTCAAGTTCCACGATTTCTTTTCGCCATGTTACTCTTTAAGTCTCCGATTTTATCGCCTGTTTTTATTATTTATTCTCTTCATATTTCTCATAAAGTCTGTAGGCTGAAGAGCGGCATGCTAAGCTGCTGCCGGCCCGCCCCCCTTCGGGGGGGAATTGAAATTCAATAAAGAAAAAAAAAAAAAAAAAAAAAATCTGTCATAAGGGAGTTCCAGTCGAGAGTTCGGGCTGGCAGTCAGTTGGAACGTGTCTGGAGCGCAGTCCGGACTTGCCAATCGGGGAGTCGCAATGCGGCACTAGTACAGTCGGGTTGGAGCATTGACGTCTGCGTCGACATGGTTCGCCGGACCGCTGCCGCCATGCATTACTTGAGCAGGGCCACGGTCTTGTTGGATTGTCGGTCGGTCGTCCTACCGGACGACGCATTTTGGTTCGCCGATAGTTCATGAGTCGGCTGTGTGTGTGTGTGTGTGTGGTCGGTATCGTTCAGGTCTACGTGCAATTGTTTGTCAGGCTGTGTGTGTAGTTGTCATTATTTCCACTGACAACTATTTCAGATGTTGTCGGCATTCTGAGGGCAGTCGATCGGTTGTTGCGTACCAGGGAAGTTATCTCCACGCGGTGCAGTCGGCTGGGTCCGCCGGCGGTCCCTGCATAGTGCCGGAGGGTGTGTGGGCTGTCCGATCGCTACGAGCTTCGTGGTTCAGCGACCCAGCACGTCAAAGTTGAGTGGTCGTTTCGACTACCCAAGCCACGTCCATTCATGTTGTGGTGGTTCGTTTCGGTGGTTCACTGTTGGGGAGGTTTTCCTGTGAGCAACACAGTGTGTTTCTATTGCTGAAATATAGCCGCCATGTGGTGCAGTTAACTATATTGGTTGCCTACAATTTGAGTGCAACAGCGGAATTTACTGCATTGTGGCCGTTAGTTTTCCGATTACCTGCCATGGCCACTGACGTAATTTCAGGCAGCGTCCTTTCCTCACCTCTTGTCGCTGTCCAACATGGGGTGTAGTTTTGATGGCTGATACATACTTCATTGTGGCTTATCACGTTCGTAGCCCTTTGAGTTCAGCCGGCCGAAGTGGCCGTGCGGTTAAAGGCGCTGCAGTCTGGAACCGCAAGACCGCTACGGTCGCAGGTTCGAATCCTGCCTCGGGCATGGATGTTTGTGATGTCCTTAGGTTAGTTAGGTTTAACTAGTTCTAAGTTCTAGGGGACTAATGACCTCAGCAGTTGAGTCCCATAGTGCTCAGAGCCATTTGAACCATTTTGTTCTGCCCAGCGGGTTTAGCGGGTGTTTCAGTGGGTACGGTGTGGTCCCCTTATTGCGTGTAAGGAAACGCAAATTGTTGATAGTTGTAATCACATTTTACAGCATTATGAACTGGGTTCAGTAAGAGAAACAATTCGGAGACGATGATTGTATCAGCATGATAAAGCAACATCAGTGAGGCAACGTTCTGTGGACAATAACATTACTGAAATGGACCAATCTGCCCAAAGCCCTCACTCTGAGCCCCATTCAACGCCTTTCTGATGAGTTGCAACGTCGACTTTTCTTCAGAGTCTAGGGCCCAACGATGTTGTCTTACCTGGTTTCGGTACCTGAAGGAAAATCATATGCCATTTGCCCACGGACATCCAGAAACCTCACTGAAAGTGCCCCTAATGAAATTCAAGTCATCATGAAGGTCAAGGGTTGACACAACTCATATTTTACCTGAAAGGGTTAAATCTCTCTTTAGCATCGATGGCCTTGGTCCCTGACAGCGGTTAAATTTTGGGCGTGATACCGGCACGAAACGCGGCTGCACCTTTCTGCTTCCAAACTGTTCTACGAAAATAATCAGGAGCCAGATAAATTCTGCACTCCATTAACGGGAGAGCTGCTGATATTTGCTCATACCTACAAATACAGTTTGGTCACTTAACGACCAGTTATCTTTCCCTTTTAACATTCTGTCTCAGTGGGTTATTGTGGCTACTAATGAATTTATTCTTTCAAGTGCTGGATATTTCATTACGAAAACGACGAAAATAAAGTAGCTTTTCTCAAATTACGTAACAATTATTGCTAAGAAGGCTTACACAGATTTTCTGGGTACTTGTACTGCTTAACATCACATTTTGCGCACGAATAATAGCCTTTTAATGTCAATTTATTGCATATAGTTTCCTTACACGTAAAACACTTCACCAATGATTTCTTTCCAGAGGAGTAAGACATCACAACGCAATGCACCGTGTTCTTTTTCCTCTCTCGAATATCTTCGGGAGTGGCGCAGGTATTAGTCCTCTC
This sequence comes from Schistocerca piceifrons, assembly GCF_021461385.2. Classification (NCBI taxonomy): domain Eukaryota; kingdom Metazoa; phylum Arthropoda; class Insecta; order Orthoptera; family Acrididae; genus Schistocerca; species Schistocerca piceifrons. The sequence continues at coordinate 45,729,322 of NC_060139.1, read as the reverse complement.
GGTTTCTGTGTACTTCTTAGCAAACTCCTCCACTATCTCCAGTATGAAGCCTCAGCGTTTCAAATTTTTCTTGTTTAGAACATTGTACGATATCCAGGCACTTATGACAGGTGAAGGCAGCTACTTGTAAAATCTGTGAGCAGGCCACCGCCTGCAAGGTGCTTTGACTGTTTGTGAGTAGCTACAAAGCGTAGGTTGCCTGGCTTCTTTTTCAAATCAACCTCAATTTTCACATAAGGATGCACAGTGCTGAGAATCCGGACATTCATCTTGCTCTTTGCCTGATAAACAATTAACATCATATCCCTTCTTCAATAGCACTGTGCTATGTAACTCATCATTTGCCTACTTCATGGTCTGACCATTTTCCTTATAAACAGTCAGTGTCGTATCATTCTTCTTCAACAACACTCGGCTAAATAACTCTTCTCTTGCCTTTTTCACAGACTGGTATTTCCCTGCGAGATCGGTTCACGGTGTCCATAATACTGCAGTATTTGCTTTCAGGGTTTCAGAAAAGCTAATAAGATGAAAAATTGTCACCTGTGACAGTTCTTTCCTTATTCAACTATTGTCGCACCAGTGTGTAAACGTAATTGTTGCAACAGGAGAAGGGTGACCATTAAGCCCATGTTGAAGCAGTTACAAAATAAACATAAAAATGCGTGCCTTCTTCATCAGTATTCAGAAAGTCAGGTGTGGTGTAACATCATCTTCTTATGAGGAATCTGAAACTATATATCGTGACAGTTCTTCCTCAGATGAAAACTCAAGTGGCTCGCCCTCAGATTCATGACTCAGACTCTCATTAATGCTATTTACAATGTGCTCTTCTATTCTTGGACGTTTGGCCATAACAAATGTGTATTTCACAAGCATTATTCAAACAGAATCCACTACTAACATTGCATTTCGTGGAACAAAGCACTGGTTCGGCTATACTTGTGTACGCGTTCAGATTTGTTTCAATCTGATCTCCATCCCTTCCGTTGATGGAGACCTGTAAGATAATGAGGTAGCGACATAAAAGTGAGTTTTGAAATTGTTGAGTAAACACAAACTAAAAGTAAAATGGTTCAAATGGCTCTGAGCAGTATGAGACTTAACTTCTGAGGTCATCAGTCCCCTAGAACTTAGAACTACTTAAACCTAATTTACCTAAGGACATCACACACATCCATGCCCGAGGCAGGATTCGAACCTGCGACCGTAGCGGTCGCGTGGTTCCCGACTGTAGCGCCTAGAATCGCTCGGCCACCAAGGCCGGCCTAAAAGTAAACATTAAACGATACGAGATAAGAGATTAGTATAATGGCTGCACCAGAGGGGTCAGAGCTGACCTGCCCGCAGTTCTGAGTGAATCTGTATTGTTCTCTTTTAACGTTTCTCCATAAAAAATAAAATTAAGTGCGATCGTTAAATAATTGTTTGATACAGAGTCATAGAAAGCAAGTAGTATAAGCAATAATACACAATACCGACCAGCCAAAGAATTAAGAAACGGATCATGAGTGACCCAGCTGCGATTCTAGTGTTAACAATGCGTTCATTCGATAGCCCAACTTCTTCAGGCAGCACGATGCTGGTGTTTTTACTGTTGTTCATAGTGCACGCTAGAGGTCAAATAAATCGGCTTAGCCCTCCTTGTAGTTTTCAATAAAACAGCATTTAGCTCTGTTGCTTTCGTCTCTGGGTAGCTAAGAGCAATAATTTATATGCAGTGATCATCACGTAGTGTTACTGACCGCGTGTGGCAACTGTGAGGATGACTTTCAATTTCTTGTGTCTCTCGATGGTGATTAAACGTTCAGTGTCGTTGTTGTGTACTGCTGATGACTCTTGCTACTGTAAAGCGGCAATGGTACCCTTCGAGACACGATGACGTACTGTCAAGTGCACATAAGCCGCTTTCTCTTTCACGACTGGAAGCATAGCGCGCTCCGCTGTCCTGCTTCAAGAATGCAGTTATACTCAGTTACGAAGGTGGCTGTACGTAGTGATTGATTAATTATGAACAAAACAGTTATGGGAAAGTGATTTACGATCAGCAGAATTCACATTTTGAATGTCGTGAATGGGTATGAAATATTTTTTGAGCTGGTAAGATTCACCGCTTGGCCTGTCGTCAGAAATACAGCAGTTGTAGATGGGAGCGGGAGAGAAGGTTGATTTTTACAGGTGCATCCTTTCCACAAATATACCTTGTATTCGTCAGTAGTCAGTTTTGGCCAGGTCTACGGAGTGATTCGTAAATGTTAGTCATGCGAGCAGACGGCAGGACATCCAAACTAATAGAAATTCCGATCGAAACATGGATGCCATTATAATTTCACTTCTAAAACACGAGTACAGTACTTGTGGGAGAACAAGCGGTTCGTCATGCGATTGTTTACTGAACGTCGGAGATGTACTCTACGAAGCTCAGAGGAAGATGTTGGAAAGAACAGTTTCTGCAGTCGTCGAGAGCCGCACTGTCAAAATTCCATGAGCTATTGATCCGTTGGCGCATGAGAAAATTTTTACTTGCTGTAAATAGAATGTACACATCGCTTATGACTTCAGTGCTAATCCTAGAGAAATTCTGAATTACTATCTGGGGAAGGGAAAGGAAGTTTTTAAAACTATGGAATGACTCTAGAAAGTTATCTCCATCCCGCCACAAATTAGGGAGTACAGATACAAAAGGCTACAAAATGGGATCCTGTACGCTGACCATTTTTAAACTGAGATGTTGCTTTTCTTCGGTTAATCATAAGAATTACTACAAGATGCTATAATTCACCATAGACTATATTCTTTCTATACTCTCTTTAAAGGCCGGTTGCGGTGGCCGAGTGGTTCTAGGCGCTACAGTGCGGAACCGCGCGACTGCTACGGTCGCAGGTTGGAATTCTGCCTTGGCCATGGATGTGTGTGATGTCCTTAGATTAGTTAGGTTTAAGTAGTTCTAAGTTCTAGGAGACTTATGAACTCAGATTTTAAGTCCCATAGTGCTCAGAGCCATTTGAAACATAGGCCTACTCTCTTTATACAGGTTCTAGGTTACCAAACGTGTGTTGAGCAAACTTCTGGCTGGTTCCTTAGACGTCTTATGAATCACTTAGGCATTTCCAAGATATAAGTGAGTGAGATGTGCTTCTAAGGATCCATTTTAAAGGTACTCATTCAGTGTATGAAAGAGGACAAAGAGTGAATCGAAGTCGTAGCGCTGTTGAAAGGACGAGCTCGTACGAGACAACGACTGCATGATTGCGTATAAGCCAGAGTAATTCTGAGCACATTTTCTAATCGTAAGTGGCTCTACTACTAATGTAACGAAACTCGAATAATAAATAGCAAGTTAAGAAAAATGGGATTCGTTGGATTATACACGTTTTTATTTTGGTGTCATCTACCAGGTAGCAATGAAGGGGCAACCCTCTTCTTTTTTGTTAATTGAGGAATGGTTGTTGAAAGGTTACCACTGTCAGAGAAACGTTTACTTTTTTCACTATGAAATGCTTCCTACTGCCACTAATAATTTATTATATTCAGTTTAACTTCAAAATAATGAATTTTCCAATGTATGTCCTTTCTCAAGAACGTCTATATTACATTAAGAAATTATTAAAAGATTTTGGTGATTGAAAAGTTAAAAGAGAAGTACACAGAAACTTATGTTTTCTCTCTGTTTTCTTGTATTCTATAAAAACGTCAATGAAACAGGTACAGGGTCATGACGACGTAACTGATCGTCGAAGGATAGCTTCAGGCATGCTTTTAGTACAAAACAAAGAAAGATTGTTTGAAACGTATTGCCTATTCAAAACTGAGTGCCTGACTGCGACTCGATTTCTATCTATTTCTTCGGAGCTTTTTTTCCTCAGTGGTTCTGTGCAGATGTCGCATGACATTTTTCAAATCCAATCTATAGGGCCTTCCTTATGCTTTTTGTACAGAGTGTGGCCTGTCCCCTGATGGAACATGCTGAGCTACAATGACAGCACATACTGAGCTATCCAAGCACGTCTCATGACGTGCCTTCACAACTCCACTTCCAACAGTAGCTCATTTGATTCCGAAAACATATTATTTGCTATACGCGTTGAGTCACCCACGTTGTTGGCATAAAACGTTCAGGGAGCTGTTTCAGATGTGGTAATAACGTTTTCTTTACGCAAATGTGGAGACGTCTGTGGTTTTCTTTTTGAAGGCACTCGCTTGCGGCGTTCAAGACTCACTGAGAAACAGATTTCAGCGATGTGAAGCTTGTTATAGTTTACAGTGAAATGGTTGCGAAACGGAAGGGGAAACGTGGTAAAAAGACGCTAATACTGACGTCATTTTACTCGCAAAAACTGACGGTGGCGGTTAATTAATTGGATAGTTTCTTGTAACGGCTTAATAATTCATTCACGATGACAGACCGAGAAACAGAGTATTGTCAACCTAAGCTTTATGATTTCTTCTGCGAAAAGGGAACAAAGATTTTTAGAAATAAAGAACACTATTGTCCTTACCCTGTAATTACTAAAAGATGAGAAATTGGACGAACTGTATTTGGAAATTAACGTTCGCCGATGACATTGTAATTCTGTCAGAGACAGCAAAGGACTTGGAAGAGCAGTTGAACGGAATGGACAGTGTCTTGAAAGGAGGATATAAGATGAACATCAACAAAAGCAAAACGAGGATAATGGAATGTAGTCGAATTAAGTCGGGTGATGCTGAGGGAGGTAGATTAGAAAATGAGACACTTAAATTAGTAAAAGTGTTTGGTATTTGGGGAGCAAAATAACTGATGATGGTGGAAGTAGAGAGGATATAAAATGTAGACTGGAAATGGCAAGGAAAGCTTTTCTGAAGAAGAGAAATTTGTTAACATCGAGCATAGATTTAAGTGTCAGGAAGTCGTTTCTGAAAGTATTTGTATGGAGTGTAGCCATGTATGTGAGTGAAACATGGGTGATAAATAGTTTGGACAAGAAGAGAATAGAAGCTTTCGAAATGTGGTGCTACAGAAGAATGGTGAAGATTAGGTGGGTAGATCACATAACTAATCAGGAGGTATTGAATAGGATTGGGGAGAAGAGAAGTTTGTGGCACAACTTGACTAGAAGAAGGGATCGGTTGGTAGGATATGTTTTGAGGCATCAAGGGATCACAAATTTAGCATTGGAGGGCAGCGTGGAGGGTAAAAATCGTAGAGGGAGAGAAAGAGATGAATACACTAAGCAGATTCAGAAGGATGTAGGCTGCAGTAGGTACTGGGAGATCAAGCAGCTTGCACAGGATAGAGTAGCATGGAAAGCTGCATTAAACCAGTCTCGGGACTGAAGACCACAACAACAAGAACATGATATACCCTCAATAATGTGCTTGAAATTTACTGATCTCTATTATATGAATTATTTAGAGCTGCAGGGTTGTAATTCGTTACCGACTTTCAACCACATACCTTCTGTTTTCCGTTGCACTTACGAAAATGGGCCAGGGACCTGTAGTGCCGATGATTTTACCGGCGCAGAGTGCTACTTCGATTTAAGCAGAGGAGTGCCGGCCCTCGGATCATGAGACTTGTCCCAGGCTTCCCAGTCCCTCCCGGTCTCTTTGCGGAGGTTGGCCCTCTTAAGTTAATTTGGCACACGTGGCCCACGGCGTTAATATAATTACGGGTGGCGTCCTACTCATCGCCCCGAGAGCTGCCTCGACGCCGCTGCTGCGTCACTCCCCACCATATTGCTTTCCGTCTTCTCTGGAGGCATTCTCTTCGCTACAGACGTGACTACTGAAAATCGCTGCTTCGTGTCCGGGTCATCTGTGGGCAGATTTAATGAAATTTCTGAGTGGCTTTTATGGTGCAAGCTGATTTCTCTTGTGTCTGACATAGATCGATATCTATGATCACACAGTGTGTGTCTCAATTTGAGGTAAAAGTAAATTCATTTACCATATACCCTATTGTATTCTGACTGGTTTGATGCGTCCGCCATGAACTCGTCTCTTGTGCTAACCTTTTCATCTCAGAGTAGCACTTGTAATCTGCGTACTGATTTATTTGTTTGCGTCCGCAGCTCGTGGTCGTGCGGTAGCGTTCTCGCTTCCCACGCCCGGATTCCCGGGTTCGATTCCCGGCGGGGTCAGGGATTTTCTCTGCCTCATGATGACTGGGTGTTGTGTGATGTCCTTAGGTTAGTTAGGTTTAAGTAGTTCTAAGTTCTAGGGGACTGATGACCACAGATGTTAAGTCCCATAGTGCTCAGAGCCAGCCATTTATTTGTTGATTGTATTCAAACCTCTCTATTAATATTCCAGTATCTGTCTTGCTCCACAGTTTTTACTCTCTACAACTCCCTCTAGCAATGGAAGTTATTCCCTAATGTCTTAATAGGTGTCCTACCATCCTGTCCCTTCTTCTTGTCAGTGTTTTCCTTATATTCGCCCCCTCCCCAATTCTGAGGGAAACTTTCTAATTCCTGACCTTGCCGGACACCTAATTCAACGTTCTGCTGTAGCACATGATCTCGAATGCTTCGATTCGCTTCTGTCCCGGTTCTCCCACAGTCCATATTTCACTACCATACAATAATGTATTCCAAACGTACATTCCCTTCAACTTCCTCGTTATATTAAAGCTATTATTTAATACTAGTAGACTTCTCTTGGCCCGGAATGTCCTTTTTGCCAGTGGTAGTCTGCTTTTATGCCCCTTTTCCTCCGTCCGTCAGGGTTTAATTTTGCTGGCAAGGTAGCAGAATTTTCAATACAGAAAAAAAGTAGTCTTGCAGATAAATAATGGTGTAAAGACATGATGGCTGTTGGGTGTCTAACGTAGTTGGAAATCTTTATGTGGGGGGCGCAGCAGAGTATTCTTAAAGAACGTGCGTATTCAGCCTGTCGTCAGATTGCTGACTTGAAAAACATTAGAATCTTTCTCCTTAAGGAAATGGGACAGTTCGCGGATGCAGTTGACTGTAGAACGATCACTTCCCGACGATTGGTCACGATGTAGACTCAGGTCACCAACGTGACAAGTTCTGTAGGTACATGCCTTTCTACTAGGACCATACCAAGAGGAAATCGGGGATTGTTCGCCTGGCTCGGGACGAATAAACGGATGACAGCAACTAAAATTCGGGCATACGTTACAGGTAGAATGCTACCACTAACTATTACGAACAAATCAATGAAAACTCAGTTGAAATCTCGTGTTGCCATCTAGCGTTAACTGCTGACATTATACCACAAGTAAAGGGGACTTACACGGTGCAGAGCCACAGTCAACTGGAATACTGAGTGACATAATGTGACACTCAGCAGTGACCCTGACTTCTGTTTGTGACGCTCAGATAGACTCACCGCGTCCATAGCTACATCTAACTCTTGGGATCATGGTGTTGAAAGCTGCAGGATATTAAACACATTGAACAGGTGTGAGTAGAAATCGTGCACTGGGTGTTCCGTACAAACTTAATTGTATGTAGATAGTTGAGTCATTCCGGAAATCGAGAATCTCGAACACTTTTGTCATTTATTGACACTGATACTGGCAAGATAACGGTTCCAGTGATTCCTACATTTTTCAAAATGTTTTAGTTCCAATAATGTAAATGCGACATAGAGTAACTCTGGAGGCGAGCCACAATTAGTATAATAATCAGTAGTTCTCCATTCAGACTGACTGGGTAGCAATAGTAAAAGTGAAACATCAACCAAGGACTGGCTTTATTGCACATGTGATGCGTGTCGGACATCATCCATCATCATCGCGTATCCAGAAGCGATAACTGCACGTAAATATTGCGTTTGAAGTGGTATGTGAAACACACATACGGAGACTAATCTGCGAATGAATGATTCAAACACAACCTGAAACGAAATATCTATGTGCAGTAATCGCTCCTAGAAATCTGAAGGTAGCTGAATTCCGAAACCCGTAATATGATCAATAAAGTTATTCCTTGCCTGGTGCCGGCCGGTGTGGCCGAGCGGTTCTAGGCGCTTCATTCGGGAACCGCGTGACCGCTACGGTCGCAGGTTCGAATCCTGCCTCGGGCAGGGATGTGTGTGATGTCGTTAGGTTAGTTAGGTTTAAGTAGTTCTAAGTTCTAGGGGACTGATGACCTGAGATGTTAAGTCCCATAGTGCTCAGAGCCATTTGAACCATTTTAACCTTGCCTGGTGTTCGACCTATACCATTGCGATCAATGAGCCTAATTGCAGAACTACTGATTGTTTTAGTTACAAGTTTGACGTCGGATAACAAATGAAAAATGAAGAAACTAAGAATTTTCAATTTTTTCCATTACTTATGTTTATAAACCTTACTTCTTGCCAAATTTCGTCATCGTAGATCTATGGGAAGTACTGCATGGGTTTTAATGAGTGAGTTTGCATCAAAATATGTGACATAAATGACACTGTGGTTCATGGTGTGGGTTCCTGTAGTCATTTCCTAGTTCATGAACCACGGGCAACGTATGAGTGGCCAAGTAAGTGGTCCCGACAGTCGGGATACCAGTTACTTTGGAATAAGGCTGGGCATCTCGGACATATTCTGAGTCGTGGTCACCTTTGTGCTCATACGACAAAGGCTGCCAAATCCACCGGTTAGTCCCTCAACCGTTAGGGGTAAAACCCAATGGGACTCGGGGCAAGTAAGGCTAGCAACCTGCTTCCCTGGTACGTTAAATATGATGCTGGCAACAATCAGAGCAAAATGCCTCAGACCTTTGGAGGTGACGGAGTCCCACCTCTAACTGACAAACCAGGGACTCCTAAGATACGACTTGGCAAACAAATGGTAATGAGATGGGGAGCTATTAATATCAATGGGGGCTACTCCGGGAAGAAGATAGAGCTGGCAGAGGCTGCAAGTAAGATGGGGTTGGAAGTTTTAGCTGTTAGTGACATTCGGGTAAGGGGTGAGAAAGAAGAGGAAGTGGGAGAATACAACGTCTACCTGTCAGGAGTCAGATAGAGCTGGCAGAGGCTGCAAGTAAGATGGGGTTGGAAGTTTTAGCTGTTAGTGACATTCGGGTAAGGGGTGAGAAAGAAGAGGAAGTGGGAGAATACAACGTCTACCTGTCAGGAGTCAGATAGAGCTGGCAGAGGCTGCAAGTAAGATGGGGTTGGAAGTTTTAGCTGTTAGTGACATTCGGGTAAGGGGTGAGAAAGAAGAGGAAGTGGGAGAATACAACGTCTACCTGTCAGGAGTCAAAGCAGGAATAGCACAATGGGGTGTAGGGCTTTACATCAGGAAAGAAATGGAACCCAGCGTAGTTGCAATAAAGTATGTAAACGAACGACTGATGTGGATAGATTTGACGGTGTCTAGCAAGAAAATTAGGATTGTGTCAGTATATTCACATTGGGAAGGGACAGATTAAGATAAGATGGATAGTTTCTATGAGGCACTCAGTGATGTAGTTGTTAGAGTAAAGGACAAGGACAGTGTTCCGCTCATGGGTGATTTTAATGCCAGGATTGGAAATCGAACAGAAGGGTATGAAAAGGTTATTGGTAAATTTGGAGAGGATGTGGAGGCAAACAGGAACGGGAAACAACTCTTGGATTTCTGTGCCAGTATGGGCTTAGTACTCACAAACTCATTTTTTAAACATAAGAACATTCACCGATATACTTGGGAAGGCAGGGGAACCAGATCTGTCATTGACTATATAATAACAGATCAGGAATTCAGGAAGGCTGTGAGAGAAACACGTGTATTCAGGGGATTCTTTGATGACACTGATCATTATTTAATCTGCAGTGAAATTGGGATTGTGAGGCAGAAAGTGCAGGAGGTCAGGTCCATATGTAGAAGGATAAGAGTGGAGAATCTTCAGGATAAGGAAATCAGGCACAAGTACATAACAGCGATCTCAGAAAGGTACCAGTTAGTTGAATGTAGTCAATTACAGTCATTGGAAAAGGAATGGACAAGGTACAGGGACACAGTACTAGAAGTGGCTAAAGAATGTCTTGGAACAGCAGTGTGTAAAAGTAAGATGAAGCAAACAGCGTGGTGGATTGACACAGTCAAGGCAGCCTGTAAAAGGAAAAAGAAGGCGTATCAAAAATGGCTGCATACTAGAACTCAGGTAGACAGAGAAAGTTATGTTGAAGAAAGAAACAAAGCCAAAGAGATAATTGCAGCATCGAAGAAGAAATTTTGGGAAGACTTTGGATACAGGTTGGAGACTATGGGTCAAGCTGCTGGAAAACCATTCTGGAGTGTAATTAGCAGTCTTCGAAAGGGAGGTAAGAAGGAAAGGTCAAGTATTTTGGACAGGCCAGGAAAACTGCTGGTGAATCCTGTGGATGCCTTTGGCAGTTGGAGGAAATATTTTGAAGAGTTGCTCAATGTAGGTGAAAGTACGATCAGTAATGTTTCAGATTTCGAGGTAGAATGGGATAGGAATGATGATGGAAGTAGGATCACATTTGAGGAAGTGGAGAAAATGGTCAATAGATTGCAGTGCAATAAAGCAGCTGGGGTGGATGAAATTAAGTCGGAACTCATCAAATACAGTGGAATGTCAGTTCTTAAATGGCTACATAGGATAATTGAAATGGCCTGGGAGTCGGAACAGGTTCTATCAGACTGGACAAAAGCAGTAATCACACCAATCTTTAAACATGGAAACAGAAAAGATTGAAACAGCTACAGAGGTATATCTTTAATCAGCGTTGTGGGTAAAATCTTCTCAGATATTGTTGAAAGGAAGGTGCGAGTATTAGTTGAGGACAAATTGGATGGAAATCAGTGTGGGTTTAGGCCTCTTAGAGGTTGTCAGGACCAGATCTTTAGCTTACGTCAACTAATGGAGAAGTGTTATGAGTGGAACAGGGAATTGTATCTATGCTTTATAGATCTAGAAAAGGCATATGACCGGGTTCCTAGGAGGAAACTATTGTCTGTTCTACGAGATTATGGAATAGGAGGCAAACTTTTGCAAGCAATTAAAGGTCTTTACATGGATAGTCAGGCAGCAGTTAGAGTTGATGGTAAATTGAGTTCATGGTTCAGTATAGTTTCAGGAGTAAGACAAGGCTTCAACCTGCCTCCACCGTTGGTCATATTACTTATGGATCATATGTTTAAAACAATAGACTGGCTGGGTGAGATTAAGATATGTGAACACAAAATAAGCAGTCTTGCATATGCGGATGACTTAGTTGTGATGGCAGATTCGATTGAAAGTTTGCAAAGTAATATTTAAGAGCTAGATCAGAAATGTAAGGACTATGGTATGAAGATTAGCATCTCCAAAACGAAAGTAATGTCAGTGGGAAAGAAATATAAACGGATTGAGTGCCAAATAGGAGGAACAAAGTTAGAACAGGGGGACGGTTTCAAGAACTTAGGATGCATATTCTCACAGGATGGCAACATAGTGAAAGAACTGGAAGCGAGGTGTAGCAAAGCTAATGCAGTGAGCGCTCAGCTACGATCTACTCTCTTCTGCAAGAAGGAAGTCAGTACCAAGACCAAGTTATCTGTGCACCGTTCAATCTTTCGACCAACTTTGTTGTATGGGAGCGAAAGCTGGGTGGATTCAGGTTACCTTATCAACAAATTTGAGGTTACGGATATGAAAGTAGCTAGGATGATTGCAGGTACTAGTAGATGGGAACAATGGCAGGAGGGTGTCCACAATGAGGAAATCAAAGAAAAACCGGGAATGAATTCTATAGATGTAGCAGTCAGGGCGAACAGGCTTAGATGGTGGGGTCATGTTACACGCATGCTAGAAGCAAGGTTACCCAAGAGACTCATGGGTTCAGCAGTAGAGGGTAGGAGGAGTCGGGGCAGACCAAGGAGAAGGTACCTGGATTCGGTTAAGAATGATTTTGAAGTAATCGGTTTAACATCAGAAGAGGCACCAATGTTAGCATTGAATAGGGGATCATGGAGGAATTTTATGAGGGGGCTATGCTCCAGACTGAATGCTGAAAGTTATAATCAGTCTTAAATGATGATGATGATGATGATGATGATGATGATGATGAAATGACAGTAGCTTTTGGGTGCAGCTACTTAGAAAGTTACATTTCTTCTACCACCAAAGACCGACAGAGCTTAGTATGTGGGACAAATTACAATGTGATCCGTCTATCCATTCCTGAGAAAAAGGGGTGCTCCCCGACAGACGAACGGTAGAAAGTCAGATAAGAAATAACAATAACATTTTTTTTCGCGTGATGTAATTACAAATTTACGGTTTTAGGATTTTTCCTTTGGTCTCTACTGTCTTCCAAATTTCATGATTTTAGGCCAACGGAAATACCCTAGGCTTTGATGAGTGAGCTCGCGAGTATTAAAATACGTGACGTAAATTGCCGTACCTTTTGATTACGTTGACTTAGAAGCTTTAATTTTTGACACCGATAAGGAACCATAGGCCCCAGTCTATGACTAATTTCAACTTTATACGCCTACCCGGTCCTGCGGAAAAGGGTTTTTAACAGTCGGGCAAACATAGAGAGAGACAAACAACAAAGTGATCCCATGAGGATTCTGTTTTTACCGAATGAGGCACGGAACTCTAAAAAGGACTAGTCATTTTTTGAAAGGAGGCTGCATGTTGGCCAGTATGTTGCAATAATAGTAAACCATTTTTTCACACCATTCATGTCGAAGGTACCAAATGGCACACCCCGCCAGGATAATGCGATATCCCAAACAAAACCTCGTGGAACGTAGATATCTTTGACTAGCCCTTGTGGTTCCCTGAGCTTGCCTGGGATAGGATGGGAAGACATATGTGGTCACGCTAGCCCAAGCCAGCACTTTTCATGAACAGGTACAGCAAGTGTTTCAGGCATGGCAATAAATGCGTCAAGATGACGTTCCGGAGCTCTCTGCTTCATTGCCATTACGAGCACAAGAATGCATTCCTTCTTGTAAAGGTTATACCATATAATGATATTGAAGATGGACATCAGTTTCAAATGAAACTAATTTTTAACCATTTAATACCCTTCATGCAGTGAACATCTCCACTAGGTTTTATAAACATTGGACTGGTGTTCCATGATCCATTTTCACCAGTGTCTTATGTACGTTGAGTAAGCATTAAAAAAGTCAAGGGAAAATTTGGAGTAGGAATTAAAGTTCACGTAGAAGAAATAAAATCCTTGAGGTGTCCCGATGATAGTGTGATTCTGTCAGAGACAGCAAAGGACGTGGAATAGCAGTTGAACGGAATTGACTGTGTCTTGAATGGAAATATAAGATTAACATCAAGAAAACCGAAACAAAGATAATGGAATGTAGTCGAATTGAATCAGGTTATCATGAGGGAATTTGATTAGAAAACGAGACACTTAAAGTAGTAGCTGAGTTTTGCTATTTGGAAAGCACAACTGAAGATGGCCGAAGTGGAGAGAATTTAATTTGCAGATTGCCAATGGCAAGAAATGCGTTTCTGAAAAAGAGAAATTTGTTAATAACGAATATAGGCTTAATTGTTAGGAAGTCTTTCCTGAAGGTATTTTTCTAGAGAATAGTCATGTATGGGAGTGAAACATGGGGGATAAATAGTTTAGAGAAGAAGCGAATAGAAACTTTTGAAATGTGGTGCTAGAGAAAAATACTGAAGATTAGTTAGGCAGCTAATGCAACTAATGAGGAAGTAATCAATAGAATTGAGGAGACAAGAAATTTTTGGCAAACTTTACTAAAAGAAAGTCTGAGAAATCAAGGTATCATCAATTTAGTATTGGAGAGAAGTGGCGGGGAGGGGAGGGGGGGTGGGAGGGCGGCAGGCGAGGGTTTTGGGTAAAAATCGTACAAGAAAACCAAGTGTTGAATACTGTAAGTAAGTTCAGAAGGATGTAGGTTCAGTAATTGTTTGGAGATGCAGAGGCTTTCATAAGATAGTGCAGCAAGGAGAGCTGGATTAAATCAGTCTTTAGAGTGAGGACACAACATTATGATCCTAATATTACAAATAGTTCTTACTTTTAATTGGCAACGAAAATTTATTTGCACATATTATACACGTTCGTATGCTTCAGGTGGTCAAAACGGTTAGGTGATATAGGAACAGAAATAGATATGTTTTAGACAGAATATTGGTTATTGCCGAGCTGAGAAAACAACCACTCAGTTCTATTTCGAGGAAAGAGAAAAAAGTTGGTCCCACTAAACCACACAAGTCTCTAATAAAAAGAGCATCTACATCTACATGTATACTCTGCAAATCACATTTCAGTGCCTGGCAGAGAACGTAGGTGTAAACGTGCTGGATTAATACATGCTTTGGAATGATGCAAGAACATAATTTAAGATTTACAACTGTTGGAACTTATGGAGCCCTTAACCTAAAATGCATTAACACTTCACCGAAAAAGTGAAAAATGATGGACAATGAGGAAAAACCATTCCATAAACCTAGAAAAAGTTTGTAGTGATTCTGCTTCAGAAAAAAGGGCACAGACAGTCCATAGAAGCTACAGAACATTCATCTCATATCCGTAATGTACGAAATGTTTACTAAAGTTGTCACTAGCCGCAAAGAAAATAACACTGGGTGTTAATCGTCAAAGGAGCAAGTAACACGCATAAGAGCATCCAGTACAACGGTTCATTCACAGATCGTAAACGGAATTATCGAAAGAAGCAGTCATTATGAACTATCTCTACCCTTAAGAATCATAGATTTCACTCTTACTAACAGCTACTTAAAAACTGATCTCTGACACAATCTACGCTAGTGTTTGTAACAGTGAATACTTCAATGATACAGCTTGCATTAGACTTCATCAGGATAATGACAAATTCAGAGATGAAATGGAGGCAGGCAAGGAAACTCTATAAGCCAAACGACTCTTAGCAGAGGAAATTGTTCATAACAATGACAACGAAGTTGGAATACCATGTGATGGAACATATCTGAACCACCTTCGGTTTATTGATGACGCTAGACTATTTGCCCTTGCGATTAACTTCAACACAGAATGGAAAAACTCAACACAACACGTTTAAAGGTGCGTCTGCAAAAAATTCTGTGGGGGCCATAATATTTTATTGTTTACATATCAGAAACAAACCTTTATATTAATATTCAACAACTTTAGCTTTTGCTTCCCGTTGCCTTCTGCATTTAACATGTTCAGGAATGTCAAGGAACTAGGTAAAACACAACAGACACACTTTAACGAAGTGGTGCAGAAACGCTATATTTGCATTTTCCAGAGATATGAATCAATACGTTGCACGCTAGATAGAGCAGTAAATGCCTACCGAAGATGTAAGCAGTCAATAATAAATGTATGAGACTCACTGCTGTGTGCCTCTCCTTCATTATAATCTATGGTCGCTGTGCACAACGGTTCTTGATGGAAAGGCGATAAATGTTCTTCATTTACTGAAAGAACGGTAATTTATTTAACTCATCGTATTATGATAGTATACAATGCGGACATGTCAAGGCGACGTTCACAAGCAGAATTTGTGCACTTAATTCAGTTTCAGCGATATCTTATTTTGTGCCAACAAGAGACTAACCGAGGTAATTATCAAGACTTTCAACATATGGTTTTAGCTGTCATGGGAGATGACGGCAGTACAGGGAAATTATACATGCTCGTCACCTAGTTCCGTAGTTCGCACAGTAACTGCCATATAAAACAAGCAATAACTGCTGAGTGCTAATCTTTCTTTGAATAATATAGAACAATTGCTCTGAGTGGACTATTAGGTAATGGATTTTTAGGAAGCTGAACAATTAGCCAGACTCAAGTCAGCAGACTTCCTCTTGACAATGTACTGTCAAGCAGTACTCCTCTGGCTTAGTAGCTAAAGACGTAAGCCTCAAAGCTTTTGGTTACTTATGAGAGGTGATAATACCTGCTATGTGTGATGGTGTTTTCGTGATTGCAGCAGTAATGAGGAACCCCACAATGACCATATATGTAAACCAACGACAGGCATGGCCAGCATCGTGCATCATGGAAGTCAGACTCGAAATCTGAAAAGGCTCTATATCTCCAACATCAGGGAGAGCTCTTTTCCAGCACAGTAAAGCATGGGTAAGCATTTTTCACGGAACCCATCGTGCTCTGACGATGCTTGTGAAATTAGTTGAAATGTACGAACAAACGACCGATCTCCAAAGAATCATGCTTAGATATGATGTGGTTTGCTTTTCGAAACAGGTGAAGAATACCTGAAAGCTGTCTGCAAGTTACTGCTACGCTTTCCTTATCTCCTTTACGAAGTTCTAGTTGATGTTTATTGTACAGACTTGATAACAATTACAAAACTCTAAATAACTTGATGCAGCGATACAATAGTCACATTAAGTGGACGACCACTTGAGCTGAAGTCTCTAATAATTGATTCTTGTTTACTGTTGAATAGACCCTCTACACGAGGTACAGTTACTGAGTTAATTATTCGAATGAGCAAAGCTGTTACGCGTAATGGCAGGCCGTAACGAGCATTATTCAACAAACACAAAAGTAAAAATCACCAAAATCAATTTAGGGTCAAAAGAACTCAGTGTGGCTCGATTATAAAAACGCTGATATTCAGTTGCCAGTGGGACAGCGTCTGAGCGAGATGTGCGTAGTTTGAGTGTAAAGAACAACGTTGGCCAATGACATGCTGTGTTCCTGGTCCTACCCACTCAGTATCTCGCCAGCGTGCCCTACTTAATTCTCTTTCTTGGTGTACGGAAGTCTCGCGAGCAAAGCGTGTGTCAAACTTCGCGCATGCTACGACCTTTTGAAAGACGTGGATCCACACCGCGACAGTGGATCGCAAGCAGGTAGAGAGATGATAGACATACCTGTATATGTATCTGCATCTGGCCGACAGTGTCTGCTACACAACATCGTTTACAGCCACCTTTTCACTATCTCGTGTTATTTATTTATTAAACCCAGCAACATTTGAGGTATCAAGTCGTCTCTTACGACTAACCAGGCATTCTACCAAATTTTGAATTATATTCACTAGATTAAGTTTGTTATACAGCTTACGTTATGACCACCTGCTGAATAGCTTGTGCTGCGCGGTGTGGCCGCGTGGTTTGAGGCACCATGTCACGGATTGCGCTGCCCCTCCCTCCGGATGTTCGAGTCCTCCCTCGGTCATGGGTGTGTGTTTTTCTTAGCATAAGTTAGTTTATGATAGTATCGGTAGTGTGTAAATCTAGGGACCGATGATCTTGGCTGTTTGGTCCCTTAGGAATTCACATACGTTTGAATAGCTTGTTTGTCTGTCTTTGGAACGAAATACATCAAACATTCACCATATCAGGCATCCGACAGTTTGTCCGTAGGTTTGTGGAGGTGTGTGGCATTAGAATTTTGCGCATAGGTCATGTAATTCGCATAAATAACGGGTCGCTGATCTGCATACGCGGGGTTGGCGCCCGATTGCGACACAGATGGGTTCAGCAGGATTTACATCAGGCGAATTTGGTCGCGAACGAACAACGTGAGTTCTATCCTCCTCATACCACTGTTGGTTCCGGTTCCGAGACATGGACAGTTACACTGTTGAAAGATGACATCGCCGTCGGGGAAGGCATCAAGCGTGAAGCGATGGAAGTGCTTCGCAGCTGTCAGCGTGTCTGCTATTACCACAGGTCCTATACAAGGTCAGGAGAATATGTCCGTAGTATAATATTCATCCTGCCAGCCTGCGTCTGTCGCGCGCTACACATTTCGAGGCGCCATCCACCTCGTTGACGGCGTTTGTGAAGACAGCCATCGACCTAGTGAAGCCAAAATGCGATTCACCCTAAGAGCCGATGTGTTTCCAGTGATAAACTGTCGAATCTCGAAGGTCCCGTGCTCACTACAATCGTAACTGATGCTGTCGTTGGGTCAACATGTGAACTCGTATGGGTGCTCTGATGCGGAGCTCCATGTTCAACAATGTACAGTGAACGATGTGCTCCGAAACACGGGTTCTTACTCCAGCATTGTGCTCTTTCGGCTGAGGTGCCACAGATCACCATCCATCCTGTTTTATGGAGTGGGCAAGCCTCCAGGCCCCACGTTCTGTGACGAGTCGTAGACCTCTGGCCATTTAGCGCCTAGTGGTTGCTTCACGGCCCTACCTCTTTCCGTAGATGCTCACGATAGTAATATGTGAACAGTCAACCAGCCTCGCCGTTTTCGAGATACCCGTTCACAGGCTTAGCGTAATAATAATCTGCCTTTTTTCAAAGTCGCTTTTCTCAATGGATTTTCCCATTTGAGTCTATATTTTCATTAGGGTGATCCCCCATCCGTGTCTGTTCCGCTTACGTTATATATATATATATATATATATATATATATATATATATATATATATATATATATATATATATGCGTCACGTGCTCGCAACACCAAAAGGCAGTATCCAACGTGGAGGTGGGTGATGGTCATAATGTTTTGGC
The DNA here is from genome assembly GCF_021461385.2 of Schistocerca piceifrons. Taxonomy (NCBI): domain Eukaryota; kingdom Metazoa; phylum Arthropoda; class Insecta; order Orthoptera; family Acrididae; genus Schistocerca; species Schistocerca piceifrons. The sequence goes on along the minus strand of NC_060139.1, from coordinate 45,710,935 downwards.
TCATCAGTGTAAGTTCCATCTGTTGTACAAAATAACAGAAGATCCAGAAAATACCGCAGTGCAGAAAATAGTGGCGTTTACGTTCGTTAATGAGAAAAAAATAAAGGCAAATTACACGAAGTGCCAGCAGTAATGGACATGAAAAGGTGTAAAACGGAGATAAAGTGGAAGGTGATAAAAGACAATGAATATAGGGGAAAACAACGTGACTGACTGAGAAAATTAGGAATTGGAAACGAGTGAGAAGGAGGAAGGTCATAAAAATAGTATTAATGAAGATAGGGGAAAAGAAAGTGACGTTATTAATTGAGAAAATGAAATGATGAAGAAGCCTAACTCTAAAAAGACGGGGGCTCTCACCTCACTGTTTGACAGTGGGATAACTGGGCATATATGTTACTTTTCGGACAACTTCTTTAAGACGGTAGAAGAAGCGCTTCAGTTTCTTCTTAAAGTATCGGGGTGTTTAACTGTGTACGGAGTGTAGGGTACGTTGTTCGACAGGTGGACGGTAGCAACAGATTACGAGTTTTTATCTTCGTTCTGTGGGAGGGCGCTGCTGGAGTTGTAGGCAAGTGAGACTTGGTGTTTCGTTTATGATGAGATGACAGGATTCTTAGTCTCGGATGCACGGTACTGGGGTGCATGTGCACTAAGGAGCCGATGAAGCAGACTTAGAGCGTGTCTGGCTCACACTGTCAGACATACGTTGCAGACGAAACAAACTCAAGCACTCATGGTTAGTTTTAATCGTCAGGTATTCTCATAATTCATGCAACGCCGGATTACATAGCTACAATGGAGATTTGGTGGAACGAGATTCCACAAGGTTACGTTTCCTATGCTGTGGCAAGATGTTCCAAACTTTTCTAATGGCAGAAATGCAAGCGGACGTCGTTCCGTACGTGACGGGCAATACATTCTTCCCATTTGACATACCTATGCTTGTATATTCGACTCATGATGACCTTGTACAATTGCAAGGCTAGACTAGAGCGTACGAGACAGTGAACCTATTATATGACATAATTTGTACCCAGGAACATGCCCCTGTGATTACAAAATCGTAATGTCGTCAATTTTGAAAATATTTAAGTAAAAAATCATTAACATTGAATAATTAGATCAGAACGTCCATTTTAAAAGGTCTTTTGTGTGGTACTTAAGCTAATTTTTACGTATCTGTCGGCCATACGTTGTGGCCGAGCAGTTCTAGGCGCTTCAGTCCGGAACCGGCCGACCGCTACGGTCGCAGATGCGAATCCTGCCTCGGGCATGGATGTATGTGTTGTCCTTAGGTTAGTTAAGTTTAAGTAGTTCTAAGTTCTAGGGGACTGATGACCTCAGATGTTAAGTCCTATAGTGCTCAGAGCCATTTGAATCATTTTGAACGTAGCTCTCAGGGTACATACATGTAGAAGGCACCAGGATGGTGGTGCATGGTGTGCGACCGGCGACAGGATGGATGGAAGATATCGAAAAAGTTCAAAGAAGGGCATCCTTTCTTGTGTTACCGCGAAATACGAGGAAAAGTGCCGAGTATATGATTCAATGCGCCAGGATCTCATCACCAAATTTTAACCGCCAACCTTCTTCCACGAATACGAAAATATTATGTTGGCGACACCTACACAAAAAATGGTTCAAATGGCTCTGAGCACTACGGGACTTAACATCTTAGGTCATCAGTCCCCTAGAACTCAGAACTACTTAAACCTAAGTAACCTAAGGACATCACACACATCCATGCCCGAGGCAGGATTCGAACCTGCGACCGTACCAGTCCGCGGTTCCGGACTGCAGCGCCTAGAACCGCACGGCCACCGCGACTGGCGACACCTACACAGGAAGAAATAAATATAATTATAATAACAATTAAGAAATGAGAGCTCGCACGGAAATTATTTAAATATTGGTTTTTCCCTTGCGCTATTCCAGAGTGGAACGATGGGAAAACAGATTGAAGGTGGTTTTGCAATGCTACTTATAATCCGTCTTGATTGCATAAAATGTATATTCACATAACCGGTTTCGGTTCCTCTAGAACCATCTTCAGATGTGCTGTGTGTGGACGGGTTACTCCTGTAACCGAAACTGCAGATCTGAAGATGGTTCTAGAGGAACTGAAATCGGTCATGTGACTAAACATTTTATGCAGTCAAGACGGATTATAAGTAACATTGAAAAAACTGTGATTGCGGTTATCCTATCAAACATTATGTGTGTTTTTGCAAAAATGAAGATGGTTTGATGAACCCACTGCGAGGCATTTAATTGTAGAGTAATTATGCATTTGTAAATGTAGATGTACTTTTAAAGAAGTAGTGTGCGGATCAACGAGTTCTTATAAGAATTGGTGCATATAGTGAGTACGCTCCACGGTACGAAATTACCCGCACTTTCGCAAAATAGCATGTCGCTAGCAAACGCCACATAAATCCGCTGTTGCCCGAAACGCGCCCAGGGAAGGATAATAAATACATGGGGGTGAAATAAATGACGAGGATGAAGCAGGTCATTTGAGACGCACAGAAAGCCATTATGCGTGAAAAATTCGGCGCTCGTGTGACGCGAGGGGACAGAACGGGCAACTGAGCCATATATATGGGGGCAGTTAGCCGCCGCCAACTGCATCCGTCAGCGTCGGGCGGCCGCGGCAGATTAACTGCCGCTCGAGAGGACGTTCTGGTGAGTGCCTCTCTGCTGCGTCGCCCTGGGCCTTCCACAAAACGCGCTGTGGGCCAACGCCGCTGCAGCCTGTTGTACAGTATATTCCAGCCGTTCGCAAAGCCACATTAGCCTCAGGCAGGTCTCACGACACTGGCATTGGGGGAACAGAGAGTCCCAGTTAGGATTTAGTAGCAGTTATGACATCAACATGAAACATTCATCTCCAGGGCTGAAAATGTCGAGCATGAGAGGATAATTGTACACATTAGGCAGGTATGTGCCGATTAAACTTTCTGGAAGATTAAAACTGTGTGTAGGACTGCGACTCGAAACCGGGATTACTCCTTCCGCAGGCAAGTGCTTTGCCTGCTGAGCTACCTGAGCTGCTCACAGCTTTACTTCCACCACGTCATCACCCACCTTCCTCCTGACGAGGGGTCATGAGTCGTGCTTGAGTAGCTCAATTGTAACTTGCCACCGTGTATGTTAAAGAAACACCGAAACTACGGTCTTCAGACACACAAAACTGTACTCCTGGACGCCAAAAAAAGGATTAGTATTAAAAAGTGGGGAACTAAGTGAGATATGTACTGGTCCAGGCACTATGTCCGCAGATGGGGGTCTTGCGGTAGCGTTCTCGCTTCCCGCGCACGTGGTCCCGGGTTCGATTCCCTGCCTCGAGATGACTGGGTGTTGTTGTGTCGTCTTCATCATCATCATTCATCCCCATTACGGGGCCGGCCGGGGTGGCCGAGCGGTTCTAGGCGCTACAGTCAGGAGCCGCTAGACCGCTACGGTCGCAGGTTCGAATCCTGCCTCGGGCATGGATGTGTGTGATGTCCTTAGGTTAGTTAGGTTTAAGTAGTTCTAAGTTCTAGGGGACTGATGACCTTAGAAGTTAAGTCCCATAGTGCTCAGAGCCATTTGAACCATTTGAACCCCGTTACGGTCGGAGGAAGGCAATGGCAAACCACCTCCGCTAGGACCTTGCCTAGTCGGCGGTTCGGGTCTCCCGCATCGTCCGCAACGCTCCTCGGTGTATGGGATCTCATCATCAGCATCATCATGGTCCAGGTTTATCCACTCTGTGTGAGTATAAATGGACTGGAGAAGGAAGAGAATCAAAACTTTTCAGGAAAAATGAAAATAAAAAGATAAATGGCATAGAACTTGGCACACGGGAGGCAAATGTCATTGTTTCGACTACTGGTCCGACACAAGTTTTGATCTAGGTAATATTACAGAGACGGAGTCCGCCTCCTTAGCTGGGTGGTAACGTGCTCGCCTCCAGAGCAAGTGGTCCTGGGTTCGATTCCTGGTCGCGTTGGAGATTTTCTCCGCTCATCATTTCATCCTCATCACCAGCGTGCAAGTCGCCCAGTGTGGCGTCGAATGAAATAAGACTTTCACTTTGCGGCCGAACTTCCTCGAATAGGGACCTCCCGGCCAACGATGCCATACGCCCATTTCTGTTTCATAGAGACGGAAAAAAGAATTATTGTAGAGTAATAAAATTTGGAAATACATTTGCCAAGGTAACATATTTAAGTAATTAACAAGAAAATGACAGACTAATGTAAGCGCGATACAAGCCATTGCAAATGTGAAATGCTGGTACATTAATAATCGGTGTAGCTGCCAGACTGTTGAATGCAAGTATGCAAACGTTCATGCATTTTGTTGTATAGGTACTGGATTTCAGTTTCTGGGATGGAGTACCATACCTGTAGCCCTTGGTTGGTCAGTAAACGGACATTTAGTGCTAGTTGTGGATAACACTGGAGTTATGTTCCGATGATGACCCATATGTGGTCGACTGGTGACTGATCAACATGTTGATGCTTTGTAGAGCATGTTGGGTTACAACAGCGGTATGTGGGCGAGCGTTATGCAATTAGAAAACACCCCTGGTATGCTGTTCATAGATAGAATCACGAGACTGACTTAGAAATCTGCAGTCAGGGTGCGCTGGATAATCACGACGGGGCTCCTGGTGTCATACGAAATCGCATTCCAGACCATAACTCCAGGTGGAGGTCCCGTCTGCCTAGCATGTGGGCAGGATGGTTGCAGGTCCTCAACTGGCCTCCTTCTTAGCAGCACACGGCCATCACTGGCACCGAGAGAGAACCAGCTTCGCTCAGAAAAAAAGAGACAGATGCCTGCGCTGTCGTCCAATAAGATCTCGCTTGACATCACTGAAGTGGCAGATGGCGGCGGTTTGGGGTCAGGGGAATGCACGCTACAGGGTGTCTGGCTTGGAGCTGTCGTTAAAGTAACTGGTTTGTAATAGGATGACCGGACCGGGTGACATGGTCGAGGTTGTAGGGCGCGGCTGGGTAGAAGAATGTGGCTGTTTTTAGCGATCTTCCTCTTTATTGTTAGTTCTTCGAATACATTTTCTGGTAGCTCAGCCCCACCACTCGTGTCGTGGTGGAGACGTGCTGATGTGCGTAGCCTGGAGAACGGGACGCCGTGCTCGGTCAGCGGCTGCGCAGGCAGTAGGAGGTTAGCAGCACGAGGCCCTGCCTAGCTCACCTCCCGCAGATGCTGCGGCTCGTGACGACGCCGGGAGTCGCCAGAGCAGCAGCGGGCAATGCCATCCGCCGGCCGGTCCTCAGGGACAGCGTCACTGATGACGACGACGTGACAGCGACCGAATGCCCAATCGGTCGAACCACATGCCGACGCCCACCTATGATGCCCTTAAATAGTGTAGACCGCTGCTGAATCCGCCGGTTACACGGCGCCGTGTTTATTTGAATTTTCTCGCCGAGTTGGCTAACGCAACCGCGCCACACGCCGCTCGCGCCTGCGTAATTCTGCTAATGGTGCATTCTGGCTGTTGATGGCTGCCGCGCACGTACACATATACCGACACTCGTAGCAAAGCTGTGTCACCTGCATAACGCGCTGGCCAGCCTTTACCCGCCATCTGCCGTGAGGCTGGCGCATTGCGCACTGAAACACACTGAATCACAATTTCGCACCATATTTCCTAAAAATAACCCCTTGTCCTCTACAGATTTGAGACAGTTCATTGTGTCATTGTGGTTCAAAATGGTTCAAATGGCTCTGAGCACTATGGGACTCAACATCTGTGGTCATAAGTCCCCTAGAACTTAGAACTACTTAAACCTAACTAACCTAAGGACATCACACACATCCATGCCCGAGGCAGGATTCGAACCTGCGACCGTAGCGGTCACGCAGTTCCAGACTGAAGCGCCTTTAAGCGCACGGCCACACCGGCCGGCTGTCATTGTGGTGCCGACTTGTGCTCAAACTGATGTTGCAGATACAGTATGATGCGTCAGAGTCGTACGCCAACACGATGACCTTCCCTCTCGGTAGTGCCACGTGACCATTCGAACCTCGGTCTTCTTGCGACTGTACATTCTCGTGATCACCGCTGCCAGCAACCGTGAACAGTGGCTATGTGCCTGCGAAATATTTCTACAATATCGCAGAAGAAACATCCAACTTCACGTAGGGCAATTACGAACCTCTTTCAGACTAATTGAAGTGCTGATAATAGCCTCTTTTGGTCATATTAAACGGGTTCTAGACTAACACAAACTCACAACATCTAAACTCAAACGTGCAGCGTTTATTCGAAGCAAACCTGATTTTCAACCTCATAGTCGCACTACTAGAGCCACTCTTATAGAACTGGCGCGAAATTTTAATAGATATCATCTTTCAGATGCAGAAAAGCGCCTACCAACTTTCGCCTATGTCGCACAAATCCTTGTTGGTGATGTAGTAACGACTTGTGAACATTTCTGAATGAGAACAGCCTCATTTTCGAAGTTGCTTTTATTAATAAACAGTTGTTTATTGTTATCAATAAAACAATTCTGAAACAGACTCCGTTTTGATAAAAAAAAAAAAGAGTTTTAATCTGCTAGTAAGTTTCTTATTAACGTATATTCCGCTGCAGAGTCACAGTTCATTCTGGAAACACCGGCAGCCTGTGGCTAAGCAATGTCTCCACCATATCATATCGTCCAGAAGTGCTATTCACGCTTCTTTGAAGTGTGGATAATAGATGAGGTACTGGCAGAAGAAAACCTGTGAGGGCGGGTCGTGAGTCATGCTCGGGCAGCTCATCTGGTACAGTATTTATCGGCGAAATACAAAGGACTCGGATTGGAGGTCTGGTTCGACAAACATCTTTAATCTCTCAGGAACTTTCATATCAGGGCACAATTCGCTGTAAAGTGAAAATTCATTCTGAAGAATTCCATTTGCCAATATGTCAGAAAACTCCGAAACCTTTTGTTATTAAGATTGTTAGATTGACCCCGTCTCCTTAGACACTCCATCACGAAAATGGCACTGAAATAGAGCCTGGAAAAGAAAACACGGAAATACCAAAAATCTTTCTGCAAAACTGTTTCACTCAGGAAGATCGTACTGCAGTTCCTCCATTAAATCGTCGCACGAACGTAGAAATGGTACATATCGAAATAAGTGACAACGTGATAAAAAATTGACTGAAATCACCCATCAGTGGAAGGGTCACCGGACCTGATGGGATAACGGTACCATTATAAATAAAATAACCTTCTTCTCTCCGAGCAGCAGCGTACTGTAGGTCACCAGAGCACCGAAGTGTTCCTAGTGATTGAAAAAAAAAATAAACCCTCTGGTTATTCCTGTTTCCAAGAAGGGTCGTCGTACAGGCAAACTAAATTATAGCCCAACATCGCTGACCTTGGTCCATTGTACGGGGAGTTCAAAAAGTCTTTCCGCAGGGCCGTATGATAGTTAGGCCGTATGCCACAGTGAATATACCGAAATGTAACTCAGTGAAACACACGTTAATAATTTATTGAATATTCATTTTTGCTGAGATAAACGAAACAGTGGAATGTTGGGAGAGTTCACTTCAAGGGAAGTAACTCAGGCAGGCGAACAATCATACGGCAAACGCGGCTAACAACCATACAGCACTGCGGTGAGACTATTTGAACACCCCGTAGAATTCTGGAAAATGTTTTCTGCCCGATAACTATGACATTCCTGAAAATCGAAAATCTCTTCTGTAGGAATCACACATTTTCTGAGAACAACGATTGTCAGAAGCCCAGGTCACGCTGTTCGCCCACGAGACGCAGAAAGCAGCAATAAGAGGAGCTCAGGTTGATGACGCGTTCCGTAACTTCCAGGAGGCGTTCGACACAGTTCCGTAATGCTGCTTAATAAACAAAATACAAGCGTATAGAATATCAGACCAGTTGTGTGACTGTACTGATGGGTTGCTAGCAAACAGAACAGGATGCCTTTCTAAACGTGATTGATATTCAAACGTAAAAGTTACTTCAAGCGCACACAAACATAGTATTATAGGACTATTTATTTTCCCAATAGGCACAAATTACCTACTGGATAATGTCGGAAGTTCTGTAAAGTTTTTCGCCAGTAATGATGATTATCTATTGATTATGAACTGTAGATTAAAACTGAAGAAACTTCAAAAAGGTGGGAATTAGAGGAGATGAGACCGAGATAAACTGAAAGAACCAGAAGTTGTAGAGACCTTCACGGAGAACATTAGGGAACGATGGACAAGAATGGGGGAAAGAAATACAGTAGAAGAAGAATGGGTAGCTTTGAGAGACGAAATAGTGATGGTAGCAGAGAATCAAGTAGGTAAAAAAATGAAGGCTAATAGAAATCCTTGGGAAACAGAAGAGATATTGAATTTAATTGATGAATGGAGAAAATATAAAAACGCTGTAAATGAAGCAGGCAAAAAGGAATACAAACGCCTCAAAAATGAGATCGATAGGAAGTGCAAAATGGCTAAGCAGGGGTGGCTAGAGGACAAATGTAATGATGTAGAGGCTTATCTCACTAAGGGTAAGACAGATACTTCCTACTGGCAAATTATGGAGACCTTTGGAGAAAAGACAACCACTTGCATGAATATCAAGAGCTCAGATGGAAGCCCAGTTCTAAGCAAAGAATGGAAAGCAGAAAGGTGGAAAGAGTATATAGAGGGTTTATACAAGGGCGATTTTCTTAAGGACAATATTATAGAAACGGAAGAGAATGTACATGAAGATGAAATGGGAGATATGATACTGCGTGAAGAGTTTGACAGAGCACGGAAAGACCTAACTCGAAACAAGGCCACGGGATTAGACACAATTCTATTAGAACTACTGACAGCCTTGGGAGTGCCAGTCCTGACAAAACTCTAGCATCTGGTGAGCAACATGTATGAGACAGAGGAAATACCCTCAGATTTCAAGAAGAATATAACAATTCCATTCCCAAAGAAAGCAGATGTTAAAATTACCGAACTATCACTTTAATAAGCCACTGCTGCAAAATACTAACACGAATTATTTACAGACGAACGGAAAAACTGGTAGAAGCCGACCTCGGATAAGATCAGTTTGGATTCCGTAAAAATGTTGGAACACGTGAGGCAATACTGACCCTACGACTTATCTTAGAAAATATATTAAGGAAAGGCAAACCTACGTTTGTAGCATTTGTAGACTTAGAGAAAGCTTTTCACAGTGTTGACTGGAATACACTCTTTCAAATTCTGAAGGTGGCAGAGGTATAATACAGGGAGCGAAAGGCTATTTACAATTTGTACAGAAACCAGATGGCAGTTATAAGAGTCGAGGAACATGAAACGGAAGCAGTGGTTGGGAAGGGAGTGAGACAGGGTTGTAGCTTCTCTCAGATGTTATTCAATCTGTATATTGAGCAAGCAGTAAAGGAAACAAAAGAAAAATTCGGAGTAGGAATTAAAATCCGTGGAGAAGAAATAAAAACTTTGAGGTTCGCCGATGACATTGTAATTCTGTCAGAGACAGCAAAGGACCTGGAAGAGCAGCTGAACGGAATGGACATTGTCTTGAAAGGAGGATATAAGATGAACATCAACAAAAGCAAAACGAGAATAATGGAATCTATTCGATTTAAATCGGATGATGCTGCGGAAATTAGATTAGAAAATGAGACGCTTAAAGTAGTAAATGAGTATTGCTATTTGGGGAGCAAAATAACTGCTGATGGTCGAAGTAGAGTGGATATAAAATGAAGACTGGCAATGGCAAGGAAAACATTTCTGAAGAAGAAAAATTTGTTAACATCGAGTATAGATTTAAGTGTCAGGTATTCGTTTCTGAAAGTATATATATGGATTGTAGCCACATATGGAAGTGAAACATGAACTATGAATAGATTAAACAAGAAGAGAATAGAAGCTTTCGAAATGAGGTGCTACAGAAGACTGCTGAAGATTAGATTGGTAGATCACATAACTAATGAGGAGGTGTTGAATAGAATTGGAGAAAAGAGAAATTTGTGACACAACTTGACTAGAAGAAGGGATCGGTCGGTAGGGCACATTCTGAGGCATGAAGGGATCACCAATTTAGTATTGGAGGGCAGCGTGGAGGGTAAAAATCGCAGAGGGAGACCAAGAGATGAACACACTAAACAGATTCAGAAGGATGTAGATTGAAGTAGGTACTGGGAGATGAAGAAGCTTGCACAGGATAGAGTAGCATGGAGAGCTGCATCAAACCAGTCTCTGGACTGAAGACCACAACAACATGATGATTAGAGGGAAGACACAAAGCTAGAAAAGTGTAGAAAAATTTCGGAAAACCTGCAGAGGACCGATGCTTTGAGTAGGAATTTGTAACCGATGGTTAACATAAAAAAACTGAATTTATTGCTCATGAAAAGGCCAATAATTGTTTTGTTGCACCACTATAAAATCATCACTGGTAGCAGTCGCACCCAATAAATATCTACGAGAAAGCGTACGAAGAGATTTAAGGTGGAAACGTCAAATACAGCTAATGGCAGATAAGACATGTGCCAAAGAGGTTCACTTGAAGAATCCTCAGTAAATGTAGTCTACCCACAAAGGAAGTATCTCCAACGACAAATACTTCGATGTTGGTCGTGAGTCTGGGATCCGTACCAGATATGATTGACAGAGAAAGCAGAGAAGATCCAAAGAAGTGTAGCGCGTTTCGTTACAGGCACATTTAGTAATCACTCAAGCGTCACTGAGATGATCATCCAACTGTAGTGGTAGACGCTTCACAGCCGTTCTGCGTCAGGACATGTTTTACTGTTATAATTTCAAGAGCATACTTGTATAGAAAGATAATCCAGAATATTGCTCACTCGTATGTATATCTCACGAAAAGACGACGAATGTAAAATTAGAGACAGAAAGGCCTACCGACAATAATTTCTTCTACTGACCATACTGACTGGAACAGAAAGGGGTGGAAGTGACAGCGGTACGGATAGTGTCTTCAGTCGCACAACCTAAGGTGGGTTGCGGATGCAGATGTATAGTTACTTCCTTTCATTTTTGTGCGTTTCTCTGTGGGTCACATGCGTTTTTGAGTGTTTTGGTGTAGTACTCCATTTCTTTTTCTTATATGCCATTTTATGTTTTCGCCGGCCGCTGTGACCTAGCGGTTCTAGGCGCTGCAGTCCGGAACCGTGCTGCTGCTACGGTCGTAGGTTCGAATCCTACCTCGGGCATGGATGAGTGTGATGTCCTTAGGTTAGTTAGGTTTAAGTAGTTCTAAGTCTAGGGTAATGATGACAGATGTTAAGTCCCATAGTGCTTAGAACCATTTGAATCAACTTTTAATTATTCCTTTTATTCTATGGGTTGGACCAGACAAGTAGCACTACATCAATACCCGCTATAACTTGTGAATTTTAAAATTTCCCTGGCAAATTGAATATTCAAATAAATTTCGGACTTGTGGTCGGTCGTCGTTTAATTTATCAGACGATATTTCGACTGGGCACCTGCCAAATCATCTTCAGGTAAGCCATTGAAGACTGATGAACACTTGTTCCGTTCCGCACAATAAACAAAAAATTCCAAACACAAACTACCGGCTGGAATCCTGTTTCACTCCCTCCCCAACCACTGCTTCCCTTTCATGCCCCTCGACTCTTAAAACTGCCATCTGGTTTCTGTACAAATTGCAAATTGCCTTTCACTCTCTGTATTTTACCCCTGCCGCCTTCAGAATTTGAAAGAGGAGTATTCTAGTCAACATTATCGAATCTCTATGTCTATAAATGGTAGAAACGTAGGTTTGCCTTTTCTTAACCTATCTTCTAAGGTAAGTCGTAGGGTCAGCATAGCCTTGCTTGGTCCAACATTTTTACGGATTCCAAACCGATATTCCCCTAGGTTGCCTTCAAACAGTTTTTCCATTCGTCATTAAAGAATTGGTGTTCCTATTTTAAGTGGGTACTAGACGTAACATCACTTGATACAAAACCGGTGTTTGCCCTTTCGAAGATGCTCTATACAGTTGTGATGGTGATCTGCTTCGTTAAGCACATCAAATTACGCACGACGTAGGTTACAGTGATTCAAGGGAAGCAGTGGATGGTTGCACAACTTCAGACAGTGCTCCAGAGATGGAAGACGCCAGATAATGAAGTTTCAACTCTATCATGAGAGATGGAGTCATCAATACAAGCGTCATATTAAATAAAACTCAAAAACGAATTTAACATTGATGTTAAGGAAGGGGCAGAGATTTGTGAACTATGCAAATTTGGGAAAGCGCATTGTCTACCATTTGGAACTAGAGAAAAGTCAACATGGCCTGCTGAGTTGATATCAGCTGATCTGTGTCGACCTGTCCATGAGTCATTCCAGAGGAAACGTTACCTCGGTTTGTTCAAAGACAATTACACCAAGTTTCGCTATGGTTATTTTGCTGCAGTAAAATCAGAGTTGAGTAAAATTCTCAATGATTTTCTACCTATACTCCTGAGAAAAACGGTATTTGTGAGTGGGATAGTATGACAGTTGTTGAAACGGTCAGGACATTTAAGTATTGGAATCCAGATGTCACTTATCCAGAACAGATATGGGCTGAAATGGTTAACACAGCCATTTACAACTTGAATAGGACAGGAAAGTCATCTGTAGAAGGTGTCAGGGTTTACGAGTTGTGGCAACGGAAAAAGCCACGAACTAAACATCTTAGGATTATTGGCTCAACATGTTATGCACATATTCCAAGTGGAAAATGAAGGAAAATGGTCAAGAAAGCTGTAAAGGACATCTCATTGATTATGATGGTGATGAACGCATCAGGATTTGGATAAAAGAAAGTAATTCAATTGTACTGTCCAGAGATGTGCAATTTGAAGAAAAACAGCGATGCTGCACTGAACAAGTTACACTACCATTTCAAGATGTTGAAAGCCCATTGCAGGTCCAGACTATATTAAAAATCAATAAGAGAGTGAGGAAAATACACACTCAGAAGATAGTTTGCAGCATGAAACTAGTTGAGACACAGAATCTGATGATGACATTATGGAAACTTGCAAAGAGGAGATAGGAGTGAAGTTAAGAGATCGTTCGTCATTAAAGAGACCAAAATACCTAAATGATTATGCAATGATAACAGAAGATTTCTATGTCACAACTGAGGTTCCTGAAACCTATGAGAACTCACTTAGACGTGAAGACAGCATCAAATGGAAAGAAGCAATGGACAGAGAAATGGAATCTCTGATCGAAAATGAAACCTGGGAGCCAAGGCAATACCAAGTGGGTGTTTCAACAGAAAACAAATGAAGAGGGTCAGATCGAAAAATTTAACGCTCGACTGGCTGACAAGGGTTTCAGTAAACGAGAAGTAGTAGATTACAGTCAAACTTTTAGTTCAGTTGCAAAAATGATAACGATTCAGTCTATTCAGAGTGTTGCTGCAACTAAATGAATGTATCTCGGACAGTTTGATGTGTCAACGGCCTTCCTGTACGGAAAATTTGAGAAAACCATTTATATTGCACAACCAATAGGTTACGAAGATGGTACCAACAGAGTTTGCCGGTTAAAGAAAAGCCTGTATGGTTTAAAACAAGCACCAAGATGCTGTAAGAAGCAAATCAGAGAATATTTGGTCGGTCTAGATTTCAGAATACGCCAAGTAGATCCATGCTCGTACATTCAAAATAAAAATGGTAACGAAGTTCTGGTAATTTTGTATGTTGACGACGGGTTGGTAGCTGCCGTTGATTCAAATGAGTTGAGCATTTTCTTTTAACAATTGCAAAAGGAGTTCAAGATCACAACGGCACCTGCAAACTATTATTTAGGTCTGGAAAATGAACATGGCAAGGATGGCTGCATCAAGATTCACCGGAAGGCTTATACACAACGAATTTTAAAACATTTCAACTTTTCAGAGTGTAAAGCAGTTTCTACCCCAAAGTTGAAAGTTACAGATGTTCCACAGTCATGGAAAGATGTCATCGTAGAACAATCTTTCCCATATAGAGATGCAGTTGGAGCATTAATGTATCTGATGCATGGCGCAAGACCAGACCTAGCCTTCAGTGTAAGTGTTCTGTTAAGACATCTCGAGAATCCCACCAAAGAAATATTAAGAGTAAAAAGGGTTTTTATTTATGTACCAGGAACGACTGAAAGAGCACAACTCTGGGATGCTACAGTGATGCAGGTTTTGGAGGCTGCTCAAAAACGGGGAGATCAACATCTGGAGTAGTCATCAACTAAGCAGGAGGGGCGGTATCATGGCTAAGTCGGTGACAAACCATTTATTTATTTATTTATTGTTCCATGGGACCACGTTTAGGAGAAGTCTCCATGGTCATGGAACGAGTCAATACATGAAATTGTAACACGATTGTAGAAACAGATAAAATGAAATATAAGAAACATATTCAGGCGACAAGTCGTTAGTTTAAATAAAGAAAATCAAGAATGTAACACTGGAATTTGCTTAATTTTTTAGCTCTTCCAGGAGCTCCTCGACAGAATAGAAGGAGTGAGCCATGAGGAAACTCTTCAGTGTAGACTTAAGTGTTTGGGCTACTGCTAAGATTTTTGAGTTCTTGTGGTAGCTTATTGAAAATGGATGCAGCTGAATACTGCACTCCTTTCTGCACAAGAGTCAAGGAAGTGCATTCCACATGCAGATTTGATTTCTGCCTAGTATTAGCTGAGTGAAAGCTGCTAACTCTTGGGAATAAGCTAATATTGCTAACAACAAACGACATTAAAGAAAATACATACTGTGAGGGCAACGTCAAAATTCCCAGACTATTGAATAGGGGTCGACAAGAGGTTTTCGAACTTACACCATACATAGCTCGAACAGCCCGTTTTTGAGCCAAAAATACCCTTTTTGAATCAGAAGAATTACCCCAAAAAATAATACCATATGACATAAGTGTATGAAAATATGCGAAGTATACTACTTTTCGTGTTGAAATGTCACTTATTTCAGATACTGTTCTAATGGTAAATAAAGCGGCATTTAGTTTCTGAACGAGATCCTGAACATGGGCTTTCCACAACAGCTTACTATCTATCCGTACGCCTAGGAACTTGAACTGTTCCGTCCCGCTTATAACATGCCCATTCTGTCTGATTAAAATGTCAGTTCTTGTTGAATTGTGGGTTAGAAACTGTAAAAACTGAGTCTTACTGTGATTTAGCATCAAATTATTTTCCACAAGCCACGAACTTATATCATGAACTACATTATTTGATAATGTTTCAATATTACACACAAGATCCTTCACTACCAAGGTGGTGTCATCAGCAAACAGAAATATTTTTGAATCACCTGTAATACTAGAAGGCATATCATTTACATAAATAAGAAACAGCAGTGGCCCCAGCACCGACCCTTGGGGAACGCCCCGTTTAACAGTGCCCCATTGGGACTGAACATCATTACCACTCTCAATATTGCGGAGGATACCTTCTGCTTTCTGTTCTTAAAGTAGGAGGCGAACCAATTGTAAGCTACTCCCCTTACTCCATAATGTTCCAACTTCTGCAGTAATATTTTGTGGTCAACACAGTCAAAAGCCTTTGTTAAATAAAAGAAAACACCTAACGTTCGCAACCTTTTATTTAATCCGTCCAAAACCTCACAGAGAAAAGAGACTATAGCATTTTCAGTTGTTAAGCCATTTCTAAAACCAAACTGTACATTTGACAGCAAATTATGTGAATTTAAATGCTGCAGTAACCTTGTATATACAACCCTCTCGATAACTATAGCAAACACCCATGGCATAGGAATAGGTCTGTAATTGTCAACATTATCCCTGTCTCCCTTTTTATAAAGTGGCTTCACTACCGAGTACTTTAATCGGTCAGGAAACCGACCACTCCTAAAGGAAAAGTTACAAGTACTGAGCTAACATACGTGGAACAATACTTCAGTATTCTGCTAGATACCCCGTCATATCCATGAGAGTTCTTGGTCTTTAGGGATTTAATTATTAACTCAATCTCCCTCTTGTCAGTATCATGGAGGAGCATTTCAGGTAACAGTCTCGGAACACTTTTTTCTAAGAGCACTATATGATTCCCTGTTGGGACTTCTTTTCTATTTAGTTCACCTGCTGTATTCAGAAAGTGATTATTAAGTACTGTACATATATGCGACTTATCAGTAACACGGACATCCCCACTACGCACTGATTCTATATTCTCGACCTGTCTCTGCAGACCTGCCACTTCCTTTACGACTGACCATATGGTTTTAATTTTATCCTGAGACTTAGCAATTCTATCTGCATACCACACACTTTTTGCCTTCCTAATAACTTTAAGCACCTTACAATACTGTTTGTAATGGGCTGCTACATTTAGATTTTGACTGTTTCTAACGTTTTGATATAATTGCCACTTTGTTCTACAAGATATTCTTATCCCTTTAGTCAGCCACCCAGGCTGCCTGTTTGTGCTAGTACCCTGTTTTGAACGTTCTAACGGAAAGCAACTTTCAAAGAGCACGAGAAAAGTCTTGAGGAAAGCATTATATTTATCGTCTACTGTATCAGCACTATAAACATCTTGCCACTCTTGTTCCTTGATAAGGTTTACAAAAGTCTGTACAGCAACTGGATCAGCTTTCCTAAAAAGTTGGTAACTATATTTAACATGTGTTGCAGCACAAAAATCTTTTAGACTTAAATTTTGTGCATCATGATCTGAAAGGCCATTCACCTTTTTGCTAACAGAATGCCCTTCTAATAATGACGAATGAACAAAAATATTGTCTATGGTTGTTCTACTGTTCCCTTGCACTCTCGTTGGAAAGAATACGGTTTGCATAAGATTATATGAATTAAGGAGGTCTACCAGCATCCTTTTCCTTGCACAATCACTTATACAATTAATATTGAAGTCACCACATATAACTAACTTTTTGTATTTCCTATAAAGTGAACCAAGAACCTCCTCTAGCTTTAGCAAAAATGTTGTGAAATCGGAGTCTGGGGATCTATAAATAACAACAGTAAGAAGTTTAGCTCCACTAAACTTAACCACACCTGCACAACATTCAAACACCTTTTCAGTGCAGTACTTTGAAACATCAGTTGACTCAAATGGGATACCGTTTTTCACATACATGGCTACTCCCCCACACCGCAAAGAGCTCCTAGAAAAGCTGCCAGCCAACCTGTATCCTGGTAAAGGAAGCCTCTGAATTATCTCCTTATTTAAGAAGTGTTCAGATATACCAATAATTTCAGAGTCAACATCTATAAGCAGTTCACTAACTTTATCTCTAATACCTTGTATATTTTGATGAAATATACTAATTCCCTCATTAATCGGATACCCAAGCTTTGTAGAAAGTGGTTTCTTTGTTAGAGGGACTTCCCTTAAGCAGGAATACCTATCAGCTGACTTCAATCTAAAAAAGGTACAGCTCTAACACCCACAACTACCGGAATTTTCCCATGAGTGGTCCCACCACCCCCACCTATGCTGTCACCTATAAGTTTTGCCAACCTCCCCTTCCCATACCTGTTGAGGTGCAGGCCATGTCTAGTGAAACCCGTCCTACTGATAGACTCCACCGACACCACTGAAATGTGACTCATGCCTTCTGTCATCAGCGCACCCCCAAGTCTCATGTTATTACGCCTGACGGCTGTATTAAGATGAGGCCGATCGTGACGCTGAAACAGTTCCACGAAATGCACATTCGTGTTGCCAGTCTGAGTGGCTATCTTTTCCAGGTCACCATCTATGTCATACTCCCCATCCCTATCAATACTATTACCAGCCCCACCCACAATCACTATCTGATCCTCTTTAGTAAAATCCCTACATAGCCCCCCTATGTTAAAAGTCACCTGAGCCAATCCTGCATTAGGCTTCACAATGCTGGTGACCTGGTACTCACTCCCCAAAACTTCCTGCAACTGCTGGCCTACACCTTGTAAGTAGGCTGTTTATGTTTTCTTATTGGCAACGTTACGTAGCGCTCAATATGAAAATCACTGGCTGTGCTGTGTGCAGTCTGTCGCTAGTTTGCATTGTTGTCTGCCATTGTAGTGTTGGGCAGCGGCAGCTGGAGGTGAACAGCGCGTAGCGTTGCGCAGTTGGAGGTGAGCCGCCAGCAGTGGTGGATGTGGGGAGAGAGATGGCGGAGTTTTGTAATTTTTCATGAACTGATATATTTACATATGATGATATCAAGGTAAATACATTGTTTGTTCTCTATTAATATCTTTCATTTGCTAACTATCCCTATCAGTAGTTAGTGCCTTCAGTAGTTTGAATCTTTTATTTAGCTGGCAGTAGTGGCGCTCGCTGTATTGCAGTAGCTTGAGCAGCGAAGATTTTTGTGAGGTAAGTGATTTGTGAAAGGTATAGTTTAATGTTTGTCAGAACCATTCTTTAGTAGGAAATTTTGAAAGTCAGATTGCGTTGCGCTAAAAATATTGTGTGTCAGGTTAAGCACAGTCTTGTATAATTGTTGAAAGGGGACGTTTCACTCAAGACTGCATGGAAATCCACTACTTCCGTGTGCATTTTCTTTTACTGCTCAGACTTTGAGACAAACACTGCTATTCTCCTGTTATGTACGATTAGGACTGTCTTTAGGGACTGTGAGAAAATTTGAGCTTTTGACCAACGTTGTATCAATAAGTGTGTGCATTTTATATCTTTGTTACTGTAATTGTGAAAAATTTTTGTCAAATCTGTATTGGCCAGTGCCCAACACCATTTGTAAAAAAATTTTTGTGGGGAGCATGGGGGCTATGTAAGTAGGCTGTTTATGTTTTCTTATTGGCAACGTTACGTAGCGCTCAATATGAAAATCACTGGCTGTGCTGTGTGCAGTCTGTCGCTAGTTTGCATTGTTGTCTGCCATTGTAGTGTTGGGCAGCAGCAGCTGGAGGTGAACAGCGCGTAGCGTTGCGCAGTTGGAGGTGAGCCGCCAGCAGTGGTGGATGTGGGGAGAGAGATGGCGGAGTTTTGTAATTTTTCATGAACTGATATATTTACATATGATGATATCAAGGTAAATACATTGTTTGTTCTCTATTAATATCTTTCATTTGCTAACTATCCCTATCAGTAGTTAGTGCCTTCAGTAGTTTGAATCTTTTATTTAGCTGGCAGTAGTGGCGCTCGCTGTATTGCAGTAGCTTGAGCAGCGAAGATTTTTGTGAGGTAAGTGATTTGTGAAAGGTATAGTTTAATGTTTGTCAGGGCCATTCTTTAGTAGGAAATTTTGAAAGTCAGATTGCGTTGCGCTAAAAATATTGTGTGTCAGGTTAAGCACAGTCTTGTATAATTGTTGAAAGGGGACGTTTCAACCTCTACCATGAGAACTACCTAACAGCAGAACCTCCTTCTTTCTCTTAGACTTTGCAACTGTCCTAGCCACCGTAACTGCTGAGGTCTGCTGCATACTTCCTACATCTACAGCTACTAGAGATTCCTCTCCACTGGACTCTGACAGTTGGTCATATCTATTACAAACACCAATAGTAAAACTATCTGAAAATCTCCTTCTCCTAGCAGATCACTTGCCAACAGCCAGCTCCCATTCCCCAACCCCCTTCTCCCTCCTCATCCTATCTAGCTCATCCTGTGCGTTTTTCAACTGCACCTGAAGGGCACAGATCTTACGCTCCTGCTCCTCTATCAACTTACTCTTGCTACATAACCTGCAGTTCCAGGAGAGGATCTCACCAGAATGCCCACTGGCTTCCCCACTGCATTCCCCCCAGTGAAAATACTTCGAACAAGCCTCACACCGCAATCCACTACTCACGAACCTACGGCAAAGCCCACACTTCTCACTCATGGTAAAATTTTACAATTATTGAAACAAGAAAACAACTTTATCTAAGTTCCGCTACTACAATAAGATGTTAAAAACTGACTACAATTATCACAAACGTGCTCTACAAGGGAAGTAACTACTATTATTGACAGTATTAATCAACAACAAATGAGAATATAACAAAATACTAACACAGAAAGAAAATCAAACGTCTAATGACAGTAACGAAACTGAAAGCAGTTCGCAAAAATTTCTTCTGAAGTTATTTCACCAGAAAACACCAAGAACACCGGTTGAAGACTACTAAAGTTCCTAAATAAACTACTATACACAAACAGTTAATTAGTACTTAGCTTTCGATGCGCCGCTACAGCTGCAACTGGTCAGCGCGGAAAGTAAACACGGGTAAGAGGTTAAGTTGCTCGATACGAAACACTCACAAATATCAGGCCACAACACTAGAAATGCAGAGGTGAATGAAGAAACCACTAATAAGTCACTTATATAGTAAATATTATCACAAAAACAGTTAAAATATATATCTGAAACCTAAAAATAGATGAAAACTTGGAGAGCGATCTCACACGCAGTCACGCGCTTATGACGTCACACCAAAGACTCCATGGTAGCAACATCTACAACTGAAGCTGAACTAGTTTCCGCAAATGAAGCTGTCAAGGAGATTATTTGATTAACTTGTCTATTTGGAGAAATAACAAGACTATCTGAAATTCCAGTTCTTCGAATTGGCAATTCAGCAGTAGTGAAGTTGGCAGAGGATCCAGAATCTCATCTCCCAACCAAACATATAGCCATCAAGCATTTCTTTATTCGTGAAAAACTTTATGAAGGAAGAATTAGAGTTCATCAAATCCTATCTGAAGAGCTGGTAGCTGACATCATGACCAAAGCTCTACCGAAGACATGTATTAAGATGTTGTGTAATCAAATGGGACTGATCAAAAGCTCAATTTTATTTTGTTTTGTGGGTTTGCCTGTTTGTTGACTTCTATTTAACAAGGGAAAGTGTTAAAGTAAATTCTTTTTATTAACATATTTAAAAAGAAGTTTTGTGATAATTATAATCAACATCATATATGAGCATAATGTTTAGTTTATCTCTGTTTTTTATACTGAATCACAACACTCGCACTTTTACTCTTAGGTGCTTTTAGAAACTCCTTGGTCAAGTGACTTCTTTTCCAAACAGAGCCTCGAGGTTCAGAAATAAATCTAAGTATTTGGAAACCAAACTCACCGCTTTTTGTCAGCACCTGGTCTTTATTGAGAATAAATTAGTTTTTCTTTTCTCAACAAAATACGATAACCACAATCTAGTTTCTTGCCCTTCCTCATACGTCTACCGTCCAGCACCACAAATGATCCATCAGTTGGTGGGTTTTAATGCACTTAGATATGCCACACACATTTAATATTTGTTCTTAACCCATTTTATTTAACAATAAACATCAATTTTGTACTATTAAAACACTGTTTTTAATAGTCTGTGATTTTTCTGTCGCCTGTAACGCAGAATCTATTAGTCATAAAGTAAAGAAGAATAGGATAGTTTTGTTGAAAATTTCACATAGTTAAAATTTGTACATTTTTGCTAGATGCCACAGTTTTTCAGATGTTCAAGAATGACGTTAAGAAGTGCTCTTTAAATTAGTTAGTTAGTTATGTGTTCCATTGATCAAAAGCACGGAAAAACCATTATGATGTGGAACATGTCAAATGCACAAGAAATGTGCACAGGAAACAAGGTTTTTTTGTTTACATTGTAATGTTATACCTAAATATTTCTAGTAACTATCCCATTGCCTTAAATGCCACAAAATGCATATATTACATCTCCAGATTTATTTCCTCATATTCAAGAATTCATCTATGGTGTAGGAGGAGTTGTCAAGGAGGTACGATTTCAATTTGTTTTTGAAACTATTACTGCTGTACGTCAGACATTTTATTTCATCTGGTACTTCTTCAAAAAGTTTTATAGCAGCATATTTTACCCGTTTCTGTCCCAAAGATAAGTAAAGGATAGTGTAGGTCTTTCTTTTTTCTGGTATCGTAATCATGAAAGTCGTTGTTGATTTAAAACTGGTCCATGCTATTGAGAAAAAATTTCATTACTGAGTAAATGTACTATGAACCAGTTCTAAGAATTCATAACCTTTTAAACAGATGCCTACAAGATGTGCGACTATGAACCCCACACATTATTCTAAGTACTTTTTGAGCCGTGAATACCTTTTGCCTATGTGTTGAGTTGCCACAAAATAATAATTCCGTATGACATCAGAGAGTGAAAGTATGCAAAGTATGTTATTAATTTCTACATCCTCAAAATTGACAATTATTCTGATTGCAAAAGTTGCTGAACCTAGTCACTTTAGGAGGTCCAAAATACGAATTTTCCAATTAAGATTCTCATCTATATGTATAACCAAAAACTTAGTATGCTCTACCCTGGCTACTGACTTCATTTGATGTGTTATGTTTATTGAAGGAATTATACTTTTTCCAGCACAAAACTGCATGTAATATGTTTTTCAAAGTTCAGAGCATGCCCATCCATACTGTATAATACCAATTAATAACCTTTCCAAACACCTTATTTGTATCAGTTTCTATCAGAATTTCTTTTACTGGATTAATAATTATGCTAGGACCATCAGCAATCAGTGTCAGTGCAGATCTTGTTTCACATAAGAAGGGAGGTCATTCACATATATCAAGAACAGAAGGGGACCCATGATCGAGCCTTGTGGAACACCTAATGTAATTTCACAGCAGTTAGACGAAGTGGCGAACTCCTATGAATCACTTGAAGCATATCGAGAGAGTTTTTGCTTCCTGTTCTGTAGATATGATTTAAACCACTCATATGCTGTTCTGTTTATACCATAGTATTGTAATTTCTCTAACATAATGTCATGGTTCACACAATCAAATGCTTTGGATAAGTCACAGAATATTCCTAGTGGTGACATTTTACTATTTAAAGACTCTATTATGTGGGCAGTGAAATTTTAAATTACTGTCTCAGTGGAACAGCATATCTGAAATCCGAACTGTTATTTACTAAGTATCCCATTATTGCTGAGATGGCTAACCACTCTTGAGTACATTACTTTCTCAAAGATTTTTGAAAACGCTGTCAGCAAGGATACTGGCCAGTAATTATTGACATCTGTGGTTTCCCCCTTTTTGTAGAGAGGCCTCGCAATGGCATATTTTAACCTGACTGGAAAAATACCCTGAGCCAGCGATGTATTACGTATGTGACTCAAAACATCAGCTGTAATTGCTCCCCATTGTTTTAATAACTTGTTAGGGATGTCATCTACCCCTACAGAACATTTATTTTTCGAAGATTTAATAATTTTCCTTATTTCACAAGAAGTTTTTAGATGAAGCTTAATCTGACAAAATTTTTCAAAACTGACTCTTCCATATACTGCCTGACTTTTTGGAACTATTCTCACCAATTGTTTCTCCTACACTTAAGAAGTGATTGTTAAATACATTGTCTATCTGTGTACTAATGGTTAAGATGGTGTCATTCTCTTTAACAGTAATACTATCTACCCCAGAGGTTACTTTTTCTGTCTCCCTTGATTTTATTGCTGGAGTTGTTAATTTCTTCTGTAACATTGAAAGGGTACAGTACCGCCCGACATCGAAAATAGGTACAACATACTTCATTATTTTTTGTCAGAACAACACATTTTTTTTGTAAAATAACTCAATTTCAATTAATACAGCGAAGCCGGATACCAGTGTGGGAAAGAATGACAATTTATTTATTTAATTGATCACATGTGCACTCCCACAAAGTAAATCCCTACATCCAGTTTGGTGAGATCTGTGAAATGAATGAATCTATGGTTGTCTGCTAACCGCAGATAGTGAATGTGAATATATGATCATCTTTGAGTCGATCCTTTGGCCACCTTTGGTGGGACCAAAGAGATGAAATTTACCAGAGCTTTGAGCACCTGAAATGTGGCTCACCAATACGGTAGCAAGGTGCTTCCCCCACCTCGACAGAGATGGGAGAGGACCTCGAGAACGGCCATGTTTCAGCACTCTGCCGCTGGATCTTATGCTGTTAAGACCTGTTTTAGTTGTGCTCCGTAATGACGAAAGAGTGGAGACATGGTATGCATGTGGAATATTTAAGAGTAGTTTGAAATAATAATTTCTCTATTTCAGGAACTTTTGTGGGGAGAATTAAATGTCAGGCAGGTAATATTAATGGGATTGTAGTAATCTTCGAAGTGACCAACGGTCACAATGAAACCACGTGTAGCAATAAGTTTAAATACTTCCGTGTGCTTAAGTTAAGCTGAATTACTAGCGTGTGTACAATAAGTTGAAATATTTAAGAAATAGTGTGCGTACCATAAGTTGAAATATTTAAGAAATGGCGTGTGCAGGACTTGAAATTAGAGACGAGTACTTCCACGTGGTGAGTACTGTGTGAGTCTCAATCTGTGTATGAGACAAAGGATAAAGAGAAGTACTCGTCCATGGTATCAGTTGAGGACTCACGTGTGTGATGTTCTTAACATTACTTTGCGTGATATGATTCCGTGTGACGCTTGATTCAAACTCTGAGAGAGAAGCAAGGTGAGTCGGCCGTCTATCCAGCAACGCCACTTGGCTTGCAATGCACAGGAAGACGTGCAAATATCTCCAGAGTTCATAGTAGGAAAGTAGAGTTACAAAGTGGGGCAGTGTCGTGTGGAACTGGGATAAATATTAATTGAAGTGGGAAAGCTGAAAGTGATAATGTTGTGACCATTCTCTGTGTAGTATTTCATGTTGTAGTGTGGTGTATGTCATGTAATTTGGGTATGTGTGGTTTGCATGGGAGAGTAGCGAGGTAGTTTCAAAAGATTAGTGGGTTATGCTTGTTCCTTCGGTACCGCTCGGTCTGGAGGAAAGTTAAATGATAATGATTGTGAGAGTCGAAGCGTGAGGTATAATAAAAGATCCACCATCCTATCCAGAAAGTGCACTGTAGCGTTAAAAGTAGTTACGAGACCATAATATAGAGATTCACCATTGTAAAGCCATGCCCACTGGGCGGAATTTCTCATGTGTTATTGTTGTAGGTTGTAGAATTTGTGTGTTTAGGTTAGAGAATTTATCGGAATAAATAAGATAGTGAAAAGAAAAAGATTGATGGACTCTTCCTTCGAATTGTATGTTGTCTGAATGTCCCGAATTTATAATGTGTGCGCCATTCATATTCAGTGCGGTGGCCACGTGTTGACAAAAGCCGTTAAATAAAACGGGAAGGAAAATGTGGTATTGCCAGTGCGTAGTGTACAGTCAGAGTTCTGTAAATTACTGTTAGTCAGATGCGTGTTTCCGTTGCGTATTAATCATATAGGAGGATAACTTGTAACTTAAGTGTGAGTACTAGAGTTCGTGTTACTCGACAAATTAAGAATGAATCCACTCGCTTGGCAGACCACTCATCTTGCAGGCCTGACTGCTTGATGCCACAGTATGAGCAAGGCATGTGGGTGCCTCTCATAATTTCGACCCTGCCAGGATAAATTTTGCCAGGATATTTTGTTGCCAGGATAATTTGGCCAGGATTATTTTGCCAGGATATTTTGGTGTTAGGGTTAGCTGTTAAGATTTCTTTTATGGTATGTATTGTGATAGCGCTAAGAAGTAAAATTTTTTCTGTTTGTAATTTCTTTCTGGATTGGTGAGGATCTTTTATTTTTTTATGTAATTAATTGGTATAACGTCCAAGGCGGGAAGATCGTTGTATAAATTTTTGCGTAATGTCCGTGGTAACTAGGTCGCAGTCGAAAAGTGTAGTCATCATGGAGAATAGCGATTCTGGCGTGAACGTAGCAGTGCAGCAGGAAGTAGCTGTTGACCATGGGATAATGAGCGAGAAAGACAAACACTCAGAAGGGGCTGAATTGTTCAGCGGACCGCGGCTAGGTGATCCTTTATGCGGCGGGCTTTGTTCACAATCGGGGGCTTTTCCCGACGACGCGGGCGAGCCGGGACTAGGTCAGGTATGCAGTGAAAGTGCAGCTACCCTTAGCGAGGCTACGGTTTCTCAGGCGAACGAGGTGAGCGCGTCGAAAGTAGCAATTGACAATGTGATACTACAGTTTTTACAGAGGATGGATAGGGAGACTAAGAAAGGATTGGAAGCAAATAAGGAAAGATTGGAAGCAATGGATAGGGAGACTAAGAGAAGATTGGAAGCAAATAAGGAATGATTGGAAGCGATGGATAGAGATAATAAGGAGAGAGATAGGGAGACTAAGGAAAGATTGGAAGCAAATAAGGAAAGATTGGAGGCAATGGATAAGGGAAATAAAGAGGCAATGAGGAAGCTACACACAGTTATCGATGAGTGTCTGTCCGCAGTTAATAATCGGTTAGATGAGGGGGAGAAGAATCTGGGTGCGGTGAAGCAAGTATGTGATGCCGTGAAAGAAAAAGCCAATAATTTGGAGGTACGAATAAGTACAATAGAGAGCGATATTACAGAACATAGGGGCGTGTGGCCGGATGAGCGAATCAAAGAGATAGTGGAGGACTTACTTGCAGATAAACAAGGGGCATTAGACAGCGTGGAAGCTCAAGTCACACAGCAGGAAATGGCGCTAAATAAACACAGGGATGAAGTTGCTGAGGTAGTGGCCAGAATGAATACGATTAGCGCAGATGTAGAAAAGATCAGTATAAGAGGCGAAACAGGCTCTGACAGTACGCAGCGAGAGGTTTATGCCGACCAGGAGGAGATACAATCACTATTACAGTTTAAAGATGCACCATTAGAAACGTATAGGAAACATAGGGAAGAACTAGCACAGTTGCAATTAGCGTGCAGAAGCGAATGTGAAACACCACCAGGTAGACTGCAGAGGGAGAGTGAGATAAATTCAAAAAACGAAAATAGGCAGAAAGAGGAAGACGAACTCAGAGAGTTAGAAGAACGGTTGTGTCGGATAAAACAGGTGGCAAACCCAACTGGGTATAGCCCAAGGTCGGAAAACATAAATGCGGAAGAAGAATGTAGGAGGCACTTCGTGTCGGTACAAACGTGCACTTGTTTTCCGGATCCTGATAATTACCAACATCCATGCTTGTGGCTGTCTCAATTTCAAGATTCATTACCTTCATCGTGGGGACCGCTCCTCAAAATGAAGTTTGTGTGTAACCATTTGAGGGACGAGGCTAGAGCGAAAATGCAGGAAGTTATTAAAGACTGTAGTAGCTACAAGATGTATGTGACAAGTTTTTAAATGAATTCTGGTCGAAAAGTAAGCAGGACAAGGTTAAGCAAAGCATATTGACGATGCCACATTGTAACGAAGGTGGTATAAGAGATCCAGTGTCGTGCTATCAGGAAATGCTGAGACGAAACAGGTATTTGGATGTGCCATACGAAACTGGGGAGCTCATTAGGATCTGTATAACGAAGTTGCCAGTGAGATTGCGCAGAGATATAGTGATAGCAGGCAGAGGCTTGAACGATTCTGCGTCATTTCAGCACTTCTTACAGAAACTGGGTAATGAGAGCAACACTGTGAACGGCGACATGGCTCATAGGTCAGGCAGAGTTGAGGATAGGAACGGTAGAAACTATCAGAATGACAGGAGAGCATGGAATCAGAGGAATGATGGAAATGGAAGATGGCGAGGAAATAGGGGGCAGAATTCATGGGGATATCGACCAGCAAACCGGGAAAATAGAAGATGGGACAGAGATGGAAGAAGAAGGGAAAATGAAAATGATGGGCGAAGAGAGGATAGGCAGTTATTGGGTTCACGAGAGGACAATCATTGTCACAATGACGGAGGGACAAGAAGGTGACTACTTGATAGACGGGTACAAACCAGGACTATTAATGATGTAAATATTAGGTATATCGATTACGGAAAACTAAGATAGAATCTGTTAGAGGAGGTAGGAGATGTGGGGAGTGAAGTCCACCCAATAATTAGCGTAGAAATAAATAATATAATCGTACCTTGTGTCATCGACACAGGCAGTGTAATGAGTGTTTTGAGGAAAGATGTGTTTAAGTGTTGTAGTCTTACAAAACCATGGCCAACGTTGCCATTGCAAAGGACAACAGTGAGAGGGGCAATTACAGGAAAGGGAATTGAGGTGAAGTTACAAGCGCAGGTAGACTTCGTGTGCCAGGCGAAGAGGTTTAGTACAGTGTTCATGATTGTGTCATCTCTAACTGTTGAAGGGATATTAGGCATTAATTTTTTGAACCAATATAAAGCAGTCGTGAACATGAGAAATGGTTCGATGGAGTTGAAACGAGATTCGGAGGAAATTACATTAAGATTCGACGATTGCTTACATGGTAAAGATAACGCACACTTAGCATTATGTCTGGCGGTAAAGTCCGGTAGACAGGCACAGAATACGGGGTTCGAACAAGAGAAGAAGGAAATTCATAAATGTTTGGAGGAGGAGATCAGGGAGAAAATCTGGCATTTACGAGGGAGCACGGTCTACGGGGAATTGCAGAAAATTTTATACGAGAATAGAAAGGTATTTAAACATGCTGCGGGTACAATAAGAAATTTTGTGTATAGATTCAAGGTCAAGCCACATAAACAGTTTAGGGCCCAAGTGTACCCGATACCTGTTGTGTACAAAGAAAGAGTGGAAGCTGAGATCGAAAGCATGCTACAACAAGGGATTATCGAACCAGCATCCAGTCCGTACAACAGACCTTTAGTTTGTGTTGAAAAAAAAGATGGGTCAATTAGATTAGTTTTGGACGCAAGAAGGATTAATAAGATAATAGAGCCAGAGACAGATCGGCCGCTGACACTTGACGAATTGCTACAAAAGTTCCACAGGATCAGAGTTCTCAGCTCAGTCGATTTGAGAATGAGTTTCTGGCAGGTGGAGTTAGATAGGGGGTGTAGAAAATACACTGCTTTCTTGTGCTACGGGAAATCGTATCAATTCCGGAAACTACCATTTGGGTTAAATGTATCATCCGCGGCATTTATCAGAGCGCTAAATACTGTCATTCCTAATGAAATAAAAGATAAGGTAACACAGTACGTGCATGATGTCCTGATAGCCGAAAGAAACTGGGAAGACCACAATAGAACGATAAGCATATTGCTCGGTACATTGGAGAGACATGGGGTAACCGTGAATTTGGGAAAGTCAGAATTTGGACGAAAAGAAATCGAGTTTCTAGGTCACATCGTGACACCAGAGGAAATAAGACCAAATCCAGACAAACTCGAAGCAATCAGAGATTTTCCGGTGCCAAGAACGAAACGTCAGCTACGGGGTTATTTAGGATTAATCAATTTTTACAGGAGGTTCATTAAGATTGGGGGTGCAGCGACACCCAGACTATGTCAGCTGACTGGAAAGAAAACGGTGTGGAATTGGGACCCTGTCGCACAGGAAGAGTATGTGGCGTTAAAGAAGGCACTGCTATCGGCACCTCTTCTCGGGCATCCAGACCTAGGGAAAGAGTTTTGTATGGCCACGGACAGTTCCCGTAGTGGACTTGGGGTAACATTGTTCCAAGAGCAAGAGCAAGGAGGAGAAGTAATACAACAACCTATTGCATTTGCGAGCCGAGTGCTTAGCAAAGCTGAGAGAAATTACACAATAACTGAGCTTGAAGCTTTGGCAATAGTATGGGGTTTTAGTAAGTTTAGATACTATTTGTATGGAAGGCATACTAAAATCTATACTGACCACAAGTCACTACAGTTTCTGATGTCGGTCAAACTTAACCATAGACGACTCGCTAGGTGGGCACTCTATTTACAGGAGTTTCAGTTTTCAGTCATGTATATTCCTCGGCCACAGAATATAGTGGCAGATGCGTTGTCAAGGAACCCAGTAGGGCATGGTCAATGCTTTGATGAGGAGGTAAACGAGAACAGATATGATATATTGTATATGCAGGGCATGCCGTTCGAGAAATACATAGGGGCGGTACTCACAAATATCGCGAAAGAGCAGGATAAAGACGCGTCATGGAGAATGGTGAAGGACAGAGTTAGAGCGAACTTAGATGCCAATACAGCGCACTTTTATACAATTCAGAAAGGGGTCCTTTTCTACCGTAGAAATCCGAATACACAGGACTGGGTGTTGTGTATACCAAATGAAATAGTCAACAAGTTGATCTGGTACACGCACCTAAGTTACGGGCATTACGGGGCAAGGAAATGCTGAAGAAGTTAAGGGAATCAGTTTATTTCATTAGTATGGAGAGGAGGATCAAGAACGTGCTTGGTAGTTGCAAATTGTGCCAGAAGGCAAAATCGTTAACTATCTCATGCAAAGCACCGCTTTTTCCGATAGTGCCAGGAAGATTGAGGGAATTCGGAGCAACAGATTTGTTTGGCCCGCTACCTAAGTCAGTGCAGGGATATAGATATGTTTTAGTAGCAGTGGAATTGGTGTCGAAGTATGTGACTTTAACCGCATTGAAACATGCGACGGGGAAGGACAGTGGCAGCAGCGATCGTTAAAAACTTTTTGCGAGAAGTAGGAACTGTAGAAAAGTTCATAGCTGACAATGGACCGCAATATAGATCCAGACAATGGCTAACCACACTGAAGAGAAGAAGGATAAAACCGGTGTTCATATCCCGATACCATGCTGCAAGTAACCCCAGTGCAAGAGTGGTAAAAGAACTGGGAAAATTGTGTAAGATCTATTGCCATAGGCAACACCGAAGTTGGAGTATTTTTTCAAAGATTTTCAGGACATCCTCAATGAGCTACCACATGGAGCAACTGGTTTATCACCAATTACGGTACTAAAGAATGAACCACCACCAGATCGAGTCAGGGAGCTGGTAGATTTTCCGCGATCAGGAAAGCAGAGGCACACAGAAATTGTCAAGGTTGCGATAGAGCGTATTAAGAAAGCAGCTAAGGATAGGCAGGAGAAGCAGAAAGGAAAGATCCGTAAGATCGAATTGGCAGTAGGAGACAAGGTTCTAATTAAAACTCATCGATTATCAAAGAAGCACAGATTCCTAACTAGCAAATTCTTTACGGTGTATAGTGGACCATTCAGAGTGAGGCGGATTGTCCATGAAAATGCTGTACTGATTGAGACGATCAAGGGAAAACAATCTCGTGGGCTTCATCACATTTCTAACAACAAATTATGGAAAAGTTAAGGATAGATCTAAAGTAGGCAATTTATGGTAGATAGTCAGTGTATTTATTTGTGGTGTGTAACGTTGTGCAGGGTCAAAATCGAACATAAGAATTTTCAGGCAGGATGTCAGGAAGTATGACGGAATAGACTGGTCGAATGAGCCATGAACAGGAGTCGACAGAGTGGTGTATGTACGTGTTTTTTGTCGTATGAATAAGGATCAAGCAGAAACGACGTGATGATTAATGAGTGGATAAAGATGGTAGATAGAGAAGCGACGTGAAGCAGTGTGATTAATAAAGAGAGATTCGACGTGATGAAACAGTGGTAACTAAAGGTGAATAGAATTGAATAATGTGGAGATGTGTTAGATGTATGTTACAGAAAGGCCTGTGTATGCTGCAATAGAGATTGATGCCAATGGCGAAGGAAGACCAGGAAATGATGGAGTAATGGACGGACGGAGAGCCGAAATACGGATGAAGAGATGAGGACAACTGCACAATGTGAAAGGACATAAAGGGAGTATGAGATCCAGATAGTGAACGTTGTGGAATACTGATGTAAGATGTAATATAAGTGTAGATCTAATTCTTAGCATAACGTTTGCTATTTGGCAAAAATAATATTTGTTGTTGTTGTTGTTGAAGCCTGGTACCAGTATAACTAATCAAAACGGTACCAAGAATGTGTACAGTTATTTTCAGGTTGAATAATTTGTGTATTTTTGTTCTTAGATGAAATGTCGCAATTCTAAAGTGATATTTAGCATAAAGTGAATGCAGAGGTAAGCCGATGGAGAGAGGTGCCAAAGTGAAAGGACGAATTCGGAGACTGGAATGCTATCTCCGAAACAGCTTCATGTGTTATGTGGTTGAGTATAAGGGAGGAAAGGTATGGTATGTTGTCGTGAGTGTGGTGGTGTTATGAGTATAAGGGAGCAAAGGTATGGTATGTTGTCGTGAGTGTGGTGGTGTTAAGGTTAGCTGACTTCTAGACCTATTCTGTTAGTGTATTAATGGATTGAATGAGAAGGAAAATGTGATGTCTGGTGAGTGAGAGTCGTAGAATTTAGTGTGATCAATGCGCACACTCCTGTAAAGGGATGCTACCGATCCATAACTAAAACGCTATTGTGTTGTTGTTTGATTTGGATGAACCTCGATTTCAGGTCAGGATCTGGCATCGTGTGGATGGTACATACATGTCCTAGAAATGTTGTTATATATAATAAAAAGGTAAAATATATAAGGAGATACTAATTTCAGTCTGTCACAAGCACAAAGGTGCATTGTATGTGGTAGATTTAGAGTCACCAGTTTCTAAAATGTTTATTGTGATAGGATGTTAGAGTAGTCTACTATTTTATATTGTAATTATGAGTTGTATAGATTGTTTATGATTCCTTTTTTTTTTTTTTTTACACATTCATGTTTTCTATGAGGGACGATAGGAACAATCAATAGCGCAAGTGTGGGCTGTATATAGAAAAGGGATAAATGTTGATGTATGTGTAGAAAACTAGGGTGTATAGTTTTCGGTTTTTTAGAACAAAGATTCTTTTATTACCAATGTATCTAATAGGTCATACATGTAATCAATGAGTATTTAAATATATCCTTTTGTCTGTAATGTTGCGAGATGCACGGAAGGGTCTGACTGATTGGGTGTTGTAACGCCCATACCGCTGGCGGGCCGAGCTGACGTAGCCATGGCGACGGGCGACAGAGCCGCGGCACTCCCCACTCCACTGCCGGATGGGGTACACTCCACACGCCTGCTACAGCAGGACAACGGCCTGGGGCGACACGCACGTACCACTGGCCATTCATAAGTTCCGCCACCCTTACGACTGGGGAAAGTATCCCGTGGAGGCAACAGCGGGTGGTTTCTTCTGCTCAACAGCGCGCGCAGCGGCGCCATGGCAGAAAGGACGATGCGCGGCAGAGCCCGGCGGGCATTTGTTACCGGCAACTATTAACTAGTATTGGGCTGTGGAGCCGTGAAGCAAGATGACTGCTCGTACGTCTCCATAAGGTGGAAAGTGAAAGACTGGCATTCCCACGTTGTGAGTGGTGGAAAAGATTTTGTTGTTTTGTTTTGTCTTGACCACTGAACGGTGGGATCCATAAACCTTTGGCAGTGTCTGGTTAAGTGTGCTTTGTGAATTACATGTGGGACGCTTGGTATTCTTGAAGAGGACAGTTGTCGTTTGGTGACTAATTATTGTATGAACGCAAGAAACTAGAGTGGGACATTGACATTTGCGTCTGTAGTATTAGACATTTCTTTAATTGTTGCGGGAATAAGTGCTGTTTGTTGGAACTTACGACTTTTAATTACACCATGAACTGAAAGGACAGAACCGTGGGTAATAATAGTTTTAGGGCCATTTCTGGACGACCAGATTCGTGTGGATGGTACTCTGAGAGTGACTATGACATTTGTGTTTAATGTGAGATACAGTTTACTGTTCAGTGCGTGTTCAAAATGCCGATTTGAGTGACTTACAGACTTTCGTCCGGGTAACCATGGGTGAGCTTTGACACCGAGACAGTGTTTCTAGGGAACCTGCCAGCAACTTTTTAGACTATAAGAAAATCACAGAATGAAATGATTCTGTGTGACTCGCAAGATAGGCAATAATGTATTTGTACTCGTAATTGTGTAAATTTTTTTATATGTTTCATTCCTGAAGAGACAGCAAGTATAATTGTATTTCATTAACGTTTGTGTTTAGAATAGTTAGTGTTTGTTTTTTGTTTGTTCTGGGTTATCAAGTTCACGTAGCATGTTTATTAGAATATTTGGTACAATGATGCTTTAATTCTTAGCCAGTGGCGTAATACTAACGTAGCAGCTCTTGTAGCATTGATCAGTAGGGTAGTCACAGGGGAGAAGAGTTTGCATTGCACAACAAATATCGGAGTTAATTGATGCATTTTGATGTCATGGACAGTAATGATCTTGTTGATGTGTTTGACTGAAGCCACTTATTTTCATTATCACAGTGGTGATATTTCACATTAAAGTGTAACAAAGGCTAGTCGAAATGCAAGTTCTTGTCATCTAAATGTGTGACAACAGAGAAATGAGCAGTAGAGTAACATACGAGAGCTACTGGTGGATTCAAGCACTTATTGCTAACTATTTACTGCGTGTATTGATATGGGGCCTGACTTCTACGAGTAACTAGTGTACGAAATTTTTTTCTTTTGTTGATTTTGTTTTGTATTTAGACTTTGCTGTGTAAAGGGTTTTAACCCGCAATTTATGAATGTCAGATTACTTGCTCTGTGTTTGGACAGTGAGCTATTTAAAATTTCACGAGTACAATTAGTATTTTCTTTTATTTGTCATAGAATTAGTGAAGTTTGGTTTACCCCTAAAAATAACAGAAACCCCGGTAACTAAGCAAATTTTTATCTCACCATTATTTTTTATTTTTTGTATGATGTCATGTTTTATTTGTCATTTGAATTGATGTAAATTTGTATGTGTACGTTACCCCGGATTGTGGAGAGTACAATAATGCAACAACTGTGTCAATAATTTGGTAAAATAACAGCATTTGGTCGTCTATTTGAGGTCACCAGGGGCTAAGGTTCCTCCTGGTTATTTTGATGACTTGTTACGTTTGCTCTAACACAGTTTTCTTAAAAAAAAATGTTCGGAACTACCCTCGCATTGCAAGGATAGTACCGTGCCATTTTTTTCTGCATGGGTAGCCGGTGGTGAAAGGGTACAGTACCGCCCGACATTGAAAATAGGTACAACATACTTCATTATTTTTGTCAGAACAACACATTTTTTTTGTAAAATAACTCAATTTCAATTAATAT
Source organism: Schistocerca piceifrons (assembly GCF_021461385.2). Lineage (NCBI taxonomy): Eukaryota > Metazoa > Arthropoda > Insecta > Orthoptera > Acrididae > Schistocerca > Schistocerca piceifrons. The sequence continues at coordinate 45,676,126 of NC_060139.1, read as the reverse complement.
AGCGAAGCCGGATACCAGTGCGGGAAAGAATGACAATTTATTTATTTAACTGATCACATGTGCACTCCCACAAAGTAAATCCCTACATCCAGTTTGGTGAGATCTGTGAAATGAATGAATGTATGGTCGTCTAACTGCAGATAGTGAATGTCAATATATGATCATCTTTGAGTCGATCCTTTGGCCACCTTTGGTGGGACCAAAGAGATGAAATTTACCAGAGCTTTGAGAGCCTGAAATGTGGCTGACCAATACGATAGCAAGGTGCTTCCCCCACCTCGACAGAGATGGGAGAGGACCTCGAGAACGGCCATGTTTCAGCACTCTGCCGCTGGATCTTGTGCTGTTAAGACCTGTTTTAGTTGTGCTCCGTAATGACGAAAGAGTGGAGACATGGTATGCATGTGGAATATTTAAGAGTAGTTTGAAATAATAATTTCTCTATTTCAGGAACTTTTGTGGGGAGAATTAAATGTCAGGCAGGTAATATTAAAGGGATTGTAGTAATCTTCGGAAGTGACCAACGGTCACAATGAAACCACGTGTAGCAATAAGTTGAAATACTTCCATGTGCTTAAGTTAAGCTGAATTACTAGCGTGTGTACAATAAGTTGAAATATTTAAGAAATAGCGTGCGTACCATAAGTTGAAATATTTAAGAAATGGCGTGTGCAGGACTTGAAATTAGAGACGAGTACTTCCACGTGGTGAGTACTGTGTGAGTCTCAATCTGTGTATGAGACAAAGGATAAAGAGAAGTACTCGTCCATGGTATCAGTTGAGGACTCGCGTGTGTGATGTTCTTAATATTACTTTGCGTGATATGATTCCGTGTGACGCTTGATTCAAACTCTGAGAGAGAAGCAAGGTGAGTCGGCCGTCTATCCAGCAACGCCACTTGGCTTGCAATGCACAGGAAGACGTGCAAATATCTCCAGAGTTCATAGTAGGTAAGTAGAATTACACAGTGGGGCAGTGTCGTGTGGAACTGGGATAAATATTAATTGAAGTGGGAAAGCTGAAAGTGATAATGTTGTGACCACTCTCTGTGTAGTATTTCATGTTGTAGTGTGGTGTATGTCATGTAATTTGGGTATGTGTGGTTTGCATGGGAGAGTAGCGAGGTAGTTTCAAAAGATTAGTGGGTTATGCTTGTTCCTTCGGTACCGCTCGGTCTGGAGGAAAGTTTAATGATGATGATTGTGAGAGTCGAAGCGTGAGGTATAATAAAAGATCCACCATCCTATCCAGAAAGTGCACTGTAGCGTTAAAAGTAATTACGAGACCATAATATAGAGATTCACCATTGTACAGCCATGCCCACTGGGCGGAATTTCTCATGTGTTATTGTTGTAGGTTGTAGAATTTGTGTGTTTAGGTTAGAGAATTTATCGGAATAAATAAGATAGTGAAAAGAAAAAGATTGATGGACTCTTCCTTCGAATTGTATGTTGTCTGAATGTCCCGAATTTATAATGTGTGCGCCATTCATATTCAGTGCGGTGGCCACGTGTTGACACAAGCCGTTAAATAAAAAGGGAAGGAAAATGTGGTATTGCCAGTGCGTAGTGTACAGTCAGAGTTCTGTAAATTACTGTTAGTCAGATGCGTGTTTCCGTTGCGTATTAATCATATAGGAGGATAACTTGTAACTTAAGTGTGAGTACTAGAGTTCGTGTTGCTCGACAAATTAAGAATGAATCCACTCGCTTGGCAGACCACTCATCTTGCAGGCCTGACTGCTTGATGCCACAGTATGAGCAAGGCATGTGGGTGCCTCTCAACATAAATATTTCTAGATTTCCTTGCAACTTAGACACGTTAATACTTGTAGTAATCCAAGGTTTCTTTGAAAAGTTTGTGGTGTTACATTTAGTAATTTTCTTTAGAAAACAATGTTCAAAAGGATATAAATTTATCAAGAAATATGCTGCATTTGTCATTAGCATTTGGCTCATTATATACATCTTCCCAGTTTAAATTTCCTAAACTTTCTCTGCAGTGATCTAGAGATACCGGGTTGAGCACCCTCACACTTTTACTTAATGGTTTCTGAAGTGTACACCCTGTTAGGTTTTGTAAGTTAATCAGTTATGCATCATGGTCAGATAATCCATTTACCACCGGGAAAGCATGTTTTTGTCCTACATCCTCTTGCTGCACAAATACATTACCTATTAGTGTACTACTGTCCTGAGCTATACATTTAGGGAAATTGATCACTGATTCTAAGTTATATGTTGTTAACAACACTTCTAGTTCACTACTTAGAAAGTTAACAATGAGATCACCACAGATTAATAACTTCTTCTTTTTGTCTGACAGGCAGCATAATAGAGAGTCAAACTTTTTTATGAATAGCTCCCAATCTCCTAGTGGAAACCTATACACTGTTGCTAATATCCACAAAACATTATCTTGCTGAAATTCACATCCACAAACCTCAATGTGCTGATGAACACAAACTTTGCTTACATCAACATTTCTGTATTTATACCGTTGTTTTATGAAAATGGTAACTCCTCCTTTATCCATACTAGATCTACAAGTGTAAGATGCTAAATTATACCGATTTATACTGACATTTTCCATCCCCACAGTTACATGGAGCTCAGACAGACAAAGTATTTCAATGTCATTCTTATTTTTGAGATCATCTAAACACATTATCATCTAAACACATTACCACCCTTAGCTTTATCCCTATTTGCTGTGCATGAAGTTTCTTTTCTTCTATTTTCCTTGGTTGTTGTCTGTCTGGAATTTGGCTTTAACCTAAAAATCCTGTCTGCGTGGTCGCAATAACAACAGGGATCACCCCTTGTGTGACTATGGCCCCCCTTGCAGTATCTGCTAATAGAGAAGCTAACATATCTTTCCCCTTCCTATTAAGGTGCAGGCCATGTGTAGTGTAACCCCGCCTACCAACAGCATACCACCGAGCGAGGTGGCGCAGTGGTTAGACACTGGACTCGCATTCGGAAGGACGACGGTTCAATCCCACGTCCGGCCATCCTGATTTAGGTTTTCCGTGATTTCCCTAAATCAGTCCAGGCAAATGCCGGGATGGTTCCTCTGAAAGGGCACGGCCGACTTCCTTCCCCACCCTTCCCTAATCCGATGAGACCGATGACCACGCTGTCTGGTCTCCTTCCCCAAACCAACCAACCAACCAACCAACAGCATACCCTACCTGTCCACCCCACGCTCACACTCCATCGGTCAGGACTCTTAGTACGTTGTTCATAAAACCTTACGTACCACTGTGTAAAAATTTGCTATTGGACATATTTCCCCAGTCGATATTTTTAGCTTCGTTGACTGGACTAAACGGAAAGGCGTTGAAAACGTCAGCACCAGCGTCACCTGTCACCGGGCAACGTCAATCAGTTCTGCCGACGAACGCTTTCACGCTCGCCTTTGGCAAAAAGCGGCGGTATCACAGGACGCATGGCACAAAATTTCAGTCGCCAATATCCCGTCACTGACGTGAACTTCTTTGCTTTGGCGTACGGTCTCCGTTTTATAATCTGTGTACCTATTGTGCCAAGGCAGGTCCATACACGTTTCGCGATTATCTTAAAGGCAAGTCGGTGCATTTCTTTTTTTTTATTTGAGTATTACAGTCTTGTTTATTACAGTTGAGATTTGCAGACTCTACACAGCTCACACCATAATTTTTACGTAGATAACATTTTTACTTTTAGTTACTTGTTCGTGCTGTCAAAATCTGCATTTCTTGTCATCTGGTCATAGATTAGAAGATGAAATTTAACGTTAATACGAAAATGCCGCACGTATTTGTCTAGATCCTTCGGTCTTGTTTTCCGTTAACTACATTATTTAAAACAATTGTTTATGTGGAAAAGATTTCATTTTGATAGTAGACGAGAGACGACTATAATTGCCGTAAGAATTATTCTTGTCATATCAACAGTCATGTGGTTCATTTGAAAGAAAAAACTAGTGGTAAACATAGGGGAAATCTTTGTGCTTTCCGGAAGCCAAGCTGATCATCTATATCATTAGAGCCTGTAAGCTTTGTGTGTGATAGTTCTGTTACTGATATTAACATGTATCTTCAGGATTGTGTGGATGACTCTTTTCAGAGTCTGGTGGTACAGTCCAGACACAGTTTCTACGCAACAGCTTGAGTAGTCGCTCTGTCGCTGATTTGAGAAATACCCAAGGAATTAATCCATGCCTTTAGCCTTATTTCTTCGCGTGCCTTCCAAGGCGAACTGATTCTAATACTGAATGCCTTCCGTATAGACTTGGATTTCTCCGTCAGTTGTGTCATCAGAGATGCCCAGTCCTTTGTAGGGCTCTTCACTGTAGTCATTCAACCTTTATGCTCTCTCTCTCTCTCTCTCTCACTCTCTCTCTCTCTCTCTCTCTACCCTTCACAGTGGAATTATCATTACACTTTTAATGTTGTGGCCCTTGCTTTTAGTTTCACTGAAGGCTGTTTTGTCTCTTGTATATACTGAAGCAGTCCTTTTGACGACCATTTTCTTTTATTTTTTGACTTCTTCGCATGGTTCCTGCAGCCATTCACCTAGGTATCCTTGTACTTCCTATGACGTCTGCATTCCTGCAATCGTCTGCACAGTTTTCTGATATCCCGGCCTGGCGAGTCTGAAGCCCCCCCCCCCCCCCAGAGTATGGAACTCCACCAGCCCCATTAGGCGGAGCTGTTGCTTGCCTGTCCAGGTGCTCCAGCGCGCCGCAGCGGTTGCCTCGTCTCGCCTCAAAGCCACACCCATCTAACTGGCCAATTTGTGCTCGCTGCCCTACTGGAGTCCAGCTGCAACGCGGCGCAGCTTTGTTGACGTTCACCTAAGTCGTTCCTCCAGGATCCATGTTGTCATTCACATTATTTCTCACATACGTGAACGACCTTGCACTACCGCCACGTGTCATCCTGGCTCATTTCGTGGATTATACAGTGGAAGTAACAAGCAGCCGGAGGAGGAACGCCACCATCGAGCGTCTGCAACACCATATTATGCTAACTGAGAAGTGGGTTAAAGAACAACGACACTTCACGCTGACAAAACACTTGCGGTTATAGTGGATGACCGATTGATTCTTCATGACACAGCAGTGACTTGGCGCGACCACGTTAAGCACCACTGAGTTATCCTGGTTAGTAAACTATTATTCAGACAGCACATACGGGGCAAGAACATGAAGATCCTCGCCTAATCGCACACCTATACCCTCCACTACGAAGCTCCCACATGCGCATACGAACTAAATTGAAATTGTACATATCAACAGTCCTCAAGCTATCCCGTGCTGTTGTGTTACAAGGGGAACAAGGAGCGCCTCCAACTTAAAACTGATAGAAACTCTGCAAAACAGGTAACTTACGTCTTATCGTTAGCGTTCCCAAATTGGCACCTACCCGGGATATAAATCAAGAGCTTAATTAACCCATAATTCGGAAATGGATTACCTAAGTTACCCGAAAACTTTTGAACTAAATTGAAGCATTGCGGCCGGCCGGTGTGGCCGAGCGGTTCTAGGTGCTTCAGTCTGGAACCGCGTGACCGCTACGGTCGCAGGTTCGAATCCTGCCTCGGGCACGAATGTGTGTGATGTCCTTAGGTTAGTTAGGTTTAAGTAGTTCTAAGTTCTAGGGGACTGATGACCTCAGATGTTAAGTCCCGTAGTGCTCAGAGCCATTTGAATTTTTTGAAGCATTGCGTCATATGTCGCGACGCCTTGAATACACAGGATCCTTCGCACAGCAACGCGGGCATCGGTTGAGGGTACTAGTGACAGTCGTCGAGATCGCACAGTCACCAGAAATCAGAAATAAAACAGTCGCAACTTTCAGTCGTGTATTTGTATCACACTTGTGCACTCAACCGAGCACGCGTGTCTCAACAGCCGCGGCCGCGGCAGCTATCTCGACCGCGCCGGAGTCGGCCTATAGCCGGCCGCGGCTGGCTGTGATTGCCCCGCCACCGGCCCATTCGGTCATTCCTCTGATTACGAGTAGCTTGCTACTTCGGATGAATTAGCGGAGTCATCCGCAGAGGAGTGCATTGGCGAGGAACCATTCCACAGCAGCCGCAAGTGTTTTTGGCACCGCAACATATACAGAGCGGAAATTGAGGGTGGCTTTGTCAAACCGCCGAGGAAGAGGGTGGCGAGGCGACGGACTTCGACCGCCTCAGCCCTTAGTAACGCAGAACAGCTGCAGTGCTATTGCGCCTGCACAGGATCATCCTACTACAGTCGCAGCACCGACACGAAGTGAACTGAAGCAGAGGCTCCGACTATCGTCCTCCAGTATGATGAAAGGTATAAGAAGTTACATGAATGGCTCAGGAACCGCTGGAAGGTGTCTTTTACAGCGAAGCACTGTGGCGGGGAGCTCACGAAACTGACGCTCACTCGTAAAGAGGGCTATGTCACGGTCATGAACACATTAGGGGAGCAGAATATTTCCTGATAAACTTTAGCCAACATGTAGCGGAAGCTGATCGAAGCACTTGTCCATGGGATTACGCTGAAGACGATAAAAGACGAGGTTGGGGGAGAACTCGAAGACATTGGCTTTGTAGCCATCGAAGTTGTGCGGATGAAGAACCCAGCGACTCATCAAGAAATAAACAAGATGAGTCATTCTCAGTGTCACAGCAGGGCTTCGAAATATCTTTCTGATGGAGAGATTTTACTCGCTCGTCGTTCTCAAGAAACTTCGCGCCAGGCGTGGTCCAGCTCAATATTTTAAGTGCCAGAATCTGGGATATGATACTAAGCACTGTACTTTGCCTCCACGGTGCGTCAAATGTGGGTTCAATAACGATACCAGGAGATGTTAACTTACGCAGGACGTGTGCTCTTTGTGGGCAAGCTCATCGGGCGTGCTACAGAGGCTGTGTGCATCACAAAAATGCAATGCACCGCTAGCGAGGCCTCCCGCCACTTCCCAAAACCCAAAAACCCTGCATCACCTGGAGGCTCAACGACGACTTGTCGTCGCCAGGAATGCGCCACAACGCACGCAGACTCTCTGACACCGATACAGCACTCTGTGGTTGGTGGCAGCTACATATCTGCCAACGATGCCGCAGCCTTGCCTGACATCAGTGTCCTGGAAGCACCAGCCACTACCCTGCTCTTCTCCCTCCCCCTCCCCCCCCCCCATTCTGCCTGAGATGGGCAACATCAAGGCCTTACTCCACAGAGTAGCGGAAATGTTTACCATTGTCAACGAGACTCTGACGAATCTTCTGCACGCAATCGCTGAGACAGTAACTGAAGCCTTAAGATGTGACACCACAATCCAACCAGTTCTGACGCCATCTGGTGATGGTTCAGCCAAGAAGAATCCATCAACTCTGTGGCAGGACATGGAATGCGAGCGGCATTTTTCCATCTCTGTTGGAATTCAGGTAGTTTCTCCACGAGGGAAACATAGACATTTACGCGGTCAGTGAAATTCACCTCAAGCGAAGATGTCGCTTTAACGCCCCTAACTGACAAGGGGAGGCCACGACGTTTGGAACGCGGATTTACTGTAAACTTCGTACACTCGTAGTACTCCATGAGGACAACAAAATGTGTAAGCAGTAGCGCGTACTTCTCAAGCGTTATTGAGAAAATCGCAAGATTATTTCGGTCGCCAAATATATGCCTGTGCGTGGCCATTCTTACGATGAAAGGGCGGCAGCCGAGTGGTTAGCGTTCAAGCCCCCTTGATTGCTAGATCGAGTCCCGTTCGTCAGTTTTTTTTTTATTTTCAACACAGTGATTTTCTTTACTTTATGCGTTTGGTCGTTTACTAATCGATAGTTATTAATATTATATTATTTGTGATGATAAAAATTTGTAGACTGCCAAATAACATTGTAGATTTAATAAAAGCTCATCCAATTACACGTATTTTTCCCATTATACCAATTGTAACATAAATATTAAAGAAAATAACTGTGTTGAAAATATAAAAAGAAACTGACGAATGCCACTCGATCCAGCAATCAGGGGGGCTTGAACGCTAGTCATTCAGCTGCCGCCACTTCATTGTAAAAATGGCCACGCACAGCTATATATTTGACGACGAAAATTGTCTGGCGATTTTCTCAATAACGCTTGAGAAGTACGCGCTACTGCTTACACATTTTGTTGTCCTCACGGAGTACTACGAGTGTACGAAGTTTACAGTAAACCCGCGTTCCAAACGACGTGGCCTCCCCTTGTGAGAGTTGTGCGACTGGATTCGTGATTTCCTTTCAAGGAGGTCGCAGTTCGTAGTAATAGACGGAAAATCATCGAGTAAAACTGAAGTGATGTCAGTTGTTCCCCAGGGAATCGTCCTGGGACCTCTGCTGCTCCTGATATGTATATGACATGGGTGACAATCTGAGCAGTTCTCTTAGGTTGTTCGCAGATGATGCTGTAATTTACCGTCTAGTAAGGTCATCCGAAGACCAGTATCAGTTGCAAAGCGATTTAGAAAAGATTGCTGTATGGTGTGGCAGGTGGCAGTTGACGCTAAATAACGAAAAATGTGAGGTGATCCACATGAGTTCCAAAAGAAATCCGTCGGAATACGATTACTCGATGAATAGTACAATTCTCAAGGCTGTCAATTCAACTAAGTACCTGTGTGCTAAAATTACGAATAACTTCAGTTGGAAAGACTACATAGATAATATTGTGGGGAAGGCGAGCCAAAGGTGGCTTTTCATTGGCAGGACACTTACAAGATGCAACAAGTCCACTAAAGAGACAGCTTACACTACACTCGTTCGTCCTCTGTTAGAGTATTGCTGCGCGGTGTGGGATCCTTACCAGGTGGGATTGACGGAGGACATGGAAAGGGTGAAAAAAGGGCAGCTCGTTTTGTATTATCACGTAATAGGGGAGAGAGTGTGGCAGATATGATACGCGAGTTGGGATGGAAGTCATTAAAGCAAAGACGTTTTTCGTCGCGGCGAGGTCTATTTACGAAATTTCAGTCACCAACTTTCTCTTCCGAATGCGAAAATATTTTGTTGAGCCCAACCTACATAGGTAGGAATGATCATCAAAATAAAATAAGAGAAATCAGAGCTTCAACAGAAAGGTTTAGGTGTTCGTTTTTCCCGCGCGCTGTTCAGGAGTGGAATGGTAGAGAGATAGTATGATTGTGGTTCGATGAACCCTCTGCCAAGCACTTAAATGTGAATTGCAGAGTAATCATGTAGATGTAGATGTAGATTTTCAAACCCTTGTAATTTTTTACACAAAGGAAGACAAAAACAACCTCAGTCAGTATTCAATAATGATAACCTGTACTAGTGGGTGGCAGAGACACCACTCACATGCCATTTAGCCAAATCCAGGTGACTTATGCAGCAATGAGGGGCGCTAAATTCATTCCTGTGTTAGTTGTCTATATGTGAATCACCATTTCTTTCTTTATGTAAATATAACGACTTGATGGTCTTATAAGTCGAAACACTTCTTCGTCACAGCATCGTAATTATTAGCGTTGTGGTACGTATTTCAGTAAAAAATAAAAATTATCAAATTCGGCTTCCAAACCTCAGTGCTTGTATTAACACAGTTGCGTACGGTTCCAGGTAAGTAATATAAAAATATGCCATTAATTTGGCAAATCATTTAATGAAAGACTACACCGGACGCCCGTAATGAAAATGAAAGAGTTCCAGTAACATCTAGAAATTACTTTTTGTGGCCTGTAAGTCTTTTTAGAAACTTATTAAATAGTATTAAAAATGGTCCCGTGCATCACGACTTTCAGTCGTATTTACAAGAAATGGCTAGTAGTGGTACCAGGTACCCTCCGCCATGCACCGTGCTGTGGCCTGCGGAGTGTGTATGTAGATGTAGATGTAGGGTTGTCCATTCTTCTTCAAGTGAACTGACTGCTGTTGTATTCACAACCGCACTAAGTACAGCCTTCGAGAACTTCAAACGCATCTCATCATTCCTCAGTACAGCGTTATATCACTTCTTTGCAGACTAACTGCTCTGGACGAGTCTCCTAAACATCGGCATGCTCTTTATCAGTACTAAAATTGAGATCCGATCTAATATCAGCAACTGTTTACGCCTTTCAGTACGATTTCTGACACCAGAATCTCTGTCTGACCATGATGTAATTGAGCTGCAATCTTGCGTTACGTTCAGAGCTCTGCCAAGCTTAATTACTCCACTGGTGAAATTTGAACATTATTACTAGCTTAAATGTATTTTGCAGTTCAGTCTTTCTTCCTTCTCATCGGTACCACCAAGCCCCTATTCCACTATAGCTCCTTCTTCTATTGCTCCCCGTATTACCTATTTTCCAAAATAACAACGAGGTGCTCATGTAAAAACATAAATAGTGGAGAACACTTTATATAGAGTGTGGGAAAGTAACTTCTATGCCACTTCACACCTCTTTGCAGCCCCTGTTCTGATGTGAATTTGGATGAACTACAAAAATCTAGTTCAGTATCTCATCCAATCGCATGACTTAAAAATTATACTTGCCTATAAACAGCTGTGCTCCAGTAAGTTATCTTTTATCTACTTGTTGTACGTAGGAAGCAATAAATTTGTAAGGCTAAGAAAGAAACGCTAAGGTTAGAAACGGCAGAAGTTATGTATATCCTTCCTTCTGTACTATTCAACTTGTTTATCGAAGGAGAATTCAAAAATTTTCAGAAGTGGAATTAAAATTTGAGTTGAAGTGATATTAATCGTAAGATTCGGTAGCCAATTACAGTCCTTCGCGAGTGTGACTGAAAATGACAGGACCTGCTGAATGGGGTAAAAACTCTGGTGAACTCAGGATGCTGACTGAGGGTAAACGAACGGAAGACGAAAGTACTGAGGATCGGTATAGCTGTGATTAGCGCCAAACTTAGCATCAACATTGGATGCCATGTAACGGGTAAAGGAATACGTTGAAAGCAAAATAAAACCTGACAGACAAAATAAGGAGATTGAAAGAAGTAGATTAGCATAAGCAAAGACAGCAGAAAGAAATATTGCAGAATGAAACATGGGCTTTGATTGGAGAAAGAAATGTACGTAAAGCAGGCATTGTGGAAAAATCGGAAAAGAAAAGAATCGAAATGTTAAAGTTGTGGTGTGGTAGAAGAATGTTTACTATTAAGTGGATTGAAAAAACCCGAGATGAGGAACCATCACCAACAAGCAGCAAACAGATCATCCATACTGCGTCAAAACGATATTATTAGACGATCATGAATCTGCAGCTAGTCAGCATCGCACTGTTCTCAGGTTCTAAAGGTGGAGTTTATCAAAATATTAAAACATATGTTTAGACAGCTGCGACTGATTGTCAGTTATCATTGACCGCTAAAAGAAAATACAGGGAGGACAGTGGAAGAATAAACTGGAGAAGAACTCTGTCTTTGGCATGTTGTGAGGTAGATGGATATCAGAGGTGAAGCGGAGAAATAAAATACCAGATGAAAAGCTTCTAGAAGAGAGTACAGCAAAGTAAAGTAACGGTATAAAATAATATTATTAAGAAAGAATCGAGATGTAAAGATATGAGGAATATATGACCGACCATTGGAAGTAACAGAACGGATGGATATTGGAAAGATTTTTATTCCGAAAATAGGTTTGTAGGACGACAGGACTTAAGGTACAGAACGTAAGCTGAGTTGAAAACAGTAACATAATACAAAAACAAAACAAAAAACATTTAGATAAACAATCTAAACAGCACAGGATGATATGTAAGTCTGCAGGCTTTCGTGGCCGTTGTCATTGAAGTTCACCACAGAGCTAAGCAGAATTTCATGCTTTCCACAATTTATTAAATGGAATTCACCCCAAAATCAAATTTGCCTTGGAGATTGAGAGCGAGGTCGGTCTTCCGTTTCTATATATGTTCGTATACAGAAGATCTGATAACACTCTAGGCCACAGAGTGTATAGAAATCCGACCAACACAAACAGGTATTTAGATCCCACTTAGCACCACCTCCCAGCCCAAAGCAAGCATTTCTCAACATTCTGTCTTCACGTGCCTTCCATATTATTGATGACGACGACCTTTAATCGGAGTTGGATTTTTGAAAGAGGACAACAAAGGAAAATGGCTGTGATAGTTGTTCAATTGGCAGGGCTTTTAGGCCGAATATTAATAACTCTAATAAGAATGACGAGGAACCGCCTTCTCACTCCGTTTCGTTACCTTTCGTTTCTGGGGTCGCTGACCACATAAGCAGAATTCTAAAGAAAAATGGTATCCAGACATATTTCTGTAGTCAAAACAAAATAACTTTTACCAACGAAAACCGGATGAATTTGATTGCCTCCACAGTGCAGGCGTCCATCAAGTGACATATGACTGTGGCAAAGTGTATACAGACGAAACGGGAAGATAGGTTAAATGACGCATTAAGGAACACGGACGGCACACGCGACTAAAACTAACAAGGGAACCTCCCCATCGCACCCCTCTCAGATTTAGTTATAAGTTGGCACAGTGGATAGCCCTTGAAAAACTGAACACAGATCAATCGAGAAAACAGGAAGAAGTCGTGTGGAACTATGAAAAAATAAGCAAAATATACAAACTGAGTAGTTGATGTGCAACATTATTAACATCAAGGACCACATGAGCTAAGGAGCGCAGTGGTCCCGTGGTTAGCGTAAGCAAGTGCTGAACGAAAAGTCCTTGGTTCAACTCTTCCCTCGAGTGAAAAGTTTTAATTTTTTATTTTCAGTTTATGTGACAAACTCTTATGTTTTCATCACTTTCTTGGGAGTGATTATCACGTCCACAAGAAAACCTAAATCGGGCAAGGTAGGAGAATGTTTTTACCCATTCGCCAAGTGTACAAGTTAGGTGGGTCGACAACATATTCCTGTCATGTGACGCACATACACACAAGCCGTCACCAGTGTCGTATGGAATATATCAGACGTGTTTTCCTGTGGAGGAATCGGTTGACCTATGACCTTGCGATCAAATGTTTTCGGTTCCCATTGGAGAGGCACGTCCTTTCGTCTAATAATCGCACGGTTATGCGGTGCGGCTGCAAAACACAGACACTAAACTTATTACAGTGAACAGAGACGTCAATGATCGGACGAGCAGATCATAACTTTGCGAAAATGAAGAAGGTAAATTTTTGACTCGAGGAACGACTTGAACCAATGACCTCACGTTCCGCAGTTGCTCACGCTAACCACGGGACCACGGGGCTCTTGAGCTCGTACAATCCTTTATGTTGGATATCTTGCGCATGGACTACTCAGTTTGTATATTTTGCTTATTATTTCATAGTTCCACACTACTTCTTCCTGTTTTCTCGATCGATCTTTGTTCAGTTTTTCAAGGCCTATCCACTGTGCCAGCTTATAACTAAATCTGAGGGGGGTGCGATGGGGAGGTTCGCTTGTAAGTGTAAAATCGGAGGTGGCGGAACATCATGAAAACTGAGGCTCTAACAACGATTTTGATAATGTACGAGTGCTGGCTAAGGAAACCAACATTTTTAGAAGAAAGGTCCGGTAAGCGGTTGGAATTTGTAAGAATGCTTGTAATTTCATTAGAGATGACGGCTACTGGCTTCCGGCATCGTGGCTCGCCGTCAACAAGGAAGTGAATATGCGGCCGCGGTAAACGAACAATACAATCAACGCGCTGCAAATCGCCTCGGCGGACAATAATGTTTTGGGTAAACATTCCCCCCCTCTCTTGCTCTGTCAGTTTCGCATTTAGCTAGTGATGACTGCTAACCAATAGCAGTAGCAGGAATTTCAGCCAATAATCTTTCTCCATCATAAGTGTGGAATATTGCCTTTCTATCCCATGACGATGGCCCATCAATACTATATAAATGAATTTAGCCAGTACGCCCCTTCTTCTGCATCAGCACGGTAATATTAGCCTATGACGATGGCCCACCAATGGAGCCACAAGAATTTTAACCGATACTTCCACTTCTTCAACACAAACGCGGGAATATTCCCCTTTATAAGAGAACGCGGCACTGGTCTCTGACAGCATTCTAGCAATAGAAGTCACCGAAACATCCTGAAGACGATCCCAGCAGAGGGGCCGAAACGTCGACCATTTTAGGAGGAAATATGAGGTGGCCTAAAAACCCATAAGATTTTAACTTAAGTACAGGGTGAATTCATTGCCTAGCGGATTGTGTATGACGTGCTGGGTTCGGTAACTGTTTACTATAGAGATTATGATACGTTCTCTATGGTCTCTCAAGGTATTGCGAACGAGAATAAGTCCCAACTTTGTGATTAATGTATAAGAGAAGTATTCGAATCATGACATCTTTTTAGAATCACTTGTCACCGTAGGCGCCTAGCTGTTAAAAATTGCTTGGTAGCTTCATTGCTGTAAATTTGTGAGACTTTTGATAATTATTCATTTGAGTTTCCATCTTCTTATAAGATTACTGATGATTAAATGGAAAGTTTAGTTTGGCAGCCGTTAATCCATTGTTTTTCTGTAATTTGACTCATCACAGAGTTGCCCCTCGATAGCTTTTGATGGACAAAGTGTGTATAAAAGGCTGGTCACTGTGAAGGGGGTTTTTTGTTGACGTGTCTTATACATTTTAGTAACGGATACAACGTGTACCATTGTCTGAGATGTTACTTTTGTGGAGGATGTCAATTCCTTTGTAAGAACGGTAGTATATTGATGAGAAGCCATGTCAGTGTTTCACTGTTTTTCCTTTTCCTTACCGTAGATATATTTCACATTGAAGTAAAGCTAAATATGCCTTCTCACACATATTTAACGAGTCACAGACACTATCCTAAGTGTACCGATCCGAGATGCTCACGTCGACCTTTGGCGAGCTTTGAGAAATGAAGTTACATTTCAAGATGTGATCTATAGCATTCCAAAGGACGACAGAGGCAGTATTATAAACATCACATATTCACCTAAGGATTTTTTTAATAACTGTGAATGTTAACGATAACAGAAATAAAAGATAAGCATTTGAAGACTTGAAACTGGAGTATATCATTGAGTGAACAATTGAAACGTTAAGTAACTTATTCAAATTTAGAATATTTATCGTTAGTGTGGAAGATCCTGGATTAGTTATATACATTTGATTTATGAGGAACATCTAAAAAATTGTTACAAAGTTTATATAATTTAAACAGGAACTAGCCATAAGTATGTTTTAAGAAAGTTTATTTATGTCAAAATATTACCGATTTCGAATTTGTTAATAATCCATCCTGAGATGGCTCTTGTACGGCTTTCCTTGATATCCTGCTTGGGTCTCGTTTGTGTTTTGTTCCTAGTTTTGTGCTCTAAGGTAAAGAAAAAGATTTTTTCATGATTCTTTAAATTTACAAGATATATCTGTTTCTTTTTTTACGTTCACAAAACACACGTGAAATGACGTTTAAGGTAATAAAACATGAAACGTGGCGAAAACTTACGTGATGTATATTTCTATGCCACGAAATTGTTGTGTATTTGTGTTATGTATTTTAAAGTTAATCATTTTTGTACATGCACTATGTTAGTACTATTAAACCCTCAGGAAATGTCTTTAACACTCGCGATTGTTTGTTTTAGGGTAGGACATACGCTCAACATATACAAAATGCGTCCAGCTGCACACGCAAAACAAAAAGCATACTTTTTCTGATCTCAGAGAAGTAGAGATATTATGGCTGATGCTAGAACGATGAAAGTAATATAAAGGTCTAAAATGGAAGTCATTATAATTTACAATAAATAATAATATGGCACTGTATTGGATGGCTACGATTACACAAATAAGTATTATATATAAAGATTGAAAGTCTTATTTGTGTGAACTATCTAATCATATCTAAAGTGCGTTACATTGTGAACAAATAAAGTATTTGTACAGTGAACAGAAGCAGTTTGCACATGGTCATTAGATGATCATGTGTAAAGTACAAGAGCACAGTAAATCATGTTTCTTTCGTTTTCTGTTGCAGTGTAGTATGCACATCGGATCTGAAATAGCGTTCCATATTGTAAGTAGTGTAATGATTTGTATATGTATTAGCTTGTTATAAAGCAAGAGACATGCCGTAATGTTCAGCACAGAACATGGGCACTAGACACCCGAAACTGTGTAGAATACGAAAGCAAAACAAGATATTTTTTATGTTACAGCGATAAATCAGACTTTCAATATGGATCCAAAGTTGCATTCTACATTAGAAATAGTTATATAACATATTTTAGTGCTTGGAAAATTATAATGTAAGAAATAAGCTACATCCGACTATAATTTTCATATAAATGTGAATTTTACAATAAAAGTATAGAAATTTCATATTGTATTCATACCAAATGGGTAAAATGTTCAAATGAAACATCTTTGAATACGTACTGTTGCTCTCTTGGACTACGAAAATATTACGCAGTTTAAAAGATGGGAAGACCCATAAGAAGTTACCTAGGAATGAGATTAAACTTCCAGGCAGATTAAAACAGTATGCCGGATCGAGACTCGAACTCGGAACCTTTGCTTTTCGTGGGCAAGTGCTCTACCAATTTTTTTAAATCTCCAGAATGAGAAAAGTGCTAGTTCTGCAAGGTTCGCAGGAGAGCTTCTGTAAAGTTTGGAAGGTAGGAGACGAGATAGTGGCAGAAGTAAAGCTGTGAGGACCGGGCGTGAGTCGTGCTTCGGTAGCTCAGATGGTAGAGCACTTGCCCGCGAAAGGCAAAGGTCCCAAGTTCGAGTCTCGGTCGGGCACGCAGTTTTAATCTGCCAGGAAGTTTCATATCAGCGCACACTCCGCTGCAGAGTGAAAATCTCATTCTGTAAACGTCCCCCAGGCTGTGGCTAAGCCATGTCTCCGCAGTATCCTTTCTTTCAGGAGTGCTAGTTCTGCAAGGTTTACAGGAGAGCTTCTGTAAAGTTAGGAAGGTAGGAGACGAGATACTGGCAGAAGTAAAGCTGTGAGGACCGGGCGTGAGTCGTTCTTCGGTAGCTCAGATGGTAGAGCACTTGCCCGCGAAAGGCAAAGGTCCCGAATTCGAGTCTCGGTCGGGCACACAGTTTCAATCTGCCAGGAAGTTTTTTAAATCTCATTTTGCTTATTTCCGTTCGTTGCATCTGCTCGGGGCGGACGTCGCAAGACACCGTTTCCGTTCGTCGTTGATCCATTAACTCAGTTTTTTTATTACAGAGGGCAGCGATTCCCATGACCGAACATGCTGAGTTACCGTTGTGGGATTGTGAATGACTACTGTGAGTCTCTCCTTCCATACAATCTACGGTCGCTGTGCACTACGGTTCCTGATGGAAGCATTGGATTTATGATTTCCTGTCAGACAAGTCATAGTTCGTAGTAACTGACGGGAAGTAATCGAGTGACAAAGGAGTGATTTCTGGCGTTCACCAAGGTAGTGTCGTAGGCCCTCTACTATTCCTTATCTATATAAAAGTTTTAGGAGACAATCTGAGTCTTAGGTTGTTTGCAGATAATGTTGTCGTTTATCGTCTTGTAAACTCATCAGAAGATCAAAACAAATTGCAAAACGACTTAGAAAAGATACCTGTTTGGCGTGCAAATGGGCAATTGGCACTGAGGATGCCAGCTATAGCCGAAATCTAGATTTGCAAGCATTATGAAAACTAATGGAATTGCGACAGACTCCTGTGTGTTTCTGCTTCCATCACGAATCCAGTCACATAACAGAGACGTTATTCGATAAGCACGCGATTTTACTACAAGCCGCTTATGTGGTACAGTGTCAAAATACAGAAATACGGAATCAATCCGAAGTACCTCGTCAATAGCACTCAACACATAGTGAGAGTATAGAGCTAGTTGTGTTTCACAAGAACGATGTTTTCTAAATCCGTGTTTACTGTGTGTCAATAGACTGTTGTCTTCGAGGTAATTCGTAATGTTCGAACACAATATATGTTCCAAAATCCTGTTGCATATCTACGTTCAAGGTATGGGTCTGTAATTTAGTGGATTACTTCAACTACCTTTCTTGAATGTTGGTGTGACCTGTGCAACTTTCCAGTCTTTGGGTACATATCTTTCGTCGAACGAACTGTTGAAGTTGCTTCACTACTCCGAGGATATCTACTTCTAAGTTACTCATCTTGTCTGCTGTTCTTGATTCGAGTTCTGGAATATTTACTTCGTCTTCTTTGGTGAAGGAATTTAGAAAGGCTGTATTTAGTAACCCTGATTTCTCAGCACTGCCGTCGATAGCATTACCATTGCTAACACGCAGAGAAGGCATTGACTGCAAGTTGCCACCAGCATACTTTACATACGATCAAAATCTCTTCCTACTTCCTGCCAGGTTTAGAGATAAAGTTTCATTGTGGAAACTATCATAAGCATCTCGCATTGGTGTCCGCACTAAATTACGAGCTTCTGTAAAAGATCACCAGTCTTGAAGATTCTGCGTTGGTTTAAATTTGACATACTTTTTTCGTTGAGTTCTGCAACAGTGTTCTGACCTGCCGTTTGTTAATTTATTTGGTATAAGTCTCTCAACTGCTGTCGATATTATTTCTTTGAATTCTAGCCACATCTGGTGTACACTTACACTGTTACTTTGGAAGTAGTAGAGATTGTCTCACAGGAAGGCATCAAGTGAATTTATATCTGCTTTTTTGAATAGGTATATTTTTCGTTTATATTTGGAGGATTTCTGGGTTACAATATTCAATATTGCATCCGTTCTGATGCTCTTCATTAGCTCAGGATTACTCATTGATAAGAGGTCAAGTGTGTTGGCACAACCGTTTACTATTCGCATGGTCTCATGAACTAACTGCTTAAAATAATTTTCGGAGAATTCGTTTAGCACAATTTCGGATGATGTTTTTCCTAACCCACAGAATTAAACATGTATTTTCGCCAATATGTCAAGGGTAAATTAAAGTCACCACCAACCATAACTGTATGAGTCGGGTACGTGTTTGAAATTAAAGTTTTCTTTGAACCTATCAGCAATTGTGTGATCTGAGCTTGGAGGCCGGTAAAGGGATCCAATTATTATTTTATTCCGGTTGCCAAAATGACCTCTGTCCATGCTAACTCATAACAACTATCACCTTCAATTTCGCTGCAAGATAAACTACTTCTAATTGCAACAAACACGCCACCGCCAACTGTGTTTAGCCTATGTTTTCGCAACACCGTTAGGTTCTTAGCAAAAATTTCGGCTTAACTTATCTTTAGCAAGTTTTCAGCGCCTATAACGATTTCAGCATCATTTCTTTCTATTTGACCTTGGAGCGCTGGTAGGTTCCTAACACAGCTACGACAGTTTATAACTGTTATACCGATGGTTCCTGTATCTAAGTTCTTCCTGTGTTCGACATACACCCTTTGAGAGTGAAGTCCGTTTTGTATTTCTCCGGGACCTTCTGACCCAAAATACCGCCCAGTCCATTCCACACAGCCTATGCTACCCGTGTAGCCACCTTTAGAGTGTAGAGGACTCTTTGCCTATTCAGTGGAACCCGAAACCCCACCAACCTATGGCGCAAGTAGAGGAATCTGCAGCCTATACGGCCGCCGAACAGGCTAAGCCTCCGATTTAGACACTCCACTCGCACCTGTACCAAAGTTCCGCTATCGACCATGTCGACTATGCTGCAGATGGAGAGCTCTGTTTTCATTTCGCAAGTCAGATTGGCAACCTTTACCACTTCTGTTAGCCGCCTGAAACGAGAGAGAATCTCTTTCGATCCAAAGAGACACAAATCATTAATGCCGACGTGAGCCACCACCTGTATTTGGCTACAGCCTGTGCTCTTCAAGGCACCCGAAAGGATCCTTTTCAAGTCTCGAGTGACTCCACCAGATATGCACAACCAGTGAATATTGCCTTTCTTCGCCTGCATGGCAGCCATTGGAGCTCCCAATTACCAATAATTCCACCCTCCATGATTGCCCAGACCTTGCAGGGTGAGAGAGTCCCTCTGAAGCAGGTCATGTTACTGCATCTGACTGATGGACTGTGTCAGCCACAGACAGCACTGGAACCTGTTTGTCGGACAAACTGGGGAGGCCTTGCGTGCAGCCCCCTGGGAAGTCTCTCACCGCCTGCCAAGCCCCAAGTCGACCTCCCACTCGACTACAGTTGAGTGGTCAACTTTGGTGCAAGCTGGTCACTGGTGCAGGCCTATCGGTGAACTCAGGAGTGCTAGAAGACCGTTGGTCCTCCTCAACAGTGACGCCCATCTGCTGTAGCCTCAAGCTGTGTAACTGAAGCCATCACAGCCTGGAGCTGAGAGCAAAGTGTCACCAACTCGGCTCGCATCCGCACACAGCCATCACAGTCCCCATCCATACTAAGGACCGTGGAAAACTACACCTCACAAACAAACAAGGACAATCGACACACACCTCGGAACTCTACTGTGGACACAGAGGAAATCGTAAGAACTATGTCTAATAAATTAGATTAACAAGCAGACATTCAAAAGCACACAGGTGAGACTAAATAATTTGCTCCCAGTTAACAACTCGTAAATTGTCAAAATATGAGTTACCTCCCTGTAGCTGTTATTGTCTCGGCCAGTTGTTGCTGACTGACTATCTGACTAATGTCAACAAGAGGTCACTACCTTTCAAAACAAACAAACGACTATCGAAACAAGAAATAAACGAAGAAGGTTCGCTTGCCACTTTTTTCCACAAATGTAGGTTCATTTTCTCGTTAGAATGGTTTACTTCACTTACGTTTGAAGGGATGCGATGCAATAAGTTTTCTAATCAAGAATATTCATAATTCATTGCTCGAAAAATTAAGCATAAACCGCGAGAACTGGAGATTCCAAACAACGCCACGAGACGCTTCTTAAAAACGCACTCTAAAAATTAGAAACATTGCTCGTTTTGCTATAACAGGTACAGAAACGGTGGAATTACAAATAATAATGGACGATAACCTATCGCTGCAGCTCACTGAACATAGTCGACGAGCATTTTGGTAAAATAACGGACAGTTAAGAACGAGCATGATGCAATATAATTCAAACAGGTGCCGTTTTATAGGTTTCCGCTGAAATATTGCGCTGTAATTCTACCGTCTCGTGCCGATAAAATAACGGCAATGCTGCTAGCCGCTGGCATCGAATCAGTTTTTCCTCTCACCAGACTCATATATCGCGCTACACCGCTGCCCCTACGTCAGCACACATTGCTACGCAATTAATAACATTTGTCGTAGCCTTCTGAAATTTCAGCAGCAGACTAGTATCACGCCATAAATCTTGTGTATATAACGGAATACATAGACGCTCTGTTGACAACTGCTTTTAAATAAATGAATAAAACCTCCTCCCCCTCCCAACGCCCCAGACGTCACTTAATGGCTGGAAATAAGAGAGACATATTCATCCATGTAATGTTGAATTATTAATAGAGGAGAGAAAAGTATTAGAAGTATCGCCTTAGAATATAATTACGATGAAGTAATTCAGAAATAAAATAACGCTTAATAGATAATATAAAATAAACACCGTGTTTCCATTACTTTAAAATCAGTACCGCCATTAGACTGTTTTTTATTTGCAGTGTTACATTTACACGATCATGATTTCGGCTTTAAAGTGTCATTATCAAGTGTTTTAATGTTATACAGTGCCTAAGATGGCATACTGTCGTATTTAAAATACACTGTTAGACACATTTTCTAAGGGTCAATATTTCTTAGACAGTGTGTCTAATAGTATATTTTAAATACGACAGTATGCCATCCTAGGCACTGTATAACATTAAAACACCTGCTAATGGCACTTTAAAGCCGAAATCATGACCGTGTAAATGTAACACTGCAAATAAAAAACAGTCTAATGGCGGTACTGACTTTAAAGAAATATATTATGATTGTGGCCCCACATTATGAAAAAATTACTAAACCTAATTTTCAGTTCTTCTGAGAAGCAATAAATGAAATTCACAAATTGCTTACATAGTACTGAGGATGTTAATTCAATAAACGATCACCAATGGTAAACGGTGAATTAGGGGTTATTATTTGCTGCTGATATCTAGAGACGCATTAGGCAGAAATAAATCAAGATAACTGGCAGGTAGAATTCTTGGCTTCCTTCTGTAACCATAACGCTGAGAAAAACATCAGTCAAAAAGACGACAATCCTGTAAACTATCTTATGGAGATGAAAACTGTTTCTCAGCATGATGTGGAGCTTGAACTAACATTTCACATCTCGTTGTTGATAACATTCAGATTTGTAGAAAATTAGTTGCCATTAAGAGCGTGTACATACACCTGCAACACCACTATGGGTCGAGTAACAATAATGTGAAGTAAATCGCCAGTCAGCATCAAGTCAATGCCTCTTCACTGGCAGAGGGAGCATACACGACTTACAAATGTAACATGACTCGTCTGATCAAAAAGTGTTTGGTCACACTTCAGCCCTTATGAAAGCAAGGATTATTTATGAAGCCCCTTAGTTAGCAATGACTGAAGTGATTCAGTTAAAACAATCTATAAATGGTTTTTGATAATTAAAAGGAAAATAATAAGAAACATTAACAAATGGGTCGACTGCTTCATAATTAGGTCTACAAGAAATAGAGTATCCTTGACTTTATTATTCAAATAATCTAACGCAAGTCGGATCTGACTGGTTACCTCACATAGATACTTACCCATTAGCATTGAGCCAAAATACTAATTAATGATTTATTTGTAGTGAAGGGACAGAAATAGGCAGTCAATACCACGTACAGAAGAAATTCTTAAATGCTTGACCAGAGCAACAAAATTACTGAGTATCTGCAGCAATATTCAGAGATGGGAGCCTCCTCTCTTACTGTTAATTCAATCTTTCGCTAAATAAACATCGAGTATACATAAGTTTTTTCTTTTTCGGTTTCAATATCGGGCTAATTTACAAACTGAGAAAGAGTGTTTGCTGGGTTATTATGTAGTGGATCAGTGGATTCTTCAGTTTATTTCATCTCCTATCGCATTTAGTTCAACACCGTTGCACGTGGTACAGTAAGCAGCAGGCTGGGATTCGTTAAAAGTTCTGTGTCCTGTCCTGGGCGGAGGAAGAGAAATATACAGTGGGCTTTCTTTTTGGAAACCTGCGAGACCGAGTGCGTTGGATGAGATGATTAGCAACGTGTAGACGCGGTGGCGCCTAGGTGGGCCAGAAAGTTGGGAGGGGGGGAGGGGGTGTCGCCCAATACCTGTTCTGAAGATTCGCTAAAGAACGTCTTTTCTTTAGAAACAATGAGCGCAAAATGCCGAGAGGTCCTCTGGGTAGTAAAACTGAGCCTTCTGCGGCACTCAGCCGTCCATAGGGACGCCAGAAAACTTAGTCTGATAAAAATAATGACTTTTAAGAATGGAGTGGCACAATATTTCAGGTTAGATAACATCTTCCCCAGAACAGCGACAGTGCAGAGGACACTTAAAGTTATACGTTTGCTTTTGACTTGCAGGGGAGGCGCTCAAAGCCTGCATGAGAAGTTGGAGGAGGGAGTTCGGGTGTGCATCTACTTAAGACGGAAGCGCTTTCGATTGGGTCGTCTGCAGGTCGTGGTCTAGTGCTTAGCATTGTTGCCTCGAGATCACGGGGTCCCGGGTTCGATTCCCGGCCGGGTTGGGCATTTTCAAATGGTTCAAATGGCTCTAAGCACTATGGGACTTAACATCTGAGGTCATCAGTCCTCTAGAACTTAGAACTACTTAAACCTAGCTAACCTGAGGACATCATACACATCCAAGCACGAGGCAGGATTCGAACCTGCGACCGTAGCAGTCGAGCGGTTCCGGACTGAAGCGCCTGTAACCGCTCGGCCACAGTGGCTGGCTTGGGGATTTTCTCCGCCCAGGTTGATTGGTTGGTTGATTTGGGGGAGGTAACCTAACAGCGAGGTCATCGGTTCCATCGGATTGGAGAAGGATGGGGAAGGAAGTCGGCCGTATCTTTTCAAAGGATTCATCGTAGCATTTGCCTGAAGCGATTTAGGGATATCACGGTAACCCTATATCAGGATGGCCGTATGCGGGTTTGAAGCGTCGTCGTCTTCCCGAATGCGAGTCCAGTGTCTTAACCACTCCGCCACCTCGCTCGGTCCTCCCAGGGAATGAGTCTTTGTGTTGTCCTGATCATTTCATCATCAGACAGGGAAATGGCGAGACTGAACTGTGAAAAGTTTGGGAATTTGTATGGGCGCTGGTAACCACACCGATGCGTTCCCCACAAACCGAAACCAAAATCACCGTCAGCGACTGGCTCTTCTGTGCTGACTACACCGATAGAAGTTAAATATTGTTGTTAGTCTTTTCATTGGAGACTGCGTCTCTCGTTAGCCTCACCATTTGCTATGGGAGCCGAAAGGGCACACTGCTCTGAGCTTAGGTGGCGAGCCTTTTAGAAGGCTAGTTCAATTCTGAAACCCCTTCCATTAGGCCCTGTTTTAAACCTTCTTTTGACTTCTCTGGAGAAGTCTTCTGCTCGTAAAGGCTGTCTAGGAACTCCTCGTCGGTAAGTGTATCTTGCACGTGATATACTGCCACAAGTGGCTTGCGTTTTCGCGGTCCTTCACAGGCAGTGGTGTGCGGGTCTTTAGTCATTTCTATTGTTTTTCGACAATCTTCCTGTGTTTCCGTTTCTACTATAACTGCAGTCTGGGTGGTTCTGATTGATTTTATATGTATATTCTCTTTCCTGGGATTTATGTTCTTGGTGATTGTCTGTCGAACAGCTTTGGCGTCTTGATTTGCTGTCGATTTGATATATAGGGTTGTGGCCTGTTTTGCGTTAGCCTGTTCTGTTCTTCGAGCCTCTTTGGTTTTGGGCTCTTTTGTTAAGGCTGCAGCATATGTCAGTGCCTGTGTTTGTGTTTTGCGCTTGTTGTGTGACTTTATTAGTTAGTTTTCCTATTTGTTGTTGCAAGTCTTGGTTCGCTATACTCAATTCCCTATTTTCGTCATCTAATTTCTCAGCCTTTTCTTACAAAGTTTGTATTTTTAAGTCTTTGGCTGGCTCTGTGGTTCAAGTCTTAATGACATATTTTCATCGTTAGGCAAGACAGTTTAGGTTGAAGGCTAGTTATTTGGAAAGCTAAGGGAAACACTATGTCTCTAAAGACAGTTATTAGAGCAGATGAAACACGCTTAGCTTTTAACTTTGCTCCTACTTCGCTTAACATTTTGTCTATGGCTGCTATCTTTTCACTGGAGGACATAAGCACAAGTTCCTCCTCTGTGTGTTCCATTCTAGGTGTGACGTTGACAGCTCGAGCTAGCGTCTTACCCCATGCTTTCCTTCATCTTCCGTTGGCCTCTGGTGCGGTGGTGTCGCTGCTTCGTCGGCGGGGGCCGAAGGTAGGCGGGCGGTTGTTTACCAACAGCAGGGAGCACAGCTGGTGGCCGCTACTGCTGACGTCGGCGGCGGGGCGCAGGGCAGCCGGTGGCCGCTGCCGACTACTGATCATGCCGTAGTAATAGGGTGTGACTTCAACTTGCCAGGTATAGATTGGGAGTGAATGCCATCGAAACAGGTGCCAGAGACAGGGAATTGTGTGGCATTGCTCTGGATGTCTTGTCCGAAAATTATCATAAGCTGACAGTTAGAGAACTAACTCGTGATGGTAACGTCTTATACCTGCTGGCAACAAACAGACCTGATCTTATTGGATCAGTTAACGTAGAGCAAGGTACCAGTGATCCTACGGCTGTGACAGCATCTATGACGACGGGTCTACAAAGAATGTTAAGAAAGGTAGGAAGGTATATTTGCTCAGCAAGGGTGACAGGATACAAATTTCAGAATATCTCAGCAGTCAGCATCAAATATCCCATGATGAGGACGAAGCTGTGGAGAACAAATGGAAAAAATTCAAACGCATCGTTCAATATTGCGTAGACAAGTATGTTCCGAGTATGGTTTTAAGGGACGAATAAGATCTACCGTGGTTTGATACCTGTGCTAGAAAAGGGTTACGTAAACAAATAGAACTTCGTCTCAGATTCAATAGACGTAAGAACCTAGCTGACAAACAAAAGCTGATTGAAGTGAAAATGAGCGCACGGAGAGCAATGAGAGAAGCGTTCAATAATTTTGAAAGTAAGACATTGTCAACAGACCTGAGTTAAAGCCCTAAGAGATGCTGGTCGCATGTAGAAACAGTAAGTGGGTCAAAATCATCTATTCATTCTCTCAGTGACCACACCGGCACCGAAACGGAAGATAACAGAGAGAAGGCTGAAATACTGAATTCGGTCATCCGAAGTTGTTTCACCGCAGAAGAGCAGAAGATCGTAACACTACCCCTCCTTTCAATTGTCGTTCGAACATCGAAATGGCTGATGTTGAGATAGTGGATCGCGGAACTGAAAATCAGCTACAATCGCTTAGTAGTGGGAAGGTTCCAGGGCCACATGAGATACCTATAACATTCTATAAAGATTATGCGAAAGACCTTTCTCCCCTTCTAGCAGTAATTTGTCGTAGGTCACTTGAGCAACGAAAGGCACCTAACAAATGAAAAAAAGCGCAGGTCATTCCCGTTTTTAAAAAAGGCCGTAAGACAGATCCACACAATTATAGCCCTATATCGTTTACTCTATCAGCTGTAGAATTATATAACATGTTTTATGCCTTTGGAAAATGAACATCTCCTCAATAAAAATCAACATGGATTCCGCAAGCTAAGATCCTGCGAAACTCATCTCGCTCTTTTACTCCGTGAGATCCACAGCGCAGTGGTCAACGGGGCTCAGGTTGATGCCGCGTTCCTTGATTGATTGGATTCAAGACTTTCTTGCAGACGGAACACAACACGTCTCTCATAAAAGACCTAAATCGGCAGATGTAAAGGTAATATACGGAGTACCACAGGGAAATGTGATAGCACCGTTGCTATTTACAATATATGTATAAATTATCTAGTAGAAAGCGTCGGATTGCTCTTTAAGGCTATTCGCCGATTATGCAGCTGTCTGTACCAAAGTAGCAATGCCGGAAGATAGTAAGAATTTGTAGAACGTTCTGCAGAGAGTTGATGAATGGTGCAGGCTCTGGCAGTTGACCCTGAACGTAAACAAATGTAATATATTGCGTACACAAAGGAAAAAAATCCACCACTGTAGAGCGACACTATTGATGGCAAACAGCTCAAGAACGAGACAGTGTCTGCCGTAAGATATCTTGGCGTAACTATCAAGAGCAACCTTAAGTGGAATGACCACATAAAACAGATAATTGGAAAAGTGTAAGTAGGCTGTTTACGTTTTTATGTTAGTAACGTCACCTAGCGCTCTGTATGAAAATCACTGGCTGTGCTGTGTGCAGTCTGTGGTTGGTTGCATTGTTGTTCGCCATTGTAGTGTTGGGCAGTTCGATGTTAACAGTGCGTAGCGTTGCGCAGTTGGAGGTGAGCCGCCAGCAGTGGTGGATGTGGGGAGAGAGCTGACGGAATTTTGAGAGCGGACGATCCGGATGTGCGTCCATCAGAAAGAGTAAATTTGTAATATTGGATATCATGGACTGATATATATATTATGACTTTTGAACACTATTAAGGTAAATACATTGCTTGTTCTCTATCAAAATCTTCCATTTGCTAACTATGCATATCAGTTGTTAGTGCCTTCAGTAGTTTGAATCTTTTATTTAGCTGGCAGTAGTGGCGCTCGCTGTATTGCAGTAGCTTGAGTAACGAAGATTTTTGTGAGGCAAGTGATTTGTGATGGGTATAGTTTATTGTTAGTCAGGGCTATTCTTTTGTAGGGATTATTGAAAGGCAGATTGCGTTGCGCTAAAATATTGTGTGTCGTTTTAGTGTTGATCAGAATAGGTAAAGAGCGAAATGCGAAATGTGTGAGTACGTTCAGTTCTGCTCAGCTGTTTGAAAATCAAATAACGTAGAGGTTTATCAGCACAGTAATTCATTAAGTTTTTTAAGGGGACGTTGCATATGTCGACCCTTAGCCGAGGATACCTCTCTGGAATCTTCTGATTTTTTCTTCTAGTTTGTGTAATTAGTGTAGCTATTGTTTATTGCTAGCGCCTAGTTATAGAGAGAATTTCCTTTGTAATTGTAGTTTTTCATTGTTGTACAGTAAAACACTTGTGGTATGGATGCAGATTTGCACCAAGTATTTCGCAGCTGCGCTTGCAATTAACTAGACGTTATTTTCAGTGCTATGTCAATGTGTTTTCTTATTTTGCTCTTCAAATTGTTCTTTTCTGTGTTATCGTGTGAAATATTATGACAATAATGGCGTGTGAAAAATGAAATACTAGGCTCCAAAGTAAACTAAGAGATGACAGTGAAGACGAAAGCAGTGTGTTAGCGCCACCGAGTAATGAATTAACTAATGTTCAAAGTAGTAATTTGGTAACTGTGTATAGAGAAATGGAGCGGGCGGCAAATAATGGTGTAGACAGTGAAACAATTAGTGAACAGGGAAGCATTATCGATCGATCGGTCTGCAACAGTTCGCCTCAGGAATCTGAAATGACAGGACACAATCTTGCAAATACTGTAGATTCAGGTTTTGCGTCCTCACCGTTTTCTCAAATAAGTAGAGACACATTTTCTGCTCATCAAATTGTGAATGTTGCTTGTGCAAAATGCACTGCTGAAAAGCATAGAGGAACAGATTCCAGACACTAATACATTATTATTGCAATTAATGCAACAAATGAAACAAAATCAGAGACAATCACAGCAACAGCTTCAAAAGTTAGACACCACGCTTGAACAAACACGTGAAGGTTTAACTGCTGAGTTACATATAATCGAATCGAAATGTCAAAAAGTATATAATGACGTAAAAACACAAATTTGTGAGCATTTCCAACCTATTTTTTCGTGTCATGAAAATGCATTACAGAATCACTAAGCAGCCATAAAAGAACTTCAAACTATTGTTCATGAAAATCACGACACCTTGCAAGATAAAATTGACTCAGTTGGATCTACCGATTCGGTTACGCAACTTGCAAAAAGTCAGGAAAACTTAAACGACACAGTAGATACGATTTCAACACAAATGGACACTCTGAAACGTGGTTCAGAAAAACACACTAAGGAAATCAGTTCACTATGGGGTAAAGTAGTCGAACTTTCGGATCAGTTCACTAACTTATCTACAAATGTAGATGACGATCTGAATGACACAAGACCGGTAGCCTTGACTGACACAGAATAGTATGAACAAATTAGAAAATTCAAGCGACATCAAAATCAAATAAATACACAGTACAAAAGAGAAATCCGGGAAGTACAAGATCAGTTGACACAGGCAATACAAGAATTACATATTTCAGAGGACACTCGCGCTCCAACACGGGAAGAGGGACTTAGAAATACGGAAAAGCCGCAAAATAATAACACAGGGCATTTCGGATATTATGAAAGAAATTGGCAAGGTGCACCGAATTTTGAAGTGGGACCGCCGACACGACGTAACGATGACCGATATGCCACTCGCCGACATGATGATTTTGACTAAAAGTTGTTCATTACTACACGTAAATTCAAAACACTTAAGAATTCTGGCAACGACATTCATCCACAAGCATGGCTTCATCAATTATCTCATTGTTTTCCTCCCAACTAGTCATTGGAGCACAGGTTATAATTTATGTGTGGCTACTTAGAGATTGAACCAGCTGTAAGAATGCGATCGGTCATTCACGATTGTCACAGTGAAGGAGAATTTTATCATGCCTTCCTCTTAGCATATTAGTCTCAAGCTACACAAGACCGAGTAAAACATAGCATCATAATGATGAAACATTTCGAATGTTACATAAGAATCAGTATCTTTCAAACCCTACAGCCCCTCAGAGCTCATCCGCATTTGCCTAATCAAATGGCCTGAACATTTATGACATATTATTTTGGCAGGACGTTGCAAAGATGATATTGAAGCTTCTCAGGGACTCTCACAAGAATTGGAAATTGACACTGATAATCGCGTGACGCGAAAACAGGAACACAACAATTACAGGTCACATCCGTCACAATTCCGCGACGACAGAAATAACAAATGGACACGACAAGGCTATTCTTACAACATAAATCGTGACCAAAACAGACACCACACATATGACAACCGTTGGCAGAATAGTAATAATGGCAGGGAAAGATCACCTCTCCGCAGTAATGACTATCACAGATACAATCAGAGAAACAGGCAATATGGGAACCAAAATAATTATTATCAAGGGAGACAGAATAACTTCAGACGCAACGGTCCACCGCGCAGTTATGATTCCGGGAGAAATTCTCCACCACATGACCGACAAACCAGAAACTATGTAAACTACCGACAAAATGACAGACCTGAATTCCATCAGAACTGGCGGGATTCAAACAGGGAAGGGCCCTCCCGGCAAGGTGAATTTGTAGAAGTTCGATCTCCATATCCCAATAACGACGCGCGCCAACAAAGAGACAGACAATGACTCGCACTGCAGACAGCCACGTGCGCCGGCTGGCTCAGAAATAAATAACATATGCTTTAACCATGAGAAAAATTTTAGCATTCCTTACCGACGTATACAACATGATAATTGCTTTGAAGCTGAAACTCTGCACACTAGAAAGGGTTCAAGATTGCACCACATTTCACATGTAAAACCGTTTACTGAGAGATAATCTGCTTTTTAACTTAGTCTTTGCCATTAAATTTTTCACTTCACGCTACCAGTACAATTTGTCACACTGAGAAACTGTTAACATGCCACAATGTTTTGAAGTTAACTATCCAGTCTAGGGAACATTGGCCAATGCCCAAAACAATTTGTAAAATTTTTTGTGGGGAGCATGGGGGATATGTAAGTAGGCTGTTTAGGTTTTTATGTTAGTAACGTCACCTAGCGCTTTGTATGACAATCACTGGCTGTGCTGTGTGCAGTCTGTGGTTGGTTGCATTATTGTTCGCCATTGTAGTGTTGGGCAGTTCGATGTTAACAGCGCATAGCGTTGCGCAGTTGGAGGTGAGCCGCCAGCAGTGGTGGATGTGGGGAGAGAGATGGCGGAATTTTGAGAGCGGACGATCCGGACGTGTGACCATCAGAAAGAGTAAATTTGTAATATTGGATATCATGGACTGATATATGTATTATGACTTTTGAACACTATTAGGGTAAATACATTGCTTGTTCTCTATCAAAATCTTTCATTTGCTAACTACGCCTATCAGTAATTAGTGCCTTCAGTAGTTTGAATCTTTTATTTAGCTGGCAGTAGTGGCGCACGCTGTATTGCAGTAGCTTGAGTAATGAAGAGTTTTGTGAGGCAAGCGATTTGTGAAAGGTATAGTTTATTGTTAGTCAGGGCCATTCTTTTGTAGGGATTACTGAAAGTCAGATTGCGTTGCGCTAAAAATATTGTGTGTCATTTTAGTGTTGATCAGAATAGGTAAAGAGCGAAATGCAAAATGTGTGAGTACGTTCAGTTCTGCTCAGCTGTTTGGAAATCAAATAACGTAGAGGTTTATCAGCACAGTAATTTATTAAGTTTTCTAAGTGGACGTTGAAAAATCAGACACCAGACTCAGATTCACTGGAAGAATCTTCAGGAAATGTAACTCATCCGCGAAAGAAGTGGCTTATAAGGCGCTTGTTCGCCCGATTCTTGAGTATTGTTCATCTATCTGGGATCCCTATCAGGTAAGACTGATAGTGGAGATTGTAAATATCCAAGGAAGAGCGGCATGTTTCGTCACGGTTTCGTTAAGCTGGTGAGAGAGCGTTTCGGAGATGCTACACAAACTCCAATGGCAGACGTTACAAGAGAGGCGTTTTGAATGACGGAGAGATTTACTATTGAAATTTTTGGACAACACTTTTCAGGAGGAGTCAGACAACATATTACTTCCCCACCCCCCACTTAAATTTCGCGTATTGATCACGAGGAGAAAATTCGTGAAATTAGAGGCAATACAGAGGCTTATCGACAGTCATTCTTCCCACGCACTATTCGTGAGTCTCACAGGGTTGGAGGAATCAGATAGTGGTACCGAAAGTACCCTCCGCCACACACTTTCAGGTTGCTTGCAGAGTATGATGTGGATGTAGATGTAGCTGTAGATGCATTGCGACTGGTCAGGTGTGTTAGACGATGAATCACGATGACTGATCATGGCGTGTGGTGGCCATAGTTTGTATTGGGCGATGGCCCTCTGACGCAAGGAAATCAGGCACCCCATACTCTGGGCATTAACGATACCAAGTTTGATACTCGTACGGTAATTAGTTTCCGTGTTATAACGTGTTAAGTAGGGAAATTTTAATTATGATCACACGATATCTACCCAGGATGGCTTGCCATGAAAGGCAAGCTATTCCTAGTCCTCGAACCAAAAGCATACTAGAAACGAAGTATGAATGACCCATATCTTTGTTAAACACCTCTCCAATCTGAAAAAGCAATCACATCCCGACTTTCGAAACTCTCTACACCAGAAACCTTTTTGGCATCAGAACAAAGCACTACAGTCGCAATTATCCACGTCGCTCGTCACCACTGTCAGCCCCAGGAAACTTGAAGAAACAACCGACAAACGACAACGGTCACTGCAAAATCACTTGCACTCCCACTTTAGACGATGTAGTCACCGACATACTATCAATAGCTTTATACTACAGGAAGCCGACAACGTAAGGTCTGTAATAACGATCACGAGGCATCACGAACACAACAGCACTCCTCGAGAACACTCAGCCAAAGGATAACTCAGTCAGTCGCAATGCGGCACTGATAACGGACCTAAAAAGTTTCAACGCTCCGTCGGCGAGGCGTTATCCCGGTCGCTCGCATAAGCATCACTATTAGGCCCGTGACGTACGCGACCAGATTTCGTTTCCAGTTTCGCCTTTGGTTTTGAGGACTAATAATCATCGTAAGATAATTGAGTCTGCAGGAGTCTCAATTTGCTTTCAAGATTATTTAAATTGTAAAAGTATTAAGATTATTGGTAATGCAACATGTTATTACTATCACTAAACAATAAAAGTTAATAAAACCACACATTGATCTTGCCAAAAGCCAAGAAGTGATTTGTTTTCTTTTGTAGTAAAGGTGCCACGTCTGATGAGCAACGGGTCCTGGTTTGAAAAGAAATGGCAGCACAGACCATCACTTGCAGTTGTTGGACAATATGGCGGGCGACGGGCGACAGTCGATCTGATTTCCTACCACTGCCCGTGTCGTCTCCTGACTCGTCTTCGATGGTTGTCGGGGCACAGTCTGAGGCTGGACTCGCCACTGAAGACGCTACTACGTTAGTAAATGAGATTCGAGGCCGAATTCTACTGATTACGGGCTTGGTGTACTGAGGCCAACGGTAGTCGACGCAAGGGGTGTCGTGAGCTCATCCTGCTCTCAGTGAGCCGGCTATTACCGGTCCTTGTAGTCAATGAAGCACCACTTGCACGCCGGGTCGACGATAATGATGAATCTGGGTCTCTGAATGCCTCTCCGATGATTGCTCGGTCCTCGCGTTCTGTCGTCTCTGTAGGTAATCCTAAGGACAAACACACACACCCATGCCCGAGGGAGGACTCGAGCCTCCGCCGGGACCAACAGCACAATCCACGACTCTCTGTGGTTCGACGGCTTCCTTCTTGACGCTGTGTTCGGCCATGGTCCACCCATTCCTGCCAACATCGTCGGATAAATGCATTGCCCCTATTCAAACGTCGAGCGGTTCGGCAATTTCTCCAAGCAGCGTCTGAGAGCGCAACTGCATGTTGTTTCTCAAATGCTGAAATCTGCGTATAGTGTTCACATGCCTGTCTGTGAGGCATAGTTGCTGTCCAACTGAGTACACGGAATGAAATCCAGGCATACTTCACGCCCTGATATTGACATGTCCCCTGTTTACTACATTTGCCAGCTATGTTGTGACATTGCGTTGCACCGTCACATATTCATCACTCCGCCGACAGAATTTAGAATTTTGCGTTCTCTGTCGTTACCTGCGTAAACATAAACTGATGATCAATTTTTATAACGCCTTTGGGGTGCGTCGTTTTTTGTCTTAGAGCGTATTAACTGACAGTTTTAATAGGCCACCTGCCTCCTCAAGCACCCCTCAACACTCAAGATTTCCAAGTCGTTGAGCCACTGTAACGTAGCGAGTCGCGAGTACCCGCCCCGACCTTCTATTCCCCATCCCACTCCACTACTGAAAGCTCCCTACGGTAGACTTCGTGTTCTGCCCAGCCCCGAGTCTGACTTATCTGGCATGGATACGTTAAGGCAACGTGCCAGCCACACAACACTTCACTAAATACTGTGTGTGCATATATCACACTAACAGGTATAGGGGAAGAGCCTTTAATTAATAATCAAAACGTCTTCCGTCCTGCGTTCGATAAAAAAGAAAAGCAATGGCGGCTGAGGTTTTCTGGGATGAGAAGTCACCCTCGTTCTACCAATAGCCTTTTCAAAGGGGCGGAGGAGCGGACAGAGGTTCAGGGCACTCTCTTGTCCTAGGTGTGGGAAACTGCCCCTAGGGTGGGAATCAGCTCTTACAACGCTAAAGAATCAGCAATGATCAATGGCATAAAGATTCAGAGGGCAATGGAAACCACAGCATTAAAGATACGTAATGTGTATCCACAGGACACATAGCCTTCTACTAAAAAAGTACCATAATGATCCGCCCATTGGCGAAACATTGCAGACTGATCTCTCATTCGGATCCCCGGGAGGGGACTGTCAAAAGGATGGTGATCATGAGAAAAAGATTGAGTAACCAACGAAAGGATAACGTTCTACGAGTCTGTGCGTGGAGTATCAGAAGTTCGTATGTGGTGGGGAAGCTAGAAATTAAGAAAAGGGAAATGGTAATTACTTGTTTTGCAAATCAAACTGCCTTTTTCTGCTGCTAGTTACTTTATTTACCCCATACGCTTTTCGCCTTCTCCTGTTCTACGGGATCATCAGTGGTATCTATAACGATACAGTTTGGTTAGTTACAGATTATCAAACAGTTCACTTCGCAATTTTTTGTTAAACATGTAATTAATTACGATTTGCTGATCTGCGTTCCCTCAGATCTGGTCTGGAGGTCGCACTACCACTTTTATCACTGCTATATATTCACATATTTGTGTTCTCGCCATCCACACACTGTTCACCATGCTTCTCACTCTTTTTTGTGGTGGACTATCGTTCTCTAGTCACTCGATACAACTATTTCGTCGTACACTTCTTTTCACAGCGTAAATATTGCGTGGGGGACTGATGACCTTCGCTGTTTAGTCCCCCTTAAACATCCCAATAACCACCAACCACCGTAAATATTGCGACGCCATTACGTGTTTTATCTTCTTTGGTATTTTTTTGTGGCGGAGGGGGGGGGGGGCGCCGTGGAAGGGGGGCGGTTGTACTAGCTGTTAGCGAGTGGCTGAAAACTTTGGTGATAGCTGTTTTGACCTTTTGTTTCAATATTCTGTGGAGGTGACATGGATGAGTGAGTGTAAAGATGTTGGGTTCTATTTTTATTACATTGGACAATGTTGTTATATTTATCCTTTTTGCGAATATTATTCTATTATTTTATCTGTTAGTGTAAATAATGAATTGCTTGGCATGTGTACTTGGTCATTCAACAGGATTTTCCCCTCTGCTTTGGTTTTATGTATGTGGTAATTTTTTTGCATGGTCAGAAGATGCTTTTTATTGCTGATTGTAATTATTCTCATGTCACCGTCTCTAGTGGTTGGTTTGTGGTCATTTTCTCTTAGGTATTCTGCATATGTGGAGTGGTTTGTCCCATATTTTCATGCTCTCATGTGTTCCTTGTATCTGACATTAAACGTTCTCCCTGTTTGGCTATGTATGTGCCTTCACAAGTGTAACTGGAATATACATGCTTTCTGGTATATGTCTCTGTTTTTTGTCAGTTTTGGGGTGATTTATGTATGGAATTGTCTGTTGTATATGCTATGTACATTCCCTGTCTTTTGAAAATGGTGATTTTGTAGGTGAGTTTGTGTTTCTATGTCATTGTGTACATTTTGTGTTTTCTTTCATCTTTTTCTGATTATCCTATGTAGTTGTTATGGGACTGCGTTTTTGTGTTTGGTTCTGTTGTGTTGTTATCTGTGGTTTGGAGGTTTCTGCTTTTATTTTACTTTTAATTTTGTTGTTTAGCTTTGTGACTGTGTTATTATTGTAACCATTATTTTGTGCTATCTGCAGTATTATGTCCAGTTCCTTTTGGTAGCTTTCTTTGGTGAGTGGTACTGTGTTGAGTCTATGGAGCATGTGTCGAAGTGCTGCTTGCTTTTGTGCGTGTGGGTGGTTCGAGGATTGGGGAATGATAATGTCCGTTGCTGTGGGTTTATGGTCAGTGAAGTGAAATGGATAGAAGACAACGATTTCTGCTCAGATGAGTATAGGGTAATATCAGCAGCAACAGAAAAGGATATAACGGGAATAGGATTCGTTATGAGTAGGAAAATAGGGCAGAGAGTGAGTTACTGCGAAAAGCTCAGTGATAGGGTTGTTGCCATCACAATCAATAGCAAACTAACACCGACAACGACTGCTGAGATTGGCGTAGCAAGCAGAAGATGGAGAGATAGAGAAAATATATGAGGCTATTGAGCGGGCAATTCAGTATACAAAGAGAGAAGAAAATCTAATAAGATGCTGAATTGGAATATCGTTGTAGGGGAAGGAGTAGAACAAAGGGTTAGGGTAGAATATGGTATTGGTTCTTGGAATGAGAATGGAGAAGGCAGTCACAGAAGCGGCAAAGAAAAGCATAGGTACAAAGGAGCTAACTGCAAAGAAACAGAACAAATACTTCAGTTAATCGGTGAAAGAAAGAAGTACAAAATTGTTCTGGGAAATCCAGGAAGGGAAATACAAGACACTTAGGAATGAAATAAACAGGAAGTGCAGTGTAGCAAAGGCGAAACGGCTGAAAGGAAAATGAGACGAAATCGAAAGGGAAATGACTGTCGGAAGGACTGACTCAGCCTATGGAAAAGTCAAAACAACCTTTGGTGGAATAAAGAGTAAGGGTCGTAACATTAAGAAATTGCACTGTTAAATGCGAAGGACAGAGGGAACAGGTGTGTGGCGGGGCGGGGTCGGTCTGTCGTCCTTTCTTCTCCGTACATACTCTCAGTATCTTTTAAAATGGTTCAAATGGCTCTAAGCAGTATGGGACTTAACTTCTGAGGTCATTAGTCCAGCAGACTTAGAACTGGTTAAACCTAACTCCCCTAAGGACATCAAACACATCCATGCCTGAGGCAGGATTCGAACCTGCGACCGTAGCAGCAGCGCGGTTCCGGACTGAAGCGTCTAGAACCGCTCGGCCACAGCGGCCAGTTCTCAGTATCTGTCTTCGAACAGTTCACCTACCTCTGTATTTCTACTTACCGACGTCCCTTCACTCTGCAGTAGTAGATACACGATAGGCAGTGTCAAGCAGCGTTGATGAAAGCACTACCTAATATCTACCACACAGAGGCCGCGTAACTCAAGTTGCAAATCAGTTCCTGTAAGTTCATATTCAAAAATTTCGGGCCTTCGGAGGATGCAGTTTAATTTCAGTAAGCATTTGAAAATTCATTTGAAACGATTTTTTATTCTTAATAAAGCACATGAAATGGCTATCAAGTCCGTATTTTGTAAGGCAAAGGCTCAATCATTCCAAGTTCAGCATCTATGTAACGTATTTTCTCACGAAAAGCCAGTCACAATTTCTGCAAGTCCGACCCGATTAAAGTTTGCGATCTAACAGTCACTGACCCACCACTATTAGCAAGTTGAACGTTCGGTCGTTTCAGTGGTGTTCTTTGTCAGAAGTGCTCGCCGAAAGTATTCCATAATGAACACCGAATAAGCAACGCGGAATTGTCTCTACAACCAAAAGATGACATGCTTATAAAACTTCAACTAACTTGTTCCGAAACATAAAACTTTCCTCATAATGTTCGTAACTTAAGCCTCCTTAGTCACGACACGTTTTAAACGCAATGAACTCACTAGTTCTTCATTTTACATATTATTTTCACGGGACATCTAACATGATGTTACTCGGAAGCAGGTTAGCGAACCACCCTCTCGATGCTCCTCTCCTCTCAGCCTATCTAACGAGCTGCACCCGGGAACCGCTTGGTTGTGATTGGCTATTGATCTGACCGATCAATCAGAATGATCCTTCCATATCACTCTCACGGCCAAACTTGCCTTAGCCAACCATTAATAAGATAGTCATTTACGTCATTACAATTTCAATTTCTAAGAAATGGTTTAATAAAATAGAACGAAATACAAAATATTCTTTAAATTAATATAGAAAATTTTTCCGCTTCAGACTTTTATTCTGGCTGCTCTCTTACAAAAGCAAGACACATTGACATACGTCATCAGCATCGTGGTTGCAACACAATTTTCCCACAGTTCAGTTTATAACATTTTACATAAAATGATATTAAGTTTTAACGTATGTCCCGCATACACTCTCATTCATTCCCATGTATTCACACCAAAGAAATAACAAGCAAAAGATAATTTGAATGATTTCTTATACTCCGTAACATAGAGTAATTAAATTTTTGAAAAGAAAATTCCAGTTAAGTGATTTTATATACTGTGAGCTTTGTTATGACTTCAGATGATAATAAAAGTCATTTGGTTATTGTTCCTGAGTTCTGAAACATACGTGTCGGTTGTAGGACATTTCAGTAATTTTCTCAATCTCTGTAACTATAATAGATAAAAATCTGAAAGTTTAACAGGATTCTTTCCTTAACAAAAGATTGGCTACCAAGTTTTAACAAAAGCGGATGATGACTACTATGGTTTATTTAGATTCGTAGGGGGTTTGAATTTGCGTACCGACTGGCTGTTACCTGAGATCGCTCACAACGCCGGTAGCGTCAGCTCGGCTGTGAGTCAGAGTGAAGAAAAAACGTAGCCATACTGAAGCCACCGTGTTACGTGGCTGCGTACCTTACTGCAACGAATGTTATCTCGTAATAACTCGCTACGTTGCAGGCTGAAAGAATACACTGAAGGCCTGTATGAGGTGTAAGATTTACCTGATGACGTTATAGAAGAAGAAACGGGAACCGATTCAGAAGAGGTAGGGGACCCAGTACTAGAATCGGAATGTAATAGAGCACTGGATGATTCGAAATCGAATGGGGGATAAGGGATACATAACATTCTATCAGAATTTCTAAATTATAGGGGGAAGTGGTAACAAAGCGATTATTGACGTTGGTGTCTAGAATGTATGAGCCTCGTGATATGCCCCCTATATTTCGGAAAAACATCATCCACACAATTCCGTAGGTTCAAGAGCCGACAAGTGCGAGAATTATCACATAATTAGCCTAATAGATAGTGCAACCAATTAGCTAATAGGAATATCATACAAGAGGAGTAATAAGGGTGGATGGCCAAGAACGAAGTGTTCGGATAAAGAAGGGTGAAAGAGAGGGATGTCGCCTTCCGACCTTTCTGTTCAATCTGTACATCGAGAAAGAAATGACGGGCATAAAAGTTCAAGATTGGAATTAAAATTCAGGGTGGAACTGTGTCGATGATAAAATCCGCTAATGACATTGCTATCCTCAGTGGAAGTGAAGAAGAATTACAGGATCTGCTAAATGGAAGGTAGTCTAATGAGTACAAAAATGATTCAAATAGCTCTAAGCACTACGAGACTCAACATTTGAGGTCAACAGTCCAGCCGGGAATCGAACCCGGGCCCCTTAGCATGGCATTCTGAAAGTGAGCGAATTCTCCTTTTGCAGTTTTATCTATGCCTATATTTTTGCTCTTTCTTATAATATTCCTTGCTTATCCGTCGGCATTACGTATTCTTTTCTCCACTATCAGACTAAAACAGCAAACGTGTAGAGTAGCTCAGATTTTTCCAGCGCTCGACAATGCCTGAAAGGGCTTACAGGTAGTACTGCAGCAAGTGTACACACGTGTGCGTGCACATCTGCCTTCGAGTCGGTTCTAATACCTGTGCCCCTGTCTGCATAGCGCAGCAGACTACAGCCGACGCTCACGTGTAGCTAGGTGGCCTACACAGCGTGCGAACGGGCGGCAACGCGCTCTGCCGGTGGATTATACGGTCCCCGCGGCAGCGGCGGCCTCGTATTTGTACGTGGCGCCGGTGCTGCGCACTAACCATAATTTAGAATAAATGTTGCCAAGTTTCCCCCGCCCCGCGAAATATAGTGGTAGTTAGCGGCGCCGTTGCGCGCAGATCACGGCGTCGCCCTCACGCCGCACGCACGCACGCTCGCAGCCAGTACCGAGAGGCCAGCGGTGTCGGAATGGGGTTGGGGCGCCGGCTTTACGACCAGGGGAGAGGCAGGCAGGCGTATGTGGCTGGCTGCTTCTCTCCTGTTGCTCGCTCACGAAGCGCTCTCTCTGAAAGCATTGCCAGATGCTCCCATTTCTCCATCACACACACACACTCACACACACACACACACACACACTCACTCACGCACACACACACACACACACACACACTCTCTCACACACACACACACACTCACACACACACACACACACACACACACGTGCGTGAGCGCATACACACACTCACAAACACACACTCGCAACGTGTGGATTTGTACATGTGCCTAAAGAATATTTTGCAATACGTTCATTAGCAAATTGACTTACAGATAATGGGACAGTACATTGCAAGGGTAAAAGGAGGATCACAAATGACTAGTCCGTGTTGTTCAACGGGTCGAAGCAAGTTTTTCGACTGCACTCCACTCTGTCAATATGCATATCCTCATAATTGGTAGGTGAAGGCTAGGTTAACGACAGACCGGAGTATTCCCATCGGAAGCCCTTCAGCTTCCAACATGCACTTCCCCACTAGATTACCGTGCCCGACAGCATAAATAAGTAAATGACTTGTAAACCATACGCTAGCCACACTTTTTTTTAATGGACAATGAAAGATTAAAATTTGAGCATTTCGTATTTTGTGATACACTGATTTTTGAATTACTTCCAAACCCGACTATGGAAACTGGTGTGTTCTTTCCGTCGCATATTGTGCTGGACTTTCAACTGTAAAATCGGAAGGCCGATAGCATAACTATTTCATATAATGTGCACATTTTGTCAGAAAATGTATTAAAAGACCAGAAAGGATATTTCATTCTGCAGTCGATTGTGTGCTGTTTTCAAACTATCAACTGTTTCTGCATACAGGAGGGCTGCCGTGAAGTTTGGAAGGTACGAGAAAAGTATATTCAAGAGGTGGCGTCCCACAGCTCTTATACAGAGTGGTCCATTGATAGCGACCGGGCCAAATATCTCACGAAATAACCATCAAACTAAAAAACTACAAAGAACGAAACTCATCTAGCTTGAAGGTGGAAATCAGATGGCGCTGTGGTTGGCCCGCTGAACGGCACTGCCATAGGTCAAACGGATATCAACTGCGTTTTTTTAAAAATTGGAACCCCATTTTGTACTGCATATTCGTGTAGTACGTAAAGAAATATGAATGTTTCAGTTGGGCCACTTTTATCGCTTTGTGATAGATGGCGCTGTAATAGTCACAAACGTATAAGTAGGTTGGATCACGTAACATTCCGCCAGTGCGGACGGTATTTGCTTCGTGAAATATTACCCGTGTTAAAATGGACAGTTTACCAATTGCTTAAAAGGTCGATATCGTGTTGATGTATGGCTATTGTGATCAAAATGCCCAACGGGCGTGTGCTATGTATGCTGCTCGGTATCCTGGACGACATCATACAAGTGCCCGGACCGTTCGCCGGATAGTTAAGTAATTAAGGAAACAGGAAGTGTTCAGCCACATGTGAAACGTCACCCAGCAATAAATGATGATGCCCAAGTAGGTGTTTTAGCTGCTGTCGCTGCTAATCCGCACATCAGTAGCAGACAAATTATGCGAGAATCGTAAATCTCAAAAACGTCGGTGTTGAGAATGATACATCAACATCGATTGCATCCGTACCATATTTCTATGCACCAGGAATTGCATGGCGATGACTTTGATCGCCGTGTACAGTTCTGCCACTGTGCACAAGAGAAATTAGGGGACGATGACAGATTTTTTGCACGTGTTCTATTTAGCGACGAAGCGTCATTCACAAACAGCGGTAACGTAAACCGCCATAATATGCACTACTGGGAAACGTAAAATCCACGATGGATGCGCCAAGTGGAACATCAGCGACCTTGGCGGGTTAATGTATGGTGCGGCATTATCGGAGGAAGGATAATTGGCCTCCATTTTATCGATTGCAATCTAAATGGTGCAATGAATGTTGATTTCGTACGTAATGTGCTACCGATGTTACTACAAGATGTTTCACTGCACGACAGAATGGCGATGTACTTCCAACATGATGGATGTCCGGCACGTAGGTAGCGTGCGGTTGAAGCGGTACTGAATAGCGTATTCCATGACAGGTGGATTGGTCGTCGAAGCACCGTACCGTGGTCCGCACGTTCACCGGGTTTGACGTCCCCGGATTTCTTTCTGTGGAGAAAGTTGAAGGATATTTGCCATCGTGATCCACCGACAACGCCTGACAACATGCGTCAGCCCATTGGCAATGCATGTGCGAACATTAGGGAAGGCGAACTACTTGCTGTTGAGAAGAATGTCGTTGCACGTATTGCCAAATGCATTGAAGTTGATGGACGCCATTTTGAGCATTTATTGCATTAATGTGGTATTTACAGGTAATCACGCTGTAACGGCATGCTTTCGCAGAAATGATAAGTTCACAAAGGTACATGTATCACATTGGAACAAGCGAAATGAAATGTTCAAACGTATCTACGTTCTATATTTTAATTTAAGAAACCTATCTGTTACCAACTGTTCGTCAAAAATTGTGAGCCATACTTTTGTGACTATTGCAGCGTCATCTATCGCAAAGCGAAAAAAGTGGTCCAACAAAACAATCATATTTCTTTACGTACTACACGAATATGTAATAAAAAATGGGGGTTCGTATTTCAAAAAACGCAGTTGAGATCCGTTTCAGCGCCAACCATAGCGCCATCTGGTTCCCCCTTCAAGCTAGACAGGTCTCGTTCTTCGTAGTTTCTTCGTTTGACACTTATTTCGTGAGATATTTGGCCCGGTCACGATCAATGGACCGGCCTGTATATTTGAAAAATGTCGTATTACTCCCTTGAGCTGCTTCTAAAATGCTTTATTTTTACAACCAGTTTCAGTCGTCTGACCACAATGAGGTTCATACAAATATTGAGACAAGATATTCATGGTTTTATCATCTGACAATAACGTTTTTATATTTCGCCTACCATGATGCTGTTACTACTCTTATGAACAGGATGATGGTCAGGTGACTGGAACTAGCTGCATAAATAAAGTATTTTCCAGCAGTTCAAGACGGTAATTTCGCAGTTTTCAAACATGAGGGAGATATTTGCATGAACGAAGCTGTGAGGGCGGGTTCTGACTCATGCCTTGATAGCTCAGTAGGTAAGAACGTTACTGGCATAAGGCAAAGTTTCCAGGTTCATGTGTCGGTCTGGCAATTTCTTTTAATCTGCTAGGAGTTTTCTCATAAAACTGAAATGGTTTTTTCGTAATGTTCAAAATCATTTGTCTCTTCTTTAGAAGCTGAGAAATACGAGGGAACTTCAAAGGTGAGTTCCACGTTATTGCTGCAGACCATAGTAACTTCCACTCAGTGCTGCACTACACATGTGAATGACACAGATACATGTCACTGTTTTCCACCAGTGTCACCAAGTCTCTGCAGACAACGGTCGGAACGCTCTACCAGTCGTTCAGTTTCTCCGCTATGGAAACCCGCTCGCTGGTCAGTGAGCGTTTAGAGTGTCACGGAGCTTTATGAGAACCGTTGTGTGAACGGTCACTTCCTTGTAAAAAAATCTCTCCCCCCCCCCCCACCCCCCCGCACCCCCCACCTCCTACACGCCTTCCAGATGTTCCTTCGGCTTATCAAGCAATGGTAATCGCACGGTGTAAAATTTGCATTTCTCGATCATCATCGGCTTTCGGATGTTGGTGACATTCTTAGCTGCATTCCGTAACGGCTGCAATCGTCGTACTAGTTTCTGGCGTGTCTTGACTTTCCTACCAATGAATGTTATTCTCAGTTTTTTCATGCTAGTAATAGATTTCATGTCGTGTTTGGGGCAGTATACAATATACAACATATATAAAATCAGTCACAAGTTTGTTATTTGCTTTCATTATTGCATTTCATTCAGCTATACCGGCAGGAAACGCCACGAGCCACACCATTACGGAGAATAAAACTTCTGTCTTGAGCCTAAAAATAAATACACTTGTAACACCATAATCGATAGTGAGTAGTTTGTACAGTGCAATTTATTATGCGAAGTATAAAGTGTTTACTCTTTACTGCTTAATGTCTTTGCATTACTGTAAGGAAGTGGATTTTAGCGAAATATGTTTTGTAGAATTATAACTGTGTGGAATTTCATTAAATATGTTTGTTAATGTATGAGAAGCTGCCATATAAAAACTGGTTCATACTCAGGGACTTTGTAAAAGACATAGTGATTCCCCCCCCGCTGCGGAAATGGTGTGGCGCGAGCTAAAAGGTGGAATTGGCGCTCAGTCTGGGCGGCAAGCGTGAGAGCATAGTAGGAGTCAGTAGACAGCAACCGACCAGTCAACAGCGCAGGTGCCGAACGAGGTATCCAGTATCTAATTTGGGAGGGAATGGCCTCGGGTGTAATAGTGGCTGTAAAATGGTGCTCTCGCAATTGAAATGGCTCTAAAAATGATAGTCACGTCGCCAGGAAGATCTAAATAGAGCATGTTACTGCCAAAGGTGAGACCAGGTAGCCGCCACGTGCTCGCCACTACTATTGCGCCACCACTTTATCAGATTCGAGAGGTTAGAACCGTATAACAGTATGAACCAGAGTGTTTGTCTGATTCATTTTGCAATAATAATTCA
This sequence comes from Schistocerca piceifrons, assembly GCF_021461385.2. Classification (NCBI taxonomy): domain Eukaryota; kingdom Metazoa; phylum Arthropoda; class Insecta; order Orthoptera; family Acrididae; genus Schistocerca; species Schistocerca piceifrons. Next base: position 45,631,175 of record NC_060139.1, on the reverse strand, counting down.
AATATTGCTGAACTTTGTGTTAGAACCATGAATTTACGCCTTTCATGGTACCTAACAGGGTCCTCTTCTCAAAATTGCTATACACCGAGTATCCTGTGTGTGAAAACTGATAATAATCTGTGTTATTTGCTTATGCCTAATTACTGAATGCAAAACTATATAAATTTGAGTAGTCAGATTATTGGTTTCATTGAAATCAAGGGAGACACTTACTGATGAATTTACAAAAATCTCCAGTGTGTTTTGATCAGCTTCTAACTTATAAATATCAGAGTCTTAATGTTCAGTGGTATAAAAGTTGTCCATCAAAATCACTTGCTTCCCAAGTGGTGTTATAAAGCATTTGGTCTTGAAGTTAGTTGAAGCTGAACTTTTACTCAAAGTCATTTCTGTAGTTGTAGAAAGTATTGTCAGTTCAAATGATGTTAAAACTTTGCAAGATAAATGATCTTAAGTGGGGCAGTTATTCAGCTATTATCATAATGCAAAATGTTTCTGAAAAGTGTGTACAGTTTGTATATATAAAGAAAGTATAGTTCGTGCGCCTCCCCCCCCCCCCCCACATTTCATTATTTTATATCAGGAAGAAACTAAAATGAATAGTCGTTTTCTAGCTAAAGAAACATGAAGTAATCATTTAAATGAATATATATATAAAAGGCATGTGTTCAATGTTATTTTATTGCATTTACATTGTGTATATGTGTGTTGTCCAAACTTTATTTCTATCTAGTGTCACTTAATCTTGTGTAAGCCTTCTTGGCAACAATTCCTGTGCTAAGGTAATGAAAGGTAAAAGTGAAGTTTATGGTCAATAGGGATAAAGTCCATATAATTCTTTTCATTTCTTTTTATGATTACTTACATATGCTGTAGGTAACTACTGCTACTCGCTGTGCAGTTAGTCTAGTTGTAACAGGTGTTCATTGGTCTTTACAAAGATAGTACTTTTGAAAGTTACTTTCGCAAGAGTAAAAATAGATTCCTTAAAAGTAATGTTTCAACATTATTATGCCTAATTAGGCTGGCGACCGTTTTATTTTTCATTTAGAAGAACTCTGTTACTGTAACTTCTTGCAAAATGTTTGTCTTTCTGGTATCAACTAACTGCTACCATTACGAAATTCACGTTCGATTCCCTCTGTCTGTTAGGTAACACACGGTCAAATTTAAAAAATCCTCACAGAGGGTAACATTTACTGCAAGTTTAAACCAAATTTGGTTATCATTAATACGTGTTAGGTGTTATACACCGAGAAAAAAAATTGAGAGATCAATAAATAATTAACGTAGAGTAATGAAATTTCGGGAACACATTTTTCCATGTAGCATAATTGATTAACATTTCAAGATCATAAGTTGATGTAAACGCAGGATAAGCCATTGGTAACATGAAATGCTTTTATAGTAATAGCCGTTGTAACCACTAGAATATTGAATTCAAGCATCCAAACGCGTTCGCATTATGTTGCACAGTGCCGGATGTCAGTTTGTGGGATGGAGTTCGTAGTCTGTTGCACTCGGTCGGCCAAGACAGGGACGGTTAATGTCGTTTTTGGACGACGTTGGAGTTATCATCCAATGATGTCCCATATGCACTCAACATCAGACAGATCTGGTGAGATAGCTGGCCGAACCAAGAAGTCGACACTCTGTAGAACTTGTTGGGTTAGAACAGCGGTATGTGGGCTGGCGTTATCCTATTAGAAAGTGCACCTTGATGAGCTGTTCATGATTGGCAGCACATTAGGTAGAAGCATTGGACTGACGTAGAGATTTACAGTCAGGGTGCGCTGGATAATCACGAAATGGCTCCTACTCTCATACGAAATAGTGCTCCAGGCAATAACTCCAGCTGTAGGTTCAGTTTGTCTAGCATGCAGAAAGGTTGCTTGCAGGCCCTCAGCTGCCCTCTTTCTTACCAGCAGACGGCCATCTCTGGCACCGAGGCAAAACCAGCTTTGATCATCGAAAAACACAGACCTCTGCCTTGCCGTCAAATTAGATCTCGCTTGACACCACCGTAGTCGCAAATGCGCGGTGGTCCAGAGTCAGCGGAATGCACGCTACAGGGCGTCTGACACGGAGCTGTTCTCAAAGTAACCGATTTGTAACAGTTGGTTGTGTCACTATGGTGTCAACTACCGTTTGAATTGCTGCTGCAGGTGCAGTAATATGCCCCAGAGCCATGCGCCGAACACGATGGTACTGCCACGTAGCCGCCGGTGAGCGGTTTCTTGCTACAGTACGTTTTGGTGCCCACCGCTGCCAGCAACCGTGTACAATGGCCATATTCCTACCAAATCTTTGTGCAGTGTCGCAGAAGGAACATCCAGTTTCTCGTAGCCCTATTACACGATCTTGCTCAGACTCAGTTAGCTTTGGATAATTGCGTCTTGGTCGCCTTAAGGTCATTCGTGACTAACATTAACGCAACACTTCCAATCTCAAAGGTAACAAACGCTCACGACCGATAAAGCGTGTATTTAAAGCAAATCTGTTTCGCTTTCTCACAATGGCGGTGCTAGCGTGGAATCACTCTTATGCGACTGGCACAGAATCTGAATGGCCATCACCTTCCAGATGTAGAAACGCGCCTCCCATTTTTCTTTTATGTCGCACAACATCTTCTTGGGGTTGCGGTTTTTTCCGTCGGAGTATACTGTAAGCGAAACACACACAGTTTCCTGTATACGCAGTCGTGACAGATATTATAAGACCCAATTATAAGGAATGGTGTAAAATATAAAAAAGTTAAATGAGTTTGAAATTAATGCATTTCACATTAGTTCCCGGAAGTATTAAGGGGATGTGGAGCCATGTCTACTCCAGTGCCGTGGCGAGTTGTTCTATGTTTCTCGATTGAGGTACCGTGGCGCGAACAGCCCGCTCGTTTGCGAATTATATTTACGAGGTTTAAAAAGGAGTGGCTTATTTTCACTTATCTGCAAGGATACTAGTTTAGTTTTCTTCTTAATTTCTTGAGTGTTTATGTGCATGCTAGACAAAGGCTTTCGTTTCAATAACAATTTAAAGTACCTTCGCCAGTGTCGACGCTTGTATCGAGCAGGCTTTTGTTTAACTGTTTTGGTCAGATCAGGTCAGTATCGGTTAGACCACCAGTGTGAGACGACCTGGCGTTCCTGCTGCAGATAAAGGGCGAGTACATGGTTCCTTTGAAAATTATACTTACGAACTTTGAACAGGAGCGAATTATTTTCAGTTACCTGTGTGGATACTTTTTTTTTTTTTTTTTTTTGTTTCCTCACGTGTTCATGAGCTACCTAGGCACGGTCTTACGTTCTCATAACTGTTTAGTGTACACTTCTGTCGTCTTTGTTATGAATAGGGACTGTTATTGCTGTGTTCAGCTGGACGTTGTGGCCGAGCGGTTCTAGGCCCTACAGTCCGGAACCGTGCGACCGCTACGGTCGCCGGTTCGAATCCTGCCTTCGGCATGGATGTGTGTGATGTCCTTAGGTTAGTTAGGTTTAAGGAGTTCTAAGTTATAGGGGACTGATGACCTCAGTAGTTAAATCCCATAGTGCTCAGAGCCTTTTGGGCCATTTTAACCATTTGCTGTGTTCAGATGTGAGCTGAGTTGGTGACACTTAGGCCACAGCTCCATGCACTGTTGACTGCAGTCACACAGCATGAGACTGTTGACGGTGGACGTCAGTGTGGAGGGCGGACGTGGAGATCCGTGGGGCGTCCAGCACATCCAACATGTCTCCTGATCGATCAGTACTGTGACTGCTCATAGTACTGCCCACTCCCGTGGTCGAGTGGGAGTTCGCTCGAAGGTGTGGCAGGGGGTGAAAGACTTTCTGGGAGGCCGATTCAGCGGCCTCCCTAGTTCATCTGAGGAATAGGTTTAAGGCGCTATCTGTGGCTGTCCCTGAGACTCATGCTGTCGCTCACCCTGTTCCAGAGGAAGCCTATCGGCCCGCAGGGCTGGGCATTCATGGAGGCAGGTATTATGGTAGTTGGGACTTCAACGTTATGCTGGTAATGGGCCCCTTGGGGATAAGGCTTTCTAGGAGGATAAAGAATCCAATGTGCACTCTGTGTGGATACCGTGACGAGTCATTCCAGATTTTCTGGTAATGGGCCCCTTGGGGATAAGGCTTTCTAGGAGGATAAAGGATCCAGTGTGCACTCTGTGTGGATACTGTGACGAGTCATTCCAGATTTGCTGGTAATGGGCCCCTTGGGGATAAGGCTTTCTAGGAGGATAAAGGATCCAGTGTGCACTCTGTGTGGATACTGTGATGAGTCATTCCAGATTTGCTGGTAATGGGCCCCTTGGGGATAAGGCTTTCTAGGAGGATAAAGAATCCAGTGTGCACTCTGTGTCGATACCGTGACGAGTCATTCCAGATTTTCTGGTAATGGGCCCCTTGGGGATAAGGCTATCTAGGAGGATAAAGGATCCAGAGTGCACTCTGTGTGGATACTGTGATGAGTCATTCCAGATTTGCTGGTAATGGGCCCCTTGGGGATAAGGCTTTCTAGGAGGATAAAGAATCCAGTGTGCACTCTGTGTGGATACCGTGACGAGTCATTCCAGATTTTCTGCTAATGGGCCCCTTGGGGATAAGGCTTTCTAGGAGGATAAAGGATCCAGTGTGCACTCTGTGTGGATACTGTGACGAGTCATTCCGATTTGCTGGTAATAGACCCCTTGGGGATAAGGCTTTCTAGGAGGATAAAGAATCCAGTGTGCACTCTGTGTGGATACCGTGACGAGTCATTCCAGATTTGCTGGTAATGGGCCCCTTGGGGATAAGGCTTTCTAGGAGGATAAAGAATCCAGTGTGCACTCTGTGTGGATACCGTGACGAGTCATTCCAGATTTTCTGGTAATGGGCCCCTTGGGGAGAAGGCTTTCTAGGAGGATAAAGGATCTAGTGTGCACTTTGTGTGGATACTGTGACGAGTCATTCCAGATTTGCTGGTAATGGGCCCCTTGGGGATAAGGCTTTCTAGGAGGATAAAGAATCCAGTGTGCACTCTGTGTGGATACCGTGACGAGTCATTCCACATTTTCTGGTAATGGGCTCCTTGGGGATAAGGCTTTCTAGTAGGATAAAGGATCCAGTGTGCACTCTGTGTGGATACTGTGACGAGTCATTCCAGATTTGCTGGTTATGGGCCCCTTGGGGATAAGGCTTTCTAGGAGGATAAAGGATCCAGTGTGCACTCTGTGTGGATACTGTGACGAGTCATTCCAGATTTGCTGGTAGTGGGCCCCTTGGGGATAAGGCTTTCTAGGAGGATAAAGGATCCAGTGTGCACTCTGTGTGGATACTGTGACGAGTCATTCCAGATTTGCTGGTAATGGGCCCCTTGGGGATAAGGCTTTCTGGGAGGATAAAGGATCCAGTGTGCACTCTGTGTGGATACTGTGACGAGTCATTCCAGATTTGCTGGTAATGGGCCCCTTGGGTTTAAGGCTTTCTAGGAGGATAAAGGATCCAGTGTGCACTCTGTGTGGATACTGTGACGAGTCATTCCAGATTTGCTGGTAATGGGCCCCTTGGAGATAAGGCTTTCTAGGAGGATAAAGAATCCAGTGTGCACTCAGTGTGGATACTGTGACGAGTCATTCCAGATTTGGGAAGGCTGATTCTGGATGCCTTGAAGAGCACAGGGTGCAGCCAACTGCTAGTGGTGGCTCATATCGGTAGTAACGATGTGTGTGGCTTTGGTTCGCAAGAGATTCCCTATGGTTTCGGGTGGCTTATTGAAATGGTAAAGACTGCCGATCATTCTTGTGAGATGAAGGCGGAGCTCACCATTTATAGCATCGTCGACAGAACTACGGTGGTCCTTTGTGCCAAGCTGAGTGGAGGGTCTGAATGAGAGGCACAGAGGGTTCTGCGACCTTGTAGGCAGCACAGTCCTCGACATGTGCCATAGGGTGGTTGGTTTCAGGGTTCCACTTAACATATCAAGTGTCCATTGGACACAGGAAGCAGCTATACACGTAGCGGGCGCCGTGTAGAGGACACGTCGCTGTTTTCTTAGGTCAGAGAGTCTCAGGAAACTACAGAAAGAGCGTCAGTGTAAAATGGTGCAGGAACAGCACAGGATGATAGACATACAAACAATCCGTATCGTAGTCGTAAACTGCCGCAACTGCGTTGGTAAAGAACCAGAGCTTCGAGCGCTAATAGAAAGCACTGAAACTCAAATAGTTATAGATACCGAAAGCTGGCTGAAACCGGAAACGAGTTCAGCCGAAATTTTTACTAAGGACTGCACCCTGCCCGCATCTCGTGGTCGTGCGGTAGCGTTCTCGCTTCCCACGCCCGGGTTCCCGGGTTCGATTCCCGGCGGGGTCAGGGATTTTCTCTGCCTCGTGATGGCTGGGTGTTGTGTGCTGTCCTTAGGTTAGTTAGGTTTAAGTAGTTCTAAGTTCTAGGGGACTGATGACCATAGATGTTAAGTCCCATAGTGCTCAGAGCCATTTGAACCATTTTTGAACTGCACCCTGTTCAGAAAGGATACGATAAATGCCGTTGGAGGTGGAGTGTTTATTGCCGACAGAAGTAGTTTACATTGTAGTGAAACTGAAGTAGACACATCCTGTGAGTAGTATTGGTAGAGGTTATGCCCGAGAAACAGAATAAATTAATAATAGCGTCATTTTACCAAACCCTACAATCATGTGAAACAGTTGCTGAATAGTTCAGAGAAAACTTGAGTCTCAGTTCATATAGATACCCCACTCATGTAACTAAAGTTGGTGGTGACTTCAATCTATCCTCGTTATGTTGGTGAAAACACACATTTAAAGTCGGTGGCAAGAATAAAACGTCGTCCAAAATCGTTCTAAATGCTTTCTCAGAAAATTATTTTTAACAGTTAATCGAGGAGTCCACTCTAAGTGTAAATGATTGCGCAAATATACCTGACCTTCTTGCAAGAAATACTCCCGAGCAAAAAGGGAGCATCACGGCGGATTGAGGGATGAGCGATCGAAAGGTTGTTGCAGCGAGACCAAATACCTTAACATCACAACCCACCAAAATGAAACACAAAATACCCCTATATAAAGAAGCAGATAAAAATTCGCTTGACACCTTCCTTAGTGACAGTCTTTACTCCTAATCTGACTATGTAAGTGTAGGTCAGATGTGACCAGAATTTAAAGAAATAGTATCGACGGCAAATGATAAATATCAAATACACTAATGAGAGATGGTGCTCATTCCCGGTGATATATAAAACAGGTGAGAACACTGTTGCGGAAGCAACGAAAAAAGCATGCCTGTCGGCCGGAGTAGCCGTGCGGTTCTGGGCGCTACAGTCTGGAACCGAGCGACCGCTACGGTCGCAGGTTCGAATCCTGCCTCGGGCATGGATGTGTGTGATGTCCTTAGGTTAGTTAGGTTTAATTAGTTGTAAGATCTAGGCGACTGATGACCTCAGAAGTTAAGTCGCATAGTGCTCAGAGCCAAAAAGCGTGCCAAATTTAAAAAATACACAAAACCCCCAGGATTGACTAAGTTTTACAGAATCTCGAAACTTTGTGTGAACTTTGATGCGAGATAAATGTAACATTTTCCACAATGAAACTCTGTCTCGAAACCTGGTAGAAAATGGAAAGAGATTCTAGTCATATGTACAGTATAACAAAGACACAATCAAATCGTTCACTGAGTGATAACAATCGGGATGTTAGGGACAACAATCATACTATAGCAAAGTACTAAACAAAGTTTTCCGAAATTCCTTCACCAAAGAAGATGAAGTAAATATTCCTGAATTGGAATAAAGAACAACTGACAACAAGAGTAACTTATAAGTAGATATCTCGGTGTAGCGAAGTAGCTTAAATCACTTAATAAAGGCAAGGCCTCCTTTCCAGGTTGTATACCAGTCATTTTCCCTTCAGAGTACGCTAATACAAATGTTCTGCACTTAGCAATCATACACAATCGCTCACTTGACGAAGGATCCGTACCTAAAGACTGGAAAGTGGCACAAGTTACACCAACACCAAAGAAAGGAGATGGGAGTAATCCGCTGAATTACAGACCCATGTCTGTAACACCGATTTGCAGTAGGTCTGTGTTCGAGCATTATGGGTTACCTCGAAGAAAATGATCTATTTATAAGCAGTCAATAGCGATTCTGAAAATGTCGTTGTTGTAAGATCAACCAGCCCTTTACTCTCACGAAGTAATGAGTACCATCGACAGGGGATGTACATTGATTTGATGTTTTAGGTTTCCAGAAAGCTATGGAGTATCGTTTTAGTTGTGTGACTGGATTCTTGATTTCCTCTCAGAAAGGTCAAAGACACTATATCAAAACTGACAAGTCTTCCATTCCTACAGAAGTAAAAAAGTATCTTTGTAAAACGGAGGCTTATCCTCCGAGATTATATGGATTACCAAAGATACATAAACCTGATGTTCCTTTGAGACCAATAGTCAGCGCAATTGGAGCTCCTACCCAAGAACTAGCCAGACACCTTGCCTCTTTGTTACAACCTTACATAGGCAAAACTGAGAGTCATATTAAAAACTCTCTACACTTCATTGAGAAATTGAGGGAAATTACTGTCGGTCCTAATGATATACTTGTCAATTTTGATATAGTGTCTTTGTTCACGATGGTTCCAGTTGATGAAGCTCTCTCCCATATAGCCGATATGTTCCCTACTGATATAGTAGCCTTGTTCCAACACTGTCTATCCTCAACCTATTTTCAGTACAATGGTGAATTTTATGAACAGATCGATGGGGTAGCCATGGGAAGCCCCCTAAGTCCCGCAATTGCGAATTTATTCATGGAATATTTTGAACATCAAGCACTGCAGTCGGCCAAAAAAAGCCCCTCGAAGTGGTATCGGTATGTGGATGATACCTTTGTAATATGAAATCATGAGGAAGAAGACTTGAATGATTTTCTGGTACACTTAAATAGCATCAACCCAAAGATTAAATTTACTATGGAGAAGGAGAAGAATAAACAACTTAACTTCTTGGATGTATCAGTTATCAAACGGACGGATGGGACCTTAGGCCATAAGGTCTACAGGAAAGGTACACATATTGATCGCTATCTCCATAAGAACTCAAACCACCACCCTAGGCAAAAAAGGGGGGTCATAAAAACACTAGTGGATAGGGCCAATAATATTTGTGAACCAGGCTACTTACAAGAAGAACTAAATCATTTACGAATGGCCTTTGCGAAAAATGGTTATACGAAAAACGAGATTAACCGAGCACTTCACCCAAATAGAAAAATGCCTAAAATAGGAGACAGCAACAACCATCAGCTGGAAAAGTATTTCTTCCGTTCATCCATAATATCACGGATCGCATTGGAAAAGTACTAGCCAAGTTTCAGGTAGAGACCATTTTTAGACCTACTAAGAAAATTAGTGAATGCCTAAGATCAACAAAAGATGCTCGTCACCCCCTAGCCACCCCCGGGGTATATAAAATTCCGTGTAGTTGTGGCAGGGTTTACATAGGAACTACAAAAAGAAGCATCAATACACGGTTGACGGAGCACAAAAGAAACTGTCGCTTGGGACATATCGACAAATCGGCAGTAGCGGAACATGTTTTTAAGGATGGAGATCACGAAATAAAATTTGGTGAAACAAGCGTGCTAGCGAGGACGTCGCACTATTATACACGTATGTATAGAGAGGCAATTGAAATCCACAAACATCAATACAATTTTAATCGTAAAGAAGAAGGATTAAAATTGGATAAGATATGGCGGTCGACGTTGCACCATTCACTTGACAATCGATTGCCTGCAATCGAGAGAACAGACGATAGCCAGAGATAGCTGCACATCGACGCCACGTGACGTGTGGTGGCGCCCCCTACGATCTCTATATAAGCGGCGGCCCCAGCTCCTAGCAGCCAGTCGTCGACTCACCTCGGAAGATGTTCTCCGTAGTTGAGAACGAAACGTCAGGGAACGGCGGCCGTGAAAGCCTACATGGAATGATTCGCTCGGAAAGATTTAAGGTGTCCATTTTCCCTACGCGCCGTTCGAGAGTGTAACGGTAGAGAGCTTGAAGGTGGTTCAATGAATCCTCTGCTAGGCACTTAACTGCTAATGGTAGAGTAAATATATAGATGTAGAGGTGGTCCCATGGATTCACGATTTGTTTTAAACCCGGGGAGTTCGCTGATCAGGGAAGGACTGTGAATTCATCTGAATGCTCTGCGAACCACGCACGTACACGGCCAACTGTGTGACACGTTGCACTGTCCTGTTGGTAGGTGCCATAGTTCTGTGAAAAAAAAAACAAATAGCATGTAGGGGTGGGCATGGTCCCCAACAATATATTCATACTTCTGTTGATCTATTGTGCTTTCCAGAATGACAAGATCACCCATAGAATATCCCCGGTCTTGAACCTTCCGATGCTTGTAGCAGGCTATTTGCTTTCAGACGTTTCTCGCCGTACACGCCTGCTGTCGTCTGTCTGATGGAGTACTGTTAATGCTATGTGACTGGACCGTGTGTGTTGACAGTTAGAAGATACTGTTTATATCAGTCGTAGCAGATCAAAAAATTACGCTGCAGTGGTTTTTATAATCTCACTCAGTTTAGCACGACAGAACTCAGAAATTATAAATTTGTAGCTGTAAAGTGTGAAATACAGAGAAAATATGGTGATTCTTCTTTGTTTCTTGAATGGACCTACAGGGAAAGAGACAACTGTTTCACAAAGCTAGTGGATAGTCTCACTGGCCTTGATATGTAGAGAGACGCTCTCAGTTGCTCAGTGGGCGTTTCAGTGGCCTCCAGGAGTTATAGAACGCACCAGGTAGTCGTCAGTGAGAGCAAAAGGCATGTGTGAAAATAGGTTCGGGACTCCAAAGGGCGTTACAGCGTCGTTCTCTTCACGATGTGTGTAAATGGTGCAGTGGATTCCCTCGTAAGGTCCGTGTAGCTGTTGTATGCAGTTGTAAGTCGGAACATCAGAAAAATTTAATGCCTTCTCACAGGGTTCGACAGATAACCTTCAACAGCAACGTAGAGTATTTGATCAGCAGTATCCATCCACCAGTTAGTGGACATTAATATCTAGCTGCGTCCACCCGTCACCTTGCTGATAGCTTGAGCTCGGCTGGAGACACTTTCAGTGAGGTGTCTCAAACGTCTATGGTGGAGTCCATTCTTCCTCGAAAGCCGGAACTAGGGAAGCTGCAATCTGGAGCGAAGATGAAGCTATACCTCATCCCAAACGTATTCTACTGGATTCAGTTCGGGAGTCTACACAAAACTGTCTCTCACACATTGCTTCATGACAGGATACACTGTCATGGTGATACAAACAGTCGTCATCTCCAAAATTTTCCTCAACTGTACTCAGCGCACGATTCTGTAAAATGAGCTGATATTCTTCCGCATTCAGCGGTTTCTTAATTATAAGTCACTGTACTGTTCTCATCGAAATCATCCATAGTTACTGCTTTTCTAATGACAATACAATCCTTTTATTCTGGCGGATCCACCTCTTCCGACAGCTAGCAGTCAGTTCCACTTTATATTTGGGCGACCAGAAACTTTTGATAAGATATTGTACGTAGGTGAAAAGATTATTCGATTACACGATTGGTTATCAAAAATTCGCAACAGTAAAATATTGTATCTAGACTAAGCCGGTAGAACAGCTCTTAAGCTCGGTTGTCTTTTGTTTCCGTTGCTCGCAGTCACGAACTTAGCAGCGCCCCATCTTTTATGCCGTTTTCAACATAAGCTACTTTCCCGATCAGCCCATAATCAGTAAGTAGCATTAAACACATATCTTGGCGGAATGTGCACTGATTCTTGGAACCATTTAGATCGTTAAAAACAACGTTTAATTTGCATTGTGGAGATGAATACACGATAGATAATACACATGGATAATGATAGAATTCGGTATAGTGGCAGATAGATTCCATTCTAATGGAATACTGGGCAGCATCTATATTTTGCACATTGTGGGAGTGAAGCACACAAACGCTGCACAAATTCAAAATATAATTCATACTAAAACTCGGAGTAATTAGGTGGTTTGCTACTATGAAAAGAGAGAAGAACTTAAATTTCTTATCTAGTCTATGAAAAGGGTGACAATACAACATTAAAATAGCGTGACGTAAGGGATATGGGGAAAGAAATAAGGAAATTTGCTTATAAAAATGGTTCAAATGGCTCTAAGCACTATGGGATTTAACACTGAGGTCATCAGTACCCTAGACTTAGAACTATTTAAACCTAACTAACCTAAGGACATCTCACACATCCATGCCAGAAGCTGCGACCGTAGCAACAGCGTGGTTCCGGACTGAAGTGCCTAGAACCGCTCGGCCACTGCAGCCTGCATTTGCTGTTATGCAGTTGAAATGATCCCTGAATATTTTTTTCCCTTCTTTCATACCATCACTGAATTCTTTTTTCATTCTTTGTACCGTAGAGAATCATTCTGAAACACTTTATCACTGAATCATATTTAATCATATTGGCAGAGTTTTGTCAGATAATTACTTGCTAATTAATCCGCTTCCACACAAATACAATTTCTTAACTGTACAAACCATCATTGTAATCAATGCATTGAAAGTGGTGGGAGAACGAGTACAGTGAAAAAGCTAGTTGTCCCTTTAGGTACAGGAGAAGGTAAAACGTTGCACAGTACCTTTGTATCTGTAGCACGGAAGCGGCATGTAGCCGGAATTATACACACCTGCATGTTATACGTTCATTCTGGTTATACTTCGTGTGAAATTCTACACCAATCCCCTGGTGAGGTCACGTAAATGTCTCTGCGAAGTGGCATTTTACATAGCAACACTGAGTGCGATACATTAATTGTGTCGTAATTTACCGCAAAAGTTTCAGGTGATCAGTTACTTGCTACGAAAGCGAGGCAGACAGAGAGAGAACGTTGTATTTCGCCAGTGCGCTCCCGGTGGAAAGAGCTACAAGCACAGCGGGGAAGTCCCGCGAAGTTTCCCGTTAACGGTGACGGGAAGGGTTCGCGGCAGAAGCAATTATGAAGCGTTGTGCAGGTTCATCTTTTAAGACTAATGACACGGCCGTAATTTGGAATTTGTGCCGCGGAGCAAACTGGGGAGGCTCCGCGGTTCTCTAATTTAATGTTTCCAAGTTTAAATGCAGAGTGTCGTCCTCTCACCGCAGATAACACCTTCATTCACGACGATATTTTAATGTCCACAAAGTCTTTGCGCGGGAGAAGTCCGGTTGTGTGACATATTGTTGTCCCTCCTGAAGAATGCAGTTACGGCTTTTTTAAGTTACTCCTTTGAAAAATGAATAACAAATTCAGTGCCTAAGGACTAGAGGAATTAGTATTATGATCTTATGTTCAGAGGCTGAATGTCACAAACTATATTATTTGAAACTGGGAAAAGAAAAACAAATCCCGTGTCACAAGCATAGCTCACACTGTGTCTGCCTAGAACCAAGCAACGGCAGTTCCCTTTCCAGTGGTGTAAATCAGTTCTGTCTTCCTCTACAGTTTTCTCCGTCTCAGCTCCCTCTAGTACCATGGAAGTTATTCCGTGCTGTCGTAACATATGTCCTATCACCCTCCCCTTCTTCTTTTGAGTCTTTTCCATCTATTTATTTCTTCGCCAACTCCACGGAGTAGTTCCTCATTCTTTACCTTATTATTCCAGTTAATTTTCTACATCCTTCTGTAGCAACACATCTGCAATGCTTCAATTCTCTTCTGTTCCAGTTTTCTCGCACTCCATATTTCACTACCATACAATGCTGTGCTCGAAACATATATTGCCAGAATTTCTTCCTCAAGTTAAGTAGTAGTAGACAACTTTGTCCAAGAATGCCCTACTTGCAAGTGCTAGCATGCTTTTGATGTCCTCCTTGCTCCGTCCATCATTGGTTATGTTACTGACTCAGTAGGAGAATTCCTTATCTTCATCTTCTTCTTGACCATCAATCCTGATATTAAGTTTCCGGCTGTTCTCGTATCTTCTGCTTCTTATTACTTTCGTCTTTCTTCGATTTACACACAATCCATATTCTGTACACATTAGAGCGCCCGATCCATTCAGTAGATCCTGTAATTTTTCTTCACTTCCACTGAGAACAGCAATGGCATCAGCGAGTCCTGTCATTGATATCCTTTCACCTTGACTTGAATTCCAGTCTTCAACCTTTCTTTTATTTCCGTCATTGCTTCTTCGGTGTATAGATTGAACACTAGGGGCGAAAGACTACATCCATGTCTTGTCCCCTTCTTTATCCGAGCACTTAGTTCTTGATCTTCCAATCTTATTCTTCCCTCTTGGTTCTTGTTCATATTGATAGTACACGCCTTTCCCTAGAGCTTATCTTTATCTTCCTCATAATTTCGAACATTTTGGAAATTTGATATTGTCAAACTCTTTTCCAGCTCTACAAATCCTATGAAAGTCTTGATTTTTCCTTAGTCGTGGTTCCATTATCAACCTCAACGTCAGAACTGCCTCTCTGGTGCCTTTACCTTACATAAAGCCAAACATCGTAATCTAACGCAGCCTCAGTTTTCTTTTCCACTCTCTTGTATGTTATTCTCGTCAGCAAGTTGGTTGCGTGAGCTGTTAGGCTGACAATATGATAATTTCTGCACTTGCCGGCTCTTGCGGCCTTCGGAATTGTGTGGATGTTGTATTTACAAAAGTTAGGTGGTGTATAGCGAGACTCACACGTACCAGACGCCAGCTTCAATAGTCGCTTTGTTGCCGCTTACCAAATTATTTTAGAAATCCTGATGGGATGTTAACTGACTTTACTGCCTCCTTTGATTCTAAGCCTTCCAAAGCTCTGTTACATTCTGAATCCAATACTGGATCCCCTACCTCTTCTATATCGACTGCAGTTTCTTCTTCTACCAAGTCATCAGATAATTTAGAGGCCCTCATTGTACTCTTTCCACGTATCTGCTCTCTCCTCAACATTTAAGAGTGCAATTCACATTTCGCTCTTTAATATTACCACCCTTGCTTTTAATTTCACAGAATGTTTTTTTGACTTTTCTATACACTGAGTCAGTCCTTCCGTCAATCATTTCCTTTTCGATTTCTTCATATTGTTCAGGCAGCCATTTGGCCTAGCTTACTTGTTTTCCTAAATGTCTTATATTTCTGAGTTCCTTCTTTCATCGATCAGCTGAAGTATTTCTTCCGTTACCCTTGGTTACTTCGCAGTTACTTTCTTTGTACCTAAGTTAGGTGCTTAAACTTAACACAACTGATCCCGATCCTCATTTGTTAGAGAAGTGTTTTGCATAAAATGTATTGTTGTCACAGTTTTATTGGACTGTGTAGGTCTATTTCTTTCTTATTTTTCATTTACATCCTAACCCAAGAAGACTCCGAAACACCCAGGTGTAACACAGTGCTCTAATGTCACAGATTCTGCCATCATATGCAGGTACTTTAGCACCTACGTTTCAAACTTAAAAGACACAAATACTGTGACCTTCATGATATTTTTTTATAGCCAGCTCTGCTGGGGATAATTCCAGGCGTTTAGCGATCTTGATGACCGTGAGATAACATCATAGTCTCTCTCCAGTTACTGCAAGCTAAGTTTGTTGTATGCAGTTAGATTCAGCACCCAGCTGTCGTAAGTAGTTTTTGATTTCCTCTATACACTGCTTCCTAAATGTGCCAAATGGATCTTATCCTTCGATCACTCATAGCTTTTAACACTGCACTGTATATGCATGCCGCCCTGATTGGCCGCGCGGTTTGAGGCGCCATGTCACTAATCGTGCAGCCCCTCACGCCGGAGGTTCGAGTCCTACCTCGGGCATGGGTGAGAGTGTTGTCTTTAGCGTTAAGTTAGTTTAAGTAGTGTGTAAGTCTAGGGACCGATGACCTCAGCAGTTTGGTCCCTTAGGAATACACATACATTTGAACATTTTTGTTTATGCATGTCATGGTTGTTCAATCTTCCTCTCTCAGTTTTCCGGAGGTTTCTCGAAATGCCAATCTAGCTGACCCTTCTTTCTAGAATGGTACAGCTATGTGCACCAGTTGAGGTTCTGAGAAGTAGACTGCTTTGCGAGGAACTCAGATACTCGATATAAATGTTACGCAGAGGAATTTAACTAACATATTGATAAAAAGTTTGGAAAATAGCAGACGAGGTACTGGCAGAAGTAAAGCTGGAGGAGGGGGTCTGAGTCGTGCTTGGGTAGCTCAGATGGTAGAGCACTTGCCCGCGAAAGGCAAAGTTCCCAGGTTATAGTCTCGGTCCGGCACACAGATTTAATCTGCCAGGAAATTTCATATCAGGGCATACTCCGCTGCAGAGTGAAAATCTCATTCTTAATAAAAAGTTTGGCCCTATCTTTGGGTACCGCCATTTCCAAAATTCAGTATGAATAGGCTACATGAAAAGGATTCACTATATGTAAAATGCAAGTGAAATCAATTTTGGTAAGAAGTTTCCAAGGCCAAGATCACATAAATATATCTTTATTTACCACAACCGATTTCGACAGACTTTTCTGTCATTTTCAGATAGCTCGAACCCAATTTTACTATAAAGAAAATATTCAGTGTACACAGATTAATATAGGGCATCGCATAGCAGTTACTTGAACATACGACAAGAACATCTAACTGAATAAGTGGATCGTAAAAGTAAGTTAAAATAAACACAAATAGGTTTGGCAAAGTTATCTGACTAGTTAATTTAGCACCCTTAGGCGTGGGTAGACAACAGTGTCTCACAAGCAGCGAGAAGTGTAACTGCATGTGTCATCTGCTGCCAACTCCAGATGGCACGTACTCTTCGCCTCTTTGTCGGTATGTCGCGAAGTGTGTTGTCAGAACATTAGCAAGCAAGTATGTGCGCCAGCCGCTCTCCACTGAGACAGCGTCCAATAAAAGAAACCTCACACCAACGAGAAAAATGTTCGTCCACCTCTAGCCAATGGCATAATTGTTCTGTTACTCATTTTTCTCCCGCAAAAACTGAGTAGGTCATTCTCGCAGCCGTCTAGCTTTTTGCATGTGCTGTTCCGAGATACGAGGCGGGACCCAAAAGGAACTGGACTCCCAGGGCGCTGCCACTCGTAGACGTAGTGCAGGGTTCTCAAGCTAGATGGTGTTAGTAGAGACCTTCATGAAATAGCTGTGCAGACGGCGTCAGTGTAGAGCTGAACGTGCAAGTATGGTATTGTGTTTCTCTGGTTGTTGGCGGGTTACCTCTGCGAAGTCGTTATGGCAACCTTAAAAGAACAAAGAGTGTGTGTGAAATTTTGTTTCCTGCTTTAAAAAACTGCAACGGAGACACACCAAATGCTTCAGGAAGAATTCCAGGAGGACGCTATGAGCCGCACCCAGGTTTTCCAGTGACTTGGGCGCTTTAAACGTGGTGAGATGTGTGTTAAAGACCAAGCTCGTTCTGGACGCCCTTCAACATCGCGAAATTAGGGGAACATTGAAAAGGTCCGCCAAAAGATCAACGAGGATCGTCGCCAAACTTCAAATTTCAGCAGAGATAGGACTCAGTTGGAGCTCGTGCCAGCGGATTCTGAGTGAGAATTTGCACATGAGACGTGTTGCTGCTAAATTTGTTCCGCGCCTTCGCACACAGGAGCAAAAAACCATCCGCATGAATGTGTGCCAGGACTTGAAAACAGAGATTGCACGTGATCCAAAATTCTTGAACAAAGTCATTACAGGGGGTGAGAGTTGGTGTTACGGGTATGACCCAGAAACCAAGCAAGCGTCAAGCCAGTAGAGGACTCCCAACTCTCCCAGACCAAAAAAAGCAAGGCAAGTGAGGTCAAATGTGAAGACGATGATCATTGTCTTTTTTGATCTTCGTGGAATTGTGCATCGGGAACTCGTACCCCCTGGCCAGACTGTCAACCAGCATTTTTACTTGGATAGGATTTGTGGGATTGAAGGCACCAGATTGCTACAGTCATCGGTCTACTTGGAAGTTTTAACGCGTCTGCGAGAGGATGTGAGGAGGAAACGCCCTGAACTTTGGCGATCAGGTGACTGGTTTCTGTATCACGACAACGCTGCAGCACACACGGCTGTACGAGTGACCCACTATTTGGCATCTCAGAGGTGGTCTGTCGTTCCCCACCCTCCATATTCGCCTGACCTAGCCCCGTGCGACTTCCTCCTATTTCCACGAATGAAAAAAACGCTAAA
Source organism: Schistocerca piceifrons (assembly GCF_021461385.2). Classification (NCBI taxonomy): domain Eukaryota; kingdom Metazoa; phylum Arthropoda; class Insecta; order Orthoptera; family Acrididae; genus Schistocerca; species Schistocerca piceifrons. The sequence goes on along the minus strand of NC_060139.1, from coordinate 45,612,987 downwards.
AGGGGAGCGTTAAGACGATGTGGAGGCGGTAAAAACAGCTTCGCAAAGGGCACTGGACAATATCAAACTTGAAGAGTTCCAAACATGCTTCCAACAGTGGGAAAAGAGACTTGAAAAGTGCATCGCATGTAATGGAAAGTATTTTGAAGGTGTCTGAAATAATTTTGTAAAAAGGTTCATCAATAAAATTTTTATGACAACAGTCCGGATTCTTTTGGGTCCCCCCTCGTATCTGGACTCTTCAGATTGCGTCATCGTCTCCTTTTTTATTCCACCAATTGACAGTCCTTTCGCTTCGCTTTCTGGCCTCACTCTAGATGTTTTTCTTCGAGAATACTCAACGCGTTTCTTCGGTGCCTACTGGAGGAGGAAATATCTCCCATCGTTATGGGTCTTGGCGTCTACCGGTAGTGGCATTTTTACGATTGTGAAAGAAAGAAAAACACAGATTCAGAATTGCTCAACCGCTTTTGTAAGCGTCAGGCAGATAGGGATCCCGTCGAATTGGTCCTTCGCAGAAAGCACTTTGAATTAAGAACCTAGCTATGAAATCACTTATTCATTTGGGTAGGTTTCAGCGGGTCACCGATTTTTGCGTTCCGATGAATTCTCGTATTGTGTCCTGTTTCCTAACGGATGGGGAAAAAAATCAGCTGCTATGCCTGCGCTAGAACCATACTAGCCGGCTGCATACCTCCCGTGTCCGGCTGAGTCTTCTACCACCATGCAACGAGTTCTCGAGTCACCTTTGCTTCTCAGACAATAAGACAGACATACACCTGCGCTCGCGTGCCCTGCTCTGTCTAAATACTAGCTTCCCCAGACGTCTGGTGACACTGATGAAAAATCTACTATTACATGCACAGAAACCCAACTAGCATAGAATATGGAGAAGTTTAATGAAAGATGGCTTGTCCTTTACAATTTTACGAGGGTTGTAACTTTAATAGTGGCAACTATTTATTTACAGCTCGTACATTGTAGATACGTGTTTCAAAGGTTTACTGACCTTCAAAGTAGTCACCATCATTGTATATAACCGTTACCAGTGATGTGGAAGTCGTAGGATACTCTTAGCAGTGCCAGTTGTGTTGACAGTTCGAGAGACGCCGTCTATTGCCCGACGAATTTGTAGCAATTCTGAAGCGAATGCCGTGAAGTGTTTCCTTCAGTTTATAATTGGAGTTGAACTCACGAGAGGAGCGCAGTAGGTAGTATAGCACTTAGCAGCCCCATGAGTCAAACAAATCAGCAACAGCTTGCTCTGTGCGTGCTTGAGCGTTGTCCTGCAAAATGATGGTCAGGTCCTGCAGAAAGTGTCATCACTTCTGTCTCTTCGATGTTCATTTTTCGAACACAACCTACGACCAGCCTAATTCCTTGCCATCCGCCATCTTGCAGTTTTTAATATTTCCACCAGGGTGATGTCATTAAATAGTGGGCGTGGCGTCATTATTATAACCTTATTCATAAGGGACTGTGGCTCTTGAGACAGAGAGTAGGGCACTTACCTGTTCTATGTCAAATCTAAACGAAGTGTAGCAGGTAGTACATTGCAGTACTATTGGAAACATTTACCGAAAACGTATACACATTTTTGAATGTACAGCAGTAGTATCAAAAGCTTAGAGTTCGTACAGCTGAACAGTATGGGAGAGTGTTATACCTTGGGACCAGTTTAAGACTTCCGCCTCTAGTCTGTAACAGTTATTTGATATAATTTCTTATTCCATTTTTAAATGACGACATTCGCTCTTTATGTACGGCAGTCTTTTTCTGAAGTTATAAAAATTAATCCATAAAACGAGGTTTCTCCAAATATAGAAACATCTTCCAAAGTACAACATGGTCATGTACCTAGGAACAAATTTTGTCAATTTTGCATTTAGTCATTTATCTGTTACACTATTACTCTACTACACACCAGTTTCTGTAGTGAAGTTAGTTTAAGGAGGCGTACTGTCAAAAACCACTAACAAAATAACAACATTTTTAAAAATAAGCTAAAAACTGACATGAATTTGCATTTCGAAGATCTCCAAATTCCCAGTATTCCGCAGTAAAAAGGCTTTCTGTTTCAATGTACAAGATGGTGCAAGATCGATTAAATATGGCATTATCGGCCACACGTTGTATGACAGTTTTTAAAAATATATGAAATTAACTTGTCACACATTCCTATAACTCAAGAATTAATAATATATTGCAAATACCTTTAGTACATGACAATTCAATTCAGTGGTCTAGGGACAGTCTGCCGCCGGCAGCGCTGCGAGGCGGTCACGCGCCAGAGCGCTGCGGGCGAGGCGCGCACGGTGTGTTTGTGTTTACTTCGGCCGCTGTTAAGTGCCGTTTTCCCTTCCAGGCCACCATGGCGCACAACTATCAGAAGAAGACATTACGTTGGTTCTCTAACTATCTGCTTAACGTAATTTTCGGACGAGACATCATGTCACACGAATCCCCGTCTCTGGCACCAGTTTTGATACCATGGCACTCCCCAATCTATATCTGGCAAGTTGAAGTCATTCACTGTTACAACGGCACGATCAGGAGAATTACTAATGGTACTATATAAGTTCTAACTGAAGTGCTCTGTCACTAGAGATCCTGACCCAGGCAGTCTGTGGTGTCACCGCCAGACACCACACTTGCTAGGTGGTAGCTTTTAAATTGGCCGCGGTCCATTAGTATACGACGGACCCGCGTGTCGCCACTGTCAGTGATAGCAGACCGAGCGCCACCACACGCCAGGTCTAGAGAGACTTACTAGCCCCAGTTGTACAGCCGACGTTGCTAGGAAAGGTTCACTGAGAATTACGCTCTCAATTGCCGAGACGATAGTTAGCATAGCCTTCAGCTAAGTCAATTGCTACGACCTAGCAAGGCGCCATTTATCCTTTGCTATGTATCTAATGAAGCATGTACAGTAACAAGACCAATGTTCACCAACTGTGGATTAAAGTTAAGTAATCCAGCAGCTGCGTACTTCTCTTTATAGCATTCATTACATATCCTGTTTCAGACCTCACGACAGTCTGCGTGAGTTTAATCGCGTGCCTTTTGGTTACCCGTCACTGTGGATTGGCTGTCTTGCCAGTCCACATCTTTTTTGGCGACGACGATTTAATGGTCGTATTGCTCTAATTTACTTGTGTCATGGCTTCGCCGCAATCTCCAGATGTACTGTCCGAATTTTATCGCTTGCAGAATCAGCAGACGCAGGCGTTATCGGATGCCCTTGGACAGCTCGTCCAGGGTCAGCGTGCAATGCAAAACGATGCGGCAGCCGCCGCTCCACCGCTACCGCAGCCACAACATGCAGTTGCACCGCCTTTTCGTCACTTCGATGCGGCGATGGAAAGCTGGACGGAGTGGTCACGCGAGACTAATCGGGAGTGGGTTGCAACTTTGCAAGGCCTTGCAAGGGATTGTGCTTTTGAGTGTGAATGTGGACACCCTTATTCAGATACTATGGTACGTGATGCAATTGCACAGATCGTTTCTGATGTTCGTATACGGGAGCAAATTTTGAAACTCGTCAATCCCTCACTTCAACAAGTGATAGACATATTGGATAGGCAAGACACACTTGACTTTGCTCAGGAATCATTTGAAACTTCGCCAGCTGTGTGTCACATTAACCGGCTCGCCGGGCGAGCTGCACGGAACTGTAAACAGCCCTCGCGCCCGTCCGCGCAGCCATGTGTCCCGCGTAAGCAAGCAAATGCAGTGCTAAAGTCATACCCGCGGTGTGCTACTAGACATTCGCGTGAGAATTGCCCGTCACGCCAAGCTATTTGCTTTTTCTGTAATAAAAAAGGACATGTTCAAAGTGTTTGCCAGAAAAACCTCAGATCGGACACACACAACCATTCCAGGCCCTTTGCTTCGCGCCGGAATCGAACCAAGAATACTCAGGCTCGTGAACCTTCGCCCATAGAAATTCATGTAGTTAATTCCACTCCGCCCAGTGCCACTCCTTCTAACAGTGACTGTGTTCGTCCCACAAATAGTGTGCGTCGACATCGACGGAAATCACGTCAAGTCGCATGTGATTCTGTACCAGTGTCTGTTCACGTTGCACGAGACAGTCGCTCTTGTCGTCAGCAGGACAATAAACTTTTTGTAGACTTGGACATTAATGGCAACGTGATCCCATTCCAGCTCGATACCGGAGCTGCAGTTTCATTGATCAATAAACACACGTACAAACAACTGTGCAAACCTCCGTTGCGTGCCGCAAATGTTAAGTTACATAGTTATTCAGGACAGAATATCCCCGTTTTAGGACAGTGCAGCCTTCTTGCAACATACAAGGGACAAACAAAACTTGTGTCATTTTACGTCCTTCGTTCTTCTTCTGCAGTGAACTTGTTTGGTTTAGATTTATTTCAGTTGTTTAACTTATCTATCGTAAATCAGGTCCTATCAGTGAACCAGACTGCGCCTTCAGACAGTGTTTCTCGTCTATGTGAAGAATTTGCAGACATTTTTGCACCGGGCCTTGGTTGCGCTACGAACTATGAAGCACATTTGGAACTGAAAGTAAACGCGCAACCGAAATTTTTCAGAGCGCGCAATGTTCCCCACGCATTGCGTGATGAGGTCGCAAGAACATTACACGATTTAGAATCACAAGGTGTGATTGAACGTGTGCAGGCTTCTCTCTGTTCATCACCCTTTGTAATATTGCCAAAACCTTCCGGAAAATTGAGACTTTGTGTGGACTTCAAGGCAACAGTGAATCCACAACTAGTGATTGCAACTTTTCCTTTACCCCGCCAGGATGATCTTTTTGACTAACTGTGCCCGGGTAAATATTTTTCAACGTTGGACCTAGGAGATGCGTACTTGCAAATACCAGTGGACGACGAATCCCAGCGCGTCTTGGTGGTTAACACGCATCTTGGTTTGTATCGATTCAAAAGACTGCCATTCGGGTGTGCATCCCCCCCTGCATTGTCTCAGCAATATTTACAAACTGTTTGTGCGTCGGTCCCTACTGCAGCAAACTATCTGGACGATATTGTGATCTCCGGAAAGACAGAAGAAGAACATTTAGCCAACCTCCGCACATTATTTCAGATCTTGCGACAAAATGGTCTTCGCTTGCGGAAGGACAAATGTGTGTTCTTTCTCGTGACTTACCATATTTGGGACATGTAATCAATGCCCAAGGCATACATCCAACTCCAGAGCACCTCCATGCCATACAAGACTTGCCTTCGCCGCCGAATTTGAAGCAGCTACAGAGTGTGCCGGGAAAACGTAATTATTATAATAAATTTGTTCCACATGCCTCTTCCATTTCAGCTCCGCTTCATCGCTTATGCCGTAAAGGTGTTCCGTTCGTCTGGACGACGGAATGCGAACGCGCCTTTCGCCAGTTGAAATCGACGTTGATTTCAAATACTTGCCTTACGCCATTCGATCCCCAGAAACCCCTTTTGTTGATGGTAGATGCATCGGATTTCGGGATCGGAGCTGTGCTTGCGCACAGAGATGGCTCGCATGATCGCCCTATTGCCTTTGCGTCCAAATTGCTCTCGTCTGCGCAAAGAAGTTATTCACAGATCGAGAAAGAAGCTTTGGCTCTCGTATTTGGTGTTACTAAGTTTCATGATTTCTTGTATGGTCGTCACTTTACCATCATCACAGACCACAAACCTTTGACATCGCTTTTTCATCCGAACAAGCCTGTACCTCCATGTACAGCGCAGAAATTCATTCGCTGGTCTATTTTCCTCTCGCGGTACCGCTACGATATCTTGTATCGGTCCACTGCTAAGCACGGAAACGCCGATGCGTTGTCCCGTTTGCCAGTTGCTGAGGATAGAGCATTCGATTCTTCCGAACTTGTTTGCATGTTCATTGATTCGGCAACCGATGACGTGGTCGACTCGTTTCCGATTGATTTTCGTCGTGTAGCTACAGCCACAGCTGCTGACCCTGTCCTTGCTACAGTTTTGCGTTTTGTTGCTACGCAATGGCCCTTGTCAAAGTCACTGATCGAGGATCCGTTGGTTCGCCGATTTTTTGCTCACAAGGAGAGACTTTTTGTACAACGTGGTGTTTTGCTGTTGCGTTCTGATAATGATCAGTCCAGGGTCGTGGTCCCACGTTCGTTACAGTCCTCTGTCTTACGACTTCTCCACCGAGGACACTGGGGTGTAGTGCGAACGAAACAACTTGCTCGTCAGCACTGTACTTGGTTCGGAATCGATGCTGCGATTAAGAATATGTGCTCTTCTTGCATGGAGTGTGCCGAACAACAATCCGCACCACCGCGGAAATTCTTTGCATGGCCGAAAGCCACTTCCCCTTGGCAACGCTTGCACATCGATTTTGCTGGTCCATTCTGGAATGCTCGATGGTTGGTTGTGGTCGATTCTTTCAGTAATTTTCCTTTTGTTGTCCGGATGTCTTCCACGACCTCATCTGCCATCATCCAAGCGTTATCCGTTATCTTTTGTATTGAAGGTCTTCCACAGACTATTGTTTCCGACAATGGCCCACAATTCATGTCCGCAGAATTTCAGTCATTCTGCAAGGCCAATAGTATTCAACATCTGACATCCACGCCGTTTTCGCCTCAGTCAAACGGTGCTGCCGAACGATTGGTCCAGATTTTCAAGTCACAGATGTTGACGCTGAAAGAGTCGCATTCTCAGGAGGACGTGTTATTGCTCTTTTTGTCCTCGTATCGCTCTCAGCCCCGAGATGGTCGCTCGCCGGCTGAGTTGCTCCATGGTCGTCCTCATCGAACCTTGATGTCCTTGTTGCATCCGCCACATCAGGTTCCTGTGCAGCGGCAGACGCCTGCTTTTGCTCCAGGCGACGTTGTATACTATCGCAACTATCGCGGTTCACAGCATTGGCTCGCAGGGCGCATTCTTCGCTGCCTCGGCCGCGCTATGTATCTGGTTTTGGGGGCCTCTGGTGAGGTGTGTCGGCATCTCAATCAGCTGCGCCTCTGTCGTCGCACGGGTTCTGCCGCTCCCCGTGTGCTTTCAGCGACGGTGCCGTCCGGTCAGCGCCCTGGGGACCCATCTACTGGTTCGCCTCATCCCCAGGTGTTACCGACGCTGCCTTCCATTTTGCCCCATGGCGTCGCGCCGCCGCCGCAGCCGCCACCGGCGCCGCCCGCAGTGGACGCTTCGCTGCAACCGTCGGGCGCCTCCCTGGGTCGCGCGCCGCCGATCGCTTCCCGTGACCGGTTGTCCTCCGACATGGAAGTCTTGCCCGCTCCGGACCAGATGTCGTCTTCGCCCGTCGGGTGCTCCGACTCGATAGAGGTCGACCCTTCGGCTCCTACTGACTATCTACGGGCGCATACACCGCATGTTGGCGTGCACCCTGGACTAGGTTTTCAGGCGTTTCCTAGCTCCCTCCGGACCGAATGGCCGGGTGCGGGTAGCACAGCCTCGCCTGTTGTTAGGCTCCCCACCTCGTCGCATACGTCAACATGGGGTCCTCCCCACGGCGGGCGGAAGCCTTATAACACAACCGTCCGCCGATTTGCGGGGGAGGAATGTGGTGTCACCGCCAGACACCACACTTGCTAGGTGGTAGCTTTTAAATCGGCCGCGGTCCATTAGTATACGAAGGACCCGCGTGTCGCCACTGTCAGTGATAGCAGACCGAGCGTCACCACACGCCAGGTCTAGAGAGACTTACTAGCCCCAGTTGTACAGCCGACGTTGCTAGGAAAGGTTCACTGAGAATTACGCTCTCAATTGCCGAGACGATAGTTAGCATAGCCTTCAGCTAAGTCAATTGCTACGACCTAGCAAGGCGCCATTTATCCTTTGCTATGTATCTAATGAAGCATGTACAGTAACAAGACCAATGTTCACCAGTTGTGGATTAAAGTTAAGTATTCCAGCAGCTACGTACTTTTCTTTATAGCATTCATTACGTATCCTGTTTCAGACCTCACGACAGTCTGCGTGAGTTTAAACGCGTGCCTTTCGGTTACCCGTCACTGTGGATTGGCTGTCTTGAAAGCCCACAACACAGTCCATAAAAGCATCCGGGTACAACTTTTGACAGATCTTTGATACTTAACTTCACCCAGATTAATTCACAATCGGAAACCGTATTAATCCCTCTAGATTTTGCCGCATTCCTTACTGCAATAAAGACGCCGCTACCATTGGTGACGTGCATTATAATCTTCACCATGCGACACTTATCCTGGAACATTTTCTCGGATGCTCGTACGGTTTACTAAAATCATATTAACCTTCTCTGTCTCTGATCTGTGACGTCGTACATTCTCTGAGGATATTGTAACTAATTTATCGGCAAATTGTCTTTAACACCAAAGGAGGGTTCCTCTAACTATTAATGTGTGACTAGCACTCAGCGTTTTATAGTCGGCACCAGGCAGCAGTGTACAGGAACTCGCCACGATTACGAGTGACTCCATTTAGCAGAACACCTTGAAATAGCTGAAAATAATTTGCTGATTTTTTTATTAAACCTCTATAATTTGTAACACATAGTGCCATAGACCTCATAAATGAAACATATAGCATGTTCATGGAATAACGAACACCCAAAAGCTTGATGTATTATTTCTCAAATGAAGACAAACTCATTCTGGAAACATCCCCCAGGTTGTGGCTAAGCCATGTCTCCGCAATATCCTTTCCTTCAGGAGTGCTAGTTCTGCAAGGTTCGCAGGAGAGCTTCTGTAAAGTTTGGAAGGTAGGAGACGAGATACTGGGACAAGTAATGCAGTGAGGACGGGACGTGAGTCGTGCTTGGGTAGCTCAGTTGGTAGAGCACTTGCACGCGAAAGTCAAAGGTCCCGAGTTCGAGTCTCGGTCCGGCACACAGTTTTAATCTGCCAGGACGTTTCATAACAGCGCACACTCCGCTGCAGAGTGAAAATCTCATTCTGAAGACAAACTTACTTCAAATATTTTGTGCGTGACATTGTGTAGTACGCAAATAAATTTCTGCTTTGAAGTTTCTCGCCTGGAAGGTGAAATGACTGGGCCCTCATTTCTCGTGGGAAAGTCCTTAATTAATTTCAGTGTGGTCATCTTGAGTCATTTTAAGTGAATGCAACATTCAGGTACCGTTCCACCGCTTGTTCTACTGACAAATATACCTCGCCTACTCGTCATCACTGATTGTGGTATACTAGCTGGCAAACCCAGCATTAAGTGGGTGTTCATTTAGGCAGTTTTCTATTAGAAAGGAAAACAAAACAAATATTAACTGTGTTTCAAATGAAACATCGAAAAAAATTCACTCCCATGTGTTCGTGAAAAGACCTATGGTATTATAAAAAAGTCGTACAAAGAAATATGCATAAAGTACAGATGTATAAGTAAGGCTGATGATTTAGGTGTCATTGGTTGATATACATCGTCTCGGCACCTTGAATACGATATAAAAGCAGCGCCTCTCCAAGTACATGGTTGTTTTCAAGTCTGTATGGAAAAAAAACGTGTTTTACATTAATAAATATTCTCTGAAAACGCTCATTTTGGCAGCACACCACGTGTAAAGCATAATTTCGCCAAATATTGGCGAGGATAGCTGCTGATGTGCATACAATGAAATGTAATTTTAAGCGGTCTTCTAGGGATCAGATTTCACGATGGTTCGATTTTATCGACGCCGGAAATCTATTGTTCAGGTGAAACTGCCGATAGCTGCTCGAAGATCAAAATGAAACTGACTGAATACGAAGTCTTGTACGGTTTAATTTCAATCCTTTCTTGGATAGTTATTTGCGGAGTCCTAGTGGAACTGCAAGTACAATAGTTCCTTGGAATTTTAATTGCAGTTCCAAGTTTTTCTTTGGCTTTCCTTTTCATAATTTTTATGAAAATATTAATAAACTGAATATATTGAGCATTTTGTCGGTCTATCTGCAGCGTTCAAATACTGTCAAAATTTAAAACGAAAAAAGATTTCGCTCTGGAACTTACCCCTATGACCTTCGGATTACCGTTTCGAACTCTTCCTGCTACATCAACCGCTGCCTTGCACATACGTTAACATAAATGGCTCAAGTCTCGCACGATCTGTGTCAACAATGCTGTTTTTTCGAAACCATTGGCCATACGGAGCTCCTAGGTCTGTCGCTTTCACTCCGGGACAAACGCTACTTATACCATAAATTTAGGCGATATCGGAAATGATAGAGTAGGTGCGGTACCCTTGTAGCCGCTGTTCCATATACAGGATCAATGCCGTTGGCGTGTATAAAACTTGGTGCTAAACATTCCTCTCTTAAACGTTGTTCGATTTTACGGACTTAATTTGAATAAAACATAACAGTACAATCGCCGTTAAAATGTATGTTCAACCATCTTTCGCGATACAGAATCAATAAAGTTGACGAGTGCCGGAGGAGCGATTGCCGGCCGCAGTTGCCGAGCGGTTCTAGGCGCTTCAGTCGGGAACCGCGAGACCGCTACGGTCGGCGGTTCGAATCCTGCCTCGGGCAGAGATATGTGTGATGTCCTTAGGTTAGTTAGGTTTAAGTAGTTCTAAGTTCTAGGGGCTGATGACCTCAGATGTGAAATCCGATAGTGCTCAGAACCATTTGAACCATTTGGGGAGCGATACTTCATCTTCAGAATTATTCTGCAAAAATTTTCTAAAAGCACTAAAAAGAAAAATACGGGTAATAAAATAAAAAAAATATATTTCTTCTCAAATTTTCTTGTTAAGCGCTTTCGTACGATTCTTGTAGAACAATGCCGATAATCAACACCTGTTCCTTCGAAATACGTCAATTTTAGTGCTTCTGCGCAATGAGAAGTGGTTGGCCTACACTTTAATACTGAGTTTTACAACTACGACCTCATACCCATCTTGGATGAAATCATCAGTATAATTGAAATATGAAACCTCCTGGCAAATAACTCGGTCTCCAGTATACTTATTCACGAGATTCTGTTTCGTTGGTACAAATTTGCGCCCACCTGAATAATTGGGAATGCTCGCTGGACAAAAAATTAATCATCACCGGACGAAAGCACAGGTTAATATCGTGTAACACCGCTTCTAGACTTGATAACAGCTTCAGTTCGGCGAGAAAGAGAGGTTACTAGTTTCTGCATGTATGCCGTACCCAGCTGAAGCAATTCAGTGATGATTAGATCCAACAGAGCTACTAAATGGCGGGCATGTTAATTGTTAAACTTCAACCATTGTTTCTAAACATTCTCGACATTTTCTATGGGATACAGATCGGGTGATTAAACCGACAAGTCTAGGTGCCATACGGTGCCAGGGTGTTCGTCGAACAAGAAAATTTGCGTGAAGCGGTGTTCCAGTTTGATGTGCCATTGTGAAAAATAGCATTTTGATAATTACGCGGCTCTAATTACTGATGTCAGTTTTTTAATCTTTCTGCTTCTTGATGCATGACTTTTCGCCGTCTGTAGTTGTTCATGTGGCCAACGGCAGTTTTTATTGAGTCTAGCTTTTAGCTGTAAGGAATAATTTCTGAACTTTGTTAACAGACATAAGTGATTTGATGTTACAGAGACTAGGCATACTATGTAGCAAAAGAATGCTATTTATCACTCATTTCAGGACTAAGTCTCATCAGTGTCGCCATTGCCGGTTTCGTCTTCTTAGTAAGGCATAATTATTGTTTTAATACGCTACTTCCGAAGTGGAAGTAAATGACGTTAGTGTAACTTGACAAATCTTATAGAGAGAACAAAATGATACAATACGTATTTTTTCATTTCTACCCAGTTTCACTTTTAAAGAGCAGAACAAAATCCGAAGGGTATTTTCGCTCAGTAGATTAAGAGGGAACATCTTTGAAACAATGATCCATACAAAGTGGGTTTCTTATAAAAGTTGAAATTTCATTAACGTTCTTGAAAATGGTATAATCAACTTTTGTAAAGTGTGCAAATTTATCCAGCACCAGTAATTATCTATGAAAAACGTGATATTTTGTTACAACATAAATGAAACTTTCACGACAAATACATTCATGTGTGATAAAACAGGATTCTGAAGCACCATTTTCGGAAAATAAGCTGTACACAGTGTGCTGTCGAAATATTTTCAGAATAACCAATTAAATAATCTAAACCGTTATAATTATCGTAATTATTTATTCGTGTTTTATGTTGTAAAATGTTATTCTTGGCTTTTCATTCACATGTGTATTTTGTTAACCGAAAATAACGAGTAACTCATTTTTAAGATCAAAGTCATTACGATAGTGATAATCCGTATAGCAATGTTGACAAGATAATCTTTTTTCCACCATGTACATAGAACGAAAGAAATTTCTTCACAGAATACACACGACGGACAGCACACAATACAAAATGAAATTCAACAGCATGCTCCAATTGTGGCTGATGATCCTCTAAATATCTTGATTTCGTATCAGGTACCTTGGAAAACCTTGGTGAAGAGAGTGACTGCGTAATACTGACTGCAGGTAGATTATATTGTATTTCAAGTGGAGATTTTGATTGTAATCAATCGGCGTATCTAGACCGGAAAATCTTCTCACAAATTTCTTCCAATAACGAGTGCAATATATCGCCAACGTATGTATCTGTCCCATCGAGCCTTTTGGTATCACCACTTGAAGAAGTTCCTTGTCCTCAGTTACAATGCGCAAAACTGTTCTTCCATACTGATGGCCCCAAGAATCTGTAACAGTAATACAGATTTTCCTCCAGCATTGTTAGCTACCACGCAGGGGGCCCGGGGAACCCCAGCCACAGAGCTGCCAAAAGAATATACTGGGCCCTCACGGGGAAGCCGACAAAAAGAAAAATTGAACACCAACTCCCGCCATACAATTGGAAACAAATATGGGGAAACGTCTCGGAAAACATACGAAGGAGACATGGTACAAAATCGTTAACAGAACGGTACCAACCAACCAAAGACTGGCGGAGATAAAACTAGCCGCAAGAGACAAGTGCGACGTATGTGCCATGACCGACACCCTCGAGCACCGATTCACCTGGAGGAATGCCATCAACATCTAGGAAGCGTGCCAGCAGATGGTGGCCCACATCAACAGAACGGCGCCGGGAAGCATCGCAGTGGAAGCAATCATTGCCCCAGACTGCAACCCATTTCCACGACCCAAGCGACTGGCGACTCTCTGGATCCTCGCCATGACGGCACATGCCGTCGTAGCGAGGAGGCAGACCGACCAGCTGGCCTTTCTGACGGACCTATGGGAGGGGAAGAAGACGGCCCAGCAGCACAGGCGCTACCCCGAGAACTTTAGGAACTTCCTGCAGATTCCACTGGAGACAGCGATCGCCAGAGACCTCCCCAGCCTGTGACCCTCAGCACCGCCACCAGCCACCTCACCACACTCACCACAAGAATAACGTGTGCAGGGATAGTGAATAAGTGTAACAGAAAAGATAAAGTGTTTTCTCTTCCCTAGTGAAGTATAGTATTCTAAAGTGTTTCTTCTTAGTGAAATCAGTGATACAAAGTGCTTTTCATCAAACCTCTGTCATGCTCGCAGCCAAATCAGTGTCAAAAGTATGCCCGGTGGTACTAACAGTGTTTTATTCTTTCATTATTTGTACTATGTTGTCTAGGATACAAGCATTACTCAGTGAAAAGTGCCAAACACTTATTATTTTTTTTGAATGATTACCTTTACTATGCGCCCTATAAAATTTATATTGTTCACACACACCTCCTCTCTGCTTCTCTCATATAATATGACATAATTTTTATTTCTTCTTCAATTTTATGTATAATCTGTAGTATATGCAAAAAAGTTTTCTTCCACTTCTGTTCCATCTATCATGCTGATGTTTTCCCTCATACTGTCCCACCTAACAGTGCAAACTAGAGGAAGAGATCAAACTAGAATGCACAATGTGCCTGTGGCATCACAAGTGCATGACGTACACAAATTTCAACTCAAAATCAATGTGTCGATGCTACATAAAATCATTATACCTGTCCTCCAATGTTTTACCCAAAATATGAAGACAAATCGCCATGTAAAAGGGTTCAAGGAACAACAATAAGAGAAAAACGAAAAAGAAAATAATATACAAACGAAATACCATAAAAACGACAGTAATGTTAACCAGCTCTAGGAATATAATAGGTTAATAAAATGAAAAGTTTTTCTTAAAAATGTATCGTTGTTAATATATTTAAATAAATATATATGGTCACAAAAAATAGGTTCGATTCCCGGCATGGTGCCTCCCGGCCAACAGTGCCATACGATAATTTTATTTTTTTCTTTAACATATTTTTTGATCTTGTCAGATGTCAGTTTACCAGATTTCAGTGCCTGCACAAAAACATTTGGGGCCTTAAAAAGAAACTCTCTATTAGTCTCTTTTACAACTATGAAAAAGGCAGCGGTCAATGCATAAAAAGCATTTTAAATGTCGTACCTGAGGATGAGAAACTCGTTCATCTTGTGATCCCAAATTGCTCGACAGCGCAGATGTAACCGAGGGACATACACGGCTTTCGATTGTGATAAAATTTTGTGAGATTATTTTCAGATCTAGTTCTGCTGAATGATTATATTGTCATTCTCCACTAGAGAAACAATATATAAAGCTGCAGGCACTAGTACATAAATAGTTCTCTTCACTAAAGTTTTCCAATGTGTTATCGAGGTATTTAGAGTATCACCCGCCACAATTTGAGAATACTTCTGAATTTTATGTTACATTATGTTGTCCGTCGTGTGTGTTACGTGAAAAAATTTCATTTTATGGACATGGTGTAAAGGAAACGTAACGTTTTAAGCATTTCTTTATAGATTCTAATTATTGTAACGAGTTTCTACCATAATAATGAGCTACTCATTATTTTCAGTTAACCAAATACACATACGTGAAACATAAAACTGAAAAAAAATTAAAAATAAAAACGTGAATAAAAACTTATAATAACAGTTTGAAACACAAAACTGAGATAAGTAAATAAATAATTTGAATAATAATGAAGGTTTGGATAATGTAATTGGATATGCCGAAAATATTTCGACAGCACACTGTCTACAGATGGTCTTTCAGAATTCTGCTTTATTACACATGGACACCTGATTTCTGCTCTAACAAAAGTACAGTTTTCAAAATTATTTACTGGTGCTGGATTATTTTACAAGCATTCGGATTACTACAAAAGTTGACTCTACCGTTTTCAAGAACGTTAATTACGTTTCAGTTTTTGTAAGAAACACACTTTTTATGTGTCATGGTTTCAGAGACGTTTCCTCTTAAAACCAGTATGAAGTGAATACTGAATAGAGTCATACTGTTTGTCTAAATTCGCACCATCCCGATCATAGAAATATTAAGTTCAGCCCACGTACTATCACCAGCAGTACAGACATAAAATAAAATCGTAGTGGACGCACAATAATATTTTTCGTATGACTGCGTAAATTTAATGTTCATCCCTGTGAGCGTAATGTAAGAGTCTCTGTTCTCTAAGAACAATCATTAATTCCAACTGTTAAACGTTTTACATTGTTCGTGACTAATTTTAAGCAGAGTTATCTATTTCAGACAATATTATAACCAGTAAATTAAAGTCACAGTTCAGACTTCATGATCACTTCGAACCTCGAAGAAGAACAAACTGTATAATGCGGCTCTTAATCCCCTATCTATTTTTTAAGGCATTTAGGAATTAAAAATCATGTATCAGTTCAAACCTAAATTCGAAATGAATGATCTACGCCAGTCCTTCAACAATACAATGCAACGAATTGACGTACATAAATAAATTATTTTATGTTTAATTCTAGCTCAGCAGCACTGGCGTCCCGATGATTTTTGGTGGCCGTTATTATCGTCCTGCTGCCGTTTCTCACACATATGGGTGCCAAGTACTTTTATCTTATCCAGCACCTCTGGTTATTGCTCGACCCCTTACAATAAACAGTTTTCTGCAACAGTTTTTCACTGCCGTTAACAGAATTCGTACATGTGTTTCGTCTGGCCACTCAGCAGGATTGCCTATCTTTACGATGAATTTCAGGATTAGATTAACATACTAATGGGTGTTCTAGCCAAACCGTCATATTGTTCTTAAATTCTTTGAATTTATCTATATGTCGCATTCACTTCTATCTTTTCTGCCACAGCTAGAGATTAAACGTATAGCTGTTTGTCTGCAAAACGGATACGCCATGTCAAGCCATCATATAAGTCAGGTAGCCGGACATCCGGTGCGCGGATATTCAGCAAATCGTTGCCACGGAGCATGTCGTGACGTGTAGGTCTAAGCGAACCTTTCTGGGTCCAACATTCAAGCAACATCACGTCGTTGATTCAAGGCAGACTATTTGGAAACTGTTAAAGTTGAAAACACAGAGTACTCGAAACTCATAAAATTTTCCGGAATACATCTCTCAGAGCCTTGTAGCAGTGTATGCGGTGAAATAATTTCTGTGTTTGCGAAGACAAGCGAAAATGCTTATTTCCTTATATTGGTGGTTACTTGACATAACCTTCTTCTACTTAAATACAAGTACTAATTGGTACTGTTGTTGAAATGAAAAATACGGAGTGACTTGAAGATTTCGGTACGCATGCGACAACATTGTCCACTGGATGTATTCCAAAATCCTGCCCGTGGAAACGGGATTTTCCGTGACTCATAGCTCGTGTTCTGTTGGTGACGGAAAAGTAGGGTCAAATGTTCTGGATAGCCCTTGAATAGGGACAAGTTGTATACGCAACAAAAGGATAGTCTTATTGTAACTATCCTACAGTACAGTGTCTGAATTTTATACGCTTCTTTCAGCTTATGCAAATGGCACAAATCGGTTGATTTCTTTTCCATTACATGTGGTCTACAGTGTGCCTTAAGGGGCTTATGGAGGCGCCATTTAGTCCATGGGCGATCAACATTTAGTTCATTGGTGGTTCCTGAGAAAACCAGGAAAATGTGGTTTTAGGTTACCAAACCCGAGCCGCGGATACTACGACGGCTACGCAAAGCAAATGACAGAATTTTTTACGATGTATACCTAAGATCCTGATCTCTAACTACCTTGGGAGGCTGCTTGGTATATTTATATGTTTCCGAGATATAGAGGTTCAAAGTTACCCACTTGTACAAGTACAATACGCACATAAAACCAAGTTTGGGGCGCAGTCTAAATATTAAATAATAGCAACAAATTCTAGCGATATATTCTCTAGGCGTTTATCTAGAAGTGCCACCTCTCCGTTTTCAAAAATTTTTATCCGTTATCGAGAAACGGCCCGAAAACTTGGATTTTTGGTATCAAAACCAAGCCGAGGATTCCGGGAAGGCTGTTCAAGGCAAATGGTTCTAATTTTTATGATTTATTTCCAAGAACACCAACTCAGATTATATCTCTACCCACTTCTGAGTTACAGAGGCTCGAAGTTACTCTACTTGTTCACATAATATACTTTCGTAAAATCCGGTGTGAGGCGAGAACGTAGCTCATAAAGGGACGCACCTATGAAGTCCCTCTGTTATTATCGTAGTTCTAGTACTGAACTACATGCCAAATTCTTGTTCTGAGATGTAAAATTACGTATTTCTGTGTTATTCCAATTTCACACAAGTAAAATACGAATATTTTACTAACCCATAAAGTCCTTTTCATACGAGTAATATGGCCTACTTTTGCAGGAAAAGAAGGGAACCAGTGGAGAAATGCTCCTACCAGACCACAAAAAAGGCGAATACGCTCTTGTTTATAAAAGACTGACTGAAAAGTGGGGTACCAACTGCCTTTTTACGCTGGGAGAGAAGGAGAAAGTGGTAGTGGGAAAGAGACAGAAAAGTACAAAATAATAGAAATAGTAGACAGTGGTTGTGGTACAGAAACAACGAAGTGACAGAACAGTGCTAGGAAAAGAGTGAAGGGGGCAGTGCCAGTTGGAGAGGAAGGAGAAAGAGGAAGTGGGTGAGAGGCCACTGATGATGAGAGAGTCTGTGACAATGACAACGAGAAAGACATAGATAGCGACAGAGAGAGACAGGAACAGTGACAGAGAAGGAATGAGACAGTAGCAATAAGAAACAGTAATACCTCAGTGTTCAGTCACAATCTTTAAATAAGCACTCTTTTATTACACAGTCTTTTCTGCTCTGTAGGAGGATTTTTCTGTTGGTTTTTGTTTCCTTTATGTTTATGGTATCTCACAAGTTAACTAATTTTTTATTAATTTCATAATTCAATTTAAATCCGGTAACTACCAGGCACCGAGCCACTACCTGATATTGGATCTGATAGTAAAATTACGACGAATGGGTCGGTTACCGAATAGCATCATCTGTAGTTTCACCTACGAAGAGCGTATTAAAGTTTCAGTGCAGTGTGCCTTGTTGTAAATGAGACAACTCGACGCCTTCTTTACCACAGAGAGCGAAGTAAGAAAACCGTTACAACGTCGACAACGGATAACAGTGTATTCATTAAATTTTAAAATTTAGTTAGATGAGTCAAAGAAAAGCAACGGAAAACCTGAGCAACGAACATTTGGAAGCCTGCTTCAAAATTTTAGGCGCTGGTATTACAGCACTTACAGAAAGAAAAGTGTGCCTGTGAGAGGGCACTGTCTCAGTATTAAGCAAATTACTATCAAAATTTATAGATGAAGTCTACTACTTTTCTCATGAAGGACTGGAAGTCAAACGGGCCGATTTGGAGCAGGAGTTGGTTGGTTGGTCGGTTGTTTTGGGGAAGGAGACCA
The DNA here is from genome assembly GCF_021461385.2 of Schistocerca piceifrons. Lineage (NCBI taxonomy): Eukaryota > Metazoa > Arthropoda > Insecta > Orthoptera > Acrididae > Schistocerca > Schistocerca piceifrons. The sequence goes on along the minus strand of NC_060139.1, from coordinate 45,594,283 downwards.
GACAGCGTGGTCATCGGTCTCATCGGATTAGGGAAGGATGGGGAAGGAAGTCGGCCGTGCCCTTTCAGAGGAACCATCGCGGCATTTGCCTGGAGTGATTTAGGGAAATCACGCAAAACCTAAATCAGGATGGCCGGACGCGGGATTGAACCGTCGTCCTCCCGAATGCGAGTCCAGTGTCTAATGGAGCAGGAGAGCCACCACAGGAAATTTTAATTTCCACTGTCTATGCTTTTACAAATAAGTTCATAAAACTTTGAAAGCATGATCAGGAAGGATTCAGGATTCATATTCATAGCAGTGGAAGCTAAAAAACGTAACAAAATAAAAATTTTTACATGTGAAATTTCATCATTTTTTCACTTACTACTGGGTACATTTGTTGCTATAGGTAAACTTTTCTTCCTAAGTAAGAGAGATTCTTCGATTAATTTTGCACAGCATACAAACTATAGTTACAAGTGTATGAAACTCTAGAGTTTATTTAATTTATGAAAAAATGAATGAACTGTTACATTTTAAACTTCATGTTTAGAAAAACTCAAATTTTATAGTTAATTATCTCAATTTTTACCACAGTTTTTAATAGATTTTGAAAATTCTGCCGGCTGAGGTGGTCTAGCGGTTCTAGGCGCGCAGTCCGGATCCGCGCGACTGCTACGGTCGCAGGTTGGAATCCTGCCTCGGACATGGATGTGCGTGATGTCCTTAGGTTAGTTAGGTTTACGTAGTTCTAAGTTCTAGGGGACTGATGACCACAGTAGTTAAGTCCCATAGTGCTCAGAGCCGTTTGAACCATTTGAAAATTCTAGAGTTTCATACACCTGTAAGTACTGCTTCTATGCTGTGCAAAATTCGTCGAAGAATCTCTCTTACTTAGGATGAAAAGTGTACCTACAGAAACAAATGCAGCCAGTAGTAAGTGAAAAAATGATGAAATTTCACATGTAAAAAAAAAAGTATTTTGCTACGTTTTTGAACTTCCACTGCTATGAGTGTGAGTCCTGAATCCTTCCTGGTTATGCTGACAAAGTTTTATGAATTTATTTGTAAAAGTGTAGACAGTAGAAGTTAAAATGACCTGTGGTGCCTCTCCTGCTCCACGTCGGCCCGTTTGGCGTCCTACGCCCCTTAAGAATTTCCGTTGGAATCGACAGCTTCTCCTCCCACATTGTGTTTTAGCGCTCACGCTACATGTGTTAAGCCGAACAGATGTACCTGGGATAATGGAGGTAATTCCTTAGCCGCGCGCTGCCTGCCGTGATTAAACCGGTAAACAGCGAAACCGTGTCGCTGTCACGGCCCGGTGCGTGATGGACCCGGCGAAAGGTCGGCGGCGAGGCGCCGCCTTCGCACGCAGGCAGCTCTCTGGCGACTCCCGGAGGCGGACGTCACGTGTGAACGCGCTGATTGGTCGTGACTCAACCGGTAATGGCGATGTCCGCCGACTCGCGAGGCTGGCAGGCGGCATGAATTTAACATGACGTCGCGCGGCGTGGGTCGGGCCAGCGCTGGGTGCACCGGCTGTCAGCGGACGCGAGCCTGCGGATGACACGGCGTCACGTGCACGCCTCACGCCCCGGCGCCAGCGTCACCCGCCACAACGGTGACACGACGCGCGCTGACGGGCGTCCATTCACTCCCACTCTGATTCCGGCGAAACATTTCCGCTGTCAGGTGCTAACAGAATTTTGTGAATAAAACAACCGTTCAAATACAAAAATAACTGAGGAAACCCACATATAGACACAGGCACAAATTCTACATCTACATCTACATTTATACTCTGCAAGCCACCTAACGGTGCGTGGCGGAGGGCACTTTACGTGCCACTGTCATTACCTCCCTTTCCTGTTCCACTCTCGTATGGTTCGCGGGAAGAACGGCTTTTTTTTTTCACTAGCTGCTTATATTTTATGACCCGACCCACCGTCTAATTTCTTATGCTGGGTCGTATGTTGCCACTTAGCCGCTGTGACTGGGTCCGCGGTCCTGAGTGACTGAAAGTAACACCATGCCGGCTCCCGTACCCACTCACGCCGTTGCCCGTGTCTCGCCACGTGGAGGCGGTCTCTATTTGTTTAGATCCATTTAATATCTTTTTTTTGTGCAGCATTAGAAAAACTTCTAACTAATACAAAATCAAGTAAGATATTAGTAAACAACGACTGCCGGAAAGCCTCCGTGCGCGCTCGAATCTCTCTAATTTTACATTCGTGATCTCTACAGCTACATCTACCTAACGGTGTGTGGCGGAGGGCACTTTACGTGCCACTGTCATTGCCTCCCTTTCCTGTTCCACTCGCGTAAGGTTCGCGGGAAGAACGACTGCCGGAAAATCTCCGTGCGCGCTCCAATCTCTCTAATTTTACATTCGTGATCTAGTCGGGAGGTATAAGAAGGGGGAAGCAATATATTCGATACCTCATCCAGAAACGCACCCTCTCGAAACCTGGACAGCAAGCTACACCGCGATGCAGAGCGACTCTCTTGCGGAGTCAGCCACTTGAGTTTGCTAAACATCTCCGTAACGCTATCACGCTTACCAAATAACCCTGTGACGAAACGCGCCGCTCTTCTTTGGATCTTCTCTATCTCCTCCGTCAATCCGATCTGGAACGGGTCCCACACTAATGAGCAGTACTCAAGTATAGGTCGAACGAGTGTTTTGTAAGCCACCCCATTTGTTGATGGACTACATTTTCTAAGGACTCTCCCAATGAATCTCCACCTGGTACCCACCTTACCAACAATTAATTTTATATGATCATTACACTTCAAATCTTTCCGCACGCATACTCCCAGATATTTTACAGAAGTAACTGCTACCAGTGTTTGTTCCACTACCATATAATCATACAATAAAGGATCCTTCTTTCTACGTATTCACAATACATTACATTTGTCTGTGTTAAGGGTCAGTTGCCACTCTCTACACCAAGTACCTATCTGCTGCAGATCTTCCTGCATTTCGCTACAATTTTCTAATGCTGCAACTTCTCTGTATACTACAGCATCATCTGCGAAAAGCCGCATGGAACTTCCGGCACTATCTACTAGGTCATTTATATATATTGTGAAAAGCAATGGTCCCATAACACTCCCCTGCGGCACACCAGAGGTTACTCTATCGTCTGTAGACGTCTCACCATTGAGAACAACATGCTGTGTTCTGTTTGCTAAAAACTCTTCAATCCAGGCACACAGCTGGTCTGAAATTCCTTAGGCTCTTACTTTGTTTATCAGGCGACAGTGCGGAACTGTATCGAACGCCTTCCAGAAGTCAAGGAAAATAGCATCTGCCTGGAAGCCTGTATCTAATATTTTCTGTGTCTCATGAACAAATAAAGCGAGTTGCGTCTCACACGATCGCTGTTTCCGGAATCCATGTTGATTCCTACAGAGTAGATTCTGGGTTTACGCGAGCAAAAAACATTTTCTAAAATTCTACAATAGATCGACGTCAGAGATATAGGTCTATAGTTCTGCGCATCTGCTCGACGACCCTTCTTGAAACGTATGCATTTACTTAGGGTGTCGTCTATAGCTGTCTAACACAACTACCTCCTAGACTGTTCGAATACTCACGGTGTTGTTCTCTCCACTCTCCCAGTTGTAATGCCGTATTTTCGACGCCTGTAAATAGCATACACAAAAAAATTTAGTTTTTGGCTGGTACAAAGGACAACATAGCCCCAGATACAACTTAAAATAGTTCTAGTCCATCAGCCCGACAAAGGTATATGGGAGGTTTCCCTTGGTCTTCAACCCAGTGAGGGAACTAAAATCCCCTCAAGACATTCCCAACTGTTGGCATCCGCCCCCCCCCCCCACCCAAAATTCTAAAAGTCCCTCCAGATCCTCGAGTGCCATGCACTCTGCCTCGCCTTCCGTATACGCCTCCAGTCCCCCACGCGGATCCTCTATGACCTCATTCCTTTTCCCCATCTGCTTCTATTCCTCGAACATATCCACATACTCTACATGTCCCGCCAACGTGATCCACCTCACCCTCTGGTTGCTCCTCTCCTCTCCAACCTCGATCCTCTGCCATGCTTTTATTGTTATGTCCCCCCTACTCTCCATCTCTACACCCTTCGTCTCCTTTCCCAAGATGGCTTCCATCAACTCCCCCTCCCGGATGATGCCATCTCTCCCTCCATTTAATCTCTCCTATCAACTCTGATCCTCAGCCCCCCTCCTTTCCTCTGTTCTTTCCATGGCCTACTTCTTCCCCCCCTTCCATCCTGTTTTCTCCCCACCTAACTCTCTCTGCCTCCCCACTCCCCCCCCCCCCCCCACCGAGTCCTTTTATATACCCCGCCCCTGCCTTTCCCCATTCCCTGTCATGTCTACCCCCTCTTGTGGGTCCCCATCCTCCATCGGCTCCTTGACCCCTCCCCCCACTTCGTCCTCTCCTCCCCCCCCCCCCCCCGCTTTTCCTTTCCCCTCATCTGTCCAGGCCCCCCGTCTGCACTCGCCTGTGGTACTTCATATTTGTGCCAATTTTTTAGTGCAGTGTTCAAGTGAATGTTCAGTGTTGTTCGTCTTTCCCAAGGGTTGCGAACAGAAACCACGCTGTCACCGGGTGTGAATTTTACATCTCTTGCGAACAGAAACCAGACTGTCGCCGTGTTTTTTTTTATTGTCTGTCTATTATTTTACCAGTCTGCTTCACATGTATTTTATTAGCATCATCAACCCTTTGTTTTGTGTTTCAAGTTCCACGATTTTCCGCCATTTTACCATTTAAGTCACCGATTTTATCGCCTGCTTTTATTATTTATTATCTTTATCTTTTTAAAACAAATTCTGTAGGCTGAAGAGCGGCGTACTAGCCTGCTGCCAGCCTGGGGGGAATCGAAACTCAATAAAGGAAAAAAAATATCCCAACTGGGACTCCCTTTGCCCCAGTCTCATCATTCTGACATCTTCGGCTGAAAACTACGAAGTTTTACATCAGCTCTCCATGCTTTCACGAGTTCAGGATAGAAAACGTAAGAAAAGTCAGGTAATTTGAGGAACTAGTCAACCCATCCCAACTGTTACCTCATGGGAATCATCGCCCCATTCCCAGCCTATTCGAATATTTGGCTAAGAAGAACAAATTTCTGCAAACAGTCGACCCACCTTTCACAAGTAGGTAACAATAAATAAAAAATAAATAAATAAAATTCAAGATCTCTGAGTTTTGCGGACAACATAACAGAATAAAATTTTGTGTTCGCCTGCAGAAAAATGCTACTTTAACGTACGACGAACTGAAGTCAGCCTTTGGTGAGCCTGCTGTGCCCCTTCTTGCTTATTTTAGTTGGTACATATCATTTTAGTTGGCTGGAAAACTTACTGACTGCAAGGAGAAATTACACATGTTATGATCTCCACGGAAACAACAGTTACTACTGGAGCCACCATAGTTCACTGTGATGCACGTCTCACTATCACTATCACACTTCTAGGACGCACTGTCAAGACATCAAATGAAAGTGTATACATTTTTTTAAATCAACTTTCTCTCCCGTCTACAGTGTGAAAACTCTGGATAACATGAAAAATCGCACTGATGTGTGTCGCTGTTGGGATCATTGTATTGTAGACGTGGGTGATGCAGGGCGGCTATAAATCGTCACTGCAGGCAAATCATGGCTATATGAGGTTCGGCAGAAAACTAATAAAACAGACAACACTGTGAGCAATGCTGAGTTGTTCTACTGGTGTAGACCGGTGTGTTCATTCCTTTCAGATGCTCAGTTCGAATTTCAGCTCAGTACAGCCGTCACGTGACTTTTGAGAGTGCCATCAGTGAAGTTGAGTTTTTGTTGTGTGTTATGAAAACGGATCAGTGGAATTTAGAGCAACGTTACGCCATAAATTTTGGTTTTAAGCCTGGGGAATCCACGAGCGTGAGCTTTTAAAAGTCGAAAGAAGCCTATGGCGAACATTCCTTCTGAAGAGCTCAACTTTTTAACTCTGACAAATTATTTTTGGAAGGTCGAGAGGAATTTGAAGATGAACCTCTCTCACGGAGACATTCAACTTCAGGAACCGGCGAAACCGTCGAGTGTCTGCGGACTCTTGTGAGATCAGACCAACGTTTAACACAAAGGATGATGGGGGACCTGTTGAACTTAAACGCTTTCACTATAAATCAAATTTTTACCGAATTTTTGGAGATACGGTAGGTTGGTGTCGGAAAAACCCTGCGACTGAGTAGAAGGATAATCGCACACGGCCACTTCATCGTCTCCGTTTCCCCTTACCTGTGACTTCTTCTTTTCCCTAAGTTGAAAAATGTTTTGAAAAGAACGCCATTTTTTGGCATTGCAGAAAATTCGAAAGATTATTACCGACTTGTTAAAGGTCCTACCAGTTGAAACGTTCCAGCGTTACTACCAAGACTGGGAAGAGCGACTCCGTCAGTGCATATCTGTCGAAGGGAACTGCTTGTATTGTTTAAAAAATAGAATATCAGCACCGTTGCTAATCTCACACACCTTGTATTACTATGACTCAGAAACGAAACGGAGAAGCACAGAGCGGATGTAGCATAGCGAACCACCCCAAAAAATAGCGTACGTACAGGAATTCACAATTATAGCCATTGTGACCAATTTCGTTAATTACAAACGCATGGCATATCCAAGAGGCAAAACAGTCATTGCCGCTTACCACATACAGGTTCTGTAACAGTTAATGAAGGATCGTATTCCAGATGTAGACGGAGCTTGTTGAGTGGAAACTTCAGAAGGATAATGCCACGATTCACGTAGCCTAAATTGTGATAGAATTTGTAATCAGGAAGGGAGTTTTTACGTCATACATTCACTTACCGGTTCACTCCTAGCATTGTACGTTTTCCTCTACTCTACTTTCAAAATGGGGCATGGCAGAGTAACTTTTTGAAATGATTTTAAAGTCAGTATGAAATTATTGCCTTCTCCACATATTCCACGTGTGGGATGTGAGGTGGTAATTGTGATATTGGGTGAGCAGTGTAGTGATGGTAACAGTAGCTTAAAGCCATAATAAAGTTTTTAAGAAACAGGTGTAACCTTCACGAATATACCACATACTTGCTTGTAACAGTTCAAAACTCCTCTTTTTTCCAGAATGCAGAGAAACATCTTAGTCATAGGACGTCATATATTCTGTCTGGTAACCATCTCTTCACCTCAGTACATTTGCTACGATCTTCATCCTCAAGAATCTGTGTACCATATTCAGATCGTTATTGACAGAGTTTTCAAAGTCGTTCCAAATCGATAGACAGCACATTCCTTAAGCTACTTTTAAGTTACTTGTTCATCTGCTTTTAGTGAGAAATTCTTTTCCTCCTACCACTTCATTTTGTAATTTATTTGCCCATTTGCTCATTTCATTTTTAACAGCAATCTGTAGAAGAATGCGTCCAAGTAATAGTATTTTTTGGTATGTGCTTCTTCAAATTACTACCAGAGTCACATTCAGTACAGGTTTCGTATGCATGCATTTCGCTCATAATGCTTACATGCTGGCAGTCCATGGAGACCAACGTTTCTTTCACTCTCCAACCCATTCAGTCACTCTTCTCTTTCAAACGACATATCTCTAAATATTACGCAGTATCATTGCCTATCTCACCAGTACAAACATTTTTGGCGAAAGACAGCCACACATCATGAAGAGTGTTTTGGAGTGCTGATGTAGACCAGGTCCGGTCGCAGGTTCGAATCCTGCCTCAGGCATGGATGTGTGTGATGTCCTTAGGTTAGTTAGGTTTAAGTCGTTCTAAGTTCTAGGGGACTGATGCCCTCAGATGTTAAATCCCATAGTGCTCAGAGGCATTTGAACCAGGTCCGGTCAGACAGCGCTCTGCGAGCGCAAGCGCTGCTGGCGCGGTCCTGCGTAGCGCTTCGTGAGGGGATGAGGGGTGAGAAGGAAGAGAAAGCGAAGCCTGCAGCCGGGCATCGCTGCAGTAAACCAGTCGCCTTGTCTGGTCTCCTCGTAATAGATTCATGTTCCCCATATGAAATACTATGGCATCTACGCACTTGTCCAAAGAAGAAAAAGTGGACAAGACACGTCATTCAATATCGAGTGAAAACTGCTTCAAGTTTCGTATCATTTGTAGGCACTGCAAAGTCGTTAATATGTCACTGCGGTATTAGGGCTGAGAAACACTTATTGGAACTTGATTACAACATCCTCCACAAAGATAATATGATGCACTTGTCTTCCGACGAACGACAGTGAATGCTGACTGGACTGAAGGTGGTCATTAGGGAAGTAAGAGTAAGCGGAGGGTGGCAGAATCTCCTACATGTAGCACATACAAGAAATTCCTATAGCTTATGGCACAAATTTCGATTATTTCATCTGTACAACACCTTTTTCTAAACGTATCTACAAAAAAGTTAGACAAAGAATTATAATTGGTGTCTCAACTACACAGACACAGACTCAAATGATATACCAAAAGCACACCATGTCGAATAAAAATGGGTCTTTTACGTCCTATAGAAGACCGTCGACATCGTTAAACTGTCGCATTATCTATCAATTCTACGTTTGTGTTAAGGTCACGATATCATCATATTAAGAAGTTTCTAGGCATTATCTGTCTCGGTCCCATCTTTTAGTTACATGTTTATACCGAGTGTTTCAGAAATAAGTACGGAATTTTTGTGGAATGATAGACTGGGTATAGGCAATCATTTTAAGTACACGAACATGGGATCTGTGGCTCACAGATAGTTCGGTACCCTGCCAGGAGGAAACATTACTTATATTGTGATTACTGCAGCACATATTCGAAGTGTGGGCCATTAACTTGACGGCATAGCTGAAGCTGGAACGGTGCATACTGGATAATGTTTCATAGACTTGATCTCTGACGTCTCCTGTAGCAACAGCAATTCGAGCTACGAGTTCTTCCACAGTGTTTGCAGGAGTTTGATACACAAGAACTTTCATGTGGCTCCAAAGACAAAAAGTGGTGTGAGATCTGGTGACCTTGCAGGAAAGTAAACAGGTCCATTACGTCCGATGCAGAGTCCAGAGTATTGTCTGTCCAAGAACCTTCTCACTCGATTTGTTGAATGGGAAGGTGTCCCATTGTGCTGGAAAAACATTCGTCTTCTGCCTTGAATCGGCACATGTTTGAGAAGACCAAGAAGAATGTGTTCGAGAAATATGCGGTGAACACGACTAGTTAGACGACGTGGAAGATTGTAAGGCCTCACTTCTTGGTTTAGCTTAGTTCCGCCCAAAACATTAACTGAAATTGTTCCTGAAAGTGTTGGACAACCGTACCTCGTGGATTTTCAAGAGACCGTACATGGGAGTTGGAACTGCTGAATATTCATTTGTGGGTGAAAATCGATTCGTCAGGCAACAGGGCATTATTTGCGAACTTGGGAGGCAGCATTCTTTGCTGCAGAAACTACACAGTGAAGTCGTTCCAAATTGGAAAATCTGTGGGTAGAAGGTCCTGTACCTTGCACAACCTATGGTGATGATCTGCTTGCACAGTTCTCCAAACAATGCTAGAACTAGCATTTAGAGCATGAACGATGGAGCATAAACTATCTGAGGTGCTGTTGTCGAACATTATAGTACTCGTTCCTCAAAACCTGGAATTCGCACACTCTGTTGTCGGCCCCGCTTACGGAGATGACAATCCACAGCAGCAAATGTTCTCTGATATGGCATTCGTCGGTTTGGATAACGTTCTGGCTACAAAAGCTGTGCTCCTTCCATAGTTTCCATTGCCAGCTTGCAAATCAAGCCCTTCTATATACTAAAATACAAAGACTGTGGTGGATGTGTGGTGTATTACGGTGTTAGTTACTACGTCACAGGCAGATGTGTCGACTTTAGCTATCGTAAAAAACATGACTTCCAGTAAGACAATAATTCTTTAACAACGCAGGAGACGATTATAAGTTTGTACCTACCACACGAGGGATGGTTAAGCTATTACTCGATAGTATAATTATCTTTTATTCAACGAAAAGTGAGCAACCTGAGAACCTTAGTTTCACCAAATCAAGTGCTGTACTCGGAGTAATAGCAAAATAACTATGCAAATATTTAGAGCTCGTTTCTAAAACAGCCTATTCTTCGCCTATAAGACAACAGGGTATGTAAGTGGACAGAGAAAACCATAATCTTCGTCAGTGTAGAAACTTCTCAACAAGCTCTCATCGACATCAGCCAAAAAAGAAGCGGAATAAACAGACTTTATCCCACATAGAAAATCGGGAACATACGGCGAAAATTCATTCGACATTGGTTCCTCGTAGTTCCACACCAGAGGATGTTTCTCACTGGCTCTTGGTTCGACAGAGCCTCCAGAGATACTAAGTGCTTCATTGCAGACAAAATGTTTGCTCGACCATAGTATTAAACCAGAAAGCATAGCAATATAAGAAAAGCAAAATTATTGTAGGCGAAAAGAAAAGGTGCAGATGAACAGGCAACTTTTAAACATATTGAATTTAGTATATTTTACATACCACATACTTTGTTAGTAGGAAGATTTTATTTTTGCTTTTGTCCTTTCTAGGTGTCACAGGAGTGTATCACTGTACCGTCCTACAAGGTTTTACGCTATTTTATAATAGCGTGCGCTACATAGCGAAAAATTGCAGACTGTGACCATTGGGTCATCCCATTCTCTTTTTTTAACGGAACGTGACTTAATTTTGTAAATATGTTCATCCAATGTACCATTTCATTTTAATTACTTTTCCTTGCCTTACAGGAGTTTTTCTTTATTACTTTTTATAGATTGCTCATGATGACGCAGTTGAAATGTTCCGAAACCGGTCGTGTTTATAATTAAAGTACTTACAGATGAATGGGATTTAACTTAAAAAAATGAAATTACCCCTGCGCCTAGCTGTCACTCTCCAAAAAATGATGATAACTTCTCGTTTGTGTGTCTTAAACAAAGATGTCAAGAGCAAGTCACTCTAGAAGTCCACGAAATACGCAGTAAAATGTAGCCCATGCCATAGGCGTTGTTACCATAGTAATGAACCTGCATCTATCGTCACTGGCGTTCAGACACAGCTAATACTACATTTATTAGCATCGCTTTGGTATTATGCGAATTCGCGACAGACGGTGTTAAGGGGTTAATTGGACTATTTGTCAAGGACGCGAAAAGCGCTTTCTGGTAGGATTTCTACACATGATGTGTAGAGATTTTTCAGGTACTGAAAAGATATTACAGCCGCAAATAAGTGTCTCTTCGTCGGAAAGGGAGATTGGAAGTTGACCATGTCGCTTGTGCATATGGAAACAAATATTCATGATAGCAATTCTCGTCACGTAGCTAGGAACGCGTCAGCCTTCAGAAGATGAAATACCTGCTGAAGCAAATACATCATCTCGGTATCGATAATCCTGAAGCAGGAAACTCTGTGGCCACAAGGAACTCGTGCGTCTCTGCTAAGTTGGTCAGAGAATTTCACGAAAACTTCCGGTTGCGCAGAAACGCAGCTGTAACTCTTCGTGTGAGCCCGCTCTTTCGTCGTGAACTCGAGAAAGAGAGGACCCATGCCGAACGGATTGCGCTGCAAGCTGTGGATAACGTAAACTCCAGTACTCTTGTACATTTATACTCACATTAAAAAAACTTTGCATCATCCCGGTTCCCAGAACTCTTCAAGACAGACGTTGACTGTGGATATTGTATCACAGACACAGTCCCTTTGAGTGTTCAGGGATGTCACTAAACCGGCCCAAAGATTTAAACAACCATGCATGAGCAGCGCCTAGAAGACGGAGGGTGTCCGACAGCCGATCACGGCTCGTGTTATCTGTAGTTTAACCATGCCTAGACGGTCAATTCTGTGGTTCGATCGCGTCCGCATTGTTACTTTGTGCTAGGAAGGGCTCTCAACAAGGGAACTGTACAGGCGTCTCGGAGTGAACCAAAGCGATGTTTATCTCTCATAAGAGTAGATACAGAAAGACAAGAACTGTCGATGACATGCCTCGCTCAGGCCGGCCAAGGGCTACTACTGCAAACGATGACCGCTGCCTACAGATTATAGCTCGGAGGAACCCTGACAGCAAAGTCACCATGTTGAATAATGCTTTTCGTGCCGCCACAGGACATCGTGTTACGACTCAAACAGTGCGCAATAGTTTGATGATGTGCAGCTTCACTCCCGACGTCCATGGCGAGGACCATTTTTGCAACCACGACACCATCCAGCACATGGGCCCAACAACATGCCGAATGGCCCGCTCAGGATTGGCACCACGTTCTCTTCACCGATGAGTGCCGCATATGCCTTCAAGCAATCGTCGGAGACGTGTTTGGAGCCAACCCGGTCAGGCTGAACGCCTTAGACACACTGTCCAGCGAGGGCAGCAAGGTGGAGGTTCCCTGTTGTTTTGGGGTGGCATTATGTGGGGTCAAAGTACGCCGCTGGTGGTCACGGAAGGCGCCATAACGGCTGTACGATACGTGAATGCCATCCTCCGACCGACAGTGCAACAATAGCGGCAGCATATTGGGGAGGCATTCGGCTTCATGGACGACAATTGGCGCCCCCATCGTGTACATCTTATGAATGACTTCCTTCAAGATAACGACATCGCTCGACTAGAGTGGCCAGCGTGTTCTCCAGACATGAAGCCTATCGAACATGCCTAGGATACATTGAAAACAGCTGTTTATAAACGACGTTACCCACCAACCACTCTGAGGGATCTGCGCCGAATCGCCGTTGAGAAGTGGGACGATCTGACTTGCGGATAGTATGCCACGACGAATACAGGCATGCATCAATGGAAGAGGGCGTGCTACTGGGTATTGGAGGTACCGGTGTGTACAGCAATCAGGACCACCACCTCTGGATGTCTCGCTGTATGGTGGTACAACATGCAACGTATGGTTTTCATTAGTAATAAAAAGGGCGGAAATGATGTTTATGTTCACCTCTATTCCAATTTTCTATACAGGTTCTGGAACCGAGGTGATACAAAACCTTTTTTGATGGGAGTACTAAAATGTTTTAATCATTCCCATTACTAGTGTTGTCAGTGGAAATAAAAGCCACATTATGGGCAATTTTTTTTTTTCCACAGGGCTACAATTAGTTGGTTTTCGTGAATCTTAACGTACATAACGACCAATCGGTAATGCGGCATTTGTTCCCTCCTGGCATGGACATTCTTGCTTACCGTATTGTTTCTTTATAGTCTCTTACGTTCATTCTCAGTGTTTTATTGAATGCGTTATTGTAACCCTAATTATTTTAAGAGTGCATGCGTCTCAAACATTCGGTAACGTCTATGTTAGGCAAGAGAAAGCTACACATTCACAACTCTCGTAAAGATAAGAGATAAATTGAGTAATAACAATTAATTATGGCAATATTACAGCATAAAAGAGTAAATTAGGACCTATTGTAAGCTATCAGTTGAAGGTCTCACATTTCTTGCGTATTTTCAGGAACAAGAAAACATTTAAAAGACGCGAATTTTGGACTAGGATTTGTTTACGTTGTGGTATACTGTAAGTAACGTGATTATTTCAATAAAGTGGAGTTTGTGTTGTTTAGTGTATTCTTATACGTTATCCATTTGATTCTCTAGTAAGTAGCCAAAGTGGAAAGTTCCGAAATAAGTGAAAAGTTTATATAGCGTAGGCCCAATTCTTTGTTTACTTTTTATTTCGTCGATTAAACAATACAGGATAAATCTTTTTTGTTTCTCGAGAACTTTTGGCCTACACTTTCTAAGAAATTAAATATATTAACTGAATGTTAAAATTTGTTCGTCATGTGTGAGAAGTGTATGACTTGCCGTAATGATTGTTAGGTCCGCGGTGAGGCGTGAGGGTTATTGCAGTTCCTGTCATATGGGTGACTATAGCGGCGTCGGAATTGTGGAAATAAACAAGGTTCAGTGGTTGTGTAGGATTTTCTGTAGCGTCAAGAAGATAGTGGAACAGGAGGAGAAGATTTCTGCTCATCAGGCGCAACTAGATAAAACGAAACAAGATCTGGAAAGGTTAAGGGGGATGAAGGAAAAAGAGAGGTGACAACAGGTTGTAGAAGAAATAGGAATAGACGTTCTCAGACAGAGTGGTTGTAAATGTGGAAAACAGATTTGATCTGTTGTCACAGGTGGAAAGTGATGAGTTGTAGGAGTAGACAGGACACAACAAACTTTCAAAAAATGTTTGAAAACTGACTTCTTAGGAGACAGGACACAACAAACTTTCAAAAACTGTTTGAAAACTGACTTCTTAGTTAGAAAAAGTCGTGAAGAAGAAGAAAGTTTTATTGTTAGGTAGTTAACATGATAGAGGTGTTGGCCAACTGTTGCAGGATGAACTATGGTCAGATTACCAGGTCACGAGTTTTTTTTAAACCTAGTGCAAGTCTGGGCCAGGTGATAGAGAACGTAGGTTTACTTTGCAAAGACTTCACAAAGGAAGACTCCGTGGTAATAGTGGGTGGAGCAGGCAACAGCATACATGGAAACTCTAATTATTCAATTGAGATCCACCTCGTAAAGATAGCTTCAGCAACAAGACATACTGTTGTTGGGCTTGTGTTTGTGCTGAGGAGCCATGATACGCCTTATTTAAACTCTTCTTTTAGTAGAGTTAATTTAGAGGTGGAACAGCTGCTTGGATCAGGTATGGAGTCTCATATCAGTGTGGTTCCTGTTGACTCTATCAGCAAGTGAGATTATACTAGATATGGTTTTCACCTCAACAGGGAAGGGAAGGGAAAACTGTCTGGGCTAATAGAAATAACTTAAGGGGGGGCACTGTCACAAGTGGTAATGTACCAATGCTTACAAGTGACAGATCAGCTGTTTTTGTGGTAGAGAGGGCAGAAACGAAAGATGTTCGGAGACAGGGTGAAAATTACATTCAAACTGATAAAACGGGAAGCCAGAAAACAAATTTTAATATGCACAATTCATGCAGACAGCCTCTGACTGAAACTAGGTATACTCAAAAATTGACAGGAAAATTAGATTCATCCAGTTGTAATTGATCCAGTGCATTAATTAACTTATCCTTGTTGCATCAGAATATTCGAATATTCGAGGACTAAGGTGTAAGCTTAATGACTTGCTTATTTGTGTTGAAGGTTTAGTGTTGAGCAAATAACTTGGTATAATCACCCTCTCTGAACATTATGTGACCACTGCTATAGATATGTTAAATGTTAAAGGATTCAAGTTAGCTTCTTACTTCTGTAAAGAAAATACGAAGAAAGGAGGAGTTGCAACATTTGTCAGAGACTGTTTTGATTTCAACACTACTGATATGAATAAATTTTGCTCAGAGCAGCACATAGTAGCTTATGCAAAAGAAATAGCATTTCGTAAGTCCTTTACAACAGCAGGTATATATAGATCACGTTCAGGAAATTTTAACACCTTCATAAAAAAGCTGGGGATCTCTTTTGTCCCACCTCATGGTAAAAAACAAGGAAATAGTGGTTGCTGGTGATTTGAGTGTGGATTTATTGTAAAGCTCTGCCAGTGAATAATTATGGCAGTCAGTACCACTATCATACAATTTAGTTGCTACTGTGAATTTTGCAACTAGGATATGTAAATGCTCTGAGACTGCTATTGATAATCTTTGTAGAAAGATCTAGGAAGAAAAATTCCTATCACAAAACCAATAGTAAATGGGCTATCTGATCATGACATGCAGCATCTTGTGCTGAATTTTGAAACTTGTCAAGACAAAAAATCTATTAAATCTGAGTATGGGAAGACAATAAATAAGCCAAAATTAGAGAAATTCAGGAAATTGCCCCAAAACATGGATGGATGTATGTTTACAATACTTCTGACTCAAATGGAAAATTCAAAGTACTCATTAATAAGGTCACCTCCACTTTTGAAAATTGTTTTCCACTAAGGGGAATTAAAATCACACAGACGCCAAAAAATAATATGTGGATTACGCAAGGAATAAAGATACCATATGGGACTAAAAGGAGACCGTATCTAGGAACAGCTCTGGTGTTAGAATTGTAATGCGCTACAAAAATACTGCAAAATATTGAACGAAGTAATCTGGAAATCAAAGCAGCTTTATTATAAAGAAAAGATAATTACATCAGCCAACAAAATAAAAATTGTATGGAATATAGTGAAGACAAAACAGGTGGGACCAAAAAGGAAGAGGAACAGACAGCTCTAAAAATAAATGAGTCTTTGGTAAGAAGTTCATGTAGTGTTGCAAACCTCTTAAACAAGTACTTCGTGATGCCACGAGTCCATAGGCGATAACTTTATTGCAGTAAGCTACTTTGCAGACCAGCCCATAGCACTGGAGCCGTTGGCTGTAAAGTAGACAGCCAGTTGTGTCTTAGCAATGACTCATTCGCACCTCTCGCTATGCTAGCCTTGGGAAGCAATATCTGTGTCACTTCGAGTGACTGAATATTCAGACCCTTAAGAATCTAAATAAACTATGTTAAATAGTGTTTGATATTGTTTAAAGTCGATCGACTGCCTTTTGTTACTCAAGAGAATATGGTATAAGAATTACAGCCTTCCATCTGTCATAGTTTCGGAGTTAGAGAAAATTACCTAAAACACCCCAAATCGACACTTAGACTATAAACCTCAGTTATGAATAATAACAGTTTGTCATACAGTATCATTTGAAATCATTACTGAAGTTCAAAAAATGTCAGATCAATTTATTTGGAGTTTCATATTAAAAACGTTAACTACTTTTTATTTTCGTAATGTAAAATCCAGAAAAGGTTTTTATTTAATCAACATCTATTTGTTTTGTTGTTGTGGAATGAATGAGAATGAGTGAGAGTGTGTAAGTGGGACATACGTATAAATTCAATATTGTATATTGAACCACGTTAAGTAACTGAGTAGTGGAAAGTTGTTTTTTCCCCTCATTGCTGATGACGAATGTCTAAGAATACTTGTTTTTGTAAGAAGGCAGCCAGAAAAGGTGTTTGCTGAGTAATAGTCTTCCAATTAAATTGCCTTATTAATTTTCCTTTCGTTTGGTTTTGTTGAACATTATATTAATATTTGTATGTTGAAATGACATGAACGGAACTGGGAATGGTGATTGGCGTAGGACTGTTTTGGCGCGAGAATTGTCTCAAACGATTGTTCTGCTTGGCTGGTCATTTTGATCAACCAGTAAGAGTTTAGCAGTTCCCGCACACTGTCACGTAGTTACAGGCTGTGGAAGGAGGAGCATGGGGGAATTGCTAGTCAGCTAACGGACGTGCTGGTCATGTTGAACGTTTCAGTTTTCATAATGTTTAAAATGAAGAAGTTATTGGTATTTTGCGTCCAGATTGTGTTGCCATAGAAGCAGTTGCATTTGCGGACAGTTTTGTGAAGTTTAGAAGTTCTAGAATTGTTTTGTTGGGACAATAAACGCGTGTGAACTTTCGGACTTTGTAAAATTCCACACGGCATGTTTCGTATCCGTATATGGAATATTTGGTGAGCAATTTCTTTAATATAAATTGAAAATGACTGAATGTGAAACTGAGTTATAATAGTGGAGTATTGACTATGAAATTGCGTAATTCTTCGGGTTGGACTTCAGTACATTTCTGGCTGCCTTGCGTTTGTACTGGGTTGCATGACTTGTGAGCTTAGGACAGTGATGTTTTTCGCTAATTACATGTGGGCTAATGGCAGGTATTCATTTTGAACTGAAATGGAATAAAGGACAGAATTTTGAGAGGACGAAGCAACCACTTTCCGCCTGAAAGTATTATAAGAACTTACAGGATAGCTTGCTACCAGAATTTACGTGGACGTTGCAACGTAAGTATTGACGGCGTTTTCTTCAACAATGCTTTTACGTCATCAGTGCAGTACATACGTATGCAGAGAAATGGGCTGGTGATCTGCCGCCGTACTGAGGTAGGTGGAACATTTGCAGTAAACAGTACGACGAACGACCAAACAACAACTTCTATGAACCGCCTTGCCGGAACTCCATTTCTGTTAGTGACATCTTGACACCGCAATTGCTGCATCAGCCGGGAAGAACAATAGTAAAGTTCAGACGTGCAGGAACTTTATAAAAGTAGCAGTGTCAAGTGAACTCATGAAGTGTTCGCATGTGTGTGTAAAGGAAATATAGTAGGGCAATAGGTGAGAGTTAAATAAACTATCGTCGGGAAACGGCAGCAAGTGGGACGAAGTCTCAAGCGACGTCAGCGACCTCTGAACTTGTAGAGACGTCGTTTCTACAGTAGCAGCCAGGCAGATGGAGCA
Source organism: Schistocerca piceifrons (assembly GCF_021461385.2). Lineage (NCBI taxonomy): Eukaryota > Metazoa > Arthropoda > Insecta > Orthoptera > Acrididae > Schistocerca > Schistocerca piceifrons. The sequence goes on along the minus strand of NC_060139.1, from coordinate 45,576,031 downwards.
GTCGGTAGCCGTATGTGGTACGCTGTCCCACAAAACTGGATGGGTGGAAGCAGGGTGTTGTGTACTGGCCCGCTGTTGTATCTCGTCGTGTCAAAAACACCAAGGAAAAGTTAAGTAATGTTCTACTTAGAGTTTTGTGTGTGTGTGCCAAGAAACTTTGCAAAATGGCTGAAAATAATCAGACGATAGTAGATGAGAAACTGAAGGTAGATTTGGGAAACGTAGATTATGAAGATGACTGCATGATAGGTAATTTCAGTTTTGATATACCGCAAGCTAATGATAGTAGTTTACCTGAGTCAGTATCTTCTAATTATGGAATGGAAAACGAACTGAGCACAGTGGAAGCTGATGCTAAATTTATACCTGTAGCTGTAAAAGAAACGAAACAGGAACCAGTGTCAGCTGCTTGTGAACCAAAGGACAATATTTCAGAAATGCAAGCAAATAATTTAAAACGTATGGGTCAGATGAATACTAATATGAGTAAAATGGGGTTAGAAATGAAAGAAGTGAGAAGTGAAATTAAAACCTCATTAAATTCTGAAATAAATTAATTGCATTCTGAAGTTGATCGGGGATTTAATAATTTGTGAGTTGAAATGGAATCCAAAATGGAAGATAAAATTTCGAATTTGAGAGATTCATGGAAAAATGAAATGACTTTCTTTAGTAATAATATTAAAAGAGAAGTTAATCAGGTAAAATTCGAATGTAATACTGCTATTGTAACAGCGAAAGTGAACTAACTTCACAGACTGAGCAAGTTGCTGAGAACAACCAGCAGTTAAAGCAACAATTACATTCAGAAATAGATTAAGTTCAGGAGCAGATGCAAAATGTAGAAAAATGCTGTGGGGATAGGCATATTGTCTTAGAAAGTGCGGTTCAAGAAGGAAAAGATGTGTGTGAAAAGTTTGGTATGCAAGTTGCTAGTAAAATTACTAACAATGAAACTAACATCCAGAAATTCAGTACCACTGTGATTGAACAATTGTGTGAGCATGAGGATACACTAACCCGAGTAAGACAAAATGTTAACAACAGTAGTGGTTGTATTGTTTCCAGTGGTGTAATAGAATCATCTGAAATTGCATATGTTACCCTCAGACGAGTTTTACGCTTAGCTCCAGTTAGAATATTCACGCTAGGGAATTTTGGTGTGTGTTTGAAGATGTTTTGCCTAAAGCATGGAATGACAAACAAAAAATTGGGTTCATTGCTTCAAATCTTATGGTGGAGGCAAGAATATGTGCAAATTTGGCCTCAGATAAATATGATGGATTGGTGGATTTTAAACAGGCCTTTTTTGAAGAGTACTGGGGAAAACGGAAACGAGTGGAGGTTTTAAGTAAATTATGGTCAGGGGGAAAGTATGATCCCAAGAGTGGGGGCATTAAAAGTGTTGTGTCTAGACAAGACAGCCTAGACACAATGAGAGGAAGCCGAAAGGCACGCGCTTAAACTCACGCAGGCTGGCGTGAGGTCTGAAACAGGATACGTAATGAATGCTATAAAGAAAAGTACGTAGCTGCTGGAATACTTAACTTTAATCCACAATTGGTGAACATTGGTCTTGTTGATACAGTATTATCATCTCAATATAACTTGGTGATGGCGCCTTGCTAGGTCGTGGCAATTGACTTAGCTGAAGGCTATGCTAACTATCTTCTCGGCAAATGAGAGAGTCTTCGTCAGTGTAGCATCGCTAGCAAAGTCCGCTGTACAACTGGGGCGAGTGCTAGTACGTCTCTCTAGACCCACCGTGTGGTGGCGCTCGGTCTGCTATCACTGACAGTGGCGACACGCGGGTCCGGCGTATACTAATGGACCGCGGCCGATTTAAAGGCTACCACCTAGCAAGTGTGGTGTCTGGCGGTGACACCACAAACAGATTTGTACAGAAATGGGTAACTACTTTGTCATATTTAAATGCCAAGGTTGAAAGAGAACAAATTATTATGGGAATTGAAAACAAGTTGCCATTGCATTGGAGGAACAAGATCATATCTACTCCATGGGATGATAGGGATAGGTTCGTTCATTATCTTGAGAGAGTAGAAAACATTCTAAAAGTGGAGGAAGATAATAGTAGATAATATAGGCCTCCTGTTAGATCAAATGAAAACAGAGCCGAGGGATACAAAGGTATAATGTTATAGAGGCAGAGGTCGAGGGAGATGTTGTGAACAGATGACTGTACTCAGTACTTCGACTTCCGACGGGTGCAGTCACATGACGTAACGGATAGACGCAGCCTGTTCGGTGACCAGAATGTCAGAGGCAATGACGTCATACAGGAGGGAAACCAATAGCAGTCTGTAATATCTGTAGCGTTAGCAGACTGAAGCAGTACAAATTAAACCCACTTGGGACACCATTTGTAAGAACGGTACCTACGGAACGTCATAGGAATATTGTTATAGAAATCAGGAGGGCAGAGGAGAGTGACACTGCAAAACAATTTGGCTATTCAGGAAATTATGTAGCATTTTGTGAAAGGGGAAGTACCAATAAAGATTACAGGATTCATGTTAAAGAGGTATATATAGAAAGTGAAGACTCAGATCAGAAGGTGGGGGTGAATCAGCACTGCAAAACACATGAGAGGCCTACCAGAGACGGCGGAAGTAACATCATTATCGGGAAAACAGTTGTGGAAGTACCCAAGGAAGAATATAGTAGAGCAGAGGAGGTTGAGAATAGGCTGAATAAAGTAATTTCAGAGAGTGAGGAAGAGGGGTCAAAAGAAGAGAAAGGAGTAAATGATTTTGAAAATTCTGATAACACCTTGGAGAGGGTGGCAGAAATAGAGGTTATTAAAGAGGGTGAGAAGCTAGAAAAATATTTTGATTTATCAATAGCAGACAGGGTAGTTAAAGCTGTCAGTAGTAAAAATAAGGTGAAAGAGGATCTAGTAAAGGCACATTTAATTTCTATAGGCGGGGTAGGATTTGACAGAAGAGAAGTGGTGCAGGATTTACTAGATGAGTCTGAATCTACTAAGTGCATGAAAATAGATCCTAGACAACCCATAATAGAGGTGTCAGTTTTCAATGAAAGATTTCGGTGTTAAGTAGACAGTGGTTCAGAGATGTGTGCGGTTCAGAGGAATTTGTAAACGCTCTACCTGAAAGTAAGCAAATAGTTATTATGCCAGTAAGTGGGCCGAACATAACTAAGGCTACTGGTAGAAGTAAAAAGGTAGAAAAACAGGAATTAATGATACCAGACACTATTGAAGGGGTTCAGGTTTAACAAAACTTTCTGATTATTGAAGGTCTTAGTGTTGAAGTGCTGGTAGGTGCCGATTACTTGCAGAAATACAAAGGAAAGTTACATTTTGAGAAAACTGAGGCGGTAATAATAGTATAGGGGGAAACTACATCCATTCCTTTTGATGGAGAACGATGGTCTATTTCCGAGATCTGCCAATACATTACTGCACAACCATAGAAAACATGGAGGAGATTAATGCAAATGTCGAAGGGGAAGACGCAGGTCCTTCTGGGACAAGAAAAAGGCACTATGTCGAGATAAAATCATGGAAGCGGTTGGTAAAAAGAAACTTACTGAACTTAAAATGATACCTACTGGAGCAACAATTAAAAAGCAGTAACTGGGAAGCCTCAGCGGAAATCTATTGCCGGAAACGTATTGACGGAAACGTATTTCCAATGGATAGGCATGGACAGAAAGAGCTGCCAACAACGTAAGCTCACTTTATCCGATGGAAAAGTGATGGCGGAGTTGCTATCTTGTTGCAGTTTGATCTTATTCTTCTTCTCCTTCTTTCACTTGCGCCTTTACCCCGCAGTTTTTCACAGGTTCGGCAGTGTTACAATCGGATTTGGCAAGGCTAATGTTAAGGATTGGCCAGACGCCCATCCCGCCGCCACCCCGCACCCCCGAGGATGGAATGAGTGTACCCCAGCTGCCTGCATCTAGTGTAATCCATGGAATAGTGCGAACATGTTCAGAGTCTTGTAACTGAGGCGGGACGTGGGCATCAGCCCGGTATTCACCCAGCCCACATCCAGACTGGCCGGCACAGTAGCCTTCGTCATTAATCCACAAAGCCGATTCGATCCGGGCCGGTGAGCTTGCGCGAGTGCCGGTCGCGGTGGTCTAGCGGTTCTGACGCTGCAGTCCGGAACCGTGGGACTGCTGCGGTCGCCGGTTCGAATCCTGCCTCGGACATGGGTGTGTGTGATGTCCTTAGGTTAGTTAGGTTTAAGTAGTTCTAAGTTCTAGGGGACTGATGACCTAAGATGTTGAGTCCCATAGTGCTCAGAGCCATTTGAACCATTTTGCTTCCGCGAGTCCAGGAAGTAGCGTATTAGCGCTCCCGGCTAACCTGCTGCGTCTTGTTGCAATTTGATTATGTATCATATATTTTTATTACTTTTAAACTTAAGTTCGACGGCTATTTCAAATGTATTTAAAGAAAGTATGTAGTTCCCTTACAAAAATGGAAAAAAGATTATACAGCATTGGGTTCTGAGGCCATCCTTGGTTCCTTCCGGCGGCTGGCTGATTTGGTGAAGACAACCAGCATCGCACGCGGAGTGCAAGCTGAGCTTAATATCTGCAGCATAGTGCCCAGAGTCGATGGCGGTCCTCTGGTTTGGAGCCGTGTGGAGGGTCTAAACCAGAGGCTCAGACGACTCTGCGACTATAATGGTTGCAAATTCATCGACCTCCGTTATTGGGTGGAGAACTGTAGGGCCCCCCTAGACAGGTCAGGCGTGCACTACACACCGGAAGCAGCTACTAGGGTAGCAGAGTACGTGTGGCGTGCACACGGGGGTTTTTTAGGCTAGAGGGACCCCCCCTTGGGCGAAACGATAAAATACCTGACGGCTTACCAGAGAGGACATTATCATCGTTGATAAAGAACGTCCGTCCTCAGAGACCAAAAACAGGAAAAGTCAACGTAATATTGGTAAACTGCAGGAGTATCCAGGGCAAGGTTCCTGAATTAGTATCTCTTATTGAAGGAAATAGTGCGCATATAGTATTAGGAACGGAAAGTTGGTTAAAACCGGAAGTGAACAGTAACGAAATCCTAGACACAGAATGGAATATATACCGCAAGGATAGGATAAACGCCAATGGTGGAGGAGTATTTATAGCAGTAAAGAATTCAATAATATCCAGTGAAGTTATTAGCGAATGCGAATGTGAAATAATCTGGGTTAAGTTAAGTATCAAAGGTGGGTCAGATATGATAGTCGGATGCTTCTATAGACCACCTGCATCAGCAACCGTAGTAGTTGAGCGCCTCAGAGAGAACCTGCAGAACGTCGTGAAGAAGTTTCGTGATCATACTATTGTAATAGGGGGAGACTTCAATCTACCAGGTATAGAATGGGATAGTCACACAATCAGAACTGGAGCCAGGGACAGAGACTCTTGTGACATTATCCTGACTGCCTTGTCCGAGAATTACTTCGAGCAGATAGTTAGAGAACCAACTCGTGAAGCTAACGTTTTAGACCTCATAGCAACAAATAGACCGGAACTTTTCGACTCCGTGAATGTAGAAGAGGGTATCAGTGATCATAAGTCAGTGGTTGCATCAATGACTACAAGTGTAATAAGAAATGCCAAGAAAGGAAGGAAAATATATTTGCTTAACAAGAGTGATAGGGCACAAATTGCAGAATATCTGAGTGACCACCATCAAACGTTCATTTCTGAGGAAGAGGATGTGGAACAAAAATGGAAAAAATTCAGAAACATCGTCCAGTACGCCTTAGATAAGTTCGTACCGACTAAGGTCCAAAGCGAGGGGAAAGATCCAGCGTGGTATAACAATCATGTACGAAAGGTACTACGGAAACAAAGAAAGCTTCATCATAGGTTTAAGAGTAGTCGAATCATAGCTGATAAGGAAAAGCTGAACGAAGCGAAAAAGAGCGTAAAGAGAGCAATGAGAGAAGCATTCAACGAATTCGAACATAAAACATTGGCAAACAATCTAAACAAGAACCCTAAAAAGTTTTGGTCATATGTAAAATCGGTAAGCGGATCTAAATCCCCTATTCAGTCACTCGTTGACCACGATGGCACCGAAACAGAGGACGACCGAAGAAAGGAAGAAATACTGAATTCAGTGTTCCGAAACTGTTTCACTGCGGAAAATCGTAACACGGTCCCTGACTTCAGCCGTCGCACGGACGCCAAAATGGAAAATATTGAAATAAACGATATCGGAATTGAAAAACAACTGCTATCACTTAGTAGCGGAAAAGCATCCGGACCAGACGAGATACCCTTAAGATTCTACAGTGATTATGCTAAAGAACTTGCCCCCTTTCTATCAGCAATTTATCGTAGATCGCTGGAAGAACGTAAAGTACCTAGCGACTGGAAGAAAGCGCAGGTCGTTCCCATTTTCAAGAAGGGTCATAAATCAGATGCGAATAATTATAGGCCTATTTCGCTTATGTCAATCTGTTGTAGAATAATGGAACATGTTTTGTGTTCTCGTATTATGACGTTCTTAGATAATACAAATCTCCTTCATCATAACCAACATGGATTCCGCAAACAGAGATCATGTGAAACTCAGCTCGCCCTATTTGCCCAAGAAATTCACAGTGCCGTAGACACTGGCGAGCAGATTGATGCCGTATTCCTGGACTTCAGGAAGGCATTTGATACGGTTCCGCACTTACGTTTAGTGAAAAAGATACGAGCTTACGGAATATCGGACCAGGTTTGTGATTGGATTCAGGATTTCCTAGAAGAAAGAACACAACATGTCATTCTTAACGGTTCAAAATCTGCAGATGTAGAGGTAATTTCGGGAGTACCGCAGGTTAGCGTGATAGGACCTTTATTGTTTACAATATACATAAATGACTTAGTTGACAACATCGGTAGCTCCGTGAGGCTATTTGCAGATGACACGGTTGTCCACAAGAAAGTAGCAACATCAGAAGACTCGTACGTTCTCCAGGAGGACCTGCAGAGGATTAATGCATGGTGCGACAGCTGGCAGCTTTCCCTAAACGTAGATAAATGTAATATAATGCGCATACATAGGGGTAGAAATCCATTCCAGTACGATTATGCCATAGGTGGTAAATCATTGGAAGCGGTAACGACCGTAAAATACTTAGGAGTTACTATCCGGAGCGATCTGAAGTGGAATGATCACATAAAACAAATAGTGGGAAAAGCAGGCGCCAGGTTGAGATTCATAGGAAGAATTCTAAGAAAATGTGACTCATCGACGAAAGAAGTAGCTTACAAAACGCTTGTTCGTCCGATTCTTGAGTATTGCTCATGAGTATGGGAACCTTACCAGGTTGGATTAATAGAAGAGATAGACATGATCCAGCGAAAAGCAGCGCGATTCGTCATGGGGACATTTAGTCAGCGCGAGAGCGTTACGGAGATGCTGAACAAGCTCCAGTGGCGGACACTTCAAGAAAGGCGTTACGCAATACGGAGAGGTTTATTATCGAAATTACGAGAGAGCACATTCCGGGAAGAGATGGGCAACATATTACTACCGCCCACATATATCTCGCGTAATGATCACAACGAAAAGATCCGAGAAATTAGAGCAAATACGGAGACTTACAAGCAGTCGTTCTTCCCACGCACAATTCGTGAATGGAACAGGGAAGGGGGGATCAGATAGTGGTACAATAAGTACCCTCCGCCACACACCGTAAGGTGGCTCGCGGAGTATAGATGTAGATGTATACACTACTGGCCATTAAAATTACTACACCACGAAGATGACGTGCTACAGACGCGAAATTTAACCGACAGAAAGAAGATGCTGTGATATGCAAATGATTAGCTTTTCAGAGCATTCACACAAGGTTGGCGCCGGTGGCAACACCTACAAAGTGCTGAATGAGGAAAGTTTCCAACCGATTTCTCATACACAAACAGCAGTTGACCAGCGTTGTCTGGTGAAACGTTGTTGTGATGCATCGTGTAAGGAGGAGAAATGCGTACCATCACGTTTCCGACTTTGATAAAGGTCGGATTGTAGCCTATTGCTATTGCGGTTTATTGTATCACGACATTGCTATTCGAGTTGGTCGAGATCCAATGACTGTTAGCAGAATATGGAATCGGTGGGTTCAGGAGGGTAACACGCAACGCCGTGCTGGATCCCAACGGCCTCGCATCACTAGCAGTCGAGATGACAGGAATCTTATTCGCGTGGCTGTAACGGATCGTGCAGCCACGTCTCGATCACTGAGTCAACAGATGGGGACGTTTGCAAGACAACAACCATCTGCACGAACAGTTCGACGACGTTTGCAGCAGTATGGACTATCAGCTTGGAGACCATGGCTGCGTTTACCCTTGACGCTGCATCACAGACAGGAGCGCCTGCGATGGTGTACTCAACGACGAACCTGGGTGCACGAATGGCAAAACGTCACTTTTTCGGATGAATCCAGGTTCTGCTTACAGCATCATGATGGCCGGATCCGTGTTCGGCGACATCGCGGTGAACGCTCATTGGAAGCGTGTATTCGTCATCGCCATAGCGGCGTATCACTCGGCGTGGTGGTATGGGGTGCCACTGGTTACACGTCTCGGTCACCTCTTGTTCGCATTGACGGCACTTTGAACAGCGGACGTTACATTTCAGATGTGTTACGACCAGTGGCTCTACCCTTCATTCAGTCCCTGCGGAACCCTACATTTCAGCAGGATAATGCAAGACCGCATGTTGCAGGTCCTGTCGGGACTTTCTGGATACAGAAAATGTTCGACTGCTGCCCTGGCCAGCACATTCTCCATATCTCTCGCCAACTGAAAACGTCTGGTCAATGGTGGCCGAGCAACTGGCTCGTCACAATACGCCAGTCACTACTCTTGATGAACTGCGGCATCGTGTTGAAGCTGCATGCGCAGCTGTACCTGTACACCCAGGCGTATCAAGGCCGTTATTACGGCCTGAGGTGGTTGTGCTGGATACTGATTTCTCAGGATCTATGCAACCAAATTGCGTGAAAATGTAATCACATGTCAGTTCTCGTATAATATATTTGCCCAATGAATACGCGTTTATCATCTGCATTTGTTCTTGGTGTAGCAATTTTAATGGCGAATAGTGTATATAGTTCCGTAACAAAAATGGAAAAAATAATATACAGCATTATATATCTGCAATTATAAACTGTGAAAATTACTAGGATACGTCAGACGATATGCCACATGGTCTGCCATAACAATGAGAAAACCACATCTCGATACATTTACTCGTTGCGAATATCTTTGAACTCGTTTCTCTTAGTTGCCTCCTTCTGAGGCTGTCATACGTCAAATGCAGCACTGATACTTCTGATCACTATAAAGGAGTGAAGGAAGAACGCTTCGACGGTAGCACTTTTCTAAAAATAACTGGATTGTTTGAGAGCTCTGATTAATGTCACGGCTGGCGGCACAAAGGGAGTAAATCAGGGCTTACTGCGGTGCCACAAAGGGGCAGCGGCGACGACCCGCGCAGCACAGCGCGCCGGCCACCGGCCACTGCTAATGGCCGCGCACTGTTTGTGTTTCCGTGCAGCGGCGGACGCGGCCGAGCCGTTTGTGCGGCTCCCATCCCAACTCAGCCCATCCAATCCCACCCTGCCCCAGCGAGCGCGCCGCGTCCCGTCGCGTACCGATAGCCAGAACGAGTTTCGCCAGCCGCACGGCGCTGATGAATGGCGCACATAAAATTTAACGTTTATTTGTTCCCTTCCAGAGCCAACCGTAAATTCTTTTGGAATCTGGGGTGACTTTTTGGAGCTGGTGCCGTTAAGCACTGGTTTATATCGACACTTTTCGGGTGAGTGCGACTCGCAATGGCCAGAGTGTTCGAGGCCGATGTACGGCCTGGAGAGAGTAAAAGATTTTTCCTCAGAGTTGAAATACATTATTGGAAGGTCTACCTCTGTGACCTTTAAGACTTCACTTCGACTGTAGTAAGTCGTAGATCTGACACGAAGAAAACGCCAGGTAATGTTTCGAATTCTGACGCGAGGTCTGAATATCGTTGATATTCGTAGGTTTCCTACAAGCTTTTGTCCGTGTTGAAATAAGATTGATTTTATTGCGTCTAAGACTAGTATAGAGAGCAAAGTTTCATATCTTGGAGGTGCTCTGGTAGTCCACAACATGAATATACAATTATTTTATATGTCTTGGTTCATGAGTTGATTCACATCACAATTTACTAGTAGTACTTGGTAGACAGAAAGTGGGAGTTGATGCACCACACTGACTCAGGCTGTCGGAGACGAGGGGGAGTGACACGTGGTAATGACAGCAGTAATAAATGTATGGGAATAAGAAGTGGAGGGACGAGCGTTAACTGGCAATCCTGGGATCAGTCCAAGAACGTATTAACTAGTATATGCAATATTCGGTTCCGTTCAAAAAATGGTTCAAATGGCTCTGAGCACCATGGGACTTAACTGATGAGGTCATCAGTCCCCTAGAACTTAGAACTACTTAAACCTAACTATCCTAAGGACATCACATACATCCATGCCCGAGGCAGGATTCGAACCTGCGACCGTAGCGGTCGCGAGGCTCCAGACTATAGCGCCTAGAACCGCTCGGCCACTATTCGGTTCCGTAACTGATGTTATCGTGTGGCGTACAGTCGATCAAAGTTCAATTACCGGTGCTACCAGGGTTTTTAACTTGGTGTGAGGATTGTAATGGAGTGAAATCAGCTTCATTATGCCTGTTGAGGAGTTACTTCTGTTAGAGATGGACTGAGAAACTGCGAACGAGCGGCAGATTATTGCTCTGGCCCCTCAATCTCCACACCACATACCACTGACGGAGGGTAACACTGTTGACGGTTGTCACTGAATGGCCTGTCAGTGCCGGATCTCACAGGCATGACGTAATAAATCGAGCAAAGACGTAATTACCTAAAATCAGGATTACTGAAGAATGGGATATAACCCATTGGCTTTGGCCAATGACGTCAGAAGTTCCCAGAGATGATTTATTGCACAGATTTAACAGCAAAGACGAATTTAGAGCAACAAGGGAATGCAGTACAGAGAAAATAGATGGTAGACGTATACCACATACATCCAAATCTCGAACGTAATGCTACATATACAGCTTCTTTGAGTCCTAGTACCCTATTGCTCAGTGGGCGTAAATAGCGCAACTGGAGAATGAGGAATTAGTGCAAAAAAGAAAGAAAAAAAGAGGCAGAAGTAACGTTAGCACGGACTACCTCAGTTGACAGATATGAACTGTATCTGGAACTTCAATTGATCTGTATAGGTTAACTGCAGTACTGGATATTAATTCAACGTACGTCGACTTTTTCGCCTTTGCTGTCATTAATACCCTATTCTTCAGTTGACTTATGTAAGTCAACTTAAGTACAGGATACAAATTTTACAGTTGTTGCTCTATAGCCCTCACTAGTACTAGTATCCTATTCTGCAGATGTAACAGTATTAGTGAAGGCGAAAATCCGAAATACGTAAAACTTGTATCCCACACTTCATTTGACTTATATAGGTCAACTGAAGCATGGGATGTAAATTTCTTTCGTCTTCCATAGAAATCGCATCGACTGAAATGTATCCTGGTACTACTAGCAACGACGATAAAACCGATAACAGTAAAATTTTCATCCCATACTTCAGTTTACCTACATAGGCTACCAGTGTTAGCGAAGGCGAATAACTCGGCATATGGTAAAATTTGTATCCCGTACTTCAGTTGACCTATGCAGATCACCTTAAGAAGAAAAAACAAACATACGTAACATTAGCATCCTGTACCTCCATTGAACTACGAAGGTAGTATCCTATTCTTCAGGTGAGCTAGATAAGTCAACGGAAAACAGGATATTCGTGCTAGTGTAGTAGAAAAAAGAAACGTACCATAAATTTGTATCCTATTCTTCAGTTGAAGTATATAGGCCAACTGAGAAGAGGATATTACTATTACCTCCGTAATTCATCTCAGGTGCAGGACGCCAATGTTACGTATGTCGATTTTCTTGTGTTTGCTAGCACTAGTACCCTATTCTTCAGTTGACCTATATAGGTCAACTGAAATACGGGATAAAAACTTTTCGTACGTCGGTCTTTTCGCCTTCGATAGTACTACTATCGACTGAAAAATATCGTAGTAATACAAGTGAAAGCGAAGGCGAAAGAAAAGACAAGTATAAAATTTGTATCCCATACTGCAGTTAGAACAGATAAACCTGAAATGAGAATCAAAAAGTAAAAATTGTCCAGAAAGAACAGCAATTCTTCCAAAATATCTCACACTCACTAATAATGAAAATAAGTATCGAATGAATTGGAACGAACGAATGATTTAAATTAACACAAGTGACAAAAATCGTACACAATGTCTAGCGCTTTCTTTTAAAAACTCATTCATTTTTGTCAATCTACAGTGATGACACCTCGCCACGAAAGATAACCGCTTCCTTATCTATGACTCGAAAATAAAGTCGTTACTATCTATGAGGAAACTACGACGTAATTGGTCAAAGCCGACAGGTTGTATCCCACTCTTCATTTCTCATGACGCCTTTTGAGGAGTTACTTGAGTCAGAGAAGGACTGAGAAACTGCGAACAAGCGACAAACTATCGTGCTGGCCCCTCGACCTCCACACCACATATGAATGACGCCACTGACAGGGATAACACCGTTGTCTGTTGCCATTGAACGGCCTGTCAGTATCGAATCTCTCAGAAGGGATACAATAAACCGAGCAAAGACGTATCTCCCTAAAATCAGTCATAACCGTGCCAACTGATAGGTTTTTGCGATTGTACTAATAAAGTATTGTTGGGAGTCATCTCACAACCTAACCCTGTACAACACCTATTTCAGAGACCCAGTAAAAATCCCAGTTAGCTTACCTCCAAATCCAGCTATTGTTTTCGCTGCTCATGGCTGGACGACAGTTCTCAGCAACTGTCGTTCTTATATGACTACCACAAATCGCTACAGAAGAGAGTCGACAATAGGAAAGTCCCTGTCGGCCGGAGTGGCCGTGCGGTTCTGGGCGCTACAGTCTGGAACCGCGAGACCGCTACGGTCGCAGGTTCGAATCGTGCCTCGGGCATGGGTGTGTGTGATGTCCTTAGGTTAGTTAGGTTTACGTAGTTCTAAGTTCTGACTGATGACCACAGCAGTTAAGTCCCATAGTGCTCAGAGCCATTTGAACCATTTTGAAGGTCCCTGACAGTTGCACTGGGCTTGGTAGTTCTGTTCTGTCAGTCTGCGTCAACTCACCACAAAATGTGACTATATACGTCTCTATGACAAGACCTCAATGTTATCGCTGCACTATAGATGAATATTGTTCCCGCCTGTAGCCGTTACTATGTCGCCGTTGAAAGCTGACAACAGCGCTGCCGGATGTCAGAGACCTTCTTTCGACTGCGTCTGCAGTAACATTTGTACATGATGCAGCGATGCAGACATAAGCCGGAGACGATGCCGAAATTCGAACCATGCAAGCTCATCAGTTACGCCGTGCCAGCAGCACCTCAACCATAACAGTACCTACTTTCTCTTGTATAATATCTGACCGTCCGCCCACAACTAGGCTTCATATGAACGTCCGCTGTGTGTTGGATTCCACTGCTTGACCATAAACGCTGCAGGGCGTCTCCAGACTGGGCGAGGGTCATTCAGTCAGGGCTCCTTCCAGTGCCTGACACTCACTACTTCAGCTGGGCGGGACGCAGACGTCCAGCCAGTATCATAAGCACAACATTAGGCATTAGACTGGAGGATCTGAAGCAATACTACCGAGGTATTCCCACTGTGTAAGACCTTGACATGCTGTAAAAGAAGCTACCCCTTTCCTCTGGCACCGCTTCTAGCCATCGTGGTCCACGAGATCGATATGTAACCACGCTCGTGGATCGCCTACGAGCCGCGCCGTCAAATAAGGACGAGCTGGAGTGATAGTGCGTTCATTTGCATCCCCCCCTCCCCCTCGTCTTTCTTCCTGCAGCCATCTTCGACTCTAACGGACTCCTTTAACACTTACCTACCCTTGGAACCCATAATGCCCCCGTGGAAGATCTACCGCCATCCTGACCACAGCAAGAACGGCTCTTCCATCTCTCCATTATGGCCAGTGCACCTCCAGACATTTACATTTTGGTCTCAGAAGTGGGACTGGTAAAGGTGCTATGGAGGTCACAACACAAGAAAGTAGCAGCGTGTGTTTTGCAACTTCTCAGTGGGTCTTTGTTTCCGTTAATCCTGGTATTGTGTCCGTTCTCCTTTTCCCCTTCCTGTGTAGAACACGTCGGGAATAACGCGAGCGTTTGTTTGGAAAGTATGGGAAGTGTAAGTAGGAGGCGACTGTGCAAATCGTAGGCGAGCGCGGACGAGATCTATAATTGACATGCAAGTTGACTTCTCCAGTGCTATACACTAGTAGATTTGTGCTTTGACGTCCGCAGAGTGCCGGTGTTGAATGTGAAACTTTTATCTTCTCTCTCCGTTTCTGTTTCTAAGGCTTATTCTATTTTCTAGTAAAGAAGCTGTAAATCTTGGAAAAACCTGAGAATGTGGAACGTAGGCCAGTGTGGCAACAACAGTGCACATGATGGCAAGAGACAAACCTAGTTCAAAATGGCTCTGAGCACTATGTGACTTAACTGCTGAGGTCATCAGTCCCCTAGAACTTAGAAATACTTAAACGTCGAATGTAATAAGACCTGCACCAATGGGGCCGGACCTGCCCCGTAAGGGGCCTCCCGGCCAATGACGCCAAACGCTCATTTCCATTTTCCATCATTACGCTAATAATCTGTAAAATATCTCTCAAACATCGTGCCCAGTGAAGATGCTATAGTAAAATGATCGTTGTTGGCAACTGAATTCCATCACTTCTCGCATTACGTGTGACATCTTCCGTATTTACATGTGAATAGGTGACATACGCTGGCGAAAAAAGAATTAGTACGCTGGGAAAGACGACGTCCATTATGACCCGATGATGATGTATGCAACATGGGGAATAGTAGATGATTTGTACGTCGTCCGCCAACAGATAGGGTAGTGGTGTAGCTAGCAGAGCGCAATCTGTGTCTAATAATAAATTCTCACTACCAGAAGTATCAGTCTAGTGCAAATGTGTAAAGCATGCAGATTACGATGCCATAGAGACGCCACTCGTGCTTCCTACAACCAACGGAACGAATTTAGAAAGGGTCAAACTCTGGTCTCCCGAGTGGTAGGAAAAACCTTTCGGGGAATTCGCAGAGTACCGAAAATGCCACCTATAATTCACATAACTAGCAGGAAAAAAATGTTCAAATGTGTGTGAAATCTTATGGGACTTAACTGCTAAGGTCATCAGTCCCTAACCTTACATACTACTTAACCTAAATTATCCTAAGGACAAACACACACACCCATGCCCGAGGGAGGACTCGAACCTCCGCCGGGACCAGCCGCACAGTCCATGACTGCAGCGCCCAAGACCGCTCGGTTAATCCCGCGCGGCATCTAGCTGACATAACCCATTCCCAATAAGAGAAGACATTGACAAAAACTTTTTTTTTAAACGAAAATGAAGTCCCATCGTTGTAACACGCCCGTGGGTACAAATGTTAGCGGGGTATCAGGAAGAATACATGGATCGACTCTTCCAAATTATCCATCCAGATCACCGTAATGGACTTTCGCATGACGAAAACACCGACGTCGAGTAAGGTAAGTCGTCCCCTTTGCAATTACAAGTATTTTTGTAACGCTCTTCTTTTGTCGTTGTTGCAGTGACCACTGTAAACATACTCACAACACCCGCAACCGGAGTCGCATGATCGATTTACGATCGCACGATCGATATGTATCGTTTAGGCCCCGCGAAATCATTCTTGGAAATTACCTCATCCCCATTACGGTCTAAAGGCAATGGCAAACAACCTCCGATAGGGCCTTGCCTAGTCGCCGGTGCGGGTCTCACGCATCGTCCCCTAGGCTTCTCGGAGTATGGGAGCTCATCAACATCACTTCAGCCATGCAACGATACTGGTATCAGTAGTCCCATGAACATTCTCACACACGTAGACGAGGTTCTGGGCGTCCGCAAAGCACAGACGACAGCCTGTGGTGGGAGATTGTACAGCTACCACAGCACAGGTAAGAGGCGTTGTGAGCCCAGATGTGTCAGCACGAACTGTTGCAAACGCGTTATTAGCAGTCGGACTAGGGCACGCATAGGTCTAGCCCGTCTTCACTCACTGCACAACATCGACGAACACGACTCGCATGGTGCCATCAGAGGATCAGTTGGCAGATGGAGTGGCACGTCGTTGTCTCAAGCGATAAAAGCAGTTTCTGCCTGCACGCAAGTGATGGTATTGTGCGTGTATGATCTAGACTTTCTGAGTGCTGTAGCCGGCCGGAGTGGCCGTGCGGTTCTAGGCGCTACAGTCTGGAACCGAGCGACCACTACGGTCGCAGGTTCGAATCCTGCCTCGGGCATGGATGTGTGTGATGTCCTTAGGTTAGTTAGGTTTAATTAGTTCTAAGTTCTAGGCAACTGATGACCTCAGAAGTTAAGTCGCATAGTGCTCAGAGCCATTTGAACCATTTGAGTGCTGACCTGCCTCGTAGAGTGGATTCGACCAAGACACGCTGGCCCCACCACAGGCCTTATGGTGTGGAGTGCGATAAGCTACAACTATCGAAACTTCCTGGCAGATTAAAATTGTGTGCCGGACCGAGACTCGAACTCGGTCCCCAGTTCGAGTCTCGGTCCGGCACACAGTTTTAATCTGCCAGGAAGTTTCATATCGGCGCACACTCCGCTGCATAGTGAAAATCTCATTCTGGAAACATCCCCTAGGCAGTGGCTAAGACATGTCTCCGCAATATCTTTTCTTCCATGAGTGCTAGTTCTGCAAGGTTCGCAGAAGAGCTTCTGTGAAGTTTGCAAGGTAGGAGACGAGGTATGGTGGAATTAAAAGCTGTAAGGACGGATCGTGAGTAGTACTTGGATAGCTCAGTTGGTAGAGCACTTCCCCGCGAAAGGCAGTGGTCCCGAGTTCGAATCTCGGTCCGGAGCACAGTTCTAATCTGCCAGGTAGTTTCACACCAGCGTACACTCCGTTGCAGAGTGAAAATCTCATTCTAACTACAATTATCATTCACCTTCTGTGTTTCTAGAGGGGATGCTAACCAGCGCTCGGCACGTCCAGAACGTTATTAGACCCATTCTTTTGTCATTCATGCAGCAGGAAGGTGATGTGTTGCTCCAATAGTATAAAGGTGGCCCACACACTGCCTGTGAAACTCCACGTGATTTGAAAGACGTGCAGCAACTTCCCTGAACAGCACGATCTTTGAGCTTGTTTCCAAACGAGTACGTATTGGACATGTGGGAGGGGAAGTGAATCGTGCGGTCTAGTGAAGCAGGGGATACAACCAGTCGGCTTTGACCAGTGACGTCATACATTAGTCGTAGATAGTAATGTCTTCACTTCGAGGCAGAGATAATAAAACAGTTCTGTGATCCGGATAAGCGCTATCATTGTACATTAAAATAATTATTCGTAATGATATTGAGGAAATTTGGAGTATTAGTTTGTTATTGTAGAACTATTTTTAGTGTCATTTTCATTATAGGAATGGATTTGTCTGTTTGGGAGTATGTGATTTTCGTTACTGTCTGTCTAGGAGAGCTTCGGTTAGTCCACGATATTTCCGTGTGGTAAGTTCACTTTTTCATTTGCTTCTTTCACTGTATTCCACTATTTTCAAATATTTCACTGTTTTATTCCACCAATATGTGTATTTTCGTGTTGTGAAGTACGTAACAGAAATTTATCAGTTGTCGATCTTCTTTCGTTTCCCAGCACTAGTATCAGTATGACATTTTCGAATGTGTACTTGCGAAACCCCCGACACAACTACAATTTGTTTCCCGTCCTTCACTTCGCCTTCACACCGACACTATATATGTCAATTGGCGAGCAAGATACAAATGTTGCCTACAGCTATATAGCTCATCTAACGAATGGGATACTATTAGCGTCCAAGGCAACAAAAAGACTTTACCCCGTAGTGACATACGGGATACAAATTGTACATGTGTCGTCTTCTTGTCTCCGTGTAGTTCAATTGAGGTACAGGTTGCAAATGTAACGTACGTCTGTTTCCACCTTTTTGTTACAGTGTACATATATAGAGGTCAACGGAAGTCTAGTATACATATATCACATACTTAGCTCCTTGTGTCATCAGTAGTACTGATATGTACGTAAGAAAAGACTGGTAGTAATAGCGGAAACGAAATAGAAAACACATCCACAATTTGTATCCCGTGTTCCATTTAGGGTTTACTGAAGTGGAGGTTACATCGTTCAAGTGAAGAACACGACAGTAATGCTGGTGAAAACGAAGAAATCGACTTACGACAAACTCGTATTCCGTACTGTACTTAGGCAACACACCTCGAATGAGCTTTTAATTTGCATCGGGTGTCTCATTTACGGTTTAGTGAAGCAGGCGATACATATTTCAAGTGAACAACAGAACAGCAATGCTAGTTGAAACTAAGAAATCGGCGTACGCTAAACTTGTATCCCGTACTGCACTTAAGCAATATAGTTCGAAAGAGCTTCGAGATACAACTGACATACATGTAACGTGATTTATTCTTTGCTAGTAATATATTTCATTCATTTCTTTCCATTGTATTATACGGAGAAATACTAAGATACAAACACGCGATATCGTTAACGTGAAAATACTACTGGCCCTTATATAAGTGAAGTACAGTCTTTTACTCTCGCATTCCTTTGTTTCTGAATATTCTTCTCAGCTCTTTCATCTTTGTAATACATGCTCTCTGGCCAATTCTGACGTCATTGGTCAAAGCCGATGGGTTGTATCCCCTGCTAAACTAGACCCGAATCGTGCGTCTCGTCAGCCAACTCTTACAGAACTACGTGGACAGGTAGAGCAGGCGTGGCATAACGTATCCCAGGACAATATTCGCCATTGTGCGATCGAGTAGACGTTAGTGCCAGCGCCTCCATTGCCGCCTGTAAAGGATACACCACGAGCTAATACACACTTATGATCATAAGTTAAGGATAATGCTGCAACATGGTGAAACAACGCTCTCGTGGGCGGTTTGTTGGTATAAATCACCTCGGTGTATGACCATGCGGTGCATTTGACCTGCGGTCGTCGAACGGTGGCGCTGGCAGCAGTCCACATACGCAGAGGTGTATTGGTGCGTGTCAGAGTACGGTGCAGCGATTAAGTGTGCAGACGTTTTCCGACGTGCTAATGGTGACTGTGGGTTGAAAATGGCTAAAAGAACACATATTGATGACGTTATGAGGGGTAGAATACGAGGACGACTGGTGGCTGGTTAAACACAGCAGGTCGTACCACGGGGCGTTCGTGTGTCACAAAGTGTGATCTCGAGATTATGGCAACGTTTCCAGCAGGCAGGAATCGTGTCCGTGCGCTACAGTTCGGGAAGTCCACAGTGTAAAACACCACAAGGAGACCGATATCTCACCATCAGTGCCCGCAGACGGCCACGGAGTACTGCAGATAGCCTTGCTCAGGACCTTACTGCAGCCACTGGAACAGTTGTCTCCAGTCACACAGTCTACAGACGACTGAACAGACATGGTTTACTCGTCCGGAGACCTGTAAGGTGTATTCCGCTGACCGCTGGTCACAAAAGAGCCCGTAAAGCTTGGTGTCAAGAACACAGTACGGACGATGGACAGTGGTCCCAGGTTATGTTCACAGACGAGTCCAGGTGTAGTCTGAACAGTGATTCTCGACGGGTTTTCATCTGGCGTGAACCAGGAACCAGATACCAATCCCCTTAACGTCCTTCAAAGGGACCTGTATGGAGGTGGTTTGATGGTGTAGGGTGGGATTATAATTGGTGCACGTACACCCGTGCATGTCTTTGACAGAGGAACTGCACCAGTATGTCCGCCTTTTCAGGGGCGCAGTGGGTCCCACCTTCCTCCTGATGGATGACAACGCACGGCCCCACCGAGCTGCCATCGTGGAGGAGTACCTTGAAACAGAAGATATGAGGCGAACGGAGTGGCCTGCCTGTTCTCCAGACCTGAACCCCATCGAGCACGCTTGGGATGCTCTCGGTCGACGTATCGCTGCACGTCTTCAAACCCCTAGGACACTTCAGGAGCTCCGACAGGAACTGGTGCAACAGTGGGAGGTCTATACCCTAGCTGCTGCTCGACCACCTGATCCAGAGTATGCCAACCCGTTGTGCGGCCTGTGTACGTGTGCATGGTGATCATATCCCATATGGATGTCGGGGTACATGAGCAGGAAACAGTGGCGTTTTGTAGCACATGTGTTTCGGGACGGTTTTCTAAACTTATCACTAATACCGTGGACTTACAGATCTGTGTCGTGTGTGTTCCCTATGTGCCTATGTTATTAGCGCCAGTTTTGTGTAGTGCCACGTTCTGTGGCACCACATTCTGAAATTATCCTCAATTTATCAGCATGAGTGTAGATGTTTTAGCATGGGTCAATAGGGTTAGGTTAGGTTAGTGTTTTTTTTTCAACGTCCCGTCGACAACGAGGTCATTAGAGACGGAGCACAAGCTCGGGTTAGGGAAGGATGTGGAAGGAAATCGGCCGTGCCCTTTTAAGGAACCATCCCGGCATTTGCCTGAAACTATTTAGGGAAATCACAGAAAACCTAAATCAGGATGGCTGGAGACGGGATTGAACCGTCGTCCTCCCGAATATGGGTCAATACCTGGTACCTGAGAACAGCAATTTTTTTCCGTCAATGTATTTAGATTATTCGCGTCCCTGCTTCGCAGATGTAGAAGTGTACGATAAGCTGAAAGAAGTTTGAGTTTTTTCAAAATTAAATCCCACAAATGTTATGCTGACATTGCGGCTGTATAAACGGCGGGTCAACACTGAATGCGTGAACCACAGTAGGGCTCTGTAGCGTGCTTTATGAGATACTTTAAATCCTAATGCTAATAAGATGCTGTAAACAGTGTTATCAAGAAGGTGTCGATATGTTAGATGTAGTTTGCCCGGGAAAGCGATGGATTTCTCCCTGGAAGTTTTATGAAAATTAAATTTTTCCTAAAGCACTCGGTGAAGAGGGGCGAGAGTTCATTAATACACCAGTCGCTGGGGTAGCAGGTGTCCTGGAGGGAACGGTTTGACTCTCCAGAGATCGCCCGAGAAATACGACCAGCAGAAATATCCTAAATTGAAGTAAGCGCCTGAGCTAAATTAAAGTGTCCCGAGAAACGTACCTTGTCGAAAGAAATATAATTTGTTAATTTTTATAAGTACTCATTAAGAGCAACTACTATCAGCTGCGTAGCCTGGCTGCAGTAAGTTACAGGTAGCATTGGATCTCACCTTTAGAGTTTCTGATGATATGTAATGGTGCGCGGTGGATCAAGACATATTTCCTTCCCTCTAATTTAATTGTGGCTCTATCATCGTTAATCATTACTTTCTTCTTTGCTATCTACAGACCCTGTAACTGAAAATGTATGACCGTTTATCCTCTACAATTACTATCTCTCTCGTTTCAAACATATCTCATCTGCCATGATTACTCCTGTTCTACTTATACTTGACGTTATTTCAGAGGTACTAAGATTACTGTAATTGTTGTTATATCTGTTATGGTTATTTCCTTTTTTAACTTACTATCATTATTATTTATGGAATATTGCGTCGGTTCTTGGTGGAACATAGGAATATTAATAACTTGAATACAACGTATTAATGTTCGAAAATAATATTTATTAGTTCGTTATGAACCGGCTTTCGGCTTCTTAGGCCATTGTCAGATAACTTAATGCTGAACAGACAGTCCACACAACTTCAGCGAGAGTTCATAGCTCTGCAAACAGCACTGTACAAAGATATATGACATTTTGCGACTGTACCGATACAAAACACATGCCAGTTGAAATACCTAAAGAGACAGTGAACGAACAAATCCTACATTACAGTATATTCAAATATTAAAATTGTGTCAGTTTTAAAACAAAATATTTTGTTTTATACGCTGACATAGTTTCTCAGCGTATGTAATAAACTGCAGTTTATGTAATTGTTGGTATAAATACTTTTGAGCATGGTGGGCTTACATTGTCATTTCATTTTAATGCCCACTAAAATATTAGCTCTGAGTTATTTAAAATGTGTGTAATTACAATCATTTAATTGTTACATTATTATAATTACTTAAATCAGAAACGACAGAGTTGCTTTCTTTGTAGTTTATGATGAATGAAATGGACTTTTTTAAAGAAGAAAACATAGATTTCGCTGGAGAACAGTGGTTGTGGTGGTTGTGGAAGGCGTTACAAAAGACAACTGGACAGGTTTAACCACTATGGATATTTTTAATTATTTTGAAATTACTTTTTTGAATTTTTTAGAATTTACGACATTCTTGCATTCTTTAATTCTTTGCCACTGCCATCTTTTTGAAATGATACATTTAAGGTCATTGTCCCTCTATGTGCATGTGGATAACACATGCTACCAATTGCACTTTTTAAGGTCATTTAAGTGCAAACTGAGCTGGAATCCCCATAGACACACTACTGAGGGACATGAACAGGAAAAACCTTATGCCTAGAACACGATAATGTAAATTTCTTCTCCTTCTCTCTTACCAACGGGCCTGATAGTCATCATGAATGCTTGGTTGTGTGACTGAATCAGCTGAATGAAGTTTAAACGAATGAATTTTGGGATATGACAAACCCATTCATAACAGAAATAAAATTACGTAATTGCTTGATAAAACTTGCCAACACAGCGAAGCCAGCGACTGGGCATGCTGGACGATGTTGAAAAGGTGATGTTGACAATGGAAGGAAGAAGAGCAGAATGACCTGCCAGCTATGTCCCACTCTGGAGACGAAATATCACTTCTTCACGTCAAAGATATTAGGCCGTTGTTAAGTCCACCCAAGCTAGGAGAGACAGAGAGAGAGAGAGAGAGAGAGAGAGAGATAATATTATGATTATTACAATTTTTGTCTATAATGGAAGGAAGTAAGAAATCGTTTATGATGAGAGTCATCACAACTTTTCAAAAGGCGTTTCAACGTGGAGTCTGTACGCCCTAAGATGAGACGAGTTCTTCGACGTGACTGCTGGCTGGTGCCCCTGCAGACTCAGTAGCCAGCGCGCCGCTCGAGGCGGGCCACGTGCTCGCAGCCAATTAACACGCCGGCCGACACACCGGCTCTCAGGGGACGGTCGCCGTCGCACAGGGGAATCAGTCAGGCAGCCACCTCCGACGCCCACTCAGAATTAGCGGCGAAGCGGTCCGCAGTAGAGGCCCAGAACAGGGTCCCTCGTCACTTCCCTCAAGGGCGAGACTAGTGCAACAATTAAAAAAAAATTTACAAAGCGTAGTGCCGCACTGCCCGCTGGGCGCCTAGCCTGATACAGCACGCGTACGGGATTACTCTTCCTCTCTGGTGCGCGCAAAGTCCGTTATCAGTGTGTTGCGTAACCAAGGTCACCGTTCTCTATATAAGCGGGCAGTGCGCGCCAGCGGAATCATTCTGGTGTGAGCTCTATCTGCAACAACATTCAAGCACTATGCCTCGTCGACGTGTGTATCGTCATCGCCGCCATCGAATGCCAGTCTACAAACATATAATCAGTTTGGAAAATAAACTTGGAACAAATGGCACTTCTCAATCTGTTATTCTCAATGGGCCTATATTCTTTCGTGGTTGTCGAATTAATTTCTCACTTGATGTTGCAACTGGAGCGGCTGGCAGTGGGTGGTTTACACTCGCTGTTGTCCGCTGTGAGAACGCCTCACTTCCTGGACTGGAATCTTTCGCCGACCGAGATGTCATCGCCTACAATACTCGTCATTGTGGAATCGACCCGAAGATCCAAAGTAGACCTAGTTTTGTGTATAGCAATATGCCTTTTACTCTCTGTACCCGCTCCTGTAGAAAAGTTAGTAATGATGAAAAATACATGTATGGGATGTCACAGCTCATAACGATTATTGTTATTTCGTTTCCTAGGTAACAGCTATACTTTAGTGATCTTCAGCTGAGAGCATTATTAAAATATAGAAACATAATTTCTAAGGAAATTAAAATATATCATATGAAATATGGACATGGTTTTAAAATTATTAAATCAGGCCTTGGTATAGGAACAGACGTGGGACTGGAGAAACTGACATAATGTAGGAAATTATGGAGATCAGACAGGGATAAATTGTAGCAACCAGATCTCGTTGAAAGTGTCAGAGGGAGATGTAAGCCACATTAAACGGAAACATAGGAATGAATGGGTCGCTTTAACAGATGAAATAGGGAAGATAGCAGAGTACTGCGGTAAATGCAAAGGACCTACCAGAAATTTCGATATAACACAGGAGATACTGAAATTAAATGACGAAAAGAGATAATGAAAAATGAAGCAAATGAAGCAGGCGGATTGGAAAACAGACTTCTAAAACATGAGATTGAAAAAATGTGAAAAATGGCAAAGCAGGACTGGCTAGAAGACAAATGCAAATCAGTAGAAGCATGCATAACCAGATGAAAGATGATGCCGCTTATAGGAAAATTACAGAGACATCTGGAGAAATTTGCAGCATTTGTGTGAATAATAAGAGCTCTGATTGAAAACCTGCGCTCAGGAGCGGTTGAAAGGCGGAACGAATATATAGGAAAGAAAGTGGACGACAATGTTATAGAAAGAGGTGAGGAAGTTGGTAAAGGTGAGATGAGACGTATGATAGTGCGACAAGAACCTGACAGACCTACGTGGAAATAGCACCCTTGGAAAAGATGACATTTCATCAGAGTCACTAAGACCCTTGAATGAACCAGCCATGAGAAAAATATTCCAGTTGATATGCAACGCATGTGATACAGGCGAAATAACCTCGGACTACAGGAAAACTATAATGATTCAAATTACGAAGAAGGGAAGTGGTGAAAGGCATGAATAATGAATACTGTGGAATAGTTTAATCAGTCAGGATTGCAAAATAATGACAGATATTATCTAAAGAAGAATCGAAAACCTAGCATAAGCCGACTTTGGAAGAACATGAGTTTGGGTTCCAGAGAAAGGTAGGAACACGTGACGCTATTCTGGAACAACGACTTAGCCTAGAAGATAGGTCGAAGGAAGATAAAGCTTATATTTTGTACATTTAGAGACATATTTTGAGAATTTTACTGGACTAGTCTGCTCGAAATTTTCAAGGAATCAGGGATAAAATACAAAGAAAGAAAGCCGCGCAGGGTAACCGCGTGGTCTTGGGCGCCTTGCCACGGCACGCGCGGCTCCCCCTCCCCCCCCCCACCCCCCTCCCCACTTGTCGGAGGTTCGAGTTCTCCCTCGGTCATGTGTTTCTACGTTGTCCTTAGCGTAAGTTAGATTAAGAAGAGTGTAAGCCTAGGGGTCGATGACCTCCGCAGTTTGGTCCCGTAGGAACTTACCACAAATTTCCAAAACAGGGACAGAGAATTTATTTACAACCTCTACATAAACCGGACTGCAGTTATAAGATTTGAAAGACATGAAACGGAAGTAGTAGTTGATAAGAAAGTGAGATAGACTGGTAGCCTATCAAAGATATTATTTAGTCTGTGCATGCAGAAAACTGCGAAATTTGGGAAGGGAATTAAAGTTCGAGCTTTGTAAACAACATGACAATACTGATGGAAACAGCAACGGACTTGGAAGAACATTTTATGCAAATGAATATCAACAAAAGTACAACATGCGTAATGGAATGCAGTCGAATTTAATAAAGTGATTCTGAGGAAAGTACATTAACAAATAAGACACTAAAAGCAGGCAGCAGATGAGTTTTCCCTTTGGGCATCAAAATAACTGATGAAAGGAGACGTAGAGATGATATAAAATGAACTGTGGCAATATCAGGAAAGTATTTCGCAAAATGAGTTTTTGTTAATACCTAATATAAATTGAGGTATGAGGATGTCTCTTCAGAAGGTCTTTATCCGGAGCTTAGCTTTGCAGGAATGTGGAACATGGCCAGCAATCAGTTCAGGCAAACAAAAACTTTAGAAACATTGTGGTACACAAATATCCTAAAGATTAGATAGGTAGAACGAATAATAAATGAGGAAGTAACAAAATGAATTGGGGAAAAAAGAAATTCATTGCAAATCTACTATGAAAGAAGGGATTGGTATATATGAAATAACCTGAGGCATCAGGGAATTGTCATTTTGACTATGGGAGAATGTGAGTGTGGTAAAAATTGCAGAGAGAAGTCAATGCTGCAGTACAGTAAACAACTTGAATTGGCTTTATCTTGCGATAGTTATGCCGAGATGAAGAGGCTTGCACAGGATAGGCCAGCATGGAAAGCTACATAAAACCAGTCTTCCGACTGAAAACTACGACAACAACAACGTTATCTTTTTTCAAATACAGTACACGGGAAGCACTTCACTTTAGTGAGGGAACGGCATGTCAGAACGGTTGTTGGGAGTAGAGTGTTTTGGAGGGATATGAGCGGGAAGAGTCAGAGAGCAGAACCGCAAATAAACATTCGGAATAGAGGACTAAAAGCGGTGAGGGGGGAGGGAGGATATCAGGGGAACCCTGACATAAAGAGGAAGAGAAGTATTCTCTCGCAACTACACAAATGGAGAAATGGATAGACCTGTTTGCACATTTCATGTACATGTGGGGAAAACTAGATGAAGTTTGGTTGGACTAGGACGTGGAGTGTACCTATGTGTGCGGCTAAGGGGGTTTGTTAGTATAACCGCGGAAAAGCATGGGGATTCATAATCAAAGATGAAATGATAGGGTGGCTGGTGTCCATTTCGCGGGAAGTGCAGGAAATGGGAAGGTGTTTGGCGTGCGAGAGGAGTCAGGACGAATTAATAAGCTCATACAGGATCGTAGTGGGGGGATTTTAGACGAATTCAGAAGGGGAACTGGAGAAACTGACATTCAAAGGTTTGGTGGGAATGGTTAAGTTTTGGTGAAGCAGACATAGAAGTGACGTAACCATCAGAATGAATTATTCCAATTAGGTTTGTAGGAGTGGGTATCTGAATTTATTAACAGTATTGTTCAAAATAAAAGATAAAATGACAAATTTTCGAGCAAGAATGTTAAAAATTTTTAAAGAAATAACAGTGTATTTCCGTCGACGCCCAGTCGTCCACGAAAATTCGCAGTTCAGTTCTTTGTTTCACTCTTATAACCACAATACTGACACTTTTGTTGGTAAATTGAGAACAGTGCAAACAGATGTTTACATTCGACCACGGAAAAGAAAATCGAACAAAGTCATGTACTCATACAGAACAAAAATGCAGCAGCAAAAAATGTATACTTACTGAAGTGCGTTTTGACCAACCGTAAGCGTTATCATTAGTTTACGAGTACAAACATGTTGAAAATAAAAGCCCTTGGAACTATAGATTCTTCTTTGGTACTTTCATTTCTGTAAAAAGAAGTTTCGGCTACTTAAGCTGTTTCAGAAAATAGTGTACCCTTTCTTGAAATTTTGTAACTAAACTTCAACATCAGTCTTTAACACTGATTCAGGGAGCTGCCGAGAAAATATAACAGAACTTTTGTTACTTTCGTAATTCAGGAACTGGCAGTAAGTGCAGTTTTCAGCAAGTTTCGGACATCTGGCGTTAAGCCGTTAAAATTTGCAGAGTTGATTCAGCCGCGGAAAAAGTGCATTTCTTACAGCAGCCACCACCCACCTCTTTTAGTATTGCTTTTTCTCTTGCATTGTACCTCACAATGAGGACGAACAAATATCGGGCATTCTAGAACAGAACTCTGTACGCTCGCCTACTCCCACCGAACTTGTTAAGTAATGCTTCTCTGTGAGGGTGTAGTTTTTTAGTGATTAACATGTTATTGTCTGTTCAGATGGATAATTCGCTTGATGAACATAACGCTTAATGGACATATCTTATGCCTCATAAATGTAAAATACTCATAGCAATCAACAGGCAGTGATACTATTCTTATATCATAGAGTAACGTTTCTACGTCTCAGTTATTAGGCTACGATTTATGATATGTCCAAAGACTGGATATATAAGATGGTTTGAGACACTATATTGTAATGTACAGATATACTGGAACATTCCGCAGTATTTAATAATTTTATTAAGGAATTACCAGGTAACTGTTTAATATTAATCTGTAAATTTATTAGTGTTCGCATTAGGTAATTTAGTACACAGGTTTCGAATTCCAGACACATAGGCACCACCCTTTATTATAGAGTATTTGAATCAATGTAGTGAGTTTTACCATTGCGTATCTGTACGAAATGGCTTTATTGATAATTTTTCGTAGAGTGATATGGTTGACGACTACATTGCCTTGTGATACAGCACAGAATGGGCTGACTTACAAGAAAAGGTTACTGTCCGTCTTAGTTCATTGACTTCTGCAGGAAAAATGTATTATGGTACCTCTTATGTTACCTCTGATCATGTTGGCAATGGAAAACAGCGTTCCTTGCACGTCGTGAACCCTCCGTTGTTTAAGTGCGGGTCTTAATGCCCCTGTTCGACTCGTGTCCAACTCTTAGAAGAAGCAACAAGTGAACCAAATTAAGAGACGACCGCGCAACGTTCGAACGACGTGAGAGTCTAGTCTTAC
This sequence comes from Schistocerca piceifrons, assembly GCF_021461385.2. NCBI lineage: Eukaryota > Metazoa > Arthropoda > Insecta > Orthoptera > Acrididae > Schistocerca > Schistocerca piceifrons. The sequence continues at coordinate 45,547,350 of NC_060139.1, read as the reverse complement.
CGGATCTAAATGCGTTGCATCCAAGAGTGACGTCATGTAGCAAACATCTAGCGCGGTGCATTTCTCACCCCTCAATCGTCATTGGCTTACCCTCTCATGAGATCTCAGTGTCCTTATGTGAATCCTTTTACTACAAATTCGAATGTGCACATTTTCGTAACCTGAGCAACGCTTACCGTTTGCGCTTTGAGGTATTCAAGACAAGATTATTACGACATCGACGATTCTGACATGCAACTGTTAGCACTTTTATACATACTTTCAGGCGCCTGATATGCTCGTATCCTGTTCTGGTCGAAATAGAATGGTATCTGCAGTTTTTATACATATAGTAACAATTCTCTGTCCCTCTCCATTGACTGTTTCTATCCCGTCTGACCTTTATTGCACCGAAATACTATGTAAATTGTGCATGTGGAATAACAACGTCTAAGAGTTCAAGACTTTTCTGATGGCTTATGTCTTAAGGATCTCGATTTTAATAAATTTCTCTGCAATGGGCAGACCTTCATCACGACATATCGTAGCCGGCCGGAGTGGCCGTGCAGTTCTAGGCTCTTCAGTCTGGAACCGCGTGACCGCTACGGTCGCAGGTTCGAATCCTGCCTCGGGCATGGATGTGTGTGATGTTCTTAGGTTAGTTAGGTTTAATTAGTTCTAAGTTCTAGGCGACTGATGACCTCAGCTGTTAAGTCGTATAGTGCTCAGAGCCATCTACGACATATCGTCATTTTAGATACCCACAGACCTATGATTTATGCAAACAATAAAAGGTTCCAACTGTTAGGATATAGGATATCTAGCACTCCACAGCAACATTGCAGCACCAGTGGCCCGTCCGTTGTTGATTCCAGTATGAGACTGCCTTGGTTTCAGAGTACTTGTTTATTACGTTCATGTTCTGAAAATTGGATGGGCACATAATCCACATCGTTTCCGGCTGTTGTGCTGAACATAAAAGACATATTAAGTTCCGAAACTTGGAAACTATAGCGATATCAGTGGATAGCCTTACGACCTGCTAAGAAGATACACAATCTTACTCTTCACCTTACTGACTCTGTTATTTTATTTTGTTTTATTAGCTGCCAATGTACAAATGGCCAGCCGCCTGGTGACTAAGACAGCTTGTCGTTTCAAATTATTAAACTGTACATTTACACAATACAAGCTTATATGTTTTCTTATTAAATTAACAAAGTTTTAACGAAATTAAAGTTTCATATACTTGGGAACTTAAAAATAATCAGCAAATGAAAATCCTTTGAATAACAATTTATGCCTTAAGAGATTAGGAAAACAGGAAAGTAGGTAGGAGTAATAGATTTTCGAATGTGCAACATTATGTTTTCCGGAGAGACTGGCCATAGTGGTACTGGTACCAGGGGCTGATCCGTAGAAATGGAAGAGTGACATTAAATACAAATTAAAAACGCATTCCCGAAAGAAGTAAGTGGTGATGCGGGATTTCCTTCTACTAGCTACCACATTTTGTGCTCTGCCTTCTATTTTTGTTGTCTTCCTATTGGCCTCTGTCCTTAGTGTTTGTTATGCTATTCATTACGAAGTCTGGTTTGCTGTAGCTCTCCATGACAGATTATTCTTTGCAAGCCTCTTCGCTTCTGCACAACTATTCCAATCTACATCTATTTGAATCTCCTTATTGTACATTGAAGAGCGTAAAAAACTGGTACACCTGCCTAATATCGCGTAGAGCCCCCGTGAGCACGCAGAAGTGCCACAACACGACGTGGCATGGACTCCACTAATGTCTGAAGTAGTGCTGGAGGGAATTGACAGCATGAATCCTGCAGTTGTGTCCATAAATCTGTAAGAGTACGAGGGGATTGAGATCTCCCTGGAACAACAGGTTGCAAGGCACCCCAGATAGTCTCAATAATGTTCATGTTTGTGGAGCTTGGTGGCCAGCAGAAGTGTTTAAACTCAGGAGAGGGTTCCCAGAACCACTCTGTAGCAATTCTGGGTGTGTGGGGTGTCGCATTGTCCTGCTGGAATTGGCCAAGTCCATCGGAATATACATTGGACGTGAATGTATGCAGGTGATCAGTCTGGGCGCTTATGTGTCACGTGTCAGAGTCGTATCGAGACGTATAAGGGGTCCCATTTCACTCCAACTGCACACGCCCCACACCATTTACAGAGCCTCCCCCAGCTTCAACTGTCCCCTGCATGCAGGGGCCAAGGGTTCGCCACGCAGAGTGGCCGCGCGGTTTTAGGCAACATGTCACGGATTGCGCGTCCCCTCCCGCCGGAGGCTCAAGTCCTCCCTTGGACATCGGTGTAGATGTTGGTCTTAGCATAAGTAAGGTTAAGTAGTGTTTAAGTCTAGGAACCGATGACCTCATCAGTTTGGTCCCTTAGAAATTCACACACATTTAAACATTTTTCCAAGGATTCATGAGCTTGTCTTCATACCCGTGCACGTCTATCCACTCGATACAATTTGAAACCAGACTCGTCCGACCAGGCAACATGTTTCCAGTCATCAACAGTCAAATGTCGGTGTTTAAGGGGCCAGGTGAGGCGTAAAGATTTGTGTCGTGCAGTCATCATGGGTATACGGGTGGGCCTTCGGCTACGAAAGCCCATATCGATGACATTTGGTTGTAAGGTTCACAAGCTGACACTTGTTTGAATCTCCTTATTGCACACTGATGAGCCCAAGAGTCACATTGAACGATTCTCTTCGGTCGTCGTTGGTCATGTTCTTGGAGGATCTTTTTCCCAAAGCAGCCATGTCGGAGATTTGAGGTTTTAGCGGATTCCTACTATTCTCAGTGCTCTCGTGAAATGGTCGTACGGGAGAATCTCCATTTCACCGTTACCTTGGAGATGCTGAGATGCTGGGTCCCATCGTTTGTGCGCCACGTTTGAACCCACTTAAATCTTGATAACCTACCATTTTAGCAGCAGTAACCGATTTAACAACTGCGCCAGACACTTTTTGCCAACCGCAGCGCCGTACTCTGCCTGTTTACACATCTCTGTAACTGAATACGCATGCCTACACTACTTACTTTGGAGCTTCAGTGTATGTACTCTCACTGTAGCTCCCACCCACCACACTTCGCATTACTACGAAACTGACGATTTCTTGCTGCAGTAGAATGTGTCCTATCAATTGCTCGCTTGTTTCAGCCAATCCGTTCCATAAATTTATTTTCTTTCCCGTTTAATTCAGTAGACCTTAAAATTGCTATATCAATAAGGTGGAAAAAATAGTAGTTTCAACCACAGCAAAGTTTGCGTCTCTCCGTAACACCTCCTCTTTGCCACCTCTTTGCAGAGGGACTGGACGTGGCACCTTGTAAACCTAAGGTGTGGTGCAGATACGTCGATAATACCTTGGTTGTGTGGAGCTATGGTGGGGAACAGTTCAGTAACTTCTTAAGACATTTGAAGATCCTTGATGTGAACATAAAATTTGCCATCTGAGTAGTAAAGGACAAATAGCTACTTCTTCTAACTGTGTCAGTCACAAGCGATGGTGAAAACCTGGGACATAGCGTGTATCGAAAACCGACACACACGGACCTATAGAGGCCAGATTAATACGCTCGCAACGCGAGCAAGAAGAGTATGTGAGCCGCAGCACCTCAGATGCGACATGCAGTAGCTGGAAAGCAGACTGGAGAGCAATGAGTACTTCACCAGTTATGTAAGATAGGTAACAGACTCAAAGACTCGGCGAAGTGACACCTCGGAAAAAGAAATGTCGGGTACGGCCTTCCAGCAATATATTCCCAGACCAACGGACAGAATCGGCAGTGTACTTCGCGAACACAGTATGTTAGACCCAGATCAAATCCACTCGACAGATTAACGACGAGAGACGACATGTCGGCCATCTTGGATGTGATTTTTAATTGGTTTTCTATAGACGACTAGATAGTACCAAGCTGGTACCCAAGTCCCGCCACAGTTACACAATTCTTAAACATTTACAGAACATTCATACATTTTGGCATGGACTAAATTAGGGTTAGAGGGCTGGGATACACAACTTCCATCCCGGGGTAAAGAAGAAGAGTAGGCCTACATTGCTATATGCGAGGGTTTTCCAGAAAGTAAGTTCCGATCGATCGCTAAATGGAAACCACAGTGAAAATCAAAAACATTTTATTTGCAAGAGTTAGCTACACTTTCCAGATACTTCTCTACATAGTCGCCACTCCGACTTAGACATTTGTCGGAGCGTTGTACCAAATTTCCAACACCATCGTCACAGAAGGCAGTGGCCTGTGCTTTCTGATACTTCTCTACGCTGGTCTATAACGCGTAGCCAGCGTCCAAGTGTTGTCTTCGTATACAGATTTTCATGTGAACAGAGATGATACTCAGGACAAGCCTATTAGAGCTGTGTTGTGGGTGATCGAACACTTCCCATCGAAAAGGCTGCAGGAGCGTCTTCACTGCCCCTGCAGAGTGTGTCTGAGAATTGGCATGAAGAAGGAAGTGCGTGGCAGTTGTGTTAGGTGGGCTGCATTCTTTAAGGCGCTCAGCGGGCCCTCCTACTTGGCAGGAGACATCGGTGTTCTGGGCACTTTTACTCGCTCACAGTGCTCTCACAACTGAAAGGAGCGTCTTGATGCGATCGAAGGTCATACTAGAGACATTACCCAACACATCTGTGGAAAGCTATATCGGGTCTTCACTGTGGTGTCCATTTCGCGACCGATCGGAACTTACTTTCTGGCCAACCCTCGTATTTTGGAAGATAATTCGAAATAAGCTGTATAGGCTACAACAAAACTAACAGTACCCGATGAAAGTGAATGTACTTCTAAACAAAGCAAAATTTATCTACTGATGCGGGGATTTCGTAAAAAATAGCAGGGTTGTTAGGCTGAAATGGGACAGTTGAATAGATTTCATGATTGTTAAGATCGACTGACGTCTTAACATGCGAGCAGTGTTGACGTTTCACTCATCGGCAATAAGACATAGGCTGTGGAAATGGGTAGCGTTCGTTTTGTTTATTCACCTGTGCACAGCCTTCTATATCTCTTTTTTCCCCGTACATGTGTGTGTGTAACTGAATGTGCATATGACAGTATTTGGAAAATGCCTCCAGTAATACCACAGTTGGCAGAGACGAGATTTGGTATACTTAACCTAACTTGGCATGAGGAAAACATGCAATCCACAGAGACTATCCGTCCGAAGACGACTAGAGTCAAGTTAGTTGAGCTCAGGAAGGTGGTTAGTTTTCCGCCCCTGGACTAGATATAACTTCCACTTGTGAATGGCGTCAAGGAGGGCATCTTCCAGCGCTCTGTCACTGACGATGGGATTGTCAGTTCTGGTAGCTAGTATTATTAATCCACTTGTAGATGGACAAAGGTACTAATGTTATTTAACTTAGTTTAAGAGAATGGTTGATTTCTTTTGGTCGTAGTGTTGATGTAGACATTTAGCGACCTCATTTTCATTTTCATTTTACATATGTTTGTTAACTCTGGGTTATCTTTACACGTTTATCTTTGTGTTCACTGGGATATGTCTTGACACTTCCACTTAGCCACATTTTCATAAATTGATTACTGGAGCTTATTTGTGTTCTTGGAACAGAAGATTGCAGTGTGTAGAGTCAAATGAATACCTATATGTAATAGAAATTTCTACTAGTTTTCCACTTCTTATTATTCTAAAAGAGATAGCAAATTTGGCTTCAGCCCATGGCATGACCACCATTATACTATAGGAACCCAATTGGACTGATCAAAGTGCAGATCACAATGTACTGGATTTACTGACTACCTAAAAGTGTGTTAGCTGTTTTATAGTATCTTTTTTTTTTCACACGCCACCAACGACGTGTTCTGAGTTCCGCCATTTCGGATCTGTGCATACAATAATTTTATCAGGCGAATTATACTTATCAAAACTCACATGAGGAACTTCTTTCCGTTGTTGTTTTAAACATTTTTATTCCCATTTCGGTGATGACTACAGAAAAATCTCCTTAGGCCAAAAGTACGTCACGAAGAGTATCGACTGCTCTCGGGTAAATGAATCAAGAACAGACTGCAAGGTAAATGATCTTGGTTCTCTGCATATGGATATAAGCAAGTGAATTGTGTACTTCCTCCTTTTTTGCTAATACAGCTCCTTATTTCCAAAAGCCGGGCTATGATAGCCTAAGCGTTGTCCTTGCTTTTGTCAGTTTTTTTCCAATGTTTACCTTACGCAATCATTTACGAAAAGTTTAATTGTAGGGTGCAGATGTTTATTGAATGATGATTCCCTTGAACCCCGTGAAAGTATAATGATAATGCATAGAGAGATGAATTGACATTACTGAATTAATAAATTAATATTTTTATTTATGAAACGTACACTACTTAAAGATGTTCCTAAATTGCACCTCGTCAGTCCTTGATTCATTCTATAAGATTCCTAGAAGTATTCACATGTACAGCGCCTAACAGATTCCTGTAATCGAGAGAGACAGTAGATGATTAAGAAGCAGTTTATAATACAGACGAAAGCCTTCCCTTCCCTCAAATGCCTGGCGTGATGTAAATATTTTTCGTCCTACTTATCCATTGCACGTAACTAAAATAAAACAACTTTTATTAACAGGCCTGTTTAATTGCGCGAACCCATACTAACTCCTATGAGAGTGCTGGACCATGAATGTAGTGGAGGCGGTCAGTAATACACACCTAGGCGATCCTAGAATTCAGCATATTGACCCCAAATAACCGATATTCAGGAGTGTACTACAAATGAAGAAGTTTAATGGAAATAAAAAGCAAAACACATTTAATACACTCACGGTTTAAAGTTTAACGGTTACTGGGTCCCAAACAACACCTAGCGCATTAACGTTTAGAAGGGCGCCGTGAATGTCTTCAGCAGTGCGTTGAATGCTAGGTGTTGTGTACATAGTTCCGCATAGTCAGTGCGTACACAACTTTCCCACTAGAGCGCGCCCCGCTAAGCACAACAGCGCAGACGCAGCGCTCGTCCGTCTCCGCACTACGAGATGGCGTTGCCATAGAGACGGACCAAATTCTGCTTCCGCCGATCCGCGTATTAATATGTAACGCAGCCAATGAGATTGCTGCTAAGGTAGAACCTTTTCTCCTCACAGATCACAATCGCACAGTGATACATGAACGCGCGAGGTATTATAATGTGTGTACAGACGTCCGATTAGTCAGTCTGCATTTGTCTGCACCAGCCTGTACCAGTCTGCATTAGTCTGTACCAGTCTATAGTCAAGATTCAGTCTGCACCCAATCAGATTACGATATTCCTGTACATAGCCATGACGATAAATGTATAGACACTTTTGTCAAGTATCAGAGATATATGTGAGAATAAGATTAAAGTGCCAATACCAAAGTAACTTCAGATTGTCAATTGTAAATAGCATCCAGATCCAAGTTAAGTAATTTTTACACTTGTTATTATTTTAATAAATGTGTGGGAAAATGAATCAAGTTCTGTTTAAAGCTGGTCACCGTCAATCTGCTACTCTAAGCGTGCAAGTGGCATTTCTATCGTCTGACCTAACGGCAGAAGATAAACACGAGACATATTGCTGACACTCGCCTACTTCGTTAGAACGACAAGTCAAATAATCTGATGGTGTGTGTACCGAAGGTCTTACAGCACGCACATCACACTAGGGTAACTGAGTGTAGAACTTATCACTGGGAAAGGATCCGTCCATATACTGTCAAGGGGAAAAGGAAGCGAAAGATGGTGAAACGCTAATGAGAATTACAGCTTCCGTGAAATGAAATTATTATAGTTTAATACTCCTGCGCAGAAACTGCTCTAACACGGGTAGGAGGAGCACCGACAAAGCGTAATTCGTGAGGCCCTGCTCGCAGACTGTAGCAGGAGCGCGCAGCGTCGGGACGGGCAGACGTGCTTCGGCTTCAGCATGTGCCGAAACCGATATCGCTGAGAGAGCCCTCCATCGTGCGACCAAATTAAACTGCGCCGAAAAGTGCCGGTGCTAGGGGGGGGGGGGGGGGGGAGGCGGTGGCGGCGGCGTCGCGACGCTGGCTGTGCCGCGAATACAAATGGCTGCAAGTTTTAATAGCTTCCACGAGCTCTGGCGATCCCCCGGCGCCGCAACAAAGTACCCTCCGCGAGCAGCCGCCAGGCCTGCCCGAATTAACAGGCGGCGCTCCGCCGCGACGCAGCCACGCAAATCGCACTAATTACAGGAGCCTGGTGGTGGCTTTCCAGTTGCCTTGGCTCGCTGTGGCACTGCGCACCGCCAGAGGAGAACGAAGAGGAATGGACGGCGCGATCATTTGTCCTGTAAAGAGAGCGGCAGATTGCTTCTAGTTTGATACACTGCAGGTTAAATAGATTACAAGTGGAATAGCCCTGGAGCTTTGCTTACAGTGATGCAGGCGCGAAGGTATCGCGTACTCTGTACAAAATAAGCTTACAGCACAAGAAACTGGCCACTCTATTACATGAGCACTGCTCACTTTGGAGCTCTGTTGATGGCGCTGAAAAAAAAATGTTTCGCACATTCCGCAGTGCTAGTGTCAGGCAAATCTAAATGACCTCTTTGAAAGCCTGATCACCAGGGCTAACAGTAGGAATATCGCTATGACAACGAGGCACAGGAGTCTAGCAATCAGTGGAAACCTGTATTGACTCCCGACTAAAACGGTGCAAAGCTTGTAACGCTGCGCGCTTGTTGGCACACGATACTCATTAAAGCCTGTGCTATGGTAAGTTGACGGGCTTCACCTTATGAGAAAGGATTTTCGTTTAGATATTGACCGCGTGTACCTAAGTGGAGGCAAATCAGACTTACACCCACTCAGTAATAACAATGATACGTCAAGCAAGTCCGAAGTGCTACTACACGTTAGGACGGACAAAAAGCAACACAGCAGATGCTACCAATTTGTTAATTATACGGTCGCCAGCCTAATTAGGCATTAACTGAGTTTCTTCCCCGTACAAGTTGATGTACGTGCATGCAAAACAACACGTAATAACACTGCATAATATGGTAAATTTTAGAACCAGAAAATCTACTGAACTGATAGTTTCACTTTCTGTACTAATATGGATAAACCATAAATACTTAACATTACACTATAATGTTTACTACAAAACTTCATATTGTCCATTGATATAATTAAAATCGGGCATAAGTTACCCTAGAAATAGCACTTTCGAAACACACACACAATGCCAATTTTGATAAAGGTAAAACACTAACAAATTTTGGTTTCTATTTTGGCTTTGACTTTGCTGGTCAAATCAGTTTAGAACACTTCAGAATTCAAATGAATAAAAAAAAGGGAGGGGGACCCTGAAACTGTTATGATCACTGTATTAAAACAATTAATTACTGAAATCATTATGCCCTCAAGATTTCCAATACATGATTTACTACTCTTTTTGTCTTATTTCCTGCTCATTTAAATACCATTATATCTGTCTCGAAATAATTAAACTTCATTACTAAATCAATTTCAAAATTATCTTCCAACTTTGTCAGGCCTTTGTTGTTCATTAACAACAAAGTTCTTTAAACAGCTTTCTAACATAGCTAGGTCTGCAGGTAATTATTATTAACATAATCTTTAATTCTTCATTTCGGGACACTCGGATTGCACAACATTTGCAAAGGACCCTGGCTAGGTTAGTTGTGAGGATAATTAAATGATAGGACAGTTCTGGTAAAATTTAAGTTGTTATTGAACAGTATGGAACAAAAGTAACACTGGTCCACACGAATACAGTACTAAAAGTTTCAACCTGTTTGTATCGATGTGGCGGTTGGTGGGCGGCGAGATGACGAGGCACAGAGCATACATACAATCACAGCAATGGCTCTTGATGTATCGGCACTTTACTTCTTCATGGCGTCGCAATACTTTTCCATTTAGTGCCTATGGAATTTTGCCATGCTGTATGGGCGTTGGAACGGCATATCCGAGGCTCAATGAAACCACGTCTTCCAGGAGAGCCTCCTCGATCCAGAACGTGTCGCTCAGACCAATGCCCAATTCCGACTACTACTGCTGAGCCCGTTATGCCGTACAGCGCCCGTGTACATTTTCCCGCGCTCGCCTGCCATCCACCTTTTACCGCTCCCTTACAGACAGGGAATTCACCCGAGGTTTTGCATTCTTCATATCCTAACACATTGCCTACGTATGGACCCTACGCACAGTTCCAGTCTTAAACATGTTACAATAGATTTAACGTTTCTTACATTTCAATTCTTTTACAATATTGTTTGACATTTGACATAAACATTAATATTCACATCGAAATTCGTTTACAGTTTTCTTAACACAATGACATAAAACCAAAAGGAAATGAAATCAGAACATCGATTACACTAATTTGTCGGAAATCAGAAGAAAAAAAAATTATATGTACAATATTACAGCGTTGTTGTTACAAGCTGGGTACCATCGGGCGGCGGACATACAGAGAAACCCGGGCAACACAGAAGACCTACCACCTCGGCTGTGTGGGTTACCCAAGATCCATAAGAACAACGTTCCACTGAGACCGATAGTTAGCGCTCCTGGCTCACCGACGTATAAACTGGCAAAACATTTGGCCTCTCTCCTCCAACCACACGTGGGGAAGACCGACACATACATGAAGGGCTCAGGACATTTTATTGAGAAGCTGGAGAAACTGAAACTCGCACCAAACGTCATCCTAGTCAGCTTTGATGTTGTTTCGTTGTTTACAGAAGTGCCACTCAGTGACTCTCTGGAGCACATCGGTTCCATTTTCCCGCAAGACAACAAAAAGCTCTTCCATGCATGTCTCACCAAGAGCTATTTCACGTGGAATGGCGATTTCTACGAACAGCTGGAAGGCGTCGCCATGAGTAGTCCTCTCAGTCCAGTGGTGGCCAACTTCTTCATGGAACAATTCGAAGCACAGGCACTGAACCTGCCGACTTGCAAACCTAAGGTGTGATACAGGTACGTCGATGATACTTTCGTGTTGTGGAGCTATGATGAGGAACAGCTCGGTGACTTCCTAAGACACTTGAATAGCCTACGTGCCAACATAACATTTACCGTGGAAGTAGAAAAGGACAAGAAACTGCCATTTCTAGATGTGCTGGTCACAAAGGACGGCGAAAACTTGGGACACAGCGTGTATCGAAAACCGACACACATGGACCGATACCTGCACAAACTGTCAAACCACCACCCGAGCCAGAAAAGAGGCATGATTCGTACGCTCGTAACGAGAGCAGGACGAATATGTGAGCCGCAACACCTCAAACGAGAAATGCAACACCTGGAACTGTTATGAGGAGCAATGGGTACCCCACAAATTATATTAGAAGTGTAACACAGCCAAACACTCGGCGATGTAAGGAACCAGATAAAGAAATGTCTGGTACGGCCTTTCTGCCATACATTCCCAGAGTGACGGACATAAACGGGCGTATATTGCGCAAACATGGCGTAAAGACGATTTTCAAACCGACATGGGAGATCAAAGAGCGTCTTAGATCGGCGAAGGAGAAAAGAGATCCACTTGCAATGTCAGGAATATACCGTATAACATGCATATGCGGAAAAGTTTATGTTGGAATGACTGGACGATCAATTAACACCAGGATCAAAGAGCATAAGCGACATTGTAGGTTGGGGCAGGTGGAGAAATCAGCCGTGGCTGAGCACGCACTGAATGAGACCGACCACGTAATAAAATTCGCCGACACGGAAGTTCTGGCTGTAGAGAAGCACTATCACACGCGCTTGTTCAGAGAAGCTGTAGAAATACAAAAACACGCGAACAGTTTCAAAACAAGAAAGAGGAGAGCCTTAAGGTAAACGGGTCCTGTCTTCCCCTACTGCAGCGAACGATCGTCGCAGGTAGCAAGAGGAGAACCGCACCGGAAATGACCGTGGAGAAGCCCTCGGACGTTGGCGCACCAGGTACATATAGTCTGCGGCGGTGTCCGGAAAGTTGCCACGCCGGACATTTGCCACGGTTTTACCTGCTCCGAAGGGTTGGGTCCCTTGTCTCTCCCCCCCCCCCCCCCCCCCCCTCCTCCTCTTCCTCCTCACCCGCCCGCCCAGTTTACTTTCGAAGTTCCTAACGTGACCATCAGTATGGAAGTTATTACAACGAACAAGGGCAGGCCCCCTGCTCATTAGAAAGATTACGCGTATCTTAAACGGAGGGAATCTAAAGAAGGTGTTGTTACAAGGATGTGCTTACGCCGAAAAGCAGATCATTACAAGGGAAAGCTGCTTACGAGGAACGGAGAAGTGTTGAGCGTATTAGAACATATCTGTGGACCACCTGACGACGCGGCTCTGAAAGAGAGAAAGCAAGTGGAAAGGGCGAAGAGAAGGTCTCGAGAAGAAACTACACAGTTATCGGAGATATACGCGGATGAAATGGGAAATCTACATAATAAAGTTTATGACTTTGTTACAGTGATGCATAATTCAGAATCTATGAAGAGAACTATGCGTCGTCGATGGATCAAGAGTGGGGGAACCAACAAGAGCCTAAGAACTCCTATGACCTTGATCTTCATGAACATCTATTAAAAATGGGAGATGGCAGTAGTTTTCTTCTGGAAGACGATATAGATTAGAGGTGAGAATAATGAATTTTAGTGGAAGCAAAGGAAAAGAATGTTTAAAAACATGTTCCCCTTTTTCTATGGATGGAACACCATACACGTAGACTTAGGGGGCCCGATTAAAGAAACACTGCTCCCTAATAAGAAGAAAGACACATATGATCGTCTGATAAAACAGGTAGTCTCTGAGTGGTGTTCTAAACAAGTAAAGGTGGACTTTGAGGCAGCTGCGATATCGGCCATTCGTCAAGTTTTTCCCACAGCTGAAATAAATGGATTCTATTTCCATATCAAGAAGAGTTTATGGAGAAGAATTCGAGTTCTCTGTCTAACTGAGGAGTACCGCTAGAACGAGGATTTAAGACCTCACGTCAGCATGTGTGCAGCGCTGGCAGTTGTAAAACCGGAGGACGTAAGCAATGGATAGATTGAGATTCATGCAGAAGCTCCTGATAACGGAAGGTTCTCTCAATTTTTTGACTACTTTGTGGATGACTGGCTCGAGAAAGAGGATATCGCAATAGAAATGTGGTACTGTTACGGAAAAAGGCACCGAACGACGAATGCTGTTGAAGGGTGTCACAACAAAATAAATAGTATTATTGGAAACCCTCAACCTAAAATCAACTATATGGTGGAGTGCTTGAAAAAGGAAGCAAAGCTCACAAACTGCATGTACATGAAATTGGAAATTAATCTTGAAGGTAAGAAGAGAAAGAAGAAGGACTTGAAGCTGGACGACAGGATAGAGAGAATCGTAAAGAATTATGAAGAGACTGGCAACATTAGGCCTTGCTTGAAAGCCATTGCCCATATTCAGAAACTGGACTAAAATACGTTAAAAATAATGTATTAAAAACTGTGAAGACCACTAAGTCCTCGCATGTTAGTGAGATAAAATTATTAAAACACTGAAGCATCATTATCGGAGCTAGTATTAAGTTGTAATTGTAAATAGAGTGTACATTAGTTCAGTGTGTTTAGGCTGATTTTACACACGCCAGAATGGTAGATGGTCATTTATCATTTTCACGGTCCAAAGCCTGTGCAAAGTGTGATGCGAATCAGCCTTTAATGTAAAAATTAAAAAGTGTTTCAAGCCTCACAAAAGTATCCTTATTGTTGTCACGTTAAGATAACATTTTTTTTACCTTCCAATATTATGGCCATACTATTAAATAACTGTGAGTTCTAAAATAATTTTCTGAAGCTTCAGAATCGCAACTATCACCTAAAATATCATGGTTTGTTAAACTGATAGTATACGCTTTCGTAAAAGAAAATGGGAATTGAACCTTTGAATTGCACCTAAAATTGACATCCCAAAACTGATCTGACGATAAGGTTGACAATTTTGGCACCTCAAATACTTTTTATTTAAGTTTAGCTGCAAACATTTATAGTAGATGTAAAACTACTTAAGTACATTTAGATATAGTCCTTTAAAAATTAAAATTTTTTACTAAATTGTTGATTATCTTTAAATAGGTCAGTAAAAGCAAGGAGCTTACTACTGAAAATTAATTGTTATTAAAGAACATCAGAAACAAATGTATGAGACCTACTTTTCTTTTTGAAAAGATATTTGATCATTTCCTCTCCCACTGACAGTGTAATTTCAGTTGCTTTGCAACACCAGGGATATCTACTTCTAAATTATGTTTGCAGTTGTTCTCATGTAGAATTCTGGAATATTTACTTCGTCTTCTTTGGTGGAGGGATTTCGGAAAATGCACTTACTAAGTCCACTTTAGTGGCACTGTCATCAGTGACATTACCGTCGCTGTCGCGCAGTAAAGGTACTTACTGAGCCTTTCCGCTGGTTTACTTAACGTGGGACCAGTATCTCTTTGGATTTTCCGCCACATTTCTAGAGCGAGTTACGCCGTGGAAACTATTAAATGCATCTCGCATTGAAATCCGCACCAAATTTCGAGCCTCAGTAAAACTTCACCAATCTTGGAGATTTTGCATTTGCGTAAATTACATGTGCCTTTTGCGGTGCTCCTGCAACATCTTTCTGTCGTGTTTTGTGTACCATAGGGGATCAGTTCCGTCTCTTATTAATTTATTTGGTATGAATATCTCGAGTGCTGTTGATACTATTTCTTTGAACTTAAGCCACATATGGTCTTCATTTACATAGTTTGGAAGGATTGGAGACTATCTCTTAGAAAGACGTCACCCGAATTTTTAGCTGCTTTTATAAATAGATATATTTCGCGTTTAGTTTTGGTGAATTTCTTTGTTTCGAAAGTGAGCCTCTCTACGACTGCGTGTTCACTAATACCTGTATCCGTCATGACGCTCAGGATTATTTGTGGCTAAGAGGTCAAGTGTGTTTTCGTAACCATTTACAATTTGAATGGCCTGGTCAACTAATTGTTAAAAACAATTTGTAAAAAAGCATTTAGAACAATTACGGAAGTTGTTTTCTATTTACAGTGGGGTATTAAAATGTATTTTTGTCAACATGTGGAACGTAGATTGAAGTAACTGCCACCTACAATTGTATGAGTAGGGTACTTATTTGTGATGAGACTCAAGTTTTCTTTTCTTTGAACTGTACAGCAACTGTTTAATCTGAGACAGGTGGTCGGTAAAAGGTGCCAGTTATTAATTTATTCCGGTTGTCGAATATAACCCCTGCCCATACTAAGTCACAGGAACTATCTGCTTCAAAGTCTATTATGAGCTTACATTATTTTTCCTTAAGTTGTCCTTCTTGTTTCTGTTGTAGTGCAGATAATTACAATTACGGCTTTTCCCTCCAGAACCTAAGATGCTTTCTCTGTTACCCTGTAAATCCAGAGCTAAGCAATAAAGAACAACAACGTACGTTACAAGCGTAGCATTCTGTATTACTTCATTTCCTTATTTCTAACATTTTAAAAGTAAGTCGGCTTTAGATGACATGTCAATCATAGGTGTTCTTATCTCTATTTAGTGAACGTGTTTTCAGTTATGTTTTGAATATTGTCCCGCTACACTTTATTAACTAATGTTTTTAGAGAGTAAATTAATATGGAGTATGTCGTTCTTCTTTTCAAACATTCACAAACCCATTTATTCTTTCCCTACTGTCTTTTGGGTATGCAGTTGTAGTAATTGAAGTAGGCACAAATGCAGTGATAAAAAAGAAATGATTAGCGTACATTTGCATTCTCGTTTCATCGTTCATTTCTTGTTGCTCCCATGCAGATGGACTGTTTCTATCGCAATCACTAAGCGCGAAAGGAAGCTACCGTACAGACAGAGGAATCTATATTTACACTTGGCAGAACTAATTACTTACTGACATAATCGTCGGTATTGCTTTCGTTTCCCAAAAGTTATAAATATTTCGATTTCGGAAAAGAGGCTCTGTATTTGGCTAGATGTCGAAGAAGAAGTTCCCTTACGTACTGGTTGTATCGAGTAAGATGTGGAGACGGCGGTTTGAAAGCGGACAGACGTAGTGCGGGGAGATGGGAGTCCCTTACCTGAGGGATCGCTACTCAAGCTACCTGGCGAAGGGGCAAGCGTGGCAAATATCCGGCGTGGCAAATGTCCGGCATTCGTCTGTGGCCGCGAGCTCGGCTCCAGTTCACCACCGGCAGTGGAGGGTGAAGCTTTGACAATGCCAGCCACTCGTGCTGGCGAAACGTCAGAAAAATCATTAGATGAACGACGGCCGAAGAACCCGAGACAGAAGCCAAAAGGCAGTTCTTCAACAAGTGGCCACGAAAGCCTTAACAATTTTGTATTTCATAAATAGCCAAATGTAGATTTCTACAACCAAATTCTCCGCTAAGTCATTCGTCGTTGAAATAATGTGTGGATCAGATCCGTGCTTAACTTTTTTCCAGGGAGATAATTACAGCTCCTTGACTACATCTCTTGGATGACAGTTCTTAGAAATTTACAGCTTTCTATTCAAATCTCATACTGTAACGGCCTTATTTGGCTTACGTTATTGGGAAAAATTGTAAATTTGTCGTAAGCTCTTATGGGACCAAACTGTTGAGGTCATCGGTCCCTAAGCCGACGCACTACTTAATCTAATTGAAACATACTTACGCTAAGGACAACACACGCGGAGCGTGACAAGCGCCTGAAACCGCTCGGCTACCCCGTGCGGCTTATGTTATTCCCTTGTAACTTTGCTACTACTAATGGTTTAGACTTCTGTAAAACGTTAATGGAGTCCGTACATATTTTTTTCTTTATTTTTGCTCATTTCTCTGTTAACGATGTTTGTCTAGGTTTGTAATGATTTTGTGTATATAGACGCAATGTAATGTGTTACGTAGAATGAATATTGTTATTTAGTGTGTGATGTTATTACTATGCATGAATGTAATTTCATTCTACACATGTGATGCACTCCTTAATTCGTTTTTAATCATGGCTCCCATTTATCACTTTCCACTCATAATCTTCTTCAGCAACAATTGTGAAATCGTCAATTGTACTGCAGCTTTTGGGAAATAATTCTTAGAGATTCCAACCTAACTTCACTAATCAAATCACATTCGTAATAAAATTTTATTTTTATATTACAATGCCATTCGAAACTCGTGAGCCGATGTCTTTGACATTTCTTTGGCTATTATATGTCTGAACATTGTTGTAAGCCTCCCTTGGTCATGGACAGCATTAGAGGTGAACTATTTGCTTGTTTCTAAATCGTGGATAAGACATTGCTGCAATAAATGCGTTTGGTATACAAAAGGCGATACACAAGTTGCAAGTGTGCTGCAATCATACGAAGTCTTTTTTATAGTCGAACTCAGTGTCTCTTCCAAAATTTTTGATTGTGAAAGCTCTATGTCATTGCACCGACGGATGTTGGATCGAGAAACTATTCCATATACTAACGGAAAACTCAGAGTTAATCATAAAACACTTAGGATGTCTCTGAACGCCCACCAGAATTCCATAACCGGTTTAGGAGTCAGTACGCAGGCTACAATGCACGTCATTTTTTTAGTAGCTGCAGCAGGCAGCCTGCCTTGCGCGTCACGGCCTTACTACACTAAGGATTCGGCTCCCTATATCTGTCTCTGCACCTGCCACTCTCCCACTGCTCACATTACGCAAGAACTCTATGTAAGCAGCCAACGATGAGAATGCAGCTAAAAGAAGAAAACCCAATCTTAAAAACCCTTCTTAGATTGTTAGCACTATCGGGTGGACGTGTCTCCTTAGTATAATTATCCAATTAGTGGTTGCAGTGGTACGAAGGGAGTGAACCAAGCAAGAAGTCAGTGGTTCGTAACGATTGACAGCACCAGACTTTTAATGTAGCGCTACATTTCAAAAGCTTCTATGCTGTTCCTGTTTTAACTGCTTATCGTTAAATATTCACTTCTGTACGAAGCTACCCTCTCTACAAATACGCTCGTAAAAGGCTTCCTGATACTTAAATTTATATTCAGTGTTAACAGATTTCTCTTTTAGAAACGCTATTCTTGATATTGCAAGTGTTCATATTATATCCTCCCTACTTCAGTCATCTTCAATTATTGTGCTGTTCAAAAATCAAAACAATCGAATACTTTTAGTACCTGAATTGCCAATATAATTCTGTCACCTGAGTTAATTCGAAAAAGTTTCATTACCCTTGCTTTCGTTTTGCTGATATTCATGTTCTTTTCAGGAGACTATCCAATGCATTCAACTGATCTTCTACTTCCTTTTCTGTCTCTGACAGAATTTCAGTGCCATCTGCAGATATAAAATATATGCTACGGTCGCAGGTTCCAATCCTGCCTCGGGCATGGATGTGTGTGATGTTCTTAGGGTAGTTAGGTTCATTGTATTGTGTTGTATGTTAAACGATGGAGAGGCTCCGTCCCCACTTCAGCCGCAGTGGTCCACAACCCCACGACGGCTACCGCAGTCCACTTCACCTCTCCGCCGCCCCACACCGAACTCAGGGTTATTGTGCGGTTGGGCCCCCGGTGGTCCCCTCAGGGAACGTCTCACACCAGACGATCGTAACCCCTATGTTTGCGTGGTAGAGTAATGGTGGTGTACGCGTACGTGGAGAACTTGTTTGCGCAGCAATCGCCAACATAATGTAGCTGAGGCGGAGTAAGGCGAACCAGCCCACATTCGCCGTGACAGATGGAAAACCGCCTAAAAACCATCCACAGACTGGCCGGCTCACCAGACCTCGACACAAGTCAGCCGGGCTGATTCGTGCCGGCGACCAGGCGCTCCTTCCCGCCCCGAAAGCCGTGAGTTAGACCGCACGGCCAACCCGGCGGGCCGAGTTGTTAGGTTTAAGCAGTTCTAAGTCTATGGGACATATGACCTGAGATGTTAAGTCCCATAGTGCTTAGAACCACTTGAACCATTTTGACAGAAGACGGAAAATGCGGCGAACTTGTCAAACAGTGTTAAATCGTGCGAACTTCACACACGTGGCGTGTGAGAAAAATAAAGCGACTGACAATACTGCGAGCGATCTGGCAACGCTGTGTTGTTCAAAATGTATTCACCGGTGTGTTCATTCCTTCAAAATGCTCAGTCCGAGTTTAAGGTCCGTACAGCCATCACGTGAGTTTTGAGAGCGTCATCAATGCTGTTGTGTTTTTGTTTTATGTTACGAAAATGGAATAGCGGAATTTAGAACAATGTTATCTCATCACATTTAGTGTTAAAAGCTGGGAATCCGCAGGTGTGAACTTTGAAAAGTGGAAACAGGCCTACAGGGAACGTTCCTGATGAAGAGCACAAGTTTTTCACTGGCACAAATCATTTTTCACTCTCTCACCCAGGGAGACCTTCAACTTCAAACACCGACGAAGACGTCAAACATGTGTGTGCACTTGTCAGATGAGACCAGCAGTTAATAGCAAGGATGATGTGTGACCTGTTAAACGTGAATACTGTCACGGTATAGAGAAGTCTGAACGAGGTTTTGCACATGCGAAAGGTTTGTGCCCAAATGGTACCGA
This sequence comes from Schistocerca piceifrons, assembly GCF_021461385.2. NCBI lineage: Eukaryota > Metazoa > Arthropoda > Insecta > Orthoptera > Acrididae > Schistocerca > Schistocerca piceifrons. Next base: position 45,527,805 of record NC_060139.1, on the reverse strand, counting down.
AAAACCTCACAACTGAGCACAAGGACAATCGAAGAAACGTGTGCGTTGATCTTGAAAGGATAGGCAGTGACCACGAATGCTTCGGTCTTGTCATCACGAGTGATGAATCCTGGATTTCTGAGTACGATCCTGAGACCAAGCGCCAATGTGATGAGCGGCACACTGAGACATCTCCACGACCGAAAAACTCGAATGAACAAATCAAAAATCAAAACAATGCCGAATTACTTTTTTGACAGTTTGGGTATGGAGCAAAATTTGTTCCTCCCGGACAAACTCTCAACCAAGTGTTCTATAAACATGACCTTGTAAGGCTCAGAGAAATGGTGAACTGAGTAAGTTGGGGGTATTGCAGTCAAAAGGATGCCGAATCATGACAAAGCCTCATGTCACACGGCCACTTCCGTCACGGAATTTTTTAGATCGAAAGGCGTTTCTGTTGTTCCAGAGTTCCCATGTTCTCCTGATCTGGGTCCTTCTTACTTTTCCTTGGCGCGAAATTGAAAAATGTCTGGAAAGGACGTCACTTTGGGACGCTGTAGAATATTCAAAAGAATGCGACTAACATGTTAAAGGCCCTACAAGCTGAAGCTTTTCAACGCTGGTGACAAGAGTGGGTACAACGACCTCGCCCGTGTATAGCTGCCTAAGGGAACTGCTTTGAAGAGGAAAATATTGGTGTCTAAAGAAAATTTAAATTTTTGTTGATAAAAACTCAAACTCTTTACTTAGCTCACACACTTCGTGAACTTCAGATCGCTTTTAGTAAGTAGCCAGTGTTAGTCGCGGAAGAGTTTTTCACAGGCAGAGCTTTCGCCTCTTACACTACTGGCCATTAAAATTGCTACACCACGAATATGACGAACTACAGATGCGAAATTTGACTGACACGAAGAAGATGCTGTGATATGCAAATGATTAGCTTTTCAGAGCATTCACACAAGGTTGGTGCCGGTGGCCACACCTACAACATGCTGACATGAAGCAGTATCCAACCGATTTCTCATACACAAACAGCAGTTGACCGGCGTTGCCTGGTGAAAAGTTGTTATGATCCCTCGTGTAAGGAGGAGAGGTGCGTACCATCACGTTTCCGACTTTGACAACGGTCGGATTGTAGCCTATCGCGATTGCGGTTTATCGTATCGCGACATTGCTGCTCACGTTGGTCGAGATCCAATGACTGCTAGCAGAATATGGAATCGGTGGGTTCAGGAAGGGTAATACGGAACGCCGTGCTGGATCCCAACGGCCTCTTATCACTAGCAGTCGAGAAGACAGGAATCTTATCCGCATGGCTGTAACGGATCGTGAAGCCATGTCTCGATTCCTCAGTCAACAGATGGGGACGTTTGCAAAACAACAACCATCTGCACGAACAGTTCGACGACGTTTGCAGCAGCATGGACTATCAGCTCGGAGACCGTGGCTGCGGTTACCCTTGACGCTGCATCACAGACAGGAGCGCCTGCGATGGTGTACTCAATGACGAACCTGGGTGCATGAATGGCAAAACATCATTATTTCGGATGAATTCAGCTTCTGTTAACAGCATCATGATGGTCGCATCCGTGTTTGGCGACATAGTGGTGAACACAGATTGGAAGCGTCTATTCGTCATCGCCATACTGGCGTATCACCTGGCGTGATGGTATGGGGTGCCATTGGTTACACGTCTCGGTCACCTCTTGTCCGCATTGACGTCACTTTGAACAGTGGACGTTACATTTCAGATGTGTTACGACCCGTGGCTCTACCCTTCATTCGATCCCTGCGAAACCCTACATTTCAGCAGGATAATGCAAGACTGCATGTTGCAAGTCCTGTACAGGCCTTTCTGGATACAGAAAATGTTCGACTGCTGCCCTGGCCAGCACATTCTGCAGATCTCTCACCAACTGAAAACGTCTGGTCAATGGTGGCCGAGCAACTGGCTCGTCACAATACGCTAGTCACTACTCTTGATGAACTGTGGTATCCTGTTGACGCTGAATGGGCAGCTGTGCCTGTACACGCCATCCAAGTTCCGTTTGACTCAATGCCGAGGCGTATCAAGGCCGTTATTACGACCAGAGGCGGTTGTTCTGGGTACTGATTTCTCAGGATCTGTGCACCAAAATTGCGTGAAAATGTAATCACATGTCAGTTCTAGTATAATATATATGTCCAATGAATACCCGTTTATCATCTGCATTTCATTTGGTGTAGCAATTTTAATGGCCAGTAGTGTAGTTGCTCTAACAAGACAGTGACTGGATGAATTACAGACAGCCACCATCCGTGGTATCAGGGGAGCATCATTATTTTTTGAAGTCCTACATATAGGCTTAGGCAGCTGTTTCACTTTAGACAGTTTCTGATACTCTAAATACATTGATAAATTATTTGCACTACCTAATCTCTCTGATTTTCTAGGTATAACTGATTACTGATGTGCTTTCAGGTATACAGCTGGATTGGTGACTCCATCTTTCTACACAAATCACCTGAACGCCGGAAAGCATGCCACAACTTACGTTCTTATGAATAGTCACTGTGCCCTTGTAAAACAGGGACGAGTGTAATATTGCACCCGTATTACCAAACGAGATGCATGCACCCGTTCTTTTTTGTTTTTTATATTTTCTACCAGAATGGTATTTCTAGATGGAGTCTGCTGCTCATTACATTCCTCATAAGTTACTAAAATACCAAAAAAAGGCTCCATTACTAAATTTCATAGTATACCTGAATGTCATTTACAGATTAACAACGCGGCGACACTAACATTTTATGTTCACGGCAAATTAAATTAACTAAATATATGTTCCTGATCTACACAACTTCGATTCAATTATAATTCATACAGATCCTCAGAAGGGACATACACAGTTAATGACGTATATCCTACTACATAAAAGCATATTAATGTTGGACATAAAATGCAGGTTGTTCTTACTCAGTCCTCCACAAGAACACTTGAGAAACTTAGCTCTTAGTAAATTTTAACACGTATTTCTTCCAGAAATATAGCACTCTTCTTCGCGTTTCAGAAGGACTCGTAAATATTTTATGAGGAACTAATACAGACTAATTCGAATAAAACATTTCATAAATCATGTGTCAAATTTTTATTGGTTGTAGATGTACATGTGTTGGAATGTAACACGAATAGATAATTACAGAAGGTGTTCAGCGAAGCAAATGATCAAATTCATTGACGATTTTCGTAAATTTCACCTCCCCACCTCCGACGTCTCTACAAACGTGTGGTGCATAGTTGACTGCACGTGTTGTCTTATTGCTTCTCACAAAATCTCGTTATCTCTATGGGAAGAGGTCCCACTAGCTACAAGGATGGGTATTTTCTTCCAGCATGACTGGGTCTCTCCACATTACAGTAGTCAGGTAACACATCATGTAAATGTAACATTCTCTGGAAGATGGAACGTCAGTTTGTTTGTCACCTCGGGCCTTACTCCTGTACATTCTGGTCTGTGGGGATGGTTGAAAGACGAAGCCTGCAAAGAAGAACTAAACAGAAGAGACGAATTACTAAAATTATAAACAGTGTCATCCTGATGAAAGAACGCCAAGCCGACCATGGGAGAAGTACACCTGTGTTGTATAGGAACACTGTAAGTCCATTGCAATTGTAGTCGGAATTTATGAATATCAGTACAGAACTTAATCATTTGCCCCTGCTCAAGGCTATAATTTTTTGCCCCTCAGCATTACAGTAATCTTTGTGGCAGCGCTGGGAATCCTTATGCAGTCCAGTTGTTCCTGCACCTGTGGCACAGGGGGGTCAACACGAGCTATTTAGTGGTCTTCCGGTTCTTCAGAAATGCTGCCACATAATATCCCTTTTGATACACTATGTGATCAAAACTATCCGGACACCAGGCTGATAGTGACTTAAAAGTTCGTGGCGCCCTCCATCAGTAATGCAGCAATTCAGTATGGTGTTGGAGCACTCATTGCCTTGATAACAGCTTCCACTCACGCAGGCATACGTTCAGTCAGGTGCTGGAATGTTTTTTGGGCAATGGCAGCCTTCACAGAGTGCTGCACTGAGGAGAGGTATCGATGTCGATCGGTTAGGTCTACCACCAAGTCGGCGTTCCAAAACATCCCAAAGGTGTCCTATAGGATTCAGGTCAGGACTCTGTGCAGACCAATCGATTACAAGGAAGTTATTGTCGTGTAACCACTCCGCCATAGGCCGTGCAGTATGGACAGGTGCTCGATCGTGTTGAAAGATGCAGTCGCCATCCCTGTATTGCTCTTCAACAGTGGGAAGCAAGAAGGTGCTTAAAACATCAATGTAGGCCTGTGCTATGATAGTGCCACTCAAAACAACAAAAATGAAAAACACGACCATACCGTAACACCACCGCCTCCGAATTTATTGTTGGCACTACACACTCTGGCAAATGACGTTCACTGGGCTTTAGCCATACCCACTCCATGCCATCGAATCGCCACATTGTGTACCGTGATTCGTCACTCCACACAACGTTTTACCACTGTTCAGTCGTCCATTGTTTACGCTCTTTACACCAAGCGAGGTGTCTTTTGGCACTACGCTCCTTACACCAAGCGAGGCGTCGTTTCGCATTTACGGAGTCATGTGTGGCTTATGACCAGCCTCTCGACCGTGAAATCCAAGTTTTCCCACCTCCCGCCTATCTATCATAGTACTTGCAGTGGATCCTGGCGCAGTTTGAAGTTTCTGTGTGATGGTCTGGATAGATGGAAACGAAATGAGCATTTGGCGTCATTGGCCGGAAGGCCCCTTGCGGGGCAGGTCCGGCCGCTGGGTTGCAGGTCTTATTACATTCGACGCCACACTGGGCGACCTGCGCGCTGGATGGGGATGAAATGATGATGAGGACAACACAACACCCAGTCCCTGAGCGGAGAAAATCACTGACCCAGCCGGCAATCGAGCTCGGGCCCGTAGGACGGCAATTCGTCACGCTGACCACTCAGCTATGGGGGCGGACGTCTGGATAGATGTCTAGACGGCTATTACACATTACGACCCACTTCAACTGTCGGCGGTCTCTTGTCAGTCAACAGACGAGGTCGGCCTGTACGCTTTTGTACTGTACGTCTCCACTTCACTATCACATGGGAAACAGTGGACGTAGGGATCTTTAGGAGTGTGGAAATCTCGCTTACAGACATATGAGACAAGTGACACCCAATCACCTGACCACGTTGGAAGTCCGTGAGCTCCGCGGAGCGCGCCATTCTGCTCCCTCGCAATGGCTGATGACCACTGAGGTCGCTGATATGGAGTACCTGCCAGTAGGCGGTAGGACCGTGCATCGAATATGAAACACGTATGTTACTGGGGGTGTCCGGATACTTTTGCTCACATAGTGTATACCTGAAAATATTGATTTTGCCGTTGCAAGAGTGATAATATTCTCAGATAAACAACTTTGTAAATAAGAATTCGTGGATGTATATAATATTCATGGAATCTGCATCTCTAGAAAACAACTAATGTCGGAACTTACGGTGTCAGTCTCCATCCGCTGTCATTCCTCAAATGACCGCCTTACAATTTTCCTCATCGCCTCCTGCGACAGCACTGTAGGAAACCAGAGGGAGCACGTTAGTCGATCTCTCCGGATCCACTACCTACCTTAAAGCAGCCAAATGGCTGGCCATTCCGATTCTTCTGGTCGGGCTCCAGTTATTTACCCTCTGATACCACGCAAAAAACTTTGGAAAGATGCGGGGAGATCTGCAGAAGGTCGGTACTTCATACCAAGTACTTTTAATTAACTCTTAACATAGACAGATGTAATGTACTGCGCACAAATTGACAGAAAACCCACTATTGCATGATTACACAACTACAAAATAGTCACAGGAAGCAGTCACATCCACAAAATACACTCCTGGAAATTGAAATAAGAACACCGTGAATTCTTTGTCCCAGGAAGGGGAAACTTTATTGACACATTCCTGGGGTCAGATACATCACATGATCACACTGACAGAACCACAGGCACATAGACACAGGCAACAGAGCATGCACAATGTCGGCACTAGTACAGTGTATATCCACCTTTCACGGCAATGCAGGCTGCTATTCTCCCATGGAGACGATCGTAGAGATGCTGGATGTAATCCTGTGGAACGGCTTGCCATGCCATTTCCACCTGGCGCCTCAGTTGGACCAGCGTTCGTGCTGGACGTGCAGACAGCGTGAGACGACGCTTCATCCAGTCCCAAACATGCTCAATGGGGGACAGATCCGGAGATCTTGCTGGCCAGGGTAGTTGACTTACACCTTCTAGAGCACGTTGGGTGGCACGGGATACATGCGGACGTGCATTGTCCTGTTGGAACAGCAAGTTCCCTTGCCGGTCTAGGAATGGTAGAACGATGGGTTCGATGACGGTTTGGATGTACCGTGCACTATTCAGTGTCCCATCGACGATCACCAGTGGTGTACGGCCAGTGTAGGAGATCGCTCCCCACACCATGATGCCGGGTGTTGGCCCTGTGTGCCTCGGTCGTATGCAGTCCTGATTGTGGCGCTCACCTGCACGGCGCCAAACACGCATACGACCATCATTGGCACCAAGGCAAAAGCGACTCTCATCGCTGAAGACGACACGTCTCCATTCGTCCCTCCATTCACGCCTGTCGCGACACCACTGGAGGCGGGCTGCACGATGTTGGGGCGTGAGCGGAAGACGGCCTAACGGTGTGCGGGACCGTAGCCCAGCTTCATGGAGACGGTTGCGAATGGTCCTCGCCGATACCCCAGGAGCAACAGTGTCCCTAATTTGCTGGGAAGTGGCGGTGCGGTCCCCTACGGCACTGCGTAGGATCCTACGGTCTGGGCGTGCATCCGTGCGTCGCTGCGGTCCGGTCCCAGGTCGACGGGCACGTGCACCTTCCGCCGACCACTGGCGACAACATCGATGTACTGTGGAGACGTGTTGAGCAATTCGGCGGTACGTCCACCCGGCCTCCCGCATGCCCACTATACGCCCTCGCTCAAAGTCCGTCAACTGCACATACGGTTCACGTCCACGCTGTCGCGGCATGCTACCAGTGTTAAAGACTGCGATGGAGCTCCGTATGCCACGGCAAACTGGCTGACACTGACGGCGGCGGTGCACAAATGCTGCGCAGCTAGCGCCATTCGACGGCCAACACCGCGGTTCCTGGTGTGTCCGCTGTGCCGAGCGTGTGATCATTGCTTGTACAGCCCTCTCGCAGTGTCCGGAGCAAGTATGGTGGGTCTGACACACCGGTGTCAATGTGTTCTTTTTTCCATTTCCAGGAGTGTATCTAGGAGTCTGCGTACGAATCGATTTAATATGTAATGACAATATAAAAGTAATGGCAGATAAGGTACATGTCAGAAAGAGATTCTTTGTAAGAATCCCCTGCAAGTGTGGTTCATCCGCAGAGAATGTACCTGAAAAACGCTTAGTTCGACCATTACTTGAATAACATTCGTCAGTTTAGGGTTCATACCGGAAAGGATTGATACAGGAAATAGAGTTAAAAAGAAAAGCAGCACGTTGAGTTACAGGTTAATTTATTAAGTGCTAAAATTTCACGGATATGGTCAGCTATTTCGAGTAGCAGACACTGCGAGAGAAGCATTCTGCTTAAGAGTTTGTTTACTGTTAAGGTTACGAGAGCGTAGTTCCTAAACGAGTCAACCAATATATTGCTTCCTCCTACGTATATATCGCGAGAAGGTCGCGATGGCAAAATTAAGAGCCATTCGAGTCGACACAGAGGCTTGCCAGCAATCGTTCTTCCTTCGAACCATTCGCAATGGGAACAGGGAAAGGGGAACGTGATGCCTCCGCCATATACCGTAATGTAGACGTATATGTTGATACAGCATGGATATTAAAAATGTAGGTGATAATGGACACTCTTTTCTAAGATATTTTCAGCGTGGGGTGTGGCACCTTAAGGGGGGCAGGACGTCAAACGGACCGACTTGGAGTAGGAGAGGCACCACAGCACACTTTAATTTTCACTGTCTATCCTTTTACAAATAAATTCATAAAAATTTGTCGGCATGACCAGGAAGAATTAAGGATTCACACTCACAGCAGTGGAAGTTAAAAAACGTAACAAAATAATTTTTTTTCACATGCTAAATTTCTTCGTTTTTTCACCTACTGTTGGCTGCATTTGTTGCTATAGGTACACTTTTCTTCAGAAGTAAGAGACATTCCTCGATGAATTTTGCATAGCATACAAACTATACTTGGAGGTGTATGAAACTCTAGAACTTTCCAAATCTATTAAAAACTGTGGTAAAAATGGAGATAATGATCTATAAAATTTGAGTTTTTTCTAAACATGAAGTTTAAAATGTAGCAGCTCATTCATTTTTTCATCAATTTAATAAATTCTAGAGTTTCATCTACCTGTAAGTAGGGTTTGTATGCTGTGAAAAATTCATCGAAGAATCTCTCGTACTTAAGAAGAAAAGTGTACCTATGGTAACAAATGCAGCCAATAGTAAGTGAAAAAATTATGAAATTTCGCACGTAAAAAGATTTATTTTGTTAATGTTTTCGATCTTCCACTGCTATTAGTGTGAATCCTGAATCCTTCATGATCACTTTGACAAAGTTTTATGAATATATTTGTAAAACTGTAGACAGTGGAAATCAAAATGTCCTGTGGTGTCTCTTCTGCTCCAAGGCCGCCCGTTTGACGTCCTACCCCCGTTAATTAGATTGATTCGGAGTACACTTTCGCATACCTATCCTACTGATAGCACAGCAATTCTAGTCTGTTTAATATTATTGATAATTGTGTCATAGTGCAATAATGTAGGTGTGGAGGCGCAAACATCAAAGGGCATCTTTCTTGACTTAGGTTTGCCTTTGTTATGCAGAATCACTCCAGGAGAGTGCCCAGATTATTTCTGCAAAGAGTGAATTGATGGATGAGTTGATGAAAGTACAGATTTGTCTTTGGGCGCTGAAAAGCGAGTCATTTGCAGCCAGTTCCGTCGATAAGGCAAGATCCAACTGTTTCACCAGACCTCGTCCATCCGTTTCTGTCGATTCTTTGAAATATCTGATGACATCAGGAATATTAATGAGAACACTTCTCAGTAAACGTTGCATACTATTAAAATAACTCAGAAAAACTATTTATATGAAGTTACACTGTTTATTGTACTGGAAAGACTATAACGGTGTACCGGTCTGCGTAAGGCAGAATTAAATGTATCGTGTGGTTTTACGCTGAGATTTAACCTGTTATAAATAGATTTGCGGCCACCGTGTGGACCTGGTAGCGATAATGTAACTGTGATTACTCCAGTCACTATAAACAAACACCATTATCTTGAGATATTAATTAAACTTTCTTAATAATAGCTTAAAACTTTCTCAATAAAGTAACGACCAAAACTTTAATTGCAACCAGTTCGTTCGAAGTAATAATCTGAATTACTTTCCTTTTGGTTAAGTCTGGAACTTCTTCATGATTCACCTCCGCAACGTATTCGAAGCCGATGAAAACGTGCCGGCGTCATTTGTTTTAGAAAACAAACATAACTTTGAAACCTCAGTTGAAATACACATTCAGGATGTCGTATTTACGATTTACGCACATTTCTCAGCATGACAGTAAGTTTCTCCACTGCATTCACATTATTCCGACGTCGCTAGGAAGCGCGTATTTTTAAGATACGCTAGGGACGAAACAATGGCCTATAGAGGCTCTCGCCCTTGCTTGTTCGGCGCCAGCGACGCATGCAACGTGGGAGCTGAGAGGCGAAGAGGGCCTTGTTCAGCCTCACACACGTGTCGTCACTGAATGCGGTGGCGCGACAGCCGGCACAGAAATAGCGTAGCACCTCTGGCGTAGACGTCATCAGCTTCCACTGTGCCCCTTCCACGTCTGAAAGGACGTTTTAATTACTCCACCACAGAAACATCTACTCCCGCTCTGACACAACGGGTTTCTGAACGCCGCTATGTTACCATTCGCTCTACGCAATAATGTAACCTACATCTCCGTAAAATAATACATCTACCATTCTACGTTCATCTCATTTAATTTCTTAGGGAATAATGTACAGCATCACACGAAATTAAAGGCACAACGAAAACGAAAGATACTCAACCACATACAAAACAGCTACAGGTGATTCGGTGATTCATTGTATTGTATATTGATGACTCTCTAAGACAGTTTAAACGTTTTAGAACAGGGTTTCCCAACGTGTGGTCCGCGGACCCCTTACGGGTCTGCCTGCTCTTTCTACAGGGTCCGCGGCCACCTTTGACCAATTCGTGTAAAATAATGAGTAAAATTATTGAATAAAAGTGTGAAAATCAAATTCATCACAACTTTTTTTTTCGTGTGAAAAACGTGTACTTTTATTTCAGGTCGTATTTCCAAGTAGCCTTTGCGGTTCCTAAGTGAGACTGCATACACAGTTTAGTGCCGGAGAATGCGGCTTCTCTGATCGACTGTTTCACAACAGTACGGGGGTCGTTTGTGCGCCGGCTCACTGCGCTAGATGCGCGGAGCGAGTTTTCTCGACCAATCGCAGTGCACGCTGGCACGTATGCGGCCCCAGGCATCATTAAATGTGAAACTTGCATTGTCAGTGCACTACCTATTTCATAAGTCGATTTTTGACCAGTTTGTTACTTCTAACATGGATCGGTGGCTGAAGTCAGGATCATTGAAGAAGGGTGCAGTTTATCCATGGCCTTTACCACAAGGGAAGTTCCCAGTTGAAATAAATGAGGAGGAAGGACGACCAAAGGAAGAACAATCACAAGAAGCTCGACAGCCGGATTTATTATGTGAAAACGCTGCAAGCACTCCATTGGTTGCAATATCCTGTGGAAGTGTAATAACCAAGAAGCGTAAGTACAACGAAAGCTATTTATAAATCGGCTTTGTGGAGTCAAAGGAGGGTAAATGTCAGTGTGCGAGTCCTTCCGAACAGTTCAATGGTTCCAGTTAAATGGCGCCGGCATTTTGAAGATACTCACCTGGATTTCCAGGCTAAAAACATAGATTTTTTTTAAACGAAGAGTGCTGGACTAGCTACTTCTCAGCTCTCAGCATTGCATGAAGACTCATGCAAAAACAATTAATGAAAATTCATTAAAAGCTTCTTTCTTGATTAGTTATCGAGTGGCAAAAACAGGCCAAAACATAGCACTTGCATTAAGAAGCTTTCAGTTCACATGAGTTTCGCTCTGATATTTAAAGTTATTATGCTTTTGACTGACTAGGGGTCCGCCACGGATTTTCGACTGAAGAAGGGGTCTACCTGCTGAAAAGGTTGGGAAGACCTGTTTTAGAATGTCTGCTGTATGCATTCCAGACCAGTCAAAATGGCTCTGACCACTATGGGACTTAACTACTGAGGTCATCAGTCCCCTAGAACGTAGGACTGCTTAAACCTAACTAACCTAAGGACATCACACACATCCGTGCCCGAGGCAGGATTCGAACCTGCGATCGTAGCGGTCGCGCGGTTCCTGACTGTAGCGCCTAGAACCGCTCGGCCACCCCAGCCGGCAAAGCAGACCAGTCAGCATACGCATGAACCCTAGAGGAGCAGTAAACGCAATAAATATTTAGCAGAATAATTACACAAACATTCTGTCAAGCGGCAGACTCTATGCTAATGTTCAAACTCTCAGTGACGTCTCTGCCTAAGAAACGGTTGAACCACTGAGACTTACTTTCTGATGGAGTTGAGAAGCACATACATTGACTGTTTTTTTGGTCCTAATTGAGTAATGATTGGTGTATTTGCGTTTTACCTAAATCACCTTTTGGATCTGATGACAAATTCTGCTGTAACGGCATTTATAGTGAAGCATTGCTACTGCATTGCTTTCAAATGGATCTCACACTAACAGGGTAAGCGTTGCAGCTCCTCATTTCCGTTCCACTCAAATGCATTTTGTTTCTCTTGAATTTTACTTGACACATTGCGCTATTGACAGCACTTGTAAATACTATTAAAATCAAATAATTCAGTTTGGAAGTGCACGAAATAGTACTACAAGACATGACTGTTCATTCGGTTAATTCATACAGCCTGATGTTGGTTCAATAATCGTTCCGCAAAATTAAGCATGACATAATTCGGGACCTAAGAGCTACGCACCGAAGCAGTTTCCTATTTTCATACACTTTACATCAATAGCTGTCTGCTTGACAGATGAAGTACTAAAGTAACTGGACAAGTTGATAGAACCACAAAGCCCATCAGGCATGTTGTAATGTCACAACACGAAAAATAGTCACGGACAATAATGCTTTGTGAATACGTCACCATCAAAAATGTATTCCAATGAATCCATTGCCACATCAGTACATAATTTGTAAAAGAACTACAAGACATAGTAATATCCTTTCACATGGCCTTTTACTTTATTTGTATGTGGATAAACATTGCATGATGTATCACATTAAACATGGTTCATAATTCGAATTACTTATCCATACATGGGACCACATTTTATGCAATGGATGAAATCATGTCATTACATTATATGATCACATATGATTACATGTAAGCTGCAGCCACTTTCTATGGAACTGGCAATTGCAGTCACTTCTATAGCCTTAGGACCCACACACCAGTAATACTATTTCTGTTTATGTTTCTTCACATTTTCCGTGTAGCCACTGCGCCTCAGCTTCCCTGCAGCTGCTATTCATTTCATTCTTGTACATACTGTGTAACACTCGTCTTTCCCTATCGCTTACCCCCATTTTTCTCGGAATTTCGAATATCTTCCACCATTTTACATTGTCGACAAATTCGATGAACGTGTCTTGATTTCCTTCAGTCTTGCTTTCGTTATCAACCGCAAGAACAGCACTACCTCTCTGGTGCCTGTACTTTGTCTAAAGCCAAACTAAACGTCGCCTAACACATCCATAATTTTCTTTCTTACACTTCTGTATATTATTCTTGCAAGTAATTTGGATGCATGGGCCGCTAAGCTGATTCTGCGATAACTTTCGCTCTTGTCGGTACTTGCAGTCTTTGGAAATGTATGAATGAGGATTTTCCGAAATCTGATGGTATATCGCCAACTCATTCGTTCTACACACCAACGTTTATAGCATTTTTGTTGACACATTCCCCAAGGGTCTTACGAACTCCGATGGAATGTTATCTGTTCTTTCTGCCTTATTTGATACGAAATCTTCCAAAGCTCCTCTAAATTCTAATTCTGATACTGGATCCTCAACTCCTTTCCTTTCGACTTCTCTCTCTTCTTTTATCGCGTCATTACACAAAACCTCCCACTCACTGAGGCCTTCAAGTGTACTTTTCCCCCCAAATTCGCTCTTTCTTCTTTATTCCCATTGCACTGTTCATGTTACAGCCCTTGATTTTAATTTCACAGAATGTTATTTCGACTTTTGTATGTGCAACCATTTCTTTTTCGATTTCTTCACAATTTCCATGCAACCATTTTACCTTAGATTCCCTGCGCTTGCTGTTTATTTCATTCCTAAGTGACTAATATTTCTGAATTCCCCTCATCATTTTTGAGCTTCGATCTTTCGTCAAGAAACTAAACTATTACTACTGTCACCAGTGGTTTCTTCGCAGTTACCCTCCTTCATTGCCACAGTTTCTACAGCCTCAGAGAACTTCCAGCGTATATCTTCATTCCTTAGTATTTTCGTATTCCACTTCTTTGCTCGTTGATTCTTCCTGACTTGCCTGTTTAACTTAATGCTACTCTTCATCATTACTAAATTGTGATCTGAGTCTAAATCTGTCCCTGGGTACAACTTACAATCCATTGTCTTATTCTGGAACTCTGCCTGACCATGATATAGTCTAACTGAAATCTTCCTGTAGCTCCCATCCTCTATCAAGTAAACCTATTCCTCTTGTGATTCTTGAACAGAATATTAGTTATTAATAGCTGAAATTTATATCATAAATCAGTTAGTCTTTCTTCTTGCTCATTTCTATTATCAAGCCTACACTCTACTGCATTCCTCTCTTCCATTCATTCCCCTACAATCACATTCCAATCCACCCTGACAATTAGAGTTTATCTACATATAAATACTTAATTCCCCATCAAGTATCCTCATATACTTTCTGTATCTTTTCATTTTCTGCCTGCGACGTCGGCATGTGTAGTCAGTTAAGTGAGAGCGTGTTCGGCATTATACACAAAAGTTAAAACGTATCACCTCAGTTCTTTCACAGCGCACAACAGGGAACTACCGTCCTTCATGCAATGTACATAAAGCATTAGTTTGCTTTGAATTCTTGACTGAGATTTGCACATGTTTACCGATAATTTAAATGCACAGAAGAAATTAAAAATATATCAAACATGTTTGATGCCGACTGCCAACTATTGGTTCATTGACAAAAATGAAGATTGGATACTGAAGGAGAACAACGACCCCGAGGCACCGCAGCATGCACTGCAGCGACTGGAAAAAGGAGAAAGGTATGCAGGTGCTGGATTGATCCTCACAATCACCAGACAATAATCCTACTGACAATGTACCGCACTACTTCAAGAAGAAGTTGCAAGGAAAGAAATCAATTTTAAACAGCTGTCAACGCAAATTTGACGCAATTCAAGATATCTTCCAAGCGAATACGTGAAAACTTGGTTTCAGGCATGCCTCGGATATGGCAAGTAATCATCGACGCTGGACGTGTTATTAATTGAAATTACACTATTTTGTTCATGTATGATGTATGAATATGTTTTAGTTTGTTCTCAAATAAATTTTTCTATTTAATAACCCTACCAAGATCGTACTTAACAGACAGTGTATCTGAAGTGTTGTCGTCGGCGTTTACTTGCTGTCGAATCTGATGAGAACTAAGGACGACTCGCGTTCCTCACAAAGTGTGAATGACAAAGTTCTCACAGTTCGAATTCGACCCGGCTACTTCATCTACATCTACATCTACATCCATACTCCGCAAGCCACCTGACGGTGTGTGACGGAGGGTACCTTGAGTACCTCTATCGGTTCTCCCTTCTATTCCAGTCTCGTATTGTTGGTGGAAAGAAGGATTGTCGGTATGCCTCTGTGTGGGCTCTAATCTCTCTGATTTTACCCTCATGGTCTCTTCGCGAGATATGCGTAGGAGGGAGCAATATACTGCTTGACTCTTCGGTGAAGGAATGTCCTCGGAACTTCAACGAAAGCCCGTACCCAGCTACAGAGCGTCTCTCCTGCAGAGTCTTCCACTGGGGTTTATCTATCATCTCCGTAATGCTTTCGCGATTACTGAATGATTCTGTAACGAAGCGCGCTGCTCTCCGTTGGATCTTCTCTATCTCTTCTATCAACCCTATCTGGTACGGATCCCACACTGCTGAGCAGTATTCAAGCAGTGGGTGAACAAGTGTACTGTAACCTACTTCCTTTGTTTTCGGATTGCATTTCCTTAGGATTCTTCCAATGAATCTCAGTCTGGCATCTGCTTTATCGACGATCAACTTTGTATGATCATTTCATGTTAAAGCACTCCTAATACCTACTCCCAGATAATTTATTGAATTAACTGCTTCCAATTTCTGACCTGCTATATTGTAGCTAAATGATAAAGTATCTTTCTTTCTGTGTATTCGCAATACATTACACTTGTCTGCATTGAGATTCAATTGCCATTCCCACCACCATGCGTCAATTCGTTGCAGATCCTCCTGCATTTCAGTAAAATTTACCATTGTTACAACCTCTCGATATATTACAGCATCATCCTCTAGAAGCCTAAGTGAACTTCCGATGATATCCACAAGGTCATTTATGTATATCGTGAATAGGAACGGTATCACAACACTCCCCTGCGGCACACCTGAAATCACTCTTACTTCGGAAGACTTCTCTCCATTGAGAATGACATGCAGCGTTCTGTTATCGAGGAACTCTTCAATTCAATCACACAATTGTTCTGATAATCCATATGATCTTACTTTGTTCATTAAACGACTGTGGGGAACTGTATAGAACGTCATGCGGAAGTCAAGAAACACGGCATCTACCTGGAAACCCGTGTCTATGGCTCTCTGAGTCCCGTGGACGAATAGCGCGAGCTGGGATTCACACGATCATCTTTTTCGAAACCCATGCTGATTCCTACAGAGTAGATTTCTAGTCTGCAGACAAGTCATTATACTCGAACATAATACGTGCTCCAAAATTCTACAACTGATCGACGTTGGAGACATACGTCTTTAGTTCTGCACATCTGTTCGACGTCCCTTCTTGAAAACGGGGATGACCTATGCCCTTTTCCAATCCTTTGGAACGCTACGCTCTTCTAGAGACCTACGGTACACCGCTGCAAGCAGGGGGTGGTGGGGGGGCAAGTTCCTTCGCGTACTCTGCATGAACTTCAAACTCGAGCGTCATCGTATAGGTGTGCCTTAACGATTTCGGTTCAGGAAACGAGTGTAGTTTCAGCTGTTAGCACAGTATCCACTACCTTGTATTTGTCAGAGTGGCCTCATGCATTTATACCTTTTGACTGCCTGATGTATACAGTCAAAGCAGTCGACGGCAGCAAAAAAAGCTCCCACTGACAAAAGTGCATCGACTAAATGTCCTACTCACGGTCCAGTGTCACTGTCACGCGAGTTAAATACAGCTCTGCCATCCCAATGTGTTCAGAGAGGTATAAACAGCCTCTCTCTTTGACCAGTCTGTCGAGTAATAAGCTCTCCGTACCACACGTACCTTTTTAATTACTGAAAAACCCGTCTGAAAGCCGCGCACCGGTGAAAATAAGGGAAACGTCACTCGTTCCCGCAACAAGTGAGAAAAGAAGATGCTGTATGTCGTTCGATTTTTTCCGGATTCTCTTAAGATTTACTTTTCTGTACAATGCTCTACATTATAAAGAACACATTTAGTTGCCTCGTTAACAATTGATAAATCATAACAGATACTGTAAGTAAAGCTAGACTCTACCCAGTAATGGAACTAAACCAACGATGCTGAACGATATTTATACTAAAACTTCAAGGAAAACATTATCAATCGCTTCAAGCTGAATGTACACTCCAACACAAAAATAAATAAATGAAACAGCGTACGACAAAGGAGTTATGCAGATTAGTCACAAACTGATAAAGGTATCGACGGAAATGCTAATTTGTTAACTTCGTCGGGCGGTGGATGAATGTGTGAGATTCCAGCGCACATTCACCGCTCAGCTGGCAAGGACAGTAAACAGGTGACCTGTCGACACCACGACATAAAGTCTTTGGGAATTTCATTCCGTGTACTCAGACAGCAGTAACTATGCATCGCAGACAGGTACGTGACAATACACGAGGTTGTCAACATTTGACAGACGATATGTAGTGGGTCTCTAAGTACGTGGGAGAAGTAATCGGCGAATCTCTCGACATTTGAATAGGAGGGATGCCAAAATCTGACGATGTTGGCAGGAGTGAGTGAACCGTGGCTGTACATGGCGTCAGGATGGAAGCGGTCGAGCTGGAGAGACGCGATAACCAAAATATCGTCATATCGTCGGAGAGACACTCAGAGCCCCGGATTCATCGTTATCATCAATCCGTCTTGCAACTGGTGCTTCGGTGACCACAAGGACCTCAGAGAAACGGGACGCAGCTCACAGCACCTGTTGTGACGAATTCTGTTGACCTCATTTCACCAACAAGCTCGTTTGGACTGCTGTGTGGCATATTCTGCCTGAATAGAACTGTCTTCAGATATGAGTGCCGCTTTGAACTGAATCTCTATGACCAGCGAAGGCGCGTCTGAAGACGCCCCACACAGTGTTGGGTTACCAACCTGTCTGTCACCAGCCACACGTCTCGACAACCAGGAGTGGTGGTCTGGGATGCCACTTTAGTTCTAAACAGGACGCCTTTGGTTGTCATCCGCGGCACCCTTACAGTACAGCAATAGATCGACGATATTGCAAGCCCCGTTTTGTTGCCCTTCATGGCAAGCCATCCTGGGCCTACATTACAGCAAGATACTGCCCATCAGAACATAGCGACAGTTTCTTCAGCTGGATCTCCCCTCAATTCATAACGTTTGGAGAATTATGGGCAGCGCCCTCCAACCAGGTCGGGATTTTGAAGAGCTAACGAGCCAGTTGGACAGAATGTGGCACGATGTTCCGCAAGTGAATATCCAGCAAGTCTGCCAACCAATGGCAAGACGAATAATCGAGCATAAGGGCTGAGGTGGACCAACGCGTTATAGACATTCTCAGTTTGTGAACGTTTTTCTCTTGAGTTAATCATTCAGTTTCTGATATCCGTCCTAGTCCTTTGTGGTAAGTAGCTTTTATTTCTTTCTTAGAGTGTATTTAGGTTTTCGCTTTCTGATTTGACCTCCCTTGTTACCTTGACGCGTTTTAACAAATTTACTTCACTACTACAGTTTTCTATACGAAACCTTCCTTGAAGATTTAGAAACCAGTCACTCTAGGAATATTATGAAACCGAGTATTTTTTTCTATTTGTGACATAAGGACGACTTTCGGTAAATGTTGTTGTGCAGGAAAGCTTAGCTTTGAAATGGCTCTGAGCACTATGGGACTTAACAGCTATGGTCATCAGTCCCCTAGAACTTAGAACTACTTAAACCTAACTAACCTAAGGACATCACACAACACTCAGTCATCACGAGGCAGAGAAAATCCCTGACCCCGCCGGGAATCGAACCCAGGACCCCGTGCTCGGGAAGCAAGAACGCTACCGCGAGACCACGAGCTGCAGACTACTTAGCTTTGAAGATGATATCTAGCGAGCACCATACACTGATGTGCCAATACATTATGGCCAACTTTCAGGCCACTTTGAAACGAAACAGAGCAATGACTGTGTGGCATGGATTCAGCAAGTCCTAGGTATGTTGTTCGGGGGCATGGCACTGCAACGAGCGCGCCACCTAGTAGCCCTAGATACAATTAGGCAAACAAACATTGCTTTCCATTATGTACGAAATACTGTTATTTATAATCATTTCTGCCTATATTTCATTGTGAAGTAGCCTAATTGTATCTACGGCTACAACTTTTAATTTCCATCGGAACTACTACTACACACGTCCGAACTGTTTCATGGCTAGGCTCCGACTCTTCTCTAGAATTCCACTGAATCTTCTCTACCAGCAGAGAAAGGCGCGCGAAGAATCTTGCTTTACCATTGGTCAGTTTACTCAACAGCCAATAGCAAAGCAACACTCTCCCGCGTCAGTCCGCGCTTTTCATCAATAACCAATCGACAAATAATAAACCTAACGACTTCACTTTTTACCGATGTAATTATCTAATGTGCTGAAGTTATTTACTATTGTTATTTATACCTGAATTAACTTTCCCTTTACCATAAACTTACTTTATAGATCTATTCTACAAAAGTCCCCTTTGTCCACATCCATACTTCTTCGAAATGTTCCCACACTAAATCCTACTACATAACTCGTTAAACAATTATCTTCATATTAACCTTAAACCACACTCACGCATCATTCATACTGCTAAAACACATTTTACATACACAAAAGACATAATAACACTTCATGAAAATACTAGAACAGTTTATGAAAAACGTTCTATTACTTTAGTGCACTCTAGTGAGCACAATCGAAACCAAACCACAGTCCCAATCCAAATGTGTCCTCTATCGGCTGATACATAAACTACGAGAGCGTCCAGTCTCGCGTCACCATCTGTCACTATCCAGCTCTGAGACACATCTCCCACTTAACCGCCTCCAAGGCAGGATCGGTATACGGCGCTACGCCTAAATCTTCAGACCATGAATGTCTGCCGGAGGTGATCGCCCCCTCTTGTTTGTGGCTGGTGGCGTAAAAAGATCGAAACCGGTCACCACATTATAAAAGTTATGCGATCAAGACTGCTTCCAGTTTATTTATAATAATTACAGATCGCTGTTTTCCTATATAAGAACCATGTCCTTTAAAACGGTGTTCTGTTTGTTGTTGTTGTGGTTTTCAGTCCGGTGACTGGCTTGATGCAGCTTTCCATGCTACTCTATCTTACTGTTATAAGCTTTGATGTAGAGAAAATGTTATGTTGTATGCTACTATCAAACTAACATTGCTTTCCATTACGTAACAAATACTGTTTATTTATAATCATTTCTGCCTATATTTCAACGTGAATTAGCGTAATTGTATCTACGGCTACTAGATGGCGCGCTCGTTGCAGTGCCGCGTTCACCTGGCCGCATTTGTTAACGCCGGCACCTCAGTCCGTTTTGCAAGCTGCACCACGCAAGTTACGAATAGCCCTTAGTGGCTCGCCATCACAGTTTTCTTTATCTTCAATATCTTTGTCACTAATGCCTGTTTGGCATATTTGTTATTTTATAAATGACTTATAAGTACTGCCAGTCTTTCACGATGATTCCGTACTTATACTCTGTATCATACGTTTTTAGTCACAATTCTGTGACCATGTCATAGACCATTCTTTGATTTAAATTCTGAGGAAGACACTCCTATCAGTGTTGAAACCTTGTTCATTGGTTAAAAATAGTGACCGAGGACTGTTTTCTTTCAATTGTAACTATTCACGGTCTCTCAACGTGCAGCCATGTACAAAATTCTACATTTAAATTGTTTGATGAACTTAGCTCTCATATGCGCACTTCACTAAGTGAATAAGTTTAGTTCAATTTCTAGCTTTCAAACATTTTCGAAAACCATTACAATATCTCATAAGTGTTAAATCTTATGTCACAGGAACCATTAAGTTATTTAAATCCACGAATCAACTATCCGAATGGGACGGTAGTTACTAGATGCTATACGCATGTACACACCAGCTAAAGATTACAATTTCAGAAAAAAATCGGTGATATATTCAAAAGAAAGAACTTCAGAAATTGAGTAGGTCAATAACGCGCTGGTCGACCTCTTACTCCCTTGGAAGATGTTATTCGGTTTGGCAGTGATTGAGGGAGTTGCTGGATGTCATTTTGAGGGACACTGTCCTAACATCTGTCGAGAAGACGCGTTAGATTGTCAAAACACGAAGACGGTCAGATGGCTCTGCCCACAATGCTCTAAACGCCCTCTACCGGGACAGTTCCGATTACCTTGCTGGCTAAGATAGGGTTTGGAAAGCACGAAGACCGGCTGTAGAAACCCTAGCCGTTTACGTGTAGTCGTTACCTTGCTGAAATCTGCCGAAGATGAAAACCAAATGGGTCCTGCCACGAAAAGTAATGCCACCTCAGACCATCATTCCTGGTTGCCGGAGCGTGTAGCAGGTTCGTATCCCGCTACTGCCCAGGGAGTCGGCCTGTATCCCTTTGACTGGAGTAGAACTGTCGTAAGTGATGAGTCCCGCTTCGAACTGAGCCCCGATGACCAATGAACACGCGTCTGGACCAACCTATCGCCCACCATATGCCTGAGAGGCAGGAGTAACGGCCTGAGCTTCCACTATTTTTCATAGCAAGACCAGTTTGGTTGTCATCCGCAGCATCGTTACACCACAGCGGTAAGTCGACAATATTCTACGCCTCGCTTTGTTGCCCTTTATGGTAAGCCATTCTGTTCTTAAACTTCAGCAAGGTAATTCCCGCCCCCAGTTGATAAAAGCATAAAAGGCTTTCTCACAAGGGAACCTCCCCATCGCACCCCTCTCAGATTTAGTTATAAGTTGGCACAGTGGATAGGTCTTGATAAACTGAACACAGATGCATCGAGAAAACAGGAAGAAGTTGTGTGGAACTGTGAAAAAATAAGCAAAATATACAAACTGAGTAGTCCAAGTGCCAAATAAGCAACATCATGGTCGATGTGAGCTCAGGAGCGCTGTGGTCCCGTGGTATCGTGAGCGGCTGCTGAACGAGAGAGCCTTGGTTCTAGTCTTCTCCCGAGTGAAAATTTTACTTCCTTTACTTTTGCATAGTTATTATCTGTCCGTTAGTTCATTTACGTCTCTGTTCACTATAATAAGTTTAGTGTCTGTGTTTTGCGACCGCATCGCAAAACCGTGCGATTAGTAGACGAAAGGACGTGCCTCTCCAATGGGAACCGAAAACATTTGATCGCACGGTCATAGGTCAACCGATTCCTCCACAGGAAAAAACATCCGATATATTCTGTACGACACTGGTGACGTCATGTGCGTCACATGACAGGAATATGTTGTCGACCCACCTTGGCGAATGGGTAAAAAGATTCTTCTACCTTGCCCGATTTAGGTTTTCTTGTGGATGTGATAATCACTCCCAAAAAAGTGATGAAAACATAAGAGTTTGTCACATAAACTGAAAATAAAAAATTAAGCTTTTCACTCGATGGACGATTTGAAACCAAGGACCTTTCGTTCCGCAGCTGCTCACGTTATCACGAGACCACGGCGCTCCTGCGGTCCCACTGTCCATGATGTTGCCTATCTTCCCATAAACTACTCAGTTTGTATATTTTGCTTATTTTTTCACAGTTCCACACAACTTCTTCCTGTTTTCTCAATTGATCTCTTTTCAGATTTTCAAGGCCTAACCACTGTGCCAACTTATAACTAAATCTGAGGAGGGTGCGCTGAGGAGGTTCCCTTGTCAGTAAACTAAACAAAAAGCAATTTGTGGCTTGCAGCTATTGTGCACTATGGGCATTCTATTTAAATGACTCTTCTCTGTCAAAACGTATGTCGGCAAATGTCGTAACACGTCATTGTTTACGTAAATTGAAGATGGAGCGCTGAGAAAGAAAAACGAAGGAACTGATGGTATCAGGTAAAACCTCCGGGCTCAGAGGCCGTGGTCGATGTATAAAATTTCTACCTGACGTTTCGTCTCCTTCTGCGGGAGACATCTTCAGTAGCCGGACGACCTCAGAAGATGTCTCCCGCAGATGGAGACGAAACGTCAGGCAGAAATTTTATACATCGACCACAGCCTCTGAGCCCGGAAGTTTTAACTGAACACAGCACCAGCCGTGAAAGCCTACATTGTATGACTGACGGTGTCAGTTTCATTGGGACTTTATACGGAAGCGGCGCCGAAGAGTGAAAATGTGCGCCAAACTAGGATTCGAACTCCGGATACCTGCTTACTAGGGACATGCGTTAACCACTGCGTCATCCGGACACAGTGATAATCGCAAATGCACAGACTATCTCGGCATACTCACTGGCTGACCCACACCTAGCGGCACCAATGCGCAGTTCCCGCCCATGTTCTCCGTGCTCGCTAATTATAGATTACCGCTGGATGTCGAATGATATTATGCATCCGCACTGAAAATTGTGGATTCATTGCCCATCGAGGCGAATCGATTATATAAATGTGGTTCTTCAGTTTCTCCCGGCGTATTTGTTGTGTGAACAGTCCACGGATATACTGCTGGTTCATAGTGTCCAACGGGCACAATATTTCGGCTATCAGACATGTCGCCATCGTCAGGTGCGTTCTGTTCAGTTCGTCAGCGCACCTGACGATGGTGACATGTCTGATAGCCGAAATATTGTGCCCGTTGGACACTATGAACCGGCAGTATACCCGTGGAGTGTTCAAGCTATTAAATAAATGTCTGGTGTCGGTTCTGTCGGACGAATCCACAGCTGTAATGCATGTTATGTAACTGAAGGTGGAGGGGGAGAAAGGAAAGGAAAGGGGAGCAGGTGATGATATCAGCAGCATTTGGATGTTCAGATGTGTGTGAAATCTTATGGGACTTAACTGCTAAGGTCATCAGTCCCTAAGCTTACACACTACTTAACCTAAATTACCCTAAGAATAAACACACACACCCATGCCCATGAGAGGACTCGAACCTTCGCCGGGACCAGCCGCATAGTCCATGACTGCAGCGAGTAGCATTAGGACTTGATGCGGAATCGGCAGCGACGAGTGAAAATGTGTGCCATACCGAGATTGGAACCCGGGACCTACTACTTACTAGGCAGTTTTGTTAAGCACTGCGTCATCCGGACAAGGTGTTTACCGGAAATGCGCAGACTGTGTCGGCACACTCGCCGTCGGACCCATACTCCCACCTACCGCCATCAATCCGCAGCCCTCCCCCCCCCCCCCCCCCGCCCATGTTCTCCGTGCTCGCTACTTCTAGATTCCCACTGGAGGTCGAAAAACATTGTGTATCCGCACTGATGGTTGTGGATTCATTGTCCATCGAGGCGAATCAGTTATATTAATGCATGATATCTGCCTTTTGGACATGTTCGGAAGTACAGACACTACGCGTTCATATGACGTCATTGTTTGCTAGCTACTGTCAAGATTTTCACATATTTCACGAGGTGCCAATTATCGTTTCAGGTTTCCCCATCTTAGTGGCACAAGTAATATGAATAAAGCTCTCTCACTCTTTCTCTCCTTTAGATGAGCTGCTCATTAAGAACTGCAAATTCTTTCTTGCGAGTAACTAACTTCGCAATCGTCGATCTGCAAGCTGACACTGTTCTGCACCAGAGCGGTGACAAGGCAAAGCAGGGCCGGCTGGCCGTGAATGGCGTAACGAGCTCGCCGGCCGGCTAGCTCCGCTAATGAGCAATTTGCTCGCAGGCGTCGGCAAGGCGTCATATCTCCGCCACGGCTAACTGATTGGGGCTGCCGCTCGCCGGCAAGTAATGAGGCGAAATCCGTCACGGTAGCGCCCCGCTGACGTTCCGTTCTGTTCGAAATTAATGGCGAGCGCTCGCGGCTGGATCTGCGCTCCGTCTGCGGTCTGCAGTTTCATTACTTATCGTCCAGGAGTCTTTGGCTTTACACTGAGCGAAGCAAAGATACTGTTATGGGGTGATGTCTATACATGTTCATCAGGAGAAGACACAGTGAACGGCCGAAAGTGATGGGAAGACAGAAGTCCCAAATGCGGTGAATTTGACTATGTAGAGTCCTGGTAGCAATGCATTGCTGACTGCGGTCCGACGCACAGCAGACAGCCAACTACCCCCGAATTGCTCTGGGGAGGCTAACAGAAGTCTGTTCTTCGAACACACTTGGACGGTCTGTGTGGCAGTTTATGAGTGTGGAAACATTAGCCAATCGATAATGAAACCACACTCCTGTCTGTTGCCCTCGCAAACCTGTGTTCTTGTGTAATTTCTGATGTGGATCCCTTTTGCACCGATTGTCATCCCACGTTCACAGCCGGCCTGAGTGACTTGTGTTTGATGTCCTTAGGTTAGTTAGGTTTAAGTAGTTCTAAATTCTAGGGGACTGATGACCTCAGCAGTTAAGTCCCATAGGGCTCAGAGACATTTGAACCTTTTGAACCAACCCACGTTCACAGTCGATTAGCACTTCTCTGTAACACTTCTCAGATATCGTGTGTGTACTAGAGATTAGAAATAAGCTCCGTATACTCGACAGCGAGTCCTGTGACGTCATCTGCGAAGTAGCCGTCTCCATGTGCCCGTAGACTCGAGTCGTGTATCACCGCCGCAGTCCAGTCGCCACCTTAGCCTGTTGTCGGGTGCAAGTGAACTCGACTTGCTCAGCAACGAGACCCAGTACACACGTTCCCAAGTATAACCGCGGACTTGAGGCATTCCCGCTACATACACAACCGTTTTGAAAGAAATTTCCACCATTAAACCATAAATTACTACTAATTCATTTTACACAATTGTAATTTCAGCTTTATAGTCATTCTCAAGTGGAAGTTCAGAAGCCACAAAAGAAAGGTGCGACCTACCTAAATGCAACAGGCAAGTTATATATAAATATAACGACTGATCGATTAGCAGTGAATTTTGTTCTGATTTAAATAAACTGGACCGGCTGCGGGGGTCGAGCGGTTCTAGGCGCTTCAGTCCAGAACCACGCGAACGCTAAGGTCACAAGTTCGAATCCTGCCTCGGGCAGGTTTGTTAGGTTTAAGTAGTTCTAAGTTCTAGGGTCTGATGACCTCAGATATTAAGTCCCATAGTGCTCAGAGCCATTAAATAAACTGGAAGCAGTCTTGATCGCATAACTTTCTTTAATGTGGTGACCGGTTTCGATCTTTGTATAAGATCATCTTGCGGCGGCGCGGTTCCTTCCGTCCCTTTACGACGAACCAGCACCTACCTGAACATTGTCTCAGCAGATCGTCAGTAGGGAAGCCGAGCAAAACCTGCTGTACTTCGACGTGAGAAAGTTTCGGGAGAAAATTTTCACACGAAATGAAAGGTTGGAAATTTTGTCCTTAATTAATATATTCTGAAATTTAGGTGAACAAGTATCACTGCCATGCCCGTACTGGTCTTAACACAGTCACTCGCAATCCCTTTTACTCACCTTAGCAAGTTTATGGTGTTGCATTTCCCGAAAACGTAATAGCTACAAAAATACGGATTGTTTTTGATTGAGTATGCTCGCCAAATATTAAGTCTGTCTGTATCTAATGCAGTCATAGTTTTTAGTCACCCACCTGCTCGATAGCCACGCGGAATTTATGTCTTCTCTCGTCACAAAATTGACTTAAAAACTCCAAAATTTCTACACACCTATCGGAATAGCTATGCCGTCACTTTACAACACTTTTGATGTATGAAACTCTGCTAGATCCGACAACTTATAATTTCCATCGGAACTACTACTACACACGGCCGAACTGTTTCATGGCTAGGCTCTGACTCCACTCTAGAATACTCTTAGTCTTCTCTACCAGCAGAGAAAGGCGCGCGAAGAATCTTGCTTTACCATTGGTCAGTTTACTCAACAGCCAATAGCAAATCAACACTCTCCCGCGTCAGTCCGCGCTTTTCATCAATAACCAATCGCAAAATAGTAAACCTAACGACTGCACTTTTTACCGACGTAATTATCTAATATGCTGAAGTTATTTACTATTATTATTTATACCTGAATTACCTTTCCCTTTACCATAAACTTACTTTATAGATCTATTCTGCAAAAATCCCCTTTGTCCACATCCATACTTCTTCGAAATGTTCCCACACTAAATCCTACTACATAACTCGTTAAACAATTATCTTCATATTAACCTTAAACCACACTCACGCATCATTCATACTGCTAAAACACATTTTACATACACAAAAGACATAATAACACTTCATGAAAATACTAGAACAGTTTATGAAAAACATTCTATTACTTTAGTGCACTCTAGTGAGCACAATCGAAACCAAACCACAGTCCCAATCCAAATGTGTCCTCTATCGGCTGATACATAAACTACGAGAGCGTCCAGTCTCGCGTCACCATCTGTCACTATCCAGCTCTGAGACACATCTCCCACTTAACCGCCTCCAAGGGAGGATCGGTATACGGCGCTACGCCTAAATCTTCAGACCATGAATGTCTGCCGGAGGTGATCGCCCCCTCTTGTTTGTGGCTGGTGGCGTAAAAAGATCGAAACCGGTCACCACATTAAAAAAGTTATGCGATCAAGACTGCTTCCAGTTTATTTATAATAATTACAGATCGCTGTTTTCCTATATAAGAACCATGTCCTTTAAAACGGTGTTCTGTTTGTTGTTGTTGTGGTTTTCAGTCCGGTGACTGGTTTGATGCAGCTTTCCATTCTACTCTATCCTGTGGAAGTCTCTTCATCTCCGAACAGCTACTGCAACTTTCATCCCTCTGAATCGTCTTAGTGTATTCATCTCTTGCTCTCGCTCCACAACTTTTATCCTCACTCTTCCAATTCCCTCCAGTTCTAAATTGGTGATCGCTTGATGTCTCAGTATGTGTCATGTCAACCGATCACTTCTTCTAGTCAGATTTTATCACGAATTTCTTTTCTCCCCAATTCCGTTCAGTATTTCCTCGTTAGTTACGTTATCTAACCACCTACTCTTCGGCATTCTTCGGCAGTCCCACATTTCGAAACCTTCTTTTCTATTCTTCTATAAACTGTTTATCGTCCATGTTTCAGTTCCATAGTTGGCTATACTCTATGAGGTAATGGGCGAGTCGTGGCTTCCTGAAAATATAAGTTCGCAGGAAGCAGTGGCCGCACTGGCCACTCGGCCAGTCTGGGCCCGGCAGCAAACACGTGGTGCCCAACGTTAGCAGGACGAGAGGGGTAGCCCCAGCGCATGGTCCACTAAGCACGTGGGTGGGAATTCCTTGGTGACTTCGTGATCTGGGAAGGCCAAAGATGGCGGACTTTGTGAAACCTTAATGGCAGACGTTTCGCATTTCGTATAGAAATTAATAGTAGCCACATGAATCATGATACCTCAATAAGAAACATGTGCATTACTATTATTTGCACAACGATTCTGATGGTTTAATCACATTTTCAATATCTTTATTAGTTTAAAGTTTAGTATCTGACAGTAAATTATACAAGTAACACTGAGAAGTAGGGACTGTTAGTGTTTTCACGTGTGTTAATAATTCAGCAAGGGACTGGATAACAGCATTGCTGGTTCTAAGGACAATTCCAAACACTTTGTGAGTGCACAAGTGGTGGTTATGGACTTGCTATATTATCTGCAAGACTCTTCAATGGTGATTGTGCACCTGCACAGTCGCAACGGATGGCTGCTGGCCGTCTCTACAAGGACTACAGTGCGTCTGCATCTTTGATGACCCACCAATACCATTATTTCTACAAGGACTACAGTGGGTCTGCACTTCTGGTGGCCCACCAATATCGTAATCTCTACCAGGACTACAAAGGGTATGCTCTGTGATGACCTACCTACCAATATTCTTCAAAACTTCGAATGACTCTGCTGTGGGTTTGCTCTGTTGTGACCCATTACTTGTCTGCATGTCGAGAGTCAGCACTGTCTTTCCGTTGGAAGACAACAAGACTGCATGGAAATCCACCACTTCCGTGTGCATTTTCTTTTACTGCTCAGACTTTGAGAAAAACACTGCTATTTTACTGTGATGAACGATTAGGACTGTCTTTATGGACTGTGATAAAGTTTAGCTTTTGACCAACATTGTATCAATAAGTGTGTGCAATTGATATCTTTGTTATTGTAATTATAAAAAAAATTTTTATCAAATCATTATTGGCCACTGTCCAAAACAATTTGTATAATTTTTTGTGGGAAGCATGAGGGCTATGTAAGTAGGCTGTTTAGGTTTTTTATTGGTAACGCCACCTCTGTATGAAAATCACTGGCTGTGCTGTGTGCAGTCTGTGGCTGCTTTGCATTGTTGTAATACTCGCCATTGTAATGTTAGGCAGCTGGCTGTGAACAGCGCGTAGCGTTGCGCAGTTGGAGGTGAGCCGCCAGCAGTGGTGGATGTGGGGAGAGAGATGGCGGAGTTTTGTAATTTGTCATGAACTGCTATATATATTATGACTATTAAGGTAAATACATCGTTTGTTATTAATATCTTTCATTTGCTAACTATCCCTATCAGTAGTTAGTGCCTTCCGTAGTTTGAATCTTTTATTTAGCTGGCAGTAGTGGAGCTTGCTGTATTGCGGTAGTTCGAGTAATAAAGATTTTTGTGAGGTAAGTGATTTCTGAAAGGTATAGTTTAATGTTACTCAGGGCCATTCTTTTACAGGGATCTTTGATAGTCAGATTGCGTTGCGCTAAAAATATTGTGTGTCAGTTAAAGCACAGTCCTGTATAATTTTTCTAAGGGGACGTTTCAACACCCAGCAACGAATTCCCAGTGTTTAAACACTTCATCCGATTTCGTCGAACGACATGTCTTTAGAAAGCTATTAGTGTAAACTTAAATTGGTATAAATTACAGGCATGTAACTTGAATAGTACACGAATTATTGGAGGTCAAATTGGCCGATTACTATCGATCGCGCCAGGCTATAAGTACTCCACAGTTACACGAAGAAACGGTAACAGCATGCTTATAAACATATTTATTCATATACGTCTTTGATTCTATCCGATATTTACTGTTCATGAAGAAATTGTTTAAATATTTACTGTGTTTTAGAAAACACAGAGACATTAGGCTACTGGCCTACCTTTTGTTCTATTCCTTTGATATATGTTTATTTAATTTGTTTAAGTATCTAATTATGTGTGTTAGAGCGCGTTTATGGTCCTGCCTTAGGAATATTTATTTAATTTCAAGTTATTTAAATGTAAATCCAGTATTTAGAAAGTGTTTCATTGTGTTTGTGAATGTGCGTTCGCTTGAAGATATGGCGGGAGCGCTCTAGCCAATGACAGCGCTCATGAATGGGGAGACTGTATGGAAGTGGGAGGAGAGTATCGTTCCGAGAGAGGACAGGAGGACGGTTTTGAAGGGCGGCGGTTCTGGACAGTACGGCACACAGCTGGAAGTTCTGGAGGCGACGGCGCGACGGACGTGGACTTGCAATCTTAATTGCAATCTTTCATTTATTAACTTCTACGTTACATTCGTAATCGCCGAGTGATAGGAACCTTTGACCATTCGCTTTATGTGTATGTTCACACTGTATACTGTAGACTCAGCAGTATTTGGCTTGTAACGCGGTAACTACGTATCCCAGCCCCTAGACAACGAAACCAGCCAAAACGATTAATATTTCAGCTCTGAGTTGGATTGTAGGTAGTTGAGGGCCACCACAACCCCCTATTTCATTCATTTTCTATTTGAACGCCCGCAGTTCCAAACGAATACTTTCTGAAAGACTTCCTAACACTTAAATCTATACTCGATGTTAACAAATACCCCTTGTTCAAAAACGCTTTTCTTGCCATTGCCAGTCTACAATTTATTCCCCATCTACTTCTGACATCATCAGTTATTTTGCTACACAAACAAAAACCTCATATACTTCTTTTAGCGTCTCATTTCCCAGTCTAATTCCCTCAGCTTCACCTGGTTTAGTCTGACTACATTCCATTATATTTTTATTGATCGTCTTCTTACATCCTCCTTTCAGGAAACTATAAATTCCATTTAACTGCCCTTCCAAGTTCTTTGTTGTATCTCACGGAATAACAATGTCATTTCCCTGAATTTTAATTGCGACACCAAAATTTTATTTTGTTCCCTTTACCGCTCGCTCAGTGTACAGGTTGAACATGATCGGTGAAAGGCTATAACCTTGTCGCATCCCTTCTCAACCACTGCTTCTCTTTTGTGGGACTCGACTATCTTTATACATACATTTATTTAAATAAAACCTTTTCGAAGACTGCTGGATATTTATTTTTATATTTAGTATTTATTCAGAGAAAGTCTAACAATTACATTCACATATACACATTTTAGAGTCTCTAACTATACTACCAGGCAGCATGATACGAGGATGAGCTGCAGGCTCTAAATGGTGAATTATTATTGAAATATGTTAACTTCGCTAATATTTTTGAGATTGATGGTAAAATTAAAATTACACTTTAGTGTCATAGTATTTCTTTATCTCCATCCTTGTACAAAGCATGTCCATATCACTGAACGGCTGAAACGGTACACATTTCCAGTAGCAGGTTGCTTATTTATAGGTTTACAGAGACAAGAAAAAATTGATTTTCAGTGTAATTATTGAGTGGATATATAAATTTAAAATACTGTGATAGTTTGCCCATTAAGAGGTATTGTGTTAAGCCTGAGATTTAACACAATAAGACGAGTATTAAGATTATAAACTGCGTATGTCTCTTCAGGCAGCGTAATTCAGTGTAAACAAATTACCCAGACTACGCTCATCCAGCATTTCAGAACGAGAGCACCTACTGACTTCCAACAAGCCTTAGACATATTATCAAACATTATCTCCAGCTTTTTCAGTGGTAGACAAGTTAATAATCCGAAACTAAAAAAAACCAACACAATTAGTGTTTTGCATCTTCACCAATAAAATATTTACACAGGTAACATCAAATATTGAATATATTAACGCATTTGTAATTAGACGTTTGCGGATGTTTTATAGGTGGAAGTTCGATTTTTTAAAGAGTCATGTTGGGGTTATTCTTTGAGCGAATCGGGAAATTTTCCAGTGATGGCGCTCCATCGAGCAGAATGTGTGAGCTTTGTACCCGGCCAGAAGTAATTTCCGTTGTTTGAACGATAATTGATCAGGATCGCTCCACAGTGCTTTCGGTGACCAATGGAGTTAATACCACGGCACACTGCCCCCGTCAGCAGAGCAGAAAAGAGAGCTTCATGTTAACAGATAAGTATTTTAAATTCAGTTGTGTGTAACGAAGACATGGTCATCTGGAATACATTGCTAACTTAGTGCATGAGAATTTTGAAAAATATAGACAGGAAGTTGTAACAGTTGCCACTTCGAATGCCATCGTCATTTTAGGCCGCCCTGCGTATTGTCGATGTTTCAGAATACTACGATGCACAACAGTGGGAAAGACGTCTTCATTAGAGCACAATCTTTCTCTAAACTGAACAGTATCGCATATGACACGATGACTGACTGCTACTTGAGTTATACAAAGGAAGAGTACCAGATTCCAGTCTCTTAATTTGACAAGTGTCATCGCCACCACAGAAGGAGGTGTACCAACCACCTTTGTATACAGTAGTCAATGAGGCACGGTGATGTTTTTCACCACTGTTACAATGGACGTTATCAGATCAGCTACCAACGAGGTGGTACAGTTGCAACGGGTAATCAAGAAATGGTTTTACTATATTACTTGTGGTAATATTAGTTGTTTCTGTTTTCTTTTCCTTTATGTCGTGGTTTATATCCTATTGCTGTTTTGGTATTCAGTCTGAACGCTACTCTGATCCAGCTCTTCACGTTTGCCTACACTGTGGATTCTCTTCGTAACTACTATACGCTATACACAGATTTGAACGTTCTTACTGTAGTAACGCCATGGTCCTCCTCTATAATTTTTGCCCTTTATATTTACCTCCATTACCAAATTCCTACATTACTTGATACACCAGGCTCTGTCCTTCCAACGGATCCCTTCTTTTAGTGAAATTGTCATACAAATTTCCTTTCTAAAATTGTAAAGAATGTAGCAACCAGTAGCGGAAACATAATTTATTTATTTTGTTGCAAATCGAATTCTACTGATATCAGTTATCATTGGTGTATTTCTCTAACCGATACATGCCACAGGTAAAAGTACTGTCTTTGGCAGATTTCTGTCATGAATTTCCTTTCTCCACGATCTAATTCGGTACTTCCTCATTGATTATCCAGTCTACCTAAGTAAGCAGCAGCACTCCTTGTGGCAAAATATTTGAAAAGCCTTCTGTCTTTGAAATATGTAAAATCACATTTCATGTTTCATGACTAGTAACGCGTCTCAGGCACATAAAATTCTTCTTCTCATCCGATAGCATACAGACACCAAACGTGAAACACAAAAACGGATGAAAGGTAATACGTTTAATTTCTATTAATGAAACAGAAGTTTATTGAAACCATCTTCCAATCATGAAGTGAGAATTCATTTTTCTACCAGCAGCAAGCTCCGTATATTCTTGGAGCTATTTCGGTATCGTGGCTGTTTCGATCGGTGAGAGAGGTTCCAGCGTGAGAGAGTTTACACTGTTGGGTTTTCCTCTTCTGTTTGACGCCAGTCGAGCATTGCTACTGGTGTGGTTATGTGTTTACGTCGTGCAAAGTTTGGTTTCCCTGAGCAAAATGACGGTTTCTGAAACAAAGCCAGTGCTCCCAAAGAACATTATGACTGAAATAAACATTACTGTTGTACTACCTGAGTTGTGGGAACCGGTATTAACTATTCTGCATGGACATGTATTTTTGTACGCTGCGGCAGCCAACTGTGGAATGCATTTCACGATCTTGTGTCACGCTGCAGGAAGACGAATACTTCGAAACAAAATGTGATTTTTCACTTTTCTTCTAAATCTGTTGCTCACCAAACCGACAGAGAGACAGACAGATACACAGATCTGACAGAAATAATGAAGATTTCGAATAGAAGCGTAGGTATCATACAATCTGAAGTAAAAATAGTAGCTATTTTATGAGGAAATAAGGTGAAAAGTTGTCCTTTGGAAACTGAGAGCTGTAAATGGTTCCTAGTTATCTGTATTTGTGCACAGGCATCCCTACTCTTATTTTAAAAATTTTGAGGGGTTATCCAATGCAGCGGCCTGTGTAATGAATCAAACTGTTGTAGTGGAGTTGTTGGAAATTAGTCACAAAGTCATACCTGAAACAAATGTAATGTAATTCTAAGCAAAGCTCGAAAACGTAGATGTAAGTGGTTTATCGACAAAAATAATAGTTGGAAAAGGAAAGCGGTCAATCTGGTACGCGTTGCGACAGTTGGGAATGAAACTTCCTGGCTGACTGAAACTATGTGCTGAACCAAGTATTTAACAAAGGACCTTCGCCTTTCGCGGGCAGCTGCTCCACCGACCGTCGGTACAGCACTTGTCCGCAAAAACTAAGGGTTGCACGTTAGAGTTTCGGTTCGGCAGTTAGTTTTAATCTACCAGGAACTGTCATATCAGCCCACACTCAGCTGCAGAGTGAGAGATTCAATCTGGGGTTGAAACCTAAACTCAGAAACAGTACACTTTATTCTTAAAAAATAAAAATTTCAGGAAACAGCCATTAAAATTGTCAATGCATCCCAGTTCAGCATGACGGTTGTCTCTATCCTCGTGTATCTCAACTTGCAATATCCTTTTTCCTACTGTCTACGCTGTATTGCCCTTGTTTCAAGGTCTCTTAACAGCTCTCTCTAATTCCACCTGCCTTTCATTATCTAAATTTAATATTTGCTTTACAGTGAAACGACTATCATTGTATAACAATCTTTCCAGCACCAAACAACGAGCAATATTCCCTTCATTGAGAGTTGTCAGTGCATCAAAAATACCAAAATGCAATATACTAATTGCCACCAATACTTAGTTGGGAATTCTGGCCCAGATTAGGCTGTTAACGGACTCATTAGGATCCTGGGTGCAGTCATGAAAACATTCCCTCAAAGGACTTACATCTGACAACTGTCGGAATGCTTATTTCAAGACCTTAAAGTGCAAAAGAAATAGCTGAATTGTGAAAAAGTTTTTCATGCTGGATGGATTAGGCCACGAATAGTTTTGTCGTCTGTTGCAGAGAAGTGAAACAAAACTGCCCATACAGCTGTTCACATATCTGCTATACTAACAACATTTGGTCTGATGGCCGTGCCATAATAATTTTGAATTATTTCTATGACAGATACTGTGTGTCCAAGCTTGCAGTCTGATCCCCTCCCTTCTACCAATATATTTCCATGGCATGCAGTTTTCAGTCGTCGCAACGTTGTACCCTTTCGCTTTTGTACATGATCTATGCACTCCTGCAAAGAGTTATATTATCCCTGTACGCCTTCTCTTCCTCAACAACTCTGAAAACTTTTGAATCCCCATCTGCTAAATAATTTCCCTCAGAGGCGGGTGATTCAAAAAATCAAATTTAAGTCTGAGAATTGCCAAACTTATATTGTCGCTCAGGCACAGTATTTTGTTTAAATGAATGACTAAACCAGAACTATGGCAATAACATGCATGTGTCGTGTATCATTAGAAAAGCAAATTTCTGTTGACTGATCAATGAAAGAAACCAAAAACTGAAAATTTCAAGGTTTCAAACTGTCTGAAGCCCTGTTTGAGTGATCTTGTCCATCCCCCCCCCCTCCCCTCCCCCCCCCCCTCCCCCCGTACCTTGCCATCCTCGACGTTCCTGCTCCCCTGCCTAGAACAATGGGTTCGTGGTAGTGGCAGGAGCAAAAGTATGGATATCTGAATAATGAGCCTTGTGTTTCTCAATTGCATTTCAGGAAGGACTAGACTTCTTTTCTAATGAGTACAGGTTCATCAACACAAAATCAAAAACGGTAACACAGTAATGTAATGAATAAGGAAGTAGGAATTTAGAGAACTAGGAGTAGGAACGTTTCAGTTGATATGAAACTTCGAAAGAATAGTGAGAAGAGATTATCACAAAGCCAGCTCCCACCACAGTATAACGATAATCCGTTGAGATAAAGAAAATTATTCGGATCTTTAAGGAAGATCACGATTTCGAAACAAACTGCAAAACTTTTCCAGCTGCTATAAATAGAATACGAATCTGTAGTTTTGAGAGATAGTATAGTGGAGGTAGCGGAGGGGCAACTAGGCACTGAGGCAGTGTTTAATAGGAAACCTAGAACAACACACGAGATATTGAATTTCATTGACGAAAACGAAAATGTAAGTTCACAGAAAGTGAAGGAGACGAAGTGAAATACAGAAGTATAAGAACGAAAAAGGAAGTAAGTGCAAAGCGCCAAGAAGGCGTGGATGAAAAACAAAAATATAAGAATGAAAAAGAAAGTAAGTGCAAAGTGTCAAGCAGACTTGGTAGAGACAAAATGTGAAGCCTTAGGAGCCGTGATAACCGTAGGAAAGATGACGCCATTCGTAGGAAAATTTAAGAAACCTTTGCAGAAGGAAAAGTGTCTGCATGAATATCAGGGGTCCAGAGCCCTAAGTACGGATGGGAAGCCTGGAGAAAGAGGGAATACAGTAAAAGGCAATACTAATAAAACTAAATCGAAAACTGTCTTCAGGAAATTACAAAGGAAATACATAAAGACCACTTGTGATTCAATGTTAAACACGTAAGAGCGTATCCAGGTTGACAAATCGCTTTAGTGTCACAGTAAAGACCTGAAGGGCAGCAACTGCTTCGTATTTTTGATTGGTTCTTCTTCTCGGAACAGTTATTTTCCAGGCACAAGGCACTTAAGTTTTACTGTCAGGATACAATAAGTATAAATTTATTTTTTTCAGGGAAGGATCACAACTTCCATGCCACATATTCCGCATTCTATTTACTCTCTACAATTTGTTAATTCAGAAACTGCACGATTTTGTTTGTCCAAGCAATCCCATAATTTTATATATACTTATTTCGGCGCTGTCCGACTCCGTTCTTCCAAGACTCTGTCACGCTATATCACCCATTTTCTCTCTGTCATGTTTACAAGATTTTTCGATATCCAATACATCGGAGGTACCTGAACCTATGGGTACTCTACACAACTTTGAACTTCTGATAATAAAACACTCATATAGTTAACAGTTTTTAAATTTTTTTTTTGTTTTAATGTAATTTGCAATTCGAGAGAAAGTCCCTTCGTTTTTATTCTGCTTCATGCTACAGTGGAGGTTTACATTTTGTTCCCTTTAGCTGACTAGTGTTCATTAGAGATGGGTCTCTACTTCATTTTTAGGAGAGTGGAAATGGAATCAACGATGGCCTGTCTTAAGAAATACCGCGACATTATTCCGTTCTGATTTTTTAAATTAACCTAGACAAGGGTACCTCTTTTCCGGGAAAATTTCTTTGCTCCTAACTGTTATACTACGTTTGATGACGTATTTTCGGCTGCCCGGATGAGCTGTTAAAAACCTTGAAGTGCACCATTAATCAATCACGCGACTGCCGTATTATGTATCACCGCGTCTCTGCTTTAGACGTGTAGCTTACTTTGCTTTTGAATGGTAGCTCAGCAGTTAATTACAAAAGACCTAAAATCGGCCGTTGATTTGAAGGAAATTAGTTCACATACAAGCCGTGGGTGGACTTTCATAAACTGAAATCCACGAAAATATCCCGAATTAGGTATAATACATTATTTACCTTGCATCCTCTATCGCCAGTTTATCAACTGACTCAAAAGTTTTCAAAAATTTTCCCTCTTTATGCTAACAGCTTGCGTCAGTTATAGAAAGAAGAGTTTTCGTAAAATTAACGTTGGACAAAACAGTGATTCGGAAGCCATCATCTTAACCTGAAATTTAATGATAAAATTATGGTAAAGGGAAAGAAACATCTTTGCCAACCGCTGTTATGTACTTAATCGAAAATTTGGGAACTCAAACGTAAAGTGCAAACACACAGATTTCTATGCAGATTGGCAGAAGTTGGCCTGCGTACCTTGTTGGGAGGCAGTATTAACTTAATTGCCAGGAGGGAGGGCGGTACGGCGTCCACAACTTGCAAGCGAGAACGCCTTCTCCAGATTAAGCTGCGTCTTCGAAACGGTTCCTCCGGGAATATGGTTGCTAGGCAACGAACTTTCGCGGTATGCCGGTCGCCATGGAAATCCCTTATTCAACGGTGCTTTGTGCTGTCCTCTGTAAACTAGGCAAAGTACCGGCGTACCACCTGGCTACCGAAACAGGAATTTTTTTCCGGAAATCGAATTGTGGCAGTAAAGTTATAGTTGTCTCTGCTTATTTATTCTAGACAAGAATTGTGTCTACACTTGTGAGTGCCCACATGTCAACTAGAAAAACTACTGGTTGAATCACCTTTTCCAGGACCATTTACTCATGAGACGGTTAAAAGCAAAGGGGTGTAAGTGACAAACTCGCGATTATGAGGAAATGAACTTCAGTGTTTGAATCAAATTCAAAACTCTGTTTCTGCAAGACCACCGAGGCGACGGAAGACCAGATATAGGAAAAGACACAGCAAACAAGGGGCCAGCTACTCCGAGATGCAGACGACCGGGAGACAGACTGTTAAGAGGATTGTGGGATGCGTTACCAAATGTGATGGACGTAGTGCTGATAATGATGATGTTGCTACAGTAACCATCATATACAGTGGTTATTAATGAAGCTATATATACACAAT
This sequence comes from Schistocerca piceifrons, assembly GCF_021461385.2. Lineage (NCBI taxonomy): Eukaryota > Metazoa > Arthropoda > Insecta > Orthoptera > Acrididae > Schistocerca > Schistocerca piceifrons. Next base: position 45,489,309 of record NC_060139.1, on the reverse strand, counting down.
CAGTGAATTACACTCAGAACGTTGTGCTCAGTAATGTTTTTACCAATAATCCTGTTGGCATATACACCGCTCTGCCTCCAAGAAATTCACAACCCTTGGCCTCCAGTTAATACCAGGTTTGTAATGACCCACAACATTTTAATACGGTGTCCTATTCTGACATATAACATTAATGCATACACGTAAATTTTATTTGTTGTACATGTAAAGCACTGGGTGTCGTGAATTCCAATCGTTATAAAAATGCTACAAATGAAGACGTGACAGCAGCTGGCAGTTTCTGTCACGCCTTCTTTTGAAGTATTTGTATAAAGATTCGAATTCACGATTTCCAATGTTTGATGGCGCTATGCGGTAAGTTCGTTTATTTGAATAAAAGTATATGGTGCCTCAAGATGGTAAAATGAATTGCCGAAACTGGTTGATTTCAAAATGAAATATAATCTTAAAGTATACGGCTGTTGCTGAAATTTATTGACATTGAAAAGTACTTATCACCCGATGTCCCCAGGTCGTGATGGACCAACGGATATTAAAAATTTTTTGGTTGCGTCATCAAGCGGAAGTTTAAAGTCAGCACTAGCTAAATGAATTTGGGAAAAGATTCGTGCACCTGGTACGTGGTCCACTAGCTCCTTGATACGTGGAAGCATGACAGAATCAATAACTATCTGAGCATTAACTGTGGTTTTGATTTGCACAAAGTCTGATTTTCCTCTCAATTTTCTTACGATAACTAACGAGCTGCCGGTTAACTTCCACAATTGGGTTTTCTAACACCAATTTGGTCCAATCTGTTGACGTCAGAAGCAAGGTTACTGTGAATAAATGTGGTACCGGATGTGTGTGATGAAAATCTGTTTGAAGTTTGTTATTGACTGTAAGGGGTTTAAAAGTTATTTGCATGTCCCAATTTGCCACCGAACAAATATTCAGAATTTCCACCTAGTTGATGAATACTGGCATGGGAAATTTGAGTGTCGAGAGAATGCACGTTGCCTTGACTATTTAAATCAAACAAATCAAATGCACCCATACCAAAAGTATCAGGAATAGAACGTGATTGAGCTACTGCGGTTGGTACAAATGTAGCCATATTTTTATGTTTGACTTGCACAGTGCACGTCTCGAGAACAGATACTTTGGCCGTTGTAGGCTTCGATGTACCCATGCGTTTTCTGTGGCTTAATTTGTACCAACTTGTCATAAGTATTCTGTTTAAATATCGTTCCTGGAGGACCAGCATCTAACCGAAGGGCGACAGTTTGGTTACAAATCAGTAAATATATGAACGGTTTGTCAGTTCTGCCTTCCAGAAGAATGCCTCCTCTGATTTGCGAGTGTGAAGCGTTTTGTTTGAGGAGAGGTGATATATATGGCTAAATTTTTGCCTGTGCGTATAGCTTTACTATTATAGCACTTGTGTCTACGGTTTCTGAGTATCGCTTGGGGTAAATTAGATTAGGTTAGATTAGAAGTTAGATTCAGTTTCTTTCCAAAGACCCAAAAATGAGATTAATCTCGTGGGTATGGAATATGTCAGAAAGTATAACATAAAAAACATAGAACATTTGAATAAAACACTCACCTCCCTGATTATTTGTCAGGAGACTGGCAAAATATGTGAATACATTAGAGTAACCTGAAATGGCTAATTTTTACAGAATTAAAGAACTGTCAGAATGAAATGTGGCTATGCAATTTTTATAAATTTGTCATGCACAAAACACCTAAACTCGACTTTTGTGACCAACTACTGTCAAAACTGAGATCTAACAGACATTTTTAGTTAAGCTGTCTAAGACTCCCTGTTAAGATAGTCATCTATAGAGTAGAAGGACTTACCTACCAAAAACTCTTACAAACTCTGTTTAAACTGTACTTTATCAGGAAACAAGTTTTTAATGGTTGTGAAAATTTATTGAAAATGTGTGTTCCTGAATGTTGGACCCCTTCTTGGACCAACGTAAGTGGTTTTAGGTCTTTATGTAAATTTTTCTTATTCCTAGTCTTGATACTATGTGTTTATCGGTTAGAAATAGACATACTATTTGTAACAAATTTCATAAAGCAATAAATATACAGAGAAGCAATTGGTAAAATACCCAGTTCCTTGAATAGTTTTCTACACGATGTTCTTGAATCTGCATCACAAATGATTTACATAGTGAAATGTTTTTGACAGGTCACAGAAAATGCCAATAGCCTCTAACTTGTTATCTATTGTAGCAAGCACATTCTCATTGTAAATGTAAATAGGATTCTCGGTATTCACCTGAAGCTTCTGTGAAGTTTGGGAGGTAGGAGACGAGGTACTGGCGGAATTAAAGCTGTGAGGGCCGGGCGTGAGTCGTGCTTCGGTAGCTCAGTTGGTAGAGCACTTGCCCGTGAAAGGCAAAAGTCCCGAATTCGAGTCTCGGTCTGGCACACAGTTTTAATCTGCCAGGAAGTTTCAACTCCCCCTTTCTCCATATTTTCTCTACAGAAGTAAGAGGCTAACTTTAATCCAGGAACATTTAACATTTCTGTGTCAACTGGTTTGCTCAACTCTAGTTCTTCAACACAACTAAACAACTCGTTAAGCTTTCCCCTTCAGTCCTCAGATATTCTGATGAAATAAGGATAACTGACTCCGTGCACTGACTGAATTACAGTGGATTAATGTTTTTGTGTCAATTTCTGCACATCTCCAGTTTCGATTGGAGGTTGTTTCCGTAATCAGAATGTGAAATCATTAATTTCCATATTTTCAATTTTAGACTTATGTCAAACAGAGTTTACGTTGCTACTCTTTTGCAGCCACAGTTGTTTAGTGTGTCCCGATTTTCGGCAATGTGGGCGTTCCACCTGGCATAAGAAACAGTTCACGCAATCATGCGTTACAGAGACCTTCACAATAGCCTTCGAAATTCTTGAATTTGCAGAGAAACTGGCTGGGAACCTCGTTTACTAATTACACCGCTTCTTGTGTCTGTTGTCAGTTTGTGGCAGGCGGATCTGGGCCCGTTTAGAACTGTCTGTAGTCAATGTTTCAACATCAGGCACTACAGTCTAGTTCTGTGAACTCTTGCACTTTCTGAGATTCAGTTATTTTAAGTGCATCAAGCACAGCAGGACGTCGATGCATTAAAATCGCAGCCCACATTCTACTGTTGGTAAGATTCTGAATAGTTTATGGAAAAAGTTCAAGGCAATCGTAAAATGCGTTTTAGACAGGTACGTGCCGAGTAAAACTGTAAGGGACGGGAAAAACCCACCGTGGTACAACAACAAAGTTAGGAAACTACTGCGAAAGCAAAGAGAGCTTCACTCTAAGTTTAAACGCAGCCAAAACCTCTGAGACAAACAGAAGCTAAACGATGTCAAAGTTAGCGTAAGGAGAGCTATGCGTGAAGCGTTCAGTGAATTCGAAAGTAAAATTCTATGTACCGACTTGACAGAAAATCCTCGGAAGTTCTGGTCTTACGTTAAATCAGTAAGTGGCTCGAAACAGCATATCCAGACACTCCGGGATGATGATGGCATTGAAACAGAGGATGACACGCGTAAAGCTGAAATACTAAACACCTTTTTCCAAAGCTGTTTCACAGAGGAAGACCGCACTGCAGTTCCTTCTCTAAATCCTCGCACAAACGAAAAAATGGCTGACATCGAAATAGGTATCCAAGGAATAGAAAAGCAACTGGAATCACTCAACAGAGGAAAGTCCACTGGACCTGGTGGGATACCAATTCGGTTCTACACAGAGTACGCGAAAGAACTTGCCCCCCTTCTAACAGCCGTGTACCGCAAGTCTCTAGAGGAACGGTAGGTTCCAAATGAGTGGAAAAGAGCACAGGTAGTCCCAGTCTTCAAGAAGGGTCGTCGAGCAGATGCGCAAAACTATAGACCTATATCTCTGACGTCGATCTGTTGTAGAATTTTAGAACATGTTTTTTGCTCGAGTATCATGTCGTTTTTGGAAACCCAGAATCTACTATGTAGGAATCAACATGGATTCCGGAAACAGCGATCGTGTGAGACCCAACTCGCTTTATTTGTTCATGAGACCCAGAAAATATTAGATACAGGCTCCCAGGTAGATGCTATTTTTCTTGACTTCCGGAAGGCGTTCGATACAGTTCCGCACTGTCGCCTGATAAACAAAGTAAGAGCCTACGGAATATCAGACCACCTGTGTGGCTGGATTGAAGAGTTCTTAGCAAACAGAACACAGCATGTTGTTATCAATGGAGAGACGTCTACAGACGTTAAAGTAACATCTGGCGTGCCACAGGGGAGTGTTATGGGACCATTGCTTTTCACAATATATATAAATGACCTAGTAGATAGTGTCGGAAGTCCCATGCGGCTTTTCGCGGATGATGCTGTAGTATACAGAGAAGTTGCAGCATTAGAAAATTGTAGCGAAATGCAGGAAGATCTGCAGCGGATAGGCACTTGGTGCAGGGAGTGGCAACTGACCCTTAACATAGACAAATGTAATGTATTGCGGATACATAGAAAGAAGGATCCTTTATTGTATGATTATATAATAGCGGAACAAACACTGGTAGCAGTTACTTCTGTAAAATATCTGGGAGCATGCGTGCGGAACGATTTGAAGTGGAATGATCATATAAAATTAATTGTTGGTAAGGCGGGTACCAGGTTGAGATTCATTGGGAGAGTCCTTACAAAACACTCGTTCGGCCTATACTTGAGTATTGCTCATCAGTGTTGGATCCGTACCAGATCGGGCTGACGGAGGAGATAGAGAAGATCCAAAGAAGAGCGGCGCGTTTCGTCACAGGGTTATTTGGTAACAGTGAGAGCGTTACGGAAATGTTTAACAAACTCAAGGGGCAGACTGTGCAAGAGAGGCGCTCTGCATCGCGGTGTACCTTGCTCGCCAGGTTTCGAGAGGTTGCGTTTCTGGATGAGGTATCGAATATATTGCTTCCCCCTACTTATACCTCCCGAGGAGATCACGAATGTAAAATTAGAGAGATCAGAGCGCGCACGGAGGCTTTCAGACAGTCGTTCTTCCCTCGAACCATACGCGACTGGAACAGGAAAGGGAGGTAATGACAGTGGCACGTTAAGTGCCCTCCGCCACACACCGTTGGGTGGCTTGCGGAGTATAAATGTAGATGTAGATGAATAATTACAACGGGAAGAATTTCATCTTGAAATGAAGCTCCCTCGAGTACTGTGCAAAACTCTGACTACACTGGATTACACAAATACTTAATATGATTTGCTCAAAACTGTCTACAAACTGATGCAAGCTTTTTCCACAAAAATACAGTGCCACTCTGAATGTAACCTGATTTCAGAAGTATATGAGCAACTGAAATTACAAAGAAATTCCTGGCTGTAAACTGTGGTTTCACTTACCTCGTGACTTGACAAACATTCTTGCACATTTCCTGAAAGCAGCGCATAGCATACAGCAGCAACGCAACATTAAAAAATTACTTCTGAAAATTCCATCCTACAAAGTGCAATGTGGGTAACTACATAATAAACTGAATGAAACTCTGTATTCAAAAGTAATGATTTAAAAATGAATTGAATGTTCACAATAATATTTACAAAACAGGACTTCAAGAAATAACTTTCAACAAGGGTAATCTCATCTTCCTATCAGAGCAATTCTTATAACATTTCCACTATTTGAACCTCGATACTACTCTCAGTAGCACATTACAATTCTACACACCTGTGTGCTTTCCTCGTGTATACATCCATATCCTTCCGTTCTGCAACCACAATTTTGGCCGAGACGTTTTACATATGATAAAGGATTAAGTGGAAAGGTCAAATAGTGATAACCAAATAGATCCTCAAAAATGTTACAACAGTGACACAGTGATAAAGAATTAACCTAAGAACAAATATATATATAGAGAGGATAAATATTTCTTCAGCTACTGTCATGAGGCAATTCAATAGCTTAAGATGTCCTCAATTACTCTGGATGTGTTATACAGATATATACAAAGTATAAAACCAGTTACTTACTGTTCTATCATCTGTGGATAAATTGAACTGCACAAAGTAGAAAAGTCTTTATTTTTGAAAGCACACAGCACAAAAATGTGTTCACAGTCTTTGTCATTGTCTGTTTCATAGTTAACCTCATACAAGTTTCACTGAATACGAAGCACTTCTCTAAATGGAAGTACCATATAAAGACATGGATTATAGGAGACTCAGTGAGGAATGTCCATGCTGACACCCTCTAGTAGTAATTGCGATGCAAATTATACTGTAGATCATAGCACCTGAAGCAGACAGGGTGAAGTGATCCTTCACTGACAACTGACTAGACTCAAATGGAATCAGTAAATTGTTTCGTAGTCACTGAATGACTGAAGAGAGAAGCCGTTTCATTGTGGACAATTTACTGTGGAAATTAAAAAAGCTTACAGTACGTTGCATGCTTGTGCTACATATCCCTGGAAATCTCCTGTCAAAAAATTGGCTGTGGAAAATAAGAAAGTGACGTAGTGATAGCATTTTACATCATTATGGAAATTAACAATTCGATAATTATATAGATAAGCGGGGAAAAGTTGTACAATTATATAGCTAGAAACCTAAGAGAATAATAATACGATTGTCCAGTGTCCTATGTCTATAAATGAGAGAAAGTGATGTCCTGGTCTGAACATAATAGGTCTATAGTAACGAATTACACAAAAATAAGGCAAGTAAATCCTTTAAAACAGTATAGAGTAATAAGGATGATAAAGACAATTGTTATGTGTGTATAGGAAGCCTGATAAATACTCCAAACCTATCCAAGTACATATGCCTCATTTCAATAAGTAAAAGTGAATACACAAAAGTATAGCGAATAAGGCAGAAGTCAACACGTAAGGGTAATAAAAACGCAGATGAGGAAATCGCAAACATATAGTTACGAAAACTTCGATAAGGAAGTAACCATGGTTTACATCATGATAATACCATGAAAACCCTCTGTTTATCAGGATTGCCCTAACACTAAATGTTCATGAAAAACTGACCAATATTTGTGTTACTTTCTATTCTCCATTCTCATACTTCCCCTTCTTAGAATATATTGTTATATTTACTTTTCTTACCTTCTATTACCTTTGTAGTACCTCTTTTTTATCTTATTATTACCATTTCATCTTTATCAGATTTTCTTCCATATTTTAAAACAAAACCTCATTGCAAGCTTCATTACATGTTATACACAATAAAAACGTTTCTCGTTAGTGCACCAACCACTTCTTTAACCAACCTTCTCAATACTGTTTGCTTCCTCCTGACAAGTCTTTCATTATTTGTTAGATCTCCTTACAGTGCTGCACACAATTATCACACTAATTGCGCTGCATCCTCCAGGAACAACTTATGCACAGAATATGCACCACAAAGAAACCTAATAAATGATGTAAATACAAATTCATACTGCAAATTCCTTAATCTAAAGCAACAGATGTCATCATGTTAGATCATTAATAAATACAAGAAAACAATCACGATGCAATGTCACACATGCTGGTAGAAAATGTATCCAAAAGAATCTTATACTATGCCTTGGCTACAGGACAAAGCTGAAAATTAGGATCGCATCATTAGTAAAGTATTTGTTATTTAAGGTTATCCAAGAGACAGATATCTATAAGTATAGCTTTTTTTGCTAAATAATTCATGATAAAGACGTACTTGGTATATCTCAATGTCCATATAGTCCTGCTTCTCGTTCTATTTCAATAATTTCATATCTTAGTGGTCTTCACTGTACATAAAACTTCTTTCAATAGTGTGCCAGATATGCATGAGAGTGACCCATAATACTTTGACTATATGTATGCACAGTAAAATGATTTAAGTTTTTTCACGCGATTAAAACTCTGATTTGAAGACAAATATAGTGAAATTACTCATAAATTACGCATTTCTACAAAATATTGTCTCAGCGATTCATAAGTAAATATTAATACCGAAAACAACTACTAAAACGCTGCATAAAATAAATTATTCCAGAAATATGTGCCACAGAAGTAAAGGCTGAAATATTTCTTCTTTTTGTTTTTTTATCAGTACAGATCATTTCCAAATAAAATTATTCTACATATTGTTAGATTTGCATAATATGATGAAGTTCTTTGATTTCATGGGTCTGTTGTGTGTAATTCTGTGAATTGTATGTTCACAGAATATGAAGAAGAGCCTTTGTGTCCGTCATGGCGCAGTGTTCTACTCTGTCTACTTTTTCCTGAACAAACTTTCTTAGCCAATTTCCTGATCAACGTCATCGGAAAAGATGTGTGCAAAACATGTACGATTACGAAAGTAAACTAGTGAAAAATGTAATTCATCCTCTCTCAAAATCCAGTCTTGAAATATTGAAGAAATGAAATGTATATTGTTTTGGACTGCCACTGGAGTCAGTTGACCTCCATTCAGCTCAAGCAAGCCAGTCGTGCTGGTGCCGCAATCAGACAGTTGGCAAGCGGACGTGACTCACGTCAAACTCTGTTGAGGTCAGACACACAGCGCCATACTGATCCTGCTGTCAGGCAGCTGGCAAAGTTGGCGTAGCTCACACTCAGCCTCTTTGAGGTCAGGCGAATCACACCATACTGGTGCTGTGGCCAGGCAGCTGGAAAGTGGACATAACTTACACTAAACTCCGTTGGGGTCAGGTATACAGCGCCATATTGCTTGGTTAGTCTTTTTTTCTCTGGGAGAGGGGGGAGGCAAACAGCAAGGTAATCGGTCCCATCGTATTAAGGAAGTATGGGCAAAAACGTCAGCTGTGCCCTTTCAAAGGAACCATTGTAAAATTTGCCTGAACCTATTTATCGAAATCGTGGAAAACCTAAATCAGGATGGCTGGACAAGGGTTTGCGCTGTTGTCCTGCCGGATGTGAGTCCAGTGTGCTAACCACTGTGCCACCTAACTCGAAACCACATCAGTGATGCTGGCAAGTGGGCATAGGTCATGCCAAACTGTGCTGAGGTAAGTGGAGCACACATAGTGTTGTTGTTGTTAGGGAAAGGGTGAGGCCATGGCTGATGAGAAACTGAGTTGCAGTTAGGGGGAGTGCGCCATACTGATTCTTCAGTCAGACAGCGTCGAAGTGGGCATAGTTCATGCTGACCTCCATTAAACCTAGGCAGACGTCACTGTACTGATGCTGTAGTCAGGCACCAACGCAGTGGGCAAAGTACTTGCTAATGTGTGCTGTGGTCAGGCAGACTGCACCATTCTGTGCTGCAGCCAGACTGCTGGCAAGTGGACATAGCTCAAGTGAAACTGCATTGAGGTAAGGCAGATAACGCTGTACTACTGCTGCAGGCAGGCACCTAGCAGGTGGGCGTATGCCAAACACTATTATGTTCAGGAAGACTTCGCCATACTGGCGCTACTGTCAGGTATCTGGAACTGGGCGAACCTCACACTGAACACCACTGAAGTCGGGCAAACTATGCTGTACTGGTGCTGCAATCAGGCAGCTGGCAAGGGTGAAGCTCACGCCAAAGACCGCTGAGGTCAGGTAGACCACGCCATTCTTGTGTTGTAGTTAGTAACAAGGCATGCACAACTCTGTTGTGTTCAGGAGGACTGCACCATTCTGGTGCTGTAGTCAGGCATCTGGCAAGTGGGCAAATCTCACGTTGGATTCAACAGCGATCAAGCAAAATGCGCTATACTGGTCCCTCAGTCAAACAGCATGCAAATGGTCACAGCCAAGTACAAACTGGCGCCATATGGTAGCTTGTGGCTCCGTTCGTTACCGCGAGATGTCACTCCATACGCCCATGAAATACGGTACAGGTTTGTGCCTCCTGATTACTTACCTAGCACACTCTGCTTAAATAGCTTAAGTTATACGAGAGTCATGACATTCAGTTAGTAGCGCTGTTCTCTGAGTTTTAATCGTAACTATCGCAACTCTGTGCAGTGACATGGAAACAAATTAAAGCTACGCTAGACAGTTCTCCCAGTCATAGGTACTTAAAGCTACTCATGCCAAGCTGCAGTGACGTACTAGTTAATTTTATTATTTAATTTACTACATTAATGAAAATAGAATCAAAACTTTATCGGATTTGAATTATATACTGTGTTCTTAAATAATAAGCTCAGAATTTCAAGCGATAGACGTTACTGTATTATGTCTGAATGAAAAATACGCTTGATAATAATCTATAAATATATGTAGACTTCAAAAACTATACTGTTATACCTTAAATTTATCCACATTAAAGCTGAACGCCCGTACACTACTCTTTTGTTAACCAAATACATATTTTATCTCTCTCCCTCTCTCTCTTTTGATCTCCTCTTTTGCTGCACCTGTTCCTCGGTGATGTCATTGAGGAAATAAAAGGAAGTTCATAAATGCGATTCAGATTTATTGATAAACTGCGTAGAAATGATGAAAAATTACCGAAGTTGTTGAAACAAAGGGAACAGCGTCCTGATCTCAAGATATGTATGGAGAGTAAACCGAAAGAAAAATGGAAGTATTGGGAAGTAGCTGATGTTAGAGAAAAGAAACTGATAGTGCCACACATGTCTGAGTCAGGAGCACTGATTTGTTCAGAAATGAATTTTGGTCTGAGGGAATCTGGAAAAGAAGATAACAGAGATCTCTGAAATGCTGTGTTACGTAAGAGTGCTACACATTAAGTGGAATGACAAGAGATGAGTTTGTTGTCCATAGAATGGGCTACGGAAGAAATGTTCAAAAATTTGCTTGAAAGAGCGAAAAGTTAACAGAATGTATTTTTTACAATCACATAAGCACGTAAATTCCATGGTACTCCAGTGAGTCGTAAAGAGGAAAAATTGCAGGATGAGACAGAAACTGGAATATATCCAAGAAATAACGGAGGATAGTGGGTGTAAGTGTAACTGTCAGATAAGGAGGCAGCCACAGAAATGTACAATAAAGGATGTCTTGAAATACGCAACACTTTTTAGGTGAGGTGGCTGGGTAAGTTAGTGGAAGTGCTGAAAAATCATACAATTTTCGGCGAAAGAGCTTCGTAAGATGGCTGTGTGATGTGACAGGTGCACCTTTCTTGCATTCTGCTTACGGAGATTATGGGACTGAATTCGGCCCTGTCGCCGCAGGTCCTTGTTACGACAATATGAATCCTCCATCCATCTCTGCGGGGGCAGTTCACACGGTTGGTACTGTCACCTGGCAATTCACGGTGAAGGTAGTGGCTCCGACCGTCTCCCTACTTGCAGGAAGTTTCAAGTATTTTCCCTGGAAAATAACTGTTCCGTTTCATCTATGAAACAGTTTTAGTGTAGTGGTATGTCATAAGAAAGATGGAAAACACACTCTGTAGACCAATGGACATGTTCTGAGAAACACTTCATAAACATGCAATGCAATCAAGTTGTTTACACCAATTGATTATGGAATAATACGCCTCATTTGTTTCCTCACTGCTCCATTTTGAAGCCCGCAATCGTCATAGTTTTACAAACGAAGCAGAAAAGATGGAAGGTACGTCAGCAAAATCAATTTAACAGTTCACCCTTAAGCAGACTCTTGGAAAACTGAAGTTCCTTAACGAAAAATAATGCACTCGCCACCCGGTAGAATACAACACTACAATAGAGAGAGTTTCCAATGTTTGTAATGCTTCAGCTACTCGATGAAACTTATACAGTCCGAACTCTAGTACCATTTGATGGGTGAAACTAAGGTGGGAAGACTCAGGAGTTGTCCACAAATGGAAGGACCGGTGCCCCCACATGGTTGCTACAGCGTTCAACAGATTTAGAGAAAAACAAAGACCAATACCAAACAAATACTATTCAACCAGTTAGCACGATTTTAATTAATTACCATCAAGAAGCTATCAGGGTACAGACCTTCAACAAGCAACCAACGCTGACTGAATGATCAGCTGCACAAAGAAGTGAGTTGAACATCTCAGACATAGCTGCTATCAATTATCAAATTACCTGTCATTAAATTGAAATCCAGACCGAATTTACGTTCAGATAAATACCCTAAAGTTTAGAAGAGTTTCTCATATACAGCTACCATTAATTATAAAAATACCTGCCTCTACACTGAAATGAAAAGTACAGTTTTTGTAAGTATCAAACAATGATATTTAAGGGGAAACGTGCAAGATAGCAGCTTTCAATAAACAGCTTTACCCAATTACCTTATGAAGCAACCAAGTACAGTTCTTCAGAAAATCAGTAATCACTGAGCAAGCTTAGCAAAATTCTTCTTATACAGTTCCCATTGATTATAAAAAATGATTTCAACCTTTGAAACCAAGAACAGGCTTTGGCAAAAAGCAAACACCTATTACTAAACGGGGCCAGGCAACTTCAGTAAACAGTTTAAACAAATAAGCTTTCTTATAATCAAGGCTTAGAATTCCTAAAAAAAGTTCACTGACCACTAAATCGACAATAATAGGCAGTTACCTTCACTAAATAAATGTAGGATATTATCTGAGACACAGTTGCCTTCAATCATAAAACACCTTTCATGCATAGAAACCAAGTACAGGTTTTTCACAAGCAACAAACAACTATTTCATAAGTTTTGGTGGCAGGCAAGACAGCAACCTTCGATATACTGTTATGGCAAATAATCCTGTTTGAGTGAGACTGATCGTGAGTGAACACAAAACCACCAGTTGGTGAAAGAGGAGGTAGAGAGGCGGGAGGCAAATGCAGTTCACTCAGCTTGGGCAGGACAGGGTCGTTCTTCCGCTCTTTAAGACCTCAGAATACTTGGCCGCTTCCGCTAGTGTCGGACCGGTCAGAAACAACTCCAAGCAGCCATCAAAAACAAAAAAAAACAAAAAAAAACAAAAAAAAAAACAAAAAAAAACTCCAGGTCCTCACCGACCTCACTAATCACAAGGCCACCCGCGCGGCGCTTTTGTAGCTAGCGAGGGCGTCACTCGCAAAGTCCAACGTTAAGACGCCAAGACGATTCTAGGTCCTAGAGGGAGGAAATCGATAGAGTTTCGAGCCCACACGCCTCAGAATCCACCACCTAATACAATGAACGATTTCTAAAGTCCACACGGAACAGTTGCTTTCGTACGCAGAGTGCAGAATAACACGATGATGGAGTCCTTGTACCACCACGAATATCCTCTGGCCATCCTCTGAGTGACCGGCGGACAGGATATTCATCCTCAACTCGCTGGAGGTGGCTTTGTCATCGAAAAAATATGGTCCATCCTGACAAATAAATCACTCCCAGGATCCCCGTCTGGGTCTCTGCTACACTTTTATAGTTTTTCTTCAGGGACCTTTCGATAGTCCCAACGGAAAGTATCACCGTACTATGCCCACTAATTTTTCCTCAATGCCACATACCAAAATATCTGTAGTAAGGACTTTACATACACTACTGGCCATTAAAATTTCTACACCAAGAAGAAATGCAGATGATAAACGGGTATTCATTGGACAAATATATTGTAGTAGAACTGACATGTGATTACACTTTCACGCAATTTGGGTGCATAGATCCTGAGAAATCAGTACCCAGGACAACCGCCTCTGGCCGTAATAACGGCCATGATACGACTGGGCAATGAGCCAAAAAGAGGTTGGATGGCGTGTACAGTACATCTGCCCATGCAGCTTCAACACGATACCACAGTTCATCAAAAGTAGTGACAGGCGTACTGTGACGGGCCAGTTGCTCGGCCACCACTGACCAGACGTTTTCAATTGGTAACAAATCTGGAGAATGTGCTGGCCAGGGCAGCAGTCGAACATTTTCTGTATCCAGAAAGGCCCGTACAGGATCTCCAACACGCGGTCGTACATTACCCTGCTGAAATGTAGGGTTTCGCAAGGATCGAATGAAGGGTAGAGCCACGGGTCGTAACACATCTGAAATGTAATGTCCACTGTTCAAAATGCCGTCAGTGTGAACAAGAGGCGACCGAGACGTGTAACCAGTGGCACCCCATACCATCACGCCGGGTGATACGCCAGTATGGCGATGACGAATACGCGCTTCCAATGTGCCTTCACCACGATGTCGCCAAACACGGATGCGACCATCATGATGCTGTAAACAGAACCTGGATTCATCCGAAAAAATGACGTTTTGCCATTCGTACACCCAGGTTCGCCGTTGATTAAACCATCGCAGGCGCTCCTGTCTGTGATGAAGCGTCAAGGGTAACCGCAGCCGTGGTCTTCGAGCTGATAGTCCATGCTGCTGCAAACGTGGTCGAACTGTTCGTGCAGATGGTTGTCGTCTTGCAAACGTCCCCATCTGTTGACTCAGGGATCGAGACGCCGCTGCACGATCCGTTACATCCATGCGGATAAGATGCCTGTCACCTCGACTGCTAGTGATACGAGGCCGTTGGGATCCAGTACGGCGTTACGTATTACCCTCCTGAACCTACCGATTCCATATTCTGCTAACAGCCATTGGATCTCGACCAACGCGAGAAGCAATGTCTCGATACGATAAACCGCAATCGCGATAGCCTACAATCCGACCTTTATCAAAGTCGGAAACGCGATGGTACGCATTTATCTTCCTTACACAACATTTCACCTGGCAATGCCGTTCAACGGTTGTTTGTGTACGAGAAATCGGTTGGAAACTTTCCTTATGTCAGCACGTCGTAGGTGTTGCCACTGCCGCCAACCTTGTGTGAATGCTCTGAAAAGGTAATCATTTGCATATCACAGCATCTTCTTCCTGTCGGTTGAATTTCGCATCTGTAGCACATCATCTTCGTGGTGTAGCAATTTTAACGGTCAGTAGTGTAAAAGGTAGTTTCCCTAAACAGGTTTTAAAACTTCGTTGAATGTCATTATTTCGATCACAACTTCCTCAAACTGAAAGAAATTTCTCAATGAACACTAGTAATGCTTGCTATCTATCAAATACACATTATTGTTAATATACAGGTCTCTAACGCTATTGCCCAGCGGCCTTACATACTTTAAAGAAATAAAAGTATGTATTTAATTTGAAGAAATTCACCAAAACATGCTTACTGAATACGCTTTCTGAATAAATGACGTTGTATAACTTCTCGTTAGCAGCTGTAAGGCGAATGCACGGTCTCAGCAGGACAACGGACAGAGCTGTTCGCTGCATGTTTCAAAACTGGTGTGGCTCTGCGAGACAGCTTTACTTGCTTGCCCACGGGCTCTCTGCGGTATAAATTTCTACATGCGCGCTCGCCACCTTGCTTAATTACTTACAACGAGATGAATGAAACAGGTCTTTGCTTATGTACACCAACTGAAAGGGTTATTTACGTTTAGTTCACAGTCATGCAAACATGATAAATACTAAATTTTTTTCTTTTGCACAGGTCCCTTTCTGCTCGGATGGTTGAGGGACTTGTTTCATCTAACCTTTCTTTCTACTGGCTACAATCTGTTAGCCAGCTGCATGTGTAATGAGGCGACCCTTTTCGTTATTAAAACGGATGTATCGAATGAACAGTGGTATTTCAGTCGCTTAATCGGGTTGCATTTATTTAAGACTAAATTAGTTACTTTTATCGAGGATCTGATTATTCCGGTCGAAATTTAATAAAATCGTTCACATCACGTTTGAAAAGGGAGAATGCACAATGAATGATATAAGCACTCTCGAGACGACGACAAATTTGATGACAAAATCGAATGTCAGTGCAGTAAGTTAAAAATGACTGCAGAAAGGTGTTACTTTCAGAAGCATCAAGTCTGATCAAATGCTATGAAGAGTTACTTTAACTATTGGTCATACTGTTTTTTTACTGTTATCAACGAATGAATAATCGACATTGACATTAAATATGAATAATAACATAGGGCACGCGATTATTGTAGTTAGTTACCTATACCCTCAACTGAAGTAACTTCGAGTATGCGACAATTATATTTAAAATTTTAAGCTGCTCTGAATTTTGGTGGTTGTAACTGAATAGCGCTGTAGTGTCTCATAGTCAAGGAGCCTGGAGCCATGCTAGTATGTAATTTAAAACTTTTTTCTCATGGAGTTTAGGACAAGGTGGGTAGCTGGGCAATAGTTACGTAGTACATCTAGTTGCTACCATATGGACAGGAGCCAAAATCGAAATGTACGTCAGCTTCATATATCGCAAACAGCAACGTCTATTGTGATCGGCAGCACAAAACGCAATAATCGTAGCAGCTGAACCGGCTAGGAATCTACCAGATATATTGCCGATAACATAATGATACTGTCCAGCCGTTCCTGTTAGAATGAATTTCACTTAACCAAGGCCAATAATACGCCTTCATTCGTAGTACACACTGAAACCTACCACGGTTTAAGTCTACTCTCCAGGACTTAGTCGTACAGTGCACATTCCCTCTCCTTCATCTGCCACAATCTGTACAAAATTGATATCTGCTTCCAGAGCACCGTACCGGTTGGTTGTAATTGAAGTGCAGCTACTCACAGAGGTCCAGTGTGGCCTGAGATTATCGTATGGCAGTGAAACTTTGGCAGATGGACCGGTGTTTTAACGCGAAACGAATTTACGCTGGAAAATCATTAGTTCAAAATTTGGCCGCCAGGTGCAAATGTGGCACTGTGAATGCAAGAAATACTTACAGATATGTTTCCGTATGTAATGGATTAGGAAAGGTACGCGGTCAGGAAAGGTCAAATAAGTGGGAAAGGCATAATGTTGATTTTATTATTAACCGCCATTTACAGAATTTGTTCAATAAGAGCACTGGAAACGTCAACGACACAGTGCCAGATTTTCCACCTGGTGGTGAAACTGGAAACAAATTTTTTTCCAGAATAAATCGACTCCGCCTTAACGTATTAGCACATCTTTCGAGTTTCACTGATATATAATACTTATAGCCTACGTCGGAGTACTGAATTTTAATTGTTACCATCCGGTACATGCTAATAATGAATATTCATTGCCTTATACAAGGTGAACCCGAACTCACCGACAAAAAGTTGGAGGCTGTTCAGCAACATTTACTATTTTCGTGTGAGGTATCCGTCATCTCCGGTCGTTCATTACATGTTAGTAATGTTATTTATTTATTTATCGTATAGCTTTACCAGTGCAAGTGCGGTATTGACATCGTAAATTTACATAACACGTAAATACAAATATACATATACACAAATACACAACAATATAAACAGCACAAACGACAGTCATTATTAAATCTGAGCAAAGTTGAAATATAATCACAGCTACAATTCGTCAAAAAGTGATGTCCAAATGTGACAGCCAGTTAATGGCTGCAGGGCTGACCACGAAGTCTCTCCAGTCAGCACAGAATCTTCGCAGCGGGCAATCTTGCACTAGACGTTGTAATGTTTGCCCATCAGTTTCACAGTCACACATTGGGTTATCATTGGCGCCCCATTTGTACACCATGGATTTAGTTCTCGCGTGTCCAGTTCTCACACGGTTAAGCTGGCACCAGATATTACGAGGAAGTTGCATTCCTAGGAGTTGTTGGCTGGGGTCCTCTATATTGTGTCGGTTAATGTCACTATTGTTCCACTTGATTTTCCAGGATTTGTGGCAGTCATAGGTGTTTCATTGGCAAGCGTTCTGTCTTCCCATATTGGCGCTTTTGATTTAAGGCGATATCGACAGCGGTCATCTACTACTTGGTGTATCGGTAGCACTCTTGCCTTATCTGCATGATTTATTTTTTGCCATTCCTGAATTGTCGCCTGCTGTCTACGGATTTCAGGCAGAGTGATGTTTGAGAGGACATAAAGCCATTCTAGAGGTGTTGACTTTAGTGTCCCTGTTATTGTCCTCATGGCTTCATTGATCTGGGCGTCAATCTTCTTTACATGGGATCTCCTACTCCACACAGGGGCACAGTACCCTGCCACGGAATAGACGTGCGATGTTGCTGCAACACGTAGTGTATTTGTATCCACTCCCCATGTGGTACCTGCTAGTCTCTGGATGATGTTATTTCGGGTTTTCAATTTCTGGCTAGTTAGTTCCAGGTGTTTCTTGAAGTGGGCTGTCAAGAGTTATGCCTAAATATTTGGGAAATTTGTTATGTTTAATTCGTTTTACGCAGAAAGTAATATTTAGTTCTCTGCCTGCTAGTCTGTTATTTAAATGGAAGGCGCAGGTCTCTGTTTTATTTGGGTTCCGGCACAGTCTCCATTTTTTGTAGTACTGGTTTAGTACTTCTAGGTCAGCAGTTAGAGTTCTTCTAGCCATTTGTTTTGAGTAGCTATTGCCATGTCATCAGCGTAGCAAAACGTACTTGACTCAGTGTCTATCATGTCACTGATGTAAACATTAAAAAGCAGTGAAGCCAATACAGATCCTTGGGGGAGTCCGTTTTTTATTCTTTTCGACTTTTTGCTTTGTGACCCCAGGTTTACTTTGAAATATCGGACTTTCAGCATTTTTTCCAACAGGTTTGTCAATTTCATGCATGGAATCATGTTGGCAAATTTCAGGATAAGACCATCTATCCATACCGTATCATAAGCTGCACTGAGTTCGACAAAGACTGCTGATGTTTTCAATCCTTTTTGGAATCCCGATTCCATGTATGATGTGAGGGCTAATACTTGTTTTCAGTGCTGATGATGATGCCGATAATGATTCGAAAACGTGATGTGGAGTAGAGAAACAGGCTTCACGTTCGTAATCAGCACAGTCGATCTAGTAATAAATTTATTTACTATTAACGTGTCTTGATTTTTCCTTAGCCTTCTTTCCATTATCAACCATAACGTCAGAATTGCCTCCCTGGTGACATTACCTTTCGTAAAGCCAAACTATACGTCACCTGACACATCCTCAGTTTTCTTTTACATTCTTCTGTATATTATTCTCGTCAGAAACTTATGAATGCATGAGCCGTTAAGCTGATTGTACGGTAATTCTCGCACTTGTCAGCGCTTGCCGTCTTCGGCATTGCGTAGATGATATTTTTCCGAAAGTAAGATGGTATGTCGCAAGACACATAAATTCTACACACCAACGTGAATAGTCGCTATGCTGCCACTTCCCCCAATGATTTAAGAAATTCTGATGGAATGTTATCTATCCCTTGTGCCTTACTTGATCTTAAGTTCTCCAAAACTCTCAAAAATTCTGATTCTAATAGTGATTCCTCTATCTCTTGTAAATAGACTCCTATTTCCTCTTCTATCACTTCAGATAAATCTTCCCCCTGATACAGACTTTCAATTTACTCTTTCTACCTACCTACTCTCTCCTCTGCATTTGACAGTAGAATTGCTGTTGCACTCCTAATGTTTACCACCCCTGCTTTTAATTTCACCGAAGGTTGTTCCGACTTTCCCATATGATGAGTCAGTCCTTCCGACAATCATTTCTTTTTCGATTTCTTCACATTTTTCATGCAGTCACTCCCTCTTGGATTCCGTTCACATCCTGTTTATTTCAATCCTCAGCGACTTGTATTTCTGTATTTCTGAATTTTCCTGATCATTTCTGTACTTCCTTCTTTCGTCGATCAACTGAAGGATTTCTTCTGTTACCCATGGTTACTTCACAGTTACCTTATTTGAGCCGGCCGCGGTGGCCGAGCGGTTCTAGGTGCTTCAGTCCGGAAGCGCGCGACTGCTACGGTCGATGGTTCGAATCCTGCCTCGGGCATGGATATGTGTTATGTCCTTAGGTTAGTTGGGTTTAAGTAGTTCTACGTTCTAGGGGACTGATGACCTCAGATGTTAAGTTCCATAGTGTTCAGAGCCATTTGAACCATTTTGAACCTTCTTTGTACCGACGATTTTTTTCCCAATTCTGTGATTTCCCTTTTTAGAGATCTCCATTCCTCTTGAACTGTACTGCCTAATGAGCTCTTCCTTATTGCTGTATCTCGTCACTCCTTAGTTCTTTGTAATTCACTTCCTTGCAAATTGATTCTCTTAAACGTCAGCCTTCTCCTCGTCACTATTACATTGCGATCTGAATCTGTATTTTATGTTGGGTATGCTTTGCAATCCAATATCTGATTTCGGTTCAAATGGTTCAAATGGATCTGAGCACTATGGGACCTAACATCTGAGGTCATCAGTCCCCTAGAACTTAGAACTCCTTAAACCTAACTAACCTAAGAACGTCACACACATCCATGCCCGAGGCAGGGTTCGAACCTGCGACCGTAGCGGTCGCGCGTATCCCGACTGAAGCGCCTAGAACCGCTCGGCCACAACAGCCGGCTCTGATTTCGGAATCTTTGCCTGATCATTGTGTACTGTAACTGAAATCTTCCCGAATCACCCGGTCTTTTCCAACTATACCTCATCCTCTTGTGATTCTTGAACAGAGTATTATCTATTACCAGCTGAAATTTGTTACAGAACTCAGTTAGTTTTTCTCCTCTGTCATTCCTTGTCGCAAGGCCATATTCTCCTGTAACGTTTCTTCTACTACTTCCCCTACAACTGCATTCCAGTCCCCCATGTCTATTAGATTCTCATTTCCCTTTATGTACTGTATTACCCTTTCGATATCTTCATATACTCTTTCTGTCTCTTCATCTCCAGCCTGCGACGTCGGCATGTATACCTGAAGTATAGTTGTCGATGTTCGTTTGCTGTCGATTCTGGTAAGAACAACCTTATCACTGATCTGTTCAAAGTAACTCACTCTCTGCCCTACCTCGGACCAGACATCCTTATCTTTACTCCATTTCACTTCACTGACCCATACTATACTAGGCTGAGCCTTTGCACCTCCACCGAGCGAGGTGGTGCAGTGGTTAGTACGTTGGACTCGCATTCGGGAGGACGACGGTTCAAACCCGCTTCCGGCCATCCTGATTTAGGTTTTCCGTCATATACCTAAATCGCTTCAGGCTTCGCTCTTTCGTCTCTTTCCCCCAAATCAACCTCCCCCCCGCAGCCATTGCATCTCCTTTTTGAGATTTTCTAGCTTCCCTACCACGTTCAAGCTTCTGACATTCCACGCCTCGACTCCTAGAACGTTATCATTTCGTTTCGTACTCAATCTTTTTTTCACCGTCACCTCCCCGTTAGCAGTCCTCTCCAAGAGATTCGAATGGGGGACTACTCCGGAATTTTTTGCCGATAGAGGGATTGTCAAGACACTTCTCCAGATACAGGCCACACATACGCCTTATGTGTCTTTAATGCAGTCGTTTCCGGTGCCATCTGCATCCTCACGTCATTGATAATTGCTGATTCTTCCGCCTTTAGGGACAGATTCCCATCCAAAGGACAAGAATTTGCCCTGACGCTCTATTCACTCCTCCGCCCCCTTTGATAAGGCCATTGGCAGAATGAAGGTTACTTCTTATACCGGAAGTATTCGGCTACCAATGCTGATTATTAATCAAAATTGAAGCGGTGACGGGTTTTGAACCCGGGACCGAGGACGTTCTGATTATTGATCAAACATGCTGCTGCTAGATCACGAGGGCATTATGAGCTATGTTACTGACCGAATTTAAAAATCTAAAAAGCTTTAATAATCTACTCATTAAACAGTGTAATTGTGTTCAGTGCTTAACATGGTAAGACAAGTATTGCAATGAGGAACTGCGTGTGTGACTTGTGGTATCATAACTCATAACGCGCAAATTACTCAAAATAAACTCATAGAGTATTTAAGAATGAGAACACTCAGTGATTTGTAAAAAACTTTACACATCATTTCAAACTTTTACAAAACCTTCTTCCGCTGACAACCCCGACCATATGATAAATGGACGAAAGATTAGCCATTGCTGCATTTTCGATTTTCACACAATAAAACTGGTGTATCAGACATGACGATTTGATTTAGTACTTCTTTACTACAAACTTTATCCAGAACACATTTCTCAGACAGGAAACACATATACCACTGAAATTATCTCTGAAATACGCAGTTCGACATATATGATATCATAAACATTGAGATCCCTGGAAAACTAATTTTTGCTTAAACCTGAGTCCAGGTATATTTTTTCATGATGGGAGCACTTAGCGACTTCCAGCAAATTTTAAACATAATTCAAAATGTTTTGCAAACTTTTTATTTCTTACATTCTTAATGTCAATCATTCAACAGATTCAGAACAGAAGAAAGGCCACCATTGGTCGTAGTGTCATCTATCTTTTTCTACATTTTTTTCTACTGACAGTGCAGCTGTCATTAATGCTCTGAATACAAATGAAACGCCGGCCGGTGTGGCCGTGCGGTTCTAAGCGCGTCAGTTTGGAACCGCGTGACCGCTACGGTCGCAGGTTCGAATCGTGCCTCGGGCATGGATGTGTGTGATGTCCTTAGGTTAGTTAGGTTTAAGTAGTTCTAAGTTCTAGGGGACTGATGACCTCAGTAGTTAAGTCCCATAGTGCTCAGAGCCATTTGAGCCATTTGAACAAATGAAACATGTATCACACATAGAAACAGTACACTTATCATACCCCATGTCACAACTGTAAACAATTACAATTTCACAGTTAAGTACCGTTACGTAGACTGAACGTAATGATAACGACACATTTTCCAGTCCCACTCAGGCATGTACAAGCGTTAGTCCAACGGATGTCACCGTTTCCAGGTCCCTACTGCTAACCTTGGTTTGCGTCATACTGGGTAACAAACGTCCTCTAAAATAACGGGTTAAGCTAAAAACTTTCTATACATGACTCCTTATAACGCCATGTAAATGTGGAACTTAATGTGTGAACACTTGTGACATGTCGTTTGATCAATATGCTGTTTCTGCGCCTGATTCTTGTATTGTTTATAGTTATAGCCCCTATGATAGCTGCACTGTCAGCTGAAATCTAGATCTGCACTGTAATAAAAATGTCAGATGAAATCACCACCGAAGCTGAACTTCTTTCTGTCCTAGGTTACATCATGGTCGTGGGCACAGCCATTCCCATAGAATCGAACACGATGTTTTAACTTATTAACTCTTTTGTAAAATAATCTGAAATCTGAAGCTGTTCTATTCATGTGCTTTGAACTCTCTAAAGGATCAGTGATGAGGGCATACTAGTACAAGTAGAAGAGGACTGTCGCTGACTTATACGCGTCACAGATTCAGCGGCCTCTGCTGTACCTCCAGAGCCCAATAGTGGTAGTAGTCGTCCCCGCATCTGGCGTGCCAATACTGCATGGAGATAAGCCACGCCCCCAACCGCTGGACGTCCATCGCCTTTGACAGGGGAACTGCCGATAACGGGGGAAGGGGGAAGGCCTTGGGAGAGGACACAGCGGAAGGAGAAAACTGTCCCTTTCGTGTGAGCGCTCTGCCGTGCCGACCACTAGCAGCATTCAGAAGAAATACCTCTCCTTACAGCCGCCTAGAGACGATAGAAACAAGGCGTAAAACATTTCCACTACCATTCATACAAGTTTCAGATGTCTAGCGCATGCTTTTGTCAAGAATTATAAAGGCTGACTTAACTATCAAAAAATTCTTCCTTTGGAACTCACGGAATTATTTGTCACTGATGTCTTTGAATGTCGGTGAGAATGTCATGCAGACAGACGAAATTTACAGCAGTGACAAATACCTGCACCAGATTTAACTGGTAGCTCCAGGTCTTGTTGCCTGTGACTGACTGCATTGCAGAAAAGGGAGATCTAGGCTACACGCATCGCAGAAACCTCCGTCTGTTTTCATTCGTATTGCTTCCTGCTCACCAGAGAGTTCGTGCCCCA
Source organism: Schistocerca piceifrons (assembly GCF_021461385.2). NCBI lineage: Eukaryota > Metazoa > Arthropoda > Insecta > Orthoptera > Acrididae > Schistocerca > Schistocerca piceifrons. The sequence goes on along the minus strand of NC_060139.1, from coordinate 45,465,672 downwards.
TTAATCGACAACGGATTCTCGAATTTCTCAAGTACACTGACGGAAAGAAAAATCACGGCACTGAGAACGAGTTGTGCGCCATAAACGTAAGTTGGTAGGCATGTTTCTACATGTGAAAGATGATGTCTATTCAAATTTCGCGAAAGAGTGGCTCTAGTAGTATCACTTCTTCTTCATCTTCTTTATCGTCGCCTTGTCCCACGTCTCGTAGGGTCGGCGTTGCTCTTCTGGATCCTTCTCCTCCATAGTTCTCTATCCATTGCCTCTTCCTTCTTCCCTCCTTTCTCCCTTAGGTCCCCGGATATTTTATCCTTCCACCTCATCTTCGGTATTCCTCTCCTTCTCGCTCCTTCAGTCTTTATATCTTCAACTCTGTTTCCGATATACTCTTCCCCTTTTCTGTGTAATTGTCCGTACCACCTTAGTCTGCTCTCTGGTATCCTTTTCCCCATGGGTCCCACTTTCACAGCTCCTCTAACAAATTCGTTTCTAATCCTGTCCTTCCTTGTTACCCCACACATCCGCCTCAGCATCATGATTTCCGCCACTTCCATCTTCCTTTCCTGGGCTACTGTGATTGGCCATGTCTCTACCCCGTATATCATAGCAGGCCTTGCCACCGACTTGTACACTTTCCCTTTCACCCCAATGCTCACCTTCTTGTCACACAGCACTCCACTCAATTTCCTCCAGTTGTTCCAACCGCAATTTATTCGGTCTTTCCAGTCCTCCGTCCCTCTGTATATACGACCACAGGTATTTAAATTTGCAGACCGATTTCAGCTCATTATCCTGGATCTTGCAAGACCTCATATGCACATCCTTCAGTGATAAATATTCTAACTTTGTCCTGCTAATTTTCATCCCTCTTCCTTCTAGTGCCTTCCTCCAATCCTCCAGCTTTTCCTCAAGTCTGTAGATGCTCTGCTCACAAAGCACCACATCTTCCACAAACATCATATTCCACGGTGCTTCCTTCTTCACATCTTTCACCAGCGCATCCATAATCAGGTCAAAGAGGTAGGCGCTAAGCGCAGACCCTTGATGTAACCCCACTTTTACTGGAAACTCCTTTGTCATGCCCACACTACTTCTCACCTGTGTCATTGCTCCTGTGTACATTTCCTTCACTAACCTCACATACTTTGGCACGCACTGCTCTCTCATGCTTCTCCATATTTCGTCCCTTGGGATTCTGTCATATGCTTTCTCCAAATCAATGAAACCCATATGTAGATCGGCTTGTAGCTCCCCGTGTCTCTCCACTATCCGCCTTAAAGTATGGATTGCATCAGTCGCTCCTCTTCCAGGCATGAACCCAAACTGTTTTTCACGCACCACAGTCTCCTTCCGTAATCTTGCTTCTATAATCCTTTCCCAAATTTTCATTTTGTGTGCCATCAGTTTAATACCTCTATAGTTACTGCAGTCCTGCACATCACCTTTCCCCTTAAATATTGGGATCAGTACACTAGTTCTCCACTCGTCTGGCATCTCCTCCTGTCGCCTAATCTTCTTCATTAAATCCCAAAGGAGCTCAATTCCCTTTTTACCGAGACACTTCCATACCTCAACGGGGATCTGGTCTGGGCCAACTGCCTTCCCATTTTTCATTTTTTCAACTGCCCGTTCGACTTCATCTCCACTTATATCCATCGTTAATCCTTCGTATGCCCCTCCTTCCTCAGTTGGCTCTAGTAGCATCAGTATGGGGATGCAAATCAGGTTTCCTTTAACAACACGCTGTAAAGGTCGTGGGCGTTAGTTACCTTAGAGGATGGACCGTGTGAATTTATGCCAATCAAGAATGCCTTTAACGCGACAAGGATACCATTATCAGCACCTTACTGAGTGTGAATGAGGTCGTGTAATGGAGACAAAAGAAGCTGGATGTTCCTTCTGCTGTATTGCAGAAAGATTTGGCCGGAATGTAGGCACTGGAATGTAGTTAGTGTACATGATTGCTGGCAGCGGCGGTCACAAGAATGTACGGTCGCTAGAAGACTGGGATCCGGACGGCCTGATGGCACTACAAATAGGGAAGAGCGTCGTGTTCAGCGTATGGCTCTGACGCACCGTACTACATCTACAGCAGCAATATGAGCAGCAGTTTTCACCACAGCGACACAGCGAACTGTTACAAATTGGTTACTTAAAGGACACGTCCGAGTCAGACGCCCTGTACCGTGCATTCCACTGACACCAAACCACCGCTATCTGCAGCTTCAGTGGTGTCAATCGAGAGTTCATTGGAGACAAAATGGAGGTTTGTTGTGTTTTCTGATGGAAGCTGATTCTGTTTCGCAATGGAGAGAAGTCTTCCGAAGTAAGTGTGCCGCAGGGGGTGTCGTAGGGCCGTTGCTATTCACAATATATATAAATGACCTTGTGGATAGCATCGGAAGTTCACTAAGGCTTTTTGCGCATGATGCTGTACTATATCGAGAGGTCGTAACAATGGAAAATTGTACTGAAATGCAGAAGGATCTGCAACGAATTGAGGCATCGTGCAGGGAATGAAAATTGAATCTCAATGTAGACAAGTGTAATGTGCTACGAATACGTACAGAGAAAGATCCTTTATCACTTAGCTACAATATAGCAGGTCAGCAACTGGAAGCAGTTAATTCCATAAATTATCTGGGAGTAAGCATTAGGAGTGATTTAAAATTGAATGATCATATAAGATTAATCGTCGGTATAGCAGATGCCAGATTGAGGTTCATTGGATGAATTCTAAGGAAACGCAGTCCGAAAACAAAGGAAGTAGGTTACAGTGTACTTGTTCGCCCAGTGCTTGAATACTGCTCATCGCCGTGGGACCCGTACCAGATAGGGTTGATAGAAGTGATACAGAAGATCCTACGGAGAACAGCGCGCTTCGTTACAGGCTCATTTAGTAATCGCGAAAGCGTTACGGAGATGATAGATAACCTCCAGTGGAAGACTCTGCAGGAGAGACGCCCAGTAACTCGTTACGGGCTTTTGTTGAAGTTTCGAGAACATACCTTAACCGAGGAGTCAAGCAGTATATTGCGCCCTCCTACGTAGATCTCGTGAAGAGACCATGAGGATAAAATCAGAGAGATAAGAGCCCACACAGAGGCATACCGTCAGTCTTTATTTCCACGAACAATACCAGACTGGAATAGAAGGGAGAACCGGTAGAGGTACTCAAGGTACCCTCCGCCACACACCGTCAGGTGGCTTGTGGAGTATGGATGTAGATGTAGATGTAGATGTAGATGTAGACGTAGAAGTAGATTTGAGGGCATGCAATCAACATGTCCCTGTGCTACACACTAGATATCGTGTGGGGTGAGAGTTCGTACGACAGCAGGCGCTCTGTCGTGGCTATCCCACCCACCCTGACTGCAAAAATATACGTCAGTCCAGGTATTCCACCTTTATGCTGCCATTCATGAACAGCAATCCAGATGCTGTTTTCTAACAGGATAACACTCGTCCATACACCGCTGTTGTAACCTAACATGCCCTGCAGAGTATGGATATGTAGCCTTGACCTCCTCGATCACCAGATTTGTCTCCAGTCGAGCACTTACGGGCACAAAATTGGATGACAACTACAGCGTCATCCACAACCTGCATTAACTGTCGCTCTATTGATCGACCAAGTGCAACAAGCGCCGAACTCCATCCCAAACTGACATCCGGCACCTGTACAACACAGCGCATGTAGGTTTGCATTCAACATGGTGGTGGTTACACGGGTTGTTAGTGTACGAGCATTTCACATCGGCGACTGTTTATCTCACGCTTTCATTAACCTGTGATCTTGCAATGTCAGTCACTCAAATATGTTACCTAGAGAAATGTGTTCACGAAATTTGATTATTCTACAATAATTATTTTTCGATGTTGTGATCTTTTTGCCGTCAGTGTGTGTGGTAACAACACTACTCTTCCAAGAACTACTTTCGATACAATCACCGAATTAACAGATATTCGATCTTATTTGAAGATTTACCAGTAATAATTCTTCATACATATAAACCACAAAAGAAAGAGGAGATCGGTAAGGGCGAAATGATAGTGACACTCATCGTAAAGTCGCAACGGTTTCAAAAACTGTATTACGCTGGAATTTAACAACCTGCATTTGCTCGCTCTCTGTCTTGTTCTATGAAAGCCACATGAACGATTGAACATTATCCTGCATATTTCCCTTCCTGTTCTTTCTTCCATGTCTGCTGCCCCTCGTGGAATGTTGCTACGACCAGATTTCCATACATTACGCCTGGAACACGCGTATATATTATAAGGATGCGCAACAGATGACACAGGGTTGCAAACATGAACGGGAAACGGGGGACTACAGACATCAGTCTAAACAATGGATTTTTCACTTCATTCGCACCTCTTCCTGACAATAATTCTCTCTCCCTTATTCAGTATTTGTAATAAGAAACCCAAAATCGAATTGGTTAGTGTGAGTTAACGAGCATTGCGCTCTCATTTAAATATATGGCCGAGAGACTCAGCCTACAGGAATTGTGAAACGAACGCTGTCGTCCAGAAGCGCGAGCCACAAAAGGCGCAGCTCACCACGGGATGGGTGTACTCACAGAGTCTACTGTCTATTGAGGACTAAGCGGTGTAGCGTGCGAGTGAGACAGACGAGGACCTACGTCATAGGGAAACCCAGGAGAAGGCTTTTGTGGCCAGGGAGACGTAGCAGTGTTAAATATGGCTGACCTAAGATCGGCCCTAAAGGGAAACTTTTTGAAAACTAATTAATTCTATTCTAGCGCAGGGAAGCACGACACAGTAATTTTAATCTACCATCGCCCATAAATTTTCATGGTGATCCCAATAAAACTTGAATATTGATCGTATTTATAATACTTTAGGATTTACGGTTAAAGTGAAATTAACGAGTTTGGTAACAAAGACTCAAATGCTTAAATCTGGACGCTTTGGTCAATCTTAACGATCGACATATCATATGGAACCGCATCATTAAGATGACAAACACTGTAAATATAAGCTCTGTAGCTTTATTTATTTAAAAGACATAGTAAATTTAAACTATCAGTATTTTAAGCTAAGCATCAGATCATCATTTCCTCCACACAAAACACATTGAACGATGACAGCATGTCACCTTATTGAATCATTAGGTAACAGAAAATTTGTTGTAAAGTTAAGTGCATAATAGTTACTTTTGTTCTTCATTTATTTATCAGAAAGCACATTGGTGCAAGGCTACTGGCCGTGACATTCGAAGTTAAGAAGGAAATTGTATTGTAGTAGTAGTAGTAGTAGTAGTAACTTTATTCATGTGTAGATCTCTTTTTACAAGGATATAGCACATTTCAAAGTATTTACAAATTTAGATCAATTTCGAAGAAGATAATTCGTATACACGTACACTCCTGGAAATTGAAATAAGAACACCGTGAATTCATTGTCCCAGGAAGGGGAAACTTTATTGACACATTCCTGGGGTCAGATACATCACATGATCACACTGACAGAACCACAGGCACATAGACACAGGCAACAGAGCATGCACAATGTCGGCACTAGTACAGTGTATATCCACCTTTCGCAGCAATGCAGGCTGCTATTATCCCATGGAGACGATCGTAGAGATGCTGGATGTGGTCCTGTGGAACGGCTTGCCATGCCATTTCCACCTGGCGCCTCAGTTGGACCAGCGTTCGTGCTGGACGTGCAGACCGCGTGAGACGACGCTTCATCCAGTCCCAAACATGCTCAATTGCTCAAATGCTCAAATGCTACATTGATTGCCTTTAAATATTCTTTGTTTAAAGGGGGAGTATTTTTTTGTTTAGGTTGCTTAAGTATTTTAATTAAAAATGTTGTTTTGTGGAATCAATGATATGAATTTTTTCATCTTAGGCCGTGAATTTGTTTTCTATTTGCTCTTTGAGTTTTTTTTCTCTATTTCTTTTTTTGAACTATAATTTTTATTTTGGGTATTTATTATTTAATAATTGATTATAGAGTTTTTGTTGAATGAGAGCTTTTTAATTTAAATGGTTCTATGGTTGTTATGACTTTAATTTTGGATTGAATGTCTCTTATTTTTCTATCTTTTGTTATGTATATTTCTTCTTTGGTTATTTATTATAGAGAGGATTATATATCGGGAGAAAAGAATATAAATCGTTTTATTATTATTGTTTTAATATTTATTCTTTCTATAGGGTTTTTAATTATTAGTCCTAATTTGATTAGAATTTTATTAGGATGGGATGGTTTAGGTTTAGTTTCTTATTGTTTAGTTATTTATTATCAAAATGTAAAATCTTATAGTGCGGGTATGTTAACTGCACTTTCTAATCGTATTGGTGATGTTGCTATTTTAATTTCTATTGCTTGAATATTGAATTTTGGCAGTTGAAATTATATTTATTATTATGATTTTATTTCTAATTCTTTTGAAATAAAGCTTATTACTATATTAATTGTTTTAGCAGCTATAACTAAAAGAGCTCAAATTCCCTTTTCTTCTTGACTTCCTGCTGCTATGGCTGCCCCTACTCCTGTTTCTGCTTTGGTTCATTCTTCTACTCTTGTTACTGCTGGGGTTTATTTATTAATTCGTTTTAGACCAATATTAGATACTTATAATTGTGGTTGATTCTTACTTTTAATTGGTTGTATAACTATGTTTATGGCCAGTTTGGGTGCAAATTTTGAATTTGATTTGAAGAAAATTATTGCTCTTTCTACTTTAAGACAACTTGGTTTAATAATAAGAATTTTGGCTATGGGTTATCCAAAACTTGCATTTTTTCATTTATTAGCTCATGCTTTATTTAAGGCTTTATTGTTTATGTGTGCAGGTTCAATAATTCATAATTTAAAGGATTCTCAGGATATTCGTTTTATAGGTTCAATTGTTAATTTTATGCCTTTACCTTCAGTTTGTTTTAATGTTTCTAGTTTATCTTTGTGTGGTATACCATTTTTAGCAGGTTTTTATTCAAAGGATTTAATTCTTGAGATGGTTTGTTTAAGATGAATTAATTGTTTGATTTTTTTTCTTTATTTCTTTTCTACTGGTTTAACTGCTTCTTATTCTTTTCGTCTTTTTTATTATTCAATATCTGGTGACAATAATTTTTATTCTAGATTTTCTTTTGACGATAAGGGTTATTATATTTCTTTTGGTATAATTGGTTTATTGTTTGTTGCTGTTTTTGGTGGTAGTCTTTTGTCTTGGTTAATTTTTCCTGTTCCTCATGTGATTGCCTTGCCTTATTATTTGAAGTTTTTAACTATTACTGTAGTTGTTTTAGGTGCTTATTTGGGTTATCTTATTTCTAATTTTGATTTTTCTCAAAATTTATTTTCTTTAAGTATGCTTTCTTTTGTTAGATTTGCTGGTTCTCTGTGGTTTATACCTTTCATTTCAACTAAGTTTATTAGATATTTTCCTTTAAAATTGGGTTATTATTCATCAAAGTCATTTGATTATGATTGAGGTGAATTATTTGGTGGTCAAGGTTTATATAGACTATTTATTTATTTAATTAGTTATATACAAGGTTGATATGATCCTAATTTTAAGATTTATCTTTTAACTTTTATTTTTTGAATATTTATTTTGGTGGTATTATTTTTCGTTTACTTAAATAGCTTATAATTAGAGCGTAACACTGAAGATGTTAAGGAAGTATTTTTACTTTTAGGTATTTATAAATATATATATATTATTTTTACAGTGAAAATGTAATGTTTTATTTAAACTATATAAATTTTAGAAATGTTAACGGAGTTTAACCGCTAATATAAAAAGTTAACAGCTTTCATATTGGCTTTACATTTCCTTAATTGGAACTTTATAGTTCAATTATATTATTAACAGTAATACGCCTCTTTTTGGCTTCAATTAATAAGAATAAGGGTATTTTATTTACCAATCTTCCAGGTCGAAACTGACTGCAATATTTCGCTTCTTATTCTATTTAAGGTTGATTGATTATATCAATACTTTTTGAATGCAACCCAAATGTTATAGTTAACTACAACCCTTTATTCTGCTCATTGTAAGGCTCCTTGATTTCATTCATGGTATAGTCCACCTAATAATACTATAATAAAAAATATTGTTGATACTGTTCAGATTATAATGTCTGAAGTTTTAAAAATAATTACAATTGGAAGGATTAATGCGATTTCTACATCAAAAATTAAGAAAATTACTGCAATTAAGAAGAATCGAAGTGAGAATGGTATTCGTGCTGATCTTTTTGGGTCAAACCCACACTCAAATGGTGATCTTTTTTCTCGGTCATTAATTAATTTTTTTGATAATGTTGTTGCAAGGATTATAACAATTATTGGAATAATAAATCTAATAAAAATTCTTGTAGATAAGATTAGGATTGTTTTTCTTGATTTATATCAAGCTTTTTGATTGGAAGTCAAATGTACTATTTATACTAGAAAAACAATTATCTACCTCATCAATAAATAGAAATATATAAGAATAATCATACTATGTCTACAAAGTGTCAGTATCATGCTGCTGCTTCAAACCCAAAGTGGTGTCTTGGTGAGAATTGATTTATTGAATGTCGAAGTAGACATGTTGATAAGAAAATTGTTCCGATAATTACATGTAGACCATGAAATCCTGTTGCAACAAAGAATGTTGATCCATAAACTGCATCTGCAATGGTGAAGGGTGCTTCTCAATATTCATATGCTTGAAGTATAGTGAAGTATAGTCCTAGTAGTACTGTGAAGAATAATCCTTGTAATGCTTGAGTATGATTAGATTCTATTAGACTATGATGTGCTCATGTTACTGTTACTCCTGACGCTAAAAGAATAGCTGTATTAAGTAATGGAATTTGTATAGGATTGAAAGGTTGAATTGCTATTGGGGGTCATAATATTCCTAGTTCAATAGTAGGTGCTAGTCTTCTTCTAAAAAATGCTCAGAAAAATGAAACAAAGAATAGTACTTCTGATGCAATAAATAAAATTATTCCTCATCGTAATCCAATTGATACAAATCCCGTATGTAGTCCTTGGTATGTTCCTTCTCGGACTACATCTCGTCATCATTGGATTATAGTTAGAAGCGTAATTCCAAATCCAATTATAAATAAGTTAATGTTAAATAGGTGAAATCATTTTGCTAATCCTGATACTAGAACTATTGCTCCAATTGCTCCTGTTAATGGTCAAGGTCTGTAATCTACTAAGTGGAATGGGTGGTTTGAGTGAGTTGTTAACATAAGTTTAGTATACTTCTCTAGAATATAAAGTTCTTAAAATTGAGAAAACATAGGCCTGAATTATTGCTACTGCTGATTCTAGAATTAATAGAAGTATTTGTCCAATAATTAATAGTGAAATTAAGTTTATTGCTATAGATGGTCCTGTATTTCCTAGCAATGTTAATAGTAAGTGCCCTGCAATTATATTTGCTGCTAGTCGTACTGCTAGTGTACCTGGTCGAATGACATTTCTAATTGTTTCAATTAATACTATAAATGATATTAATGCAGGTGGTGTTCCTTGTGGAACAAGGTGTGCAAATATGTGATTTGTATGATTAATTCATCCAAATAATATAAATCTTAATCATATAGGTAGAGCAATTGCAAATGTTAATGCTATATGTCTTGTTCTAGTAAAGATGTAAGGGAATAATCCTATGAAATTATTAAATAGTATTACAATAAAGATTGAAATGAAGATGAATGTTGTTCCATTAAATGATTTTGGTCCTAGCAATGTTTTAAATTCATTGTGTAAGGTTAAGTTTAGTTTATTTCAAATAATATTAATTCGTGATGGTGTAAGTCAAAATATTGATGGGATTAATAATAATCCTAGGAATGTTCTAGTTCAATTTAATGATAAATTGAAGATATTAGTTGATGGATCAAATGTTGAAAATAAGTTTGTTATCATTTTCAATTCAAGTTCTTTATATCAATTGTTCTTTTTTCTGCTCTTTTAATAAGGTTTGGTTTAAATGAGAAAAAGTTTATTTGATTAAATAAAATTAATGTAGTCGAAAATATGATAAATAGGGAGAATCATATGAGAGGGGATATTTGAGGGATTTGGATTAGAATTCCCCATCAGAAGTAGTCGTTAATTTACTATTTTTTGGTTTAAGAGACCATTACTTACTTTCAGTCATCTCATGTATTTCAAGGTGTACTAATTATTTAGTTATTTTAGATTGACACTCTAATGTTATATATTTTAACTAACTCCTTAGATTATCTTAGATAATCACTTGATAAATAAGTTTACTGAAGTTCTTTCAATTACAATTGGTATAAATCTGTGGTTTGCTCCACAGATTTCTGAGCATTGTCCAAAGAATAGTCCAGGCCGGTTTATTGTAAATGTTCCTTGGTTTAGTCGACCTGGCGTTGCGTCAATTTTAACACCTAATGCAGGCACTGCTCATGAATGTAGAACGTCTGATGCTCTTGTTAATACTTGTACTTCTGTATTTATTGGTAAAATTGTTCGGTTATCTACATCTAGAAGTCGAAATCCGTCGTTTTCTAGGTCTTGTTCTGGTGTTATATAAGTGTCAAATTCTACATCTATAAAGTCTGAATATTCATATCTTCAATATCATTGTCGTCCAATTGTTTTAATCGTAATTATTGCGTCTACTGAATCATCAAGTAAATATAGAAGTCGTAATGATGGTAGTGCAATAAAAATTAGTGTAATTGCTGGTAGTGCTGTTCAGATTGTTTCAATTAAATGCCCGTGAAGTATGTTTCGGTTTGTATAGGCAATGAATAATATGTAACTTAGGGCATAGCCTACAATTACTGTAATTAATAATAATACGACCATGGTATGGTCATGGAAGAATGATAGTTGCTCCATTAATGGTGAAGCTCCATCTTGAAGGGATAAATTTGATCATGTTGCCATTAATTTTTCTAATAAAAGGTCAAACCTTTATTTGTAGAGCTTAAATCTACTGCACTAATCTGCCATATTAGAATCTAGAAATTAATGGTAGTTCTGAGTAACTGTGTTCCGCAGGTGGGTTATTTTGCAGTCATTCTGTTAATCTTCTTATATTAGCTCTAAATATGATTGCCCGGTTTGTAACCATTCTTTCTCATATAATTACAATGAATATAATGATTCCTACAATAGAAATTGTGGACCCAATTCTTGATACTACATTTCATGATGTATATGCGTCTGGGTAATCTGAATATCGTCGTGGTATTCCTGCTAGTCCTAGGAAGTGCTGAGGAAAAAATGTTAAGTTTACTCCAATAAATATAATTGTAAATTGGATTTTTAATCATGTATTATTTATAGTTAATCCTGTAAATAATGGGTATCATTGAATAACACCTCCTATGATTGCAAATACTGCTCCTATGGATAACACATAATGGAAGTGGGCAACTACATAATATGTATCATGTAATACGATGTCAAGTGATGAATTTGCTAATACTAATCCTGTTAGCCCGCCAATTGTAAATAGAAAAATAAATCCTAAAGCTCATAATAACGGTGGATTGAATTTGAATTTAGTTCCATATAGTGTAGCTAATCATCTGAATACCTTGATTCCTGTGGGTACAGCAATAATTATTGTTGCTGATGTAAAGTATGCTCGTGTGTCAATGTCTATTCCTACTGTGAATATATGATGTGCTCATACAATAAATCCTATTAGTCCAATTGATAATATAGCATAAATTATACCTAGTGTTCCAAATGATTCAATTTTTCCTCTTTCTTGACATACAATGTGAGAAATAATCCCAAACCCCGGTAGAATTAAAATGTAAACTTCTGGGTGTCCAAAGAATCAGAATAGGTGTTGATATAAAATTGGGTCACCTCCTCCCGCAGGGTCAAAGAATGATGTATTTAAATTTCGATCTGTTAATAGTATAGTAATAGCCCCTGCTAATACTGGAAGTGATAAAAGGAGGAGAAGGGCTGTAATAGCTACAGATCAGACAAATAAAGGTGTTTGATCTAGAGTTATACTTTCCGATCGTATATTAATTGCTGTTGTAATGAAGTTTACTGCACCAAGAATAGATGATACACCTGCTAAGTGAAGCGAAAAAATAGCTAGGTCTACAGATGCCCCCCCCCCATGTGCGATAGCTCCTGCAAGAGGAGGGTAAACTGTTCATCCTATACCAGCACCGTTATCTACTATAGAAGATGTAAGAAGAAGGGTAAGTGAGGGCGGTAGTAATCAAAAACTTATATTATTTATTCGTGGGAATGCTATATCTGGTGCACCAATTATTAATGGTATAAGTCAATTACCAAATCCACCAATTATAATAGGTATTACTATAAAAAAAATTATTACAAATGCGTGAGCTGTAATAATGACATTATAAATTTGGTCATCTCCAATTACAGATCCTGGTTGACCAAGTTCAGCACGAATAAGTATTCTTATTGATGTTCCTGCTATTCCTGCCCACGCTCCAAATAAGAAGTATAAAGTACCAATATCCTTATGGTTTGTTGAGAATAATCATTTTTGCGGTAAGATGGCTGAATTTAAGGTGGTAGACTGTAAATCTACTTATGAGATGTTTCTCTCTTACCATACTTTAGGTCTTATATTCAATTATGATTCTAGACTGCAATTCTAGAGGTGTAAAATTTTACTAAGGCCTAAAAGATTATTCTTTTAATTTTAACTTTGAAGGTTATTAGTTTGTTTAACTTAAGTCCTTAGTATAATGAGATTAAGGTTGATGTTGAGACTAATCCTATTGTTGAAATTATTACTGTTATAGGAAGAATAATTCTTGATTTTTGAGACTTTATTTTTATAGATCACGAATTTTCTGTGTATGATATAATTAGGGCTGAGAATCTAATATGTATATAATAATAAAGTGTGATTGTAGTTAATACAACCATAATTGTTATAATAGTTGTTATGTTATTTTCCATCAATGATTGTATTACAATTCATTTTGGTAGAAATCCAAGAAATGGTGGTAAACCACCTAATGATAAAAGGGATAAGAATATTATGAATTTAATTTCAGTTTTTATATTTCTAGCTGAATAGATCTGATTTATAAAAAATAGATTTATTTGCTCAAATAATAGGACCATAATTAATCTTAATAGTGAATAAATAATAAAGTATAGTTCTCAAATGTTTTCTCTAACTGTTAGGGATCTAATTATTCACCCTAAATGTCTAATTGAGGAATATGCTAGAAGTTGTCGTAGCGATGTTTGATTTAAACCACCTATTGCCCCAATAATAATTCTTAGAATAATAATTGTTCAAATGAAAGTTCTTAGTTGAATACAATAAGATAATACTATTATTGGGGCAATTTTTTGTCATGTTATTAGTGTTAAACAGTTATTTCATCTTGAAGCTCCTATTACTTCTGGAAATCAGAAATGAAAGGGTGCAGCCCCAATCTTTAATAATAATCTAGATCTAATTATTATTGATGGAATAAATTCTGTTTCTCATCCTATTGGATACTTTATTTGAATCAGCAAAATTGAAAATAATAGTATTGTCGATGCTATTGCTTGGACAATAAAATATTTAGTTGATGATTCATTTATTATTATATTTTTATTTCTTGTTAGGAGCGGAATAAGTGAAAGTAAGTCCTATTCAAACTCCGAATCAGGAGTTTGATGAAATGGACAGGATCGTTCCTATCATTAATGTTGATAGGAAGAGAAGTTTTGTAGAGTTGTTGGTCATTAAAAAGGAGAGGATTGATACCTCTATAAATGGGGTATGAACCCATTAGCTTGTTTAGCTAACCTTTTTACATTAAGGTGTATGATGCACATTAGTTTTTGATACTAAAGGAGGTAGTTTAATTCTGTCTTATGTAGTTTTTAATGAAGGTAATTTTATTTACTTGATTTACCCTATCAAGGTAACCCTTTAATCAGGCACTTCATTTATATTTAATATATAAATTAAAATTTTTTTTTAGAAATTTGTTTATGTATTATTTTGGTTATTTCTAATTAATTTATCTCGGTTAGGATAATCTAAATATATATTATATATAATAAATAATTTATAGTAATATATTACATTTAATTAAATTTAAATACTTATAATGTTATTTTATATTTATTAAATGATTATTTTAATACATTTATTTACCTAGGATTATAGCTACTTATGTTTTTAGCTTAAAATAGGTTATTATATTATAAATTATATAATAATATGTAAATTAATATTAAATGTTATTATAATTGGATATAATAAATATAATTAATATTATTAAATATAAAATTTTATATTAATATAACTAATTATATTAATTATAATAATATAATTTAATATATTATCTATAATTAGATTATTTAACTAATTAATATTTAAGTTAACTTAATATAAAGTTAATTTTATATTAATAACATATTACATTAATTTACATAATTATATTAAATATATTTATTATATTATTTAATCTTTCTTTATTATTAGTGAAAAGAAAGATTAAATAAGAAAGAATATAATACATTTATCGGTATACATGTTCCATATTAATCTTTATTTATATATAATAGAGAAGTTGTTGTGGTCATTCTAGGGTGCGTTTCTTTTTTTTTTGTTATTTTTGTGTTTATTTTATTTTGTTTTTCTTTAAATATTTGAATCGTTTATTTTTTCTTATTTTTATAAATTTTTAAATTTCTTATTTTGTTTACAAAAGTTTTATTCTTGCTTATTTATTCACTTTTTCTTTGTATTATATGTAAGTTTTGTTAAACTAAATGTTCTATTTTGCAGTAATTTGATTTAATTATCAAGTGATTTTGGATTTAGCAATTGATTTAGTATCGGCATAATTCGTGCCAGCAGCCGCGGTTATACGATTGATACAAGTGAATATTATTGGTTAAAATAGTTATTTATATTTTTAGGGTTAAAATATAAATTTGTAAGGTGAAATGTTAAAATTTATTTATAGCTCTTTTTATGAATCTGTGAAATTTGAATAATAAACTAGGATTAGATACCCTATTATTTTAAATGTTAATTATATTTACCTGGGTACTATTAGTTAAGGTCTTTAAACCCAAAGAATTTGGCGGTATCTCATTCCATTCAGAGGAACCTACCCCATGATTGATAATACACGATTTACTCTACTTAATTTATTTGTTTGTATATCTCCGTTATCAGAGAATCTTTTTAGAGTTATAATTCTCAAGATTTATAATTATAAAGTATTTCAGGTCAAGATGCAGCTTATAATTAAGAGGAGGTGGGTTACAATAGATTTTTGTTTATAACGGATTTGATGGTGAAATACTATTAATGAAGGTGGATTTGATAGTAATTTAATTTATTTAATTTAACTGATATTGGCTCTGAGGTGTGTACACATCGCCCGTCGCTCTCATTATTGATTATTCTATTTTATTACTTTAATTTAGCTTCAATTTAGATGAGATAAGTCGTAACATAGTAGATGTACTGGAAAGTGTATCTAGGAAGAGTTTCAAGATATAACTTATTAGTAAAGTGTTTCATTTACACTGAAAATTTTTCTGTGCAAATCAGGATATCTTGATTATTTATTTTATTATATTTATTTTTTGTTTATTTAATTATTTAATAAAAATAATTTTGTCGAATTTTGTCTTAGTATATTTTGTAGAATTGATTTTTTATATTATAGTTTATTGGTAATGTAATTGTTTTATGAAATATTATTTTAAATTTTTAAAAGTAGATTTTATTTATTGTACCTTTTGTATCAGGGTTTATCAAAATTTTATAATTTACTTTACTTGTCTCGATTTGGGTTGATTTATAAATAATTTATAGTTAATGTATCATAATTATTATTAAATTATTTATACAAATGAGATGTTAATCGTTTCCCAAGATATCTAGTTTCTTAAGAAAAAATTTAATTTTTTGAAGTTAATTGTTTTTATTTAATTTTTTAGGTATAAATATTAACTTATTTATTCTTTAAGGGATAAGCTTTGAAGTTAATAACCTATAATTTGTTTTAATAAAATATAATAGTAAGCTTTAAACCAGCTGTCTTTAAGATTACGTTTTAGTTCATTATTTTTATTTTTGATTTTATAATTATTTTAGGTTTTTTATTAAGATTATAAATTTAATTTTGAAATTTTTGTAATAATGATAGAATTAGTATATTTATTTGTATATAATTTTTACCTTGTTAATTTATTATAAGGAACTAGGCAAAATTGATTTCCGCCTGTTTATCAAAAACATGTCCTCTAGAAAATACTTTGAGGTCTGGCCTGCTCACTGAGCAAATTTTTAAAGAGCCGCAGTATTTTGACCGTGCAAAGGTAGCATAATCATTAGTCTCTTAATTAGTGGCTGGAATGAATGGCTTGACGAGAAATCAACTGTCTCTTAATAAATTTTTGAATTTAACTTTTGAGTCAAAACGCTTAAATTTTTCTTTAGGACGAGAAGACCCTATAGAGCTTAACATTTTATTTTTATATAGTTTTTTGTTTGTCTTTCTATATTTAATGATGATGTTTTGTTGGGGTGACATGATGAATAAATAAAATCTTCATTATTATATCATTTATTTATGTTTGTTGTTTTGATCCATAATTTATGATCATAAGATTAAGTTACCTTAGGGATAACAGCGTAATTGTTTTTGAGAGCTCATATCGACAAAGCAGATTGCGACCTCGATGTTGGATTAAGAAAAATTTTGGGTGCAGTAGCCCAGTAATTAGGTCTGTTCGACCTTTAAATTCTTACATGATCTGAGTTCAGACTGGTGTGAGCCAGGTCGGTTTCTATCCTAAGATTATTAATTCATATTAGTACGAAAGGACCATATGGTTGAAATATTTTTTATTTTATTGATTAATACTAATTAAATTACTATTTTGACAGATTAATGTGTTGAATTTAGAATTCATTTATGTAGATTTTTTCTACAAATGGTATTGATACTTTATGATTTATTTATGTTTATTTTGAATTTTCTTTTATTAGTTATTTGTGTTTTAATTAGTGTTGCTTTTTTAACTTTATTAGAGCGTAAGGTTTTAGGTTATATTCAAATTCGAAATGGTCCTAATAAAGTAGGTTTTGTTGGAATTCCTCAACCCTTTAGTGATGCTATCAAGTTAATTTGTAAGGAGCAGCCAATTCCTATTATATCTAATTATTTACTTTACTATTTTTCTCCTGTTTTTAATTTAATAATTTCCTTGGCTGTTTGAGTGATTTTTCCCTACTTAACTTATATATGTTCTTTTTCTTATGGATTTTTGTTTTTTTTATGTTGTACTAGATTAGGTGTTTATACTGTTATAATTGCTGGTTGGTCTTCTAATTCAAATTATTCTTTACTAGGTTCTCTTCGTTCTGTTGCTCAAACAATTTCATATGAAGGTAGTTTGGCTTTAATTTTATTATCTTTAATTATTTTAATTGGTAGTTTTAACATGTTTGATTTTATAAACTATCAGCTTTATTGTTGATTTATTATTATTTCTTTTCCTTTAGCTTTGGCTTGTTTTGCTTCTTGTTTAGCTGAAACTAACCGTACTCCTTTTGACTTTGCCGGGGGTGAATCTGAGTTAGTTTCAGGTTTTAATATTGAATATGGTGCAGGAGGTTTTACTTTAATTTTTTTAGCTGAGTATACTAGAATTGTTTTTATAAGAATGTTATTAGCTTTAATTTTTTTAGGTGGTGATTTTTATTCTTTTATATTTTTTATTAAGCTTGCTGTTATGTCCTTTGGTTTTATTTGAGTTCGTGGTACATTACCACGTTTTCGTTACGATAAGTTAATGTACTTAGCTTGAAAAAGTTTTTTGCCATTATCTTTAAATTTTTTTATTTTCTTTGTTGGTTTAAAGATTTTATTTATTTCATTTATTTAGTGAAATTTTTTAAGAAAAGTTAATAGAAGAGTTAAACTTCTAGTTTTATGTTTTCAAAACATATGCTTTTCCTAAGCTAATTAACTTATTATTCCTTAATTAGCTTATCTCATGCGTTTGCAACATGCACATTAATTAAGAAGTATGTAAAGTAAATAATTGTTAAGATTTGTCCTGTTATAATATAAGGTTCTTCAACAGGCCATTTTCCAATTCATGTTAATAAGCATACAACAACTACTATAATTCAGAATAAAATCTGGTTGATAGGATAGAATTGAATACCTCGGAATGGTGTTTTATTATAAAATGGTAAAATTATTAAGATTCTAATTGATAGGAATAATGCAATAACACCTCCGAGTTTATTAGGGATTGACCGAAGAATTGCATATGCAAATAAGAAGTACCATTCTGGTTGAATATGGACAGGAGTTACTAATGGGTTGGCAGGTACAAAATTATCCGGATCCCCTAGGAGGTAAGGATTAATCAAGCACAATATAATTAATAATGATGTTATTAATACAAATGTAATAGAGTCCTTGAAAGTAAAGTATGGGTGAAATGGAATTTTTTCAATATCTCCATTTAGTCCTAAAGGGTTATTAGACCCTGTTTGGTGAAGGAAAAATAAATGAATTGCTGCTATTGCAGCAATAATAAATGGTAATACAATATGAAATGTAAAGAATCGATTTAATGTTGCATTATCAACAGCAAATCCTCCTCACACTCATTGAACTAAATCTGTTCCTAAGTATGGGATTGCTGATAATAAATTAGTAATTACTGTTGCACCTCAGAATGATATTTGACCTCAAGGTAAAACGTATCCTATAAATGCAGTTGCTATAACTAAAAATAGGATTACTGTACCAATTATTCAGGTGTGTATGTATATATAAGATCCGTAGTAAATTCCTCGTCCTACATGCAAATAAATACAAATAAAAAATATAGAAGCTCCATTTGCATGTAAGGTTCGAATAATTCAACCATTATTTACATCTCGGCAGATGTGAACTACACTACTAAATGCTATTTCAATATTTGATGTATAATGTATAGCTAAAAATAGTCCAGTTACAATTTGAATTACCAAACATAGCCCTAGTAGGGACCCAAAATTCCATCAAAATGAAATATTTGTTGGTGCGGGTAAATCAACTAAAGAGTTATTAATGATTTTAATTAAAGGATGTCTCAATCGTAAGGGTTTATTCATTAGTAAATTATCTTATTTTACGAATAGGCCCCTGGTTAATGTTGGTGATTTTAACAACTGCTAATAGTGCTAAAAATAAATAAATTATTATTATTATTGTAATAATGAATGTTGGTCTATTATATAGTTTTTCTAAAGATATTGTTATTTCTTGATAATTGATTGAATTATCAATATTTATAGTTTCAGTATTTTTAAAAAAGTCTATAAATATTGTTATATCTAAAATAATTAATGTTGATATGATAAATATTCATATTGTTAAGGTAATAATTATTGTAATTGATTTAGGTTGAAATATTTCGTTTGATGCAATTCTCGTAATATAAATAAATAGAACTAATATACCACCAAGAAATGTTAAAAATAAAATATATAATAACCAATATCTTTCCATTATTGTTCCTGTTATTAGTCCAACTAAAAAAGTTTGTAGGATAATGAAAAGCATTATTGATATTGGGTGTCTTAATTTAATAAAATTAATATTTATTACGTTTGATAGTGATATAATTATTATTTTGATCATTTCAGGGGTTAGTTTATTTAAAATATCGGTTTTGGGGGCCGATGATGGGAAGCTTGCCACCTCTGAAGTTTTAAAAGCGGGGGCCAGACTTATCTCCGGTTTACAAGACCGGCGTTTTTTTTAAACTATTAAAACTAATGTTTATATTCTCTGTCTTTACTTCTTTATTGATTTATTTTGCTGGTGTTTATGTTTTTTCTTCTAAACGTAAGCATTTATTAATGGTTCTTTTGAGATTAGAATATATTGTTCTTTCTTTATTTATGTTGGTTATTGTTTTTCTTATTGAGTTTGATTATGATTACTTTTTTCCTGTTATTTTTTTGGTTTTTTCTGTTTGTGAAGGTGCTTTAGGTCTTTCTATTTTAGTTTCAATAATTCGTTCTCATGGTAATGATTTTTTTAATTCTTTTGGTTTATCTTTATGTTAAAGTATTTATTTATAACTATTTTTTTGATCCCTCTTTGTTTAGTTAATAATTGTTGATGGTTGGTTCATTCTTTAATGTTTCTGTCTAGTTTTGTTTTTATGATTTGTGTTTATTCATATGCAGATTTAAATATGATTAGATATTATTTTGGTATTGATTATTTTTCTTTTAGTTTGATTCTACTTAGTTTTTGAATTTGTTCTTTAATAATTACTGCTAGAGGTTCAGTTTATTTAAGTTCTTATCATTCTAATTTTTTTGTTTTTATAGTTTTAATTTTAATGATTATGCTTTATTGTTCATTTGCTAGATTGAGCCTTCTTTCTTTTTATATTTTTTTTGAGGCTAGATTGGTTCCTACTTTACTTTTGATTTTGGGTTGGGGCTATCAACCTGAACGGTTGCAGGCTGGTGTTTACTTAATTTTTTATGCTTTGGTTGCTAGATTGCCTTTATTATTAGTGTTATTTAGGGTTTATGATTTTTCTAATACTTTATATTTTCCTTTATTGGTTGATTTTGGTTCTTATTATTTTATGTTTTATGTTTTTATAATTCTTGCTTTTTTAGTTAAGATGCCAATATTTTTGGTTCATTTGTGGCTTCCTAAGGCCCATGTTGAGGCCCCTATTTCAGGTAGAATAATTCTTGCTGGTGTTTTATTAAAGTTAGGTGGTTATGGTATTTTTCGTGTTATAAAGGTTATTTCTTATTTGGGTTTAAAGTTTAATTATTTTTGATTGTCTTTAGGTTTATCCGGTGGGGTTATTGTTAGATTTATTTGTTTTCGTCAGGTTGATTTAAAATCTTTAATTGCTTATTCTTCTGTTGCTCATATAAGAATGGTTATTGGAGGATTGATAACTGTGAATTGATGAGGTTGTATAGGTTCTCTTTCCTTAATGGTTGGTCATGGTTTGTGTTCTTCTGGTTTATTTTGTCTATCTAATATTATTTATGAGCATTTAGGTAGACGAAGATTATTAATTAACAAGGGTATGATTAATTTAATGCCAAGAATGGTTTTATGATGATTTCTTTTGAGATCTTCTAATATAGCCGCTCCTCCTTCTTTAAATTTGGTAGGTGAACTTAGATTATTAAATAGAATTATGTCTTGATCTTCTTTTAGATTTCTTGCTTTAATTTTTTTGTCTTTTTTTAGAGCTGTTTATACTTTATATATGTATTCTTATTCTCAGCATGGTAATTATTATTCTGGTGTTTATACTTGTTCTCTTGGTTATTTTCGTGAATATCATCTTGCTGGCCAGGATAGTTGACTTACACCTTCTAGAGCACGTTGGGTGGCACGGGATACATGCGGACGTGCATTGTCCTGTTGGAACAGCAAGTTCCCTTTCCGGTCTAGGAATGGTAGAACGATGGGTGCGATGACGGTTTGGATGTACCGTGCACTATTCAGTGTCCCCTCGACGATCACCAGTGGTGTACGGCCAGTGTAGGAGATCGCTCCCCACACCATGATGCCAGGTGTTGGCCCTGTGTGCCTCGGTCGTATGCAGTCCTGATTGTGGCGCTCACCTGCACGGCGCCAAACACACATACGACCATCATTGGCACCAAGGCAGAAGCGACTCTCATCGCTGAAGACGACACGTCTTCATTCGTCCCTCCATTCACGCCTGTAGCGACACCACTGGAGGTGGGCTGCACGATGTTGGGGCGTGAGCGGAAGACGGCCTAACGGTGTGCGGGACCGTAGCCCAGCTTCATGGAGACGGTTGCGAATGGTCCTCGCCGATACCCCAGGAGCAACAGTGTCCCTAATTTGCTGGGAAGTGGCGGTGCGGTCCCCTACGGCACTGCGTAGGATCCTACGGTCTTGGCGTGCATCCGTGCGTCGCTGCGGTCCGGTCCCAGGTCGACGGGCACGTGCACCTTCCGCCGACCACTGGCGACAACATCGATGTACTGTGGAGACCTCACGCCCCACGTGTTGAGCAATTCGGCGGTACGTCCACCCGGCCTCCCGCATGCCCACTATACGCCCTCGCTCAAAGTCCGTCAACTGCACATACGGTTCACGTCCACGCTGTCGCGGCATGCTACCAGTGTTAAAGACTGCGATGGAGCTCCGTATGCCACGGCAAACTGGCTGACACTGACGGCGGCGGTGAACAAATGCTGCGCAGCTAGCGCTTTCGACGGCCAACACCGCGGTTCCTGGTGTGTCCGCTATGCTGTGCGTGTGATCATTGCTTGTACAGCCCTCTCGCAGGGTCCGGAGCAAGTATGGTGGGTCTGACACACCGGTGTCAATGTGTTCTTTTTTCCATTTCCAGGAGTGTATATTTACAGACTTCTAGTTACAGACAATCATTAGATTTACTCCTGGTACACAATACTTTTTTACAAATAAGTTATTAAATAATGTAATGCCACACTGTTCACTCACATCTCACCAACAGTCATTGCACACACTATTCACACATTGTTTCATAACACTTCACTCACTACACGCACACAAACACACACACACACACACACACACACATTCGTTTTATGTAAAGGAATTTAACGTTTATTATCTAATGGATATTATGGTTACTTTATTTAGAACGTGAGAGTGGTCAATCTTTGATTATTTAAATATGTTAAATTGTAAAATAATGTAGAATAAGCTGTAGTCAATCAGATGGACGGTTTCAGGGAAAGGAACTGCACTAGTCAGTTAAGCGAAGATGTTTGGCGCGCGGGAAACGCGCTCGGAGACGGAAAGCGAATAGTTCTGGTCGAGACACCAATGGGGACAGTTCGGATGGAGGCGCGAAAACGGACGACTCGGCTGCAGACACCAAAGGGTATAGTACGGATGCAGACGCGAAAATGGACTATTGGTCCTTAGGCACCTAGGAAGAGAAATGACCTAGAAAATTTCGCCGTGTGTGGTATCGCGGGACTTAGTCTCTGAGAGGTGAGTAGCCGCGCGCCTGGTGTGAACTCCTTAACTTTTTGCATAGTTAACGAGGTGGAGTACTGGACTTGTAATTCGCGATGAGATTGTGAATGATTTAACTGTGTCAAATGGATGTGCGCTCGAGTGTAACAGTAAGTCTAAATACGACCACTTTCGCTATTAGTTTACTTTCTGAATAAACATTATTCTAACAAAATCGCAACTGTGTGGCTTACATCATTTGTGGGCCGTTAATTTAGTTCCCGATATTATTATTATAATTGTTATTATGTGTTATGTTAACTTTGTATTTTACAAACTTGCCATCAGCCAGACAATTTAACCAAAGAGTCAGAGGTGCGACACTTGAGGTTCAATTCTTAGACGAGTTTGAGCCAAGACATTTCGACGAAGAGAAACAGCATGTGTGCAGGAAAATCTTTGGGATATTAGCTCGCTTTAGGATATGGTATGACACCGTAATTTCAAGGACTTTTGTTAACTTTGAACCACAATTTTAATACGTCGTTTAGGCATACGAGGGTCAACTTGAATAAAATAGATAATAAATTATCCGTAAAAAGTAACACACCTCCTTCAGAGGTCGACTGTAATAATGGTCTAAAATACGACAAATCAGAGAGGCTTTACTCTTATTACTCACTGTATCTCATAAAAATGTATGTATGCATATTCAATATCTCCCCCTAAATCACTGGATCGATTTCATCCTGAATTAGTACACATATAACTTGCTATCTGTACAACAGCACTTGTTTGGATAAGAACCACCTGTCTCTCAAAGAGGCTGAGGTAGAGTGAAAAATGAGCGTAACGCATCACTCACAGATACGCAGATTTTAGTTGTCTGTTATTTGAAAATGAGAGCACTTAGTGACTAGCAACAAACTTTACAAACAATTTCAACCCTTTATGAAATTTTTCTCGCTGACGTCTCCACGAAATGACGGTGATAAGAAACTTGATCGCTTACTACATTTTCACTGTTCATGGAGTAAAATTTCTGCATTAGGCATGACATTTTAATGTATTTGTTCATGACTACTCACTCTATTCGTTATCATTTTGCATATAGCACTCATGTGTACCACTAAGTGTGCCTGCAAAATTATGTCATTGTGCGACATATGTTTCAGGATATACGACATCTTAAAAATTAAAGTAGATTTTCTGAAAATAGAGCGCAAATTACCGAGATTAAACACAACGTATGTTTGATGAAGGTAGGACTTAGAAACCTCCAATAAATCTCAAACAGAATTTAAAAACTTCTCTAAACTTGTTTTTGCTTAATGTTTAACGTCGGACATTTAAAACATTAAGTCATTTGAAAGGTGAACCGAAATTTGAAGCTGTTTTACAGAGGGGAGATCGATTATTTAAAGGATCGATGGTTCATGGTTTCTTAGTTTCTGGAAAACGGTTCAAATGGCTCTGAGCACTATGGGACTTAACTTCTGAGGTCATCAGTCCCCTAGAACTTAGAACTACTTAAACCTAGCTAACCTAAGGACATTACACACATCCATGCCCCAGGCAGGATTCGAACCTGTGATCGTAGCGGTCACGCGGTTCCAGACTGTAGCGCCTAGAACCGCTCGGCCACTCCGGCCGGCAGTTTCTGGACAGAAGAACTGTTAAAAGTATGAAGTGCAATTTGTATTTTACTTGTGCTCCTCAGTTTGTAAAGCTTATCGTTAGAATTATCACTGTAGCGACCCAGTAATTTTGATTCGGAGCCTAAGATCAAGTCACATACTCTCTAGAGTCCTATAGTGTCAAACAGCAGTGAGTTAGACATACATGCGTGCAACGTATGTCACATATGCAGAAGTTCGAGATCCCCTTGCCAGCAACAGCATCGATTCCAGTCAGACTTGGTACACAGGTTACTTACTATCAGGAGTGAAATGCTGTTGGGTAAAAATTCCAAATTTCCACTGCGATGGGTGGGTGTGAAAACGAGAAGGTGGAAAGAGAAAGGGCAATAGGAAGAAGTGAACAGACAGGAAAAGACAGAAGGTTGATGAGGAGAAGGGCAGGCAGTGACTGCAGGGGGGAACTGGACATATATGAGGGGAGGAGAAGATGGCCAAAGGCGGAAGGAGAAGATGGACAGAGAGATGAGTAGAACAAGATGGATGAGAGAATTGGGTGGAAGAGGACAGTAACAGTGACACAGGGGAAGAGAAGGACAGAGACAGCGGCAGTATGTAAAGAAAGGGGGGCAGGAAGAGGCGAATAGAGAGAGGAAGAAGGAGGAGTTAGGTAGAGAGAAGGGGAAGGAGGAGAGGGATAGAGAGAGGTGAGGAGGAGATGGATAGAGAGATGGGGAAGGAGGAGGTGCTTAATAGGGGCCTGGATTAAATAAACTGTCAATACAGTCAGACCATCGATACAAGAAAGGAAATAAAAGGACTGCATTACGCAATGTACAAGAGACAGAATGATATGTAAAAAACAAAAATGTGAATTCGAAAACCGGAATAATAACAATCATAGCGCCAAGCAGTTTGGGGAAGAAAAATGTATGGGGTTAGCGAAGAGGCATTCAGGAACCGCTGGCCAACGTATCAATCCGACCACGAAAACTCTCCTTGGGGTATCGATCTCGAGCTAGTAAACTAGTGTCTTACGCTACATATTACAGTAACCTGCGTATGTTTCCAGCCAAACTGAATCACACTATGAAGCAGCCCTGTTTTCGTAGATAGGAGGGATGAAGGACAAAAATACGTTCATACGAGTTGAACACTCCAGCCTTCGACTCTTGGAAAGGCGTGTTACCGTAACATAGAACTAACATGAAGCGTCAGCAGCAGGTAATACTCACAGTGGAAGCCTTTCAGTTTGAAATGGTTCCAATATCACATTAAACTTACGACTGGTGAGGCAAATACAATAAAATATTTGCTGCACGGGAAAAATAATATTAGCAGTCCAAAAAGCGGCAGATGTGTTAGAAACGAAGCACTCTCAAGAAGACTGGAAAGAGAAGAACAAGAAGGAGAAGAAAAGGAGCGCTGAAACAGTTAAATCGTGAAGAATTTTGAGCAAGAAAGTGCTGTCATCAAATGTTCTAGGATGTCCAGCTGTCTTGGATGTCGAACTACATCTGTACGAGCAGTGCTCCCTGAGATAGCATTAGTCCTCGACCACTACTGCACAGCATTTGAGTGAGATCCATTTGGCGAAGAAACAACGTCTCTGGGATTGCATTTACTTGAATCAGTATCAGCCACCATGTAGGAGACTATGGAAGAACCTGATTTCAGCAAAAACAGTTAAAAAGTTTGGAAACTTCTCAGACGTCTCAATAACGATTCAGCTAGCGCGAACCTCCATGCAAAC
The DNA here is from genome assembly GCF_021461385.2 of Schistocerca piceifrons. Taxonomy (NCBI): domain Eukaryota; kingdom Metazoa; phylum Arthropoda; class Insecta; order Orthoptera; family Acrididae; genus Schistocerca; species Schistocerca piceifrons. The sequence continues at coordinate 45,439,285 of NC_060139.1, read as the reverse complement.
ATAACAGCAAATGATGTTGCCGATCAACTGTTAATAATTGGGAAATATAACAACCGAAACGTGAAGCCGAAACCTGGTAACATGCATACTTCTGTTACCAACCTGTGTAGACTTTTCGTTTTGGAAGAGCTTCAGAGTGCGATTTGCCAGTGTAAAACTGGAAAGCTGCTGTGGTGGACGATTTAGGGGAGAGCAAATTAAGCGCTTTGGCCCTGCAACATTACAATGGAGCTTTTAATGACTGCTTATGCTCTGGAAGGATCCGTATGATCTGGAGGAAAGCTTATGTCTTCGCTATTCTCAAACCCGGTAAGGAGAACAAAGTCCCGAAGAGTTAAAGCCCGATATCTCTTCTTTGCCACCTCTATAAAATCCTGTAGAGAATCATATCGAAGCGCTTAACAGAAGCAATTGACTGAGCGCTCATACCTCAACAGGAAGGTTTTAGATCTGGTGAAAGCTGCACCTCACACATACTCGGTCATACCCAGTATATCGAAGATGGTTTTGATTCACGTATGATCATCGGTGTGTTCTTTGTTGATCTGTCTGCTGCATGCGACAATGAAAACCACAAATTACTCTTGATCAAATTTTACGACGTCACTAACAACTCTATTTTAACCACCTTATCTGCCAACTTCCTTAGCAACAGGAGATTCTTCGTAGAGTTTCCAGGATGGCGCAGTAGATGGAGACTTAAGAGAAACGGGCTGCCCCACGGCAGTGTTCTGGCCCTTATAATCTTTAGTAAACTTTCAAATGACTAACCACTTCCACTGTACACCAAAAGCTTTCTGTATTTGAATCATCTTCCGCTGGCCACCCAGGAAAAGGACTTCCATGATGTTAAAAATAACCTGTCTGAGACATTGGATGAACTAAGACAGTTCTACACAAATAATAACTTAAGGCCTAATCCTACCAAAACACAAGTCTGGGCTTCCCTCTTAAAGCGCCGACGGGTCAAACAACAGCTAATAAATATTTCACGAAAATGGCACTCGAATCGAACATTTATTTTCCCCAAATGACCTTGCGGTAACCTTACACCGAACCTTTACCTTTAAAACGCATTGCCATAACACCAAAATGAAAGAATCCACAGGGAATACTATCACAAAGGGATCTAACTGCGGTGCACAACCAGTCACTACCCAGACTTTGAACTGGCGTTGTGCTACTCTGCAGGCGAATATGCAGAGCCAGTCTTGCAAAATTCTTGCCAAGCTAGGCGGTGAGACACCGCTCTGAAATAGAGGTGTCACGTAATTACTGAAATTCTGAGACCAACTAAAGTGGAACAGCTTCATGTTCTAACAGGTCTGACATCAGGCGTGAAGTAGCTGCCCAAGCAGAAGCATGTGGAGCTTTCACCTGTGATATTCACCCGCTGTTTGGTCTCGCACTGGAATCTCCACGTTTGATGTCCAGAAAAAGTTTTGTAATAGTCTATTTTAAAGACAACAGTACAAACCAAAAGCCAAATATGTGAAAAAATGGATATGGAATGCTCCTTCAGACCGGAGAAAATCCAAGGAAGAACTACTTCCAGGTCGCAATGAGAACTGATGTATTTGAAAATCCCTCAACTGATTGCAAACTGGTCTTGGGTGGTGCAAAGTAAATCTTGAGAAGTGGGAATACGCTAGTGGACGCTCAAACTGTGAGCGTGGGAAGCAGCAGACAGTGTCCCCGTCATTATGCACCGAAGAAGAGCTAATGGTTGCCAACTCTAATGCCATGGACATGGTTTGTTTTTGGACGAAACCATTTTATTCAACGTTTGCATTTCGTCTACTTTTAAATTTATTTATTATGTATGCAATCATTATTTTAATCATAAAAAATACTTACAACTGTATACTAAATCTACCGCGTGAAAGTGATTTAAAGGGTGAAAGTGATATAATTAGTCATGTTTAAATGTATTAATGTCTATGGTCCACGCACCTTACTTTATAACTATTAAGCTTTTTGTTACCTACCTTGTAATTGATATCTTTGACAATAAAAGGGATACTTCTCATAACCCAATTTTTCATGTAGGAGACAGTGTTCTATATAGACGATAATGTACCTACGAGCATATTATGTATCCAGGACGTTCCTTCAGTCTAGAGATTGATCTAAGAATCAAATGAATAAATGCGCACTAGAGAGCAGTTTTCGCAATTTCCTACAATTTTTGCCGTTGATAGGCGTGAGGCTGCGCTGTATACAGCATTTGTGAGTATTTAGATCCTTACACTTTGAACTGCTGTTTTTTTTTTTTTTTTTTTTTTTTTTTGTCATCAGTCTACTGACTGGTTTGATGCGGCCCGCCACGAATTCCTTTCCTGTGCTAACCTCTTCATCTCAGAGTAGCACTTGCAACCTACGTCCTCAATTATTTGCTTGACGTATTCCAATCTCTGCCTTCCTCTACAGTTTGTGCCCTCTACAGCTCCCTCTAGTACCATGGAAGTCATTCCCTCTGTCTTAGCAGATGTCCTATCATCCTGTCCCTTCTCCTTATCAGTGTTTTCCACATATTCCTTTCCTCTCCGATTCTGCGTAGAACCTCCTCATTCCTTACCTTATCAGTCCACCTAATTTTCAACATTCGTCTATAGCACCACATCTCAAATGCTTCGATTCTCTTCTGTTCCGGTTTTCCCACAGTCCATGTTTCACTACCATACAATGCTGTACTCCAGACGTACATCCTCAGAAATTTCTTCCTCAAATTAAGGCCGGTATTTGATATTAGTAGACTTCTCTTGGCCAGAAATGCCTTTTTGCCATAGCGAGTCTGCTTTGGATGTCCTCCTTGCTCCGTCCGTCATTGGTTATTTTACTGCCTAGGTAGCAGAATTCCTTAACTTCATTGACTTCGTGACCATCAATCCAGATGTTAAGTTTCTCGCTGTTCTCATTTCTACTACTTCTCATTACCTTCGTCTTTCTTCGATTCACTCTCAAACCATACTGTGTACTCATTAGACTGTTCATTCCGTTCAGCAGATCGTTTAATTCTTCTTCACTTTCACTCAGGATAGCAATTTCATCAGCGAATCGTATCATTGATATCCTTTCACCTTGTGTTTTAATTCCACTCCTGAACCTTTCTTTTATTTCCATCATTGCTTCTTCGATGTACAGATTAAAGAGTAGGCGCGAAAGGCTACAGCCTTGTCTTACACCCTTCTTAATACGAGCACTTCGTTCTTCATCGTCCACTCTTATTATTCCGTCTTGGTTGTTGTACATATTGTATATGACCCGTCTCTCCCTATAGCTTACCCCTACTTCTTTCAGAATCTACAACAGCTTGCACCATTTTATATTGTCGAACGCTTTTTCCAGGTCGACAAATCCTATGAAAGTGCCCTGATTTTTCTTTAGCCTTGCTTCCATTATTAGCCGTAAAGTCAGAATTGCCTCTCTCGTCCCTTTACTTTTCCTAAAGCCAAACTGATCGTCACCTAGCGCATTCTCAATTTTCTATCCCATTCTTGTGTATATTGTTCTTGTGAGCAGCTTCGATGCATGCGCTGTTAAGCTGATTGTGCGATGATTCTCGCACTTGTCAGCTCTTGCCGTCATCGGAATTGTGTGGATGATGCTTTTCCGAAAGTCTGATGGTATATCGCCAGACTCATATATTCTACATACCAACGTGAATAGTCGTTTCGTTGCCACTTCCCCCAATGATTTAAGAAATTCTGGTGGAATGTTATCTATCCCTTCTGCCTTATTTGACCGTAAGTCCTCCAAAGCTCTTTTAAATTCCGATTCTAACACTGGATCACCTATCTCTTCTAAATCGACTCTTGTTTCTTCTTCTATCACATCAGACTAATCTTCACCCTCATAGAGGCTTTCAACGTATTCTTTCCACCTATCTGCTCTCTCCTCTGCATTTAACAGTGGAATTCCCGTTGCACTCTTAATGTTACCACCGTTGCTTTTAATGTCACCAAAAGTAGTTTTGACTTTCCTGTATGCTGCGTCTGTCCTTCCACAATCATATCTTCTTCGATGTCTTCACACTTTTCCTACAGCCCTTTCGTCTTAGCTTCCTTGCACTTCCAATTTATTTCATTCCTCAGCGACTTGTATTTCTGTATTCCTGATTTTACCGGAACATGTTTGTGCTTCCTCCTTTAATCAATCAACTGAAGTATTTCTTCTGTTACCCATGGTTTCTTCGCAGCTACCTTCTTTGTACCTATGTTTTCCTTCCCAACTTCTGTGATGCTGCTTTTTAGAGATGTCCATTCCTCTTCAACTGTACTGCCCACTGCGCTATTCCTTATTGCTGTATCTATAGCGTTAGAGAACTTCAAACGTATCTCGTCATTCCTTAGTACTTCCGTATCCCACTTCTTTGCGTATTGATTCTTCCTGACTAATGTCTTGAACTTCAGCCTACTCTTCCTCACTACTATATTGTGATCTGAGTCTATATCTGCTCCTGGGTACGCCTTACAATCCAGTATCTGATTTCGGAATCTCTGTCTGACCATGATGTAATCTAATTGAAATCTTCCCGTATCTCCCGCCTTTTCCAAGTATACCTCCTCCTCTTGTGATTCTTGAACAGGGTATTCGCTATTACTAGCTGAAACTTGTTACAGAACTCAATTAGTCTTTCTCCTCTTTCATTTCTTGTCCCAAGCCCATATTCTCCTGTAACCTTTTCTTCTACTTCTTCCCCTACAACTGCATTCCAGTCGCCCATGACTATTAGATTTTCGTCCCCCTCTACATACCGCATTACCCTTTCAATATTCTCATACACTTTCTCTATCTGTTCATCTTCAGTTTGCGACGTCGGCATGTATGCCTGAACTATCGTTGTCGGTGTTGGTCTGCTGTCGATTCTGATTAGAACAACCCGGTCACTGAACTGTTCACAGTAACACACCCTCTGCCCTACCTTCCTATTCATAACGAATCCTACACCTGTTATACCATTTTCTGCTGCTGTTGATATTACCCGATACTCATCTGACCAGAAATCCTTGTCTTCCTTCCACTTCACTTCACTTCACTGACCCCTACTATATCGAGGTTGAGCCTTTGCATTTCTCTTTTCAGATTTTCTAGTTTCCCTACCACGTTCAAGCTTCTGACATTCTACGCCCCGACTCGTAGAACGTTATCCTTTCGTTGATTATTCGATCTTTTTCTCATGGTAACCTCCCACTTGGCAGTCCCCTCCCGGAGATCCGAATGGGGGACTATTTCGGAATCTTTTGCCAATGGAGAGATCATCATGACACTTCTTCAATTAGAGGCCACATGTCCTGTGGATAGACGTTACGTGTCTTTAATGCAGTGGTTTCTATTGCCTTCTGCATCCTCATGTCGTTGATCATTGCTGATTCTTCCGCCTTTAGGGGCAATTTCCCACCCCCAGGACAAGAGAGTGCCCTGAACCTCTATCCGCTCCTCCGCCCTCTTTGACAAGGCCGTTGGCAGAATGAGGCTGACTTCTTATGCCCGAAGTCTTCGGCCACCAATGCTGATTATTTATCCAAATTTAGGCAGTGGCGAGGATCGAACCAGGGAGCGAAGACGTTTTGATTATGAATCAAAGACGCTACCTCTTTTTTTTCACTTTTTTTTATTGAACAAACTGAGAGTACATATATATGTACACAAAGCAACAGTTCTTCAAGGTACCAGTTAAACATATACAAATGAGTGTTAGGGAAACAAATTATTAGAATAACATTAAATACAACAAAATATAAAATATCCTGTTTTCTTCCTTTTTTTATAATAATATGTATTGAGCAAACTAAAATTACATATATATTCACTATGCAAAAGTTCTTTAAGGTACTATCTAAACATATACAAATGACTTAGTTAAACAAAAAAATATCAAAAAAACATTAAATACAACAAAATATAGCATATTCTGTGTTCTTCCTTTTTTTATTTGTTTTTCGGCCGATGCATAAGAACGTGGATAAGGGTGTTGCATCATGTGACAGGTAGACATGGCACACCCCAACTTTGAGGGGGGTCAAGGAAGACGCTGCGGAGATAACCGGCAAAAGTTTGTCGGTAAGATGGCTTTCGGGTGAGGGTGCTACGCGTGGTCACAACTTTGTACCAGAAGTAAAGAACTGTATGCGGATCACTCTGAAAGAGGTATTCTAAAGCCTATCCTCGAAACCAGATTAGGGTATGGTGCTTAGCAAGAGGGTAGTGAAGTGTCTGGGGCAACAACAGGAAATCCGGGGTTACCGTCGTTGGCGGGGCACGGAGGTAAGAGCCCACGATTCATTGGATGAGGAGCCATACGTTTTGTTTCAGGGAGCAAGTGAGACGGTGCTCGTCGGTGTCTTCGAGCTGACAGTCAGGGCAGAGAGGGGAGGTGGCCAGTCCTATGCGATAAAGTCGACTATTAGTCGGGAATTTTCCATAGACTAAAACATACCAGAGTGCAGACACAGACGACGGTAAAAAGGGTGCATGCACACACCCCCAAACCGTTCGCCAGTTAATGTCAGGATGCTGTAGCACCATGGGGTCGCAAGGGTAGGACTGTATAAACAAACGATAATAATCTTCAGTTCGGGGAGGACGGGTGACTGGAAGATCGGCCCGAACGTAGCTGAGTTCTATGAAACAGTTGGCGACGTGGTATAATAATGCAGAAATAGGTGCCACATTGATCGGTGGAGCGTGAGAAGCTGGTCGGAGGATATCTAAGAGACTGCGTGTTAAGGACGGGACCGGCCCCTGCCAGTGCCGCAACAGAGTGTGGACAAAGAGTGCAGAAGATCTTGCCCGCACGTTGACGAGTCCGAGGCCACCTTTTGCAGGAGGCAGTGTTAGAGTGTTGTAGCGGACTTTGAAAAGTGCCCCTGCTGACACGAAATATCCAAAGGCTGATTGGATGCGGCGGCCAAGGAGTAACGGCATTGGGAGGATCTGGGCGACGTGTACCAGTTTAGGGGCGACATACATGTTGACATAAGACACACGTTGGAGCTGGTTTAAGTTACGTTGCACTTTACCGCGGACATGCTGCCGAATCGACTGAAAAAGCCGCCGGTAAGCCAGGGCCACTGTGCAGTGTGTGGGGCTCGTAAATTCGATAACCAAGTAACGAAGGGTGGTACTGACTGGGAGTGGGGTCGGCACCATAGCCGGGAGGTCGCGCCCAATGTGCATCATAGTCGATTTACGGACATTAAGAATGCTACCAGAAAGACGTCCATACTGGTGGATCCATTGGATGGCGTCACTGAGTTCCGTGGAGGAGCGAGTGAGAAAGAGGAGGTCGTCCGCATAAGCCCTGCAGCGAAAGGTGTAGTCACGCAAAGTGAGACCCTCCAGTCTGGAGGTAAGACCAGTGATGAGGGGCTCAAGTGTAATGGCATATAATAAAGTAGACATTGGGCATCCTTGACGCACAGAGCGGCGTATAGGAATCGGTCCTCCCATTGACTTGCACCATCGAGACCGCGGGAAGTAGTAACCGGCGAATGGCATCGACAAAAAGTAATGGGAACCCCATACGTGTCGCCACCATGAGGAGGAATGGATGTCGAACGCGATCAAAGGCACTCGTGAAATCTGAAATCGACGGATACCAGTGCTGCACGAAGGCGACAAACCGACGCCAGTGCGATGAGGTCACGGCATTCTCCTAGGGCTGTTTGTAAGGTGGCTCCAACCACGTGCAGTCTGCTCCGGTGAAAGAACCGTAGGTAAGACGGTGCGTATGCGCGCCGCTAAGAGGCGTGCGTAGATTTTGTAGTCTGCATTCAGTAGTGTAAGGGGGCGATATGCAGAGACATGAAACCCTCCCTTCGGCTTAGGCACAGGTAGAAGAATGCCAGTCACGAATTCAGGTGGAATTGGGAAGGACGGAGTAAAGAGTTCCCGAAGCATTTCCGTCCAGCGAGGAAGCATTAACATGGTGAACGCCCGGTAAAACTCCACTGGGAGACCATCAGGTCCTGGTGATTTGTTCTTGGCCCCTTTGTTGGTCGCATCTACCACCTCTTCTGCGGTGATTGCAGACATCATGGACGTTGATTCCGCTACGGTGAGGGTCCGATCAGGGGAAGGACGGAGATCATCAGGAACTGGCGTTGCCATCGGTTCATCATCATAAAATTGGCGATAATGTTCAGCAAAGGCAGACGGCACTGCCGCCTGTGTTGTGTGGTGAACACCATCGGAGGTAGTGATGTTGGGGACGAAAAGTCGACGTCGACGACTATGGTCGGATGCGGCATGGATCGTGGATGGGGTTTCGTCGTGGAGGAGGTCTTGTCGTCGGGAACGCACCACAACACCATGCAGTCGTCCACGTTGGAGAGAGAGGATACGAGCTTTAGTACGCTGTCGTTCCCCATGGGTGTCAGGCGATGGAGGGAGCGCATCGAGCTCACGGAGGACGGCGTAGTGAGAATTTGTGGTGTCTCGATGCCATGCTGCTGCTTCCTTGCCACATTGCATGAAGACCTTTCTGATCGCAGGTTTGGTACATTTGAGCCACCAATGGAACGTGGATGTGTACTGCGGGAGACGTCTTTCACAAGACGCCCATGTAGTGGCAATACATTGTCGGCAGTGTGGATCATTAAGGAGGGAGGTATTAAGCTTCCAGTAACCTCTGCTGCGCCACACTGACTGAGGTGGCAGAGCCAGGGAGCAAATGACGGCGCAGTGGTCCGAAAAGGCAAGGGGCCATCGTTCAGCTTCGGCGACTTCATTGTCAAGGTGGGCAGAGACATAAAACCTGTCCAGTCTGCTCGCAGAATGTGCTGTATAATGGGTAAAACCGGGCGTATTGCCATGAATTTACTCCCAAACGTCCACTAGATGAAAATCTTCGATTAAGGTGAGCAACACCGGGCATGGCGAATAACCAGGCATTTGGTCCTGCGGATGGAGGACACAGTTGAAATCGCCTCCCATGATAAGGCGATCATAGTGTCCAGAAAACAGGGGCGCCACGTCATGTCCGAAGAAAGTGGACCGCTGCCGACGGTTCGTGGAGCCAGACGGAGCATAGATATTGATGACGCGCGTGTCGAAGATGGTAACAGCCATGCCCCTTCCACAGGGAAGGATTGTCGTGTCCTTGAGTGGGATTCCTTCGCGTATGTAGAAAGCCACTCCACGCCCTGATTGATCACATGTGGACGTGTATGAGTCGTAGCCGTAGACTGGTGGTAGTGTGGCAACGCGTACTTCCTGAAGAAGGGCGACGTCGACGTCAGAGGCCCGAAGCATGTCACAGAGGAGTTGCAGCTTGGGTGCAGTGCCGATCATGTTGATGTTCAGTGTGGCGAACTGGTACATTTGTTTCAGTGGTGGTGGACGCGCATCTACCATCACCAAGGGAAGTATGAAGAGGGCACGGACACGAAGTCCCGTCCCATCAGCTGCAGTGCCTCGCTTTTGATGTTAACAGGCAGTCTTGTCCGGCGGAGGCAATTCATCCGGAGGAGGGGGCGTATCTTCCTCAACGTCGTCGGCCCATGCTCTTGTGCCGTGGGTCTGTCCAATGTCCATGGGAATTGTGTCGTGGTGGGAGAAATCTGGAGTTGTCGGCGGGGAGACAGGCGTCTCAACCTGCGCACCGTTCGTTACATTGTGCGTGGCGACCTCCATGGTGGTCCCGTCCTGCGAAACGTCTTGTTCATCGTGAAAGTTGTCCACCAACCTCTGCGTGGAAATGTTGGCTGGTTGGGTGTCGTCTTCGTCGTCGCGGGTCGCGACGCTTTGAGAGCCCGTGGGTGAACGGCGACGGCGTTTGCGCCTACGTGGCGAGTGTTGTTTGCGCACATGTTCCTCAGTGTCGGACGACGGCAAGGAGGAGCGTCGACCTGGTTCGAAGGCGTCGGTGGGTACAATGGAATTGTCAAACAGGTGTTGTGAAGAAGTACTGTTCTCCTCAGCGTCCGGTGTGGGAGCCTGTTCGGCGGCAAGGTTGCCAGGTGGGACGTCCGCACCGTCCATAGGTGACTGGGACGGTGGGACGCGCCGATCGGAAGGACCGGGCGACGGACTGGACGAAACGGTAGACGTGGCAAGAGCCGCTGCGTAAGTGACCGGTAGGTCGGTAATCGTGGGTGTGACGGACGCTTCCGACAACGGGAGCTGCGCGACACGTCGTTGAATGCATTCAGACCGTAGGTGACCATCTTTCCCGCAACCGGAACAGGTCCGAGGTTGGCCGTCGTACATTATAACGGCACGGCAGCCTCCGATACGTAGATAGGAAGGCAGGTGTTTCTGCAACTCGATGCGGACCTGTCTAACACCGTTTAAAACTGGATAGGTCTGAAATTGGACCCATCGTTCGGCAACATGTTCCAGAACGTTGCCATAGGGACGGAGCGCCTCGATGACGACGTCTGCAGGTAGTTAGAACGGCAGTTCGAAGATGCTTATCGTTCGTGTGGCGAGTCCTGCGTGATCGACGGTAACGGGTCCGACGTTGCCGTCGGAATGGCAGAAGCGCAGTCCCCGTTTTGCCTCTTGAAGCATCTTGTCGCACGCCGCATCGTTGATCATTTTGACGTAGACGGTACTGCTAACTATAGACAAGTGGATACAGATTAGATCCGTTGGTGATATTTTAACTTCGGAGTATCTGAGCAGTCTGCCTCAAATATTCGCCGATGTCGACGAAGACGTGCACAACAAATGGAAAAAGTACAAAGGCATCGTGCAATATGCCCTACACATGTATGTTCTGCGTAAGGTCTCAAGCGATGGGTAACATCCACCATGGTTTAATAACCATGTTAGGAAACTTGTGTAAACAAAGAGATTTTCGCATTTGCTTCATCAGAAGTGAAAACCTAGATGAGGAACAAAAGCTGAACGGAGCTAAAATGAGCATAAGGACAGCCATGACGGAAGCGTTGAATGACTTCGTACATAAAACTTTGTCAATCGATCTGAGTAAAGGCCCCAAGAGGTTTTATCGTAGTAAAATCAGTTGTTGTAGTTGTTGTGGTCTCCAGTCCTGAGATTGGTTTGATGCAGCTCTCCGTGCTACCCTATCCTGTGCAAGCTTCTTCATCTCCCAGTACTTACTGCAACCCACATCCGTCTGAATCTGCTTAGTGTATTCATCTCTTGGTCTCCCTCTACGATTTTTACCCTCCACGCTGCCCTACAATGCTAAATTTATGATTCCTTGATGCCTCAGAACATGTCCTACTAACCCGTCCCTTCTTCTAGTCAAGTTGTGCCACATACTCCTCTTCTCCCCAATCCTATTCAATACTTCATCATTAGTTACGTGATCTACCCATCTAATCTTCAGCGTTCTTCTGTAGCAACACATTTCGAAAGCTTCTATTCTCTTCTTGTCCAAACTATTTATCGTCCACGTTTCACTTCCATACGTGGCTACACTCTATACAAATACTTTCAGAAACGACCTCCTGACACTTAAATCTATACTCGATATTAACAAATTTCTCTTCTTCAGAAACACTTTCCTTGCCATTGCCAGTCTACATTTTATATCCTCTACACTTCGACCATCATCAGTTATTTTGCTCCCCAAATAGCAAAACTCCTTTACTACTTTAAGTGTCTTATTTCCTGATCTAATTCCCTCAGCATCACCCGACTTAGTTCGACTACATTCCATTATCCTCGTTTTGCTTTTGTTGATGTTCGTCTTATACCCTCCTTTCAAGACACTGTCCATTCCGTTCAACTGCTCTTCCAAGTCCTTTGCTGTCTCTGACAGAATTACAATGTCATCGGCGAACCTCAAAGTTTTTATTTCTTCTCCATGGATTTTAATACCTACTCCGAATTTTTCTTTTGTTTCCTTTACTGCTTGCTCAATATACAGATTGAATAACATCGGGAAGAGGGTACAACCCTGTCTCACTCCCTTCCCAACCACTGCTTCCCTTCCGTGCCCCTCGACTCTTATAACTGCCATCTGGTTTCTGCGCAAATTGTAAATAGCCTTTTGCTCCCTGTATTTTACCCCTGCCACCTTTACAATTTGAAAGAGAGTATTCAAGTCAACATTGTCAAAAGCTTTCTCTAAATCTACAAATGCTAGAAACGTAGGTTTGCCTTTCCTTAACCTTTCTCCTAAGATAAGTCGTAAGGTCAGTATTGCCTCACGTGTACCAATATTTCTACGGAATCCAACTGGAAGGAAGCGCAGGTCATTCCCGTTTTTACGAAGAGCCGTAGGAGAGACGCACATAATAACAAATCAGTAAGAAGGTCTAAATCATCTATTCATTCACTCGGTGACCATACCGGCACCGAAATGGAAGATAACAGAGAGAAGGCCGAAATCCTGAATTCAGTCTTCCGAAATTGTTTCAAGACGGAATATCGTAACAAGGTCCAGCCTTTCAGTCGGTGTACGAGCATCGAAATGGCAGATAGTGAGATAACAGATATCGGAACGGAAAAATAGCAACATTCGCTTAGTATCGGAAAGGCGCCAGGACCGGATGAGATAAAATAAGATTCAACAAAGATTATGCAAAAATGCTTGCACCCCTTCTAGCAGTATTTTCTCGCAGATCGCTTGAGCAAAGAGAGGTACCTAGCAACTGGAAGGAAGCGCAGGTCATTGCCGTTTTTACGAAGAGCCGTAGGAGAGACGCACATAATAACAGACCTATATCGTTGATGTCAGTCTGTTGTAGAATTACGGAACATGTTTAACGCTCAAGAATTATGATTTTTGTGGAGAATGAACATCTCGTCTATAAACAACAATAGGGATTCTACAAACAGAGATCCTGCGAAATTCAGCTCGCTCTGTTGCTCCGTGCGATTCACAGAGCCGTAGACATCTGTGCTCAGCTTGATGCCATGTTTCTTGACTTCATGAAGGCATTTGTCACCGTCCCGTACTGTCGTGTAGTGAAAAAAAAAAAAAACGAGCTTATCAAGTATCGGAGCAGATTTGCGACTGGATTGAGGACTTCCTTGTAGATAGAACTCAACGCGTCGCTCTTAACGGAACAAAGCCAACTGAGGTAATTTCCGGAGTACCCCAAAGACGTTTACTAGGACAGTTACTGTTTACAGTTTACAAAAATGATCTAATACGAAGCGTCGGGTGCTCTTTAAGGGCCGCGGTGGCCGTGCGGTTCTAGGCGCTCCAGTCCGGAGCCGCGCTGCTGCTACGATCGCAGGTTCTAATCCTGCCTCGGGCATGGATGTGTGTGATGTCCTTAGGTTAGTTAGGTTTAAGTAGTTCTAAGTTCTAGGGTGACTGATGACCACAGCAGTTGAGTCCCATAGTGCTCAGAGCCAGCCAGCTCCTTAAGGCTGTTCACAGATGTTGCTGTTGACTATAGAAAACGAGCAACACCAGCAAATAGCAACGATTTGCAGAATGACCTCCAGAGGCTTTGCCAGTTGACGTTGAACGTAAATAGATGTAGCATATTGCGTGTACATAAGAAAAGAAATCCACTACCGCACAGTTACACTGTTGATCAAAAACTGATGCAAGCAGTATCTATCGTAAAATATCTAGGGGTAACTACGGAGTGACCTCAAGTAGAATGACCATTTTACTACATTTTACTCCTCAAAATAAGAAATGAATGTTTTTCAAGCTGGTAATATTAAACTCTTTGTTATTTAACTAGTGTGTGTAGTGTCTCTGTTTGTATGTCGGTGAAGGGAACTATCTCGATCGGCGTCGACTACGCCCACAGCATACGTAATTTCATAAACGTACACAAGTCACTCTCGTGGTGTAGAAGCAGGTTCCAACTCCAACGGTTGCCTGTGAAATGACAAACTGCCTATTGACTTCTGTCTCAGGTTCATCGGCCGACGTTCATCTAATGATTTTACTGACCTTTCGTCAGCACGAGTGGCTGGCAATGTCAAAGCTTCACCCTCCATTGCCTGTGATGAACTGGAGCCGAGCTCGCCGCCGCAGACTATATGTACCTGGCGTGCCAACGTCCGAGGGCTTCTCCGTCGTTATTTCCGGTGCGGTTCTCCTCTTGCTACCTGCGACGGTCGTTCGCTGCAGTACAGGAAGCAAGGATCTGTTTACCATAAGGCTTTCCTCTTTCTTGTTGAAACTGTTCGCATGTTTTTGTATTTCTACATCTTCTCTGAACAAGCGAGTGTGATAGTGCTTCTGCCGGCCGGGGTTGCAGAGCGGTTCTAGGCGCTTAAGTCTGGAACCGAGCGACCGCTACGGTCGCAGTTTCGAATCCTGCCTCGGGCATGGATGTGTGTGATGTCCTTAGGTTGGTTGGGTTTAAGTAGTTCTAGGTTCTAGGGGACTGATGACCTCAGAAGTCCCATAGTGCTCAGAGACATTTGAACCATTTGATAATGCTTCTCTACAGCCACAACTTCCGTGTCTGGCTGTAGAGAAGCACTATCACACGCGCTTGTTCAGAGAAGTTATTGAAATTGAATAAAATTTCCAGGAAGAGTCGGACAGCATATTACTTCGCCCCAAATACGTCTCGCGTAATGACCATGAGGAGATAATTCGAGAAATTAGTGACAATACAGAGAGTTTCCAACAATCATTCTTCCCTCGCATTATATGCGAGTGGAACAGGGTTGGAACGCACAGTGGTACAAAAAGTACCCTGCGCCACACACCATTAGCTGGATTGCGAACTATGACGTAGCTGTAGATGTAGGTGTACGACGATCAAGTTGTAAGTAGGCTGTTTATGTTTTCTTATTGGCAACGTTACGTAGCGCTCTGTATGAAAATCACTGGCTGTGCTGTGTGCGGTCTGTGGCTAGTTTGCATTGTTGTCTGCCATTGTAGTGTTGGGCAGCTGGATGTTACCAGCGCGTAGCGTTGCGCAGTTGGAGGTGAGCCGCCAGCAGTGGTGGATGTGGGGAGAGAAATGGCGGAGTTTTGAAATTTGTAATACTGGATGTCATGAACTGCTATATATATTATGACTATTAAGGTAAATACATTGTTTGTTCTCTATCAAAATCTTTCATTTGCTAACTATGCCTATCAGAAGTTAGTGCCTTCCGTAGTTTGAATCTTTTATTTAGCTGGCAGTAGTGGCGCTCGCTGTATTGCAGTAGTTCGAGTAACGAAGATTTTTGTGAGGTAAGTGATTTGTGAAAGGTATAGGTTAATGTTAGTCAGGGCCATTCTTTTGTAGGGATTATTGAAAGTCAGATTGCGTTGCGCTAAAAAATATTGCGTGTCAGTAATTTTTCAAAGGGGACGTTTCATATGTCGACCCTTAGCCGAGGATACCTCACTGGAACCTTCTGATTTTTTCTTGTAGTTTGTGTAATTAGTGTAGCTTTAGTTTATTGCTAGCGCGTAATTGTAGAGAGAATCTCCTCTGTAGTTGCAGTCTTTCATTGTTGTACAGTAAAACAGTTGTGGCATGCATGTAAATGTGCACCAAGTATTTCGCAGCTGCACTTGCAATTAACGAGATATCATTTTCAGTGCTATGTTAATGTGTTTTCTTATTGTGCTCTTCAAATTGTACTTTTCTGTGTTGTTGTGTGAAATATTGTGACAATAATAGCGCGTGAAAAACCTAATATTAGGCTCCAAAGTAAACTGAGAAATGACAGCGAAGACGAAAGCAGTGTGTTAGCGCCACAGTGTAATGAATTAATTAATGTTCAAAGTAGTAATTTGGTAATTGTGCACAGGGAAATGGAGCGGGCGGCAAACAATGTTGTAGACAGTGAAACAATTAGTGAACAGGGAAGCATTATCGATCGATCGGTCGGCAACAGCCCGCCTCAGGAATCGGGAATAACAGGACACAACTTTGCAACTACTACAGATTCAGGTTTTGGGTCCTCACTGTTTTCTCAGATAAGTCAAGACACATTTTCTGCTTGTCAAAATGTGAATGTTGCCGGTGCAACTTCACTGCCGAAAAGCACTGAGGAACATGTTTCAGACACCAGTGCATTGTTATTACAGTTAATGCAACAAATGGGACAAAGGCTACAAAAGTTAGACACAATAGAACAAAATCTTCAAAAGTTAGACACAATGGAACAAAATCTTCAAAAGTTAGACACAACGCTAGAACAAAATCAGAAACAAATGTGACAAAATCTTCAAAAGTTAGACACAATGGAACAAAATCTTCAAAAGTTAGACACCACACTTGCTAGGTGGTAGCTTTTAAATCGGCCGCAGTCCGTTAGTATACGACGGACCCGCGTGTTGCCACTGTCAGTAATTGCAGACCGAGCGCCGCCACACGGCAGATCTAGAGAGACTTACTAGCACTAGCCCCAGTTGTACAGCCAACGTTGCTAGCAATGGTTCACTGAGAATTACGCTCTCATTTGTCGAGACGATAGTTAGCATAGCCTTCAGCTAAGTCAATTGCTACGACCTAGCAAGGCGCCATTTATCCTTTGCTATGTATCGAATGACGCATATACTGTATCAACAAGACCAATGTTCACCAATTGTGGATTGAAGTTAAGTATTCCAGAAGCTACGTACTTTTCTTTATAGCATTCATTACGTATCCTGTTTCAGACCTCACGCCAGCCTGCGTGAATGTAAACGCGTGCCTTTTGGTTACCCGTCACTGTGGACTGGCTGTCTTGTCAGTCCACAACATTTTTGGCGACGAGTAAAACCAGGGTCTTGTTCTTTATACTTGCTTAGTTTACTTGTGTCATGGCTTCGCCACAATCTCCAGATGTACTGTCCGAATTTTATCGCTTGCAGAATCAGCAGACGCAGGCCTTGTTGGATGCCCTTGGACAGCTCGTCCAGGGTCAACGTGCAATGCAAAACGATGCAGCAGCCGCCGCTCCACCGCTACCGCAGCCACAACACTCAGTTGCACCACCTTTTAGGCCGTTTGATGCGGCAATGGAAACCTGGACGGAGTGGTCACGCCAATTTGGATTTCATCTCGCCGCCTACAGAATTCAAGGTAACGAGCGGCAGCCTCATTTATTGGCGTGTGTAGGGATGCAAACGTACCGTGTGATAGTGAAATTATTTCCCCGACGCGACGTAGCAACTCTGTCCTACGAAGAAATTTTGTCTGCTTTAGATGCCTATTTCAAGGAATCAGTTAATGTAGTTGCAAAACGGTATACATTCTTTCGTACAAAACGTACGGCCGGTCAGACTAATCGGGAGTGGGTTGCAACTTTGCAAGGCCTTACAAGGGATTGTGCTTTCGAGTGTGAATGTGGACTCCCTTATTCAGATACAATGGTACGTGATGCAATTGCACAGAACTTTTCTGATGTTCGTATACGGGAGCAAGTTTTGAAACTAGTCAATCCCTCCCTTCAACAAGTGATGGACATATTGGATAGGCAAGACACACTTGACTTTGCTCAGGAATCATTTGCAACTTCACCAGTTGTGTGTCACATTAACCGGCCCGCCGGGCGAGCTGCACGGAATGGTAAACAGCCCTCGCGCACGTCCGCGCAGCCACGTGTCCCGCGTAAGCAAGCAAATGCAGTGAAATCATGCCCGCGGTCTGCTACTAGACAGTCACGTGAGAATTGCCCGTCACGCCAAGCTATTTGCTTTTTCTGTAATAGAAAAGGACATGTTGAGAGTGTTTGTCAGAGAAAGCTCAGATCGGACACTCACAACGATTCCAGGCCCTTTGCTTCGTGCCATAATCGAACCAAGAATGCTCAGGCTCGTGACCTTCCCCCATGGAAATTCATGTCGTTAATTCCACTCCGCCCAGTACCACTCTCTCTAAAAGTGACTGTGTTCGTCCCACAAAAAGTGTGCGTCGACGACGCGGGAAATCACGTCAAGTCGCGAGTGATTCTGTACCAGTGTCTGTTCAAATTGCACAACACAGTCGCTCTTGTCGTCAGCAGGACAATAAACTTTTTGTCGACTTGGACATTAATGGCAACGTGATCCCATTCCAGCTCGATACCGGAGCTGCAGTTTCATTGCTCAATAAAGACACATACAAACAACTGGGCACAACCCCGTTGCGTGCCGCAAATGTTACGCTAACTACGTATTCAGGTCACAAGATCCCTATGTTAGGACAGTGCAGCCTTCTTGCAACATACAAGGGACAAACAAAACTTGTGTCATTTTACGTACTTCGTTCTTCTGCTGCAGTGACCTTGTTTGGTTTCGATTTATTTCAGTTGTTTAACTTGTCTATTGTAAATCAGGTCCTATCAGTGAACCAGACAGTGCCTTCAGACAGTGTTTCTCGCCTATGTGACGAATTTGCAGACATTTTTCCACCGGGCCTAGGTTGCGCTAAGAACTATAAAGCACATTTGGAACTGAAAGTAAACGTGCAACCGAAATTTTTCAGAGCGCGCAATGTTCCCCATGCATTGCGTGATGAGGTCGCAAGAACATTACACGATTTAGAATTACAAGGTGTAATTGAACGTGTGCAGGCTTCTCTCTGGGCCTCACCCTTAGTAATTTTGCCAAAACCTTCCGGAAAGTTGAGACTTTGTGTGGACTTCAAAGCAACAGTGAATCCACAACAAGTGATTGCTACTATTCCTTTACCCCACCCGGAAGATGTTTTTGACAAACTGTGCCCAGGTACATATTTTTCTAAGTTGGACCTAGCAGATGCGTACTTGCAAATACCGGTGGACGAAGAATCCCAGCGCGTCTTGGTGGTTAACACGCATCTTGGTTTGTATCGCTTCAAAAGACTGTCATTCGTGTGTGCATCCGCCCCTGCATTGTTCCAGCAATATTTACAAACTGTTTGTGCGTCGGTCCCTACTGCAGCAAACTATGTGGACGATATTGTGATCTCCGGAAAGACAGCAGAAGAACATTTGGCCAACCTCCGAACATTATTTCAGGTCTTGCGACAAAATGGTCTTCGCTTGCGGAAGGACAAATGTGTGTTTTTTGCTCGGGACTTACCATATTTGGGACATGTAATCAATGCCCAAGGCATACATCCGAGTCCACAGCACCTTCGTGCCATACAAGACTTGCCTTCGCCGCAGAATTTGAAGCAGCTGCAGAGTGTGTTGGGAAAAATAAATTACTATAGACAATATGTGCGCAATGCCTCTTCCATTTCAGCACCGCTTCATCGCTTCCGCCGTAAAGGTGTTCCGTTCGTCTGGACGACGGAATGCGGACGCGCCTTTCGCCAGTTGAAATCGGCGTTGCTTTCTCATACTTGCCTTACGCCATTCGATCCCCAGAAACCCCTTTTGTTGATGGTAGATGCATCGGATTTCGGGATCGGTGCTGTGCTTGCGCACAAGGATGGTTCGCTTGATCGCCCTATTGCCTTTGCGTCCAAATTGCTCTCGTCTGCGCAAAGAAATTATTCACAGATCGAGAAAGAAGCTTTGGCTCTCGTCTTTGGTGTTACAAAGTTTTGCGATTTCTTGTATGGTCGTCACTTTACCATCATCACAGACCACAAACCTTTGACATCGCTTTTTCATCCGAACAAGCCTGTACCTCCACGTACAGCGCAGAAATTCATTCGCTGGTCTATTTTCCTCTCGCAGTACCGCTACGATATCTTGTATCGGTCCACTGCTAAGCACGGAAACGCCGATGCGTTGTCCCGTTTGCCTGTTGCTGAGGATAGAAGATTCGATTCTTCCGAACTTGCTTGCATGTTCATTGATTCGGAAACCGATGACGTGGTCGACTCGTTTCCGATCGATTTTCGTCGTGTAGCTACAGCCACAGCTGCTGACCCTGTCCTTGCTACCGTTTTGCGTTTTGTTGCTACGCAATGGCCGTTGTCGAAGTCATGGATCGAGGATCCGTTGGTTCGCAGATTTTTTGCTCACAAGGAGAGACTTTTTGTTCGACGTGGTGTTTTGTTGTTGCGTTCTGATAATGATCAGTCCAGGGTCGTGGTCCCATGTTCGTTACAGTCCTCTGTCTTAAAGCTGCTCCACCATGGACATTGGGGTATAGTGCGAACGAAACAGCTTGCTCGTCAGCATTGTACTTGGTTCGGAATCGATGCTGCGATTACGAATATGTGCTCTTCTTGCATGGTCTGTGCCGAACAACAATCCGTGCCACAGCGGAAATTCTTTGCATGGCCGAAAGCCACTTCCCCTTGGCAACGCTTACACATCGATTTTGCTGGTCCATTCTGGAATGCTCGATGGTTGGTTGTTGTCGATTCATTCAGTAATTTTCCTTTTGTTGTCCGGATGTCTTCCACGACCTCATCTGCCATCATCCAAGCGTTATCCGTTATCTTTTGTATTGAAGGTCTTCCACAGACTATTGTTTCCGACAATGGCCCACAATTCATGTCCGCAGAATTTCAGTCATTCTGCAAGGCCAATGGTATTCAACGTCTGACATCCGCGCCGTTTTCGCCTCAGTGAAACGGTTCCGCTGAACGATTGGTCCGGACTTTCAAGTCCCAGATGTTGAAGTTAAAAGAGTCGCATTCTCGGGAGGACGCGTTGTTGCTCTTTTTGTCTTCGTATCGCTCCCAGCCCCGAGATGCTTGCTCGCCGGCTGAGATGTTGCACGGTCATCCTCATCGACCGTTGATGTCTTTGCTGCATCCGCCGCATCAGGTTCCTATGCAGCGGCACCCACCTGCTTTTGCTCCAGGCGACGTTGTATACTATCGCAACTATCGAGGTTCACGGCGTTGGCTCGCAGAGCTCATTCTTCGCTGCCTCGGCCGCGCGATGTATTTGGTTTTGGGGGCCTCTGGTGAGGTGCGTCGGCATCTCAATCAGCTGCTCCTCTGTCGTCGCACGGGTTCTGCCGCTCCCCGTCTGCTTTCAGCGACGGTGCCGTCCGGTCAGCGCCCTGGGGACCCATCTACTGACTCGCCCCATCCCCAGGTGTTACCGACGCTGCCTTCCATTTTGCCCCATGCGACGCGCTGCCGCCACCGCCTGTTCTCCCGCCGGTGACGCCCGCAGTGGACGCTTCGCTGCAGCCGCCAAGCGCCTCCCTGGGCCACGCGCCGCCGATCGCTTCCCGTGCCCAGCTGTCCTCCGACATGGAACTCTTGCCCGCTCCGGACCAGATGTCGTCTACGCCCGTCGGGTACCCCGACGCGATGGAGGTCGACCCTTCGGTCCCTCCTGTCTCTCTACGGGCGCATACACCGCATGTTGACGTGCACCCTGGACTAGATTTTCAGGCGTTTCCTAGCTCCCTTCGGACCGAATGGCCGGGTGCGGGTGGCACAGCCTCGCCTGTTGTTAGGCTCCCCACCTCGTCGCATACGTCAACATGGGGTCCTACCCACGGCGGGCGGAAGCCTTATCACACAACCATCCGCCGATTTGCGGGGAAGGAATGTGGTGTCACCGCCAGACACCACACTTGCTAGGTGGTAGCTTTTAAATCGGCCGCGGTCCGTTAGTATACGACGGACCCGCGTGTTGCCACTGTCAGTAATTGCAGACCGAGCGCCGCCACACGGCAGGTCTCGAGAGACTTACTAGCACTCGCCCCAGTTGCACAGCCGACGTTGCTAGCCATGGTTCACTGAGAATTCCGCTCTCATTTGTCGAGACGATAGTTAGCATAGCCTTCAGCTAAGTCAATTGCTACGACCTAGCAAGGCGCCATTTATCCTTTGCTATGTATCGAATGACACTTATACTGTATCAACAAGACCAATGTTCACCAACTGTGGATTAGAGTTAAGTATTCCAGAAGCTACGTACTTTTCTTTATAGCATTCATTACGTATCCTGTTTCAGACCTCACGCCAGCCTGCGTGAGTTTAAGCGCGTGCCTTTCGGTTACCCGTCACTGTGGACTGGCTGTCTTGTCAGTCCACAACACCACAGTTGAACAAACACATGAAGATTTAACTACTGAGTTACATAAAATCGAATCGAAATGTCAAAAAGTCTGTAATGACGTAAAAACACAAATTTGTGATCATTTCCAACCTATTTCTTCGCGTCATGAAAATGCATTACAGAATCACGAAGCAGCCATAAAGGAACTGCAAACTGTAGTTCATAAAAGTCACGACACCTTGCAAGCTAAAATTGACTCAGTTGCATCTACCGATTCGGTTATGCAACTTGCAAAAACTCAGGAAAACTTAAATTACACAGTAGATACTCTGAAAATTGGTTCAGAAAGACACATCGAGGAAATTAGTGCATTATCAGAGAAAGTAGTTGAACTTTCGGATCAGCTAAATAATTTATCTACGGAGATAGATGATAATCTGAATGACACAAAACCGGTAGTCTTTAATGACACAGACGAGTGCGAACAAATTAGGAAATTCAAACAAAATCAGAATCAAATTAATACGCAACACCAAAGAGAAATCCGGAAAGTACAAGATCAGTTGACACAGGTAATACAGGAATTACATATTGTAGAGGACACTCGCACTCCAATAGGGGAAGAGGGACATAGAAATACGGAACAGCCACAAAATAACAACTCAGAGCACTTCGGAAATTATGAAAGAAATTGGCCAGGTACACCGAATTTTGAGATGGAACCGCCGAAACGACGTAACAATGACCGACATGCGACTCGCCGACATGATGATTTTGACTATAAGCTGTTCATTACTACACGTAAATTCAAAACATTTAAGAATTCTGGCAACGACATTCATCCACAAGCATGGCTCCATCAATTCTCTCATTGTTTTCCTCCCAACTGGTCATTAGAGCACAGATTAGAATTTATGTGTGGCTATTTAGAGAATAAACCAGCTGTAAGAATGCGATCGGTCATTCACGATTGACACAGTGAAGGGGAATTTTATCATGCCTTCCTCTCAGCATACTGGGCTCAAGCTACACAAGACCGAATAAAACATAGCATCATAATGATGAAACATTTCGAACAATCTGAATTTTCCAGTCTTGTGAAATATTTTGAAGACATGTTGCACAAGAATCAGTACCTGTCAAACCCATACAGCCCCTCAGAACTCATCCGCACTTGCTTAATCAAATTGCCTGAACATTTACGACATATTATTTTGGCAGGACGTTGCAAAGACGACATTGAAGCTTTTCAGGGACTCTTACAAGATTTAGAAATTGACACTGACAATCGCAGAACTCGAAAACAGGAACACAACAATTACAGGTCACATCCGTCGCAATTCCGCGATGAAAGAAATAATAACTGGACATAACAAGGCTATTCTCACAACACAAATCGTGACGAAAACAGACACCACCCATATGACAACCGTTGGCAGAGTAGTAATAATTACAGGGAAAGATCACCTCTCCGCAGTAGTGAATATAACAGATACAATCATAGAAACAGACAATATGGCAACCAGAACTATTATTATCACGGGAGACAGAATAACTTCAGACGCAACGGTCCACCGTGCTGTGATAATTCAGGGAGAAATTCTCCACCACTTAACCGACAATAAAGACACTACAGGAACTACCGACATGACGACAGATGATATAACCTTAACGAAAGACTTGAATTGCATCAGAACTGGCGAGATTCAAACAGGGCAGGGCTCTCTCGACAAGGTGAATTTGTAGAAGTTAGGCCTCCTAATCCCAATAACGACGCACGCCAACAAAGAGATAGCAGACAGTGACCCGCACCGCAGGCAGCCACGTGCGCCGGCTGGGCTTGAGAAAAGTAACACAGAAGGCAACCTCGAGGAAAATTTCAGTATTCTTTACCTTCAGAAAGTCGCCTTTGAAAACTTCATCTCCACATCTTTAAAGGACATTACTCACTAACAAGATAAAGATCCAATTTGGAATGACATCAAAAGCAAATGGCATGAAAAGACACACAGATTCGGCATTATTATCTGGTTAGAAACAACATACTGTTCAAACGCTGCACTGTTGATGACAAGCTATGGGTACTTTGCATTCCTGACGCTTTTGTTAATAATCTCATTTGGTTCATTCATTTCAACTATGCGCATTTTGGCCCACGAAAATGTTATCATATTCTTTGGACGACTTGTTATTTTAACAGTATGGAAAAGAGAATTCGAAGAGTCTTGTCTGTTTGTAAACTTTGTCAAAAGGCGAAACCATCTACTATCTCACATCGTGCTCTGTTGTTTCCTATCATTCCTTCTAAATTAAAAGAATTTGCCGGTGTTGATCTCTTGGGACCCCTTGTCGCTGTTGAACTTACTTCAAAATTTGTTTCTTTCACTCCGTTACGTAAAGCCACTGGACGGTCTGCATCCAATGCCTTTGTTAAAAATTTCTTACGTGAAGTTGGCCACGTTGCTAAAGTCATTTCAGATATCAGACCGCAATTCAGATCTGCTGTTTGGTCACGCATGCTTCGGAACCATAAAATCAAACCTGTTTTTATTTCATTGTACTCACCACATTGTAACCCGTCTGAACGGATTATGAAAGAAATCAATAAGCTTTGCAGACTTTATTGTCACAGAAAGCATCAGCATTGGGGCAGATATTTACACTTATTTCAAAATGTGCGAATGAAATGCCTCATGACTCCACTGCTTTACCACCTACTCTTGTACTGAAGAATGAAGAACCACCGAACAGAATCAGACAGCTTGTACCTTTCCCGAATACACATAAACTTCGACACAAAGACATAATTGATTTGGCTATTAAAAATATAAAATCTGCAGCAGACAAAGGAGAAAACTATACGGTGAAGCAAATGCAAAGAAATTAGATATTGGTGAGAAAGTTCTCATTAAAGCTCATTCATTGTCACATAAGAAGAAACACTTGAGTCACAAATTCCTTCTAGTTTACAATGGACTTTACAGAATCCGACATATACCACATGATAATTGCGTTGAAGTTGAAACTCTGCGTACTAGGAAGAGTAAAGGTTTACACCACATTTCACATGTAAAACCGTTTATTGCAAGATAATCTGCTTTTTAACTTTGTCTTTGCCATAAAACTTTTCACTTCACATTTCTAGTATGCTTTGTCAGACTTAAGAAACTGTTACCATGCAACAATGTTTGAAGTTCAATATCCAGTCAAGAACCTGGGCAACTTATTTAGACAGTAATTACGAATGCATTGTTATAGTGAACAGACAACACAGTGTTGTACATTCTTGCAACAAGTTGCACGATTACGTAACGACTATCAGGCTTACATACTTAGAACTGGTACTGCTAATGAGATTTTAATGCAACATTTTGGTTTACTTGAAAAGACATTCTTTATTTGAAGTACTTTCTGTGGGATTAAAGATGACTTAGCATTTGGTTTCTTTGACAGCTACACAATTATATCATGACACTACTAACGTGTGACACAATTTACATTGTTGCTTTTGTGTTGTATCTGCTTTATATCTGCACAGTTGTTCTGAATTCTTCTGGAAAGTAAAACATGTTTTAGTAGTAACTTTCGTGGTATAACTACGATATCTATACGCAAAGCATTTCACTTTTGTTTATGATGAGGTAAGTACATTGACTTCAGCAGAACTTTCCTTACAGAGGACGATAACTACGACACTTCCACAGAATTATCTTACAGCAAGACGCACATTCAGCGCTACAGGACACGCACTTGAGTGATTAATTTTGTACTCAAACCATTTATTTTTCATGATTTTTGAATTACAATGGAAGTTTTCCGTGATACATTTCATTCCATTTCTGTAATCTGTAACACCTGAGGGTATAATTACATTAATCCTCAGGGGGGTACACGCTTACTTTGTGTAAAATGTGTTTGGCAAGCACAAGGAGCCCTAGCTAATATGGTATTTGCTTATACAACTTTACACATCGGTACCATATTTCTCTAACATACAAATTACACAGCTATCTGATCATTTAACTGAGAGATAAACATTTTTTTTACTACATCAGTGACACATGTTTAGGCAATTACACAGTTGGGTAACTTCCCATTTATGAAATTGTATTTTGTATGTACTTTGTGAACTCTTCATATTTTTTCAGAATCATTGTGATACTATGAGAGCTTTGAATGATGTATTTGGTATGGGATCATGATTTTTAAAGCACGTTTGAGGTAGATGACACTATTGAAATGAGCAGAGAACTTTTTTAGGTTTTGAAATTATTACATAAAGCTACGACGTTTTTGAGGTTTGACTGAGGTTTTATGATGTTATTATTACGACGACAATGTGATTTATGTTGTTGGGGTATGTTTATTATCAATGAGATGATGTTATATGAGGAATCTGATTATGCTATGTATTTATTATGATGAAATATTGAAGATGTGTTGATGAATATGTATATGTGTAATAAGATAAGGAATAATGAGTAGTGGTTAGTGACTCTGACTTGTGAAAAAGGATGTTGGAAACCAAGAATCATACTTTAAGAGTTATGAAATGTGTGTAAATGTGTGAATGTATCACAATGCCGGCGAAAATTTTTGGGACACTGTTATATTTATAGGATTTTGTTTCTACAGATTTGGAACGCAAATATTTCGACCTGTGAAATCTTATTTCTATCAAACTGTCACTGTAGCGGAAACTGATGTCGTAAATATTTTGGTAAGGAATGTAGGTCACTGTAAGCACCCAGCCGCGCGACAGTTGCCTGGAAAAAAAGCCATTAGTGTGTGCCTTTCAGAGGCACAGGTGGAGAAAAAAAGGAGGCCATCAACCTCACTGTTGACATTCCTTTGTAGAAAGCACCGCAAATACGACACGCTCATAACTTGGAAACATTCTTACATCTGCACACCTGATTAGGACAAGTGTCTATCTACGAGAATTGAGAAAATTTCTACTAACTTATGAAATGCCTTATGACTACTGAATGATTATTTTATGCTTTATTTTGTACATAGTTGCTTATTTCATTTGATATCTGGTTTCCAGCTGTCATGCAGCACTGGTTTCATAAAATAAAATTAAATGCATTTGCTAATGTGAACACTTTCTGTCAACAGATCTATTAAATAATTACTTTATGATCCACATTCTTCGAAAAAGGAGCTATTGGAATGGAAAGAACAATAAGAAGGGACTAATAACAGTAACTGCATATATAATTTTCTTTTCAAGTACTTGGTAATTTTTTGTAGAATTAGTTTTTGTGGTGCACCACTTTAATTACATAGACATTAAGATGTGAATATACATTTCCCTTATCTGCATTGTTGTCTTTACTGTAATATTTTTTCTGCTTGAGCTATGTCATGTTTAGGTATAAGTTATTGCATTTGCTGCTACTGTTTGCCAGGCACAGTCCTACTGAATTTTACATTGTATTAAGCTAATTTTACTACTGATTTATTTTTCTTGTTTGCTGCGCATTGCCGTATGTTAATTGTAATATTGCATATGCTGCTGCTTGCTTTGACAATTTCCACTTTTTTTTCATTGCTGTTTGTGTTAATTGTTTTGTGCTGCTGCATTGCCTCATCTCTTAGTTTAGCATCTGAGCTCAGTAGATTTAAGTTAGCTTAAGAGGGGGTAGACTATATAAGAAACTAACTATGAAGAATAGGGAAAGAATGCATTGAGAAGTTATATGAAACAGATTTGGCAAAAATGAGTATTGTACACTGAGAAATAATTATTTTGAAAGATATATGAATAGAATACAGAAAGCAGGCTTAGATAGGACTTTTAGGAATAATGATGAACGAAGGGAGATCTCCATGCAAAATACTGCAGTAAAATAAACCCTGTCCTTTTCTTTTGTGTCATCCCTCTATGTATTTGTGTGTTTGTGTACTCTTGTATATTTGTGTTCTTCCTGTCTTTATGTGTTTAGCTGATGTTGTTATGTTGTAGAATTTTTCTAATACTATGTTATTTACTTTGTAAAGATGTTTAAACATTATTTGTTCTGTTTTGTTTTAATGCTCATGTGTGAAGTTAATGTTTCGAAAGTTATTCTGATCTTTTATGTATGTACTTATGTCATAATTCTTGTAACACTGGTGTACATGTTTATTTCTATTCTTTTGTAAAGCCTGCATTACCACAAATGTTATCTGTATTGTTATGTTCTTTAATGATGTATACTGTACCTTTGTTATTGTATTCTTATGTTATAAAATTGTAATTGGCACCAGTTCATCAAATTAAGTAACTTGTAAGTTCCATTTCACTGCACACGTTTCTGTTGGTCATAGTATATGGACAATATGTGAGAAGTAGGGACTGATAGTGTTTGCATGTGTGTTAATAATTCAGCAAGGGACGGGTTAACAACATTGCTGGTTCTAAGGACAATTAGATAAAAAAAAACTTTGTGAGTGCACAAGTGGTGGTTTATGGACTTGCTATATTCTCCGCAAGACTCTTAGATGGTGATTGTGCACCTGTACAGTCACAACAGACGGCTGCTGGCCATCTCTACAAGGACTACAGTGGGTCTGCATCTTTGATGACCCACCAATACCATTACTTCTACAAGGACTACAGTGGGTCTACACCTTTGCTGACTCACCAGTACCATTATTTCTACTAGGACTGCAGTGGGTCTGCACCTCTGGTGGCCCACCAATACCGTAGTCTCTACCAGGACTACAGTGGGTCTGCTCTGTGATGACCTACCTTCCAATATTCTTCAAAATGTCGAATAACTCTGCTGTGGGTTAGCTCTGTTGTGGCCCATTACCTGTCAGCATGTCAATAGTCAGCACTGTCTTTGCGTTGGAAGGATAACACTACTTCTCCAAGACTGCATGGAAATCCACTACTTCCGTGTGCATTGTCTTTTACTGCTCAGACTTTGAGAAAAGAAACGGCAGTTTTACTGTGATGAATGATCAGGACTGTCTTTAAGGACAGTGAGAAAATTTTAGCTTTTGACCAACATTGTATCAATAAGTGTGTGCATTTGATATCTTTGTTATTGTAATTCTGAAAAATTTTATCAAATCATTATTGACCACTGCCCAAAACAATTTGTAAAATTTTTTGTGGGGAGCATGGGGGCTATGTAAGTAGGCTGTTTATGTTTTCTTATTGGCAACGTTACGTAGCGCTCTGTATGAAAATCACTGGCTGTGCTGTGTGCGGTCTGTGGCTAGTTTGCATTGTTGTCTGCCATTGTAGTGTTGGGCAGCTGGATGTTAACAGCGCGTAGCGTTGCGCAGTTGGAGGTGAGCCGCCAGCAGTGGTGGATGTGGGGAGAGAAATGGCGGAGTTTTGAAATTTGTAATACTGGATGTCATGAACTGCTATATGTATTATGACTATTAAGGTAAATACATTGTTTGTTCTCTATCAAAATCTTTCATTTGCTAACTATGCCTATCAGTAGTTAGTGCCTTCCGTAGTTTGAATCTTTTATTTAGCTGGCAGTAGTGGCGCTCGCTGTATTGCAGTAGTTCGAGTAACGAAGATTTTTGTGAGGTAAGTGATTTGTGAAAGGTATAGGTTAATGTTAGTCAGGGCCATTCTTTTGTAGGGATTATTGGAAGTCAGATAGCGTTGCGCTAAAAAATATTGTGTGTCAGTAATTTTTCAAAGGGGACGTTTCAAAGTCGACTGGTTTACGTACAGCAAAAGTGTGTCCAGCAGGACTAGGGTAAAGAGATATACAGGGTGACACACCAGACACGAGTAGCATAACATCTCTGATACGGAAGGTGTTACCGAAGTGCCTTTACAAAATGGTCTTTCATTGGGAGAAATTTGTTAAATATGTAGACATGAAGAATAAAGATGTGGAACATAACTAACGTTTGCTCTATTTAAAAAGCCTTGAGTGTTTTCAAATAAACAATTCGGAGACATTAATTTTCATGATCCCTTCGCAGAAGAGCGCTCATGGTTTAGTGCCTCAGTGTAGGGAGTGCTGAGCGTAACTTTTTAGTAGCTGAAAGACAGTTGCAAGTTGAGGGTCACATACGCACCAGTGGCTATATTCATGACATTTATTGAAATACGATTCCGGTATTAAGTCCAATGAGTTTTAATGGATTTTTTGCTTTCCGCACTGTCATTTATTTACTTTCAGGAAATCGTGTGCATTTGTTCTATTTATGTAACTGGTACCGATGGATGCAAGTACCTACTTTTGCAACGAAGAGCCATAAACAGTTAATGTCGCTGTATTTTAGTTCAATGCTCGATATCAGAGTCATGCATCAGGTGATATTGTAAGCATGCTCATCAAGCAGATCCGTCACTTGTGAGTTACATTAAATTAGTCTTATTCTTCGGTTTCACAACGAGTAAGGTTGTTAAGTGAGTATTTCCTGTGCGAAGGGCCGATATGTGTGAGAGGTTATCAAAACACTGTCGTTGTAAAGCCACTCTGGTCCCTTGTCTACAACATCTCGCTGCTTTATACCGACATCGGCACTCCGCTACGTTGCACGTACGGTGCAGCAACGCACTCAAACGGAATCTCTTTGGTCGCCATTTACATGATGAGTTGTGGAAACTTTACAATAAACAGAAAGAAGTATAGCGCGAGGAATGCCTAAACTTGTGATTTATGCTGTTCCAAGACACTGTAGAACACTGGAAACGAATAGCACCTTGGCTCATTTAGAGAGGTATTGCAAATCTATTTAATCCTCCTTTGAGCAAAAGTTTAAGATAATAGGTGCTATTGGCGAAAGAATATCTCAAGTATCTTGGAAAAACCACAGGTTTGATATAGTAAAAAGAAGAATACGTACGTTGTTTTCAGCACATTTCTACAATGTGCGTCTTCATATTTTCGCGGCGTAAATACTGATCCATAAAATTTCGAGCGTGCAGGCGCATAAATTTGACTTCTTCTTCTGATATTTCGGCTGAATCTGAATACCGTCCAGCCGTCTTCAGAGTGAACCGAAATATGAGAAGAAGAAGTCAAATTTATGCGGCTGCACGCCCGAAATTTTATTGATCACATTTCTACAAATTCAAAAGACCACAGAAAACTCATTTATGAAAGCCAAATGTGACGAGCTATATTCTGGATTTGAGTGAAGCAGTCTTTGATGGAACATTTCTTCCCCTGCAGAAGATATTTCTTTATCAGAACGTGCCGCTGTGCGTCTACAATTTGTACACTAGAGGTTTCCGTTGAAAACTTTCTCAGCATCATTACTACTTAATCTGCAGTTCTTCGTATGCTGCCAATACGTGTCCCAACACTCACATTGACAATTTTCAAAGCACGTTCATTTTATGCACTTTAGAAAGTCACCCGAGAGAAATAATAATATGCTCGCATATTTCATGAAGGACGAATGTGCCCTTCAAACCGAAAATCGAAAGCCTCTGCAGAGAAATTTCTAATAGGGGCAACGACCGTAGGAACACTTCTTCGGAGAAACTCTACACTTTCTGGCTTTAAGACTAATGAAGCGTTGTAAATTTGAACCTGTGTCCCGAAGGAAGGAGACAGAATAATGAAATTCCTGCGTTCTGAATTCTTAAGATTAATTCAAAGTGTCTGCAAACTGCTGGCGCCTTTCTGCCCCTCCCCTGCAGCACGTCGGGACATTCGGCGATGGCACGACATGAATATTCAAGAAGTGACAAAGGTTTCCATTATTGCTTTTTATAACTGAAATCCACAACTTGCAGCCATTTTAAAATGCATGTCATAGAGCTTAAAAGCGGCACCAATTAAAGTCGCTAAGCAACGTGAAATATTTCTTACGGAATACACACAGGTATAACAATTTCATTCACTGTTACACGAACGTGAAATGTTTTAACAGTGTTCCAAAGAACTTACATGTACGTTACGTCAGAGGGTAAACAACATTTTCGGCTGTACTGCTGTTAAATACCAATACAAACCCAGCACGCCGTCAATATTACTCTTCGACAGAATAATACAGGAATACGTACACAACACAGGTTTACATATCTTCGATCTGGACAGTTTAATTTCACCTAAAAAAGACATGGTTTCCAACTCTTCTGATTGTAAATCATGATTTTTCGGAATGTTTATTTTCGTTATAAATCTAATGCAATGAAGAGAGGCCTGAAAGCCAACAGAGATGCTCTTCTAAATATTTACATTTCGGCTGCGCATGAATTCCACTACAATCTTGCAAGATGTCTATGAAGATAATGACTGTTCTCGAACGCACAGATACCATTGATGACCGTGCAGCTTCTCTAGAATAAATGATAATTAGTTGAAACACTCAGCTGCCGACAGGTGTTGTTGATATACCTCGATGGGGACAGCTGTAAATGTGTGCCTTGACCGGGACCCGAACCCGGGATCTCCTGCTTACATGACAGACACTCTATCCATCTTTTTTTATTTATTGAACAAACTAAAAGTACATATACATTCACTATGCAAGAGTTCTTCAAGGTACCATTTAAACATATACAAATGACTGTTAGTTAAACAAAAAAATATAAAAAAAACATTAAATACAACAAAATATAACATATTCTGTCTTCTTCCTTTTTTTAATATTTTTTTTCCTTTGGTCGATGCATGAGAACGTGGGTAGGGGTGTTGCATCATGTGACAGGTAGGCATGGCACACCCCAACTTTTAGGGGGGGGGGTCAAGGAAGACACTGCGGAGATAACCGGCAAAAGTTTGTCGGTAAGATGGTTTTCGGGTGAGAGTGCTATGCGCGGTCACAACTTTGTACCAGAAGTCAAGGACTGTATGCGGACCACTCTGAAAGAGGTATTCTAAAGCCTGTCCTCGAAACCAGATTAGGGTATGGTGCTTAGCAAGAGGGTAGTGAAATATCTGGGGCAACAACAGGAAATCCGGGGTTACCGTCGTTGGCGGGGCACGGAGGTAAAAGCCCACGATTCGTTGGATGAGGAGCCATACGTTTTGTTTCAGGGGGCGCGTAAGACGGTGCTCGTCGGTGTCTTCGAGCTGACAGTCAAGGCAGAGTGGGGAGGTGGCCAGTCCTATGCGATAAAGTAGACTATTAGTCGGGAATTTTCCATAGACTAAAACATACCAGAGTGCAGACACAGACGACGGTAAAAAGGGTGCATGCACACACCCCCAAACCGTTCGCCAGTTAACGTCAGGATGTTGTAGCACCATGGGGTCGCAAAGGTTGGACAGCATAAACAAACGATAGTAATATTTTGTACGGGGAGGACAGGTGACTGGAAGATCGGCCCGAACGTAGCTGAGTTCTATGAAACAATTGGCAACGTGGTACAATAATGGAGAAATAGGTGCCACATTGATAGGTGAATCGAGAGAAGCTGGTCGGAGGATATCTAAGAGACTGCGTCTTAAGGACGGGACTTGCCCCTGCCAGTGCCAGTGCCGCAACAGAGTGTGGACAAAGAGTGCAGAAGATCGCACCCGCACGTTGACGAGTCCGAGGCCACCTTTTGCAGGAGGCAGTGTTAGAGTGTTGTAGCGGACTTTGAAAAGTGCCCCTGCTGACACGAAATATCCAAAGGCTGATTGGATGTGGCGGCCAAGCAGTAACGGCATTGGGAGGATCTGGGCGACGTGTACCAGTTTAGGGGCGACATACCTCTGAGCCACCGAGGACACAGATGTGAATGCGCACAGGTTGCCGGAACTCTTACGAGAATCGTCACCTTAGTGTGAGCGAGTGATGAGTGGATGGGCAAATATCTATTAGGTACATCACGTATGCAGATAGTGGACAGTTAGGAATGTGGGTCTCACGGGAAGCGTGCAAGGAATAAGTCCCTGCAGTCGCGCTATCCATATGTGTCCTCGGTGGCTCAGATGGATAGAGCGTCGCTTATGTACACAAGAGATCCTCGGTTCGAGTCCCGGTCGGAGTACACATTTTCAGCTCTCCCCATTGAGGTATATCAACAACACGTGTCGGCAGTTGAGGGTCTCAATTAATTATCACTGCAGGATGTCGGAGAGGAAAAAAGTGAGTCTGAAATGATCTGTAAAATTGTCGTGGTGTAAAATAAATTAAAAGACTATTCGCAACGATTAACTAAAGCGGAGAAAAACTTCTTTTGACTATTTCTGAAGTCCATAGGAGAACTCTGTAGCGAGAGTCTGTGACTAGTCACAAAAATGTCGTGGGTCGCATGTTATAACCCAGCTGCTGTTTAAAATCTGAATGAAGAGAATCAGCAATGGTGCCCTAAGGCTTGCTGTACAAGGAGTCATCCTCGTTCTGGCAACGGCATTGTCGAAGAGGGTGCGGGAGCAGACAGCGTTTCAACGTAACTTCTCATCGTTTGGGTGTGAAACTGAAACATTTCCTGAAAGACGAAGGAACAACAATGATCGATGGCATAAGGACGTAAAATTCAGTGGAAACCACTGAATCAGACAAACGCAATGTGTCTCCACAAGACACGTTACTTGTATTTCGAAAAGCATATTCATGATTTCTTCTTAGGCAAAAAGATGCCAAATTGTTTCCCATTCGATTCTCCGGTAATGGACCACCAAAAGGGAGAAACCATGGAAAATATATTGAATTACCAAGAGAGGATAATAGTCTGCGAGTCGCAGCGTGGATTCTCAGTAGTTTGTGCACGCTTGGGAAGGTAGGAAATCTGGAAAGAGAAAGTATAGGCTCTATTTAGGTACAGTGTGAATCACTGAAGTGAAATGGAGAGAAGATACGGATTTTTCATCAGATCAGTATGGTGTAATATCAAAAGCAGTTGGAAATTGTATAACAAGAGTAAGTTTCGATATTAATAGAAGGGTAGTGCAGACATTGAGTTACTATGAATAGTTAACAAGTAGTGTGCTCACCATACTAGTGAGCTACTCTCACGGGTAGATCAGTAAAGGCCCGACCTATGAAAATATACTGTATTATATGAATGTCTGTGTTCCCTTGTAAGAGTGAAAAAGCGATCTGGCCTCAATTACTTATGAGTTAGTCACAGACACAAATACACTTGAATGTTTCCACAAGGTGAGGTTCAACAGCTGTAAAGTATTTTATAAAATGCATTTCAACCATCAGCTGTATCTTTGCCGCATTCGTCATCTATCTGTTTCCGTTATTGACCATCATCCATAAAGTATGGCACAGCAGATAATTTAAAAGCAGCCCATATTAATTTCAAGCTAAACAATATCGAAATTATCCAGTGAAATTATGCAAACAGCTGTCATAATTTATGTTAGAACACAGACAGTTAAATGTCATGTCGTGAGATATGACTGTCAGTATTCTAAGAAATTATGCCATCTGTTTGTGCAGTTTCACTAGATAATTTCGATACTGTTCAGCTTCAAGGCAAAATGGGATGCTATTATGTGATCTACTAACTAATTTAATCAAATGGTATGATATTTAACAACCGACACGTGCCGTACATTAGCACAATTACAGTAATTTATATATTGTGAGCGCTTCACACTCACTAACTGACACGTTATAATTTTCAAGTGATCAAATGAATAGGTCTTCCTTAAAAGAGCGTAAGTCAAGGAAACCAACTAGTGGTAAATTAAAACAAACTGATTTAGGAGAAAAATATCAGCAAATAAGAACGTCTACTGATACGAACTGATGGTACAAATGTTCCTTGATTGGTGTATACATTTATTGTTACATGTATACAAATACGTACGATATTACGAACATTTAAAGTATGAAAACACCTCCCCTTTTAAAAAGCAATTTGTGTCATAGGAAGACGACAGAACAAACTGTTGATATTTGGCCACGTTAGTGAATTAAATGTTACAAAAGCGACTCTGAGCCACAGAAAATGAAAATACTTTTAAAACTGCAAAAGAAACATGTAGAAATTTTGGAAAACTTACATAAAATTCAAATCTTTTCACTTGTGATGAACTATCGTCAGTCATCATTATGTGCTTTACTACTGTCAGCAGTACAGCTAAAAAGCTCCTCTTAGAATTACGTTTGCTCACTTTCAATGTGCTGCTGGATCTTTTCTAAGTCTTGAATTATTTGGCACTCGTCCTGCTGTAGAGTGTCTATAAACTCAAGAGCGAGCAGTACTTTTGGTGGGGGAAGTGGCCTTTCCTGGAAGAACGCTGCGTACGGCCTATGGGGTACCCAAAATCAACTGCCCATTGCCTGTTTGGCGGTGTGGATCGGCGTGCAGTGATATACGTCGTTTCTGTTCTTAGGATCTTAGTTGCTAGTGTCAGTCACTTAACTTTGTATACTCACTGATACACTTTGGTATCCGGAAGTGATGGATAATCGCCCTGAATAGCAAGAAAATGTGCAGAATACGAAGAAGAGGAGGTACTTTCGGAGTAACGAGCGTTTGATCGTCTCTCATGTTATTACAGCGTGTATTAAAGAAGCAACACAAGAGTAACTGTTGGCTAATATTACCAGTCCCAACCAAAGGGCAGCAATTTACGCAAACGTCAGCCTCGCCACAATAGGATGCTTAAGGAAGGAACGCGAAAATAAGCCGCATGGTTTACGGTGATCACCACGATGAAAAACTAATAATTTTGGGAGGAAACCCATCGTTATAGACAGTTTCACAACCGTTCTAAGACGTATTGCTTAAAACATGTGCGTAATAGCTACTCTAAACACTGCTGGAATTTACTTCGAAACGTGTACACCGATTCTGGACGTCTAAGTAAAAAGCTTGACATACGAGGTGCGTTCAGATCTTAATTTTCATTTTTTGGTAAGAACTTTATTTGCTAATTTACAGCAATGTTATCCTCTTCAAAATATTCCCCATTACATACTGTACACTTATGCCAGTGCTTTTTCCAATTCCCGAAACACTTTGGGAGCTCTTTCCTCGGGATAGTTTGCAGGTCTCTTAACGTGCATTTTTAGTCTCATCCATGATTGTAAAACCACGGGCCTTGAAGACCAGCTTTGAAATATTTATACGAGTTGTATGCTCTTGGTTTGCTCATAACAGACTCACCAAAAGCAATATTTAATATTTTTAAAAATTCCATACACATTTCCATTCTTATAACAAAATTTAACACAGATTCTCTAATCTATTTTTATACAAAGCAAATAATCGTTGATGCTACCAAAATACATGTAACCTTTCCGGCAGCCGACAACAGAGTAAACAACCAATATGCATAACTTTATACACATACTTTTCAGACATGTCTACGAAGACAGTGACAAAAAAGGTAGTGCAAATCGGACTAATACAACACAGGAAATTATAAATTTCTGGTTACTTTTTAAACACTCTTCGTGTTGTAAGAACTTTTAAGTTTCAATGCAGACCTTCAAAGAAAAATTCTACCTTTTAGTAGAAACACAAAGTAAGAACAAGCCTTAAATTCTACAGATTGATTGCATTATATGCGGTTCGTTTAAACAGGCATTCGGTTCTTTGTTTGTAGTAGAATCCTGATTTCCTTTCTGATGTTACTATTATTTACTCTATAATGTTGTGTTTCGGAAGAAGTTATCATCTTTTCTATTCCTTATGGTCTTAACGCAATTGTCTAAAAATAAACGCAGCTGAGACGTATCTGTACATGGTATCACCACAGATTTAAAGCGCGCGCCGCATCAGGGGCGATACTTCATTGTGAAACAGCCTGTAGAAACGCTTGTGACGTAGCTGGGTAGGCAGAGTGGGGACTAGCTCTGTCGCACTTCAGTTTACCGACTATAGGGAGCGGGGACTGTGGATGGAGGAGCGTGTTCTCGCTGGTGTGTCATGAAGAAGTTTGACTTAATAACCTGTTGATACACGTCCAACGTTTGAAGAACACAACTCTGGCACTCGAATATACAAACTGAAAGAAATTACTGATTGCAAAGTTATAAATGCCAGATCTTGGCTCGTTCCTTGTTTCTACAGAAACTATCTTCTTATAATATTTTAACCACCGGCCTATAAAAACCAGAATGTCGGATGTATCAGCTGCTTTAGCTATAAATTTCCTAGATCTTGTACTCATTTGTACAATGTGTTGTGGTATTGGATGAACAGTTAATAAACTGTCATTCCGTCAACGTTTGTTTGAAATGGACAAGATTTAGTACGTAGGACATCACATGATCCTTAATTTAGAGTTATGTGTAACCAAATACTATTACTTCATACACCTGAAGATAGGATTTTAAAATTGCGAAAACGGTCGTGGTTTAAATATATATTAGTAGAAATGAAGCAGATCTCTGTTAATTATTATTCTTTGAAATGGTACTAAAGTCTGTATCACACATTAAAAACTGTGTCTTCTCACTGAGTAATGGTGGTGAATAAGTTAGAAAAGTCCAGAATCTGTCAGGGAAGTAGATTTCTCGTGAATGTCTGGTTTTTGTTCTGTACCGTGCAAATATCACAAAACAGTTAAAGCTCTGAGATATTTTAGAGGACAGACTTTAGGTATGAAACTTCCTGGCAGATTAAAACTGTGTACCCGACCGAGACTCGAACTCGGGACCTCTGCCTTTCGCGGGCAAGTGCTCTACCATCTGAGGTACCGAAGCACGACTCACGCCCGGTACTCACAGCTTTACTTCTGCCAGTACCTCGTCTCCTATCTTCCAAACTTTACAGAAGCTCTTCTGCGAACCTTGCAGAACTAGCACTCCTGAAAGAAAGGATAGTGCGGAGACATGGCTTAGCCACAGCCTGGGGGATGTTTCCAGAATGAGATTTTCACTCTGCAGCGCAGTGTGCACTGATATGAAACTTCCTGGCAGATTAAAACTGTGTACCCGACCGAGACTCGAACTCGGGACCTTTGCCTTTCGCGGGCAAGTGCTCTACCATCTGAGCTACCGAAGCACGACTCACGCCCGGTACTCACAGCTTTACTTCTGCCAGTACCTCGTCTCCTACCTTCCAAACTTTACAGAAGCTCTTCTGCGAACCTTGCAGAACTAGCACTCCTGAAAGAAAGGATATTGCGGAGACATGGCTTAGCCACAGCCTGGGGGATGTTTCCAGAATGAGATTTTCACTCTGCAGCGGAGTGTGCGCTGATATGAAACTTCCTGGCAGATTAAAACTGTGTACCCGACCGAGACTCGAACTCGGGACCTTTGCCTTTCGCGGGCAAGTGCTCTACCATCTGAGCTACCGAAGCACGACTCACGCCCGGTACTCACAGCTTTACTTCTGCCAGTACCTCGTCTCCTACCTTCCAAACTTTACAGAAGCTCTTCTGCGAACCTTGCAGAACTAGCACTCCTGAAAGAAAGGATATTGCGGAGACATGGCTTAGCCACAGCCTGGGGGATGTTTCCAGAACGAGATTTTCACTCTGCAGCGGAGTGTGCGCTGATATGAAACTTCCTGGCAGATTAAAACTGTGTACCCGACCGAGACTCGAACTCGGGACCTTCGCCTTTCGCGGGCAAGTGCTCTACCATCTGAGCTACCGAAGCACGACTCACGCCCGGTACTCACAGCTTTACTTCTGCCAGTACCTCGTCTCCTACCTTCCAAACTTTACAGAAGCTCTTCTGCGAACCTTGCAGAACTAGCACTCCTGAAAGAAAGGATATTGCGGAGACATGGCTTAGCCACAGCCTGGGGGATGTTTCCAGAATGAGATTTTCACTCTGCAGCGGAGTGTGCGCTGATATGAAACTTCCTGGCAGATTAAAACTGTGTACCCGACCGAGACTCGAACTCGGGACCTTTGCCTTTCGCGGGCAAGTGCTCTACCATCTGAGCTACCGAAGCACGACTCACGCCCGGTACTCACAGCTTTACTTCTGCCAGTACCTCGTCTCCTACCTTCCAAACTTTACAGAAGCTCTTCTGCGAACCTTGCAGAACTAGCACTCCTGAAAGAAAGGATATTGCGGAGACATGGCTTAGCCACAGCCTGGGGGATGTTTCCAGAATGAGATTTTCACTCTGCAGCGGAGTGTGCGCTGATATGAAACTTCCTGGCAGATTAAAACTGTGTACCCGACCGAGACTCGAACTCGGGACCTTTGCCTTTCGCGGGCAAGTGCTCTACCATCTGAGCTACCGAAGCACGACTCACGCCCGGTACTCACAGCTTTACTTCTGCCAGTACCTCGTCTCCTACCTTCCAAACTTTACAGAAGCTCTTCTGCGAACCTTGCAGAACTAGCACTCCTGAAAGAAAGGATATTGCGGAGACATGGCTTAGCCACAGCCTGGGGGATGTTTCCAGAATGAGATTTTCACTCTGCAGCGGAGTGTGTGCTGATATGAAACTTCCTGGCAGATTAAAACTGTGTACCCGACCGAGACTCGAACTCGGGACCTTTGCCTTTCGCGGGCAAGTGCTCTACCATCTGAGCTACCGAAGCACGACTCACGCCCGGTACTCACAGCTTTACTTCTGCCAGTACCTCGTCTCCTACCTTCCAAACTTTACAGAAGCAATATCCTTTCTTTCAGGAGTGCTAGTTCTGCAAGGTTCGCAGAAGAGCTTCTGTAAAGTTTGGAAGGTAGGAGACGAGGTACTGGCAGAAGTAAAGCTGTGAGTACCGGGCGTGAGTCATGCTTCGGTAGCTCAGATGGTAGAGCACTTGCCCGCGAAAGGCAAAGGTCCCGAGTTCGAGTCTCGGTCGGGTACACAGTTTTAATCTGCCAGGAAGTTTCATATCAGCGCGCACTCCGCTGCAGAGTGAAAATCTCATTCTGGAAACATCCCCCAGGCTGTGGCTAAGCCATGTCTCCGCAATATCCTTTCTTTCAGGAGTGCTAGTTCTGCAAGGTTCGCAGAAGAGCTTCTGTAAAGTTTGGAAGGTAGGAGACGAGGTACTGGCAGAAGTAAAGCTGTGAGTACCGGGCGTGAGTCGTGCTTCGGTAGCTCAGATGGTAGAGCACTTGCCCGCGAAAGGCAAAGGTCCCGAGTTCGAGTCTCGGTCGGGTACACAGTTTTGATCTGCCAGGAAGTTTCATATCAGCGCACACTCCGCTGCAGAGTGAAAATCTCATTCTGGAAACATCCCCCAGGCTGTGGCTAAGCCATGTCTCCGCAATATCCTTTCTTTCAGGAGTGCTAGTTCTGCAAGGTTCGCAGAAGAGCTTCTGTAAAGTTTGGAAGGTAGGAGACGAGGTACTGGCAGAAGTAAAGCTGTGAGTACCGGGCGTGAGTCGTGCTTCGGTAGCTCAGATGGTAGAGCACTTGCCCGCGAAAGGCAAAGGTCCCGAGTTCGAATCTCGGTCGGGTACACAGTTTTAATCTGCCAGGAAGTTTCATATCAGCGCACACTCCGCTGCAGAGTGAAAATCTCATTCTGGAAACATCCCCCAGGCTGTGGCTAAGCCATGTCTCCGCAATATCCTTTCTTTCAGGAGTGCTAGTTCTGCAAGGTTCGCAGAAGAGCTTCTGTAAAGTTTGGAAGGTAGGAGACGAGGTACTGGCAGAAGCAAAGCTGTGAGTACCGGGCGTGAGTCGTGCTTCGGTAGCTCAGATGGTAGAGCACTTGCCCGCGAAAGGCGAAGGTCCCGAGTTCGAGTCTCGGTCGGGTACACAGTTTTAATCTGCCAGGAAGTTTCATATCAGCGTACACTCCGCTGCAGAGTGAAAGTCTCATTCTGGAAACATCCCCCAGGCTGTGGCTAAGCCATGTCTCCGCAATATCCTTTCTTTCAGGAGTGCTAGTTCTGCAAGGTTCGCAGAAGAGCTTCTGT
Organism: Schistocerca piceifrons; assembly: GCF_021461385.2. Lineage (NCBI taxonomy): Eukaryota > Metazoa > Arthropoda > Insecta > Orthoptera > Acrididae > Schistocerca > Schistocerca piceifrons. The sequence continues at coordinate 45,397,902 of NC_060139.1, read as the reverse complement.
AAAGTTTGGAAGGTAGGAGACGAGGTACTGGCAGAAGTAAAGCTGTGAGTACCGGGCGTGAGTCGTGCTTCGGTAGCTCAGATGGTAGAGCACTTGCCCGCGAAAGGCAAAGGTCCCGAGTTCGAGTCTCGGTCGGGTACACAGTTTTAATCTGCCAGGAAGTTTCATATCAGCGCACACTCCGCTGCAGAGTGAAAATCTCATTCTGGAAACATCCCCCAGGCTGTGGCTAAGCCATGTCTCCGCAATATCCTTTCTTTCAGGAGTGCTAGTTCTGCGAGGTTCGCAGAAGAGCTTCTGTAAAGTTTGGAAGGTAGGAGACGTGGTACTGGCAGAAGTAAAGCTGTGAGTACCGGGCGTGAGTCGTGCTTCGGTAGCTCAGATGGTAGAGCACTTGCCCGCGAAAGGCAAAGGTCCCGAGTTCGAGTCTCGGTCGGGTACACAGTTTTAATCTGCCAGGAAGTTTCATCTCAGCGCACACTCCGCTGCAGAGTGAAAATCTCATTCTTGAAACATCCCCCGGGCTGTGGCTAAGCCATGTCTCCGCAATATCCTTTCTTTCAGGAGTGCTAGTTCTGCAAGGTTCGCAGAAGAGTTTCTGTAAAGTTTGGAAGGTAGGAGACGAGGTACTGGCAGAAGTAAAGCTGTGAGTACCGGGCGTGAGTCGTGCTTCGGTAGCTCAGATGGTAGAGCACTTGCCCGCGAAAGGCAAAGGTCCCGAGTTCGAGTCTCGGTCGGGTACACAGTTTTAATCTGCCAGGAAGTTTCATATCAGCGCACACTCCGCTGCAGAGTGAAAATCTCATTCTGGAAACATCCCCCAGGCTGTGGCTAAGCCATGTCTCCGCAATATCCTTTCTTTCAGGAGTGCTAGTTCTGCAAGGTTCGCAGAAGAGCTTCTGTAAAGTTTGGAAGGTAGGAGACGAGGTACTGGCAGAAGTAAAGCTGTGAGTACCGGGCGTGAGTCGTGCTTCGGTAGCTCAGATGGTAGAGCACTTGCCCGCGAAAGGCAAAGGTCCCGAGTTCGAGTCTCGGTCGGGTACACAGTTTTAATCTGCCAGGAAGTTTCATATCAGCGCACACTCCGCTGCAGAGTGAAAATCTCGTTCTGGAAACATCCCCCAGGCTGTGGCTAAGCCATGTCTCCGCAATATCCTTTCTTTCAGGAGTGCTAGTTCTGCAAGGTTCGCAGAAGAGCTTGTGTAAAGTTTGGAAGGTAGGAGACGAGGTACTGGCAGAAGTAAAGCTGTGAGTACCGGGCGTGAGTCGTGCTTCGGTAGCTCAGATGGTAGAGCACTTGCCCGCGAAAGGCAAAGGTCCCGAGTTCGAGTCTCGGTCGGGTACACAGTTTTAATCTGCCAGGAAGTTTCATATCAGCGCACACTCCGCTGCAGAGTGAAAATCTCATTCTGGAAACATCCCCCAGGCTGTGGCTAAGCCATGTCTCCGCAATATCCTTTCTTTCAGGAGTGCTAGTTCTGCAAGGTTCGCAGAAGAGCTTCTGTAAAGTTTGGAAGGTAGGAGACGAGGTACTGGCAGAAGTAAAGCTGTGAGTACCGGGCGTGAGTCGTGCTTCGGTAGCTCAGATGGTAGAGCACTTGAACGCGAAAGGCAAAGGTCCCGAGTTCGAGTCTCGGTCGGGTACACAGTTTTAATCTGCCAGGAAGTTTCATATCAGCGCACACTCCGCTGCAGAGTGAAAATCTCATTCTGGAAACATCCCCCAGGCTGTGGCTAAGCCATGTCTCCGCAATATCCTTTCTTTCAGGAGTGCTAGTTCTGCAAGGTTCGCAGAAGAGCTTCTGTAAAGTTTGGAAGGTAGGAGACGAGGTACTGGCAGAAGTAAAGCTGTGAGTACCGGGCGTGAGTCGTGCTTCGGTAGCTCAGATGGTAGAGCACTTGAACGCGAAAGGCAAAGGTCCCGAGTTCGAGTCTCGGTCGGGTACACAGTTTTAATCTGCCAGGAAGTTTCATATCAGCGCACACTCCGCTGCAGAGTGAAAATCTCATTCTGGAGACTTTAGGTAATCCGATAAAAAGGAACAGGCTTCATTGGCACGCTATCCATCGGTTACTTCGTGGTAAACATTCAGAGTGCTTGATCCTCCTTTATGTCCTGAGTGTTCACACTAATGGGACCATTGCTAACTGTTCAATATTAAAAGAGCACAAGTCAGTGACTTACTTACGCTCATTTGAAACTAAATATGAATTTAAATTCCATGTTACAAGGCAACAGCAAGTGTTACAGACGCCATTTAAAACATAAATGATAGATCTGCTCTCTTAACATATAAACTTACAACGCGACGTAGCCAACGTGGTGGCTTACGCCATTAAAAAAGAAAAACTATTCAAACATTAAGTGATCGAAAAAAAGATCATTTGAAAGAAATACAATGTGTGAATACCTAAGTACTTATAATATCTTTGAACTACTTTTATATGTAACTTACTGTGGAGGCCACAGCGTCTTAGGCGTCCTTTACCTCTCTACATTTAATGCCTTTCTATGCAGAACTTATCGGATATGTAATGGTCCATTGTACACCAAGAAAAAATTATAGCTGGATGACCTGTATGAGATAGACGGTGAGAAGAGACCAGTAATGTTGGTCCCACACATAACTCCATTATATTCACTCGAGAATATTGCAGTTTCTTTCGTTTCTTGGTAGCCTTTTTTAAATTTGAGAGTGTTGAATCAACCACCATAACTGTGTTGGCAGGGATGCTAATTCCTGTTGTGTACATAGTTCAGTGTAGTCAGCACGTACACAACTTTCCCACTAGAGCGCGCCCCGCTAAGCACAACAGCGCAGGCGCAGCGCTCGTCCGTCTCCACACTACGAGATGGTGCTGCCTTAGAGACGGACCAAATTCTGCTTCCGCCGATCCGCGTATTAGTACGTAACGCAGCCAATGAGATTGTTGCTAACGTAGAGCCTTTTCTCCTCACAGATCACACTTGCGCAGTGATGCCTGAATGTGCGAGGTATGATAACGAAGTATGATACTAATTCCTACAATTTAACTGGAATCTTAGGAACTGCTGGAGTTCTGGGTGACACAGTGGTGGTTTTTGCTATCTGACAAAGTTTGCGCAGCGTTCGACATGAAAGACTGTTTTCTCTATATTGTGGAGCAACACATTTTCTAGGACCAAAATGGTCATAGCTAAAGTGGCTACCGTTCCGTCTTCAAAAAGAATGTTATGTTTATGAGTTGGTTCCACAGCGCAACATGAATTCGCTTGATCATCACGATTTCCAATATGAGAATTGCTAAGCCCACTATCATTACCTCTCGGATTAAATTTCTTTTAAGTATGAGAAAGCTATTTATAATTCCACTAATCTCTCACGTACAACGGATCATTAAATGTTGCTTGAAACGTTGCAGATGTGGTAATTCTTTAGAATCAGGAAAAAGGACTAGCTGAATATCATCAGAAATTCCATCAGAGCTGGTGAGAAACTGTTACATTTTTCTAGGAGGTACCCTTACCCGCTCTGTGAAACCCAGCTCGGGCTATTCGTCCACGAGACTCAGACGGCCATAGACACGGATTCCCAGGTAGATTCCGTGTTTTTTGACTTCCGCAAGGCGTTTGTTACAGTTCTCCACGGTCGTTTAATGAACAGAGTAAGAGCATATGGACTATCAGACCAATTGTGTGATTGGATTGAAGAGTTCACAGATAACAGAACGCAGCATGTCATTCTCAGTGGAGAAAAGTCTTCCGAAGTAACACTGATTTCAGGTGTGCCGCAGGGAAGAGTCGTAGGACCGTTGCTATTCACAATATATATGATTGAACTTGTGGATGAAATCGGAAGTTCACTGAGGCTTTTTGCGGATAATGCTGTAGTATATCGAGAGGTTGCAAAAATTATACTGAAATGCAGGAGGATCTGCAACGAATTGACGCATGGTGTAGGGAATGGCAATTGAATCTCAATGTAGAAAAGTGTAATGTGCTACGAATACACAGAAAGAAAGATCCTCTATCATTTAGTTACAATATAGCAGGTCAGCAACTGGAAGCAGTTAATTAGTTAAATATCTGGGAGTAGGCATTAGGAGTGATTTAAAATGGACTGACCATATAAAATTGATCGTCGGTAAGGCAGATGCCAAACTGAGGTTCATTAGAAGAATCCTAAGGAAATGCAGTCCGAAAACAAAGGAAGTAGGTTACAGTACACTTGTTCGCCCACTGCTTGAATTCTGCTCACCGGTGTGGGATCCTTATCAGATAGGGTTGATAGAAGACATAGAGAAGATCCAACGGAGAGCAGCGCGCTTCGTTGCAGGATCATTTAGTAATCGCGAAAGCGTTACGGAGATGATGAACTCCAGTGGAAGAGTCTGCAGGAGAGACGCACAGTACCTCGGTACGGGCTTTTGTTGAAGTTTCCAGGACATACCTTCACCGAGGAGTCAAGCAGTATATTGCTCCCTCCTACGTATATCTCGCGAAGAGACCATGAGGATAAAATCAGAGAGATCAGAGCCCACACAGAGGCATACCGACAATCTTTCTTTCCACGAACAATACGAGACTGGAATAGAAGGGAGAAACGATAGAGGTACTCAAAGTACCCTCCGCCACACACCGTCAGGTGGCTTGCTGAGTATGGATGTAGATGTAGATGTAGAACTGTATTCATTTGTTCTTTACTTTCCGAATGTAGTTTAAGAGATGCTGATTGAAGCCCCAACGCTTGTATGAGTGTGGCGTCCTGACTTCCTTGTTGCAGCAGCTGCGTGATTTCATCAGTTTGCAATACGCTAGTTGTCCTTATTACTATCTGCCCCGTCCCTTTTCTTTGTGTTTCTTTGATATCAACAAAAGTTTCTTCAATTTTCCTTTCACTGTGAGTTCTTTGTGTTGCGGATCAACCTGCTTCGATCAAAACGCAGGTCAGAGCGGAAGTGAGCTGCAACAGAGCTATCCGCAGACAGGCAAGAGTATTATGAGCTGCAAAGAAAAACACAGCTGACTGGCGTTGCGAAGAAGAGTCAGCTGGGCGCGGTACAGCAACAGCCAAAGCTGCAGTACGCTAGTGGCAGGACGGAAAGCCTCTTTTCACTTGCCGCCACTAAAATACTTAGAGTATGTGCCTTAAGCCCTAAATGAAAATAGTATTCAGCTTTTCGTGTATTAAAATATTCTGATCTCACTGTTACAGCCTACACCGCGAGTCGTTGATATCCTGAATGACATCTTGGGATGTAGTACGAGGTCCGCTCTTCGACCACAGGACAGGGCAGCTTGCCCTGCCGCCGTTGGGGCAGAGAGCCGCCTACTTGCTGAAGGATGTCCGGCCCCCCCTCGTGGTACTGTCAGCTGCGCTGCCGCGCTGTCATCACGGCCGCGGCTGGAGACATCGCTGACAGCATCATTCGACTGCCACCACACTCGGCTCCAGCCTCTGAACTGTCAACAATGCTGGGTGTTTATTATTTCGCATGTAAGGCAATTGGACGCCTCCACCAAGCTGTTCCTGATGCACTACGGCCGAGGGTCAGAATTAAGAAGTTAATTAAACAAATCTACTGTCGTCCTGACGTCTCATTTCACTCTCCATGGGTGTAAATCCATGGATTAACTAACACTTATTTCGCTTGGTTTCTATTGTCACTATATTTTCGAGGCTGGTCTGTAGTTTATTTATCGTCACCCTCTTCTCGTCTAATCTGCACCAACAGATCAAAAAACTTCAGCGAAAACATATCTTTAAGCTTTTTATCATCATCCCTAATTTCTTGTAAACTGCCTCAAAGTCTGTTGTTACTTTCACCTTGTCGTGTCACCGCCAGACACCACACTTGCTAGGTGGTAGCCTTTAAATCGGCCGCGGTCCGTTAGTATACGTCGGACCCGCGTGTCGCCACTATCAGTGATTGCAAACCGAGCGCCGCCACCCGGCAGGTCTAGTCTAGAGAGACTCCCTAGCACTCGCCCCAGTTGTACAGCCGACTTTGCTAGCGATGGTTCACTGTCTACATACGCTCTCATTTGCAGAGACGACAGTTTAGCATAGCCGTCCGCTACGTCATTTGCTACGACCTAGCAAGGCGCCATATTCAGTTACTATTCTGAACAGATAATATTGTGAATCATGTACCGTCAAGAGCGACATTCATCATTAATGGATTAAAGTTAAGTATCGAACTAGCTACGTCCGCTTTCTGAATTCTAATTCCTTGTCATGTTCCAGACCTCACGTCAGTATAGTCATTCCCTCCTCACGCCAGCCTGCATGAGCTAAAACGCGTGCATTTCGGCCTCCTCTAGTAACACGGTGTTGGCTCTTCTCCCAACACAACACACATTTTATTTATTCTCTTCCTATCTTCCCAACGTCGCCTGTATAAAATGCTAAGGATTCTTGCCCACACGTTCAATATTACTAGTAAAAGAAGGAGAGACTGTGGCATTTACATTCATGATACTACAATGAAATGAATACCCCTAGCTGCACACAGGCGTTGATATAAGTCAATGGGGAGGGTTGAAAATGTGTGCTCCGACCGGGACTCGAACCACGGATCTCCTGCTTACATGGCAGACGCTCTGTCCATCAGAGCCACCAAAGACAATGAGGATAGTGCAACTGCAGGGACTTAACTCTGGCACGCCTCCCGTGAGACCCAAATTCCCAACTTATTGTCCCGCACTATATTCATAGTGCTCCTGCCCATTGTATTCATTATTCCCGGATTTTTGCCGATTCCCGTAAGATTTCGGGCCCTCTTGTGCATCTGCACAGAAGAAGATGGTGAAATGGCTGATGAGCTTTGACTATATATGTGTGTAGATGGTATCTGTTCATTCGAACATGTCTTCTTACATATATAGTTAAGGCTCACCGGCCATTTGATCATCTTCTTCTGTGCAGATGCTCAAACAGTGCCCTAACTCTTACGAGAATCGGCTAAAACCCGCGAGTAATGAGTATAATGGGCAGTGGCGCTATGAATATAGCGCGGGACAATAAGTTGGGAATTTGGGTCTCACGGGAGGCGTGCCAGAGATAAGTCCCGGCAGTCGCGCTCTGCTCTGTGTCCTTGGTGGCTCCGATGGATAGGGCGTCTACCATGTAAGCAAGAGATCTCGGGTTCTAGTCCCATTTGGTGTACACATTTTCAACTTTCCCCGATGACTTATATAATCTCCTGTATGCAGCTGGGGATATTCATTTCATTGTAATTCCATTCTAACTAGCTGCATGATCACCGATGGTATCTGTTCTTTCGGCCATGTCCGAAAGAACAGATACCATCTTCATATATAATTACATTAATGTTATGTGTGGTGCTTGGAAATTCCCGTCACAAAGTTCTATGGCTAGTAGAGGGGAGTGATTGTACATTATTATAAATAAGAAACCATGTCGGGAAACGTACCATTTCTGTTCTGCGACGGTTTCTAACTAATGTTGACGGGAAATATTGATATCTGAACTTAGGATTTAGTTGTTAATCGCTTCCGGTATCAACCAAGTTTCTGTTCCTAACTCCATCTGGGTATTACAACTTTCAGTACGTGAATGTAATTCTGGGATTTTTCCTTGGATGGTCCGGGAGTTTAGCAATATCATATTGACTTTTCTGTATCCCATCTGAAGGACGAGAATTGTCTAAGAACAATGTGGCTGATGCAGCTTCGATTCTGTCAGGTTTAAGTAGTTCTAATTTCTAGGGGACTGATGACCTCAGATGTTAAGTCCCATAGCGCTCAGAGCCACTGGAACATTTCGAGATGCCGGTAGTATAACCTGCACTGGTATTGGTACTCGTACACACAGTCCTGCATAATGCAGTCGCCCAACAGTTAGTCCAGTTAAAGAAAGAGCTACTTTACCTTTTTTTCATCCCCGAGGCACACGCTGGTAACTTCCTCTATCGATGGCGACGTGGTGCAATGCTCTTGCCGCACGGGCTGCTACGCATCGCTGCCATTAGCAGAGTTAGGCTGCTGGTTGCCAACGGTGCTGTTGACACTCGTCAACCTGCTGCCGTTGTTGCTGTAGAAGCTCACGCTGGAGCTGCATAAGGTCAGATCATGAATTTCTCCTTGTTGGAATGACGGCAGGTCCACAGGAGGGAGCTCCTTAGTGGTTGTTGCCACTGCTGCTAGCTTCCGTCTCTTGTGAAGTGACCGAGCGAGGTGGCGCAGTGGTTAGTGTTGTGACTTGGCAAGACAGACAAGTCACTATGAGGTGAAGCCGAAAGGCACGCGCTTAAGCTCACGCAGGCTGGCGCGAGGTCTGGAACAGTTAAGGGAATTAATAGTAGCAAATAAAGTACGTAGTTGATGTAATACTTAACTTTAATCCATAATTGGAGAACATCGCTCTTGTTGATACATCTATAATAATCTCAATATAAACTGGTAATGGCGCCTTGCTAGGTCGTAGCAAATGTAGCTGAAGGCTATGCTAACTATCGTCTCGGCAAATGAGAGCGTATTTGTCAGTGTAGCATCGCTAGCAAAGTCTGCTGTACAACTGGGGAGTGCTAGGAAGTCTCTCTAGACCTGCCGTGTGGCGGCGCTCGGTCTGCAATCACTGACAGTGGCGACACGCGGGTCCGACGTATACTAATGGACCGCGGCCGATTTAAAGGCTACCACCTAGCAAGTGTGGTGTCTGGCGGTGACACCACAATTAGCACACTGGACTCGCATTCGGGAGGACGACGCTTCAATCCCGTCTCCAGCCATCCTGATTTAGGTTTTCCGTGATTTCCCTAAATCGTTTCAGGCAAATGCCGGGATGGTTCCTTTGAAAGGGCACGGCCGATTTCCTTCCCCGTCCTTCCCTAACACGAGCTTGCGCTCCGTCTCTAATGACCTCGTTGTCGACGGGACGTTAAAACAACACTAACCTAACCTAACCTTTTGTGAAGTGGTAGAGCCGCCCCTGATGGACTTGTTTTTGCTGTTGTTCCGTCTGCGTACAGTGTAAGGAAATTGCATCTTGCGTTGCTCGCAGCATTACGTGTTCGTTTACTTTGTAAGTTATGAGTAGCCTAGCTCACACTTTTATCTACAGGCGTATGATCCCCGTAGACAGTAGTGGGTCAGCATAACACGCTGCGATTCCGGCCACAGTTACTTAACCGGTACCCATTGGGAATGTTTCCCAATCACCATTTCAGTACATCACTACTCATGTTGTTGCTATGAAAGTTACAAATAAGTGCGTACTATTGTCCGAAGTGCACATATTGTAAGTAGGCTGTTTAGGTTTTTTTATTGGTAACGCCACCTCTGTATGAAAACCACTGGCTGTGCTGTGTGCAGTCTGTGGCTGCTTTGCATTGTTGTAATACTCGCCATTGTAGTGATAGGCAGATGGATGTGAACAGCGCGTAGCGTTGCGCAGTTGGAGGTGAGCCGCCAGCAGTGGTGGATGTGGGGAGAGAGATGGCGGAGTTTTGAAATTTGTCATGAACTGCTATATTTATATATGATGATATCAAGGTAAATACATTGTTTGTTCTCTGTTAATATCTTTCATTTGCTAACTATCCCTATCAGTAGTTAGTGCCTTCCATAGTTTGAATCTTTTATTTAGCTGGCAGTAGTGGCGCTCGCTGTATTGCAGTAGCTTGAGCAGCGAAGATTTTTGTGAGGTAAGTGATTTGTGAAAGGTATAGTTTAATGTTAGTCAGGGCCATTCTTTTGTAGGGAATTTTGAAAGTCAGATTGCGTTGCGCTAACAAAATATTGTGTGTCAGTTTAAGCACAGTCATGTAAAAATTGTTCAAAGGGGAAGTTTCATATGTCGACCCTTAGCCGAGGATACCTCACTGGAATCTTCTGATCTCTTTTTTCTTGTAGTTTGTGTAATTAGTGTAGCTTTTGTTTATTGCTAGCGCGTAATTGTAGAGAAAATCTCCTTTGTAGTTGCTGTCTTTCATTGTTGTACAGTAAAACAGTTGTGGCATGCATGTAGATTTGCACCAAGTATTTCGCAGCTGCAATTAACTAGATATTATTTTCAGTGTTATGTTAATGTGTTCTCTTATTTTTGCTCTTCAAATTGTGCTTTTCTGTGTTATCGTGAAGTATTGTGACAATAATGGCGTGTGAAAAACGTAATACTAGGCTCCAAAGTAAATTGAGAAATGACAGTGAAGACGAAATCAGTGTGTTAGCGCCGCAGAGTAATGAATTAACTAATGTTCAAAGTAGTAATTTGGTAATTGTGCATAGGGAAATGGAGCGGGCGGCAAACAATGGTGTAGACAGTGAAACAATTAGAGAACAGGGAAGCATTATCGATCGATCGGTCGGCAACAGCTCGCCTCAGGAATCCGAAATGACAGGAAACAATCTCGCAAATACTGTAGATTCAGGTTTTGGATCCTCACCGTTTTCTCAAATAAGTCAAGACACATTTTCTGCTTGTCAAAATGTGAATGTTTCCGGTGCAAATTCACTGCCGAAAAGCACTGAGGAACATGTTCCAGACACCAGTGCATTGTTATTACAATTAATACAGCAAATGAGACAAACACAGCAAAAGCTTCAAAAGTTAGACACAACGGAACAAAATCTTCAAAAGTTAGACACAATGGAACAACACCAGAGACAAACACAGCAACAGTTAGACACAATGGAACAAAATCTTCGGAAGTTAGACACCACACTTGAACAAACACGTGAAGATTTAACTAGTGAGTTACATAACATTGAATCGAAATGTCAAAAAGTCTGTAATGACGTAAAAACACAAATTTGTGAGCATTTTCAACCCATTTTTTCGCGGCATGAAAATGTATTACAGAATCACGAAGCAGCCATAACAGAACTGCAAACCATTGTTCATGAAAATCACGACACCTTGCAAGCTAAAATTGACTCAGTTGCATCTACCGATTCGGTTACGCAACTTGCAAAAACTCAGGAAAACTTAAAGGACACAGTAGATACTCTGAAACTTGGTTCAGAAAAACATACAGAGGAAATAATTTCACTATCGGATAAAGTAGCCGAACTTTCAGATCAGTTCACTAACTTATCTACAAAGGTAGATTATGATCTGAATGACACAAGACCTGTAGCCTTCACTGACACAGAAGAGTATGAACAAATTAGAAAATTCAAACAGAATCAAAATCAAATCAATACACAGTACAAAAGAGAAATCCGGGAAGTACAAGATCAGCTGACACAGGTAATACAAGAATTACGTATTTCAGAGGATACTCGCGCCCCAATACGGGAAGAGGGACACAGAAATACGGAACAGCCGCAAAATAATAACACAGGGCATTTCGGAAGTTATGAAAGAAATTGGCAATGTGCACCGAATTTTGATATGGAACGGCCGACACGACCTAACAACGACCGATATGCGACTCGCCGACATGATGATTTTGACTATAAGCTGTTCATTACTACACGTAAATTCAAAACATTTAAGAATTCTGGCAACGACATTCATCCACAAGCATGGCTCCATCAATTCTCGCATTGTTTTCCTCCCAACTGGTCGTTAGAACACAGATTAGAATTTATGTGTGGCTACTTGGAGAATGAACCAGCTGTAAGAATGCGATCGGTAATTCACGATTGCCACAGTGAAGGAGAGTTTTACCATGCCTTCCTCTCAGCATATTGGTCTCAAGCCACACAAGACCGAGTAAAACATAGCATCATAATGATGAAACGTTTCGAACAATCTGAATTTTCCAGTCTTATGAAATATTTTGAAGACATGTTGCATAAGAATCAGTATCTTTCAAACCCATACAGCCCCTCAGAACTCATCCGCATTTGCTTAATCAAACTGCCTGAACATTTACGACATATTATTTTGACAGGACGTTGCAAAGACGACATTGAAGCATTTCAGGGACTTTTACAAGAATTAGAAATTGACACTGACAATCGCGGAACGCGAAACCAGGAAGACAACAATTACAGGTCACATCCGTCGCAATTCCGCGATGAAAGAAGTAATAACTTGACACGACAAGGCTATTCTCACAACACAAATCGTGACCAAAACAGACACCACCCGTATGACAACCGTTGGCAGAGTAGTAATAACTACAGGGAAAGATCACCTCTCCGTGGTAATGACTATCACAGAGACAATAAGAGAAACAGACAATATGGGAACCAAAATAAATACTATCAAGGGAGACAGAATAACTTTAGACGCAACAGACCAGCGCGCAGTTACGATTCAGGGAGAAATTATCCACCATGTGACCGACAAGAAAGAAACTATGGGATCTACCGACATGACGACAGAAGATATGATCGTAACGACAGACCTGAATTGCATCAGAACTGGCGGGATTCAAACAGAGCAGGGCCCTCTCGTCACGGTGAATTTGTAGAAGTTAGGTCTCCAAATCCTAATAACGACGCGCGCCAACAAAGAGACAATAGGCAATGACTCACACCGCTGGCAGCAACAAAACGTACTTATGAAACTGATGACGCAGCTGCCGTAGGTAGTAATTACGTAAAAATGGAAGACATTAGGGACATCTTACTCCAGGAACACGACGTAAAACTTAACAACATTGCATATCCTGTGATTCACATTACTGTAAATGACGTAAAATTTACGGCAGTAATTAGTGAAACAGCCTTTAGCAAATGCAACAAATCGAACGATTGCCCCACACTTCCGTTACGTAAGATTAAATTACAAGGTGCAATCTTTGGAAAAAGTATAGATGTACGCCAACAAACCAACTTAGAATTCTTTTGTCAAAGCCACAGCTTCTCTACGAACTTTCTTATTGTTCCATTATTGTCGACGGAAATTATATTGGGAGTAGACTTTTTGAATGAATTCAAAGCAATCTTAAACTTTCACGATGCTGAAATAAGTTTAGAGAAGGAAGGTAAGTCAATAGCTTTGAAATTTGAAGATTGGCTCTCAAACCATGACGAAGAAATCAATCGGCTTTACCTTCTGTTGGACAACAGTTCGGAATTTTCTACGGAACTAGACACTAACAATCACTCTGCAAGAACTGACAGGGGTGATATCGACGGCATATTTGAAATTAATGAGTTAATTCAGAATAAAATTCAAACAATTGAGAATTGTAATGACACTGATAGGCAGGACCTTTTTGAGATTTTACAAGAACATTCCACAGTTTTTACTCATAAAACAGGAACAATCAAGGGATTTCAATACCAATTTCGTGTTCGTGAGCATACTAAATTTTGTGTTAGACCATATGTAATTCCAGCACATTATAGGGACCGTGTTAGAACAGAAATACAATCTATGCTTGACGAGGGCATTATTGAGCCTGCAGTAAGCTCATACAACAATCCATTACATGTTGTTGAGAAGAAAAATGGATCGATCAGGCTTGTCTTAGATTCGAGACAAATCAATACGATCATTATTCCTGAAACAGACAGGCCGCAAACGTTGGAAGAACTTCTCCAAAATTTTAATGGTGTAAAAGTGTTGTCTTCCATTGATCTCAGATCCAGCTTTTATCAGATCGAACTTCATCCAGAATGTAGAAAATACACAGCTTTCCTTTTTTTCGGCGTTTGTTATCAGTTTCGGAAACTTCCTTTTGGTTTGAACATTTCTTCAGCAGCATTCATTCGCGGGCTAAATTTCATATTACCTGAGTTCTTAAAACGTCACATCACCTTATATGTGGACGATATTCTAATAGCAGAAGCTTCATGGGAACTACATAATCGCATCCTCAACAGTTTGTTACGTATTTTTGCAGAGTCTGGAATTACAGCTAACTTGGAAAAGTCTGAATTCGGTAGGACAAAGGTGAAGTTTTTGGGACATATTATTTCTTCTGAAGGCATTCAGCCGGATCCTGAAAAGTTAGAAGCAATCAGAGCCATTCCAGTTCCATCCACAAAAAGACAAGTCCGCAGTTTTCTAGGTCTCGTAAATTTTTACCGTCGTTTTCTGAATATGCAAATTCTTGTTACACCAAAACTTTGTTCTCTCACTGGAAAAAATACTATTTGGAACTGGGACGAACAAGCACAATTGGAATTCAATTCTTTGAAAGAAGCGTTACTTCACGCGCCAATCTTAGCTCATCCAGATCTGTCACAAGATTTCTGCCTTAGCACGGATTCTTCTAAAGTCGGTCTTGGTGCCCATTTATTTCAAGAAGCCATAGAAAACGACACTACCATTCAGAAAACCATTGCTTTTGCTTGCCGAGTGCTAACAAAATCTGAAAAAAAAAATTCCGTTACTGAATTAGAAGCTTTAGCTATCGTTTGGGCATTTAACAAATTCCGTTTCTTTCTTTCTGGTAAGCACGTAAAAGTATACAGTGATCATCGTGCATTACAATTTCTTATGTCTTCAAAATTAAATCATGACAGGTTAAAACGTTGGGCATTGTTTATGCAAGAATTCCGCTTCACAATAGTCTACATTCCCGGCAAGGAGAACATTGTTGCGGACGCACTGTCACGCGCACCGGCTGGGCTTGAGAAAAGTACCACAGAAGGCAACCTCGAGAAAAATTTCAGTATTCTTTACATTCAGAAAGTCGCCTTTGAAAACTTCATCACCACATCTTTGAAGGACATTGCTCATGAACTAGATAAAGATCCGATTTGGAAAGACATCAAGAGCAAATGGCATGAAAAGACACACACACAGATTCGGCATTATTATCTGGTTAGAAACAACATACTGTTCAAACGCTGCACTGTTGATGACAAGCTATGGGTACTTTGCATTCCTGACGATTTTGTTAATAAGCTCATTTGGTACATTCATTTCAGCTACGCACATTTTGGTCCACGAAAATGTTATCATATTCTTCGAACGACTTGTTATTTTAACAATATGGAAACAAGAATTCGAAGAGTCTTGTCTATTTGTAAACTTTGTCAAAAGGCGAAACCATCTACTGTCTCACATCGTGCTCCGTTGTTTCCTATTATCCTTCTAAATTAAAAGAATTTGCTGCTGTTGATCTCTTGGGACCGCTTGTCAGAACATCCAATGGATTTTCGTACGTTCTAGTCGCTGTTGAACTTACTTCAAAATTTGTTTCTTTCACTCCGTTACGTAAAGCCACTGGACGATCTATATCCAACGCCTTTGTTAAAAATTTCTTACGTGAAGTTGGCCACGTTGCTAAAGTCATTTCAGATAACGAACCGCAATTTAGATCTGCTGTTTGGTCACGCACGCTTCGGAATCATAAAATCAAACCTGTTTTTATTTCATTGTACTCACCACATTGCAACCCGTCTGAACGGATTATGAAAGAAATCAATAAGCTTTGCAGACTTTATTGTCACAGAAAGCATCAGCATTGGAACAGATATCTACAATTATTTCAAAATGTGCTAAATGAAATGCCTCATGATTCCACTGCTTTACCACCTACTCTTGTACTGAAGAATGAAGAACCACCGAACAGAATCAGAGAGCTTGTACCTTTCCTGAATACACGTAAACTTCGACACAAAGACATAATTGATTTGTCTCTTAAAAATATAAAATCTGCAGCAGACAAAAGGAGAGAACTACACGGTAAAGCAAATGCAAAGAAATTATATATTGGTCAGAAAGTTCTCATTAAAGCTCATTCATTGTCACATAAGAAGAAACACTTGAGTCACAAATTCTTTCTAGTTTACAATGGACCTTACAGAATCCGACGTATACCACATGATAATTGCGTTGAAGTTGAAACTCTGCATACTAGGAAGAGTAAAGGTTTACACCACATTTCATATGTAAAACCGTTTACTGAAAGATAATCTGCTTTTTAACTTTGTCATTGCCATAAAACTTTTCACTTTACATTACTAGTATGCTTGTCAGACTTAGAACCTGTTAACATGCAACAATGTTTGAAGTTAAATATCCAGTCAAGAGCCAAGAGAACTTATTGAAACAGAAATGACGAATGCATTGTTATAGTGAACAGACGTCACAGTGTTATTGTGTGTGTACATTCTTGCTTATTAGTTGCACGATTATGGAACGACTATAAGGCTTACATACTTAGAACATTTACCAGTACTGCTAATGAGATTTTAATGCAACATTTTGGTTTACTTGAAAATATATTCTGGATTTAAAGTACTTTCAGTGAGATACCAGATGGCACAGTGGTTAATTTATGTGACAGCTACACGATTTTATCACGACGCTACTAATGAGTGACAATTTACAATGTTGCTTTTGCAGTGTTTCTGTTTTATATCTGCACAGTTTTCTGTTTTATTCTGGAAAGTAAAACAGGTTTAGTAGTAACTTTTGTGGTATAGCTACAATGAGACTGCCTTTTCCGTAGCACAACAATACGTTACAGCACAGTACTTTCCTCATCACGGCAATAAGCGTAATAACTAAGACATTTATACGCAAAGCATTTCACTTTTGTGTATTATGAGGTAAGTACATTGACTTCTGCAGAACTTAGCTTTCGGAGGACGATAACTACGACACTTCCACACAGATTATGTTGCAACAAGACGCACATTTAGCGCTACAGTACACGTATTTGAGTGATTAATTTTGTACTTAAAACATTTATTTTTAAAGATTTTTGAATAACAAAGAAAGTTTTCCGTGATACATTTCATTCCATTGCTGTAATCTGTAACACCTGAGGGTATAATTACATTAATCCTCAGGGGTACACGCCTACTTTGTGTACCATGTGTGTGGCAACCACAAGGAGCCGTAGCTAATATGGTATTTGCTTATACAACTTTACACATCGGTACCATATTTCTCTAACACACAAATTACACAGCTATCTGATCATGTAACTGAGAGATAAACTTCTTTTATTACATCAGTGACAGATGTTTACGCAATTACACAGTTGGATAACTTCACACTTATGAAATTGTATTTTGTCTGTACTTTGTAAACTGTTCATATTTTTTCGGAACCATTGTGATATTATGAGAGCTTTGAATGATATATTTGGTATGGGATCACGATTTTTAAAGTACGTTTGAGGCAGATGACACTTTTGACATGAGCAGAGAATTTTTTTTAGGTTTTGAAATTATTGGAGGAAGCTACGACGATTTTGAGGTTTGGCTTAGGTGTTATGGTATTACTATGATAACTATGTGTATTATGCTGTTGTGGTATGTTTATGATCAGTAAGCTGATGCTATAGGAGGAGTTTGATTATGCTACGTATTTCTTATGATGAAATACTGAAGCAGTGTCGACGAATAAGGTAAGGAATAATGAGTAGTGATTAGGGAGTCTGATATGTGAAAAAGGTTGTTGGAAACCAAGAATCGTACTTTAAGAGTTAAGAAATGTGTGTATATGCGTCAATGTATCACAATGCTGGCGAAAATTTTTTGGACGCTGTGATATTTATAGGATTTTGTTTCTACACATTTGTAACGCAAATTCTCGACCTGTGAAATTTTTTATATGAGACTCTCACTGTAGCGAAAATTGTGTAAGTAGGCTGTTTATGTTTTCTCTATGTAAGTAGGCTGTTTATGTTTTCTTATTGGCAACGTTACGTAGCGCTCAATATGAAAATCACTGGCTGTGCTGTGTGCAGTCTGTGGCTAGTTTGCATTGTTGTAATACTCGCCATTGTAGTGTTGGGCAGCGGCAGCTTTTGTAGGGAATTTTGAAAGTCAGATTGCGTTGCGCTAACAAAATATTGTGTGTCAGTTTAAGCACAGTCATGTAAAAATTGTTCAAAGGGGAAGTTTCAATATTAGTGTGACTGCACTCGCTGGCACCGAGCAGGAGGAAGAAGATCCGCTCAAAACAGCTGCTCGAGTGCCTCTACCCTTTATCTTTCACATAACATATTCTTCCCCCCATGAACCATGGACCTTGCCGTTGGTGGGGAAGCTTGCGTGCCTCAGCGATACAGATGGCCGTACCGTAGGTACTGCGAACGGCTGAAAGCAAAGGGAAACTACAGCCGTAATTTTTCCCGAGGACATGCAGCTTTACTGTAAGATTAAATGATGATGGCGTCCACTTGGGTAAAATATTCCGGAGGTAAAATAGTCCCCCATTCGGATCTCCGCGCGGGGACTACTTAGGAGGACGTCGTTATCAGGAGAAAGAAAACTGGTGTCCTACGGATCGGAGCGTGGAATGTCAGATCCCTTAATCGGGCAGGTAGGTTAGAAAATTTAAAAAGGCAAATGGATAGGTTAAAGTTAGATATAGTCGGAATTAGAGAAGTTCGGTGGCAGGAGGAACAAGACTTTTTGTCAGGTGATTACAGGGTTATAAATACAAAATCAGATAGGGGTAATTCAGGAGTAGGTTTAATAATGAATAAAAAAATAGGAGTGCGGATTAGCTACTACAAACAGCATAGTGAACGCATTATTGTGGCCAAGATAGACACAAAGCCCATGCCTACTACAGTAGTACAAGTTTATATGCCAACTAGCTCTGCATATGATGAAGAAATAGATGAAATGTATGACGAGATAAAAGAAATTATTCAGGTAGTGAAGGGAGACGAAAATTTAATAGTCATGGGTGACTGGAATTCGTCAGTAGGAAAAGGGAGAGAAGGAAACATAGTAGGTGAATATAGATTGGGGGGAAGGAATGAATGAGGAAGCCGCCTTGTAGAATTTTGCACAGAGCATAACTTTATCATAGCTAACACTTGGTTCAAGAATCATAAAAGAAGGTTGTATACCTGGAAGAATCCTGGAGATACGATAAGGTATCAGATAGATTATATAATGGTAAGACAGAGATTTAGGAACCAGGTTTTAAATTGTAAGACATTTCCTGAGGCAGATGTGGATTCTGACCACAATCTATTTGTTATGAACTGCAGATTGAAACTGAAGAAACTGCAAGAAGGTGGGAATTTAAGGAGATGGGACCTGGATAAACTGAAAGAACCAGAGGTTGTAGAGAGTTTCAGGGAGAGCATAAGGGAACAATTGACAGGAATGGGGGAAAGAAATACAGTAGAAGAAGAATGGGTAGCTCTGAGGGATGAAGTAGTGAAGGCAGCAGAGGACCAAGTAGGTAAAAAAACGAGGGCCAGTATAACTAGGGTAACAGAAGAAATATTGAATTTAATTGATGAAAGGAGAAAATATAAAAATGCAGTAAACGAAGTAGGCAAAAAGGAATACAAACGTCTCAAAAATGATATCGACAGGAAGTGCAAAATGGCTAAGCAGGGATGGCTAGAGGACAAATGTAAGGATGTAGAGGCTTGTCTCACTAGGGGTAAGATAGATACTGCCTACAGGAAAATTAAAGAGACCTTTGGAGAGAAGAGAACCACTTGTATGAGTATCAACAGCTCAGATGGCAACCCAGTTCTAAGCAAAGAAGGGAAGGCAGAAAGGTGGAAGGAGTATATGGAGGGTTTATACAAAGGCAATGTACGTGAGGTCAATATTATGGAAATGGAAGAGGATGTAGATGAAGACGAAATGGGAGATAAGATACTGTGTGAAGAGTTTGACAGAGCACTGAAAGACCTGAGTCGACACAAGGCCCCGGGAGTAGACAACATTCCTTTAGAACCACTGATGGCCTCGGGAGAGCCAGTCCTGACAAAACTCTACCATCTGGTGAGCACGATGTATGAGACTGGCGAAATACCCTCAGACTTCAAGAAGAATATTATAATTCCAATCCCAAAGAAAGCAGGTGTTGAGAGATGTAAAAATTACCGAACTATTAGTTTAATAAGTCACAGCTGCAAAATACTAACGCGAATTCTTTACAGACGAATGTAAAAACTGGTAGAAGCGGACCTCGGGGAAGATCAGTTTGGATTCCGTAGAAATGTTGGAACACGTGAGGCAATACTAACCTTACGACTTATCTTAGAAGAAAGATTAAGAGAAGGCAAACCTACGTTTCTAGCATTTGTAGACTTAGAGAAAGCTTTTGGCAATGTTGACTGGAATACTCTCTTTCAAATTCTAAAGGTGGCAGGGGTAAAATACAGGGAGCGAAAGGCTAATTACAATTTGTACAGAAAGCAGATGGCAGTTATAAGAGTCGAGGGGCATGAAAGGGAAGCAGTGGTTGGGAAGGGAGTGAGACAGGGTTGTAGCCTCTCCCCGATGTTGTTCAATCTGTATATTGAGCAAGCAGTAAAGGAAACAAAAGAAAAATTCGGAGTAGGTATTAAAATTCATGGAGAAGAAATAAAAACTTTGCCGGCCGAAGTGGCCGTGCGGTTAAAGGCGCTGCAGTCTGGAACCGCAAGACCGCTACGGTCGCAGGTTCGAATCCTGCCTCGGGCATGGATGTTTGTGATGTCCTTAGGTTAGTTAGGTTTAACTAGTTCTAAGTTCTATGGGACTAATGACCTCAGCAGTTGAGTCCCATAGTGTTCAGAGCCATTTGAACCAAATAAAAACTTTGAGGTTCGCCGATGACATTGTAATTCTGTCAGAGACAGCAAAGGACTTGGAAGAGCAGTTGAATGGAATGGACAGTGTCTTGAAAGGAGGATATAAGATGAACATCAACAAAAGCAAAACAAGGATAATGGAATGTAGTCTAATTAAGTCGGGTGATGCTGAGGGAATTAGATTAGGAAATGAGGCACTTAAAGTAGTAAAGGAGTTTTGCTATTTGGGGAGCAAAATAACTGATGATGGACGAAGTAGAGAGGATATAAAATGTAGACTGGCAATGGCAAGGAAAGCGTTTCTGAAGAAGAGAAATTTGTTAACATCCAGTATTGATTTAAGTGTCAGGAAGTCATTTCTGAAAGTATTCGTATGGAGTGTAGCCATGTATGGAAGTGAAACATGGACGATAAATAGTTTAGACAAGAAGAGAATAGAAGCTTTCGAAATGTGGTGCTACAGAAGAATGCTGAAGATTAGGTGGGTAGATCATGTAACTAATGAGGAAGTATTGAATAGGATTGGGGAGAAGAGAAGTTTGTGGCACAACTTGACCAGAGGAAGGGATCGGTTGGTAGGGCATGTTCTGAGGCATCAAGGGATCACCAATTTAGTATTGGAGGGCAGCGTGGAGGGTAAAAATCGTAGAGGGAGGCCACGAGATGAATACACTAAGCAGATTCAGAAGGATGTAGGTTCCAGTAGGTACTGGGAGATGAAAAAGCTTGCACAGGATAGAGTAGCATGAAGAGCTGCATCAAACCAGTCTCAGGACTGAAGACCACAACAACAACAACATATTCTTTCATTTCATTTTTTTTTCTTTTTTGTGGTAGGTCTTTGATTCAGGTACGACGAGTCTTGAACGCGTAGTACATTCCTTTATTTAGTTTCTTTTTTGTGATGTGAAGACTTTGTGTCACAAAGCTGTCTCGCATCGTAATGGTAAAGCCTGTATTTACGTGCAGAAGTACCGCAGATGCCACAAGTTCCAGCTGGAAGGAGCTCTTGAACTGCGCCAACGGACTCCACCATTTGCGGCACGCCGCCTCCTATTCAGAATGAGAGGCCTCATGCACTGCTCTGGCGCGGAATTTGCATAATTGACGAGAAAGAGCGCGTGTGGGAGTGCGGGGCGGCGAGTGCGCTACGTGCCCGAGCTACGAAACACGCCTCCTGGGGCTTCCTTCAAGTCACGCGTGCTCCCGCGCATGCGCACGGCGGGCGAACCGTCAGTCAGCTCGTGGAGCACGTTAAAGCGCCCGCACCAGAGCCGTGCCAACCTCGTCCTTCGCCCTTCGCAGAAATGTCACAACTGGGCCAGCCACCCCTTTCCCCACCAAGAAAATTACCTTTCTCCAATTCTTTTCTGCACATATTCAGAAAATTTTGCAATTTGTAGGACATATTTCATCCAAGCGACGCGCAACTCAAAAATATTACGTAGATGAGCCATAAAAGCGTACTTCAATGCGAGACGCGTTTAATAATTTTAACAACGAAAGTCTGTCTCGAAATCTCGCAGAAAACCCACAGAGATACTGGTCATACATAAAGCACACCAGTGGCAAGACACAATCAATACCTCCACTGAGCGACAACAACGGTGAAGTCACTGATGACAGTACCACTAAAGCAGAGTTATTAAACACGGTTTTCCGAAACTTCTTCACCAAAGAAGACGAAGTAAACATTCATGAATTCCAGTCAAGAATAACTGTCAAGATGAGAAACATAGAAGTAGATATCCTCGGTGTAACAAAGCAGCTTAAATCACTCAATAAAGGCAAGGCCTGGTCCATATTGTATACCAGTCTGGTTCATCTCAGAGTATGCTGATAAAATAGCTCTATATTTACCAATTATATACAACCATTCGCTCACAGAAAGACACGTACGTAACGACTGGAAAACTGATCAAGTCACACCATTACCCAAAAAGGGAAGTAGGAGTAATCTGCTGAATTACAGGCCTGTATCACTAAAGTAGATTTGCAGTAGGGTTTTAGAACATTTATTGTATTCGAACATTATGAAGTACCTCGAAGAAAACGGTTTATTGACATACAGTCAGCACGGGTTTAGAAAATATCGTTCTTATGAAACACAACTAGCTCTTTATACTCATGAAGTAGTAAGTGCTATCGACAGGGGATGTTAAATTGATTCCATATTTTTAGATTTCCAGAAGGCACCGTTCCTCACAAGCGTCTTCTAATCAAACTGCGTGCCAACGGAGTATCGCCTCATTTGTGTGACTGGATTCGTGATTTCCTGTCGGAAAGGTCACAGTTCGTAGTAATAGACGGAAAGTCATCGAGTAAAACAGAAGTTATATCCGGCGTTCCCCAAGGAAGTGTTATAGGTCCTCTATTGTTCCTGATTTATATTAACGACATAGGAGACAATCTGAGTAGCCGTCTTAGACTGTTTGCAGATGATGCTGTCAATTACCGTCTTCTAAAGTCATCAGATGATCAAAACGACTTGCAAAATGTTTTAGATAAGATATCTGTATGGTGCGAAAAGTGGAAGTTGACCTT
This sequence comes from Schistocerca piceifrons, assembly GCF_021461385.2. Classification (NCBI taxonomy): domain Eukaryota; kingdom Metazoa; phylum Arthropoda; class Insecta; order Orthoptera; family Acrididae; genus Schistocerca; species Schistocerca piceifrons. The sequence goes on along the minus strand of NC_060139.1, from coordinate 45,374,991 downwards.
GAATAAAGAAAAGTGCGAAGTTATTCACATGAGTATTAAAAGAAATCAACTAAGTTTCGATTACGCGATAAGTCATACAAATCTGAGGGCTCTAAATTCAACTAAATACTTAGGGATTACAGTTACAAATAACCTAAATTGGAACAATCACATAGATAATATTGTGGGTAGAGGAAATCAAAGACTGCGATTCATTTTCAGAACACGTAGAAAGTGCAACAGGTCTACCTAAGAGACTGCTTACACTACGCTTGTCCGCCCTGTTCTGGAGTATTGCTGTGCGGTGTGGGATCCGCATCAGGTGGGATTGACGGAAGATATCGAAAAAGTACAAAGAAGGGCAGCTCGTTTTGTATTATCGCGAAATAGGGAAGATAGTGTCACAGACATGATACGTGAATTGGAGTGGCAATCATTAAAACAAAGTCGTTTTTCGTTGCGATGGGATGTTCTCATGAAATTTCGATCACCAGCTTTCTCCTCCGATTGCAAAAACATTCTGTTGGCACCCACGTACATAGGGAGAAATGATCATCACGATAAAATAAGAGAAATCAGGGCTCGCACGGAAAAGGTTAAGTGCTCGTCTTTCCCGCGTGACGTTCGAGAGTGGAACGGTAGAGAGACAGCGTGAAGGTGGTTCATTGAACCCTCTGCCAGGGACTTTATTGTGAATAGCAGAGTATTCACGTATATGTATATGTAGATGTTGTTGTTGTTGTTGTTGTTGTTGTTGTGGTCTTCAGTCCTGAGACTGGTTTGATGCAGCTCTCCATGCTACTCTATCCTGTGCAAGCTGCTCCATCTCCCAGTACGTACTGCAGCCTACATCCTTCTGAATCTGCTTAGTGTATTCATCTTTTGGTCTCCCTCTACGACTTTTACCCTCCACGCTGCCCTCCAATGCTAAATTTGTGATCCCTTGATGCCTCAGAACCCTTCTTCTTGTCAAGTTGTGCCGCAAACTCCTCTTCTCCCCAGTTATATTCAATACCTCCTCATTAGTTATGTTATCTACCCATCTAATCTTCAGCATTCTTCTGTAGATGTAGAAAAATAAAAAATATTGCAAACAAAAATGAGATGCACCACTGCAGTAAATAAATTACTGAATATATAAAAAAACTGAAAGTAGAAGAAAATCTATGACTAGAGCTTTATAGCAGTTATTATAATTTACAATGATGTATAGGCCTAATGAAGAACAGTTTTTAATTCCATGTCATAAATTACTAATGCAAAATAAAAGAGGAATGGTTATAATTAAGTGTTGAAAGGACTTTACTATCCTAAATTCAATGTCCAATTTAATTTTAATGTCCTTTCAGCAAAAAAACCTCACTAATTATTTCATTGCTGCCAAAGTTAGCTGCTGTGTCTTATTGCATTAACGAAATAAGTGAGTCTGACAGCCTACTTTGCCTGTAGCTGATCTTAAGTAGATTTTTATCATCTTCAATTTTCAGAAGCTGTGTTGACAATATTAAGCTGCCGTCACTAGAATCTTCATAAATATTCCCAGAGCAATGTAGATGTCTGGATAGGTGTCATGTAACCCACACTTGTATAAGTACATCCAACTACCCATACGGGAAACTGTCACTGCTCCTCATCAATACTTTCTATGGATTTTGAGTGTCGCTATTTCGTTTACTGCATCAGCTGTATAGATATTTGTTTTATATTTGGGACCAGCATCTGCTACACGTCTTTGAAAAGGGCTATTAATTAAGGCGTTCCCAACAGTAAATTAAAGTGACTTGGAATGGTTCGTTATTTGTGAGTTGAGATAAGGTGAAAACCAGTGACTGTTACTGCAATAGGTCAGAAGGAATACAATTAACAGGGAAATAGACAGTGACAGAAACAATGATACTGCATTGATGTCAATACCATCAGACGTAAGTAAAAATGTTGAATAACGAAGTCTATTTAGTAATTACCAATAATATTACAAATAATGTATCACAATTGTGTACCACCTACTCACGGTTAACCTAATGATGCCTGTTCAACCATAATAGGCCTGTTGTGAAGTAAAAGCAATCAAACATAGCAGTGTACTTGGAATGATAACTACACAACGCGTTTAAAAGACCTGTGCTACTCAGCAGGCCCAAAAGTGTATAAAATATGCAATGTTAATATGACATAAAATTATAAAAAATAGCTTTGCAGTGTATTGTTCATCAGAAACAAATAGGTTTGTAAGTAAACGAACAAAAATTTGAAAAAAGGAGGTTTTGTAATTACTGCTCATCAGAAAAAATAGCTTTGGAAATGAACCAAAAAGGAGGTAGAACCAACTGTAAATAAAACCATGTATGTATGTCAACAGAAAGAAATACATTTGTAAATAAACTGAAAAAAGGATTAAAAATATTGTTAGTAAAAAGTCAAATCTTACTCTTAACTAATTGTACTGCAAAAATTAAGAAAAACGTAAGTTACTTAATTATACCTTTGTTACCATTTCATTACAGAATTTAATAATAACTGGTTTATTACAAACCTGGACCTCTCCCAGTGATGCACAGACTTCCAATGACGAGGCCTATGCAGCTGAACATTTTACAAAGGATGAGGAAGGTGAGGTCGATATTGAATCTTATTGATTCAGGGGGGAGGTGGAGGTGTTTCTCGTGGTTTTAATGTTTTCCCATTGGCTGAGACACATAGAGGTTCCCTCCAATTATATATCACAAAGGACCGCTATCGGGTTACGTTATGACCTTGAATATACATCGTGCAGTTGCTCCAGGGGCGTGGATAGGGCATGGGCTCCCCTGCGTGAGCGTGAAGGTACCACATACAACTACTTGTGATTCCATGGTGCAGGGTGGAGTTATGACCTTGAATACAACTAGCACAAGTGTGTAATGACACAGAAAGTGACCTTGAGATATAATCGTTATCTCGGCCTGATCCTGCACTAATACCCTACTCATATGATGAGAGAGAAGATTATTTTAGTGATCAAGACTACTGCTTTATCATTTACTATAAAACTTTTGGCAGTAGCACTTGCCTGTAATTTGTCACTTGCTTTCCATTGCAGTTCATCTGGCAGTTTATTCGATCATGTTGCTTGAGAAATATCTCTAGATTTACCTTGACGGCACCTTCGTTGTCGTATAACACGAATCTGTCTGCTTTGTACAAGTGACGCCAGCAGGCTTAACATCTGTCCACCACTATTATAGTAAAAACACATTCAACGTTAATGCAATTACTTAAATTCCCCCAATATTTGTCAATTTTTTTGATTTTTGCCTCAGTGGGAGAAAGTTAACAATTTGAAAACCTGTTTTAATTTGTTCAGATGATTCCATGGGATATGTTGTCCATTTTTAGCAACAAAAGCAAAGAAAATTTTCATCCCATACTAATGTTTTACCTTGGATTGATGTTTTTAACAGCAATATTCTCTTATTCACTTACACAAGGTAGCCTGCCTAGAGCCATAGTACAGAGTTTTCCTACGTTTTGGGAATTACTAAATATATTCGGACCCTCATCACTGCGATTGTATCGACTGTTTGTAGGTATGTTTACAGCACTTCCATCTTGTACTAGCGGGCTGTTAGGGTTACACTGTTAATTTGAGCGGAACTGTACTCATAATTTCCTCCTCGGATCGGCTGCTAAGTGAAAAGCGTTATATTGCGTTTTGTACTGGGTAACCGCAAGTAGTTGTTCAGCCACCTAATCGGCAAAGATTTTCTTTATTCGCGCACAAAGTCCCATTCTGTCGCGGTGTATGATAGTTCTGTCGTGTCTCTGTTTAACGCGTGTAAGAGCTGTGACAGGCTGAAATCCAGCATCGGCACAAAGCTCACTCCTCTCAAATTGCACCAAGACCGCCGTGCTTTACGTTATACTCCGCGGGGAGAATCACCGTCGATGTGTTACATGCACTTAACTTTATGAGACACTTTGGAGAGGTTTGGAATATATTGCAGTTCGTTGTAGTTGTGTCTGTTAATCTGGAAATACACATCTATACTCCACTTTTCAGCCATATTCCTTCCCTCACCAGAGGTTCAAAGGAGCCACCTCCAAATGGAGAGCTGCTGCAAAGCATATGTTGGGGAGGGGGGGTTATATCGACTAGCAAACTGTGTTAACATAGACAATTACGAGTAGGTTAGAACTTCATTTTGCAAACGGTTCTGGTAAACTTGCCATGAAACAAGTACGCTGAATTACATTACTTCTTCAGTAACATTAGTAGATTTGCTGCTCTTGCGAGACTTAGGTCAGTCCACTGACTGCATGAGCATAGCAAGGTCGCAACAGTTCGTCCCGGAGCACACATGTATCTGTTCGGTATGGCCATTCTCCCTCCCTTCTCCTGTCCTCCCATCACCAGTTATCTAACATTGATGTAAATCTTTATTTGCACACCGTCTGTCCAAAAAATGAGGGAGTGATTTTATTTCTGGCGTAAAAGCGATGTCGGCGCCGTAACCATGGTAGCAGCTTGAACTAACTAAAGTAAACAGCAGATGTAGTTATGCCAAGTAGTGGACGAGCGACCGTAATATGTTGACGTCGTGCCACAAACGTAATGGAGCAACTTCTGTAAATTAAGTGTTCAAGTCATTCTCCACAACGTTGTGAAGACGCCTGCAATGACTCAGCTGAAATGCAAACTTCGGACAGTTCTAACTGGAAAAAACCATCAAGAATGACGAGACCAGGTGCTACCTATAGAACTCTATCAAAAATGACAAACGGCAGAAATTCACGGGGAGGATCGAAGCTTTGACGCCATAATTGACATTCAACACACTGCGATGTGCCAGTTTAGTAACATCCGAAAGAAGGGCTGTTTTTCCAGTATGACACGGTTGTGTGAAAGGTCTGTGCATTTTACACAAATGCAGGAGGTTGTGTCGAATATCTGTTTCAAAACATCCATCTTACCAGTCTCAAAACTGTTTGGACTGACAGGATATTGCAAAAATACATAAACAGTGAGACTAGGAAAACGGTGAAAAACAATTTTTGACGTTCACTCGTAAATGACATACATGATATATCTATCAACGGAGATTCTATGATGTAAATGGAATTTTAGTGTAGGATTAAATCTGTGGGTGGCCCATTTCCAACAGTAAACATCTGGGAAAATGGAAGATAAACACAGATCATTGAAGGATGGTTACGTTTTATGACGTTACTGCTGTTTGTGTCCAGTGCCGTTCAGTCACTGCTAGAACCACACAGAGTACTGGATGACTCCTTTTCCCTTATTCTGTACTAAATTAAGTTCAGTGAATAACGTTTGAACTGTGTTGAAATATGTTCTTGTACAGTGAGTTATTTAACTAGGAATAATAGCTTGCCAGAAATTATTAAATCAATTGCCTCCAGCAATGGCAGAAACCTGCAATAATAGAGAAACTAATCCATCCAGGCAGTACAACATCACAAGGCCAAGAATCTCGAGTAGATCTACTACACTCCTGGAAATTGAAATAAGAACACCGTGAATTCATTGTCCCAGGAAGGGGAAACTTTATTGACACATTCCTGGGGTCAGATACATCACATGATCACACTGACAGAACCACAGGCACATAGAAACAGGCAACAGAGCATGCACAATGTCGGCACTAGTACAGTGTATATCAACCTTTCGCAGCAATGCAGGTTGCTATTCTCCCATGGAGACGATCGTAGAGATGCTGGATGTAGTCCTGCGGAGCGGCTTGCCATGCCATTTCCACCTGGCGCCTCAGTTGGACCAGCGTTCGTGCTGGACGTGCAGACCGCGTGAGACGACGCTTCATCCAGTCCCAAACATGCTCAATGGGGGACAGATCCGGAGATCTTGCTGGCCAGGGTAGTTGACTTACACCTTCTAGAGCACGTTGGGTGGCACGGGATACATGCGGACGTGCATTGTCCTGTTGGAACAGCAAGTTCCCTTGCCGGTCTAGGAATGGTAGAACGATGGGTTCGATGACGGTTTGGATGTACCGTGCACTATTCAGTGTCCCCTCGACGATCACCAGTCATGTACGGCCAGTGTAGGAGATCGCTCCCCACACCATGATGCCGGGTGTTGGCCCTGTGTGCCTCGGTCGTATGCAGTCCTGTGTTGGCCCTGTGTGCCTCGGTCGTATGCAGTCCTGATTGTGGCTCTCACCTGCACGGCGCCAAACACGCATACGACCATCATTGGCACCAAGGCAGAAGCGACTCTCATCGCTGAAGACGACACGTCTCCATTCGTCCCTCCATTCACGCCTGTGGCGACACCACTGGAGGCGGGCTGCACGATGTTGGGGCGTGAGCGGAAGACGGCCTAACGGTGTGCGGGACCGTAGCCCAGCTTCATGGAGACGGTTGCAAATGGTCCTCGCCGATACCCCAGGAGCAACAGTGTCCCTAATTTGCTGGGAAGTGGCGGTGCGGTCCCCTACGGCACTGCGTAGGATCCTACGGTCTTGGCGTGCATCCGTGCGTCGCTGCGGTCCGGTCCCAGGTCGACGGGCACGTGCACACTCCGCCGACCACTGGCGACAACATCGATGTACTGTGGAGACCTCACGCCCCACGTGTTGAGCAATTCGGCGGTACGTCCACCCGGCCCCCCGCATGCCCACTATACGCCCTCGCTCAAAGTCCGCCAACTGCACATACGGTTCACGTCCACGCTGTCGCGGCATGCTACCAGTGTTAAAGACTGCGATGGAGCTCCGTATGCCACGGCAAACTGGCTGACACTGACGGCGGCGGTGCACAAATGCTGCGCAGCTAGCGCCATTCGACGGCCAACACCGCGGTTCCTGGTGTGTCCGCTGTGCCGTGCGTGTGATCATTGCTTGTACAGCCCTCTCGCAGTGTCCGGAGCAAGTATGGTGGGTCTGACACACCGGTGTCAATGTGTTCTTTTTTCCATTTCCAGGAGTGTAGATAGGATCGAAGTACTTGTAAATGCGGCAGTAACGAGACTCTACACCCAGCTTCAGACCACTGATCGGGTAATTCAAACCGCAGTGAAGGTTTGCCAACAGCGCAGAAATGCATTATCAGTCTTAGCCTAGGTTTTACCTGAGGTTTTCCTCTGCTTGCAGGGTAAATTCCGGCATTTCCATTACCTTCTCCGCCCAGAAAAGGCTATACCATTCTGCCCTTGTAAAAGGTAAAGTAAATAATGGTTGCACAGAAGTACCAAATATTCTCTGGCCTAAACGAAGGCATTATTTCGAAAGTGTGCCTACTATCCCCATCACGAATGAAATGAAAATGAAAACAAAGAACAAAAACAAAACAGAAAACCTGCGGTTTTGAAAATAATCCATGGTTTCTTAGCTGAAGAGCATGCCCTGCTACAACTGAATTTCCTATTTTCCCTAGTCGAGAAGGGATCTTGTATTCTTTCACACGTACATGGAATCTTGTGTACGCTGCATGCCACAGATGAGGGCGTTTATCCTTTACAGAGCTGTGGGAGTGACATATTTTCTTCAACCATTGGCTATAAAGCCAACTTCCCCGAAGTTCTAATTAGGCGTATACGTATTACAGAGTGCAAATTACTTTTCCTATGATGACAAGACTTTGTAATTTGACAAGTGACAATGCCGACTCGTTGTCATCGATTTCGTCCATGTTTGTGGAGCAAGAAGACGACCAAGCGTTTACAGAAATCTACATATTAGGCGCAGGTCGGGAGAGACATGAGCTATTTAAATTGTCCTTACTTCCAGAAGCTCCATGGCGCAGCATTGAGAGTACTGAACGTTAGTCCGAGGGTTGGCGGTTCGAGTCCCTACGCAGAAACCTTTCATTTAATTTTTTTTTATTTTCAAACCGCAATACTGCTCATTATAACTGTATTTATTAGTATTTTCACAAAAAACCGGAAAACGAATTTTTTAATTGATATGGTAAAGTCCAACGTGCAGGAGGATAAAAATGTTTCTGTTAATTCACTCGTGCAGGGGACAAACAAATCTGCAGTTATACGACGAGATTTTTCAAGATGAAGAAGGTGTTCCATCATGTAGTATTAAACTTATTCCCCTCAATGCAGTCCGCTAGTGGAACCACAAGAGATCTGTTTTTATCGCCAGGAAAGGAATTTGATCGTAAAGCTTCGTAGCTGGTGTAATCGAGAGAGAAAAATAAATCATATTCCGAGAACACACATCAAAATTCACTCCATTGTACATCACCAGCAATCCTCGCGAATATTTGGCGAAATGATGCATTGTTCACACGTGGTTTGCTGACAAACAGCACAATGAGAGAGAAACTGTAACGTATGTAAAACAAGTTTGTTACTCTACAGAAGCTTTAAAACAAATTTTCAATTGTAAAAATGTGCGGCTTATAACGAGTACAAAACACCGAGAAAATTATAACCGTTTTGTATTATTTCCGATGTCCCAACCGCTGCCTGGAAAATACGCTCACGTAATTATGTTTGTTTCTTTAAAAGTTTGGCCATCCCGTACTGTCACTTTCATTTTTAGACTAGTTCACCACACGCCATAAATTTGGACGAAATCTGTGATGACGAGTAGGTGCGGTCCCTTCGTGAGTAAAAAATGCACCAAACTTCGTGTACGAACCAACTTTCAGGATGAAGGCTGCTTTAGTTACTTGTGATACTACATGTTTGCCCATCACTTCGCAGTATTGCCTCTAGATATGTAAGCAGAGTGACAGGTTCCAGCGAATGTACCCCTAACGTTTTAGTCGGATCCTTTCACTTACTTATGAGCTTATCTTGAATTTAGGCACCGCTAGAGACGCTATCAGTGCATCATGTGAATTACTCTCTTAATGCTATCTGTCTCTTCAAAGAGTAGCTCTACTTTTTTTTAGTCCACTGAATCATCGGAAATTACCCGAGAGTACTCATTTTTGTATACTGTGAACATCAGCAATCCTACAGGATTTAGTAAGGCGGCCACACATAATATTATTTTCTCTTTTATTGAATATTCGACCTCCAGTGTAATTGCCTAGTGCTATCAAACAGAAATTCTCCAAGCGAATCGTGAGTTTGTTAGAATGTTCTGTAGGACTGTATACTGCTTATAGTACATCGTATTGTAGGGAAAGTTTTGCTACCAAAACAGGGTATAAGATCACTTGACCAGAATTATGACGCAAAAAAAGGTGTGAAAATTAGAGGCAAGCGGAAATGTGGGATTGCATAGAAATTTTCAGAAAATTATTGTAAGGTGTATTTGACGACTTCATATATTCGATACTTCTACTATTTTTGTAATTGGTGATTTACACGTTTAGGGCTGATATTCACAGTGAAAACTGGGGAAGCAGTAATTTTCTCTGCATTTTGCACTCGTTATAAATGCTACATTTTCACAATTACATCTTTATCTTAAAGTTTCTGCAGAGTAACGAACTTGATTTACATAAATAAAAGTGTCTCTCCCACTGTACAGTTTGGCAGCAAGACTCGCGTAGCCGATCATTTCGCCAAATATTGGCGAGGGTAGCTGGTGATGTACAGTGGAGCGAATTGTGTTGCAGTCTTCTCCTGCTACGACTTCTTTTTGTTCTTGATGAGGGCAGTTACGAAGCTTTTTGATCACGTTCTTTACCTGACGTTAAAAATAGACCAGTGACATTGATTCTTTTACCACCTCTGCATATAGCATTTTGATCTTAATTACGTAAATTGGGATATAACTCTATGAACGTATACTTCGAGGACAGTGATTCCGTGTTTCACCACACATTTCAAAGGAAATAAGTTAATCTTTATATTACGTTCCTCTTTTCAGACAATCGAAGGTAACAAAAATTGCTCTCAAAAAATCCCGTCAGATTTCTTATAACCTATGAGGAAAAGCCTTCTCACGTACAAGTGTAGAGTACTATAAACGGAGATATAGATTAAATCATTTCTGAGGCCGTCGGCTTTTGAAAGAAACTGCCGTCAGCGGAACGTGCTTTGCTTTAGCAACGACGTATAGATATGTGCGGCGGAAGAGAGCGAGACAACCGGAAAGCGTACACGTTATTTCGCCTCGCATTTTTAGGATTTATATCGCAGGCGGACGTAAAAAGCCATAAAAGATGGCCACGGCTCGGCTGGAAAGCCAGTGTGCGAGAAGACGAGTTGTGAGGCTGGTCCGCTGCGTAGCCCTACCTTTCATTTTATAGCCGGCGGAAATGGACACTCAGGCGTACAAACGGCCTCCACGCATTCCCCGTCAGCGTCGGTTATCGGCAAACGTAAAGTGAAGTGAAGAGGTAGTGACCTGTCAGATAAATCGACGACTACCTGCAGTGTGGTCCGAAATGAGACGTTTTTCGTCTGTGTCAGGTTTCGGTACCTGATGCAAACGACATAGAAATGGTTTTAAATTTGTAAAGAGTCGAGAGAAGTAATGACTATCCCCTACGTTAAAATTATTTTTTCTTCTGTTCGGTATTTAAACATTACTGACTATCTTAGGCCAAAGAAATTATTTGCGTTCGAACTAACATATATGGATGAGACTTTGGTTACAGAAACATTACGTCCGTCTCAGTGTGCTGCTTAGTGTCGTTTTCCTGCAATACTCTGGAAATATGCTTTAGGTGTCATTTCAGATGTCACTGCAGGAGTCAAACGCAATCCAGATAACTACACCACTGCCCATTAAAAGTGCTACACCAAGAAGAAATGCACATGATAAACGGATATTCATTGGACAAATATATTATACTAGAACTGACATGTGATTACATTTTCACGCAATTTGGGTGCATAGATTTTGAAAAATCAGTGTCCAGAACAACCACCTCTGGCCGTAATAACGGCCTTGATAAGCCTGGGTATTGCGTCAAACAGAGATTGGATGGCGTGTACAGGTACAGCTGCCCATGCAGCTTCAACACGACACCACTGTCCATTAGGAGTATAGTGACTGGTGTATTGTGACGAGCCAGTTGCTCGGCCACCATTGACCAGACGTTTTCAATTGGTGAGAGCTCTGGAGAATGTGCTGGCCAGGGAAGCAGTCGAACATTTTCTATATCCAGAAAGGCCCGTACAGGACCTGCAACATGCGGTCGTGCATTATCCTGCTAAAATGTAGGGTTTCGCAGGGATCGAATGAAGGGTAGAGCCACGGGTCGTAACACATCTGAAATGTAACGTCCACTGTTCAAAGTGCCGTCAATGCGAACAAGAGGTGACCGAGACGTGTAACCAATGGCACCCCATACCATCACGCCGGGTGATACGCCAGTATGGCGATGACGAATACACGCTTCCAATGTGCGTTCACCGCAATGTCGTCAAACACGGATGCGACTATCAAGATGCTGTAAACAGAACCTGAATTCATCCGAAAAAATGACGTTTTGCCATTCATGCACCCAGGTTCGTCGTTGAGTACACCATCGGAGGCGCTCCTGTTATGATGCAGCGTCAAGGGTAACTGCAGCCATGCTCTCCGAGCTGATAGTCCATACTGCTGCAAACGTCATCGAACGGTTCGTGCAGGTGGTTGTTGTCTTGCAAACGTCCCCATCTGTTCACTGAGGGATCGAGACGTGGCTGCACGATCCGTTACAGCCATGAGGATAAGATGCCTGTCATCTCGAGTGCTAGTGATACGAGGCCGTTGGGATCCAGTACGGCGTTCCGTATTACCCTCCTGAACCCACCGATTCCATATTCTGCTAACAGGCATTGGATCTCGACCAACCTGAGTAGCAATGTCGCGATACGATAAGCCGAAATTGCGATAGGCTACAATCCGACCTTTATCAAAGTCGGAAACGTGATTGTACGCATTTCTCCTCCTTACACGAGGCATCACAACAACGTTTCACCAAGCAACGCCGGTCAACTGCTGTTTGTGTATGAGGAATCCTCATGTCAGCACGTTGTAGGTGCCGCCACCAGCACCAACCTTGTGTGAATGCTCTGAAAAGCTTATCATTTGTATATCACAGAATCTCCTTCCTGTCGGTTACATTTCGCGGCTGGTGCACGCCTTCTTCGTGGTGTAGCAATTTTAATGGCCAGTAGTGTATACAGGATGATTCCAAAGTGACTGTACACACTTCTTGGGTGCAATGTATGCATCAAAATAAGAGTAAAATGTTAAATAAAGTTTTGTCTGAAGTTGATTTATTTCCGGAAGAGTAGTGCACAACAGATAACACTACATTAATTCTCCCTATAAAGCAACGATACGAAGGGACCCGATATTCAGTACAACTACGTACTGTATATTTACCCCAGAACATGTTCAAAATGATGTCCATGTAGACGATGACAGTGACTTGATCAACGTCTTAACTCTCCCGGAATGTTGCAGAGCCCGTTCATTTCATCCTGCACGGTTAGAGCCGTTTTCATTTCGCTCCTAGAGTTGCTCTCCATCCTCAGTTGCAACACCGTACACAAGCTCCGTGAGAGGGCGCTAAGGTAGAAGTCCTGGGGATTAAGATCTGCATATCTGGTGGACCAAGCAACCGGTCCTGCGACGACCTATACACTTATTGGGATAAGTGACATGGAGATACATCTTGGATCTTGGCTCCCGACTGCAATGTGCAGAGCCACCGTCGTGCGTTAACCATAAGTTGGTCCCTGTAGCGAGTGGGACATCATGAAGCAGGCGACCCAGTTAATGTTCCATAAACAGTCGATACGTTGTGCCCGTCAGGTACTGTGGGAAAACGTGCGGCCCAAGTAACTGTTTGTCCACAATACGACGCCAAAATGATGTTGACATCCTCGTACTGTAGTTAAGCGAAAATTCTCATACGTCCACACGTGCATGTTATGACCGTCCAGTCGGCCGCTGTGGCCGAGCGGTTCTAGGCGCTTCAGTCCGAAACCGCGCTGCTGCTACGATCGAAGGTTCGAATCCTGCCTCGGGCACGGATGTGTGTGATGTACTTGGGTTAGTTAGGTTTAAGTAGTTCTAAGTCTAGGGGACTGATGACCTCAGATGTTAAGTCCCATAATGCTTAGAGCCATTTGAACCATATGGGCGTCCACGATGCCCGCAAGGGTAAAGAGGTTCTCATCCGTAAACACTACCTGACGATCGAACAGTGAATTAGCAGCATCACACCCGAGTAACGACTGACAGAAATCCTCGTGTGAAGGGAAGTATAGGTATCTGCATCAGTCCCTTCTGCAGGTGAAATGGGGGGAACTGATGTCTCCGAAGCAGGTGCCACACATTTCATGGAGGAACCCATACAGTGGTACTTATACGGCGGGTAGTTACGTTCGGATCTTCATCTACCATTTCCAGGATGTTCTCAACACCCTCTCCATTCAGTTCAGGCCAACCTCGTCGTGGCACAGCACGGATCCCATATTCCCTAAAACGCCGGTCCGCAGATGTGAAAGTATGATGTTTCAAATGGCTCTAAGCACTATGGGACTTAACATCTGAGGTCATCAGTCCCCTAGAACTTAGAACTGCCTAAGCCTAACTAAACTAAGGACAACACAAACATCCATGCCTGAGGCAGGATTCGAGCCTGCGAGCGTAGCAGTAGCGCGGTTCCGGACTGAAGCGCCTAGAACCGCTCGCCCTGAAAGTATGGTGATTAGGTACTCTTCTGTTTGTAAACATTTCCATATTTCGTCGTCTTGCTCTTCTAACATTGTCTTCTGCTGCAACGTGAAGGGAAGTGTTTATCAGTGTTCGCAATTTGAGTGCGCCATAGTACCATACACAACGACTGCGGTGTGTGATTGTACGTAGTACGTCTGGCACCTCCACACTTAAACAGCACCATTTAGTACAACGGAGCACACCGAAGCCGATTAAACAAAGGAATTTTGTGCTAGAATGAACTGAGCTGTATAGAGGGTGTCCAAAGCGACATTGATCGATATATAGGCGAACAGGACATGACAAAATCCTGTACTAGCCCATGTAATGCCTTCCATAAATGTCAGTATGCTTCGTAACTTGAAATTTTAGATACAACTTTAACATTTCACTCTTATTTTGATGCATACGGTGCAATCGCGATGTGTGTGCTGTTACTTTTGAATCACCCTACAAATGCAAGTGAGGACGTTCAGTTAGATATTCAGAGCAATATGATGACTACCGCACAGTGCAAATGGTTCAAAAGGCTCTGAGCACTATAGGACTTAACTGCTGAGGTCATCAGTCTCCTAGAACTTAGAACTACTTAAACCTAACTAACCTAAGGACATCACACACATCCATGCCCGAGGCAGGATTCGAACCTGCGACCGTGGCGGTCGCGCGTTTCCAGACTGTAGCGCCTAGAACCGCTCGGCCATGCACAGTGCAGAAAAGAAAGTTGATCATATGTCAAAACAGCACATACCTTAATATCAGTGCTGATCGGTCCAGTCGTTCAATTTGGTTCTTGGAAGCAAACACATAGTTGGTTTTCCAATCGTCCGTCCACTGTTATAGCAACATCGACCGTGTACCTGTGTGTTGCACCGTTATCCGATTGCAACACCGAGGGAGTGGTTCTCTCCTCTTTCCTGGATAACGTTCTTTTGCAAGGAAGCTCGTAGTCGAACTGACTCAGATCACAGTGTCATACAAATCCTACCGGGATATTCTTTTCGTGATATATGCATCTACTTTAGCAACGAATGTTTGAGCTCTTTGAATCACCTCTTCTTCGTTGTCCTTATCTTTCAGTGTTTGGAGGATAATTATGTGGCGTGATGTTACCCTAAACTCCTTTTTTTAAACTAGTAATAAATATCAGTATGCTTTAAAGTTTGTACACTCGAGATTTCTAATTACGTCCAATGCTCAGTTTCGCAAACGTCAATAATGAACGGAAAATCCGTATTCTCGAGTTTGATAAAACTTCGCCGTTACACACTGCTTGACGATATTGATCTGCAGCGTACGATTTCCTATAAAAGTGTCTTTCCTTCTCTTTTCTTTGCACACATAGTCCAGTACACTTTTGATTCTCTTTTTAACCTTAGTTTAGAGTATCTTTTAAGGAGCTTGTCGTATGTTTTGAAATCTCTGACGTGATAATCATCGAATATATTATCTAGTTTGTTGTCATTAAACACTGTGCTCAAACTTTCGACTTTAAAATTCTTATCAGGAGAGTGTTGGAATTCACTTTCACTGCTTCCATCGCCTCTTCTTGAGACTACAATTGCATTGAGGTTTTTGTCACTATCATCACACGTATCATAATTATATCTTAGTGTGTTTCTAACCAATGATAATATTTTTGCACTGCATTAGTAACCAGAAAACATGCGAATGATTCATCTTACACCAATACTATCTTCACAAAGTAGAGTTCGTCGTAACTTCATCTCAACTAATCGCAGTACATTAGCTTGGTTAATTACCAGTCACCGATCCGTATGACGCTTCGCTACACAAATAACGCCACAGAATGCAACTTCACATACGCAATGCACCGTCTCTACAATGTTCGATTTGATTAGTTGCGGGCAAAGATCGAATTCCGCGTGGAATACTCAGCGGTCTTTAATGGACGACAGTTGAGGTTTACAGGTAAACGGATATCACTGGTGTAATTAAGAATCTTTAAACGATATCACGTGAGACTGTGTATTATAAATTTGTTTGTTCGAGCCTAGATACTTTCCATGTAAGTGACGGCCATTAGTACCGCAAGCGCATCTCAAAACATATTAGTTACCCCAGAGGAGACCACAACGATACTGCGCAGCATCGCCATTAGCCTTGACAACGACAGTTCGATAATGAAGACAGTGCAAAATTTCTTACACGTCTGCCGTGTCCTGTTGGAGAAATTCACCATCTGGCTCCCTAGTGGTATCGAACTGCGAGTATGTTGATTGCTACGTCTCACTCGTTGTTTAAATAATTCGAGAAATTTTCGATGGGATTACAATCGAGTCGTTTAGCGGGACAGGCTAAATACGTTAGGGTAGCTGAGCATTTGCCAATCCAGCAATGTATGTGTACAACACTGTGAACACGTCTGTGTTGGAAGTTGGATTTGTCCACAGCATACTCATCGTTGAGACATAGAAACAATGACAACAATTGGTCACCAAGAATATTGAAATAGATCTATTGCTTCACTTACACGGTAACATGATTATGAGGACCCAAGTCAAGCCACGAAAAACACACTCAAAGCGCCACATAACATCGCCGAGGATGAACTATTTTCTTCAGACACTGTGGGTTAAACGCATCAATGTATCGTCGAAAATCGCAAAAAGCGACTCAAAGACTCACACAGCATGCTTCCAATCGGTTGATGTCGAGTTTCTATGCTGAAGACGTGCAGCGTTATACGACTCTTTGAGCAATGGAATTTTGTGAGCCGCGCAGGGTAGCCCTGCGGTATGAGGCCTTGTCACGGTTAGCGCGGCTCCCCGCCGTCGGAGATTCCGAGTCCTCCCTCGGCTATGGGTCTGTGTGTGTTGTCCTTAGCGTAAGATAGTTTAAGTTAGATTAAGTAGTGCGTAAGCCTAGGGACCGATGACTTTAGCAGTTTGGTCCTATAGCCCTTATCACAAATTTCCAGTAAGGAATTTTGTGAGATAGCCCATTTCAAATTTCCACTGTGTGCAGTTCCATTCGTAGCATTCGCTCCGAAACTGGTTGACGTTGGGCTGCGTTCATTGATAGCAGCATACTCCTCTCGAGTATTAAATGAATTGATACTGAGAAGGTGTGACACCCCATCTCTGATCCCTGATGGTCATCATTCCCTTACGAGCACTGCTCTTGTGTCTTGTTACATGTCTGCGAGTGACGTACTGCTACCTAAGGACCCACTGGGAAGTCCACGTTGATATGCTGACAAGACAAAGCGGATAACTTCATCCACGCTGTGATCCGGAGCACGTCTAGTATGACAGCGGCTTTCTATCATTCTTGAGGCGTGTGCGGCTCGCGTTGATGGCATTCATAGCTTGGCATCTTGTAATAACGATAGTGACATCTCGGTTTCTTAGTGTGTTCACTGGTGCCACTACGTTTGCTCGCCTTGTCTGTCCGTGAGTAGCAGCACCAGCGTTTATAGATAGCGCGTACCGTGGTACCATCTTTGGAGCGGCCTCTAGTACACTCCTGGAAATTGAAATAAGAACACCGTGAATTCATTGTCCCAGGAAGGGGAAACTTTATTGACACATTCCTGGGGTCAGATACATCACATGATCACACTGACAGAACCACAGGCACATAGATACAGGCAACAGAGCATGCACAATGTCGGCACTAGTACAGTGTATATCCACCTTTCGCGGCAATGCAGGCTGCTATTCTCCCATGGAGACGATCGTAGAGATGCTGGATGTAGTCCTGTGGAACGGCATGCCATGCCATTTCCACCTGGCGCCTCAGTTGGACCAGCGTTGGTGCTGGACGTGCAAACCGCGTGAGACGACGCTTCATCCAGTCCCAAACATGCTCAATGGGGGACAGATCCGGAGATCTTGCTGGCCAGGGTAGTTGACTTACACCTTCTAGAGCACGTTGGGTGGCACGGGATACATGCGGACGTGCATTGTCCTGTTGGAACAGCAACTTCCCTTGCCGGTCTAGGAATGGTAGAACGATGGGTTCGATGACGGTTTGGATGTACCGTGCACTATTCAGTGTCCCCTCGACGATCACCAGTGGTGTACGGCCAGTGTAGGAGATCGCTCCCTACACCATGATGCCGGGTGTTGGCCCTGTGTGCCTCGGTCGTATGCAGTCCTGATTGTGGCGCTCACCTGCACGGCGCCAAACACGCATACGACCATCATTGGCACCAAGGCAGAAGCGACTCTCATCGCTGAAGACGACACGTCTCCATTCGTCCCTCCATTCACGCCTGTCGCGACACCACTGGAGGCGGGCTGCACGATGTTGGGGCGTGAGCGGAAGACGGCCTAACGGTGTGCGGGACCGTAGCCCAGCTTCATGGAGACGGATGCGAATGGTCCTCGCCGATACCCCAGGAGCAACAGTGTCCCTAATTTGCTGGGAAGTGGCGGTGCGGTCCCCTACGGCACTGCGTAGGATCCTACGGTCTTGGCGTGCATCCGTGCGTCGCTGCGGTCCGGTCCCAGGTCGACGGGCACGTGCACCTTCCGCCGACCACTGGCGACAACATCGATGTACTGTGGAGACCTCACGCCCCACGTGTTGAGCAATTCGGCGGTACGTCCACTCGGCCTCCCGCATGCCCACTATACGCCCTCGCTCAAAGTCCGTCAACTGCACATACGGTTCACGTCCACGCTGTCGCGGCATGCTACCAGTGTTAAAGACTGCGATGGAGCTCCGTATGCCACGGCAAACTGGCTGACACTGACGGCGGCGGTGCACAAATGCTGCGCAGCTAGCGCCATTCGACGGCCAACACCGCGGTTCCTGGTGTGTCCGCTGTGCCGTACGTGTGATCATTGCTTGTACAGCCCTCTCGCAGTGTCCGGAGCAAGTATGGTGGGTCTGACACACCGGTGTCAATGTGTTCTTTTTTCCATTTCCAGGAGTGTATTTCCGGGTCATCGTGTGTCGAGCGAGGGGAGTTGGGACGGGGCAGCAGTGAGGTCGGGACAGCCAGGACTCGCCCGACCACTGGCGACACACATGCACTGTCTGACGGAAGGATGTGGTCGCGAGAGTGCACGACCACGTCAAGGACCGGGATCAGCGAATTTTAGTTCAATGAACCCTGATATTCGAGTAGTGCAATTTTCACATGTGTGTGCGTATCCGCCCGTCGAAGTGACCTCATGGCAATAAGTTGTCAGTCGACGATTTATACTGGGATCTTTCCCGTGCCTGACTTGAGTGGCGACGACCGCTGGTCGGTCGTTCGGTCCGTCGTCCCAGCAGACGACTTGCATTTGGTCTTCCGACCGCTTCTGGCTTCTCTGTGTTTGTGCCGACTTATAAATCGTCCGTATTATTTCACAGTGACTGGTTTTAGTATTGTGAGTTGTTGGTGGAACTGTTTTCCCGTATCCGTATGCGTCTTGTGGTTTTGAATGAGCAGTTATTTTAATGCTGTCTGCCTACTGGATTTGGAGAGAGTGGCCAACGGACATCACTTCGGTTGTGGCACAGCAGCGAGCGGGTCCGTGCAGCGCTAGGGCAAGCCGGAGAAGATGGCAGCGTGCTGCCACTGCCGGATCGAGGAGGGGTAGCTGCGAGAGCGACGACTTCGTATGGACACCGAACCCTGGACGTTTAAGTTGAGTGAAGAGATAACTGCTAATGCAACCACGATTATTCTGAGATCTCGCCTTTGGTTGCGGGTTGTGGCTCCCAGGGCCGCTGAGCCTGCCGGCAACGAGTGAAGTGTTTCGAGGCGGTGAAATATTGCAGCCGTCTTTCTCTATTTGTTATTCATCATTGAGTTTAGTATTATTCTTATTAGTGAAGTGCAACCAGCGGTATTTTCTGCCTTGTGGCCGCTAACGCCCCAGTCACCTGCCCTGGAGTGTTTCCTTCGGCCTTGAGGTTTCATGAAGACGTAGTACTGTCTGCCTCTTTGCCTTGCCTAAAAGTATTCCATTGTTGTAGTGGTGATCGGACGTTAGGCGGATTGGTTAGTCGGTCGGTCGGCGCTTAAGCTGCTCCTAGTTTCAGTTGCCATCCTGTTACGTAAGTACAACTCTTGGTTGCCTGTCTCACCTTACCTTATGTTTGAGTTACCTTCCCAGGCCGTCCCTTGGAACACTTGCTTAGAACGGCTTGTCCTGATTCATTAGATTGCGATATTTGTAATTTTCTAATTATTGTTGATGTGGCCTTAAGACGAGCAATAATTTCACCTCCTTCATAATAAGGCCCTCAGCCGTGTTACAATAAGTGTTTTTTTAAGTAAACTCCTTATAAAAACAAAGTATTCGTTGAAATGTGGGCTGTTTGAAGTTGTTTTTCTGGCTTCTAATTCAGGACTTCAGCCGTTTGTTATTTGAAATTGTGTATGGCCTTAAGCCGACCAATAATTTCACTTCTTTCATGATAAGGCCTTTAGCCGTGTTACAGTAAGCTTTTTTTAAGCAAACTTGTTTTAAAAGCAAGGTATTTACTTTAAAAGTGCTATTTAGGATTGTCCTTATAAATTCAAATTCAGGCTTTCAGCCGTTTGTGATTTGAAGTTGTGTGTGGCCTTCAGCCGAGCAATAATTTCACTTCTTTCATAAGGAGGCCTTCAGCCGTTTTACAATAAGTTTTTTTTTAAGCAAACATGTTTCAAAAGCGAGGTATTTGTTGAGATATGTGCTATTTGGAATTGTTTTCCTAACTTGTATTTCAAGCCTTCTGCCATTTGTTATTCGAAATTGTTTGTGGCCTTCAGCCAAGTAATGATTTCACTTCTTCATTAATAAGGCCTTCATCCGAGTTACAGTTTGTTTTAAGACTAAGTATTTATCTTAATATGTTCTATTTGGAATTGTTATATTGACTTTTAGTTCAGGCAATTCAGCCGTTTGTTGTTTGAGGTTATTGTTGGTGGTCTTCGGCCCTAAAATTGCGGAATTTTTTTTCCTGCGATAAGGCCTGTAGCCGTCATACAGTCAATTGTCATTTTTAAGAGATTGTTTTAAAATTTTTATTTTCTGTAAATAAAGTTAACGTATTTGTTGTGCAACCGAGAGTAACTGATTACGGCCCCATCCACAATCGTAACTTATCCTCCCCCATCCTAAAAATCTCTCCACGTCAATTCATCTTACTGCACTGGTTCCATACAGCCGATCGGCACATGCATACCACTTTACTGTCATGACGTACGTCAGCGGTGGAGAGTCTATGTCCAACTGGTAGAAATTCCACGCCATGTGCAACACGGCAGAGCTAGCAATATAACCAACATTTTGTTCGTTGCGTTTGTACTGCAAGACCGTAAGTACTATCTGAAGCTGATTGGTGAAAATCACAATGAGGCAATTTCAAAACCTTAAGCCAAGCGTGCGCAACCTTTGTTGACCTACAGCAATGATTTACATTCTTCGGTTCGCGGGCCATCACGTGACAGGAGAGCTCGTAGCGTATGACGTCAAACCTATGGGAAACGTACAAATATGATTGAGACATCTTTCCCGAAATGCCACGTCTACAAATTACGTCTCAAAACAGGCGTTTTTGAGAGTACATTCGTGTTATATTCACTCCATCTTCAGATGTTTACATTTCTTTACGCATGATGAATGTTATTTCTTTACTTACTAAGTCTTACAATAGCTGTCATAAAAACATCCGTCGCAAAATTCTGCAGTGCCTCGCTCTTGCTCACGGTCTCGCTCTCTCTCTCTCTCTCTCTCTCTCACACACACACACACCCACACACACACACACACACACACACACACACACAAACGCACTCTCTCTCTTTCTCTCTCTCTCTGTCTCTCACATGCGTGTGTATGTGTTGTCCTTAGCGTAAGTTAGATTGAGTAGTGCGTAAGCTTAGTGACCGATGACCTCCGCAGTTTGACCCCATATGACCATACCACAAATTTCCAATTTACACATAAAATAAATAATGACTAGTGAAAATGTAAAAAATACAATACTTTTGTTAAGAGATAAAGATATGTTTTTGACGTTTTTCAAGTTGTGTTCCGTTTTGGACGTTTTGACTCTTGGATTCCTTTGTTGTAACATAGTTCACGCCCGTTTATTTGTTGCTTTCATATCTGTGAGACGTCTATGTGGTATCTCACGTGCTTTCGCTATTCATCACATTTATCTGCGACGTTAAAGTATTCTTACCTCATGACTCTTATTCAATAACCGACTTATAGTACTTCAACTACCAAGACTACAGAAAGAGAACAAATATTTCAGTGATCGGGCGGATAATTCATAATTTTGTGAAAAAATAAAAATAAGCGGAAGAGGTAGTTTTGAACCTGGGTCGTCAGCTGAGGAGTGAGTGAGGTATGCGTCTCCACTTAAGCTCGACGCAGTTGCTCTTACTTTGCGCTCAATGTGGCCCCTTTTAACAATGGATCATTAACTATTTCTATTTTCCTTTTTTTAAGCTTCAGTGCACCTTCTTCCTGTTTTCATGCACGGTCTGTGTTCAATTTTTGTCGGGCTATCCACTACGCCATCTTACCACTAAATCTGAGAGGGGTGTGACTTGGAGTTTTCCTTGTCAGTGTTGCTGTCTTCTTTGTGAGGCATATGCGCCAAGCAGACGTGTAGTCCATTGCCGTCATGACATTTTACTGATGGTTTTTACGTTTACAGCTGACTTTCGAAGTGGGAGGTGACCTTACCAAATTTCACTAGATAAATTCTAAAATGTTCAAATGTGTGTGAAATCTAATAGGACCTATTTGCTAAGGTCACCAGTTTACACCCTGTGTAACCTACAAGATCCTAAGGGCAAACACACACACCCATGCTCGAGGGAGGACTCGAACCTCCGCCGGGACCAGCCGCACAGTCCATGACTGCAGCGCCTTAGACAGCTCGGCTAATCACGCGAGGCTAGATAAATTCAAACCGTCGGTAAACAGTACTGATGCCGTTAATTCACGAGAGGTAACTGAAGGCAGAAGGGTTGCCAGTGAGTAATGTGTTCAAGTGTTGAAGAATTTCCTTTGAATTTAGGACCACATTTTGCAGACTGAAACATGGTAATCCGCTAATACTAACTTTGTTCTCCAGTCCCTGATCGTTTCCAGAAGTTCCGACACTACAGGGCATCAGCAGCCATAGGAGAGAAAACGTGAAGTGTTCCAGTCGCAGAGAGAGTGCTATAAGCAACATACAATAAGTAAGTACTTTGGAGAGTGAGGAGAAATTTTTGTAATACGCCCGCTTTGCAATCATGGGTATCACATATTTTGTAAATATTAAAGTTGATTCACTGTAAACAATTGTTCATTTCGTTATCAATAGTGCAAATAAGACTTTATCAAATAAAGTCTCTTGTAAACCTCGCTACAATATATGCTCTCTAGTAAAATAATGCAATAAGTTCATCTGAAGTCAACGACATTTTGGCACTTTTAAGTGTTAGAATACATTTCTTTCCGTACATTTAAGTGTATTTACGTTTTTACGTACCGCGACGATTTCGGTAATAATTGCCTGCCGGAGTGGCCGAGCGGTTCTAGGCGCTTCAGTGTCTGTGTTGGTTTGGAGAGTCTACAATGTCGAAGGTGCTGTAATTTTACGGGTAGTTCTCCTTTACAAAGATATTACACATGTCTTAGTATTACAATTTGAGAAGAGCATAAGTAACGTAAGTCACATATACAGAAGTTTACAGACTTACAGGTATAGTATGACAAGAATGGGACAAGTAGTCGGCCGTGGAGTTATTGCAGCAACCATCCCGGCGTTGCCGGCACTAATTGAGAGGAACCACGAAAAACCCAAAACAGGGTGACTGGATGAAGACTGGAAGCTCTTCTCTCCCGAATGCAAAGCCACTCTGTTTGAAACAGTGATACCTCATTCGAATTACCCCTAAATACAATTTTGTGATATCAGTAATTTATTTAATAATGAAAAAGGCTAATACAGCAGCGTTGATTCATTTCTCATTGCAAGTCACTGCAGAGACTACGAGCAGTATACACACTTCGTTTCGTAACACAATATACACCTGACACTAGGCACACCATTAGCTGATATCAAGGCCATTTCCTGCACCGCAACGTCCCATTTGCTAGCCTGGAAAATCTGGTCAGGACCCCTCTGCAACGAGTGAGACATTGAGCTCAGAAAGAGAATAAGGTTCTTAGTCTAGAAGAGAATTAGGTTGTTATTATTCTTGACTGCATAGCTTTGGAAGTATGTTTTCACAGAAAAGAAAAAAAGAAGGGAAAAATATGGTGTGAAATCGTTATCTGTAATAGGTGAAATTAATTTGGAGTTGCGAATATGGACAACTGTTAGCTGTATAACGAAACGACGACAGTGAAAATTTGTGTCAGCCCTGGATTCGGACCCGGATTTCTCGTTCATAGTGAGCGGTTGCCTTACCATCAGGTCATCCTAGCACAACGCACGGCTAGAAACAAACTTATATATGTCATCAACCACATATCTACAACCTGTACTCGTCAATCAATTATGTACAGGGTGTTTCAAAAATGACCGGTATATTTGAAACGGCAATAAAAACTAAACGAGCAGCGATAGAAATACACCGTTTGTTGCAATATGCTTGGGACAATAGTACATTTTCAGGCGGACAAACTTTCGAAATTACAGTAGTTACAATTTTCAACAACAAATGGCGCTGCAAGTAATGTGAAAGATATAGAAGACAACGCAGTCTGTGGGTGCGCCATTCTGTACGTCGTCTTTCTGCTGTAAGCGTGTGCTGTTCACAACGTGCAAGTGTGCTGTAGACAACATGGTTTATTCCTTAGAACAGAGGATTTTTCTGGTGTTGGAATTCGACCGCCTAGAACACAGTGTTGTTGCAACAACACGAAGTTTTCAACGGAGGTTTAATGCAACCAAAGGACCGAAAAGCGATACAATAAAGGATCTGTTTGAAAAATTTCAACAGACCGGGAACGTGACGGATGAACGTGCTAGAAAGGTAGGGCGACCGCGTACGGCAACCACAGAGGGCAACGCGCAGCTAGTGCAGCAAGTGATCCAACAGCGGCCTCGGGTTTCCGTTCGCCGTGTTGCAGCTGCGGTCCAAATGACGTCAACGTCCACGTATCGTCTCATGCGCCAGAGTTTACACCTCTATCCATACAAAATTCAAACGCGGCAACCCCTCAGTGCCGCTACCATTGCTACACGAGAGACATTCGCTAACGATATAGTGTACAGGATTGATGACGGCGATATGCATGTGGGCAGCATTTGGTTTACTGACGAAGCTTATTTTTACCTGGACGGCTTCGTCAATAAACAGAACTGGCGCATATGGGGAACCGAAAAGCCCCATGTTGCAGTTCCATCGTCCCTGCATCCTCAAAAAGTACTGGTCTGGGCCGCCATTTCTTCCAAAGGAATCATTGGCCCATTTTTCAGATCGGAAACGATTACTGCATCACGCTATCTAGACACTCTTCGTGAATTTGTGGCGGTACAAACTGCCTTAGACGACACTGCGAACACCTCGTGGTTTATGCAAGATGGTGCCCGGCCACATCGCACGGCCGACGTCTTTAATTTCCTGAATGAATATTTCGATGATCGTGTGATTGCTTTGGGCTATCCGAAACATACAGGAGGCGGCGTGGATTGGCCTCCCTATTCGCCAGACATGAACCCCTGTGACTTCTTTCTGTGGGGACACTTGAAACACCAGGTGTACAGCCAGAATCCAGAAACAATTGAACAGCTGAAGCAGTACATCTCATCTGTATGTGAAGCCATTCCGCCAGACACGTTGTCAAAGGTTTCGGGTAATTTCATTCAGAGGCTACGCCATATTATTGCTACGCATGGTGGATATGTGGAAAATATCGTGCTATAGAGTTTCCCAGACCGCAGCGCCATCTGTTGTTGAAAATTGTAACTACTGTAATTTCGAAAGTTTGTCTGCCTGAAAATGTACTGTTGTCCCAAGCATATTGCAACAAACGGTGTATATCTATCGCTGCTCGTTTAGGTTTTATTGCCGTTTCAAATATACCGGTCATTTTTGAAACACCCTGTATATACCCTAGAGGGGAGATATTTTAACCTGAGAGCCGCTTACCCGGTGTCGGAGGATAAATACCATATTGCAGTGCCCGCCTTATTCCAAATTGCGAAGCAATCTAGTACTTGAAGTTGAAATGTCTGCCTGACCATGATGTAAACTACCTGAAGTCTTCCTGTATCTCCAGGCCTTTTCCAAGAAGACGTCCTCCACTTGTGATTCTTGAACAGAATATTCGCTATTACGAGGTGAAATTCGCTGCAGAGCACAGTCAGTCTTTCTCCTCTCTCATTCCTCTCACCAAACCCATATTCTCCCGTAACCCTTAGTTCTACTCCAACCTCTAAAACTGCATTCCAATCCTCACGACTAGTAGATTTTCATCCCCCTACGTTTTTAATTACCCTCTCAATATCCTAATATACTTACTGAATCTCTTCATTTTCTGTTTTTGCGACGTTGATATACAGGGTGGTCCATTGATCGTGACCGGGCCAAATATCTCACAAAGTAAGTGTCAAACGAAAAAACTACAAATAACGAAACTTGTCTAGCTTGAAGGGGGAAACCAGATAGCGATAGGTTGGCCCGCTAGACGGCACTGCCATAGGTCAAACTGATATCAACTGCGTTTTTTAAAATAGGAACCCCCATTTTAATTACATATTCGTGTAGTACGTAAATAAATATGAATGTTTTAGATGGACCACTTTTTTCGCTTTGTGATAGATGGCGCTGTAATAGTCACAAACATATGGCTCACAATTTTAGACGAACAGTTGGTAACAATTAGGTTTTTTAAATTAAAATACAGAACGTAGGTAGGTTTGAACATTTTATTTCGGTTGTTCCAATGTGATACATGTACCTTTGTGAAATTATCATTTCTGAGAACGCGTGATTACCTGTAAATACCACATTAATGCAATAAATGCTCAAAATGATGTCCATCAACCTCAATGCATTTGACAATACGTGTAACAACATTCCTCTCAACAGCGAGTAGTCCGTCTTTCGTAATGTTCGCACACACATTGACTATGCGCTGACGCATGTTGTCAGGCGTTGTCGGTGGATCACGATAGCAAATATCCTTCAACTTTCCTCACAGGAAGAAATCCGGGGACGTCAGATCCTGTGAACGTGCGGGCCATGGTATGGTGCTTCGACGACCAATCCACCTGTCATGTAATATGCTATTCAATACCGCTTCAATCGCACGCGAGCTACGTGCCGGATATCCATCATATTGGAAGTACATCGCCATTCTGTCATGCAGTGAAACACCTTGTAGTAACATCGGTAGAACATTACGTAGGAAATCGGCATACATTGCACCATTTAGACTGCCATCGATAAAATGGGGGCCAATTATCCTTCCTACCATAATGCCGCACCATACATTAACCCGCCAAGGTCGCTGATGTTCCACTTGTCGCAGCCATGGTGGATTTTCCGTTGCCCAGTAGCACATATTATGCCGGTTTACGTTACCGTTGTTGGTGAATGACGCTTCGTCGCTAAATAGAACGCGTGCAAAAAATCTGTCGTCGCCCCGTAATTTCTCTTGTGCCCAGTGGCAGAACTGTACACGACGTTCAAAGTCGTCGCCATGCAATTCCTGGTGCATAGAGAAATGGTTCGGGTGCAATCGATGCTGATGTAGCATTCTCAACACCGATGTTTTTGATATTCCCGATTCTCGCTACTAACGTGCTACTGGGGCATCATCATTTGTTGCAGGTCGTGGTTGACGTTTCACATGTGGCTGAACACTTCCTGCTTCCTTAAATAACGTAACTATCCGGCGAACGGTCCGGACACTTGGATGATGTCGTCCAGGATACCGAGCAGCATACATAGCACCCGCCCGTTGGGCATTTTGATCACAATAGCCATACATCAATACGATATCGACCTTTTCCGCAATTGGTAAACGGTCCATTTTAACACGGGTAATGTACCACGAAGCAAATACCGTCCGCACTGGCGGAATGTTACGTGATACCACGCACTTAAACGTTTGTGACTATAACGGCGCCATCTATCACAAAGCGAAGAAAGTGATCCAACTAAACCATTCATAATGGTTCAAATGGCTCTGAGCACTATGGGACTCAACATCTCAGGTCATAAGTCCCCTAGAATTTATAACTACTTAAACCTAACTAACCTAAGGACACACACACACCCATGCCCGAGGCAGGATTCGAACCTGCGACCGTAGCAGTCCCACGGTTCCGAACTGCAGCGCCAACCATTCATATTTCTTTACGTACTACACGAATATGTAATAAAAAATGGGGGTTCCTATTTTAAGAAACGCAGTTGATATCCGTTTGACCTATGGCAGCGCCATCTAGCGGGCCAACCATAGCGCCATTTGGTTTCCCCCTTCAATCTAGACGAGTTTCGTTCTTTGTAGTTTTTTCATTTGATGCTTATTTCGTGAGATATTTGGCCCGGTCACTATCAATGGACCACCGTGTATATACCTGAATAATTGATGCGGTGTTGCTTTGCTGTCGATTTTGATGAGAAGAACCGTATCACTGAACTATTCACGGCAACCTGTTCTCTGCCCTACTTTAATCAAAAATTTTTTCTTCGATACTGTAAGAAAACCATTTACTGTCCCCCACCTCCTCCTTTTCCTTGAAAGGATACAGATCCTGTACACCTCCCGCAAACTCGATCCTCCTCACCCGCTCATCTCCCCGATCCTCTCCCATCCCCGCCCGCTGCTGCGCCTGTATTCTCACGTCCCACCCGGTCTCCATCTCTCCACCCTCCTTACCCTCTCCCAAGGTGGCTTCCGCCAGCTCCCCCTCCCTGATGATGTCCTCCTCCCCTCCATCTATCCCTCCTATCAGCTTTGACCCTGGCCCCCCCCACTTCTGGTGTCCTTTTCCTTTAGGCACCCTCCCTCCCTTCTCTTCCCATCCCATCTCTTTCCTTTTCCCCCGTCCCCTCCCTCCACCCCTCTTCCCCCGTGCTTCCCCACCCCCTTCCTGCCTCCCCCCTATCTCCCCTGCCCGTGGCATCTCTACTCTCCCCTCTCGCTCTCCCACTCCCCTTCCTCCTCCTCCACCTCCTCTCTTGGCAGGTCCCCGGACTCGTACACGCTCAGTGAACATTCGCACACTGGAGATCATCGCCATCTGTGTGTCGTGTGTGTGCCTCGATTTGTGTTTAGTGTTCTGTGACCGTCATGCATCAACTGTTCACGTGTGCCGTCGCCGTCATCCGTGTTCTGTGCGCCATGTCACCAAGTGTTTCCTGTTTGTTCGAGTCCAGCGTGAACGGCTTCATGTTTATTGTTTTTTAAATCTCCTTTTTTTGCCCGCCGTTTTTTCTGTAGTGTCTGTATCACCCATATGTCTTGTTATTGTTCCGCTTAAGGCTGAAGAGCAGCGTACCATGCTGCTGACAGCCGGCCTGTATCAGGTGATGAAAATTACAATAAAGAAAAAAAAAAAAACAACCATTTACTGTACTGTGGTAATACAATAGTCGGTAAATTAAAATGCTTCTAGTGTGTCGCTATTGAATGAATGAAACTTATTTGGCTTCTTGCAACCTGATCCACAGAACGAGGTTAAAGTAAAATAAAACACGAAAAAAAAACCCTTAGCCTAAGGCTAGTTCAACTCTTTTAGTTTGTCACAAACAACCAACTCAGCATGTATTCTTACTAAGGAAACAAAATCTCATTCAGTTCTCGTTCTGTCGTTCGATATAATTACACATTCAAATCAGCATGCTAGTTCTATTTTTTTATTTTTATTTCCTTTACACCTGGTACTGTTAAACAGTTGCTTCTTACAAGTAAAATAAAGGAGTCTAAGGTAACTATAGTTCCATAGTGCCGTGGAAATCGAGCAATGTGCGGCCTCTGGCTGCTGGTCATTTGGGTGGCGGGGGCCATGGCTTACGTCCGGCACGAAGGAATTCGCGATTAACGCCCGCTACCCTCTGGCTGCTGCCGCACTCCCCCATCCAGCGCGTAATTAAGGGACTAAAGAATCCCGCGTCGCCTGGGACCGGCAAACGCGAACCACTTTCGGACCTGACGGCAGCTAAGGCGGACCATCTCCCGTCTGACAATGCACGGAAGCAGTGTTAGTTAGTTACATAGTCCATTAGAACGATTCTTTTATAGAAATTATGTGGACCAAGTCAATTAAAGGGGTATGTATTAATGATTACTGTTCACACTAATGAACACATTATCATTTCATTCCTACTCATGCAATGCATCTGCACTTAAAAATTGGGATTTTTTTCCTACCAGTTTTAAGAAGAAATTAGTCAACGTAGTCAATGGTGTAGAAGTGGTTGTCCAAGAAAAGCGATTTTAAATTAGATTTCAAACTTGCTTCGCTCTCTGTCCGACATTTTATTTTATTGGGCAAATGACCAAACATTTATGTTGCTGCATACTGGACTCCTCTCTGAGCCTCTGACAGCTTTAAAAATGGGTAATAAAGGTCATTTTTCACTCTGGTGTTGTAGGTACGTACATCACTTTTCTCCTCAAATTGTGAAGGATTATTTATGACAAATTTCATAAGCGAAAATATGTATTGTGATGGCAGAGTTGAAATGCCTACCTCCTTTAAGAGGTATCTATATAACTTCTGTGGGTGACGACCACATTTTATTCTCACTGTTCACTTTTGTACAATCAGCACTTGGTTTCTAAGTAATTAGTTACCCCAGAAAATTTTTCCGTCCGACATTAATCCATGGAAGTATGCAAATTATGTCAGGAGGTTGATACGTTTGTCACCAAGATCAGCAATTATACGAAGGGCAAAAGAATCTGAACTTTTTGAAAAGCTGAGTAATATGCTTCTTCCGGTTCGAGTTTTCATCAATATCCACACCAAAAATTTCGAGCATCCTATCCTACATACTGCCTCCTGCTCATATGCTAATTCAGTTGCTGCTATGAACCTATTTGTTGTACAGAACTGAATAAAGTGCGTTTTTACAAAACTTAGGGAGAGTATATTTTCGAAGAACCACTTAAGAATTCTTTGGAAAATATTATTTACTAACTCTTCTCTTGGTTTCTCTGTAATGCGATTTATTATAACACTAGTATTATATGTAAAATGTACCAG
Source organism: Schistocerca piceifrons (assembly GCF_021461385.2). Classification (NCBI taxonomy): domain Eukaryota; kingdom Metazoa; phylum Arthropoda; class Insecta; order Orthoptera; family Acrididae; genus Schistocerca; species Schistocerca piceifrons. The sequence goes on along the minus strand of NC_060139.1, from coordinate 45,344,290 downwards.
TTTTACTTGTTTAACGTTACGAAGCCATTCACATCCATAGGGGATAGGAGTGGACTAAACAATTGAAACATGTGGGACTCCCTCTGTGATTTCACCCCAGCCACTACAATTTTCTATCCTTCCGATATTGTGTGAACTATTCAGCACAAACTTTTGCATTCTGTTTGTCAAGTGTGATTCAAACCAGGTAGGTGTAAAACGCCCAATTCCACGAAACTTGAGTTTAGCTAAGAGAGAGTATCATGATCTATAAAATCTGCATGAGTTACCTGTTCAGAGGGCTGTTGGACTCACGGCGAATTTGTTCCTCCATAATATTGGGAGGATGGGAGCAGGAGGTCACCCAGTGCCATTTAACATGAGGCCTATTTGCTCTGTCCCAAGAGAGTCTCAGGGGAGGCTCTTATTCCTTGCAGCAAGTTTAAGACTTTCACCTCTAGGCAGCCAGCCCTGTAATAGAAGTTTGATATATTTTCGTATTACATTTTTAAATGACGGCATTCAGTTATTATGTACTACATTCATCTTCAAAATTTACAAAAATTATCTGAAAATAATATGTTACCGCCTAGGTTTGCTGAAGAACTTTATTTACAAAACAATCATCACGTTCATGAAAGTACTCAGAGCACAATGTTAAGCGAAATATAAATTCATTAACGCCAGATGGTTCAAACAATGGTTCAAATCGCTCTGAGCACTATGGGACTTACCTTCTGAGTCTATCAGTCCCCTAGAACGTAGAACTACTTAAACCTAACTAAGCTAAGGACATCACACACATCCATGCCGAAGGCAGGATTCGAACCTGCGACCGTAGCGGTCGCGCAGTTCCAGACTGTATCGCCTAGAACGCCAGATGGAATTAGACTCAAAACAATGAGTGACGAAAGCCACAGGATAGCATATGCACCTAACAAATGACTGTAGTATCGCGTTCACAAGGTACAAAAGGGCAGTGCATTGGCAGAGCGGTCATTTGTACTCAGGTGATTCACGTGGAAAGGTTTCCGACGTGGTTACGGTCTCACGACCTGAATTAACAGACTTCGAATATGGGGTGGTAGTTGGAGCTGGACGCATGGGACACACCGTTTCGGAAATCTTAAGGGAGTTCCGAAATCCATAGAGTCAAGAGTGCGCCAAGAATACCAAATTTCAGGTGTTACCTTTTGCGACAAGCAACGCAGTGGCTGACTGCTTTCACTTAACGACCGAGACCAACGATGTTTGCGTAGCATTGTCAGTGCTGACAGACAAGCAGCATCGCGTGAAAAGTGGCAGAAATCAATGTGGGACGTGAGACGACGTATCCGTTATGACAGTGCAGTGGAATTTGGCATTAATACGCTATGGAGCATTTGCCCATAAATGTCGAAAATTTACAGCAGTAAACCTGGAACGGTTTGATAACATTCTTCTCTTGCATATTTTTAGTTTTCCGGTATCTCAAAGTCTGCAGTGGAAGCTTATGTGCAACATAGACAGAACTGTAGTACAATCTTCGCCAGTAAATCAGAAATTTACTTTAGAGTCCACTGAATGCTTCTTGCATACTCCACCTGGCTTCATTTGGATTTAAAAGACTTTTGTACTCACAATTTAACGCAAACACTCCTTCGTGACCTGACACTGTGTCTTAAGTGTGTTGTGCCTGTTCATGATAGATGGGAATGCTGACAGAGCACACTGTTGGGTTTTCGGTGCTAATGAGTAAAGGACTCAGTCACTGCAGAAACCATTCTATTTTGACTAGATTTAGAAATAAACTAGTGTTAGACAAACCTGTCTCTCATCTGCAACGGCATCATTTGCCTTGTAAGTCACAATTTGCGAAGGGGCTTACAATTTCTCACAGGACACTCGTGCACACTGGTGGCCATACGTCCTGCCTTTACAGTCCAAACTGTGCTGCCAACGTGAATGATCTCCTCTATGGAAGTAGATAGGTGCTACATAAAAACTAGCCTATATGTACGTGTATTGTGTATTTGAGCTTGTAAGACCTCTGGTCTTGCCAACACGCCTGCTCAACGCGTTCGTTCACACTGCTGACCAGCCACTGTAATTAAAAAAAAAAAAAAAATCCTGGGAAAAGACATCAACGACAGAATTTGTGAGAGACTTCGCACAGACCCATCTCCCCACTGAATAATGACCACAAGGGAACTGTTCTAGAAGTCCAGAGGTGACGTCTTCGATGAGTAATCATAATGTCTTACATCCCGGTTTCGATCCAAGCTGGTGCTTAAATTCTGAATTATCATCACAAGTCGCTGACGAAGACTTACAGCAGAAGAAGTCACCCCCTTTATGTCAAAGACCATGTAAAAGACAACGGGACAGCTGACAGAGGTTCATGGCGCGTTCTTGACCTTTGGATGGGAAACTGTTCTTAAAAAGCGGAATAGTCAGTGGCATGAGGACGTAGAATGCAATGCATCCACTGCATTTTGAAACATATGGCCTGTAACGGAAAGAGTCATTATGGCTCTCCATTGGCCGAAGATTCAGGATTACTCTCCCATTCGGATCTTCGGGAGGTAATTGTCAACGAGGTGGCGAGCACGAGAAAAAGCGGGAATAACCAACCAAGGGTAATGCTCTACAAGTCGAAGCTTCGAAAGTCAGAAGTTTGAAGGTGGTACGGAAGCTAGAAAATCTGAGATGGGAAATTTAGATGCTCAGTCTAGACGTAATTGGAAACGAACCACAAGTTTGCTCTCTTGGGACCCTTATCTGATGTCAAGTTACACGGCAGAATCATGATGTTATGCAAATCACACCTACATGGGTTTATATAGATTCTCCACGAAGTGTGTAATGCGTTATTATAACAGCCCTGGCATAAATCATACTTGGGATGGCTAGCCTCTCATGCAAGTGGCTGGGGAAGTGAAACTACGAATGAAATTACTCTGCAGCAGTGGCAGAGCAATCAGTTCCAAATTCTCTTCCACCTTGCGCACAAAGAGCGACCACTCCACTGTGCCAGAACTCGGCTAATAGTCGCCCACAAACAAAGCTTTCGCCAATTATGGCCTTATAACAAATTCGCCTAGACCGTCAGTAGTGTACCCCACCAACCTATGCTGGCCTGAGTGGCCGAGCGGTTCTAGGCGCTACAGTCTGGAACCTTGCGACCGCTGCGGTCGCAGGTTCGAATCCTGCCTCTGGCATGGATGTGTGTGATGTCCGTAGGTTAGTTGGGTTTAAGCAGTTCTAAGTCCTAGGGGACTGATGACCTCAGAAGTTAAGTCCCATAGTGCTCAGAGCCATTTTTGAACCACCAACCGATTCGTCAATACCGTTTCTTCCTGTCGGTTCCGGACAGTGACTGTAAACGTGTGCTGTCACAGCAGTCGAGTAGCCTAGCATGGCCTCTGCCAGGACTTTGCGTGGGAATTGTTTTGGCGACGGGCGCCAGCGGGGTACTATAACTGAGGTGCTTTCTGTGGCGCCCTCCTGTCAGTTAGTCCGTAGAATTCAGCTACCATTTCCCTGAAACGTCCCAGACAATGGCACAGCAGGCTTTCACGAGAAAACTGCTCCCAGCCATTGTAACTATAGCGAGCATCCTTCGTTCTGGCTTCTGAGGCCCAACATCAAAAGAGAGAGCTGCAAGGCAGGGGTCGGGATCCGCAGTTCCCAGTGACCGGATGTCCCTCCACCTGCTGCCATTGTGAGCGGATGGCCTCCTTAGAGCCCAAATGTTCGATCTCATCCCCTACGTGAAATGAAGAGAATTACAATACGCAGTCATCTTACTGCTGATCATGTGCATGCGTGACAGTGTACAACGTTTGTGAAATGACATTAATTTACATCTACGCAAATTTAGATATTAAAAATACAAGACAGGCTGGTTTGATGGCCTTGAATATGTGCATGAAGAGGCCACAGAGCTTGCCACCGTGCGAAATGGGGGTCAGTATAGTAAAATTGAAAGTAGATGCGAAATTCTGGTCAGACAAATATATAGCAGCCGAAAATGGTATAATGGAAGTAGGGTTCGTTATGAATAGGAAGTTAGTACTGAGACTATCTTAACAGTTCAGTTTTAACGCTGTTATCTGATACCACAGGGAACAAACGCCTGCAATAATAGTTAATGTATACATGCAGATTTCGCGAACAAGAGATAAAGATACCGAGGAAGAATTTAAGGAATTTCAACAGTTAATTCATCATGTGAAGAGAGTTGAATATCTAATAATAATGGGGGATTGGAATTCAGATGTGGGGGAAGGAACAGAATAAAATAATTATAGGAGACAATAGGATGGGTAGCAGGAATGAGGTAGGAGAAACACTATCTGAGCTCTGCAATAAATTTCAGTTGGTAACAGGTTTACATTGTTCAACATTTGGACGAGATATAGCCAGAAATGGCATGGAGGTATCTGAAAATTACATCACGATTCGGCAGAGATTCCTAATCAGATATTTACCCAGGAGTGGATACAGATGCATATCACAATTTAATAATGACGACGAGGAGAATAAAGTGTAAGAGAATGTTGCGCAGGAATCAGTGAGCAAGGAAGTGGGATACTCGTGTACTGAGAAATGACGAGACGCTTTTGAAGTTCACAAAATATGTGGATACTGCGATGAGGGATACAGCATAAGGCAGTTCCGCTTTTCAGGACCGAACATTTCTAGAATGAGAAGTCACAAACTTTGGAGAGACAAATGTAGGTACCAGGAATGTTACTCGAAGAAGCCGTGTGGAAGACCAAGACAAATGTGCTGCAAAAAATATGTAAAGATATCGAAAAAGAAACGTTCGTCGGAAAGATTTACTCAGCATACCGAAATCTCAAAGCAACCTACAGTAGAATTAAAAGCAAGGACGGCAACATTAAGAATGCAATCTAATTCCACTGTCAAACGTAGAGAGACCGGATAGGTGGAGGAAATGCCTGATGGCGTGATACAAGGAGAATGTGGAGTAGATATGGATGAGATTGGGGATCCAATAGTTGTCTGAAATTAAATGAGCTTTGGAAGACTTGAGATTAAATAATGCAGTAGGGGCACATAATGTTCCACTGGAATTTCTGAAATCATTGGGGAAAGTGTCAACCAAACGACAATTTAAGTTCTTGTGTAGAATCTATCAGTCTGGCTACTTTCGGAAAAATATCATTCAAGGATTTCTGAACACGGCAGTAGCAGATAAGTCTAAAACAGTCGCTCTATCTGCGTAACAGCAATGCATCCAAGCTGTTGATCAGGGTAATATGTAGAAGACTGGGAAAGAGAACTTTGGAACTGTTACACGACGATTAGTTTCGCTGTAGTAAAGACAAAGGCACCAGAGAAGCAGTCCTGATTTGTGCTTGATAATGGAAGCAAAGCTGAGGAGAAATTTAAAACACATCCATGGGGTTTACTGACGTGGAAAAAGGACTAGACTCTGTAGCCACTACGTAGCTCCATTCTATTAATGACAGACCCGTTCGTATTCTTAATGTTAAACTTTATTGTGAAGCAATGAGCCAGACATTAACATAGAACATCTAAGACAAAAACAAACACAAAGCAAAGAGTAAATGATTACGTGCACACTAGAGTCTTTGCCACTGCCCCTGTACTGTGCACACGGAACTATTCGTCTGCGTGCTCCCACACAGCCCCCTCCCTGAAGAGCGGAGCTCGAGGAATGTGCGGAAACTTTTACCGGACCCTTCACCAGGCTCTTGTGCGAATTTCCGGCTGTACTTCCTCCATCGTCGTATCCTCTGGCGGTTTCATCCGGCTCGCTGTCCTACCATCCTTTGTACCTTCGTCTTGCTGCAGGCCCGCCTCCTCTTCTTGTCTTACATCTTCTAGCAGTAAGTGAGACGGCTTCACCCGGTCTATTGACACAGTAACACTCTTATCGCGAACTAGGATAGTCACGCCCTGGTCCGTATGGTGTAGTACTTTATAAGGTCCCGTACATGGCGGCTGCAATGGAGTTCTGACTGCGTCGGTTCGAAACATTACATGCGAGCATTTGCTCAATTCTCGATGTACGAAAGACTGCCTAACGCCATGCTGTGTCACTGGTTGTGGCCTAAGCTCGCCAGTTGAGCCCTTACTCTCGTTAACAAGTACGGTAGGTCCGCCACGCCTGTACTCTTCTGAAAAAACTCTGCGGGTAGGCGTAAGGTTTCCCCGTATACTAATTCCGCTGTAGATGCTTCGAGGTCAGGTTTGAAAACAGTGCGTAAACCTAGTAATACTAGTGGCAATGTTGCTGGCCAATTCTCACCATGGCACATTAACGCCGGCTTAAGTGTTCGGTGCCACCGCTCTACTATGCCGTTGCTTTCCGGGTGATAACTTGAGGAAACAGTGACGGCGGAACCCGCACATGTTTGCCAGCTCCAGGAACAAGGAGGATTCGTCCGCAGCTCGTGGTCGTGCGGTAGCGTTTTCGCTTCCCACGCCCGGGTTCCCGGGTTCGATTCCCGGCGGGGTCAGGGATTTTCTCTGCCTCGTGATGACTGGGTGTTGTGTGATATCCTTAGGTTAGTTAGGTTTAAGTAGATCTAAGTTCCAGGGGACTGATGACCATAGATGTTAAGTCCCATAGCGCTCAGAGCCATTTGAATCATTTGAGCCAACGAGGATTTGAACTGACGTCCTTCGTCCGTCGTGACATGTACCGGACATCCGAACCGTGCTATCCACGTCGTCAAGAACGCCCGGCTGACTGTCTCTGCTGATATGTCTGAAATGAGGATTGCTTCTGCCCATCTCGTAAATCTGTCAATTGCCGTCAATAGATACCGATAGCCTTCGGACATTGGCAACGATCCAACAATATCCAGATGCACATGTTCGGAACGACCACTTGGCCCGTCAACTTTACCCACTGGCTTCTTCACATGGCGTCACACTTAACATCGCTGACAATCCAGACACATCTGCGTCCACTTCCGACAGTCTCTCTTAATTCCTGGCCACACGAAACGCTCCGTCATTAATTTTACACTCGCTCGGGGTCCCGGATGAGCCAAACCGTGTAACCCTTCGAATACCTCCCGGCGCAAGCTCTCCGGCAAAAAAGGTCTAGGCCGTCCCTGTGAGGTATCGCACCATAACTGTATTGTCTCACCTTCCGGACAGTTTTCTTAACTTCAACCCGGTGGGCGTGCTCTGCCGAAAAACTTGCAGTTGTGCATCATCCTTCTCCTCTCTCGCCATTGTAGCATAGTTCACTGGATACTTTATTGACGCAACTCGTGAGAAGTAATCTGCCACCATACTCTCTGCCCCGTTAATATGTCGTAAATCAGTAGTGAACTGGCTTATATATTCCAGTTGCCTGAATTGTTTAGGTGACAAAGTATCCGTACGCTTCCAGAATGCGAAAGTGAGCGGTTTGTGATCTGTAAGCAATGTAAATGGTCTTGCTTCCACGTAAGGCCGGAAATACCTTATGGCTTTGTAAGCAGCCAGCAGCTCTCTATCATACGCACTCCAATTCCGCCGTGGGCCTGTGAGTTTCGTGGAGAAGAATCCTAAAGGCTGCCAGTGACCAGCAGTCCACTGATGCAACGCTGCCCCAATCGCCATCTGACTTGCGTCAACAACAATAGCTAGCTGCGCATCTTTCTTGGGGTGCTCTAGTAAAACCACTTGCTTTAGGCTTTCCTTGATCCGCTCGAACGCGTGCTGCATGCTTGATGTTAATTGTAGCTTCTGATCTTTCCCTGTGTTCGTGCCCGTCAAAGCCTCCGTGAGTGGCGCTTGTAAAGCCGCAGCTCCTGGCAGATGTCTGCGGTAAAAATTTAAAACACCTAGGAACAGCCGTAACTGTTGCAAATCTAAGGGGCGAGGCATCTGGTGTATAACCTCGACCTTCTCCACCAAAGGACGGATGCCAGTTGCTGGGACTGTGTGACCCAGGTAAGTCACCCGATCTTTGCGCAAATTGCATTTGGTGTGATTCACGACTACACCATAAGTACGTAGCCTCTCGAAAACTGCCCTGAGGTGCTTTTCGTGGAGGGCTGCTGTCGCTGAGAACACCAGTATATCGTCTAAACAGGCGAAAGCGAAATCTAGCCCTCGCAGCAACTCATCGATGAAATGTTGCCATGTCTGTGCAGCGTTTTTTAAACCAAATGGCATGCGTAAAAACCCGAAAAGACCGAAAGGTGTAGTGACTGCGTCTTCGGTATTTCACCGTCAGGCACCGGTATTTGGTGGCATGCTTTTTTACAGTTGACTACACTGAAACATTCAGCTCCGGCAAATTTATTTGTAAAGTCGCAAATGTTGGGAACCGGATGCCGATCAGGTATCGTACGGACAATCAACAACCTATAATCACCACAAGGTCTCCAACTTCCATCTTTCTTCCGCACTAAATGTAACGGCGAGGCCCATGCACTATCAGATCTTCGTATCACTCCCATTTCCAAGATCTCTTCGAACTCAGCTTTTATGTCTGCAAATATGTCTGGGGCCAACCTTCTCGGTCTGAGAGAGACCGGAGGCCCGGGCACGGTGTTTGTGTGGTGAACTGTATGACCGACCGCCATGGCTATCGGCTGCGCTGACAGTTCTCCAAGTCGACATACTTCTGTCACGCCAACCGAACCGTGTACCTTCTCTGTGATTATTCCTACATGACCATGCACCCCCTCTTTGCCTCTTCTAAGCTGCGATAACCGAATGTCCACCGCAATACCGAATGCATATAGAATATCTGCTCCTAATATGCACTCTGCCACATCTCCAATGACAAAAGTCCAATGACAAGTAATACTAGGTACTAAATTCACTTCATTGACACAACTGCCATAAGTAATTATGGGCTGTTTATTTGCAGCCTTGAGGCAGAACGATGTGCTATCACTGAGGGAAGTACATTTCCCCTTTGGCCACGTGCTGGCATCAGACCCCGTGTCTATCAAATAATAACACGAAGCCGTCACATCCCGAACATAAAGTCGCCGAGATACCGTTAATAAAGAAACATCTGCACGTACAGTCTCCATGTTATTCACGCGGAGAACATGACTGCACTGTAGAATGCACTTTGAGGCTTGCTCCCCGAATCGTCGATGATACAACTGCTCCTTCCCGGCATCTCCGCTTTCCATCTGTGTCGGCAGGACCTCCGAACCGGTTGCTCTCAACGTCTCCATCTGCGTCTGCAGCTCGTCTAGCTGATCCTTGAGTTGTTGAAGTTGTGTATCAGTAGCAGCGCGCCGCTGCTTATTAATCGCCGCTGCTTCGTATTGTTCCGCCGTCACCTCAACCTTTACTACACTGAGAGAATTTGTTGGTTCAACCTTCGCATGAACGCTGTCGCCGAGTTGGAGTAGTGCTTGTATATCGTATCTGTCATTCGCTGCCACAGCTGCTCTTACTGCAGACGAAAGCTGTACTACCCAAACGGAATGAAGTGTAGTGATCGAAAATTCATTTTCCGCCACGATTCCACGCAAATGCCTCCAATATTCGGAGGGAATTCTGTCACCTCTACGTTCACCTCGCAACACCTGGCAGATCCTTTGATCTAGCGGTTTAGTAAGCCGGCTTGTTAAAAAGCCCTTCAGTGTTGTATATTGTTCCGTTTCCGGCAGCCGTCGAATTATCTCTTCAACCAATATCGCTGCCCTGGCAGCCAGACTGTTTGCGGCTGTCATGAACTTTTTCCGGTCGTCAGTTACCCGATTATGCAGGAATGCCATTTCTAAGATGGAGAACCAAAATGCCGGTTTTTCGGCCAGGAACGGCGGCGGGCGTACTTTCATGCGTTGTCCCAGCGAGTCTTCCACTCGTATGTGTGTTCCGACCGCGGATTTTGTCTACATCTACATCTACATTTATACTCCGCAAGCCACCCAACGGTGTGTGGCGGAGGGCACTTTACGTGCCACTATCATTACCTCCCTTTCCTGTTCCAGTCGCGTATGGTTCGCGGGAAGAACGACTGCCGGAAAGCCTCCGTGCGCGCTCGAATCTCTCTAATTTTACATTCGTGATCTCCTCGGGAGGTATAAGTAGGAGGAAGCAATATATTCGAAACCTCATCCAGAAACGCACCCTCTCGAAACCTGGCAAGCAAGCTACACTGCGATGCACAGCGCCTCTCTTGCAGGGTCTGCCACTTGAGTTTGCTAAACATCTCCGTAACGCTATCACGGTTACCAAATAACCCTGTGACGAAACGCGCCGCTCTTCTTTGGATCTTCTCTATCTCCTCCGTCAACCCGATCTGGTACGGATCCCACACTGATGAGCAATACTCAAGTATAGGTCGAACGAGCGTTTTGTAAGCCACCTCCTTTGTTGATGGACTGCATTTTCTAAAGACTCTCCCGATGAACCTCAACCTGGTACCCGCCTTACCAACGATTAATTTTATATGATCATTCCACTTCAAATCGTTCCGCACGCATACTCCCAGATATTTTACAGAAGTAACTGCTACCAGTGTTTGTTCCGCTATCATATAATCATACAATAAAGGATCCTTCTCTCTATGTATTCGCAATACATTACATTTATCTATGTTAAGTGCCTATCCGCTGCAGATCTTCCTGCATTTCGCTACAATTTTCTAATGCTGCAACTTCTCTGTATACTACAACATCATCCACGAAAAGCCGTATGGAACTTCCGACACTATCTGCTAGGTCATTTTTATATATATTGTGAAAAGCAATGGTCCATAACACTCCCCTGTGGCACGCCAGAGGTTACTTTAACTTCTGTAGACGTCTCTCCATTGATAACAACATGCTGTGTTCTGTTTGCTAAAAACTCTTCAACCCAGCCACACAGCTGGTCTGATATTCCGTAGGCTCTTACTTTGTTTATCAGGCGACAGTGCGGAACTGTATCGAACGCCTTCCGGAAGTCAAGGAAAATAGCATCTACCTGGGAGCCTGTATCTAATATTTTCTGGGTCTCATGAACAAATAAAGCGAGTTGGGTCTCACACGATCGCTGTTTCCGGAATCCATGTTGATTCCTACAGAGTAGATTCTGGGTTTCCAAAAACGACATGATACGCGAGCAAAAAACATGTTCTAAAATTCTACAACAGATCGACGTCAGAGATATAGGTCTATAGTTTTGCGCATCTGCTCGACGACCCTTCTTGAAGACTGGGACTACTTGTGCTCTTTTCCAATCATTTAGAACCTTCCATTCCTCTAGAGACTTGCGGTACATGGCTGTTAGAAGGGGGACGAGTTCTTTCGCGTACTCTGTGTAGAATCGAATTGGTATCCCGTCAGCTCCAGTGGACTTTCCTCTGTTGAGTGGTTCCAGTTGCTTTTCTATTCCTTGGACACTTATTTCGATGTCAGCCATTTTTTCGTTTGTGCGAGGATTTAGAGAAGGAACTGCAGTGTGGTCTTCCTCTGTGAAACAGCTTTGGGAAAAGGTGTTTAGTATTTCAGCTTTACACGTGTCATCCTCTGTTTCAATGCCATCATCATCCCGGAGTGTCTGGATATGCTGTTTCGAGCCACTTACTGATTTAACGTAAGACCAGATCTTCCTAGGATTTTCTGTCAAGTCGGTACATAGAATTTTACTTTCGAATTCACAGAACGCTTTACGCATAGCCCCCCTTACGCTAATTTTGACATCGTTTAGCTTCTGTTTGTCTGAGGGGTTTTGGCTGCGTTTACACTTGGAGTGAAGCTCTCTTTGCTTTCGCAGTAGTTTCCTAACTTTGTTGTTGAACCACGATGGGTTTTTCCCATCCCTCACAGTTTTACTCGGCACGTACCTGTCTAAAACGCATTTTACGATTGCCTTGAACTTTTTCATAAACACTCAACATTGACAGTGTCGGAACAGATATTTTCGTTTTGATCTGTTAGGTGGTCTGAAATCTGCCTTCTATTATTCTTGCTAAACAGATAAACCTTTCTCCCTTTTTTACATTCCTATTAACTTCCATATTCAGTGATGCTGCAACGGCCTTATGGGCACTGATTCCCTGTTCTGCACTTACAGAGTCGAAAAGTTCGGGTCTGTTTGTTATCAGTAGGTCCAAGATGTTATCTCCACGAGTCGGTTCTCTGTTTAATTGCTCGAGGTAATTTTCGGATAGTGCACTCAGTATAATGTCACTCGATGCTCTGTCCCTACCACCCGTCCTAAACATCTGAGTGTCCCAGTCTATATTTGGTAAATTGAAATCTTCCACCGAAGACTATAACATGCTGAGAAAATTTATGTGAAATGTATTCCAAATTTTCTCTCAGTTGTTCTGCCACTAATGCTGCTGAGTCGGGAGGTCGGTAAAAGGATCCAACTATTAACCTAGCTCGGTTGTTGAGTGTAACCTCCACCCATAATAATTCACAGAAACTATCCACTTCTATTTCACTACAGGATAAACTACTACTAACAGCGACAAACACGCCACCACCGGTTGCATGCAATCTATCCTTTCTAAACACCGTCTGTGCCTTTGTAAAAATTTCGGCAGAATTTATCTCTGGCTTCAGCCAGCTTTCTGTACCTATAACGATTTCAGCTTCGGTGCTTTCTATCAGCGCTTGAAGTTCCGGTACTTTACCAATGCAGCTTCTACAGTTTACAATTACAATACCGATTGCTGCTTGGCCCCCGCATGTCATGACTTTGCCCCGCACCCTTTGAGGCTGCTGCCCTTTCTGTACTTGCCCGAGGCCCTCTAACCTGAAAAACCTCCCAGTCCACGTCACACAACCCCTGCTACCCGTGTAGCCGCTTGTTGCGTGTAGTGGACTCCTGACCTATCCAGCGGAACACGAAACCCCACCACCCTATGGCGCAAGTCGAGAAATCTGCAGCCCACACGGTCGCAGAACCGTCTCAGCCTCTGATTCAGACCCTCCACTCGGCTCTGTACTAAAGGTCCGCAGTCAGTCCTGTCAACGATGCTGCAGATGGTGAGCTCTGCTTTCATCCAGCTAGCGAGACTGGCAGTTTTCACCAAATCAGATAGCCGCTGGAAGCCAGAGAGGATTTCCTCCGATCCATAGCGACACACATAATTGGTGCCGACATGAGCGACCACCTGCAGATGGGTGCACTCTGTGCCCTTCATGGCATCCGGAAGGACCCTTTCCACATCTGGAATGACTCCCGCCGGTATGCACACGGAGTGCACATTGGTTTTCTTCCCCTGTCTTGCTGCCATATCCCTAAGGGGCCCCATTACGCGCCTGACGTTGGAGCTCGCAACTACCAGTAAGCCCACCCTCTGCGACCGCCCGGATCTTGGAGACTGAGGGGCAACCTCTGGAACAGAGATTCCGCTGAATCCATTCCGTTGTGTCGAAGGTCGTTCCATAATTCCCGAAACTGACCGCGCAGCGTACCCTGCCGGTGTACTGATCGTGCTGTAGTGCTTCTGCCGTTTGGCGTATGCTGTAGTGTACCTTCTTTGTCCTTCTCCTCTGCCTCTTGCCGTACGTGTTCTTTTGACTTTGGGGTCACCACGTACTACGTAGCTCCATTCCATTAATGATAGACTCGTTCGTATTCTTAATGTTAAACTTTATTGTGAATCAATGAGGCAGACATTAACATAGAACTTCTAAGACAAATACAAATACAAGGCAAAGAGTAAATGATTATGTGCACACTAGAGTCTTTGTCGCTGCCCCTGTAGTGTGCACACGCAACTACTCGTCTGCGTGCTCCCACAACTTTATAAAACGGAGCAAGATGTTCGAAATTATGAGAAAAATTGCAGTAAGCAATAGGGAAAGGCGAGTTACATATAATACGCATACGAACCTAGAGGGACTTATAAGATCAGAAGACTAAGAACGAATTCTTCCTGTGATTAAAAAGGGCATAAGACAGGAATTAAGCGTGTCGCACCTACTGTTCAATCTATACATCGAAGAAGCAATGACTGCAACAAAAGAAATGTTCAAGATTGGAAATGAAAATGATGCTGAAAGCATACCAGAGATAAGATTCGCTGATGACATTGCTACTCTCAGTGAAGGTGAAGAAGGATCACTAGATGTGTTCAATGGAATGAGCAGTCTAATGAGTGCAGAATATTAATTGAGAGTAAACTGAAGACAGATGAAAGTAATAAGAAATAACAGAAATGAGAGTAGCGAGTAGCTTCACATCAAAATTAGTGACACAACGTAAAAGAAGTTAAGGAATTCTGGTATCTTGGAAGGAAAATAACCCACGAAGCACGAAGAAAGGAGGCTATAGAGAGCAGACTTGCACATGCAAACCGGGAATTCTTTGCCAAAAGAAGTCTATTAGTATCGATCGTAGACCTTAATTTGAGGCAGAAATTTCTGAGGATGTACTTTTGGAGCACAGGATTGTATGGTAGTGATTCAGTAACTATGGGAAAATAGGAATAGAAGGGAAATGAAGCATTTGACATTTGGTGGTAGTGAACAATGTTAAAAATTATGTGGGTCACTAATGTACTCAGTATCACCAGGGAATGATTTCCATGGTACTAGAGGGAGTTGTAGAGTGTAAAAACTGTAGCGGATGACACAGACTGGAATGTTTTCCACAAATATTGAGGAAGTAGGGTACAAGTGCTACTTTGGGATGAAGAGATCAGCACAGGAGGGGAATTTGCGGCGGGCCTCGTCGAACCAGTCTGAAGACTGGTAAATAAAGAAAAACGTAGGTGATGATGGACTCTTTTCTAAGATTTATTGCAGTGTTTGCTGTGAACTTTAATGATTCTGATACTGTGTACACTTTTGCATACCTAACTGCCTAACAGCTAGTATACAGCGACTAATCCGTTTGATATTGTTGATTGATCTTCCATAATAAAGAGAGCGGTGGCTCAAAACAAAAACCGGACTACCGTTGTGGAGAAACAGGCATCGAATCCACGTCCGCCTTTCTAGATGTATGATTGCCTTTGTTTCTAAAAGTCACTCAAGATGAGAGCCCAAACAATTCCTGAAATGGAGGTATCGATGGGTCGATTTCTGAAGGTACAAATTCGATGCCGGGTGCTAAATACAAAGTGGCGAGGTTCCGTTCATTTCCTTTGATAAGGTCAAATAAATTGGTTCCCCTAACGTTGGTTACTCGTTTTTATTCAGTCGTTGAAATAGCTCGTGGCTCTAGGCATACTAAAAGGAATCACTTGGTAATAATTTTTTATTATCAAAATGAGTTAAAAGATGTTTTAATAATGCACACCTGTTACTGTGCTTTAACGCTATAGCACTACAAAGGGCGGCGCAAGGCAAAATAAAATTTATCGTTTGTCGTGCAATGTTTCGCACTCATTTAACTTGTTACAAAAGTTTTTAGGCTACGTGTTTACATTTATGGCAAATTGTAACTTTTCATGTATTGGATTTTATTTATTTATTTATTTAGTTTTGGTGGAACTATGAAAGTATTTTCAACACCCAGTGTGTAATTATTCCTCTTTCCACAAAGAAAAACAGTATTATACTGTGGGACCTAAAAATGTGGCGAATTGGCGAATCGAAACAGGTTCAACTTCAAAAGAAATAATTAGGCAGTTGCTGGTAGTACTCGCAATCAGAAGTTTCCATACTAATGTAGTTATGTATATAGACAATTCATGCAGCCCTGCAATTGAGAATCTCTACCATTTTGCCTGTTATCGCTATTGATATTGGCAATATATCAGTCCCGGGAATTCCAAGACTTAGAGAATCTTTTACGTTCTAAGTCGGCGAACAAATGACAAAAGAAGTATTTTTTCGTGTAACAAAATCACAAATTAGCAATTCACATCTTCCAGACATCCTGATAGTATGTCAAAGGAAAGTACGCTATAGGTTCTAATGAGCAAAATTTATTCCTGAAATTCAGCTTAAATGTAATACGTATGGACGTTGTACCTAAAGCGACATATGAACATGTGTGCCGCACAAGGATACGAATCTGGATCTCCCGGATGTAGCGAACAGTCGCCTTATCAGCCAGGGTATCCGAGTACGTTCCCCGGATCGACCTGAGCTTCCATTTATGACACACCTATCCACACCTATTTACTTCTTCTCTTACCCACACTCGCACAACACAGGTTTTAGCATCAAGACAACAAGAAGACATAGACTAAATATACTATCGTTGTTAGTTTCGTCATAGACCCGTATTCGCCTTATGTACATTTATATCTCATGACAAATTACAGTTTCAAATACTGAAATTCATTCCTGAAATTCAGCTTAACTGGAATAGGTAAAGCAGAAAATGCAGATTCGAGTCCCAATTCGGCACAAATTTTCATATGTCGTTATACGTAGTACACCAGTACCTGTTAGAGTTCAGCTGAATTTTAGGAGTAAATTTCAATAATTGAAATTGTAGTTCCTCATCAAATTTAACGAGTGATTTTGTGAGTATAAAAATATGTGACATAAATAACCGCGTGTTTTGATTTTATTGACTTAGAGGTTTAACGTTTGTATATCACCAAACCAAGGGACTAAAGACCATACTATCTGACATAAATTTCAACTTCATAACTCTATCCGTTCTTGAGGAAAACAGATCTTAACAGGTGGGCAGACAGATAGACAGTCGAAAACAAAGGCAAAAAACTCTTTCTCGCATAGTTACAAAATAACGATTTTCGGATTTTTTTCCTTTAGTTGTGATGCGACATCTTTCTTCTTGCCATGTTTTATGTCTCTAGGTCCACGGAAAGTACACTGTAGATTCTGTGCGAATATCAGAAAATGTTACATAAATGGCTTTATCTTTCTCTTGCATTGCATTGACTTACAAGCTTCAGTTCTTTTACACCGACGAGGGACTGTAGACATACCCTGCGTCATAAATTTCAGCTCGATGCATCAATCAGTTAACGAGAAATCGCGTTTTTAACAATCAGGCAGTCAGGCAAAAAACTGATCCTATAAGCGTTCCGTTTTTTCCGATTGACGTATGGAACCATAAAAAAGCCATTGTTTGTTATCAGGCAAACCAAAGTCTCTTTGTCTTACACTTTCATTAATTCTTTCTTCTTTATTTATTTAATTTAATTATTTTATGTTGAATTTTTTTTATACTTATTTCTTTATTTCTTTCACTTTTAGAAATTCTTACATACAAAAATATAACTTCCTCGCACTGATATCATTAGCTGCCTTGTCTCTGCTGTAAGGGAATACCCTCTAACTGCTTCTCTTAACGGCCTAATTAAAGGAAGCATACTTCGGGGGAGACCGTGAGATGATGAGCTTCTGAATCTTCTGCAAAAGAATCCTTCGTTGGTCTCTCTGGAATTCCAGACTTATTGACACACTTCATGATACTGATGAGACTTAATAATGTGACATAACCCGCAGAGCATTTTCCAGTAAAAATATAATTCCGAGAACCGAGTGAATATTACCAATTCGGGCTTAGTGACTTCCCTGGTGTAGTGAAAACACATGAAAGTACTTACTGCTAGGAGCGTCTGAAATATGCAATGGTACGCAGAACCGGAAAGGTATTCTGTGCGATTAGCACATAATCTGTCGTAAATGAACACCGAACCGAAGCGAGACACAGAAGAAGAAACAAAATCTAGCAAACCTGTTCGATGACGATACCAACGTCTCTAGCTGGGAGTAATACGTGCCGTGAATCCACAGCAAGGACTTCGTGGTAATAGTGTCTATAAACCTGAAACTTTTCCTCGATGTATCACATAGTGTGCAAAGGCCTTATAGTACATTTCGTCCATGAAAGAGTACCGAATTATTGAGATGATATTAAATACAATCACAGATTCGTACACAACTGGAAATTATAAATTCATGACCTGAATTACTGGTCGATTTCGGGGCGTGTTAAATTAGAGGAAATATTTATTATGTGAAGCGCACAAAAAAAAAAAAAATCAGTATTGCTCGGGATTCTAGATCCACCGACGTGTTGCCGAAGTTTAGGAGCATCGGGTGATTAGATCAGGATAATTTTGATACCCATCAAGCATATTAGTAAAAAAGTTCGAATATTAGCATGGACCGATTTAGGAAAATAGCTTCTGTTTAACTCAAATTGGCCTCGTTCCCATGCTGAAGCAGAGGAATTTTTTCCTTCCTCAGTGATCGAGTGGTGCCAATTCAGAATGGGCTACATAACGGTCTGGAAGTCGCATAAAAAGCTGTAGGAAAGGTCAGAGCAGCATCAGCTCTAAGGCTGGCTACGAGGACTACGTTTTACCGGTGGCGGCAGACTACCTAGGTAATGAAACTAACAGAAGCAGGCTATACAGCCACTCTGACGCAGGCTCTTGTCGATGCTGTTTGGCTTTGGGTCACTCGTGAAAAGCTGTGTGGCAGTCTCCAGCCATCTAAGCTAGAAGCGTGCTTTGATCTCCATCATCGAGTCAGATGTGCAAAATGAAATAACGGTAGAAATCGGGTCGCGTCGCGAGAGGATGCATACAGCTGCCGCCGACATCTGAACGAAATGCGCACGCCTTCTGCTCTTTGAACCGTATGATACTTCGGTATGAGTTGTCACACATCCTGCCCTTTGCATTAGAATCTTATCCTCAGAAATAAGCAATGTTTCCCTTTCTCTGAGAGCTGTTTCCCACACTTCTTACCAATCAGAAATTTATAATCCCATGGAGAGCAGGCCATCACTATGGACGATCTAGCGTTATGGATTAGTGCTACCTGTAAAGGCTGTCCGGACCTCATTTTTGTTTTTGGTTCAATAGACACAAATTTTCTGCCTCGTTGTTACTTCTTTGTTGTGTCCCTCATGTTCCTAATATTTCAACACTTTCCATTTGAAGAAACTACTGCAGATTCCGTTCTCCTCTCATCTGTTGGTCTGGAGACAGGAAGATCTTTCAGGTAAGCTATTATTTATGCAGAGATAGTCGGAAGAAGTTACCGTTAAGTCAGCAGGTCCGATAGTCATCATCAATAGTATACGAATATTTCATTTTCATATCTCTTTGATGTTGTTCTATTGAGATTAACGTAGCTACCCTACATTTAATACCCGTCAGGGCTTTATAACAGAAAACAAACAAGCCAGCGACACGTATACACAGAAAAGCGCTTGCCAGTTGTGAAGCTTATGTACACCCTCACTTCGTGCCACTAGCAGTGTTGGAGGCAATGTACAGAGTCGTAAGTAACGTCAAACAGTTTTCGCCGTTTTATGTAAGAAAACTCAAAATGGGAATGAATGTTTCAATCATTTTATACTGAAGAGACAGAGAAACTGGTATAACTGCCTGATATCGCCTGGGGCGCCGGCAAGCAAGCAAAGGTGCCGCCACACAACATGCCATGGACTCGACTAATGTCTGAGGAATTGGTGGAGGGAACTGACACTATGAATCCTGCAGGGCTGTCCACAAGTCAGTAAGATTACGAGGCAGTGGAGATCTCTTCTGAACAGCACTTCGCAAGGCATCCCGGATATGGTCAAGAATGTTCATGTCTGGGGAGTTTAACTGCCAGCGGAAGTGTTTACACTCAGAAGAGTGTTCCTGGAGACACTCTGTAGCAATTCTGAACGTGTGAGGTGTCGACCGTCCTGCTGGAATT
Organism: Schistocerca piceifrons; assembly: GCF_021461385.2. NCBI lineage: Eukaryota > Metazoa > Arthropoda > Insecta > Orthoptera > Acrididae > Schistocerca > Schistocerca piceifrons. The sequence continues at coordinate 45,324,773 of NC_060139.1, read as the reverse complement.
GCCCAAGTCCGTCGGAATGCACAATGGATATGAATGGATGCAGGTGATCAGACAGGACGCTTACGTACGTGTCACCTGTCACAGTCGTATCTAGACGTATTATGGGCCCCATATCACTCCAACTGCAACCATCCCGCACCATTACAGAGCCTTTACCAGCTTGAACATGGATTCATGATGTTGTCTCCATTTCCATACACGTCCATCCGATCGATACAATTTGAAACGAGACTCGTCCGACCAGGCAACATGTTTCCAGTCATCAACAGTCCAATGTCGGTGTCGATGGGCGTAGGCCAGGCGGAAAGCTTTGTGTCGTGCAGTCATCAGGGGTACATAAGCGGGCCTTCGGCTCCGGAAGCCCATTAGGATAATATTTCTCACGCTGACATTTGTTGATGGCCCAGCATTGAAATCTGCAGCAATTTTCGGAAGGGTTACAGTTCTATCAAGTTGAACGATTGTCTTCAGTCCTCGTTGGTCCCGTTCTTGCAGGATCTTTTTCCAGCCGCAGCGATATCGGAGATTTGATGTTTTACCGGATTCCTGATATTCACGGTACACTCGTGAAGTGGTCGTACGGGAAAATCCCTACTTCATCGCTACCTCGAAGATGCTGTGTCCTATCGCTCGTGCGCCGACTATAACACGACGTTCAAACTCACTTAAATCTTGACAAAATGCCGTTGTAGCAGCAGTAACCGATCTGACAACTGCGCATTACACTATTTGTCTTTGTCGTCCACAGCGGCGTATTCTGCCTGTTTGCGTATCTCTGTGTTTGAATACGCATATCTATAGGTGTTTCTTTGGCGCTTCAGTGTAAATGGAAACGCCTGCTGAAATGGCGTTTTGCTTCCGGCACTAAGAGATCTGGTGTATCAGACGCTGTGATACGATTTAATGTGGGAGTAGTAAGAAGGTGTAAGGTTTTATAATTGACAGAGCAAAGTATTCTGATTTCAATATGATTCAGTTACTTGAGGAGATTGACTCCATGCGACTGACCGAAGCAGAAAAGTGAGTCCTTTAGGTCACTGTAGAGGCCAGAGATAAGAGAAGAATTACGAATAGGGAGAGAGAAGATGAGGAACATCCAAATCAAGAAGAATATGCAACAGGATTGCATTAGGAGAAACAGAGTTGAATCATAGATCAGAGATGACCTTTGAACTGTTTTCCCGAAAACTATACTTTCAAGTCCTGTTCATGCGCAAAAGAACTATATTAGTGGTATTTCTGAAATGTTTTGGAAAGTTTCAGAATTATGTTTGAAGAAACGTAAGAAAAATACATATAAATTAAATACAAAGTAATTGGTTTTATTTCTAGCGTAAAAACGTGTAACTGAAATGACATGATTTTAGCATTTTCCATAAATTAATAGGTTATTAATGGGTATTTAAAGTTACAGGAATCTAAGTAACTAACTGAATCAGTGCAATAAAGGAAGTCATTTACTGATCTTCATAAAAAAGCAAACAAGTCAACTGGAAGTCGCTTTAACAACTGACATGCTGTCAATTGGAAGTATGCGACCTTTTAATGTTCGTGCTATTATTTTTTACTTTAAGATATCCGCTAATTAATATAAACATTCGAATTAGCAGATGGGGCTGATTAGCTGCAGTCTTCGGATGTGAGAATAGTCCATAATCATTTTTTTTTATAATCTACAAACGTTAGTAGCATGTGACTATCGTGAGATATGGTACAAAATATATCAGTAAAATATGCATGAGTCTCGGCGTCACGTAATAGAAAGTCTCTGACCAAAATTCACTATTGTGCAAAACCATAACACGTTTTACTCAGATCCGTGCGTAGCAACTTAGGCTAATTTAATAAGTGTGACATTTTCAACTGCGTAAGTTTAAATTTTACAAGAAAGTCTTTTCGCCGTGATCGAAGAGGCCTTGAGCGTTCTTTACGAAATCTAAGATGGCTGGGGCACTCTTCTGACAATCTGTCCCATGCATCAATAATATTATTACGGAGGATGGAGGGAGAGGGGAGGACAGGTAGGGACCAGTGACTGATAAACTGTGAAACAACAAACCAACAGGTGTTTATGTTTTTGAGCCAACCATTCAGTATTCACATTTATTGAAATACTTCTGAATTCAAACGCATAATTTCGTTCCCGTATGACAAGTATATCATCAAGAGAAGCCTGCCCGGTTAGCCGTTCGGTCTAACGCCCTGCCTTCCGGGCGGGAAGGCGTGCCGGTCCCTGGCACGAATCCGCCACGCGGATTAGTGTCGAGGTCTGCTGTGCCAGCCAGTCTGTGGATGGTTTTTAATGCGGTTTTCCATCTGACTCGGCGAATGCGGGTTGGTTCCCCTTATTCTGCCTCAGTTACACTATGTCGGCAATTTCTGCGCATACACTGTGTACAGGTACGCGTACACCGTAATTACTCTACCACGCAGACATTGAGGTTAGACTCGTCTGGAACGAGACATTCCTGGTGTAGGTCCACTGGTGGTCGAACCGCACAGTAACCCTAGGTTCGGTGTGAGGCGACGGTGGGGTGCGGCGACTGCTGTAGCCTGTTGTGGGGTCGTGAACCACTGAGGGTTACGGCGGAGACGCAGTCCCTCCGTCGTTTCTAGGTCCCCAGTTCCATGCAATACAGTACAATACAGTCATCAAGAGAAGGCGTGGCTTTTTCGAAGCTCCAGTCCACACCCTAGCTCGTCAGCAACGAGCTATTTTATGCATTGGACCTTCGAAAAAGCGACATCCCCTCTTAAAGGTGTCCTTCGCTAATGGGAACGAAACGATGAGTTTCAATAAGAAATTCTTCCGACCACGACACAATAGCACGAAATATTTTAATAAATGTGACATATCATACAATGAAGGCTTTCACGACCGGATGTTTCAGCCGCTCAGAATTCTTCCGGGTTGTACGTCAGTGGTCCATGGAACTCTTCTATCCCTGACGTTTCGTCCAAAGCTACGTTGGACATTGGATTGTGCGCTGGAATACCTGGACGCCGAGTTAAAACATCTAAAGCAGACTTTTTGAGAAGAATAAGTACTCTAGTAAGGAAATAGAGTTTTCCGACCGAATAATAGGAGGCCTAAGGACTACGATAGGACACAGCGATGGAAGAACACGGTTTCTCTATCATTCATCAAAAACATAACAGATCAAACCGGCAAGATTTTAAGGAAACATAACGTTGACCGATTTTCAGACCAACTAAGAAAATAGGCCAAGTACTTCGTTCAGTTAAGAATAAACATCACCATCTGTCTGCAAGTGGTGTATACAAGATTCCGTGTATAAGTGGTAGGGTCTACATTGGAACTACAAAGAGAAGTGTGAATGCACGGTTGAAGGAACAGGAAAGTGTTTGCCGAGTAGGGAAAACTGACAAATCAGCCGTTGCGTAATATGCTCTTCAGTCGGGTGATCACGTAGTGAAATTTTCGGAAACAGAGGTTTTATGTACTATGACGAACTATTATCCACGCCTGTATAGAGAATCCATCGAAATATATAAACACGGGGAAAATTTAAACAGAAAATAAGAAGCTATGAAACTCAGTGATACATGGACAGTGGCGCTACAGAATCGACTAGAAGTTTTTATCTTTGACGTACTTTGATCGATAGTTATATTTTATGCTTGACTAGGTTTATCTCTGCTATCACGTGAAATCCAGACCACGCTCACTTTCCACGGTATTTAGGCCGTTCTTCGACGTCCGACTCGTCAGTCGACAAGACTCAGCACAGCCAGGAGAACGTCTGAAGATGTCCAACGTAGCTTTGGACAAAATGTCAGGGATAGAAGAGTTCCATGGACCACGGCCATACATTTCGGAAGAATTATCGGCAGCTGAAATGTGACAAATCTGACCGTGAGAGTTTACATTTTACTGGTGGTTTCAGCTGCCATCTTCGCAGATCCCTTTACATTCTTCACTGCAATTGACTGGCCGTTGTCTTGTTGAGAAATGACATGTGGATTTATGTGTAGAGAGGTAAAAGTACCTTCATAAGCTTTCGAGGGCTGTTCATATCTAATATTAAACTTCACTTATGAGCTATATATTACAGCACCGACCCGGTGGGTTCATGTTTCTAATCTTTAACTATTCCTGAAAACATTAGAACGGACGCCACTTTCCTGATCTTCCTCTCATAAGAATTTTGAAATGACATTCATTTGGTTGCCGTTGAGTATATCCGTTTCATTATCTTACTGGGTTTTAACGTTATGATACAAAATCAGAAGCGCCAGAATGTTGAAACGCACATGCAGCGTGCTATACTGGTGGTGGATGTCTGTTTGTGGGATGGAGTTCCACTTGGTCGGTGAATACAGAGACTGTTGATGCTGTTTGTGTCCCTGATGTGCTCTATTGAAAACAGATCTAGTGATCTAGCAGGCCAAGGTATCATGTAAGCACTCCATAGAGCATGTTGCGTTTCAGCAGCAGTAAGTAGGCGAACATTATCCTGTCGGACTACATCCCCTGGAATGCTGTTCATGAGTGGCAGCACAACAGCTCGAATCGCCAAACCAACGAAAAAATTTGCTGCCAAGATGCGAGGAATAATCACGGGACAATTACTGCTGTCATCAGAAATCGCAAACCGGTTCATAACTGCAGGTGTAGGTTCAGTGTGTCTAGCATGCAGACAGCTTGCTTGCAGGCCCTAAAATGGTCTCCTTACAACCAACACAGAGCCATAAAGGGCACCGAGGCAGAAGCAGTTCATCAGAAAACACAAGACGCTTCCACCCTGCCCTCCAATGAGCTCTTGCTTCACACCACCGAAGTCATAAATGGCGGTGGTTTAGGATCAGTGGAATCGACGCTACAGGACGTCTGTCTCGGAGCTGTCCTTTAAATAGCCGATTTTTAAAAGTTCATTGTGTCACTTTAGTGCTAACTGCTACTCAAAGTATTGCTGCAGATGCAGTACGATGATACAGAACTACAGGCGGAACATGACGGTATTCCCTCTCGAAAGTGCCAAATAGCCGTCTGGAGCCCGGTCTTTTTCCGACCGTACATTCTCTTGCCCACCACTGTCGCACTCACTCACGTACAGTGTCTACATTCCTGCGTAGTCTTTCTGCAGTACTGCAGAAGGAACGTCAAGCTTCTCATAGCCCTATTACACTTTAAACAAATACTTGAATAACATTAGCTCATCACGTCCAATCTCGAAAAAATGGTTCAAATGGCTCTGAGCACTATGGGACTTAACATCTCAGGTCATCAGTCCCCTAGAACTTAGAACTACTTAAACCTAACTAACCTAAGGACATCACACACATCCATGCCCGAGGCAGGATTCGAACCTGCGACCGTAGCGGTCGCGCGGTTCAGGCTGAAGCGCCTAGAACCGCTCGGCCACCAGCGGCCGACCGTCCAATCTCAAAGGTAACTAACCCTCACAGCCGTGTATTCGTTGCAAACCTGATTTGCATCCTCATAGTAGCGTTACTATCGCCACTCTTGTGTGACTGGACCGTCCGGTATGACCGTGCGGTTCAAGGCGCTTCGTTCTGGAACCACGCGGCTGCTACGGTCGCAGGTTCGAATCTTGCCTCGGGCAGGGATGTGTGTGATGTCCTTAGGTTAGTTAGGTTTAAGTAGTTCTAAGTCTAGGGGACTGATGACCTCAGATGATAAGTCCCATAGTGGTTTTTCTTTGTGCTTATTTGCCCTGACCACCTTCAGATATATATCTAGTTCAAAAAAATGGCTCTGAGCGCTATGGGACTCAACTGCTGTGGTCATCAGTCCCCTAGAACTTAGAACTACTTAAAGCTAACTAACCTAAGGATATCACACACATCCATGCCCGAGGCAGGATTCGAACCGGCGACCGTAGCAGTCGCACGGTTCCGGACTGCGCGCCTAGAACCGCGAGACCACCGCGGCCGGCTATATATCTAGTCGGCTAAGCAGTTGATGCCTAATTAAAAGTATTGTTTCTTTTTTTCCTAGGAACCTCTATTATTCTTTTCGTGTGCGTCATCAAACAAAATATTATGTTGTATTGTATTGTATGTTAACCGAGGACCTAGAAACGACGGAGAGGCTCCGTCCCCTCCACAGCTGCAGTGGTCCGCAACCCCACGATGACTATGGCAGTCCACTTCACCCCTCTGCCGCCCCACACCGAACCCGGGGTTATTGTTCAGCCCCCGGTGGACCCCCCAGGGAACGTCTCACACCAGACGAGTGTATCCCCTATGTTTACGTGGTAGAGTAATGGTGGTGTACGCGTACGTGGAGAACTTGTGTGCCCAGCAATCGCTGACATAATGTAACTGAGGCGGAATAAGGGGAACCAGTCCGCATTCGCCGAGGCAGATGGAAAACCGCCTAAAAACCATCCACAGACTGGCTGGTTCACCGGACCTCGACACAAATCTGCCGGGCGGATTCGTGCCAGGGACCAGGCGCTCCTTCCCGCCGGGAAAGCAGTGCATTAGACCGCACGGCCAGCTAGGTGGGCAAACAAAATATAGGACATTGTTAATTTCTTTCCACAGCTTTTCAAATGTATTCCCTGCTTTCTACCAGAAGTGCAGTGACATACGCGGTCATTTTTGTTGATTATTACCTTTGTGTTAGTTAACAAACGGTGTAGCATTTAATTCTCAGTTTTATGGAGATTAAAGTAACTGGCTTTTGTGTTATACATTATGTCATTAGTCTATGAGGACCATTAGTACCTCGCGGTATCAGGAAGCTGGCTAGTTCTTCTTGCTGAACAGTTTAATTTTATCATGTTAACAGAATCTTCCGTCGGTTCTTGGTAGAACAACGTTATATTAAATGAAAAGCTTATGTTCTACAATATTACTTTTATCGTTAACCGGTTTTCGACTTACAAGGCCATCTTCAGACATTTACTGAGTATTATCACCAAAGATGTTACAATGTTTGCAAACAACATTGGAAGAGAAGTAACACTTCTAGACTGAAGTAGAAACATACAGTAAGTAACATCTTTGATAGTGTGGTGGTAATGCAATGAAAAAGTAAAAATGGAACAGTACATAAATAACAATAGAGCAAACAGGAAAATCTGTAACACAAAATAGGAATAGCATGCCCACATAACAGTCTCTATTAATAAACAAAAGTAATAAAATAAAATTAGTACTAGGCAAGGCTACATCAGGAGGTATGAAACATGGAGAGTGATAAACAAACCAATCAAAAGAAGAGACAATTATCAATGTAACTACAGAATACATAAGGAACTTAAGCAATATCAATAAGATAAATAGAAATAAATGCAGGGGAACAGAGGCGTTTGAGGGAACCTACAGTAAATCCAATATCTGAGGGCGTCGTGGTACTGCATTTTGATATTAACATTAAAATCAAAACAGTGGCTGTGTAACAGTTTGCATAAAATAAATGAACGAAGTAAAATATGAACAATATTTGATGAGACAACCACAAGGGGTACTAAACATGGACAGTAATACAAGTACTAGTTAAAAGAAAGCCTTAACTATTGAAACTACAGTCTACATGGAATACAAAGACAACTTCAACAAAACAAAAGAACTTAATGAATACAGGAAAATGGGAATATGTAGGAAGAGACAATGTGGGAAGTAATGAACAACAGAGATGATTATATGAAGTTTAGGAGAGGGGAAGTGTTGAACTGTGTCTGGTTATTTAGGATTAAATCTGGACTGTGAGCAAGATGTTTGTTAATTTCCAGGGCCTCCAGCAGGTTAAGTTTATGGCCTTTGTTTGCTAGGTGAAGTACACGGCAAACTGGCTGGTAGTTGTGACCCTCACTCAGTACATGCTCAGCAAATGCAGAGTCTGAATTATGCCACCTGCAGCTGTGTTCATGTTCAGCAAGCCTAGCTGACCAATCACTGACCAATGTTTATTTATTTTTGCTAGGTATAATACGGCAAGGGACAACAAATCGCTCTCTATAGTCCTTGTTAACAAAACCGAGTCTTCTCTCATCCTCCCTCTAAAATATCGAGGAAGAGGCTACCAAAACTACACGCGCGAAGTTCTCGTTTGCAGAGCAGCCACACGGTTCAAAATGGTTCAAATGGCTCTGAGCACTATGGGACTTAACATCTATGGTCATCAGTCCCCTAGAACTTAGAACTACTTAAACCTAACTAACCTAAGGACAGCACACAACACCCAGCCATCACGAGGCAGAGAAAATCCCTGACCCCGCCGGGAGCAGCCACACGGAGCGGCCTGTCGTATTTCAAATAACGCATAACGCTCGCCTCTTTCATTTATATTCAAGATAGCGTTTCACACTTTCCAGCATGTACTCACATCTCGCGCTGCATCCACACACCCTCGTACGAAGCGTTAGCGTAATGAAGATGAAACGAACTAGATAAACGAGATAAATTGAGGTCGCAGCGTCGCCCTTCTATCTTTTCATATTCGCACGCCGAGGGACGCCACTATATTCCACCAGGTCATCAAAATCTGTCCTCGGCCACACTCGGGTAGATCGCGCACCTCCCCCATTCTACACATGGATAGCATGCTCACTGATACTACATGCACCCCTCATGTGCCTGAACAGCAGTTATTCCTCAATAGGTGACGTTGTTACCGCTTGTACGGATTTATATCGATAGTAGGTGGGTGATCAAATGTTCTGGCTGATCAGTACAGCAAGAATTGAAGAATAAGGATTTGCATATACAGATGTCGTAATTCCAGGTCATATTCCTTTTCAAATGTTTGCACTTATTATTGCTTTGGAGGTCGGTGAGCTACGTATGATCTACAACAAACAAACAAGTTATCAATTTCACGTTAGTCTGTAAATACAGCACCTATCACCCCAGTAAATTAACTTTGAGTGTTATCAACATAAATTTTGCAGAGTACTTGAAAATTTAAGAGATCCAGTAATTCAGGTTGTTAATTAATTTCCTAAGCTATTTACTTTTCTCCGGGTAAGTGGCTAGTTACATTATGGACATGGGTACGAACATGTCAGTTCTGTTTCTCTGCGTGACATTTCCACTAGCTATATTCATTAACTGAATGTGTTGTATTCTGATCCATAATTTCATCAGCTATAGGAATTTCCATATCTGAGAACGAGTCATGTTCACCTCGAGGTACTCGATCTTCTTCGCCTTTAGAATATTCAATAACAACACTCCTGTATTAATTTTTCTCTTCACTAACTTCATCCAATCATAGAGGCATGTATTAGGATACATGGTTTTGCCACTCAAATAATGAGACAACAGCAAACATACTATCAGTTCGAAAAAAGCAAGAGAGAAAAAGACTACTGTGAAGAAAGTTCCATATTTGAACGTGCATAATAGGTAAATAAATACAAAGGATGTTACGAATACTCTGTTCTTACAAAGAAAAGAAAATTTACATTGCTTAGGAAAATGAATATAACTTGTTTCACATTCAGTTATTTGAGGCCACAAGCAATTTATTATTGATTCCATTGCAAATTTCATTAAATCTGCAACTTCATGATCTGAAATAAAATTCCCTGTAATAGAATCGAAATATGACACCTTCCCTAGATTGAAAGGTGCTACATTATTAATCACGTGGTTAACATTGGTCATCCAGTGTAATAGGTACTTGACTGTGGTTTGCCCAATTCAGTCTGCAAACTAAAACGTAATTTATACTTCGTGGAGAACACAAACCCACTGAATGCCGCGTGCATACGAGGCATACCTGTCGTTCACAGAAATGTAAATATCAGTAGATGGCGACTATACCCCGGTGGAACACTGGAGGTTTAAGCTAGAAGTTGATAAAACTCTGAATCTGGAAACAATGCGAGGAAATGAGATTGGGATCTTTAGCAGTTCAGGAGTCTCAAGAACAAAAAATGGTTCAAATGGCTCTGAGCACTATGGGACTTAACATCTGTGGTCATCAGTCCCCTAGAACTTAGAAACTACTTAAACCTAACTAACCTAAGGACATCACACGCATCCGTGCCAGATGCAGGAATCGAACCTACGACCGTAGCAGTCGCGCGGTTCCGGACTGAGCGCCTAGAACCGCTAGACCACCGCGGCCGGCCTCAAGAACAACTAAATGGACTCTTTACCGTATTAATACTACCGATGTTCGATAAAAATACAAGGTCTGTCTAAAAACAGCGTTGAAAAATGTGACCAATCCATAAAAACGAAAGACACAGAAAGAAAATTTCATTCACTCTATGTTAATTTTCCACTGAGCAATAAATTTTTCACGACATTTATAAATCTGTGCTGTTTGTCAGTTTTTCTGTCTCGTGAATGTTTGTGAGGGTAAGATGTATCCGATGTTCTCACTCAAAATATCTTGCAGCCAAACAACGTCATCTGTTTGAGAAAAAAAAAGGTCATTGTAGCTGGTAGATGTCGTTGGCGGAGGGGGTCAGCGGTGTGTTCCATCCAAAAGCATGAAGAAATGATTTCGTAATCTCTTCTTGCCGCATACTCAATAATTTTCTAGAATTTAGCAGGTTAGTTCTCGGTAACATGTCATGTCATTTTGTTTCCATTCTTTCTTGCTTTAAGAAAATATTGGTACCTCAGTCGGTTAGTGTGTCTGAAAAATATGTGATTTGCTAGCATTATCTGAATACAGGATTTGCGACACAAAACAAAAACATCTTCTTTACTGCTCATTCTTATGCATCTTGGTTGTCTGACTCTTTACAAATGAACAAGCGATAGTTGAAATGGCGGAGACGCAAGATCAATCAAAATCAATCTGTTATTCAGTCTACGTGGTTAACCTTTTCCTTGTTAGATATTTTAATAAATCAGTGTCTTCAGATTCGTAGTCTAGTAGGAACTAACAAGACCAAATAATCTGCGAAGAATTTTTGTGTTGGCGCTTCAGTTATCACTTTTGTCACGAAAAATTGCACAAAAGTCATTCACAAACACTTCATGAAGATGTAATTGTCGCATTAGTATGTTGCAGGAAATTGCACGATTTATCGTGCTGTGGTGACTGTATTTATCACGCGACTGAACCAAGGTGAAACAACGTCCAGACGTCATGGGTTTGGGCGGTCACTCTGCATTACAGATGACTGGCGTCGGAGGCAGGTCAGACTGGTAAAACACGACAGGTGGCCAACTGTGACGTGACTGACACGAGACTTTTATGCTGGGTAGAGTAAAAATGTGTCCCAATAAACAGTGGACGAATACTCCTAACGATGGGCCTCCGCAGCCGAGGACCCATCCGTTTGCCAATGTTAACACCACGACATCGGCAACTACGACCGAAATGGGCACGTGACCATCGGCACCGAACGTTGGGGCAGTGGCAAAGCGTTGCACAGCCTGATGAATCCCGGTAATTTCTTCATCATGCCGATGGGAGGGTGCGGATCCGTCGTCTTCCAGGAGATCAGCTCCTTGACACTTGTTCTGCGGCGACTTCATTATGCTCTGGGGAACATTTACGGGGGCATCCATGAGACCAATGGAACTCATGCGAGGCACCATGACGGCCAAGGAGTATCGTGTGCCTGCTGCAGACCACGTACACTCCGTCATGACGATCATATTTACCAACGGCAATGGCAGTTTTCAACAAGATAATGTGAGATGTCACAAGGCCAGGAGTGTGGTGGAGTGGTTCGAGGAACGCAGTTTAGTTAATGATGTGCTGGTGCCGCAGTTCGCCAGATCTCGACCGGATCGAATGCATCTGGGATGTGATTGAATGTGGCGTCAGAGATTATAGTCCTCCTCCCCGGAATTTACGGGAATTAGGTGACTCCTGTGTGCAGATGCGATGCCAACCCTGTCCTGCGACCTACCAAGATCTTATTGTTTTCATGCCACGATGCTTCGCCGTTGTTATCAGTGACCAAGGTGTACACCTACGTATTAGGTAGGTGGTCATAATGTTTTGACTTATCAGTGTATGATGATTGTATATAGATGAAATAAGAGCGGGACAATTAGAATGGAACTTTATGATGTGCACCTCTTACATAAGTATTTGTAACAATATTAAATTAATTCCACATGTAATTTTCTGTAAATGAATATCCCATGGTTGATAAACAGTGATTGTAGCTGAGAGGAAATTTTCCTTTAGCCAGTATACACCACCTGATCAAAAGTATCCATGTACTTCTGTATAATGCGGAATTGACCACTAGATGCCACCAAAGGGATACCCGTAAGTAAAAAACAAGGCGGGGATTATTGTGGTGTTAATAAAGAACCAACAGCAATAGAACTGGCATGCCTGGTATAGAACTGGCATGCCTATTATCACTGTCCCCCTGGAACATCCAGTTAAGTGTGTCAGCCACCTGGTTGTCAGCCCCATTACAAGCCGCACCTGAAAGTGGAGAGCAGATATGTACACCACCCATCTAGCAATTCTGCCAGCTTTCCTGGGATGGGTCAGGACCCAGCTTAATACCTGATTGTCAGTTTCGAGATCAAACTCCCTACGCGTGAGTTTTAAATTTTTCGAGTGCAAAGAGTACAGCCAATGTCTCACATTCATAAGCGGAGTATTTTAATTCAGTCATAGTCAAGCTCCTAGAAGCGTAGGCGATTCGGTGTCTCTCTGCAGAACATTCCTGCAGTAGAACAGCGGCAACACCGGCATTGGAGGCATCGGTCTCGATGATAAGACCTTTTGAAACTCCGGGATGGCCGAGACTGGAGGATTACTCAAGGCACTTTTAATGGCCTCAAAGGTAGACTGCTAGCTATCTCCCCAAATAAAGACCTCACCCTATGTGTTCCACACTTCAGAAATTTCAGGCAGTTGCAGGACAAGCGTTGCCTGCCTCCGATAGATATGGAGTGTGTCGGGGGGGGGGGGGGGATTATCCAACTATCCATTTGTAAGTTTTAATGGCCAATTACATTGGTCGTCGTTAAGAACTTGTCCGGTCCCTTGCTCCTTGGTTGTCGCTTTATTCAGCAAACTGCGTTGGTACTTGATTTCACCAGTAACACCTTTTTAAGGCTCGTCCTTTGAAACAAAAAATGGCCCTTCTTTATTGTCGTAGCAGTGGCAAGTTCAAAATACTTAATTCATGCGAATATGAGTTAGTCCTGAACTGTCTTGAGCAAGGTCAGGTTCGCCAGCTGTTGAAGATCTTGGGAGACTATCCCGACGTCCTCACCAACCGTTTACGTGTAACGGTGCCAGATTCATTTATAGGATGATGTCCTGTGAGGAAAGTTTCATATTGATTTTCACCCCCACAAAATGAGGATAATGCGGCAGAAAGTGAACCAAATGTTGAAGGATGGGGTTACCAGGCTATCCATGTCACCTTGTGCGTTGCCCATATAACTCGTTCCCAAAGGTCAGGGAAAGAAGTTTAGGTCCACTGGACCCTTGAATCCATGCATTAGTCCTGTTTACACAACTGTTTCATGTGGTTCTCTTTGGCCAGCTATTTTACTGTGCTTGATCTTAACCAACATACTGGGGATTCAAGGCAGGTGGCTGCATTTTGTTCCGACTACTACCTGTATGAGTTCAATAGGGTTTCTTTCGGCTTTCTACGGTGGCAGCGGTTGTTTTAGAGGACGGGATCTGGACTGACCAAGAGTGCACCTCTGCCTTGCGACAATTCCCGCCTCCCAGGAATAAAAATAGAATTGCTCGGTTTAGAGGCATGGCGAAAGCAGTCCACCTACTTTGCCAATTAGATCGGAAGAATTAAGAATCGGACTGTTCAAGGAAAGGCGCAAACTCGCTTATATATAAGCAACGCCGCCATCTATTGGTTGCCGCCTTAACTTAAGTTCATATTCAATCTGCACCCCTTCTAAATAGAGATCTAAACAACCTTGCAAGAGCAGGGCCTAACAGACGGAGGCGGCCCGACAGCCGATCAGTTCCAGTCATTCCACCATGAAGGAGGTACACAACTCGTGTTGTCTGTAGTTCAACCATGCCTAGAAGTACAATACCGCGGTTCGATCGCGTCAGCATTGTTACTTTGTGCCAGGTAAGGCTCTCAACAAGGGAAGTGTCCAGGCGTCTCGGAGCGAACCAAAGCGATGATGTTCGGACATGGAGGAGATACAGAGAGACAGGAACTGTCGACGACACGCCTTGGTAAGTTCGCCCAAGGGCTACTACTGCAGTGGATGACCGCTACCTACGAATTATGGATCGGAGGAACCCTGACTGCAACGATACAGTGTTGAGTAATGCTTTTCGTGCAGCCACACGGCGTCTTGCTACCACTCAAACTGTGCACAATGGCTACATGATGCGCAACTTCACGCCCGATGTCCATGGTGAGGTCCATCTTTGCAACCACAACACCATGCAGTGCGTAACAGACGGGCACAACAACACGCCGAATGGACCGCTCAGGATTGGCATCACGTTCTCTTCACCGATGAGTGTCGCATATGCTTTGAACCAGACAATCGTCGCAGACGTGTTTGGAGGCAACCCGGTCACGCCGAACGCCCTAAGACACACTCTCCAGCGAGTGCAGCAAGGTAGAGGTTGCATGATTATTTTGGGTTGGGGCGGACGTACGCCGCTGGCGGTCATCAAGGTGCCGTAACGGCTGTACGATACTTGAATGCCATTCTTCGACCGATAGTGCAAACATATAGGCAGCATATTGGCGATATCTTCATGGATGGCAATTCGCGTCCCCATCGTACACATCTGGTGAATGACTTCCTTCAGGATAACGACAGCGCTCGACTAGAGTGGCCAGCATCTTCTCCAGACGTGAACCCTATCGAATATGCGTGGGGTAGATTGAAAACGGCTATTTAAGGACGACGTGACCCACCAGCCACTCTGAGGGATCTACCCCTAATCGCCGTTGAGGAGTTGGAGTTGGAGTAACAGTGCCTTGATGAACTTATAGATAGTATGCCACGGCGAATACAGGCATGCATCAATGCAAGAGTACGTGCTACTGGATATTAGAGGTACCGGTGTGTACAGCAATCTTGACCACCAACTCTGAAGGTCTCGCTATATGGCGGAACAACATTCAATATGCGGTTTTCATGAGCAATAAAAAGGGCGGAATGATGATTTTGTTGATCTCTATTCTAATTTTCTGTACAGGATCCGGAACTCTCGGAACCGAGGTGATGCAAAACTGTTTTTTGATATTTGTATGTGATACTTACAACAAGTAGCCTTCACAGAGCCAGCACTCGGACAGCATTATGACTGACCGCTCATTCAAAAAAGTTCCCTAGATACGAATACCGCACCTTGCCAATATAGAGCATTCGTTTACAGTCCACAGTGCCCGCTACATGACAGCCGTGTCTCTGTGAGGCTAGGGCTAATGGACACCCTATTGGATTGGATTAATTCTAAAACACAATATAAAAAGAAGAATTTAACAATTCCTAGCCCAATAATTGCCCTGTTTATCCCGGTAGGTCTCCTCTTAGCTGGACCCCCTTCACAGATCCACCAAAAAACAAAACCATAAGCAACTCACACCATACTAAAGCCAGTCGCTGCGCAGAACCCAGAAGCGGCCTAAAGGTATAATACACTTCGTCCACCGAGACGACCAACCGACCAACCAGCGGTTGTTCCCGATGAAATCACAGACAAGGAAAAAGTTGCAAATGAATCGCCACCTGACAGATTATTACCAAGAGGTCAGCTCCACAGACGGCAACACGATGGGCGGCAGCGGCAACTAACTTCCATGGAAATCCAATAGCCACAAGCCTCCCGCGGAACGGAGCCTTTGGCCACTTCCCGCACAGTCATCCAGTCGTCGTCCGGACTGGTTTATCTCGGAGCCCCAGCTTCTTCCCAGTGCTGTCCAAACGAGACCCGTACGCCGCGAAAATTCGGCCCACAGGCCGCGGCGCGGCAGCAAATGGTTCAAATGGCTCTGAGCACTATGGGACTTAACATCTGTGGTCATCAGTCCCCGAGAACTTAGAACTACTTAAACCTAACTAACCTAATGACATCACACACATCCATGCGACCGCAGTGGTCACGCGGTTCCAGACTGAAGCGCCTAGAACCGCACGGCCACACCGGCCGGCGTGCGGAAACAGCGCCGTTGGACGAGCAGAGGAGAAACGAAGCAGAGGAAGTCGCTCGGAGATGACATGGCTCACTTGACTTTTCACATCTCCATCTCCTTCCACATCGTTTCTTCACATCATCCACAGTGAAGTAACTTTGAAACCAGCTTATTAGGTTTTTTGTATCAGCATACTTGTGTGTTATGAAGTATTGCGTATTTTTGATATTTTGCGATGATCACTGTGGTGGTAGCCATGCACTAAATGTACTTCGTCATTTTGTGGCTTAAATGCACTAAAGCGAGCGAATCTACATGCAAGCAATGGCCCTCCCTCCAGTTCTTATCAAAGAGTTTTAGTAAAAGCATCCCTACATTACTGTCAAAGACTTGACCAAACGGCTTTGACAAGTATTTGTCACTGGCCTCGAACACTACATTTCTGACGTCATGCAGATCTGCGCTCGGGCTTATATTTCTCGTTGGCCACGTCCTGAAGTATGTATGGAACTATGATATAATATCACAGGTATATGCAGGGTATATAATATATTATGGATACTGTGTGCTATCGTTTTGTGAATAAAGGTATTGGTAAAAAAGTAATATATTAAAAGGTCGTGCCACATGCTGAATTATTACTACATGAACATGTTCATTTTAGTTGGCGATAAACTGGTTTTCCTTTCATCGTTTTGTAGATACTGTCAGCGAAAACCTGTTTCTTGATTGTGAAATTATTGTAAAGTTTGTTGCAAGTCGCCAAGCTCTCTCTCTCTCTCTCTCTCTCTCTCTCTCTCTCTCTCTCTCTCTCTCTTTCTCAAATAATGAATTAGTAGAGTGTCTGGGTAATTTGCTTGACATGAGTTGCGCTACCTAGATACATACGTAAATATTTCTACCTGTGATACTTGTTTTATTGTCTTAAACCTTTAACAGCAGATTATATCTCTTAATGAATAAATTGAGATCAAATATTAAATTTCAGAATTCGGCAGTAATTACACAAAATTGTAAAAAATCTAGTAATATTCGGAAATTGTTAGACAGGCAACCTGTTACGGCAGCTTGCAGCAGGTAAGCCGCATACTGTTGTAGAGTACACGATTAACGGATGATTACTGAGGCTGCATTTTACAATAATAGCTTAATTCGCTTCTGTTACTGTGTTTCTTCCTCTTCTCGGTAACGACCGCTCGGTCTAATCTTGCCTGCAATTGTGAAGAAGTTCTCCAAGTAACTCGCTTGATAATTTTATATTTTTACTCATTAATTTTTTTGAGATTGGCGTTTGTGATCTTTCTGCTTTTAATATTACATTTCCAACCAGAATGTCGAAAAACTTATTTTTCTATTTCCATAAAGATATCATGCTACCTTTATATTACTGCTGCAGGCACTTCTCACTTTGCGCCTACATTGGCTGTTCCACTTTGGTATCTAATGGCTCTGAAAATAAGGATGTGCTGACAGACAGTCTAGGTCAAAAGCCTCATACGTGGCCACACTGGATCTCATATCCAGCCGCAATTCGCCGCCTCACGACCCAGAAATATCGCCGTAAACGCCAGGCTCTAGGACACCACCCCAGTACTGTATTTTACGCTCCCCATAAAAGAACCACATAGTCTTCGTCGCTTCCTCCGCAAGAAGATGGTTGCAGTTCCGACTGGTCTGTTCTACGACCTCGCAACTCGATATTGCTTCTCTTTCGCAAACGATTGTAGATGTCCTTTGTTCATCATACTGTAACAGCATGACATGAAAAATAGCTTCTCCCTTAAATTATCTGCCGAGAGAAGTTGCACAACGGTGCACTACTCACGAGTGGAAAATGATGTAACGTAGCGGTGTATACATGAAAAGAAGTATAAGCAGACAATTCCAAAGAAACCTATTGTTTTCCGATAGTTACCATTGTAATGATTTTTAATTTATGACTGTCTAGCTACACTCTTTCTTGTTACACTTCTCACTACTCTTTGAAAGTCTTTGAAAGACACAATGAAAAACCCATTCCGGGATAAATTAAATACAAGCCAGCTGATGAATTTACTACATTCAACAAGTGTTTGAAGTAATACGTTGTAGTCGCGCGGGATTAGCGGAGCGGTCTAGGGCGCTTCAGTCATGGACTGTGCGGCTGGTCCCGGCGGAGGTTCGAGTCCTCCCTCGGGAGTGGGCGTGTGTGTTTGTTCTTAGGATAATTTAGGTTAAGTAGTGTGTAAGCTCAGGGACTGATGACCTTAGGAGTTAAGTCCCATAGCATTTCACACACATTTGAACGTTTCTTAATACTTTATAGTTCTTAATGTCCGTATTTGGAGGAAAATTGGTTGACTGTTCGCAGTGCTGACTGAGATGGGGTAGCGAAGATCGAAGAAACGACGTTAACCGTATTCGGGAGAGCATTCAACTCTTGTAATGAAAGCAAACCATGGAAAATTTGAAAAGAAGCATTATAATGTGAGTCTGCCGAGAGTGGGTCCATGGATTTCATGAGGGCAGTATTTTCACATTATTATTCCTTTGATTTTTTGATATCACAGCTTTCGTTGACTACTTCAGGCCGATGACAGACGTCGTGGCCGAAAGCTGTTTTCATTTACTCCGTTTTAACACGTTACAAATTACGAGAGTTTATTAATTAATCAGGCTGAATAAAATTGCAAATTTGTAGAGGCTCGCATTGGTTGTGCATATCGTTTTTTTTTCAGTTATTTTTAGTGCGACAGAATGATTAAGAACATCCAACCTGGTGGACTGACGTAACGTCAGTCCGGAACTTAAGCTGGTTGTCCGATACTAGCGAACAACGATCTACCTGAATGAGATTTTCACTCTGCAGCGGAGTGTGCGCTGATAAGAAACTTCCTGGCAGATTAAAACTGTGTGCCCGACCGAGACTCGAACTCGGGACCTTTGCCTTTCGCGGGCAAGTGCTCTACCAACTGAGCTACCGAAGCACGACTCACGGCCGGTACTCACAGCTTTACTTCTGCCAGTACCTCGTCTCCTACCTTCCAAACTTTACAGAAGCTCTCCTGCGAACCATGCAGAACTAGCACTCCTGAAACAAAGGATATTGCGGAGACATGGCTTAGCCACAGCCTGGGGGATGTTTCCAGAATGAGATTTTCACTCTGCAGCGGAGTGTGCGCTGATGTTGAAAGGTAGGAGACGAGGTACTGGCAGAAGTAAAGCTGTGAGTACCGGGCGTGCGTCGTGCCTCGGTAGCTCAGTTGGTAGAGCACTTGCCCGCGAAAGGCAAAGGTCCCGAGTTCGGGTCTCGGTCGGGCACACAGTTTTAATCTGCCAGGAAGTTTCAACGATCTACCTATTGTAAGCCAAGAATAAATATTTGGATGAAGTCGCAGTTAATAATAGCTCTAACGTGTTATGTCTTATGAGATAGGAAGACTCTACGCCATAAATGTGGATGTGAATTCTCTCACATAATCATCCTCAAATAAACTACTCTTGATTATCATTTAATCACAAATTCATAAAAATTTGACGGTTATCTTGTCTTCGCGAGGACGAAGAAACCGTTGTCAGAAATACGTACATCTTCCTGTTCCTTATTTTCTCAGTGTTGAGCTGTAGCGTGTTACATTAGATACCCCGATATAAGATGATTTTGAACCATTGTTGGGTATTCATCCGGTTGACATTATTCAGATGTTGCGACGAACTGATTTGCTACAGCCTGAGTGGCATTCTCTTTCTGTCTTCTTATTGGTTAGATGAGGCTCGCCATGAATTTCTTTCCTGTGGCGGCATCATCAACTCGGAGTACTAACGGCACTCAACGTCTAAAACTATTTGTTGAATATATTGAAATTTCAGGCATCTCGTAGAGATTTTACCCTCTGCAGCTGCCTCAAGTTTCTCGGAATCTATTCCTCGGTATCTTAAAAATATGCCGGCCGATGTGTCCGAGCAGTTCTAGGCACTTCAGTCCGGAACCATGCGACTGCTACGCTCGCCGGTTCGAATCCTGCCTCGGGCAACGATGAGTGTGATATCCTTAGGTTAGCTAGGTTTACGTAGTTCAAAGTTCTAGGGGACTGATGACCTCACATGTTAAGTCCCACAGTGCTCAGATCCATTTGAACCATTTTCTTAAAAATATCTTATCATTCTCTTACTTTTTCTTGTCAATGTTTTCCGTAAGGTCCTTGCACCCCCGGTTTTGTGAAGGACTTTCTCATTTTTTAACTCGTCCATTTGATTTTCAATACCCGTCTGCAGAAACACATATGGAAAGCTTCTTTCCCGTTTTTCAGGAATCGAGGTTTCGCTGCCATACAGTGCTGTGGTCCTAATTCTCATAAATTTCTTCCTAAAATTAATGTCATTGATTGACACAAGTCGACTTCTCTTGGCTAGAATTTCCCTTTTGCTTGTGGTAATCCGCTTTTTACGCCCTTCTTGCTTTATCCGTCATGTGATGTTTTGCTTCAAATTTAGTAGGATTCTTTCACTTAGCCCACTTTGTGGTCCCCAATTTTGACGTTAAGTCTGTTTTTAATCTCATTTCTTCTACTTCTCATTTTTTCATCTTTCTTAGATTTACTCTAAAGCCACAGAGTGTCCTCAATAGACCATTAATTCCATTCAACAGGTCCTGTTTCCTTTCTCGCTTTCACTGGGATAGCTATGTCGTCAGTAATTATTATCATCGATATCCTCTCGTCCTGAATTTTAATCCCACTCCTGGAACTTTCTTTTATATCCGTCATCATTTTTTCGACTTACAGATTGAACAGTAGATGTGGATGACTGCATTCCTGACTTGCACACTTTTTAATCCGAGTTCTTCAGTCTTGGTGTCAAATTCTCGTTTCTTTCTCATCATTCAAGAACATATTGTATATTTCCCTTCTTTCTCTATACCTTACACCAATTTTCTAGAGAATTTTTATTACATCGAATCATTTATCATTGTTGAAATCTTTCGCTAGGTCGATAATCCCTGGAAATATTTCTTGATTTTCTTGGTTTCATTTTGAAGAGGAATACGAGAACTGCCTTTCTGATGCCTTTATCTTCCTTAATGCTAAACTCAGATCCCTAAATTTCTTTTCCATTCTTTTTTATATTATTCTCGTCAGGAACTTGGTTAAGCTGTTTTTGAGTTAGTTTCCGCACTTAAGCGCGCTTGGTGTCTTCGGAATTCTGTTGAATATATTTTTCCGAAAGTGTGACGATATGTCTAAAGACAAATAGATTCTCCACACTAAGCTGAATAGTAGTTTTCGCGAAGTTTGTGTTCGCCTTTTTTACACGCTGAATCGGTTCTTATGACGACCATTTCATTTCACATTCCTTCGAATTTTTTGTAACAGTCCTTTCGCCTTTGCTTCCTTGTTTATTTTGTTCCTATGTGAATTACATTGCTGTATTCCTGTCTTTCACTGGACATTTTCTTTAGCCCTTTTTTCCTCAATTAACTAAAGTGTTTATTCTATTACCCAACGTTTATTCGCAATTACTCTCCCTCTACCTGTATTTGTCCAACTTCGGTGAGTCTCCATCGCTTTTGAGAGCATGAAACGCATCTCGTCGTTTCTTAGTAGTTAAGTACCATACTTCTTTCCACCTTAATTCTTGCCAATGATTTTCTTGAGGTTCAGTCTACTCTTCATTATTATTATGTCGCGATCTGACTTATGTCTGCTTCTAGGTACGCTTTACAGTCCAATAATTGTCTTTAGATTCTCTATCTGTTCTGGTGTAATTCAGTTGCAGTATTCCTGTGTCTCTATGCCTCTTCCGAGTATACTTTTCTTGCGACTATTGAGCGGTATATTCACTATTAATAGTTGTCGTTCACTTATCGCTACTACAGAGCCCATATTCCCTATGTCTCCCCTGCTTCCCTGCTGCGTCTGAAAATCGGTACAAAACATGACTGAGTAATTTTCTTGTAAAATCAGTCTGATTGGATAACATAGTTGCTGACCGCATGCACGCTGTAATCATCGACTGCTATTTGATGTTCGTATTCACTTAAGTACCGCATCACATGTTGAATATCCACTTATATCATTTTTGTGTCTTCATCTGATGTAGTTCCATAAAAACAAAGTATTGACATAAGGCCAGGCGCAAATTGAGACGCGTATAGCACGTGTGACGTGACTCGACACTACAGCGCGACACGCACGTGCCGCACGGGTCGCGCGGGTGCAGCGCATACTGCAACGCGTACACCGTACTTCGCAAGCGCCGACTGGCGACGCTCAGCGCTGACAGAACCGAAGCGCGCGCAACCTGTTATCTTTCTCAAACGATTTTACAGAAACTATTCACTGAAAATATATGATTTTTGCCTTACTTGCAGCGTTATATGTCAGCTTCGTGGCGAAGTGCCCATCACCTCGCTAATGACCATTCTTGTTGTGATATACACATTTTAGTAAGGCACTACGCAAAACTCAAAAAGTTTGCAACAAAAATTATGGGTCGCTATGATTTTGCGTTTGGTGCGTATTACACCATATGTTGTTGCGTATGAAATTTAGCTAACATGCTGAATTTTTGTTTAGACTTGGGAGGAGGTCTATGTCTGCCTCCAATCTCGAGAAAATGGATCCCATGTAGCGCGCTCGCTTCCGATCTCACGCCCGCGAGAATGAAATACCCGCAACATCTCTCATCTCGTAAACCGCTCGAGACATCGAAACGAAAGTTTGGCGAATGATCGCACACAAGGAGCAGAGTGTTTTGCCAGTTCTTAAACACACGGCACTTTCTTATCTATGGCGATATATCAGTACTTATACTTCCCTTTTTATTTATTTCACTCCAGTGACTGTAATTCTTTAAGAGTTGTCGACAGCTAGCGAAAGAAGAGCCTTCTAGTATGAAAATAAGTATAAAATTTCTTCTTTTGAGTTACTGCAAACCGACACTATGAGGTTTTTCGTAAGCTTTGGAACTCTGTGATTGCCAATTACTTGTGTAATGAGGCACTCCGTTTCGGAATTCTGTCTCAATAGCTGCTGTTAGATGAGTTTGACAAATTACACTGTGACGAAGGACGTACTATTAAACCAGTCACCAAGAGAAATGTGGCCGTTACTCACAAACGGTGATGCTTTTTCGAATGAGAAAAGGTTAACAACTCACACAAAATAGATTGCCAATTCTGTTGGAATTTTGGTGGAATCCCCCTAACCCATCGTATTTTTAACACTTAGCGACTGGAATGGAAACTTACCAAAGGATTTTATTCCATCTCTTGATCTGAGCAGTATTAAAATAATGACGAGCGTTCCTTCAGGCGGAATGATAGGCACATGCCAGATACTGGTTACTCACCTACGGCTTGCCAAACTGACAATGTGTGATCGCCAATAAAATAGTTGCTACTTAGGAAAAAAAAAAGAAACAACTGATCTGTCGCAGAACACAATAGTCAGTGTATTGTCAGCAGCGGAGGATAATGCGCGCGACAGGAATGCAGAAGCTAGCCATGTGTGCCTTGTGAGTTGGAATTCGAAAAATATTGTCATGAAAGTAGATCTGCCTTTGTCGTCTGTACATTTCAACAAATTAAATATATCTTATCATAACACTCTTTCGGGATATTCCTACTTTCGTAATAATACCGATCATTTTCTTCATTTGGGTAGCCTGTTGTATAATTAGTGTATTAATGCTAATAATGTTCATGCAACAATTGAAATGCTTTTTCTCATCGCGGCGAACCAATTAAAACATTGTTATTTGTGACTGCTTTTCGACTGTTTGCAGTGGAAATGTGTTGTTCACATGCATGTAGTACAGTGTGTCGTATTACATTATTACATACATATCAGAGTAATCACAGTGAGACTTCTATACTTCTTGGACACTTTTTACCACGAGCACAAAGGGATTAAAACTGTGGAGATTATCCCTTTCTAAATTTTTGTAACAGATCGTACAGATACGCCAGCATACTAGGCAGCGAGAAGATAACCTTGTTTTACTTTCCTGCCTTGATTGTTAATCGCATGATTTTATAATATTCCTTGCTTCCTTATTCACTACCCTCTGTCCCTTCTTGCGATCTGAAAACATCGCGGAGGCATGTGATACAATTCCAGCGACCAATGGCTCATCATTTACTGAAGTATGCATTTTTCTTACAGAAGAAAAACAAAACAAACAAAACAAAACAAAACTATACAGATATAAATGACAGAAAAGTATAATGTACTAACGAAGAAAGCTGGAGCGCTTAAATGGCGATAAACGAAACACTACCCAAAGGCAATAAGGCAAAATTTATCGTATGGGCAATTCTACCACTGCTGATATGCGCCGTTCCGATGAGAGCATATGGCCGGGCTACTTTTCCGCTCCCCGCCTCAAATTTCCCACGGTGCTAGCGAGGCACGCGCGAGAAACTGTCCCTCAACCACAAAGCCGCGCGACCTGGCGCAGGCGCGTGTCGCGTCCCAGTCGCGTCGCGTCGCAATTTGCGCGGTCACATTTGAACCTGTGATGTTACAAAAACACGCGCTGCGCTGCGTCGCGCCACACGCGCTATACGCGTCTCAATTTGCGCCTAGCCTTAAGAAGGGCAGCCTGTTTAGAAATGTTTACCTTCTCATTTGCTTTAAATCACAATCTGCTGCTGGGTAACATCCAATGCAGTGTGGTACCACTCCGAGTGCTTTAAATACGCCTTCCCCTTTCTTCGCGTGTAATTCGCTAGGTTGTCGCGAAGTTGATGGTCAAGCCGTGTTCGACGGAGACCCACCCGACGTCATTCGGAGTGTGAGGCGGGAGCCTGTCATTGCGCGCTGCTAGTTTAAACCTCCATTACTCGCTCGAAAATTCGTGACATGGTCACTCGCGCGGATGACAGGTGTCATCCACAAAGCAAGCGGTCTATTTGTATACTTTTAACGGTCTTTATGACTGATTTTATGATTTTTATTAAATCTAAATATAATACATTTAATATTTCTACACAGTATAATATATTCTAACGTTTGAGACAGTTCGACCATTCGAAGAACAGTATCTTCAGCTGAATTACTGGCATTACATGGTCCCTCTGGTTTCTTACCGACGTACGGTTCTAAATTCAAAGTGTAAGCTGCTTTTACATCAACCAAAGTAAACACTTTTAACCCATACTTTGCTGGTTTGCTAGGGATATATGCCTGAATGGAGTGGGCAGTTTCCTCTAAATTCCAAAAGCTGTTCGTCAACAGTCGGGTGAAAAATATTTTTGGCAGTTGTTCGTGAATAGTTCAAGTACCTCTCTGATAGGAGCCAAGTTGTCAGTCTCTCTGCGAACACTTCTATCACGGATATTATCAAACCAAAGACATCTCAACAGTAACCCGAATCGGTTTTCACTTATGCATAAATAATATGAATCAAGCCCGTTTCCCTTTGAGTTATCCCACAATTTCGATATACTCTTCCTAGAACATCTCAAAGATCCACAGAAACCAATGAAAGCTCTGATATCTATCGCATCTGTTTCTTTAGCGTCCCTTTCCCTAGAGAAGTTACCACGAACTTCACTGATGCATATATATTAGTGCATGTTGCGATAATGCTTATTATGTTTTCATCCAAGAACAATTTCAGAATTTCTATTTCTATCTTTTTTATACAAGCTTGTTTTTTTGGTCCAGGCAAATGCGTAATAATATTACAAGATCTGCTTCTGACAATGTTAGGATATTTATTTTTCCTCCGTTTAGTTATTCCATCTTCCCGTAAAAGAAATGGATGATCTTGAGCTACTTCTTCCTGTGACTCATATTCATGATTCTCTGGCACTTCTTGTTCTGTTCCTGAATCATGACCACTTTCATTAACACAGTCCTCAGTCTCTGAGTCAGCGCTATCACTGTGAACATTTTCATCACTCTACTCATTGAACCATTCTAACCTAACATTAGGATCTCTACTAAACTCTGTCCGAGGTTTTTTGCTTTTGACATTTCTTCCACAATCTAAAAACAAAGAGAATACGGAAGGTAAGTGCAGTCAGTTTCAATAAGTCCAAATTTACGCACATGAAAGATGGATTGAATCTAGGGAAGCAATAAAGTAATACAGACTTACTTTGTTTCGAATTGTGGCAGCAGAGCTCGCACGGATGACTGGTGTCCGCCAGACTATAATAATGTTTCATAAACAATGTATCTTTCGTAACTGGAAGCCAACAGCCGGCCGTAGTGGCCGTGCGGTTCTAGGCGCTACAGTCTGGAGCCGAACGACCGCTACGGTCGCAGGTTCGAATCCTGCCTAGGGCATGGATGTGTGGGATGTCCTTAGGTTAGTTAGGTTTAATTAGTTCTACGTTCTAGGCGACTGATGACCTCAGAAGTTAAGGGGCTCCGGAACGCCCTATACTTGCAATGTTAAAATAACGCTTATAAATTACATCTTTCCTCACAAAGTATTTGAGGTAGGAAGTTGAACTTTTTACAGATTATTTATTGGAATATGGGCTACAACTTAACACAGGGATTTTACAAAATTTTAGTTCAGTTATTAAAGATGATTTTTTTTCAATTGTAATGAAAATTCACAACATTTTTTTTGCAACTTTTTATTTATATATTCAAAAATATACAGTTTTTTTGAAAAAGGCTGTGTAAAATTATACAGAAGGTACTGTGTAACATTAACTGAAAGTTTGAAACAAATATGTTTGGAAGATCCTTAGAAAACATGTAATTAGTATGAGAAAATAAAAGTTTTGGGAATCGTGCGACAAAGGTTGGATTAACTTTTTAGTGCATTCCAGGTCCATAGGATGGATTATCTTCATCCTCTGCAAACTCCTCCTCCAGCTTGCTCTTGTTCCTCCTCCTGTTTACTCTTGCTTGTATTTCTAGACTCTTTACAGCCCTGTCTGCAGCCCGATGGCGTTCCTTGTCTAAAGCAAGCATCGCTTGTTGTTGTGTTCGTAGATTTTGCTACCATTTTCTTCAGTTGCAGTTACTGCAACACTGTTCCAAAAGGTGGTCATGTATGAACACTTATCACATTTCAGTTGTATTTCACTAGCAAGTCCTACGTGCTTTATTATGGAGAGTTCCAGACCAACTTCACTACAATGAATACATCTTACACAGTTTGAAAAAATTCCTTTGAGAACCGACATATCAAATATTTCATTCACATCCGATTCGCCCATAAAACATTCATAGTTTTCACTCATTGAACCAAGCTTCTTCTGTGAAGTATTTTCTTTCCCACTTTGACTGCTATGGGCAGGTGTACTTGAGAGGTTAGGTTCACTCACTTGGTTATCGTCTTTATTGTTTACAGTAATAACACATACCTTTGGCCTTCCAACATTTCTCCTTTTCTTAAAAGCATTCAGAGGATTTCTAATAACTTTACTTTTACTCATTATTATACTTCAACAAAACAGAGACTCAAGAAACAGAATTAATTACGAATATTTTCGAGATAACGAAAGAGTAAATAAACATGAAACAATCGACAATCACACCAGCGATATATATTGAACCATCACAGGTTAGCCACAACACATACTTTATCTCACATCACTAAAATGTACCTGATGAACACGGACGTTAATAATAACACCATTTGACAGCAGTTTAACAGCGCCACAGTGGGTCACGCCCATGTAGAACACATTTCAAAAAAAATTTAAAAATAGTTGTAGTCTTCGGAATTGAATAAATTATATATGTATTAAAAGGTAATAGTCTGCAGATTCAGAAAACGCAAAAAAGTAAAAATTGAACTTTTCATGATTTTGAGCCTTTCCGGAGCCCCTTAAGTCGCATAGTGCACAGAGCCATTTGAACCATTTTTGAAAGCCAACGACTGCTGGAGAGTTAACAGAAAGGTACTGAAAATGGCGCGATCACAATCCTGCCGTGTCAGACAAAATTGAGCGGGAAAGTCATGTGGATGACGAGTGTCATCCGCGCGAGCGGCGGAGGGTTGAGTTTGTCCCGAGCGCCATCGGTCGGTATCCTGTGGTAGAAAGGACCGCGTGATGTTGACGGCCAACTGCCAGCTTCAGCCATCTGGCGTCATTCGGACGCGATACGGACGGCATGGTATCATAAACCGCACCTCCCGTCCTTGTCGGCTCTCCAGGATTTCGAGTCGTTATTTCCCAACCAAGTAGTTCCTCAGTTGGCTTCACGAGGCTGAATGCCCAATTGAGCTCCAGCATTCCCACCAGGAAAATGGTTGTAAAAATACCGAGAACTGAACTCACGTGCTCCACATGGAAGACAGAGGCGCTTGTCACTCAGTTACTTCTTTTTTTGCTGACGATTATTATTCTAAAATCAAGCAATAGGTAGAGTGAAGCCAGCAGCCGCTACGTTTTCGTTACTAGCCAAAGACGCTACCCTCATACCATTTTTTACATTTTTTTTAGTATGGTCCCATTCCACCCCTTTAGCTCCTCCTTACGGTCGCAACAATCTTCTTTTTCAGTAGCTGTCGGAAGTTAAATGAACATTTATCTGAAGACTCCTTTCATCTCTTTATCTGAACGAAAAACTGAACAAATCCTTTGAGAATTAAATATCTGAAAAACTTAACTCTTCTTCTGAAATAGAAATACTTCACGGAGAATGGAGTTTATAGAGGAAGTACCTCGAACTCAAATAAACCCAAAATATATAATAGCAAGCTTAATAAAAAATACAAAAAAATAAAAATCACCGCCTAAGAAATTAAAGCCAATAACATTTTCATAAAACCAAATTATAGCGTTATTCACCATAGTGACGGAAGAAATGTGGATATAAAATTATTAATATGTGCCAAAAATAAGGGAATGAGTAATATACACAAAACACTGTACCTGAATAACCCTTCCGGTTTACAAATAACCAAACTAAACATTGTGACTGTAATTAAACTCATCCATGTCTCTGTTAATTTGACTAACAACTTATTATGATAGGCCTACAGCATAGTCTGAGGATGGCATCAACCTTAGGTTCTTCCATTCAGTTTAGTGCTGCCTCCGGAAACAGATGTTCGCGTGGTGTTGCAATGTGCTGGTGCTTCAGCTGCGTAGCGCTGACTCAGCTGACGCCGACCGGCTGTCAGCACTGCACCCTCAAAGAATGGTTCTGAGTACTTTGGGACTTAACAGCTGACGTCATCAGTCCCCTAGAACATAGAACTGCTTAAACTAACCAACCTAAGGACATCACACACACACATGCCCGAGGCAGGATTCGAACCTGCGACCGTAGCGGTCCCGCGGTTCCAGACTGAAGCGCCTACAACAGCTTGGCCACCCCGGCCGTCACTACACCTTCTCTGCAAAGCGTGGTAATATATGTTACATCGCTGCTAACCGCCGCTCGCGTCGTACACGGTGATGGCTGCCGAAAAGTTTCACTCATGCCTACAGGTGACACTAGCGTCGTCTATCGTAATGGCTTCCACATTAGTGCTCACTTTCGCACATAGATGCCGCTAGCGTCTTCAAAAGGGCACCACCGTGGAGTATGTTTACTTCATAGCACTAGTTTTTTTCTCTGTCACGGATAGGACGAGTATATACATTGTGTCACAAGTTCTTTGACGTACACATCCCACAGCTCACGTGACGTCACTCAATAATATAAACTAACAATCACTGTTTATACACAATTAGTTCAGACTCCAAGTTAATTATACGGCACTTCTTATCCGAAATTGAAGGTCCTGAATTCACGTCGCCATGTAACACGCCCGGGAGTGCTAATGGGGGTGGGGGACCCTTAAACTGGTTGTCGTTTCGTGGTCGAACTGTTCTGCTCCACACTGCTGCTGGCTTGCCTGAAATTATGTATGTAATATGCAAGCAAATTAGGGGAGCCACTCAACGTCAAAGCACAACACTGTTCTATGTCTGGTATGAACAACTATATTCTGAGACGATAAGAAATCACAGCAAGCCGTAAATGTTTATCTCAATTAACAGTCTTGATGATTATCTGTCCACAAAATCACTTGGACGAGCGTACGAGTACCGAACACGACGCGGGTGATTGTTGATGATGCGGAAGCCGAATGATCGCACGAAAGTTCTTACGCTCGTCACACATACACAGATTTGTTGTGGTACAAGTCCTCCTTGATACTAGTAATGACATAACACTGTTCGTAAAGTTTTTTCAGTTCTCACTTGTACGAACGTGCACGTAACCGTCGCGGCGGGGCTGATTGTTGATAATGCAGAACGCGATGATCGAACGAGCGTTCTCATGCTCGCTACAAGACACTGGCACTTGACTGCACTCGTTCATGGCAACTAATTTCTACTGATTCAGATCAGTTCATTCTGGGAGACCGAACACGGCGCGGATGATTGATGCTGTGCGACACGCAACGAGACGATACACAAATACATTATCAGCAGCACTGCTCATTTTTAAATCACTTCTTGACGCACATCCCTCTGAATCATTTACTTATTTTATCACTTTGCTGTAATAGCACTTGTAGCAACACTTCAACTTCCATACTAGCAATGCCTCTCACGTGCAGAGCTACCCACAACACAACAGTTTCGTGTCCCGTGCTCGACTCGACAGACGCGGCTGCCAGCAAAGATACTTCGCAACCAATCCAGCGGTATGAGAGTACGCTTACAAGGCGTCCGGTACAATACATGAATGGTTCAAATGGTTCAAATGGCTCTGAGCGCTATGGGACTTAACATCTGCGGTCATCAGTCCCCTAGAACTTAGAACTACTTAAACCTAACTAAGCTATGGACATCACACACATCCATGCCCGAGGCAGGATTCGAACCTGCGACCGTAGCAGTCGCGCGGTTCCGGACTGAAGTGCCTAGAACCGCTCGGCCACCGCGGCCGGCCAAGACATGAATGCCTCATTTCCTTGCTAAAGCAGTCTGCCTGGGTAAGTTAGTTGCTATGCACATCCATATTGCATTCCTTAAGCTTCTGAAAAATCTTACACTCATTGTTAAAGAGAACAGGTTCTCAATACTTCCGCTGTCCATTCCTGTTCGTAATGGGCATCAAGAGACCTTATTGATTGTGGAAGGTCGGTATGCTACTTTCTGCACCTACACAGATCTCTCAGGTGCCCTAGAAAAATGCGCGCGAAATTGTTGCATGCCGTCTGGCTGTCTATGGGCTCTCGTCACTATGTGGTTTTGCTGACCGCGGACGACAACTGCGAGATAGATTTTCAGTGTTCGGTGTCTCAAGATAAGGTAAATGTAAAACTGTCATCAACGCGAAGACTGGTTTCAACACAACTGTGCTTTACTAGGTAAGGTCCTGTTGGGCTATTTGAGATAGTATGCCCTTACCTTTCTTCGACCTTTGAAATTACTTACCATACAGCTTATCCAGTCAGTTATGGGAAGGGGGGGGGGGGGGGAGGGAGTGGAAGACTACCGTTTAAAGTGAACTTTGAGCCAAAATTAATCTCGAATCTTTTCTCACTAAGAAGCAACGCCAGAGGTGGAAGAAGGGTTCTTTTATGTACAAAAATACCTTCAAGACCTCTTTTAAGGGACGCAAGACGGGTAGCAACGAGGAATGTAGGGCGGGTGCTCGAGTGTCTCCCATTGAAGTTGGCGTAACTTCTACGTTACGATATTTGCGATGTGAGGACGTCAGTTATCGTGAAGCAGCAGCATGGAGCTTAGCGCACCACTCCACAATGGTGGTTCTCGATAGATAAGCTACCCTTCTTCGCTGTACAATGGATATCTAACGGTGTTTGTCCTTCGGCAGCCAAGAAAATAATATTAGCCCGTACATACTGTCAGGACGCCTTTGGTAATATTGTCGCCATAGCTCGCGTCTCCCCATTTGCTGCACGCACATCGAAAACACGAATGCAGCACCAATCTTTTGTCTGCATGTCGGTTGCTATACACCAGCATCGGAGTCGCGCTACATTCCATACTCTTTGCAACAATGCCCTCAAACTGAAACGATTTGATCGCTCCTTATACCGTGAGTGGCAGTGAACATATCAAGTTATAGAAATGAAGAAGCGGCCATACTATATGTTGAAGGTGTCATATTTTTTCTACGTATTCACACTTAAGTGCAACGTCTTATTACTAAGGATGGATGAGTTAATCGAGATCTTTTGTGTAGAACCGGCGGTTCAGATGTTCAAGAAAACCTTAAAAATCATCTGGTCGTCTTTCTTGAACTACCTGCTATGAAATGACTTCTCATACGAGGGAAGACTAAGAAGTTATTGTTTACAATGGTAGCAGAGTATGTGGAATAGGCATAATTGGATACTAAAACGAAGCAAGCTGTGACCTTGTGTTGTGTGCTGAGTGTACTGAGGAGCAAAAGCACTGCGTCGCTTAGGTTTCCGTAACCCCAACATGAGTTTTCTGTAGTCTCCTTCTCAGTCAGTTTACGCGTTACGAGCATGTTCCATTAGAAACACACTATGACAGTCCCAAAAAGCTCTAAATCTCAAAAAGCCTGATAATGGTTCGGTCTTGGGCCACTTCAGCAGTGATAAATCCATATGTTTCCGCTACTTGCTTTCCTCATTTGTCTCAAGGTCATAGCGCTTCACGCAGCACTCCTGTATGGTGACGGGTGGCTAAACTAATTATGTGGATATGCCAGAGCCGGCCGCGGTGGCCGTGGGGTTCTAGGCGCTGCAGTCCGGACTGCTACGGTCACAGGTTCGAATCCTGCCTCGGGCATGGATGTGTGTGATGTCCTTAGGTTAGTTAGGTTTAAGTAGTTCTAAGTTCTAGGGGACTGATGACCTAAGATGTTAACTCCCATAGTGCTCAGAGCCATTTGAACCATTTTTTTAGCATATACCAGATTTAGCTGCAATGATTTCGCTTTTGCTGGATGTGAGCAACCACGAAACCCAACGGTCAGCTTTATTTCTCGCGTGATCCCGAATGCTCGTAGACCCAGAAGTGGTCAGCTGCGTTCGTCACCTGCTTCCGAAATACACTACTCGCTATTAAAATTGCTACACCATGAAGATGACGTGCTACAGACGCGAAATTTAACCGACAGGAAGAAGATGCTGTGATATGCAAATGATTAGCTTTTCAGAGCATTCACATAAGGGTGGCGCCGGTGGGAACACCTACAACGTGCTGACATGGGGAAAGTTTCCAACCGATTTCTCATACAGAAACAGCAGTTGACCGGCGTTGCCTGGTGAAACGTTGTTGTGATGCCTCGTGTAAGGAGGAGAAATGCGTACCATCACGTTTCCGACTTTGATAAAGGTCGGTTGTAGCCTATCGCGTTTGCGGTTTAACGTATCGCGACATTGCTGCTCGCATTGGTCGAGATCCAATGACTGTTAGCAGAATATGAAATCAGTGGGTTCAGGAGGGTAATACGGAACGCCGTGCTGGATCCCAACTGCCTCGTATCACTAGCAGTCGAGATGACAGGCATCTTATCCGCATGGCTGTAACGAGTCGTGCAGCCACGTACCGATCCCTGAGTCAACAGATGTGGACGTTTGCAAGACAACAACCATCTGCACGAACAGTTCGACGACGTTTGCAGCAGCATGGACTATCAGCTCGGAGACCATGGCTGCGGTTACCCTTCACGCTGCATCACAGACAGGAGTGCCTGCGATGGTGTACTCAACGATGAACTTGGGTTCACGAACTCCAAAACGTCATTTTTTCGGATGAATCCAGGTTTTGTGCACAGCATCTTGATGGTCGCATCCTTGTTTGGCGACATCACGGTGAACCCACATAGGAAGTGTGTATTCGTCATCGCCATACTGGCTATCAGCCGGCGTGATGATATGGGGTTTCATTGGTTGCACGTCTCGGTCACCTCTTGTTCGCATTGACGGCGCTTTTAACAGTGGACGTTACATTTCAGATGTGTTACGACCCGTGGCTCTAACCTTTATTCGATTTCTTCGAAACCCTACTTTTCAGCAGGATAATTCACGACCGCATGTTGCAGGTCCTGTACGGGCCTTTCTGGATACAGGAAGGCCCTGGCCAGCACATTCTCCAGATCTGTCACCGACTGAAAACGTCTGGTCAATTGTGGCCGAGCAACTGGCTCATAACAATACTCCAGTCACTACTCTGCGGTATCGCGTTGAAGCTGCATGGGCAGCTGTACCTGTACACGCCATCCAAGCTCTGTTTGACTCAATGCCCAGGCGTATCAGGACCGTTATTATGGCCAGAGGTGGTTGTTCTGGGTACTGATTTCTCAGGATCTATGCACCCAAATTGCGTGAAAATATAACCTCATGTCAGTTTTAGTATAATATATTTGTCCAATGAATACCCGTTTATCATCTGCATTTCTTCTTGGTGTAGCTATTTTAATGGCCAGTAGTGTAGGTCAACTGCGCGTGGTGATCAGTTTTTTACTGAAGTCAACTGCGCGTGGAAGAAGACACAAGTTAAGCTGGCACTACGGCAGTTTCCTTCCCATGCTCAGAGACCCAGGACTGCTAATCTACATCAATACGTGTTTGTTTAAAAATGCCTGAAAAATACTCATCGCCATAATGGGGCACTCATCAATTTACATATATAAAAAAAAATTTTTCATCACCCCAGCTCCCCGAACTCCTGACTGTGGATATTGTATCACAGACACAATCCCTTTGACTGTTCAGAGATGTCACTCAACCCGCCCAAAGATGTAAACAACCTTGCATGACCATCGCCTATTCCATGGAGGGAGTCCGACAGCCGATCAGCTCCAGCCATTCCTCCAGGAAGGAGGTACAGGGCTCGTGTTTTCTGTAGTTCAACAATGCCTAGACGGTCAATACCGCGGTTCGATCGCTTCAGCATTGCTAGTTTGTGGCAGGAAGGGCTCTCAACAAGGGGAGTGTCCAGGCGTCTGGAAGCGAACCAAAGCGATGTTGTTCGGACATGGAGGAGATACAGACACATAGGAACTGTCGATGACATCCCTCGCTCAAGCCGCCCAAGGCCTACTGCTGCAGTGGATGACCGCTACCTACGAATCATGGGTCGAAGGGACCCTGACTGCAACGCCACCATGTTGAATAATGCTTTTCGTGCAGCCACAGGACGTCGTGTTACGACTCAAACTGTGCTCAGTAGGCTGCATGATGCTCAAATTCAATCCCGTCGTCCATGGCGAAGTCCACCTTTCCAACCACGACACCATGCAGCGTGGTAAAGATGTGTCCAACAATATGGCGAATGGACCGCTCAGGATTGGCATCACGTTCTCTTCACCGATGAATATCGCATATCCCATCACCCAGACAATCGTCGAAGATGTGTTTGGAAGCAACCCGGTCAGGCTGACCGCTTTAGACATATTGTCTAGAGAGTGCAGCAAAGTGGACGTTGCCTGATGTTTTGGGGTGGCATTACGTGGGGCCGAAGTACACCGCTGGTGGTTATGGTAGGCGCTGTAACGGTGGTATGATACGTGAATGCCTTCCTCCGACCGACAGTGCAACCACATCGGCAGCGTATTGGCGAGGCATTCGTCTTCATGGACCACAGTTCGCACCCCCGTCGTGCACATCTTGCGAATGACTTCCTTCAGGATAACGGCAACGTTCGACTGGAGTGGCCAGCATGTTTTCCAGACATGAACCCTATCGGACATTGGAGATTGGAAAGAGCTGTTTATGGACGACGTGATCCACCAACCACTCTGAGGGATCTAAGCCGACTCGCTGTTGAGGAGTGGGACAATCTGGACCAACAGTGGCTTGATGACCTAGTTGATAGCATGCCACGTCGAATACAGGCATGCATCAATGCAAGAGGACGTGCTACTGAGTATTAGAGGTACCGGTATGTACACAGTCTGGACCACTACCTCTGAGGTCTCGCTGTATGGTGGCACAAAATTCAGTGTGTAGTTTTCATGAGCAATAAAAAGGGCAGATATGATGTTTATGATGATGTCTATTCCAATTTTGTGTACAGGTTTGAAACTCTTGGAACCGAGTTAATGCAAAATTTGTTTGATGTGTGTATTTAAGAACACGTGGCAACTATTTCCATTCATTACGATGATAAAAGAAACGCTTTTTATAAATTCAGACGTGTCAAAATCCCATTTCTGGTACTTTAAAACCAATTGCTGTACACGATGCACAAATTTTCTACGTTGGTTGATAGATCGGTGAGGCATGTCTCTATCATATATTTTAATGAAAGTGGTTGTCTAGTTTGAAAGTAGTGTCAATGAAACGGTGTACAGGGTAAATTAATTAAAACTTGCACCGTAAATATTGCGGAAATGGGAAGTGCTACTGACGTGCAGTTTTCACACTATCTGTTGGTAGTCAGGGATTTGTGTTGTTAGTCAATCAACAAGTTATAATAATACTTAAAAATGTGTTTTTTGTGCAAACATACACTTTTAAATGAAACAATGTCTAGTGACATTAACATACTAAATGTAGCGTAAATCACAATGTTATTAGTGTTGGTTGGGTGAGTCTAGTGCGAGTCGTTTACGAGATATAGTATTTTGAAAACTTTCCCCACCGACACTTGTTTACGCCATGCAACCTGCACAGTTGCTAATTAAGTGGGAGTTATGTTTGCTTGTTGTGGGCATTGAGAGATGATACTCCGGATGTACCATTTATCTATGCGTGTTTCTATGTTTGTACAAAAAAATACACATTATAAGTATTATTACAATATGTTGATTGCATGGCAACACGATCCTCTCATTACCAACCCATTCTCTGAACACGTAACATCA
Source organism: Schistocerca piceifrons (assembly GCF_021461385.2). Lineage (NCBI taxonomy): Eukaryota > Metazoa > Arthropoda > Insecta > Orthoptera > Acrididae > Schistocerca > Schistocerca piceifrons. The sequence continues at coordinate 45,288,040 of NC_060139.1, read as the reverse complement.
GTAGCGGAAAGTTCCACAGGACTAGAAGAAGGCCCAGCATAGCAATCTATAAAAAGGGTAGAAAATATTATGCACATAATTGTCAGCCAATTTCACTGACATCGTTTTGTTGTAGAATCATGGAACATATTTTGTGTTCAGACATAATGACGTTTCTAGACTCTGAGAAGCTCATATGCAGACACCAGCACGGTTTTAGGAAACAGCGGTCATGCGAGACACAGCTGGCCCTCTTTGTGCATGATATACAACAGGTTCTAGATACCGGCTCCCAAGTTGACGCCAAATTTCTCGACCTCCGACAGGCGTTCGACTCACTTCCGCACTGTTCAAAAACGTTCAAATGGCTCTGACATCTATGGGACTTAACTTCTGGGGTCATGAGTCCTCTAGAACTTAGGACTACTTAAACCTAACTAATCTAAGGACATCACACACATCCATGCCCGCGGCAGAATTCGAACCTGCGACCGTAGCGGTTGCGCGGTTCCAGACTGAAGCGCCTAGAACCGCTCGGTCACCCCGGCCGGCTTCCGCACTGTCGCTTGCTACAAAAAGTGCGCGCATACGGAGTATCCAATGAAACATGCGGTTGGATAGAAAGAAGGAAGCAGTATGTCGTCCTGAACGGGGTGACTTCAACACAAACAAGCGTAACTTCAGGTGTGCCCCAGGGCAGCGTAATAAATCCGCTGCTTTTTACGATTTACATAAACGATCTGGTTGATGGTATTGACAGCGGCCTTAGACGGTTTGCCAATGATGCTGTAGTCTACAGGAAAGTAGTGTCACATGGAAGTTGTGAACAAAAAAGTGAGGATTTGCAGAAAACAAATGCGTGGTGTAATGACTGGCAGTTATCTCTCTATATTAGTAAGTGTAACCTACTGCGTATAACAAGACGAAAGTCACCATTAATCTACGAGTACAAAATAAATGCCCAGCTTATACAAGTAACGGGTAAGGCGGAATCTAGATTGCGGTTTATTGGTAGAATCCTGAAGCGAAGCAGTCCTTCAACAAAGGAAATAGCTTACAATACGTTAGTTCGTCGAGTCGTGGAGTATTGTTCGTCTGTATGGGACCCTTACCAGTTGGGTATGATTCAAGAGATTGAGGAGGTCCGAAGAAGAGTGGCAGGATTCGTGACTGGTACATTTAACCATCGCGAGAGCTTTACAAATCTCATAGAAAGTTTGTAGTGGGAAACTCTTGCAGATAGACGGCGCGCTAAACAAAAGGGGCTGCTCACTAAATTCCTAAATCCGATCTTCACCGAGAATGTAGAGCATATATTATTACCACCAACTTTCAAATCGCGCAATGATCACGATTCAAAGATAAGGGATATAAGAGCTCGTACTAAAGCGCGATCCACGAGTGGAAACCGGGGGGGGGGGGGGGGGGGCGACTCGAGGGCGGAGGGCGGAAATATTACTTTGGCGCGCGAATTGTGCCCTCCTCCACACACCGCTTGGTGGCTAGCGGAGTATATATGTAGATGTAGATGTAGATGTAGATGTAGTAGCACTTTCCATTTCGTCACTATTTGACGTGCCGATTTTAGGTGATTCACCTTGTATATTTGGATGCGTACTATGAAAACCAACGTCGAAACCCCTTGCATCAGAAGCACTGACTGTTCTTTCGGAACTTGCAGTATTGAAAGCCACATTGTGAGTCTGTGAAATTCATTTTGAAATAAACAACAAAAAATTAATATTATCGGTTTTGGGTTTAATGTTAGTTAAATCTTCAACGAAAACACTCCCAACTTCGTCGGAAGGGAGAAAAGCCAAACCAGACATCCGAATTAACCATTTACCCTCAGCTGTGTTTGTTTATAACCTGGAGGTAGCCCCCAGTGCCTGAATTTTCCTCCACTAGGAATTCATCAAATGACATCTACATCCTACTACTATGGAAATGGTCGTACCTCAAATTCAAATGGCTCTGAGCGCTATGGGACTTAACATCTTATGTCATCAGTCCCCTAGAACGTAGAACTACTTGAACCTAACTAACCTAAGGACATCACACACATCCATGCCCGAGGCAGGATTCGAACCTGCGACAGTAGCGGTCGCGCGGTCCCAGTGGTCGTACCTGACTAACTGCCTTGTATAAAGACTTCGAAATCATGCACAACGATTGACAGTTGAAAACTAATATTTTTATCGCGACAAGTATATACGACAAACTAAACCTTCTGAACGGATAAATACATTTTTCAATGGTTGTAACACTTGGATGTAAATACCGAGACCATTGGAGGCAACTTATTTACGAATTAATTTTAAAAGTCTTTCACGTAATTCAGCAATAGCTTTCCGTTTTGCACCATACGAATTTATTTCTCTGTTTAAGGTATCGGTGGCTACATGGTTATGACTGACTTAATTATTAAACAGACTGTGTTGAAGGATGGTTTAAGCAAATACTTCACTTAAATGTTTCTACTGTGGACCTCCACGCTACTCCATGTTGCGTTTCACCATCTTTCTCAATTTTATTGCTTCGAGCAATGGTCAACCTAATCCTCTCGCAGTTAGCGTATGCTAAACAGGAACGTTACATTCCATTTCTATCCCCCTAGTGAAATGCGAGGAGCAGGAACTGGCATAAAGAGCACGGCACTCGGAGAAAGTGACTAATGTGAACAGTGCTGTCAACAGTTCAGTGTGAAAATTACCAAGGAGCAAATACACTGACGGAAGAAATGAATCTCAACATCAAAAAATAATTAATGAAGAGTGTTGAAATTCCGGGAATACGTTTGTCAAGATGACATATTTAAGTGATTAACATTGCAAGATCACTGGCTAATGTAAGTGCGAGATAAGTCACTTCAAATGTGACATGTTGGTGTAACCGCCAGACTGTTTAATGCAAGCATACAAACGAGCATGTACTGTGTTGTACAGGTGCTGGGTGTCAGGTGGTGGGATGGATGCACTACGCTGGTCAATACAGCGACGGTTAGGGCTGTTTGTGGATGACGCCGGAGTTGTCGTTCGATAATGAGACATATGTCCTCGGTTGGAGACAGATCTTATGATCAAGGAGGGCAGAACAACATGGCGTTGCAATACCGGCATGTGGACGAGTGTCACCCTGTCGTAAGCACACCATGGAATGCTATTCCCGAAAGCAACACAAAGGGTCTAATCACCCAACTGACGTAGAAATTTGCTGCTTGCATCGGACAACTTCAGGTGTGTTCCTGCTGTCCTGAGCCGTGGTGGCTTGCCGTAGTGTATCGATATCGATATTGCCCTATCTTTGCCTCTAAGATGTTTGCCAGCGAGCACAGCTCCCTCTGGCATGACCTTGAGGGCCATCTTGCTGGGCCCACAAGGGCACTACGGCAGTTATTACGGTGATGAGAGTATCAGTGGAGCAACCAAGCGGAAAGCAGGCCTTTTGCCGCCACCCACCTGTCTCTGTATTGATGTCAACTGAGAGGAATATGCAGTGGTCATGTTGGCCTGTTTTTTGCTTGCAGTGTCGAGGAACCTCAGGAGTTTGTTACTGGAAACCGACCGATCTGTAAGAGGCGTGTGTACCGGAATTTCTGGATGCTCCAGTGCTGTTTATTGGTATTTAAGTGCGCACCTCCATGGAATTTGCAGGATGAATTGTATGAACGAGAATTTAAGTGCTGAAAAGGTCTGATAAGTATTTTAATTAGATCTTTTTATGTCGCATCTTGTTGGGAGTTTGATCTGTGACTGTGGCGCCTTTAATCTGGGTTAATGTTAGTGCCCGCCTCTACAAGGAAGCTTGTTGTGACGTTCGTTGGCAGTGTAGTATTTATGTGTGTTTAAGTGCTTCTACCGACCTGTTATTAATCCTCGCACTCCATGAAGCAAATAATTATCAGCTGACGTTAGTTCTACTCATGGAATTGTCCGATGTTTAATATTATTACAGATTATGTATACCTGGGGTGAAAGTGGACTTTCATGTTGGTGAATATTGGCAGGGTTAGTGTAAAGAACTGTGTGACTCAGGATTAATTTGAACATTTTGGATAAATGCTGTTCTCAATTTGTACTTACCGTCTTTTTGGCCTTGGCTTCACTGTGTGTTATTCATTGAGGCTAATATACAGCTTACTCTGTTTCAGGTCAAGTATATCGTCTGTATATTTTATTTAAGTGCTTTATATGGAATTTGTAATTTGTTTTAGGACACATGGTCCGTTCTGAGCTTGGCCTGGATTGTGTACGTATCCAGGAGCCATAGAATTTAAGCAATTGGCTATCAGTTGGCTTAATCATTCGTTCCAGCAGGATTTCATATAATTATTTAATTATGAAATTACCTTAAGCCAACTGTAAGTGGTGTCTTAAATTTTCTGCTAATTTCTTACAAGACTTAAATTTCCAGTAACGCACTGTAAGAAATTGCGTTAACTATAGGGAGCGTAATCATTATTTGTTATAGTCTTGACTGCGACTGGAACTTGCACTTATTGGAATTTATTTGTGGTGAAGGGAATTTAGTTAAGACTGCTTGTGCTCTGGCGTCGGTGCTGTTTACCGATCCTTGTGAGACCCGCTCATTCTGGGCTCAGTCAGCTTGGACAGCCTCCGGTTTATGTTCACGCTGCCCATCATCTGCTCTTTCTTCCAAGCGCAGCCATGGCCCTTAATGTTCCTGTTTAAAGTTTAGTTGAAATTTTACAGCAATTCTGAGTCATTATATTTGTTAATTAAGAGGCTTCCTTTATAATCTTACCGCTTCTTTAACATATTTAAACATTTGACTATTTGTTGAGATCTCAACGGCAATTCTTATTTAATGTAAATTTGAATTGAAACTTCCTGGCAGATTAAAACTGTGTGGCGCACCGAGACTCGAACTCGGGACCTTTGTCTTTTGTGGGCGAGTGCTCTACCAGCTGAGCTACCCAAGCACGACTCATGGCCAGAGCATTTAGCCGCAAAAGGCAAAGATCCGGGTTCGAGTCTCGGTCTGGAACACAGTTTCAGTCTGCCAGGAAGTTTCACATCAGCGCACACTCCGCTGCAGAGTGAAAATATCATTCTTTGAATTTTAATTATTTGAATATTATTGTGGAACTCTTTAAGCCTTGTTACCATTTGTTTTATGACGCTTTAAATCTTTTGTTCTCCTTCTTTGATCACTTTATATTTTAGTGCAACAATTTTTTTGGCAATGGCTTATTATGTGGCTAGTTCACTTTTATTAACTTTTTAATTGGTGTCTTCTGGTCATTTACTTTTGTTAGCTTCTTAATGGCTGTTTAAATATGGCTTAATGTTTGTATCATTAGTCCTTTATCTTATGGTCTGCCAAACAGTGACTGCATTAGCGTTATAATTGAAATCTTCTGCCATCACTCATTACTGTACGATATTCAGAACAATTATTGTTTACTTAACTTTTTAATCGGGTATAATGTAATTCAGTCTGTGCAAGTAACTTTGAATATTGTACCAGTGAAAAAAACTGTGCCAAATCCCCATTGGTCTAGCCCTTCCTTGTTTTCCTTCCTAGCTAAATTAAGAGGCCGCATGTTCACATTTCACGTCGCACGAAATCGCACTCCAGACCATAGCTAGGAGTATAGCCCACTGACAGGTTGGTTGCAAGTCCTCAACTGGCCGTCTTTTAATAAACACACGGCCATCTTTGGCAGTGAGACAGAACCAGCATTCATGAGAAAACACACAACAAACCTCCACCATGCTCTCCAATGAGCCCTCGCTTGTCACCACTGAGGTCGCAGATGGCATTGGTTTGGTGTCAGTGGAATGCACGCTATAGGGCTTCCGGCTCGGAGCTGTCCTAATGTTTGAAAACAACATTCATAGCGTTTTGTTTGACTCAGTCACGTCCATTAATTGCCTACACGTAATGTAGCAAACCGATTAGAAATGAAAGGAGGACAACGTCTATAGTAGGAAAGGTCAGTGGTCGACTTCCGTTTACTTGGAAAAATTTAGGAAATTGTGGTTGATCTGTAAAGGAAACCAGGATAAGAACAATAGTGCGACTCAGTACTGAATACCACGCTAGCCGGCCGAGCGGTTCTAGGCGCTTCAGTCCGGAACCACGCTGCTGCTACGGTCCCAGGTTCGAATCCTGCCTCAGGCATGGATGTGTGTGATGTGCTTAGGTTAGTTAGGTTTAAGTAGTTCTAAGTCTGGGGGACTGATGACCTCAGATGTTAAGTAACATAGCGCTTAGATCCATTTGAACCACTTGAATACCACGCTATAGGGCTTTTGGGCTTCCGGCTCAGAGCTGTCCTTGAAGTAACCTATTTGTAATACTTCGCTGTGTCACTGTACCGTCAACTGCGCTCACATTACCGCTTCTGTTGCAGTACGATGCACCAGAGCCGTATACGGAACACGACGGCCTTTCCTCTCGGTAGGGCCACATAGCCGTCCGAAGTCCGTTTTCGTGTGACAGTATATTCCTGTGACCACGGATGCCAGCAGCCATGTACAGTGGTTACACTCCTACCAACTCTTTCCACAATATTGAAGAAGGAACGTCCAATTTCCCGTAGCCCTATTACACGACCTCGTTCGGACTCAGTGACGTGCTGATAAGAGCGTCTTTGTTACATTAAAGGCATCACCACGCCCAATCTCAGAGGTAAGTAAAGCCCACGACCGTAACACTGCGTATTTAAGGCCACCTTGATTTGCATGCCCCTTCAGGCGATACTAGCGCCACTCTCATGCGGCTGCCGCGAAAACTGAACAGGTACCAACTTTCAGATGTAGAAACAAGCCAACCAACTTTCGTTTATGCCGTAAACTCCTTCTTGATGTCATGACTGTTTTTCCGTTAGTGTACAACATTGGCACGCAGTCGACCTGTTTGCTGAGGTAATTATTAACATCGTGTAGCGCTATTGGGCTAACAATAAACTTTTTCGTGTGCTCTCGGTACCCACCCATATACACTCATGCTGATAAATTAAGGATAATTGCAGAATGTGGTGCCACACAACGTGGTACTACAAAAAACTGGCGCTAATAGCATAGGCACATAGGGAACACACACGACACAGATCTGTAAGTCCACGGTATTGGTGATAAGTTGAGGAAACCGTCCCGAAACACATGTGCTTCAAAACGCAACTGTTTCCTGAGCATCTGTCCCGACACGAATATGGGATATGATCACCATGCACACGTACACAGGCCGCACAACGGGTTAGCATATTCTGGATCAGGTGGTCGAGCAGCTGCTGGAGTATAGCCTCCCATTCTTGCGCCAGTGCCTGTCGGAGCTCCTGAAGTGTCCTAGTGGTTTGAAGACGTGCAGCGATACGTCGATCGAGAGCATCCCAGACGTGCTCGATGGGGTTTAGGTCTGGAGAACAGGCAGGCCACTGATATCTTCTGTTTCAAGGCATTCCTCCATGATGGCAGCTCGGTGGGGTCGTGCGTTATCACGATGGGACCCACTGCACCCCTGAAAAGCAGAACATACTGGTGAAAAATGACCTCCCGATACACATGATCTGTTACAGTTCCTCTGTCAAAGACATGCAGGGGTGTACGTGCACCAATCATAATCCTACCCCACACCATTACACCACGACCTCCATACAGGCCCCTTTCAAGGATATTAAGGGATTGGTATCTGGTTCCTGGTTCACGCCAGATGAAAGCCCGGCGAGAATCACTGTTCAAACTACACCTGGACTCGTCCGTGAACATAACCTGGGACCACTGTTCCAACGACCATGTACTGTGTTCTTGAGACCAGGCTTTACGGGCTCTCCAGTGACCAGGGGTCAGTGGAATGCACCTTGCAGGTCTCCGGACGAATAAACCATTTCTGTTCAGCCGTCTGTAGACTGTGTGTCTGGAGACAGCTGTTCCAGTGGCTGCAGTAAGGTCCTGAGGAAGGCTACCTGCAGTACTCCGTGGCCGTCTGCGGCCACTGATGGTGACATATCTGTCTTCTTGTAGTGTTGTACACTGTGGACGTCCCATACTGCAGCGCCTGGACATGTTTCCTGCCTACTGGAATCGTTGCCATAATCCTGAGGTCACACTTCGTGGCACACGGAGGGCTCGTGCTACGACCAGCTGTGTTTGACCAGCCGCCAGTCACCCTAGTATTCTACCCCTCATAACGTCATCAATATGTGTTCTTTGAGCCATTTTCAACACACAGTCACGATTAGCACGTCTGAAAACGCCTGCACACTTACTCGCTGCACCGTACGCTGACATGCACCATCACAACTCTGTGTATGTGGGTGGTCTCGTGCCAGCGGCACCTTATGGTCGTACACCGAAGTGATTTAAACCCGCAAACCGCCCACCAGAGCGCTGTTTCACCATATATCAGCATTATCCTTAGTTTATGATCGTGAGTGTATTTCATACTAAAATTGTCGTGCCGAAAGTTGAAAACTGATCGCCAAGTGATTTTCACTATCTCCTCGATAGTCGTATGCCGGTCTCCAGTTTCCTTGCAATTTCAAGATTCTTCGCAGGGAAAGAGACTGTCACTTCATTATTCATCATTCAGAGTTGTCTGACTACACTACAAGCAGCTGCGCCACCTACCTACTTATTCATATGATATTGTTGTACACTTGTACCAATTCGTCATGTGCTGTTGCAGCGTTGTTCTCCTTTAATTACAGTAAACGAATTACCTCAAGGAACTCCACTTTAGCCAGTGGACTGCGAAATCCCGCGTCGCCGGGCGAGGACAACAATATTTTCCAGGGCTGCTGACATGTGCCAGCTACCAAATCAAAACTTAATTACGTAACTTTAATTTCTCGAAGTGACACTCGGAAGAACAGCTCCTAGAATACTAGTTATGAGAATCGTTACAAATAACAGACCTACAAGAACGCTGTAGCTCTTCCTGAAGTATGAGACTAAAGTGATCATTCCGTTTGTGGCAGCTGTGATCAGTACGAGCGCGCCGAATCGGTCACTCGCTGCCCCACCATCGGGAACAAAGCCAGGATGGAGGTGGCGGTGGCGCAGCGTTACGGACGGACATAGGGTCGGCGTGCAAATTAGTGTGCCTTCGCCCTCAGTCGCAGGCGGCGGACTCAATCACCGGAGCGGCGAGCGAACCGTGCTGCAAGGACGCCCTTGTGACTTTGATCACAGAGAAGCCGAAACGACGTTATCCTGTCATCACTACGCATTTAATCCGGCTACACACAAATAAAATTTCCTGCTAACTAGGAGTTAATGAAACCGTCTCACAAAGGGTTCACCTAACAGCGCTTTGGCCGTTTACTGAGCTGTTGGTCAGAATGTTATTACTGTATAAATGCGAACAGGATATCCCTTCGAGGTGACACTGCTTACGACTTTACCTATGATCTTGCGTTCCTGCTGTCTCAGACAATATTAGATGCCTAAACTGTCTCAGTACAAGTGATTTTCATGTCACGCCTATTATTTCACAAAAATTTACTGTTTACAAGTTTTATAAATTAATATTCGTTGGCAGTTAGATAAGTACGTCCAAGATACTTTTATACCACTGTTGATGTCATATGGAGAGAAAAAATTGTCTAGGTGCGAGTACGACTAGCACAATGAGGATTCCGCACGAATTTAATTATGGGTTCAGACGCTTCATCCATTACGGGAATCAAGAATCTCGGCCTTTTTTGCTTGTTACCGACATTGATGGTGGATTTTATAGGTCTCAGGGGTTCCTATACTTTCGAGAATGTTTTAATTTAAAGTTTCATGTACGGAAACAAATGACCAAAGTAATATAATTTAGTGCAGCAGTACTGAAAATTAACGATTTTCGGATTTTTTCCTTTATTACTATGAAACCTTGCCTTCTTCCAAATTTCATGATTCCTTTTTCTTTGTGACACAATTAGAGATATACAATTTTCGGATATTCTTGCTTGGTCGCACTACGAATCCTTGTGGTGACCATAGATGACTTTTGACTGGTCAGCGTAAGTAATCACCAAGTTATACTGCCAGAAAATGTGGCCATGACAGCACTGGCTCTCTTAGGAACGTAAGCAGTTGAGCGCATTTCTTTGAAATTACATTAGATTAGATATATTAGACGTACTTTTGATTCTGTATACGCGTACCTAGGAATTATCAAGGATGTTGAAATGTAGAACGTGTTGGTAAACAGGGACACACACACACACACACACACACATACACACACACACACACACACACACACACATATGTATACATATATATATATAAAGAAGCCAATGTAGTTTCCACAGATCCAAATTGAATTGGTTCTCATGATCTCATTAAAACATCTTCCAAAATACACTCATGGAAATGGAAAAAAGAACACATTGACACCGGTGTGTCAGACCCACCATACTTGCTCCGGACACTGCGAGAGGGCTGTACAAGCAATGATCACACGCACGGCATAGCGGACACACCAGGAACCGCGGTGTTGGCCGTCGAATGGCGCTAGCTGCGCAGCATTTGTGCACCGCCGCCGTCAGTGTCAGCCAGTTTGCCGTGGCATACGGAGCTCCATCGCAGTCTTTAACACTGGTAGCATGCCGCGACAGCGTGGACGTGAACCGTATGTGCAGTTGACGGACTTTGAGCGAGGGCGTATAGTGGGCATGCGGGAGGCCGGGTGGACGTACCGCCGAATTGCTCAACACGTGGGGCGTGAGGTCTCCACAGCACATCGATGTTGTCGCCAGTGGTCGGCGGAAGGTGCACGTGCCCGTCGACCTGGGACCGGACCGCAGCGACGCACGGATGCACGCCAAGACCGTAGGATCCCACGCAGTGCCGTAGGGGACCGCAGCGCCACTTCCCAGCAAATTAGGGACACTGTAGCTCCTGGGGTATCGGCGAGGACCATTCGCAACCGTCTCCATGAAGCTGGGCTACGGTCCCGCACACCGTTAGGCCGTCTTCCGCTCACGCCCCAACATCGTGCAGCCCGCCTCCAGTGGTGTCGCGACAGGCGTGAATGGAGGGACGAATGGAGACGTGTCGTCTTCAGCGATGAGAGTCGCTTCTGCCTTGGTGCCAATGATGGTCGTATGTGTGTTTGGCGCCGTGCAGGTGAGCGCCACAATCAGGACTGCATACGACCGAGGCACACAGGGCCAACACCCGGCATCATGGTGTGGGGAGCGATCTCCTACACCGGCCGTACACCACTGGTGATCGTCGAGGGGACACTGAATAGTGCACGGTACATCCAAACCGCCATCGAACCCATCGTTCTACCATTCCTAGACCGGCAAGGGAACTTGCTGTTCCAACAGGACAACGCACGTCCGCATGTATCCCGTGCCACCCAACGTGCTCTAGAAGGTGTAAGTCAACTACCCTGGCCAGCAAGATCTCCGGATCTGTCCCCCATTGAGCATGTTTGGGACTGGATGAAGCGTCGTCTCACGCGGTCTGCACGTCCAGCACGAACGCTGGTCCAACTGAGGCGCCAGGTGGAAATGGCATGGCAAGCCGTTCCACAGGACTACATCCAGCATCTCTACGATCGTCTCCATGTGAGAAAAGCAGCCTGCATTGCTGCGAAAGGTGGATATACACTGTACTAGTGCCGACATTGTGCATGCTCTGTTGCCTGTGTCTATGTGCCTGTGGTTCTGTCAGTGTGATCATGTGATGTATCTGACCCCAGGAATGTGTCAATAAAGTTTCCCCTTCCTGGGACAATGAATTCACGGTGTTCTTATTTCAATTTCCAGGAGTGTATGTAAATGAACTATACATTGACATCCGTATGGCAGCTATCAGATTATTGTAGCCCAGCACCATTAAACAGAATGATCTGTTTACAACACTTATTTGTGTTGTTCATATTATTGCACTGAAGGTGTACGTTTACGTTCTAACATTATTTGATGTAATGATAATAAATTCACATCAGTCGGTTATACCAAGAAATTACTCTCAGCGACGACAGCTCGCATGCTCACAATACTTACATTACCGCAGCTGGCTCTGCTGAAGTTGTTCTCTCATGTTATAACGTCACTGTTATGATAAAAATATAGACGGGCAGGGACATCCACGTAAAATTTTCCTATTGTTAATGATTTATATTAATTCTGTGAAGGAAGGGCATGTAGAAGGTCGCTGTCTTTTAGTAACTTAGGCAAATGTGGCGATAGCAAACGTATCGACCTTGTAGTCTCGCCAGGAAATAAACTGTTACTTGAATTACATTAGTTATTTTTATCTCATATGATTTACTGGTCTACATATCGTGATTGAAATCTGACTTTCCCCTCATAAATATGCACATAACGTTACGTCACTTGAATCATTCAGAGGAAGGGCCAGAGTATCACATTTAATTTTACTCATGACTTGACTTTATCATTTTGAGGATTATTAAGTATGTATATACTAATACACAAGTATTAAGTTCCTTTTTAACATTCCCTACGAATGATTTATTAAATGCTTTTGATACCTTTTGAATGTGCACCACTGTATGATACTCATGAACACCTGACAAAGCCAGGTCTTCCAATTTACAAAACAAATTTAACTTTAGAGGTTTATCAACACTCAATAGTAACACGGAAAGCCGGGGACCGGTTGGTGAAATAACACACCTTTTTTTGGCTATCGTGATCATATGCTCATCCATTAATCAAACAAGTAGAGATGGCTGTTAAATGAAATGATCATATGGCATTATTGGGCAGGAAACCCCATCTAGGGTTGTTCGGCCGCCAATTACAAGTCTTTTTATTTGACGCCACTTCAGTAATTTCCGCCTCAATGATGATAAAGTGATGATAAAGACAACACAACGCCCAGTACCCAGTCGGATAAAACCTCCAAGTAGTAAATCTGCAGGACAGATAAGCACTGCAGACCCACCAAACACTACGCAGAGAAGTCTTCTTTTAACCTTTAGCATGTGTTAAACCGCGAAAAAATCATTAAATTACCCATTACAAAAAGGGAGAATAACAGTGATTCACATATGTAGGTATTCGCTCAGTTCTGCAAGTTCAGATCTATTCACTGATTGGTAACGAAATGAATTTCAGTGCATGTTGGGCAACATGGCGTAATGCATAAAAGAAACCAATATCCTCTGCGAAGAAATCATCTAAAATACGGAAATCTGCGCATGTATCATGTAAGCATTGATGGTACAAAAATTTACTTACAGTTAATGGAAGAATGACCTTGATTTCACTGTTCACGTGGCGTTGCAGCCGAATTAAGCTTCCAATTTCCAAATCTCAGAAATCGGAGAAAAACGTAATTTTCAAAAACATATTTCGCATAGAATGAGATTTTCACTCTGCAGCGGAGTGTGCGCTGATATGAAACTTCCTGGCAGTTTAAAACTGCGTGCCCGACCGAGACTCGAACTCGGGACCTTTGCCTTTCGCGGGCAAGTGCTCTACCAACTAAGCTACCGAAGCACGACTCACGGCCGGTACTCACAGCTGTACTTCTGCCAGTACCTCGTCTCCTACTTTCCAAACTTTACAGAAGCTCTCCTGCTTCTGTAAGGTTTGGAAGGTAGGAGACGAGGTACTGGCAGAAGTAAAGTGTGAGTACCGGGCGTGAGTCGTGCTTCGGTAGCTCAGTTGGTAGAACACTTGCCCGCGAAAGGCAAAGGTCTCAAGTTCGAGTCTCGGTCGGGCACACAGTTTTAATCTGCCAGGAAGTTTCATATTTCGCATAGTTGTGCTTCATTAATTTAAGCTGCACACTAAAGTAATTCCAATTTACTAACTGTACCAGACAACCAAGTTTCGTTGTATTGTAAACTATATCGAAGCTAACTCACTTATAATGAAAACACTATCTCTCAAAAACACAAAAATAATGGTAAATTCACACTGGAGATTACTGCTACCAGATATGAATGTTTTTATATGAATGTGCTGTCTGTTCTTTCATAAATGTACGACTGAACAGATACCACGCTGAGTCCGCAGCTGTGAAACGCATGATTTAATAGAGGGAGCATGAAAGAGGAAGAAATGGAAAGGGAAGGAATTAGTGATATCACCTGCACCAGACGTCACGCAGTAACAGCGGCGACGAGCGAAAATGTGTGTTGGACAGGTATTCGAACACGGGATCTCCTACTTACTAGACAGTTACGTTAGCCATGCTCCACCCGAGACTCCGTACCTATACTATCTCGGTACTCTTCATGACCGACCCACATTCCCACCGAGCGCCAGCTATCTGCAGTTCCAGTGCATTTCCGCCATGCTCGATACTCTGAGAGTCCCGCACGAGGTTCAATGTACTTGTGCATCCGCACTGAACAAGGTGCATCCATTGCCCATCAAGGCGAGTCAATTATATGAATGCGCGGTCTCTCTTCTTTCGGACGCGCGAGGCTTTTACCGAACTAGCGGTAGCCACTTTCGCCATCTTTCGTAATGGAGGTAGCTACACCCTTGTCAACATAACCGACTACCTACTGCGCCACAAATCTGCTCTAGCCGACAAGAGATGGTGCTGACCGTTATAAAGCCTGCAGTTCATTGCCGTTAATAAAGAAGCAAAATATTTCCAATAACTTGATGTTCTACCGACAGGATGCGTTACAGGGTGGAGAACGACAGCGTGATAAATAGTCAGAACACGGCCGCAGTAGTAATAGATGGGTCAAATGGCTCTGAGCACTATGGGACTTAACTGCTGAGGTCATCAGGGCCCTTGAACTTAAAACTACTTAAACCTAACTAACCTAAGGACATCACACACGTCCATTCCCAAGGCAGGATTCGAACCTGCGACCGTAGCGAGTAGTAATAGAGCGAAAAGTAGTCTGCCCGGTAAGTGAACGTTTTTCGGTGTGCTTATCACTGTCTTTTTATCCGACTAAACTGCTCCTGTGTTATTTATTAGAATAAAAGTCCACTGAAGCTCTTAGTTTGTGTTTCTGAGGTCTGAATACCGGTTTGCTGCAGCTCGCCACGGAAGTTTATCCTAAACAAGCCTTATCATCTCATCATAGGTACTGCAACGGACATCCATATGAAACTGAAATCTCGGTTTACCAACCAGTGCTGTTTCTCCCCACACTCCCGCCATAACCAAATTGGTAATTTCTTGATGGTACAGGGTGTGTCCTATCAAGTGTCATAAATATGTTCTTTTCCCAATTTGATGCGGTTCCTGCATTTTAGTTACGCTTTTCTGATCCTCTTGATTCTCCTGTAGCACTACATCTCAAAAGCATCTGTTCTCTTTTTATCTGAAGTTCGACTGTCCACGTTTTTCCTTGTGTATGGGACCACGCTCCAGATACCTCCATAAAAGATTTCCCAATGTTTAAGTTTATATTATATGTTCAGAAATGTCTCTTTCTCAGAAAAGATCTTTATAGATTAGCAAAAATTGGTTTTTATATTTCATTGAACCGTACAGTTTCATGTTAACTATACTTCCACAGTTTCTCCAGGACAGCATCTCAACAAATTACCGATATTCCGGTTCTTTGAGCTTTATTTAATATAACAAACTCAGCCTGCACACATGTCACGCCTGGTGGGGTATCTCTAAAGCATGTGCCTGGAAACAGACGTCGCGGGATCGAATCTCGGTCATATCGTGGATTGCTATCTTCATTTCAACCTAGCCATCACCTTTCAACGATGTGGGGAGTCGCCTGAAACGATACGTGATTCGGATTCCACTTTAAACCGTAGGTCCAACTTCCCCGCTTGAATAACTGGACTAAGGACACAAGCCGTTGAAGTGGCGTCCAATTGAAAAACTTGCATTAGGCCATGAACACGAAGTTACTGTTATAAGGCTGTTAGTAATTCTGATATAACAAATTTCTTTAACCCTAGGATACATGGTGCCTAAAACACACATGAATGCATATGCACGCCCTTCAAGGCCCTGCCCTAATTAAAAATTTTCCGCTTTTCATATAATCATTCTTTGGAGTTAAATTTATTTCTGTCAAATTTATTGTCATATTGAAAGATTCCTAAGATACAGTAACAGGATCTGGTGGGCCTGATTAACATTTTATAACTTTTTTCAAAAAAACTCTAACAGTGAAATTTTATTAGTTACATCCATTTACATACAACATAAACAAATAATTTTATTAATTCACTTATAAGTTGCAGTTTACATTTTATAACATTTATTACAACCAATTTATTCAATTAAAACATATTCATTATTCACAATATTACGTATATAGGCAATATTTTGACAAAAGTTATTGTTCATTGTTCACATAAAATTCCATTTTTCTTTGTTTTCATCATGTGACAAACAAGAAGGACAAAGAACGCCACGATGTTCCTTAAAAATGATGGTTTTACACTTTATGCATGTCATAGCACTTTTCCTATGTTTATTATATGGTCAATAATTGCATCTTCTTCTTTTCCCTGAAACAGGTAGTTGTTTCGGCAATATGACATCTTCCTGAGCACCACATCTTTGCATGGCATCAACGACTTTCTTTGTAAGATTAGGGATCTGAATACGAAGTTTCATTAGTGGTCTTACCATTTCCTCTGCTAAATCTCTTAGGAACAAACGCCTTTCATCAATTCTTCCACTATGGTATGTCAGATGTTGGGCGGAAAATAAAATTTCACTGTTCATTGCTGCGACGTCCATCATTTTCATCCCTAATGCAAATGGACGTCTTCTTGTTTGTCTCTTGCAAGTGTAATATCGAATTTTCTGGTCCATTTGATCTACTCCACCCTTCGTACAGTTATAGAACTTTATTATATCTGGTTTCTTTTTTGCATGAGTTTCATCAATGTTTCTGTCGTGATGCATTGTGCTAATGCGAACTACAGACTTTTTCTTTTTGGGAGCATAGCTCACCATTGTAATGTCACCTCTAAGTGCAAACAAAGAGGAGTGAATCGCTCATGAGGCAGATGGTTTCATCTCATCAGGAATTTCTGGTTTATTTTTTTGATGGTTCCCACCACTGCCAGCTGCACGCTAGTAAAGAAGTTGTCAACAGTAATATTTTTTGATGATCCTTCAATGCTTTTAGCAAGATCTTTCACCACATTGAATCCAAGATTTTTCTGAATAGGTTCATGGGGCTTCCTTCCCGTGCAAACAATTCTGTCTAAAGCATATGCAGATGTAGCATCACATAACCAAAATATTTTTATGCCATACTTGGCTGGTTTAGAGGGCATATACTGGGTGGAGCTACATCTTCCATGGAATAGGACTAGCTGTTCTTCAATTGTGAGCGAATAATTGGGAATCATTCTATTTCTACACTTGTCAAGAAATAGTTCCCATGAATAGCGAACAGCTGCAAGTTTGTCATCTTCAGATCGAGCTTCATGGGTATGCCTGTAATCAAATCTAATCATTCTCCTCATATCCTCGAATCTATTTACTGACATGGCGGCCTTATATGTAGGATTTGCCTTTTCATCCTAGAATAATTCTCTAATAGGGACATCCCAACTCTTCTCAACACCAGAAAGCAGTAAAAGACCAAGTAAACCCTCCATTTCAGCAAACGAAACGTTTCTCTACGTTTTACTACGTAAAGCAGCCACTCTTCTGCCTTCAATATTTGTGTAGTGGATGATTTCCTCTAGTATTTCCTTGGATATGAAATAGTCCCAGGCATCCTTAGGTTTACAGGTTTTCAAACCATGGGCTGGACCAGGTGCCTTCCTCACGATATTATGGACAGGTGTACGGAAAGTTGCAGGAGGATCTAATTTCCTAATCGTTCCATTCCGACTAACGTATGTGTGGTCTTCTATACCTTTTTGTGGTGGTTCTTCATTTTCAGACTCTGATGAAGTAATATTATCGGAAGGACTGTCATCTGCCTCAGTATTCGCATCTGGAGGTTCATTGACTGATTCTTCACTACTTACATCTTCAAAAATATTTCCTTCCTCGCAAGAATCATCTTCTTCAAACCACTGAGCCACAACAATTTCAAAATTAGCTGCATTTGCAAGTAATGACTCTCTCGCTTTGCGTGTCGAAGCCATAGCAAAAGGCGTGTCTCTCGAACAGCAGCTTGTGCAGCACTAAACAAGTCATACTTGTAACAATATGGGCCTTGCAGCAACAAACGAACTATAGTAACAATGAGGCTGACAAGAGCAGCACAGGATAACAATACTATGCAATAATAAAACATTTGGTAGCAAAAAGATCAATAATACACCGACATCGCCAATATGTGAAAGTCGTGTGTATTATTATTTAGTTGTACTATTACTACTACAGCTACTGCTGTTGGCACTCCTGTTGGTGGAAATACCACTACACTTATTGTTGAATTAATAACTGCTCCCAAACAAATGTTGAAGACTGTATAGGCTAAAGAACATTTATAAATGTGTGAGGGCTTCTGAAGCCCTGCATATGCATTCACAGTGTATGGTTAAACGTATTGAATTATACAAAAAACTTAAAGAGGTATCTCGTTCAGACTTGATAGGCGGAATGTCACAGTGTTAGTGAAAGAGTACTGGAAAGCAGTTTGAAATCAAACAAAAGTTTACAGAATTTTTAACAAAATGAAGACATTAAAGGGCCGCGGAGGCCCTGGATATGCATCCTAGGGTTAAGAGAGAAAAGCTTTTGTCCACAAATAAGCAGGGATTTAGAAGGTATCGCTCGTGCGAAACGGCTTTCTCTTTGCTTGCACAATACGCTTCGAGCCATGTATGAAGGGCAACAGACAGATTCAATGTTCCCAGATTTCCAGAAAACAATTGACACCATGTTCCACTGCAAACTGTTAACGAAGTTACGAACATACGGATTAGGTTCGTAGATATGTGAGTGTCTCGAAGACTTCTTGAGTAACAGAACCCAGTACATGGTCCTCGACGACGAGTATTAATCAGAGACGAAGGTAACATAAGGAGCTCCCCAGTGAAGTGTGATACGACGACTCTAATTCTCTATACACATAAATGTTATGACGGATAGGGTACTGACGGCACTGTGGTGTATGGGAAGATGGCGACGTTGATTAACTGAAGGCGCATACAAGATGGCTTACAGAATTACTAGTTCGTAATCTCTAATCGGTGCGATGAATGCCATCTTAACATAAATGTAAAAAAGTGTACGTTAATTGCAATTAGTAGGAAAAACAACCCCCTAATGTTTGAAAACAGCATTAACATCGTGCTGATTGACACATTCAAGTCGATTAAATGTCTAGGCGTAACGCTGCAAACCGATATGAAATGGAAGAAGCACATAAGGACTGTAAAAGCAAAAGGTCAGTGGTCGACTTCCGTTTATTTGGAAAATTTTTCGAATATGTCTTTCATCTATAAAGGATACCACGATGAGAACAATAAGGCGATTCGTTATTGAACACTACAGTAGTGTGTGGAATACCCACAAGTTGGGATTTCAGGAAGACAACGAAGCAATTCAGAGCCCGATTACTAGACTTGTTATCGGTAGGTTTGATCCATACACGAGTATTACGGATATGCTTCTTGAAATCACGTGGAGGAAAGACGACGTTCTTTTCACAAAAAAATGGTGGAAAAAGTTATAGAACCGGCATTTGAAACTAGCTCGAGAATGATAATCCCGCAGCCAACGTACATTTCGCGTAACGACTACGAAGATAATATAAGAGAAATTAGGGCTTGTATGTTTGGAGGTACACTATGTGATCAAAAGTATCGGGACACCTATCTGAAGGCAGCCGTGGTGGTGGAGCGGTTCTAGGCGCTTCAGTCCGGAACCGCACGACTGCTACGGTCGGAGGTTCGTATCCTGCCTCGGGCGTGGATGCGTGTGATGTCCTTAGGTTAGTTAGGTTTAAGTAGTTCTAAGTTCTAGGGGGCTGATGACCTCAGATGTTAAGTCCCATAGTGCTCAGATCCATTTGAAACAGCCCTCCATAGGTAATGCTGGAATTCAATAAGGTATTGGGCCATCGTTAGCCTTGATGACAGCTTCCACTCTCGCAGGCATACGTTCAATCAGGTGCTGGAAGGTTTCTTGGGGAATGTGCTGTACTGAGGAGAGGTATCTCTGTCGGTCGGTGAGACGTCGCACGAAATTGGCGTTCCAAAACATCCCAACGGTGTTCTATAGGATTCAGGTCAGGACTCTGTGCAGGCCAGTCCATTACAGGGATGTTATTACCGTGTAACCATTCAGCCACAGGCCGTGCATTATGAACAGGTGTTCGATCGTGTTGAAAGGTGCAGTCGCCATCCCCGAATGTAGGCTGTGTTGCGATAGCGCCACGCTAAACAACAAGGGGTGCAAGGCCCCTTCATGAAAAACACAACACCATACCACCACCGCCTCCGAATTTTACTGTTGCCACTACACACGGTGACAGATGACGTTCACAAGGCATTCGCCATACCCACACTCTGCCATCGGATCGCCACATTGTGTACCGTAATCCGTCACTCCACACAACATTTTTTCACTGTTCAATCGTAACATGTTTACGCTCCTTACACCAACCGAGGCGTCGTTTGGCATTTACCGGCGTGATGTGTGGCGTATGAGCACCCACTCGACCATGAAATCCATGTCTTCTCACTTCTCGCCTAACTATCATAGTAGTTACAGTGGATCCTGACGCAGTTTTGGAATTCCTGTCTGATGGTGTGGATAGATGTCTTCCTATTACACATTATGACCCCCATCATCTGTCGGCAGTCTCTGTAAGTCAACAGACGAGGTCATCCTATACGCTTTTGTGCGGTATATGTCCCCTCACGTTTGCTACCACATCGGAAACAGTGGACCTAGGGATGTTTAGGAGTGTGAAAATGTCGCGTATAGACGTGTGACACAAATGACACCCAGTCATCTGACCACGTTCGAAGTCCGTGAGTTCCGCGGAGCGCCCCATTCTACTCTCTCATGATGTCTAATGACTACTGAAGTCGCTGATATGCAGTATCTGCCAGTAGGTAGTAGCACAATCCACCTAATATGAAAAACGTATGTTTTTGGGGTTTTCCCGATACTTTTGATCACATGGCGTATACAAATAGTCGTTCCATTTGAATGTGGAATACGACAGGGAATGAGCAGTGGTGGTACAACAACAGCATACGGGCGTTGAACGGCAAGGTTATCAGCATAGTGGTATAAGGTACCCATCGGTGTGAACCATACTGTAGCTTGCAAAATGTTATAGTTGAGCTGTACACAGTAAACATAATAGAAAATTCGCGATTAATCCACTGTAACCATATACGGATAGATTTTAAGGGATTGCCTAGCCTTGACTGTTGAGGTGAAACCGTTACCTTCAGTTAATTGAATTAGTAATTGCGCTTTTTGGCACAATAGATACTAACTGGAGAATGTTAGTTTAAACAAGCTCACTTCTACGTGCTAGTTGCAGATTGGCTGAAATTGAACTGGATGTGGTTTGGAAAATTTTGTTCAGATTGGCGTCTCCTGCGCAGCTCTGGCTTTGTCATCAGGATGTTTTTCTCCACCTTGAACACGACCCTCCAAAGTCGTGAGAATTACTATGGATCCTTCGGAGACACATGTGTCTTTACTTGTTGTTGTAGTTGTGGTCTTCATTCCTGAGACTGGTTTGATGCAGCTCTCCATGCTACTCTATCCTGTGCAAGCTGCTTCATCTCCCAGTACGTACTGCAGCCTACATCCTTCATCTCTTGGTCTCCCTCTACGATTTTTACCCTCCACGCCGCCCTCCAATACTAAATTGGTGATCCCTTGATGCCTCAGAACATGTCCTACCAACCGATCCCTTCTTCTGGTCAAGTTGTGCCACAAACTCCTCTTCTCTCCAATTCTATTCAATACCTCCTCATTAGTTAAGTGTCTTTACTTAAGACAACAATAAACACACTCTGCCTAACAATTTCCACCTCACTGCACATTAAGGACTCAGCTTAAGCGTCGCATTTCGACGAGCTTCTTAGTACCAAAAAACCATATGATTTTTTTCTGTGCCCTACTGTTAAAGCCACTCGAGGCTACTAATGGAATTTTAAGAGTTATTCAATATTTTTCCGTTCAACTGTTATCACGATATCAGCAAACAGCGAGGGATTTTGTACAGGAAGCGTAACCTGAGTGAAAGTGAATACAGATAACGGACAGCAATGGGGGCCGGCAGCTGTTGCAGACGTGTGTGAAGAAGCGAGCGCTGCTGCCGACGGCTCGCTGTCAATGCAATTAATCACGGCATCAGCTGGGAAAACATGCCGCCGAGCCGGGCCGTACCGAAAACAGATTTCTCATCCGGGATACGGAAGGCATAACCCCTCCGGCTATTAATCACTGCCAGCGAATGTAATAACGAATATGTCTCCTCCCATCTGTCTGTTCGGCCATCACAAAAAAAAAACGGAAATGTAACAGTAGCCCCCACGTATCGTTCATCAAATAATTGCCAATGCGTTCGGAAAGATCTGAAATGGCGCGTGTTTTAGGTACAGGTTTCAATCAAGATTCTTAGCATTAGTTATTGAAATACTGCGAGGTGATGTGTGTACCCTGAATTACAATTAATACCGCTCGTTGCTACAAAGGTCATAAAGCATTGTCATGTCGTGAGTTCGTACGTTCTCACAATTTTCTAATGAATCTTTTTAAAACTACGCTTTTGGTACCATTCACTGCGTTTTATTAATAATAAGAGTGCTCTCCATTCTGTACCACCTGATGTCGGTATTTTATCGGATTTATTACCGAGTGTCGCATAGTATTCGATAAACTGGGCCGACTTTCAGGAGAAATGGAGTTCAATTGCCTCTTCCATTGTAATATTCATAGCTACATTTTTTCTCATCTATGTCTTACTACATAGTTTGATAATCTTTTTTGAGGTTGATTTTACGTAGTACTAGCTGTTCCCAGCAACGCGTTGCAGTGGCTCAGACTGGTTAAACGAAAAAGAAAGAAAACTGGAACCACATGTTTCATACAGGTATGAGAATTTATTATACGTCCTGATCTCTCCTCTGTCCCTCTCCTCCTCATCCTCACTTCATCCATCTCCTGCACCTTCTCCCTCTCACTGTCCATGACCTCAACGCACCTTCTCGCTCTTACTGTCCATGACCTCAACCCTCTCTCCTTGTCCATGTTCTTCTGCCCGCATTTCTGTGTCTCCTCCCCTCTCTCCATGTACGATACCTTCTCTCCCTAACTCCGTCCAACTTTTCCACCCCTTCCCGCTCCATCTCCTCTTGCCCCTTTCTCTGTCCATCTTGTACTTTGTGCTTTTCTATACACAACTGTCCATTTCCTCCTTCAACCCCTCTCTGATATTGAGCCTTTTTTAATGTTATTTCAAGTTCATATTGTGTAGAATTCAAATCAGTAGTCGATAATCCATAAATACAACTTCCTATCCTGTTTGCTAATAATGTTTCACTGATACATACAGGGTGTCTCTCGTAGGAGTCGTCAGGTGTATTTTCTCTGGTGTTACCGCATATATTTTGAATTTCGTTTTCTCAGTGTGTAGTTGGAGTCATCGTAAGAAATAAAACAAAAGAAAATATAAAACAATTCATCTTTATTTCATGTGCCTCCCACTGTCGAAGGAAAGCTGGAAAGCGTAGGTTTCTTTCCCCATTAAAAACAAAATGGTTTTTAAAGCTCACTTTTACGTTCCCATTCGATCGAGCGGTCCCAGATCAGTCTGGAGCCATATGCCTGTTATGGATATGTATTAACATTATCAGTAAAACACGTAGAGTAAACCAGTACTCTGGTAGTTGAAAGGGCGGCTCTGGGCAGTGTCGTCGGTGCTGCATCGTTGGTTATTTTTCGTGATTTACTGCTCCTATTAATTCATATCGATAACATGAATTTCGCACTGTACTATTTTGGACCACTACACCAAAATGGCACATAAAATGTAAATTCCACTTTAAAAATCATTATGTTTGTAACGGGAATCAAACCGGCGCATTCCGTCGGCACAGGGAGTCGCATGAAAGAGGTGATGAGCATTATTTCTTTGGGATAACTATTACGACACACAGCATTCACATTTGCAATGGTGTATCTCGTGGTTACCTATAGTTTTTCAGTGTTAATTGCTCAATTACGTCACCTAGGCGAATGTATTTCCGAAATTTCATTACTCTACATTATTATCTTTTGATGTTGTGATTTTTCCCCCTTATAGGTCACAACCTGCATACACGCACACACACACACACACACACACACACACACACACACACACTGTTTGTGTATGTGTATGTGTGTGTGAATCATCTAATCAATATATGTATAATGAATCACAGGAAACTTGCAACACAGATATTGCGGAAAAGGAATGTCTATGGATTGGTGCTCAGGAGCTCGTACTGTTAGACAATAAGCAGAGTGTAATAAAACTTAGAATATGTAATTTTTGTGGAAACGTACACTTTTTTAAACGGAACATTGCCTATTGATGTTAAGGAAATAAAAGTGGAATAATCTAGTGTGTGTCGGTAGCGAGATATCGTATTATCAAAAGTTTGCACACCGACACTCGTTTGAGCCATTCATTCTGCGTAGTTGCTAGGTACTATGTTGTTATGTTTGCTTTCAATGTGCTTAGACGTTGCTTGAGTGCACTGAGACTAGCTAGCTACTTATTGTGTGGCAGTCCAAGCAGTAGGTCGTGAGTGGACAATGGGATTTACCAATGGAGAAAAACCGAGATGCTCATGGTGTATGGAGAGTGTAGGAAGAATCTAGATCGTCCTTTTACGATGTATACGGCAAAACCTATTACTTTTCATGCTGCTGTTGCAGTAGATCCACACATTACCTCCCGCCCAGTCACATGAGGAAGTGGCATGAGTCAGGCATATTCTCCACCACGAGCTCCATGGAGACGATTATGATAATCATCTTAACTGTTGTACATGAACATTTAGACACGATACTCCAGGTGTATCATGTATCTAGTTTAGCGATCAAGCGACTTTCAACAATCATATATGAAGATGGTGTCCGTTCTTTCGGACGTGTCCGAAAGAACATGGCCGAAAGAACATGTCCGAAAGAACAGATACCATCTTCAGCTAACCGGCCATTGACCTTCTTCTTCTGTGCTGGGTGCACACCCATTCCTCGAACTCTTACGGGTCTCGGTAAGATTGTCTGCCGCGAGTAATGAGTGTAGTGGACAGGGGCACTACGAATGTAGTGTGTGGGAGCGTGCGAGGGATAAATCCTACCTGTCGCACTATTCTCTGTGTCCTCGGTGACTCAGATGGATAGAGCGTCTGCCATGTAAGCATGAGATCCCGGGTTCGAGTCCCGGTCGGGGCACACATTTTCTACTGTCGACAGCTTAAGGTCTTGATTTAATTGTAATTTCATTTTAACAATCATAGCCAGGTAAACCGCCGAAACATGCAGCGTTTGTCTGTTGACAGTCCCCGTTGGCTTCTTCAGGTGGAATGTCAGTGTCCATGCTGTGTACACGGGTGGTGTGAGATAGTGAACATCAGCTCATAGGACCGACTGCGCAGACGAAACACTGAACGACCATTTTCCACCGATGCCAGAGTGCTAGAAGACGTTCCTCTGCGGGTTAGGAGAAACCTGCTGTATCAAAATGATTGATATCCAACCCATGGTGCTCGAAATACTACAGCATGTGTTCATGAACTGTTTCCAAATCGTTGGTTTGCACGCAGAGGATCTGTACCTTCGATAGCTCGTTCCCGGGCTTTGACGTCTGCAGATTTCTTTCTGTGGGGAAAACTGAAAGACACTGTCTACAAGTTCATACCAACTGATCTCGGACGTCCACTCCAGCTGTAACCAAGGATAAGAATAAGCAGATGGGTATAATATTACAATTTTTAAAACAAGGCGAAGGAAGGGGAAAAAAGGATTTAAAGAAGGCAGAAGAGATAAGGTGGAAAGAAAGTAAAAAAAAGAGGGGACACCGAGGAGGAACTGATAAGAGTCACAATCGAGATCAAAGACGAGGTGTAGGGGCGATGCAGTGAGAAGCAGACGCGAAGAAAGACGCAAAAGTAACTAGGATCGCTTTTAGCGAAAAGACCCCGAAACAGACCAAAAATGCAGTCAGTTAAACTAGGAAGGACCTGGTCACTTTACAGGAACAGAGGAAGAAGTTGGTGAAGGATAAACAGTAAGAAATAGCAAAAGATCCACAGAGGACAGATCAGTTAGAACAGCTGCGAGAAGACGTGACGGAAGTGTGGAACGATCACGCCCGGATTATTGCGCACCAGACAGAAATAAATTAGGTGATTCCGCACGAATGTTCATTAGAGTACTATGCAAGACTTTAAGGTACATCGCTCAAGACCTTTCGGAGATTTTTGGTGATAACCGTTCCCCTTTTCATATTGAATACAAAGAAAGAAAAGATGGCAACACCAAAAAATACTTAATGTACAGTAATCAAATTTCGGTTGTCTAGGTAACATACAGGGTTATTACAAATGATTGAAGCGATTTCACAGCTCTACAATAACTTTATTATTTGAGATATTTTCACAATGCTTTGCACACACATACAAAACTCAAAAGGTTTTTTTTAGGCATTCACAAATGTTCGATATGTGCCCCTTTAGTGATTCGGCAGACATCAAGCCGATAATCAAGTTCCTCCCATACTCGGCGCAGCATGTCCCCATCAATGAGTTCGAAAGCGTCGTTGATGCGAGCTCGCAGTTCTGGCACGTTTCTTGGTAGAGGAGGTTTAAACACTGAATCTTTCACATAACCCCACAGAAAGAAATCGCATGGGGTTAAGTCGGGAGAGCGTGGAGGCCATGACATGAATTGCTGATCATGATCTCCACCACGACTGGTCCATCGGTTTTCCAATCTCCTGTTTAAGAAATGCCGAACATCATGATGGAAGTGCGGTGGAGAACCATCCTGTTGAAAGATA
This sequence comes from Schistocerca piceifrons, assembly GCF_021461385.2. Lineage (NCBI taxonomy): Eukaryota > Metazoa > Arthropoda > Insecta > Orthoptera > Acrididae > Schistocerca > Schistocerca piceifrons. Next base: position 45,261,169 of record NC_060139.1, on the reverse strand, counting down.
AAGTCGGCGCTGTCGGTCTGCAGTTGTGGCATGAGCCAATTTTCCAGCATGTCCAGATACACGTCTCCTGTAACGTTTTTTTCGCTGAAGAAAAAGAGCCCGTAAACTTTAAACCGTGTGATTGCACAAAACACATTAACTTTTGGTGAATTGCGAATTTGCTGCACGAATGCGTGAGGATTCTCTACCGCCCAGATTCGCACATTGTGTCTGTTCACTTGACCATTAAGAAAAAATGTTGCTTCATCACTGAAAACAAGTTTCGCACTGAATGCATCCTCTTCCATGAGCTGTTGCAACTGCGCCGAAAATTCAAAGCGTTTGACTTTGTCATCGGGTGTAAGGTCTTGTAGCAATTGTAAACGGTAAGGCTTCTGCTTTAGCCTTTTCCGTAAGATTTTCCAAACCGTCGGCTGTGGTACGTTTAGCTCCCTGCTTGCTTTATTCGTCGACTTCCGCGGGCTACGCGTGAAACTTGCCCGCACGCGTTCAACCGTTTCTTCGCTCACTGCAGGCCGACCCGTTGATTTCCCCTTACAGAGGCATCCAGAAGCTTTAAACTGCGCATACCATCGCCGAATAGAGTTAGCAGTTGGTGGATCTTTGTTGAACTTCGTCCTGAAGTGTCGTTGCACTGTTATGACTGACTGATGTGAGTGCATTTCAAGCACAACATACGCTTTCTCGGCTCCTGTCGCCATTTTGTCTCACTGCGCTCTCGAGCGCTCTGGCGGCAGAAACGTGAAGTGCGGCTTCAGCCGAACAAAACTTTATGAGTTTTTCTACGTATCTGTAGTGTGTCGTGACCATATGTCAATGAATGGAGCTACAGTGAATTAATGATATCGCTTCAATCATTTGTAATAGCCCTGTATTTGCATACACTAATTATGAGGATCCTGATCACTAACGAGATGACTGACAATCAGAGGTTGTGTTAAAAATGACCACCGTCAGCGGCAGTTCACGCTTCCACTCTGATATGGAACGACTGTTGCACATCTGTGTGACTTTGCAAGGTCATAGATTAATATACGCGTGAGATAACCCATAGCAAATGTGAAATGTTGACACATTAATAACTGGTGTATCCACCACAATGTTGAATGCAAGCATGTAAACGTGCATGCATTGTGTTGTACACGTACCGGATGTCAGTTTGTGTGATGGAGATCCATGCTTGTGGCCATTGGTCGCTCATCACAATGAAGGCTTAAGGCTGATTGCGGATGACGCTTGATAGGTCCGATGATGTCCCTTACGTTCTCGCTTTGAAACGAATCTGGTGATCGAGCAAGCCAAGTAAACATGTCGACAGTCTGTAGAGCATATTAGGTTATAACAGCGGTATGTGGGCAACCATAATCCTCTTGGAAAACACCCATGGAATGCTGTTCATGAAAGGCAGCACAACATGTCGAATCACCAGACTCACATACAGCGTTGCAATCAGGGTGTGAGGAGTAACCACGAGAACTTCACAGCTGTCATGCGAAATCACACTCCAGTCCATAACTCCACGTGTAGGTACAGTGCGTGTAGCTCGCAGACACGTTGGTTGCAGGCCCTCATCTGTTCTCCTTCTAATCAAAAGACGGCTGTCACTGGAACCGAGGCGGAACCAGGTTTAATCAAAAACCACAATAGACCTTCACCCTGTCCTCTAATGTGCTCTCCTCTGGCACCACTGAAGTCACAAATGACGGCGTTTTGGTGTCAACACAATGCACGCTAAAAGCGTCTGTCTCGGAGCTGTCCTGGAAGTAACTGATTTGTAACAGTTCGTGATATCGCTGTAGTGTCAATTTCTCCTCAAATTGCTGCTGCAGATGCAGTACGCTGCATTAGAGCCATATGCTGAAAACGATGGTCTTGTCTCTGAGTAGTGTCACAGAGCCGTCTGAGGCAGGTTTTCTTGTGATCGTACATTCTGGTGACCACCGCTCCCAGCAAGCATGAGCAGTGGCTACATTTCTGCCTAGTCGTTCTGCAATATCGCAGTAGGGATCTTCTCTTACGCCTGTCACGCAACCTCGTTCAAACTCAGTAAGGTATTGGTAATGGCGTCTTCGTCGCTTTAAAGGCATTCTTAGCTACCATCAACTCATCACGTCCAGTCTCATTGTATGTATTTATATATTATGAGATGCGCTCTAGTAGGTATGTAAAAACAAGCGCGTATTCGAAAGCAATGTTGTGTTAAAAAATTCAAAGAAATTCGATGAAGAACGTTCCGAGATTTGCGATTTTGTGCGAACGAACGTGAGATTTTTCTCTAGCAACGTATCCAATTTCCCATACTGCGCTCCCATAGGTATGTCGAAAAATGTGCGAATTCGCGTGTCAAAATTTCAAAACCATCGGTGAAGAAATTTAGCAGATTTACGATTTTGAACAAACATTTTCGTCTTTAGTCATATACATCATACAGAAGTATAATGAATTGAAGATCTTCTCTTAGAGTAAACCAAAAAATAGTTCGTAAATTAATGCCACTGAATGTGTTAAATAGTCCCCTGACTCAGATTCAGCTGTTCCCGATCGCTTCATACTTCTAAGATACCACTGAATCATCCATTCATAAAATTACTGCGCTTCTGGCTATTGAAATTATAACATCAGGAATGACAGAAAACAATAAAGTTTCGGTTTTTGGGTGTATACATTGTAGTATGAACAATAATTAATTTAATAGATGATTTTGGGGGACAAAGGGTCGCGCATAGGGTACATAGAGCTGCCATCGCTGGCGCCAGAGATAGAATATATTTATCTATGGAGTGAGCGTACATACACTACTGCCCACCTTCCAAACATCATACAGGGCGTTAACGTCATTTTGGGGCGACTCTGCCTGCCATAAATCTGCGGTGATAGCGTAACTTCAATATTATACGTATTCGCCTCATTTTATATACGTTTCTGCATCTATTGTGCAGTATTGTCGTTGCTAAGGACGTACAGAGAAGCATATGAAAGGAAGACCATTTACTTTTAATAGGTATCTACAACAAATGTGCAATTGTAAAGTCATACCGATATGAGGCACTTTATATGAAGGGCTTATTTCAATAGTGGTACAAGTCATTTACCTCCACTTTTCTGTCTATAATGCTTCTGAAATTAATGAGCCTAACAAACAGAAAGAGAGGTTCATCTCTAGCAAGAAGCCATATGCTTGAATATTTCTTATATCTCAGCTGCAGATTTTTCAGTGCTCATTTACCTTTAGGACTCTGTATCTCAATATGAACAAAAATGGACTTGTTTCACTAATGAAATAAGCCCTTCATATGTTTAAAAACATCGAGATGCAGTATTATAAAGACTTATTCTGCAGAGACAATTTCTGCGATTTTATGACATGTGTTTACGAGACAAATACTAAATATACGTATTTGCAAGTGCGTCTGAGTAAACTGTCAGTCAGTGTACTCATGTTTGTGCTCTGCTCATATGTGGTTAAAATTTATATATGACTCATCATTTTCTCCAATTTATGCAGGTTCCCAAACCCTTTTGTGTATCTAAATATTTATACATGAGACAGTTTCCTATACAGTGTCACTGAAACGTAATTAATTAGGACAGATTCGACCATATAATCAGTGCAATAGGTAACGGAAAAAGTATTGTTGACTGTCCCTTCTTCCCCTACTCCAAAATTTGAGGATTGGTCTTGTTTTTTTTTTTTTTTTTGTATCCGGAACGTATGGTTTGACATTGCAAACCCTCTCAACCCTCAAAGTTATGTTCTATCCTTCTCAACAATACCCTTTTTCTGTCAGACAGCGAACAAACTGCAAACCTTAGCGACATTGTAGGCTCGTTGGCTGTAGGTTTCCCTCCTATGTCTCCTCCTACTTTATCAAACATTCTCTTCGTTTGCTCTATGCTCTGTCGTATGTTATTATGCGAAATTACGCACGAGTAACGCGCTGAGTTAAAAAAATTGACACAGCGAGCCTCGTCCAAGTATTCTCGATAGCACTACAAACCTGCGAGCAGGCAACAGTGCCGTCTCCACGAACGTAAGCCTGAGGGGTCTTTTCTGTTCTGTTCCCCAGAAAAAAAAGAAGAAAAAAAAACCGGGCTGGTGCTCGAGCAGAGAGCTCATGAGCCACTCGACTCGCTACTTAATACGCACCTTTACAGATTCCCTGCCCATTACTTCTTTACTACCGTTGTGGAGGATATTTTTTTGTAATTAATTGGAAGTGCAATGCCTGTTACCGCGAAAGTGTGCAGAGAAATATCCTCTAGTATTAACGTACGAAAATCTGCAACATTTATATTAATTTTAGGAAGTTACTGACGTTTATTCTGTTGTGTGCTACAATAATATACATGGAAATCAGGTTCAGTTATTTCTGTTGATATATAGAAAACAGTGGTGTTCTTACAGGTTGCTTTCACTTTTAATTTCAAGGTGTATCACATGTATTGTAGTGGCGTTTGCTCAGATTGTGTTGTGTGACTGATCAGTACTACACCTATTACTACTGGTGGAACCTTCCTGAACTTAATACTGCATAGCAATAAATAAAAAGAGGCGGCATTATTTTAGCGCCACTAAGGCATTTCCACCGAATAACAGTTACCGCATCATTTTAAGAGAAGACTGAATCGCTTACTGCCTCCATGTCTGTCTCTGTAATGATACTCAGAGAGCACATGGGGTGCCCTAGTCTACAAGAGATTTTACTGATAGTACAGACATTTCAGCCGGCCGGAGTGGCCGAGCGGTTCTAGGCGCTACAGTCTGGAACCGCGCGACCGCTGCGGTCGTAGGTTCGAATCCTGCCTCGGGCATGGATGTGTGTGATGTCCTTAGGTTGGTTAGGTTTAAGTAGTTCTAAGTTCTAGGGGACTGATGACCTCAGATGTTAAGTCCCATAGTGCTCAGAGCCATTTGAACCATTTGAACAGACATTTCAGATGCATTTAACAGACCTTTCAAATCTGAGCGCCTCTGTCGGCTCTAGTACTATAAAGAGAGGTGCATAGTGAATATTAAGCACACACCTTTTAATAACTAATTTTCACTAAAAACTTTAACTTTTGAAAAAAGACGTTTTGTCTCCAAATTTCTAAGAAAACTTGGTTATCTCCGTAACGGGACTAATTACGCAACAAGAATTAAAAATAAATCATTTTTGAGGTAGTGTCGTTCAATTTTGAGTTTCACGAACCATTCAGTTACTCACTTTGTGTACGTTTCACCATAGCAACTATCAATTTGAAAGTTGAGAAATCATTTGGGCTTGCTTTATTTCAGTCAAATTATTCAGTTCATGAAGACATATACAATTAGGTTAGTCGTATCGTGTGCTGATGACAACGTATTTGATATAGTGTTGATTAAGAAGGGTTGGCAGTAGTTGCATGCTAAGATCATTAGCAGCTCATTCCATGGAATAATTAGAGGTGATAGGAGTGTGACTGTCTTTTGGTGGATAGCTCCGGTTGCGGCTAGGCAAAGGAAAGCTCACCACACGTAGTTAGCGAAAAATCCTGCCTTATTGCTGTGACTTCGTGGAACAAGACTTTCCTGCCGAGATCCGTATCTACTAGGATCGTGAAAACCATTTCAACTGCTATTTATCTTGTGATGCATGTACCGTCAGACCGAGGTTCACCAATTATGGATTAAAGTTAAGTATTCCAGAAGCTACGTACTATTTTTGCTACTATAAAGACCTTGTCATTTTCCAGACCTCACGCCATCCTGCGTGAGCTTAAACGCGTGCCCTTCGGCCTCCCGTCCTCGTGGATTGGCTGTTTTGCCAGTCCACAAAAAAAACTACTTCTTGCCCAAGCGGAGATTCTGTTTTTGACTGGGACTCGAACAGTGACGGTAGAGGTCGTGCAGTTGGGTGCCTATTGCATCCCACGTAGAGCGATACGATTGGATGTGTAGAATTTTTCCGTTTTTCTGGAGGGAGGCTTTACGAAGAATGGAGAATTTTGCGATGGGCGTCTGGAAGCGCTAACGCATTATTATTGGTAATTTTATCTTTTTGACAGTGTTCTACGGGGAATGATATTGGAAAACTATAGTGAAGAATCGAAGAGTACATTCGGGTAGTGGCCAAGGTACGAGTAACATTCGGATATAGTCCTAGGAAGGTCATTCTCTGTTTTTGTTATACATTTATAGTTACTTAAAATCTCATCTGTTATTTCAGAAGACATTTTAACTCATTCATTTATTTATTTCATTCTTTTATGTGGGAACTGATAGGAATTATTTTGGATTATTATACGTAATGTCAGCTTCAGCTTCACTGCTAAGGGGCACAATGAACAATTTACATGTTACATTTCCATTATCTAACGTTGCGCAGTAGTGTACAATTATGTTTTAACAGATTCGTGGTTGTGAAGAAGTTAGGTGAAGATCGGAAATTTTTTTCCATGTTAAAGCCATGCAGAGTGAATCGTAATAGAAAAAAGTTTTTGGTAGTAACCTTAAAAGGATATCATGGAAGTGAATCTCTTCTGTGTTACATGTATTTCATAGCGTTAACCTGACTTGTGAGAATATTAGCGACAGACTTTGTCATCTTATTGTTGGGTATATTACTCTCCAGCTTTGCACAAATGCAGTGAGACATCACTTTGTAAAAGCAGTGAACCACCAGGTCATAGCTGATGCATACTGTTCCACGGAGAAGGGCATTCGTTGCACAAACCATGTCGAGGGTCAGGTTATTGGTAGCCGTGCTGTCAGAAAACGAATGCCACAACAAGTTGTCAGGAGAAGTAGACAATCGCTAAACATAGAGGCAAGGGAAGTGCGGAAGATAAGGACGGTATTCTGAGTAATAAAGAAAATGAGTTCTATCGTACACCTGGTAGTGGACATGGCGGAGATAAGAGGGCAATCAACGGGTCGCCTACTCAGGATCACGTCGATCAGAATCGGGGGTCTGGACATCGAAGAGACGATGAAAGGGGAGTCACACTAAGAAATGCTTCAGCAACGAATAATGCTAGGTCGGTTTCGCCACCAAAGCTAAGTAGTGCAATGATTTCGCGGACGGCGGACGTACACTCCAGCTGTAGCCAAGGATAAGAATAAGCAGATGGGTATAATCTTAGAAGTTTTAAAACAAGGCGAAGGAAGGTAAAAAAAGAATTTAAAGAACGCAGAAGAGATAAGATGGAAAGAAAGTAAAAAAAAAGAGGGGACACCGAGGAGGAACTGATAAGAGTCACAATCGAGATCTAAGATAAGGTGTAGGGGCGATGCAGTGAGAAGCAGACGCGAAGAAAGACGCAACAGTAACTAGGATCACTTTTAGCCAAAAGACCCCGAAACAGACAAAAAATGCAGTCAGCTAAACTAGGAAGGATCTGGCCACTTTACAGGAACAGGGGAAGAAGTTGATGAAGGATAAACAGTAAGAAATAGGAAAAGATCCACAGAGGACAGATCAGTTAGAACAGCAGCGAGAAGACGTAACGTTTATTGTGGAACGATCACGCGCGGATTATTTTACAGCAGACAGAAATAATTAGACACACTCAAGGCAGGAGAGAATCGATGTGTGAAGAAGTCGGAGGAGAACGGTCGTCTGTTCGAATGCAGCAAGAAGTAGGGGCAGTTCGAATTCCAACGTAACTGAGCCATTACATAAAGCATAGGCACAGTTTCACAGTCATCTGTTGCGTATCCGACACAGGTAAGCACACCGTCAGTCACACGACGCGACTCAGTCTGAGCCATCACACAATTGCGTATCATTCCAGAGGTGTGTCTCGGGTGAGATGTAGCAGTAAAGCGCACAAATACGTGGGGCGTTCAGAAAGTAAGCTCCGATCGGTCGCGAAATGGAAACGACTATGAAAATCCGATAAAGCTTTGCACAGATGTGTTGGGTAGTGTCTCTAGTATAACCCCAGTTAGCATCACGTCGCTCTTCTCATTTCTGAGCTCGCAGTGAGTGCGTAGAGATGTCTAGAAAATAGTGTCTGCCGCCAAGTACGAGGGCCTGGTGAGAAACTTCGCCTGAAGCTATGCAGCTAACATTACATAACTGTCGTTCTGTTTCGTCTTCACGACAATTCTCAGCCGCATTCTGCAGGGGCAATGAAGATGCTCCTGCATCGTTTTCAAATGGAAATGTTAGATTACCCACAGTACAGTCCGCAATTGTCTCCCCCTGAGTTTCATCTCTGGTCACATGAACCGCTGTCTTTGAAGACAACATTTTGACACAGACAACGAGGTGTAGGCCAGCGTGGAGAATTGGCGGAAAGCACTGGCGGCTGCCTTCTATGATGAGGCTATTGAAAAGTTGGTATAACGCTATGACAAAAGTCTAAGTCAGAACGGCGACTACGTAGAGAAGTAGCTGAAAGGTGTAGCTAATTGTTACAAGTAAAACATTTCTGATGTTCACTGTGGTTTCAATTTGGCAATCAATCGGAGCTTACTTTCTGAACAGGCCTCGTAGATCACCAATCATACTTACTTTACTTAACCGAGGCAAAATTTCTCGTTGGTATGATGAATGGTAGCTAGTTCTCAGTGTGGAAAAATGTAACTGAATGCAGATCAGTCGGAAAAACATACCGGTACCCATAATGTTCGAATACAGTATTACTGGAGTGCTGCTTGATACAGTGAAGACCGTTAAATATCTATGAATAGTGTTGCAAAGCCATATAAAGTGGAATGAGGACGTAAGGATTCAAGTAGGGAGCGTGAACTGTCGACTTCATTGTATTGGGAGAACTGTAGGAAGGTGTGGTTGATCTGTAAAGGAGACCTCATATTGGCGGCTAGGCGACCCATTGTTGAGTAATGTTCGAGAGTTTTGGATACACACCACGTTGGATTAGAGGAATACATTGAAGCGAATCATAGGTGGCCTGTCAGATTTGTTACTGGCAGGATCAAACCCCACGCAAGTATTAGGGAGATGTTTCAGGAACTCAAATGGGGATCATTCGAGGGAAGGCGACATCCTTCTCGAGGGGCACTAGTGACTAAATTTAGAGAACCGGCATTTTAGGCAGATTTAAGAATAGAGATAATCAGTCGTCAGCTGCACATTTCTTTTATTAAACTGACTTCTTGCCTCGTTTCGGCAAATTAATTTTCAATCCTCAGGAGATTATACAATTAAGCCTACACCGGTAAACAATTGTCAAGCGAGCTCTGGACAGTGAAGTCCTACAAAAATGACTATAGAAAAAGTATTTAGTGATTAACATCAGATTAATAACCGTAAGTCTATATTAATATATAATATTGTAAGCTTTTAGGCACAATAGCGCACGTGGCTTGTTATACAAGCGAACTTCTTTTATAGCACCAAATATGTGCGGCTGACGACTGATTATCTCTATTCTTAAAACATGCTTTACTGCTGCTGCCTTGCAGCCATTAATAAAATTTTTGGCTGACTGCAGAACAATTGCATTGCCGCCAACGTATATTTTGCGTAGCAACCATGGAGATAAATTAGAGATTAAGGCTCTTATGGAGTCGTATAGATTAGTCGTTTTAACCTCGTTCTATTTGTGAGTGGAACAGACACGGTAACTACTAGCAGTGATACAGGGCTCCCCCGCCACCAGGCAGACAGTGAAGTTGGGAGTATGTATGTAGTTGCAGATATAGTAGGGAAAAAAAAACAAATACAAGAAGCGAGGGAAAGATCGAGGGCAAGTAATGACTTGATATTCGACCTTAACAATGTTATCTCAGTTCATAATTCCAGAACTATCGTGACGTCGCAGTACCCTACGTCCAAAACCTTGGATAGCTGAATTTGATACACCGATGCCACCCTCTTGGCCTTTATGGTACAAACTGGAATATATATATTCACGAACCTGTTACGCTGTCGTAACAGGTGGAGAGGTGCTACTCCGATATGACGCCTGCACTTTCTGGTCTTGTTTCATCGAAAGAACCTGAAAAACTGAAATTCAAGAAGAAATATAACGTAGGAACAGTGAGCATTAACTCACTGATCAAAACAGGAAAACATCAAGAACTGACTCACGCACTTGAACACCATAATAACCTAATTCCGGCACTACAAGAAACTCGCTGTACTAATGAAAATTCTTTTCAAACAGGAAATTACAGAATTTATAAAGGAAATCCAGCCGAGTATATTTTTGGAAAATGCCCTCTACTGGGTGCAGCCTTTATGGTTAGAAGAAATATAGCGGAGTCCGTAACAAACTTCAGCTCTACGTCCAACAGCCTCTCAACATTGACGAACAAAAGTAAAAACAAAATGTATACGCTAGTGAATGCTCACGCTCCAACAAATAATGACAATAAGAAAAACAAAGTACAGACTTTCTGGGAAGAACTAGAAGACACGATTCAGAAGAGTCCAAAGGATCTCAATATCAAAGGATGTAAATATTCTGCTCGGGGATTTTAATGCAATGCTCGGCATGGGGAAGAAATACATCACTGGAGAATACCCAGTGCATAAGAGGACAAACAACAATGGAATAAGACCTGTGGAACTCTGCCAAATCTTCAATCTTAAAATTGTGACTACACACTTCAAGAATCATTCCAAGAAGATGAAGACTTGGAAAGCGCCATATCAACTCCTTGGAGACTTTGCAATTGACCACAGAGCCATTTGTAGAAGAGAATTTAAGACAATTCAAAATATTAAGGTACAGAAAGGAGCCAAAATAGATACAGATCACTATCTTGTTAAGTCTAAAATTAAATTCATTTCAAATTCAGAAAGAATTAATAATAAACCTATGAGAAAGCATTTTGAAACCAGGAATATTGAGGCAGATACTCAAAATTATTTCAAATCAAAATTGCAAGGTGAGAGATGGGACGAAATGAAGACTCAAATAATGAAAACGGCAGAAGAATCTCTTCCAACCAAAAGTAAACACAAGAATATCTGGTGGAATGAAAAGTGGAATGAAGCAGATAAAAGGTGTGGCAAAAATTTTAATCAAATCCGACACAAAACAACCTGGTAATGTTCAGGGAAGGTAGAAAAGTAACCTCCTACACAATCAGAAAGGAAAAGAGACTGTATGAAAGACTACCCCTTCAAGAAACACAGGTGTACTTCACTCAAAACAAATCCAGAGATTACTACCAATCTTTCAAAAGACACCTGAAAGGTTACGAACCACCCAGATTAAATTTTCGTGACAATCAGGTAAATTAAGTACAAATGATAAAGAAAATTGCAACATTTTAGCATACTATTTCGGGACCTTCTCAAATGTAAAGAGCCTCCAGAGAAACCGGAATTCAAAACTCCAGAAGAAATCCCTGCAGAATCACATCCACCAACTCTAAATGAAGTCGCCGGCCGAGGTGGCCGAGTGGTTCTAGGCGCAACGCTCTGGAACCGCGCGACCGCTACGGTTGCAGGTTCGAATCCTGCCTCGGGCATGGATGTCTGTGATGTCGTTAGGTTAGTTAGGTTCAAGTAGTTCTAAGTTCTAGGGGACTGATGACCTAAGAAGTTAAGTCCCATAGTGCTCAGAGCCATTTGAACCATTTTTTAAATGAAGTCCGGCAAGCTATAAAATCCCTCAAGAACAACAAATCTCCTTGTGAAGATGGAATCACAGCTGAACTTTTGAAACTAGGTGAGGAAAAAGTAGCACTACACCTCGGGTACAGTTATTAAGGGAATTTGGAGAAGCGAGAATATCCCAGAAGATTGGAGGACGGCACTTATACATCCACTTCACAAAAAGGTGACAGATCAGATGTGAACAATTATAGGGGGATTTCCCTTCTACCCGTTCCACACAAGGTCCTTTCCAAGATATTACTAAATAGGATTGAACCAGTTCTCGATGCACAGACGAGAGAACGCCCAAGGTGGATTTAGAAAAGGGAGGATCTGTTCGGAGCAAATTATTAACCTTAAAAAAATAATTGGAACAGGTGCTGTTAACCACATGTTACGACGTTTATTGATTTCAGAAAAGCGTATGACTCCATAGACAGAGAAAGCCTCATTAGTACTCTGGAGGAATTTGGAATTGACAGAAAAACTAGAGAGATAGTAAAGCAAACACTGACAGATACCAAGTCCAAAGTCAGATTACGAGGCAAGATTTGTGAACCTTTCAACGGCTTCTCCCTTTTCCATGTTTTGAGATGTCCTGTCTGCCGTAACGTCGTGTACAAGATATTTGACTAACGAAGATCCGAAAACTGACTTATAAAAAACTGCCCTAAGTGGTTAACTGCCCATGAACTTTCGGCAGAGATCTCCTCTCCGATTGTCAAGTGGTTGACTGTCTTGTGAAAGCCGCTGCCTAGTTTATACAGCCGCGGCGCCATTTGATAATTAATATTGTGAAGCCTGTACCGTAGCGAGAGATGTTCTACAATTGTGGATTAAAGTTAAGTATTATATCAACTACGTACTTTATTTGCTACTATTAATTCCCTTAACTGTTCCAGACCTCACGCCAGTCAGCGTGTAATTAAACGCGTGCATTTCGGCCTCCTCTAGCAACGCAGTGTTGGCTCTTCTGCCAACACTACAGTACGAAAACTCTAGCTCTCTGAGAACGCTTTTGGATGCCTCTGTGTCTTTTCCACATCTTTCTGCAAGTAATTGTTGGTAAGATAATGGTAACTTCATGTACCAAAATTGGATTCTTCCGCTCGCGCTACACCGTACGTCCAGAAACTGATTCCGTTCCACTGACGGTTCAGTGAGTTTCACAGGGCTTTGGAATCCTGATGATTCCAGGTTCCTACATACCATGATCTGTTTTATTCTGTCCTGCGTCTCTCGTGACCAGTACCTAGCGAGGAAATCACCTGTAAATTCTTTTTATGTTCTTCAGGTGGCCACAACATCTCGCCTTTTCCATGCGACCGACCCTTCCATTTGAACACACATAAATTCCAGTTTCTATCCTAAAGGCCAGGAAGGTGGCATCCCTGTATCAAATTCACCTATCCAAGGTCTTGGATGCAAGATACTGCCACTGTCACAAAGTTCCGGAAATTTTGAACAGAGATAAATTTTTTAAGGTTGAATATCACGTCATTACCTGCTGAGGTAAGATAGTTATGGTTGAATCCGCTCGATCTTTCCGTCGCTTCTTATATTCGTATATCTTCCCTACTACATCTACATCTTCATTCATACTCCGCAAGCAATTGTATGGTGCGTAGTGGAGCGCACCCCGTACCAATACTGGTCACTTGCTTTTCTGTTCCAGTCACAAATAGAACGAGGGAAAAACAGCTGCCCATATGCCTCCACTAGAGCTGTAATCTCTCTAATCTTAACTTCATGGTCGTGCGGCAAAATATTTGTTGCCAGTAGCAGAGCCGCTCTGTAGTCCGCCTCAGAAGCCGGTTTTCTAAATTTTGTCACTAGCGCTCCTCAAGAAGGACGTCGGCTTCCCACCAGTGGTTGTCATTGAGATCCCAAGCCATCTCCGTAATCCGTAAGTGTTGTTCGCACTCACCATTAACAAATCTAGCAACCCACCTCTGAACTGCTTCGGTCTCTCCCTTTAATCCGATGTGGTTGTAATGGTGCTTGAATTACGTAACCATTACGGCAGCTCACCTGAACCTCTCGATGCCAGCAATATTCTACTGTGTTTCTGTAAACTAGTTGACATATTTCTGAGACAACATTCAGATTTTATTTCATTAATGTAGAGGTACTTTGATACATCGATATGTTTATGTTGCAATGATATTATTCTTATGTGTATTCTTTCTTTTGTCATTGTGATCTTTGACATATTTGTAACTCTGATTTTTTGGCGTGTAAGTGATTATTAGTTAATTAGTTAGAGACTGAAAGGTCAAGTCTTGGACGTCATGTTGAAACGACGCATATTGCAGTCAGCTTATAAAATGTGAACTTTAACAGTGAGGAAGATGTTTTCAAGTATGTTTTGTATCGTGAAGTGATGTTTTGTGTGTTACGAGATATTGCAACAAATGCAATAAAAAGGAAGTGTAACTGAAATTCGGAGTGCTGATTACTTTTTTACATCACCATTGTCCTGCAAAAGTGTAATCTTCAAGAATGGTTTGTGAAACACATGTATAAAACTTTTGAATATAGCAGAATAAATCCTAGGCCTCTTTGCATCCGAGCTTGGAATCATCATCACCTAGATTTTCGACGATTGAGCCATGATTTTACAACGAGACCAGCGTGGGAAACACAAAAAGATGAGTGCCTAGTTTATTCATTATTACACAAAATGACTTTATTAACTGTGCTCTAATGACACCTGCCACATAATAACTTTGTTGTTGCTCGAAAATGCAGTATTTAAAAGCGTGAGAAACACCACAATCATGATTAAATCTTGACCTTTTTCTGTGATAGGTTTGTTAGATGGTGCAGATCCCAAACACTCGAACAGTACTCAGCAATGGGTCGCACTAGTGTCTTACACATGGTATTCTTACATATGAATCAAACTTCCCTAAAATTGTCCCAATAAACTGAAGTTTTTCACCTTGCCTACTTAATTCCTTCATGCACATTCCATTTCACACTGCTAGTGTGGTACCTCCACAACAACATTTTCAAAATTCCTGGCGCAATGAAATGTGATTGATATTAGCTTAACACATCGAAATGATGAAGAGAAGAGCTACATATTTTATCCTTGCCAAACACACAGAAAACCATAGAATATATAAATATAAAAATTACACTTCAGAATAGTGGGAACCAACCATTTTCCATCCGCATTTAATAGTGGGCATGTTACTGAAGGCAATTTACTTGATGTTGTCGGTCATTTCAGTCTCGGAAACATCGATCGCGGAAAAGATGCGTAGCCAATCAAAGAAAAATATAACTCTTCACAGCAGTTTGCCTAAAACATTCAAGCTTTCATGAAATGGAAAATTTACTGTTTCAGTGTCTGTGTCTTCCGCTCCCCAAAACTATTGGTATTCCCAAGCATCACAATACCTCCATATAGCACAAATATATACAGACATGTTGTTAACTGAACTTTTTATAAAAACGACATTACATCAGCAATATATATAACTGCTTTACGTAAATAAATGAAGAATCATAAACTTACATTAAAAGTCTGCAGTCTCAGCACAATAAGAAATATATTTATTTTTGACAGACCATTATGTACCTATTGGCGTTACTATTGTAGATGAACACTGATACACACACACACACACACACACACACACACACACACACACACATTAGCGATGTGTAATTGTGTGTAAAGTGTAAAGAGAAAAATATGCTGAGTGTACACTGAGAACGTAAATATCCTTTAAAAGTCAGAATAACTCCATTTTATAGTTTTTATAGTTAGTTCCTCATCCCAGTAAATTAATAATTCGCCAATCGATGTGAAACCGGTCTTCTTGGGGTGAAGTGAGCCGCAAGACTACTGAAAACCGTATCTTTAAATTTTGGCAAACTACCATCCATATTTCATCTTAGTCAAACTCCTTATGAATAAGATGAAATCCATGTGGGTACAGTATTTTGTATCTGTAGTTCTCGTTAACGAACCATTGCGTGAAAAATGTCACTAAGTAGATGAGTGGGTTGTTACACTTACACATACAGTATGACTCAAATGTGATACGTGGAACATTATCAAAATCAACATTTCACTAATAAAATGATGAAACAATAAAAAGGGTACGATTCCTAACACAGCAGAACATTCTGTCTCGATTCACCATGAGGCAGCCGTCACACGGTCGTTATGGTGCTCTCCTTTCCTCTCAATACCACTGAATGTAGCTGCAAAATTATATAAATTTGGAAGATACTGTTTAGGAACTATGACGTCATAAACATTGAGATGTGTAAAAAATAGCTTTTGTTGAATGCAAAATATTCAACAAGTTACATTACTTTGCATTTCTAAAGTACACATAGACGCCTTCAAGTTGAAGTTTTTAACTTAAAATTAGTTAGTCCTCAGAGATTTTGCCATTCTGAAGTGTAGCTTCTGTTCCAGTTTTCACCTAATGTGATTCAGAGAAATCATCAGTCCCAAACAAGACAATTGGAAGATTAGCTTATAAGTAATACGATTCCATTAGCTTAACCAATGAGCAACTTCGACAGGTTAGAAATATCAACAGCCAATGAAATGAAATGACTCCATAAACAAAAACAATTTTGCTATCTCTAGCTGGAACAAACCATGAGTTTAGGCTGATTATTTTAATGTTTAGTACGTGCTCCGAACGATGATCAAACTGGTTGGGTTCAGATAGCATACTTAAATATGTTTATGTCAATTCATTCGAAATTCTATAAGGTACCATCCACAAATCACACTGAGAAAAGCATACAAATCGCATGTTAAGTGTTGTTTTAGACAGATAATCAAGATCTTGCTCAGAGCAAGAGAGTAACGAAACCTGACGAAGTTATAGAGGTAAGAAATTATTCTGTCAGTAGTCGAGACAATCTGTGGTAAAATTTACGTGGCTTCGTAAGAGTAGAACATTTACCTCAGATTATTTAGCCGGTTAATTGCGACACTTGTAGTCGAATGAAAAGCTGCAACAAGATTAAAAGAAAAATAACATGCTAAGCAGAAAAAGAACAAGTACATTGAGTTGTTGGGCTACGTTCACACTGACATCATTGTTTCAGGAGATGTTTGTCTGATGTGGAAAGTACAAGACGACGGTTCGCTAGATCACGCGAGAAGAGTGTGAAGGAAATCGAATATCTTGACATGTATCGACGGGAGAAGAGAAATAAGATGCCCTTCGGAACTGACGATATTGGCCAGTCGCTGGGTTGCGAACTGGGTACAGCATTTCGTCCACGTAGCGCGGTGTCGGCGGTGATTCATGCGGGTGTTGGCGGGCAGACAGCCATTGCCGCCTGGGAAGATTATCCCGGACGCAGCGCCGTGGGCTGATATAGCGCCAGCTGTCGCCATTACTCAGGGCCCACCGACCGCACTCACCGGGGTGTGTGCTGCGGGCCTGTAAGCTATCCAGGCGCACAGGCCACTGTGTGGTACGACTGAACGCACACATGGTGCTGTGAATCTTCTTCGCAAATACTCTGCCGTGTAGCTTCGATGGGGCCGGGATAGAACAATTAGTCAGTTTTCCTTGAGAAAAGTTCTTTTACTCTGAAACCGAAAAACGATCTACCACAACGACTAGAGAACATCAATCCATTATCATAATGTATCTCCGAAACAAAAAAATTGTCCTTGACACTGTAGTGTGGAATGTGTGCTTCACTAATGAAGTTAGCTGGACGGGGTGGCCGAGCGGTTGTAGGCGCTACAGTCTGGAACCGCGCGACCGCTTCGGTCGCAGGTACGAATCCTGCCTCGGGCATGGATGTGTGTGATGTCCTTAGGTTAGTTAGGTCTAAGTAGTTCTAAGTTCTAGGGGACTGATGACCACAGATGTTAAGTCCCATAGTGCTCCGAGCCATTTGAACCCATAGTGCTCAGAGCCATTTGAACCATTTTTTAATTAAGACAAGCGTACCGTCGCTGTAATCACATTGTTATGTCTATTGAGAGACCAAAGTGGAGAATATCTTCAAGAGAGGTAGAGCTCTTGTCAGCAGTTACCAGGGCACCAGTCCACATGATTTACTGATTTGGTGTTGCTACACCTGTCATATTGGCCTTACTATGTTGGTATAGCTAAGATCAGGAAGCAAGGGGAAACCACGGCTGTTATATTTCGCAAGGACATTCAACTCTACAGTGTGGACTGGCGATGATGGCATCCACCAAGGTACTACCCAGGAAGTAGTTAATATCATAAAATGCTACCATACACTACTCGACAACAAAAGTGATGTGGAAAATAGTTTTAACTGTATCCGATTGTAATGGGTTGAGGTATTTCGTGTGACTATTAGTCTTCATGATTCCACATCTAGTTCTACGTTTGTGCAACGATGACTATTTAGTGACAAACTTTCTGAAAATGAGTGATTAGAGTCACATTTTTTTTATAACTTGTTCCAAAGTCTCTTCAAGTTATTCCCACACTCACTGAACTCCAGCTTTCTAATTGAGTTGATATACGCACATTGTAATTTGTACCTCTCCGGTGTTGAGTTGTTTAAATTTTTTTGGAGGGAGTTCGTTGTTCTTTATGTCATGTAGTGGTCTTGAGTTCCCTTTTCTTCTCATTTTTAAAGAATGTTTGCTAATTCGTGTTGTAGGTGTGTCAATCATAGGTACAGAGTCCTTTTCATTCTAAGTTTTTTAGTCAAAGTATTTACGTGTTGTAGGTTATGCGTCTTTTGATTCATATGCATTTTCGGGGAAGTCTCGATCCCTCACCGATCACTGTCCGCGTTGTCCCCCAAGGTGGACCGCAACTTTGGATGCCGTGCTGTCGTGCTGAATGCTGAAACTGGGCTTCCGGTACATCAGGCCTTTAGACCCGAGCAGGCCGGCCGGAGTGGCCGTGTGGTTCTAGGCGCTACAGTCTGGAACCGAGCGACCGCTACGGTCGCAGGTTCGAATCCTGCTTCGGGCATGGATGTGTGTGATGTCCTTAGGTTAGTTAGGTTTAATTAGTTCTAAGTTCTAGGCGACTGATGACCTCAGAAGTTAAGTCGCTTAGTGCTCAGAGCCATTTGAACCAAAACCCGAGCAACAATTTAGTTTTGCGCAGCGTTCGCCCTGGACCGGAATCGTGTTGGAAGACCCTTGCTCTTTTCGTCAGTGCTGGCTGCTGTGATGACGTCAGTACTGGATGCTGGACTCCGTAAACAGTGTCTGCAGATCACTTATTGTATCGTAGGGCAGCACGTGCAGGCAAAACACAAGAGCAATCTCATACACAAGATGTTATCGTACCATAATCAGAGAATCGAGTGTGAACGGCATGAACACCATCGATCCTACTAACCGAATGTCAAAACGAGGAGTATTTATGTCGCTGAGGAGAGGCTCTGCTCTACGACGTCACTTGTTATGATCAAATTGATTTTGCTTTTCCTATGTCATCTGAGTCATCAGTTCTGCTCATTTTCTTAATGAATTTGTTACAGGGTTTATACTGCTTATACAAACTGTTGCTAGAAACTGTTGCGTCTTTATTAACGTGTTTTGAGTACGTTCCACGAATAGCGAAGGCGGTTCACTCTGCATTGTTATAACAATTTACCGCTGAGTTGCTCGGAGTCTCTCTTAAGACTGGCGAAGTGGCTATTTTGCCGGACTCAGTAATGGTGTTGCAATGCTTACGCTTCCCGGCTGACGTAAGATGACACTTCCTCATCACTAACGCTGGCTGTTAGAGCTTAGAAAAACTTTTAGTCTCACTTTTCCTTACTGGTTTTGATATTACATCATCTTTCTTTTCATTTTGTGGATGACTGATCTTTAAATTGACTATTGATTTTGTGTATACTTTGAATGATTGTTTACATTTTTCTTTTCTATTGTTGTTGTTGTTGTGGTCTTCAGTCCTGAGACTGGTTTGATTCAGCTCTCCATGCTACTCTATCCTGTGCAAACTTCTTCATCTATCAGTATTTATTGCAGCCTACATCCTTATGAATCTGGTTAGTGTATTCATCTCTTGGTCTCCCTCTACGATTTTTACCCTCCATGCTGCCCTCCAATACTAAATTGGTGATCCCTTGATGCCTCAGAACATGTCCTACCAACCGATCCCTTTTTCTAGTCAAGTTGTGCCACAAACTTCTCTTCTCCCCAATTCTATTCAATACCTCCTCATTAGTTATGTGATCTACCCATCTAATCTTCAGCATTCTTCTGTAGCACCACATTTCGAAAGCTTCTATTCTCTTCTTCTCCAAACTATTTATCGTCCATGTTTCACTTCCATACATGGCTACACTCCATACAAATACTTTCAGAAATGACTTCCTGACACTTAAATCTATACTCGATGTTAACAAATTTCTCTTCTTCAGAAACGCTTTCCTTGTCATTGCCAGTCTACATTTTATATCCTCTCTACTTCGACCATCATCAGTTATTTTGCTCCCCAAATAGCAAAACTCCTTTACTGCTTTACGTGTCTCATTCCCTAATCTAATTCCCTCAGCATCACCCGACTTAATTCGACTACATTCCATTATCCTCGTTTTGCTTTTGTTGATGTTCATCTTATATCCTCCTTTCAAGACACTGTCCATTCCATTCAACTGCTCTTCCAAGTGCTTTGCTGTCTCTGACAGAATTTGAATGTCATCGGCGAACCTCAAAGTTTTTATTTCTTCTCCACGGATTTTAATACCTACACCAAATTTTTCGTTTGTTTCCTTCACTGCTTGCTCAATATACAGATTGAATAACATCGGGGAAAGGCTACAACCCTGTCCCACTCCCTTCCCAACTACTGCTTCCCTTTCATGTCCCTCGACTCTTATAACTGCCATATGGTATCTGTACAAATTGTAAATAGCATTTCGTTCCCTGTATTTTACCCCTGATACCTTCTGAATTTGAAAGAGAGTATTTCAGTCAGCATTGTCAAAAGCTTTCTCTAAGTCTACAAATGTTAGAAATGTAGGTTTGCCTTTGATTAATCTTCCTTCTAAGATAATTCGTAGGGTTAGTATTGCCTCACATGTTCCAATATTTCTACGGAATCCAAACTGATCTTCCCCGAGGTCGGCTTCTACTAGTTTTTCCATTCGTCTGTAAAGAATTCGCGTTAGTATTTTGCAGCTGTGGCTTATTACACTGATAGTTCGGTAATTTTCACATCTGTCAACACCTGCTTTGTTTGGGATTGGAATTACTACATTCTTCCTGAAGTCTGCGGGTATTTCGCTTGTCTGATACATCTTGCTCACCAGATTGTAGAGTTTTGTCAGGACTGGCTCTCCCAAGGCTGTCAGTAGTTCTAATGGAATGTTGTCTACTCCTGGGGCCATGTTTAGACTGAGGTCTTTCAGTGCTCTGTCAAACTCTTCACGCAGTATCACATCTCTCATTTCATCTTCATTTACATCCTATTCCATTTCCATAATATCGTCCTCAAGTACATCGCCCTTGTATAGACCGTCTATGTACTCCTTCCATCTTTCAGGTTTCCCTTCTTTGCTTAGAACTGGGTTTCCATCTGAGCTATTGATATTCATCCAAGTGGTTCTCTTATCTCCAAAGGTCTCTTTAATTTTCCTGTAGGCAGTATCTATCTTACCCCTAGTGAGATAAGCCTCTACATCCTTACATTTGTCCTCTAGCCATCCCTGCTTAGCCATTTTTCACTTCCTGTCGATCTCATTTTTGAGACGTTTGTATTCCTTTTTGCCTGCTTCATTTACTGCATTTTTATATTTTCTGCTTTCATCAATTAAATTCAATATTTCTTCTGTTACCCAAGGAGTTCTACTGGCCCTCGTTTTTTTACCTACTTGATCCTCTGCTGCCTTCACTACTTCATCCCTCAAAGCTACCCATTCTTCTTCTACTGTATTTCTTTTCCCCATTCCTGTCAATTGTTCCCTTATGCTCTCCCTAAAACTCTGTACAACCTCTGGTTTAGTCAGCCTATCGAGATCCCATCTCCTTAAATTCCCACCTTTTTGCAGTTTCTTCAGTTTTAATCTACAGTTCATAACCAATAGATTGTGGTCAGAGTCCACATCTGCCCCTGGAAAGTCTTACAATGTAAAACCTGGTTCCTAAATCTCTGTCTTACTATTATATAATCTATCTGAAACCTGTCAGTACCCTCCAGGCTTCTTCCATGTATACAGCCTTCTTTTATGATTCTTGAACCAAGTGTTAGCTATGATTAAGTTGTGATCTGTGCAAAATTCTACCAGGCAGCTTCCTCTTTCATTTCTTAGCCCTAATCCATATTCACGTAATACGTTTCCTTCTCTCCCTTTTCCTGCTACCGAATTACAGTCACCGATGATTATTAAATTTTCGTCTCCCTTCACTATCTGAATAATTTCTTTGATTTCGTCATACATTTCTCCAATTTCCTCGTCATATGCAGAGCTAGTTGGCATATAAACTTGTAATACTGTGGTAGGCTTGGGCTTCGTGCCTATCTTGGCCACAATAATGCATTCAATATGCTGTTTGTAGTAGCTTACCCGCACTCCTATTTTTTTATTCATTATTAAACCTACTCCTGCATTACCCCTATTTGCTTTTGTGTTTATAATCCTGTTTTCGCCTGGCCAAAAGTCTTGTTCCTCCTGCCACCGAACTTCACTAATTCCCACTATATCTAACTTTAAGATATCCATTTCCCTTTGTAAATTTTCTAACCTACCTGCCCGATTAAGAGAACCGACATTCCACGCTCCGATCCGTAGAACGCCAGTTTTCTTTCTCCTGATAACGACATCTTCTTGAGTAGTCCCCGCCCGGAGATCCGAGTGAGGGACTATTTTACCTCCGAAATATTTTACCCAAGAAGACGCCATTATCATTTAACCATACAGTATAGCTGCACGTCCTCGGGAAAAATTACGGCTGTCGTTTCCCCTTGCTTTCAACCGTTCGCAGTACCAGCACAGCAAGGCCGTTTTGGTTAGTGTTACAAGGCCAGATCCATCATCCAGACTGTTGCCCCTGCAACTACTGAAAAGGGTGCTGCCCCTCTTCAGGAACCACGCGTTTGTCTGGTCTCTCAACAGATACCCTTCCGTTGCGGTTGCACCTACGGCACGGCTATTTGTATCGCTGAGGCACGCAAGCCTCCCCACCAACGGCAAGGTCCATGGTTCACGGGGGTCTTTTGTATTATTACATCAAAAAGAGTTGTCCTGTACTGCTTCTCCTTTTTAACATCGGATATACGTTTTAGTGCGCATTACTTTTATCTCTGTTCAATTTGTATGTTCTTTTACTGAACAAATTACGTAACAAAGATATATGTACTCAATATGATTCTGTGCTTTCCTTTTGTTGGTAGATTTTGAAGGTTTTAGTTTCTAAAGAGTTTCTGAAAAACTGGCTACAGTTTCTGAAGATGGGAAGCCCAGGGGGAAGACCATCACTTTTCATATAATCAATATAGTCCTTGTGAACTACTTGCTGCTTCATATTTGAAAGGTGTCTGCATCACCTTGGATTCACATTTCAAAGCTCTCTAAATCAGCTTGTCACAATTTCCAATACATTCCTTTCTTCGTCGATCCTGCTGAGAACCTTCTTATTCATCATTTTTACCAGTGCACCTAATTTTCTACGTCCTTCTGTAGCACTGTAGCACTGCAACTCAGACGTTTCGATACTCTACCGTTTTGATTTTCATACAGTGATTTTCTACCAAGCAATGCTGTGCTCCAGTCGTATATTCACAGATCAACAGATGCTTCCCCCTCCAATTGAGGCTGATGTATAATAGTAGCAAATTTCTCTTGACCAGGAATACCCTCCCTGCCTACATTATATGCTTCTTGTATCCTCCTTGCTTCGTCCGTCATGGTACATTTTGCACCCAAGGTAGAAGAATTCTTTCACTTCATCTTGTTCGTTGTGTTGAGTTTATTACTGATTTCATTTCCTCATTACTTTCATCTTTCTTCCCTTTATCCTCAAACCGAATTCTGTAATCGCTTGACTGTTTATTTTAATAAACACGTCCTGTAATCCATCTTCTTCAGTGTCAGTGAGGATAACAATGTTGCCAGCAATTCTTGTCATTGATATCCTTTCACCCTGGATTTTAAACTCACCCTTGAACTTTCCTTTTTATTTATATCACAGCTGGTTTCATGTGTAGACTGAACAGTAGAGACGAGAGTGACATCCCACTATTACATTTTTTATCTGAATACATAGTTCTTGGTTTACCATTCTTACAGTTCCCAATTAGTTCTTGTATAAATTGTATACTGTCTATCTTTCATTATAGCTTACTCGTATTTCTCTCAGAATTTTGAGCTTTTGTCACCATTTTAGCCTGTCGAAAGCTTTATTCAGGCCTAGAAATCCTATGAAAGTTTCTTGATTTTTCTTACGTCTTTTATTCATTATCAATTGTTCTTCTGATGCCCCTACCTTTCTGAAAGCCAAAGTGAGTGTCATCTAACAGATGCTTAATTCTTCTGCATGTTATCCTCGTCAGTAGCTTGGATGCAACGGGTACTCAAGCTGATTGTGCGATAGTTTTTGCACTTATCTGCCTTGCTATTTTAGAGACTGTGCGTATCATATTTTTCAGACAGCCTGTTGGTATGCCCCAAACTCACAGAGACTACACACCAACTTGAGTAGACATTTTCTCGTCACTTCCCCCGAAAGATATTAGAAAATTCGAAGTAGTGTTGTCTTCCCCTTCTGTCTTAATTTGTCGCACGTCTTCCAAGGCTCTATTAATTCCGTCTCTAACGCTGAATCCCTTATACCTTCAGCACCGACTGCTAACACATGCCCTCCCCACAGCAGACACCTTCACTGAACTCTTTCTACTTCCGCTGCCTCCTCTGCCCTTAACATTGAAATTCTCCTTGCGCTCTTAATGTTGCCAAATTTGCCTTTAACTTCAATGAGATTTGTTTTGACTTTTCTGTATGTTAAGTCATCCTTCCAACGATCATTTCTTTTCCTCTGGTCTTCCGTGTACTCATTTCAACTTGGCTATTCAATTTCTAAATGATTTATACTGTCGTATTCCTGTCTTTCCTTTTTGTACTTCGGTAGTTCGTCGATCAATGGAAGTATTTCTTCTGTTATCCATTGTTTCCACGAAATTTCCTTCCAATTACCTGTGTTACTCATAGTAAAACTTGTACTTGCAAGTTTTATAGATTTACGGTCCTCTGCAGCTAAACTCCCCACGGTGTTTATCTTTACGAAATTTCAAACGCATCTCATCATTACTCAGTAATACACTAATCCACTTACTTCCACACCGATTTTTCCATACGATTTTCTTCACTCTGCTCTGCTGCTCATTATTACTAAATTGTGATCTGAATATATATGTGCTACTGGGTATGCCTTAAATATTATACCTGTTTTCGAAATCTATGTCTGACCTTGATGTAATCCAGCTGAAACCTTCCCATGTCTCCGAGCCTTTTAAAAGTCTGACACATCCACTTGTGATTATTGAACAGGTTATTCGCTGTTACTAACTGAAATTTATTGCGACCTCAATTATTAGCTGTACTACTCTCTCATTTTCTTACCAAGCCCATATTCGTCTGCAACACTTTCTTATTCTCCTTACCCTACAAGCGCATTCCAATGCTCTATGATTATCAGTTCTTCATTTCCCTTTTGTAAGTAGGCTGTTTAGGTTTTTATGTTGGTAACGTCAAGTAGCGCTCTGTATGAAAATCACTGGCTGTTCTTTGTGCAGTCTCTGGCTGGTTTGCATTGTTAGAATATTTGCTATTGTAGTGCTGGGCAGTTGGATGGTAACAGTGCGTAGCGTTGCGTAATTGGAGGTGAGCCGCCAGCAATGGTGGATGTGGGGAGAGTCATGGCAGAATTTTGAGAGCGGACGATCTGGACGTGTGTCCATCAGAAAGAGTAAATCTGTAATACTGTATATCATGAACTGATTTTATATACACTCCTGGAAATTGGAATAAGAACACCGTGAATTCATTGTCCCAGGAAGGGGAAACTTTATTGACACATTCCTGGGGTCAGATACATCACATGATCACACTGACAGAACCACAGGCACATAGACACAGGCAACAGAGCATGCACAAAGTCGGCACTAGTACAGTGTATATCCACCTTTCGCAGCAATGCAGGCTGCTATTCTCCCATGGAGACGATCGTAGAGATGCTGGATGTAGTCCTGTGAAACGGCTTGCCATGCCATTCTCAATATTTATTACAGAGGCTTCTCCGTCCTGAGGTTCTTTACTTAAGTGTTTCAGGAGCTTCATCGTCCATAGCAGTGCAGTGATGTTTCCGTATCCAGTTCTTTTGAGGCCTCCTGCTTTACAATTCCTCAAACAATTTATGTGCTAATGGATACCAATTTGATATAAAAGAACAACAGCATACGTACCACTAGAGCAGAAATCAGTTCGTCCATCAACGTGGTGTTAATCTTTCTACTCTGTCTGTTTCTCATTGCTCATAGAATTTTTTACACGGTAGCGAATGCTGCCTTTAAACCAATTAAAGCATGGCCAATCGTGTGATCCAGCAGGTATAGTTCGACTGCTACAGTGTTCTCTCTAGGCTATGAACAAGACCACTTTGCTTTGCAAACGTCACAAGTTCCTTCGCTGGAATCAGAACAAAATGAAGTTGCGGGAAATTGGATGACATACATAGCACGTTAAACGCATTTCTTACCACTGTGTTGAGCATGTGACTGGAACAATTCAGTGTAGAATATTCACGAAAAACAGTGATAGTGTTGGGACCTAGGCCAGTCGTGAAAGGTTCATCTTTGAGATAAATCGTCTCAAAAATTTTTCCTAATATTTTTACCTGTTTGAGACTTTTTCTAAACAAACAGCATGATCTGAGGTCCCCATTAATAAAATAAGGTACTGCACGTGTCAAGTAATGAATCCTCTTCGCTGTAGATATCCAAATATCACGTCAGAGGCATGCTTACTATTCCCTCACTCTGCGGTAATAACTGTAATCCAAAGGGTTTACAATTTTTTGGCCTATTAATTTCTATTAATTTCGATTAATAATTTATAAATGAATCCAGAAATAAACGTAGTAAACAGTACTTGATTGTGTAATTACTAGCAGAAATTTTAAATGTGCCCAATAATTCTTAATTTCAAATGTATCTAAAAAAAATAATTTAACTGTACTTTCAGAGCTAGTACTTATGGATTGGAACATCGAAAATAAAGCAGTTACTTTTCATAAATTTTAGCTTGAACTATAGCGTGTAGTGTATAAAATTATAAGAAAGTTTTTACAAAAGCAGCTGAGATAATATTGACCTGTCCACAATTTGAAAAATAAAGCTGGTATCAAAATTGTTCAAATGGCTCTGAGCACTATGGGACTTAACTGTGAGGTCACCAGTCCCCTAGAACCTAGAACTACTTAAACCTAACTAACCTAAGCATATCACACACATCCATGCCCGAGGCAGGATTCGAACCTGCGACCGTAGCGGTCACGCGGTTCCAGACTGTAGCGCCTAGAACCGCTCGGGCACTCGGGTGGCAAAACTGGTATCGGCAACTGCAGTTGGGGAACAGTAATGCTAGAGGAGGATGTCCCGCTACTAGGTGCACTGCCACTCAGAAATTTTTTTTTTATTTTTGTTTATTTGTTAGACTGAATAGAATATACAATGCTGCTTTTGAGAAGGTTCGAGTATTGCCAGTGTCGGCACATTTCTTACTCAGTCAGTTTTAGAATTCGGTTCTGGATGTGTCGAAACCTAATTTACTTGTCTAATGGCCGAGAAATCTGTGCGAATGCAGTGTAGAATGAATTTATTTTAATAAGGAAAAATATTTTTCCCCCTAAGTGTCAGGAAGTCGTTTCTGAAAGTATTTGTATGGAGTGTAGCCATGTACGAAAGTGAAACATGGATGATAAATAGTTTGGAGAAGAAGAGAATAGAAGCTTTCGAAATGTGGTGCTACAGAAGAGTGCTGAAGATTAGATGGATAGATCACATTACTAATGATGAAGTATTGAATAGAATTGAGGAGAAGAGGAGTTTGTGGCACAACTTGACAAAAAGAAGGGACCAGTTAGTGGGACATGTTGTGAGGCATCAAGGGATCACAAATTTAGCATTGGAGGGCAGCGTGGAGGGTAAAAGTCGTAGAGGGAGACCAAGAGATGAATACACTAAGCAGATTCAGAAGGATGTAGGTTGCAGTAAGTACTTGGAGATGAAGAAGATTGCACAGGATAGGGTAGCATGGAGAGATGCATCAAACCAGCCTCAGGACTGAAGACCACAACAACCACAACAACAACAATCTCACTCAAAGGTAGCAACGGCGTGCCAAAAGTGGTAGAGGTTGTTACACAGTGCGGGATGTGTATCTGATAGGCGTCCCAACCCATATAGTGCGGTGGGCTGCAGCGGTCTGAGCAGCCCAGTGCGGCAGCTTCGGCTGAGGACGGGAGCCCGCTGGCGGGGCCGTTCAAGCGCGTAGGCCGGCGGTACTGTGGGGCCGGCCGCCTTGCAGGACCCTGCTTCGTGCATTAATGGCTGGACAACCATCATGTCGGTACCACAAGTCCCTTCTAGACTGCAGGAAACGCCCTCTAGCTTCCCAGGATGATGATCCGTTAGGAGGCTCCGATACTTGTGCACCCTCAGCGCTTCGTCTATGGAAAGCAGACCTATGAGCTGATGGTTCACTGTCGCACACCGCACGTTTATTCTCCATGGATTCCGACGCTCCACCTGACGAAGCGAGCAGGGATGTTAATAGCGATTTACATGGCCATGATCGGTAATTGTCGCTTCATCACTATATGAGGCTGATAGTACATCAAGAGTATCCTGTCTTAATGCCCATGTACTGAGGAGTTAACACGATTCTCATGCAGCACCTGATGGAGAGAGATGTGATAGGAATGGAACCTACGTCGACTGTAAATGTGTAGGACACTTACCTGATTCATGTCTCTTCCTCGTGCGCTTGCGCAGGAGTATAACAGTAGCATTTTTCATTTCCGGAATATTGTAGGCGCTAGTTATTGGTTGGTTGGTTGTTTTGGGGAAGGAGACCAGACAGCGAGGTCATCGGTCTCATCGTATTAGGGAAGGACGGGGAAGGAATTCGGCCGTGCCCTTTGAAAGGAACCATCCCGGCATTGGCCTGGAGCGATTTAGGGAAATCACGGAAAACCTAAATCAGGATGGCCGGACGCGGGATTGAACCGTCGTCCTCCCGAACGCGAGTCCAGTGTCTAACAACTGCGCCACCTCACTCGGTCTAGTTTTTGGTGATTCACCATGTATTAGTATATCTGTTGGCGTGCATGTGACGTTTGAACATTCCAAGCTCTTTGAATTCATCAGTTAAATGCTTCCTCACTGTCAGTTTCATTTTGTCATGTATGTCGCATACTTTCCGCGTCGTATATTTTGACTAAATTTCTCACACATTTTCGGTGTAGTTCAATCCTTCAATTCTTCACCTCACAACTAGTTGTTCCTGGAACTGTTGTTATTGTGGTCTTCAGTTGTTTGGTTTGATGCAGTCCTCCATGCTACTCTATCCTATGCAAGCTTCTTCATCTCCCAGTACCTACTGCAACCTACATCCATCTGAATCTGTTTAGTGTATTCATCTCTTGGTCTCCCTCTACGATTTTTACCCTCCACGCTGCCCTCCAATACTAAATTGGTGATCCCTTGATGCCTCAGAACATGTCCTACCAAGCGATCCCTTTTTCTAGCCAAGTTGTGTCACTAACTTCTCTTCTCCCCAATCCTATTCAGTACTTCATTAGTTATATGATCTACCCATCTAATCTTAAACATTCCTCTGGAGCACCACATTTCAAAAGCTTCTATTCTCTTCTTGTCCAAACTATTTATCGTCCATGTTTCACTTCCATACATGGCAACACTCCATACGAATACTTTCAGAAACGACTTCCTGACACTTAAATCTATACTCGATGTTAACAAATTTCTCTTCTTCAGAAATGCTTTCCTTGCCATTGCCAGACTACATTTTATATGCTCTCTACTTCGACCATCATCAGTTATTTTGCTCCCCAAATAGCAGAACTCCTTCACTACTTTAAGTGTCTCATTTCCTAATCTAATTCAACTAAATACCCTGGAACTACAATTACGAACAACTTAAACTGGAAGGAACACAAAGAAAATGTTGTGGGGAAAGCTAACCAAAGACTGCGTTTTATTGGCAGGACACTTAGATAATGTAACAGATCTACTAAGGAGACTGCCAACACTACGCTTGTGCATCCTCTTTCAGAATACTGCTACGCTGTTTGGGATCCTTACCAGACAGGACTGACGGAGTACATCGAAATAGTTCAAAGAAGGGCATCACGTTTTGTATTGTCACGAAATGTGGAGAGAGTGTCACTGAAATGATACAGGATTTGGACTGGACATCATCAAAAGAAAGGCGTTTTTCGTTACGACGGAATCTTCTCACTAAATTCCAGTCACCAACTTTCCCCTTCAAATTCGAAAATATTTTCTTGACATCGACCTACTTAGGGAGAAACGATCACCACGATAAAATAAGGGAAATCAGATCTCATGCGGAAAGATGTAGGTGTTCGTTTCTTCCACGCGCTATACGAGATTGGAATAACAGAGAATTGTGAAGGTGGTTCGATGAACCCTCTGTCAGGCACATAAATGTGATTTGCGGAGTATCCATGTAGATGTAGATGTAGACGTACAACTGTGTTGTATAAATGAGTGTGCCAACAAATTTATACAGCTTATTTAGTGCTTTTTCAAGACTATTCTGTTTCGTTTGGAACTGGAAAAGCTCACA
Source organism: Schistocerca piceifrons (assembly GCF_021461385.2). Classification (NCBI taxonomy): domain Eukaryota; kingdom Metazoa; phylum Arthropoda; class Insecta; order Orthoptera; family Acrididae; genus Schistocerca; species Schistocerca piceifrons. The sequence continues at coordinate 45,230,792 of NC_060139.1, read as the reverse complement.
GAAATTTATAAAAAATGGAAAGCATGCACTCATGTAAACAGACATACGAAAGTCGTTCCAAAAGTAATGCCTCCTATTTTTTCTGTGGTGGCTTTGGATGTCCATGCCAAATGTCGTTTGTGTAGTGCCAATCCTTGAACCTTCATCTTTCATTTGCAGGTGGTTCCATTATTCTGCGACTGTTGGCGCCAGAAGAGGAGTGCTCCAAAATGGAGTCTGATATGGAATCGCGGATAAAACAGCGATGTGTGATTGAATTCCTCAGTGCCGAAGAAATTGCACCGACGGAAATCCATCGACGCTTGCTAAAGGTACATGGAGCCGACACAATAGACGTGAGCAACTTGAAGCGACTGGTAAGGCATTTTCAACGAGGTGAAAAGGGTGTGCATGACAAGCCACGGCCTGGTCTAGCCTGGACAGCTGCCATTGCTCGCAATGAATAGCACATTGATCAATTCATCCGCGCTGATTGGCGAATGGAAATGGAAATGCCGTGTGGCTAGGGCCTCCCGTCGGGTAGACGGTTCGCCTGGTGCAAGTCTTTGGAGTTGACGCAACATCGGCAACTTGCGTGTCGATGGGGATGAAATGATGACGATAAGAACAACACAACACCCAGTCCCTGAGCGGAGAAAATCTCCGACTCGGCCGGGAATCGAACCCGGGCCATTAGCTATGACATTCTGTCGCACTGACTACTCAGCTACCAGGGGTGGACATTGCCGAATAACTACCAGAGTATTGGGTGCAAAGCTAAATGACGACTGTAATACCTTGGAAACAATGTTGGAACATCTTGCTGATCGCAGAGTCTGTGCGAGATGGGTCCTACAGATGCTTACAAAAGAACAAAAAGTCTTCGAATGGCAATTTATCGCGACTAGCTAGACCAATATGAAGAAGAAGCGGACAATTTTCTAAATAGCATCGGCATCGGTGTTGAGACTTGTAGTCACCACTAAGAGCCGGAATCCAAAAGATACTTCGTGGAATGACAGCATGCGAATTCTGCTAAAGAGACTGCTTACACCACGCTTGTCCGTCCTATTCAGGAGCATTACTGTGCTGTGTGGGATCCTCATCAGATGGGACTGACGGATGACATCGAAAAAGTGCAATGAAGGCCAGCTCGTTTTATATTATAGCGAAATAGGGGAGATAGTGCCACAGACATGATACGTGAACTGGAGTGGCAAGCATTAAAACAAAGGCGTTTTCGTTGCGACGGGATCTTCTGATGAAATTCCAATCACCAGTTCTCTCCTCCTCTGGAGCCGCTCGACCGCTACGGTCGCAGGTTCGAATCCTGCCTCGGGCCTGGATGTGTGTGATGTCCTTAGGTTAGTTAGGTTTAAATAGTACTAAGTTCTAGGGGACTGATGACCTCAGAAGTTAAGTCCCATAGTGCTCAGAGCCATTTGAACCATTTTTTTCTCCTCCGATTGCGAAAACACTGTTGGCGCCCACCTACATAGGTAGATATGATCATCACGATAAAATAGAAATCAGGGCTCTCACAAAAAACTTTAAGTGCTCATTTTTCCCGCGCGCCGTTCGAGAGTGGAACGTTAGAGAGACACCTTGAAGATGGTTTATTGAAGCCTCTGCCGGGAACTTTATTGTGAATAGCCGAGTAATCACGTAGATGTAGATGTAGAAAGAAGAGATTCAAGACACAGTCGTCTGAAAGTAAAGCGATGTGCACAGTCTTCTGGGATAGCCAGGGTGTGGTCTTTCGGATGTCCTGGACCCTGAAGGAAATGTCAATCTAGCACGCTGCAAGACGAAACTGGATAAGCTAAAAGCCCGAACATTCAGATTAAGGCCACAGATGAAGACCATCTTTCACCTGCAACATGATAACACCAGGTTCCACACCAGTTTTTCGACCACAAAACTCATTGCAAAATTCCGCTGGACTGTCTTACCACGTCCACCGTACAGTCCCCATTTAGCGCCTTCAGATTTTCCTCTGTTTGGGCCTCTGGAAGATAGAGTACGTGGCGAACATTTTAAAGATTTGGATGCTGTAAGGAAGTGGCTAACCTCAGCTGGTTCCGATTTTTACTAGCGTGGCATGCAGGCTCATCGTTTTTATGATGGAAGTGATAGCAGATTAAAAGCTATTGAGAGTTTTAAAATACATATGATGTAATGTATGATAAACTGTAACATTTCAGGATTTCCTGATGGATCTGTTACAAATACACTTCTCGGGTTTGCCGCCGAATATTATTGTGTTATTAACAGCATCCACAAGTCTTAGAAAGAAAACAATGAGCCAGTGAGATAAAAATTATATTTTTGAGCCCAGGTAGTTGTACGTACAGCCCTAAAGAAATGACACTTTTAAATTCAGTTAACACGTTATGTGTACACAAAAGAGAGCGTGTATGGAAAATCAGTATACAGCAGGGAAACACAAGTATCTACATTTAATGTAAAAACTAACGGAAAACGGCCATAAGCTACTATATTTTCCTAGATAGCTATATTGATAAGTCAATTAACATGATGCATGTTATTTGACGTAATAAACAAGCATGGCTATAAATTTCTGATTGCGAATGAAAAAAATCAAATCTGCGCCAAAAAATTAAAGTTGCCTATATTATTTATCAACGTAAGTGAGGTTTCAGCTATAAAACAATTACGTGACAGTACTAGTCTCAATTAACAACGAACACACCACACATATTGACGTTACTGGTGTAAATTACACTGGCACAATTTTCGTACTATCAATGGTAATGTAAATTGCACCTAAAATGGCACTTTACTTAGGAAGAAGAATTTAGATGAACAAGAGCAACAGAGCCTTTTACGACGGCGGCCGGATTTTTTGATCAAGTGTGTTTTCAGGAGCAATTGTCGAAGGGCGGGTCTGTAAAGCTAAAGAAAGCAAGTTGCAGCGCATTTAATAATTATTTACTTACTAAATTATCAAATTTCATCTCTATGGGACCCTGTGGCAGAGTGAAACCACCATTTCAACTAAGCAGGAACAATAACATGGCAGCAAAGAGAAATACTGGAAGAAAACTGACAAAGATACCATTTCGAGGAAATATGAAAGACTTGTGACCTTCTCGTATAAAATGATGCTGGTTGATGTTAAAGAGGATGTTCTCATTGACCAACTGTCTAGAATATTGCAGGAATCAAAAGCACAGTGTTGTGTACATGTAGATTACCAGTGCAGTAATCCTTGTGGTTTTCGTAATAATTTCAACCAATACAGACCTCGAAGTATGCAATCCACTTGTCGTCACATCTGTGCCTTGCGGACGGTACTTGGTGGAAACTTTTGTGTTTTTTGTGCCATGTACACATACTGAGCAGCGGAATAATGTCTGCCAGCACGTACTCCTCACATGTTATTCCCAAGGCCTCTGTGTGACATTCACCATGGTAACAGTTGAACTACGATGCAGTATACCTAAAAAGCCCATTCTGAACATGCATAAGTAATAGCTTTTTTGTATCATCAGTTATACTAGTTTTATTTTAAATGCACAGTGTGACTAAAATTGTTGACGCAGCACAAATTAACTTCCACACAATAAACAACAGATAAATAGTAGGGACAAAAATCTGTGCATGTGTACAGCCTGAATAAGTATAGTAACTGTATATGGTTTTGTTAAGAATCTGAAATCGTTGTTAAAGGAAGTATCAGCATTCGTTTACATACTGTCTCATCTGGTAGCGCAGGTCCTGGAGAGACACCTCATATCTACTCCTGAGTGGGTTGAGAAACTTGTTTGTACATGTGCAGCACCAGCAAATCCAAGCCAGTGGGATGCTGTTGGTCATAGTGTTAGACTCATTCGACACTTAATCCCTGACTTAGCTGAGGGTGGCGGCTGCTGACTGCTGCTATTTCAGTCAGAACGAGCACATGGTGGTGGTGGGTGGTACAAGAATGTGTGTGGTGGCCACCGTAGCTCGGCTCTGTTCAGTGCTGTAACTCCCCAGCATGACAGAAACAGGACAGCGTGCTGCAGCATAATGGGGCTCTCCGTACTACAGTGCACATTGAAATAATAAGTGTGTCATTATTCCTATCAGAGCTCAGCAGTGCTGGTAAGAGAGCAAGTTCCCCGGAAGCTGGGTGGAGGAAATGGTTTAAACTGTGGTATCAAAGAGGAGATGAACTGTATAAACATCGAACTGCCTCCACAGTGTAATTTGTCGACACCTTGAGTGAGCTGCAGGTGTTTTGTAATGTAATTCTGAGACTAGTTTATGTGCAGAAATGTTCCTACTTGTTTACTACTTCCAGTGATTTTTTTCATGTCTGTCGTAACTGAATGGTAAAGGAGTCACCCATGGCAGGATTGTTTTGATTAAGGCATCGGTTTCCGAGTGATGAATTACTGCAATAAAGAAAATGGTAATATAAGGTACAAGGGAAAACATTGGGCAGCCATATTGCACCATAAATTATAGCCATTAAAGTAAAAGTGGCATAGTGGTCTTAGGTCTCTCGTGTAACGTCATAAGCGCGTGACTGCGTGTGAGATCACTCTCTAAGTTTTCATATATTTTTAGGTTTGAGATACATGTTTTAACGGTTTTTGTGATAATATTTACTATATAAGTGACTTATTAGTGGTTTCTTCATTCATCACCGCATTTCTTGTGTTGTGACCTAATATTTGTGAGTGTTTCGTATCGAGCAACTTTACCTCGTACCTGTGTTTACAATCAGCGCTGACCAGTTGAAGCTGTAGCGGCGCATCGAAAGCTAAGTACTAATTAATTGTTTGTGTACAGTAGTTTATTTAGGAACTTTAGTAGTCTTCAACCGGTGTTCTTGCTGTTTTCTGGTGAAATAATTTCAGAAGAAAGTTTTGGGAACTGTTTTCAGTTTCGTTACTGTGTCATTAGACGTTTGATTTTCTTTCTGTGCTAATCTTTTGTTATATTCTCATTTTCTGTTGATTAATACAGTTAATAATAGTAGTTGCTTCCTTTCTAGAGTAAGTTTGTGATTATTGTAGTCAGTTTTTTAATATCTTCTTATTGTACTAGCGGAACTTAGATAAAGTAGTTTTCTTGTTTCAATAACTGTAAAATTGTACCATGAGTGAGAAGTGTGGGCTTTGCCGTAGGTTCGTGAGTAGTGGATTGTGGTGTGAGACTTGTTTGAAGTATTTTCACTGGGGGAATGCAGTGTGGAAGCCAGTGGGCATTCTGCTGAGATCCTCTCCTGGAACTGCAGGTTATGTAGCGAAAGTAAGTTGATAGAGGAGCAGGAGCGTAAGCTCTGTGTCCTTCAGGTGCAGTTGAAAAACGCACAGGAGGAGCTAGATAGGATGAGGAGGGAGAAGGGGGTTGGGGAGTGGGAGCTGGATGTTGGCAAGAGATCTGCTAGGAGAAGGAGATTTTCAGATAGTTTTACTATTGGTGTTTGCAATAGATATGACCAACTGTCAGAGTCTAGTGGAGAGGAATCTCTAGTAGCTGTAGATGTAGGAAGTATGCAGCAGACCTCAGTAGTTACGGTGGCTAGAACAGTTGCAAAGTCGAAGAGGAAGAAGAAGGTTTTGCTGTTAGGTAGTTCTCATGGTAGAGGTGTAGGCCAGCAGTTGCAGGACGTGCTGGGGAGTGAGTACCAGGTCACCAGCATTGTGAAGCCTAATGCAGGATTAGCTCAGGTGACTGTTAACATAGGGGGGTTATGTAAGGATTTTACTAAAGAGGATCAGGTAGTGATAGTGGGTCGGGCTGGTAATAGTATTGATAGGGATGGGGAGTATGACATAGATGGTGACCTGGAAAAGATAGCCACTCAGACAGGCAATACGAATGTGCATTTCGTGGAACTGTTTCAGCGTCACGATCGGCCTCATCTTAATACAGCCGTCAAGTGTAATAACATGAGACTTGGGGGTGCGCTGATGACAGAAGGCATGAGTCACATTTCAGTCGTGTCGGTGGAGTCTATCAGCAGGACGGATTTCACTAGACGTGGCCTGCACCTCAACAGGTATGGAAAGGGGAGGTTGGCAGAGCTTATAAGTGACAGCATAGGTGGGGGTGGTGGGATCACTCATGGGAAAGTTTCTGTACTAGTGAGTGTTAGAGCTGCACCTTTTTTAGATTGAAGTCAGCTGATAGATATTCCTGCTTAAGGGAAGTCTCTCTAACAAAGAAACCACTTTCGACAAAGCTTAGGTATTCGAGTAATGAGGACTTTAGTATATTTCATCGAAATATACAAGGTATTAGAGATAAAGTTAGTGAACTGCTTATAGATGTTGACTCTGAAATTATTGGTATATCTGAACACTTCTTAAATAAGGAGGTAATTCAGAGGCATCCTTTACCAGGATACAGGTTGGCTGGCAGCTTTTCTAGGAACTCTTTGCGGTGTGGGGGAGTAGCCATGTATGTGAAAAACGGTATCCCATTTGAGTCAATTGATGTTTCAAAGTATTGCACTGAAAAGGTGTTTGAATGTTGTGCAGATGTGGTTAAATTTAGTGGAGTTAAACTTCTAACTGTTGTTATTTATAGATCCCCAGACTCCGATTTCGCAACATTTTTGCTAAAGCTAGAGGAGGTTCTTGGTTCACTTTATAGGAAATACAAAAAATTAGTTATATGTGGTAACTTCATTATTAATTGTATAAGCGATTGTGCAAGGAAAAGCATGCTGGTAGACCTCCTTAATTCATATAATCTTATGCAAACCGTATTCTTCCCAACGAGAGTGCAAGGGAACAGTAGAACAACCATAGACAACATTTTTGTTCATCCCTGTTCTAGAAGAGCATTCTGTTAGCAAAAAAGTGAATGGCCTTTCAGATAATGATGCACAAGTTTTTAACTCTAAAAGATTTTTGTGCTGCAACTCATGTTAAATATAGTTATCATATTTTTAGGAAAGCTGATCCAGTTGCTGTAGAGACTTTTGTAAGCCTTATCAAGAAACAAGAGTGGCAAGATGTTTATAGTGCTGATACAGTAGACGATAAATATAATGCTTTCCTCAAGATTTTTCTCGTGCTCTTTGAAAGTTACTTTCCGTTAGAACGTTCAAAACATTGTACTAGCACAAACAGGCAGCCTGGGTGGCTGACTAGAGGGATAAGAATATCTTGTAGAACAAAGTGGCAGTTATATCAAAACGTTAGAAACACTCAAAATATAAATGGAGCAGCCCATTACAAACAGTACTGTAATGTGCTTAAAAAAGTTATTAGGAAGGCAAAAAGTGTGTGGTATGCAGATGGAATAGCTAAGTCTCAGGATAAAATTAAAACCATATGGTCAGTCGTAAAGGAAGTGGCTGGTCTGCAGAGACAGGTCGAGGATATACAATCAGTGCGTAGTGGGAATGTCCGTGTTACTGATAAGTCGCATATATGTACAGTATTTAATAATCACTTTCTGAATATAGCAGGTGAACTACATAGAAACCTAGTCCCAGCAGGGAATCATATAGCGCTCGTAGAAAAAAGTGTTCCGAGACAGTTACCTGAAAGGCTCCTCCATGATACTGACAAGAGAGAGATTGAGTTAATAATTAAATCACTAAAGACCAAGAACTCGCATGGATATGACGGGGTATCTAGCAGAATACTGAAGTATTGTTCTATGTGTGTTAGCCCAGTACTTAGCCACATTTGTAACTTTTCCTTTAGGAGTGGTCGGTTTCCTGACCGATTAAAGTACTCGATAGTGAAGCCACTTTATAAAAAGGGAGACAGGGATAATGTTGACAATTATACACCTATTTCTATGCCATCGGTGTTTGCTAAAGTTATCGAGAAGGTTGTATATACAAGGTTACTGGAGTATTTAAATTCACATAATTTGCTGTCAAATGTACAGTTTGGTTATAGATTTGGTTTAACAACTGAAAATGCTATATTCTATTTTATCTGTGAGGTTTTGGACGGATTAAATAAAAGGTTGCGAACGCTAGGTGTTTTATTTGATTTAATAAAGGTTCTTGACTGTGTTGACCACAAAATATTACTGCAGAAATTGGACCATTATGGAGTAAGGGGAGTAGCTTACAATTGGTTCGCCTCTTATTTTAAAAACAGAAAGCAGTATTGAGAGTGGTAGTGATGTTCAGTCCCAATGGGGCACTGTTATGTGGGGCGTTCCCCAAGGGTCCGTGCTGGGGCCACTGCTGTTTCTTATTTATATAAATGATATGCCTTGTAGTATTACAGGTGATTCAAAAATATTTCTATTTGCTGATGACACCAGCTTGGTAGTGAAGGATCTTGTGTGTAATACTGAAACATTATCAAATAATGTAGTTCATGAAATAAGTTCGTGGCTTGTGGAAAATAATTTGATGCTAAATCACAGTAAGACTCAGTTTTTACAGTTTCTAACTCACAATTCAACAAGAACTGGTATTTTGATCAGACAGAATGGGCATATTATAAGCAATACGGAACAGTTCAAGATCCTACACGTTCAGATAGATAATGAGCTGTTGTGGAAATCCCATGTTCAGGATCTTGTTGAGAAACTAAATGCTGCTTTATTTACCATTAGAATAGTATCTGAAATAAGTGACATTTCAACACGAAAAGTAGTCTATTTCGCATATTTTCATACGCTTGTGTCATATGGTATTATTTTTTGGGGCAATTCTTCTGATTCAAAAAGGGTATTTTTGGCTCAAAAACGGACTGCTCGAGCTATATGTGGTGTAAGTTCGAGAACCTCTTGTCGACTTCTATTCAATAGTCTGGGGAATTCTGACATTGCCCTCACTGCATATATTTTCTTTAATGTCGTTTGTTGTTAGCAATATTAGCTTATTCCCAGAAGTGAGCAGCTTTCACTCAGTTAATACTAGGCAGAAATCAAATCTGCATGTGGATTGCACTCCCTTGACTCTTTTGCAGAAAGGAGTGCACTATTCTGCTGCATCCATTTTCAATAAGCTACCACAAGAACTCAAAAATCTTAGCAGTAGTCCAAAAGCTTTTAAGTCTAAACTGAAGAGTTTCGTCATGGCTCACTCCTTCTATTCTGTCGAAGAGCTCCTGGAAGAGCTGAAAAATTAAGCAAATTCCAGTGTTACATTGTTGATTTTCTTTATTTAAACTTACGAATTGTCGCCTCAATACGTTTATTGTATTTCATTTTATCTTTTTCTACTATCGTGTTATAATTTCGTGCTTGACTCGCTCCATGACCATGGAGACTTCTCCTTAATTTGGTCCCATGGAACAGTAAGTAAATAAATATAGAGGCAGCTGTATTTTGATGGTGGCATACACGTTGTGTCGTAGATGAGACCTAAATCACAGACAGCCACATGGTGGCCATTTTTCGGGCATAAATTGCAACGAAAAATGTAATGGTAACATAAATTTAGTTGCAGCAGTCTTTTGATAGAGGGTCATAAATTATGGCCATCAAGATGATAAATGTCACTTAAATAAATACTGGGAAACTGCAAAACTGTGCAGCTTAGAGAGAGGTGTGAGATGGGGTTAGGGGAGGGGGGGACACACCTTGAAATATCAGGCAACCATGAACGTGGACCATTACCGTCAGGGCTGCCAACTTGGATCGTCATCTTGTATTCTGACATCATAGGTATGGAGCAGTATCCTCAAGTCCACCACTGTGGATCGCCATATTGGAATTTGACGTCAAAAGGCTGCATCCGCATCCTATAGCCGTGCGGCTACCCACGTCGGAGGTTCGTGTCCTCCGTCGGGCATGGGTATGTGTGTTGTCCATAGCGTACATTAGTTTAAGTTAGATTAAGTAGCGTGTAAGCTTAGGGACCGATGACCTAAGCAGTTTGGTCCCGTAAGTTCTTACCACAATTTTTTTTTTATCCTACAGTCAGCTATCTTAGATCGTCAACTTCGACTATGACGTTAGAGGGCTGCACCACTGTGCCCTGGTCCACCATCTTAGATTTTCACTCAATAGTGTAACTGCCGTTACTGTCCATCCTGAATTTCATTGAATCAACGGAATACAATGTGCAAGTTATTTAGTGGAACAGGAAGAAACACACAACAGAAAATCTGCTACAGCAGTTCTGTTTTTTGCAAGTGACACAAAAGTTCCCTTCACAATGCATTCTGCATGCCACGAGGCGTGTATTACCATTAATTTGGATATTATAGATTGAAGCGATCAGTCGTCCTTTTTAAATTTTATTGTGCAGATCTAGATTTTGGCTAGAAGCTAGCCATTCTCAATGCATTATTATTTTCGCTCAGTGCATGTAATTCCCTGCTGGTCAGGCTTCATCCACAGGGCCTGGGCCTGGGCCCGTCAGTACCGACATTGGACTTTTGATGACTGGAAGCAAGTTGCCTGGTCGGACGAGTCCCGTTTCAAATTTTATCGAGTGGATGGTCGTGTACAGGTATGGGGACAACCTAATGCATCCATGGACTCTGCATGTCAGCTGGGGACTGTTAAAGCTGGTCGAGGTTCTGTAATGGTATGTGGCGTGTGCAGTTGGAGTGATATGTGACACCAGGTAAGTGAAGATACGACCCTGACACGTGACATGTACGTAAGCATCAATTTTAATCATCTGCATCCATTCATGTCCACTGTGCATTCCGACAGACTTGGGCAATTCCAGCAGGACAATGAGGCACCCCACACGTCCAGAATTGCTGCAGAGTGGCTCCAGGATCACTCTTCTCAGTTTAAACACTTCCACTGGCCACCAAACTCCCCAGACGTGAACAATATTGAGCATATCTTCCCGCTCTTACGGGTTTACGGACAGCCCTGCAGGACTCACATTAGTCGAGTCCATACCACGTCGTGTTGCGGCACGTCTGCGTGCTTGCAGGACCCTACAGATATTAGGCAGGTGTACCATTTTCTTTGGCTCTTCAGTGTATGTTGCTGTGTATAAAATTTAACTAACATTTCGTATTTTCCTTTAGAAACTGGTGGAAGTTTCTAACTGTTACCAATCTCGAGGAAACTGGTCTCATGTAACACACTTATTTGCGTTCGCTCCGCGCCAGCGATAAAAGCAGATTGAAATACCCACAACATTCCTTATAATTCATAAATTGTTTGAGATATGGAAATGAGAATTTGGAAAATGATAGCACGCCAAGAGGAGAGTATTTTTCCCTGTGGTTATTATGCAAAACTTCATTAGCTACTGTGTTATTCCACTAACTACGGACTTTTACGCCCAAGGAATGTAATTTTTAGGATAATCAATAGCTGGTGAAACGAGAAGTGATATGGGTTTTGGAACAAGATAAGATGTTACACACTTATTTTGTACCATAAGCAACTGAATTAACTTTTTCTCAGTTTCTTACTTAATAAACTTAATAAACCACTGTTTCTGATTACTCCCGCAATTGAGTCTGCACAACACGTTACTGAGGTGACTCTATTTTGGCAAAAGAAGCAAATTTTATCATGGCAAAAAGAGACATGTCTAATTTTTACTCGAAGTTCACCACTCATGACGCTTCTTTGAAAGTTATAAATGGTTAACAGGGTAAGAGAAAATAAATTGCACCAGTTTCAGCGGAATTCTTTTTACACACTAACTACAGAAGAGGTGACATATCTGTTCGAACGGTCACCGTATAAGACTGGGCGTGGAGGGGCTCCACTCAATATTTACAAAAAATGAGACCGCAGGATTCAGTTTTGAACGGCACGTCCCCTCAAGCGCTTGGCTTTTCCCATACAGGTTTGGTAAGTAACCCCACCACTACCGCTCTACCCAAGAGCGCCCTGTTGACTGCACTTCTACCGGCCATGGTACTACGCGAACTCTGCAAGATGGAGTCAGAGAAGGACTGCCCCATGTAAAATAGGTAAATGATTGAAGAAAGTTGAAATGTGTAAGTACCAATGCTACTAAACGATGCATATTGCTTTCAAAATAAATAAACAAGAATTGATCCACTCGATTTTCAAGACACATGTTGAACATTAGTCATCAAATTCAGTGATCTTAAGATTCAGATGTAGGTAAACGACAACCAGCAAAATATAGAATGAGCTAATTTGCACCACAGAATGACAGAACCGAACGCATAATGCTTTAGACTGAATAAAAAGAGTAGGACCTTTTAGCCAGCTTCAAGCACACTAGAAACACACATTCTTAACTTTTCTATCATATCACGTCCAAACAGAATTCTTTTTAGAATTTTTAGAATTTTAGATAAACTTCACAGATTATCACAGATTGCATGTGACAGTACTCAAAAATAACCAAGCTGTGCAAGTTCCGCACATATAAATTGATGGACACACTGACCTGTTAGCAGCCACTTCACATAAATTGATCTGTCGACATCTGCCGCGCCACTTAGCTGCGCCTAACGCACAAGCACCTCCATGAAACAAGTGGATTTCAAACGTTTATGCAAGTGTGATTCGCCTATCCACTAGTTTCGTAATTGGCGGAATGCGTGGAAGTAGCCAGAAGCACCATGCTTCCGCTGTACGCTCTCAGAGAGAGAGACAGAGCAAAGAACCTACACAGCATATCGATGGTAGTTACATTATTATTCCTTTCAAACGATAAGCTAAATGACGCAGTGGTTAAGGTGCTGTGTATGGGCTGCCATTCAGGACTGGAGTTCAAAAAAGCATACAGCCCTCCAGATTTCCGTTTTCCGAGTTTCGTCAAAATGTTTGGTCTTTGAGTCCCACAAATAAGAAGAAATATGTAATTTTAAAAATTTTCATTAAATTAACCTTTGTTACCATAGTAAGTAACGAATACAAAAAGAAATCCGCCAGAAGTGAACAATAAATGGTTTCAAGAATGCGAATGCATTTCTCTATGGAAACACTGGGACATACCATTTTCTACGCCCTCCCCCCCCCCCCCCCCCCCAATGACTTCATGTCATATATTTGAAAGCTGTCTCACATTTTTCTTAAATAAAGACACATTTTGAAAGTTGCATGAACTCATAACACCTAGAACCAGTTATGGTGGTGTCTAACAGGCAAAAAAGAAGCCTAAATTTAATAAGTTCATATCCAGTTAAAAAATATAGAAAAGTACACACTTCCCCAATACCTTCATGTCATAACCACTAGTAAAGCAGTAATATGAACTAAAATTTTTGTTAGAGTATAAATGTACTTACTTTCACTGGCAATGATGTCGTCAATATAATCTTTGAACCGTGGAATTAACTTTCAAAATCATTTCTTAAGGAATTTACTTTATTTACTAGCCATTCATCAAGAAAGTTAACACACTATGTGAGCTTGGAAGTAGTTGCCAAGGAGTAACTGACAGAAAAAAATTAAATTTCAACCAATGAAAATTTTATTTATAAAAGCCTTTTCAAAAACAGATTTAAAATTTATAAGCAGAAAAGCACCCTCGAAATATCAAGTTACAATTTAACAAATGCGAATTTTATTCCTAAAAGCTTTTTCAATACATTTTTTAAAATTATAAGCAGAAAAGCAACCACGAAATATCAAGTTACAATTATTCAGAGGCAGAATAATTTTTTTTTTTGTTAAAGTAGGAGCCTTGGGGCTGAAAAGTTTCCGCCCCCTTTCAACACGGCCGCAGTCACGACCGGTCACAACGACCACTGAAAAACTACACTGGTCCAAATCTGCAACACACCAGATTACTTTAATCTAAAATTTTTAACAACTCACACAAACACATTAACTATGCACCCCGTAAGAGGGATGGAAATGGTACAAACACTCACACTAAGAACTTATTTCCGACAAAAGTGCAATTTGTTTTTAAAAGAGGTCTTACGGTGGAGGGGTGGCAAGTTTATAAAAATGACAATTTAAATAAAACTCATGAAATTCAGACTTACATAAAGTGTACAACATGCTCTACATTACACATATACCGCCTCGCAAGATGATAGGCAGGATAAAAACATATGTCAGGAATTCGGCCCTTACCTTAATTCTATAAATTCGTTAACACATGACAGAGGCAGCTATTAACGTATGGCAGACCGAAAGACAGACCGACACTAACTGCCTAACAAATGCGGACGAGAGAAACGAGCAAGCTGGGGACGAGAGACTAACCAACAACACAAGTAGAATTTAACAAGTAACTGAAACAACATATCACTAATCACTCAGCTTCTAATAACTGTGATTTCTGGCGAAGACCTGGCGCAGCATCCCCAACGCTCTCCCGAACCGTCCGCTGCCATCCGCTTCAACGGACGCAGGAAGGCGCGCCGATCTCCCGTCTCACGGCGTCGCAGCTCGCGCCGGCCAGACCGATGTGGGTTGACTCCTGTTGCTCTCGTGTCGGCCGCGAAGCCATCATTCCTCGCTATACGGCGCGGCCCACAGGACTCTCGTGGCGACCTCACATGCGCCGATGCTCAAGACGGGCAAGTCATCTTGTGTCCCAGTGCGCGATCGACCAACCGATCGATCCAACCGCCGATGACCATTGCCTGAACAAACTCGAGCAGACTGGCGGCCTAACACAAACTAGCACTCCAGCGACCGACACTAACTGCCCCCCAGACTCACTCAGACTGACAGACTGACCGACTGCCGATTTTTTTTTTTTTTACTTTATTGTTATTTTGACACCTGAACAATCAGGTAGGCTGGCAGCAGCACAATACGCCACTCTTCAGCCGAAGAGAGTACAAGGAAATAAACAGAGAAGAGACATCACTTAGAAAAACGGCGGGAAAAAACAGTAGACACATGAACATAAAAACACAAGAAGCCGTTCACACTCGATGACAATCCACACTACGAACTGTTGACACGACGCACAAACACTGAAGAAGACGATGGCACTGGTGAACAAAGGAGTGTGACGGCGAAACTGAACACTAAACATGACGGCACACACGATACACTGATGGCGGTGATCTCCGGCGCGCGAATGTCCACTGAGCGTGTGCAAGTCCGGGTACCTGCCAAGAGGGGAACAGGGGTGAGGTGGGGGAGAGGGGAGGAAAAAAGGATGCCAATGGCTTAGGAGACGGGGGCAGGAGGAGAGGGACAGGGGAGGGGAGGCCCAGGGTAGGAAGGGGGAGAAAAGGAGGAGGGAGGGAAAAGGGAGAGAAGGGAGGGAGGGTGCCCAGAGGAGTAAGTACAGGAGGAGGGCGGGAGGATCAAAGTTGGTAGGACGGGTAGATGGAGGGGAGGAGGACATCATCAGGGAGAGGGAGCTGGCGGAAGCCACCTTGGGAGAGGGTAAGGAGGGTGGAGAGATGGAGACCGGGTGGGACGTGCGAATACAGGTGCGGCAGCGGGCGGGGGTGGGAGAGGATCGGGGAGACGAGCGGGTGAGGAGGATCGAGTTTGCGGGAGGTGTACAGGATCCGTATCCTTTCAAGGAAAAGGAGGAGGTGGGGGAAGGGGATGAGATCGTACAGGATCCGCGTGGGGGAGGGGAGACGGATGCGATAGGTGAGGCGGAGAGCATGACGTTCAATGATTTGGAGGGATTTATAAAAGGTAGGGGGGGCGGAGATCCAAGCCAGATGGGCATAACAAAGGATAGGGCGGATGAGGGATTTATAGGTGTGGAGGATGGTGGAGGGGTCCAGACCCCACGTACGGCCGGAGAGGAGCTTGAGGAGACTGAGTCGGGAGCGTGCCTTGGCTTGGATTGTCCGGAGGTGGGGAGTCCAGGAGAGGCCACGGTCGGGGGTGACGCCAAGGTACTTAAGGGTGGGAGTGAGGGCGAGAGGACGGCCATAGATGGTGAGATAGAAATCAAGGCGGATCCGACTGCCGAGCACATAGCGCCCATTAAAATGCCCGTGAACAGGCTACCTTTCCCCTTTCCCACCAGAGGGAGACACCAAAGCTGCGATTGCCACAGCGGCGTCACCGCCAGCAACGGAGGGCGACTGCTTTACACTACGCGCTGCGGCGCGCTTTTCAAAACAGCAATTTTTACTATGGCTCAATCTCTATAAAGAAAACCACACGCTAGAAAGTCATACAGTCATGCAGCAAAATCTCTGTGCTCACTGTTGCTTTGAACGTTGTATGTAGCCACAACAGTGTACTGCATTCGTAGATGTACCTCTCTGTACCGCTAGATATCTCTGTCTTGCAGTTGCATCGTTGCTTTCACCCGAAAGACACTGGTACTTTCAAAAGGAAATTATCAAATTAGTTGTTTGAAGCTGAAACTGCCAGAGGTCCGAGTCGTCTCTCGGGGATGGGTGTGTGTGTTTTGTCTGAGCATCAGTTAATTTAAGTATTATGTAAGTCTAGCGACAGACGACGTCAGCAGTTTGGTGGCTTAGGAATTCACATACATTTGATCATTTGAACACAAGCAGAAACTACTTGCGCTCGAAGTGCTGAGAGAAATGCCGAGACGGTTCCGTACCGTATACGACAGTACTGTTCCATTACTGATAGAACAATTAACATTATTTGAAGTGGGGAGAGGGTATAAGGATGGCTCTGAGATAAATTTCAGTAAATTAGATGTTACATGAAACCACAATTAAGACGATGATTGTTTTAGAGAAGTGGCTGGAATATGCTACAATATCACGGTGGACGAACATAACATACAATTCTAGTACCACGTTTTTGTGCAAGGGAAACGTTTTTCCTAAAATACACTGCTGACCATTAAAATTGCTACATCAAGAACAAATGCAGATGATAAACGGGTATTTACTGGACAAATATATTATACTAGAACTGACATGTGATTACGTTTCCACGCAACTTGGTTGCACAGATCCAGAGAAATCAGTACCCAGAACAACCACTTCTGGCCGTAATAACGGCCTTGATACGCCTGGGCATTGAGTCAAACGGAGCTTGGATGGCGTGTGCAGGTACATCTGCCCATGCAGCTTCAACACGATACCACAGTTCATCAAGAGTAGTGACTGGCGTATTTTGACGAGCCAGTTGCTCGGCCACCATTGACCAGACGTTTTAATTGATGAGACATCTGGACAATGTGCTGGCCAGGGCAGCAGTCTAACATTTTCTGTATCCAGAAAGGCCCATACTGGACCTACAACATGCGCTCGTGCATTATCCTTCTGAAATGTAGGCTTTCGCAGGGATCGATTGAAGCGTAGAGCCACCGGCCGTAACACATCTGAAATGTAACGTCCACTGTTCAAAGTGCCGTCAATGCGAACAAGGGGTGACCGAGACTTGTAATCAATGGCTCCCCATATCATCACGCCGGGTGATACGCCAGTATGGCGATGACGAATACACGCTTTTAATTTGCGTTCACTGAGATGTCGCCAGTATGGCGATGACAAATACACGCTTTTAATGTGCGTTCACTGCGATGTCACCAAACACGGATACGACCATCATGATGCTCTAAACAGAACCTGGATTCATCTGAACAAGTGACGTTTTGCCATTCGTGTACCCAGGTTCGTCGTTGAGTACACCATCGCAGGCGCTAATGTCCGTGACGCAGTGTCAAGGGTAACCGCTGCCATGGTCTCCGAGCTAATAGTCCATGCTGCTGCAAACGTCGTCGAACTGTTCGTGTAGATGGTTGTTGTCTTGCAAACGCCCCCATCTGGTGACTTAGAGATAGAGACGTGGCTGCACGATCCGCTACAGCCATGCGAATAAGATGCCTGTCATCTCGACTGCTGGTGATACGAGACCGTTGGGATCCAGCACGGCGTTCCGTATTACCCTCCTGAACACACCGATTCCATATTCTGCTAACAGTCATTGGATCTCCACCAACGCGAGCAGCAGTGTCGCGATACGATAAACCGTAATAGCGATAGGCCACATTCCAACTTCATCAAAGTCGGAAAAGTGATGGTACGCGTTTCTCCTCCTTACACGAGGCATCACAACAACGTTTCACCAGGGAACGCCGGTCAACTGCTGTATGTACGAGGGCTATTCGGGAAGTATGGTCCGATCGGTCGCGAAATGGAAACGACTATGACAATCCGATAAAGCTTTGCACAGATGTGTTGGGTAGTGTCTCTAGTATAACCCCAGTGACCATCACGTCGCTCTTCCCATTTCTGAGCTCGCAGTGAGTGCGTAAAGATGTCTAGAAAATAGTGTCTGCCGCCAAGTACGAGGGCCTGGTGAGAAATTTCGCCTGAAGCTATGCAGCTAACATTACATAACTGTCGTGCTGTTTCTTCTTCAAGACCATTCTCCGCCGCATTCTGCAGGGGCAATGAAGATGCTCCTGCATCGTTGTCAATTGGAAATGTTTGACTACCCACAATACAGCCCATAATTGTCCTCCTCTGAGTTTCATCTCTGCTCACATGAACCGCTGGCTATGAAGACAACATTTTGGCACAAGACAACGAGCCGTAGGCCAGCGTAGAGAAGTGGCGGAAAGCACTGGCGGCTGCCTTCTATAGCGAGGGTATTGGAAAGTTGGTACAACGCTACGATACACGTCTAAGTCGGATCGGCGACTATGGAGATAAGTAGCTGCAAGGTGTATCTAACTGTTGCAAATAAAACATTTTAGATTTTTACCGTGGTTTCCATTTCCCGACCTATCGGACCTTACTTTCCGAATAGCCCTCGTATATGAGAAATCGGTTGGAAACTTTCCTCATGTCAGCACGTTGTAGGTGTCGCCACCGGCGCCAACATTGTGGAAATGCTCTGAAAAGCTAATCATTGGCATATCACAGCATCTCCTTGCTGTCGGTTAAATGGTTAAATTTCACGTCTGTACCACGTCATCTTCGTGGTGTAGCAATTTTAATGCCCAGTAGTGTACAAGCAATTGCAGAATATTACTTAATGTTACATTCATTTCCAACTGTAGCTACTTTGTAGTTTTCCCGTAATTTGTGGAAACTAATACACGATACTTTGTATTTGGTAGGCAAATTTCTGCGCCAGTCTGCGCATTAATTAGTGTGGAGAGTGGTGGAAACGACGAGTCGTTCGCAATAACAGCTCCGTTGTACGTCGGGGCGGGCTGACTTAATAAAGCGTGTCTAAGCAGGCGGGCGACAGCTGGGAGGGAGACGTCCCTTCTGCGGGCAGCGGGGACGACGGCGCCGGCAATAAAGCGACCCTCAGCTCCATCGGCGTCTCCTGTGGATCACAGACGCCGCGCCCACCACTACGAGATGCGCGCCGTTATTGCCTCTCGAAACAACCCGCGGGACCGCGTGATGCCACTGTGAGACCCCGACACGGCGGCCGCTGGAGGAGCCCGCTGGCGACAGCGCTTCACCACTGCCGCTATTGTTGCTGCAGGTAGTGTTCCCGGAAGAGCGAGGAATGAATTCAGCACGAGCTAGTCTCTTGAAAATGTTTCACTGATGACAAGTAATGGCGGAGCCGTAATCTCAATGGACAAAACATTAGACAACAGGTTGATAGGACACACTGGTTACTTTGGGCCTATAAAAGTTGTAGGACTAGTACTACACTCATGCTCATAAATTAAGGATAACTGCAAAATGTGGTGCCACACAACGTGGCACTACACAAAACTGGCGCTAATAGCATAGTCACATATGGATCACACACGACACAGCTCTTTAAGTCCATGGTATTGGTAATAAGTTGAGAAACTACAAAACGCCACTGTTTCCTGCGCGTGTACTCCGGCATCAATATGGGATATGATCACCATGCACACGTACAAAGGCTGCACAACGAGTTGGCATACTCCGGATCAGGTGGTCGAGCAGCTGCTGGGGTACAGCCTCCCATACTTGCACCAGTGCCTGTCGGAGCTCCTGAAGTGTCGTAGGGGTTTGAAGACGAGCAGTAATACGTCGACCGAGAGCATCTCAGACGTGCTCGATGGGGTTTAGGTATGGAGAACAGGCAGGTCACTCCATTCACCTGATATCTTCTGTTTCAGGGTACGCCTCCACGATGGCAGCACGGTGGGCCCGTGCGTTATCATCCATCAGGAGGAAGGTGGGACCCACTGCACCCCTGAAAAGGCGGACATACTGGTGTAAGATGTTACAGTTCCTCTGTCAAAGACATGCAGTGGTGTACGGGCACCAATCATAAACCCACCACATGCCACCAAACCACGACCTACACATAGGTCTCTTTCGAGGGTATTAAGGGGTTGGTATCTGGTTCGTGGTTCACGCCAGATGAAGACCCGGCGAGAATCACTGTTCAGGCTACACGTGGACTCGTCCGTGAAGATAACCTGGGACCACTGTTCCAGTGACCATGTACTTTGTTCTTGACACCGGGCTTTACGGGCTCTCCTGTGACCAGGGGTCAGTGGAATACACCTGGCAGTTTTCCGGACGCATAAACCACGTCTTTTCAGTCATCTGTAGACTGTGTGTCGGGAGACAACTGTTCCAGTGGCTGCTGTAAGGTCTCGAGCAAGGGTATCTGCAGTACTCCGTGGCCGTTTGCGGCACTGATGGTGAGATATCGGTCTTCTTGTGGTGTTGTACACTGTGGACGACCCGTAATGCAGCGTCTGGACAAATTTCCTGTATGCTGGAAGCGTTGTCATAATCTTGAGATCACTCTTTGTGGCACACGGAGGGCCCGTGCTACGATTTGCTGCTTTTGACCAGCCTCCAGTCGCCCTAGTATTCTACCCCTCATAACGTGATCAGTATGTGTTCTTTGAGCCATTTTCAACACACAGTCACCATTAGCACGTCTGGAAACGTCTACACACTTACTCGCTGCACCGTACTCTGACATGTCAAATGCACTGCGTGGCCATACCGGAGGTGATTTAAACCCGAAAACCGCCCACCAGAGCGTTGTTTCACCATGTATCAGCATTATCCTTAATTTATGAGCGTGAGTGTAGATGGTCATGTGACCTACCGTTGTGAAATGTGGTAGCACTGAAATGTGTGTATTTATTTATTATTGCTTACAAATTCATCATCTGCTTCCTGGAAAGCAACGCAAGCCGTATTTTCACACGGCTACAGAATGTTGTATACAGCTATTATTGAAATGCACTTCAAATTTTGTAAGAATTTTTGAGATTTTAATTGATTAGCAAAATTAATGGTAAAGGAAACACAAAATTTAAGAAAAGACGAAACACAATGGAACAACACTCAAAACCCATAAATCATGACATGATAGGCTGTTGCTTAGGTTTGAATCGTTTTTGTTTTGCATGTTGGTATTCCGTTTTATTTGTCGTTATTTTTTACTTATAGTCACTGTTACTGTTTGAGTTCACATATTGCCATTTTGTCGTTTGAAGACAGTGAGTGGAGCTGTGGACGTTAGGAAATCGAGTGTCAAGTGGAGAAATCAGTACATTTAAGATGTATTCTTCTGTTTGAGTTCAGTAGAGAGGTGACAGCAGCGGAGGCAGGCAGAAGCACTTACGTCGTGTGTGGGGGTAATGGCACTGGACAGAGCACAGTACGAAAATGGTTTTCTCGTTTTATAGACGATCATTTTGACGTTAGTGACACTCCACATTCATGTGGCCCTTAGACGTTTGATGAAGATTGTTTAACCGCATTAATCAACAATGACTCACGTCAATGTACTATAGAACTAGAAAATGTAATGAACAGCGATCATTTCTCTATTGTTCGAAATTTGCAGACAATGGGGAACGTTCAAAACTCGGATGTATAAGTAGCGCATGCTCTAAACCAAAATCATAAAAATCAGCACTTGGCCTTACGCGCAACTCTGCTTGCTCATCATCAATTGGTTCCTGAACAACACCGATCTTTGCTATTCTGTATCGTTACTGGTGAAGATAAATGGTATCTTTCAGCTAACGAGGGATTGGTTGAGCGCAAACAAAGCAGCAAATCCCCGTACAAAGATCTGCGCACATCCATAAAAGATAATGTCGTATATCTGGTGGAACGGCGACGGTGTAGTGTACTACAAATAGCTTCCACGAGGTGTAACCATCACACGATTGAGAGGCTTTTAGGCGCAATCCAAGAACAACTACCAGGAAGACTGCATGAACGGACGCTACTCCACGATAACGACTGGCCGCAAACGGCTAGACTAATAGAGAACAATATGCAGGAGTTTGGTTGGGAAGCCGCTCCACAAACACCTCATTCGCATGATCTTGCTCCCTCGGATATTCACCTTACCCGCTCTCTGTCGACCAACCTTCAATGAACTTCCTTCCCGGATGAAAATGCACTCCGAACGTGGCTCGACGACTTCTTCGCCCTAAAATGATTTCTGCAGTTGCGGAATCGGTAAGTTACCGTAACGTTGACAGACTCTTGTTAATATTGAAGGAAGAATATATTATTGATGACTAAAGTCTCTGTTAAGAGTATTTGTTGTATTTACTAAACTTACGAAATAACACTCTAACTTACGCACGAACCCATAACATTTATTAATCGTCTGCAGTACCGTTGCAGCAGGTGGCTTAGGGACAGTTACTATTCTTAACCACTGGATAACATCAGGGTAGTAAGATATATTCTTTATTTAGCTCTTGTTGAGGAATTCTACATCCATTACTCATGCTACCATTACTTACTTCTACACGAGTGAGTCTCCGATTGGCAGTGACAGCATGTCGAACACAGAACCATAGTTCCAAACACCTCTAACCATCCCCACCCCTGAGACAGGGACACAATTCAGCTCGAGCTACCAACCGGAAATCTAACGTTTTGATCGCACCAACCTATCATGGGCTGTCCCTGTAGAGAGACCCACATACATCACGTGTAAGTGCCCATACATTCTATTGGTTCTGCCATAGCTGTCACATTGTTGGTAATATACCCACTGCTTCTAGTCGTCGTCTGTGTAGAAATTAATTGCGGTGTCAGTGAATCCTCGGAATATTCATTCCCTCAGTCGCAGTATTCACTTCAGCGTTATTACATACAATCGGTTTTTTTAAGGTTCTAAATATTTTCTAAGTCCAGTCCTGCATGTCTATTTCCTATTCACCAGATGCCAAGTGTCTTCATCTCTGTTACTTAGTGTAGCAATACCAGTTACCTGAGTCTGAAAATCTGCATTGGTTGGACACTTTAGTGTAATATGGTATGGTGTGTCAATGTCGCCACATGCACACGTATTTGCAGACAACAATGTAGGTGGGACAACCATAGGTGTAAGTATTCATCTTGGGTATTTACAACTACTTCAGCTGTATTTAGTCCTTTATTACTGAATCACTACCGGTTCCGTGGCACTAAAAGCCACTTCTACAGGTGAACATATGATTAAAACATTAGAGCGGAAAATGTAGGAATCTTTTTACCCAATGTTAGGCGCGTAATGGGGCCCCTTAGGGATATGGTGGCTAAGGAGTGGAAGAAATCCAGTGTGCACTCCGTGTGCATTCCGGGTGGAGTCATTCCTGATGTGGAAAGGGTCCTTCCGGATGCCATGAAGAGCACAGGGTGCAGCCAGCTGCAGGTGGTGGCACATGTCGGCACTAATGACGTGTGTCGCTTTGGATCTGAGGAAATTCTCTCTGGATTCCAGCGGCTATCTGATTTGGTGAAGGCTGCCGGTCTTGCTTACGAGAAGTAGGCAGTATCGTTGACAGAACCGACTGCGGACGTTTGGTGCAGAGCCGGGTAGAGGGTCTGAATCAGAGGCTCAGACGGTTTTGCGACCGTGTTGGCTGCAGATTCCTTGACTTGCGCCATAGGGTGGTGGGGTTTCGGGTTCCGCTGAATAGGTCAGGAGTTCACTACACTCAGCTGGCGGCTACACGGGTAGCGGAGGCTGTGTGGCGTGGACTGGACGGTTTCTTAGGTTAGAAGGCCTCGGGAAAGTACGGGGTGGGCTGCAATCTCAAAGGGTGCATGGCAAATACATGACGTGATTGGATCAAGGAACAGTCGGAATTGTAGTTGTAAATTGTTGTAGCTGTGCTGGGAAAGTCCCTGAGCTACAAGCGCTAATAGAAAGCACAGACTCTGAAATCGTTATAGGTACAGAAAGCTGGTTAAAGCCTGAAATAGGTTCTGCAGAAATTTTTACGAAGTCTCAGACGGCGTTCAGGAAAGATAGATTAGGCAGAATTGGTGGTGGAGTGTTTGTGTCTGTCAGTAGTGGTTTATCTTGTAATGAAGTCGAAGTAGATACTCAGTGCGAATTGGTATGGGTAGAGGTTATACTTAACAGCCGAACTAAGTTAAGAATTGGCTCCTTCTACCGACCCCCAGACTCCGATGATATAGTTGCTGACCACTTCAGAGAAAATTTGAGTCTCTTAACAAATAAATACCCCACTCATACGGTTGTAATTGGTGGGAACTTCAACCATCCCTCGATATGTTGGCAAAAATACTTGTTCAAAACAGGTGGTAGGCAGAAAACATCTCCCGAGATTGTCCTAAATGCTTTCTCCGAAAATTATTTCGAGCAGTTAGTCCACGAACCCACACCAATTGTAAATGGTTGCGAAAACACACTTGACCTCTTAGCCACAAACAATCCAGAGCTAATAGACAGGATCATGATTGATACAGGTATTAGTGATCACAACGTCGTTGTAGCTAGGCTCAATACCGTTTCTTCCAAATCCACCAGAAACAAAGGCAAAATAATTTTATTTAAAAAAGCGGATAAAGTGTCACTAGAAGCCTTCCTAAGAGACAATCTCCATTCCTTCCGAACTGACTATGCAAATGTAGACGAGATGTGGCTCAAATTCAAAGATATAGTCGCAACAGCAATTGAGAGATTCATACCTCATAAACTGGCAAAAGATGGAACTGATCCCCCATGATATACCAAACAGGTCCGGACGCTGTTGCAGAGGCAACGGAAAAAGCATGCGAAGTTCAGAAGAAAGCGAAATCCCGAAGATTGGCTAAAATTTACAGACGCGCGAAATTTGGCACGGACTTCAATGCGAGATGCTTTTAATAGGTTCCACAACGAAACATTGTCTCGAAATTTGGTAGAAAATCCGATGATATTATGGTCGTATGTAAAGTACACAAGCGGCAAGACGCAGTCAATACCTTCGCTGAGCAGTGCCGATGGTACTGTTACCGACGACTGTGCCGCTAAAGCGGAGTTATTGAACGCAGTTTCCCGAAATTCCTTCACCAGGGGAAGACTGTAACACCATACCTCTAATGCTCTACTCATCTATTTTCCTTTTTTTTCATTTAATATTACATCGTTAAGAACCTGTAAATGTTTTTGATTGAATAGATAACACAAAATTGTATACTCTTTTCTTTGTTAAAAACTTTGATGTCGTGGTTTGTTTCAATGCAAAGTAGTGTATCTGTACTGTAAATGCTTTGTCCCATTTGGAGGGAACAAAACTTACTGTATATAATTGTAATTTTGTGTGAATAATTTTTTGTAGACATGTTAACATGTGCAAATGTTCTGTGTTATTCAATACGTTTGTTTGCTGTTATGTAAACTGCTGATCCTCACTTAGGAATCTTAGTAGTTTGGTGTATAAGAGGTAGGGTGGTTCCCCTCGGGAACGGAACTGTGTAGCGCGCGCAAATTGTGGTTGGCCTAGGTAGAACAGGTGGAACTGATAGTCAGTCGGGGACGAGCCAGCTGTGGGAGACGAGCTACGAGTCCGTGCTCTGCCATGTAAAAGATGCATATTGTGCTGATTCCGAGAGAGGCTTTTCCTGCTTCTTTCCAAGGCCTCGGATGGATGGCTAAATAGCTGGAACTACACTCCTGGAAATGGAAAAAAGAACACATTGACACCGGTGTGTCAGACCCACCATACTTGCTCCGGACACTGCGAGAGGGCTGTACAGGCAATGATCACACGCACGGCACAGCGGACACACCAGGAACCGCGGTGTTGGCCGTCGAATGGCGCTAGCTGCGCAGCATTTGTGCACCACCGCCGTCAGTGTCAGCCAGTTTGCCGTGGCATACGGAGCTCCATCGCAGTCTTTAACACTGGTAGCATGCCGCGGCAGCGTGGACGTGAACCGTATGTGCAGTTGACGGACTTTGAGCGAGGGCGTCTAGTGGGCATGCGGGAGGCCGGGTGGACGTACCGCCGAATTGCTCAACACGTGGGGCGTGAGGTCTCCACAGTACATCGATGTTGTCGCCAGTGGTCGGCGGAAGGTGCACGTGCCCGTCGACCTGGGACCGGACCGCAGCGACGCACGGATGCACGCAAAGACCGTAGGATCCTACGCAGTGCCGTAGGGGACCGCACCGCCACTTCCCAGCAAATTAGGGACACTGTTGCTCCTGGGGTATCGGCGAGGACCATTCGCAACCGTCTCCATGAAGCTGGGCTACGGTCCCGCACACCGTTAGGCCGTCTTCCGCTCGCGCCCCAACATCGTGCAGCCCGCCTCCAGTGGTGTCGCGACAGGCGTGAATGGAGGGACGAATGGAGACGTGTCGTCTTCAGCGATGAGAGTCGCTTCTGCCTTGGTGCCAATGATGGTCGTATGCGTGTTTGGCGTCGTGCAGGTGAGCGCCACAATCAGGACTGCATACGACCGAGGCACACAGGGCCAACACCCGGCATCATGGTGTGGGGAGCGATCTCCTACACTGGCCGTACACCACTGGTGATCGTCGAGGGGACACTGAATAGTGCACGGTACATCCAAACCGTCATCGAACCCATCGTTCTACCATTCCTAGACCGGCAAGGGAACTTGCTGTTCCAACAGGACAATGCACGTCCGCATGTATCCCGTGCCACCCAACGTGCTCTAGAAGGTGTAAGTCAACTACCCTGGCCAGCAAGATCTCCGGATCTGTCCCCCATTGAGCATGTTTGGGACTGGAAGAAGCGTCGTCTCACGCGGTCTGCACGTCCAGCACGAACGCTGGTCCAACTGAGGCGCCAGGTGGAAATGGCATGGCAAGCCGTTCCACAGGACTACATCCAGCATTTCTACGATCGTCTCCATGGGAGAATAGCAGCCTGCATTGCTGCGAAAGGTGGATATACACTGTACAAGTGCCGACATTGTGCATGCTCTGTTGCCTGTGTCTATGTGCCTGTGGTTCTGTCAGTGTGATCATGTGATGTATCTGACCCCAGGAATGTGTCAATAAAGTTTCCCCTTCCTGAGACAATCAGTTCACTGTGTTCTTATTTCAATTTCCAGGAGTGTATTTTGGAACTTGTATCTGTCTTCGCCACCACGAAATGACAGAGTCCAGCAATTCCGCCTGCAATTCCACCTACCAACATGCAGTTGCCACCACATTGCGCAATCATTACACCGGAATGTTACAATGATGTACAGTGAAGGATCAGCTTAATGGATGTTTTAGTGTGCACAAATATAAGGTAATTTATATTTGACTTTATGTACCTACCTTGATTTTCTCCTCATCGTAACACCTCTCAGGTTCCTCTCCGTTTAAGCTAAAGTGATATCCGAGTGTCCTTACTAAAAGAAATTAAAGCCTAGAGTTTTGCTAATTAATGCCTTCTGAACTTAGTAAAAAGAAAGTTAAAGTTAACGTGGCAATAGAGTGAGTTAAAGTAAATGTTGTTTGTTGAAAATATTCCTATTAAAACTGCTTACTAAAGTGCTGTTGCCAAATTCAAAATTAAAAGTTCTTAAGACTGAGGCTTATAAAGTAAATGATCACATTGTTGCCAGTAGTAAATTCTAAAAGGTGAATCAGTTTCTTGCAATTTTGTGAACATTGTGTTTCGCTGTAGTAAAAAGTGGGAAACTGCAATAATAGAAAACTATGTTCATGATTGCTAAGTGTTTGTCTCTCTTCCGTATTAGAAGTGCATATTAAGAGTAATGTTATAAAGACCATTCACTTTGTGTAAGCCCTGAAAGTAATAGTGCGTTACGGTATACACTCCTGGAAATGGAAAAAAGAACACATTGACACCGGTGTGTCAGACCCACCATACTTGCTCCGGACACTGCGAGAGGGCTGTACAAGCAATGATCACACGCACGGCACAGCGGACACACCAGGAACCGCGGTGTTGGCCGTCGAATGGCGCTAGCTGCGCAGCATTTGTGCACCGCCGCCGTCAGTGTCAGCCAGTTTGCCGTGGCATACGGAGCTCCATCGCAGTCTTTAACACTGGTAGCATGCCGCGACAGCGTGGACGTGAACCGTATGTGCAGTTGACGGACTTTGAGCGAGGGCGTATAGTGGGCATGCGGGACGCCGGGTGGACGTACCGCCGAATTGCTCAACACGTGGGGCGTGAGGTCTCCACAGTACATCGATGTTGTCGCCAGTGGTCGGCGGAAGGTGCACGTGCCCGTCGACCTGGGACCGGACCGCAGCGACGCACGGATGCACGCCAAGACCGTAGGATCCTACGCAGTGCCGTAGGGGACCGCACCGCCACTTCCCAGCAAATTAGGGACACTGTTGCTCCTGGGGTATCGGCGAGGACCATTCGCAACCGTCTCCATGAAGCTGGGCTACGGTCCCGCACACCGTTAGGCCGTCTTCCGCTCACGCCCCAACATCGTGCAGCCCGCCTCCAGTGGTGTCGCGACAGGCGTGAATGGAGGGACGAATGGAGACGTGTCGTCTTCAGCGATGAGAGTCGCTTCTGCCTTGGTGCCAATGATGGTCGTATGCGTGTTTGGCGCCGTGCAGGTGAGCGCCACAATCAGGACTGCATACGACCGAGGCACACAGGGCCAACACCCCGCATCATGGTGTGGGGAGCGATCTCCTACACTGGCCGTACACCACTGGTGATCGTCGAGGGGACACTGAATAGTGCACAGTAGATCCAAACCGTCATCGAACCCATCGTTCTACCATTTCTAGACCGGCAAGGGAACTTGCTGTTCCAACAGGAAAATGCACGTCCGCATGTATCCCGTGCCACCCATTGTGCTCTAGAAGGTGTAAGTCAACTACCCTGGCCAGCAAGACCTCCGGATCTGTCCCCCATTGAGCATGTTTGGGACTGGATGAAGCGTCGTCTCACGCGGTCTGCACGTCCAGCACGAACGCTGGTCCAACTGAGGCGCCAGGTGGAAATGTCATGGCAAGCCGTTCCACAGGACTACATCCAGCATCTCTACGATCGTCTCCATGGGAGAATAGCAGCCTGCATTGCTGCGAAAGGTGGATATACACAGTACTAGTGCCGACATTGTGCATGCTCTGTTGCCTGTGTCTATGTGCCTGTGGTTCTGTCAGTGTGATCATGTGATGTATCTGACCCCAGGAATGTGCCAATAAAGTTTCCCCTTCCTGGGACAATGAATTCACGGTGTTCTTATTTCGATTTCCAGGAGTGTATGTTACAATTAGCAAATAGTTCATGCTGCTCCAGTTGTTAGCTTCAATCTTAAAACATATGTGTGTCAGAGTTCATTGCACTCGCGTGTGGCTAAGTCTAGGTTGTGTTTGTCCATTATAGTTACTTATATCTACTTTCTTAAACGAGAACGTTAATCTTTCTCTTGCCTAATTAGGCTGGCGACCGTTTCCCTTATTCTATAAACAATATAGCTAGGCAAAATTTTGTTTGTTACTATTCAAGTAATTACGTAATTCTGACTTTCATTTCCGATAAGCCACCTCCGTTAGGAACAACACGGTCAATTTAACAAAATTCCTCTCAGAGGGTAACACTGTTCTGTTGCTTTATACCATTGTTAATCCAATAAAATAATTCTGTTTTACAAACTGACTCCTACTTTGGGGTTATGGTGTAGCAGACGGTAGTGTTATAAGACGAATGGAATATTCCAGAATTTGAAACACGAACAGCTGCTAGCATGAGTTTCTTAGAAGCAGATAACTCAAATCGCTTGATACGGGCAAGTCTTCAGGTCCAGATTGTATACCGATTAGGTTCCTTTCAGATTACGCTGATACAATAGCTCCCTACTTAGCAATCATATACAACCGCTCGCTCACCGATAGATCTGTACCTACAGATTTGAAAATTGCGCAGGTCGCACCAGTGTTTAAGAAGGGTAATAGGAATAATCCATCGAACTACAAACCTATATCATTGACGTCGGTTTGCATTAGGGTTTTGGAGTATACACTCCAAGGGAACGATCTATTGATATGTAATCAGCATGGTTTCAGAAAACATCGTTCTTGTGCAACGCAGCTAGCTCTTTATTCACACGAAGTAATTTCCGCTATCGACAGGGGATCTCAGGTTGATTCCGTATTTCTGGATTTCCGGAAACCTTTTGACACTGTTCCTCACAAGCTACTTCTAATCAAGCTGCGGGCCTATGGAGTATCGTCTCAGTTGTGCGACTGGATTCGTGATTTCCTGTCAGGAAGGTCGCAGTTCTTAGTAATAGACGGCAAATCATAGAGTAAAACTGAAGTGATATCAGGTGTTTCCCAGGGAAGCTTCCTGGGACCTCTGCTGTTCCTGATCTATATAAATGACCTGGGTGACAATCTGAGCAGTTCTCTTAGGTTGTTCGCAGATGATGTTGTAATTTACCGTCTAGTAAGGTCATCCGAAGACCAGTATCAGTTGCAAAGCGATTTAGAAAGGATTGCTGTATGGTGTGGCAGGTGGCAATTGACGCTAAATAACGAAAAGTGCGAGGTTCAAATGGTTCAAATGGCTCTGAGTACTATGGGACTTAACATCTGTGGTCATCAGTCCCCTAGAACTTAGAACTACTTAAACCTAACTAACCTAAGGACATTACACACATCCATGCCCGAGGCAGGATTCGAACCTGTGACCGTAGCAGTTGCGCGGTTCCGGACTGAGCGCCTAGAACCGTTAGACCACCGCGGCTTGCAAAAGTGTGAGGTGATCCACATGAGTTCCAAAAGAAATCCGTTGGAATTCGATTACTCGATAAATAGTACAATTCTCAAGGCTGTCAATTCGACTAAGTACCTGGGTGTTAAAATCACGAACAACTTCAGTTGGAAAGACCACATAGATAATGTTGTGGAGAAGGCGAGCCAAAGGTTGCGTTTCATTGGCAGGACACTTAGAAGATGCAACAAATCCACTAAAGAGACAGCTTACAGTACACTCGTTCGTCCTCTGTTATACTATTGCTGCGCGGTGTGGGTTCCTTACCAGGTGGGATTGACGGAGGACATCGAAAGGGTGCAAAAAAGGGCAGCTCGTTTTGTATTATCACGTAATAGGGGAGAGAGTGTGGCAGATATGATACGCGAGTTGGGATGGAAGTCATTAAAGCAAAGACGTTTTTCGTCGCGGCGAGATCTATTTACGAAATTTCAGTCACCAACTTTCTCTTCCGAATGTGAAAATATTTTGTTGAGCCCAACCTACATAGGTAGGAATGATCATCAAAATAAAATAAGAGAAATCAGAGCTCGAACACGAAGGTTTATGTGTTCGTTTTTCCCGCGCGCTTTTCGGGAGTGGAATGGTAGAGAGATAGGATGAGTGTGGTTCGATGAACACTCTGCCAAGCACTTAAATGTGAATTGCAGAGTAGTCATGTAGATGTAGATGAACAATCGTTGCCCGTGAAAACATAACACCGCTAAAAGACATACCGTCTTTTAGCAGTGTTACATTTTGTCTGCGCTCCTCTGAAGTATTGCTGTGCAGTGTGGATCCGCGTGACATGGACTATGGACAACATCGATAAAGTTGAAAGAAGGGCAGCTCGTTTTTCACTGTCACGAAATAGGGGAGAGAGTTCCACGGACGTGACACGTGAATTGGAGTCGAAATCATTAAAGAAAAGGCATTTTTCGTTGCTGCAAGAGCTTCTCGCGAAATTTCAATCACAAACTTTCTTCTCCGATTGCGAAAATGTCCTGTTGGCGTGAACGTACATGGGAACAAATGATCATCGTGATAAAATAAGAGAGATCAGAGCTCGAGAAAGATTTAAGTGCTCGTTTTTCCCACACGCCGTTCTGGATTGAAACAGTAACTACATAGCTTGAAGGTGCTCCGATGAACCCTCTGCCAGGCACTGAATTGTGAACTGCATAGTAATTATGTAGACGCAAGTGTTTGATAGGTGTCGTTTATTTTACACGATGTGCCATTTTCAGTGCAGACAACGGCTTGGAGCAGGCTGGTGGGCCGGGAGACTTGGTGGGCTGGCCGGCTAGCCCGCTGTCTGAGGCGGGTTGCAAACAGCTCGCCAGCACGGCAGGCCAGACAGGTTAGCGCGTGACCCATGTGGGCCAGTGAGGGACACATGGGCTAAAAGGGTACCGTGGACGACTCTCATGCACCGGGTGATCAAAAAGTCAGTATAAATTTGAAAACTTAATAACCCACGGAATAACGTAGATAGAGAGGTAAAAATTGACACACATGCTTGGGATGACGTGGGGTTTTCTTAGAACCAAAAAAAAAGTTCACAAAATGTCCGACAGATGGCGCTGGACAGCAAAACTTCAGTGACTGCGCATGACAATCGTGTATAAAAGGAGCTGTAATGAGAGAGAGAATCAGATGCGCCCGCTGTCGCAGCATGTTGACGTTACCTGAAAAGGGGCTTTTAGTGAAGCTGTATTATCAGAATGGGGAATGTGCTAGTTCAGCGTTACGATCCTATGCCCATAGGAAGGGAATTCGAACGGGTAAAGGTCTGTTCACAAATGCAGCTGTGGCGAGAATGATTTCGGGGCGGGCCGGAGTAGCCGTGCGGTCCTAGGCGCTGCGGTCGCAGGTTCGAATCCTGCCTTGGGCATGGATGTGTGTGATGTCCTTAGGTTAGTTATGTTTAATTAGTTCTAAGCTCTAGGCGACTAATAACCTCAGTAGTTAAGTTGCATAGTGCTCAGAGCCATTTGAACCTGGCTTATAAACACCTGCTGGAATGTACGATGTTTATGCAGGATGGCGCTCCACCCCATATTGCTAGACGCGTGAAAGATCTCTTGCGCGCGTCGTTTGGTGATGATCGTGTGCTGAGCCGCTACTTTCGTCATGCTTGGCCTCCCAGATCTCCGGACCTCAGTCCGTGCGATTATTGGCTTTGGGATTACCTGAATTCGCAAGTGTATCGTGATCGACCGACATCTCTAGGGATGCTGAAAGACAAAATCCGACACCAATGCCTCACCATAACTCCGGACATGCTTTACAGTGCTGTTCACAACATTATTCCTCGACTACAGCTATTGTTGAGGAATGATGGTGGACATTTTGAGCATTTCCTATAAAGAACGTCATCTTTGCTTTGTCTTACTTTGTTATGCTAATTATTGCTATTCTGATCAGATGAAGCGCCATCTGTTGGATATTTTTTGAACTTTTGCATTTTTTCGGTTCTAATAAAACGCCATGTCATTCGAAGCATGTGTGTACCTCTCTATCTACATTATTCCGTGATTTATTCACTTTTCAAATTTATACTGACTTTTCGATCATCCGGTACATCTCGACTCAACTTCCTGCAATGTCGTACCCTACGACTAATCCATACATATGTTTGACATTTATATAGTGCGATCAACCATACGGAACAATGTGTGCCTGCGTGTGAAGTAAGAGTAGTACAAAGATCACTTAATTATCGATACACGCAGGGAAGGGGACGGAATACTCAGATGTGACCTGCATTGCACAACAAGTAAGCAACAGATTAATAACAGTTCGTCTTAATCTGCGGAATGCGTGTAGTGTGAGGCCCCAACTCCTGTAGTGGGTCATCGGCGAATATCATTTCTGCAGATATTCTACATTGCACCGACGAAAGACATGTCTTTGTCACTGATGCTCCCACACAATCTCTGGTTGATCTACTCCGCGAAGCGAATTAAGTGATATCAGTGGCAGTGTGATGTACTCAGTGACACCTCAGCGGCCATGTGACTGCTTGGTTTGCTGAGGCGTGCATGCGATTCCTGCCCATGTCACCCAGCCTGAACAGAGAAAGACAGGCCGCGGCCCGTACGTCACTACGGTAGGCCTGAGCTCGCTCACTTAGATCAGCAGAGTAAACACGTTTCTAATCGTGTTTACTCGTATCTGGGTGTTTACGTACTAACAAACATTGCACAATCTACTGAGATCTGCTTTTATAGAGTATTACCGATTACACAACTGTGCAGCAGCTGCAAATTAAGGTCTATGCTCTGCATGAATGGTATATAGCATTTGGCCTCTACTGCTTAACAGTCCTCATTTCATAGAAGATGCAGTGCCCATGCAACCGATAAAATTTTGTTGTACCCAGTACAACCGTAACAAATTAGTAGTAGGCATATGGACTTTCGATCGTTGTAGGACCAATAAACAATAAGACTCCATGATAGTGTATTCCAGTAGAAGATGCAACTCTCTTTTCTACACTTGTACTTTTTGTCTCATAAATGTTCGGTGGGATTTATGTCGGGCGATCTGGGTGGACAAATCGTAATCTCCAACTGTCTATGTTGCGGGTTGATATTTGTAATTATAGACACTGGAAATATTGATTATTCTTGAATCAATGTTTTATATTCTATGATGTACGTTCCTTGGAGAGAAATAAATTAATATTGTATTGGAATCACGGTGTTGTGTGTCCGTAATATTTTGATGCCGAAACCCGGGAAGAAATTGCGATTTCCTGCGTGATTTCAACAATTAACGGCTTACGTAACGCTGTAGGAAACAAGAGACGACGTCGGACCGCATCACAAGCTAAGTCCATTCCAATATGATATGCTCGCATGAACTGGTTGCTTCAAAACAATTTTTGCGGCTTTGTATTGCAAGCCTGAAACTTGCACTCAGAGTAGCTAGTTTTGTTAAAAGGTTTTCGTTCACTTACGTTTGCGCATACGCTGCTTGATAAACGTTTAAGCTATTCACAAGCGCACTCGTAAACAATCTTACAACAGCCGTCTTTAGTAAGACATAATGCAGGACGAATCAGAGATACAGTTAGCAAACTTCAAAAGAAAGCGAACTAGGGAGAGGACTAATGCTACGCGGTTTTGTGCGGCTGTTGATGCTCTTACCACAGAAAGCCCGTTTGATGATTTTGAACATTACAGGGAACGTCTTCAAGAAACTCTAGAGAAGCTTCTTTCATTAGATGACGTTATTCATAATTTTCTCTCTGACGATGAATACAATGCAGACGCGCTGAGCTGTGAGGAATATATAGACAAAGTCAAACGCGCTATACAGAAGGCTACAAAAGCAATTGATTACAAGCTTTCCGCCACAACGTCGAAGATGAATATCACGTCACCACCAGTGCTCACACAACCAACTGTATTCCAATCTGTCAAGCTACCAGAAATTAAGCTTGAGTCATTTTGTGGAGATGTCGAAATGTGGAACAATTTGAATCGACCATTGATAAAGACCCATCCCTTTCTACAGTAAACAAACATGTTTTCCTACGAGGGTATGTGTCAGGCGAACCGAAGTTGTAAGTAGATGGAATACGTATAACGACTAACACGTGTGAAGAAACAAAGAAAATTTTATTGAATAGATACGGAGACAGCAATCGCATTATACAGGCGCTCCCCAATTATTTGGATGCGCTAAAGCCTGTACAGTCAGCGACACCTGAAACGCTGAACAGTACATTCCTGGAATGTCACCGTCGTATTCAAGCACTGCTTGCCTTATGAGAAGACGTCGTGGCATACGATAAAATTCTCACTCCGAAAATTCTGTATGTATTTCCCGCTGAAATGTGCCAGAAATGGGTCATTCATGCTAGAAGAACCGAAGTAGCGGAAGGAGATATACTGAAACTACTTAACTTTTTGGAAGAAGAAGTTCGTGGTGCTCTCACTGCACAAAAGATTCGTACAGAATATCAGTCATCTCCTAGCTTCACGCCCACTGCAGCAGCGCGTCACATAAATTCAAAGAAAGCGAAAAATTCGCTTAAGCCTAAACGAGAAGTACCGGTACAGCCATACTGCATATTTTGCGAAGCTCGCTCTAATTGGGCCCAAGACTGCAACACAGTAACTGACAGCCAACAACGTATCGATATACTAAAGCAAGATAATCGCTGTTTTATATGTCTAAACCGAGGTCATAATGCTAGAAACTGCAGTAAGAAGGGCAAGGTCTCGTGTTCTAAGTGCAAGAAAAGTCATCACAAAGCTATCTGTACTGACATTGCTGCCTCTTCTTCATCTCCTCAGAAAATTAGCTCTACATCTGTAGGGAGAATCGACATAAATTCAGCAGGTTTTACTTATCTTCAGACAGCTCGAGTTTGGGTCAGTGGACCTGCAGGATTAAGCAAACTTACTCGCCGCGTTCTGGATAACGGTAGTCAGTCAAGCTTCATTTCCAAGTTACTGATTGATGAGCTAGGTTTAAGAACTATAGAACATCGTGATCTATGTGTCAAGGCCTTTGAAATGCCATCCGCAACTTCAACGCATCGTAGAGTCGTAGAATTCACACTACAGGGTACATGGACTAATTCCAAGACGTCTATGACTGCGTTTGAAAGCACATACTCATTTTCCGCGCACCCAACTGTGCCTTCCGATTTAAGAAAACTTGTACGCACACGGGGACTTCAGTTTGCGGACCTAAGGGATGGTACAGAAGATCTTCCCATCGAGATTCTTATCGGAGCAGATTACTATTGGAAAAATCGTTAAAGATTCCCCTCCGATTCGACTGACGTCATCAGTTATTCTGGTACCTTCCATTCAAGGCTGGATTCTTAGTGGAAGCAAATCAAGCACCACGGCTAACCTTGTGACGGCAAACTACATCAGTTTAGAGACAGCGACAACAACAGACGATATTTTACGATGTTTCTGGAATTTATGAACAATGGGAATCACAGGAGATGAAACAACAACTCTGAATCAGAAGGAATTGGCGTTATTGCAAGATTTCTCAAAATCCTACTGCATCGAAGACAAAAGAGAAGTGGTGGCTTTCCCCAGAAAACCCAACGTTATGTTATCTAATAATCTTCAGCAAGCAGAGAAGAGATTTGCTTCACTGGAGAAAAGAATTTACGAAGGACAAGAAACTGAAACAAATTTACGAGGCGCAAATGATAGAACACATCAAGAAGAAACGTGTGGAAGTCACCCCTTCTGGACAGAAATTGCGTGACACATTTTATCTGCCACATCATGCAGTAAAGAAAGAAAAGTTAGGTGTCATCAAATGGAGGATTGTCTTTGATGGTTCGTCGCACAACTAGAATGCACGTTCATTGAATGACTCTTTAGAAATAGGTTCTAATTTACTTCCTGACATTCTTTCAATATTACTGAGATATCGTCTACATCAAGTAGCCTTAATTGCCGATATCAAACAAGCATTTCTACAGTTAGTTCTTCACAGGAAAGATAGAGAACTCACAAGGTTTTTCTGGTACAAAGTAATCGTAGATCAACAAGGAAACTATATTACAACTGACGAAAGGATTACATACCGCTTCATCCGGCTACCTTTCGTTTCTTCTTGCAGCCACGATGAAAGAACTTGCTGTAATGCACAAAACGAATTTTTCGCAAGCTGCTTTACTTGTTGAATATAATATGTATATGGATGATTTTGTAGCAGGTTCTAAAGATGACAACGCCGTAATTAACTTATATTATGAGCTTACATAACTCATGGGACACATCAGTCTACCAATGGCAAAGTGGGCCACAAATTCAAGCCAACTGGTTGGAATATGGCAATCAGAAGGTGTCATAAACACTACAGATCCGGAGGTACTGGGAGTCCACTGGAACACACAGACTGATACGCTCAGTGTTGTTCACAACAATGTTAACGACAATGTTTTAAATCGTCCTGCCAATAAGCGAGAAGTACTACGAAACACTGCTAGATTCTATGACCCACTGGGTTTGTTGTCGCCTGTGTCCCTCATTGCAAAAATAATTTTTCAAGATATTTGGTCAAGAGGAATTGAATGGGATGAGCTTCTACATTGCCATCATGTTGACACATAAAAATGCCCCGACGGGTTGGTGTATCTGAAAACAATGAGTCAGAAATCCATGTCTTTTGCGACGCATAAGGAAAGGCCTACGTAGCAGTCCTTAATGTACGGTGCACCGCAACAAATATCGTATCAGTCCATTTAGCTTGCAGTAGAAACCGACTAGCTCCCATCAAAAAAATTGCTCTTCCACGGCTGGAACTTCTAGCGACACTTCTTGGATCAAGACTACTTCATTATTTCTGTAAGGCCACGAGCTATAATGCAAGTCGTGCAACATTGTGGACTGACTCAACTGCAGCCTTAGGATGGATTCAACATGACCCTAATCGATGTAAAAGCTTTGTGTCCAACCGTGTTACGGAAATACAACGACTAACGAATCCGTCACAGTGGAGGCACTGCCCTGGTGACGAACTTCCAGCTGATCTAACCTCCAGAGGTACCACAGCAGATAAACTTCACCATGCTTCTATATGGTTTCATGGACCTGCTTGATTAACAAAGAACAGAACACAGTGGCCCCGAATTTTACAGACGGAAGAGCACTCCTTTCAGAAAAGAAGAAATTAACAGAACAAGTCTTCATGGTACAAACAACGATTCCTATTTTAACAGCTACACGGTACAGTAGCTACTTCAAGCTGTTAAGAGTTACAGGATGGGTACTTCGATTTAAACGGCACTTATTGAAAGAAAACAGAACATCTGGAGAACAAACAGCATCAGATTTGGGCGAAGCACGCACTTACTGGATTCAAGTTGTTCAACAGCAACATTTTGCGCTCGAACTGCATGCACTGTACAACAACATGCCTGTACCACGTAATTCTCAGATACCTCGCTACAACCAATTCTTGGATAATGGTCTTATTCGTCTCGGTGGACGGCTGTAGTTTGCAGAATTACCCAGAGATCAACGCCACCCGATTCTTCTTGAAGGACATCATCATTTCACACGTTTATTGATCCAGCAGACTCACATTCGTTTGCATCACCTTGAAGTAAACATAGTGTTATCTGAACTGAGAACAGAATTGTGGATCCCTAGAGCTCTACAGGCAATTAAACATGTTCTACACCGTTGCCTACCTTGTAAGATCGTGAAAACTCACGTTGTTCAACAAACTGAGGCTCCGTTACCAGCTGAAAGAGTCTCACCACTGAAACTATTTACAGTAACAGGTATTGACTTAACTGGTCCATTATATGTCAGACAAGGACATATTACGAAGAAAACATATATTGCTCTATTCACATGCGCAACAACACGAGCCATACACTTGAAACTATGCACAGCTATGTCAACTGTCAGATTTCTTCAAGCCATACAAAGGTTTGTCGGAAGACGAGGAGTGCCCAGCACAATTTACACTGATAATGCTACTACCTTCCATGCCACGCACTTAGAGCTGAAGGAGCTCCGGCAGGCTCTCATGGCAAGCAAGACGCACAAGTACCTCGCCCAGCAAAACATCACTTGGAAATTCATCGCCCCACACGCACCTTGGTGGGGAGGATTCTGGGAACGGATGGTGGGATCTGTCAAACGCTGCCTGAGAAAAGTTTTAGGACAGTCACAGTTGGACGAAGAAGGTCTCAACACAATCCTGGTCAGCATAGTCGCAGCACTAAACTCTAGACCAATTACGCACTGACGCCCGCACATTTCCTTGTAGGTGATCGACTCACACTACCTACTGGTCCAGAATCACCAGTTAGAAAGGGCTTGTCCAAGGAATTTCAACGGCTGCCGAAGATGGTAGAACACTTCGGGAACAGGTGGAAGAAAGGATATCTGATTGTGCTAAATCCTTCCATGAAACACATCAACCAAGGCCAGGTTCAGGAAGACTCCAGCTGGGTGATGTCGTTCTTCTACAAGAGGATGTTTGTCCACGACACATGTGGAGGAAGGGGCGGATAGAAGATCTTCATGAAGGAAGAGATAGATAAATACGAACTGTAACCTTACGAACTTCGGAAGGATCCATAATCTCACGTCCCGTTCAACTGGTCATTCCTCCAGAAGTTTACCAGGGTGGGGAGGGTGTTGCGGGTTGATATTTGTAATTATAGATACTCTGGAAATACTGATTATCCTTGAATTAATGTTTTATATTCCATGATGTACGTTCCTTGGAGAGAAATAAATTAATGTTGTATTGGAATCATGGTGTTGTGTGTCCGTAATAGTCTACAATGTTCTAATGTGGCGCATTGTCATCTATAAAAATTCCGTCGCTATTTGTAATGTCCATGAATGGCTGCGAATGGTTTCCAAGTAGCCAAACATAACAGTTTCTAATCAGTGATGGGTACAGTTGGACCAGCGATCCAGTCCATTCCACGTAAACACAGACCACAACATCATGGAGCCATCGCAAGCTTGCTCAATGCCTTATTGACAGCTTGGGTGCACGGTCTAGTGGGGTCTGCGACACACTCGAACCATGTCATCAGCTCTAACCAACTGGAAGAGGGACTGCCCTGATCATACACGGTTTTCCAGTCGTCTAGGGTCCAACTGATACGATCGCAAACCCAAGAGAGGAGCTGCAGCGATTTCGTGCTGTTAGCAGAAGTACTCGCGTCAGTTGTCTGCTGCCGTAGCCCATTAACATCCATACGGCACTATCTTAACTGATACGCTGTTCGTACGTCGGAAATTGATTTCTGACGTTGTGTCACGCATTGTTGTTTGTCTATAAGCACTGAAAACTCTACGCACTGAAACCTCCCCTTAGAAAGGTTAATGAATTACTGTGATGATAAACCTCTTACGTTATTTGATTTTCAAACAGTCGAGCAGAACTGAACGTACTCAGACATTTCTCTCTTTACTTATTCTGATCAACACTAAACTGACACACAATATTTTTAGCGCAACGCAATCTGACTTTCAATAATCCCTACAAAAGAATGGCCCTGACTAACAATAACCTATACCTTTAATCAATCACTTACCTCACAAAAATCTTCGTTAATCGAAGTTAATTCTAACTACTGAAGGCACTAACTACTGATAGGCAAAGTTAGCAAATGAAAGATTTTGATAGAGAACAAACAATGTATTTACCTTAATAATGCTTAAAGTCATCATAATATATATCAGTTCATGATATACAGTAATACAAATTTACTCTTTCTGATGGACTCACGTCCAGATCGTCCGCTCTCAAAATTTTGCCATCTCTCTCCCCTCATCCACCACTGCTAGCGGCTCACCTCCAACTGCACAACGCTAAGCACTCTGAACATCCAACTGCCCAACACTATAATAGCGAATATTCCAACAATGCCAATCACCCACAGACTACACACAGCACAGTCAGTGAATTTCATACAGAGCGCTACGTGGCGTTACCAACATAAAAACCTAA
The DNA here is from genome assembly GCF_021461385.2 of Schistocerca piceifrons. Taxonomy (NCBI): domain Eukaryota; kingdom Metazoa; phylum Arthropoda; class Insecta; order Orthoptera; family Acrididae; genus Schistocerca; species Schistocerca piceifrons. The sequence continues at coordinate 45,189,694 of NC_060139.1, read as the reverse complement.
ACATCCTACATACATAGCCCCCATGCTCCCCACAAAAATTTTACAAATTGTTTTAGGCAGTGGCAGATTTGAACTTTTTTCATAAGTACAATAACAAATATATCAAAATGCACACAATTGTTGATACAATGTTGGTCAAAAGCAAAAATTTTCTCACAGTCCATAAATCATTCATCACAGTAGTATTTGCGTTTTTTGTTTCAAAGTCTGAACAGTAAAAGAAAATGCACTCGGAAGTAGTGGATTTCCATGCAGTCTTGAAGAAGTAGTGTTGTCCCTCCAACGGAAAGACAATGCAGACTCTTGATGTGCAGACAGGTAATGGGCCACAACAGAGCAAACCCACAGCAGAGTCAGTCGAAGTTTTGAAGAATATTGGTAGGTAGGTCATCACAGAGTAGACCCACTGAAGTCCTGGTAGAGAGTATGGTATTGGTGGGCCATCATAGGTGCAGACCCACTGTAGTCCTTGTAGGGATAATGGTATTGGTAGGCCGTCAAAGGTGCACACCCACTGTAGTCCTTGTAGAGGGTATGTTATTGGTGGGCTATCAAAGGTGCAGACCCACTGCAGTCCTTGTAGAGACGGCCAGCAGCCATCTGTTGCGACTGTGCAGGCGCACAATATAGCCTGTCCATAAACCACCACTTGTGCACTCACAAAGTTTTTGGAACTGTCCTTAGAACCAGCAGTGGTTTTAATCAGTCCCTTGCTGAATTATTAACAGATGTGCAAACACTATCAGTCCCAACTTCTCACATATTGTGCATATACTATGACGAACAGAAATGTGTGCAATGAAATGAATGTTTACAAGTTATTTAATTTGATGAACTGGTGTCAATTACAATTTTATAACATGAGAATACAATTGCAAAGGTACAGAAAACATAATAATACATATAACATTTGTAGTAATACAGGCTTTGTCAAAGAATAGAAATAAACATATACATCAGTGTTACAGGAATTATGACATAAGTAAATAAATAAAATAACTAGAACAGTTTTCGAAACATTAATTTCACACATGAGCATTAAAACAGAACAGATATTTAATTTGATGAACTGGTGTCAATTACAATTTTATAACATGAGAATACAATTGCAAAGGTACAGAAAACATAATAATACAGATAACATTTGTAGTAATACAGGCTTTGTCAAAGAATAGAAATAAACATATACATCAGTGTTACAGGAATTATGACATAAGTAAATAAATAAAATAACGAGAATAGTTTTCGAAACATTAATTTCACACATGAGCATTAAAACAGAACAGAATAAACAATGTCTAAACATCTTTACAAGGAAAATAACATATTATTAGAAAAATTCTACAGCATAACTCTTATCAGATAAACACATAAAGATAGGAAGAACACAAATACACAAGGGTACACAAACACATGGCGGGATAACACAAAAGGAAAGGACAGGGCTTGTTTTCAGTGTAAGATTTGGTACTTCAGTAACACCCCAAACTTCATTCCATAGATCTTTTCTCTTATTTCAACATTTGTTCCCACAAAAAAAAAAAAAAAAAAAAAAAAAAAAATTGTCAAAGCATATTTTCTCTATTTATATGTACACATATTTCTTACATCATTATTTATTTTCTATTATCTTACCTCATCATTTATTTCCAAGAAAATCCTACTTAAACTTGTTGTCCCTAAACCCTACTTTTTTGTTCATATCCTCTTTCAAAATAATTCTCCACTATACATTAATTTTTTTTTGGCCAAACCATTTTCTTATAGTTTTTCAATGCTTTTCTTCCAGTCCATCACAACTCGTTCTCTTATATAGCCTACCCCATCATAAGCTAATTACTGAGCTCAAATACGTATACTAGAGAATGAGGCAATGCAGCAGCACAAAGCAATTAACACAAACAGCAATGACAAAAAAATGCAAATGGGCAAAGCAAGCAGCAGTATATTCAAAATAGCAAAGCAAATGTAACATTATAACTAATATGAGGCAATGTGAAGCAACAAGAAAAATAAATCAATAGTAAAACTGGCTTAATACAATGTAAATTCAGTGGAACTATGCCTGGCAAATAGCAGCAGCAAATACAATTACTTATACCTAAACATGATAAAGTTCAAGCAGAAAAAATACTACAGTAGAGATAGGAAATGTCTAACACCTACGTCAGATCTTAACACTACAGCGATACATCACAAAAACTTACTCTACAAAGCAAGTTACCAAATCGTGGATAAGATTTTTTATGTAATTCCTATGAAGGGAAATTTCTATTTGTGCTCCCCTTTTTTTAAGAAATTAGATCAGTAAATCATGTAATTATTATTTAATGGATCTTAATAGTGTTCAAAAGTCATTATATATATATATATATCAGTTCATGACATCAAATCTTACAAATTTCGTTTTTCTGACGGACACATGTCCAGATCGGCCGCTCTCAAAATTCTGCCATCTCTCTCCCCACATCGACCACTGCTGGCGGCTCACCTCCAACCGCGCTACGCTACGCGCTGTTCACATCCAACTGCCCAACACTACAATCGCAAATATTCCAACTATGCCAACCAGCCACAGACTGCACACAGCACAGCCAGTGATTTTCATGCAGAGCGCTACATGGCGTTACCAACATAAGAACCTGAACAGCCTACTTACATCACTCGCCGCTGCTTTTGGTCGTTAAGTGAAAGCCGTCAGCCGCAGCGTTTGTCAAGGTGAGAGGCCTCAAATTTGGTATCCTCTCTCACTCTTGACATCTTAGACCTCGAAATGTTGCATTTCCTAACGTTTTCTGAAATAGAATGTCCCATGCGTCCAGTTCCAACTACTATTCCACGTTGAAACTCTAATAATTCACGTCGTGCTGCTATAACCCAATAGAAGGTTTTTTACATGATCACTTGAGGTACAAATGACAGCTCCGCCAATGTGCTGTCTTTTTATACATTGTTTACCTGATGCTACCGCCATCTGCATATGTGCATATCGGCGTATCGCTTTTCCATTTTTTTCCACTTACTTCTGCGTATATAGGTGTCTGCAGTCTGTAACTGACAGCAGGTAGAAAAAAGTAACAATCAGACATGATAATGCCGAACACAGTGTCAGTCATTCATTGACACTGCTGCCCACCTGCCGCTAAGTACATGATCGAAATTCTAAGAAAAGAAGAAAATATTACTATTCGCAAATGGAAGGGGAATTTAAATGCAGCAGAGGCGATAGAGCGAGCTTTGCAAGTAACTGCCTCCATCTGGAAATAGTATTCTCCTCCTTAATCACACTTTATTAAATATGTGTGGGAGGTTGACAACAGTTTCAGCGGATGACTGAGCTTGTAAGCTTCACTGTCCTGCTACCTGCCAGAATAGCCTCTATGTTCAATGGGTAACTGTGCTTGTATTCTTCACTGAACTGCTCAGCTGCAACAGCAACTTCAGTACACAAGTCGTCAGTCTGAGGAAATGAACGGCTAGAGAGGCACATGAACACGGTTGGGATGGCACGGGTACTAAGTGGCTTAGATCGCAAAATCTGTGCTGGTTGGGCTGAAATCAAACTTGTGCCCTGCTGGAGTGTAGACGAAACACATTTACAGATCGCACCTGTCTGGATGTGACTGCGCATCACCACGAATCAGGCTGCTCTACTTGCTGGTGTGTCAACATGAAATGTCTAGTGTATCTACAAGGAGTGCCGTACCACTCACAGCCATGTAATAGCCTAAGAACAGTGATTGTAAAATGACCCTAACTGAGATGGGACAGATACGAGTGTTAAACCTAGCCAATGCCACTCGGATCTGAATCCATCAGGAATTGCTGATTTCATTAAACACAGGTCCATCCCAATCAAATTCAGAGCATACATTCCGAGAAAGATTGGTTGGAGTGGACTTGTGAGGTCAGGTACCTCACAAATGGACCTTACTCGTTGCTGCACACAAAGCTGCACGTTTTGTAGTGCCAAGCAACTCAGAAAGCTTGACAGTAGCTGGTTGGAGGCATGTGTTATTGTGGTCTGATGAATCGTTATTTTACTTCAATTTAAATGATGCAGGACTGCAAGTTCTTGGATGACCCATGACACTACGACCCCGCAGTGTGTGTCGTGTGTAGTCGGTTGAAGGTGGTTCTATCACCATTTGAGGGTGGTTTTCGTACCGGTCCTTGGACTTGTAACACCAGAGCTCCATAGTTCTACTGACATAAATTTTCTTTTTTTTTTTTGTCTGTTCTACCTTCTATCATTAAGATATTGGAAATATTGTTTGAGTGCATTGATAGCACAAGAGTATTCACTTTTTCCTTTGTAATAACTTTGATGTCATGGTTTGATTCTATGCAATGTAGTGTATCTATCATTTAAATTCTTTGTCTCATTTGGAGGGACACAAAACTTACTGTATATATTTGGAATTTGGGTGAATAATTTTATGTAGAAATGTCAATATGTGCAAATGTTCTGTTTTATTTAATATGTTTGGTTGCTGTTATGTAAACCGCTGACCTTCACTCAGAGTTTTTAGTTAGTTTGTATGTAAAATGTGGTGTGGTTCCCCTCGGGAACGGAACTTTGTAGCGCGCGCAAAATGTGGTTGGTATAGGTAGAAGAGATGGATTAATAGTCAGTTGGGGACGAGCTACCAAACTGCCAACTGCTGATGTAAAAGTTGTGTATTGTGCTGGTGCCGACAGAGGCTTTTCGTGCCGTTTTCCAGCGTGAGAATTCCTCGGATGGATGTATGAAGAGCTGGAACTATTCTGGAATTGGTATCTATCATCGCCACCAAGAAAAGACAGAGTCCAGCATTTCCGCCTGCAAATCCACCCAACAACATGCACTCGCCACCACATTGATAAATCACTGAAAAGGAAGGAAGGAATTGTAGAAATGTACAGTGCAAAGGATCAGCTCATTGGATGTTGTAGTGTACTCAGATGTAAAGTAAATTATAACTGAAAAAAAACCTAAAGTCAAAAATTGAATCTAAAGTAATAAAGTAGTACCAACAGGTATTAAAACAGTTGCTGCCAACTTCAAAATTCAAAGTTCTTAAAACTGAGAATTTTAAAGTTTTGTTCAGTAAATGAATAATAGAGATTGTTGTCCACTCTACCAGGTGAGTCAATGCCTGATGCTTTACGTTAACTTGTGTCTTACTGCAGTAACAGGTCAAGTTACTGATGAAAGTTTATGGTTATGTTTGCTAAAATAAGGATCTCTTGTGTATTGAAAGTGCTTATTAATAGTGTAACAGGACTCACAGTTTGTCTACTGTGCTAAGCTAAATAACGATTAATAGAAAGGCCACTATCTATAATAAGAGTAACTTCTTTTATTCAAAGGTCAGTGTGAAAGTGTTTTTTTAGTGAAATACATTTAACTTTCTTTCTAAACAGAAAAGTATTTAGACGAGAGAGACTTAAACTATGCGTAGTTCATAATTTTGCAGTGAACTACATTTGCAATTTCTCGGCCGGCCGTAGTGGCCGAGCGGTTCTAGGCGCTCCTGTCTGGAACCGCGCGACCGCTGCAGTCGCAGGTTCGAATCCTGCCTCGGGCATGGATGTGTGTGATGTCCTTAGGTTAGTTAGGTTTAAGTAGTTTTAAGTAATAGGGGACTGATGACCTCAGAAGTTAAGTCCCATAGTGCTCAGAGTCATTTTTGAACAATTTCTCGTCAGACAGGAAAATATTTGGAAAGTAATACTGAACCTATGTCCAATTTATGACTCTACGGTGAATATTAATAGTGATGTTATTGAGACCATTCATTTTGACTAAGTTCTGAAGGTAATACTGTGTACGTTATCTGTTATATTTATGCAAATAGTTTGTTCTGCTGTGTCAGCTCCAACCTTAACGTTAACATGTGCAGGTGCCAGAGTTCACTGCACTCTCGTGTGGCATAGTATAGGCTGTGTTTGCCCATTGAAGTTACTTATTTTCAGTTTCTTGAATAAGAGTGTTACTCATTCTTATGGCTAATTACGCTGGCGACCGTTTTTATTACCATTTCGGCAGTGTGGATAGGTAAATTATTGTTTGTTACTGTTTAAATATTTACGTAATCCTGACTGTCATTTCCGATAAGCCACCTCCGTTAGGTATATCACGGTCAACTCAACAAAATTCCTTTCAGAGGGTGACACTGCCATGCTTCTTTATACTGTAACTGCTTTAATAAAAATAATTTCATTCTACGAACCACCTCCAGTTTTGAGGTTATAGCATAGCAGTAGCGGACGTTAGTGTTATAGACTCACTCATTCGTATTACTGTGAACGTGAACCGTGAATTTTCTTTTAACGTTCCTGCTGACCAAGTGTTGCACTTTCTTTTGCCGCTAGTTGATGAGTAGGTTGCCGATACTCTTCTCTTCCAAAATGACAACACAAGTGTTCGCAGTGCTGCATTCATACGTTCTTGATTTTGCGAACAGTCAGGCTCCATATTGCAGCTGCATTGGCCCGCGGAGTGACATGATCGTAATTACCATAGAAAAGGTTTTCAAATATTTGGAAAAGCGGGACAAACATGGCAGTCAACATCTCCACTATTTGAAAGCTCTGTGGGATCTAATGGTTCCCTACAGATACGGCACAACCCAAGAGGTTTTTGGACTCTGTTCCTTGCCCCCTTCCGTCATTACAAATGATGCAGGGTGTTTCAAAAATGACCGGTATATTTGAAACGGCAATAAAAACTAAACGAGCAGCGATAGAAATACACCGTTTGTTGCAATATGCTTGGGACAACAGTACATTTTCAGGCAGACAAACTTTCGAAATTACAGTAGCTACAATTTTCAACAACAGATGGCGCTGCGGTCTGGGAAACTCTATAGTACGATATTTTCCACATATCCACCATGCATAGCAATAATATGGCGTAGTCTCTGCATGAAATTACCCGAAACCTTTGACAACGTGTCTGGCGGAATGGCTTCACATGCAGATGAGATGTACTGCTTCAGCTGTTCAATTGTTTCTGGATTCTGGCGGTACACCTGGTCTTTCAAGTGTCCCCACAGAAAGAAGTCACAGGGGTTCATGTCTGGCGAATAGGGAGGCCAATCCACGCCGCCTCCTGTATGTTTCGGATAGCCCAAAGCAATCACACGATCATCGAAATATTCACTCAGGAAATTAAAGACGTCGGCCGTGCGATGTGGCTGGGCACCATCTTGCATAAACCACGAGGTGTTCGCAGTGTCGTCTAAGGCAGTTTGTACCGCCACAAATTCACGAAGAATGTCCAGATAGCATGATAGAGTAATCGTTTCGGATCTGAAAAATGGGCCAATGATTCCTTTGGAAGAAATGGCGGCCCAGACCAGTACTTTTTGAGGATGCAGGGACGATGGGACGGCAACATGGGGCTTTTCGGTTCCCCATATGCGCCAGTTCTGTTTATTGACGAAGGCGTCCAGGTAAAAATAAGCTTCGTCAGTAAACCAAATGCTGCCCACATGTATATCGCCGTCATCAATCCTGTGCACTATATCGTTAGCGAATGTCTCTCGTGCAGCAATGGTAGCGGCGCTGAGGGGTTGCCGCGTTTGAATTTTGTATGGATAGAGGTGTAAACTCTGGCGCATGAGACGCTACGTGGACGTTGGCGTCATTTGGACCGCAGCTGCAACACGGCGAACGGAAACCCGCGGCCGCTGTTGGATCACCTGCTGCACTAGCTGTGCCTTGCCCTCTGTGGTTGCCGTACGCGGTCGCCCTACCTTTCCAGCAGTTCATCCGTCACGTTCCCAGTCCGTTGAAATTTTTCAAACAGATCCTTTATTGTATCGCTTTTCGGTCCTTTGGTTACATTAAACCTCCGTTGAAAACTTCGTCTTGTTGCAACAACACTGTGTTCTAGGCGCAGGAATTCCAACACCTGAAAAATCCTCTTTTCTAAGGAATAAACCATGTTGTCTACAGCACACTTGCACGTTGTGAACAGCACACGCTTACAGCAGAAAGACGACGTACAGACTGGCGCACCCACAGACTGCGTTGTCTTCTATATCTTTCACATCACATGCAGCGCCATCTGTTGTTGAAAATTGTAACTACTGTAATTTCGAAAGTTTGTCCGCCTGAAAATGTACTGTTGTCCCAAGCATATTGCAACAAACGGTGTATTTCTATCGCTGCTCGTTTAGTTTTTATTGCCGTTTCAAATATACCGGTCATTGTTGAAACACCGTGTATATAATGACTTTTGAACACTATTGAGGTAAATACATTGTTTGTTCTCTGTCAAAATCTTTCTTTGCTAACTGTGCCTGTCAGTAGTTAGTGCCTTCAGTAATTAGAATCTTTTATTTAGCTGGCAGCAGTGGCGCTCGCTGTGTTGCAGTAGTTCGAGTAACGAAGATTTTTGTGAGGGAAGTGATTTGTGAAAGGTATAGGTTAATGTTAGTCAGGGCCATTTTTTTAGGGATTATTGAAAGTCAGATTCCATTGCACTAAAAATATTGTGTGTCAGTTTAAGCACAGTCATGCATAATTTTTCTGAGGGGACGTTTCAATCTTCATTTCTCAACATACAGCTATCTCTGTGTTCCTATCCACTAAAATACGTATTAGGTATGAAAGGTTCTAGTCTCATTTTAAGTCTAATCCAAAGGAATATAAGGCTTTTTTATTAACCTTTGCAGAGGACAAGTCAAAAACTGCCATTCTGTATTATGCAACATATTGCTTCTTAGTTCCTCATCGTTTTTATTCACATCGGCTACTTTATCCTATTTCCTTGAGACACTACTCGCCTCTTCCATATTCACGCGCTCTAGGGCTTTTTCAATGTTTGTAACCAAGCTGGCGGCAGTTCTACAAGACTGTACCATCCTCATACTTCTAAAACAGATACTTTGTAGTACAGCTGCTCCAACGCAATTACTAGCAATCGTATTACGATGTAGGCACACAAATGACACGCGAATCGTTAATAAATTGTAGGAAATCGTTTATAAAACTTGGTATTTAGTGTAATGCAAAGACACTTTGTCTTATTACTTGCCAAAAAGCTTGATAGTATAGTAAGGACTTAACATTAACAGAGTTTCGTGTTTTGCTAACTATAGGAGATGAGTGCGGAAACTCCAACTGGTTCGAAAAGAAAGCAAAATGTGTACAGAACAAGGGAAAAAAAACAAAATCTAATGGCTGATGTGTACGTAACAATAGATCTCGTTCCAAATTTCAAAAGCTGAAATTGGTCATTGTTTAAGCCCGTAGTAGAAGGTGTCAATTATGTGTGTTGTATAGAACGCAATGAAACTTAGATGCATGCTGAAGGGTCGTCTGGCACTTAGCATTTTCACGCCATTCTAGTATATGTAATCAAGTGGCACATGTTGACCAATAACATCTTTCCAGATCTGCTCATAAAAAGACTGGTGACAGTGTGGGATTAGCCGAGCGGTCTAGGCGCCGCAGTCATGAACTGAGCAGCTGATCCCGGCGGAGGTTCGAGTCCTCCCTCGGGCATGGGTGTGTATGTTCGTCCTTAGGATGATTTAGGTTAAGTAGTGTATAAGCTTAGGGACTGATGACCTTAGCAGTTAAGTCCCATAAGATTTCACACGCAAGACTGGTGACAAATGCGTGGCCATGTGTGCATGAGACTTGTGGTCGTTCGAAGCTGTTGCAGGTGACGGAGTTCTGGATCTGGATCAGACATTCGTTTACACTGCAGTGAATTATGGAAAACTATCCACAAAAGCTGTTATACCTCACCCCGAAATTGTTTCACGGCACGTCACAGAAGAAGCTCAGAAATGAGATTATGCCTCAGGCAACAGTTATGTGAACAGAGGTTAGCGCTCGGCAACCACATATATGTGAACATTTAACGCAAGAATGTATCATTACCTGACATGTACAGTTTCTTATTTTGTTAGTTGGAACCTCAGATCACGTGTCTTGTTTACGACATGGTTTCCACACGAGCCTAAAACAATCGAAAATATTACAAAGAAAATGCTCAAAGGGCATTCACGAGAATAGTCTCGAAAGCGTTCCGTTTACGACTGGTCAGTGTTTAAACATTACCGCAGATCTTGCTGGATATTCTAGACAGCTTTTTCCTGTCATACGCTGAACGCAGTGCTGATAAATGCCTTAAATGTGCAGTAAACGTCATCCAGCTGTCCGCAACGTCATTTTGTTCTGACCACGGTGAAGGATCGTGTCACATTTTCAAAACAAAGTAGTTTAGTTCACAGCCTTCAGTGAACGCTGGGGCAATCAAACGATACTCGCTGGAATGCGCGGCTTATCATGCTTGAATCGGCATTGTGTGAAAATCTTTCTGAGGATCGAGAAAAAGAGAAAATATATGGCACTGACATCACGTTGATGGACGAACTGATTATTCTTCTGACGAAACGTATGCTGTAGTGTTTTATAATAAATTGGTATAAGTCAGCTCGTAAAATATTTCAGGAATTTCTAAGTAATGATTCTTCTTGTGAATCAGAAATCGCCTACAATGCACCTCCTGTTGACATGGAGGATGACGCTCCGGAAAGAGGGTGACAGGTAAATATAGAAAATGAGGACGAAGAAGGATCTGAGATAAATCTTTCGAGAATCTGCCTGAAAGATTATGAAGAGAAAACATTAACAATTAAGAAGCACCACGTGCTAGTTACTTTCCTGTGGGCACCTTTCGCCATCTGAAAACAGGCATACAATGCACTAACTGATACATATATAATGTCAAGTGATGAGTCACAAAAGGACGCTACCACTCCAGTCACCGTCTTCCAAGAAAACTAAATTCGCCCGCAGAGAAGACAGTCACTTCAGGTATGTTCAGAATAGGCAAATACCTGTGAACTGTTTGTCCGACTGTACAGGTAGAGTCTGGGAGTTATTTTGACGAAGTCCTGAAAAGCTGCAAAATAATTCAAATATTTTGAAGAGATGAACATTTGCTTTATTTCAATTCATTTTTAATACTTTTACATTTTTATGATTTGCCAAAAGGTACATTAAAATTCTGTGTTATTTTTCTTAACAGGTGAAATCCTTATGGTGAAAGTGGCAGGTGCAAAATCTGAACAAACAATGTACTCGACAGATTCTCATGAAGTACCACCGCCAACAAAAGTACAGTAATCTGCTTTCCGGGCAGATTTTGACGACAATCGGACTAGCACAGAAGAGCCACATAGGTACTTAAACTAGAATTATAAATTAGTCGAAAACGTGGATTCTTATAGGAATGTCAACGGGGAAATTTTTTCCACTCTCCTAAAAATTTTAAGTGTACACACATTCATATCTGCATCAGAGAGAAATTTTAGTTCAGCAGGTTTCATTCTAAGGGCACTTTACTTTTGCATCCACACAATCTTGATACTCTTCTCTTTCTTCACAGCAACTCCAATGTAAGAGAAAATGAACACAAGAATATGACGTAAATATTTTTGCATATCAGGTTTTATGTTCTCTCTAAATGAGGTGTTGACTATCGTAAAACTTTGTAAAGTAGGCAGGCCAGGGTGGCCGAGCGGTTCTAGGCGCTACAGTCTGGAACCGAGCGACGCTACAGTCGCAGGTTCGAATCCTGCCTCTGGCATGGAAGTGTGTGATGTCCTTAGGTTAGTTAGGTTTAAGTAGTTCTACGTTCTAGGGGACTGATTACCTTAGAAGTTAAGTCCCATAGTGCTCAGAGCCATTTGAACCATTTGTCAAGTAGCCTTCATTTATGCAAATCATTCTCAAATTAGTGTTGATTTATTGCAGCAAAATAAGCGAAACTGTTTATTTGTGAATTATTAATGCGTTGTAGACAAAATGTTGGCAGTTTTATCTCACCCCAAGGCGTCAAGTTTTGAACTTCATGCAGTGAGAATCGTTTAACTTTAAAACGCTTAAGTTAGATGATCCGTTGACACGAAATAGTATTGCGGACCCGACTTAACGCCATTCTTAAGTTTTCTTTAGCACGAAACAGAACTGGACTAACACGAGAATAATCCTTCTCTTTGGCTAATTAGATATACCCACTTCATGCAGTTGCATCAAAGCTCAGATGTTTGGTTCTTATTTATGTTTGTTTGTCTGTCTGAAAAAAAATGAACAATACTGAAATCTGTACGACAACAACCCAATATTTCACTGAAGATGAAAATATACAATGTGTAAAGAAACGTTTCTAATAAGATGTATTAAAACCCTAAACTCCGCCCGGGCAGGTCATGAAGGCCCAGTACGGACCGGCCGCCGTGTCACCCTCTGCCCACAGGTGTCACTGGATGCTGATATGGAGGAGCACGTGGTCAGCACACCGCTCTCCCGGCCGTATGTTCGTTTACGAGACTGAAGCCGCTACTTCTCGATCTAGTAGCTCTTCAGTTTCCCTCACAAGGGCTGAGTGCACCCCGCTTGCCAACAGCGCTCGACAGACCTGATAGTCACCCATACAAGTGTTAACCCAGCCCGGCAGCGCTGAACTTCGGTGATCGGACAGGAACTGGTGTTATCACTGCGGCAAGGCCGTTGGAGCATAAGATGTATTAGCCACTAAATATGTGGTTTGTAACGGAAAATAATGTTTCGAGAAAGTACACCGAATATAGTTCTGAGCATTTATTTTGCATCTGAGAACTTGTTGGACTCTATGCCCAAAATGTGGATCGGTAGGTAGCCATATATACACTGTTCTGCAACAACCTTTAGATAAACCTCGCAATCGTCGTTGTAGGGAATCGTATGACAGTGTTCGTGGTTCCATTCCTAGAGCTGCGCGCTACCCAACTTCGTCACACACCATCACGCTTTAGATCTCGTACTGTTGCTCATAATGTGCAAATCCCCACCGCCCCCCAAGAAATGCCTTGAAATGTAGCTTAGAGTTCTATTACATTCTCCTCGTGATACTATGATGTATCAGTAGCTATCGTCACATAGTACTGTTCACTGAGGGTGACACTGCAAGACATACAAGGTAGTTCAGTTAAACAAACACACACGTATATATATATATATATATATATATATATATATATATATATATATATATATATATATATGCAACAGTCTTTTCACGATATATATGTAAATGAAGAGGTAAGGACTGCATTACCTATTTTTCTTTTAGGGAGTTTAGAGTGACCGTATACCCAAAAGGGATTCGTAATTTGCCATAGCAGTTGGCTTTAACATTAGGGACTATCGTAGTTATGCAAAATGGCTGGCTTCATGTCGCCAGCATGCGTAGTGGCGCAAGAATGCTTTGTTGTCTCATCTTAGTAGTGTCGTCTTCTAGAACATTCTTGCGCAGCAAATTTTATTGTTCGTGTGCTGGTATTGATTTTAATTATGAGCTTTTACTCGCGTGATTTCAGTCAGTTAGTTTTTTACAGTAAATTAGCATTGTTAACCACAATAGACACAAAATCATATAGTACGAAAATTAGTACAGTCCTAGGCTATATTCCGCATTATGACACTACCTTGTACTACAGTTTGGTAGAACTGCCTAAACAAATGTCAGTTTTCCATTAAAACTGCTCGGTGGATTTGATGCACTGTGTGACAGCTACTCGTAAGTAGATATTCAGAAGTTGTCAATAATAGATTTCAGCTATCAGTCGTCCTTTCGAAATTTTATTGGCAGATCTAGATTTCAGCTAGAAACTAGCCATTCTCAGTGCACTATCATTTTTTATCAATGCATGTAATGCCTGTTGGTCGGGCATCATCCACATTCAATGAACTGTGGATGAGGCCCGACCAACAGACACTACAGGCACTGAGAATGGCTAGTTGCTAGCTGAAATCTAGATCTGCCAATAAAATTTCAAAAGGGCGACTGATAGCTGAAATCTATTATTGACAAGTCAGTGTAACAGTCGCTGCGTGCAACAGACTTCTGAATGAGCGGTAACCTGATGGGTATTAAGAAGTTTTGGTGAGATTTCAACTACAGTATGTAAAGAAGTATCGACAAAACAAAATGAATTCCATAATGAGATTTCAGCCAAATTTAAAGAAGTAGCCACTAAGTGTAACAGTGGGTACCTTTCCTGTGAATTCAGTGAAATGTTGTCTTCATGTAGTGAAATGACATCTAATATAAATCAAGTGGTAGTTGAACCAGACACTATGTCATCTAAAACAGAAACAGTTTCTGATGAAATATCAGTTAGTACTAACGAACAACTGAATCCTAAACCAATGTCTGTAGTGCTGCCTTCAGTTATGGAACGTTCATCTCAGAATAGCACTTTGGGAAAAGTTATGAACGCTGGAGTGAAACCTTCTACGAATACCTTAGGTTAAATTTTACTAAATCACCAGATAATTATAACATTACCATACTGCAACAGTAATATCCAACAGGAGAAATTCGATGCGAAACATATAAATTAGACACAATGCCTGTGTTACCAAACGTAGGGAAAATATGTGTATAAACTAAAAAGCGAAATGCTTAGTAATAACACAACTTACGCAGTTCTGTCACCCAAGCATGTGTCCCATGAGATGGGGATCAGTACTTTCATTACATTCATTTTCAGTACATGAATGCTCATCTGAAAATGAACAGTTGCAGGTGTTAACAACTATTAAAGCAAGAAATACCGTAACCAAGAGTGGCGTGAATCACTTCTCTCTATTGAACATAGGGCTTTGTTATTACAATACGTCAAAACACGATTACGTCCATCCCGTGCCGCAGCTGATGACGCCACCACTATACTGCACTCGTCATACAGACCATGGTTAATGGGACAGAATGTGACAGAACCCAGTCCGTTATTGTCGTCACGATGTAGGACCGTGCTCAGCCTATGGGAAATACAATCTCTGGAAAATAAACATAATAGGCTTGCTAGGAATTTCAGTACAACACAGTACTCTTAATGTGAACTGGTCAAAGAAACAACCACACAGATTTGAAGAAAACAATAACAGTAAACCATATGTGACCACAAACTGATAAAACACTAAATTTATTACATTGCAGTGATGACACCGACATCAGACAGGAACTAACTGCTGATCATTTTCAATGATGTGCTCAAAATGAATAGATCACACAAACCACAGTACATCAGTAGTGGAAAAGATACCGACACTGGTTGTATTAAATGTGGATGCTACGGTGAACGTTATAACGACGGTTCGATTCTGGCGCCAGCGGCCGCCACTTTGAATTCCCGGCTTGTGACGTCTCCAGCTGCCGCAGTGAGTGAGAGGGCATTCCGGGATCGGTAACTACCGTGCTGCTGGCAACGTTGGGACAGAGCCTTCCGGATGGGGCTGACGAAAACTTCTCAGTGCGACAGTCACGGTTGATGAAGAGTGGCAACAGTGTTTGCCCTGGTGATCCGCTGGACTTTTCGGGGCACGTGGTCGGTCAATCTGTAACACTGAAAATCCAGAAAAAATACGTTCGGAACTATTCAAAAATTTTCGCCGTTTAATATCCATTGATAACTTGTAGTGTACCTCTTATTCTGAATATGTAAGCTTCATTACAGAAACTATAGTTAATATGTAATGTATGTAATAGTGCGAGGGTAATCCCAAAAGTAAGATCTCCTATCTTTTTTTTTTTTATAGGTACAGAACTCTGTTTGTGTGGCAGTTGGTCACACTGAGGCGCTCATCTTGGCTTGGCAGCCGTTGAGAATGAAGCTCCCGTTAGATATTACCGCCAAGTGCGAATTGCGCCCACGTATTCGGTTTTTGAACGCAATGGGCACTGCGCCGATTGAAATCCATCGCCAGTTGACGGAAGTGTATGGTGAGTCGTGCATGGACGTCAAAAATGTTCGTAAGTGGTGCTGAGAGTTTGCATCTGCTCGGATCGAAATTCACGACGAACAAAGGAGAGGGAGACCGTCAATTTCTGAGGAGACAGTGTTGAAGGTTGAGCAAAGCATGCGTGAAGATCGGCGGATCACCCTGGATGATCTCTGCACGTTGGTTCCTAAGGTTTCCCGAAGCACCGCTCACAGAATTTTAACGGAGACATTGAACTACAGAAAGGTGTGCGCAAGATGGGTGCGACGCATGCTGACTAAGGACCACATGCGGCAACGAGTTGATGCTTCCCGCGCATTGCTTCACCGCCTTGCAGCCGAACAGGACAACTTTCTGGACTCAATTGTCACGGGTGACGAAACCTAGGCGTACAACTTTACACCTGAGACCTAGCAACAATCACGCCAGTGGCGGGATCCTTCTTCGCCAAAGCCGCGGAAACTCAAACAAATACAGTCTGCCGGTAAAGTTATAACAGCCATTTTTTGGGATCGGAAAGGGGTATTGCTGATCGACTTTATGCCTACTGGGACCATAATTAATGCTGACATGTACTGTGAGACTCTGAAAAAACTGAAACTGGCGGTTCAGCACCGGAAAAGAGGAATGTTGAGCAAGGGCATGCACATCGTCCATGACAACGTTCGCCCACACTTCACTCGGCAAACCGTTGCTCTGCTGCAGCAGTTTCAGTGGAACATAATCACCCACCCACACTATAGTCCTGGCTTGGCGCTCAGTGACTATCACCTGTTCCCTAATTTAAAAGAACATTTGGCCCGAAAGCGGTTCAGCTCCGACGACGAGGTGAAAGAAGAGGTTCATAACTTTCTGAACAGCATCGCGGCGAGCTGGTATGACATGGGCATACAAAAACTGCCACAGCGTCTACAAAAATGCATTGACAGGAATGGTAATTATGTCGGAAAAATAGCTGTAAACTGATGTAAACCACTGTAGAAATAAACAGATCTATGTACTTATAAAAATAGAACTTAATTTTGGGATTGCCCACGTATATTTATTTCTGACTTTATGTAATTGATTTTAATTATAACATAAATATTTTAAATTGTTGGGCAATAGCCAAGGAAACTTTATTTTAATGTATCGATAGCAGTGACGAAATGGCAGTAGCTGTGATATTGTTTATCTTTGCATATGCAGATTCTCTGTCGCGCTACGAGCAGAGAGGAAGCGGAGAAGCTTGGGTGATGAAAGAGTGCAGAAGTGTTTGTTGGGAGCTTCCGCAGACGCAGTGTGCAACTATGTTCACGCCAGTGTAGGCACACGTACTTCGTTAAGCTACGAGTGTTGAGAGCAAGGTAGGAGTGGACAGGCGGAGGTAGCTGCTATTCTAACTATTGCCTGTTCCATGATTATTCGTAGGCTCTGGCGACGACTCGGGGTTCTCAAACAGCAGCAGAAGCAACAGTGGCAGCTCAGTATTGTCGTCGGCTACATTCTTCGTTGTCCGCACAGCTACTACATCGTGAGAATGTTAAGTGACAAAATATAACTAACATTGTAGAGGCATTACCCAGAGACATTTCCTTCCAAAAGTATGACTAACTTGAATAATAACGTGCAGTACTTGGAACTTCTGAGGCACCTGTGTTGTTATTACCCTCATATATTGTTACCATTTCATTTCTTTTCATTTCCATGCAACCACCAAATGTTGTAAAAATATGAAAACATTAACGTTTAATTTCCAGTTTTGTTTGTTTGCAAATGACCAATTTCTATCTATATTTTCTGCCTCACTAACTGTTCGTTCTTGTTTTCCATAGCAGAGGATTAAGTAATTTGTGATTTTGAATATTAACTACATTCACATAAACTAACATAAAATGTCACTGCTAATAAGTAAAGATACAGCACAAGCGCAATTTCATTTATTCTGTATTTAGCTTAGCGAGTGGCTTCTGCTGGTTTCATATGTATTTTACTGTTGTTACATTAAAAGTAAAATCAGTTGCCCATTTGCTTAAAGTAAATTCAATTAAATCCTTCGATAATCAAAAGTAAGCTGCCTGCCTTTTTACAAGTTTTGCATTACGTTAGACTAACGTTACTCAAAGTCGTTTTTTACATAACACAATATAAGTTAAACGAGTCGATTATCTAACCAAAAAATTTCATTTAACTTTACTTTCAATATTTAATATTTTAGAATAAGTAACTGCAAACTCAATGCTTGCTGATTCACTTATTATATCGTGAATTGTTGTGTCGTGGAACAGCGTGACGACCTTCTGTTGCAACGCCAATGATTATTTGCTTAAATGAGTCCCCTAGACTCAGAACTACTTAAACCTAACTAACCTAAAGACATCACAGGCATCCATGCCCGACGCAGGATTCGAACCTGCAACCATAGCAGCAGCGCGGTTCCGGACTGAACCGCCTAGAACCGCTCGGTCACAACGGCCGGCTGCTTAAATTTCTTGGCCATTATTTTTCTTGAGATTCTGGCGATTCACTGCCCTAGTGCTATGGCGACCGTTTAATTGTCCCTTTTTAGTTAATCAGAATTTTTTTGTATTTTATTTCAAGCAGTGTTGCTTGTCAGTTAGCAGTGACAACTCTACGCAAGTGCTGCTGCTCTCGGTCGTTAAGTGAAGGTCGTCAGACACGGCGTTGTCCATGGTGAGAGGTAATGCCTGAAATTTTGTATTCTTGGCACTCGATTGACAATGTGGCTCTCGGAATATTGGATTACCTACAATTTCCCAAATGAAATGTCTCATGCGTCTAGTTCCAGCTACCATTCGGCGTTCAAAGTGTGTCAATTCACGTCCTGCGGACATATTCACATCGGAAACTTTTTCACGTGGGTCAGCTGAGCACAAACAACGGCTACTCCAATGCACTGCCGTTTTATACCTTGCGTACATGATACTGCCATTATCTATGTGTGTGCATGTCGCTCAACCATGACTTTTGTGACCTCAGTGTAGAGTGATTGCGTATAACTTGACATGGTGTTCATTAAAGGCACAGCATCTGCAGCTACTGCTTAACAGACATCTCGAACTCTCTTTGAATAAATGATATGTGGGCACTCTTCTTGAAAATAAATTTCACTTCATCTGTGTCATCGAATGATTCTCTTCGAAGACAGGTATTTTTTATTGAGTCATCAGTTTTTTGACTGGTTTGATGCGGCCCGTCACGTGGTCTTCTCCTGTGCCAAACTCTTCATCTGAGTAGCGCTTGCAATCTACGACCTCAATTATTTGCTGCGTGTATTCCAATTTCTGTCTTCCTGTACAATTTGTGCCCTGTACACCTCCCTCTAGCACCGTGGAAGTAGTTCCCTAATGTCTTAACAGATGTCCTATCATCCTGTCCCTTCTTCTTGTCACTGTTTTCCTTCCCTCTCCGACTCTTCGCAGAACCTTGTCCATCCTTAACTTTTCAGTCCACCTAATTTTCAACATTCTCCTGTAGCACCACATGTCAAATACTTCGATTCTCTCCTGTTCCAGTTTTCTCGCAGTCCATGCTTCACTACAATACAATGCTCTGCTCGAAAGATCCATTCCTAGAAACTTGTTCCTTAAATTAATGCCTATGTTTGATACTCGTAGACTTACTTTGGCCAGGAATGGCCTTTTTACTCGTACTAACCCGCTTTTGATATCCTACTTGCTCCGTCTGTCGTTGGTTATTTTGCTTCTTAGGTAGCAGAATATCTTAACTTCGTAACCATCGATCCTGATGTTAAGTTTCTTATATCCGTTATTTCTTTCTTCGATTGACTCTTAATCCATATTCTGTACTCATTAGATTCTTGAATCCATTCAGGAAATCCCGCAGTTCTTCTTCTCTTTCGCTTACGATAGCAATGTCATCAGCGAATCGTATCATTGACATCCTTTCACCTTGAACTTAAATTCCACTCCTGCACCTTTCTTTTATTTCCATCATTGCCTCTTCGATAGACAGATTGAATAGTGGGGGTGAAAGGCTACGTCCCTGTCTTACACCATTTTTTTCTGAACCCTTCGTTATTGGTCGTCTACTTTTATTATTCCCATCTGCTTACTGTAAATATTGCATATTACCCCTATCTCCCTATAGATTACCCCTAAAAAATTGATCAGGATATTCTCACACTCATCAGTTACTGAATTTTCTGAATTAATATGTGACTCAAGTGCTACCTTGTCTTAAATCATAATAATTATAATTTTTATTGTTTGGCATTAGATAAAGATAGGCTTATAACAAAGCTCTTGATTAGAGGAAAAGTCTAATGCTACCTACCGACCCTGGTTGCTCAAGCTTCCTGGCTGCTTTCTTTTTAAAATGGCGTGGATATGTGGTCCAGGGGCAGGGTCTTTGGTTAGTAATCAAAATGTATTCAGTCCTCGGTTTGAAACCCGCCATCCATTAATTTTTGATTAATAATTAACAATAGCGGCCGAAAACTTAAGGCATAAGAAGTCACCATCATTCTTCCAACGGCCTTGTCAAAGAGGGAGGAGGAGTGGACAGAGGTTCAGGGCACTCCATTGTCCTTTGGGTGGGAAACTATCTCCAATGGCGGTAGAATTAGCAATGACCAACGGCATGAGGATGCAGGACGCAATGGAAACCACTGCACTATAGACAAATAACGTGTATCCACAGGACATGTGCCTTCTAATTGCAGAAAGTATCATGATGATCTCTCCATTAGCAAAAGATTCCGTAATAGTTCCGCCTTCGGATCTCTGGGAGGAGGCTGCCGAGTGGGTGGTGACCTTGAGAAAAAGATTGAATAACGAACTAAAGGATAACGCTCCACGAGACGGGACGTGCAATCTCAGACGCTGTAATGTGGCAGTGAAACTAGAAATTCTGAAAAGGATAATGCAACGGTTCTATCTGGAAATAGTAGGGATCAGTGAAATGAAATGGAAAGTAGACAAGGGTTTCTGATCAGATGACTATAGGGTGATATCAACAGCAGCAGAAAATGATATATCGGGAGTAGAATTCGTTGTGTAATGGAAGATAGACCAGAGAGTGTGTTACTATGAACAGTTCAGTGATAGGGTTGTTCTTAACAGAATCTACAGCAAACCAACGTCGAAAACGATAGTTGAGGCATAGTTGCCTAGGTCGCAAGCTGAAGATGAAGGAGTAGAGAAAGTATATGAGGATGTTAAAGGGGGAATACTGTATTTAAAGGGGATCAAAATCTAATAGTCACTGGGTACTGGAATACAGGGGAAGGAGCAGAATAAATAATTACAGGAGAATATGGACTTAGGACAAGGAATAAGAGAGGAGAAAGACTAATACAGTTCTGTAATAAACTTCGGATAGTAATAGCGAATACTCTGTTCAAGAACGGCAAGAGGAGGAGGTATACTTGGAAAAGGCCCGGTGATACGGCAAGATTTCACTTAGATTACATCATGGTCAGAGAGAGGTTCCGAAATCAGATACTGGATTGTAAGGCGTACCAATAAGCAGATATAGACTCAGATTACAATGTAGTAGAGATGACGAGTAGGCTGAAGCTTAAGAGATTCGTCAGGAAGGACCAATACGCAAAGAAGTGGGATACGGAAGTACTAAGGAATAACGAGATACTCTTGACGTTCGCTAAGGATATGTATCTACAGCAATAAGGAATAGCTCAGAAGGCAGTACAGTTGAAGAGGAATGGACATCTCTAAAAAGGGCAATCAAACAATGGGTAACAGAGGAAATACTTCAGTTGGTCGAAGAAAGAATTAAGTACAAAAATGTCCAGAGAAATTCGGGAATACAGAAATACAAGTCACTGAGGAAGGAAATAAACAGGAAGTGCAGAGAAGCTAAGACGAAATGGCTGCATGAAAAGTGTGAAGGAATCGAAAAAGAATTGGTTGTCGGAAGGAGTGCCTCAGCACATAGGAAAATCGAAACAACCTTCGCTGAAATCAAAAGCAATGGTGGTGACGTTAAGAGTGCAACGGAAATTCTACTGTTAAATGCGAAGGAGAGAGCAGATACGTGGAAAGAGTACATTGAAGGCCTCCAATAGAGAGAATATTTGTCTGACATGGGATCCAGTGTTAGAATTTAAAAGAGCTTTGGAGGACTTAGGATAAAAACGGTAGAAAGGATGGATAACATTCCATCAGAATTTCTAAAATCGTTTGGGGGAAGAGGCAACAAAACGACTATTCACATTGGTGTAGAATGTATGAGTATGGCGATACACATTCTGATTTTTGGAAAAGTATCATCCACACAATTCCGAAGAGAGCAAGAGCTGACAAGTGGGAGAATTAACGCACAATCAGTTTAACAGCTCATGCATCCAAGTTGCTGCAAGAATAATATACAGACTAATGGAAAACAAAATGGAGGATATGTTAGAGGACGGTCAGTTTGGCTTTAGGACAAGTCAGAGATGTAGTTATGACGTTGCGGTTGATAATGGAAGTAAGACTAAAGAAAAGTCAAGACACGTTCACAGGATATAGGGAGAGACGGATAATACACAATACGCAGAAGACCCAAAGGGAATCATAAGAGTAGACCGCCAAGAACGAAACGCTTGGATTCAAAATGGATCATATGGCTCTGAGCACTATGGGACTTAACTTCTGAGGTCATTAGTCAGCTAGAACTTAGAACTACTTAAACCTAACTAACCTAAGGACATCACACACATCCATGCAAGAGGCAGGATTCGAACCTGCGACCGTAGCGGTCGCACGCTTCCAGACAGTAGCGCCTAGAACCGCTCGGCCACTCTGGCCGGCAAACGCGCTTGGATTATAATGGGTGTAAAACAGGGACGTAGTCTTCCATCCCTACTATTCAATCTGTATATCGAAGAAGCAATGATGAAAATGAAAGCAACGTGCAGGAGTGGGATTAAAATTCAAGGTGAAAGGATAACAATGATACGATTCGGTAATAACATTACTAACGTAAGTGAATGTGAAGAAGGATTACAGGATCTCCCGAATGGAACGAAGAGTCAGAATATCGATTAAGAGTCAATCGTAAAAGACGAAAGTAATGAGAAGTAGCAGAAATGAGAAAAGCGAGAAACTTGACATCAGAATTGATGGTCACGAAGTAGATGAAGTTCAGGAATCCTGCTACCTAAGCAGCAAAATAACCAATGAGGGACGGATCAAGGAGGATATCAAAAACAGACTAACACTGGTAAAATGGGCATTCCTGGCCAAGCGAAGTCTTCTACTATCAAATATAGGCGTTAATTTTCTGAGAAGGTACGTTTCGAGCACAGCATTGTATGGTAGTGAAACATGGACTGTGGGAAAACCGGAACAGGAGAGACTCTAAGCATTTGAGATGTGGTCCTGCAGGCGAATGTTGAAGATTAGTTGCACTGATAAGTTAACGAATGAGAAGGTTCTGTGCAGAATCAGAGAGGAAAGGAAAATGTGGAAAACACTAACAAGAAGAAGGGACAGGATGATAGGACATCTGTTAATAAATCAGGGAATGACTTCCATTGTACTACAGAGACATGTAAAGGGCATAAACTGTACAGGAAGACAGAGATTGGAATACATCCAGCAAATAATTGAGGTAGTAGGTTGGCACAGGAGACGAATTAGTAGCGGGCCACCTAAAACCAATCAGAAGACGGTTGACTCAATAAAAAAGACTGTCTTTGAGAACGACCATTCGATGACAAAGATGAGGTGAAATTTACTGTCAAGAAGAGTGTCCACTTGACATGTATTTAAAGTAAACTCGAGATCCCTGTTGAGCATTAGTGCAGATATTTTGCCTTTAATGAAGACCGTGTTAAGTTTTAAACGATCACTCTATACTGATATGACAAAAGTTTTGGGTGAGCGATATGCACATACGTAGATAGCGGTAGTATAGTGTACAGAAGGTATAAAGCTACAGTGGATAGATGCTGCTGTCATTTCTACTCAGGTGATTGAAATGAGAAAGTTTCCGACATGAATATGTCCGCACGACGGGAATCAAACGACTTTGAACGCGGAATGGTAGCTGGAGGTAGAAGGATGGGACATTTAATTTCGGAAATCGTTAGGTAATTCAATATTCAGAGAGCCGCAATGTCAAGGGAGTGCTGAGAATACGAAATTTCAGACATTATCTCTCAATGGACAACGCCGTGTCTGAAGGCCTTCAGTTAACGACCGAGAGCAGCGGCATTTGCGTAGAGTTGCGTAGAGTGACACTGGTTGAAATAACCGCAGAAACCAGTGCGGGATGTACGACGCACGTATCCGTTAGAAAAGTGTGGTTAGATTTGTTGTTAAATGGGCTATGGCAGCGGACGACTGACACGAGTGTCTTTGAGAACAGCACGATATTGCCTGTAGCGCCTCTCCTGATCCCGTGAACATATCGGTTGGTCCTGTGGTCTGGTCAGATGAGGCTTATTTCAACTGGTAAGAGCTCCTGGTAGGGTTCGAGTTTGGCACCGACGCCATGAAGCCAAAGACCCAGGTTGTGAACAAGGCACTATGCAACCAGCGTGTGATTGCACGATAGTGTGGGCTCTGTCTTCACGGAGAAAGATTGTTAGCCGGCCGGAGTGGCCGAGAGGTTCTAGGCGCTACAGTGTGGAACCGCGCGACCGCTACGGTCGCAGGTTCGAATCCTGCCTCGGGCATGGATGTGTGTGATGTCCTTAGGTTACTTAGGTTTAAGTAGTTCAAAGTTCTAGGGGAGTGACGATCTCAGAAGTTAAGTTCAAATGTTTCAAATGGCTCTGAGCACTATGGGACTTAACATCTTAGGTCATCAGTCCCCTAGAACTTAGAACTACTTAAACCTAACTAACCTAAGGACATCACACACATCCATGCCCGAGGCAGGATTCGAACCTGCGACCGCAGCAGTCCCGCGGTTCCGGACTGCAGCGCCAGAACCGCACGGAGAAGTCCCATAGTGCGCAGAACCATTTTATAAAAGAAAAAAAATTGTTTCCCTGGTGCGACGGAATAGATAATTGACTCGAAATAGCTATATTCGGCTACTAGGAGATTATTTTTCTCAATCAACGATGTCATGGTACCGAGCCACAATTTTTGGCGATTAGTTTGAAGAGCACTCTGAACGACTCGAGCGAAAGTTTTGGCCACCCAGATCACCCACCATGAAGCACATCGAACGTTTCTAGGGCATAGTCGAGAGATCAGTTCGTGACGTGCGGAGCAGCAACACTTTCGCAGTTAGGGGCGGTTGAAGGGACAGCATGGCTGTAGTATTCCTGCAAGGGACTTTCAACGACTTATGGAGTCAGTGACACGTCAATATACTGCACAGTGCCGTTCACAAAGACGTCCGACAAGATATTAGGATGTATCAGATGACTTTTATAATGTCAGTGAATGTGCTGCTTGAGCGATGTACACATGTTAGTGAAGAGCGTACGCCACTTAGCGGCAGTTCATGTTCGGTCCTCGTGCGTGCGTAGCCAGCGAGTGTGTGTGAACAACAAGAGTCAGGCTGTGTTCGCTCGCCGGCCTGAGGCAGCCGCGACGGTTCCCACTGGAAAGCGGCGGCAGTTGCAGCTGGCTGGGCGGCGCGGCGCGGCGCCTCGCGTGTTTCAGCTGTTAATTACGGCGGCGCCGTTAATTGCAGATTCCTGTGCGCCGCCTGCGCAGCAGCCATTATAACCGCGGAGCAGGGGAGGGGAGGCGGCGTGGGTGTGGCAGCGGCCGGCTCTTGACACTTGTCGCTTCCCGCGCGCCCACCGCACACCGCTGTTTTGTCCCACATGCGCCCTCCTGTCTCCCACTGTGATTAGACACCTGGCTGACGGATTCCTGACTCCACGTAGCCCACTACCAGAAATTGCATTTTATTCCTGATCTCTCATCAGATACACTACTGGCCATTATAATTGCTACACCACGTAGATGATGTGCTACAGACGCGAAATTTAACCGACAGGAAGAAGATGCTGTGAATGCAAATGATTAGCTTTTCAGAGCATTAACGCAAGGTTGCCGCCGATGGCGACACCTACAATATGCTGACATCAGGAAAGTTTCCAACCGATTTCTCATACACAAACAGCAGTTGACCGGCGTTGCCTAGTGAAATGTTGTTGTGATGCCTCGTGTAAGGAGGAGAAATGCGTACCATCACTTTTCTGACTTTCATAAAGGTCGGATTGTAGCCTATCGCGATTGCGGTTTATTGTATCGCGATATTGCTGCTAGCGTTGGTCGAGATCCAATGACTGTTAGCAGAATATGGAATCGGTGGGTTCAGGAGGGTAATACGGAACGCCGTTCTGCATCCCAACGGCCTCGTATCACTAGCAGTCGATATGACAGGCATATTATCCGCATGGCTGTAACGGATCGTGCAACCACGTCTCGGTCCCTGAGTCAACAGATGGGGACGTTTTCAAGACAACAACCATCTGCATGAACAGTTCGACGACGTTTGCAGAAGCATGACCTATCAGCTCGTAGATCGTGGCTGCGGTTACCCTTGACGCTGCATCACAGACAGGAGGGCCTGCGATGGTGTACTCAACGACGAACCTGGGTTCACGAATGCCTAAACGTCATTTTTTCGTATGAATCCAGGTTCTGTTTACAGCATCATGATGGTCGCATCTGGCGTAACACCCGGGGTTATGGTATGGGGAGCCATTGTTTATACGTGTCGGTCACCTCTTGTTCACTTTGACGGCACTCTGAACAGTGGACGTTAAATTTCAGATTTGTTTCGACCCTTCAATGGATCCCCGTGAAACCCTACATTTCAGCAGGATAATGCACGACCGCATGTTGCAGGCCCTGTACGGACCATTCTGGATACAGAGAATATTCCACTGCTGCCCTGGCCAGCACATTCTCCAGATCACTCACCAATTGAAAACGTCTGGTCAATGGTGGCCGAGCAACTGGCTCGACACAATACGCCAGTCACTACTCATCATGAACTGTGGTATCGTGTTGAAGCTGCATGGGCAGCTGTACCTGTACACGCCATCCAAGTCCTGTTTGACTCAATGCGCAGGCGTATCAAGGCAGACACCATGGCATAGGTGAACGAAACCTTCTGTCGTCTACGTAGTCTGGCGAAGTAGGGTGAACGACCCTGAAAAGAAGTCGTGCCCATAGTTCCAGCCACTATTACTGGCCCCAGCTCCACAAAGACTACACGAAAACTCCATGTCCTGTGCTTTTCGAAGGCCCCTCTTGACACCGCTGTAGCGGCCGCTTCTGAAGCCTAGCCCTGGTGGTGATAACCGCACATGGGAGTAATATGCGCCACCTGGTGTGAAGTCAGCTAGAAATTATCGATAGTGAGGAGGTGAAATGAGTTGACAGGGCTTAGCCACCCCAACTCAAACTAAAAACTCGGAAACTCTTTTTTTTTTAAAGTGAGAATAGAAAGACAGAAAAGAATCACTTAGCTAGTTTCTTATTTGGCTCACATATACCTTCAAGGATTCTCCAGTCAGAACATTGCACGCTGGCAGATTACTGGGACTTAAGATCTTAACAACTGCACAAGGTCCTACAAACCTAGGGGCAAGCTTCCTGATAATACCATTATCCCAATTACCACCCATGCTAAAATTCCAACGAAATCCTTCTCCACAGGTCGGCCACAAAAGGGCCTCCTTCTCTGATTATACCATCTCTCTTGACGGCGGTGATCTAGGTCGCAGTATCCAAGTTTTCTTTAAACAGTCAAAGGCTAATCTGCTCAGGCAATAGATCGTTTACACCCCACAAATTAACCGTGGGTGAATTATGGGAATAACAAAACATAAAAGCAGTAGGAACTGCTTTATATGCCTCATTTTGTACTGAACTGAAGGCAGCATTAATGTAAGCGATGGAAGTGTCTAATTTGGTCTGATTTTTAGCATGATAAATAATTAAGGCGGCCCTCAGGTTACGATTAACCCTCCCAAAAAAGGAAGTTGGGGATAACAGGCGGTGGTCGCAATACGCCTAATGACATTACCAAAACAAAATTTCTTGAATTCTAGTGACATCATCTATTGATGATTCAGTAGATGCAAAAATCACAATTAAAACAATTGGACGACAATGGTACCGAAGATACGAATATTTAGACTTCATAGAATCGTCACTGACAAACACTTTTGGCGGACTGAACTAGGAAAATATTTGAGTTAAATCATGAATAGTCAGTGATGCGGGAACCCATCTACTTGGCAAAAACCACACAAAACGAGAAAGGACACAAGCCATAACTAATATATAACGAATCCATCTCTTGTTCGAGGCAGGGGGCCCACATATTCAGTGAATATTTCATCCATAGCGCTTCGCTCCCGCTCAGAATGTAATAAGCTTTTACGTGAGTTCGGACTGCGCTTCGCCATTTTGCAAGATTCACACTTCTGAACCAGTCGGCCAGTATCCTTATACAAGGACGGCCATGTAAGATGAGCATGTACCTTAGCAAGGGTTTTATAGAGGCTCCGATGCCCACCTAATAAGTAACTGTGAAAATAACAAAACATAGACGGCACGAGTTCGACGAGTAAGCAAATTTTGGACTCGGCAAGTTTCCCAATTACACGACAAGGTATATCCTTTCCCAATGAATAGCCAGGAAGTTTTTCACACACCAACAACTACCTACTTGTAGGCCCTAAATAACGCTGTTGGTTCCGCTGATTCCTGAGATCAGAAAATAATTGAAGCATCTCAGTTAACAAGTTGACAACGGCAGACCTAATGAATGAACAATGGTCCCCGGATTCGTAGGCGCCGTTCTCAAACATGCGGCTGAGCACATCGGCCACCTGTTTATCTGAACCTCTGATTTGGGGAACCTCGAAACGAAAGGCAAATATACTGGCTGTGTACTTAGAGCTGTCTTAGTAACCTCTAATGAGGCCTGTTGGCTCTCCCTCCAAACTAATTCCTGTGTCTTCTTACAAAGATTATTCAAAAAATGGTTCAAATGGCTCTAATCACTATGGGACTTAACATCTGACGTCATCAGACTTAGAACTATTTAAACCTAACTAACCTAAGGACAGCACACACATGCATGCCCGAGGCAGGATTCGAACCTGCGACCGTAGCAGCTGCGTGGTTCCAGACTGAAGCCCCTAGAGCCGCTCGGCCACAGCGGCCGGCCGAAGATAATTATGAGGCGCATCTATCCGAGCGAAATTAGGGGCAAACATAAACTTCCGAAAGTTGTTGGCCATCCCAATGAATCGGCCGACTCCCTTTTTTTTGTTTTTAAGAGAAGGAAACTTCTTGAGATTGGACGTACGTCCTTGATTGATTCTTCAGATAACAAATGTCCAAAAAACGAAATTTTCCGTTTGGCGAGAGTTCTCTTAGAAGGTTTGACCGTGAAACCAGGAGACAGAAGCCTCAATAAAACCTGGTGAAGATGCGAAGATGCTCGACAAAGGGGCGACTATATAGAACAATATCATCAAGATAATTATAAACAGAGTTGCGCTTTAAATACCCTGAAATATGATGTAAAAGCCGTGAAAGTATGGCAGCCCCAGTGGCTAGGCCAAAGGGTACACGGTTTAATTCATACAAATTCTAGTCTGTACAGAACGTTGTCACAGAATTCTCAGCCGGCCGCGGTGGTCTAGCGGTTCTAGGCGCGCAGTCCGGAACCGCGCGACTGCTACGGTCGCAGGTTCGAATCCTGCCTCGGGCATGGGTGTGTGTGATGTCCTTAGGTTAGTTAGGTTTAAGTAGTTCTAAGTTCTAGGGGACTAATGACCACAGATGTTAAGTCCCATAGTGCTCAGAGCCATTTGAACCATTTGAACCACAGAATTCTCATTCAAATGTATTTGATAATAAGCCTGATTTAAATCAAGCACAGAAAAATAGGAGGCATTAGAAAATCAAGTAAAGCAGTTACGGAGATCCGGAAGGGGAACATATTGTAATATGACCTTTTCATTGAGAACACTATAGTCAACAAACCTTTGCCCTGTCTCTTGGACACCAAAAATATAGGTAAAGCATATGGTGAAGTTGAAGGTCTA
Organism: Schistocerca piceifrons; assembly: GCF_021461385.2. NCBI lineage: Eukaryota > Metazoa > Arthropoda > Insecta > Orthoptera > Acrididae > Schistocerca > Schistocerca piceifrons. Next base: position 45,159,906 of record NC_060139.1, on the reverse strand, counting down.
ATTACTTCATCGCGAAGCACGACCTCAATCTTCTGCCTTAAAATTTTCATTTTAGGTGGTGACACACCATAAGGGGCCTAACGAACGGCAACATCATCTACTACACAGGTTTTATACTGAATCTTGTCAGTCTTCGCAAACCGATCAGTTAGTACATGGGGAAACTCATTGAAAATTTCCCTTAACTGAATAGCCTAAGGCTCAACAAGAAAGCCAAGATTCACCCCGTCCGCTCATTCTGCAAGGTATTAATACTGACACTACTAGCGGGAGAGGAACAGAAAGCTATCTTCTCTGGCAGACGAAAACTACAGGTATTACTGGCAAAATCGAGGACTAATCCAGTACACTCGATAAAATCACATCCAAACAGTAAGGTGACAGATAATTTCTTCAGAACTAGCAATTTATCTGGCCAGGAGAAACCAAGAACCCACATCCTCACTCGTACCTCACCTGCCAGAGACACCTCCTGCCCATTGTACCAATCATAATCAATTAAAGAAACAGAACTTCCGGGATCAGGTAGGCTGCGAATTGCTTCTTTATTAATTGGGGCACATACATACGGATGAAGCCGTTTCCTAAAAACGCACAAAACCTGGCGGGCCTTTTCACTCGAGCGGTTACTCGCTTCCGATGGTGTCGGCTGTTGAGCCTAGGCCCGCTCTCAATGGGCCACTCTTGCAGTAAGAGACTCTGGGAACCACACCGAAAACATGATTCACTAGATGGTAATTTAATCGTTGGTCCGATATAGTTGTCACTATAATAAGAAGAGACAGGTGGCTAACCCTCACTTCGATTCCGCTGCTTATCAGCAAATGTAAAGTTTTCCGTAGAGGTTACCAAGGCGTTCAGCTGAGCGAAGGTGGCCGGCTTCCGAGCGAAGACGATCCGTGGCCGATCGTCAGACCTCAAGGCCTGCTGGAAATACAATCTTATTCAGTAACACTCATACTCAAAGGCGAGAGACTAATACGGAGCCGGTCGGAGTGGCCGTGTGGTTCTAGGCGCTACAGTCTGGAGCCGATCGACCGCTACGGTCGCAGGTTCGAATCCTGCCTCGGGCATAGATGTGTGTGATGTCTTTAGGTTAGTTAGCTTTAATTAGTTCGAAGTTATAGGCGACTGATGACCTCAGAAGTTAAGTCGCATAGTGCTCAGAGCCATTGGCACTAATACGGACACGCTTACTGTATTAACTGAAGGTTTCATCAGAAGCCTGTACTTGCTGTTAATGCAAGCGCTCAAGTTCGTTCCTAATATTTGCTGGCAACTTTCTTTCAATTATGCAGACGCTAAGCCGCACCAGGTTTCCCCACTCTTAGAGAGACCTGACAGCAACTCGCTTAACAAACTCTTAATCAAAGGATTATGAAGAGAAATAATGAATGAATGTGGTATCTACAAAGCGTTAGCATATAATGCAAACCGCACAATCAACCATAAAACTTCACGAACTTGATTCAGTTGGTAAATCGCTAGTCCAGTGACACCATTTAATAAACGGAAAATAGAGTTCGTCAAATTAGTGAAAGAATCCGAGATGGATCCCCGAAGGACTTGAGTTTCGGCATTTCTAACTTTGAGTGACCAACTAAAACACCCTCTTCCCAGTCGGCACTCCACTCTCCAGACCTGACGAGCCTGTGCTAATACGTAATTCATTAACCCTCGCGGTTAGCTGTTTTGAAACACCCTTCTGCTTATCACTGAGTTCAAGGTGGGGTAGATGGGCTAGACGTTTAATGAAATAACAGCGATAACCGAAAAAGAGAGTAATACACACCACTCGATGAGACGCCAGCTAGAAGCTATGGAGAGCGGAAAGGTGAAAAGAGCTCCCACAGCTCGATGATAATTGTAGGGTTACAAGTGGACTATGTACATGAATCCTGGACCTATGTAGTACATGCGTGATGGCTTTTTACTGTGCCCTTAGCTCTTACCATGCAAAAATAACCATCATCGATGTGGTTTGTTTGCTGTCGCCAAGCCATCGGAATATCAAAAGTTAGTGACCTTTGCTTACCCTGGATCCATTTTCTCAGTGTCTAATACCCTAACACACGCTGTTTGGCTCGAATGTTTTATCTTGGTCTTCTGACTTGACTCCAAAATAAGCTAGGTAAGCTTGTTTCACTTTTGAGGTTCTGTTTTCGCTTTTTGATTTGCAAAGAAATGAGCTGCTTTTGAGACAAAACGAGTTTGCAATTTTTTATACACCGTTATCTCGAGTAGTTCGCCATTTGTAGTTTGATCTGTAAACAGAAGACTTAACTGCACTGGTAAATGTAAGACTTAGGCAAAAAACTCTTAAAAACCAAATTATGACAGTACCAGTTTTTCTGTGTAAACATATCATCAGAATATGTCGATCTTACCACAACTGGCCTTTTTACACTAATCTGATATGTATTATAGCGACAGCTGTAAATTGTTACGCGTGAATTTTAAAAGGAGCAGAACTACGTGTTAGAGGAACTACGATACTACGTTTCTGAACAGCTCTAATAAAGAATATAAAAATACCTATTATCAAACAAAATGACGTTGCCTAGTGTAATTACATTGGTGGTATACACCAGAATAGCTGACGTGACTACAGTAGTAGTCAAGAGATATACCGAAAAGCGGAGGGATCAAAACATGTTTGCGGCCTTTCGTTTGTTGCCATCGAGTGGGTAAGATCTTGTATGGCCTACGAGCCACCCGTGACAAATTGGCGTGCAAATCATTGGATTTACTGTATTCAGTGCAACTGTTTATGGTTCTAGAACTGTGTTTAAGACCGTATTAGTATGAAAATTTTGCGGAAGATTCTTCTGTGAACTGATTAGATGTGGCAATTTTCTTAAATTAACGTATCAGGGCACTGCATAGTTCTGCTAGCAAGGAATTAAATGTTGCCTGTTAGATTCTGCTTGTTTCGAGTGCACTAGCGCTTCAAATGATATTTAATTATTAGGTGTGTTATTAGCATTGTGAGACTACAGTTTCAAATAAAGAGCTTTATTCGAAATTGTTCCGTGAGTTGGATTACTACTATTTAAAGAATTTCATGTGGTCACAATATAACAGGGCACAACCAGATTGTTCCGTGAGTTGGATTACTACTATTTAAAGAATTTCATGTGGTCACAATATAACAGGGCACAACCAGATTCCTATGATAGCGGACGAGCTATGAAATTAATGAAAAGGTCGTGTTCTTTCTCATCGGTTGTTAGGCAGCAGAAAACTAATTCATCTGATAATTAACTTCGCTTCATTTTCGTTGCTATAGACCAACTCGCATCTTACATACACTCGCACTACCACAGAATTTTCTGCTATACTACATTCCATACACGTATATCATCTTTGTCCAGTCTTAACCTGAGGTAAGAGATAACAAGAATTAAGCCCCAAACTTTGCAATGCGTGTACGTTCGTCTTCTAACTAATTTACTTAATATACCTGTTGATCCCCTAATGTTTATTTCAAAACCAGGCATCTGCACTGAATTTTTCAAACAAACTTTGTTTTTGCTGAAATCTCACTCCTGTCTGCTAGCCACCTTAATTTTAGATCACGGATTCCACTGAGCACCAGAGGTTGTCATATTTGTAAGACTTGCGGGTTATCTTCCGCTAACAAGCTTTTCACCATTACCCCATGAGTGTAATATAACTTTTCAACCGCATTTCCAGAAATTCACACATAATCCTTTCTTATTACATTCAGTACTTATAATTCAACTTGACTCTCCTCTCTTAAACTTTCTTCACTATCTACTTGCATGTAAGAAGATGGTAATATCTTCATCATCAACAGTTTCCCCACCAATTCCTAAAAGGTGAGCACCATTTCCATTCCCCTTTCAAGTAACTTAACCTTTACCACGTCCACATCAACCACATTTAGTTCAGAGTCCTCCTCTCTGAATTCAATATCACCAATATTCACCACTCTCACTACCTTCACTGTATTCACTATCAACATTTCCTCCATTTCCCCCATATGTCTTTGCCTCATATCTCTGTTCTTAACTTTCACGCTCCTGTTATCCGCCGTCCAAAGAGCATAATTGCTCATACTACTTGATCCTCATTTTTACTCCAGCTTTCGTATCTATTCCACGGGATACTTCACACTCCGGTTCCTGATTTCCACAAACATTCCTACTTTTTCTGTTTTCAAATCTAGTTTCATTGCTTTTCTGGCCTAAACAGTGGAACTGGTCTCAGTTTGGGTCCACCTTGCTTCCTTACTGTCTCCGTTTTCCTCAAACCAATTTCTGCTCCATACAGACTCATTTCTCTAACAGAGTCATTACCTCTTCTCTGACCTCAATCATTTACTGCATTGACAAAGTCTTATCAAACATTGCTTCCTTACTGTCTCCTTCGTTTTCCTCAAACGAATTCCTGCCTCCATACCGGCTCATTTCTCTAACATATTCACTACCTCTTCCCTGACCGCGATCATTTACTGCATTGTCAATGTTTTATCAGACTATGTTCCCTAATGTCTTTAAAACCTCATCCAATTTTGTATTATTCATCGAGGCATAAACACCTCTTACTTCCAGTTGACATTTCTATCAAGATGTCAATAAAGCCACAATCACCATACTATTTATCCAAATACTTTATTCCTTTTGTCAAGTCTACACAATATTCTTTCATGTTTTGACGTAATTGCCTATTTTATATGGGTGCTCTGTTGAAAGTCTTCTTCGTACCTTTCTGACTTTTCTCAGGCCAGTATTTTTCCTGGAAACTCCATGATAATTCGTCATATTCCTCATGTTTCTCTAATACTGCTTATCATCACTCTCTACAATCACCTTGCAGCAGTCACCGTGATTATCTTCCCTTTTTCTGACTGTTCTGCAGTAAACCTCCTTTTTAAACCATTCACAAAATCTGCTGGGTTCAAATTATCTTAAGGTTCAAACTCAGAGTTATTGAAACTATTTCCCTTAATTACCATAATATGGGGTCTGGTCTGAATGATATCTCTCTTTCCTTTCCTTTCTGTGTTATCTTCTCTGTCTTTTACTTCCATTGTAAACTGTCTCAAATCTTTGACTTCTCACTCCCATTATTCCTATTAGCGTGTCCTTTAATACTTTCAGTGCAGAATTGCTTAAAGTATTCCTTAGTTTCCCTACAAATCACCAGTTGAACGTGTAAGCGATATCTCCAAATCCTTAACTGCCCAGGGTGATGTTCCAGTTCTCATTATGCAGCAGTAAATTCCTATCTTAATTGTTTAATTTTTGTATTAAATATTCTTCAACTCCGTTAACGTTTTGCTCTGTAATATTGTGTAATTCCACTTCCAAATTACTTTGCCCTAGCTCTAAACACTCTCTTCAAGTTTCAACATTGTTTGCAAATTCTCTCTCGTCTTTCCTGGATTCAAACAATCTATGTTACTAGGAGATTATTCTGGGGCATGGAACCAAACTCTGTTCCAGGTTGCCTGTCTAACAGCTTTGAGGGACAGCAAAAGATCCGATTTTACAGTGTTTCTTAGAAACAGAGACGAATTCCAAAATTTAAAATGCTGACGTAAATATTCATTAAGAGGTTTAATTTATATTTTAACTTGAACAGAAGGAGACAAGTATTACAGTCATAAACAGTGTGTATATCTTGACGCAGCGTAACTTGCTGGTGGAAATTTCCAGGCTTTCAACGAACTTTGAACACTACTTGTGTGCACTTTTTCTCTCTTATCTGCTTAACATCAAATGGTTAACACATTCTCTCATTTGTAAATAATCAGAAGTCTGAAGCTGTTTTATACACGACAGTTAGACTCTTAAAACAATTTGGGTTTTGCTGGTAGTAAACTATACAGTTCTTCAGCTAGTTCATTATATTGCTGTTCTCGCAGTTTATCTTTATAGTTTTTTCGTATGTAGCATTTTCCACAATCAGTTTCATTTCTGTCTCTATCACTTCATATGTACGACTGTCTCCCCCATCTTGCTTTTTTTAAATTTTTCACCATTAGTTTTAGTTTTCTTTCCTCTAACAAGACTAATTTCCTCAAAGGCATATTTATGTAGAAATCTTTCTATACTTCGCACAAATTATGTCACAAGTAATTTGGACTCAGTTAGACTCACTTTTAGAAAAGTCTGCTATCGTGTAGGCTCCCCATGTCACTCATAATACTGCTGACATTGTGAAACTAATGTAGTTAATAGCTATTCTTGAAGTAAATTTGTAAAAGAAAAAAATCAATCACCTAAACATTACTCTTTATACATTCTTCTCTTGAATCTTACTCAGAATGCAAGAAAAAACTCTTAATTTATCAATTGTTAACTGAAATGTATTCACTCTAAAAAATCTAGCAATGGCAGTATCAAACCATGTTTAGCCTAATGGATATTAGAAATAATTATGTTGGAGGAACATCCGCAACTGAGCATTATACCAGAGGTTGAAAATACCGCTAGAGTTGTAAAGTTCTTTTATTATCACAAGACCGGTTTCGGGCTGTTGTATGCCCATCTTAAGGTGTCGTTACTTGGTACTGCGACGCCCGAGCGCCGCGGTGGACGTGTACAAGGAGCAGTGTGCTCATACCAGCGTAGAGCACACACTGCGCTCGCAGGTAGCACACCGCGCCTTGTACACGTCCACCGCGGCGCTCGGGAATCACAGCACCAAGTTACAACACCTGAAGATGGGCTATAAGGGCCCTAAACGGGTCTTGTGTTAATAAAAGGACTTTACAACTTAGTGGTATTTTCTACCTCTGGTAAAATGGATATTGAATTAAGGGGATTAGGAATATTACTTAGGTACACAATGGACAATGAAGTCTCTAATAGAATTTGTAGTCGACATTAAATTGCTGATTATAACAGGAGTTATTGTAATATAGGTAACTAATGTGTAAGTATCTCTGTACTCAAAATTTGTGAACAGATTATTTATTTCTGTCATCGCAGGTAGCATCCTACTTTGTCAGTTGGCGCATTAAATTTATTGTGGGCTCTGATGTTAAGGTGTGGGGTCTGATGTTAAGGTGTTCCAAGGGAAAGTGGACGTTCGGGATCTGAGACTAGTTAGTTCATCTTGTAGCAGTCTACGTTGATAGTTTCTTTAGGCTGCAATAAATACAAGGTGAACAGCACCCTGCATGAGTACATCACTTTTCCTGCAGTGGGCTGAGTCTTAAACTTCTTTGTTATACAATCCGCACGTAATTAATTCATGAATGGGCTTTTGGATTCCGGTTCGTAGCGATGAAGTACATCTGATCTCCAGGTGTGATAGTTTCCGGAAAAATGTCGTTTTCAGACTAGAGTTGGTCCAGCAGGTCCCGCGGTACCCACCTCTCACACAAAGTGGTGTAATGTACATTACACATTTAAATATGAGCACGCTTCCTCATTCGTAAACACCAGATTGACATGGACCAGCTGAGCGAGACTCTTCATTATGAAAGGTAGCTGTTCAGTAGGGTCGACAAAAGTGTGGCTTCTAGTGCACATCCTGTGTAGTACTAGTCAAATACCGTCTCACATTATTCACGTCTACTCTAACGTCCCCATACCAATTAACAGACGTCGATGGACTTCAACTAGCGCATTTTACTCATCAGTGACGAATTAAGTAACACGTCTTTTTTATGTGCACCTCGATGGCAGGCGTCATTTTGCAACGCGCTCATGCTGATACTATCGGTTGCAAGAGAACGAGACCATAGTTTTAGCACTACAAGACGTAAGGCTGACATGAGAACGTAGGAGGCACTAGTTTCGAAACGATTCTACTAATTTTTTTTCTCTTCCACGTGAGCGCCACTAGGTGAAGGTCTACTGCCACAGCCAATAACTGCCAACCCGTGCCTTATGAAACAGGTTTCCTGTATTCGTCTAAAACAATTACAACTTCAAAGTACTAGCTATAATAAGGTAGAAGATGGTTCCAACACAGTACTGTATTTTACCGGTGCAATTGTCGAAAGCCAGCTATGAGACATGCCACCCCGTGTTGGAAGCGATCGATGTTCTCACCGAGGGGGACACATGCTGTCCATCAGATAGGACTCCCATCTGTGGGCGATGGAGTGCGAGGCGACAATAGGCCGGCCGATAGCGGCGGCTGTCCCCTTGAATGGGTTTTCCATTATTCCCCGCGCTCGCTTCCGGTGCCCGGCGACAATGCTGGCCATCCCCCGCTGTCAAATGCCAACAGCGCTCCCCGGCAGCGGGGAGCAGGGGGCACGAGCAGGTCGCTTCCCGGCGCTCTGCACCGTTTGCAGTACTCGACGGCGCCCCGCGGCCTGATGGGGGAGGCGAAAGTGAGAAGCGCCGACTGAATGTCCGCTGTGTCGGCGACGTCTTCAAGTCTCTGTCGCTGGCAGCTCAGGGCCCACCAGAGTCCAATCTGCTTGTCGAAATGAGATGTCTGTTTCCCTTGTCCGTTAATAGGTGAATGCCCAACATAGGAAGCTTCTCTTTTCTCAGGTGTATTCAACATTTCGACACGACCTCATAACGCTTAACATAGGCACTGAAACATAGATTAAGTTACAAAACTGCAGCACAGAAATAGTGCTTAGGTTGACGAAGTATTGTCGATCGGATATAGAGAAAGAGTACAATTCCATAAAGTACTCCCCACAAAGCTGCGGAACTTGCCAAGGAGGGGTGACTTGATTGTCTCAGCGATAAACATAGCCATACAGTAGGTGCAATTACAACAGAGGGTCTAACGTATTATTAAATTGAGGCAAATAAAAGTAAGACAAATACACTGCCGGAAAAAAATTAGTACACCAGGAAAGAAGATGCCCATTTTGATCCGATGAAAACATATGCCAACTGGGGGATAGTGGACGCACTGATAATCAATAAAAACAATACAAACCGTCGTTGTAAAGATTTATTTCTAGGCAACCAGCTGCCAGTTGCCTAGATATAAACCTACACAATGGCGATTGTTATTGTTTTTATTGAACATTGAACAGCACTAGTCCCATACTCCACCAGAAGATGGAGTTACATTCATGTACTGATAATCAATTTCGTTCGCCAACAGATAGCGTAGTGGCATAGCTACCGGGCGCCTCCGTGTCAACCCTTTAATAGAGAACTCCCACTACGAGAAAGATCAGTGTGGAGCACATGTGTGAAGTTAGCAGGCAACCGCGTAACTGAGATGCGCTCGTACCTCCTACAGCCGCCTGAGCGAGTTTGAAAGGGGTCAAATTGTGGCCTTCCGAGTGGAGAGGTGATCCTTTCGAAGAATGGCCACACGTGTTGGACGTGCTGTATCAGCTGTGCGAAGAAGCTGGTGTTAAGGGTGCCGAGCGCGGTAGCCGTGCCGTTCGAGGCGCCTTGCCACGGTTATGACTCCCCATGTCGAAGGTTGCACTTATCCATTGAGGGCCTTTGTATCATATTACATTCAGTGTTGCAGACTTCTTATTCAACAAGTAACAAAGACAAGTAAACCTTTTTTACTCATTTGTATGACTTCGTTACTAATTTGTTGGAGTGTTGTAGAACCTTCGTTCTCTTATCCCGTTACCTTATCCTGGGGCATAACTGTGTAACAGTGTCAGGGAGAAATTGTGTTAGCAGTATACAGCACTAGAAACCCTTTCACAAACTCGCAAACTTTGCCTACCGTAACAACAATGGCAACTCGGCAACCACAGCAGTAGCGACGAGACCTTTACAAACCTGGCGACCAGGGTTTAGAAAAGTATTCGCCATTGCATAATCGACTGCATGTCAGTCAGCGACTGCATTGCTACCCTTGGAGGCTACACCACGTACTAACATGCGTTTTCAGAAAAGGGGCGATAGCTGGTATCTCAGAACCTCTTGTGCTGTTAATCTTTAAATATAATCATTTTATGTACTACATATGCTCTGTTGCAACAAAAAATCGAGTTAATGGCAAACCTCTAAAAGGGTGAACTAAATTCCTTTCCGGCAGTGCATCAGTAACGGTTTTCCTCGGGACAGGCACACCACAAATGGAGTGGCACGATGTGATCAGCAAAATGACACTGTCATTCAGTGTTTTACCATCCGTCATCATGATCCTCTGATGTTTCAGGCCCTGGTGGCTTTTGAACATGATCATTGCTTGATGGCTCGGTGACGGTGAAAATACTAAACTGACTTCCAGATAAAAAGTGGCAATGAATATTAATTCGGACTCTGCAAAAATAAATCTTCAGGTTTGACTTTTTGTACATTACAATGCTTAATCAATACGGTACGATAAGAAATCGGTCTTTGTGCCGTCAAGCAACGTGTGCACAGTTTCCTGATACATCGTCTGGAACACATGAAACCATCAGACAAAATTAATATGGTTATGACAAAAGGTTTCGACAAACAATGCAGACACGAGCAATTATACATAAAACGAATATTATTCCATAAATAAGGTATTACACAGCCAGGACGACACATGACTTCCAATGCCTCGAGTCAGAAACAAGAAAAGGTAGTTAGAAGAGGAGGAAGACATCAATCCCTAAAGCGTCATTTGTTTCAAAAAGATGAAAAATGGATTACAAATGTTGCTTCTTATGCTTTATGCACACTGCCTGTGAGCTCTAGCTGACATCTGTTATTCAATCCTTAACCTAACATTCACGTTTTGTGACATAAACCTTCTTAAAGGACGATGCTTTCTTTACGAAAATACTAAAAAATACTAATATTCTTACAAATATTTGAATTAAGAAACTGATTATTCCCATTTGGCTTAAGGCCATTGTTGTCCAAAACAGTGTGCAGACAAAATAGCTGAATCAGTAACAGCTAAAACTGTGTGCCGGACCGAGCCTCGAACTCAGGACCTTTGCCTTTCGCAGGCAAGTGCTCTACCATCTGAGCAACCCAAGGACAACTCACGACGCGTTCTCACAGCTTCAATTCAGCCAGTACCTTTGTAATTACAAGTTCACAGAAAATAAAGGAAATATGAAAGTATTATTACTACTATACTTAACTTCTTAGACCTTTATAACAATATAGTCTTTTAATGTTCACCCTCCTTGAGGGATTCTGACCATTGTAAGTAAATTAGTGTACATCATCTCCCATTTTGTACTCCGCTTCGTCCTTAGTGAATGTTTTGATTAGGTATTGAGGAGTACCTTTTTCCCTGTCTTAAACTCCTGTGTTTCCCATAACCTTTCACTATAAGTCTCTTTTCTCTTATGCGCACTCTCATCTAATGAGGTTATAGCCTACCTGGCATTTACCTCTCACGCCTCATCCTTTCCCTGTAATTGTGGTAACTAGTTTGAATCATTGTTTTTACGTTTCACCAAGACGAATTTCTCTGGTGCTCACGATGTAGAAGTGTGAGATAAGTTATTGACTATTTCCACAGATGTTGCTAAGTATTTTGTCTGTTTTATTTGCTTATTTGGTGTATATGTTTGTATAAATCTACTCAATATTCATAAAATTCTCATGGATTCTAGATAAAATTTCGCTATTGAAATATGTTTTATACAGTTTTCCATTTTCTAGTTGTAGAATTCGGTGCACTGTCAGATAAAAGTGCCAGCAGTTTGTGAAACTGCAGGGTGTAGTTGCATATAGTTCTTTTGATAGCAGAAACAGCTATTTTGTCTCTGTGGCGCACATCATGATGTACTCAGAAAACAAATCATACATGTTTACTAAATATTTAACACCTCCCCTTATCTTTGGTAGAGCGCCTGTTGTAGAAGTTAATTCTCCTTCCAATTGTTTTTCTGTGAGAATACAGTGTAATTCTGTTTCATTACTTTTATTGAGAGGTTTTACTTTCTGACATGTTAGACACGTGCATGTGACTTACTCTACTCGTCTGTATAAATGTGGCAGGTGTTACTGTTTGCCCATCTTGGGTGCCCATTTCGAAACCCCAAAATTCTCCTAGTCATTTTGTATATGCCATACTAAATTTTCCTGTTATCTTTATTGGGATGCATGTACACCACATATTATTATTAGGATTACACCTGCGAAATGAAACCTTCTAGGAAATCTTGCAGTATTGTGCGAGTCTTCCTAAAGTATTTTACTGAAGTGTTTGCTTAATTTTGCACCACCTGTGGTCATCATCAATCATACTCCCCATTTATGTCTTAGGTAGCACTGTGTATGCTTACGATCTTTAATTACGTTTATCTTTAATGTGATTCCTGTTCCAGGACCTCTGAAAATTTTGGCAAACCTCCCAGTAACCTCGACAGAGTATCAGCAGTTACGTTGTCCTAGCCACTTACGTGCATTATTTCAAATCCGTGATATCTCATTGATAACGACCATGTTGCCAAACGTGAGTACACTAATTCGAAACTGAGCAATCTGTTTAAACCTTTGTGATCAGAGTATACCTTACTGGTGGGGACTGCGATGCCATGTGTCTAGTTTGAACAATAACGTAATGAACGGGACCACTGTGCATCAGACTACTTTATGTGCATGACGTCTGTAACATCATACCTTTGATCATATCCTTAAAAGTAGGTGAAACAGGCATTTTCCATTTCTCATTACACGAATTTTGTACGTTGGAAGAAAAATAACGTCAGTTACATCCACGATACTCAGTCACTGATTAATAAACGAAACATTTATATTGATAAAAGATACATCTACTTAACAAAGAAAGAATCAAGTATAGTAAAAAGAAGCTCTAAATATACAGTACAGGAACGAAAGAGATTACGAACTAAAAATAACTTTTGTCGCAAAATAATCGAAACTAGTACAGTGAATTAAGCATTTCCTATAGACCACGAATGGAATGTAAGATCCACAGTTGCGAATGTATATCAGTACCAACAGAAAATTGATGCGGTTACTGTTGCTGCCGTGGTCTTCATTGATGCTGCTCTCCATGCTACTCTCTCCTGTGCAAGCATCGTAATCGCCGATTAACTATTGCAACTTACATCCTATTGAATATAATTACTGTATTCATCTATTGGTCTCCCTCTACAATTTCTACCTCACACATTCCCCTCCAGTACTTAATTGGAGATCCATTGATGTTGAAACGTCCCCTTCGAACAATTATACATGACTGTGCTTAAACTGACACTCAATATTTTTAGCGCTACGCAATCTGACTTTCAGTAATCCCTACAAAAGAATGGCCCTGACTAACATTGACCTATACCTTTCACAAATCACTTACCTCACAAAAATCTTCGTTACTCGAACTACTGCAATACAGCGAGCGCCACTACTGCCAGCTAAATAAAATATTCAAACTACTGAAGGCACTAACTATTGATAGTCACAGGTAGCAAAAGAAAGATTTTGATAGAGAACAAACAATGTATTTACCTTAATACTGTTCAAAAGTCGTATTATATATATCAGTTCATGACATCCAGTCTTACAAATGTCCAAACTCCGCCATCTCTCTCCCCATATCCACCACTGCTGGCGGCTCACCTCCAACTGCGCAACGCTACGCGCTGTTCACATCCAGCTGCCGCTGCCCAACACTACAATGGCAGACAACAATGCAAACTAGCCACAGACTGCACACAGCACAGCCAGTGATTTTCATACAACGCGCTACGTAACGTTGCCAATAAGAAAACATAAACAGCCTACTTACAATGTCACAGAATATGTCCTATCAGCTGATAGCTTCTGTTTATCATCCACGTTTCACTTCAATACATGGATACACTCCATATAAATACTTTCAGAAAAGATTTCCTAACACTTAAATCTATATTCGATATTGACTGTTTCTCTTCAGAAACGCTTTTGTTGCCATTGCCAGTCTACGCGTTATAGCCTGTCTACTTTCTACCTTGAAGGCTCTCCTTTCCTAATGTAATTCCCTCGTGCTCACCTGATCTAATTCGGCTACATTCCATTATCCTTCTTTTGGTTTTGTTGATGTCCATCCTATATCGTCCTTTCAAGATACTGTCTGTTCGATTCAGCTGCTCTTCCATGTCCTTTGCTGTCTCTGACGGAATCACAGTCTCATCGACAAATCTTAAGGTTTTAATTTCTTTTTCCTGAAATTTAATTCCTATTAAAAAATTTTATTTTGTTTCCCTTACTGCCTGCTCACTTTACAGATTGAATGAAATTGGTGATACACTACAGCACTGTCTCACACCCTGCCTAACCACAGCTTCCCTTTCGTGCACCTCGACTCTCATAGCCGCCGTCCGGTTTTTGTACAAGTTGTAAATAGCCTTACGCTCCCTATTTTTCTCTCTTTCTACCTCCAGGATTTCAAAGGAAGTACTCCAGTCAACATTGTCAAAAGCTTTCTCTAAGTCTACAAATGATACAAACGTAGATTTGCCTTTCTGCACCCTATCTTCTGAGATAAGTCACAGGGTCAGTACTGCCTGACGCGTACCTACATTTCTCCAGAAACCTAACTGATCTTCCCCATGGTCGGTTTTAGCATTTTCTTCCTACTCCTATAAAGAATTCGTGTTCTTATATCGCAACCGTGACTTCTTAAACTGATAGTTCAGTTATATTCACATCAATTAGACCCTGCTTTCATTGGAACCAGAATAATTACATTCGTCTAGAAGTCTAAGGATATTTCATCTGTCTCACATATTGTGCACGATAGATGGAATAGTTTTGTCATGGAATGTCGTCTAGTCGTGGAGCCTTGTTTCGACTTAGATCTTTCGGAGTTCTGGCACATTTTTCTCGCAGTATCATTTCTTCCATGTCATCTCCATCTACGTCTTTTTCCATTTCTCTACTTCTGCCTTCAAGTTCGTCACCCTTGTACAGACAATGCATACGCCCCTTCCACCTTTCAGCTTTCCGTTTTTTGTTTTACAACTGGTTTTCCGTTTGAGCTCCTGATATTCGTTCAAATGGTCCAAATGGCTCTGAGCACTATGCGACTTCACTACTGAGGTCATCGGTCGCCTAGAACTTAGAACTAATTAAACCTAACTAACCTAAGCACATCACACACATCCATGCCCGAGGCAGGATTCGAACCTGCGACCGTAGCGGTCACTCGGTTCCAGACTGTAGCGCCTAGAACCGCACGGCCACTCCGGCCGGCTGATATTCGTAAATGTCATTTTCTTTCCTGCAAAAACCATTATAATTTTCCTGTTGACAGCATCTATCTTTCCCCTACTCAAACACGCTTTCAAATCCTTATATTTGTCCTCTAACCATTCCTGCTTAACCATTTTGCACTTCCTGCCGACCTCACTTCTCCGACATTCGCCTCCTTCATTTGGTACATTTTTATACGTTCTCCTTTCATAAATAAAATCTCTGTCCATGAATTTCTACTACGCTTTATCTTTCAACCTATTTGGTCCTCTGCTGTCGTGTGTTTCATTTCTCAAATCTACCCATTCGTTTCCCTTGTTCTAGTCAACCATTGCCTAATGCTTGCTCTGAAACTCTCAACAACCTCTGGTTCTATCAACTTATCCAGGTTCCATGTCCTTAATTTCCTACCTTTCTTGCAATTTCTTTGATTTAATACACATGTCATGACCAATCAGTTATGGTCAGAGTCTACATGTGCCCTTGGAAACGTCTTAAAATTTATACTTGTTACCGAAACCTCTTTTTTACCATTATAGAATCTATCTGAAACCTTCCAGTGTCTCCAGGTCTCTTCCATGTATACGACTTTCTTTCAGAATCTCAAACTAAGTGTTAGTTATAATTAAATTACCCTCTGTGCAAAATTCTAGCAGGTGGCTTCATCTTTCATTTCTTTCACCCGGTCCACATTCACCTACAATTTGTCCTTCTCTTTCTTTTCAAATGGTACAAATGGCTCTGAGCACTATGAGACTTAACATCTGAAGTCATCAGTCCCATAGAACTTAGAACTACTTAAACCTATCTAACCTAAGGACATCACACACATCCATGCTCGAGGTAGGATTCGAACCTGCGACCGTAGCGGTCGCGTGGTTCCAGACTGAAACGCCTAGAACCGCTCGGCCACACCGGCTGGCTCTTTATTTTCCTACTATCGAATTCCAGTAACCGAACACAATTATATTTTCGTCTTCCTTAAGTATCTGAAAGATTTATCTCATCACACATTTCTTCAATCTGTTCATCAATTGCCGAACTAGATGGCATATAAACTTGTAACTAATGTGCTGGGTATTGGCTTTTGGCTATCTTTACTGCAGTAATTCGTACACTATGCTGTTCATAGCAGTTTACCCGCATTCCTGTTTTCTTATTCATTCTCAAACTTACTCTTATATTACCCCTATTTGTATTTATAACACTCTATTAACCTGATCAGAAGTCCTATTCCTCGTGCCACCGAACTTTGCTGATTTTCACTGTATTTGAATTCAATCTATCCATTTCCTTTGTTAAATTGTCTAAACTGTCTGGGAGATTAAGGGATCCAACATTCCACCGTTCGATGTGTAGAATGTCAGTTTTCGGTCCGATCCGTAAAACTCCAGTTTTGTTTCTCCTGATGATGACATTCTCCTGAGTACTCCCCGCCAGGAGATGTGACTCGAGAACTATTTAACCTCCTGGATATTTTACCCAAACAGGTGCCATCTTCCGTTAAACATACAGTAGAGATGTATGCACTCGGGAAAAACCATGGCTGTATTTTCTCGTTGCTTTCAGAAGTTCGCTCTCCTAGCAGAAGAAGGCCGTTATGATTGATGGTACAAGGTCAGATCAGTCACTCATACAGACTGTTGCCCATGCAACTACTGAAAAGGCTGCTGCCTCTCCTCAGGTGCGACAAATTTGTCTGGCCTCACGACAGATAGCCTTCTGGTGCGGTTGCACGTACTGTACAGCTATCTGTATTACTAATGCACGCAAGCCACTCCATCAACCGCAAGGTCCAAGGTTCATCGAAGGTGGGTGGTGGTTTTTTACAAACAAAAAATTTTCGACAACGAATATGCCAGACCCAAAGCTTTCGAAATCGTTTTTTGAGGGAAGAAGTTCGTTTACCTGCTGCAGACATAATTGGAATACACCTGTCCATTGTAAGCAGCACAATGTGCGTAAAGATGACCGATGAAGCTGCGTATGAAAGAACTCTCTCCGCTGCTCAAAGAGGATTTAAATTTCGACACTCCGATTGCCATATCAGCGATGTAACAGTAGCTCCTTCAGGACTGGGTGTGAGGGTCATTCGGATCTTTGAATTGCCGTTTGAGGTGCCAGAATCGATGGTTACTGAATCGCTGCGACCATATGGAACGGTACTCAGTCATACGTCTGAGCGCTGGGCAAGTTTTAGCACCTATCCTGTGCCAAACGGCGTCCGACAGGTGCGGATCGTCCTTACTAAACATATCCCTTCTTATTTATACATTGGAGGATGTCGAGCTATTGTGATTTACGATGGCCAGCCACGCACCTGTTCTGGCTGTGGTGGAGAAGGACATATCCGCTCGGAGTGCATACAACGCCGCGTCGTGCAACTGCCACACGGAGAAGCGTCACAGCGAGAAGTTCCCACGCAACTGCCGATGACGTACGTGTCGGTGGCCCGCCGGGAGGTGTTGCCAAGTTCGGAGCGTGACAAGGACGTGTTTATGCAAGAGCAGACCGAGTTACGGGAGCATGGAGGTGACTCGGAGAATGTCCCTAGACCCACGTCACGTCAGATAAGGGAGGAACCCTCCGAAAACTCACATGTAGCACGCGGCGTGGAAGTAGAGGTCGAGACAGTGGCGCCAGCAACGGACCAACGGACGATTGACGAACACAGTGAGACAACAGAGGGCAGGGTACGCAAACAGCGATCGCCGAAGCGTCGCAAAAAGCGTCGCCATAGTTCGGGTGACGCGTCCCCCCCCTAGCCTAGGGGACACGGAAGTTATCCTAGCCGAAGAACTGTCTGACACGGAACACATGCCTTTAGAGGACGCTGACAGGATTCTGTCAGATGGTGAGCGAATGTCCTGCCTTTCAGACGGTCCCTCTTCATAGACACCGATGATCCAGCACTGCCGACGAAGGAGTCAGGGACGCCAATGTCCCGGCAGCCACATCGAAACACATCAGAGGTCGTTTCTCGGATTGATGACCACTGCGACTGGGCGGAACCAGTCGAAGACATACAGGAATTGCCACCCCCAAATGATGACAACTCACTTACAGAATGCACACCACGGAACGACAACAACGGAGGGCAACTCGTTGGCGGGCACCCCTCTGAGCACGAATAGTGGACTAAAGCCCTTGGAGTTCTCAATGACATGACACGAGCATGACAACGACAACAGACCAAGCTTATATGGTGGGCACAGTGAACATCAACACCGCACGTTCGCTTGCAAAGATGCAACTTCTCCAGGACATGATTTACGCCACAGACGTTGATATTCTGCTGATGCAGGAAACATGCAATGCTGCTTTTCCAGACTTGCATGGATACAACACCTATCTAGCGCCGACTCCAGATGGAGGACGTGGCACAGCGATACTAGTCCGGGAAGGGATTCTGATGTGTGACCTCGATTACCTTCCTTCGCTCGGGGTTTGGCTATGACCGTGAATGGCATTCGTATCGTCAACATCTATGCACCCTCCGGATCTGACAATCGACAGGCGCGTGCACGATTCTACTCGGAGGAGATTGCCCCCCTATTCCATGGGAGGTATGACCACATCTTGGTAGGGGGAGATTTCAACTGTGTACTTGCACCGAAGGATCAAAATCCTAATTTCAACTCCTGCCGCGCTCTGAACACGATCTGCCGGGACATGGCCCTAATGGACACGTGGGACAAGATCCATGAGCAGCGAAAGGGCTACACGTACTTTACTAGCCACTCGGCGAGCAGGCTGGATCGGATTTATGTTTCTGACAGATTACGGGATCACGTGTTGGCTGCTGAACGTTGGCCCACAGCTTTTACGGATCATCTTGCATATTTATGCACTTTAACCCTCCCACGGCAGCGGGTCTGGTGGAATAGTAGTTCCTGGAAACTTAATTAATCCTTATTGGTGGATCTCGAATGTCGCCAGCGGATCGAAGAAACATGGCAGACATGCACTCGCCGTCTGCCGCTGCACCGTACGGTTCTTTCATGGTGGCTACAATGTGCAAAACCGGCGATACGCTGAGCTCTCATAATGTATGGCAAGGAAAAAGCGAAATGGCGCCGAGATACACTTGATTATTACTACATGGTGCTCCGCGACCTGTCCTCCAAGGCCCCATCGCCCGAGCGTCAAGCGGAAGTCCATCGCATTCAGGCCTGCATTTAATCGATCACGAGACGTCGACTGGAGGGACTTTCGGTCCGTGCTCGGTGCTTGGACAACGTCGATAGAGAACGTATTAGCATGCATCATGTGTCCAAGGAACATGCGCGTAATCGCCTATCCCTGATCACAGTGCTCCATGATGACGATGGTCGGCCCTTGAGGTCACAACAGGACATTGCTGCTGAGTTTCTGGAGTATTATCGCCTCCTTTTCACTGAGACGCCGACGGACAATCGAACAGGAGAAGAAATTTTGCGATAGGAGGTGAATGGTCCGGATGCAGAGGCGCTATTGGAGCCCCTAACGGAAGATGACATCCGGGGCGCACTCGCGAAGGGTGCGGTGCATAAATCACCCGGGCCAGATGGGTTAACACTCGAATTTTATCGCGCATTTGCGGATTTAATGTTGTCCCAGTTGGTATTGATGTATAATGAGATATTGAGCCCTGACACGGACGTTCCGTCGCAGTTCACGGCGGGACTGCTTATACCAATACCGAAATCGACAGCGAGTGTCAGCGCCCATCAATTTAGACCGCTCACGATGCTCAATACTGACTACAAGATCTTTGCGCGAATGTTGGCGGCAAGGCTCAAGACTGTAATATCCAAGACAATACCACCAGACCAGGCTTGTCTAGGGGTTCGGAGCAACATACATTCTATCCTAGGCGAATACCGTGACGTAATTTCCCCGACGGAAGCTTGTCGCATGCGAGCAGTATTCGTATCGGTGGATTTTGATCGTGCCTTTGACAGGATCAACCATGATTTCCTTGACTCGACCATGCGACGCATGGCGATCCCTCAGGATTTTATTACCGTCCTCATGCGCCTCCTTCGCGGTGTTTCTTCCACGGTGAGAGTAAATGGCAGGGAGGTAGGACCGATTCCTATTTGCACCTCAGTTAGGCAAGGATGTCCTTTGTCGATGATACTGTTTACAATAGCGCTCGAACCATTGATGCCGACTCTTCGACGGACTCTAACGGGCGTCCGACTCCGTGCGAGGTCCTTCACGTGTCGTGCATATGCCGACGACTTGATGATACTCGTCCGGTCGGAGAACGAAGTAAGTCAGGTGGTTAACCTTCTTACTACGTACGGAGTAGCTGCGGGAAGCAGGGTCAACATGAATAAAACCAAGATTATGCAAATCGGTCGAGGGCTGGACGCTCAGCACAGTCCGTTTACGACGGTGGACATCTTGAGATGCTTAGGTGTATTATTCACCCGATCGCTACGGCAATCAGCGGCGGCGAGCTATCGACGTCTCCTCCAGCTCGCAACAATTCACTCCGGACGCACGCCTGCTCCAAAGGGTGGACTACACTAATGTTCACCTGGCCTCGCGACTGCCGCACCTGGCACAGGTACTGCCAATGCCACGTGGTATTGCTGACAGATTAATGGCGGCCTTTGGATACTATGTCAGCCAAGGAATGTTGTTTAAGATCATATACGAGACTTTAACTCTCCCACACCATTCTGGAGGACTTAGCCTCACGGATGTGTGGAAAAAGGCTCTCGCTCTATACCTGCGAGCGACGCAACGAACTTGGAACCAACGGCAACACGCCATCACATCGGCCATCCTGGATGTGCTTCTTCCCACGTCCTTTGAACCGCCGGTGGCGGTAGGCACAATTTCGCCCTCTTTTTCTCACGTCGCGCGATTCTTTGTTGATTTTAGTTATGTTCAGTTCCAGATACCTTCTACAAGACTCCCCACTACCCGTGAGATATATCGATACTTGCGGCGTCATCATGGCAGCAATGTTGTCGAACTTAAATACCCAACGCGAGACTGGCGACAGATTTGGCGAGCTATCCATACACCTCTCCTCACCACGGCAGCGAGATCGTCATGGTATATATTCATCAACCGCAAGACAGTAACCGCCAACGATTGTATGACATTCGCATGGTAGATTCCCCACTCTGCCTTATATGTGGCATGCCGGACACCGACGAACATTCTCTGCAGTGCGGTGAGGCAAGGGATGTTTGGCAACTGACGCAACGCATCATGGCCCTCCTCCGACGCACCGACGAATCCACGATCACAACGGACGCTTTATTTTTCCCTGACGCTATCTTTTTCCCGTCACAAAAAACATCGGCAATCCGATGGATTGGAGGACATGCATCGCACTACGTGCTCTCGCGGACCTTGATATAGGGCATGGACTATTGGCATTATCTACTAGAACAACACGAAATCATCCGACGCCACTCTAAATATAAAACGCATTTCACGAACTTTCTAGGCTGCTTGTTTCACAACCCCCCGGAGCGGTGGGGAGTCCCAGGTTTACGTTGTTTCGAGGGATAGGATTTACTCCCAGGGAAGTGTCGAGGATGTCACTTCGTCCCTATATTTCTTTCCCTTCTTTTTCATATATGATTTTTCTTTTGGGACATTAAAATTACATGACTAAATAAAATATTATTGTTACTAATAAAAAAATACATAAATGTGCAATGTTTCTCTCCCGCTGCCCGCTGCCTCTCCCTTATCCTGTCAGGAGACGGGGACACCGTGGCCAGGCCTCCAAAAAAAAAAAAAAAAAAAAAAAAAAAAAATAAATAAAAAGTAAATCAATAAGGAATGATAATAATAAGCTAGGCAAATAAATTTCTCAAATCTTTTGGGATGGTAAACAACTAAAATGTTACTCCAGGTCACTTTACAAGGGCTCTTCCAGTCACTGTTACGTGTCCTCACTTTTCTTCAAACAACTACATGGATGGTACTTGTCATATAAACATTCGAAACAAATGTATTCACGGCACCAAGAACATCTAATGATTGCATTCTTTCGACAGCTACACTGTTCCTTCCGAAGAGTGGGCGAAAGACAAACTTGGTTTACATTTAAAAATACGTCTTTTTGGGAATTAATTTTGAGGCGAACCACGTATACGATATCATTGCCTGAAAAATCGGTGCTGAAAGTTGGTTATGAATTATGCTGTGAATAGTTATTGCATCCGTGCGGTTGTGCAATTCCCGCTGGGTTTCCAGAAGCACACTGCAATTCTGAAGCCTGGAAATAAAGTTTTTAACCTGGCAATAGAAATAAACATCACACGACTGGCACACAGGTGTGCAGTGTGGCGGTATTACGTTTGCTGTGCACTTCGGCTGACCCTCGCCATCTATACACATTGTGTCAAATATTGTAGTATTAATTTGTCCACTCCAGAAATCCAATATTAGACAAAACTTGTTATCAGAAGAGTATGGTTTTAAAACCATAAATGTTCTGTAAATCGAATTCGTCAGTTTCCCGGATTTGAAGCAGGTAATGTAAACATTTTTCAACGAGTCGGTTAAACGACTGACCTCTTCCATAACTCAAGGAGCAAATGTACCATTCGTTTCTTATAAACACAGGAAAACCTTAGGCAAAACTTTTCCAGAGACTGTGATGGCATATTACGCCGTGTACGAATGTGTTAGTTTGTTTTTACTACCGACTGCGACAAGGGTTCGTTTTTCTCCCTTATGCGATAACGTGCGTCGAATGTTCACCCGATACTCGCATCCTGTTTGATCGGTGTTGATCACGTAACCACGATTAAAACTGTCAAAATATCCACGGGTGTGCTGCCGGTCTACAGTGTCCAACGGGCACAATATTTCGGCGATCATACATGTCGCCATCATCAGGTGAACTGACGGACTGAGCTCCTGTGAACGTGCCGGCACGGCGATCCGTACGCTATGGCTGCTCAGAGGGAACTGGGTTCGGTCGCGGCGGCGGCCGATTTAAATACCCTCCGCCCGCGGCGCGCTCCCTCCGCCGTCCGCGCCCCGCGCCACGGTCGCGCGGTGGAACAGATTGCGACGGCGTCTGAGATGACGTCGGAGTGATGGCTCTGTCCGCCGTGGTCGTCACAACTATACGTTTGCTCGATTTACTCTTGATTAACCCGATCGCTGGTTCCCAAGCCTTGCTAAGATTATAGCCACAGTCACGGTTTATGAGGTCGTCATTGGTGCGAATTTCGATGGCCTCTCTAACAACGCTGTCCCAATATCTCGACGTCTGTACCAGAATCCTCGTGCGGTCATATTCCATGGCGTGATTTTCCGACAAACAATGTTCAGCGACCGCCGACTTGCTCGGATACATCAGACGAGTGTGCCTCTGGCGTTCACGGCATCGATCCTCGACGGTACGCATCGTCTGACCAATATACGACTTGCCACATTGGCACGGAATCTGGTACACGCCGGCCTTCCTCAAACCGAGGTCATCTTTGGCACTCCCCACCAGTGCACGAGTTTTATTTGGAGGACAAAACACAGTTCCGACCCGGTGTTTCTTCAGAATGCGAGCGATTTTCCCCGAGAGTGCGCCTGTGTAAGGAATAAATGCAGTGCCTACCTCCTCCCTCGTGACTTCAGCCATCTCAAGAGATTGTGCTGCAGTGGTTGGGCGGAGAGCACGTTGAATCTGCCACTCTGAGTACCCATTTTTTTCTCGAAATACAGTTCTCAGATGTTCCAATTCCTGGGGTAGACTCTCTGCGTCAGAGATAGTGCGCGCCCTATGTACTAGAGTTTTAAGTACCCCATTCCTCTGTGAAGGGTGGTGGCAGCTGTCTGCGTGCAAATACAGATCAGTGTGCGTAGTCTTCCGATACACCCCATGACCTAGGGTGCCGTCAGCCCTTCTCTTGACCAAGACGTCAAGGAAAGGTAATTTACCCTCCGTTTCAGTCTCCATAGTGAATTTGATGTTGGGGTGTATGGAGTTTAGATGTGTAAGGAAGTCAAGGAGTTTATCCATACCATGTGGCCAGATGACGAACGTGTCGTCCACGTAACGGAAAAAGCAAGTAGGTTTCCATACGGATGACGACAGGGCTTCCTCCTCGAAGTTCTCCATGTACAAATTCGCTACCACCGGTGAGAGTGGGCTACCCATGGCGACTCCCTCCGTTTGTTCGTAGTATTCTCCATTAAAAAGAAAGTACGTGGAAGTCAAGACATGCCTAAAAAGTTCAGTGGTCTTCTCGTCAAACGTCTGACTAATCAATTCTAGTGACTCTCGCAGGGGTACCCTCGTAAACAAGGAAACGACGTCAAAACTCACCATGATATCTGACTCATCCAACCTGAAGCTGTCAAGGCGTTTAACAAAATCCACGGAATTACGGATGTGATGAGGGCATTTACCCACATAAGGACTTAATATTCCCGTCAGGTATTTGGCCAACAAATATGTAGGTGCCCTGATGTTGCTGACAATGGGGCGTAATGGTATCCCCTCTTTGTGAACCTTCGGGAGTCCATATAGTCTAGGCGGTACCGGACCTTGGGGTAACAATTTCTTAGCGTCACCCTCCGGTAAATCTGCGTCCTTGAGAAGCGCCCTCGTCTTGTTCTCCACCTTCTTTGTAGGGTCAACGCTGATCTTCCGGTAGGAATCGTCATTTAGCAGGCTCTGCATCTTATCAGTGTAGTCCTTATGGGAGACAACAACTGTAGCATTGCCTTTGTCAGCCGGTAAGACAACAATTTCAGAGCGCTCCCTCAGATCACGAATGGCCGCCCTCTCTTTACTGCTGATATTTGACTTCATCGGCTTGGATTTCGTCAACGCACGACAAGTTTCACGACGTATTTCCTTGGCTGATTCTGGCGGAAGTCGAGCTGCAACCTGTTCAACAGCACTAACAATTTCTGCGACCGGAGTGAACTTGGGGGTGGGAGCGAAGTTGAGACCTTTCTGCAAAACCGAGACTGCATCCTCACTCAACACCATGCCACTCAAATTGATGACAGTCTTGCACGGAACCTGTAGAGATGGTTTGTCAAGGAGACGTGAGAACTTAGCTGTTTGACGTCCCGTAGCCTTCTTATGGGCGGAATCAGCTGACACCCAGGTGACACCATCAATCCAATCCCAGGAACAAGAAGTAAACTTGGATTGATGGTGTCACCTGGGTGTCAGCTGATTCCGCCCATAAGAAGGCTACGGGACGTCAGACAGCTAAGTTCTCACGTCTCCTTGACAAACCATCTCTACAGGTTCCGTGCAAGACTGTCATCAATTTGAGTGGCATGGTGTTGAGTGAGGATGCAGTCTCGGTTTTGCAGAAAGGTCTCAACTTCGCTCCCACCCCCAAGTTCACTCCGGTCGCAGAAATTGTTAGTGCTGTTGAACAGGTTGCAGCTCGACTTCCGCCAGAATCAGCCGAGGAAATACGTCGTGAAACTTGTCGTGCGTTGACGAAATCCAAGCCGATGAAGTCAAATATCAGCAATAAAGAGAGGGCGGCCATTCGTGATCTGAGGGAGCGCTCTGAAATTGTTGTCTTACCGGCTGACAAAGGCAATGCTACAGTTGTTGTCTCCCATAAGGACTACACTGATAAGATGCAGAGCCTGCTAAATGACGATTCCTACCGGAAGATCAGAGTTGACCCTACAAAGAAGGTGGAGAACAAGACGAGGGCGCTTCTCAAGGACGCAGATTTACCGGAGGGTGACGCTAAGAAATTGTTACCCCAAGGTCCGGTACCGCCTAGACTATATGGACTCCCGAAGGTTCACAAAGAGGGGATACCATTACGCCCCATTGTCAGCAACATCAGGGCACCTACATATTTGTTGGCCAAATACCTGACGGGAATATTAAGTCCTTATGTGGGTAAATGCCCTCATCACATCCGTAATTCCGTGGATTTTGTTAAACGCCTTGACAGCTTCAGGTTGGATGAGTCAGATATCATGGTGAGTTTTGACGTCGTTTCCTTGTTTACGAGGGTAACCCTGCGAGAGTCACTAGAATTGATTAGTCAGACGTTTGACGAGAAGACCACTGAACTTTTTAGGCATGTCTTGACTTCCACGTACTTTCTTTTTAATGGAGAATACTACGAACAAACGGAGGGAGTCGCCATGGGTAGCCCACTCTCACCGGTGGTAGCGAATTTGTACATGGAGAACTTCGAGGAGAAGTCCTGTCGTCATCCGTATGGAAACCTACTTGCTTTTTCCGTTACGTGGACGACACGTTCGTCATCTGGCCACATGGTATGGATAAACTCCTTGACTTCCTTACACATCTAAACTCCATACACCCCAACATCAAATTCACTATGGAGACTGAAACGGAGGGTAAATTACCTTTCCTTGACGTCTTGGTCAAGAGAAGGGCTGACGGCACCCTAGGTCATGGGGTGTATCGGAAGACTACGCACACTGATCTGTATTTGCACGCAGACAGCTGCCACCACCCTTCACAGAGGAATGGGGTACTTAAAACTCTAGTACATAGGGCGCGCACTATCTCTGACGCAGAGAGTCTACCCCAGGAATTGGAACATCTGAGAACTGTATTTCGAGAAAAAAATGGGTACTCAGAGTGGCAGATTCAACGTGCTCTCCGCCCAACCACTGCAGCACAATCTCTTGAGATGGCTGAAGTCACGAGGGAGGAGGTAGGCACTGCATTTATTCCTTACACAGGCGCACTCTCGGGGAAAATCGCTCGCATTCTGAAGAAACACCGGGTCGGAACTGTGTTTTGTCCTCCAAATAAAACTCGTGCACTGGTGGGGAGTGCCAAAGATGACCTCGGTTTGAGGAAGGCCGGCGTGTACCAGATTCCGTGCCAATGTGGCAAGTCGTATATTGGTCAGACGATGCGTACCGTCGAGGATCGATGCCGTGAACGCCAGAGGCACACTCGTCTGATGTATCCGAGCAAGTCGGCGGTCGCTGAACATTGTTTGTCGGAAAATCACGCCATGGAATATGACCGCACGAGGATTCTGGTACAGACGTCGAGATATTGGGACAGCGTTGTTAGAGAGGCCATCGAAATTCGCACCAATGACGACCTCATAAACCGTGACTGTGGCTATAATCTTAGCAAGGCTTGGGAACCAGCGATCGGGTTAATCAAGAGTAAATCGAGCAAACGTATAGTTGTGACGACCACGGCGGACAGAGCCATCACTCCGACGTCATCTCAGACGCCGTCGCAATCTGTTCCACCGCGCGACCGTGGCGCGGGGTGCGGACGGCGGAGGGAGCGCGCCGCGGGCGGAGGGTATTTAAATCGGCCGCCGCCGCGACCGAACCCAGTTCCCTCTGAGCAGCCATAGCGTACGGATCTCCGTGCCGGCACGTTCACAGGAGCTCAGTCCGTCAGTTCACCTGATGATGGCGACATGTATGATCGCCGAAATATTGTGCCCGTTGGACACTGTAGACCGGCAGCACACCCGTGGATATTTTGACTATCAAATACGCCGGGAGAAACTCAAGAATCACACGATTAAAACTGTTCATCAGCGACGCCGTCTGCGTGCTGAAAAGAGCCGTCACTTTCTGTATATCCTCTATATTTTGTACCTCCTTATGAGAGACGTATTTAGTGACGTGCGGTAACTTCCCGCTTGCCAATGTCCGTGACAGGCTTCCAACTATACAGGGTGTTACAAAAAGATACGGCCAAACTTTCAGGAAACATTCCTCACACACAAATAAAGAAAAGATGTTATGTGGACTTGTGTCCGGAAACGCTTAATTTCCATGTTAGAGATCATTTTAGTTTCGTCAGTATGTACTGTACTTCCTCGATCCACCGCCAGTTGGCCCAATTGAAGGAAGATAATGTTTATTTCGGTGCTTTTGTTGAAATGCGACTCATTGCTCTACATTACTAGCATCAAGCACATCAGTACGTAGCATCAACAGGTTAGTGTTCATCACGAACGTGGTTTTGCAGTCAGTGCAATGTTTACAAATGCGGAGTTGGAGGATTAGCACGGGGCAATAGCCGTGGCGCGGTACGTTTGTATCGAGACAGATTTCCAGAACGAAGGTGTCCCGACAGGAAGACGTTCGAAGCAATTGATCGGCGTCTTAGAAAGCACGGAACATTCCAGCCTATGACTCGCGACTGGGGAAGACCTAGAACGACGAGGACACCTGCAATGGACGAGGCAATTCTTCGTCCAGTTGACGATAACCCTAATATCAGCGTCAGGGGAGTTGCTGCTGTACAAAGTAACGTTGACCACGTCACTATATGGAGAGTGCTGTGGGAGAGCCAGTTGTTTCCGTACCATGTACAGCGTGTGCAGGCACTATCAGAAGCTGATTGGCCTCCACGGGTACACTTCTGCGAATGGTTCATCCAACAAAGTGTCAATCCTCATTTCAGTGCAAATGTTCTCTTTACGGATGAAGCTTATTCCAAGATGATCAAATTGTAAATTTTCACAATCAACATGCGTGGGCTGACGAGAATCCGCACGCAGTTGTGCAATCACGTCATCAACACAGATTTTCTGTGAACATTTGGGCAGGCATTGTTGGTGATGTCTTGACTGGGCCCCATGTTCTTCCACCTACGCTCAATGGAGCACGTTATCATGATTTCATACGGGATACTCTAGCTGTGCTACTAGAACATGTGCCTTTACAAGTACGACACGACATGTGGTTCATGCACGATGGAGCTACTGCACATTTCAGTCGAAGTGTTCGTACTCTTCTCAACAACAGATTCGGTGACCGACGGATTGGTAGAGGCGGAACAATTCAATGGCCTCCACGCTCTCCTGACCTCAACCCTCTTGACTTTCATTTATGGGGGCATTTGAAAGCTCTTGTCTACGCAACCCCGGTACCAAATGTAGGGACTCTTCGTGCTCGTATTGTGGACGGCTGTGATACAATACGCCATTCTCCAGGGCTGCATCAGCGCATCAGGGATTCCATGCGACCGAGGGTGGATGCGTGTATCCTCGCTAACGGAGGACATTTTGAACATTTCCTGTAACAAAGTGTTTGAAGTCACGCTGGTACGTTCTGTTGCTGTGTGTTTGCATTCCGTGATTAATGTGATTTGAAGAGAAGTAATAAAATGAGCTCTACCATGGAAAGTAAGCGTTTGCGGACACATGTCCACATAACATATTTTCTTTCTTTGTGTGTGAGGAATGTTTCCTGAAAGTTTGGCCGTACCTTTTAGTAACACCCTGTATATTACAGCGCTATTCTAAGGGTCCACATGCCCCATTATTACTACAAACTACATACAGTACTCGTCATATGTTACTTGCGGAAGAACAGTGTATTCATTCACAATACGTGTTTCATTCGGCGCATTAACGACGGAAAAATCACTACATGTATCCGCGATATCCGCGGCAGCCTAATGACGGAAAACAACTCTTTCCGATTGACTTCTATAAGACTTGTACTGGACACCTTCACTCTTCCAGGTTCACAACTATGATATGACGAAGAGGCAACAGGGACAACATAACTCTCCCCGCGTGCATTCTGTCCCGTGCCTCGCTGTAAACAAGCGTCGCGCGGCTGGCTATTTGTGATCCCTCGTGAGTAATTCGCAGCACTCTTACTCGGAGTTGCTTTCATGTGACAAGGCTTAAAATTTTAACACTTTAATAACTCACGGCGTTTGGGAAATTAGTCTGCCTGTTTTATTATTATCATTCCTTATTAATTTACTTACCTTATTAACCCTCCTATCCCTATCAATTGAGATAGGGAAAAATAAAAATGAAAAGAATAACATCCCTTAGGTTTCTTCGAGATTCGAACCCGGGTTTCCGACTCCCAGCCAGTTACCTTGGCCATTGCGCTATCCGTGCTGTCGGCGAAAAGTGTTCCTATGTGGTTACAGAAGCGGCAGTTGGAAAAGTTTCTACCACGATTTCTGGAAAAGTTTGTGTTTGCGGACCCCATACTTGATGATGAAAAATGCTCTATTTACAATTACCTATCGATCCCTCCAATTTTGAGTCGATTGCTCGTCATAATATTTAGGGGTGATTTTCTCAAAATTGCGGGGGTGTTGACCCAAAATATCTTAGATTCCTTCGTTTTAGGTTGTACACAAGCGATCTGACAAATTTGAGCCGAATCGGTTGGCCGTGTCTGAGGCCTCCCCCCTTGTAAGCCTAATATGAACGCAGATGATAATTTTGAAATGGGCGGAATATAGTGCATTATTCAGGAACCGCACCATTGACCAGACTTTTTCAGTTGGTTAGAGATCTGGAGAATGTGCTGGCCAGGGCAGCAGTCTAACATTTTCTGTATGCAGAAAGGTCCATACAGGACCTGCAACATGCGGTTGTGCATTATCCTGCTGAAATGTAGGGTTTCGCAGCGATCGAATGAAGGGTAGAGCCACGGGTCGTAACACATCTGAAATGTAACGTCCACTGTGCGTCAATGCGAACAAGAGGTAACGAGACGTGTAACCAATGGCACCCGATACCATCACACCAGGTGATACGCCAGTATGGCGATAACGATTACACGCTTCCAATGTGCGTTCACCGCGATGTCGCCAATCACGGATGTGACCATCATGGTGCTGTAAACAGAACATCGATTCATCCGAAAAAATGACCTCTTGTCATTCGTGCACGCAGGTTCGTCGTTGAGTACACCGTCTCAGGGGCTCTTGTCTGTGATGCAGCGTCAAGGGTAACCGCAGCCATGGTCTCCGAGCTGATAGTCCATGCTGCTGCAAACGTCGTCGAACTGTTCGTGCAGATGGTCGTTGTCTTGCAAACGTCCCCATCTGTTGACTCAGGGATTGAGACGTAGCTGCACGACACGTTACAGCCATGCGGATAAGATGCCTGTCATCTCGACTGCTAGTGTTATGAGGCCGTTGGGATTCAGCACGGCGTTCCGTATTACCCTCCCGAACCCACCGATTCCATATTCTGCTAACAGTCATTGGATCTTGATCAACGCGAGCAGAAATGTCGCGATACGATAAACCGCAATCGCGATAGGCTACAATCCGACCTTTATCAAAGTCGGAACGGTGATGGTACGCATTTCTCCTCCTTACACTAGGCATTATAACAACGTTTCACCAGGCAACACCGATCAACTGCTTTTTGTGTATGAGAAATCGGTTGGAAACTTTCCTCATGTCAACACGTTGTAGGTGTCGCCACCGGCGCCAACCTTGAGTGAATGCTCTGAAAAGCTAATCATTTGCATATCACAACATCTTCTTCCTGTCGGTTAAATTTCGCGTCTGTAGCAGGTCATTTTCGTGGTGTAGCAATTTTAATGACCAGTAGTGTAGAAGCACGCTCTAAGTTGGCACTACGAGACAAGACTAACTACGACGACCACAGCGTCCTCTGGCCAACGCTGTAGAGCTCAGGGAATGCCGTCTTGATTTCGGCCCATTTGTATCAAGACCAGACGGCCTGATAATAGCGCGTCTACTACCGAATGGGCTAGCATGCTACTGAGACTTTGTATTAGTTCCGTTCACTTAAAGTTGGACAGCAACGAGTATTTGTTAGCTTTGAGATTATGCAGAAACAGTCGTCCTAACTCACAGGATTAGACATTGACTACGGCTTCACACCTACGTACTCATCCCAGCGAAAGTTATGTATGCATTTGATATTTACCTGTGTTTTTGACTCTATTTAATGTGATAAAGTTTCATGCAGTACCGAAGTGCTTCACCTCTCCCGCTCCTGCTAGCTTCCTTCACTCTCGACCTATATTACAGCAGTAGTTCACAGGAGCAGACCCACGCTCCGCCTATCCAGGCGGGATGGTAATAAGTCATACAGATTCAGAATTAGCAATGTAGTACAGGTTATCAACGGATATTAAACGACGAAAAAATTTTGAATTGTGCAGAAGGTACTTTATTTTCATTTTCAGTGTTACAACTTGCACCATCCTGTTGGGCTGCATGGGATTAATATTACTGTTATTATTCTCAGAAAGAGAGCGGATCGAGTACTGTACATTAGTCAGAGAACTAACTAAAAAGTGAAGATATACTGGTCTGAAAGTAATGGAAGCCAATACCGAAAAATGAACATTATCTGTAGAGTTCAAGTAGAATATACGAAACACAGTTACGAATCTATCTTGATATCAAGAGTAAATAGACGTGGTTATCGCAACATTACAAGTTGGGATCACCCGATTCCTAATCACCTCAGGCAGATTCTTAATGGTGAAACGCACTTTTGGAATCACATGATGGACATTAATGCTATATTCAAATATATCTGCATAAGCCGGAGCATGCGCTGAACTATTACCACCTCCATGCAACAAAACACAATTCCTTTAACAAGCTTGAGTTTGGTGTACAGATACAAAGAATTTTTTGTCTAATTTCAATATTTCTGCGATCACTGGGAGTGACGCTTGCGTAAAACGCTTTGTGCTTGATTTCAGACTAATGAAAGTCATACAACTATAGTCGATAAAAAATTTAGTGCTAGAAAATAACATAGGCGGTAAAGCTTCTGCGTGTTCATCGAAGGAGTTATGGGCTTCCAACTGTGTTTCACGTTATATGACAACCATGTCGCCTGTAGATTCTCAATTAGCATCCATTTAAGAAACGCGAGCAACGCTGAAGTCAAGCGTTCCACGCGAATTCCGTGGTGCACCCAAAGTTGGAAGCACCCGTCTGACCCTTAGCGTTGTCTGGAAAATATGCTAAAGCGGCCAGGCGGTTGTTTGGATGCAAGTTTGCGAAAATTGGATGTTTGCATACAGTGCGCGCTCCGCCTACCTCGCACAAATTTGCCATTAAAGCGGCCGCCGCCCCGTCGACTTTAATCCGAGGTTCCCCACAGCGAAGAGAGGGACGAAGAAAGTGGAGGAGAGGGATGCAGGAATAATGAAGCGTCAGGTTCAAGTACACACTGGCTGCCCGGCAACCGTACCAACAGAGAGCAAGCTGCGCATCGTTGCTTTTCACACTGGTATGAACAGTAACAGGTGCAACTCAGTTTTTGGGTTATATTGCGTCTGTGCGTACTTCCTCAGGAGCAAAATCATTTTAGTTTCAGGGGCTAAGCAGAAGTATTACAAATATTTCTGGTCTGTTTACGTATTTACGTTACGTCATTTGCGCAGAAGACATTTTGAAGGTTATTACTTTGTAAAAGAGGACGAGTCCTAATAATAAGTTTCCTTTTCCAGTTAAATCTACATATTCATAAATATTCCGTGGGGTACATTCTGCATACTGAACCAGGTCAGAACCTGCGTCCGGCCATTCTGATTTAGGTTTTCCATGATTTTCTTAAATCGCTTCGGGCAACAACCTAATCCGAGCTTTTGCTCCGTTTCTAATGACCTCGTTGTCGACGGCAGGTTAAACACCAATCTCGTCCTTCACGAGCATTTACTTTGCAAATGAATTGTCTATTAATTTTGCCGGCCGGTGTGGCCGTGCGGTTCTAGGCGCTACAGTCTGGAACCTCATGACCGCTACGGTCGCAGATTCGAATCCTGCTTCGGGCATGGATGTGTGTGATGTCCTTAGGTTAGTTAGGTTTAAGTAGTTCTGAGTTCTAGGGGACTGATGACCACAGATGTTAAGTCCCATAGTGCTCAGAGCCATTTGTCTATTAATTTTATTCCAGAGTACAGATAATCTTACCCGCTTGACGATAACAGCACATAATGGCGCACTGCATTTCTATTTTTTTCTTTCGATGGCACAGAAGTAAGGATAACACATTGGCTGCAGTAACTACGCGTATTCTTGTATTTCCTGGTGCTAACCAGGTAGATCGAAAATGTTAGGAACAAAGCCTTGTTTATTAGCAGCACATGGTGTTACGTAGGAGCTTTACTTCTGTAAATGGTGTCCTAGGAGGAGAGGTCGATATTCAGGGATATGTCGGAAACCATCGTTCGAAGCAAAAAAGTCTAGTAAACATCAGTTCAGAAATGCATATCTTCAGATCTGTGAGTACTGCTCCATCTTTGACGCTGTGGAACAAATCTCTTCGACTGATAGCTCTTTGCTTTCCATATTTTAAAAGGTGGTGGTAAGGGCCAAAGCAAGACAAGAAGTCCAATAAACATGAGCTGTGAAGTGCATACCTCGATAGTGTAACGCCGGAAATGCATATACTCCTATTTCCATCTATTGTACTATTATTTTTTTTCCTTGTTTTGTTACCTCAAGATATGACATTTCTGTCTCTTTATATATTGCAATTGTTTTACTGTTTGTATATATATATTTATGCACTCATGTCGATGTATAATTGGTTTGTTTCGTAAATATTATTTGTATTTTTACGCTGGGTCTTGCCTAGGGAAAACTGCTATCGAACGATTACATCGATGGGTCGTGTGAAGAATCAAAGTGTGTAGGATCTTTGGTAGTGAACTCTGCCGCATGGAGCGCGAGCAGGGAGAGTCTGGCGGGAGTAGCGAGTGGAGGAGGTGTGTTGTGTGACGCTCCCGCGAGTTGCCGCGCTTTCGGGGTTTGGCAGCATGTAATTGCGCTCGACTCGCGATGATAGTTTCTGACATGGTGTCGCGGACGGGAAGCATTAGCTGGCGCACATCAAGAGCCCGTTTCGCCTGGTGACCGTGTCGAGAAGAAGGCGCGCCAACATCCAGCTTCTGCAACAGCGACGGCCGACAATGAGTGACTGTCGCCACCTCCTCGATCGACGGCTTCAAACCTTCAATCAACCAACAAGGAAGACTAAAAGCACGTAAAGTTTCAGAACTGTATGGCAGACCTCAGCTTTTCAAATTGTTCCATTTGCCTCGCAAAATTACAGCAACTTAGCATGAACCTTTGTTGCTCATTGTCCCAATTGCATTGCCAAGCAGGGTCCCTTCCTTTTCCGAAATGAACCCGAGTGTCGTTGAAATTCAAACGCCAGCATTAAAATAATATGATTAGATTTCACTGCTTTAATTTCAAAGTTCAGTAGCTGGCTACAATATTTAGGTTACACGAGCACAAATTAAGAGTGCGAGTTTTGTTAGCATATTTTAGCTTACCTGTGACTGCAGCTCAGCTTGGTACGTACTAAATTTTACTATTGTTAATTGTTCAGAATCATTTAATTCAAGTTCAAAGTTAAATCTCTTGTTTCTAAATTGCGTAGAGTCAAGTTGCTTTTGAAATGATTGTTGAGGTAGTCCAAGACTAACCGTATTTTACTGGATTTCGATGTGCTTCAGAAAGAAAGCTTCTTATTAATTTCAGTCACTAAATTAACTTTCAGTTTTCTGGTTTTATTAATTCTTCTGCTAAATTAAGTCAGAGTGTAGCGAAATTTATTACTTCTGACAAACTTTCAGTTTTCACACTACACGTGTCAACCTTCAGTTGCCACGCTTCTAGTGCTAATTATATGTGTAATAACCTTACTTTTTCAGTTACTATAGTAATTGTCCTTAGGACTGGCGACCGTGATTTCCTCCAAATCTCAAATATCTAATTACCGCTAGTTAATTGTTAACGTAACGGCCGCACATTTACTTTCTTTATTAACTTTATCCCTTTTCAAAATTAATTTCCACCAGTTTCATTTGCATTTTTCCTTTCATTTAGATGTAACCCTTTCCTCCCTCTTTACCGATAGATTAACTTCGGTGACGATTGCTTTTCCCAAATTTCCATTAGGTACACGCGGTTTAATTTTTCACTGTCATTAAGGTCGATAAGTGAGGGGGGAGGTTACACGTGGCGACCTGGTGACAGGACAATCTTCAAATTTGAGGTTGTTCTGGACACGAATTTTGCTTTGTACAAATCTCGTAATAAAGTACTGGTTACGAAATGGTCGATACGTCAGCGAGAATATTAGTGTGAGGAATCCTAATTAGATTTGAGATTTGGCATTTATATTGAAAATTATTAAAATGAGTGAGGGCAACAATTGCCAAAATTTGGTTGACTTGAATACGGAACAATCGGTCGAACAGTGGGGAACGCGCACCGCGGTACCCATTGTTCAGGGACGGGCGGCTAGCATGAAAGACGTGACCGCCGAAACTCAACAAAGAGCAGAAATGGAATTCCACACTTTAGAAAATGTTTCGGAGTCGGAAGTGAAAATCAAATGCGAATCCCTTGATGACGAATACGGGGGGACAATTAAAGAGGAAGCCGCTACGGAAGTAAAACCGGTAGTTTCCGGGAATTTAACTGATTTATTGAACGTTTTGATTAACGAAATCAAGAGTCAATCGGTCAAGCAAGAAGCTCAGTCTGAAAAATTTGAACGGATGCTAGACAATCAGAACAAAGCTATTAACGTTGTTAACAACAATGTTGGAGTTGTTAACACAAAAGTTGATAAAATCAAAGAAGATATTGTTGTGATTAATAGCGAAATCGGTAATCTTAAACAGGAAATGATAGGCGTTCAGGCGGAAATTGCGAGCATAAATACTCGTTTTGATTCCGAAATTAGCAGAATCGAGAAAAGTGTAGGAGACGCAGTTGCTCCGATCATCGAGAATAAGGTGACGAACAAATTCAATTAGTGAGAAAAGAGGATCAACAGAAGGTGGAAACTTTAAAGGCTTTAGTATCCGAAGTAGATACCAAAGTGACGAAGCAGGCTAATACCTGCGAAGAGAAAAAGAGGGAAGTGGAAGCGCTTGCGTCAACCACTTGCCAAGTGATTACGAGGGTGTCGGAATTAGAAAGGAAACTTGACGAAAAACAGAGCTATGTGCCAATCTGTGCACATAGTTCGGAGTTGTTGACGAAAGAGGAGCGGTTCGACCCCCTGAAAAAAGGCGGTATACACCCGACGGATTTCATTAAAAATTGTGAAAGAGTTTTACCCAGATCATGGACTGATGAGAGAAAAATTAATGCGATTATTGATGTGTTGGCTGGTGATGCCAAGCGTTGGGGCTTAAACCTCAACATTACGGACCTGACTTTTGACGAATTTAAAAATTTGTTTCTGGCTGAATACTGGTCAGAGCAAAAACAGCAAAGTGTCTGGCGCGAATTTGTCGTATCGAGGCCTTTCGATGCGAATTCGCGCGGTTCGATGAAGGAGTTTTGTGAGGGCTGGATCCGCAAGTTGGAATATTTGCGTGACCGCCGCTCGGAATCCGAAATAGTCTGGGAACTCTACAAGAAGCTTCCAGATGATACAAAACGCTACGTAGGGAGCAATCACAGGACAATCAATGATTTCCTGGGAAGAGTTGAGGACGAGGACAATTGGCGCAATAATCGCGACAGTGGCAGAGGCCGTGGTAACAACAACGGGTACCACAGCAACCGCAACAACGATAACCACGGGAATAATGCATACCGCATCCATGGCAGCAATAACAATAATGGTTCGGACCGTAATAACAATCGGTACAATGCAAATAATAACAGGAATGACGGAAACCAGTATCATACTAACGTGATACGGGCTTCACAGAATAGTAATAACGCCAGAGGGTGTGATCAGCCGCCTCAGCAGCATCCGGGGACCGTATCTGCTGGGACGAGACAGGGAAACCATTAGCCGCGCCGGTGAGGGGCCGACCGGGCGTGGAGAAATTTTGGCGGCCCAATAGCAGGGGAAAACCCAGGTGTCGTCGGTACGAAAATTCCGTGTGGAATAATCAACGGCGGGAGAGTGTGCCAGTGTTAAGAGAAAGGAGTGCGCCCCCAAGTAGTAGATCAGCTGTATACACGGCAGTAGAAGGTACATTCACTGTCAGTGAGAACAATTTAAGTAGTGTTCCGGAAATCGATTATAAGGTGCCAGCTGTAATACCCACAGCGGAACTGGAGATTGAGTTTAAGAATGATTCGCAAGTGTTGAAAGAAGATCAGATGTCGGATAAAACGTCCGTCATCGAGCGAGGGGATGCAGAGAGGGATGAGGTCTGGTTAAGGCAGTTCGGTCGCTTATACGACGAACTAAGAGATTATAGGGGCCTGTACGGGAGAAGTGTTTATGGGGAGCGCGGGCAGGATTTGCCGCGTTTCGTCCCGCAGGAAGATAGTATTTGTGAAGTGATGGAAAGTTCTGGCCCTAACCGGCAGACTTTACCAGAAATAGTTGATGTTAAGGGGGAGCACGAGCAAGATGCGTCGTGTTTCGTCCCGCAGGAGTTGAATGTTGAAGTAGTAACGGAAAGTTCTGGCCCTAACCGGCAGACTTTACCGAAAGTTGTAGTGGTAGAAGTAGCCGACCCATCCGACGCGAACATCCAGTTTAAACATTGCGAGAGTATTAAGGAGAAAGATTACGAAAATTTTAGTGATAGCCGGACACGATTGGTAGAAAACCAGGTAGATTACAGTGTGTATGAGGTTAGAGCTGACGTTATACGGTCAGACGATAGCAGTGTGGGTTGCGCAGATCCAGAGGAAGTAATTTCAGATGCTACTGGGCACATTTCTCCAGGTAGATTGGCAGATGAGATCAATCTGACTAAAGAGGAATCAACGAAGGTGACAATTAGTGAATTGATAGCAATGCAACACTCACTAGTTGACGAGTTACAGGAAAAGGTTTCGGTATTGGAGGCGACGCTACAGACTAAGCCTCAGGACAAACGTGTTGAAATTAAAACTGTATGTGAACAGAGGCTGAAAAAGCCGCCAGATAAACTGGATTTAGGATCAAAGCCGGATGGTTTTTTCTGGAATGACCTGGATATAGACGAGGATTTACTGTGGGAAAATAAAGAAACCGTCGAGGGCAAGTGTAGACAGATAGTAGTGTCTGTTAATATGCACGACCTACAACTAAACGTGTTGATTGACACCGGTGCAGAATTGAGTGCTGTATCTGGGAAAATATTTGAGTTACTGAAAGACAGACCTGGTATCGTAGTTATGCCAGTAACAGGAGTGAAAATTATCGGTGCTACTGGGAAGGCCAGTAAACCGGTCACAAAACAGATTTTTGTCAACTTCGAGATATGTGGGGCACGATTTGAACAAGAGTTTGTCGTCGTGCCAGACTTAACTACGGAAGTAATTATCGGGTTAGATTGGCTATTAAAGTACCGTGCAGTGATTAACTGCGAAAGCAAAACTTTGACATGTATGTCACTAGATAAAACAATGGTAGTTGGTTTTGACGAGGCAGGAGGCGGTGTGCATAGGCAATACCAGCCTGTACACATTGTTAACTGGCCGGATGACATTGACGTAGGAATGAGTTTGAACTGCCGTAACATGAGGAATTTCGGCATTGACAATAATGTAGAAAGTGAATTGGAAAGTATTGTAGACGGTGTGTCAAACGTAACACACGAACAAAGACGAGGCCGACTTTCCCGTACCTACTGCCATCACAACCATAGGGCATGGGGCAAATATGTAGCAGTATTTGAGAGAATTATGAACACCTTGAGACATGAATCTACGGGATTTTCTCCAGAGGAAATCCTGTTGGGTGACAGAAGTACAAGTTTAGTGGAAGAGATAATCAAATTCCCTCCACGGATTGACATTAGTATTGGTGTGAAAAAGGATCGTTTGCGAGAAGTAATGAAGTTAAAAGCCGATGCTCGCATACGTCGTCATGACGCTAAAGCGCGTTTTGCTAAGTTTGCGATCGGAGACTTAGTACTTGTAAAAGCTCATGAGAAATCGAGCGAGATAGACAATGAAATCTCTAAATTTAAGTTTGTTTATATTGGACCATATAAAGTCATTGGTATACCTCACACAAATGCTTATTGCTTAGAGTATCCAAGCTCTGGAAAGCTATTAGGTATACGAAATATAATAGATTTGAAATTGTACCAACCTAGGATCGATTAATACCACACAATGCGTAATTTGTACAATATGTAAATATAGAGTGTAAGATTTAAGGTTTGCTAGATTGCCATGCTTTTGCCTGACCAAGAGGACATTAAAGAAGTTGCAATTAATAAGTAATTAATTTTGACTAAATGATTTAAGAGAAAGTGATTATTTATCAATTGAAAAATCCAAGCTGCTAGTTTGTTTTCAGCTGAGTCACAGTAGATGAAGGAATGTAAATATGATTTTGTAAATAGCTGTAAGATTTAATGAATGTGTGTTTTATTAGTCGTTGCCGATGTACTTAGACGCTGTTTTAAGTTTCAGGCTAGTACATGCGTGTGATGATGGACAGTGTTGAGTTATCCACTGTGATAGTATTAAGGGACTCCTTGAGATTACTCGGGAGTGAGTTTTTCCGAAAGAATTCAGTGAAACGGACGTTCTGGAAACGCCGTCACAAGGGCGAGTGAGATCAAGCGTGCCGCACACGCGGGCGCAACAATACTGGCGAGGCGAGCCGCTGTCGGCTCTTGTGCCGCTGTTGGCTCTTGTGCCGCTGTCGGCATTCTTTGTACTTGCGAGTACGAAAGGCGGAATAGTTTTTCTTCCCGGACAGCTGATGTGAAAGAATTCTGCTGTCAATATTTATGTTTTTTTCGATCTACTGAATATTATTTTCTTGTTTAGCGTTAAGTGGAATGTCATGACGAGATATTAATTATGAAAAGTTTATATAAAATACGTATTGTATGTAATTAATTATTAATTTGCGTATTTTGATATACCTGTTTTTTATGACCATGTACTCTGGTTAATTTTGTAAATAGTATTCCATTTCTTGATACTGTTAGGAATTTTGACAATTTTAGAATAGCTAAACCATTTTCTATGTTTTCAATGAATTTTAATATGTTGTCAACCTGTTTTATTTTGTGCAAGATGACAGAGTGGAATAAGATTAGGAGTGTCTCCACTCAATTATTATGGTCTAAAAATTGATTTATGATTAATTAGACGAATGCTAAATTTTGTTGATGTTTTGAGCATATGCATTTCCGCTGTTTCTTTTTTGGGACATTTTCTGAGTCTGTTTACGTTACACGAACATCCTCAGACAATGTGGGGCACGTGTAACGCCGGAAATGCATATACTCCTATTTCCATCTATTGTACTATTATTTTTTTTCCTTGTTTTGTTACCTCAAGATATGACATTTCTGTCTCTTTATATATTGTAATTGTTTTACTGTTTGTATATATATATTTATGCACTCATGTCGATGTATAATTGGTTTGTTTCGTAAATATTATTTGTATTTTTACGCTGGGTCTTGCCTAGGGAAAACTGCTATCGAACGATTACATCGATGGGTCGTATGAAGAATCAAAGTGTGTAGGATCTTTGGTAGTGAACTCTGCCGCATGGAGCGCGAGCAGGGAGAGTCTGGCGGGAGTAGCGAGTGGAGGAGGTGTGTTGTGTGACGCTCCCGCGAGTTGCCGCGCTTTCGGGGTTTGGCAGCATGTAATTGCGCTCGACTCGCGATGATAGTTTCTGACATGGTGTCGCGGACGGGAAGCATTAGCTGGCGCACATCAAGAGCCCGTTTCGCCTGGTGACCGTGTCGAGAAGAAGGCGCGCCAACATCCAGCTTCTGCAACAGCGACGGCCGACAATGAGTGACTGTCGCCACCTCCTCGATCGACGGCTTCAAACCTTCAATCAACCAACAAGGAAGACTAAAAGCACGTAAAGTTTCAGAACTGTATGGCAGACCTCAGCTTTTCAAATTGTTCCATTTGCCTCGCAAAATTACAGCAACTTAGCATGAACCTTTGTTGCTCATTGTCCCAATTGCATTGCCAAGCAGGGTCCCTTCCTTTTCCGAAATGAACCCGAGTGTCGTTGAAATTCAAACGCCAGCATTAAAATAATATGATTAGATTTCACTGCTTTAATTTCAAAGTTCAGTAGCTGGCTACAATATTTAGGTTACACGAGCACAAATTAAGAGTGCGAGTTTTGTTAGCATATTTTAGCTTACCTGTGACTGCAGCTCAGCTTGGTACGTACTAAATTTTACTATTGTTAATTGTTCAGAATCATTTAATTCAAGTTCAAAGTTAAATCTCTTGTTTCTAAATTGCGTAGAGTCAAGTTGCTTTTGAAATGATTGTTGAGGTAGTCCAAGACTAACC
Organism: Schistocerca piceifrons; assembly: GCF_021461385.2. Classification (NCBI taxonomy): domain Eukaryota; kingdom Metazoa; phylum Arthropoda; class Insecta; order Orthoptera; family Acrididae; genus Schistocerca; species Schistocerca piceifrons. Next base: position 45,117,894 of record NC_060139.1, on the reverse strand, counting down.
GTATTTTACTGGATTTCGATGTGCTTCAGAAAGAAAGCTTCTTATTAATTTCAGTCACTAAATTAACTTTCAGTTTTCTGGTTTTATTAATTCTTCTGCTAAATTAAGTCAGAGTGTAGCGAAATTTATTACTTCTGACAAACTTTCAGTTTTCACACTACACGTGTCAACCTTCAGTTGCCACGCTTCTAGTGCTAATTATATGTGTAATAACCTTACTTTTTCAGTTACTATAGTAATTGTCCTTAGGACTGGCGACCGTGATTTCCTCCAAATCTCAAATATCTAATTACCGCTAGTTAATTGTTAACGTAACGGCCGCACATTTACTTTCTTTATTAACTTTATCCCTTTTCAAAATTAATTTCCACCAGTTTCATTTGCATTTTTCCTTTCATTTAGATGTAACCCTTTCCTCCCTCTTTACCGATAGATTAACTTCGGTGACGATTGCTTTTCCCAAATTTCCATTAGGTACACGCGGTTTAATTTTTCACTGTCATTAAGGTCGATAAGTGAGGGGGGAGGTTATTTGTTCATCTTCGCTACTTTGAAACACATATGTATTAAGGTATGCATTTCAGAGGTCATGTTTTGGTTCCTATTGCCTCCTCCAAAAATATGAAAAGCAAAGAGCCTGCTGCAGAGAAGATTTGATTCACGCAATAGAAGGTACAGAACTGTTCATAGCTGTTAAGGCATGGAATGTACATCCCATGTTCGCTATATTTTCTTTTGCTTCGAGTAGTCTTTCTTGTCATATCCGTGAATGCTGACCATTTTTCCTGGAACGTCCTGTATTTATGAGCTATTGGCACAACCTGAACAAAATACCTCGTTTCGTTTAATGCCCGACAATAAGCGGACATAAATCATATCCTTCGATTACATCTCGTTTCGTTTAATGGCCGACAATACGCAGACTTAACTCATATTTCTTGAGTTACATCATCGGGAGTAATCATAGGAATATATTCAAGCCGTTACGTGTGTAAAGATAGTTGTTAGAAGCAGTTTAAGGAATAAGAATCACATAAATATAGCTGCTGAAAGGACCCACCCTGGAATCAAATTCATTGGAAGAATTGTACAACATTTTCAGTATCCAGAATGAGATTTTCACTCTGTAGCGGAGTGTGCGCTGGTATCGAACTTCCTGGCAGAATAAAACTGTGTGCCGGACCGAGATTCGAACTCCTAGGTCCTGAGTTCGAGTCTCGGTCCGACGCACAGTTTTAATCTGCCAGGAAGTTTCATACTTTCAGTATTTTTTGTTAGTCTGAAAGCATTACCGAGTTGTATTAGCGAGAATAATAGTGGCATTTGAGATCGATTAATACTGAAAATATATAAAGAGAGAGAGAGAGAGACAGAGATACTGCAATCAAAACCCCACCATCCTTTACTTATTTACTAAGCGTAAAAGCGTCTCAGACATACTCAGCTACTCTATTTGGGGCACAAGGACTATAAGGAAATATCTCTTTTAGTATTCCGAGAATAAGCTTTCCAAACAAAATCGAGAAACGTATGTCTCTTCAAAACTACCATGGCGGTAAAAGTAGAGAAATTCGGCTTCATACATCTGCGTTTTGTAACTCGATGTTCCCTTGGACCACATGCAGATAGAAAAGAACGGGGATGTTAATTACGGTGGATTGTTCACACTACGCCAACGCTGTACGGTGACTTGTGGAGTGCAGTGTAGTACAATGCTGCAGAAACCATGAGAGTTTTAAGCTGCCGGTGGCGTTAGCTTCGACACCCCTTTCGCATATAAAAATTGTAGCTCTCGGCCTGTAGCTTGATCTAGGACATAGGTTCAGTGAATATGAACTATATCGTTTTGTGTTAATAACTGAAGGGCATTACTTCGGGCTCGTCAAACATAAATCATAATGAGAGTAATTTCGTCTTTGTCTGTTGCCTGTTACTCGATAATTCGTCATCAATTATTTGCCACTAGTTTTTTAGTGACGGACGAGGTCAATGGTCGGTATTATTCTCATGATACTGAAAAGCCAAACCATTCATTGCAGCACAGATATAGCGTATTAGAACACACGCTCTTAGTCATTGATATTCAAACACATAAGATTGACGTGAGTTTCGTTCCTATTTTCTGCTAACTAGTTGAAATACGCCATCAACCAGTAATGTGTCCATATGTCGCATATCATCCTCTAGGTCTTTCCGTGTGTCTAGGTTGCGAACGACTGCAATATCTTTCCCATCTGTCCGCTAACGACTGACGCTCAGGGGTGCTTCCGCAAAGCAGTGCCGTGAAAAATTCCAATATCAACGGATTACGACAGGGGTAGATGTGTCATCAGCTGCTACGCTTCACCCAGACTGTTGAGACCTGATTCTTCCTCATGTTGTCACGGAAAACGTTATCTGCACATACAGTCAGTGTACACAACCGAGAAATGGGTCACATTGTAATATAAATGAGAATACTCAAAGGCATAAGCCAGGCTGTTGATCGATTTTTGCTTGTTTTCCTGTAAATGACGAAACATCACCACTTTCGAAACACACAGAGTAGTTATTTTATACAACGTCATTTTTAAAAATCGTAAAATGTTTCTAAACAATTCCTCTTCCCTAAAAGAAATGTACTGTCGCCCACATTAAGGACTCGAGCACCTGCAAAGATGATTCTTAAGGTTCTGTTCATAGAAAGATAAAAACCACCAAAGTTTATTCCATCGGACACGCGTAAAGTCTCTGAGTCGAAATAACTAAGCCGGCTTGAGTGGCCGAGCGGTTCTAGGCGCTTCAGTCTGGAACCGCGCAACGGCTACGGTCGCAGGTACGAATGCTGCCTCGGGCATGGATGTGTGTGATGTCCTTAGGTTAGTTAGGTTTAAGTAGTTCTAAGTTCTAGGGGACTGATGACCTTAGAAATTAAGTCCCATAGTGCTCAGAGCCATTTGAACCATGTTTTTGAAACTATTCATAAAGTGCAAATTCAGGTTACGTTTCGAAAACCTCCACTGGAATGTATTTTTAAAGATAAACGAATTATAACGCGACCTTCTTTAGACAAAAAGATTTCGATTTCTGTTTCAGTATGACGTCGTTAAGAGAGATTAAAAAATCTCGATTCTTAAATAAAACGGCACGAAATTAAATACGGTTTTGCTTCAATGGCACGAATATCCCCTCTGTCCCTGAAGAATGGGAAATCAAAAACCTATTCAAATAGGCTGATCAAATTCAGTAAAACTCTAGGTGTTACTAGGGTAGCCACTCAATTCGTACCGTGAAAGTGACAAATGTTCTACACTCCTAGATACAGAACAATACCATACTTTGCTATATTGTACACATGTTGCTCGCTATCGCGTAGTTGTACAACGCAAGTAACGCCAACACATGTGTGGGGAATCATTAAAAGACATTCCTGAATTTTATTGTATCTCTGCTTTGCTAATGACACATGTTACGTAAATTTCGTGATAATGACGTTCCGTTGAAATAAAATTGTACGTTACTTGACGTTATCTACATCTACATCTATACTCCGCGAGCCACCTTACGGTGTGTGGCGGAGGGTACTTATTGTACCACTATCTGATCCCCCCTTCCCTGTTCCATTCACGAATTGTGCGTGGGAAGAACGACTGCTTGTAAGTCTCCGTATTTGCTCTAATTTCTCGGATCTTTTCGTTGTGATCATTACGCGAGATATATGTGGGCGGTAGTAATATGTTGCCCATCTCTTCCCGGAATGTGCTCTCTTGTAATTTCGATAATAAACCTCTCCGTATTGCGTAACGCCTTTCTTGAAGGGTCCGCCACTGGAGCTTGTTCAGCATCTCCGTAACGCTCTCGCGCTGACTAAATGTCCCCATGACGAATCGCGCTGCTTTTCGCTGGATCACGTCTATCTCTTCTATTAATCCAACCTGGTAAGGGTCCCATACTGATGAGCAATACTCAAGAATCGGACGAACAAGCGTTTTGTAAGCTACTTCTTTCGTCGATGAGTCACATTTTCTTAGAACCTGGCGCCTGCTTTTCCCACTATTTGTTTTATGTGATCATTCCACTTCAGATCGCTCCGCATAGTAACTCCTAAGTATTTTACGGTCGTTACCGCTTCCAATGATTTACCACCTATGGCATAATCGTACTGGAATGGATTTCTGCCCCTATGTATGCGCATTATATTACATTTATCTACGTTTAGGGAAAGCTGCCAGCTGTCGCACCATGCATTAATCCTCTGCAGGTCCTCCTGGAGTACGTACGAGTCTTTTGATGTTGCTACTTTCTTGTAGACAACCGTGTCATCTGCAAATAGCCTCACGGAGCTACCGATGTTGTCAACTAAGTCATTTATGTATATTGTAAACAATAAAGGTCCTATCACGCTTCCCTGCGGTACTCCCGAAATTACCTCTACATCTGCAGATTTTGAACCGTTAAGAATGACATGTTGTGTTCTTTCTTCTAGGAAATCCTGAATCCAATCACAAACCTGGTCCGATATTCCGTAAGCTCGTGTTTTTTTCACTAAACGTAAGTTCTTTCCACACATTTTCTGGTGCCGAAACCAGCAAACGGAAACTTTTTAAATCTCTGAGACGTCTACTGTACTTCTAGAGCTTAAAAATCGATTCCAGGTGACAACACGGCGTAGTTTCTTCACGCGTAACGTACAACGCACGCTCCCAGCTAAGTCACTAACACACTGTAACCTTCAACATATTTCATTAAATGCTGAAATGTATCAGCTTACGGACACGTAAACTAGCTATTGGAATAATATTTAAGGTTTGCGTAGAAGAATAATCTGATTACATAACGAGAACACAGATGATCTCTAGAGAGGAAGTTGAATAGTATCGCTTGTCAAGAGCCGCTTATCTGCTAGTGACGTTGCATTTATGACTAAACAGGGGCACAAATTTTGAAACCATCGACTGCTTTTCTATGCAGAAACGAAAACGAGGAACGCAGAATTCTGACGCTTCACGCTTCATCAATAAAATAAATTTCTTTCACTACTTCACGTCCTACAATTAAATAGAATACGTTACCAGTCGATTGCACGAAACTTTTATAGTTCAATTAACCTGGACTATACTATCCAAGACTTACTACACGACGTAGAATACGATGCCGATGCCTTAGCGTGTGAAGATTATACAAACTGTGTCAAGCGGGTTATTCTAAAGGTAAAACGCAGTACGAAGACTTCCTGGTGCACGGCCGGAAGGACGACTTAACGGGGATTCTACGCAATTGTGCAGTCGCAGTGTATGACTAACGTCCATCAAGCTAGAGCCGTTATCAGGTGACACTGAACAATGGACTTGTTCTGGGAACATGTAGAATCCTCTATCAACACAGACCAAGACTTGTCAACTGCCAACAAACATATATTTCTTCGACGATACCTGGAGGGGGAACCCAAGCGTTTGTTAAGGCATCACTGTAACTACACTTATTTATGAACAAAAAAAAAAAAAAGAAATTTTACAAACACCATATGGTGACAGAAATTGAATTAGCCACGTGCATCTTGTGTATCAGGAAGACGTCACGCCTGTAACATCTGACTGCTCAGAAGCTCTTAACATTTGTTTAACGTAATAAGCGCATTCAAGTTATACAGACACTAGGGGAGACCGTAGAAGCTTACGGTAGAGTTTTAGTTTCATTTTTCGCGCTTTTACGTCGGTGCTGGATAGTTCATTCGAAGAGGGTACAATAATTGTCAGAAGGGAACGTCCTGAACCTGATGGAATTCCTTTCAGAAGAGGTGGATGGAACACTGACGGCTCAAAATATTTGAGTGGAAAATTGCAGATTAACTAACACTTAACCGTCTACAACAGCTCTCTATTTAAGTTCTAAGTCAGTACATACAGCAGACAAATCCGTCCGAAAGGTAGAAGCCTCATGTGTGTTTTGCGAGCAGCGTCATTCCTAAGCACAAGATGGCGACAAGGTGAAAGTTTTTCATGACTGCCATAAGATTCTAACTACTGGTGCTCTCTTTGCCTCAAACATAGCCACACAGTAAATGACTGCAAAAACAAAGGAAAAGCATTTTGTCTCTTTTGCAAGAAAAGCCATCACACGTCATTCTACAGCAAATCAGAACATTTTATTTCATCGGCTTCTTCAGCCGAACATAGTTCAGCGGGCAATGTGAATACCAGATGTTTACGATGCACTTACCTCCAGATGGTGTGCGAGTATATAACAGGGCCCACAGGCGTAAGTAGATTGACGAGCTGCATTTTAGATGATGGCGGCCAATCTACCTTCATCAGAAAACCACCTATCGACAATTTAAAACTGAAAGTTGTTGTGAATCTGAAACTTGTTGGGAATTACCCACTCTCAGTCATTCTCTGGGTTTCATTCTCGTTGTCTGGTCCACCCATATTCGCGAATAGAAACAGTAATATAGTAAGTGTAGAATTCGTTTCCTCGTCTGTGATCATAAAAACTGTAGTCAGACTATTGCTTTCTGTCTGTGACGACCATCTTCAGATTTGTTTATAATATACCAGTATATAATTACGCCAGAGTAGCATAGTCATGATTCTTGCATCACTTATATCTTCTGATGGTGCACACTCTCGCTTGTTTATATTACGTTATAAACAGATCTGAAGATAGTCATCACAGACCAAAATCCTTAGTCTGACGACTATTTTTGTTACCGTATGTTGGGCAAGAGAAGCCAATTCTCCATTATTACAGCCAGATTTGGTCACGGCTTTGGAAGACTTACAATCAGTTAAGATAAAAAACATAGAAAACTTTCCATCGTAATTTTTGTATTCACAGAAGCAATTGACAAGAAATTCAAGTTGGTGTGTAGGATCTGTGAGACAGCAGGCTCTGGTACCGAGCGCCACAGGTTTCGAATCCGCCCCAGACGGCATGGAACTCGATGACCACTAGAGGTCTCTGCAGCATTCGCGCTGTACGCCGTGACTGCGCGTGCTCCGAACCCCTAGTCTAGCGTGAGGGCGCCACTGTGGAGCACGTGGTCCCAGTGGCCAATAGCGACATGCCCTGTCGTGTATTTAGGCGTCTTCACCTCACTCAGCGAGGTTGGCAGTGACCATGCTCCTGTTCTCCTCACTATCTCTAATGGTCGCCATCCCCACAACGCTCCCCGCCCTGACGTCCCTCCTAAACTTGTCCATGGTTACTCCCGTGCCAACTGGGATGCCTACCGGGACTCCATTCACACCCAGGTTGACGGCCACGACCTTACCCTCCAATCTCCTGATGACATCTCTCGTGCTGCTGCCTTCCTGCACCAGACCTTGTCTGACGCCGTCGCCACCCATATCCCCACCAAAGCCATCCACCCTCACCGCCCTGCCCTGCCTCCACAGGCCGTCCTTCTCCTTCGAGAGTCCCGCCGCCTCTACCGCTCTTTTCTCCGCACTCGTGACTGGCATACACTTACCCGCCACCGGCAATTACAACGTCACATCCGCAACCTGCTTACTGCGAAGAAACGCCGTGCCTGGCGCCAGACATGTACACAACTCAACACCACGCTCCCCATAAACTCTTCCAAGTATTGGTCTGCTTTCCACCGCCTTACTGGGAACCGCCCCACCCCCCAGTACCCTCTCCTCCATAATGACCGTCCCTTTCCTGACAACCTCAGTAAGGCCAACCACTTTGCCTCCCACCTCTCTGATGTTTTTTCCATCCCAGATGATCCCCACTTTGATTATTCCTTCTTCCCTGGTGTCATGGACTGTACGAATACCTCTGTTCCTCCCCTTGCTCCTAGCTTCCAGTACTTGGGCCACACATCACCATCTGAACTCAACACTCCCATCACTACCCAGGACATCAGCCTCACACTCCACACCAAACACAACACTGCTCCCGGCCACGACTGCGTTACCAACAGCCACCTAAAACACTGCCCTCCCTCGTTCCTTTCAATCCTTGCCACCCTCTACAATGTCATCCTTGCCACTGGCTTCTATCCCGACCTGTGGAAAACCTCCCATATCCTGATGTTCTCCAAACCCAACAAGCCTCCATCTGATCCCTCTTCCTATCGTCCTATCTGTCTCACATCGGTGTTCAGCAAGCTCTTTGAATCCATCCTTTCCCGGTGCATCCATCACCACCTCCGCCAACACCACCTCCTCCAAAACACCCAATGTGGCTTTCGACCTTCCTTCTCTGCTGATGACCAACTCCTCCGCCTCACTCATCTCCTCTTCCTCCAGCTTAACTCCCGTCGCTCCGCCATTTTTGTCTCCCTTGACCTCGAAAAGGCCTACGACTGTGTCTGGCATCCCGGTCTTCTGTTTAAGCTCCAAACCTACGCCCTTCCTATCAACTACATCCGTCTGGTAGCCTCCTTCCTCTCCCACCGCCCCTCCTATGTTACCATCCATAATGCCACTTCCTACACCTTCTACCCCTCTGAAGGTGTGCCCCAGGGCTCTGTCCTCTCCCCTCTCCTCTACCTCTTGTACACGGCAGATATGCCCCAACCCCCCCCCCCCCAGTACACCTCTTGCAATATGCTGATGACACCACATTCCTCGCCCTCACTCCTACCCTCCAACGGTCCCAACGCCTTCTCCAGAATCACCTTGACCTTTTTGCAGCATGGTGTAACCAGTGGCTCCTGAAACTCAACCCTTCGAAGACCCAGGCAATCACCATAGGTCGTACCACTCGCTCCTTCCGGCTCCTGGATTTCTCCCTTACTGTCTGCGCCTGTCCTGTCCGCCTCACCCCCACCCTCACCTACCTTGGCCTCACCATTGACCGTCACCTCACCTGGATCTCTCATCTCCACTCCATCCAATCCAAAGCCCACAACTGCCTCCGACTCCTCAAACTCCTCTCCACCCGGACATGGGTGTTGCACCCATCTACCATCCTCCACACCTACAAATCCTTAATCCGTCCCATCCTCTGTTATGCCAGTCCTGCCTGGATATCTGCCCCCCCCCCCAAATTCTATAAGTCCCTCCAGATCCTTGAGCGTCATGCACTCCGCCTCACCTTCCGTATACGCCTCCCATCCCCCATGCGGACCCTCTATGATCTCATTCCTTTCCCCCATCTGCTCCTACCTATTCCTCGAATATATCCGCATCCTCTACACCTCCCGCTGTCTTGAAGCCCCTCACCCCGCGGTTGCTCCTCTCCTCTCCGATCCCCGCCCCCTGCCATGTCTTCACCGTTGTGTCCCCCCTACCCTCCATCTCTACACTCCTCATCTCCTTTCCCAACGTGGCTTCCATCAACTCCCCCTCCCGGATGATGCCCTCTCTCCCTCCATTTATCCCTCCTATCAACTCTGATCCTCACTCCCCCTCTTTTCCTCTGTCCTTTTCCCGGGCTCCCTCTCCCCCCCCTTCCATCCTCTTCCTTCCCCACCTCCCCTCTCTTTGCCCCCTTCTCTCCCCCGCATCCTTTTACATTTCCCTCCTCTCATTCCGTCTTGCATCTCCCCTTCTCCCCCTTTAATAGTCCTCTCCCTCCTTGGTTCCCCCCCTTTTCGTTTTTTTTCCCTCTCCTCCCTCCTTGTTTTTCCCCCTCCTGCAGGTTCCCCCCCCCCTCCCCATCTTCCTTTGGCTCGGGAGTGTCATTTTTGTGCTGCCACTTTCGTGCAGTGTTCTCCAGTGATGTTCTACAGTGCGTGTTTTACAGTGAGTGTTCCGTGTTGTGCTTTTTGGGACTCGTTGCGAACGGCCATCATACTGTTGCTGGGTGTGCCTTTTATCTGTTGCGAACAGAAACCAGAGTGTCGCCGTGGTTTTTAATTGTGTGTCTACTATGTTACTTATCTGATTCCTGTGTATTTTATCTACATTGCCAACCCCTTTTGCTTTCTGTTTTAACTTTCCGCTTTTTTACGCCATTTTACACTTTAAATCACCATTTAATCGCCTGTTTTACCTTTTTTCTTTCTTCTTCCTTTATTTAAAAAAAGTCTGTAGGCTGTTGAGCAGCGTAGTAAGCTGCTGCCAGCCCGTCCCCTTCCGGGGGAATTGAAAATCAATAAAGAAAAAAAAATACATCGTGTTTACGATGCGTGTGCTTACTTCCCGTTTACGAGTGGACGTTGTTTTAATTTCGTGAGGTTAGCTCTTGTGACCCCATTTCTTAATACTTTGTTGTTGATCTTGGTGTCTTGCTCGGTTGTCCGCCGTCGTGCTTGTCCTTCAATTCCCGTTCATCCGTCTTGTTTGCTCGCGGGCCGCTCCCATTCGGCCCCGCCGCGTTTTTCTTAGCGGCAACCCGGCAACCATTCCTGTCGTGGTTACAACATTTTGGCGACGAGGTAAACGGTAGTAGTTGTTATCATGGAGGCTAAGTTGGTCTGTCTTCTGGAACAACAGCAGCAGGTCATGCAGCAGCAGCAGCTCCAGTTAGACATCCTACAAAAGACGATGCGGCTGCTAACAGACAAAGTCGATGCCAAGGAGGCATTACCACAACAGCTTCCGAGTCCTCGGGTTTCTGATGCTTTCCGTTGCCCACCGTTGTTCCCACCATTTAATGACGCTAAACAAGACTAGAAACATACTTACATCAGCTGAAACATCATTTCACGGCTTTTCAAGTCACAGATGACCCCTGGCAGCGGTCGTTGTTTTTGTCTTGTGTCTCCCCAGACACATTATTTCTTCTGCACAAGTTGGCAATCTTGTCCGATCCTGTGGCTCTCTTTTCAGGAGATATGCCTTTTGCTGACAAACTATTATTCACAGTGCTACCATGTGGTCACCTCTCGGCTGAATTTCCACAATTGCCATAAACAGCTTGATCAATCATATCGTGCCTGGGTCACAGACTTGCAGGGCCACAGCCGTCGATGCGATTTTACAAGCACCAATCAGCAGTGTAAGGCTTCGTATGCCGACTCCCTGACACGGGATGTGGTGGTTCAGCTGGCTCCTGATCTTGAGGTCCGCACTACGGCGCTGAAACTCGATAATCCCTCATTGGAAGAGATTCTCCGCATTGCCCACTCATTAGAAATTGCTCAGGCGGCTAACGAGGGTCTCATGGAGCGGTCGCAAGTGACAGAGATCGTGGCCTGGCCAACAGAGGCCAGCGCCATTGGGACTCCTCTTTGTGTGACGTCTCTATGGCATCAGAGCCTCCGGTAGCCCTGTAACGCCGGAAATGCATATCCTCCTATTTCCATCTATTGTACTACATTTTTTTCCTTGTTTTGTTACCTCAAGATATGACATTTCTGTCTCTTTATATATTGTAATTGTTTTACTGTTTGTATATATATATATATATATATATATATATATATATATATATATTAATGCATTTATGTTGGTTTGTTTTGTGAATATTATTTGTATTTATACGCTGGGTCTGGCCTAGGGAAAACTGTGCTATCGAACGAATACACCGATAGGTCGTGTGGGGAACCAAAGTGTGTAGGATCTTTGGTAGTGTTAACTCTGCCGGGTGGAGCGCGGGGAGAGCAGAGAGAGGGAGAGTCTGGCTGGGGTAGTGCAGTGGAGCAGGTGTGTTGTGTGAAGCTCCCGCGAGTTGCCGCGCGTTAGGGGTTTGGCAGCATGGAATTGCGCTCGACTTGCGATGATAGTTTCTGACATGGTGTCGCGGACGGGAAGCATTAGCTGGCGCACATCAAGAGCCCGTTTCGTCTGAAGACCGTGTCGAGAAGAAGGCGCGCCAACATCCAGCTTCTGCAACAGCGACGGCCGACAATGAGTGACTGTCGCCACCTCCTCGATCGACGGCTTCAAACCTTCAATCAACCAACAAGGAAGACTGGAAGCACGTAAAGTTTTAGAGCTGTATGGCAGACCTCAGCTTTTCAAACTTGTAAAATTGTTGCATCACAAAATTACAGCAACTTAGAGTGAACCTTTGTTGGTCATTGTCCCAATTGCATTGCCAAGCAGGGTCCCTTCCTTTTCCGAAATGAACCCGAGTGTCGTTGAAATTCGAACGCCAGCATCATTCGATTTCACTGCTTTAATTTCAAAGTTCAGTTAAGGTATTCATAGCTGGCTACAATATTTACACTGCACAAGCACAAATTAAGAGTGTGAGTTTAGTTAACGTACTTTAGTTACCTGTGACTGCAGCTCAGCTTGGTACGTACTAAATTTTACTATTGTTAATTGTTCAGAATCATTTAATTCAAGTTCAAAGTTAAATCTCTTATTTCTAAATTGCGTAGATTCAAGTAGCTTTTGAAATGATTGTTGAGGTAGTCCAAGACTAACCGTATTTTACTGAATTTCGATGTGCTTCAGAAAGAAAGCTCACTATTAACTTCAGTCACTAAATTAACTTTCGATTTTCCGGCTTTATTAATTCTTTTGCTAAATTAAGTCAGAGTGTAGCGGAATTTATTACTTCTGACAAATTTTCAGTTTTCACACTACACGTGTCAACCTTGAGTTGCCACGCTTCTAGTGCTAATTATATGTGTAATAACCTTTCTTTTTCAGTTACTGTAGTAATTGTCCTTAGGACTGGCGACCATAATTTCCCCCAAATCTCAAATATCTAATTACCGCTAGTTAATTGTTAACGTAAGGGCCGCACATTTACTTTCTTTATTAACTTTACCCCTTTTCAAAATTAATTTCCACCAGTTTCATTTGCATTTTTCCTTTCATTTAGATGTAACCCTTTCCTCCCTCTTTACCGACAGATTAACTTCGGTGACGATTGCTTTTCCCAAATTTCAATTAGGTACACGCGGTTTAATTTTTCACTGTCATTAAGGTCGATAAGCGAGGGGGAGGTTACAGCCCCTCGTCGCCTTCCGCGCGGCCCACTTATATCTTGCCCACAGTGCTTTGCCGCACATCTTGTATGATTGCCTCCACCACTGGAAAACGTGCATACTGTGTAAGAAGGAGGGACACATCCGATCTGTTTTTCGTAGTCGCTCGACCCGCTCTCTTACTGCCCCTACTGGGCCTCAGGGTACAGTACATGATCTGCAATCGGTCGTCCCGCTGGAGGAACCATCAGCATGGCAGCTATTACTCACTCTCCGCCTATTTACTGGAGATGTCAGTTTTCAGGTCGACACTGGAGCCACCGTCTCCCTGCGACATATACCCGCGTGGGCTTCCCTGTGTTGTCACCTCCCTCTCGGCGTTTGGTTGCCTATGGCAACAGTTCCATTCCCCTTCCTGGGCAGTTCGTCGTCCAGGCGACATACAAACATAATCCCTGGCTCCTTACCCTATTTGTCGTTGACCATCCGTCGGCCTAAAATATTTTTGGTCTGGATGTGTTTCAACTGTTTGGCTTTTCAATTTCCAATGGCGTTAAGGTCATTTCCACGGCTGTTCCTTTTCAGGACTTGTACGATCTGTGCTCGGCTTTTGCGTCATTGTTTGCAACGGAACTCAGCTGCGCTTCACGGTTTCTGGAGCACATCACACTTCGGCCAGAAGTGCAGCCTCGCTTTTCCCGAGCCAGGCCCATTCCGGTGACCATAAAGCTAGCAGTCAAGCAGGAACTTGATCGGCTCCAGGCTGCTGACGTCCTGGAGCCTGTGACATACAGTGCTTTGGCGAAACCATTGGTGGTCGTACGGAAACCCAATGGGTCCCTTCGGCTGTGTGGAGACTTCGGTGCTACTGTCAATGCTCAGTCGTTAGTAGAAACTTACCCCATTCCCCATAAGGAAGATCTTCTCGCCAACCTCGCGGGGGGCGAGTACTTTTCTAAGATCGACCTGGGTGAGGCATACCACCAGTTACCCTTGGATGTCGATTCCCAGAATATCATTGTTATCAACACACATTTCAGATTATACAAGTACAAGCTCCTTCCATTTGGTGTCTCTTCTGCGCCGTCAATTTTTCAACGGTTCCTGGAGCTGCTTACACAGCCTATTCCAGCTTGCGTGGATTATCTGGATGACATCTTGGTCACCAGGCCTTCCCACTGGGACCATTTGCACAGCCTCAGCGCCTTATCTCACGCTCTGAAATCTGCAGGTTTACACTGTTGGCTGGACAAGTGTTGTTTTTTTTTTTCAACCAGAATACTTAGACCACTGGATGAGCAAAGATGGCATTTGTCCTTTGGATCACAATGTCATGGGCATTGAGGCCCTTCCTCGGCGCACGGACTAATCTGAACTCCAGGTGTTATTGGGCAAAGTTACTTACTACCTATTACCCCAAGCTGCCTCAACCACTTGCATGACAAAGGTGTGATTTTTGATAGGACTCCTGCCCTGTGACCAGGCTTTTCTCCGTTTAAATACGATGCTGAACTCGGCCCCTTGCCTAACTCCCTTCTCTCCAGACCATCCCTTGCTTGTGGCGGCTGATATGTCGGCATATGGCATTGGGGCAGTCCTCACACATCTAAGTGCTGATGGCCCAGAACAGCCCATTACTTATGCATCCAAAACGTTAACCCCAGCACAACGGAACTACTTCCAGATTGAAAAGGAGGCCCTGTCGATAGTGTTCGCCATCCAAAAATTTCACATCAATCCTTTCACCCTCCTGACGGACCATAAACCCTTAGTTACGCTTTTTTGACCCCACTCTCACATTCCACACAGTATGGCTCAACATCTCCACCACAGGGCGTTATTTTTACGGAATTACACTTACACCATCTGGTATAAGCCCACTGCCCACCCTGCTAAGGCGGACGCTTTGTCATGTCTCCCAGCAGGCCCCGATCCTGCGTTTGACCAACAGGAGGTCCTTTGCTTTCACATTTATTCCGCCTGCCAGGATGCGCTGGACAGTCTGCCTCTTATGGCTGCACACATTGCCGTGGCTACACTCTGAGACCGTATCTTGCGACAGGTTCTCCTCTGTGTTGTTCAAGGTTGGCCATCCTATCGGATGCAGACCAACTTCAGCCCCTGGCGCCACCTGTAACACAGACTCTTTGTGGTCAATGATGTCCTTCTATCAGCCATGGAGTTGGATGCCCATCGGTAGGTCATCCCTCCAGATTTTTGACACCACATGCTCAGTTTGTTACACTGTTGATATTAGGGTATGTCCTGCATGAAAGTTTTGGCTCGCCAGCGCGTGTATTGGCCCAGCGTCGATGGCGATATTGACTACCTGGCCCGTGGGGTCACTGTGTGTCACCAGGCAAGCACCCCTCAGTCATTCACATCCTCGCCTGTGCCTCACCTGCCCTGGGATCACATCTATCTCTATTTTGCAGGCTCGTTTTCTGGGTTCATGTGTTTACTTATAGTTGATGCCTACTCCAAATACCCATATGTCATGTGCATGGCATCCACCACCGCAGAGGGCACACCCATGGCCGTGGCCCAGGTTTCCTCCATTGAGGGCCTGCCTCACACATTGGTCTCTGATAATGGCCCCCAATTCACAGCTTTCTCCTTCCACGACTTCTGTCTGGCCTCAGTATCAAACATATCTGTAGCCTGCCTTTCCACCCTTCCTCCAATGGCGCAGCGACGAGGCTTGTCCACATATTTAAACAACAGTTGACAAAGGCGGACGCAACATTTCCAACCACGTCGGCCCTCACCCTGTTCTTGAGAACATATTGCACCACACCAGTTGACGGACATCGTGCGGCGGAGCTCCTCCATGGGCGACAGTCGTAACCCTGCTCCATTTGTTGATGCGGTCACCCTCTACCGTCGCTTCTGGCCCCCTCAGTGTTACGCCCCTGAAGCGGCCGAACGGCCCGTGTGTACGGGAGTAATCCGGGTTGGATGCCCGCCATGGTCGTCGCGACCTATGGGTAGTATGTGACGTCAGCGCAGATGTCTGAGCCGTGTTGTGCCTCACGTTGGTGCCATTGGCAGGTTGGCATCGTGTAATAGGGATAGTGGCGTCTCGTTTTCTTCTTGTGTTTAGTGGCACCATTACGTTTGCTAGTGTTGTTTGTCCATGATTGGCAACAGCAGCGGTTATCGATATCTAGTACGGTAGCACTATCTTTCGATGCATGTCAAGCCTTTTCCGGCTCGGAGTGTGTCGGTGGTTCAGTTGCAATGGAGCCGCAGTGAGGTCAGGCAGCATGGAACATGCTGGGACCGCTGGTGGCACTCAGGCACTGCCGGATCGAGGGGCTGTTCTTGCAAGAGCCACAACATAGTTGTCCGTCAGACCCAGGACGTTTGAGTTGACTGAACATTAACCCAGAAGTGAACCCTCCACTATTTTGAGATCACGCCATTTGTTCGCGCGTTGCTGCTCGCAGCGTGGCTGAGATGAAGAGCACCGAGTGGAGTGTTTGGAGTTGGCGAAATTAATTAGCCTTCTTACACTTCTTATTATTAATCATTGAATTCCTTGTGTTATTATTGATGAAGTTTCCTGCCTAGTAGCCGCTAACGCCATTGTGTTTCCAGCTGGAGATAGGCAGTGAGGTTAATTGAAAAAATATGTCGCCTTCGTTCCTTGTTTTGCCCCATAGTTTAATTTTGATTTACATTCTTACAACATATATCGCCAAAAGAGTACAAACCTAATTCCTTAATTGAGGCTAAAGAAGTTGTGACAAATACATAGAAACAATAGACTAAACCAGATATGCTATTATTCGTTTATAAGGATTAATTATGGTAAACAGTCTGGGGACAAACTCGTTCCCTGTCATTATTGTCTGTAACTCTAGATGGCTCGATTAAATAGCTGATTATTCCATTCTGCGGAGTATATTCCGAAACATTCAAGCATAGCGAACGAAAATAAATAACAGAAGTACTGAAGTCAATGTATATAAATGTGGTTTGTCAATGTGTGAGGCTAAAACTCCGCGACGCAACCAGGCAGCCCCGTGGGGGTTATATGTTATGACAGCCCGCCACCCCCCAACACTAAGAACGTTTCGGTTTGGAAATGCAAGGTATGGGTTCGAACACAAAAACAGGGCATCCAACCAATGGATTTCTTACGAAAAGTCGGTGAAGTAACTGGGAATAAAGTGACGAAGTGGTCGAAACTGGGCGTAATGTTCCTTCTATACGCTTCAAGAATGTTGGAGAAACATCCTGAATGCTATAGAATCCTCCAGAACGTTCTAGAACGTTGTATTATGTTCGAGAATGGTCCAGAATGTTCCCGGATGTGCGATATTGTTCTCTAATGTGGCATTATCCTGTTGTGGTGAGCTTACATTCCTATTCAGAAAGGTACACATAAGCAATGGCAAGAGGTATGCGTTAGTATGGTTTTGGAAACGGATTACAGTGGCAACGGAAACTGAAAACTATACAAAGTGAAATAAATTAAAGTGAAAGTGATAGTGCTTGAAGTAATACACAATGTGTTAAGTTGAAGTTGAGTGTCTTAAGCAATAATAACGTGTAAGAGATTGCCAAAATGTCAAATAGTACATCTTGCCAGAAGATACGGAAAAAATACAGCGATAAATATGAAACAGATTAAGAGTGAGAAGCACCGGTAGCTTCACCACCAAAGAGAATGAATATACTAAGAGAACAACTTTCACCTGATTAAAAGCAAAAAAAAAAAAAGAACAGCCTTATCTCGATGCTGTTAAGAACTGAGGCTGCGTGTATAAACCAGAAATAGAGAAGACTCTCAACAGTTACGCGTTTGTGGCA
Organism: Schistocerca piceifrons; assembly: GCF_021461385.2. NCBI lineage: Eukaryota > Metazoa > Arthropoda > Insecta > Orthoptera > Acrididae > Schistocerca > Schistocerca piceifrons. The sequence continues at coordinate 45,100,316 of NC_060139.1, read as the reverse complement.
TTTAATGCTTTTCTGGAATAATAAAAGTTGCTAAATGGTGCACTTTGCGTCATAGTGTGTTGTTAAAGCTCGACAACTTTCTTCGAAGAACTTGGTCGACATTTTCCTGCAATGTCAACTGATGGTGGAAGACGTGTAACGTTCGCTGGCAAACTCACGTTATTAAAGAACAAGAGTTTATTTGTACCATATACGCCGCTCTGAGCAAGTTGTATATATCGTAATTATTGAACAAAAATATTACTGAATGTAGTGTAAAAGACATTTGTTATTCTCCTTATATTTTTTGTTGTAATATTTCTCTGTATTTAGGATAGGAATTTTTCTGTATTTATTATGTGATTGTAAAATGCGTCAGTATTTGCGATAGCAGAGATATAAAATATTGCCAGAAGAGAATAATATCGTCAATTTGCAAAGAAATGTTAATAGTCAGCAATACTATTTAAGCACAATGCATTATGTATTCTTTGGTCTTCTCTGTTCAGAAGTCATTGCGGTAGGACACTGTGAAAGAGTTTTTTACGAATGTGTAGACTTCTTTTGTCTCTGTCTGGACTTAGCCGCCATTAGACGATGCGTTACGAATTAATGTGAGTTGTACTACTGTTTGATCTAAATATATCAGAATTTATCAAATGTGTGAATTATTTATGTAAATTAGCTTGCCCGCGTCATCTATAAAATTTCTTTAAGAATTTTTCAGCATTTTTTAGCGGTGTTGCTGGGCTGTGCCGCGACCAACAATAGCAGCGGCGGCATATTTAAAAAAAATTATCAAACCCGTAAATCGGGAACAGATGCATAAAAATGAATAGTGAATTAAGAAATTGTTCTTCTTTTTCAGAGATCCTGTGGCTGATAAAATTTGAATTAATTATACGTTTGGGCATTCGTAGGCGGATAGTTAATGTTAGTTAACATTGAAATTTAAACAGTTTGGTTCTTTCAAAATATCTTAAATGTGTAATGAAGTAGGTTTGATCAGTGATAAATGTCGGCTTGGCAATAATTAAAACATTTTCTGCTAATAGAGGTAATCTTGTGTTCTATGGCTAGTGCCGGGATAAAATTCAGTAAAAATATTTAACAAAACACCCACTGCATCTGGAAAGTGTATGCCAAGGCCGAATGATTTAAAGGACTCAATTCTCAACCTAATATTCTTAACCAGTTCATATGAGTTCACGTAAATATTATTTTTTCTTTAAATGTACGTAATTCTTAAGAAAGTAAAATTTTTTATTACCACACGAAAATAAGAGAGTGGTTCTACAACAAAGTTCGCACGAAAGAAAATTAACTTAAAAGCAAAAGATAAAATTTATTATTCTTCTTTAACGAAATTTCAAATCAATTCCATTCATTTCGACGATTTCGTTAAAGACGTTATCAAGACGTTAATTATCTTGACGAGTAACAAGAAAGCATAATTAGAGGCCGGCCGCTGTGGTCGAGCAGTTCTAGGCGCTTCAGTCTGGAACTGCGCGACCGCTACGGTCGCAGTTTCGAATCCTGCCTCGGGCATGGATGTGTGTGATGTCCTTATTTTAGTTAGGTTTAAGCAGTTCTAACTTCTAGGGGACTGATGACCTCAGATGTTAAGTCCCATAGTGCTCAGAGCCATTTGAACCATAATTAGAGTAAAAATGTTCATTATTTTTCTGGAGCTAAAGACAGTTGCTTTCCCAGCCAAACTCGTTTGAGACCATTAAAAAACAACGCCCTCCTCGTTCCTTCTATATCCATCAGCATCTTAATCCTTCGTCGAAGCGTCATTTTGACGGCACCTTGCAACAAAAACGAGAATGCATCAGCAACAACTATAGTAATTTAACCAATCATGTGGACTATGCTTCTCAGCTATGTTTTGTTCTGTTTATTAAAAGTAGTTTCCTAAGTGGTCAAGTCATTCTGTGCCGATAATATGCAGTTGGATTCAACTTCATCACCAAATTTTTCGTATTTGAAATATAAAGAGCGATAGGTGCAGAAATTTTTGTGACTGTTCTAACAACCCTACCACAACAAAGGTCAAAAATTAATTATGATTGCTCACGCTGCTAAATACTGCATTTTCTGGCAACAACAAAGTTATATTATGTGGCAGGTGTCATTAGAGCACAGTTAATAAAGTCATTTCATGAAATAATGGACAAACTAGGCAGTCATCTTTTCTTGTTTCCCACACTGGTCTCGTTGTGAACTCATGGCTCAATCGTCGAAAGTCTAGGTAGTGATGATTCCAAGCTGGGATGCAAAGAGGCCTAGGTGTTATTCTGCGATATTCAAAAGTTTTATACATGTGTTTCACAAACCATTCTTGAAGATTAAACCTTTGAAAGTTAGCACAATGGTGATGTAAAAAAAATAATCAGCACTCCGAATTTAAGCTACACTTCTTTTTTATTACTTTTTTTGCACTATCACTTAACACACAAAACATCACATTATAAAACGTACTTGAAAATATCTTCCTCATTGTTAAAGCTCACATTTTATAAACTGACTACAATTTGCGTCTTTTCAACATGACGACCTAGGCTTGACTCTCCCTAATAACCGCTTACGCACCAAAAAATCAGAGTTACAAGTACGGCAAAGATCATAGTGACAGAAGAAAGAACACACATAAGAATAATATCATTGCAACATAAACATATCGATGTATCAAAGTACCTCTACAATAATGAAATCAAACCTGAATGTTGTCTCAAAAATATGTTAACTACTTTGCAGAAACACAGTAGGATATTGCTGGTATCGAGAGGTTGAGGTGAGGTGCCGTAATGGTTGCGTAATTCAAGTACCATTACACTGTCGAATGCAGTAATGCACCTCTTTTGCTAACAGCTTTACACTGTTGCGGTCTATATCAAAGGACGCAAGAATTCGTTTTGCTTTTATTAAGGAGTAATTATAAGATTTATCTGCAGAGGACAGAGATATGGCATCCAAGGCAAAGATATAACATCTGAGAAGGACGCCAGTGCAGTGGGAAGGTAGCGGGCAGGCAGACCTATTGGGCTGAGCTGCCCGCGGCACGCGAGATCCCGTTGCGCGTCAGTACTTGATAAGTCGCCCACCCAAATACGGGGCCGCCGCGCAAACACATTTTTGTTCGTGGAGGCAACACGTCCCAGTTCTTAGGCTTATTAATCATGTGGCTGAGCTCACGCGGTAACATATTCGGCCGCCCTGCTTCCGGGCCATCCATCACAGCGACGGACACCGCTGCACGCCGCCACATGGGAGCGCGTGCCGCTGCCCACGCCGGCGTCTCGGGCTGGCTGGCTCCCTCGCCTCTACCAGACATGCCGTGCGTCAGTGGCATGGACCCCGCTGGTCTTCTTACAAGGAAAACGTCTGGCGCACTCCGCTGTGTGTTTCGTATTTTACTTCTTGATTAAATTCCTAAGGTTACATACGTCTGTATAATTGCAAAATGTTTTACGCAATACGCTCTTGCTTTCATTTGTGTGCATTACAGATGCTGCATCCATCTATTTGTCCCTGTCAGCACGTCATACATCCGGATAACCCTTTCGCTGCTGTGACCGTGTATACATGACCTGCTGTGCTGTTCCCCAGGTGTTGTGGACATAAACACGCGCGCCGCTTTAATTTTCCTACTGTGGTATGAACGTCTGAATGCGTCCTGAACCGCCGGCCTCTCACTGCTGCGGAAGAGCTACTTCCAAGTTTCGAGTATTTATCACGCAACAACATGCTTCATGGCATGCTATCGTTTTCAGAAAATCTCGTTTCGATATCTTGAATCGCTTATGCGATATGACGATAGGTATTGTGACACGGTGTGAGATGTTCAACGACGTCAAGGGCCCGTCGCGCGCTACCGTCCTTCGGATACAAAACCCGAAAACTGGAGAACTAAATGAGATATCGCTCTGGTCTCAATTTGAAATTGAATTTTGATACCTTATCTACATTTCATCTAGTGCAATGTATAAGTAAAATCAACCATACACAAAATTCACGGAATACGTTTTTACCTGTGTGAACTTTACTGCAATGTTTCACATAATTTGATGCAGCGCTGTAAGTATGACGGACAACGAAAACGAATTCATTTCCTCATAGAGTGCAGATGTCAGACTCGGCGATGTGAAAACTAAAATTTTTCACCCAGCAGTTTTCGAAAAATCGGACGATAGGTGTTTGATATAGGCTGGAATACCGTCGCTCAGCACAGGAAATGTTTTCGGTTGTGTTGGGTTGTTTGGGGGAGAAGACCAAACAGAGAGGTCATCGGTCTCATGGAATTAAGGAAGGACGGGGAAGGAAGTCGGCCGTGCCCTTTGAAAGGAACCATCCCGGCATTTGCCTGGAGCGATTTAGCGAAATCACGGGAAACCTAAATATGGATGGCCGGACGCGGGATTGAACCGCCGTCCTGCCGAATGCGATTCCAGTTTGCTACCCACTGCACCACCTCGCTCGGTGGAAATATTTTACATAATTTGAGGCAGCGCAGTAAGTAGGACGACAACTAAAAGAAATTCAGTTCTTTATCGAGTGATGATATCAGACTGTAAGACGTGCAAAAATCAATTTTTTTCATCCGATAGTTTTCGGAAAATCGGATGATAAGTATTTCATATCAGCCGTAACGCTTTCTCTCAGCACAAGCACCATCATTTGGCGAGCAGTACAGCGATAACAGAAGCAACCTCAGCACGGAATGCAAAGAGGTCGCATGTAGCAGCGAAAGGGCTAAGGTGATTTATCTGATAATAAATACGCGACTAGCCCCTTTTTATAGTTTTCTTGATACGATTTATTCAACCACAAACATGTTTCGAACCACTGCAGGCGCATCATGAGATGGAGTCGTTACAAGAACATTATCCTATATGTAGTGCTCATGCTGCTGGAGTAAATGATGGAAATTTAGCAATCGGCGACGAAAAGTTCACGAAACGAATAGTTTCTTATATTTAAGGTACTTACAGCCCACTGCCCTCTTGTATTCATACCAAATGTCTTCCTATAATGCACATTATTAAGCTGTGTACTCAAATACACATAGTATTTAGCTGCACTTGGTTTTACACTGATTCACAGAAAGTAGACACTGAATGTTTCTACAAGGAATATGGATATGACAGATGTTACATTTTACTGTTTCATAGTCTTTGGCAAGAGACACATGGTATTACACTACAAATATTTCTGGTACAGATATAATATTTCAGTAAATTTTGCTCCAGCTGTGTTTTATATTCACAACATACTTTTAATATGGGTTAACAGTTATACAAAGGTTAACAAATATAGTGATTATTTACTATGTAATTAAAAACTTTTATAAATTACAGAATGTCGTAGTTCGTACTTGACAAAGAGAAAAATATTTAATCAGCAAGATGAATATGTGTTATTATTGTCGTTTTTGTTGTTTTGGTTTCAGAATGTCCAGGAAATTCTGGAAGAAGTGGAGATGGTCACGTCAAGAAAATTAATTCCTTCAGTGGTCTTGTGTTCAACTGTATCTGCCCCTTTACCCAAACAGTGTGTGATTTTTTACATGTGGCAGCTTAATATGTACATACAACAGTGTGTTGATTGCTTTTTCTGTGCATCAGCCTTCACACAAACTTTGCGCCTAACATTTTCTGTATGATCGTACTGTACCACTAAGCGAGCCACACATGTCGATATAGACTAGCCATCTATCTTCAATACCTTACCGGCTGCCGAGGGAAAATATGTATTAATGGCATGCTCTTGCCACACGTGCTTGGAGGTAGTAATCGACCTACAATCATACCACTTGTAATGGCTGCAAATGACGTAAGTACTGATGTAGTGTTGTTCAGTACACCGTCATCAGTCATCAATAGTATCTGCACATATACCAGTTACATCCTGTCTGTTTTACTAGTCTATATTACTAAGCGACTATCCCAGGGCCATGATTCCGACAACCAGTTGCAGATTACAGGGGTGCAAAAATTATTTTAATATTTCATGTAACTGACTGTGTGTTTGTCTTTGGTCATTGAAAATTACGGCACGCAATTACATGGACTTTATTCATTCTGTAATTGAGAATGAAATCGCATGGTGACTTTCAACACACTATACACATAATTTTAGAGGTTCACGATACTTTTTTTCGTTGGCACAAGTTTCTGTCGCTCTCACAACATTTTGCTCCGACAAAACTACGAAAGAAAGGAAGTTTATTTCCTATTTCTATTTGCTGTTTGTGAAATAAAACTTGAGCATCTAACACGACGTTTAAATGTACCGTTTCCTTGTTACTGACTCTATTCCCAGCACTGTTTGCAAAAAGGTTCAAATGGATCTAAGCACTATGGGACTTAACATCTGAGGTCATCAGTCCCCTAGACTTTGAACTACCTAAACCTAACTAACCTAAGGAGATCACACACATCCATGTCCGAGGCAGGATTCGAACCTGAGACCGCAGCAGCAGCGCGGTTCCGGACTGAAGCTCCTAGAACCGCTCGGCCACAGCAGCCGGTCACAGTTTGTAGACAGTGTCCACATATACCACTGAATTCATCTCAAAACTATACCAATGTATGGTACATAATTATGGAGATATCTCGTTATTAACATTTATATGGACGAAAAATTAATGTGAACTTAAAACGACGCGCAGTTAAATTTCGTAATCAAGAATTACATTTTATTTATTATTTATTTACACCCTACGTCTATTTGGCAATATATTTTGCAGACAGTATCTACCTATATCACTGAAGGTTTCTGCAACACTCTATTACTGAACGACGCATAGTTTAGGAGATATGACGTCGTAAATACTGAGATGCTGGAAAAACTGGCTTTCGCTTGGAATGATTCGCAAATTACCCGGACTGTACTCGTCCACTGCTCTTAATGAGAGCACTTACAAAATACTTCCAACAAGTTTTAAGTAACTGGTAGAAGCGGACCTCGGGGAGATCAGTTTGGATTCCGTAGAAATGTTGGAACACGTGAGGCAATACTAACCCTACGACTTATCTTAGAAGAAAGATTAAGAAAAGGCAAACCTACGTTTCTAGCATTTGTAGACTTAGAGAAAGATTTTGACAACGTTAACTGGAATACTCTCTTTCAAATTCTGAAGGTGGCAGGGGTAAAATACAGGGAGCGAAAGGCTATTTACAATTTGTACAGAAACCAGATGGCAGTTATAAGAGTCGAGGGGCATGAAAGGGAAGCAGTGGTTGGGAAAGGAGTGAGACAGGGTTGTAGCCTCTCCCCGATGTTATTCGATCTGTATATTGAGCAAGCAGTAAAAGAAACAAAAGAAAAATTTGGAGTAGGAATTAAAATCCATGGAGAAGAAATAAAAACTTTGAGGTTTGCCGATGACATTGTAATTCTGTCAGAGACAGCAAAGGACTTGGAACAGCAGTTGAACGGAATGGACAGTGTCTTGAAAGGAGGATATAAGATGAACATCAACAAAAGCAAAACAAGGATAATGGAATGTAGTCAAATTAAATCGGGTGATGCTGAGGGGATTAAATTAGGAAATGAGACACTTAAAGTAGTAAAGGAGTTTTGCTATTTAGGGAGTAAAATAACTGATGATGGTCGAAGTAGAGAGGATATAAAATGTAGACTGGCAATGGCAAGGAAATCGTTTCTGAAGAAGAGAAATTTGTTAACATCGAGTATAGATTTAAGTGTCAGGAAGTCGTTTCTGAAAGTATTTGTATGGAGTGTAGCCATGTATGGAAGTGAAACATGGACGATAACCAGTTTGGACAAGAAGAGAATAGACGTTTTCGAAATATGGTGCTACAGAAGAATGCTGAAGATAAGGAGGGTAGATGACATAACTAATGAGGAGGTATTGAATAGGATTGGGGAGAAGAGAAGTTTGTGGCACAACTTGACTAGAAGAAGGGATCGGTTGGTAGGACATGTTTTGAGGCATCAAGGGATCACAAATTTAGCATTGGAGGGCAGCGTGGAGGGTAAAAATCGTAGAGGGAGACCAAGAGATCAATACACTAAGCAGATTCAGAAGGATGTAGGTTGCAGTAGGTACTGGGAGATGAAGAAGCTTGCACAGGATAGAGTAGCATGGAGAGCTGCATCAAACCAGTCTCAGGACTGAAGACCACAACAACAACAACAAGTTTTAAGCCAAATGCCAAACCTATGCTTGACATCAAATGTTTCAGACATTAACTCATTTGCGATCACACGTTTGAAGCTGCGTTATACTCGGTGATCAGATTCTTCAAAGACTCTGGGGCATACAAGCATGACGCCAAGCCATGTTTTGTAAATGTTGAAAGTACTGTGTTGTTGCCGTTAACCTTAAAATGGTGTTTATAATGTCAGTTATTAGTGAATCATATCATAAAAGGAATCACGACCCTACGAGCAGGAATGGCGCTCTGAGATATTCGTTCTAACTTAATTCTGTATATAGACGATGATAATTTCGTGTGGCGTAATAGTCTGGCAAGTCTTTCTATTGGACGTACCCTGGCGACTTGGGTATCCATAATGCACCCGGTATCCAGCCGGGTAAAGGGGACGAGCAGTTACAGTGTAATCCGAAGCAGTGAATGTTTCTGACTTCTCACATCATTGACAGATGAAGAGTATTTTATAACGAATACTCAAAAATCTGGCTTCCGGTAGAGATTCGATGACGCAATCTCACGGTTTCCAGAGTGAAAAAAAAGTGACCTAGCCGGGTTTCGGAGTGGTTCGACAAACCCTCTGCCACGTACTTAACTATGATTTGTAGAGTAGCCATGTGGATGTACATGTACGCGTCAAAGGCCAAAAACGCACGAAAAACTCCTTAGGCAGACCATCCAAGCCCGGCAATTTGCGAGAAGGCGACATGACAATACGGTCATAGACGTCGTCACACTGAAAACTTCTAAAAACGCAGCATTATGAGCAAGCGTAAGTCTACCATCCAGAGAATGAACAAATAAATCGGAGGACCCATGGACAATAACGGATACCTCATACAGCCGAACATAGAATTGATGTAGTACACAACATTTATCTGAGCTTTGGCTTTACCATTTGAACCCACCACCTCAAAATATAGGCGTATCGCGTAGTTGAAAGGACACTTTCTGGATCACCTTATCGAGAGACGGATGCTCCAAGTGCGCTACAATTGCCGGGACTGTCACGTGTGATTTAAAGTAACAGTCACTGCACAGTGATTTACGGAACATGTCGGGAGTGACATCGACGGGCAAAATCCTATCATTCAACCTACCAGGTAAATAAAATCTGTCAAGCCCATTTCTAGAAGTTGCAGTAAAATAGGTTTTTTTGGCAGGAGTCGCATATTTAAGAGTCAAACATCTTGCAGTTTCAAGGAAGGGACGAAATATTGCAATTACCTACAGACCGATCTACAGGACGCAACACATAGCTAAATCACCACCTATCAGAATATTCTGCGGACGTTTACGTAACAAATAAACCACATCTTCCCCGCCCCTGGAGTCTATATGTTTCTCCTTTTTACGAACCACCACCCGCTCACGTTGAACGCGTTTCCTACAGTGACTACGAGGCAGTACAGCATCGGCAATCGGTAAAATAGGCTGTTCTCAAACTTTAAACAAAGTAGGTCAGCAACAAGGAGACCCAGATGCCAGTTCAGTGGGAAGAAGTCCTTGCAATTCAGATCGACATAGAAGAGAGGAGTCAGGCATCACAACGTCGGGGCCGACAGGAGGATTTCATGGTCACCAATCACATCCACTGGAGTAATTACAATTGGTCGCTCCGACGTCACCGGAATGGGTGGTATCAAGGAAACAAGTAATTTTAGGGACAGATAAATTTACTGCTGTTGGATCATTGGAACACCAGAAGTCTCGACGACTTCACGACCGTTGGGTAGTACCGGAGGAGTTACCTCAACCGCCGAGGGAATAATGGGAGAAACACCAGAGACATTAGTAGCTGTTTCTGCACTATAAACCTCATCAGGAATGCAGGACACTGCACTTCAATGTACATAACTGACGCTGTTACTGCAGGAAGTGGTGGGTATGGAGAAGACGTATGGAACTCCCTATCATTGTTCGTACGTCTCTCATATAGCGCTCCGAACACTGCCAGCCTCGCAACAACCATTTCAGGACCGTGTTGCGAGGGTAAAGGCGGGAAGTCGCGAGCATTAAAGTGCGCATCCCTCCGTTGTTCCATTGCACCCGGGTAAGACGTGGCACCAACCTCATGAGCAGTAGAAACGAGATCAGCTAAAGTCAGTTTCCGACGCTGTTCAAATGATGACTTCAACATAAATATCCGCTGCGGGTAATTAGATCTAAGGTGTCCACTTTCACTGCAGAGAAAGCATGTCCCCACTTGTCCACTATACGTTGTATGAATGCGGTAACCACAGACCTGCAGATGGGAAGCAATGTTACGTTTGACTATCAACTCCACTGAAGAGATTCCGTCGTAAATTTGCAACCGGTGTTGAGTGGACTAGCGTTCGCGTCGTGTACTCCTCTCATCACCATAAGATAGCAAAGTCTCCTTAAGATAACTGCTGTCATCATCCAGTGGGAGACTGAACACTCGGGTATTGATATAATCCAGTTCCGCGTTAACGAGAAGCACCATACTTATGGAACCATCACGATACTTAAAAGAGACTTCAGAGCCACGACGCAAAAGCTAGCTATTAACCTGCAGTGAATCCAAACACTTTACGAAACAAACGTAGTTACCTGAATCCCAATTGGTGGTGTGAACCTGATTAGATGTTACATGACGCGTATCAACGAACTAATCACGGATCTCCAAATATCCTGGCTGCACGGAACGCGTGGCTTTATCCAAACTGAAGCAGACTGTAGCTTCTCTTGGAACACACTTGGAACCAAAAGCGAACATTACGAGCGGACTACGCCGCTGCTAACGGACACACACAACAACTAAATGCTGAGGACCAAATGAACGATACGGCACATGCTAAGATACAAACGAGATGCGACGCGAGGCTGTGGTAAGGCGATAAACTAACAATATTCCAGCTAGGTACTCGAGGCGGAACTATTTACGTGGCGATCCACACAAGACCACATCACGCCAATTGTAACGATTATCAAATGTGACACAAATTGCCTTATCTTTTGACTGCATTGACTAAGAAACTTCAATGTGTGAATTAATTTTTTTCTCCATTGCCGGCAGTGTTTCTTGTCTGACTGTATTACTTTCTTAAATTAAAGAACAACAGCCTTGAGTCCCAATCGCGATTTTATTTCAATCCGTGATATATTTCAAGTCCTGAATGCTCATCTTCATCTGCTTTGTTTGTCTATATTGATTTTTTTCGGGATTAGATTATTTCCGGTCCTGATAAGATTTCAATGGCATATTGAAAACAGGCACATTGTGAATAGAAGTTTGCAAAACTAAAACAAATCGAAAAATAATTTACTGTTTCCAATGGTGAAGACATGGTATTGCAGCACAGTGTGAGGAAACATGTGTATGTACATATTGCGTTTTTCATTCTACAGCGCATTTTGCAAAATTCAAGTCCAAACAAGTCAAGGAATTTGGAATGTAAAGATGCTGCGTTTCTACAGATATACAGGTCCTAAGTTCCACACTGTTGAGGGAGCGTAGACTCTACTTTCTGACACATATTTCAACAAGAGTCCTTTACCGGTTCCTGAGAATAAGGAATTTTAACAGTCGAACAGATAAACAGACAGAGGGACAACGAGGTGATCTCATGGGGCTTCCATTTCTAACCGACAAAGGGCAGAACTCTAAAAAAGAATGTACTATATGAACAATCAAGTAATGTGTGGCTAAGGCATATACTCCACGGCACCGAACAACTGACGAAAACAATGTTAGGGCACAACACGGAAGCTTGTAAGAATAATCTGACTGCTGACTTTTAAAAATTCTAGATCGCCAGTGTTTAAATAGGCACAAACATTCTATACTGCACTTGCGGCTGATAGCTGTATTCAAGTTACAATCTTTCTAATTCTGCTATAAGCTGGTTTGTCATAAAGTCTGTCTTCGACTAGGTGCAGACTTCGGGTTAACTGGCACGAAAAATTCATCAGTCGAAAGTGCATGTGTTCCCCATTGTCTTCAGAATCAGGTGATCTGCGATCTTCTCTTCCTTTGTGGATGACATACACTGAAGTAGGACTTTAATTACTTTTATTTTCTCAATGAAATTTAATTAAATTAAAGAATCTGAAATAGTATATCGATATTTTCAACTTGAGAGTGAGGATGCCAGAGAAAGCAATGCAGTCACGGATTAGGAACGAGTTACGAGTATTCCTTGAGTAAGATAGGTGTATCTCTGAGTTGAGCTCTTCTTGTTGTGGCTGTTGAGACCGGGCAGAGGTCACGGACTGTCAGTCGTGAGTTGTCAGTTAGCGGGGCAGTATGGAGATGGGAGGCAATGTCGCCTCGAATTATGTATAACTGCAGTTGTGCGTTCTGTTTTGGAGTTAATGTTAAAAAAATGTATATTTCATGAAGTAAAATAAAAACTGAGTTACAAAAGAGAAAAACTCGTATCAGATATTATTTCACGTGGCTCCCAAAACGGCCTTACAGAAAAAGAATTCTGTAACAAGGAAATGAAGTACATGTAACTGCACGGCGACCGAATTTCTACACAGGACCCGACGAAAAATTCATACGCCATCGCCTCTTAGACAAAATCAGAGACACAAGGTACAGTCATAACTGATTTGCGAAACTTATAAAAGTTGAGAACAATTCTGCATAAAAAATGTACCCTGTAGGAAGTCGGTTTAATTTTGCTGCGATCGGAAACTGGGTCGTAATGTAGGAGTATATGCACAGGTGTCACAATTTACAGTCCAACACAATTAAATGTAGACGTGTACTCTAATTTATATAATTAAATAACATATGATAACTTTTAACATTGTAGTGCGTCAGCAATCGTGAACAATTTAATGATTATAAAGAATCCGCCTCGACTGCAAATAGAAACCGGATGTTCACCTAGGTTTCGGAGCTGATAACTACGCTTTCTTCGAAACACACTACAAACTGCCTAAAGAGGCAAGGTCCAACATCAGTACAGAACGCCCAAAAGGGCAAAAGACTCGCATAAAATGTAAAGTAAACGGTACTTGTGTACCAAGTCAATAGCTGTACTTAGCTCAAACGTCAGAAGCGTGCTTCCTCGCCTCAGCCAATGTTCGGTGGGCCACGGCCTGTCAGGTAAACTGAAGTGGCGCCGGCAGCTTGGCTGTGTGAATGTCAGAAAGCAACGAGCATGCGCAAATTGAGAAATCGTCTTCATTCATGTGGCTGGCATAAAATGTGTTACGAAAGTGATCCGATGACAGGGTCAAAGGCGCAGGAAGTTAATGGGTGTGTATGTGTAATGTCCTAGCTCGAGGATGATTTTCTAGAACTATAGAACGTGGATAGGCTGAAACTATATACTTGGGATAGCAAATTCGACGGACGGCCAAAACGCTTGCACGCAGGACAGACAAAATACCATCAGCTAGATGCAGGCTAAAAATATGGAGGATGAATAACCCATTTTTCAATTACTTGGGGTCGATGATAGTATTTGACCTTCCACGTCAACAGCTATTAGAACATAAAGGTAGTTTGTCTGTTCCGCACTATATGCGTTCATAGACCTCACTTGATTAAGCTTCATGGTTCAGTACTCAAGTACCTGAATTTAAGAAGCTAATTTAGCTTTAGGTTCTTTTTACACTATTTTGGTACATATACGATAGCACTATTCAAAATGACCTCTGTCGGTCACGAGACATTAAGGGCGATGAAGGCGAGATTGTACGTCCTTTCATGCAATTACATTAAGCGTGTCATACTAATTTGACCCTTTTCTGGTCAATAGCGCTTAGAATTTAATATAGTAACTTTACACGCTTATCCAAGCGTAGTCATCAAATACTATCACCGACCCCAAGTAATTGAAAAGTGGGTTACTCGCTCCCCATATTTTTAGCCTGCATCTAGCTGATGGTATTTTGTCTGTCCTGGGTGCATGCGCTTTGACCATCCGTGGAATTTACTAGCCCATACATATAGTTTCAGTCTATCCACGTTCTATAGTACTATAAAATCGTCCTCGAGCTAGGACATTATATATACACACGCATTAACTTCCTGCGCCTTTGACCCGGTCATCGGATCACTTTCTTAACACATTTTACGCCAATCACATGGAAGAAGATGATTTCTCAATTTGCTCACGCCTGTTCCTTTCCGACATTCTCACAGCGTAGCTGCCGGGGCACCTCAGTTTACCTGAGAGCTCGCGGCCCACCGGACATTGGCTTGGGTGAGGAAGCATTCTGACGTTTGAGCTAAGTACAGCTATTGACATGGTACACAAGTACCATTTATTATACATTTTATGCGTGTCTTTTGCCCTTTTGGGGGTTCTGTATTAATGTTGGACCATCTCTCTTTAGGCAGTTTGTACTTTTAGTGTGTTTCGAAGAAGGCGTGGTTATCCGTGCCGAAACCTAGGTGAACATCCGATTTCCTTTAGCAATAGAGGCGGATTCTTTATAATCATTAAATAACGGTTCTTTATTACTCATTTTCTATAATTTAATTACGCTGCTACAACACTACGTCAGATATGGTCTTCGAGTGCGTAAGATACTAGTGCCGCTGCATCTTTTCGGGAAGTCAGGAGTCAGGTTTGCTTGTACAGCGTCAAGCACCTCAGTTCCCAGTGCTGAATGGAAGGAGGAGATTCAGCATTTGTCAAATACTGCAGCGCGTCTACACCTGGCCGCAGCCTGACGCATAATTGATGAAATTAGCGTCTTACTCGCCGGAGCGGGTTGAGGCGACGCTGGGGACGAGAAGGGGGCCAGAGAGAGCTTTTATAATTGCCGCCTTTGTCACCGACTCCGAGCAGCCAACTCCGTTAGGCGCACATCAATGACGTCGTTGTTCTGCTGGCTGTGCCGTTCACGTCCTTACCTTTGACCGTCCTTCTGTGAAAATAATTATCCTCTGTCACCGGCACGCAGTTTAATTAATTACCAACATAATTAGTGAGGTATTTTTGAGACTGACAGCCAGTTATTAGAAACTTTGTAAAATGTTTTATGTTTCTCATGGCCTGCTGCTATGTGAACAACCTGATTTACTCTGAAACGATGTGCGTAAAACATCGGGTAACTAAACATGAATATTCAAATGCATACGATAGATGTCTACTTGTTAGCAGTTTTGAACTGTTAAATGATTCTTTCATAAACGGTAGCAGGGTTACTAGTCGTGACATAATTTTCATTTAAACGTTAGCAACCATGTTTAGCGCAATATTTTCGTAAATATCGGTGCCGAAAATTGGCGATGTACGATTAATTGTGTCTTAATAGCATCCGCACCAGAAGCAATTCCTCATTCGTTGTCCATCAACTACGAAGACGAGTGAAGGCGTTTGTTGAAGTTTTCAACTTGTCTACAGAGATTCAAATCGCTTAATATTTGTTGTAATAAAAAAAATTTGTAAACAGTCAAATAACATTGGAAATTCAATAAAAATACACAGACCTGGACGTGTCTTTTCCTTTCAAATGTAATATGTAAGAAAAAATACGACTAGAATTAAAAGAAATATAAAAAGGAAAAGAGGCCATCCGCTGGAATCGGTGCCGCTACGCACGTATTGCCCACCTTAAACGCTCGCCTCACGGCCATTGACAGAGATAATAATATACACTCCTGGAAATTGAAATAAGAACACCGTGAATTCATTGTCCCAGGAAGGGGAAACTTTATTGACACATTCCTGGGGTCAGATACATCACATGATCACACTGACAGAACCACAGGCACATAGACACAGGCAACAGAGCATGCACAATGTCGGCACTAGTACAGTGTATATCCACCTTTCGTAGCAATGCAGGCTGCTATTCTCCCATGGAGACGATCGTAGAGATGCTGGATGTAGTCCTGTGGAACGGCTTGCCATGCCATTTCCACCTGGCGCCTCAGTTGGACCAGCGTTCGTGCTGGACGTGCAGACCGCGTGAGACGACGCTTCATCCAGTCCCAAACATGCTCAATGGGGGACAGATCCGGAGATCTTGCTGGCCAGGGTAGTTGACTTACACCTTCTAGAGCACGTTGGGTGGCACGGGATACATGCGGACGTGCATTGTCCTGTTGGAACAGCAAGTTCCCTTGCCGGTCTAGGAATGGTAGAACGATGGGTTCGATGACGGTTTGGATGTACCGTGCACTATTCAGTGTCCCCTCGACGATCACCAGTGGTTTACGGCCAGTGTAGGAGATCGCTCCCCACACCATGATGCCGGGTGTTGGCCCTGTGTGCCTCAGTCGTATGCCGTCCTGATTGTGGCGCTCACCTGCACGGCGCCAAACACGCATACGACCATCATTGGCACCAAGGCAGAAGCGACTCTCATCGCTGAAGACGACACGTCTCCATTCGTCCCTCCATTCACGCCTGTCGCGACACCACTGGAGGCGGGCTGCACGATGTTGGGGCGTGAGCGGAAGACGGCCTAACGGTGTGCGGGACCGTAGCCCAGCTTCATGGAGACGGTTGCGAATGGTCCTCGCCGATACCCCAGGAACAACAGTGTCCCTAATTTGCTGGGAAGTGGCGGTGCGGTCCCCTACGGCACTGCGTAGGATCCTACGGTCTTGGCGTGCATCCGTGCGTCGCTGCGGTCCGGTCCCAGGTCGACGGGCACGTGCACCTTCCGCCGACCACTGGCGACAACATCGATGTACTGTGGAGACCTCACGCCCCACGTGTTGAGCAATTCGGCGGTACGTCCACCCGGCCTCCCGCATGCCCACTACACGCCCTCTCTCAAAGTCCGTCAACTGCACATACGGTTCACGTCCACGCTGTCGCGGAATGCTACCAGTGTTAAAGACTGCGATGGAGCTCCGTATGCCACGGCAAACTGGCTGACACTGACGGTGGCGGTGCACAAATGCTGCGCAGCTAGCGCCATTCGACGGCCAACACCGCGGTTCCTGGTGTGTCCGCTGTGCCGTGCGTGTGATCATTGCTTGTACAGCCCTCTCGCAGTCTCCGGAGCAAGTATGGTGGGTCTGACACACCGGTGGCAATGTGTTCTTTTTTCCATTTCCAGGAGTGTATACACAGGGTGAGTCACCTAACGTTACCGCTGAATGTATTTCGTAAACCACATCAAATACTGACGAATCGATTCCACAGACCGAACGTGAGGAGAGGGGATAGTGTAACTGGTTAATACAAACCATAAAAAAATTTACGGAAGTATGTTTTTTAACACAAACCTACGATTTTTTAAATGGAATCCCGTTAGTTTTGTTATCACATCTGAACATATAAACAAATACGTAAACAGTGCCGTTTGTTGCATCGTAAAATGTTAATTACAGCCGGAGATATTGTAACCTAAAGTTGACGCTTGAGTACCACTCCTCCGCTGTTCGATCGTGTGTATCGGAGAGCACCGAATTACTTAGGGATCCAAAGGGAACGGTGATGGACTTTAGGTACAGAAGAGACTGGAACAGCACATTACGTCCACATGCTAACACCTTTTTATTGGTCTTTTTCACTGACGCACATGCACATTACCATGAGGGGTGAGGTACACGTACACACGTGGTTTCCGTTTTCAATTACGGAGTGGAATAGAGTGTATCCCGACATGTCAGGCCAATAGATGTTCAATGTGGTGGCCATCATTTGCTTCACACAATTGCAATCTCTGGCGTACTGAATGTCGTACACGCCGCAGTACATCTGGTATAATGTCGCCGCAGGCTGCCACAATACGTTGTTTCATATCCTCTGGGGTTGTAGGCACATCACGGTACACATTCTCCTTTAACGTACCACACAGAAAGAAGTCCAGAGGTGTAAGATCAGGAGAACGGGCTGGCCAATTTATGCGTCCTCCACGTCCTATGAAACGCCCGTCGAACATCCTGTCAAGGGTCAGCCTAGTGTTAATTGCTGAATGTGCAGGTGCACCATCATGCTGATACCACATACGTCGACGCGTTTCCAGTGGGACATTTTCGAGCAACGTTGGCAGATCATTCTGTAGAAACGCGATGTATGTTGCAGCTGTTTGGGCCCCTGCAATGAAGTGAGGACCAATGAGGTGGCCGCCAATGATTCCGCACCATACATTTACAGTCCACGGTCGCTGTCGCTCTACCTGTCTGAGCCAGCGAGGATTGTCCACGGACCAGTAATGCATGTTCCGTAGATTCACTGCCCCGTGGTTTGTGAAACCCGCTTCATCGGTAAACAGGTAGAACTGCAACGCATTCTCTGTTAATGCCCATTGACAGAATTGCACTCGATGATTAAAGTCATCACCATGGAATTGCTGATGTAGCGACACATGAAACATGTGAAAGCGGTGACGATGCAGTATGCGCATGACACTACTTTGACTCAGTCCACCGGCTCTCGCAATGTCCCGTGTACTCATGTGTGGGTTCATGGCAACAGCAGCTAACACACCAATTGCACCCGCTTCTCCTGCGACGGGCCTGTTACGGACCCGTTTGCGTGCTACGACCATACCTGTTGCATACAGTTGGCGGTAGATGTTTTGCAATGTGCGGCACGACGGATGCTCTCTGTCCGGGTACCCTTCTGCATACACCCTGAAGGCTTCAGCTGCATTTCGTCGACACTCACCATAGATGAGTATCCTACAACACTACACTATCAAAGACGTCTGGTAACACGGTGTACTACAGTTGGTCTGCGTGCGGAGACGAATGGAGAGTAACAGTAGCAGCAAGCGCCACATGCGGACACTGCGACAGCTAGACCAAACCACAACAGTGCACTACAGCCACACACGTAAACACGGTCGTCATCGTAAACATGTCCCTGCAAATGCTGCTCGCCGACCGTGGCCCGTGATTGTTACAACACGCAACTGAACGTCGGTGGTTTCAAGCGTGAACTTTAGGTTACAATATCTCCGGATGTAATTAACAATTTACGATGCAACAAACGGCACTGATTACGTATTTGTTTATATGTTGAGATGTGCTAACAAAACTAACGTGGTTCCATTTAAAAAAACGTAGGTTTGTGTTAAAAACATACTTCCGTGCATTTTTGTATGGTTTGTATTAAACAATTACACTATCCCCTCTCCTCACGTTCGGTCTGTGGAATCGGTTCGTCAGTATTTGACGTGGTTTACGAAATATATCCAGCGGTAACGTTAGGTGACTCACCCTGTACACACATATATATATAAACGCATCGGTACGTCACTCACGCGTAAAACTTCTTTTGTGATTTTCGCTAAATTGGCAAAATAGCAAACCATACTACTTGCACATTATGTTGTCCTAACGCAATATTAAAAGTTTGCAATGTTTGAAGTGAAACTGTGATCCGAACGTCTTGGCCTCTCCTTGATTAGGCCAGAGAAGTTCGGTCACACTGCTGGTGATGCTGAGCAGACCAAACAGCTAATTTCGTGAGTCTCTTATCCCCCCTCCCCCCCCCCCCCGTTTAACTATCGCCACCGCTCCTTCCTTCCAGCCAGGACGGAAGCAGTGTATCCAGTCTGTTAGCATGTATCTCAAGCCGATTATGGAAACCAATTATGTATTCACTTAGCGGGATGTGAGGAACCACCGAAAAGCCACATTCAGGCTCGGAATTCTAACACTGTCACCCCTGTACAAATGCTCAACCATGCGCTTGTTTGTTTAGTAGGACTGAAAGAAATTCAATGAAAAGTCCAAGGTCTACAAATCTAAGCTGTGGGCACTCTGATTCTGTAGAGGAGTTTCCACAGTGGGTGAGAGCTCTTCTCTGTAAAGCGTTTTCTATTTCTTCATCCTCATAATCAATTCTCGTGTTTTATTAATAATTAATTTCTCTACGTTCATAAATTTTCTAATCATCATTTTGTATACTAAGCACTGGCTTGCGTCATGACCAAATTTGGCTGAGCCGGGTGGGGCTGCAGAATATAATAAATACAAATATTTCACACTATAAATACTAATAATACACATCTATGTGCTACATACAAATGTTAGTTTCAGGAACTATCTCCGATATTTCCATTACATAGACCATACACTTACTGTTTTCAGTTTATATTTATAATCGATTTTCATTTCTATTTCGACTTCCAACTTCAATTTTGTCTCTGTAGGGCTTCTTGACAGTGCAAAATCTCAAAATATTCGTTATGTAACTGCAGTTTAGTGACCCGAAGACGAATTATATGTTGGAAACTAATAATGACTAGAAGGAGTAATGTGTTTGAAAGGTACGCCGTTTATTGATTTTGCATGAAAACATATCACTTTGTACTTTAGCCAAGCTCTTACACTGTTTTTGTATACTTCTGTAACACCACATTACAAATATTTCCATTTGCTGCCTCTCTAGTTTCCCGACGCCGCGCATACCTTCTCCACATTCCGCTGTTCTTCAGGTTTCTCATAATCACAGGTAAATAGAGCCTGCTACTGAAGCCGCGCTAACGAGCTACACCCTTCTGCCTACCAGAAATAAAACATTTAGTGGAATGAAAAACTGGGAAATTTAAGTTCCATCGGAAGAAGGAATCACGCGCAGCGATTTAAGGGCTGTAATATGTTAGGTCCGCTGGTCACTACTTCCAGAGATGTTAAGAATACATCATACACGGTGGCCCTATAAGCCGAAAACTAGTTTAAAATTAACGAAAATTAATAGAAAAAACAGTGTTCTTGTTTTACAACCTTTAATAAATCATACAGGATATCTTAAAGGAGGTGGCGCCACGTGGGAATGTAGGAGAAGAGTTGCGTGTGAGCAAGAGAATTAATAAGTGAAAGACCCGTATACCAGAACGGTTATGTACTTTCGCTCAGAAGAGATTGGCAGATACTGTGTCGTCTGTGGCTGTGTTTAAAGGCGATTCTGTATTAGATTACTTTCTTCCTGTGAACGGAAGTAAATGCAGCTGATTCGCAAAAAGCTGGTCATTCATAACGTAGTGTTGTCCCGCTCCATTCTCGGCAATACTAAGTAGATCGCTGAAGGGATGTCTTTCCATCAGTTAAAAAATTTTAACCACGATGAGTCGACATAGATTGGAAGAACAATTCAGCCGCTAATGTGGATGAACCCTACTTCACAGCGCTACCACGGTCAGTGAAGATCGCCAGTCTTGATGCTACCATACAGGCGAGCTACGCAGTTTGTTGGTGTGTACTATTCTCCGCTGTGCATCACCGTGACCTCCGAGAGGGCCACAGTTCCATTCACTGGAATACCCACACAGTCTCCTCATCTATGATACAAACTCCTACTCACCTCCGTCATCATAAAACAAGAGGAATAATTTTCTTTTTACAAACAGGATTTATTTAATCCACACTACTGCCCTTTAAAATTGCTACACCAAGAAAAAATGCAGATGATAAACGGGTATTCAATGGACAAACATATTATACGACAACGGACATGTGATTACATTTTCATGCAGTTTGGGTGCATAGATCCTGAGAAATCAGTACTCAGAACAACCCCCTCTGGTCGTAATAACGGCCTTGATACGCCTGGGCATTGAGTCAAACAGAGCTTGGATGGCGTGTACAGCTACAGCTGCCCATGCACCTTCAACACAATACCACAGTTCATCAAGAGTAGTGACTGTCGTATTGTGACGAGCCAGTTGCTCGGCCACCATTGACCAGACGTTTTCAATTGGCGAGAGATCTGGAGAATGTGCTGGTCAGGGCAGCAGTCGAACATTTTCTGTATCCAGAAAGGCCCGTACATGACCTGCAACATGCGGTCGTACATTATCCTGCTGAAATGTAGGGTTTCGCAGGTTCAAATGGCTCTGAGCACTATGAAACTAAACATCTATGGTCATCAGTCCCCTAGAACTTAGAACTACTGAAACCTAACTAACCTAAGGACAGCACACAACACCCAGTCATCACGAGACAGAGAAAATCCCTGACCCCACCGGGAATCGAACCCGGGAACCCGGGCGCGGGAAGCGAGAATGCTACCGCAAGGGTTTCGCAGGGATCGAATGAAGGCCAGAGCCACGGCCCGTAACACATCTGAAATGTAACGTTCACTGTTCAAAGTTCCGTCAATGTGAACAAGAGGTGACTGAGACGTGTAACCAATGGCACCCCATACCATCACGCCGGGTGATAACGCCAGTATGGCAATGACGAATACACGCTTCCAATGTGCGTTCACCGCGATGTCTCCAAACACGGATGCGATCATCATGATGCTATAAGCAGGACCTGGATTCATCCGAAAAAGCCGGCCGGAGTGCCGAGCGGTTAAAGGCGCTACAGTCTGGAACCGCACGACCGCTACGGTCGCAGGTTCGAATCCTGCCTCGGGAGTGGATGTGTGTGATGTTCTTAGGTTAGTTAGGTTTAAGTAGTTCTAAGTTCTAGGGGACTTATGACCACAGCAGTTGAGTCCCATAGTGCTCAGAGCCATTTGAACCATCCGAAAAAGTGACGTTTGCACCCAGGTTCGTCGACGAGTACACCATCGGAGACGCTCCTGTCTGTGATACAGCGTCAGGGGTAACCGCAGCCATGGTCTCCTAGCTGATAGTCCATGCTGCTGCAAACGTCGTCGAAGTGTTCGTGCAATGATTGTTGTCTTGCAAACGTCCCCATCTGTTGACTCAGGGATCGAGACGTGGCTGCACGATCCGTTGCAGCCATGCGGATAAGACGATTGTCATCTCGACTGCTAGTGATACGAGGCCATTGGGATCCAGCATGGCGTTCCGTATTACCCTCCTGAACCCATCGATTCCATATTCTGCTAACAGTCATTGGATCTCGAGTAACGCGAGCAGTAATGTCGAGATACGATAAACCGCAATCGCGATGGGCTACAATCCGTTCTTTATCAAAGTCGGAAACGTGATGGTACCCATTTCTCCTCTTTACACGAGGCATCACAACAACATTTCCCCAGGCTACGCCGGTCAACTGCTGTTTGTGTACGAAAAATCGGTTGGTAACTTTCCTCATGTCAGCACGTTGTAGGTGTCACCACCGGCACCAACCTTGTGTGAATGCTCTGAAAAGCTAATCATTTACATATCACAGCGTCTTCTTCCTGTTGGTTAAATTTCGCGTCTGTAGCACGTCATCTTCGTGGTGTAGCAATTTTAATGGCCAGCAGTGTATTAATATTTCATTACAAAGTCGTTTAACTACTATCGATCAAGAGCGCTTTACACTGACCTAGTGCGCTCCAACTCCGAAGGAGAAATCTTTGGCTAATGGCCTTCGCCAACGTAAAAGTGCAAACGTTATCCATAATTTGCGACTGCACCCACGCCTGTTAGGTTTTTCTTAACCTAACACAGTTCTTCATCAAGAGACACTCAACGTACCTCAATACTCGTTCAAGTTCATTGGAATCCTCTTCAGCATCGCCACACTACAAAAAGTAGCCCCCTGACACAAATAGATTTTCAATTAATTTCATTATGAGGCTGTATCTAAACCGATAAAACCAAAATCTGTTCTCAAGTGTTCGGTTACCTACATCACGTAACGAAACAACCTAACGTCTTCAGGTTTAATGGAATACCTCCGTAAATACTGTCACCGATTTCAATATTTCCTTAAAAGTCATGCCACTGCCCGAAATTAATGGCTCCATTTATACTAACAGCAATGTGTGTTTAAAAAAATAATGCGGAGAGAATTTAGGGTATATTCGATTCTGAAGAAGAACAACTTTCTAAAATTAGTTCAGCAAGTTAGCTTGTGCATCACTGATTGAAATCGTTAGTGTCAAAAGTGCCCATTTGTTTTCTATAACGAGTCGTACAACTACACCTTACCTTATTTTAGCTGTGCCATAGGTGGCAAAATTTTGACATGCATTGCGCTACATAAAACATTACGATTTTTAAGAACAGGGAAGCACTGAAGATATCACTATCTAACATCTCCACTCACTTATGATGCAGACTGAAAAATGCATATAGAACTGTGAAACTAAATAATTAACTCATGACCACAAAAATCTGAGAGCATCAATTAGACTGTTACTGTTTCGTATTCCAGGTTATGTCGCAACATTTTTACCCCACAGTTTACTAACTTCTTAAAATACCGCGCATTTTTCTTGCCAGAGTGTGCCTCAGTCTGCCATGTCAGGCGTAGAGTCTAAACGTTTCCGACAAGAAAATCCTAAAACAAATGCAAACTACAACACAGCAATGGAAGAGCGGCAGCAATTCCAGTTTCTTTACAGCCGATAATACGGCTGATCCTCCACATTCGTTACCGGAACTGCAGGGCGGGAAAGTAACAGGGGGGCGCAGCAGGCTACGTGAGAGCAATCTAAATACAAACAGCCCCCAACTTTGCATAAAGAGTGAGTGAGCAAGTTGGCCGTCTCCAGATACGCTGAAACAACAAGAAATTCACTTTTCAGTAAAACGACGAGGATTCGACCCTAACAGCAGGTAAGCGACATAGCAATTAAATGCTCGCGAGCACCTAATTACTCACTCATTTACAAGACAGAGTGGCATCTCCACATAGTACATTGCATCTGTCCAGGAATATCAGTACACTGTGCATTTACGTTAACATCTACACTCCACATGCCACTGGGAAGTAGAAGGAGTCCCTGACTCAAAATTAAATATCTCCAAACCTAAGTTTAATACAGGAATGCAACAAACAGTACGTTTATCGTCAAAGCTGAAAGAATTTCATACAGAAGGTATACAGAGGTTTCGGAATATTTTGAAAAACTGCTAACAGGTGCCGCTTATCGCTATACTAGTGCTTATAAATGGTGCGCCGCTATTGAGGAATCATTTCCACCGCCGAAACGTTAAAGGGAGTTAGCATACTGAAAGATGAGATTGTAATAATGTATTCCACGGAATAAAGTTCTTTTCTGGTACTATAACACCACAGGCTGGTACTGATCCCGGCCGGCCGGTGTGGCCGTGAGGTTAAAGGCGCTTCAGTCTGGAACCGCGTGACCGCTACGGTCGCAGGTTCGAATCCTGTCTCGGACATGGATATGTGTGATGTCCTTAGATTAGTTAGGTTTAAGTTGTTCTAAGTTCTAGGGGACTGATGACCACAGATGTTAAGTCCGATAGTGCTCAGAGCCATTTGGTACTGATCCCCCATGGTACACAAAACGGGCCAGATCGCTGTTGCAGAAGTAGCGAAAAAAAGCATGCCAAATTTAAAAGAACGCAAAATCCGCAGGACTGGCAAAATTTTGCAGAAGTTCGAAATATTGTTTGTATTTCAATGCGATATGCTTTTCATAATTTTCACATCGAAATTCTGTCACGAAATCTGGCAGAAAACTCAAAGAGACTCAGCTCATAGCCGGCCGAGTGGCCCAGCGGTTCTGGGCTCTACAGTGTGGAACCGCGCGGCCGCTACTGTCGCAGGTTCGAATCCTGCCTCCGGCATGGATGTGTGTGATGTGCTTAGGATAGTTAGGTTTAAGTAGTTCTCAGTTCTAGGGGCTGATGATCTCAGCAATTAAATCAAATAGTGCTCAGAGCCATTTGAACCATTTGAACTCTGCTCATACATGAAGCACAACAGTGGCCAGACGCAATCAATACCTTCACTGCGTGATAACAACGGTGCAGTCACTCATTACAGTGCCACCAAAAGCAGAGTTACTAAACACGGTTTTCCGAAACTCATTCACCAAAGAAGACGAAGTAAATATTCCTGAATTCCAATCAATAACAACTGCCAAAATGAAAAACATAGAAGTAGATGTCCTCTCGGTGTAACAAAGCAGCTTAAATCAGTTGATAAAGCCAAAGCCTCCGGTCCAGGTTGTATACCGGTCAGGTTCCTCTGAGTATGCTGATACAATAGCTCCGTATTTAGCAATTATATACAACCGCTCGCTCACAGAAAGATCCGTACCTAAAGACTGGAAAATTGCTCAACTCACTTCAATACCCAAAAAGGGAAGTAAGAGTAATCCGCTGAATTACAGGCCCATATCATTAACGTCGATTTGCAGCAGTGTTTTGGAACACATACTGTATTCGAACATTGTGAATTACCTCGAAGAAAACGATTTATTGACACATAGCACGGATTCAGAAAATATCGTTCCGGCGAAACACACCTAGCTCTTTATACTCATGAAGTATTGAATGCTATCGACAGGGGGTGTCAATTCCATATTTTTAGATTTCCAGAAGGCTTGCGACACCGGTCCTCTAACAAAACTGATTGCCTACGGAGTATCGCCTCAGTTGTGCGACTGGATTCGTGACTTCCTGTCAGAGAGGTCAGTTCGTAGTAATAGACGGAAAGTCATCGAGTGAAAGAGAAGTAAAGTCCAGCGTTCCCCAAGGAAGTGTTACAGGCCCTCTATTGTTCCTGATCTATATTAACGACATAGGAGACAATGTGTGTAGTCGTCTTAGATTGTTTGCAGATCATGGTGTCATTTACCGTCTCGTAAAGTCATCAGATGACCAAAACGATTTGCAAAATGATTTAGATAAGATATCTGTATGGTGCGAAAAGTGACAATTGTCCCTGAATAAAGAAAAGTGTGGAGTTATTCACACGAGTAGAAAAGAAATCTGCTAAATTTCGATTACGCGATAAGTGACACAAATCTGAAATCTGTAAATTCAACTAAATACTTAGTGATTACTATTTTAAATAACATAAATTGGAACGATCACATAGATAATATTGTGGGTAGAGCAAACCAAGCACTGCGATTCACTGGCAGAACACTTAGAAGGTGCAACAGGTCTATTAAAGAGACTGCCTACACCACGCGTGTCCTCCCTATTCTGGAGTATTGCTGTGCGGTGTGGGATCCGCATCAGGTGGGATTGACGGATAACATCGAAAAAGTACAAAGAAGGGGAGCTCGCTTTGTATTATCGCGGAATAGGGGAGATAGTGCCACAGACATGATACGTGAATTGGAGTGGCAATCATTAAAACAAAGGCGTTTTTCGTTTCGACGGGATCTTCTCATGAAATTTCAATCACCCGTTTTCTCCGCAGACTGTGAAAACATTCTGTTGGCACCCACCTACATAGGATGAAATGATCACTATCATAAAATAAGAGAAATAAGAGCTCGCACAGAAAAATTTAAGTGTTCGTTTTTCCCGTTCGAGAGTGGAACTGTAGAGAGATAGCTTGAAGGTGGTTCATTGAACCCTCTGCCAGGCACTTTATTGTGAATTCCAGAGTAGTCACGTAGATTTAGATGGAACACAGTCGGTGGCAAAACGGCCCATTTTCAAACACGATTTAATATTCTAAAAGGACCCAGTATGAAAACCATTCGGAAGCTCTTCGCCAAGTTACTATGGACCGGCATCGTGGCTGATGATGCAACAAAGAATGTTGGCCCCGGCCAATCTGTACCTACTCCTGAGAACGATGCCACTGTTTCCGAAATTATTCAGCAAAATCCACGGAAAACCGTGGGAAGAATTGATGCAGGGACTTGATTGAAGTGTTTGATCACGCAGAAAATACTGAGACAGAACCCACACAACTATGTATTCAAAATCCACATCCACGAGGCCGTACCTCTGCAAGCTGTGCGACAGAGATTGAATTTGTGAATCAGATCCTCATAGAGTTCGATAATGAAGCATTTTGTGTCGTCTGCATATCGTTCACAGATGGAGTACTCTTCCACATGAAAGAGTCCTGAATAAACAAACCTGACCATGTTTCCAGAACGAAATTTTCGCTCTGCACAGGAGTAGGCGCTGAAATGAAATTTAGTGGCAGATGAAAACTGAGTGGTAGACCGAGACGAGGCACTGCCGTCAGTAAGGGTTTGAAGACTAGCCTTCAATCGTGCTTAGTTAGCTCAGTCGATAGAGCGCTTGCCTGCGAAAGACTGGTCGCGAGTTTGAGTCTCGGTTCGGCACACCACATTTCAGGCATTACCTCTCACCACGGACAACGCAGTCGCCGACTACAATCTGCATTGGCGATCCTGGCGTTCCGGAAACTCAATTTAGGTTACGGTAGAGGCAATATTACCCCTTTTTTCATTCGAGAAAGGTAACTAGTGAATATTGCGTAGCAATGTTGTATTAATTCGTCGCCACGCAGCTAGCAATGTTGGATCGACGAGATACCGAGTAGTTAATGCAGGAGGTGCTTCATCTTCTTCGGGTAGAAAGTCATTACGGTGTATTATAGCGAATTTGCTGGCGCAGGTATAGTCTGGCCTCCATATTAACCAGATCTGTCTGTTTATGACTACTTTTTGTGGGGAACATTGGAAGACACTGCCTACTGACGCCATCCCACCACACTGCAAGAATATGAAACGGCGAACTGTGTGCCACCTGAATCCATTTCCGTTGAGATCCTACAGGAGGTAACGGCAAATTTTATTGTTCGTTTGCTCCGTTATCCGAGTGGCGGATATTTCGAAACGATGTGACAGCAAAGACTGCTATTAGAGGACGGGTTTAACAACGCACGCTGCTCCGTACGAGCTGCACAGAGTATGGCGCCATTTTTAGCGGCTTTTCGAACTATTTCAAAACTTCGGTATGTTTCTGTATAAAATTCTTAAACCTTTCACGATAACTATACCTTTTGTTCACTCATCTATCAACGTTGGTTTTAGAGATATTTCATTTTCAAGCCGGAGACACACATCCATGCCCGAGGCAGGATTCGAACCTGCGACCGTAGCAGTCGCGCGGTTCCGGACTGAAGAAACTAGAGCCGCTTGGCCACCACGGCCGGCCAGAGTACTCGGTCCATTCCATGTAAACACAGCGCGTATCATGACTGGATTCATCCGTAAAAATTATGTTTTGCCATTCGTGCATCCAGGTTCGTCGTTGAGCACCCATCGCAGGCACTCCTGTCTGTGATGCAGCGTCAAGGGTAACCGCAGCCATGGTCTCCGAGCTGATTCTCCATGCTGCTTCAAACGTCAACGAACTGTTCGTGCTAACGTTCCCACGTATTGACTCAGGCATCGAGATGCGGCTGCACGATCCGTTACAGCCATGGGGATAAGATGCATGTCATCTCGACTGCTAGTGATACAGGACCGTTGGGATCCAGCACGGTGTTCCGTATTACCCTCCTGAACCCACCGATTCCATATTCTGCTAACAGTCATTGCATTTCGAGCAACGCGAGCAGCAACGTCGCGATACGATAAACCGCAACCGCGATAGGCTGCAATCCGTCCTTTATCAAAGTCGGAAACGTGATGGTACGCATTTCTCCTCCTTACACGAGGCATCACAATAACGTTTCACCAGGCAACACCAATCAACTGCTGTTTGTGTATGAGAAATCGGGTGGAAACTTTCCGCATGTCAGCACGTTGTAGGTGTCATCACCGGCGCCAACCTTGTGTGAATGCTCTGAAAAGTTAATCATTTTCATCGCACAGCATCTTACTCCTGTCGGTTAAATTTCGCGTCTGTAGCACGTCATCATCGTAGTGTATCATTTCTAACGGCCAGTAGTGTATATACAACGTAACGTACTGGGTGATTCACCTGCCGCTGCGTCAGCATTTTATTCAGGTGCAAGGGCTTCGAATACCATGCGACATATTTTCGAATTCTTATGCTTGCTACGAGGAAAAAATTATCCTAGAGAAAAAAATTTAACAGTACATTTTCGTACGAAATTTAATGTGTTAAGTTGGTAAAAACCATTCAGCAGCCAAGATAGCATAAAGTTTTTTTTTTTTTTTTTTTTTTTTTTTTTTTGTTTAAGACAGCCGTTTCGGGCAGACTGTGCTGTCATCTTCAGGTCTTAAAATCTTTTTGTAGTAAAACAGGTCCTCGGTGACAGTGAGATACGATCATCGATTCATACTGCCAGGTTGTTCGTGTGGGAATGTAGACGCGGAATACAGAGAGGAACGGAGCCTCAAACGTGACTTGCCGGGTCGAGATGGCTGTGCGTCCTGGGAGAGGCGTCAGGTGAAAGAGCGCGCCTCTGCCGGCCGGCACGTGCAGCCGCCGGGCTGCAGCGCCGTTACGGGCGTTATTTGCGTGCGCCGACTCCCGCGGGAGCCGTGGCCCGCAGGGCTCATTACGGGGAACTGCCGGGCCCGAGTGCGGGCCGCAATGTGCCGAAGCAGGCTATGGCGCCCAGCAAGCTGCCGGGTCCATCCTGCGCCGCCGGGGCTTTTACACCCACCTTCTGCCGCCATTTCTGGCGGGCTGCAGAGAGCGGCAGATGGTGCAGTGTTTAGCTTCACCACCAGCTACCTACTCTCAAGCAGCTCCACTATAACTAAACTACGTCTCTTGGAACTCTCCATTTGACGCATTAGTGCCCCCACTGTTGGGCACCATAAAATACGGTTTAGAACAAAAGAATAGACACACTCAGGCGTAGCGCCTTATAACGATCCTGCCTTGGAGGCGGTTAAATGGGAGATGTGTCTCAGAGCTGGATAGTGACAAATGGTGACGCGAGACTGGATGCGCAAGTAGTTTATGTATCAGCCGATAGAGGACAGTATTGGATAGGGAACTGATTTAGTTTCGGTCTGCCCAGTAGAGTGCACTAAAGTAATAGAATGTTTTTCATAAACTGTTCTAGTATTTTCATAAACTGTTATTATGTCTTTTTGTGTATGTAAAATGTTATAAATGTGTTTTAACGCTATGAATGATGCGTGAGTGTTGTTTAACGTTAATATGAAGATAATTGTTTAACGAGTTATGTCGTGGGATGTAGTGTGGGAACATTTCGAAGAAGTATGGATACGAACAAAGGGGATTTTTGTATAATAGATTTGTAATGTAAGTTTATGGTAAAAGGAAAGTTAATTCAGGTATAAATAACAATAGCAAATAACTTCATATATAAACAAAACTTCAGCATATTAGATAATTACGTCGGTAAAATGTGCAGTCATTAGGTTTACTATTTTGCGACTGGTTATGGATGAAAAGCGCGGAATGACGCGGAAGAATGTTGTTTTGCTGTTGGCTGTTGAGTGAACTGACCAATGGTAAAGCAATATTCTTCGCGTGCCTTTTCTCTGCAGGTAGTCAAGACAGGGTATTCTAGAGAAGTGTGGGAGCCTAGCCATGAAACGGTTCGGACGTGTGTAGTTGTAGTTCCGATGGAAACGATAAGTTGCCGGATCTAGCAGTGTTTCATACATCAAAAGTGTTGGAAAGTGACGGCATAATTATTCCGATGTGTGTGTAGAAATTTCGGAATTTTTAAGTGAATTTTGTGACGAGAAAAGACATATATTCCGCGTGGAGTATTGAGCAGGTCGGTGGCTAAAACTGTGACTCCATTTGGTGCCGACAGACTTAATATTTGGCGGCCATTCTCAGTCAAAAACAATCAGTATTTTTGTAGCTATTACGTTTCCAGGAAATGCAACACCATAAACTTGCTAACATGAGTGAAACGGATTGTGAGTGACTGTGTTAAGACTAGCACGGGCTTGGCAGTGATAGTTGTTCACCTAAGTTCCAGAATATATTAATTGAGGACAAAATTTCCAACCTTGCATTTCATGGTTCTCCCGAAACGCAGATTAGTGACTTAAATTGCAGCCTGGTTCACGTCGAAGTACAGTAGGTTTCACTCGGCTTTCCTACAGATGACCTGCTGAGACCATGTTCACAGGTAGGAGCAGGTCCGTCGTAAAAGGGACGGAAAGAACCGTGCCGCCGCAGCACCACGAAGAAATTATGCGAATGGGATGGAAGTCGGTAGCTGTGATGTAGATCTACAGCCAAAAAAATTGTTACATTTCAGAAAGCTTTTATGATTTATTCAGGAGAGAGAGCTTCACAACCTGAGCACGTCAGTAGCGCCAAGGTCCACGTCTGGCATTTATTGAAGCAGTCATCATGCTTCGCATGGATTGAGTTGTTGGGTGACCTCCTGAGAGATACAGTGCAATTGACAACTTAGATCGTCAAAACCTGGTGCTGATTGGATGTGTATGGACATAACAGTTCGATTTTACACAAAGTACACGAAGGAACTTGCCCCCCTTCTTGCAGCGGTGTATCGTAGGTCTCTAGAAGTGCGTACACTTCCAAAAGATTAGAAAAGGGCACAGGTCATCCCGTTTTCAAGAAAGGACGTCGAACAGATGTGCAGAACTATAGACCTATATCTCTAACGTCGATCAGTTGTAGAATTTTGGAACACGTATTATGTTCGAGTATAATGACTTTTCTGGAGATTAGAAATCTACTCTATAGGAATCAGCATGGGTTTCGAAAAAGACGATCGTGTGAAACCCAGCTCGCGCTATTCGTCCACGAGACTCAGAGGGCCATAGACACGGGTTCCCAGGTAGATGCCGTGTTTCTTGACTTCCGCAAAGCGTTTGATACAGTTCCCCACAGTCGTTTAATGAACAAAGTAAGTGCATATGGACTATCAGACCAATTGTGTGATTGGATTGAAGAGTTCCTAGATAACAGAACGCAGCATGTCATTCTCAATGGAGAGAAGTCTTCCGAAGTAAGAGTGATTTCAGGTGTGCCGCAGGGAAGAGTCGTAGGACCGTTGCTATTCACAATATATATAAATGACCTTGTGGATAACATCGGAAGTTCACTGTGGCTTTTTGCGGATGACGCTGTAGTATATTGAGATGTTGCAACAATGGAAAATTGTACTGAAATGCAGGACGATCTGCAACATATTGACGCATGGTGCAGGGAATGGCAATTGAATCTCAATGAAGACAAGTGTAATGTGCTGCGAATACATAGAAAGAAACATTCTTTATCATTTAGCTACAATATAGCAGGTCAGCAACTGGAAGCAGTTAATTCCATAACTTATCTGGGAGTAGGCATTAGGAGTGATTTAAAATGGAGTGATCGTATAAAGTTGATAGTCGGTAAAGCAGATGCCAGAGTGAGATTCATTGGAAGAATCCTAAGGAAATGCAGTCCGAAAACAAAGGAAGTAGGTTACAGTACACTTGTTCGCCCACTGCTTGAATACTGTTCACCGGTGTGGGATCTGTGCCAGATAGGGTTGATAGAAGAGATAGAGAAGATCCAACGGAGAGCAGCGGGCTTCGTTACAGGATCATTTAGTAATCGCGAATGGGTTACGGAGATGATAGATAAACTCCAGTGGAAGACTTTGCAGGAGAGACGCTCAGTAGCTCGGTATGGGCTTTTGTTGAAGTTACGAGAACATATCTTCACCGAGAAGTCAAGAAATATATTGTTCCCTTCTAGGTATATCTCGCGAAGAGACCATGAGGATAAAATCTGAGAGATTGGAGCCCACACAGATGCATACCGATAATCTTTCTTTCCACGAATAATACGAGAATGGAATAGAAAGGAGAATCGATAGAGGTACTCAAGGTACCCTACGCCACACACCGTCAGGTGGCTTGCGGAGTATGGGTGTAGATGTAGGTGTAGATTGGGGACAGATCCAGTGACCTTGCTGGCCTAGATAGGGTTTGGCAAGCACGAGGATAAGCAGGAGAAACTGCGTGTGATGGCGGGCATTTTCTTGCTGAAATCTAAGCCCAGGATGGATTGGCATGAAGGGCAAACAAACGCGGTTTAAAATACCGTCCACAAAGCGCTGTGCTGTAAGGGTGCAGCGGATGACAAGGAAAGAGGTCTGCTATGAAACGGAAAGGTACCCACGACCATCACTCCTTGTTGTCGCGCTTTATGGCAAACAACAGTGAGGTTGGTGACCGACCGCTGCCTGGGGTGTCTCCAGACACGTCTTTGTTGGTTATCGGAGCTTGTTCGAAGCGGTATACATCATCGAAGACAATACTATTCGAGTCAATGGGATTCCAGGCTGGATGTGCCGACGCAGGGGCGCCGTGAGCTCTGCCTCCTTTCTGTGAGCCGCCTAGTAATGGTCCTTGTTGTCACAGAATCTGGGGCTCTGAGTGCCTCCCTCACGAATGATCGGTCGTCTCATTCTATCGTCTCTCTAGGTGGACCACTCGCTTCTTGACGCTGTGTTCCGTCATGGGTCACCCATTCCTTCGAACATCATATAATAGTGGCATCGCTCCTATTCAAATGTCGATCGATTCGCCGTTGACCGCAACCACCTCTTTGCTCAACTACACGGCCTCTCTCAAAATACTGACATCTGCGTATACTGTTTACCCGCCTGGCTGCAAGGCGTAGTTACTGTCCAACTGAGTACACGGAAAATCAGTTTGTGGCCAGTTCTTCGTCGCCCGTCGTGTTTTTTGCACTGCTTCTCCCAGTGAATACTGTCTTACCTAATCCTACTTTCCCTCAATCATTCCAAATAACTCCAAGTGAAGGCTCACTTGACCGACCTACATCCGTTGTCCCAGGATTGTGAAGTTCTCGCCCAACGTCTAAAACTTGCTGTCCGTCTAACTCTGTTAATGAACATATCATTCTTCCATAGGTTTTAAGCTTGCTTCGCCATCTGCTTCTTAGTTTCCACTCCAGTTTTTTTCCTTCTACTGAGCTAATTGTGGCACAGCTTTCAACTTTAATTTTTTCATCTCTTAACTAAATCACTGTCAGACGACCTCATGTGTCAGGCTACACTTCGGCAAGGCTGGAAGAGTGTTGAACATGGAATTCTCTGATGGCGTGCTGTAGGGGGCAGGACGGGGGGGGGGGGGGGGCGCATACCAATGCACCATGCTGACAGTCGATCGCTGTATAGATCGACAGTTTAATTTAATATCTATGTGCAGTTCTAGAAATGTATTACCACTGTCTAGGCTCCGATAAAAAGACGTCCTCGTCACCTCTTGCTACTTCGACGTAGTCTTACCCTCTCTTCCATGTACTGTTGTTGTGGACATCAGTCTGAAGACCATGTTGAATAAAGTTCCCCATGCTCCTCTTTCCTGTGCAAGCCTCTTCATCTCCAAGTAAATACTGCAATAACTGTTGTAACCTACATGTATTGAATCGATTTACTGTATTCACCCCTTGGTCACTGGATCTCTAGTTTTAGTCATCTTTTGCACCAATTCAGTTTCTTTCTCAAATTCTACTCAATATCTCTTCATTATTTACTTGAGCCACTCATCAAATCTTCAGAGTTATTTTATAGCACCACATTCAAAAGTTTCTATTCTCTTCTTGTCTCAAGTGCTTATCGTCCATGTTTCACGTCTGTACAAGCATACACTTCATGCAAATACCTTCAGAAAAGCTTCACAATATTCAAATTTTACTAAATGTTAAATGTCTTTTTTTCAGAAATTTTTTCGTACTTTACATTACTGAGACAATACATTATTGAGTTTCAGCATACATTTAATATATAGTGTGTATATGTTTTGCTTTGACAATAGATAGGTATCTCAAAAATTGTATGAAAGTGCAAATGTGATTCACAGTTTGTGAGAGAACACTTGTCTGTAGGACAAGTAATCACTGACAGAATGCTTGCATTAGATGCAAAGAAAAATTCAGACAAAATATGTCACTACCCTCACTAAACAGTCATATATACATTCTGTTTTGCTGAAGTGTTATCTGTCACCCACAATTATTATTCCAAACCTGTGTTTCAAAAATGTGGATCAATGTTTGCAACTCAAAATTTTTTACCTATTATAAAATACAAATATTTCAAAACATTCTAATCTCTACGCCATCATTTTTAAGTTACAATAAAGATCCTTTGCCTGTAATATGCATTACATCTCATGAGACTAGGCAAATATTCTGTCACCTATATTATCCTTTCTTTAATGCAAACATGCATTACGCTAAATGTATGATACTTCTTCTAAACAATATGTGGCCTTAACATCATTTAAATTTTGTATATTATTTTGTGTCTCCTCTATATTCTTGACATTGCTAAGATGTATCTCAAACTAATCAGCTGTGTACCTGCTCCCGAATATATCAACAAACTTTGACAGAAATCACATCATGTTATACCTCAGTAACTCAGTCTCCCTTAACTAATTGGCTGACTCAAAAGTCTCCAAAATCACAACTCCTTTATTTGACCAATTTACATGTTGACTAATAAATCTCCTAAGTATACCATAAACATCATTGGCAGTACTATCTATTGACTACAAACATCTGCACATTACATTCTCGAGGAACTCATGTTGTCCACTAAGCTCTCACTAAAACAGCATACTATTGTTGGTACTTACAACAACCTTTACTTTAAGATGACCATGAGATAACCTACTAGCTGTTGTATGTTCCATTTACACATCTGTAAATTACTATTACTTCATTGCTTCGTTATTTCATCATGATATTTACGTTGCTAGCCACAAGTATGGAATAGGTAAATGTAGCTGGATGTAAGTTTCCTGCACATGTAAATAGAGAGACTACAGAGAGAGGAAGAGTGAAAACGTATGTTAAAATTTATCGTAGTGTGAAAAATTAGGAGCAAAAAAGATTTTGTGTAGAGTAACATGTGTGTGTGAATTTAAACTAAGTAATGGTACTTCTATAATAAATTATAGCTCTGTATAGAGCTGTATTTTCATCTATTTCTGAGAAATTTGAATTCTTTGTTATGCTATGTGTCAGAGAGTGAGAAGCAAATTATTGTGTGTTAGGATTTCAATGTAGATCTTCTGAAAGAATCTGATAGAATGCGCGATTTTGAAGTATTACTTGGTTCTTTCAATTTCACACCAGTTATTGATTTTCCTACTAAGGTAGTACAGGAAAGCAACACACTGATAATATTTTTATAGTCCAAGACTAATTTAATCAAACAAAAAATTTTCCAGTTAAGAATGGTCTTTATGAGCATGATGCATAGTTAGTTACAATATATGACATATACAGTAATACAAAACAGTCCTCCAAACGAGTGTGTTCATTTAATGCTTTAGCAATTGCAAATTTTTGAGAAAGCTTTCAACATATAGACTGGGAGGAGGTGTGCAGGGAACCTAATGCGAAAATAAGTTTTAATCGATTTTGTGATACCCTTATGAGTATGATTGGAAACAGTTCCCCAAGAAAAAAGTGAAACATAACTGTAAGAAACCATCTAAAAAGCGATGGAATACTGAAGGGATAAAAATATCTTGTAAACAAGAAAAGGGATATTTATTTTATACCTAGAAGGAGTAATGATCCAGAACCAATCAAACATTATAAAAACTGCTGCACTGTATTAAGGAAAGTTATTAAAATCCAAAAGTACGTGCATTATTTCTGAGGTTAGCAGCTTTGATAATAAAATTAAAACAAGTTCAAATGATGTTAAAAGAGAAACAGGGCAGACAAGAGCACAGGAAGAATGTGTTTTTTTTTTATTTCAAAGTCAGTGAAAAATGTGTAAACAAAAAATTCAGAAGTAGAAAATATTTTAACAATAATTTCTCAAGTGTTGCAGCAAAAATGCGATTTCATTAGTAAATGCATGACTGTATTTGGAAGAGGCTACACCTATAAATTTGAAATTTAACCCACATCTCCTACTGCTATTAGAAAAATAATAAATTCACTCAAAAGTAAAAGCTTACATGAAATTGATGGCATTTCCAATACAGTACTAAAAGCATATTCCCAACATATTAGTAGGATTGTCAGCCACGTATGTAGTAGCTCAGTGAAACAGGGCATTTTTCTGAATGGACTGAAATATGCTATTGTTAAACCATTGCACAACAAAAGGGACAGGCCTGATGCTAACAACTACCGCCTAATCTCACTCCTGACAGCTTTATCCAGAATAAACTAATGTATTCATGAGTAGCTCCACATATTTGTATAAATGAAGTACAAATAAAATGTCAGTTTGGTTTTCGCAAAGGCTTTTCAACAGAAATTGGTAAATATGCTCTCGCTGATCAAGCATTAAATGCTGTGAAAAACTAAACATACCCGATAGGATTCATTGTAATCTCTCAATGGATTTTGACTGTGAAAAATCATTTAATTCTACTAGATAAGGTTAAGTATTGTGGTTGACTGGGGCAGTGCAGAAATGACTTAACCCCCGTTACATGTGCGATTGTTTTACTTCCGCTACACGCACGCAGACTGAGAGTCCGCATTGCGTTTAATACCATTTTCATGAACAATTCTAACAT
This sequence comes from Schistocerca piceifrons, assembly GCF_021461385.2. Classification (NCBI taxonomy): domain Eukaryota; kingdom Metazoa; phylum Arthropoda; class Insecta; order Orthoptera; family Acrididae; genus Schistocerca; species Schistocerca piceifrons. Next base: position 45,062,203 of record NC_060139.1, on the reverse strand, counting down.
TACAGTTGGCAAATATAATATATTCGAGTCTGGATAACATAAATAAAACAATGAATTCGTAAACACAATGTATTGCAGCATCAATAGTGTACATAAAATATTTTAACTCTTAATTTACCCATAAAACAATAATAACATTTAGTGTACTCTCTGAAATTTACGTTCATTCTGTTTTTCCAAATGAATATTAACCAACACTTAAGTAAATTAGTTCAGAAATAGTATATTTAACTTTAAGAATGCAGAGGGTTGACATTAGGAATACAGGTGGGGTGTAAAAAGAGCAGAGTTCTCTAACTGGCCAGGTTTCAAGAATGGTGTCCCATAGAGTTCAGTCTTGAGTCCTATACTGTTCTTAATAAATATGAATGAATTGCCACTCTATATTCACGAAGATGCAAAGCTAGTTCTCTCCACTGATGATGCATGTATAGTAATCACACCCAATAAACAAGAATTAGCTGAGGAAACTGTAAATAATGTCTTTCAGAAAATTATTAGGCATTCCTCTGCAAGTTGACTCTCACTAAAATTTGAGAAAACACAGTAAATACAGATCTGTACAGTTGAAACGTCCCCTTTGAACAATTATACATGACTGTGCTTAACCTGACACACAATATTTTTTAGCGCAACGCAATCTGACTTTCAAAATTCCCTACAAAAGAATGGCCCTGACTAACATTAAACTATACCTTTCACAAATCACTTACCTCACAAAAATCTTCGCTGCTCAAGCTACTGCAATACAGCGAGTGCCACTACTGCCAGCTAAATAAAAGATTCAAACTACGGAAGGCACTAACTACTGATAAGGATGGTTAGCAAATGAAAGATATTAATAGAGAACAAACAATGTATTTACCTTGATATCATCATATATAAATATAGCAGTTCATGACAAATTTCAAAACTCCGCCATCTCTCTCCCCACATCCACCACTGCTGGCGGCTCACCTCCAACTGCGCAACGCTACGCGCTGTTCACATCCAGCTGCCGCTGCCCAACACTACAATGGCAGACAACAATGCAAACTAGCCACAGACTGCACACAGCACAGCCAGTGATTTTCATATTGAGCGCTACGTAACGTTGCCAATAAGAAAACATAAACAGCCTACTTACATAGAGAAAACTGAATTCTCCAGTCTTGTGAAATATTTATAAGACATGTTGCACAAGAATCAGTACCTGTCAAACCCATACAGCCCCTCAGAACTCATCCGCATTTGCTTAATCAAATTACCTGAACATTTACGACATATTATTTTGGCAGGACGTTGCAAAGACGACATTGAAGCTTTTCAGGGACTGTTACAAGAACTGGAAAGTGACACTGACAATCGCGGAACGCGAAAACAAGGACACAACAATTACAGGTCACATCCGCCACAATTCCGTGACGACAGAAACAATAACCGGACACGACTGGTCTATTCTTACAACGGAAATCGTGACCAAAATAGACACCACCCGTACGACAACCGTTGGCAGAGTAATAATAGTTACAGAGAAAGATCGCATTCCCGTAGTAATGACTATCACAGAGACAATCAGAGAAACAGACAATATGGGAACCAAAACAAGTATTATCAAGGAAGGCAGAATAACTTCAGACGCAACAGTTCGGCGCAGAGTTACGATTCAGGGAGAAATTCTCCACCACATGACCGACAAACAAGAAACTGTGTAAACTACCGACAAAACGACAGACGTGAATTTCATCAGAACTGGCGGGATTCAAACAGAGCAGGGCCCTCTCGTCACGGTGAATTTGTAGGTCTCCTAATCCCAATAACAACGCGCGGCAACAAAGAGAACAAACAATGTATTTACCTTGATATCATCCTATATAAATATAGCAGTTCATGACAAATTTCAAAACTCCGCCATCTCTCTCCCCACATCCACCACTGCTGGCGGCTCACCTCCAACTGCGCAACGCTACGCGCTGTTCACATCCAGCTGCCGCTGCCCAACACTACAATGGCAGACAACAATGCAAACTAGCCACAGACTGCACACAGCACAGCCAGTGATTTTCATATTGAGCGCTACGTAACGTTGCCAATAAGAAAACATAAACAGCCTACTTACATAGAGAAAACATAAACAGCCTACTTACACAGTAAATGGCATAGACTTGGAACAGAAGTGTGTTGTTGAGGCAGATTATTCAAAATTACCCTGATGTGTCCATTGGGAAGAAATCGAATTGGAAGGAACACATTGATGATCTGCTGAAACATTTAGGTTCAACTACTTATACTGTTAGATTTATCGCAAATTTTGGTGAAAAACATATCAGAAAATTGGCCTACTGTGCCTAATTTCATTCACGGATTTCATATGGCATTATATTTTGGTGAAATTAATCATTAAGTGAAAAGTATTCATTGCACACAAGTATGTAATCAGAATAATAGCTGGATACCACCCAAAATCACCTTGTAAGCAGTTATTTAAGGAACTCACGAAACACACAGTACCACCAGCATTTTAAAAGAATTTGTGAATGACAGCCCCTTCTATTCGATAGGTGAATATTAGATTGCTACATCGTATGTAAATATTCACCCATTGAAAAAAATATATATAAAAGTGGCGATAGTGTTCGTCATTCATCTAATGACACCGTCTTCTACGTGACATTATTCTGGTGGAGATGCTGGTCATTGGAACTTGTGATAGCGCACATTATCGACGACACAGTGGCTCCCATCAGGCCACGACAGAGCCGCTGTTTACGTGTCGAGAAACCCGAGTTCGAGCCATATGCAACAGATCGCAATCTACCGGAGACAGAAGAGGAAGAGAACGTTACGATGATATCAACGGTGTGCCAGCACTTCAGGCATCCTTCCTGGTTCTCTGGTGACAATGCCCAACATCGAAAAAAGTGGCTGAAGGTAAATGAATGTATATCCAGATTTAACAAATGGGATTACACCGTGTGTTAGGTTAACGTATCTCTCTACTTAGAGGACAATGCGAAGCAATGGTATGAGAACAACGAGGAGAAATTCAGTCCGGAACCGCGCTGCTCCTACGGTCCCAGGTTCGAATCCTGCCGCGGAATTGGATGTGTGTGATGCCCTTAGGTTAGTTAGGTTTAAGTAGTTCTAAGTCTAGGGGACTGCTGGCCTCAGATCTTAAGTCTCATTATGCTCAGAGCCATTTGAACCATTTTGTAAAATAGTGGATCCTAGAATGAAGGAGGAAGACAGGGTTGCACATCTCATGACCGGTGTTGCAGAGGACATGTATCAAGCACTACACCTGAAGGAAGTTTCGACAACAGACGACTATATAAAACGGTGCCAGTATGTCGAGACAATGCATCAAAAAAGAATTACACGCAAGAGGTTTGAGCGGCTTCCAAACGTCGTATCGTTTTCTGTGATGGAGGAAACAACTGATTTCACAAGTTTTCTTCGTCTGAGAGTGAGAAAGGAAGTTGAGAAGGCACTTGGATTGCACAGCGAGCAAAATACCGAGATGCTTCAAGAGGTCATAAGGGAGGAAGTGGAAGAGACGTTGAATCCAATCTCTCGTCCTTCATTTCAATTTAAAACAGTGATAAAGTCGAGATCCAGGCTAAGTTACGTTCCTGCATTGCTGCATGAGGAACCTGTTTGGGCACCAAGGAAGACTGACGTCTGGAGGACCCAGGATAACCAACCAGTGTGTTGACACTGCGGACGACCGGGGCTTGTGTTGTACTACCGTCGAGAAAGGCGATGGATGTTTGATGGCGCCCGCGCCAGAAGACAGCAAACCGATCTTAGCCGACGCCATCTCCGGGACGACGAAAATGAACAAGAAGATGTGGGTGCAGGACGACGTAGGTCACCATCGCCGCAAGCTATCCGCTGTAGAGGACGCTCCCAACACGTCGACCAAGGCCTTCATCGCCGTTTAGAGGCTCCAGCCGATCACCTATCCGCTGCAACCTGGAAAACTAAAGGGTGCGACCTTCCTTGGAGGTGAGGCCCCTGAAGAGAAAAATCCTCCGCCGTCGATCACTACAAAAATGATAGCAAACTACGTCGATATCCTCATGGATGTCTGACCAGCCCAAGCTCTTGTGGACTCTGGAGCATTATATTCAGTGATTTCAGAGATGTACAGTCGCCAGTTGCAGAAAACCATATTCGTCGACAGCAAAACATCTCTGCTGAAGATGGCTAATGGGAAATATGTAAAACCTACAGGAAGATGTACCATTCGTGTGGGTATAAGTGGTCAGACACTGATTCGTTGCAACTAATTAAGGTTAACTTTGGTGTCGAGTTAACAAATTTGTTTCGACATATGCTGACTTCTACTTACTTTTTATTCAATGGTCATTACTACGAACAGTCTGATCGAGTTGCAATGGGAAGCCCGTTGTCACCTATTGTGGCCAATTTGTTTATGGAGGACTTTGAGGAACGTGCATTGGAGTCAGCGACCTTGAAACCTGCGTAGTTTTTCAGATATGTAGACGATACTTTTGTTGTGTGGCCTCATGGTACTGAGAATTTAAACCGGTGTTTGGAACATCTGAATTCAATCCACCCGAATATTCAGTTCACTATTGAGGTGGAAAAGAATGGATGCCTTCCCTTCCTTGATATGTTGGTCAAAAAGAAGACTAATGGTGCGTTGGGACATTCTGTTTATAGAAAGCCCACCCACACTGATTTGTATCTGCGAGCTGATAGTTGTCACCATCCAGCTCAGCGTCAAGGAGTACTTCGCGCTTTGGTTCACAGGGCCCACGTTATCTCCGACCCTGAAAGTTTGGCACATCTCGAAGTTACCTTTCGTCAGCATAGTTATAGTGAGAGGCAGATCAAACGTGTGTTGCGCCTTCAGCCTTCTGAGCAACGGGTGAGTGACGATAGCAACGAAGTGGCACCTAAGTCTACGGCCTTTTTGCCTTACACAGTAATCATTTCCAACAGGATTGGCCATATTTATCGGAAATATGATGTGAAATGTGTTTTTCGACCACCTTCTAAGATTAAGGTCCTGTTGGCGTCCGTAAAAGATGATCTTGGTTTGTATAAGGCTGGGGTCTATCGCATTCCTTGCAGTTGTGGCATGTCATATCTTGGTCAGACAATCAGGACTGTGGAACACCGGTGTATTGAACATAAGCGATAGACACGCTTACAATAGCAGAGCCAATCCGCTATTGGAGAACATTGCCTTGACACCAGTCATCCTATCGAATACAACAACACGGAGATTCTGACTTGCACGTCCAGCTATTGGGATAGTGTTATTAAGCAAGCTGTTGAAATCAGACTGTCAAGCAACCTTATTAACAGAGATGGTGGATTTTGTTTAAAAGCTGCTTGGAATCCGGCTCTGTCTCTCATCAAAAAAACAGAGGGACAGAATTAGTGCTACCTCACCTGCTGATTAATAGCAACTGTCGATATTTCTGATGATGGTTATCTTTGGTTGTGTTGACACTTGTTCTGTGTGTGGTGTCTTCCTTGTTTTTCTTCTCTGAACCGAGGTATTACATTTCCCTGCACATTTTTTCTTCCTTGCATTTGTGCCTTGAAAATGGCAGGGTGTGCTCCTGTCGAAATATCGGCGGTGTTCGACGACGTCACCCGGCGCCAAACTCGTAAGTTATTTGAACAGAGCTGAGGAAGCTCGGCAGTTAGCTCGAATGCGCACGCTGCAAGCTCAAGAAACCGATCGTCGAAGGTATGACGCGAGCCACCGCCCGGTTGTTTACCAGCCTGGCGAAAAAAATGGTTCAAAAGGCTCTGAGCACTATGGGACTTAACATCTGAGGTCATCAGTCCCCTAGAACTTAGACCTACTTAAACCTAACTAACCTATGGACATCACACACATCCATGCAAGAGGCAGGATTCAAACCTGCGACCATAGCGGTCTCGGGGTTCCGGACTGAAGCGCCTCCAGCCTGGTGACCTCGTCTGGATCTTCACTCCTGTTCGGAGGATTGGTCTGTCAGAGAAGCTCCTCAGGCGCTACTTTGGACCTTATAAGGTTGTAGGACAGATGTCTGATGTCACGTATGAAGCAAAAGATTTCGACCACAACATAACACGACGAAAGATCAGAGATACGGTCCACGTCCTTCGAATGAAGCCTACAAGGATCCAGCAACCCATGGTAAATTCGAAGCTCCAGCGACAGGCAACAAGCGCAATTTTAACGAAGTTATAAGAAGATCACCACCAGGGCGAGCATCAGTCATCGGGCGTTGGAGTATGCAGGACCGATGATTCGTTCCCGGACTAGGAGGACGTAACACCGAGACTCTGTTCGCTTAAGGAGGGAGCAATGCCGCAGCATAAGCTGAGTACCACCGCGGTGTAGTGGTTATGATACTAAACTGTTGCTAGGAGGGTCGTGAGATCAAAACTCACCTGGTTGTTCGACTTCCACACTACTGGCCATTAAAATTGCTACATCACGACGATGACGTGCTACAGACACTAAATTTCACCGACAGGAAGAAGATGCTGTGATATGAAAATGATTGGCTTTACAGACCATTCACACAAGGTTGGCGCCGGTGGCGACACCTAAAATGTGCTGACATGAGGAAAGTTTCCAACCGATTTCTCATAAACAAATAGCAGTTGAAGGGAGTTGCCTGGTGAAACGTTGTGATGACTCGTGTAAGAAGGAGAAATGCGTACCATCACGTTTCCGACTTTGATAAAGGTCGGATTGTAGCCTATCGCGATTACGGTTTATCGTATCCCGACATTGCTGCTCGCGTTGGTCGAGATCAAATGACTGTTAGCGGAATATGGAATCGATGGGTTCAGGAGGCTAATACGGAACTCCGTGCTGGATTACAATGGCCTCGTATCACTAGCAGTCGACATGACAGGCGTCTTAGTTGCATGGCTGTAACTGATCGTGCAACCACGTCTCGATCCCTGAGCCAACAGATGGGGATGTTTGCTAGACAACAACCATCTGCATGAACAGTTGGACGACGTTTGCAGCAGCATGGACTATCAGTTCGGAAACCATGGCGGCGCTTACTCTTGACGCTGCATCACAAACAGGAGCCCTTGCGATGGTGTACTCAACGACGAATCTTGGTGCACGAATGGCAAAACGTCATTTTTTCGGATGAATCCAGGTTCTGTTTACAGCACCATGATGGTCGCATCCGTGTTTGGGGACAACGCGGTGAATGCACATTGGGGGAATGTATTCGGCATGTATTCGCCATCGCCGTACTGACGTATCACCTGGCGTTATGGTATTGGGTGCCAATGGTTACACGTCTCGGTCACCTCTTGTTAGCACTGACGGCACTCTGAACAGTGGACGTTACATTTCAGATGTGTGACGACCCGTGGCTCTACCATTCATTCGATCCCTGCGAAAGCCTACATTTCAGCAGGATAATGCGGGACCGCATGTTGCAGGTCCTGTACTGGCCTTTCTAGATGCGGAAAATGTTCGATTGCTGCCCTGTCCAGCACATTCTCCAGATCTCTTGTCAATTGAAAACGTCTGGTCAATCGTGTCCGAGAAACTGGCTCGTCACAATATGCTAGTCACTACTCTTGATGAACTGTGGTATCGTGTTGAAGCTGCATGGGCTTCTGTACCTATACACGCCATCCAAGCTCTGTCCGCCTTAATGCCCAGGCGTATCAAGGCCGGTATTACGGCCAGAGGTGGTTTTTCTGGGTACTGATTTCTCAGGATCTTTGCATCCAAATTGCGTGAAAATGAAATCACATGTCAGTTCTAGTATAATATGTTTGTCCAATGAGTACCGGTTTATCATCTGCATTTCTTCTTGTTGTAGCAATTTTAATGGCCAGTGGTGTATATTTGGTTCGAGTACACTCTAGAAGTATCCCCAAATGTCAAGCATCATTGTACTGGAATGTTTTGTAGCTGTACATATACTGTACGTATTCTGATCGGAGGCAGTTCGCTCTGCGCTCTTGTATGTACGAGAGCTGAATAAACGATCGTTAAGTGAAGTTAGTGTTCGTCATTCATCTAATTACACCGACTTCTACGTGACAACATATATATATACGATAAAGAAATCTTAGGTTAAACAGTCACATTCCACATCATTACGAGATATCATATTCAAGATCTATGGAACAAGTATTAATGTAATCTAAAGTAATGCTAGTTCTCATTCTTCAAGAAATGATATATCACTTCTATTCAGTAAATGTATAAACTACTGAATGACGCTGAGTACCATCCCACCAGTTAGCAATTCATGTGCTGGTGTTTCAGTGCTATTTTCGTTCATGATCTCAAGTTTCAAACAGCCTATTCAATTCACTCGTGATCCTTTCCAGTGACTGGATCAGTTCTCATAGCATGTTATTACAGCACTCTGATGTAAACTGTGTATCATAATCATCTCTGGTTTCCTGACTTTCGTAATGCACTCTTTCTTGAATTTTTCGGAAATCTCTCTTTCCATCCGTCTCGTTAGTAAATATAATTTCACATACTTGGACAACATTTCCCAAACTACAAATATGCGCTTGTTTCCCCTCTGTGTTGTTGAAGGGGAGCCGTATCACATAATGGGGACCCTTTAAAATACTTTTGTTACTATAATGCTTTGAATTTCCAGCTTACTGTTCGTGCTAACGTCATAGCTTTGTGACAGATGCGACAGGATTCCAAAATTTTTCACACTTTTTTCTCCAAGTTTTAAAAAGAGGCTCTCTTCAAGTTTGCCACTGCTTTTCTCTGCAGCAAAATGCACGTAGCTAAACTACACGAATTGGACTAGTGTTTCAACTGAATGTTCCGGTCAGTACACTTTCCACAGCTGTTTATTAGGCTTTGCTATACGGTAAAGTATTGCTACATGTGTAACATAGTATTAGCTGACTTCCTCAAAACTTCTTAAAGCTCATACTATTGCCAGAGTTCCTTTTCCAGTATGACAGTGGGAAAAATTATAGTCTCTCTTTCCATTGTACCCTTATTTCAAAGAAATCGCCTATGTTTATGTTAATTTTCAGAAAAATAGGTAAATTCCAATGAGGAGGTGCCACATCGACACTTTTGCGTAGCCCCTCTTTGATTTTCTGAAATTCCTGCACACATTCATTAGTACATATCCAAGCGACTGTTTACTTCATTAACTCCAGTAAAACGCCATTTTAGGTAGTAATGACCCATAAAATTGCGACAGAACTGTAAAGGTCTTTAATTAGCTTCCACACTGCAGCTCCAAAGAGATTTTTATAGACATTCGCATTTAAATACACAGATATGTAAACAAGCAGAATACTGCGCTGCGGAAGGCAACGCCTGTATAGGCAAAGCCTATATAAGAAAACAAGTGTCTGGCTCAGCCGTTAGATCGGTTACTGCTGCTACAATGGCAGGTTGTCAAGATTTAAGTGAGTTTGAACGTGGTGTTGTAGTCGGCCGACGAGCGATGGGACACAGCATCTCCGAGGAAGCGATGAACTGGGGATTTTCCCGTACGACCATTTCGCGACTGTACCGTGAATATCAGGAATGCGGTAAAATATCAAATCTCCCACGTCGCTGCGGCCGGAAAAAGATCCTGCAACAAGAGACCACCGATTACTTAACAGAACCTCGTTCAAAGTGACTGAAGTGGAAACCTTCAGCAAATTGCTGAAGATTTCAGTGATGGGCCATTAGCAACAGTCAGCGAGCGGACCATTCAACGAAACATCATCGATATGGGCTTTGGCAGCCGAAGGCCCACCCGTGTATCGTTGATGACTGCACGACACAAATGGACTGTGGATGATTGGAAACATGTTGCCTGGTCCGACGAGTCTCGTTTCAAATTCTATCGAGAGGATGGACATGTACGGGTCTGGAGACAACCTCATGAATCCATTGACCCTATATGTCAGCAGGGGACTTTTCAAGCTCGTGGAGGCTCTGAAATGGTATGGGGCGTGTGCAGTTGGAGTGATATTGGACTCCTGATATGTCTCGATATGACTTCGACAAGTGACACATGTGTAAGCATCCTGTCTGATCACCTGCATCCTTTCATGTCCGTTGTGCATTCCGACCAACTTGGACAATTCCAGCAAGACAAAGTGACACTACACACCTCCACAACTCCCACAGTGTTGCTCCAGGAACCCTCTTCTGAGTTTAAATACTTCTGCTGGCCACCAAACCCCCAAGACATAAACATTTTTAGCATATCTGGGATGCCTTGCAACGTGAAGTTCATAAGAGATCTCCTCCCCCTCGTACTCTTATGGATTTTTGGACAGCTCTGCATGATTCGGGGTGTCAGTTCGCTCCAGCCCTGCTTCAGAGATTAGTCGAGTCCATGCCACGTCGTGTTGCGGCACTTCTGCTTGCTCACGGGGGCCCTACACGAAATTAGACAGGTGTACCAGTTTCTTTGGCTCTTCAGTGTAGTTCTTAGGCTACAGGAAACTCCTGATTGCTTCTAATTTATTGGGATCTAGTCAGATGCCAACAGCCAATATGATGTGTCTCAGACATTTAATTTCTTGTTTTGTCTAGGTTTGCTACAATATTGTTCTCTTGAAATATAGAAACATTGTTCCTGTATCTCATTATTCCAGTATTTCATCATATTTATTTCCAGTACTTTACAGCAATTAATAAGTCATCTATATACACCGATATTTTGTTTAGAAGCTCCTTTCCTAGTACAAGGTCCAACATTCAAATAACCGAAACTAAAATTGTTAAGCCAAGTGGCAGGAGTCTAACATTAACTTCTTCCTCCGTAAGCAAATTCAATACACCTTCTGCAATTTTGAACCAAAGGTGCCCACCAGATGCTAGTCACTAAGCCAATACTGTTTAAGACTTAAATGCAATTAAACCTATACACAAGGTGTTCTAACGCTTCTTTTTCGAATTCCTCAAGCAAATTTAATTTTCGCCCTTTATTTTCTACGTGTAGGATTATAAGATTTTCCGAATTAGGGGACTGATGCCATAAAGCTCTTAGATGTTCGGTGAAAGATGAATAATTTTTAATTTGTCCTTTTTTCTTTAACAAGTATTTGCTGAATCTAACAATAAATGACCTGCCCTTCTGTTCGATATTTTCAGTCGGACATTCTGGGCGTGTAATGTTATGAACCACTGATTTCAACAATAAATGATTACTGCGCTGCTGGTTAAATTAATTTGCTAAATTATAAGAAAATGGGTCTAGAAACGGAAACGTAACACATACTTCGGAAGGGGGGGAGGGGGAGGAGGAGCAATGGCCTGTGTTTGTTTGCAAGGCATTTTTGCTTTTGGAATGTAAGTAGTGTACCAACGATGGGCTGTATCCATTTTGTCCGTTGTACATAACACAGATTATTCAAATCTTTTCTAATAGCTTCGTCAGAAAGGGGGAGCTCACAAATTCTTACAGCGGCAGCTCTAAAATAACTAAACCTGTAGCGTCTAAGATGACAGGAGGTGAAAAGTGTAGCAAACACAGTGGTGATTGCTTTACTTAAGATACCGAAGATAATCCGATTTTCTAGTGGTAGCAAAGGAAGATCTAAATAGTTTAAGATCCCCTCGGAGTTCATGACTTCGTGCGTAAATGTTTGTTTTGGATGCAGGCGATTATACTGTTCAGTGCGAGGGTTTATATAATCTTCGTTACACTTAAAGACAATGAAAATATCATCAATATCTCTTTTATATGGGATCATCTGCTTGCTAATAGGAGACCATCCTTCGAAAAACTCAGGTTCTACGTGGTTCACAAAGGCGTCGGCCAGGAAGCCAACTCAGTATCTACAAACCGTCCTCTTGTTTGTAAATTGTTGTTGTTGTGGTCTTCAGTCCTGAGACTGGTTTGATGCAGCTCTCCATGCTGCCCTATCCTGTGCAAGCTTCTTCATCTCCCTGTGCTTACTGCTACATCCTTCTGAATCTGCTTAGTGTATTCATCTCTTGGTCTCCCTCTACGATTTTTACCCTCCACGCTGCCCTCCAATGCTAAATTTGTGATCCCTTGATGCCTCAGAACATGTCCTACCAACCGGTCTCTTCTTCTAGTCAAGTTGTGGCACTCTTCTCACCAATTCTATTCAATACCTCCTCATTAGTTATGTGATCTACCCATCTAATCTTCAGCATTCTTCTGTAGCACAGCATTTCGAAAGCTTCTATTCTCTTCTTGTCTAAACTGTTTATCGTCCACATTTCACTTCCATACATGGCTACACTCCATACAAATACTTTCAGAAACGAGTTCCTGACACTTAAATCTATACTCGATATTAACAAATTTCTCTTCTTCAGAAACGCTTTCCTTGCCATTGCCAGTCTACATTTTATACCTTCCCCACTTCGACCATCATCAGTTATTTTGCTCTCCAAATAGCAAAACTCCTTTACTACTTTAAGTCTCTCATGTCCTAATCCAATACCCTCAGCATCACCCGAATTAATTCGACTACATTCCATTATCCTAGTTTTGCTTTTCTTGATGTTAATCTTATATCCTCCTTTCAAGACACTGTCCATTCCGTTCAACTGCTCTTCCAAGTCCTTCGCTGTCTCTGACAGAATTACAATGTCATCGGCGCACCTCAAAGTTTAAATTTCTTCTCCATTTGAATTCCTACTCCGAATTTTTCTTTTGTTTCTTTTACTGTTTGGTCAATATACAGATTGAATAACGTCGGGGAGAGGTTACAACCCTTTCTCACTCCCTTCCCAACCACTGCTTCCCTTTCATGACCCTCGACTCTTATAACGGCCATCTGCTTTCTGTACAAATTGTAAAAAGCCTTTGTGCCCTGTATTTTACCCCTGCCACCTTCAGAATTTGAAAGAGAGTATTTCAGTCAACATTGTCAAAAGCTTTCTCTAAGTCTACAAATGCTAGAAACGTAGGTTTGCCTTTCCTTAATCTTTCTTCTAAGATAAGTCTCAGTAAGGTCAGTATTGCCTCACGTGTTCCAACATTCCTACGGAATCCAATCTGATCTTCCCCGAGGTCGGCTTCTACCAGTTTTTCCATTCGTCTGTAAAGAATTCGCGCTAGTATTTTGCAGCTGTGACTTATTAAACTGATAGTTTAACACCTGCTTTCTTTGCGGTTGGAATTATTATATTCTTCTTGAAACCTGAGGGTATTTCGCCTGTCTCATACATCGTGCTCACCAGATGGTAGAGTTTTGTCACGACTGGCTCTCCCAAGGCCGTCAGTAGTTTTAATGGAATGTTGTCTGCTCCCGGGGCCTTGTTTCGACTCAGGTCTTTCATTGCTCTGTCAAACTTTTCACGCAGTATCGTATCTCCCATTTCATCTTCATCTACATCCTCTTCCATTTCCATAATATTGTTCTCAAGTACATCGCCCTTGTATATACCCTCTATATACTCCCTCCACCTTTCTGCTTTCCCTTCTATGCTTAGAACTGGGTTTCCATCTGAGCTCTTGATATTCATACAGGTGGTTCTCTTGTCTCCAAAGGTCTCATTAATTTTCCTGTAGGCAATATCTATCCTACCCCTAGTGAGATAAGCCTTTACATCCTTACATTTGTCCTCTAGCCATCCCTGCTTAACCATTTTGTAAATAGCGTTGTTAAATGGAAAGTAATTGTGGGAGATGAGCACCTCTAAGAGAGTAATGATCTCGTTAATTTCTTCCATTAGGAACACTCCTTTCTCAAATAAGAATGTTAGAATTTTATCTGGTCCCTGGTCCGACTGAACTGTTCATTGAGTGAATATGGTTATCTTCGACTACTTGCAGACCATCTTCAGCCTTTGAAGGACTTCATGTTCCCCAACAAAAATGGCTCTGAGCACTATGGGACTTAACATCCATGGTCATCAGTCCCCTAGAACTTAGAACTACTTAAAGCTAACTAACCTAAGGACATCACACAACACGTTCCCAAACAACTATTGATTTTTATGGATGATAATGCACCATGTCACGGCTTTGCAGTTGGTCGCGATTGGTTCAAAGAACGTTCTGGACAATTAGCGTGAATGATTTGGCCATCAAGATGGCCCGGCAAAGCTAATCCGAATATCTCCACTACCTTTCGTCTGTTTGCATATGGCTCTAGTGCACCAACCTCATTGTTAGTATGAAGTAATAATTTAAGAAATAAGAATAGGTCTGATGAACTGTAATAACACGACTAGATGGTCATGGTGTGCTGATCTTTGATGGAACCACTGGGAAAATAAAATATAAAAATTATTAAGTGTACATAATATAGTGATATATGGTATCCAATTTTAGTGATAAAGTATAACTTCGGGCACGCAGGAAGTGTGTATCAGTTTCTAAATGAAACATATGGGTCCTTATAACAAAACGCATACTCAAAAATGATAAACGGGGACCAACACACTTTGGAGTGGAAAGTCATCTCGTGTAATGAGGGATAACGTATCATGTCTAAGAATTATTTAACTACAGACAGTTACCTATAGCCCTAAGGACCCGCCAAGCTAGCTGAGAGTGCTAATGTGCTGCTTACTGGACTTGGCCCCAGATCGAATCCGCCTGGCGGATTAATGACAAGGACCGGTGTGCTGTCCAGCCTTGAAGTGGTTTTTGGACAGTTTTCCACACCTCACTAGGTGACTATAGGGCTAGTCCCCACGTCCCACCTCAGTTACACGACTCGCAGATATTTGAAGCATGGTCGCACTATTTAATGATTTACACTGGATGCAGACAGATGGGGTATACTGATTCTATCCCGGGGGGGGGGGGGGGGTTACAGGGAGGCAGCAGGAAGGGCATCCAGCCACCCCTTCAACTTAACATCGCCAAATCCGATTGTAATTGTGCCGACCCTGCGCAAACTGTGGGATAAAGGCGCTATCAAAAGAAGAAGTTACCTATAGCCCCAAGAACTGATTAAATAAAACTATTAGAAGGCAGTAAAAATCCAGCTCAGGAATGAAAGTCAAGCGTAGGTTGTGGTACATTGATCCAGTCATATATGGAAGAGTATTGTACTTGTATGGGCCCATCCATTGATAAATATAATGTACCCATACAAAACATCTTAAGATTTCCAGAATGAGATTTTCACTCTGCAGCGGAGTGTGCACTGATATGAAACATCCTGGCAGATTAAAACTGTGTGCCCGACCGAGTCTCGGTCGGGCACACAGTTTTAATCTGCCAGGATGTTTCATCTTAAGATTTAAATAAAAATACTCGATGACTAAGTATCATTGTCTTATTGGTCCAAATAAAAGAAAATAATACTTACATAATGCTACATATATTCTGGTCACCAACGTGGCTTCGAAAATAGGTCATTAACGATGTAAGGTAATGTCTGTGATCCAATAACCTGAAAGCAAATGAAAAATGGCCTATGCTTAGATTTAATTTGTTTTTTAAGTAAATAAATGTATTTTTTTGCAAATTAATGTATATTTCTCAAGTCTTTCGAAACGTCTATAGCACCAGTTTTGTCTGTGATTATGATATTGGAAGGTTGTTTACAATAAAGGTGACAATGTTTTTTAGGTTGCAGGTGTTACTTGAACACAGCATTTCATTGTATTTAGAGCTGTATGTTTGTGACAGCCATCCTTGAACACCCATCCTAATTGGCAATATGTGTATGCAACTACAGTCACTAAAGATTATCTGATATACTCGGTATTTCTAGTTCATAGTGCAACATTCAACTGAACTAGTTAGATGCTTAGCTAAAGTACTATTTTTTATGGAAGCTAATATTGATATTTACATACCAAATGCTTGTGCCACTTTTGGTGATAGGGGACCAGTGTACTTCTTGCTAGTGTAGTTCATATGTTTTACTATATGTCGCTCAAATGTGATCTCACTAAGTCAGTTAGACGTTTCCTTCATAGTCTTTGTGTATACATTATCTGCCATACTAGGGCGGAGCCCACTACTGAAGATACTGTCCTTAATTATGTTTCTCGTTTTCTGTCCCTTCCGTCTCCAATGGTATTTAAATTAATCTGCTCACCAGTCTGTAAAAGAATGATATTTTATAACTATTAGAGTGTTCTGACTGCATCTCTGTTAATAAGTCACATCTAGGAATTTCACTGTACTATTATTCTCTTTTTTTTTCTTTGTCGAGTGTGAACTGTATTTCATGCTGTAAATTATTATAAGTATACAGAATATTTTTCAAACTTTCATCCACTACTTCATACAGTAACAATGTGCCGTCTACATTTCTGTAAAATTTAGAATATGTTTGGCAATATCATGATAGAACTATTCCTTGAAGTGACTAATAAAACAATTTTCATATGTGCCACAAGGGTAACATCTCATAGCAAGCACAACGTTTTGTATTAGACATCGTCTTTCAATGAAAAATAATTGTATGACAATACGAGCTTGAGAGACCTTATGAAGTAAGCAATGTCAACTAAGGTGTTTTTACCGTATGTTTCAGTTTTATCCATCTTAGCTACAAGTGTTTCTTATACGTTTCAATCCCATGCCATGCAAATGACACATCATACATCACCATATCATTTGACGAGTTTATATGGCTGACACAACGGGAATGCAGTCCTTCACCTAAGGTTATTATAGACAGTAGGTTTTAGACGCTGTTGATCAACCCTATCTGCCTACAGTATACTGTGTTTAATTTTCCAACAATTGTTATAATTGTGTTACAGTTGAGAGACTATATAGTTGATACCTATACAGTTTTAATACTATAGTTGTCATATGTACATATGAAACGAAAATTAGTTAACTCAAATATAGATAATATTTTATCAGTTACGAAAGTAAATATAGATATAACGATCTTGACTGGTACAGTATGATACACGATTTCTGGACCGTATCTGGAGACCTGAAGCTGATGGACTGTAATACCGAAATTAGTCGCAAATAAACCGAATCTAATACGCGCAGGTGAAGGTATTATAATTATTACACATAAATATAATAGCTGCTGACACAATGTCTGTCAGACTACATACAGATATTAGTATGGCCCGATGTAACAGATATAAGACATTAAGATTTTCAGACTTATCAGTTTAGAGCAAAGGGAAAAGAGAGCTAAAATACACCATGGAAATGTATCTGTCGCCCCACAGACAGAACTTCAGTGGACAGATGAGGCCGTGGCGTTGCCGGTGTTGGATGCTAAGCTCTGAGGGTTGCAGATCTACCAGTCTGACGTCAGAAGGCGCCAGTGAAGAAACTGCATCTGTAAGAACATTTTTACTAACGTGGTTGCTGTAATTAATATTGTATTACGTGAAGAAAAGGAGGACGGCTTGCCTACTCAATCAGGCGTTGGCGAGGAATGATAGACACAGCACTCCGGCGGCTCACGTAGCGGGTGCGGCAGGTCAGGCACACAGCCTAACACCGTGGCGGCGCGGGGTGCGGAAGCTGGCGCCAGCGAGGGGGACTGCAGGCGCTCCTTTGTGTACACGATAGGCCTCAACACTCTCGGAGGTGGATGCGCGCTTTGACATTCCGGACAGCGGGTGTCATGAAGGTGGAAGTCCAGGCCTCCCTCAGCAAACACAGCATGTGGCCAGCAAGGTGATACACGTACATCCTGAGGGATGCACTCAAGTGTCCAGCCAGCAGACATTAGATGGTAGTTAGTTTGGCGCTTCACTGGAGGTGGGCGTAGTCATTCCACATCTGTCACTCAGGACTGTCACACGCCGGTAGGGGCAGGGTGGAGAGATGAAGTTCTTACTTAGTGCCAAATTTCTTTTCGAGAGTTAGTCGGCACAATTCGAGCGCTCTAGTTTACGAGTGTGGCACACGCTGTGAATCGGACTCGGTTCCTTTACCGTCTGTGTCTGGAAACAGCTTCGAATATTTATAACTGCACAAGGCATCAGGGTTGCGGTGCAACAATCCTCCCATCAAAAATTCGTCTCCAAATTTGAGTTGGTGTCACCTTACAACGACTTCATGTACATAGGCTACCTGTACAATGGTTTACATTTAGCAATTATTGTTTTATAGATAACGAGAGTGGGCTTTACTGCTCATTATCATTCTGTTCCTTAAAATTTAAATTTAATCTCAATTACTATAATCTGATAACATGTATTACGATAAATAATACTAGTTCTTACTGTTTACGCATGGCATCAGACCATCCTACTGCAATCCCATGTGATGGCAGGTCTGAAGGACGGTCAGCTTTACGGACCAAGCCTTGGTAAACACAGGACGGTCATCACGACCCTTGTTCGCTATCCTCTATCTGCTTGGTCACTTTAATAGCCGCAGCCAAATCCGAGGGATTCTCCATTCTAGCCCTATGCGACATTTCGGCGTGGATTCCAAGTAAAAACACATCAAGAAGCCATTTTCAGTTTCTCGGCATAACACCATAATCAGTTCTTCATTTCGTGTCAGCTCGTACATCTGATGGTTGAGTCTTACGACTCAACCGAATTTTTGCGCTTCTTAGTTAAAGCATTTTGTTTTTCCCTTAAGAAGCGACGACCTTTAGTTTTCTGGGGCCTCTGCCGTAACACCCCAGCTAACTGTTCGAATGCTTGTGCATCCCTCATGGTTTCATTATAAACGAAACATACTTTAGATTCGCCAGTCAGTTGTAAGTAGGTCATAAGAAAGCGTAATTTGTCAGACCAACCACCCGGCTTGGCTGAAGCTGAAACCTCTTGAGAAATACAGTTATTTGTTCTGTTTCCTTGCCAGAAAAACGAATTATTAAATTTGTTATGTAGCAGGATCGATAGCAGAAGAGAGTACACTCAGTGTGACCTTAACTTCCTGAAAGTGTCCCGGTATCTGTTCCTCGTCGGCCAGCAGAGTTTTTGCCTGATTTCGGTAATGTTCTGATTCCCCATTCTACTGACTACGTGCAGCTTGTAATCTAACACTCTGTTCCGTCGCAGTAACTAGAGACTCACTCGTATTAGTAGAGCGTGTTTCCATCAGCATACTGCATACTCTGCTACAGCCTCAAAAACCAAATATACGAAAGAAGCAAAAACCAATTTCAAATAGAAGACATGCGCGAAAAAATGGGCTAAACCTCAAATGCAAAAACTTAAGAGATAAGTGTTGCCATTGATTGCTGGGTACGGGAACAAACGAAACTGACATTGGTCTCACCACTAAGTGATATTTTCAAGTATCAGGGGTGGAGCCAGTGTTAGTTTTGATTGTTCCCGTACCCAGCAACAGATGGCAACACTCTTCTCTAAACTTTTATATTTGAGGTTTAACCTGTTTTTCCGCTCGTGCCTCCAATTGTTGAAAGTACGAAAAGAGTTACTCTAATTCTCACGGCGTATCATAGCTCATCTAGACTCATTACAGTCCAGTGCCAAAAGATCCCTACATATGTAAGTGAAACATCTGGTTAGCACAGCCTAGGTGCACTGAAGCTCATGCGCAGAAGATTATAAAGTGCACACGTGACTTATTTCGAACTCGTATCGCGACCATTGCCTCGGAACTCGGACAGGTCAAAAGGTTCACGTAATGCTGTACCAGAGTTACTTCCTGACTGAAACGAGCGTTTCCGCCATCTATCATGGCCAACAAATTACACAATGGAAAAAAAAGGCCGGTCACAAGGTAACAAAACAACTTTCACTCAACACTCTGCGTTTTGAAGTTCAGACTACTGGGCGAGCGAAGCTGACGGCAGCGATGCCGGCCAGTTGTCACGATTCCGCGTGTCATGAAGACCACTTTCCACTACCAATTGGTGTGGTGACGGGTGTCGAAAGGCCCACTTCTGTACAACTTTTGTAACGGTCACACTACACGTCAGGAGGTATGTGGGTGGGTGGAAACAAACCGAATGTTTACGTTTGAGTGTAGACTGTATGAGAATGGCGATATACCATCAAAGTTTCGGAAAATACATCGTTCACATAATTCCGAAAACAGCAAGAGACGACAACTGCAAGAATTATCACACAGTCAGCTTAGCAGCTGACAGAATAATATAGTGATGAATGGAAAAAATGGAGGTTCTGTTAAATGACTATCATTTTGGCTTTACGAAGAGTAATGGCACCAGGGAGGCACTACTGACTTAGCGGTTGATAATGAAAGCAAGACCGCAG
The DNA here is from genome assembly GCF_021461385.2 of Schistocerca piceifrons. Classification (NCBI taxonomy): domain Eukaryota; kingdom Metazoa; phylum Arthropoda; class Insecta; order Orthoptera; family Acrididae; genus Schistocerca; species Schistocerca piceifrons. Next base: position 45,042,141 of record NC_060139.1, on the reverse strand, counting down.
AAAAATAGACATCTACACAGGATATGTCGGTCTGGAAAAAGCAAATTTCAAATGATGCAAGATTTTCGAACTCAGAAGGAAAATATGGATAAGCTACAGGGAGAGGCCAGTAATACACTACATGCACCAAAAAGAAACAATTAAACTGGAGAACCAAGAACGAGGTGCTCGGATTAAAAAGGGTCTAAGTCGGAAATGTAATCTTTCGCCCTTTCTGTTCTGTCTATACATCAAGGAAGCAATGACAGAAATAAAGAAGGTATCAAGAGAGACATTAAAATTTAAGTGAAAATATATCAATGGTAAGATCACTGATGACATTGCTATTCTCAGTCAAGGTGAGGAAGAATTACTGCATTAGTTGACTGGAATGAACAGCCTAATGAGCACACAGTACGGATTCACTGCAAATCGAAGGGAGACGAAAAATGAGAAGTAGGGGAAATGAGAATAGCAAGAAACTTAACATCAATATTGGTGATCACAAAGTAGATGAAGTTTATTAGTTCTACTCTCTAGGCAGCAAAATAACCCACGACGGACTACCTCTGGTAAAATCTCAATTCTTTGCTACGAGAAGTCTACTTGTAACACCATAGCTCTAATGCTGTACTGATTTAATTTGCCTTTTGTTTTATTTAATGTTATAACGTTGAGTTTCTGTAAATGTTGTGGGATTGAATCTATACCATGCGAGTGCTTATTCTTTTCTCTGGCAATACTTTCATGTCTTCTAGAGTGTTGGAAGTGTAATCTCTGTAATATGTATAATATGAGAAAATTATATGTTTTGTCTTTCTCATATAATGTCTTTTGTTATCTTTAAAATTGAATAACTTTATTTAAATAATTTTGTGTAGAACTACAAAAATGTGCAAACGATATGTTTCGTTTAAAGTGATTGTTTGCTGTTATGTAATCTGCTGACCTCCACTTAGGGTTCTTAGTTATTTTATATGTAAAAGGTGGTGTGGCTCCCCTGTGGAACAGAACTTTGCAGCGCGCAGACGTTGTGGTTGTCATAGGTAGAAGAAGTGGATTACGATTCAGTTGGGGACGAGCTACCAAACTATCAACTTCTCATGTAAAAGTTGTGTATTGTATTGGTGCCGAGAGAGGCTTTTCGTGCCGTTTTCCAATGTGCCAATGCTTCGGATGGATGGATAAAGAGCTGGAACTATTCTGGAATTGGTATCTATCATCGCCACCAAGAAATGACAGAGTCCAGCAATTCCACCTGCAAATCCACCCACCAACATGCACTCGTCACCACGTTGTGCAATCACTGTAAAGGAACCTAGGAATTGTAGAAACGTACAGTGAAGGATCAGCTCATGTGGATGATTTACTTGTTTTCAATTATAAGATAAACGAAAAGGCTACTTACGGAAACTTACCTTCATTTATCCTCTGTCACTTTTTCACTTAGGATCCTTCCCAAGCTAAAGTGATTACCGAGTGTCCTTATTGAAAGAACATTAAAGTCTAGTGTTTTACTAATTAATGTCTCTTGAACATAGTAAAAAGAAAGTTAAAGTTATTGTGGCAAAAGAGTGAGCTAAAGTAAATAATGTTTGCTGAAAGTAATTTTGCAATTAAAACTGTTTATTAAAAGTTTGTGGGCTTGCTAAAAAGAAACTAAAGTGATAAATAGTGTTTAAAGTAATAAAGTAGTACACACAGGTAATATAACATTTTGCTGTCAACTTCAAAAAAAAAAGTTCTTAAAACTGAGGCTAATGAAAGTTTTACTCAGTAAAAGATCATAGTGCTGCCTGTTGTAAATATCAAAAGGTGAGTCAGTATCTTACAGATATGTCAATTTTGTGTGTCACTGAATTAGAAGTTGAAAACTACGATTGTGGAAAGCTATATACTCATGCTTGCTAAGTACTTGTTTCTCCGGTGTATTAAAAGTATATATTAATAGTGTAACAGGATCCACAGTTTGTATATTCTGCTCGTGATAGATAACAATTCACAGAAAGTCCACTTTATATGAAAACAGTAACGTCTATTATTCAGAGGACAGTGAGAAATAATTCGCTAGTGAATTTTTTTCATGTCAGTTAGAGAAGTAATTGGTAAAAGAAATACTCAACCTATGTCCATTTTATGATTCTACAGTGAATATTGATAGTAATATTATTGAGACCATTCAGTCTAAGCCCTGAAGATAGTAGTGTGTATCGTTATCTGTTATATGTATGCTAATAGTTTGTTCCGTTCTGTCAGCTCCAGCCTTAAAGTTAACATATGCAGGTGCCAGGGTTCATTGCACTCACGTGTGACAAAGTATAGGTTGTGTTAGTCCGTTGAAGTTACTCATACCTACTTTCTTCAACAGTAGTATTACTCATTCTTATGCCTAATTAGCTTGCGATAATTTTTATTATCATTTGGACACTGTGGATAGGTAAATTATTGTTTGTTACTGTTTAAATATTTACGTAATTCTGACTTCCACTTCCGATAAGCCACCTCGATCAAGTGCATCACGGTCAGCACAACAAAATTCCTTTCAGGGGTTAATACTGCTGTGATTCTTTATACTGTAATTGCTTTAATAAAAATAATTTCATTATACGAACTGGCCTCCAGCTATAAGGTTATAGTATCACAGCAGCGAGCGGTAGTGTTATATACTACCATAAAGCATAGTCCATAATCGGAGGAAGAAATTACTGGGAATGTACGTTCTGAGGGCAGCGTTGTAAGGTAGTGAAGCATGGACTATGGTAATACCGAAACAGAGGAGAACAGAATCACTTGAGATGTGATGCTACAAAAGAATTAGGTGTTTTCAACCGTGGTCTTGTTCATACGTTTTCAGGCTCAAGTGAGAGTGCGATCTGAATTAGATAGCAGAAAGTGTTCGACGTTTGATACAGCGTTTGGATGTATCGATGGTTGTGAGGTAACGGACGAGTTGCGGCGCCCTGGAAATATTCTAAGTTCAGAGTTGGCGGCCGCCTCTCGGGTCGTGTGACAGGGCCGAGCTCGTTGGCATCCGCGTGGTGCCTCACAACGGCCGAAGCGCGTGGTCCATCGAGCACGTGGCTGGGAATTCCTTGGTGACGCTGTGCGCCGTTACGGCCGAAGATGGCGGAATTTGAGAAACCTTAATGGCAGACATTTCACAGTCTGTATAGAAATTAATAGTAGCCAGGTGAATCATGATACCTCGAAAGAAACATGTACATTACCATTATTTGCATGACGATTCTGATGGTTTAATCAGATCTTCAATCTATTTATTAGTATAAATTGTTTAGTATCTGACGATAAATTATGCAAATAACACCCAGCAAAGAATTTCCAAAATGTAAACGGTTCTTCCGATTTCATCGATGTACGTGTCTGTAGAAAGCTATTAGTGTACAGCTAAATTGGTATAAATTACAGGCATGTAACTTGAATAGTACACTACTGGCCATTAAAACTGCTACACCAAGAAGAAATGCTGATGGTAAACGGGTATTCACTGGACAAATATATTATACTGGAACTGACATGTGATTACATTATGACGCAATTTGGGTGCATAGATCCTGAGAAATGACTACCCAGAACGACCACCTTTGGTCGCAAAAACGGCCCTGATACGCCTAGGCATTGAGTCAAATAGAGTTTGGATGGCGTGTACAGGTACAGCTGACCATGCAGCTTCAACACGATACCACAGTCCATCAAGAGTAGTGACTGGCGTATTGTGGCGAGCCGGGTACTCGGCCACCATTGAGCAGACGTTTCCAGTCGGTGAGAGATCTGCAGAATGTGTTGGCCAGGGCAGCAGTCGAACATTTTCTGTATCCACAAAGGCCCGTACAGGACCTGCAACATGCGGTTGTGCATTATCCGGCAGAAATATAGGGTTTCGCAAGGATCGAATGAAGGGTAGAGCCACGGGTCGTAACACATATGAAATGTAACGTCCACTGTTCAAAGTGCCGTCAGTGCGAACAAGAGGTGACAGAGACATGCAACAAATGGCACCCCATACCATCACGCTGGGTGATACGCCAGTATGGCGATGACGAATACACGCTTCCGATGTGCGTTCACCACAATGTCGCCAAACACGGTTGCGACCATTATGATGCTGTAAACAGAACCTGGATTCATCCGTAAAAATGACGTTTTGCCATTCGTGCACCCAGGTTCGTCGTTGAGTACACCATCGCAAATGTCCCCATCTGTTGACTCAGGGATCGAGACGTGGCTGCACGATCCGTTACAGCCATGCGGATAAGATGCGTGTCATCTCCACAGCTAGTGATACGAGGCCGTTGGGATCCAGCACGACGTTCCGTATAACGCTCCTGAACCCACCGGTTCCATATTCTGCTAACAGTCATTGGGTCTCGACCAACGAGAGCAGCAATGTCGGGATACGATAAACCGCAATCGCGATAGGCTACAATCCGACGTCTAACAAAGTCGGAAACGTGATGGTACGCATTTCTCCTCCTTATACGAGGCATCACAACAACGTGTCGGTTAAATGTAGCATGTTATCTTAGTGGTGTTTCAATTTTAATGGCCAGTAGTGAACATGAGTTATTGTGCGTCAAAGTGGCCGATTACTATCGATCGCGTCAGGCCATAAGTACTTGTTTCTCCGGTGTATTAAAAGTATATATTAATAGTGTAACAGGATCCACAGTTTGTATATTCTGCTCGTGATAGATAACAATTCACAGAAAGTCCACTTTCTATGAAAACAGTAACGTCTGTTATTCAGTGAGAAATAATTCGCTAGTGAATTTTTTTTCATGTCAGTTAGAAAAGTAATTGGTAAAAGAAATACGCAACCTATGTCCATTTTATGATTCTAGAGTGAATATTGATAGTAATATTATTGAAACCATTCAGTCTAAGCCCTGAAGATAGTAGTGTGTATCGTTATCTGTTATATGTATGCAAATAGTTTGTTCTGTCAGCTCCAATCTTAAAGTTAACATATGCAGGTGCCAGGGTTCATTGCACTCACGTGTGACAAAGTATAGGTTGTGTTAGTCCGTTGAAGTTACTCATACCTACTTTCTTCAACAATAATATTACTCATTCTTATGCCTAAAAAACGGCAGCAGCATGCTTGTAAATATATTTATTCATCTATGTCTTTGTTTATATCCGATATATACTATTCATGAAGAAATTGGTTAAATATTTACTATGTTATAGAAAGCACAGAGACATTGGGCTACTGGCCTACCTTTTGTTCTATTCCTTTGATACATGCTTATTTAATTTGTTTATGTATTTAATAATGTTTGTTGGAGCGTGTTTATGGTCCAGCCATAGGAATATTGATATAATTTCAAGTTATTTGTACGTAAATCCAGTACTTCGAATGTGTTTCATTATGTTTGTGTGGGTGTGTTGACATGAAGACATGGCGCGAGCGCTCCTAGCCAGTCACAGCGCTAGTGAATGGGGAGACTGGATGGAAGCGAGTTCGGGAGAGGAGTGCAGTGCTGCACAGTACGGACAGGGCTCGGCAAGAGCGGGAGGCGACGGCGCGACTGACGCGGGGCCGGCGGAAGGCCTTGGAGAGTGGAGAGGTTTGCGCGTGGTCGCGAGTGATAGAAATACTCCGGAGTGCCGACTTGCGAACTTGTGAGATTTCCGTGGTTTCTACAGTGAAGACGTAGTACGCGTTTGGAAGTAAATATTTCGCGAGCTATGTTATTGTTCGTAACTAATTACGTGAAATAGGAATCTTTTGTTTCCCTGTTATTTAACTCATGTTTTATTTAACTGCGGGACCATCGAAACCAGTAAGTGTTAGGCACAAATATACTGCATTCTCAAAAGTACTTCTACTGTCGTACTCATCATTTAAAGTCGTTAAGAATAGTACCTGCAGATTTCATTTAATTGCAATCTTTCATTTATAACTGTCTATTCATATAAAATTCTCAGTTGCCGGCGATAGGAACCTTCGACCATTCGATTCATGTGTGTACTCTTATCGTATACTGCAGACTCAGCAGTATTTGGCCTGTAATGCGCCAACTACGTATCCAAGCCCCTAGACAACGAAACCAGCAAAAACTGTTAATATTGCAACTCTGAGTCGTAGAGTGCGTAGTTATTTGAAATCCTGCATTGTCAACCGAAGGCCCCCAGTGTTTCGATGGTTGTAAGTACGGGGCTCCACTTTTTACGTTGTTTTAACGCGTGTCTCACCCTTCTGATCTTTCTTCTTGTCAGTGTACTCCATATGTTCTTTTCATCCATCTGTCATTCCTTCTTCGATGTGCAGACTGGCTAAAGGCTGCAACTTCATCTCAATTCCTTTTTACCCGACCGCTTCGTTCATGGTTTCCTAATTTATTGTTTCCTCTTTGTTTTTGTAGAAGGTGAAATGGTGCAAAACACTGCAAATTCTCAGAAATGTAGGTGGGAGCTATAGATACAGATGGTTTGCATACAATATGCACGAAAACCAAGAGGAAACAACAAGAATGGAAAACCGAGAACGAAACACTCGAATTAAAAACTATCCCATATCATGAAACTTCCTGGCAGATTAAAACTGTGTTCTGGACCGAGACTCGAACTCGGGACCTTTACTTTTCGCTGGCAAGTTCTCTAACAACTGAGCTACCCAAGCACGACTCACGCCCCGTCCTCACAACTTTACTTCTACCAGTACCAGTTGTGAGGACGGGGCGAGAGTCATGCTTGGGTAGCTCAGTTTGTAGAGCACTTGCCCGAGAAAGGCAAAGGTCCCGAGTTCGAGTCTCGGTCTGGGACACAGTTTTAATCTGCCAGGAAGTTTCAGATCAGTGCACACTCCGCTGCAGAGTGGAAATCTCACTCTGGATCTATCCCATATCTTGCTTAAATATGAGGTCTTGGTTCACCCGCCATATAAAGATTCTCGAAGCCGGTTTCATTTGATTTATTGAGAATATAGCCTCAGCACAGCGAAGCAGCCGAATTACAGGTTTTGTCTTCATACGTTCTCTTTTCAGTCATGCTGTACTCCGTCACTGTTCTAAGCTAGGTTGGCATCTATGCTCCAGGACACATGATTTTGTGTACGAAAAAACAAGTACAGTATTTCCAGATAGTAAGAGGGCCGAGGGTGTAAGGTAAATTTTATTCGTTTCATAAGAGTATACGATTTTCAGGAATACGGAGGATAACGCGTTTGCAGTTGATAGCTCGAAGGACGGAAAGAAGGAAGATTAAGGACTAACATCGGAAGTGTCAGGAAGTCGTTTCTGAAATTATTTGTATGGAGTGTAGCCATGTATGGAAGTGATACATGGACGATAAATAGTTTGGAGAAGAAGAGAATAGATGCTTTCGAAATGTGGTGCTAAAGAAGAGTGCTGAAGATTAGATGGGTAGATCACATAACTAATGAGGAGGTATTGAATAGACTTTTGGAGAAGGGGAGTTTGTGGCACAACTTGACAAAAAGAATGGACCGGTTGGTAGGACATGTTTCGAGGCATCAAGGGATCACAAATTTAGCATTGGAGGGCAGCGTGGAGGGTAAAAATCGTAGACGGAAACCAAGAGCTGAAAACAGTAACCAGATTCAGAAGGATGTAGGTTGCAGTAAGTACTGGGAGATGAAGAAGCTCGCACAGGATAGAGTAGCATGGAGAGCTGCATCAAACCAGTCTCAGGACTGAAGACCACAACAACAACAACATCGTAACGAGGAGGTTATTAGGGATAGGTGAGGAAGTAAAGCGACAGTTTGCCTTAATTGAATTACGAAAATCGCCAAGAACTTAAATCTGGGTAATCGGAAGGGGTTTTAAGGCGAGCTTCACCTCACTCAGCTCTTTAGTAGTGGGTGCATGGGACGAATGATGTTTGTAATGAAATCTAACAGGTACATAGCTAAGACTGCAAATATAACTAAAAATAACAGGAAAAGCACTGCATGATTTTTATTATTCCATTATAAACATCATACACAATCTGTAGCGAACTCACTCGATCCTCAAGCAGGATAGCAACAATCGATTCATCGGTAAGTAATATTCATTGATGGACGACCATACGTATCGAAAGGTGAGAATCGGATACCCAGTTTTACTGAGTGAAAGACCCCATAAATTTACCACAAAGCATCTATGAAATTCTTCAGGGACGAAAACTAAATATTCTTTGTATTCCATTCTTTTCCTGTTTTTTCTTCCACTCAACTACAAATACTGATGTCAAATGAAGAGGCTGTAGTTTACAAAGAGAAATTACTTTTAAAGCAGCTTAAAGGAGTCAGCAATCAGTTGAAATCCACATTTTATGTCATCTATGGACAGATATTGTGATAAACTCTTTGACATAACGAAACTACCGATTTGATCGTCCACTGCGTTATTCCGTGAAAACGGTTAGTACTAATGCTTTTCGTAATGATTAAGATGTCCTGTTTTTGACAAGAACAGTAAATTTAGAGCTGTATTTCTAAATCGACTTAAGCTGTGGCTAGAAATTACACACATTGCCACCTTTTTTAGCTTCAATAACGTTTAACTATTGGATGAGAAATAGGTTTTATTGCAGAATTAAGTTTATCTAACATTTATACATAACATATTTCTAGTATTGAACATTAATGAAACCTGCTATACATTAATTTGCCCAACAGTGTAATCGAGGCCTCTGGGAATCACAGATCAAAGATTTTGAACGTTCATAGGTTGATATGAGGAAATGAAACAATGACGGTGGGAATTGAAAGATTTTTTAAATAGTGTGTGTAAAATAAATCATGTAATGCACCAAATCTAGACGTCTTAGGAAGAGCCGGGAAGTGAATAAATATAGAGAAGACAGTTGTCAGATTGAGGGACAATTCTGTAGGACATTGCTGCGACGTCAATTAATAGCTAACAGGACATTGGGTGTAGCAATAAACAGAAAAAATTAAATCGACAGGAGATATTAAAATACGTTAATCTGACTTTTAGGAGAAGTGGCGCTGAAAATACGAATTTAAATACAATATAGGAAAAGCTAAATAACACGTACCAATCGAACGACTGAGTATAATAAACGACAAGCGTGGTAATTTCACCCTTTTTCAATGGGTATACCGTGTGGAACCTTTGCCTTTGTCCAGTGAACCACACGTTTCACAAAAAAAAGTTAATCCCTTAGCTTCTACCAAACGATAATTGGTATTTGATTCTTCTGACTCAAAACATTACTAGATTGTGACAAGTTTAAAATCTATTCACGATAGACGTCATCATATTCAACCACATGTAGCAATAAAGTCTTCTGAACAAACTCAGGCCATTTAATACCAGAGCCCGAAGTTAGCATGAATTCATGCAACGATTTTCATTGCAAATGAAGTTTCAACAGTTCTTTCTCCCAATGAATAAGGATAAAACAATTTCCATAACGGCTCAACTTTTTGCAGCACTTGTGAACAGAGGCGAATAAGCGGATTATGTTGTTTTTGGAGCCGTTTAATGAATGCAATCGCACGTCCAACTGGCGTGTACGTGTCCCGGGTATAAAATCACGTAGGTGTCATCCCTCAAATATAAACAGAATTAATGCGACACGTTATTTCAGCAGGAATAAAAGACCTCTCATTAAACGCGGCTGTACTGGTGTCTCGTGAATAGCGTAAATTTTAATGGACTAAATTCGCTCCCACGTAATTACATTTCACCTGCCTGCGATACGTGTTGAGAGTAATTCTGAAAAATTCTTTTTTTTTTTTAAATGTATGGATGCAGTGGAATTTACGTATCAATTCCATCATTATAGTTTTACACGTGTGTTTAACGTATATTAATTGCCTGAAAAAAATCGCTGAAAAAGTTTCAGAGTTTAGAGTCTACATTTTGCATGTTGCATCCACCGTATTCGCGATAACTCAGTGGGATGAGCAACGTGTCAGCAGGTTTTGCGAATAAGTGTGTATCTGTGACAACATGACTAAAGGCCCATCACTTACGTAACTAGTTATTTTTTTTATGTTGCAGAGGTAGTCATCAAACACGAATCGTTTCAATTTCTATTTGAAACATGTAGTATCTAACATCAAATTCGGAAGACAAATGATCAAATACTTTTATGACTGCATACAATTCTCCATTCTGTGCAACACTAAGTTGAAGATGTGTTGTTATCTTTGTTCCGTTACATTTATGAACGCTGCTATTATTCTCAAGCTGCGCGTGATTTCTTCGAACAAACTTCATATCGGAGTATATGTATTGTGATGCTGGTTTAGCTGAATTCTTGTTTTGAACATTTGCCTACATCACGTTCGAAGACGGATATTTAATATTATCACTACGGCATGTCTCTATATGACGAATATCTTGTCTATGTGGACAAATGCCCCAGAGAAATAAATGGAAGTACTCGAAATAGGTTAATTCTCTAACACTTTCAAAATCAGTATCGCCAGTTACACGTAGTGCAAATACTGCTGAACTCAGAGGTTTGAGAAGGTCCTTACAAGTTTCGATAAATACATACAGACAGGGATTTCGAACAAGCAGTTTCACATATTTCCTTTCCCCTGCCCTACTTGTTATTGATGATGGTATATTTTACCTTGTACGAAACTGATTGAGTTACTTTTTCTCTTTTTTCTAAAATGGTAACCATTTACGGAGAACAAATAAATAATACTTTTGTGCATTTCATTTATTCCTTCTTCTATTGAGCTTGATTTTTTGATGCTTATATAATCAGTAAAGTGCCTTAAGTCTAGTTTGTCAGCGTAAGATGGAAGATCACTAGTATAGAGAAAGAACATGGACGGCCCAAGAATTGAACTCTGTATAATATCAGTAATAATTTGTCCCCATTCAGAATGAGATCAATCATGAGAGCCGTATAAATTATCTGATAGGAACCTTTCCTTCCTATAACTTATGAAGTAAAACACGTTCTTACTGTACCTCGAAAGTTATGAACATTTTCTGTAAATCAGTCTTGTGATATGCATAGTCAAAAGCTTTAAGCATGGCACATAATATCTCAGTAAGTGGTATTGTGCGATTTAGATGTCCTAAAATGTGGTCAGTGGGGTGGTTGGCGGCATGTTCAGTGGAGAGGCTCTTACGGAATCTAAATTTTGACTGGCTGAGAATGTTATACTAGTTAATACGCTCAACCTATCTTAAGCACATTACCCGGTTCAAAAGTTCTGAGTAGGAAGTTAATACCGACACAGGTCGATAGTTAGAAAACATCTCTCGTACTTCACTTCGTATTGATGGGTCTAATATGACATATGCTGGGCCGCCTGGAAATATGTACGGTGAAAGTGATGCATTACATATGTGGATGAGTACTGTAGCTATATTAGAAGTAACTGCTTGTAATATTTTGCTTGAAACGTCCTCGAGGATCTTTTGTTTTTAAAAAAAAAGTAGATTACTTTTCTATTTTCCCTGGAAGCAGCTGCAGTTATCTGGAATTTACTGAATGCTTAAGATACTGACTTCTTGAGCTGACAGTACTGAGCTTCTCAGTTACATGTAGAAAGTGTTTGTTATAGAGGCTTCCTGTATGTTTAGTTTTTTTTCTGCTTGCGTATACCCTACGAGACACTGCTGAACGTGGAGGATAGGGTGCGTAGGAACACGTGAAGTTCCTTGTTTCTATTCGAATCTAGCAACTGATTTTAAAATCACATAAAGGAATGCGCACTACATATCGCCACAGCAGTATCCTTTGGTTTTAGATGTAGTTGTGTGACATAAGGGTGCGTTTTGTTTAGCTTTTGTAAATATTAAGAGTTCTACCTATTTCGTTCTAGATAATACATTAAAGCTGTTTACCCGCCAGGTTAGCCGAGCGCGCTAACGCGCTGCTCCCTGAACTCGGGTAGGCGCGCCGGCACCGGATCGAATCCGCCCGGTGGATTAACGACAAGGGCCGGTGTGCCGGCCAGCCTGGATGTGGTTTTTAGGCGGTTTTCCACATCCCCCTAGATGAATACCGGTCTGGTCCCCACGTCCCGCCTCAGTTACACGGCTCGCAGACATCTGAACACTTTCGCACTATTCCATGGATTACACTAGTTGCAGACAGTTGGGGTACACTGATTCCGTCCTGGGGGGGGGGGATGGTATGGGGTGGCGACAGGAAGGGCATCCGGCCATCCCTTCAACTAACATTGCCGCATCCGATTAACCATGCCGACCCTGCGTATCCGCGGGAAAAACGGCACAAGCAAAAGGAAGAAAGAAAGAATACATTAAAGCTGTTTGGGCGATATTTTTATTCCTTCACTTAGAGAGTTTTATGGTGAGTAAAATTCTGTATATTTTTAAAACTAGATACAGAAGAGATGGACGATTACGCCATATGTCGTTGGCTATGCACCAATTTATACCTTGAAACCGAAGAGGGTTTTCTACCGTGAAATACGTGATACTGACATATGTACTGTTTCTTTAATCTGTTAACAACTTCCCTGTCTTGAAAACTGAAATTTTTGCTAGTTGCCAATAGAACATATTTCAAAATTCTTTAGCTTTATACTAGTTTTTAATAAAACTTATTCCTAATTTGATTTCAGTTACGATTGCTAGTGTGTAGTAGAATAATAACACAGTTGGCTGTTAAAAAATATTGCAGCACTATTAAATCTGAGTGAAGTATTTATTCCTAGGTACACGAGCAGGGTTTCACTGTCTGTTCTGGCCCAAACTGCTGATATCAGCAAATTTTTGCTGTCAATATTCAAGGAATTGTACATTCTGGAATCAGCGTTTGCGATGCTCAGGCTGAGGCGGCTGTGCTTGTTTCATTCAAGGTCACTGACTGCCCCTCCCTATTAACGTCATCATGATATCAGCCAGTCTCCAGGGAGCACTGATTTCTGCAATGTCATTCTGCAATGTCATCACGTTCTTCGCCAGTCGTTAGGGAAAGGGGGCGAGGGCATGGCTTTTCGGCACTGTGCTCTCCATTTGACGTCCATGCTCTGTAGTGAGAGGATCACATTATGGATGTATGTTACAAATTAATATCATTTATATTGTTCCTATTATGTGTGTCTCGTCATTCACTGTAGTAGAAGAGCTTTGACTGCAGAGTTATCACACATGTAAGTGTTATGCGGTAAGATACGTTGACAGCTAATAGCATGTCTTGGGCGACACATCTCGAGTCTTCTTGTCATAACGCACGTTAATTCATTCGGTTTAAGTTCCATTAACGCTAGCTGATACTTCCCCCCCCTCTCTCTCTCTCTCTCTCTCTCTCTCTCTCCCTCTCTCTCTCTCTCTCTCTCTCTTACCCACACACACAAACACACACACACACACACACACACACACACACACACACACACACACACCTGCACACCAATATTTCTTTCGTTTACGTGTTTCGTTAATGGAGAATTCCCCAAAACACTGTCTGAAGGTGTTGCTTTTCTCGGCAGTGTGACATCCTGTTTCAGTACTTAAGAACAACTACCCTTTGTGGCTTGAGAGCCAAGGGGCAGAAAGTCTCATGCTACCGAGTGTATGAGCCACTAATCACACCGTTTTCGAAGTCTTGCATAACAGCCATGGTGAATCACAGAGTGGTCACCAAGCAGTATTTCACACTAGGAGTGGTCCGGTGGCTTCCGGGTAAATAATGTAAAGCAGCGGGAAAATCGTTCGGCTGACCCACCAAGCTTAGCGAGACAGCGCTGCGTGGTGTAACTGTATGACAAAAGAAATTTATTTTTAAGTTACGAAGTCCTTTTCAGAAGCTACTGGTGTGAGTATCCTGCAGGTCTCTGAGAAACTGCAAGGACCAAGTCCTCACATGGGTCAGCTCAACCGTTTCAATGAAAAGTTAGTGTCCTTACTGGTCAACAGTAAGGATGGGTGGAGCCAACTGCTGACTTCCAGAAAATACAAAACGTGCAGTAAGTAGACTGGGTAGAGAGAGAAGTCGATAACAGTGTTGGGACACAGTGAAGATCCAGAAATGAATCTTTCCATAGGTCTATATCACAGACTCGGGTATTGTTGATTATCTTGTGCCATGCCATTTGGCAGAGTTTTGTAAGATCATCTGATTGGTGCACCTAAATGCGCAAGACACGGATGGGAGAGTTCGTCTGGTGAGCGAACAGAACGCTACCTGTCCTTCTTGTGCAAACAGAGTACAACTTTACCAGCAGTCAAACAGACTGTATTTCTTCTCCAGCAGTTATCGCATCCTCCTAAGGGCAGATCTCTCCACCAGTAATACTCAGCCCAAGGTAATGCCTTAAACACCGTTAGATGCAAAGTTTGGTAAGAAAATATTGGCTTAGGCAAATGACTGAGGAGGTTCAGAAGTTATCTGCAGCAGCAATGTTTGATTTGAGAAATAACATCGAATCTTGTTAGTTCGTAGACAGTCTTAGGAACATTCAGTTTTTTTCTTGATGTGACATGCATCAGATAGTCAACTTTTTATCGTAATCACACAATCACTAAACAAGACGATCTCATATTTTGTGTAGATTTAAGAGACGATATCCCCACGCTCCAAATTTTACTCCGTTCTTTGCCAAAACTTTGTTGTTATTCATGTTCAACACCCACTTAACTTGTGTACCCACGACACCTGATCCAGAGCCGGATGGTATCATTAAATTGATGTCAGTGTTTTTTAAAAGCAATTTGTAATAAATTTAAGGCAAGCAGTCACGGACTGTGTGGTCCTGGCGGAGGTTCGAGACCTCCCTCGGGCATGGGTGTGAGTCTTTGTCCTTAGGATAAATTAGGTTAAGTAGTGTGTAATGTTAGCGACTGATGACGTTAGCAGTTAAGTCCCATAATATTTTACACACATCTGAATATTTTTGTAATAAATTATTCTTATTTGGAATCTGTTTTGTTTGGTAACTTCTATGGAACTAGTTAAATATATCACTAGATGGCCAATTCAAGTCTCATGTTTCATTCAGGCCATTTTTTAAAAATAGAATCAGCCATTATGATCCATTCAGTTAATTCACATGAGCTTGTGAAAAATCTTATCACAACCGACCCACTAGTGGCTCAGTGACGACAGATCTGGAAATTGGAAATTAGCAGATTTGTAGGAAATAAGCAGTATTCATCTACATCTATATCCATAATCCGCAAGCCACCTGACGGTGTGTGGCGAAGGGTACCTTGACAACCTCTATCGGTTCTCCCTTCCACTCCAGTCTCGTATTGTTAGTGGAAAGAAAGATTTTCGGTATGACTCTGTGAGGGCTCTAATCTCTCTGATTTTATCCTCATGGTCTCTTCGCGAGATATACATAGGAGGGAGCAATATACTGCTTGACTCCTCGGTGAAGGTATGTTCTCGACACTTCAACAAAAGCGCTTACCGAGCTACTGAGCGTCTCTCTTGCAGAGCCTTCCACTGGAGTTTGTCTCTCATCTCCGTAACGCTTTCGCGATTACTAAATGATCCTGTAACGAATCGCTCTGCTCTCCGTTGGATCTTCTCTATCTCTTTTACCAACCCTATGTGGTACGGATCCAACACCGGTGAGCAGTATTCAAGCAGTGGGCGAACAAGTGTTGACTTTACAATTAGCAAACTGGTCGAACAATTGTTCCGGAAAATTATAAAATTCGCAGATTGGTTGTAAAAATTGGTAGGAAATTGTTAAGACACGAAGTACCTAAATTAGTAAAATTGGTAGGAGCTTGGAAATTTAGTGGGACATCAAATCCAGAAATTGGTGAAACTGCCTGTGAAATTAGCAAATTGGTAGGACATTATATCCAGAAACTGGCAAATAGCTGTAAAATTGGCATGTTAGCAGGATAAGTCGTGAAAGTGCCATAAAATTTTCAGATTGGCAGGAAAGGCCATGAAACTGGCAAACTTGTAACACATATCAAAATTCACATCTAGCACACAAAAATATTTCAACACTTTATGCAGATATGTATCAGCCTTCTCCTTAAATGCGTTCATTCTTGCGCTGTGTGTGCTATGAAGATGTAGGCACACATTATGAAGAACTAAATGGCAGACGTTAAGTCTAGGTCTTATCCTGCCCCCCGCCCCCACCGCCACTCTAGAGCAAAAGTCAATCACAGTGTAGCTGTGTACTCAAAAGGATCCGAACATACTAAATTACTTATCAAACATGCACTGTTTCTCTCAGCCAATAGCTGATGGGGTCCACCGCTCTGAGGCATTTTATTCTCCATTCTAGGCCTGTGTTCTGTACAGACAGGATCAGGCTGGAGCATTAGTTACAACAAATTGATCACATTATTATATCAGTTAGGTTATTTTTGTTATTTGCTGTAGGCAGAAGAGAGCGTTAAAAATGTACAGAGTTCCAAAAATTGTTTCATATATTATATGGTAAGACACTTAGACAGTAAGAATTAATGACATCATACACTCTGCGCAGTGGTGGGAGATATTAAAGTAAGGTTCTTTGCCATTTCAGTGAATGTCATGGCACATCCTGCAAAAATGCTAGTCCTCTAGGCGAACTGTATCTGTGACAGGATGCTATGCCACCTAAAACTGCTAGCCAATATTACCATAATTAATGTCTGCCTTCTTGTTTCGTATCTTAATTAATTGAAATTACACATCTACATCCATATCTAAATCTACATGGCTACCCCGCAAGTCACTCGTAAGTGTCTGGCAGAAGGTGCATCGAACCTCCTTCACAACAAGTCAATATGTAATGTTTGACAGTGGTGAAGATGAGGAAAAAGAAAACGTGTAAGTGGTTGCAGATGACAAACTGTGGAACAAAACAGTCACTGTAAAAACACAACACATAAGAAAAACCACACTAAATGGTAAATAGATGAAAAATAAAAACCCACTGAAGATGCTGCCACTGCAGTAAAACACGTTTGGGTTAAAAAACGAAATTTTGTTTTGCTAAAGGCGGACCCTAACCAAAAACATACGTATTGTTAAAGCAAACATGGAAAAAAGAGCTTCAACCCCAAGGTGATGTTGTTAACATCTTATTGGATATAGAAGATCACACAAGCACGGGGTACAGAGCAAACAATACCATGTAACAGACAGATTCTTCCAGATGTCTCCAAAGAGTAATAAATGAGACAATATTTGGCAAATGCTAGACATTTGCTTGAAACAGTACACTCAAGGCATCAAGTTTCGCTAAGTAGAAGCTATTGTGCAGCTGTAAGTTCTTCCATTACTCATCAGTGTGTAAATGTGGGATCCTGCCGCCATTTCATATTCCAATTCCCCGATAAGTTGGGGACTGTAAGAGTACTTGGTCACAGAGCCAATACTTTCACAACTATCGAATCGGTAGAAATGTGTGTGCGCTTTTCTCGGGACAGGCTGAGACTTCCAAAAAAATGCGGGTTCACTCTAATATTTAATGAAAACCTGTAAAAGCGCACTGAACGCAGTGCAAGCCGTGTTTCTTCGTAGCAACGATTTAGGTCTCGTGCATTGTGTGGAAATTTGTGTAAAAAAATCAGCTGCAGTTATAGCAAATTACAGAAAATGGCCAGACTTTGCTGCTGATTGCGTTAATTAAGATTCAGATCTTGGAGGCAACTACTAATTACGGCAATACTGGTTATCATTTTAAGTGGAATAGCTGTCTGTCTCACACACAGACAATTTGCCTAGGTGTCTAACTTTTTATGCGAACTTTACCATAACGTCTTACTCGGAAATTTCAAGGTATCTTACGTTTATATTTACCGCCAGTTTTCAGAAGATGATATTTTAACGTCATTAATTTATACTGTCAAAGTGTCCTGTCTCGTAATATCTGCAACAATTTTAAACTTTGCTGCTAATTGTCTTGTCACTATAACGAGAGACAAAATTCATGTAACTGACATCAAAATATAATTAATTCGTAATACGCCCTAATTTTTTCACTGCAGAGCACAGGTCTAGAATGGGGAGCTAAAGCCCGAGAGCACTGGGGCCCAGCGGCTATTGGCCGCAAGCTACAGCGCACGGTTGATAAGTAGTTCAGAAGGTTCGGATACTTTTGAGTACAGACTAAACTGTGATTGGCTCCATTGCGATTGGCTCTTGCTCGGGAGTGTGCAGGGAAGACTTACACTTATCGTCAGTCAGCTAATCATTTACAATTTGTGGTTACATCTGTACTGCACACATCTTTTTCTGCAACAATGAATGCATTTACACAGCAGACAGGTTCACAACTGAATATAGTGTTCAATTTCGTTTTCGCTGGTAGACCTGCTTCATGGGCTCACCCACCAGTTGGCCAATTTCACGGCTTGTCCTGCAAATTTGGCAAACAAGTTTACGTCCTATCCTGAATATTGGCCAATATGCGGGTTTGACTTTGGCGATACTCTGCTTACGCTGACCCCAGAAAGTGCTGATATCAGCGATTTTAGCCAGAACCACCAGACCATGTTGTAGCTTATAACACCTTCTCACATTTCCACTTTTAGTTTTCTATAGATTTTTTGTTTTTTGAAATTCCAGAAAAAGACTACAGCACACATAAGCTCAATGCTATCATTTCAAAATGGAATAAGAAAGTTTATTAAACTTCAGTTACACTCTCTTGTACACAAAAATCGTCGTACTCACACATAAAATAAAACAAATTAAGAAATGAACAAATCTTACGCAAGTAAACACGCGTGAGCAACTGGATTAGAGGGACCTACATAACAACTTGTGGCACACCCTTGCAAAATGATGACAGTGGCGGTGCTTTGTAGCGTTGAGTAAACGAAATTCAGAAAGCGTTCGAAAGTCAGCATGACTCATACTGTGCACCTTCAACTGTATTCCACGAGCTGCCTAACTGTATGTGGTGGAGGGTAATTTGTGCCCCACTGTCACTTCCATTTCGTCCCTTCACAATCGCGAATGGTGTGCTGGAACAATAAGTATAGCGGTAAGCTTCACAAGTGAACTCAAATTTTACGACGATCTTTTCCCAAGGTATACGTAAGAAAAATGAATGTACTGGTTGCCCTTCTAGGAAAGTACGCTCCAGAATTTGAACTGAAAACCACACCGTAATGAACAACTCCTGTCTACCACAGGAAATGCAACAGCGTTTCCGTCACACTTTCGCAGTTCCTGCACGAACCTGTGAGGATACGCGATATTCTTACTTGAATATTCACTCTTTTCTCATTGATTCCCTTGTGGTGCCTATTCGTCCCAGACTCAGGAGCAATATTCAATGTCGATCGAATGAGTGTTTTGTAAGCTACCTACTTCGCAAGGCAGAGTGAATAAGTTGTTCTAGAAGTGTGGTTCCTATGCTTTGTGACACTGTTATCCATGAACGATGTTGTATGTAAGTCAGTTCCCCAAAATGATATTTAGCACACAACTACGAAGAAGGTAAACAGTTATTTGTAAAATTTTGTAAGGCAATATTTTGTGGGTCATTAATGAAACAAAAAATAACCGGATGTTTATGCGTAACTTTATCTTGACTTAATTAATACCTCCATCGAGAACATTCCTCCACACCTGTAACTCGTGGCGCGTAAATCACTACTTTTCTACCACCAACCTCTTCCCAACATGTAGCCGGTTCTGTTATACCATAACCTACGAGATTATACTTTGCCCTGTGTTTCATATTTGAAATAATTTCTTCGATCACAGAAATAATCTCTGAAGACTTACAGTTACTCATCAATTTTCCAAATCATAAAATTAGTAAGCAATGCAACTGATCCTGATGACCAAAAGCAAGGGTACAAATGATTCGACATTCGAGTGCTATTTCTTACGTAAGAAGTCTTTTCAAAATAGAGATTCCGATATGTCTAAATCGCGAAGTGCTCAATCAGTGTGGTTACCAGTTCAAACTTACGGCCGTTATCAGGTCATGATTATTTCTAACTCGTGTAATTCTTCTTCTTCTTCTTCTGCTTTTACGGCCTCATTGGACCACTTCAGTCAATCATTTCTGGTCCTCTTCTTTGGTATTTTCCCCTTCCGAGTGGCCCAGTATCTCTTCATTCGTTCCGATGCTTTTCGTCGTTCCTTATCTGTAAATACCCTTTTCATTGTATGTCGTTTATCAATTTTTGGTTTAAATCTTATTTCTGTGTCCCTTAACTTCTTTAAATTTGGCGTTTTGTTCTGCAAATCATCCAGAGTTACTTCCAGTTCTTCCATATCCTCTCTTATTTCCTTACGCCATCCTCCTTGTTGTTTCAAATTCCAGAGTTTCTCAATAATTTTCCTTGATAATCTGGTTTCTGGTGTCCTCAGAATGTGACCACAAAAAGAGATCCTTTTCTTTCGTATAGTATCAGTGATGGGCTCCAGTTCTCTGTATACCACTTCATTTGGAACTATCCGCCATTGCCCAGCTTTTTGATATTTCTTATTTATGCATGTTCTAGCAATTCTTCTCTCTACTTTTAAAATTTTGTCAATTCTGTTTTTCTGGGTGACTTTAAAAAGAGTTTCACTTCCGTATGTAACCTCTGGTTGAACCACCGTCTTGTAATGTTTTAATTTTGTTTTAATTGATAGACATTTTTTATTGTACGTAGACCGTGTTAGTTTTTGAGCTTTTATTATTTTATTAGTTCTTGCTCGCCATGCAGGTTTCTCGTCCAATTTATGTGTTATAATTTCACCCAGGTATTTAAATTGTTTCACTATTTTAATTTCCCTGTTGTTCACTGTGATGTGATCTATTACAAGTGGATCCGTTACCATTATTTGAGTCTTTTCAAATGATACCTAGAGTCCTAATTTTTGTGCTATATTTTGTAAGCTTGTTATTTGTTTCGTGGCTTCCCGAATATTATTAGCTAGTAATGCTAGGTCATCAGCAAATCCCAAGCAATTTAGGTTTATTTTATCTTTCTTAGTTCCAATTTTATTATTCATAGGATTTTCCTTGTACCATTCTCTCATTACATATTCAAGAGCACAATTGAATAGCAATGGTGATAAACAATCTCCCTGTCTCAACCCTGTTTTAATCGTAAATGGTTCAGATATTTCTCCTCTACATTTTACTTTGGATTTGTTAAGGTTAACTGTATCATTTTTATTAATTTAGGATGAAGTCCAAAATTCCTTAATATTTTCATCATTGAAGATCTATGGATGCAATCATACGCCTTTTTGAAATCTACAAAGGTTATGACTAGTTGTTTTTGCCTTCTTTTGTAGACATCCATAACTAACTTCAAGGTGATTATCTGTTCTGGGCAGCTTCTCCAGGATCTAAATTCTCCTTGATATTCTCCCGGTTCCAGTTCTAATTGATCTTTACAGCGGTTGTATAGTATTCTTGACATGATCTTATACGTGCAGTCCAAAAGGGAAATTCCTCTATAGTTGTCTGGATTTGATTTTTCTCCTTTCTTATGTAATGGATGTATTATAGCAGTAGTCCAATTTTCTGGTAATTTCTCTTCATTCCAGATTTTTACTATGCATTGGTGTAATTATTACGTAAAATTTTCGTTCCCTTTCTTTTTTTGCCCTTTTTTCCACTCTTTAGGAGAAGTAACGAATTTATGTCAGTGCGCAATTAAGAATCTAAAACTTTTTTCTTTTAAATGAACAGTGCTGGCCTGAGCAAGATCTGTGTACTCTGATACGGTGTAAAGCCATATTTACCATGTTTGTCGACAGAGCGCAGCTCAGATGCGCAGACGATGAGTAGAATTCTAAGAAGTTGATAGTTAATGGAGCACTCTTCGAAGAAACAGCACGCAGATAAAATAAACAAAGACTACGAAATTATATAAGTGACGATGGTGTGTTTTAGATCGGACAGTAATGGAATTTTTCTAAATAACGTAAGGAAATTATCTTGAAAAAGGAAACGGAGAGGAACATTCATAATAATATGTAAAGAGAATCGTATCCATATAAACAGGAATTTTTCAAGTTGCCGAATTGGTAAAACTTGGACAGCAACTAAATGGTATTTTCATTGTAATTACGAGAGTAATATTTCAGTTTATAATTTAATGATCACTTAACGTTTACTTACTGCTGCATCAAGATGTTACGCAAACAAGAACCTTTTATACAGTGTTGGTAGTTGCAATATTCCTGCTCAACGCAATAGCTTTTCCAAACAAAAGTATTTATCAGCAGCCACGTCCGATACGCGCCAGAGGGCTGTTGACGAATGTACAAAGTGAATATTAGAATGGCCATAATTCCCCCTTACAGCCTGACAACAATCAAGTGCAGTTCTGGCTGACAGAATGATACATACCAGTGAGAGATAGGGTGCCGAAAAGGACCACCAGGTGGTTTCGACTCTGCTTTTACCTATCAACTACGACAGGGTCACTGATTAATGAACAGAAATTTTAAACATTTGTCACGATGTGTGGTACTGCGGCACTTGAACGTCTGATGCGTAAACGAAAAACTGAGCATTGTCCAGAAAACAGTGGAAAAATGCTAACTACGAAATGACAAGACAGGCGTTGGTAGAAACCAGCTGATTCGATGCACTTAGTAAAAGACCTAGACGACGAACTAATGAAGGCAGGTACATGACGTAGAAAGATCTGCAGGAGCACGATGAATTTGTACCGGAAGAAACTGCAACGCATCAAGAAATCTAAATGAGACATTTATTCAACAACGTGTGTGGAACCGTAGATGATGATGATGAACAATAGCATTTAATGAAAGATAATAAGATAATTGCGTTTCGTGACTGAACCATAATCGAACCTCTGCGTATACCTCTCAGAAGATTCCGTGTCACCTTGTGCTAAACCAACATACCTAATTTCTATGTAAATTTTTTTTTTTTTTTTTTCAAATTTAAACTTTACCTTGTGAGCTACGCATGGCTCGCGTTCCCGCATCATGTATTTTACACCCTGTTTTTAACGTACTTCCACCTCACTATATTAATTCAAATTACTACTGTCACTGAGTTGCTGCTTTGCCTGACCGTGAGCGGCGCTAGCAGCGCGTATCAATATATCACCTCTCCTAGCATCTTTGCTCGACTGCTATTACTTCCCGGTCGTTGTCTGACGTAAGCGAGTTCGGGTCGCGAGTTCGGGCTGCCAATCAGTTGGAACGCGTCTGGAGCGCATTCCGGACCTGCCAGTCGGGGAGTTGCAATGCGGCACTAGTGCAGTCGGGTTGGAGCAGCAGTGAGGTCTGCGCCGACACGGCTAGCCCGACCATTGCTGCCACGCATCACCTGAGCTGGGCCAAGCTCTTGGTGGATCGTCGCTCGTTCGTCCTACCGGACGACACGTTTTGGCTCGCCGATCGTTCATGAGTCAGCTGTGTGTGTGTGTGTGTGTGTGTGTGTGTGTGTGTGTGTGTGTGCGTGCGGGCGCGCATCGACTCCCGATTTGTCTACGTGCTTGCCTAATTACTGGTCTTCGAGTAGTGTTTTTCAGGTTGTGTGTGTAGTTGGCGCTATTTCCACTGAGAATTATTTTAGATGTTATCGGCATTCTGAGGGTAGTCGGTCCGTTGGTTCGGACCAGGGAGGATACCACCGCGCAGTGCATTCGGCTGAGTCCGATGGCGGTCCCTGCGCAGTGTCGGAGCGTGTGTGGAGCTTTCTAATCACTACGAGCTTCGTGGCTCACCGACCCAGGACGTCAACGTTGAGTAGTGTTTTAAGTACCCAAGCCACGTCCATTTATCTTGTGTGGTTCGCCGCTGGGGAGGTTTTCCTGTGAGCCACACCGAGTGTTTGTATTGCTGAAATTCAGCCGCCATGCGATGGAATTAACTATATTGGTTGACTAAAATTCAAGTGCACCAGCGGAATTTTTTGCCTTGTGGCCGTTAGTGTTCCGTTTACCTGCCCTGCCCACTAACGTAATTTCAGGCAGTGCCCTTTGCTCAACTGTTGTCGCTGTCCAACACGGTGTGCAGTTTTGACAGTTTAATACACGTACATATTTGATGGTCGACAATCACGTCCGCAACAATTTGTGTTTGAGTTCTCATGCACCGATTGGTGGCAAGTAAGTCGTTTGGTCGGTCGCTCCGTGGCTGTCCCTTGGTTGGGTTCCGACGGATCAAGTGTAGTTCGGCTCACCACCTGTCTCACTTAAGTGAACGAGGGCAGACCGACCCCCTAGAGGCTTCTGAGTGCCGTTGCCTTTCATGTCTTACTCACTGGTCTTTAATTCTCTATTTATAATCTATCATACCCAATCATTTAAAAATTATTGGTTTTACTGTGGTTTATATAAATTAAAGTTCTTCACCAGCGTGTAAGTAAGTTTGAATTCCGGCAAGTGGATATTTGCTGAAAGATTATTGGCGTTGTTTTGTCTTTTCTTTTTGTGCGGTTTCAGCTACTTAAAACTCAAGGCTTACGGTTACATTTTTTAAAATTTTGAAAAATTAATTTTGGGCCTTCACCCACTTGGAACCTTATTCTTAAAATTACCTCTAAAGCTTAAACGTTGTGGCCTAGTGGCCTTAAAGGTTTATGGTATTTTCGAATTTTGGAAAATCAATTGTGGGCCTTCAGCCGCTTAAAACCTTATACTTAAAATTACCCTTGATGAGAAACATTGCGGCCTTCTGCCTTTGAAATGTTATGGTAATTTATTTTAAAATCTATAAAATTTTATTGTGGGTCTTCAGCCGTTTGTATTGCATCTTGTTTATGTTAGTTTATTCACTTTTTCCTTGAGGCTTTTAGCCTACCTGTGATATATATATATATATATATATATATATATATATATATATATACTTTATTTTTAATTGTAACTGTGTGTCTTCAGTCACCTGAAATTTAACTTGGTGATTTTTAAGATTTCTTGATTGGAGGCCTTCATCCGAGGAAGATGTAGAGTTTAAAACTCCTAGTTGCACAAGTTCGGCTATGTGCCGCTTTGGTTGTAAATGTGTTATTAAATTACAATAAATTACAATTTTGAGGTGCAGCTGACCGACACCTTACTTGGCCCTTTCCTAAATCATAATCACCTGTTCTGCCTAGCGGGTTTAGCTGGCGTTTCACCTTGTTCAGTTGCTTAATTAGACCTGAACTCATGCAAATATAAATTGGCCTCCTAGTGAGGAAAACCATTGTAATAGCAAACATTTTTGTCTTTATTTAATGCCCAGTTTTCATTCTCCAATATGGCAGGGCAGACTAAAGGCCAACATGGGGATTTCAGCGTTTTCTAAAGGTCCCGGATCCAAGTATATATCAGTTCTTGGTAAGATTAGTTAACACAAACAGCGAAAATAAAGAGGGAATTATTTGCTCCAGTTTTAAGTGACAGTGGTTAAGATGGAGGAGAATGCATTCAATCACCTTCGATCGGTAACACATAAGCTCTATAAATAAGACACTAAACACATTGAGGATCGAGAGGGCAACTTTGTGTGTGAGGAGAGACCCACAACTGATAACTCAATACCACCAGTTATACCATATCACTTTTTATCAAATGCTGGTTGATGGCAATTAGTTACACACATAGAGCACAGTGTATGGGATTTTGTATGTATATATGTGTATCTGAGATCTCCTCCAAAACCTGGGTTGGTTTCAACCAAATTTGGCACAGAAATAGCAGGCCTCAAAAGTATCAGCGCTGCAGTGTATGCAGCCTCCTATCTCCAATGTGAGTGGCGATACAGGCAGAAACCTGCGTTTTCCGGCCCCTGGCATACAAGTTACAGTACATGACAGGAATGGTGGGGGCAACTGTATCAGGCCGCAAGTTCAACTTGTTTTACAGTGCAGCTTTCCTCACAGGTGAAAGAAACGGTTTAATGGGCACAATCTGTAGGCTACCGTGCATGACAGGTGTATTGTTTTGGAGTAATATTGGCCTGCTTTATCGACCTCTTTGCATAGTAGCTTGTACACCAGGAGCTGTAAATTTTTTTCTGACAAGGCCTACGCATTCTGATGAGTATTGTTGTGGACAGGCTGGGATGGACAGAGGTTACGATGGACAGAGTGAAGGGAAGAAAGAAATGAAAAGAGAGGGGGGAGGAGGGGTTAGAGGCATGAAGCAGGTGGAAGCTGTAGAGATGTAGTGGGTAGGTGGGAAAGGAAGAGAGAGAGGTGGAGGATATGGTCAGAGTTAGGGGCAAGATATGTCGAGAGAAAGGGGGTGGAGGAAATGGACAAAGAGAGGTTGAGGAGGAGATGAGAAAATGTAGAGCATAGGCAGGAGGAGGAAGATAGTAGCAGGACCTCAGACAAACAGAGAACAAGGCTTTCACAGAGATCAAAATTACATTGTACTTCAAATATTGTGCCATTGTTTTGTAACAATATGTTTTATATACACACACTTTAGCTTTTGGGTTGTGAATATTTTAGGCTATTAAGATTTTCAGCATCAGTCTAATCTCCATACCCATGGAGCAGCTGATGAGCAAGAGGTCGTGTTAACAACACACACAGCTTATGGAAGGTTCTCAAAAAATCACTATCCCAAAATTTTGACAAAGACACATTACTGAACTCTGCATTTGTGTGGCCATAGTGTCAGTAGTTGCTTTATAATTCTTGAGGGTATTTGTAGTCTGCCGTTGCAACTAGAAAAATGTGTGACTTTTTCACCAGACGCGTTTCGCTTAGTTGAGGTAAAGCCTCAACAGTGGTCTGTAATAAAGTTATTTACATTCTGATTTGCTGTTTAGATCGAAAAACACTTCGTTAAGAATAGGCTGATCTATACTTACGGTGGTTTTCGGCTGATTTCTCGCTTACATCGGGAAATGCTGTCTGCTAGCACATCAAAGTTTTTCTGTTTTTGACACTCATACTTATCTTAGAAGAAAGATTAAGGAAAGGCAAACCTACATTTCTAGCATTTGTAGACTTAGAGAAAGCTTTTGACAATGTTGACTGGAATACTCTCTTTCAAATTCTAAAGGTGGCAGGGGTGAAAATCAGGGAGCGAAAGACTATTTATGGTTTGTACAGACACCAGATGGCGGTTATAAGAGTCGAGGGACATGAAAGGGAAGCAGTGGTTGGGAAGGGAGTGAGACAGGGTTGTAGCCTCTCCCCGATGTTATTCAATCTGTATATTGAGCAAGCAGTAAAGGAAACAAAAGAAAAATTTGGAGTGGGTATTAAAATCCAGGGAGAAGAAATAAAAACTTCGAGGTTCGCAGATGACATTGTAATTCTGTCAGACACAGCAAAGGACTTGGAAGAGCAGTTGAATGGAATGGATAGTGTCTTGAAAGGAGGATATATGATGAACATCAACAAAAGCAAAACAAGGATAATGGAATGTAGTCGAATTAAGTCGGGTGATGCTGAGGGAATTAGATTAGGAAATGAGACACTTAAAGTAGTAAAGGAGTTTTGCTACTTAGGGAGTAAAATAACTGATGATGGTCGAAGTAGAGAGGATATAAAATGTACACTGGCAACGGCAAGGAAAGCGTTTCTGAGGAAGAGAAATTTGTTAACATCGAGTACAGATTTAAGTGTCAGGAAGTCGATTCTGAAAGTATTTGCATGGAGTGTAGCCATGTATGGAAGTGAAACATGGACAATAAATTGTTTGGACAAGAAGAGAATAGAAGCCTTCGAAATGTGGTGCTACAGAAGAATGTTGAAGATTAGGTGGGTAGATCACGTAACTAATGAGGAGGTATTGAATAGGATTGGGGAGAAGAGACGTTTGTGGCACAACTTGACTAGAAGAAGGGATCGATTGGTAGGACCTGTCCTGAGAGATCAAGGGATCACAAATTTAGCATTGGAGGGCAGCGTGGAGGGTAAAAATCGTAGAGGGAGACCAAGAGATGAATACACTAAGCAGATTCAGAAGGATGTAGGTTGCAGTAGGTACTGGTAGATGAAGGAGCTTGCACAGGATAGGTTAGCATGGAGAGCTGCATCAAACCAGTCTCAGGACTGAAGACCACAACAACAACAACAACAACATTTCGTCTAATTTGTAGATGTTCTGCAGCACTATGCATTTCGCACAACACACTTTTATGTACACCACTGCATTCTGTTTCTTTTTGTACTTCTAATATGTGTTTTTGTTTGTGTTTTGTAGTGCTGCCAACTTAACCTTTCACTGCTCTGTCTTTGACCTGCAACTTTTTTTTATTTAGATTGTTGAATGTGTGTAATTCTATTTAATTATATATCTATGTATTTGTGTACTTTGTAAGAGTAGAGAAGCAATAGCGATGCAGAGGGTCTTTTATTTTAATTTTTCTTAATTTTTATTTTTTTAGGGGAGTGGAAACTGTGATGAGGTGACATAAGCTTATAGTAGTGTGATGGAGTACGAGTTAGAGGAGAAGGTGAGGAGGGAGAAGTTTCATTTCCCATCTCGCTCCTCACCTTCTATTCTAACTCACACTCCATCACACTGCTATATGCGTATGTCCACTCATCATAGCTTCCCCTCCCCAAAAAAAAAGAAAAAAAAAAGCTCTACATCGCTATTGCTTCTCTGCTCTCACACAGTATATAAATACGCAGAACATACACATAAACATAACTGAATGGAATTTTACACATACAAGAATCTAGGTCAAAAAATAATATAGGTTAAAGACAGAGTAGTGGAATTGTTATGTTGGCAACACTACAAGACACAAACAACAACACATGCTTCAAGCACAAAAATAAAGAGAAAACAGTGGTGCGCATAAAAGTGTGGTGTGGGAAATGCATTGTGCTGCAGAACATCTAAAAATTAGACGGAAATTAAGTGTTCAAAACAGAAAAATATTGATGGGCCCAGCAGACCGCATTTCCTGATGTAAGTCAGAAATCAGCCGAAAAATCACCGTAATTACAAATCAACCTATTCCTAACGAACTCTTTTCTATCTAAAAGCAAATCAAAATGTAAATAATTTAATTACAGACCACTGATGATGCTCTCCTCAATAAAGCGAAACACATCTGGCGAAAAAATCACTCATTTTTCTAGCTTCAACGACAGACAAAAAATACCCTCAAGAACACAATATTGAATTTTGTATAATAAATAGAAACATGCGAACAATTGGTCTGAATAGGGTATAAAGCTCAAGAGTTTTGGGTGTACACATTGACGGAAGATTGAATTGGAAGGATAATATTGCTGAGATTCTCAAACAATTCAGGTCAATATTGTCGTGTTGCGTCCACTCGTCTACTACAGGGTGGCTAGGAATCTGTCTTCTGCAATAACTAGACAACAGTTCAAGTAAACCTTATTAATGAAGTTTATTGCAGTAAATTAAATTGACAATATTTTACCTTTTTACAACGAGGTGACGCAAGCAATTGGCGACATGCAAATAACCACTGTCTTCGATATATACAATTTCCATGCAAGTCAATAATATTGTTCACAAGTCACGGCTCGTCTTCTAGTGCGGCCAAGTCTTGGATGAGTGGCGCGAGTGCTCTACTGGTATATGGTCTGTTCCTGTCGTGATGTCGTCCTAGTCAGCGTTCTATTGGCTGATGTCGTCTCACAGCCCTCTCTGTTGTGTCTCCAGGCTGACGTGCCGGCGCTTGATGTTACGGCGGAGCAAATATTACTTCTGCTGTTTGTATAATTGTTAATCTTGGAAAACAACGGATAAACCTCCTAACTTATTTTTCGTGTTTTCACTCAATAATGTATTATGGTTAAGTTTCTGGGGTAGCTCACCACTTAGAACGATATTCTTGACAGAACAAAAACGAGCAGTAAGAATAATATGTGATGTTCGCCCACGGACGTCATATACAAGCCTCTTCAACAAGCTAGGGATATGAACTAAATACATACGTACGCCAAATGAAATTCGCCACAAGTAATTCTTCACAGTTTAGAAGAACTGTGAGGTACATACCTACGACGCTAGAGGAGAAAACACATTGTTAAAGCTTTCGTGGCTCAGAAAGGAGTTTAATATGCAGAAACACAAATCTTTGATCATTTCCCCAATGAGGAAAAATGTGTAACAGGTAGTAAAATAAATTTTAAATGTAACCCAAAATCGCTTCTCCTGAACACCTCCTTCTATAACATGGACGAATTTCTGTTTAAGAACTGGTAGTCTGTTTCAAAAGAAGAAAATATGTTCAGTGTAATTGCATGAGTAGGACTAGAAAGTAATGTGTTTACTAATGTTAACATTTATGGTTTATAACTATCCTGTCAACTGACTCTCTCCGCTTTATTTCGGTAAAAGACTCGTCCAAAGAATATGTGGAACATGTAACTGACAAGAAATCTATCAAAGCATACTATTGTCACAATGTTTAGTCATTGTTTAGTTTTGGTTGTCCCATCTGCATGAACTTGGCTTAAGACTGGATCTTCCTCATTCTTTTCTGCTAATTAAATACAACGTATAGTAATTGAAAAGTTGAAGAAACATATTTTTCATGTACAGTGATAAACTATTTCCTAAAAACTTGATATGGGATTCTCCTCTGCTCTTTATTTGATATTTAATACTGAAATGTTGCAGTTCAAGAGTTACTCATAGTGATCTGCTCCACTCACTGTTTTTAATACTTTTTTCAGACGTTATAAGGACACAGACACGATGGTGAGGAACAGTTTTTAATGACAGAGATAGATGCATAAAGGCTTACCAATGATCTGTTTCGATAAAGAAGTATGGTATCGGAACGGTTAGTTAATCAAGTAGAGACAGTATTTGGTTTAACTCAGTAACATTTGAAATATGGGCATATCTACACTAGATTTATTGTACACTAATTCCTTTGGCTTATTGTTGTGGAATTAAAGCGTTTATACATCTACGTCTGTATATACTTCTATGTTCCGCACACGACTGTCAAGTGCGTGGCAAAGGGTACGTCCCGGTGTTCCAGTTATTAGGGCTGGATCATGTTCTATTCTCGTATGGATCGTACAACGAATGGTTGCTTAAATGCTTCTGTGTGTGCTACAGTTTGTCCTTGTCTTCATGACCAATGTGGGAGAGATACGTGGGTGATGCAGCATATTCCTAAACTGAGCACTTAAAGGTGGTTCCAGAAAGCTTTTAAGTAGGTTATTTTGGGATAGTTTGTGCCTACCTTCCAATGTCTGCCAGTTAACTTCTTTCAGCATCTTCATGATTTTCTCCCGTGAACCCGACGCCTGTGACCATTTGTGTTTCCCTTCTTTGTATCTGTCCAATGTCCCCCGTTGGACTAGTTTGGTATGGGCCCCACGTGTTTGGGCAATATTCTATGATGCGTTGAACGTGTGTTTCATATGAAGTCTCCTTGGCAGACTGGTAGCATTTCGCTAGCGTTCTACCAGTGAACCGCAGCCTATGGCTTGCCTTACCTACGGCTGAGACTAAGTGGGCGTTCCATTCCACAGCCCTTAAATTGCTGCATCCAGGTATTTGTGTGACTTGGCTGATTCCAGCTGTGACTCACTGATATTACAGTCATGGGATTCGACGGTCTTTCGTTTTGTGAACAGCAGAGTCTTATATTTCTGAACATTTGAAGAAAGTTTGCAATCTTGGCAGCGTTTTAAATCTTATCATGATCAGATTACATATTTGAGCAGCTCCTTTCAGACAGTATTTCATCATCTCGTAGATAACTGCATCGTTTGCAGAAAGCCTGAAGTTATTGTTGGTACTGTCCGCAAGATCACAAACATATGAGTACAATATGAACGGCTAGGGTCCCAACACACCTCCATCAGAAGTGCCGTCGTTACTTCAACATTTATATATCACCAAGATAACTAACTGCGTTCTTCCTACTAAAAAATCCTCTACCCACTCACGACTTTCACTTGACACCCCATACGATCGTACTTCTAATAATAAGCGTAGATGCGGTAGTAGCTTTTCGGAAATCGAAGTATACTGCATCTTCCTGACTGCCTTGATCCATCGGTTTTAGTATGACATGTGTTCCAGTTAGGTTTCACATGATTTATGTTTTCGCATTCAATGCTGGCCGGCTTGGAGGAGCTTATTCTGTTCCAGATACTCTATATGTTTTATTTCAGAGATTCATTACCATCATCATCGTCATTACCTACGTGAAGGATTCGGCCTTTTGGTCTGTTCTGTCTGTTTCAAAACTGGTCAGGGTATCTCTTTATTGGTCTTCCTACAGGTATTTGCCTTTGGTATATATTGTTTTTATGGCTTTAGTGACTCTTGCATCTGGCACGTGGTCTATGTGGTCTTTCCATCTTAACTGATATTGTTTTATTTTGTCAATTATATTTAGCATTTTCAGTTCACCTCAGATGTCATCGTATCTCTTTTTACCCATCGACATGTACCCAGCCACGTATATAAGGAAACCATTTCACATGTCTGTATACACTTTTTAGCTCTCATCTTAGGTGTCCAGTTCATCCATACATCAGTGATGGTATAGCCATAGACTCATAGACATTCATTGTTTCCCTTCTATGTAATACTGAACCATAAATATTTAAATGCATTAACTCTCTAAGATCTGCTGGTCAGTCTTACCTCACATAGGCTGGTGCCCTAAAAAGTACCTATCATTTTATCTTTATGATAGAGATTTTTGGTTTGTGTTCTGTGACTGTTTTGCATAAATTAAGGGGGGTAGGATGTCAAACGGGCCGACTTGGAGCAGGAGAGGCACCTCAGGACACCAGGACACTTTAATTTCCACTGTCTATACTTTTACAAATAAATTCATAAAACGTTAACAGCATGACCAGGAAGGATTCAGGATTCATACTCATAGCAGTGGAAGCTGAAAAACGTAACAAAACACTTTTTTTTACATGTGAAATTTCATCATTTTTTTCACTTACTACTGGCTGCATTTGTTGCTATAGGTACACTTTTCTTCCTAAGTAAGGGAGATTCTTCGATGACTTTTGTGCAGCATACTAACCATAGTTACAGGTGTATGAAACTCTAGAAGTTATTTAATTTATGAAAAAATGAATGAACTGTTACATTTTAAACTTCATGTTTAGAAAAAACTCAAGTTTTAAAGTTGATTACTTAAAATATGAATGTTATCTTCAAAGCAGAAACAAAATAATGCTGGTACAATATTTGAACTTACTTCATGAAGATCGTATCCGGGTACTATAGCAGAAAAGGGTTGAGGAATACACAAGTTTAAATATAAAAAGGGACAACGTCAACCAGGAGTGGAATAATATAAAGGTATAAAGACAGGAATGGAGTAATATAAAGGAAACACTAGATAATGCACCAAGCGAAGCACTTTGCACAAGAAAGAAAAGTTTTTTTTTTTCAAAAGGAGTCTGTAATTAATGGACTGATGAAATGTGTAGTCTAATCGAAGATAAGAAACATTACTTAAAACGTTGAATTCCCCAGATGATCAAGATCTGAGACTAGATGATGAAAAGAAATCAGCTATAATCAAAAGAAAAGTCAGGAAATTTAAAAACTTTGGTTGGGAAAAATATATTACACGTGCTGAACCTTATGTAAGAGTAAGAGAAGACAGAGCACACAAAATAATGAAGCATTATAGAAATAATATAAAGACAGTCCGCAAATAAACACAATATCCGAATATATATTATCTCTTCCCACGGACGTTTTTTCTGCAGAACGTACTTGAGGCAAGACGCTCTTAAGGAGTGCTGGGAAAAGTCTTGTGAAGTTCGTAATGCCATTGTAGGGCAATGTCGGAAGGTGGTAATAGTCCCGCGTCCCGTGGCTTGGGTATTGGGATAAACAGGTCTTCAGCAAACTATGGAGGCAGTGGCACGGTACGTGTCATCAAATCCTGATACAGGTACAACTTCAAGGGGATACCGTCAGAACCTGACTTGTCGCTAGCACCCACCCATGATATGGCTTCCTCGATGTTTGCGCTGGTAATCGGCTTCATCAGAGATTCTGTTGGCGGGCCATTGAGGGTGCCTGAAATCGACTGTGACACTTCAGCAAAAACAGCACCGCCGAAATGCTCCCCACCGTAAAACTATCGGCAGTTGTCAACGAATGCATTCACAATGGCTGCCTCTGCAGACATATGTCGATAAAATTCTGTCGTGTGGGGCTACCAAACAGACCGTTTTGTATCATATTGCACCACTTTGGCGTATTCGAACCACTATTTTAGGGTAGAGTGATATCTCAGCAATTGATCAGGTCAGGAGCCCATGTATCTACTATGAGTCGACGGCATTCCGGCTGCTGAACATGAGCCACATTCATTTCCCAGCATCCACGACTCGTCTGTACCTTTCGACGACGGACAGAGGTAGTGCAGATATACACGCTGTGATCATAAAAGGCTAACGGCCATCTTTCTATGACAATCTTTGCCCCAGATAGATCAGGAGGGAAAAATACGATGGAGGCGGCAGGCAGAGGTCATTTTTTTTTTTTTTTTTTTTTTTTTTTTTTTTGTGGTAACGTCCTGTGACACCAAACTGCTGAGGTCATCTGTCCCTAGACTTACTCACTAATTAGTCTAACTTAAACTAACTTACGCTAAGGACAACACACACACCCATGCCCGAGGGAGGACTCGAACCTCCGACGGGGTGAGCCACGCGGCGAGCCGTGGCAAGACCCAGAGACCGCGCGGCTACCCCGCGTGACAGTCGCAGAATGACTGGTGACAATGACGTATTGTGTAACTGGGGTACTCATCTGTCGGGTGATGCACGCCTATGAAGTCCCTACCAAGAATGCAGTTGCCGTAGCGTCCCAGGGAGAGAGGCGTGATCTCCGAGGAGAAACGCGACCTGTCGAGTCTCTTGTCTATGCCAGAGGAGGCATAAATATTTACAATCAGTGTGCCTTGTGTGGTTATCGCCAGTCCTCTGCTCGACTACAAATAAGCCCCCTCGCCAATGTTTATGCCATCTCGCAACAGTGTGGCCAAACCGCTAATGCCATCGCCTACAGGCACAACGTAAGACGCATTACCGTAGAAGCCCGAAAAGCCTACAAACGAACTTTTTGCATGAGCACAATACTCACCTCATGTGTTGCCATTAGGTTGGTTTGTTGATTTGAGGGCGAAAGATGTAAACAGCTATGCACGTTCAGCGCCTATTAGACGGAGGGGGTCCGACAGCTGATCAGTTCCAGCCATTCCACCAGGAAGGAGGTACACGACCCGTGTTGTCTGTAGTTCAACCATGCCTACACGGTCAATACCGCGGTTCGATCGCGTCCGCATTGCTACTTTGTGCCAGGAAGGGATCTCAGCAATGGAAGTGTCCAGGCGTCTCGGAGTGATCCAGAGCGATCTTGTTCGGACATGGAGGAGATACAGACACACAGGGAGTGTGATGACTTGCCTCGCTCAGGCCGCCCAAGGGCTACTACTGCAATGGATGTCTGATACCTACAGGTTATGGCTCGGAGGAACCCTGACAGCAACGCCACCATGTTGAATAATGCTTTTCGTGTAGCCATAGGACGTCGTGTTACGACTAAAACGGTGCGCAATCGGCTGCATAATGCGCAACTTCACTCCTGACGTCCATGGCAAGATCCATCTTTGCAAACCACGACACATGCAGCACGGTACAGATGAGCCCAACAGTATTCCGAATCGACCGCTCAGGATTCGCATCACATTCTCTTCACCGATGAGCAGCGCGTATGCCTTCAACCAGACAATCGTCGGAGATGTGTTTGGAGGCAACCCCGTCAGGCAGCGAGTGCAGCAAGGTGAAGGTTCCCTGCTGTTTCGTGGTGGCATTATGTGGGGCCGACGTACGCCGCTGGTGGTCATGGAAGGTGCGGTAATGGCTGTACGATACGTGAATGTCATTCTTCGACCGATAGTGCAACCACATCGGCAGCATATTGGCGAGGCATTCGTCTTCACGGAAAAAATTCGCGCCCCCGTCATGCACGTCTTATGAATGACTTCCTCCAGGGTAACGACATCGCTCGGCTAGAGCGTCCAGCATGTTCTCTTGATATGAAGCCATCGAACATACGTGGGGTAGATTGAAAAGGGCTGTTTATGGACGACGTGACCCACCAACCACTCTGAGGGATCTACGCCGAATCGCCGTTGAGGAGTGGAGCAATTTGAACCAACAATGCCTTGATGCACTTGTGAATAGTATGTCACTATGAATACAGACATGCATCAATGCAAGAGGATGTGCTACTGGGTATTAGAGGTACTAGTGTGTACAGCAACCTGGATCCCAACCTGTATGGTGGTAGAACATGCAATGTGTGGCTTTCATGAGCAAGAAAATGGGCAGGAATGATGTTTATGTTGATTTCTATTCCAGTTTTCTCCACCTGTTGTCGAACTCTCGGAACCGAGGTGACGCAAAACTGTTTTTGATTTGTGTATTTCTCAACACTGTTTACAAAAACACTGACTCTTATACACATTGTGGAAAGCGCAATGGTGTGTGAGTGTGAAGTATGTTATTTCTTGGGGTTATTAATTAACCTTCAGTTCCTGTTTTATGTGTCTTGAATTTTATCTAGTATGTTGCTTATGCAACAGGTGTTAAGTTAGAAGTGTTGCATCCCGAGAGCGATATAATAACCGCGGCTTGGATGTGCCTGCTGTTTGTGCTTAAGCTAAGTTCACAGGGTTGACTTCATTACATTCTTTATCCTAATACAGTTGAATTATTCTACATATTGTGTACGGTTGTCTGCGGTTCGTGTTGGTGAAAACGTACGCAGCTTGAGTGAGTGTGGGTTTCGGTACTGCTGTCTGCGTTGGTGCACGATTTGGAACTGCTGACTTACGTGCTTCGTGTGTGTAGTAGTGTTCTCTTATACGAAAGTGTCTGTCTTTATTCACCATGTAATGTCCTTGAGACATCATCAGTGATTTTATTTATTATCTCCCACTCGTATTTGATTCTTATTGAAGGGTATCATGCCATTGTTGTACTGTGTTGTTCTGTATCTGTGACAATAAAAAAGTATGTGTCCTGGGGATCCACGTTCCCCACAGGTACGAGTTTCACTCTGGCTGCCGCCTATGCCGTATAAGTGCGTGGGCTAAGGGCAGCAACCAGTCAGAAAGCAAACCATAGCCCGGCTGGGATTCACGCGGCTCAGGCTCAGACGTTCCCTGATGTCCGGGGAGAAATGATATACCCTGCGGCCCTTATCACTTGACTCCCATTCTCTTTGCTAGCAATCAACCCAAAATTTAAGGCGTTGGCACTGCTCTGTGATGTCCTGTCCGGTAAACTCGATTACCTTATCCTGACTCCACCTCCTCAGCCAGTACATTGCAGCCCGAAACAGAATGGTTGTGTCGATAGGAAACGTTCCAAGAACCATGTACCGTTATTCCGCTAACTCGCTGTTGAAAGCCCCTGACAGCCTTATCAGGGCACTTCCCCGCCCTCTCCCACGATGTTCATATCTGTCAATAGACGTACTCGGCGGTCCCATACACTGGATGCAAAACAGATCACAGACTCAAAGAGGGCACAATGGTAAGTTATCACTGTGTATATTGCTACCTTGAAGTGTTTTATGTTGAGTCTGGCCAGCTTGTGCGCGATCTTGGCAGCCCTGTCAGTCGTTGTTTTGATGTATTCGACAAAGAACAGTAGTCCGTCGAGCTGCACGCCAAGTTATAGTGTCTTCCGTTGTCTGCGTATTCCAGTTTCGTGTAGTTTTATGGTTAGACTACCTTGTAGTGTTGCTTTGAGTAGTATATCAACTGTTTTGTGTAGAGCTATCTGAAGTTTAGTATGTTTGCACCACTGGCTGATGGTTGTGGGTAGCTGTGTTGACCGGTGTTCGAGCTGCACTCTTGAGTCCACGGAGACCAACACCAGCAGGCAACCTTTTCTGATTCTTTTAATCCCTTTCTGATTTCTGCTGGCCATTCAATCACTCTGTTTCTACAGCAGTATGAGAGGCTATCATGGAGGGCCTTTGGTACCTGCGTCTCTCTGAGTCTTGCTAACATTGCGACCCACCAGAGATTATCGAAGGCCCCCGAAATGTGTATAAGAATGCAGGTACCCGTACCAGCAGTAGGGCTTCGTTGAGTAGATCCGTCAGATATGTAACAATATATGGAATGACAATTTTCAGTGTCTGTAAATGGACACCATCTGGTCCCGAAGTTTTTCCTTCTTTAGTTTGCAGTAGCAAGCACGACCTCCTCACATGCAAAAGAAATAATGAAAATACCATTTTCATAGCAATAGTTCACTAAGCTCCGGTGTCCTGTATGAATTTGTTCATCCGACTGTGGCTTGTCGCCGGGGAGGAGTTTGTTTAGCAGGAATTCCACAGAACTTCTCAGTCCCTCTGTTATGGTACCATCATTTCGCTTCAACATTGCTAATACTGATGGTGTCTTTAGACTCTCCGTTTGTGTTTTGAAGCCCCACCCATCATATTTTGGTTAGAAGCTGGTTCTGCACATGTGTGTTCCAGTGCTCTTCTCTCACTGCAACAGCTGAGTGAAATGGTTCTTCAGTATCTACGCAAGCATCTGCCTCCACTTCACCAGAAATTTGTTAACCCTGGGCCACCGAAGCCTCGGGCGCCGGCAAAAATACAGTCGCAAGATCGTCGCCGTCGTTAACCACCCACGGAGATGGACGGGTGGCGGCATCAGCCTTTAGCATCCCCAAGGGGCTCAACGTCGGTGTTGGTTTAAAATGCTTCAAATGGCTCTGAGCACTATGGGATTTAACATCTGAGATCATCAGTCCCCTAGAACTTAGAACTACCTAAACCTGACTAACCTAAGGACATCACACACATCCATGCCCGAGGCAGGGTTCTAACCTGCGACCGTAGTGGTCGCACGGTGCCAGACTGAAGCGCCTAGAACTGCTCGGCCACAGCGGCCGGCTCGGTGTTGGTGGGGAGCATTGTTCACCCCAGCGAACATGATATGGTGCCACTACCGACAAGGGTGCATCAGTGACCGTTCGAGTGTGTAGTTATACAGGGTGATTCAAAAAGAATACCACAACTTTAGGAATTTAAAACTCTGCAACGACAAAAGGCAGAGTTAAGCACAATCTGTCGGCGAATTAAGGGAGCTATAAAGTTTCATTTAGTTGTACATTTGTTCGCTTGAGGCGCTGTTGACTAGGCGTCAGCGTCAGTTGATGCTAAGATGGCGACCGCTCAACAGAAAGCTTTTTGTGTTATTGAGTACGGCAGAAGTGAATCGACGACAGTTGTTCAGCGTGCATTTCGAACAAAGCATGGTGTTAAACCTCCTGATGGGTGGTGTATTAAACGTTGGTATAAACAGTTTACAGAAGATGGGTGTTTGTGCAAAGGGGAAAGTTCTGGACGGCCGAGAACGAGTGATGAAAATGTAGCACGCATCCAGCAAGCATTTGTTCGCAGCCCAGGAAAATCGACTCGCAGAGCTAGCAGAGAGCTGCAAATTCCACAATCAACTGTATGGAGAGTCCTACGAAAAAGGTTAGTTATGAAACCTTATCGTCTGAAATTGGTTCAAGCACTGTCTGCAGCTGATAAGATTAAAAGAATCGATTTCTGTGTTTTTATCCTTGCTCAAATGGAAACAGATGAATCTTTCGTTTCAAAGATTGTGTTTAGTGATGAAGCAACTTTCCACACTAACGGGAAAGCCAACCGTCACAATGTCTGTATATGGGGCACTGAGAATCCGCGGGAAACAACTCAGTATGAACGTGACTCGCCTAAGGTGAACGTTTTCTGTGCCATTTCAGTCAATAAAGGTTTTGGTCCCTTTTTCTTCGAAGGTGCTACTGTAACTGGACTACAGTATCTAGAGATGTTAGAGAATTGGCTCTTCCCTCAGCTCGAACAAGAAGCACAACAATTCATATTTCAGCAGGATGGAGCGCCACCACATTGGCACTTATCTGTCCGTAACTACCTGAACGTCAACTACCTGAGGCGATGGATCGGTCGTCAGGCAGCCCGTGACAGAGCACTTCATCACTGGCCTCCAAGAAGCCCTGATCTTACCCCCTGCGATTTTTTCTTATGGGGGTATGTTAAGGATATGGTGTTTCGGCCACCTCTCCCAGCCACCATTGATGATTTGAAGCGAGAAATAACAGCAGCTATCCAAACTGTTACGCCTGATGTGCTACAGAGAGTGTAGAACGAGTTGGAGTATCGGGTTGATATTGCTCGTGTGTCTGGAGGGGGCCATATTGAACATCTCTGAACTTGTTTTTGAGTGAAAAAAAACCTTTTTAAATACTCTTTGTAATGATGTATAACAGAAGATTATATTATGTTTCTTTCATTAAATACACATTTTTAAAGTTGTGGTATTCTTTTTGAATCACCCTGTATACTGCATGTACCCACGGCCTCTGTCAGCCCATTATTGTCTGGGCGAAGTGACACACCATCTCTCTGGAAAGTGCGGCTGGGTCATTAGAAGGTGTCCACCAGCTCCTCTTGTGCATCTTCAGCGATCATTAATAACATGCGTTGGCTTCCATGTCAAACTATGGCAAAGAGTCCAGTCGGTCTTACACAAACTCTGTCCTGGGCACTATCAAGGCGCCAACATTAATGTCTCCACCGGAATTTTCATCATCCGTCGACATGACTCTCGAGACAGGAGCGTGGGGATGTAGTGGGCGTAGCAGTCTCCTCTTTCCTCTGCAATGTCTCAGCCATCTGCGGAGCGTTGCTAAGGCCCATCAGAGGAGGCAATGTCCCAACATCGTTCTTGAATGGTGCCACATATATCACACGTAGAGGGGTAGGGATCGGGTCTGCTGGTGGCATCTGTGGTAACCTCCTCTGCAAATATTCCTACTGCTCGTGGCCTTCGTTGCACGTCTTCGACAGTCTGTCATAAATAATGACGGCTCTGTTTCCACCAATGTATAAACAGGACGGAATGATTTATTAAAAATAATGCGTACCTCATGCACGCCATTAAAGATGGGGTATTGCTGAAATTAACCCATTTCTCCGCAACATGTCCATGCATTGTCCCGTAAGGATGAAGTGCAGACACCGCGCCGTCAGCGGGCACTTCAAAAGGGAGTTCGAAAATCCGGATCGCCCGCAATACGAGCCCAGCATGGTGGATCTCCACAGCACCCACATTACCATCCGAGTGGCAGATTTTGAGCCTGTTTTTGGTCTCTCGAAGGATCCTGACGCAGACTGCGTCGTTGAGAAGCATGACATACACAACATTGCTGACTATGAGCAGTTGTATACCAACTAGTACTTTAACCGGGATCTTTATTTCGTCTTGGAGAAGGCATTCTACTTCCAGAGCTTCTGGTCGAGCATATTCACTCCTGAAACTGAATTTCAGCGGCCACTGTCTGGAGGCGTTGCCATCCTAAGCAGTGAAAACACTAGGACGCGAAGTGACCGAAGTAATTAGACAAATACCGAGCGCGCGCTTCACGGCAGAAACGTAAACAGAACGTTCGCGCCGCACGGTTCCTCGAGCCAAACTTCCACGACTATCCGGACACGGTCTCTGATCGACCCAGATTTCTCTTACCCCACGCTACTGACGTAGTACTCCGACACACTATCCTCCCTTCTCGTAGCGATCGCCAATTCCTGTAGGAGTTCGGACGGTAGCACTGAAAGGAACTTTGGTCATCTAGCCCTAGTTATATGCGTATGGGGTCTGTTCTTTCGCTGATGTATACAAATATGGAAATTTGAGTCGGACAGGGACAGTGTCCGGATAGCCGAAGCAGTCAAGGAAACCGGTCGCAAAAAGTGGAAATATTAATTTGATTTCCTGCCGGGCACAAATTTTCAATTTCTCCCTCTTTTATTTATTTCATTACTCATCTAAAATCATTATTCCTTTGATAAACTGTCATACAAGGCTGCAGGACCATTGATGTCTGTTCCTTGAGACATGTCCAGAACAACAGACATCGTGTGTAGATACTGCACGAGTTTTTCACTGCTTTCGTAAATGTTAAAAAAACAAAAAAAACAAAAATACACACAACATATGATGTTACACACGAGTGTTGACACAGTTAGTGAAGGGCTATATGAAAATAATATGAGCAGTAGAATGTTACAATGCAGAAATGGGAATCGGATCCGTGTGAAACACGTGTTTTAGTTCTCTCTCTCTCTCTCTCTCTATCTCTCTCTCTCTCTCTCACGCTCACACACACACACACACACACACACACACACACACACACACACACACACACACACAAAGTCGGAAATCGGCTTATATATGAACATGAAAGTGCGAATTGCTCGTTTTTTTACTCAATTGAATATGAGACACCCTCTACAATGGTGCACCAAAGAAGAACACTTCTACATCAGTTTATCACTGACGAAATTCTGAAAATTGTTCTGCACCAACAAATCACTTCTTCGAAATGTGTTTCATTCTATGGAACATTTCGTTATTGGTCTACCAATTGAAATTGTCTTTACGTAACTACCTCAGATGCAGTAAGCCCCAGGAATTTACATTTCTTGATTTATTGTACTCCTCAGCTGTACAGAATGCATAAGACTATAAATTGTAATCACTATTTGTCTTCTTCAGACAGGTAAACAGTTTCATATAGTCTCCCGTGAATCAACATACGGTGCATTCCGACAATCGAAACTCTCCTTTATTAAGCTACACCCGGTATTACTGTTTTGCTATCAAAGTCGGTGTTATTTGGGAGCTGTGTACTTTGCACTTCTTTGCTACAGGAGACAATTCACTTCAGGTGACAAGAATTTATCATGGCATGTATACGAATAGGTAACTGCGAGCACTTCATTGTGTGCTGAGGTAGAGGGATATGATAGTTTCAACGACAGCTGAAATGCCTCTTGACGGAAATGAAAAGTACACGCGATTTCCCCGCTATACTTTGAGTGGCTGTTACTTCTTTGTTTCCGAGCTAACTGAACGGAACTACCCAATTTTTCTGTATCAAATGTCACCGCAGTTTATTAAAGACGTCAAATTTGATATACATGAACGCATTTGGTTGCAGCATTTACTCGATGAAACTCAAGCCTAACTTAATAGCATCACTTCAGTGCATCTAGGAATAAACCAGCTGAGGTAGGTTAGAGCAACAGGGCATGTGGACTTATTTGTCAGTA
Source organism: Schistocerca piceifrons (assembly GCF_021461385.2). Classification (NCBI taxonomy): domain Eukaryota; kingdom Metazoa; phylum Arthropoda; class Insecta; order Orthoptera; family Acrididae; genus Schistocerca; species Schistocerca piceifrons. The sequence continues at coordinate 44,999,209 of NC_060139.1, read as the reverse complement.
GTGGAGTAGAATGAATGTTTCCCACAATGTCATAGTGCGCACTGCTTTGATACTTCAGACGTTAAAACTCTTTGTCGAACATGGAATGGATCTCTCGCAGGCCGTGCACTTCAAGCTGACCTGTGCACCCATGACTCACGACATACGAGGGCAGTTCAATAAGTAATGCAACACATTTTTTTTTCTCGGCCAATTTTGGTTGAAAATACCGGAAATTTCTTGTGGAATATTTTCAAACATTCCCGCTTCGTCTCGTATAGTTTCATTGACTTCCGACAGGTGGCAGCGCTGTACGGAGCTGTTAAAATGGCGTCTGTAACGGATGTGCGTTGCAAACAACGGGCAGTGATCGAGTTTCTTTTGGCGGAAAACCAGGGCATCTCAGATATTCATAGGCGCTTGCAGAATATCTACGGTGATCTGGCAGTGGACAAAAGCACGGTGAGTCGTTGGGCAAAGCGTGTGTCATCGCCGCCGCAAGGTCAAGCACGACTGTCTGATCTCCCGCGTGCGGGCCGGCCGTGCACAGCTGTGACTCCTGCAATGGCGGAGCGTGTGAACACACTCGTTCGAGATGATCGACGGATCACCATCAAACAACTCAGTGCTCAACTTGACATCTCTGTTGGTAGTGCTGTCACAATTGTTCACCAGTTGGGATATTCAAAGGTTTGTTCCTGCTGGGTCCCTCGTTGTCTAACCGAACACCATAAAGAGCAAAGGAGAACCATCTGTGCGGAATTGCTTGCTCGTCATGTGGCTGAGGGTGACAATTTCTTGTCAAAGATTGTTACAGGCGATGAAACATGAGTTCATCACTTCGAACCTGAAACAAAACGGCAATCAATGGAGTGGCGCCACACCCACTCCCCTACCAAGAAAAAGTTTAAAGCCATACCCTCAGCCGGTAAAGTCACGGTTACAGTCTTCTGGGACGCTAAAGGGGTTATTCTGTTCGATGTCCTTCCCCATGGTCAAACGATCAACTCTGAAGTGTATTGTGCTACTCTTCAGAAATTGAAGAAACGACTTCAGCGTGTTCGTAAGCACAAAAATCTGAACGAACTTCTCCTTCTTCATGACAACGCAAGACCTCACACAAGTCTTCGCACCCGAGAGGAGCTCACAAAACTTTCCTCATGCACCCTACAACCCCGATCTCGCACCGTCGGATTTCCATATGTTTGGCCCAATGAAGGACGCAATCCGTAGGAGGCACTACGCGGATGATGAAGAAGTTATTGATGCAGTACGACGTTGGCTCCGACATCGACCAGTGGAATGGTACCGTGCAGGCATACAGGCCCTCATTTCAAGGTGGCGTAAGGCCGTAGCATTGAATGGAGATTACGTTGAAAAAAAGTGTTGTGTAGCTAAAAGATAGGGGAATAACCTGGTGTATTTCAATGCTGAATAAAACAACCCCTGTTTCAGAAAAAAAATGTGTTGCATTACTTATTGAACTGCCCTCGTACTTTCACAGCTTCACGCCATTTAATATGGGCAAAACTTTGGGTAGTTTTTGAAACTGTCTGCCTAATGTCAAGGCTCTCGTGACTGAACTTCACGTTCCACTTTTAGCAGATGCATTTCGTTCTTGATTTATGAAGACGAAGAAGAGTTATAAGAGTCAGTGTTCCAGTAACGAAAAGTATTTGGAACTGAAGCCTAGCATTATTACTTCAGTTTCTTTCAAAACTATCTTGCCTATAAAGAAGTTGCCGTTTGCAGCCTCTACTTTCTTACGTAAACGTATTTTAAATGAGTTCTCCGTCAATGCTTGTCAGAACAGTAGAAGTATATCGACAGCAAAACACTTGCGTTATGTTCAGCAATACTATTTATTGGAAGTAAGGTTTCGGTTTCTTATACCACTGTCAGGTGGGAACTGAAATCTCAACCCGCAGGTAATATAAGTCGGACGTGATTTTATGTATGTTTGTAACAACCAGTTATTTTCTGAGAACGACCAAGCAGCCGAAAAGCTAAGTGGCGCTAAATAAGTAACGCTTGGTGAACATCGATAAAGTGATTTATTTTTTTTATTTAATGTGTTTTATCTTGTGTATTCTATTGAGAGTTGGCAATACTCTCTTAGGATGTAAAGGTTGGCTACAGCGCGCATACACAAGCTCTGGAATCTAAGATATTGTTGTCGCGCTTCGCAGCGCTCGGATTAACTAGTGGCAGTTTGGAAGCCAGTGTAGGAGCCCGCCTGCCCGCCTGCTGTGGTGCGCACGTGTGTTGGGCGAGGGGTCGTCGCCGAGCTGCCGTACTGCCGTGTCCGCCAGCAGCGACGCAGGATTTGGTATTTAGATGATATTTTTTATAATTTGCAGCGCGCTTATTAATTTAAAGAAAAGGGTTTGTGTATGTTCGTAGCAGCAGACGGTAATTTTGATAATGATAGAAGTTGAATTCTTAAGGGGAAACCATTGTTAGATTAAGTATTGATTTTTGTCATTGATTTCTTTTGTAATTGTCGGGGAATTGTTTCACTATGTATTCAATTGAGAAGTATTTCAGTCTGTCTCAAGAGTTTGATTAGTTTGTAATATTGCTTTAATGCCACTGGAGGCAGATTTACAAACGAAGCGATTGTTCAAAGAGCTTCTAGCGTTTTGTTAATTGGATGAGAAAGAATCGCTTTCAGAATATAGTTTTTTGTTTGGGTTACCATTTATCGAGTTTAGATTTGACCAAACCCTTTCTCTTGAATTATATGTAGTTGTAGTAAGCAGCAGCAGCCGCAGCAACAGCAGGACCCGTCATACAGAACATGCATTGCACTCAGCATGAATAATAGGTTTTTTTATGTTTTTGTTAAATAATGGAATGCAGCAGATCAAGCAGTGGCAGCAGAAAGAGCAAGTAAGTTATTTGTTGCGCACAGGACCAATAAAGAAAATAAAGTTTTGGCGATCTCTGTAATAATAAAGTTAACAAGAGTACAAGCGCGAGATTTTCAGTAGAATACACGAGATAAGAAGATAGAGCTCGCGACTTTCACTATCACTGATCACTGCCTGACGTTTGTAAAAGTAGTGTTTCTGCTCCGCTGAATCACGCTTTCTTTGGTAGATTTACTTAGGCTGTCTTATTCTCATGAGTAATGGTATACAAATAAATCAGTAAAGACTTTTCGGAATATGATAATGCTGATTTGTGGCTCGTTGTGTAAGAGAAATTTACGGCTGTGCTCAATATGGAGCAAATAAAAGGACACGATATCACGTGTAAGTCTCCTCTCTTACATTGGCGAGATGCTTCCAAGTTCGTGTAAGTAAGACAGGGTTCACGGTCTCGACTTTCGGGAATAAGCAGCACACGAAAGGATCGTGCGTTGAAGTTGATCACGAAAGCTAGGAATCTGGGCGCGTAAGATATCGACTGCGCATTGTTCCAAGTGACGCTTTGCTGTAGCCGACCTACATATGTATGAGAATAAAGTTTACGTCTGGAGGAACGAGCGAACGGTTTGAATTGCAAATCGGTATCAGTGGTTGCGCGGGTAACCTGAAGGCATCCGCAGGCGACGTCAGCTTCGCCGAGCACAAAGACGCCGCTCCGCGACTCGCAGGCTAAGCCAACGCGCTCCGGGCTGTGCCGTGCAGCGACGTACCGGAGACAGCACTCCAGTCTATTCACACACAACACGTGGAGTGGCAACAGCTGGGGAAAGTGCTGCTGGTTCCTGCATCCACATACGTATACCGGCAGTCACAGAGCGGAATAATTTTCCCCGCTTTCTGCTCTGTTCCATTCACACACGGTTCCCTTGAAAAAAAAAACTATCGTAAGCCCCTAAATGCTGTTGCTGCTGTGCCGGCCGGAGTGACCGAGCGGTTCTAGGCGCTACAGTATGGAACCGCGCGACCGCTACGGTCGCAGGTTCGAATCCTGCCTCGGGCATGGATGTGTGTGATGTCCTTAGGTTAGTTAGGTTTAAGGGGGGTAGGACGTCAAACGGGCCGACTTGGAGCAGGAGAGACATCACAGGACATTTTAATTTCCAGTGTCTATACTTTTACAAATAAATTCATAAAACTTTGTCAGCATCACCAGGAAGGATTCAGGATTCACACCCATTGCAGTGGAAGTTCGAAAACATAACAAAATAATTTTTATTTACGTGTTGAATTTCAACATTTTTTCACTTACTAATGGCTGCATTTGTTGCTATAGGTACACTTTTCTTCATAAGTTAGAGAGATTCTTCGATGAATTTAGCACAGCATACATACCATACTTACAGGTCTATGAAACTCTAGAATTTATTTAATTTATGAAAAAACGAATGATCTGTTCTATTTTAAACTTCACGTTTAGAAAAAACACAAATCTTGTAGTTAATTACCTCAATTTTTACCACAGTTTTTAATAGATTTGGAAAATTCTAGAGTTTCATACACCATTAAGTATGGTTTCTATGCTGTGCAAAATTCATCTAACCATCTCTCTTACATATGAAGAAAAGTGTACCTATAGCAACAAATGCTGCCATTAGTATGTGAAAAAAATGATGAAATTTCAGATGTACAAAAAATTACTTCGTTATGTTTTCGAAGTTCCACTCCTATGAGTATGAATTCTGAATCCTTCCTGTTCATGCTGACAAAGTTTTATGAATTTATTTGTAAAAGTATAGACAGTGGAAATTAAAATGTCCTGTGGTGCCTCTCCTGCTCCAAGTCGGCCCGTTTGACGTCCTACCCCTCTTAAGTAGTTCTAAGTTCTAGGGAACTGATGACCTCAGCAGTTAAGTCCCATAGTGCTCAGATACATTTGAAACATTTTGTTGCTTGCTGTAGTAGTTGCTGCTGCTGTTGTTGTTGTTGTCTGAAACAGCACTCCACGCGCTAGCCTATTCTCTGCAAGTTTCTTCGTCTCCGTGCAACTTCGGCATCCTATGTCCACTTAAAGCTGTTTGCTGTTGGCAACCATTGCTCTGATGACGTTGGTAGTACAACGCCCCCATGAACAATTTGGTAGTGCTGTCTTTGTAAGACTAGACACAGAGAATAGGTCTAGACACAGAGAATAGGCCAATAAGTTCCAAGCACACAAGCAACATTGAGAGTTTAAAAATTGAGCTACAGTCAGCTACTATTGCGTAACTGTAAAACCGAACTAATATCGCTTTTGACCCTTCATAAACCGTGGGCCAGGGGTAGTGCAACACTGTCGACCTTTTTAGAGTCGAGAGACTTTGCACTAATGAAGCAAAGAATGAGATTTGTACAGTATGCGGTGTATAAGAGGGTCTGCAGAAGACAATATTCTTTGACTGTGTGAAGCTTAATGTTTATCTGTAATTAACAAATGTTTATAATGTTATGTAAGTAACAATAAGTATCTTTTATTGAACTATTTATAATTGTTTGTAGAGTGCAGTCAACACCAGCTCTGGAGTAAAGTTAAATATAGGTGAAAACCAGTAGGGATCTACCGACGTTCTGGGAGAACGGAAAAGGTGGAGATTTTTTGCTGATAACGGAAGCAGGTAGGAGAGTAGGAAAGGGGAGTAATGGAGCTGGTCAGACAGGCGCAAGACACTGTTGAGGCAGGTGACGAAAGCTGACGCGCGCTGTACTCCGCAGTATTGTTTAAACAAAGGTAAAGTTTAACTGCTTAATAGATGTGAGTGAAGGGGAAGTGCTAAGGTGCAGGTTTGCAACGCTTTAGAGGCGATATAAAATTACGTCTGCAATGAGTGTTGGTTCCTGGATGCGAAATGGTTTAAGGCATCCATTACTTAGACTGACGCAGATCCCCAGGAAAGCCAAACTCATATTTGCGCTGGTATAAGTCGCATAATTCAACGACACGAAGACAAGAAAAAACCTCCGCCGCTGCAAAACGGTGCGTGCCTTCGAAGCACCTAAATCTCCAGCAATTGTGTTCACGACGACACTACTGAAATTAACCGTCCACAGTTCTGCATACGAGCTGTGTTCACAAGTTTTTGCGTGTTTTGTTCAATAATCATTTAAGTGTTTTTTTTTACGCAAAATTTCTCATTTAACCTAAAGTTTTCCAAGTAGAGATCCTTTCCTATACTAAAGAGAATGAAACCGAGAAGCCATTTGTGTGAAACATTATTGCGTAACTAAGTGTTTTCTCTCAAAGTAAATTTAAATTATCACCCAAGTGCAACAATTAAAGTAAATGTGGAGAATTGTAGATTACATTGAAAGTACGTAAAGTAAATAACAATTCTACCTGGTGTGTGAACTTACTTATTGGGACCTTCTGTCCAAGAAATTACGTAAAGTAACTATTTAAATAAAACTGAGAAAAACCAAGTACAAAACCATTTGCAATCATTTCGATACTAAAGAAAGTATCGTAAAAATATTTCTTGTGTATAATACATGTTTTCAGAGTCATTGTTGCTGATCTTACCTTCAGAAACGTAAGTTGGCATTATTGTCGTTCCTATGTTGTTTTCATGGACCAGAACTTTCTAAGTGTGTGCGTGTGACCAATTCTGAAAGCAGTCATTATTCAGCTATCTACGTGGATTGGCCTGTTCCTTCAGTGACAGAAATTATAAAAAGGGAAAAAAGTTTAATAAGAGCCAAGATATAGTAAAGACAAATTTTGGTGAATTTGTTGAATAACGTCAATCGATTCGTCATTATGGCTGGTGACCGTGTTTTTTCAGTATTATTATCACTCGCAACAAGTAGTTTGACGAAAAAGAAAAACTGCAAAAAAGACTACACTATAATTTCTCATTTGACCAAACTTTATCCATTATGCGGCATCTGAGGACACTAGCGGTTGTTAAGGAGGCAGTTGTGTTTAAGTACTTAAATTACCGAAGTTATAATAACATCTGAAGTAATAAACGTAACTGCAAGAGTAGAAACACTGTGTGTTGTAAGCGGCCTTTAGACACGACTAGAACAATTACTAAACCTACATACTACTGTCATATACGTCGTAAGGTGACAGAACAGAACTTATAACGCCATACTACCGATATAGTAGCATCTTTGATTAGTAACCAAAATGTCCTCGATCCCGGGTTCAAAACGCGCCACCGCTTAAAATTTGATTAATAATAAGAAGTCACCCTCATTCTGCCAACGGCTGTCAAAGAGTACGGAGGAGCGGACAGAAGCTCAGGGCGCTCGTTCGTCCTTGCGGTGTAAAAGTGCCCCAAAGAGGCGGAAGAATCAGCAACGATCAACAGCATGAGGATGCAGAAGGCGATAGGAACATATAACCTGTATCCACAGGACATAAGGCTTGTAATTGAAAAAGCGTCATGCTGATCTCCCCATTGGCAAAAGAATCCGGAATAGTCCCCCACTCGGATCTCCGGGAGCGGACTGACAAAGACAAGTGATCATGAGGAAAAGATTGAGCAACCAAGGAAACGACAGCATTATACGAGCCTGGGCGTGGAATGTCAGAAGCTTGAACATGGTAGGGAAGTTAGAAAATTCCAGAATGGAAATGGAAATGCTCAGTCTAGATATAATAGGAGTCAGTGAAGTGAAACGGAGAGAAAAGGATTTCTGGTCCTATCTGTATAGGGTAATATGAACAACAGCAGAAAATGGTAACACGGGAGCGGGATTCGTTATGAATAGGAAGGTAGGGCAGAGAGTGTGTTACTGTAAACAGTTCCATGACAGGGTTGCTCTTATCAGAATCGACAGCAAGCCAACATCGACGACGATAGTTCAGGTACACATTCCCACTTCACAAGCTGAAGAGACAGAGAAAGTGTATGAGGGTACTGAAAGGGTAGAACAGTATGTAAAGGGAGATGAACATCTAATGTAATAGATAAGGGAGACAGGAATACAGTTGTAGGAGAAGGAGTAGTAGAAAAGGTTAAAGGAGACTATGGGATTGGGACAAAGTATGAGAGAGGAGAAAGACTAACTGAGTTCTGTAATAAATTTCAGCTTGTAATACCGAATACTCTGTTCAAGAATCACGAGAGCAAGAGGTATACTTGAAAACGACCGGGGGGAGATTCCGAAATCAGATACTGAATTGGAAGACATAAGGAGCGCATATAAACTCAGATCACAATATAGCACTGATAAAGAGTACGCTGTAATTTAAGAGATTAGTCAGGAAGAATCAATAGGTTAAGAAGTGGGATACGATAGTACTGACAAATGAAGAGATATGCTAGAAGTTCTCTAAGGCTATAAATACAGCTATTACGAATAGCTCAATAGGTTGTACAGTTGAAGAGGAATGGACATCTCTAAAAAAGGAAATCACAGAAGCTGGAAAGAAAAACGTAGGTACAAAGAAGGTAACTGTATAGAATCCATGGGCAACAGAGGAAATACTTGAGTTAATCGACGAAAGAAGGAAGTACAAAAATTTAAAGGGACATTCAGGAACACAGAAATACAACTCACTGAGAAATGAAATAATTGGGAATTACAGGGAAGCTAAGACGAAATGGATCTATGAAAAATGCGAAGAAATCGAAAAAGAAATGATTGTCGAATCGACTAACTCCGCGCATAGAAAAGTCAAAACAACCTTTCGTGGAATTAAAAGCAACGGTGGTAACATTAAGAGTCCAACGGGAACTCCACTCATATAGGCAGAGGAGAGAGCGGATGGGCCTCTACGACGGAAAAGATTTGTCTGATGTGACAGAAGAAGAAACAGGAGATGACGTAAAGACTAAGCAAGGCAGAAGGGATAGATAACGTTCCATTAGAATTTCTGAAATTCTAAGGCACCAAAAGGACTATTTGATGTGTTGGCAGAAGAGCCAACACCGTGTTGCTAGAGGAGGCCGAAATGCACGCGTTTAAACTCACGCAGACTGGCGTGAGGTCCGGAACAAGGTAAAGTAATTATCCTATGAAGAAAAGAACGTAGTTGATTGATAACTTAACTTTAATCCATAATTGGAGAACATCGCTCTTGATGATACATTTATTCAATCTCAATATAAACTGGTAATGGCGCCTTGCTAGGTCGTAGCAAATGACGTAGCTGAAGGCTATGCTAACTATCGTCTCGGCAAATGAGAGCGTATTTGTCATTGATCCATCTCTGGCAAAGTCTGCTGTACAACTGGGGCGAGTGCTAGGACGTCTCTCTAGACCTGCCGTGTGGCGGCGCTCGGTCTGCAATCACTGACAGTGGCGACACGCGGGTCCGACGTATACTAACGGACCGCGGCCGATTTAAGGCTACCACCTAGCAAGAGTGGTGTCTGGCGGTGACACCACACTATTCACGTTCGTGTGTAGAAAGTATGAGTTTGGTGGCATACCAACTGAATTTCCGAAAAATATCATCCACACAATTCCGAAGATTACAAGAGCTGAAAAGTGGGCGAATTGTCGCACAATCAATATAACAGCTCATGCGTCGAAGCTGCTAACAAGAATAATAAATAGAAGTATGGAACAGAAAATTGAGGATATGTTAGATGAAACTCAGTTTGTCTTTAGGAAAGATAAAGCCAGCAGAGAGGCAATTCTGACGTTGCGGTTGATAATCGAAGCATGACTAAAGAAAAATCAAGACATGCTCATAGGATCTGTGGACATGGAAAAAGCGTTCAACAATGTAAAACGGTGCAAGATGTTCGAAATTCCAAAATAAAAAAGGGTGAGCTATAGGGAAAGAAGTGTAATATATAACATCTACAAGAGCCAAGACCCAACAATAAGAGTGGACGACTAAGAACGAAATGCTGAGATTAAAAAGGGTGTAGGACACGGATGTAGTCTTCCGCCCCAACTGTTCAATATGCACATGTAAGAATCAATGATGAAATAAAAAAAGTACAGGAGTGGGATAAAATTCAAGGTAAAAGGGTATCAATGATATTGCTATTCTGAGGGAAAGGGAAGAAGAATTATATGATTTGCTGATTGGAATGAGCAGTCTAATGAGTACAGAGTGTGGACTGAGAGTAAATGCAGAAAGACCATAGTAATGAGATGTAGCAGAAATGAGAACAGCGACAAACTTAATATAGGAGATCCTGGGTTCGAGTCCCGGTCGAAGCACACATTTTCAACATGTCCCCAATGATGTATATGAACGCCTGTTTGCAGTTACGGTGTCGATTTAATTATCATGTCATTAACATAAATACTTAATGGTCACGAAGTAGATGAAGTTAAGAAATTCTACTACTTAGGCAGCAAAATAATGGAGCAAGGAGGACATCAGAACTAGACTAGCAGTGGCAAAAAGGGAGTTCCTGGCCAAAAGTAGTCTACTAGTATCAAACATAGGCTTTAATTTAAAGAAGAAATTTCTGAAAATGTACACTTGGAGCACAACAGTGAATGGCAGTGAAGCATGGACTGTGGGAAAACCGGAACAGAAGAGAACAGAAGCATTAGAAATGTGGTGTTACAGACGAATGATGAAATTCAAGTGGACCGATAAGGTAAGGAATGAGGAGGTTCTTGAGCAGAATCGGAGAGAAAAGGAATATGTGGAAAAAGTAACGAGAAGGGACAGGATGATAGAACATCTGTTAAGACATATGGGAATGACTTCTATGGTACTAGAGGAGGCTGTATATGGCAAAAATTCTAGAGGAAGACAGAGATAGGAATACTTCCAGTAAACAATTGATGAGGCAACGGCTTTGCCGCAGTGTCTACACCGGTTCCCGTGTGACCACCGAAGTTAAGCGCTGTCCGGCGTGGTCGGCACTTGGATGGATGACCATCCAGGCTGCCATGCGCTGTTGCCATTTTTCGCGGTGCAGTCAGCCTCGTGATGCCAATTGAGGAGCCACTCGACCGAATAGTAGCGGGTTCGGTCAAGAATACCATCATAACGGCCGGTAGAGCGGTGTGCTGACCCCACGGCCCTCCTATCTGCCTCCTCCTCTGAGGATGCCACGGCGGTCGGATGGTCCCGGGAGGCCACTCGTGGCCTGAAGACGGAGTGCCTTAAATAAATGAGGACGTACGTTGCAAGTGCTACTCTGAGATGAAGAGGTTGTCACAGCAGAGGAATGTTTGGCGTGTGGGATCACACTAGTCAGAGCGAGTCTTGCCCGCAGTTAACCGGATTCTTTTTTAAATCATGACCTGTTTCGGTTACAATTGAAACTACTGTATATCTGGTGATATCAGCTACAAGTTAACATGTCCAGTTCATAACCCACCTGGTGAGTTGAATGGATTACTCTGGTAATCGATATAACCTGATCTACCGCTGAAATGGACAGGTTACTCTTGTAGCCAGTATATTCAGATCTGAAGATGTTTCATGTTCTCGTATATGACAAACCGACCACAATATTAAAAATTAACGGAACGTATACACAAGAGCGATCATGTGCCCACAAAATTCTGCATATGAACAACTGTCTTTCTACTGCATTGACAACAAATTCAAAGGAGGATTACATTTTAATTTCAAAATCATGCAGTTACTGGATCATCAGTTTGGTATCTTCGGTCTAGATATTCATGGTGCAGTTCTTTCCATTTCCAGTTCAATTTGCAAAGCAAACCTCTAAATACTTGATGTACACATTTATTACCACTTCACCAAATTATGCACAAACCTCGTTTTGTTGCAACAGACGAAAGTTACATGAGAAAGATGTTATCTGTGTCGAAGTAAAAGAGAGGTGAGTATAGTAATGTCATATTTGCGCAAAGAAAATTCAATTGATATAAGCCGAACACTTAGGCATGGAGTCCTGGCCACACGTTCAGCCAATCATAACAAATGTAGTGCTGACGGAGACAAAAAATAAACGCTCTATAATTTCTATAAAAATGAGGGGTAGAGCCTGTATTATTTCGACATCGACAGTACAGCTTCAATAGCAGAGTCAACAATCACTGGAAGCGTCCATTAACGTAAATTTTTGCACATATTGTACATGCGTTATGTCTCACTATTCAATTTAACAAATTTTTGAAAAATGTGACTGCATAAACATTATTTACCAATACGGTAGACTGGAAGGCAATCTGTTTTCCGTACAATACTTGCACCTCCGTAGTAATCTGTAGCTCTGCTTTGTTGGTAATAGCAGGCTCAACGAAACCATGGGAGTGAATGATGCTTCCCACTTCGCCAACGTAACTACTGCATAAGCACTCTTGCTTCAAAGGACTGTGAAACACAGGCGGGGCCTTGCTTTTTGTGTCATCAGTCTTCTGAATGGTCTGATGCGGACAGCCACTAATTCCCCCCCAGTGCTAACCTCTTCATCTAGGAGCAGCACTTCCAACATACGTTCTCAATTTTTTTTTATGCATTACGATTTCTGTCTTCCTCTGCATTTTTCACTCTCTACAGTTGTCTCTGTTACCATGAATGTTCTTCGTAAAGTTTTACCAGATGTTCTACCACCATTTCCCTTCTTCTTGTCAATGTTTTCCATATATTCCTTGTCTCGGCGATTCTGCGGAGAACCTCCTTATTCATTACCTTATCAGTCCATCAAATTTTCAACATTCCACTGTAGCAACACATTTCACATGCTTCAGTTCTGTCCTTTTCTTGGTTCCCATCGTCCATGATTCACTACCATACACTGTTGTGCACCAAACATACATTCTCGGAAAATTTTTCCTCAAATTCAGACCTATATTTGATATTAGTAGGCTTCTCTTGGCCAGTAATGCCCTTTTTGTCAGGCTAACCTACTTCTGATGTCCTCTTGCTCTGTCTGTCACTGGTTATTTTGTTGCCTAAGTAGCAGAATGTCTTCACTTCGTGTAGTTCCTGATCACCAAACCCGATATTAATTTTATCGCTATTCTCATTTCTCCTACTCCTCATTACTTTCGTCTTTCCTAGGTTTACTCACAGTCCATATTCTAAACTAATTAGAGAGTTTATTCCATTCAGCAGGGCCTGCAATTGTTCTCCACTCTCGATGAGGAAAGCAATGTCAAGGGCGAATCTTATCATTGATATCCTCCCAGCTCGAATTTTGATTTCACTCTTCTAGTTGTTCCTGCCCTTGTTTCTTCGATGTGTAGATTGAACTGTAGGGACGAAATACTACATCCCTGACTCACACCCTTTGTAATCTGAGCACTTCGTTCTTGGTCTTACACTTCTGTTCTCAGTTTACTTTACTATTCTTCTGTATATTATTCTTGTCAGCCACTTGAATTCATGAGCAGATAAACGTATAATAACTCTCGCACTTGTTGGCTTTAGTATTCTTCGGAAATGTGTGGATAATAATTTTCCCAAAGTCAGATGGTGTATCGCCATATACATTTACACACCAACGTGAACAGGTCGTTTGTTTGCACTTTCCCCAATGATTTTCTGATGGAATGTTTTAAATACCTTTTACCGTACTCTATCTTAAGTCTTCCAAAGTTCTTTTGAATTCTGATTCTAATACGAGATTCCCTATCTCTTCTATATCTACTTCTGTTCATGTTTCGTCTTCTCTCAAGTCCTCTGATAAGCATTCCCCCTCATTCACTCTTTCCACCTATGCGCTTTCTTTTCTGCTTTTAATAGTTGATTTTCACTGCAGTATTAATGTCACCTACCTTGCTTTTATTTTCATCAACGGTTGTTTTGACTTTTATATGTGCTGAGTCAGTCCTTCCGATATCCAGTGTGTTTCGATTTCTTCACATTTTTAATGCAGCCAATTTGTCGTAGCTTCCCTGCATTTCTTGTTTCTTTCATTCCTGAGTGACTTGTATTTCTGTATTCGTAAATTTCCCTGAACATTTTTATACTTCCTTCATTCACCGATCAACAGAAGTATTTGTTTGCAGATACGTATTTTACACCTCCGTTTTACTTTCCAAACTCTGTGAGTATTTGTTTGCAGATACTTATTTTACATCTACGTTTTACTTTCAAAACCTTGTGATTGCCCATTTTGGCAATGTCTATTCCTCTTTAAGTAAACTGCCTACTGAGCTATTCCTTACCGCAGTGTCTATAGCCTTAGAGAACTTCAAGCGTATCTCCTCATTCTTTCTTTTCGTTCTGATTCCTCATGACTAATATCTTAACCTCCAGCCTACTCTTCACCATTAATAAGTTTTGATCTGAGCTCATGGGTACGCCTTACAATTCAGTATCTGATTTCGGAATCTCTTCGTGACCTTGATGTAATCTAACTGAAATCTTCCCATCTCCCCTGCCTTTCTCAAGTATACCACTTCCTCTTGTGATTCTTGAACACAATATTCGCTATTACTACCTGAAACTTACTGCAGAACATAGTTAGTTGCTTTTCTCCTCTGTCATTCGTGGTACCAAGCCCATACTCTCCCGTAACCTTTTCTTCTACTCGTTTCCCTACAACTGCATTCCAATCCATCATGACTATTAGATTTTCATCTTCCTTTGCGTACAGAATTGTCCATTCAGTATCCTCATATACTTTGCCTGTCTCTTTATCTTCGGCTTGCGATATCGATGTGTATAACTGAACTGTCACTGTCGATGTTGGTTTGCTATCGATTCTGATCAGAACAACCCTATCACTAAGGATTCACAGCACTTGCCATTCATAATGAGTCCTATTCCTGTTGTACCTTTTTCTGCTGCTGTTGATTATACGTTACGCTCACCTGACTAGAAATCCTTGTCCTATTTCCATTTTACTTCACTTACCTCCATTACATCTAGATTGAGTCCCAGCATTTCCCTTTGCAGACTTTCTAGCTTCCCTACCACTTCAGACATTTCCCATCCCGACTCGCAGCATGTTATCGTTTCGTTCGTTATTCAGTCTGTTTCTTAAGGTCACCTCTCCTTTGGCAGTCCTCTCCCGGACATCCGATGGGGAGTATTCCGGAATCTTTTGCCAAATGGGAGATCATCATGACGCTTTTTTCAATTACAAGCCACATGTCCTCTAAATAAACTATATGCCTTTAATGGGATGGTTTCCACTGAATTCTGTATACTCATGCCGTTGATCATTGTTGATTATTCCGCCTTTCAGGGCAGTTTCCCTTCTCAAGGGCAACAGAGTGCCCTCAACCTCTGTGCACTATAAGCCCATATAAAAAAGTAAATATTATAATTGATTCACTGAGTTAGCGGTACAAGTATGCGTTTATTGACAACATAACTGACCTCAACATTAAGTTGCACTCCTTAATTTCATGAATACATTGTTCACAAAGATCTTAAGAACAATCAAAGAAGAAAATTTGATTTAAATTGTTGCTCCGTATCAAGCTCTGTGTTAAACAACAGGCTGGGCAAGTGAACTCAGGATTCCAATTTTTAAAAAAAAAATGGCTCTGAGCACTATGGGACTTAACTTCTGAGGTCATCAGTCCCCTAGAACGTAGAACTACTTAAACCTAACTAACCTAAGGACATCACAAACATCCACGCCCGAGGCAGGATTCGAACCTGCGTCCGTAGCAGTCGCGCGGTTCCAGACTGTAGCGCCTAGAACCGCTCGGTCACCGCGGCCGGCTTCCAATTAAACATTGGTAGCATTAAGCCAAAATTCAAAAGATAACAGAACACTTAAAAATATTGAATTAAAATTTAGCGCCTTGTAACACCTTAAAACATAGTGCACAAACACCTGCAGCAAGCATGAATGAGCATCGATTTTCACTTTGTTTACGGTCAACCAATTAAAGACAGTAACGTAAGAATTACAGTAAAGCCAATGATTAGTAATGAAGCTTATCATGCCAGGAGCCCAGATGTTTCCAGTGAGAATAGCGCTGTCACATAGACCTTGGTGCCACTGGTCCAGAAACCCAGTACACAGACAAATTACTTATGACATACAAAAATCAAACGAGCCAAGTGCTGTTGGACACGTTACACTATAAAAAGGAAGTGTGACTATAGAACAAATTTAATATGTTGTGCATTGCCGTGAACATAACCAATGACTAACGGATATCCTAGACACACTCGTAAAAAAATTACAATATGTAGGAAAGATTTGGGTGATGAAAGAATTTACTTCATAACTACTGTAAGGAAGGTGTCTCCTCGGAATTTTTACAACTTCTCGTCGATATTCTGAAGCCGATCATAATCATTCACCACACTACCATACTACCATCATGCTGACGCACATCTAGGAGCACAGCTCAGCCATCTACCGTCCCCCCCCCCCCCTCCGCAAATCCCCGGCCGCTTTACCTATCATCACCCCATTGCAACGTACACAGAGTTTCTTTCTTCACACTTTCATGTCTAACATCTGCTGTTGGGCACTGTTTTGTAAATAAACTATACCTGGCATTGCTGTGAAATGGCCACAATAATCAGTAACCAAACCAGGTTGCCGTCAAAAGGCTTGATGTGTGGTGTTTCATAATTACTCTCCTAGACACAGCTGCCTGGTATTCTATGACGTTCTGAATTGCTTGTAATATCACTTCTGTTTCTTTCCGAATTTAATCAACCTTATTTTTACCATTTTCATATTCACTACTGAACATGGCAGAACTGTTTCTGAATTTCCTCCATCTTCCTATGGATAACTCACATGCTTTTTTTCTGTGGCTAAAGTTTGGTTATAAAATGACACGATAACTGGTCTCTTTGCCTTAATTAACGAAACAGTGTTTTTTTTAAAAAAGTAAGTTTTTTCTGAACCTGAGAAAAAACTATGATCCTATTGATATGTCTGCACTCAATCATCGCATATAATAGGGATGTCCTGCTTCCAGACATAGCAAGTCTTGACTGGTTTCACATTCAGAGAATCAAGAAAGGCGTTTTTCATTTCGACGGAATATTCTCATGAAATTCCAATCTCCAGCTTTTTCCTCCGAATGCGCAAAAAATTTTGTTGACGCCTACCTACACAGGAAGGAACGAGCACTAAGATAAAATAAGGGAAATCAGAGCTCGTACGGAAAGATATAGGTGTTCGTTCTTTCCGCGCGCTATACGAGATTGGAATAATAGAGAACTGTGAAGGTGGTTCTATGAACCCTCTGCCAGGCACTTAAATGTGATTTGCAGAGTATCCGTGTAGATGTAGATGAATATGGTCTGCCACCAGGAGCTGCCTGCAGCTGTAGCGGTGCCAGTGGGAGAAAGCCCACTCTGTCAGTGATTTGGAGTGACACGCCACTACTGCTCCTAGCGACATAGTATGGGTAGCAAAGTGGTATCAGTTCACCCCAGGGAAATTTGATGACACCACAGTATTTTCCACACATCCTGGGTCCTCATGTATTACCTCTGATGAGACAGTTTACTAGCACCATCTTTCAACAGGAATACGCTCATCTTCCTATGACCCACTGCTCTCTGAAATTCCTCCATGACTCTGGGGTACTCAGTTGGCTAAGAAAGTATCCGGTCTCAGTCCAGAGCAACTTGGATGTCTGCTTTGTCGCAGTGCCGACATCTATGATATCAAGGGCTCTTTGCAACAGTAGATTACGCATAATTTGCTGCCACTGAATACAGTTTTGAAACCTCTCAACATCTGTTCATTTTATCCTCTCCTTCTCGGTGCTTAAGTATTATGCTCAGTGCCTTTATACCCTGGGTAGCGGATACTAATGATGGCATTGAGAGCGAAGTCTTTCGCAACGGCACTTATATCAAGTGATCAAAAAGTCAGTAGAAATTTGAAGACTTAATAAACTACAAAATAATGTAGATAGAGAGGTAAAAATTGACACACATGCTTGGAATGCAATGGGCTTTTATTAGAACCAAAAACAAAACATAGTTCACAAAATGTCCGACAGATGGCGCTGGACAGCAGGTAATTGCTACCGTGACGGGTGAGAGGTACGCCGATATGTCACAGAATCGCATCATCCCCAGCCTGGCTGATAAACACCTGCTGGAACGTACGACGTTTATGCAGGATGGCGCTCCACCCCCCATATTGTTAGACGCGTGGAAGATCTCTTGCGCGCGTCGTTTGGTGATGATCGCGTGCTCAGCCGCCACTTTCGTCATTCTTGGCCTCCCAGGTCGCCAGACCTCATTCCGTGCGATTATTGGCTTTGGGGTTACCTGAAGTCGCAGGTGTATCGTGATCGACCGACATCTCTACGGATGCTGAAAGACAACATCCGACGCCAATGTCTCACCATAACTCCAGACATGCTTTACAGTGCTGTTCACAACATTATTCCTCGACTACAGCTATTGTTGAGGAATGATGGTGGACATATTGGGCATTTCCTGTAAATAACGTCATCTTTACTTTGTCTTACTTTGTTATACTAATTATTGCTATTCTCATCAGATGAAGCGCAATCTGTTAGACATTTTTGAACTTTTATATTTTTTGGTTCTAATAAAACCACATGTCATTCCAAGCATGTGTGTCAATTTGTACCTCTCTATCTACATTATTCCATGATTTATTCAGTTTTAAATTTTATACTGACTTTTTTGGCACCCGGTATGTAAAACATTTTCCGGTTTCTTGCCGCGTCAATTCGGGATAAAATCTCGTGCTTTCGACGATAGCCTCCATCGTCATTGTCAGGAGCAACTGACTGTCTTCACTGATGCTGTGGTGGTATTTCATAGCCCGTGGATTGCTTCTGATTGGTCGGTTTCTGATCGTTTGCCGATTACGGTACTGCTGTCACAGACAGTGTCAATGTGTGCGCTGGTGGCGCCATCGGTTCCGTTGGAATGTAAACCTTGGAAGGAATGTCTCTGCTGCTTCTCTGCATCGAGTGCTCGTTTCCACGTACCGCTCAGATAGTACCTGCTATCACGGTTAAAGTTCTTCTCACTCATTCTCATTTCAACAGCCTCTTTAACAACACAATCCCAGTATGTGCAGGCACACTTTCAAATCCTTAATCTGTCCCATCCTCTGTTATGCCAGTCCCACCTCATCTCTGCCCCCCCACCCCCCCACCCCCAAATTCTATAAGTCCCTCCAGATCCTTGAGCATCATGCACTCCACCTCACCTTCTGCATACGCCTCCCATCCCCAACGCGGATCCTCTATGACCTCATTCCTTTCTCCCATCTGCTCCTATTCCTCAAACATATCCGCATACTCTACACCTCCCGCCGCCTTGATCCCCCTCACCCCCTGGCTGCTCCTCTCCTCTCCTGTCCCCACCCCCTGCCATGCCTTCACTGTTGTGTCCCCTTGTACCCGCCATCTCTACACCCTTCATCTCCTTTCCCAAGGTGGCTTCCATCAACTCCCCCTCCCATATATATTACCCTCTCTCCCTCCATCTATCCCTCCTATCAACACTGATCCTCCCCCCCTCCTTTCCTCTGTCCTTTCCCTGGGCTCCCTCTTCCCCCCCTTTCCCTCCTGTTTCTCCCCACCAAACCTCTCCCTACCTCCCTTCTCCCACCCCTCCTTAACCTTCCCCACTCCATGTTGCGATTGCCCAGCACCCCCCACACCTCTTATGGGTCCTCATCCTCCATCGGCTCCTTTCACCTCTCCCCCCTTTCACTTTTCCACTCCTTCCACCCCCTTTTTATATTTTCCCATCGTCTGCCAGTTTCCCCCCACCTGCTCTCGGCTGTGGTATGTTACATTTGCTAACTTTTTAGTGCAGTGTTCCAGTGAATGTTGAGTATTGGTCGTCTTTCTAGTGTTGTGAACAGAAACCATGCTGTCCCTGGGTGTGAATTTAATGTCTTTTGCAAAAAGAAACCAGACTGTCGTAGTGTTTTTTAATTGTCTGTCTATTATTTTACCTGTCTGCTTCGTAAGTATTTTATTAGCATCATCATCCCTTTGATCTATGTTTTAAGTTCCACGATTTTTTCGCCATGCTACTATTTAAGTCCCCGATTTTATCGCCTATTTTTATTATTTATTCTCTTCATCTTTTTAACACAAAGTCTGTAGGCTGAAGAGCGGCATACTAAGCTGCTGCCAGCCCGCCTCCTTTCGGGGGGAATCGAAATTCAATAAAGAAAAAAAATATGTAGAGGCATGGGACAGAATTTTTGTTTCATCGAACAGTATTTTATGTTTCTTTGTGGGGCTGAGCTTCTCAATTTGCCGATTTCTCCAGTTCTCTATTTTTAATGTGGCGTTGGTGTTCTGTACAACGGTCGGAAACGGCACGAATGGTGTGACCTATATAATTGCTTCCACACTCACAGCGGATATTATAAATTCCAGGGAACCTGAGGCCGAGACTGTCCTTAACAGGGCACACCATCTCCTTAATTTTCTTAGGAGGACGAAAAGTAGGTCCACTCAGGACTCTTCCTATTTTGATGACTGTAGCGCCACGAAAAGGAAGAACCGCAATCGGTATTTCATCCTGTGAGCATGTAGCACTTTCACGCTTCCTTTTTATTTTTATTTTTTGGAGAACGCTGCTTTTATATCGCGTCTACCATAGCCATTCTTTCGGGACACGTACTTCACATGGTTAATTTCGTACTTCAAGTGGTCCTCGTCAGAAAATGGTTCTGAGCACTATGGGAATTAACTTCTGAGGTCATCAGTCCCCTAGAACTTAGAACTACTTAAATCTAACTAACCTAAGGGCATCACACACATCCATGCCCGAGGCAGGATTCGAACCTGCGACCGTAGCGGTCACGCAGTTCCAGACGGTAGCGCCAAGAACCTCTCGGCCACTCCGGCCGGCCCACGTCACAAACAGTTTTTGCCCTATATACCAACGTGTTCAAAACGGTTCTCTTCTGAGCAGGATGACGGACACTCTGTGAATTCAGGTATAAATCGGTTTGCGTCGGCTTAAGATATACAGAGTGGCCGAGACGCCAGTCCGCCTGCCGTTGTACTAAAACGTCTAAGAATGGCAGCATTCCTTCCTTCTCCATCTAGACAGTGAACCGGATGTTCGGATGTATGTTTTTCATGTGTTCCATGAATTGTTCGAGAGCTTCCGCGCCGTGTGGCCAGACCATAAATGTATCGTTAACATAACGATAAAATAACGATGGACGGAAGGGAGCCGAATGTAATGCACGTTCCTCAAAATTCTCCATAAAAAGGTAGCCAGTGATGGAGACAACGGAGAGCCCATCGCCATACCATCCGTTATATCATAAAATTTACTACCATACAAGAAGTAGGTGGTCGTCATCACATGCCGGAACAACTTTTTAGTTTCAGGAGGAAAAAGATCCGCCAGCATTTTCAAAGTGCCCTCCACAGGAACCTTTGTTAACAGTGATACCACATCCAGGCTAACTAAAATGTCATTTGGACCAACTCTAATCTGTTTGATTTTCTCAATGATCATATGGGTGTTTTTGATGTGATATTCAAACCGGACGACTATAGGAGTCATCAAATTTGTCAGGCATTTGGCCAGCTTGTAGGTAGGAGAACCAGTTGCACTGACAATAGATCTCAAGGGAGCTTTATTTTTGTGGATGTTTGGTAGTCCGTACAACCTGGGAGGTCTAGGAACTCGGATTGTGAGATTTCTCGTAACATCATGTGGCAGACGGGAATTCTTCAGTAGCTCCATGGTTTTTCTGCTGTACGTCAAAGTTGTGTCCCGTTTAAGACATTTGTACGTACTGTCCTGCAACAGCGATGTCATTTTGCTGTGATCGGTAATGTCAAGAACCACGGTGGCATTTCCTTTGTCAGCTGGCAATACGACAAGATCTTCACCTTACCGAAGTAAGCGGGGACCCTCCCTCTCCTCTCTACTGATATTAGCTTTGGGAGGTTAGCAGAGGCCAAAAAGCGACTGGTAATAAGTTTCACTTCATCGGCGTCATCCTCTGTAAGATGCCGCACTGCAAGTTCTACTCCACTGATAAGGTCCGCGATGGGTAAAGTTCGTGATGGCCTTCTCGTATAAGTTTAACTGTTATTTATTATTTTTTTTTATTTTTCACTTCAAGTTCTGTAGGACCAAATTCAGGAGCAAATCTCCAAGGTCATGGAACGCGTCAGTAAATGAAATTACAACATAAAAGAAATAACAGATAAAATAAATGTTTATCAACCCGAAAAACGTCAGTCCATAAGATTAAGTAAACGCAATCAACAATATAATAAGAATCAGCTTAATTTTTCAACGAACTCCTCGACAGAATAGAAGGTGTGATCCATGAGAAAACTCTTCAGTTACGATTTCAAAGCGCGTGGATTACTGCTAAGATTTTTCATTTCGAGCGGCAGCTTATTGAAAGTGGATGCAGCAGTACACTGCACACCTATTTTCACAAGAGTTAAGGAAGTCCAATCCGAATGCAGGTTTGATTTCTGCCGATTATTAACCGAGTGAAGGCTGATTATTGTTGGGAATAAGCTAATATTGTTAACAAGAAATGACAGTAAGGAATATACATAATGAGAGGCCAAAGTCAAAATACCAAGACTTGTGAAAAGCGGTCGACAAGAGGTTCGTCAGCTCAGACCACTTATTGCCAGAACAGCCCGTTTCTGAGCCAAAAATATCCGTTTTGAATGGGATGAGTTACCGCAAAAAATACCATACGACATAAGCGAATGAAAATAAGAAAGCAGACTAATTTTCGTGTCGAACGATCACTCACTTCTGATACGATTCGAATAGTGAAAACGGCAGTATTAAGTATTTGCACAAGATCCTCAACGTGGGCTTTCCAAGATAGCTTACCATCTATCTGAACACCTAGAAATTTGAACTGTTCAGTTTCACTAATCATATGACCGTTCTGTGAAATTAAAACGTCAGATTTTGTTGAATTGTGTGTTAGAAACTGTAAAAACTGAGTCTTACTGTGATTTAGCGTTAGTTTATTTTCTACAAGCAATGAAATTAGGTCATATACCACACTATTTGAAACCGAGCCAATGTTGCACACAACATCCTTTACTACCAATGTAGTGTCGTCATCAGACAGAAATGGCTCTGAGCATTATGGGACTTGACATCTTTGGTCATCAGTCCCCTAGAACGCAGAACTACTTAAACCTAACTAACCTAAGGACATCACACACATCCATGCCCGAGGCATCAGACAGAAATATTTTACAGTTACCTGTAATACTAGAGGGCTTATTATTTATATAAATAAGGAACGGGAGTGGCCCCAACACTAATCCCTGGGGCACCCCCCACTTGACAGTACCCCACTCAGACCCCACAACACAGCCGTTATCAACATTGTGAATAACGACTTTTTGCTGTCTGTTGCTTAAGTAAGA
The DNA here is from genome assembly GCF_021461385.2 of Schistocerca piceifrons. Lineage (NCBI taxonomy): Eukaryota > Metazoa > Arthropoda > Insecta > Orthoptera > Acrididae > Schistocerca > Schistocerca piceifrons. The sequence continues at coordinate 44,976,149 of NC_060139.1, read as the reverse complement.
GGTGAACCAATTGTAAGCTACTCCCCGTATTCCGTAATGGTCCAATTCTGGAGCAATATTTTGTGATCAACACAATCAAATGCCTTAGTTAAATCAAATAATATGCCAAGAGTTCGAAACCTTTTGTTTATCCCATGGAGTACCTCACAGAGAAAAGAGAATATAGCATTTTCAGTTGTTAAATGACTTCTAAAGCCGAGCTGTACATTTGATAGCAAATCATGTGATGTAAATTATCGCCGGCCGCAGTGGTCTAGAGGTTCTAGGCGCGCAGTCCGGAACCGCGCGACTGCTACGGTCCCAGGTTCGAATCCTGCCTGGGGCATGGATGTGTGTGATGTCCTTAGGTTAGTTAGATTTAAGTAGTTCTAAGTTCTAGGGGACTGATGACCGCAGAAGTTAAGTCCCATAGTGCTCAGAGCCATTTGAACCATTTGATCAATTATCCTTACATACACAGACTTTCCAATACCTTTACCGAACACTGTTGTGACCACCCAACCAGAAAAGGTGGGATACATCTGTATCGAATCGATCTGAAAGGTGAACGACTTCTGACCTTGTGAGCTGACAGCCTGTAACATTTCAAGTTAGCATACTTGTTAATATTAATATAGCATTGGTTCTTCGAGTTTTGAGAGTGGCACACCAAATACAAAACACAGAAGAATGTTTACGCATTCATACACTGTTGACTTTCCTTTCCCTCTCAGGATGGCAACACGACAGAAATCAAATCATCACAAAAATAAAAACAAAAATACCAAATAGAGAGTGGGTGATTGATGTCTCTGGTGTTATGCAGGAAAATCCGATTGTCAGAAAAAACTAACGGCTACACTTTAGCTTAATAGGTGTGCTTGAGATCACTTGTGAGTATGAGACACAATGATAATTGTCATACAGTAATGGAAAAATCTTTTGGAGCGCGGTAATGAAAGTGTTTGATGATTTTACCTGAACATTTAATTTTAATGTTCGTGATCCGCACAAACCTCCCTTCAGACGCGAAGAAATGCACTGCCTTGTCTCGTTGCTCAGCTAACCAATTCTGCTTCAGTTAAATAATTCTGCTGCCAAAGCAATAACCATTTCTGCCATTTAGTGCGAGAGGTATGTCTTCGCAAAGCTCTTTCCCACTAGACATAGCCTGGAGAAAGGTGTTTTCAAAGCACGAAAGTTTGTGGAAAAAGTTGGAGAATCAATTTAACATTTGTTCCATGGATTTAGCTCTTATAATAAAGCGGAGCAGCAAAAGTTATCACCAGAAGAATCACAAAAAAATATATTCAGTTACCTGAATAACAGATCTGCACATTCATGTGTATCTACGTGGGCGCGCTAAAAAATAAAGCCTTCGAATACCTTATGTGAAAACTCTTAAGGCTTTTTATACAAAACAGACGTTACAAACAAACTCAGTTCTTCGTTTCTGCATGTATATTTCTCATGATAGTCACCCGGTGGACGAACACATTTCTCCCATCTAGTGACCAGTTTATTTTAACTATCGCTGTAGGATCTACATCTCCATCTACATTTATACTCCGCAAGACACCCAACGGTGTGTGGCGGAGGGCACTTTACGTGCCACTGTCATTACCTCCCTTTCCTGTTCCAGTCGCGTATGGTTCGCGGAAAGAACGACTGTCTGAAAGCCTCCGTGCGCGCTCGAATCTCTATAATTTTACATTCGTGATCTCCTCGGGAGGTATAAGTAGGGGGAAGCAATATATTCGATACCTCATCCAGAAACGCACCCTCTCGAACCCTGGACAGCAAGCTACACCGCGGTGCAGAGCGCCTCTCTTGCAGAGTCTGCCACTTGAGTTTGTTAAACATTTCTGTAACGCTATCACGGTTACCAAATAACCCTGTGACGAAACGCACCGCTCGTCTTTGGATCTTCTCTATCTCCTCCGTCAACCCGATCTGGTACGGATCCCACACTGATGAGTAATACTCAAGTATAGGTCGAACGAGTGTTTTGTAAGCCACCTCCTTTGTTGATGGACTACATTTTCTAAGGACTCTCCCAATGAATCTCAACCTGGTACCCGCCTTACCAACAGTTAATTTTATATGATCATTCCACTTCAAATCGTTCCGCATGCATACTCCCAGATATTTTACAGAAGTAACTGCTACCAGTGTTTGCTCCGCTATCATATAATCATACAATAAAGGATCCTTCTTTCTATGTATTCGCAATACATTACATTTGTCTATGTTAAGGGTCAATTGCCACTCCCTGCACCAAGTGCCTATCCGTTGCAGATCTTCCTGCATTTCGCTACAATTTTATAATGCTGCAACTTCTCTGTATACTGCAGCATCATCCGCGAAAAGCCGCATGGAACATCCGACACTATCTACTAGGTCATTTATATATATTGTGAAAAGCAATGGTCCCATAACACTCCCCTGTGGCACGCCAGAGGTTACTTTAACGTCAGTAGACGTCTCTCCATTGATAACAACATGCTGTGTTCTGTTTACTAAAAACTCTTCAATCCAGCCACACAGCTGGTCTGATATTCCGTAGACTCTTACTTTGTTTATCAGGCGACAGTGCGGAACTGTATCGAACGCCTTCCGGAAGTCAAGAAAAATAGCATCTACCTGGGAGCCTGTATCTAATATTTTCTGGGTCTCATGAACAAATAAAGCGAGTTGGGTCTCACACTATCGCTGTTTCCGGAATCCATGTTGATTCCTACATAGTAGATTCTGGGTTTCCAAAAACGACATGATACTCGAGCAAAAAACATGTTCCAAAATTCTACAACAGATCGACGTCAGAGATATAGGTCTATAGTTTTGCGCATCTGCTCGACGACCCTTCTTGAAGACTGGGACTACCTGTGCTCTTTTCCAATCATTTGGAACCTTCCGTTCCTCTAAAGACTTGCGGTACACGGCTGTTAGAAGGGGGGCAAGTTCTTTCGCGTACTCTGTGTATCCCGTCAGGTCCAGTGGACTTTCCTCTGTTGAGTGATTCCAGTTGCTTTTCCATTCCTTGGACACTTATTTCGATGTCAGCCATTTTTTCGTTTGTGCGAAGATTTAGAGAAGGAACTGCAGTGCGGTCTTCCTCTGTGAAACAGCTTTGGAAAAAGGTGTTTAGTATTTCAGCTTTAAGCGTGTCATCCTCTGTTTCAATGCCATCATCATCCCGGAGTGTCTGGATATGCTGTTTCGAGCCACTTACTGATTCAACGTAAGACCAGAACTTCCTAGGATTTTCTGTCAAGTCGGTACATAGAATTTTACTTTCGAATTCACTGAATGCTTGACGTATATCCCTCCTTACACTAACTTTGACATCGTTTAGCTTCTGTTTGTCTGAGAGGTTTTGGCTGCGTTTAAACTTGGAGTGAAGCTCTCTTTGCTTTCGCAGTAGTTTCCTAACTTTGTTGTTGTACCACGGTTGGTTTTTTCCGTCCCTCACAGTTTTACTCGGCACGTACCTGTCTAAAACGCATTTTGCGATTGCCTTGAACTTTTTCCATAAACACTCAACATTGTCAGTGTCGTAACAGAAATTTTCGTTTAGATCTGTTAGGTAGTCTGAAATCTGCCTTCTATTACTCTTGCTAAACAGATAAACCTTCCTCCCTTTTTTTATATTCCTATTAACTTCCATATTCAGGGATGCTGCAACGGCCTTATGATCACTGATTCCCTGTTCTGCACATACAGAGTGGAAAATTTCGGGCCTGTTTGTTATCAGTAGGTCCAAGATGTTATCTCCACGAGTCGGTTCTTTGTTTAATTGCTCGAGGTAATTTTCGGATAGTGCACTCAGTATAATGTCACTCGATGCTCTGTCCCTACCACCCGTCCTAAACATCTGAGTGTCCCAGTCTATATCTGGTAAATTGAAATCTCCACCTAAGACTATAACATGCTGAGAAAACTTATGTTAAATGTATTCCAAATTTTCTCTCAGTTGTTCTGCCACTAATGCTGCTGAGTCGGGAGGTCGGTAAAAGGAGCCAATTATTAACCTAGTTCGGTTTTTGAGTGTAACCTCCACCCATAATAATTCACAGGAACTATCCACTTCTACTTCAGTACAGGATAAACTACTACTAACAGCGACGAACACTCCACCACCGGTTGCATGCAATCTATCCTTTCTAAACACCGTCTGTACCTTTGTAAAAATTGCGGCAGAATTTACCTCTGGCTCTAGCCAGATTTCTGTACCTATAACGATTTCAGCTTCGGTGCTTTCTATCAGCGCTTGAAGTTCCGGTACTTTACCAACGCAGCTTCGACAGTTTACAATTACAATACCGATTGCTGCTTGGTCCCCGCATGTCCTGACTTTGCCGCGCAACCGTTGAGGCTGTTGCCCTTTCTGTACTTGCCCAAGGCCATCTAACCTAAAAAAACCGCCCAGCCCACGCCACACAACCCCTGCTACCAGTGTAGCCGCTTGTTGCGTGTAGTGGACTCCTGACCTATCCAGCGGATCCCGAAACCCCACCAGGATGTCTGATTGTATTGACGAAGTCGCAACCTCACCTACGTTTATCCCGCCTAATCGCTGTGTAAGTGAAATCCTCGAAGACGTTCTTCAAGTTCTGGAAGGAGATTAAAATCGGATGGGCCAAGTCGAGACTGTACGCAGGTCTACCGATGTTAGTGAATCCAAGACGTCGGACTGTTGCAGACATCGCTACCCTCGAGTGTGGTCAGACATTGTCACGTGTGGACGAACTCTGGAATTCGAAACTCGATTACAGCACACTGTTTCTCCTGTACCTGCGTATCTACGCTTCACACCGTCATGTTAGATACTACAAGCCGGAACCCTCCAGCTGCATAGTGCTCTAGATATGTACAGGGTTATTACAAATGATTGAAGCGATTTCACAGCTCTACAATAACTTTATTATGTGAGATATTTTCGCAATGCTTTGCACGCACATACAAAAACTCAAAAAGTTTTTTTAGGCATTGACAAATGTTCGATATGTGCCCCTTTAGTGATTCGGCAGACATCAAGCCGATAATCAAGTTCCTCCCACACTCGGCGCAGCATGTCCCCATCAATGAGTTCGAAAGCATCGTTGATGCGAGCTCGCAGTTCTGGCACGTTTCTTGGTAGAGGAGGTTTAAACACTGAATCTTTCACATAACCCCACAGAAAGAAATCGCATGGGGTTAAGTCGGGAGAGCGTGGAGGCCATGACATGAATTGTTGATCATGATCTCCACCACGACCGATCCATCGGTTTTCCAATCTCCTGTTTAAGAAATGCTTCTGCTTTAGCCTTTTCCGTAAGATTTTCCAAACTGTCGGCTGTGGTACGTTTAGCTCCCTGCTTGCTTTATTCGTCGACTTACGCGGCTACGCGTGAAACTTTCCCTTCACGCGTTCAACCGTTTCTTCGCTCACTGCAGGCCGACCCCTTGATTTCCCCTTACAGAGGCATCTAGAAGCTTCAAACTGCGCATACCATCGCCGAATGGAGTTAGCAGTTGGTGGATCTTTGTTCAACGTCGTTCTGAAGTGTCGTTGCACTGTTATGACTGACTGATGTGAGTGCATTTCAAGCACGACATACGCTTTCTCGGCTCCTGGCGCCATTTTGTCTCACTGCGCTCTCGAGCGCTCTGGCGGCAGAAACCTGAAGTGCGGCTTCAGCCGAACAAAACTTTATGAGTTTTTCTACGTATCTGTAGTGTGTCGTGACCATATGTCAGTGAATAGAGCTACAGTGAATTTATGAAATCACTTCAATCATTTGTAATAGCCCTGTACATATGGGGAGTGAATATGTAGAATGTTAAACGTGTTCACATAAAAAATTCGGGGGTATTACCTTTCTCCACGCCCTCGCAAAGAAAGCCGGAATTGTTTAAATTTCAGTAGGAAGTCCCACGCACAAGTGCAAGCAAAGGTGTGAGATTGCATTGCAAATACATACAAAAAATACGAACCATCATTGAGGGAAATAAACTGTCTACTCCGCGTTCGACCGCGAGCGTAGAACCTGGGTCCGAAGATTATTTATGAACATGTGAACTATGGGTGCCTGCTGACTGATCATGAATCAGTGTGCATAAATGTCGCGATTCCTCGTTACCTGGTCGCTGCTGCTGAAGGTGCACCGTTATCCATACTTTTGTCTAGAAGTTACGCCTGGGAACATGACAAGCCATTCGAATCAGCATTTTACCTCATCATCGGAACCAAAAGTCCATTTGTCATTCGATTTAACCCTGTCGAACTGAGAGATTAAGAAACTTAATATGAGAAAGAGACTGCGTGTTGTGTTCGCTAGTGCTGAACAATCGGTGAGTGCAGGAATTCCACGTCGCTAGTGATCTACCAGGCAGCTAAACTACGAACACTCGGCTCAGAGTGTACCTCAGGTCTCATTGTCTGCTGTGAAAGCTGCTCTGAGTGCTGCAGGTGTAAGAGCCGGAGAACAGCGTGTGTTCCCGGAAGAGGGACGGAGGGTACAACGCCCAAGGAAACAGCGGCTGACGTGGCAGTTGTATGTACCGAGCCGGAAAGTATCCTTATCTGTCGAGGGAACGGCCGCGACGTGCCGTGACAGGGCGACGGGCTCTGAATAATTCATGCGCTGCTGACACCCAAACAATGTATTGTACTAGGCGGCCGGTCTCTGTCAGTAAGCTAGTAACTTCGAAGCAAGCCGAGCCCACGCCCACGCCCTTCGACCAGACTTGCTTTCTGGGACGCGAATCGAAGCTATAGTGTCACAATATACACAGGTCATACCACCGTCTCCGCAGGTAAAACTTCATATGCGTGAGTGTTAATGCGCAGTAGATAGGCGTAAGTAATAAAAACTTCACCAAAATGTTGACTTCTTGATTCTACAAAATAACTGTTGAACTAAAATACATGTAATAAAATGAAAAATAAGAATGACTAGAAACACACAAAAGAGAATCTTTGCATTTCCAGTACGTGAAATGTTTAGTTACCCTGAATGCAAACAAGGAGCAGAGAAAGGGAACCATACTTGACGATAGCCGTAAGGGGATTTGATTCCCTTTCCTCTCGATTGCTGAAACATTGTGCTAGGTACTTAGTTCATTTTATCGGGACAGTAGTGTTCTTTTTTATTGTCATCATTCTTCTGACTGGTTTGATGCGCCACGAATTCCTCTCCTGTGCTAACCTCTTCATCTCAGAGTATCACTTGCAGCCTACAACCTTAATTATTTGCTGGAGGTATTCCAATCTTTGTCTTCCTCTACAGGTTTTGCCCTCTACAGCTTCCTCTAGTGCATGGAAGTTATTCCCTCATGTCTTAACAGATGTCCTATCATCCTGTCCCTTCTTCTTGTCAGTGTTTTCCACATATTCCTTTCCTCTCCGATTCTCCGTAGAACCTCCTCATTCCTCACCTTATCAGTCCACCCAATTTCCAACATTCGTCTGTAGTACCACATCTCAAATGTTTCGATTCTCCTTTGTTCCGGTTTTCCCACAGTCCATATTTCACTACCATACAATTCTCTACTCCAGACATACATTCTCAGAAATGTCTTCCTCAAATTAAGGCCGATATTTGATATTAGTAGACTTGTCTTGACCAGGAATGCCTTTTTTCCCATAGCTAGTCTGCTTATGATGTCCTCCATGCTCCGTCCATCATTGTTTATTTTACTGATTAGGTAGCAGAATTCCTTAACTTGATCGACTTCGTAACCATCAATACTGATGTTAAGTTTCTTGCTGTTCTCATTTCTACCACTTCTCATTATATTCGTCTCTCTTCAATTTACTCTCCAGTGGTATCGTTGGAAATAAGCGACCATGCCAAAGACACTGCCTGATCAGAAATATTCAAGTGCATCATGTAATGTAGAGTCGACCACCAAGTGTCACGAAAATAGAGGGCTCCGAAAAGTAATGGCCAGCAAATATTAAGAGGATGTCAGTTGAACAAATACCTAAAATAATGTACGAGTATACGCCTCAAGAGAAGAGGAATCTTGGGCGTCCTGCTGCAGTCTACTTGAAAGAGGCAAGGACGCCTAAACCGAAATTGGATGCGATGATGATGTTGTCACCAGAGGCGGATCGGCTTGAATAAAAGGCAGCGGAAATGATTGGTATGTGTGGTCAGTAGAGAAGCAGTAACAGTAGAATAGAATAACAATAGAATAAATAGAGAGCTCACTGGATTCGAACATGGACTAATCATCTGATGTCATCTGAGTAATAAATGCATTGGGCACTTCTGAACACTTCTAAGGCCTTCCAAGTCGACTGTTACTGATGTGATTATGAGGCGGAAACGCGAAGAAACAGCTACAGCTAAATCGAGACCAGGAAGAACTCATTTACTAATGGACAGGGAGGGAAGGGTGGGTGTAAAATTTCGCACTAAATCAGTGGAAGCAAAGTCTTGCGTTTTCCTAAGGGCTACCAGCGATCACCTAGCACAGTGGCTGTGCTTTGGGACCTAAACAGAATGGGCTACAACGCTTAAGCTGCTTCTACGACACACTTTCTGTGGTGAGTGTCAAGCGACGCTTCAGGTGCAGTAAATACTGACGCCGCTGGACAGTGGATGACTACAAACGAGTGATTTAGAACCATGAATCATGCTACATCCTGTGACAATCCGATGGGATATTTAGTCTCTAAAATTAAGTATGAAGGAGACGATGTAATAATACTGGAGTCTTTTTCATGGGTAAGGTGTGACCACCTCATTGCGCTTAAAAAATGCTGAATGCAGAAGATAGGAACACGTTTCACTGCATGTTGAACTGTGTACAATAGAGGAACAGCACGCAGATGATGATCGTATCAGCATCACAGTGCACCCTGCCTTAAACCAGCATCTGTGAATTAAAACTGAAACAATTGAGCCCTCGGTCACAATTTTTAACCTTATTTACCAGGTTTCAACACTTCCTTCATCAGAATTTAGACATTTAAAGAGGTCTACAACATGATTACAAATTTATGAGAAAATTTTTCTTATAGAAAAAAAGTGTAAGTATTGACTGACAGTAGAGACAGCAGTTACATGTCACGTATAAAATAAATAACAGGCCAAAATATTTAAAAGGAATGTGTGAAGGCGAGCCTCTAAAGGCTGCTCATACCTTAAATATTTTGTAACTAAAGCCCTTCTGGCCTGTTATTTATTTTGTACGTGACATGTAAGTACTGCCTCTGTCTAGTACTGTCAGTCAGTACATACACGTTTCTTTATATAAAAAATGTTTTTCTTCACATAAATTTGTAATCATGTTGTAGACCACTTCAATGTCTAAATTCTGTTGAAGGCACCCTTAGAAGTGTTTAAACGTGGTTGTTGTTGTTGTGGTCTTCAGTCCTGAGACTGGTTTGATGCAGCTCTCCATGCTACTCAATCCTGTGCAAGCTTCTTCATCTCCCAGTACCTACTGCAACCTACATCCTTCTGAATCTGTTTAATGCATTCATCTCTTGGTCTCATTCTACGATTTTTACCCTCCACGCTGCCCTCCAATACTAAATTGGTGATCCCTTGATGCCTCAGAACATGTCCTACCAACCGATCCCTTCTTCTAGTTAAGTTGTGCCACAAACTTCTCTTCTCCCCAATCGTATTCAATACCTCCTCATTAGTTATGTGATCTACCCATCTAATCTTCAGCATTCTTCTGTAGCACCACATTTCGAAAGCTTCTAATCTCTTCTTGTTGAAGCTATTTATCGTCCAAGTTTCACTTCCATATATGGCTACACTCCATACAAATACTTTCAGAAACGAATTCCTGACATTTAAATCTATACTCGATGTTAACAAATTTTTCTTCTTCAGAAACGCTTTCCTTGCCATTGCCAGTATACATTTTATATCCTCTCTACTTCGACCATCATCAGTTATTTTGCTCCCCAAATAGCAAAACTCCTTTACTACTTTAAGTGTCTCATTTCCTAATCTAATTCCCTCAGATTCACCCGATTTAATTCAACTACATTCCACTATCCTCGTTTTGCTTTTGTTGATGTTCATCTTATAACCTCCTTTCATGACACTATTCATTCCGTTCAACTGCTCTTCCCAGTCCTTTGCTGTCTCTGACGGAATTACAATGTCATCGGCGAACCTCAAAGATTTTATTTCTGCTCCATGGATTTTAATACCTACTCCGAATTTTTCTTTTGTTTCCTTTACTGCTTGCTCAATATACAGATTGAATAACATCCGGGATAGGCTACAAACCTGTCTCACTCCCTTCCCAACCACTGATTCCCTTTCGTGCCCCTCGATTCTTATAACTGCCATCTGGTTTCTGTACAAATTGTAAATAGCCTTTCGCTCCCTCTATTTTACCCCTGCCACCTTCAGAATTTGAAAGACCGTATTCCAGTGAACATTGTCAAAAGCTTTCTCTAAGTCTACAAATTCTAGAAACGTAGGTTTGCCTTTCCTTAATCTTTCTTCTAAGATAAGTCGTAGGGTCAGTATTGCCTCACGTGTTCCAACATTTCTACGGCATGCAAACTGATATTCCCCGAGGTCAGCTTCTACCAGTTTTTCCATTCGTCTGTAGAGAATACGCGTTACTATTTTGCATCCGTGACTTATTAAACTGATTGTTCGGTATTTTTCACATCTGTCAGCACCTGCATTCTTCGGGATCGGAATTATTGTATTCTTCTTGAAGTCTGAGGGTATTTCGCCTGTCTCATACATCGTGCTCGCCAGATGGTAGAGTTTTGTCAGGACTGGCTCTCCCAAGGACGTCAGTAGTTCTAATGGAATGTTGTCTACTCCCGGGGCCTTGTTTCCACTTAGGTCTTTCAGTGCTCTGTCAAACTCTTCACGCAGTATCACATCTCCCATTTCATCTTCGTCTACATCCTCTTCCATTTCCATAATATTGTCCTCAAGTACATTGCCCTTGTATAGACCCTCTATATACTCCCCCCATCTTTCTGCTTTCCCTTCTTCGCTTAGAACTGGGTTTCCATCAAAGCTCTTGATATTCGTATAAGTGGTTCTCTGTTCTCCAAAGGTCTCTTTAATTTTCCTGTAGGCAGTATCTATCTTACCACTAGTGAGATAACCCTCTACATTCTGACATTTGTCCTCTAGCCATCCCTGCTTAGCCATTTTGCACTTCCTGTCGATCTCATTTTTGAGATGTTTGTATTTCTTTTTGCCTGCTTCATTTACTGCATTTTTATATTTCCTCCTTTCATCCATTAAATTCAGTATTTCTTCTTTTACCCAAGGATTTCTACTAGTCCTCGTCTTTTTACCTACTAGGTCCTCTGCTGCCTTCACTACTTCATCCCTCAGAGCTACCCATTCCTTATCTACTCTACTTCTTTCCCCCATTCCTGTCAATTGCTCCCTTATGCTCTCCCTGAAACTCTCTACAACCTCTGGTTGTTTCAGTTTATCCAGGTTCCACCTCCTTAAATTTCCACCTTTTTGCAGTTTCTTCAGATTTAATCTACTGTTCATAACCAATAGATTGAGATCAGAGTCCACATCTGCACCTGGAAATGTCTTACAATTTAAAACCTGGTTCCTAAATCCCTGTGTTACCATTATGTAATCTATCTGAAACCTGTCAGTATCTCCAAGCTTCTTCCATGTATACAATCTTCTTTTATCATTCTTGAACCAAGTGTTAGCTATGATTAAGTTGTGCTCTGTGCAAAATTCTATGAGGCGGCTTCCTCTTTCATTTCTTAGTCCCAGTCCATATTCACCTACTACGTTTCCTTCTCTCCCTTTTCCTACTACCGAATTCCAGTCACCCATGACTATTAAATTTTCGTCTCCCTTCACTATCTGAATAATATCTTTTATTTCATCATACATTTCTTGAATTACTTCGTCATCTGCAGAGCTAGTTGGCATATGAACTTGTACTACGGTAGTAGGCGTGGGCTTCGTGTCTATCGTGGCCACAATAATGCGTTCACTATGTTGTTTGTAGTAGCTTACCCGCACTCCTATTTTTTTTATTCATTATTAAACCGACTCCTGCATTACCCCTATTTGATTTTGTATTTATAAGCCTGTATTCACCTGACCAGAAGTCTCGTTCCTGCTGCCACCGAACTTCACTAATTCCCACTATATCTAACTTTAACCTATCCATTTCCCTTTTTAAAGTTTCTAACCTACCTGCCCGATTAAGGGATCTGACATTCCACGCTCCGATCCGTGGAACGCCAGTTTTCTTTCTCCTGACAACAACGTCCTCTTGAGTAGTCCCCGCCCGGAGATCCGAATGGGGGACTATTTTACCTCTGGAATATTTTACCCAAGAGGACGCCATCACCATTTAATCATACAGTAAAGCTGCATGCCCTCGGTAAAAATTACGGCTGTAGTTTCCCCTTGCTTTCAGCCGTTCGCAGTACCAGCACAGCAAGGCTGTTTTGGTTAGTGCTACACGGCCAGATCAGTCAATCATCCAGACTGTTGCCCCTGCAACTACTGAAAAGGCTGCTGGCCCTCTTCAGGAACCACACGTTTGTCTGGCCTCTCAACAGATACCCCTCCTTTGTGGTTGCACCTGCGGTACGGCTATCTGAATCGCTGAAGCACGCAAGCCTCCCCACCAACGGCAAGGTCCATGGTTCTTGGGGAGGAAACGTGGTAAATAAGACTAAAAAATTGTGACCGAGGCCTCATTTGTTTTAATTTCAATTTATAAACGGTCACTGAACCAAGAAGCCACGTTTGCATCTGTGAGTGATGTGGGGAATAACATTTCTAAAATAGACAGGCCTGTTAGAGCCCCAACTTCGACCCAATGGAACACCTTTGGGATTAGTTAGAGCGTCCACTTCACTCCGCAGCGTAGATGCTACGTTGTCTGCTTTCTGCTCTTGAGGAAAAATGCGTAACGCCCCACCCGTTGCTTGTCCGATTTTTGCGTAAAATTAGTGGGATATAGGCGAGAGCACGTACAGGAAAGCCCGTCCAGCTACCCACTTCTCTGTTTTGGTAAACACTTGAACACCTGCAGGCGCAAGTCCTTCAGAGGTTGGCGACCGCTGTGTCCTCTCTAAACGTGTTACAGAAATCCCCCAGTTCACCATTCATACCGTTAGTCTGTGGCCTTCGGCGGCTAGGCGCGGAGGTAGCCGAGCTCTCTCCCGCGTACTGCCTTTCCGCAAAATCGTATAATTACAAAATCGCGGAATTCTCGCGTGCCGATGCGTTTCCACATAGATTTCCTACACCGTAATTTAGAGTATTACTCCAACAAAACCTGAAGTGTCACGTTAAATGGACTCATGTAAGATGCAAGGCCGTAGCCACCTTACAACTGTGCTGCCATTCCTCCACAGTTATTCACAAACCTCAATGAATGTGTTCCCGTCAGAGTTCAGCCCATCATAAAGACGAGCATGGACATACCATATCAATGTCAGTAATAGTTGTGCTTATATTTCTGATCAGATGTGACGTCTATACTGAATATTTATAGATAATATCAGGCTGCTCAGTTTTATTTACGAGGACCATTCGGAAAGTAAGTTCCGATCGGTCGCGAAATAGAAACCACTGTGAAAATCAAATATGTTTTATTTGCAGCAGCTAGCTACACAATCCATTCACTTCTCTTCGTAGTCACCGCTCCGACTTTGACATTGGTTGTAGCGCTGTACCAGCTTTCCAATGCCCTCATGAACCATGGACTTTGCCGTTGGTGGGGAGGCTTGCGTGCCTCAACAATACAGATAGCCGTACCGTAGGTGCAACCACAATGGAGGGGTATCTGTTGAGAGGCCAGACAAACGTGTGGTTCCTGAAGAGGGGCAACAGCCGTTTCAGTAGTTGAAGGGGCAACAGTGGATAATTGACTGATTTGGCCTTGTAACACTAACCAAAACGGCCTTGCTGTTCTGGAACTGCGAACGGCTGAAAGCAAGGGGAAACTACAACCGCAATTTTTACCGAGGGCATGCAGGTTTACTGCATTATAAATGATGATGGCGTCCTCTTGGGTAAAATATTCCGGAGGTAAAATAGTCCCCCATTCGGGCGGGGACTACTCAAGAGGACGTTGTTGTCAGGAGAAAGAAAACTGGCGTTCTACGGATCGGAGAGTGGAATGTCAGATAATTTAAACGGGGAGGTAGGTTAGAAAGTTTAAAAAGGGAAATGGATAGGTTAAAGTTAGATGTAGTGGGAATTAGTGAAGTTCCATGGCAGGGGGAACAAGAAATTTGGTCAGGTCATGGCTCTGAGCACTACGGGACTTAAAATCTGAGGTCATCAGTCCCCCAGAACTTAGAACTACTTAAACCTAACTAACCTAAGGACATCACACACATCCATGTCCGAGGCAGGATTCGAACCTGCGACCATAGCAGTCGCGCGGTTCCGGACTGCAGCGCCTAGAACCGCGTGGCCACCTTGGTCGGCTTGGTCAGGTGAATACAGGTTTATAAATAGAAAATCAAACAGGGGTAATGCATGAGCAGGTTTAATAATGAATAGAAAGATAGGAGTGCTGCCAGCTACTACAAACAGCATAGTGAATGCATTATTGTGGCCAAGATAGACACGAAGCCCACGCCTACTACAGTAGTACAAGTTTATATGCCAACTAGCTCTGCAGATGAAGAAATTGATGAAATGTATGATGATATAAAAGAAATTATTCAGGTAGTGAAGGGAGACGAAAATTTAATAGTCATCGGTGGCTGGAATTCAAGAGTAGGAAAAGGGAGAGAAGGAAACATAGTGGGCGAATATGGATTGGTGCTAAGAAATGGAAGAGGAAGCCGCCTGGTAGAATTTTGCGCAGAGCATACCTTAATCATAGCTAACACTTGATTTAAGAATCATGAAAGAAGGTTGTACATATGGAAAAATCCTGGAGATACTAAAAGGCATCAGATAGATTACATAATTGTAAGACAGGGATTTAGGAACCAGGTTTTAAATTGTGAGACATTTCCACGGGCAGATGTGGACTCTGACCACAATCTATTGGTTATGAACTTTAGATTAAAACTGAAGGAACTGCAATAAGGTGGGAATTTAATGAGATGGGACCTGGATAAACTGAAAGAACCAGAGGTTGTACAGAGTTTCAGGGAGAGCATAAGGGAACAATTGACAGGAATGGGGGAAAGAAATACAGTAGATTAAGAATGGGTAGCTTTGAGGGATAAAATAGTGAAGACAGCAGAACATCAAATAGTCCGCAGCTCGTGCTCGTGCGGTAGCGTTCTCGCTTCCCGCGCCCGGGATTCCCGGGTTCGATACCAGGTGGGGTCAGGGATTTTCTCTACCTGGTGATGACTGGGTGTTGTGTGATGTCCTTAGGTTAGTTAGGTTTAAGTAGTTCTACGTTCTAGGGGACTGATGACCGTAGATGTTAAGTCCCATAGTGCTCTGAGCCATTTGAACCATTTGAAGAACGTCAAATAGGTAAAAAGACGAGGGCTAGTAGAAACCCTTGGGTAACAGAAGAAATATTGAATATAATTGATGAAAGGAGAAAATATAAAAATGCAGTAAACGAAGCAGGCAAAAAGGAATACAAGCGTCTCAAAAATGATATCGACAGGAAGTGCAAAATGGCTAAGCATGGATGGCTAGAGGACAAATGTAAGGATGGAGAGGCTTATCTCACTCGGGCTAAGATAGATACTGCCTACAGGAAAATTAAAAAGAGCTTTGATGGAAGCCCAGTTCTAAGCATAGAAGGGAAAGCAGTATATAGAGGGTCTATACAAGGGCGATGTAATTGAGGAAATATTATGGAAATGGAAGAGGATGTATTTGAAGATGAAATGGGGGATATGATATTACGTGAAGAGATTGACAGAGCGCTGAAAGACCTGAGTCGAAACAAGGCCCCCGGAGTAGACAACATTCCATTAGAAGTACTGACAGCCTTCGGAGAGCCAGTCCTGACAAAACTCTACCATCTGGTGAGCAAGATGTATGAGACAGGCGAAATACCCTCAGACTTCAAGAAGAAAATAATAAACCCAATCCCAAAGAAAGCAGGTGCTGATAGATGTGAAAATTACCGAAATATCAGTTTCATAAGTCACAGCTGCAAAATACTAACGCGAATTCTTTACAGACGAATGGAAAAACTGATAGAAGCCGACCTCGGGGAAGATCAGTTTGGATTCCGTAGAAATGTTGGACACGTGAGGCAATACTGACCCTACGACTTATCTTGGAAGAAAGATTAAGGAAAGGCAAACCTACGTTTCTAGCATTTGTAGACTTAGAGAAAGCTTTTGATAATGTTGACTGGAATACTCTCTTTCAAATTCTGAAGGTGGCAGGGGTAAAATA
Organism: Schistocerca piceifrons; assembly: GCF_021461385.2. Taxonomy (NCBI): domain Eukaryota; kingdom Metazoa; phylum Arthropoda; class Insecta; order Orthoptera; family Acrididae; genus Schistocerca; species Schistocerca piceifrons. The sequence goes on along the minus strand of NC_060139.1, from coordinate 44,959,848 downwards.
CAGGGAACGAAAGGCTATTTACAATTTGTACAGAAAGCAGATGGCAGTTGTAAGAGTCGAGGGGCACGAAAGGGGAGCAGTGGTTGGGAAGGAAGTGAGACAGGGTTGTAGCCTATCCCCGATGTTATTCAATCTGTATGTAGAGCAAGCAGTGAAGGAAACAAAAAAAAATTCGGAGTAGTTATTAAAATCTATGGAGAAGAAATAAAAACTTTGAGGTTCGCCGATGACATTGTAATTCTATCAGAGACAGCAAAGGACTGGGAAGAACAGTTGAACGGAATGGACAGTGTCTTGAAAGGACGGTATAAGATGAACATCAACAAAAGCAAAACGAGGATAATGGAATGTAGTCGAATTAAGTTGGGTAATGCTGAGGGAATTAGATTAGGAAATGAGACACTCAAAGTAGTAAAGGAGTTTTGCTATTTGGGGAGCAAAATAACTGATGATGGTCGAAGTAGAGAGGATATAAAATGTAGACTGGCAATGGCAAGGAAAGCGTTTCTGAAGAAGAAAAATTTGTTAACATCGAGTATAGATTTAAACGTCAGGAAGTCGTTTCTGAAGGTATTTGTGTGGAGTGTAGCCATGTATGGAAGTGAAACGAGGACGATAAATAGCGTAAACAAGAAGAGAATAGGAGCTTTCGAAATGTGGTGCTAGAGAAGAATGATGAATATTAAATGGGAGGATCACATAACTAATGAGGAGGTATTGAATAGAAATGGGGAGAGGAGGAGCTTGTGGCAAAACTTGACTAGAAGATGGAATCGGTTGGCAGGACATATTCTGAGACATCGAGGAATCACCAATTTAGTATTGGATGCAGCGTGGAGGGTAAAAATCGTAGAGGGAGACCAAGAGATGAATACACTAAGCAGATTCAGAAGGATGTAGACTGCACTAGGTACTGGGAGATGAAGAGGCTTGCACAGGATAGAGTAGCATGGAGAGCTGCATCAAACCAGTCTCAGGACTGAAGACCACAACAAACAACATCCTAGAAGGCAGCCACCAGTGCTTTACCGCCAGTTCTGTACGCTGATCTACAGCTCGTTGTCTGTGCCAGATCGTTGTCTTCGTAGACAGCAAATCATCTGAGCAGAGAAGAAACACAGCGGGAGCCAATTACGGGCTGTACTGTGGGTGATCAAACACTTCCCATCGGAAACGCTGCAGGAGCATCTTCATTGCCCCTGCAGAGTGCGGCCGAGAATTGTCACGAAGAAGGAACCGTATGACAATAATGTTATGTGAGGTCCATGACATAAGGCGAAATCTCTCACCAGGCCCTTATACTAGACGGGAGACACTATTTTCTAGGCATCTTTACGATCTCATTCCAGATATCCCAGTTTATATATCCTGTTAATTAATGTGAGAATCAGTTTCAGAATTAAATTATCTCCTGCCAAAACAGTGAATATATACTGAATATCTACAGAACACCATCAACGCCAAATATAAGTTTTCATGTGTTTTCAAGTCTTCTCCAAACCATTACATAATAACATTGCGGTGTATATAACACAGAGAATCATGCTGAGTAGCAGCAAATTTAGAAACAGGAACCGCACCGAGATCATACCAGCAGGTGTTCCAAGATTTGATACTACTGCGTAGAAAAAAACTGCCGCGCGGAATTAGCCGAGCGGTCTCAGGCGCTGCAGTCATGGACTGTGCGGCTAGTCCCGGCGAAGGTTCGGGTCCTCTCTCGGGCATGGGTGTGTGTGTTTGTCCTTAGGATAATATAGGTTAAGTAGTGTGTAAGCTTAGGGACTGATGACCTTAGCAGTTAAGTCCCATAAGATTTCACACAAATTTCAACATTTTTTTAGAAAAAAACTGTACTTAGGCCACAACACATATGAATTGCTTTATAACCAAAAATAAATTATACAGAAGACAAGCTTAAAACAGACAAATAAATACTTGTAAGAGAAAATGTGATGAGTGTCCAGTACAATATGTTGATCTGACTCGTCATATTCCGTTCAAGGTTCAAGGAGTATATAAGTGCCTCCTGACACTAAAATGTTTCCAAGACCTGTCACGCAAATGACAAAAGAGATAATTCTGATGACGGCAATAATCTGGTTAAGCATCGAAGAATAAAAAAAAATCTACAAAAGAACCCGTAGATGATAATGAAAAGTATCGTACATAACAAAAATGGATCAAACATTCTTAATAATCAAGGAGAAACAGAGCTTCTAAAGATCTTCACAGATGCTCTAGTTTGTGCTACCATTCCACTGCACCAGTCATGACTAAGAAAACCATCACACGTCTCCTAATCTATAAAATACATTCGCTACAAAAATAACATATTCAATAAATTAAAAGGAGTTGTGAAAGAAGTGTTCAAAGATGTAAAGGCTTGATCTGTAATATTTACATTTACGTGAGTTTCAATGTTAAGGTGAGTGCTTTGGTAGATCAATGATCTGTGCAGCTTGCTGGAAGACTTGGTAACTCTGACTATTTAGAGTACTTCACATCGGTTGTAGTAACGTAAGACACACAATAACTATTTTATGGCAATAAGAATTTAAAGTAGACGTCTGACTGCATCTAACTTAAAAAAAGGATTATTGGGGTTATTCAAAAGGAAACGAGACGGAAGGTTTAAAATTAATACCGCCGAAGAGGCCGCAGTGCAATTGCCTGCGGAAGAAGGTGCAATTCCTACAAGAGAGCTAAGAGGGCAGAGGCCCCAAACTCGCGGCTAGAGGAACACGGGCGCATACCCATGTGATGACAGAGCGACCACGTGCACCTGTCGACCGCCGCTACTCTCGGTGTTGCTGAAAATACAGAGAAGAGCAAATGGCTTCAGGTACATTTCGTTGAGTGATCATAAATTTATCAAACAATGGCAATGGCAATTGAATATCCGTCGCAGTTCCGACGCTCAGTCCGATCTCTGGGGCAATGGCCGCCACCGTAATTTGCTGGCTTTCGCCAAAGACCACATCTACCTACTGGATAATAATATCAGTAAATCTGAGTGACATTCGAATTCGTGCGTTATACAGCAACGACACCCGTCCTTCCTTGAACTAATTTGTGCCATGCCTTGACCCTTGCAACGGACATGCAATGATCGCCGTACACTTGCGTCATTCTTTCACGAACTTCCGTTCCCCGCTATAGTTTTGCTGTCAGGAAACGCTCTATACTGATTTGTGTTCCTCTTGAAGCCACCGTTTCTCTATTTTCAGCACGTTTGACAATCAAACGTTATATGGTCCTGAAGTTAAAACTGACGTAGGAAGAGTGGGTACGCGCCATCACCTAAACAGGGAAACGGGGAAGATAAGCAGGTGACGGTGGAAGAGGTATTAACATAATGAAAAAGTGTGGTGGTTTCCCATGTTTTTGGATACTTCACAGCAGGGTGACTGTGTGCATCTACACTCTATAAAATAATATCTCCTTTCCTTGTTTTTATTTTCTTCCTCTCTTCTTTAATCAATTTTCTTCCTTTCTAGTGTTGCTGTAGAAATCTGTGGAGTTTTCACGGAATAACTGGTAGGGAAGTTAGTGAAATACCAAGTGATTACATCAAGTGAATAAATTGTTGATTTAAAGTGGTGGGTAGGTAGCTTGAGAAAAGTAAAGTAACACTTTTAACTTAAGGAGAATAAATTTGTCAAATACAGGGAAATGTATGAAGTCGGGAGGAAACAGAAACTAGGAATGAATGTGGTGTACCGAGGATAAGAGAAGCAACAATCCTGGGTATTGATGTGAGAGTAACGTTGGTGTGGTTCAAGCTAAAAATGTTGAATGATGACTAAACATAAAGAAAATGCAGCTTAGAAGTGCAGATATTGCATGATGATGTCAATTTTTTTAAGGATATTGGCGGTTTGAATCACAGACAATGGAATAATCTGTAGATATTAGACAAAAGGCTGCGGAAACAGAGAGCGCCAGAGCAATATTAAGGTGAAGAAATGGTCGAGATTTTGCTGGAAAAAGTCCTGTGGGGTCGAAAGTATGAGCCACTGGTAGGAATGGTATGTGATAAGAATTGGTTGCAAGCTTCCAACGTTTTTCTCGTTATAACATACTAAAGTATTACTGAACTATCCAGGTATAGCAACCAAAAAAGGTGGTAAAAACATTGGTAGCAATTTGTGGTTTCAGGTACAACTGCAATGGCCAAAATTCAGAAATATGTGAACATTGCTGCCAACTGAGAAAGGAAGATATGAAGTAAGGACTGGTTCAGACAGCAGTGGTGGTGGGGAGGCCGTGGGTGTAATCACATCAGGGTGGAGACACTGCAGTATCTTCCCCTAACCTGTGATTCTTTCTGAACATGTAGGTGGAGGAACAGGGTCATTACCCACATATCTTTTTGATCACAATTTTAACACTAGCGAGTGTACCTGTTGATGAATTAGGGTTCAGAGTGTTATTTAATGTGAATGAGTAGGAGCCAAACCAGCATGTACTCTGCATCGAGAGATAGTCTTTATGTAATTTGGTGTGTTAGAATTAGTTTTGTGTCTTTATCTGGTCTATAAGAACAGATAATTGGTACTGATGATTTCTTGCAATCATATGAATCGTTGATGTAACAGAAGAAACTGGTAATGCATAAAAAGATAATGAACTAGTCAGAACATAATGCCATGTGGTAGAGAATACATTTTTGAATTAAGCGAATTTGTGTGGAAATTATGCATATCTGTAATGTTAAGTAATAACAAAATCTGATGTTTCTGATAGTGCTACTCAATACTCATGGAAGTTGTAAAAATAATGGGGTCAAGGTGAGACAACTCAACGCTCTCGCTAATTTCAGTCATTTGAGGATTGAAATAACGATGAAGAAGGTGAAAGACATGGAGCCTAAGTAAACTGTATAAGAATTTTCTTTTCATTTAGTTTATGAGATCATGAGATTATGAGACATTTGAAATTCGTCTACTGTGTTGTCCCCACTTTAAATGTTAAGTTTATCTCTAATCTCATTTCATTACTTTCGCCTCCCTTAGATTTACTCTCAATTCATATTCTGCACTGACTAGACTGTTCATTTCATTAATCACATACGGTAATTCATGATCACTTCGCTGAGGATGGCAATGTCATCATCTAATCATCGATATCACTTTACCCTAAATTTTAATCCCGCTCTTAACAGTTTTTTTCTGTTCCCATCATTGGTATTTCGAGGTATGGATTGAGCAATAGTGGCACACACTTTGTAATCCAAGCACTTTGTTCTTGGTCATCCGTTCTTCTCATTGCTCTTGATTTTTCTACTTATTGTAGATAATCCATCTTTTCCTATAGCTTACTCCTATTTGTCTCTCAAGGTCGAACAACTTACACCATTTTACACCGTCGACTTATTTTTACAGGTTGACAGATCCTATGAACGTATGACATCTGTACTGCCTCTGCTGCCCTTATCTTCCAAAAGTCAAACCGATCGTCATCTAAAGCGTTCTTAATTTTCTTTTTCATTGTTCTTTATATTAACTGTGGAATAGAGATGTAGCTGTAGATGTATAACACTCATACATACTATATAAGCAGATGTACATATATATGAATGTATTGAAAGTATCCCGTAAGTTGTTTTAATATTGATCTAATTGTGTAATCGGATGGTAAAATATCTGGTCAGCAACATGGATGCTTCACCTGTTAAGCTGACTGTGCGACAGTTGTCTCACTTACCTGCCCTTGGTATCTTCGGGACTGTGTGGGGGGCATTTTTTCGAAAGAGTCAGAGTAACCCTTCAGACTCATAGATTTTAGGCACGATTTTAAATAATCACTTTCTTGCCAATTCCCACAACGATTTCAGAAATTCCGAAGGTATGTCGTCTGAACTGTCTGCCTCATTTAATATTATGTCTTGCAAGGCTGTATTAAAGCCTGATTCTAAGAAAGGATTTCCTTATGTCATCCGTATCGACTCTCATTCATTCCGCAATCACTCCATCGTGCATAACAACGGCATTCACAATGCACTCTTAATGTCTGTGACTTAGCTTTCTGATTCACCGAACGTTATATTTTGATTCTTCCGTTTGTTGAGTCAGTCTTTCTGATGACCATTTCCTTTTCAATTTATTCACGTTTTTTTTTTTTTTTTTTTTTTTTTTCGTGGAGTTATTTCACCTTGACATCCCTGCAGAGAATCAATTAAACTTGTGAGCCACACCAATGTTGTGCTGCATTACACTTTGTACTAGGTGTTTACAACATTGTCACTTACTTAATATAACGCCGCTCAGGGCAGCAGCGCGGACCATGACAAGAAGTCTCCCTCGGGCATGGGTGTGTGTTTTGTCCGTAACGTAAGTTAGCTTAAGTTAGATTAAGTAGTGTGTAGGCTTAGGGACCGATGACCTACGCAGTTTGTCTCATACGATCTTGCCACAAATTTAGAATTTATTTTTTTGATATAACAGGCTCACTGCAAACCATACCAGATTAAATAAACTTAGGCTGTGTGTTACATTACGGTGTTATTTTTTTTAATAAAAGAAGAAAGCCGTGTATTCTCTTTCGGTCTGCTAACTGCAGTGGTATGCCACCTGTGGTGTCACCGCCAGACACCACACTTGCTAGGTGGTAGCTTTAAATCGGCCGCGGTCCATTAGTACATGTCGGACCCGCGTGTCGCCACTGTCAGTGATCGCAGACCGAGCGCCACCACACGGCAGGTCTCGAGAGACTTACTAGCACTCGCCCCAGTTGCAAGGACGACTTTGCTAGCGACTACACTGACGAAGCCTCGCTCCTTTGCAGAGCAGATAGTTAGAATAGCCTTCAGCTAAGTCAATGGCTACGACCTAGCAAGGCGCCATAGGAATTGATAGTTATCGTATGAAGCATGTCTCATCAAGAACGATGTATACAAATGATGGATTAAAGTTAAGTATTCCAGAAGCTACGTACTTTTCTTTATAGCATTCATTACGTATCCTGTTTCAGACCTATCTCTAGCCTGCGTGGGTTAACGCGTGCATATCGGCTTCCTCACTCAGGTAGTGTTCGTAGTGTTGGCTAACTGCTAACACCACACCACCAAACACTTTTACTGTCACAACAATAACGTGGGTGATATTGCTGCTGTTGGTGCCACTGCTGGTGTATGGATACTTTTATCAGATAGTGTAAACTGCTACATTCCAGCATTTCTATTCCCCGATCACTACTTTGCATGCCGATCGTTTAATTCATTTCCGTGTTCTTAAGAACAAATAAAATTTACGTAGGTATTTTCGTTGACGGCCAGCAGCTTTGGGGCCATGGTAACACTGCTTCCCGTCAGTTGATCGAAGTTAAGCGCTATTGGGCTTGGGTACATCTTCGATGTGTGACCATCCGGGTCTGCCTCCACCACCCTCACCTACCTTGGCCTCACCACTGACCGTCACCTCACCTGGATCCCTAATCTCCGATATATCCAATCCAAAGCCCACAACCGCCTCCAACTCCTCAAAGTCCTTTCTGGCCGGACAAGGGGTTTAACCCCTCTACCGTCCTCCACACCTACAAGCCCTTAATCTGTCCCATCCTCTGTTATGCCAGTCCCACCTGGATATCCACCCCCCCACCCCCAAATTCTATAATTCCCTCCAGATCCTCGAGCACCATGCACACCGCCTCTCCTTCCGTATATGCCTCCCATCCCCCACGTGGATCCTCTACAACCTGATTCCTTTCCCCCATCTGCTCCAATTCCTCGAACATATCCGCATACTCTACACCTCCCGCCGCCTTGGTCCCCCTCATCCCCCCGTTGCTACTCTCCTCTCCAGTCCCCACCCTCTGCAGCAGCTTCACTGTTGTGTCCCCCCTACCCTCCATCTCTACATCCTTCATCTCCTTTCCCAAGGTGGTTTGCTGGCCGAAGTGGCCGCGCGGTTCTGGCGCTGCAGTCTGGAACTTCGAGACCGCTACGGTCGCAGGTTCGAATCCTGCTTCGGGCATGGATGTGTGTGATGTCCTTAGGTTAGTTAGGTTTAACTAGTTCTAAGTTCTAGGGGACTAATGACCTCAGCAGTTGAGTCCCATAGTGCTCAGAGCCATTTGAATCATTTTTGAACCAAGGTGGCTTCCATCAACTCCCTCTCCCGGATGATGCCCTCTCTCCCTCCATCTATCCCTCCTATCAACTCTGATCCTCACATCCCCCTCCTTTCCTCTGTCCTTTTCCCAGGCTCCCTCCTCTGCCCCTTCAATCCAGTTTCTCCCTGCCTACACTCTCTCTGCCTCCCTTCTCCTCCCCAAGTCCTTTTGCATTTCCTTCCTCTGCCTTTCCCCATTCCCTCTCGTGTCTGCCCTGGTCCCCCCTTCTGAGTCTTCTCCCTCCATCAGATGCCCCCCTCTTTCGATTTTCCTCTCCTCCCCCTTTTCTCCCCTTCATCTGTCCGGGTCCCCCGCCCCCCCCCCCCCATCAGCCCTTGCCTGTGGTGTGTCATTTTCGTGCTGTTTTAGTGCAGTGTATCCAGTGATTGTTAAGTGTTGTGTGTGTTTCGCGAACGGACATCATACTGTCGCTGTGTGTAATTTTTATATCTTTTTCTAACAGAAACCAGGCTGTTGCCATGTTTCTTAATTGTCTGTCTACTATTTTCCCTGTCTGCTCCCATTTTTTCCTGTTTGTAAACAGGGTGCACTCAGCCCTTGTGAGGCCAATGCTGTCTGACTGAGAAATAATGGTTCCAGTCGCGAACGCTGACAACTGTCAGAAGAGCACTGTGCTGACCATGTACTCCTCGATGTCGACATACAGTGACGCCTATCGGCGTAGGAGGAGACGGCGTTCGGTTGGTAACTTTGGGCATTCCGATAATTGTCTGGATGGAGTTTTTTTATTTTTTATTTTTTAAAGTATCACCGAATATCGACTGCATCACATCAGTCAACGAGCTAAGTGCATTTCAGTACGTTTTTCAGTTACGTAGCGTATCTTCATGGAAAACTGACTTTATTCCTCTTACTACTGACTACGCTTTTCACACTCGAATTTTGAATTATTAGTAACGAGTCTGACTGATGTATTTTTTTCTGAACTACATGTTGTAAAGTCTATTGAAATGTCGTGTGGCTAGGGCCTCCCGTCGGGTAGACCGTTCGCCTGGGGCAGGTCTTTCGATTTGACGCCACTTCGGCGACCTGCGTGCCGATGGGGATGAAGTGATGATGGTTAGGGCAACACAACACCCAGTCCATGAGCGGAGAAAATCTCCGACCCAGCCGGGAATCGAACCCGTGCCCTTAGGATTGACAGTCCGTCACGCTGACCACTCAGCTACCGGGGGCGGACGTAAAGTCTATTGATAACTACTTACATTGACAGGATAAACACTTTCAATGGGACACTACATCACGTCTAAATGAAAAGAAAGGGAATAAGTATGATGTATCCCACAGATATTTCCTCTCATTTACTTGTTTTTGATGTTACCTCTTGTCATGTCTAAATCATCATTTGTTACTTCCAAGTGTTTGTAAAACATGTGTCAGTTTCTAGTACACTGTGAAAAGCCTTTTGCCGCCTATCTCTACAGGAAAAAACTTTTATTCTTGTCCAGTCAGCCTCTCGTAAACAGACTTTCGCATAATATCAGAAGCTGGTTCTGGAGAACGCCTCTACTTGCTGGTATTAACGGTATGTTTGTTTAACGCTGCGGTGTTGGGGATGAAGAGTAGCGCGGCCGTTGGGGGATTGTGGTGACGTAATTTGCCGGCGTGCCCGCGCGTCCCCCACCCCCGCACATAAAGGGGCGGCGAGCGCCAGAACGCCCCACACAGCGGGGGCTGGTAGGCTGTACCTTTTTTTTTCCCTCCCCGCGTCGCGTTGCTACTCGCCACACTCCAAATTACCCCCGGGAAAATTTACTGCGGCGGCCGTAGCGCCAGCACACTGTGCTCCCAGCACTCGGCTGGCCAGCGCACAGTTCTGCCGTTCTGTTCCGCAGGTGTGACGCCGATCTACGCAAAGTTTGCCAACTGAAAATTTTCTCCCGCTGATACGCACATTCGTGAGAGGCCGTATCTTTGGGCGGCAGAGGATTCGATCTTGTAATTCTGGCTTTTACATATGTATGAAAAATCAGGCTGCAGGCTAAGTAATTCAACTACCGCTGCGTCCGACCTCCACCAGAAGTCACACCAGCACTTACCAAGATTGAGACACAAATCAATAATCCGAAGTCTAACGGCGTGTGGAACATTGTACCAAAAGTAAGTGATCAGATAACAGAGAACTATACTTAAGATCAGCAGGACTTGTGATGTTCACCTACAAACTGCAGCAAAAGAAATTTTTAATCATTTGTCCAATAACATAAATTATCTGACAAAATAAATTTTAAATAAAACTTAAAATCATTTCTCGTGGCCAGGTCCTTCTATTCCATTCACGATCTTGTTTCTAAGTGTAGCCCCGTAAGTAGGATTAAAATAATGATGCACTCATTAACGATGACACTAATCATGTGTACATATTAAGAGTGGGGGTGGTTGTGGTTGTAGTAGTGTATACCTCTGAGTTGCAAAGGTCAAAGTCCCTGTGATCGGAAAACGGAGTGAAGATCTCTATGCAATCATGCGAATTTACTTTTAGAAGGTAATTAAAAGATCACGCAAAGGATAACGTATTATTAAATATGAATTTAACAGGGGTGCGCCCACCGTAAAAAAACATTATATTCACTTACGAAATTGGGTGGAAACTCACTCAGATGAAAGACGATATTTCTTTCCCTTAATGTGCATTCTAGTGGGCAAACAACCTTCAACAAGATGACAATGAATACAAATATTCAAAAACAATAATGTTTAATTCTAATTTTGGTATAATATCCGGGATCGAAAGATGAATATTCCCAGTGATCAAGAGGATCAGAAAGTTCTAATGAAAAGTGGACTCGGAAGAGCAAACAGCATTCAAAGATGCAAAGTGCATTATGCAAATCAAATAGCGATCATCAGGTACCGAAATGACTAACTTCACGAAGACAAACAAACCTGCGCAACCTGAACTATACCTCGGAAAAACGTTGCTGCCCGAATCTTACCAAATAACTTGACTTCTTAAGCGCCGGCTGTGTGCGGCAGTTACTAGCATTCAGGATCCATATTTGCGTGTTCGGCCCAAGAGGCTGTAGCACGACCGTGGAGTCACAAGGGTGAGTGCGCGTCTTTTCTAAAATTATAGCTTCACTCCAGTACTGGAAAAGCTCCAAGTCATCCACCAGTGACCGTAGCCATTCCGAGTGCTGTCCAATCTTGAACCAAATTTGCCATGGTTGGGACCATCATCCCAATAAAATGTCAAGATTTCGACAGAGCGTCTACCAGAGGGTCTTACCAGAGGATCTTAGAGAAGGAGAACGTAGAAGCTAACCGTCTTTATAGCTATGTTCAAAAGCACCCGTTGAGATGCTGGGTCTATCAGTTCCGACAGCAGGCTTCCAACCATCGCTTTTTTCATTCAGGTAGACGTTCCATCTTTGCACGAGCGCTGGCTGGCTGCCTAACGGACTACCTCCCATCGTAACAACATGGTCAGCCCAAGGCTGGGGAAAACAGCAAGGGTTAAGGCAGTTTCTGCCGTGGAGCAAACCTTAAGCTCAACATTTATGGCCATGGCGAAGGTCAATTGCTTGTTTCCCTCCATTGTGTCTCTGCTAGGCAGCTTGTAACGTTGTTGCTTTAATTTGCTATGAAAGCGGTGCTGATAGACAATAAAAGCAGGCTAAAGCTGTGAGCTGTCTGGGGAAGTTAACCTTGCATTACTGAGCAACTGTTTCACCAGGTATCCAGTCCAGCTTTCCAAATTCCCAACCAGACTAACATTAATTATAATCTTTTAATAGTCATACGACAACCGGTGCTATATATATATATATATATATATATATATATATATATATATGTGTGTGTGTGTGTGTGTGGTAATATATATATATATATATATATATATATATATATATATATAAAAGAGAATTTAAATAGAAGGAAATAAATCAGTTTATATTTGGAAATTTATTTTAACATTGATCATTGAAATTTCAGCATATTAAACTTGAGTCATAACTAAGCTGGTGCCTTATTTAGGATTGTGTAAATGTGAGTTTGTAATCTTACGGAACACATCAAATAGGGAGCCGAGATTGGGACACTACATACAACACTGCATTCATAAAATAACACACGAAGAACGTTGAAACATATGCAAGAGGAAATTAACCATAACCAACCGATTCAATTTTCCCCCAAAGAAGTTACGTTCGCAGCGCAATCCTGTCCGTCATGTAATTACCACACACTGGTATACTAAATTCATACTAATTCTCTGTGAAATCTTCCCAAAAAGAATAGCTGAGGGCTACTTTGATGATTACACCACATGCTTCACGTGGTCAACTTGGTTTACACAAAGAGTGTAACTCCACAATAATTTTGATAATTAAAATAGATTACATCGAAATGCAATTTACAAAAGAAAAACCTCGAACTTGTTACTAACGTCTTACTATTAACCTGATGGGTCAAACAATTGTATAAGCACGTGGTACTGGTCTCACAAAGTACACCCCACATGGGTTGAACATAAAGAAAAGTTGCTATATTGAAAAGAATTGTCGAGACGAGACGTTATAATCTCACGCACATTCGCATTTAAGATTGATGATGCTGGTTAGAGTTACTGATCAACACGAGGCTCCACTTTACTCACGAAGTAGTGACAAAGCAACTACCGGAATATATTCTGAACTTCACACTCGAATTACACTGCGTTGCAATTTAAGATAACATTAGATATTTTAGAGCTAAACCTGAAATACAGGTGATTAAATTTTCAGTTAGGCTGAACTTAAGAAATCCATTGTCATACGGACTTAGCAGACACGCGCTTAGCCGGAGATCTTACCACTTCAGACGCTCGCCGCGGACAGATTGGCCTGCGCTCCTACCGAGCGTGCTTCACACATACACTCCTGGAAATTGAAATAAGAACACCGTGAATTCATTGTCCCAGGAACGGGAAACTTTATTGACACAATCCTGGGGTCAGATACATCACATGATCACATTGACAGAACCACACGCACATAGACACAGGCAACAGAGCATGCACAATGTCGGCACTAGTACAGTCTATATCCACCTTTCGCAGCAATGCAGGCTGCTATTCTCCCATGGAGACGATCGTAGAGATGCTGGATGTAGTCCTGTGGAACGGCTTGCCATGCCATTTCCACATGGCGCCTCAGTTGGACCAGCGTTCGTGCTGGACGTGCAGACCGCGTGAGACGACGCTTCATCCAGTCCCAAACATGCTCAATGGGGGACAGATCCGGAGATCTTGCTGGCCAGGGTAGTTGACGTACACCTTCTAGAGCACGTTGGGTGGCACGGGATACATGCGGACGTGCATTGTCCTGTTGGAACAGCAAGTTCCCTTGCCGGTCTAGGAATGGTAGAACGATGGGTTCGATGACGGTTTGGATGTACCGTGCACTATTCAGTGTCCCCTCGACGATCACCAGTGGTGTACGGCCAGTGTAGGAGATCGCTCCCCACACCATGATGCCCGGTGTTGGCCCTGTGTGCCTCGGTCGTATGCAGTCCTGATTGTCGCGCTCACCTGCACGGCGCCAAACACGCATACGACCATCATTGGCACCAAGGCAGAAGCGACTCTCATCGCTGAAGACGACACGTCTCCATTCGTCCCTCCATTCACGCCTGTCGCGACACCACTGGAGGCGGGCTGCACGATGTTGGGGCGTGAGCGGAAGACGGCCTAACGGTGTGCGGGACCGTAGCCCAGCTTCATGGAGACGGTTGCGAATGGTCCTCGCCGATACCCCAGGAGCAACAGTGTCCCTAATTTGCTGGGAAGTGGCGGTGCGGTCCCCCACGGCACTGCGTAGGATCCTACGGTCTTGGCGTGCATCCGTGCGTCGCTGCGGTCCGGTCCCAGGTCGACGGGCACGTGCACCTTCTGCCGACCACTGGCGACAACATCGATGTACTGTGGAGACCTCACGCCCCACGTGTTGAGCAATTCGGCGGTACGTCCACCCGGCCTCCCGCATGCCCACTATACGCCCTCGCTCAAAGTCCGTCAACTGCACATACGGTTCACGTCCACGCTGTCGCGGCATGCTACCAGTGTTAAAGTCTGCGATGGAGCTCCGTATGCCTCGGCAAACTGGCTGACACTGACGGCGGCGGTGCACAAATGCTGCGCAGCTAGCGCCATTCGACGGCCAACACCGCGGTTCCTGGTGTGTCCGCTGTGCCGTGCGTGTGATCATTGCTTGTACAGCCCTCTCGCAGTGTCCGGAGCAAGTATGGTGGGTCTGACACACCGGTGTCAATGTGTTCTTTTCTCCATTTCCAGGAGTGTACAAACGGAAGTGACCAGAGAGGCAGCTTCCTATACCAACATGACAAGGGACGGACAGGACCATACTAAGGATAGAAACCTCTTTGCTTTTAGAAAGCGTAGCTGCCTGTTGCGACGTTGGTCCTACTGTTCTCTAGCAGACAGGCTTGTCTGCTACCATCCAGCATGCAACTAGAAATACATTTGCTCATTCATCCCCTCACACAGAAGGGAAGGGGGATGACAGTAGCTTATCATATACAGTATATAAAAGAAAGCGGATGTAGGTTCCGTATGAGACTGTGTGACACGAATTACATATAAACTGTGTTTTAAAGTGTAGTAGTGTGACAGATCGTTCTTGTTTATGTGTAAAAGTAACACGTTTCACTGCTCAGTCTCCTCCCATATAGTCAGAAACACCACAGTAATATTAGAAGAGGAATTTATGCCGTAAATGACAACAGATTTAAGAAATTAACATGAAAGGAATCCAACAGAGACCTTTCAAGCTGTGCCGAATAAATGGAAAAATACAGTTTCTCACTGAAGAGTTCATTCAGTTCCTACTTTGACCGTAGTAAATATACAGTTTACGTATACATTCTACAAGTAGTAAGATGAATTGTTGTGAATTAACGGGCGAGTTGTGGCTCCCTGAAAATATTCTAAGTTTGCAGTGGGCGTGGTCACACAGGCCGCTCGGCAAGCCGGGGCTCTTCAGCGATCACGTGGTAGCGAACGTTAGCTGGAGCAACAGGGGTAGCCGCAGCGCGTGGTATAGGCCGACGGCGTGGCTGGGAATTCCAGGTTGACGCTGTGTCAAGGGCTGTGCTTTGTGTCGATGAAGGAGATTTGTATGGCGGGAGTGTCAAAGGTGGCGGACTTTGTGAAACCATAATGGCAGACATTTCACAGTTCATGTAGAAGTTAATAATAGCCAGAGGAATCATGATATCTTAAAAAGAAACATGTTCAGTTTTGCACGACGATTCTGATGGTATCATCAGATTTTTAATACCTTTATTAGTTTACAGTTTAGTATCTGACAGTAAATTACACAAGTAACACCTAGCAACGAGTTTCCAAAATATACACGGTTCAACCGATTTTGTCGATTGACGTGTCTTTAGAAAGCCATTAGTGTAAACCTAACGTGGTATGAATTAGAGGCATGTAACTTGAATAGTACATGAGTTATTAGAGGTCAAAGTGGCCGATTACTATTGATAACGTCAGGCTGTAAGTACTCCACAGTTACACGGAAAAACTGTAGCAGCATGCTTATAAATATATATTTATTCGTCTATGTCTTTGTTTATAACCGATATATACTATTCATGAAGAAATTGGTCAAATATTTACTGTGATTTAGAAATCACAGAAACATTAGGCTACTGGCCTACATATTCTTCTATTCCTTTGATATATGTTTGTTTAATTTCTATATGTCTTTAATAATGTGTGTTAGAGCGTATTTATGGTCCAGCTGTAGGAATATTTATTGAATTTCAAGTTATTTAAATGTAAATCCAGTATTCCGTATGTGTTTCAATATGTTTGTGAGTGTGTGTTGGCTTGGAGATATGGCGGAAGTGCTTTAGCCAATCACAGCGCTCGTTACTTCGGTAGGCGACTGCTGAAGTCAATGGAGAGACTGGACGGAAGTGGGGGAGGAGCATCGGGTGGCACAGGACACTGCAGAGTGCTGGACGGGTAGTGGCGAAGGACGCTCACGGGAAAGACCTGGAGAGTATAGAACAGTTTGCGAGTGGTCGCGGCAGATAGAAATATTTCGTAGTGCCGACTTGTGCATTTGTGAGATTTCCGTCGCTTCTGCAGTGAAGACGTAGTATGCGTTTAGAAGTGAATATCTCGCAAGCTATGTTGTTGCTCATAACTAATTACGTGAAGTAGGAATCTTTCGCTTCCCTGTTACTCATATTGTATTTAATTGCTGGACCATCGACACCAATAAGTGTTTTGCAGAAATAAACGGCATTCTTAGAAGTACTTCTGCTATCGACTGATCATTTAAAGTCGTTAAAATAGGACCTGCACATTTTATTTAATTGCAATATTTCATTCATGAATTTCGATGTTACATCCAAAATTCGCAATTGCCGAGTGATAGGAAACTTCGACCATTCGATTCATGTGTGAATTTTTATCTTATACTTAGACTCAGCAGTATTTGGCATGTAATCCGGCAACTACGTATCCCAGCCCGTAGACAACGAAGCCAGTCACAACTTTTAATATTTCAACTCTGAGTCTGAGGATACGTAGTTTAGGGTCACCACATTTTTTATTTGAAAGTAACGTCTCAGTTGTCCAGTCATTGTCTTAATACACTTTGGAAGTTTTATGAAAACATAAAAATATGTATACAGTTATGTAGGATGACAATACATTAATTATGCTACGTTTCATTATCTCCATAAATTGATGCATTCCATGAAGGAAGTGGCGTATAAGGCGTTTGTTCGAGCGATTCTAGATTATTGTTCATCAATATGGGATCCTTACCAGGTAGGATTGATAAAACATATAGAGAAGATCCAACGAAGAGGGGTGCATTTCGTCACGATATTATTTTGTCGGTACAATAACGTTACCAAGATGCTCAACAAACTTCACTGGCAGAGCTTACAAGAGGGCCGTTGTGCTTCACATAACGGTTTTCTACTAATATTTCGAGAGAGAGCTTTCCGCGCAGAGTCATGCAATATATCATTTCCTCCCACATAGACGTCGCATAAAGACCACGATGAGAAAAATCTAGAAATTAGAGCCAATACAGAGGCTCACCAGCACTCATTCCTCCCACGCGCCATTCAGGAGTGGAACAGGGTGTGGGAGATCAGTTAGTAGTACCACAAGTACCCTCCGCCGCTCACCATTAGGTGGCTGCGGAGTATGTAGATCTACCAGTAGATTTCGATAAAACAATGGTTCAGATTATCTACGGAACATGTAACTAACTTTCATATTGTGTAATGATTAGCATTAGGCCAAGCTTCACATAAAATCTTTAAGAGAAAGGGCAAATGTGAAAGCAATCATCGACATCATCCGGTACAATACTAGCAATGACTGACTTCGCATGGAACAGAACTGTTGATGTCCAGGGAAAGTGTATGCCATATTGGGCAATTTTGGTTTATAACAGTGACTAGATTACGTCATTTGACCAGTCACCTTAGTGCTATAAGAAACCCAACGACGAGGATGGAATGAGATGTGGATTTTCTGTGACTGATCATGAAATCCTGTTGAAATAATTTCGGGTTGAAGTTACTATTAACTTGAATAACAATGCAACCAGAGGACCTGTTTCATGGAGAACGTCGCACGACACACTACTGCACACTGGCCGTCTGGAGATGGACCTCTTGTTCAACAACGAAAATCGTAAAGCCATTTCTCGGTAGTTGCATCAGAGAGTCTCCTGCGAATGCGACGTGACTCACTGGTAACTTGTATAATGGAGAATTTGAGGGAAATTTGTGCGTATTAGGACAAAGGATATTTTGCTGGTCACACCAGACAGGAGAAAACCACAGAAGAACTGTAGCGATGCCAGAGAGATATTTTTGTATGCTCTCAGACATATGAGTCGTTTCTCAGGGGGACTGACGTGTAAGGATGCCCACGGAATCCCAACCCAAGACTATGTCCAGAAAATTATGGAACTGAGTGTACTGCATCGTTGGCCGGCAGGCCATTTAACGGGGACGTTCGGCCACCAAGTGCAAGTCTTATTTCACTCGACGCCACATTGGGCGACTTGCGCGCCGGTGATGAGGATGAAATAATGATGAGGACAACACAACACCCAGTCCCTGAGCGGGAAAAATCTCCAACCCAGCCGGGAATCGAACCCGGGCGCGCTTGCATGGGAGGCGAGCACGTTACCGCCCTGCCAAGCAGGCTGGCCCATTTCCGGACGACCGGACGTCACTGAGTATACTTATGCGAGGGTTGTCCGGAAAGTAAGTTCCGATCTGTCGCGAAATGGAAATCACTGGGAAAATCAGGTTAAGCTTTGCACAGATGTGTTGGGCAGTGTCTCTAGTATGCCCGTCGATCGAGCCACGTCGCTCTTTTCAGTTTTGAGTGAACAGTGAGCACGTAAAGATGCATAGGGAATAGTGTCTCCCGCCATGTATGAGGGCCTGGTTAGAGATTTCGCCTGTATCATGCAGCCCACATAACACAACTGTCGAGCTGTTCCTTCTTCATGCCAATTCTCTGCCGCTCACTGCAGAGGCAATGAAGACGCTCCTGCAGCGTTTCCTATGAGAAGTATTTGATCGCCCACTATACAGTCCATAATTGCGTCCCCATGAGTCTCATCTCTGTTCATAAGAACCGCTGGCTACGAAGGCAAAATTTTTTTCCGTAGACAACGAGCTGCAGGCCAGTGCAGATAATTGGCCGAAAGCACAGGCGGCTGCTTTCTATGACGAGAATATTGGAAAGTTGATACAAAACTACAACAACACTCGAAGTAGGAGAGGCGACTATCTAGAGAAGTAGGTGGAAGGTGTACGTAACTGTTGCAAATAAAACGTTTCTGGTTTTCACTGTGGTTTCCATCTCGTGACCGATCGGAACTTACTTCCTGGACAACCCTCTTAGATGACCCAAAGATGTTCAAATGGAAAATAAAACTTTGAAGTACTGGACAGTAAGATGCAACCCTACAACAGGAGCTATTGCTCTAAACCGAAGATATCCACTAATGTATTTGCACGACAATTCACAGAACTACGGCCAGCTAGGAATCCGACGTACCTGAACAGTCATTATGATCCGATCGTACTCAATTTTTTATCACAGTGCTACAGCTGCACAAAAGGCAGCAGTACCACGTAGCAGGTACTAGCACGTTAATCGTTACGTAATTGAAGTACATTCTTCTTCCCTTGTTTGGTATGCACTTTGTGTGGCATCAGCCTGTGTCTGCACCAATACCTCGTATTCTTCCTTTACGTCTTTGGATTCAACATGTGAAGACATTTATGAATCTTCCACCGTTGTCCGAGTAGGTATTTATTCCATTCTTCTAGTAATGCCTGTCCTCATACACCGTCTCCTCTTTCCCTTTCTAATCATCTCCTCGTCCCCACTATCTATCCATCTGTTCCTCCTCCCTCTGTCAGTTTGCTCCTTAACCTCTGTCCATCTTCTCCCGCCACCTCTAAGTCAATCTTCTTCCCCCCCCCCCCCCCTCCTCTATCTCCTCCTCACCACCTCTCCGTGCAACACCTCCTTTTTGCTTTCGCTGTCCATCTTATCCTCTCCATTCTCTCAGTCCATCTCCTCCTCCCCACTATCCGGTTTCATTTCCTCCTTTCACCTTTCTGTCTTTCTATTTCCTCCTATCACTTCTCTTAATTATCCTGCCTACCCCAAAGGAGGTTGCTGCTTCTGAGACCCACAGTATTTCTTTCCAGTTAATATTTGCACCTTGCTTGATTGAAACCGACGCAACGGTTTACCTGTGGCTTTTCCCATATATCCATGTCACGTAAATTTAACAGATTTCACACACATTTGTACACACAGTTCACCTGTATCTCAAGTGAATTTCGCCATGCAGTTTCCTTTTCACGCATCTCAGTGCTTATATTGTCATATCTCCTGAGGTATGTGTTGTGCAGTATTATAAGTCTGCAGATACATTGAGTATTATGTGTGAATACAGTCTGCAAACGATGTCGCGAATGGAGTTAATGGTAAAGAAGTAACAAATACAAAAGTCATTCCTGATACGACAGTTTTGCTACGTGAAAAGAGAAGATGTACTAAGCGGTAAAACATTTTTCCTCTCGTAATATTGTGCGGGTTGTCAACGAGAAAAAGTTTCCTAAACATTCCATATGATGTGTGAAGTATGTTGCACGTCACTAAATGCTCTCAATCTCAAATGCCGTTACTACGTAGGTGTTTCTTAGACCCACTTTGATTCTTTCCAGGCAGTAATTGATACAAGTACAGTGTATGGTTGAAATCTTGAAATCGTTGCAGTGATGGAGGAGGAGATGTGGAACATACTTACACACATTTCTGTAATATGTAAGAATTAACTCTTTTAGTGTTCCAAACGTACGAGCTCCCGCTTCCTTAATAATCCCTACCACATTCATATTGCATTTGTGTCGGAAATTGATGCGAGCCTTCCGTGTATTCCTGCTATTGATTTTCTACTCGATAAGCCGTCATACAGAAGCATCCGTACACTCACTGAATGTGGGGTGCCCCTACCTGGTCTATGTAGAACGTCGCTCCAGCGCGCAAGAGCCACTGAAATCATCCGTAATGGATGTTGGATATGCGACCTCATCCAACAGTCTCCGGAAAGCAAGTATGTTTTTGTTGTCAAACGCCCTAATTTCTAAAGTACATGAGATGATGAGGAGATACTTTTACGTCTATGAGTGAAAATTCATGTATGTTGACGTGCTAAAACATTTTTCTCTTACGACATCGATGGCCTGCTGCAGCTATGGAACGCAGTGCTCTTAGTCGTCGAGCGTGAGAGAGTTGAGTAAGGTCAGTGTCAAGTATTCCACTCAAGCACGATCTGTCTGTCACGAGCTTTCAGCAGTCAAGTGCGCAGATGCAGGTAGATGGATCAAGGCCAATCACGACTTGGCATTGTTATGAGTCCTACACCAGGAATACGTAAGAGACACTTGTATATATTCAAAAGAATATGCCTGCGCGTGTCCAAAATTATGAGTGTGTACAAATCTAGGTTTACAACGCTAGTGACAGCTTTATTCAGTTCGAAATATATCTGCTGGTTACATAAAATTATTTGGTCTAAAAGGATATAAAATTATTATAGGTATCCGCGATCACTGCATAAATGCATACTTCATGCATTTTGATTGGTAAATATATTTTTCGATCACAGCCATTATCAGAATCCATACATATTATAAAAATGTATGTATGTAGGTAACAAGTCTCCCCCTAAAATACTGGATCAATATCTACCAAATTTAGTACATGTATCACTTCCTATCCGCAAAGAATCGCTGTGGGGCTAAGAACCACCTGTCTAACAAATTTTGTGGGTGTGAAAAATAGGAAATCATATTCACTCACTATTTGAGAATGAGAGCACTTAGTGACTTGTAACAAATTTCACACAAAACTAAGAAAATATTTCTTGCTGGCAACCCCCAAAAATGGTGAAAGGAAAAAAGTCTATACTTTATTACGTTTTCGCTGTTCATGCAGTAAATACGTACCCGAGCGATGCTAGCTGCCCGATAAACAGAAAAAACGAGAAGTAATGTTTCCACTGTCAATATAATAACACATTGTATAAAATAAAACGAATGTATATCCATTTAAAATCCCGACACATTGTTTCTCGTCTGTTCACATGTACGTGTGTGACAGCTTTTCAGAGAGGCTTCCTTCCGTAAATAGCCATCAGTAGACGTTAGGTGGCATTCAATACAAATGCAGTTGTCACATTGAAGTCGAAAAGAACATCTATAAATTAAACATACAGACGCTTCAATAAGCAATGTGCAAAAATAATAAATTAGAACTGTTAAGCAAAAATTCAAACTACCGACTGCAAACTGAACGTGAATAAATGTAATGAAAAGTAAACCATAAAAATAAAGTGGATAATTACACTTATAATGACAATATAACGAATGGCTTTAAAATTTTGCAAGGCAGAGCTTTACTTAACTTTATCGAATGGCGATCCCGTTTTCTTTTCGCAAGTTCAGGAAATAGAGTATAATGACTTACTCTTAAGGTATATAGAAAGGGTATTAACATATTAAAAAAAAGCGCTGTAAGCTTTTGTATACCCGCGATCTCGTAGCTGTTTCGTTTACATGCAGGAAATGCTTCGTTTCTCTCAGTGGAAGTCCTTAACTCCTTTCTTTCGTAATGTATATTCTCAGAAATAAATGGCTTTCTTTCTTCTTTAGAATTCAGGTGTCATACCATTCTTACTAAGCGTATATTCTAGACCACTCGTTTCAGTGGTGAAACGAGTTAAATAAGAATGGTTTATACTGGGGAACAATTGCGAACGAAATCGGCAGTGACATTTTCAAAACTAATGCCCGGTAACTGACTAGAATTATTTAGGGAGATAGAGGATCGCCTAGATCACAATGACAAAACGGAAATTTGAACTACTGTCATCTGAGCTGCATGTCCAGCGTTTTAACACTGCAGCATCTCTCTCGAAGAATTACTGAAAACTGCTCGATTATACCTAATGATTCCTAAATTGGTAAGTGCCGAAGGTGGATCCGACATATGAACCACAGGATTTTTAGAGATCAAAAGTTTCTAGAGCAGTTAAGACAGAGCGTTCAACAGAAAACTTAGAAAGAGGCGCGCGTAAATTTCCTCCCCATACAGTGGTATTAGAGGAAAAATTCAACTTAGTCGTTGTAGATTCACTTAATCATTACAAATGGCATGAAGTGGGATTCATGTGAGATCAGGCTAAACATCTTATTTAGAAAGTATTTTATGGTGGTAGAGAACCGAACGGCAATTTGAAGATCTTAAATATCCATGTGACAAACAAACTCAATCTCTTAAATCCAGTCAATGTAAAGGAGGTAATGCAGTGACTAGGAGGCTGTTACAGTCCCAGAGACTTCAGGTGTAACCAGTGACTCGGCAACAAGAAACAGGTTGCACATTATTTGTGCAGTCAATATCATTCATCTATGGAGATTAATTGTATCAATGGACGACATTAAACAGTTTTTACGAATTAGAAACGATGTGTCAAACGAGGTCGTGAGGGAAGGAATGGATCAGCAGTGTTAGAAACTGTCTACGACTGCTAAGAATGCTTCATTGCAAATTTAAAGAAAGACAAGATCTTGTTGAGAAACGAAATCTCAAGAAAGCTGAAATGAACGCAATACAGAAATGCGAGAAACATTCAATGAATTAGAAAATAAAATTTACTCCGTCGGTCTTAGGAAATATTGTCTGAAGTTTTGACCTTAGCAATAGTTCATGAATCTATTTAAGTTATCTATCTCCAATCCTGCACCAATTTTAATGGGTAAATTACAGATGAATTGAAGATAAAATCTTCTAGCACGTTAGACCACGTCCTGTTCAATTTCTTCTACAAGATCAAAATGGTTCAAATGACTCTGAGCACTACAGGACTTAACATCTGAGGTCTTCAGTCCCCTACAACTACTTAAACCTAACTAACCTAAGGACATCACACACATGCATGCCCAGGCAGGATTCGAACCTGCAACCGTAGCGGTCGCGCTGTTCCAGACTGAAGCGCCTGGAACCGCTCGGCCACACCGGCCGGCTCTACACGATCGTTGTTTTGATCCCACTCCTTAGATCTTCTTCAGGATCTTCTGGTGTTCACGGGTAGCTCAAACACTATCAAGGACGATTGCCGCTTTCACTTATAAAATGCAGTTTTCCGTTCTTACGCTAACGAAATGGTGCTACTGTACAAAATTCTTTCAGCCTCCAATCAGCGTCGTCACTGGGAAGAAAACGCTACAGTGTTAGGCCGAAGTAGTGCTGTTGTAGGATAGAATTCTTCCTGATCTTATTAGTTGGCCATCATCAATGGATAGCAAGTGAAACTGACAGCGTAAGGCTGCACGAATGTTTATCAAAATATTGGTGCCATTCCTCAGAGATGGCTCTGTTACTCACGCGCCGTAGCTACTTCCTATGCACACTAGGTGATCAAAAGTATCAGAACACCCCCATAAACATACGTTTTTCATATTAGGTGCATTGTGCTGCCACCTACTGCCAGGTACTCCATATCAGCGACCTCATTAGCCATTAGACATCATGAGAGAGCAGAATGGGGCGCTCCGCGGAACTCAAGGACTTCTAAAGTGGTCAGGTGATTGGTTCTCACTTGTGTCATACGTCCGTACGCGAGATTTTCACACTCCTAAACATCCCTAGGTCCACTGTTTTTGTGATACTTCCTACGTACACTAGGTGATCAAAAGTATCAGAATACCCCCATAAACATACGTTTTTCATATTAGGTGCATTGTGCTGCCACCTACTGCCAGGTACTCCATATCAGCGACCTCATTAGCCATTAGACATCATGAGAGAGCAGAATGGGGCGCTCCGCGGAACTCAAGGACTTCTAAAGTGGTCAGGTGATTGGTTCTCACTTGTGTCATACGTCTGTACGCGAGATTTCCACACTCCTAAACATCCCTAGGTCCACTGTTTTTGTGATACTGAAGTGGAAAAGCGAAGGGACACGTACAGCACAAAAGCGTACAGGCCGACATCGTCTGTTGACTGACAGAGACCACCGACATTTGATGAGCGTCGTAATGTGTAATAGGCAGACATCTGTCCAGATCATCACACAGGAATTCCAAACTGCATCGGGATCCACTGCGGGTACTATGACAGTTAGGTGGGAGGTGAGAAAACTTGGATTTCATGGTCGAGTGGCTGCTCATGAGCCACACATCACGCCAGTAAATACCAAACGACGCCTCGCTTGGTGTAAGGAGCGTTAACATTGGATGACTGAACAGTGAAAAAACGTTATGTGGAGTGACGAATCACAGCACACAATGTGGCTATCCGATAGCAGAGTGTGGGTATGGCGAATGCCCGGTGAACGTCATCTGCCAACGTGTGTAGTACCAACAGTAAAATTCGGAGGTGGTGGTGTTATGGTGTGGTCGTGTTTTTCATCAAGGGGGCTTGCCGCCCTTGTTGTTTGGTGTGGCACTATCACAGTGCAGGCTTACATTGATGTTTTAAGCTCCTTCTTGCTTCCCACTGTTGAAGAGCAATTCGGGGATGGCGGTTGCATTCTCGAGCACCTGTTCATAATGCATGGCCTGTGGCGGGGTGGTTACACGACAATAACGTCCCTGTAATGGACTGGCCTGCACAGGATCATGACTTCAATCCTATAGAACACGTTTGAGATGTTTTGAAACGCTGACTTCGTGCCAGGCCTCACCGACCTACATCGATACCTCTCCTCAGTGCAGCATTCCGTGAAGAATGGGCTGCCTTCCAATACCTGATTGAACGTATGCCTGCGACAGTGGAAGCTGTCATCAAGGCTGAGGGTGGGCCAACACCATATTCAGTTCTAGCATTACCGATGGAGGGCGCCAGTAATTTTCCGCCAGGTGTTCGTATACTTTTGATGACATTACGGCGGGAAGCCATGAAGCTGGAAGCCTATAGCCGCCGTATCAATTGAAGTTACTTTCGTTGTTTGGAATCTAAATCACTCCTTTGCGTTTCCTTTCACATGTTGGTTTCCGTGGCCAGTATACTTCCTTTGTTGAAAAAATGACTTGGTCACAGTACCCCTGTTGTCTCGCTACCGCAAATTTCACACTTTGCTTAACTTCTTTTGGCTTTCGTATTCCTTAATACGAGGGCCGTTCAGAAAGTAACCTCCGGTTGATTTAAAAAAATACACCAAGTTAAATAAAAATATTTTAATATATACATCTTACAACTACATCTTTGCACTATTTTTCTACATAGTCTCCATAGCGATTGAGGCACTTATCGTATCTCTTCACAAGCTTTGAAATTCCTTCTGCATAAAAATCACCCGCTTGTGCCTGGAGCCAGCCTGTGACCGCATCTTTGAGCTCTTCGTCGTCATCAAACCGCTGTGACCCGAGCCATTTCTTCAAATGCATGAAGGGGTGATAATCACTTGGCGCCAGGTCTGGGCTGTAAGGTGGATGGTTGATAACGTCCCACTTGAAGGACTCAAGAAGGGCCGTTGTTCTGCGAGCAGAGTGAGGACGGGCGTTATCGTGCAAAAAAACGATACCGGAAGTCAGCATGCCACGGCGTTTGTTCTGTATAGCCCGTCGTAACTTTTTTATTGTTTCACAGTACACGTCTTGCTTAATGGTCGTACCACGTTCCATGAATTCAACCAACAACACCCCTTTGGCATCCCAAAACACCGTTGCCATCAGTTTTCTGGCAGAAAAATCTTGCGAGGCTTTTCTTGGTTTGGTAGGCGAATTTGAATGTGCCCACATCTTTGATTGTTCTTTTGTCTCAGGGTTCACGTACTTAATCCAGGTTTCGTCACCGGTCACGATTCTGTTTAACAATGGTTCTCCTTCGTCCTCATAACGTGACAGAAAGTCTAATGCAGAGGCCATTCTTTGAGTTTTGTGGTGGTCGGTAAGAATTTTGGGCACCCATCGTGCACAGAACTTACGGTAACCCAATCTTGCTGTCACTATCTCGTACAAGAGAGTCTTAGAAATCTGTGGAAAACCAGTAGACAACGCCGACATTGAGAAACGTCGATTTTTACGAACTTTTGCATCAACTGTCTGAACGAGTTCGTCAGTCACCAATGATGGTCTACCACTCCTCTCTTCATCATGAACGTTTTCTCGTCCACTTTTAAATAAACGTACCCATTCACGGATCACTCCTTCACTCATAACTCTTGGTCCGTACACAGCACAAAGCTCACGATGAATAGCTGCTGCAGAATATCCTTTGGCTGTAAAAAACCTTATGACAGCACGCACTTCACATTTGGCGGGGTTTTCTATTGCAGCACACATTTCAAACTGCCACAAAAACTAAACTAGCACAGGTACGACGTTCACTCGACCACAGCTTGATGCAGACTGACCTGTTGAGTGCGTGAACGCACAGATGGCGTCGCTACTCCCCCCACAACCCGCACTGTGACCAATCGGAGGTTACTTTCTGAACCGCCCTCGTAGATTCTGCACAATGTTCTTCCCGTTACACCTATGCAGGGTGAAGCAGCTGTGATAGGCCACCTCTAATATATCTAGAGTGTATAAATATATAGAAGTGTGGTTTCTCCAAGTGCTAGCGGACAATATGGTGAATTGTCTGACGTCACAAGTAATTTTTACCGTTTATAGTCGCCGAATTAAGACCACCGCTCTCGTTTTTTTCCAAGTGGAAGTATTAACTTTTCCCTGTGGCATCTGAAAGGAGCTTTAAAGAGATCCTCAACGACATTATTTGTATGGGATTGATCAAATAGAATCTAGATAACAGTGGCGCGAACTATTGTCCCGCCATTAGAAGAGGTTCTACAAATGTCTGTCCTATTACACCAAATGTAAACAGACACTTGACTCAGGTCTGGTTCTTGTGCTTATGTGTGCACTTGAAGCCCATCAGTCGGTGGTCTGCTGTTATAGCAGTCAGACAGCATGTTCATAAAGCCACTGAGACATTCACAATGTATACGACAGTCGAACAAGTGAACATCGTTTACGGAGAATGTCGCTAAACTATAAGAGCAGCGAAGCAGTTGTATGCTAAGGAGAATCCATGTCGTGCCAAGCACTCACGACCTCTTTTCGACAAGTTCTAGGAACCGTAAGTGTGGAGTGTAAAATATGCCAAGGAAAAAGAAGAGAAACTGACATTTTAGCAGCAGTAAAACAGAAAGTAAATCTCAGTAATAGGCGTCTAGGAAGTATGGTACGGATCAACCAAACGAGCGTTCTGCGAAAACTGCATTCCGTTGCATTTCATCCTCTTCACTTTTCGTTGGCTCTACAGCTTCATGACAGTGACTTCCGAAATTGATCACTTATCCGAATGTTATGTACGAAAAGTTCAGATGGTGCGGCACATCAATGCAAACTTGGTTGAAGGAAGAAGCGTAGTTCACAAACCATGAGCAAGTCGATTTAGGCAATATGTAGATATCGTCAGTTGAAAATCCACGCTGACTCAAAGAAGTGGGTAACAACAACGCTTCGGTGTATCTGCGTCTTCTTCCAGACCCGCATCACTGGTCCGTGTTTTATTGATGGGAATCTAAATACAATAATTATCTAGACTTTTTACGATATGATGCTGCTACAGTTGTTGGAAGACATCCCTCTGGACATAAGGCAGTGTGGTATCAACACGACGATGTCCATCAGATTCAGCACTTGTAACGACGGACATTCTTAAGAGAATTTTAATAGATTATCAGAATACGAGCCCCGGTCCAGTTATAACCAGTTTCTTACCTCATCTTCACTGATAAGGACTCTCGTTGTCGGGTTACACACCTAGGTCACGCTCCATTCCACTCCCACCACACTCTAACTGGGAACTCATGAAGCTCACCCAGGGAAACCACCGCACCTCCTGTCCTCCAACCCATCTCTTCCCATGGTTTAATGAGATTCAAGAACCCCCTCCCCATCTTCATCTTCTTCAACTGGGGCACCTGGGTGGGCGACTTCACTCTGGAGTTGGACAGCATGAGTAAAATGGTTCAAATGGCTCTGAGCACTATGGGACTTAACATCTGAGGTCATCAGTCCCCTAGAACTTAGAACTACTTAAACCTAACCAACCTAAGGACATCACACACATCCATGCCCGAGGCAGGATTCGAACCTGCGACCGTAGCATGAGGAAAGTACCGGGCTGTGCCTATTTGCTAGTAGCAGGTCGTTGTAATTATTTTAAGCCATGACACTTGAGCTTTATTTGTTAGTTATCATTTAATATTACATTAGATTCAAGGCGTCGACAGACACCTCACCCAGACAGATATGTAAGTACCCAAATTTTTAGTATTTTCCCCTATTTTCCACGCCAGTATGTAGTTTTCCATGTTTTTACAGGCTTTTGTGTTTTACCAATTTTATCTTTTTTCACAGCTTTTCGTATTCTTCCAAAACGTTACGAGTTATATACTGTATTGTTAGCTCCATCCCCCTGCCCCGGACGTCACGTCAGCGTCACATTTCATCGCATTTACGTCGTCTCGCGGCACATCGAGTCCATGTCACGTCAACTTTGCATCAACATCGTGTCGTTGTGATTCTCTCAGATAATGCCAGTAAAGCATTTGTCCAAAAGTATCTGAATTATTTATTATTTCTAAGCCACGACAACGTTACTAACATGTGTGTGACGTCATAGTGTACGTCTTAGAAATAAAACATTTTTCCGTATTGACAGAAATAAAGATTTCACGACACATTATGCAAAAGGGGCGTTCAAAAAGAAACGAGCCGGAGGCATAATTACAGAAACCGGTACCTCTATGTTACAAGTACTGATCCTGGCTGTTCAGACACTTGTCCCACTGTGATACAAGGCGGTGAATGGCTGTCCTGTAAAATTTCCGAGGCTGCGTTGTTACCCATTTCTGCAAGTTCTGCAAGTACAGCTGGACGTCGTCGTCCGAGGTGAATCGTTTGCCCCTCAGAGCCTTTTTAAGGGGACCAAAAATGGCTTAATCACAGGGAGAGCGGTCCGGACAATATGGAGGGAGGCAGAGAACGAACGTCTCATTTGAATTTCTGCAGGAGTGGCGCGCCTGTTTTGGCCGCATGAGGCTTTGGATTGTCGTGTAGCAGAATGACCCCCACGGTTGAGATTGCCTGGTCGTTTTGCTTTGATCGCTTGGCGAAGGGTGGCCAAGGTTTGCCAGTAACGCTGGGCATTCATTGTTGTCCCGTGCTGCAGGAAGTGAATCAGAATGGGGCCGTTTTGGTTAATGAAGAACGTCAGCCTAACTTTTCCTGCACTCGTGTGGATGGCCTTGGCTTCTTTTGGTGGTAGTAACCCAGGGTACTTCCACTGCAGACTTCGTCTTTTTGATTCTGGTTCGAAGTGATGACACCATGACTCATCTCCAGCCACCACTCGTGCCAGGAACACATTCCCTGCCAGCCGTTGTGGCCGAGAGGTTCTAGGCGCTACAGTCCAGAACCGCGCTGCTGCTACGGTCGCAGGTTCGAATCCTGCCTCGGGCATGGATGTGTGTGCTGTCCTTAGGTTAGTTAGATTTAAGTAGTTCTAAGTTTAGGGGACTGATGACCTCAGATGTTAAGTCCCAAAGTTCTCTGAGCCGTTTGAACCATTTGAACATATTCCCTTCGCGAGTATACCGCATCTGATGAGCAAGACAGTGGAACATTCGACTTGTGGGGCATCCATTGGGCACACACGTTGCACATGAGCAGTCGTTCCTTCATGACGGTGTGGCGACTTGCGACCCACAATCCGACCACGACGGCGATGGGTTTCACTGTCACTCGGCGGCTCAGGGTAATGAGTGCATCCACCAGCTGGACGATGTGATCGGCAGTGCAGTGTGGTGCTCCAGACCGTGCATCATCGGCTAACGACACGCGTCCTTCCCTGAACCGCTTGTGCCACGCTTGATCCTTGCAAGGGACACGCAGTGTTCGCCGTACACTTGTGATATTTGTCGATGACTGTCCATTCCTCCTACTCCTTGCGCTATCAGAAAACGATAAACATCTCCTTACTCTTCATTTGATACCTCCATGTAATTGTTTGCAATGCTACTGGCAGCTTTGGACGATTGATGAATGCTGATGCCAACTCTGTATAGCCACGTGACGTTCACGCATACCCTCTAGCGACGGGCTGTGAACTTCCACGTTCCGGTCGGAACCAGACCTCGTTACACACCACACGATATTACCCTCCTGCCACCGGTTTGCGCATTACAGACTCCGGCTCATTTCTTTTCTAACGTCCCTGATATTAACGTAATTTATGATGTAACACACTACGGCAATGGAGTGTGTAGCTAAAGTGAAGACATCATAGCATATTATTCATATGGCGGAAAATGTTATCGGAATTTCTGTTGTAGGACCCTATGAAAAAGCAATGTGTGGTTGCATTAATGTCGTCATATTATTTTAAAATGTAGGAAAGATTTGTCCAGTAAGGCAAAAGACACAAACATATTTATTGCAAAACAACACATTGTTTCTAAGTTTGATCCTTCCGAGTTATTAGATTTTCCTGCAAATGGTGAAAAATGTTAGTATACCTACGCTTCTATGGGAGTTGTGTGTTTATGCCATCCCAGTGATGTTAGCCAAGTGGGCATAGCTACAGAAATACCACTGCTCGTTGTATAAAGTTTTGCTAAGTCTTCCTTGCATTACTAGCGTTCGTGTCAACACGAGCGCGTTCCCGTATCGATATAAATAATGATATAAATAATTCAAAAGCCAAGATCGCTTAAACACTGTTTACTAGATGGCCGGTTTCAAGACACTAAAGGTGCCATCATCGGATCTGAATGTAGCTCAACATGCACAAATCATTTGGATATAACGATACATGAGGCAGACCAGCTGATATAAAATCACTGTCGCAGAAATAAAAATTAAAAATTAAAAAACGAACTGCTCTCATGTTCATTCTATTCCATCAGATATATAAAAAACCGAAACCACCAGATAAAACTATTTGACATATGACCACAGCTCGACCGGCGCCAAAGAGGGTAGTGTGATGCCGATCGTTGTTAGTCGAGCTGTGGTCATGTGTCAAACAGTTTCATCTGGTGACCGGTTTTTTATATATCTGATGGAATAGAATGAACATGAGAGCAGTTCGTTTTTTAATTTTTAATTTTTATTTCTGCGACAGTGATTTTATATTAGCTGGTCTGCCTCATGTAGCGTTATATCCAAATGATTTGTGCGTGTTAAGGTACATTCAGATCCGATGATGGCACCTTTAGTGTGTTGAAACTGGTCATCTAGTAAACAGTATTTAAGCGATCTTGGCTTTTGAAATTTTTATACAACAGAGTGCTCGCCCCACAACACACTATGTGTTCACAGCATAAACAATAAAGTCATGACGTATTCTTACTAGTGTGTGACGTAATAGCAAAATTCTAGCACAGCAGTTTTGCCTATTTCCGAGACTCTGAAACCAAGACATGTATAAATATATAAATACAGTATACATAATAAGTAGCTCACTGCCGGCCGCGGTGGCCGTGCGGTTCTGGGCGCTGCCGTCCGGAGCCGCGGGACTGCTACGGTCGCAGGTTCGAATCCTGCCTCGGGCATGGATGTGTGTGATGTCCTTAGGTTAGTTAGGTTTAAGTAGTTATAAGTTCTAGGTGACTGATGACCTAAGATGTTAAGTCCCATAGTGCTCAGAGCCATTTGAACCATTTGAAGTAGCTCACTGCTACAAATACACTACTACCTTACGAGGAAGTCCCCTTCGTATTCATCGTATACTGTGGGTCGAACAAGCCAAGTGCCAAGTGAGATGCCAGTAGGAACTGCGCGAGTGGCCGCTGTAGCCACCAAATCCCTGGCCGTGAATGAGGGAGCTCCACGTGCCTACCCAGCAGTACGCCAGACCATCTCCCTAGGAATGGCTGGCAAAAGTGCATTTTATAAACAACAGGAATGTATAATTGTCTCCAACGTGACCAACATGGTGGCTGGCAGAAAAGAAACTGCTACCGAATCAGACAGTGGATTTCGAGTCCAATCACAGTTATAAGGTATGACCAGAAAATGATCATGTGACTG
The DNA here is from genome assembly GCF_021461385.2 of Schistocerca piceifrons. NCBI lineage: Eukaryota > Metazoa > Arthropoda > Insecta > Orthoptera > Acrididae > Schistocerca > Schistocerca piceifrons. The sequence continues at coordinate 44,927,085 of NC_060139.1, read as the reverse complement.
GAAATGTTGTCATCATGATGGCTCTGAGCACAATGGGACGTAACTTCTGAGGTCATCAGTCCCCTAGAACTTAGAGCTACTTAAACCCAACCAACCTAAGGACATCACACACATCCATGCCCGAGGCAGGATTCGAACCTGCGACCGTAGCTGTTGCGCAGTTCTAGACTGTAGCGCCTAGAACCGTTCGGCCACCCCAGCCTGTCATCATAATCTTTTGCCCAAACATTGTTGCTACTAATATAAATAATCATCATCAGAAAAAGGAAGCCGGCCGCTGTGGACGAGCGGTTCTTGGCGTACTGTCCGGAGCCGCGCAGCTGCTACGGTCGCAGGTTCGAACCCTGCCTCGCGCATGGATGTGTGTCATGTCCTTAGGTTAGTTAGGTTTAAGTAGTTCTAAGTTCTAGGGGACTGATGACCTAAGATGTTAAGTCCCACAGTGCTTAGAGCCATTTGAACCATTTTTTGAAAAAAGAAAAATTGCAACTGCTGTTGGTGGCCGTTCTGATCATACTGCTATACTAAGACCCATTCTAATGTCAATGCCTGTGTTATACACTTACGACTATTACGTCAGAATGACACGGTAAGTAAACCAGCATCTTCCTGAGAATCAGAGTACATACTGTTGACCTGCGTGGATCTACACTCATTCCAGGTAAAAAGGACTGACAACTGGTTACAAAAATACGCTCTGTCGGTGTATAGTTTTAATTATTTATTGTGGAATTTGATTACACAAATTGTGATGCTGGCAGTGGTTTTGTAGATTATCTACAGGTAGAATTAAGTATTACTTTGCCGTATGACTGAAATAAATTCACCAGCCAAGTTACTGATGTCAGATACTTCCCACAAATGGTGATGGGATTCGAACGTTACAGTGTATGACACACGGTATGGGGAACCTATGAAGTGTAGGATGTTTTCCCACGGATCGTAGGAGCCAATGAGCTGTTGGTACTCCCCTGGGCTAGCTGCGGGGCACATTCAAAGTACAAACAAATGGTTCAAATGGCTCTGAGCTCTATGGGACTTAACTTCTGAGGTCACCAGTCCCCTAGAACTTAGAACTACTTGAACATAACTAACCTAAGGACATTACACACAACCATGCCCGAAACAGGATTCGAACCTGCGACCGTAGCGGTCACGCGGTTCCAGACTGTAGCGCCTAGAACCGCTTGGCCACACCGGCCGGCAAAGTACAAACATGTTGTGCTTGTTAGGAGATGGAACATCCGCTCGAGGTGGTCACTGGAATCGAAAATAAAGCAGTGGTGACTCTACTGTTATCAGGTACGTGCAGATTGTTTCTCCAGCAGTCATTGCGCATTTGTTGTTTGCAAATTAATTCAGTTTTGTAGAAGCGTAACTGTACTTACGTGTTTACTTTCGAGAATTGACTTATCGACACACGGTGCGTGAAACCTGTTGCTGACTAAAGTCATATTGTATGGTGTAGCGAGGTAGGTGCCGTGATGCCTGTCGGTCGATTATTTCGTATGTAGAAAGAGTGTTTTTGCTGCTCTGTGGCAATTGCTCAGTCTCATTTGGGTGGTGGGGACATTCCGTGTCTACTTACAGACACATCGCACCCTCATACACTGAGGAGAGTTTATTTCGCGTTATATGTCTTTTCATTCCATCTAGGAGCGCTGGATGATCTCTCCCACCGTTAGTGAGCTTGCAGGAGAGTATATTGGTGCAAATTTCTTTCTGAAATACGTTGTATGTTTCACAGATAGGAGGGGAATGTAGCAGCTTCGTCGCATTGCGGCAGTACTGCCAACGTTTGAAGGAATCTCCAGGCTAACGTTGCCAACGTGGTGGACACAGAAGGTTTGGCAGCTCTCCTACTCAGACATTTTACGTGTCTTCTAGCAGTTTCGCACAATCTCTGATAACTGTGCAGTTGTTTATACCGTGTTACGTTTCTTCATTTCACCTGGGAGCTCTGGTTGATTCCTACTGTTGCAGGTGTTTAATAATGATCAGCTCTCTGTGGTGAACAGAACAAGAAAGATGGCGCCACCTGTAGGCTTTCATATCAAAAATGGGACGATTGGGGAGCTTGTTCCTTATTGTTCCAGGGGGGAAGTGGGAGGGGAGTGCCTCGTGCTTGAAATGCTAGCAGCGCTTACCTGCAAAGTCGCCTACTGATTCCCCTTGCTGAGTGCACAGCGTTTGCAAGTAACGACTGGTTTGCCATGGTGAGATACCCCTTCCATGAATGCTTGATTCCGTAGCAGTGCCATTTGCGCCAGCTACGACATGGGTCATGTCGGAGACTGTTACACATACATACTGATTACACAATGCAAATTCACTTAGCATTCCTGCGGAGATGGTATGATGTACTGTTGGGCAATCTCGTGAAGTTGTCTGATTTGGAGCCAGGGATTAGGTGACGGCTGTGATCACTCAAGGAGTTCCATATCCTGCCGGCAGCTCACCTGCATTAACCGGCCGAAGTTCCTCGCCAGGTGGAGTTCGTCGTAATCTGTCAGTGTACGAGTGTTCCTAGCAGTGTTCTAATCTTTGTACATACAGTATTTATACAGGCCTTTGGTCCACAGATTTGGAAATCGGTAAAACTGCTGCGCTTTCAGAATTTTGCTAGGGCGTCACAAACCAAAGTGTCAAATTTTAATATTTACAGGAATATTACGTGACATCATTATTTATTCCAATACGATAATGACCTCGTTTTAACACACATGCTAGCAACGTAGAGATGACTCAGAAAGAGTTTATATATTGTGTTGTGGTACTTATGCCAGCTGTTCCCAGCAGGCTTACTTCACCGAGGTGACAGCACACAATTCACGTGGAGGTGTGTGTACACTACCATCTTTCACCTTTGCAGAAACATCTAATACCTCGCAAGAATCAAATTTAGAAACACTGTGTTGTTTTGTAACACATTTGTTTGAGCCTTCCACCTTACTGAACATATTTTGTCGATATTTCAACATAATATAACGACATTAATGTAGCCACATAATGCATTTTCATAATGTCCTACACCAGATATTACATTAATATTTACCATCGTAAACATAATATTCTGTGACGTCTTCATTTTGCCACACACTGCATTGCCATAGTGTCTTACACCATAAATTACGTTAATATCTGCAGCCTTGTTGCGTATTTGCTGTGACCTCGTTATTCCTACCAAAAGGGGTACGTGTTCGTTTCTAACACATACACTGCGATACCACACATACGCTTGTAATGTATTGGTGGTGTAGCAGAGATAAATAATTTGGATAATTTTGGACAGATTTAGCATTGTGATTGGCTGAGAGCAATAGGAGGTAATTTTGAGAGCATCATGAGGTAATGTTGATGCTACAGTGACATACGATTGATTTCACGTGACGATGACACAATGCTGATGCGAGGTCTTGATGCGACGTGACGTAATATCGGGAGCAACGTAATGGAACTTGCAGAACTGGATAAAAGTAAAATCACTATTGACAAATAAGAGGAAATTAATTGTAAAATGTGTGACACTTTTGTACAACATAAATGTTTTAAGAGATGTGGAACAATACATATAGCTGATAGAAAATAAGGAAAAACACGAAAAATGAAGTAAGTTACATGTACGTCTGGGTATTATCTCTGGCGGTGCCTCGAGTGATGTGACTGAACATAATTAAAATAACTTGATAGTAACAAATACAAATTATTCCCCTCCCTAAGCTATTCAAATCCAGATTGAAAGCATTCTCTGCGGTGCCCCAGTTATTATAAAATATGAAAATGGGGCGGGGTATTTCAGCGTCATTGGTCGAGGGAAAGGAGGGGGGGAGGCACAATGTGAGAGGAGGGTGACCTTGATCAAATCCCGGCGATTCGCGGGGGGGGGGGGGGGGGGGGGGAGTAGACTTGGTGGGTGACCTTGACTATAAGTGGCCCATGTGTATATGCTAAATATCGGTTACAACTGAATCACACCTCTTTCTCTCACACTTTTGGAGAGCATTGGAATGGTCTTTAAGTAAAGGAAAAATGGTCTTCATAGTCACCAAACGGACCACCTCTAAACTTTTATCTGGGTCACAAATGAAAAAAAGAGGTCTATTAGGAAACATAGCCGATTACTGGCTGGGTCGGAGATTTTCTCCACTCAGGGGCTGGGTGTTGTGTTGTCCTAATCATCATCATTTCATCCCCATCGACGAGAAAGTCGCCGAAGTGGCGTCAAATCGATGACTTGCACCCGGCGAACGGTCTACCCTACGGGAGGCCCTAGTCACACGACCGGAAGCACTATAACGTGGATCTTTGTTATTGTTAACTCCAGATAAAATTCAGTGTGTAATGTCGTTTCTCCAGAATAACTTTATAGCTTGTAATAGTGCTCGAGGTCTACGTTCTGAGCACTTGGAATGACAGTCGTGATAATAAAAGTACGAACCGAGTTGCACCTGAGATACGTGTTTGCTTACATTTGGTATAATAGGGTAAGCGTTTGTCGGACCTCTTCTCCTGACGGCATTGGTTTCAAGCCCTGCTATTTTGGTACTATATGATGTTCTCCCATAAAAGTTACGTCGTTGAAGTTAAATTCGAAGGTTCTTTTAAATGGCATAGAGAAAAGTATGTAGTTCCATTAGTAAAAAAGTCGGTATCGTAATTCTTTGACTATAAATGATAAAACGTACTTTTAGAAAGTCAGGAAATTCGCCCTGTTGTCCGCTATAACTTGGCGAAATACGCACCACGATATATTCATTATTCATTTGCTTAGTGGTGTTGGGAAATTGCCAGTCCTTACACAAAGCTTCGTTTTTCTGCAGGTCTTCCTGCATTTCGCTTCCGACGTTTGGCGTCCCGTACTTTCCTGTACAAGATAGGATCTCCGTGACTAGCCTCAGATATAAAGCCCCTTATTATATGATTACAACGTTAATGCCTAATCTACAGATGTACTACGAACTGTAAATCATTTATGGGAGCGGGTCCAGAGCAATGTTAATTGAAATTACTTTCTTCAAAACGAAAATGTTGTAAGCTTTTATCCATGTACTTGACACACAACTCCAGCAATTGGAAGGAGAAAAATTCCTATCGCACAGTCTACACTGAATCTAATGGGTATTCCATTGGGTTCAATGGCCTCTGGTCTGTTAAACGATTTGACCTTACTTTCTAATTCGAGAACTTTTACCTCCATATTTGTCTTTCCAGCACATCCTGGGAACTGGTCGGACTAATGTGTTGTAAGAATTCTGTTTCGTACATTGCATTTTTCCATAAGGGGGCTGATTTGTTTAAAGAATGACTGCACTGGCCATCCATAGCCATTATATGAGATGAAAATTTCACAGGGTTAGTCATCAGTTCTCTGGATAAGGTGTTCCCTTCAATTTCCTAACATTCATTTCGATTTCTACCTTTATTTGCTAACAAAGCTTTGTTTCGTTTAAATGTGCAGTAAAGATCTGTTTGAATTTGGCACCCAGATAACACATTCATTGAATTTCAACTTACTTTTCCCATCTTTCTCACCAGCACGTAACATAAGTGTCCCATGTCCAGTACTCTTGAATTCTGATCATTAACCCTGCGCATTTTCATTGCAAGAGATGAATGATGTTTGTGTAAGTATAATAAATTTATTCAAGAGGTTTGTCGACTGAACAAGAATCAGCATTCCACAGTAAAAATGATACACAATAAGAGTAGGGAGACAAGGCGCTACTTCAAATTAAAAAGAAAAATATTTCACTAGAAACAGCGATAGAACGGAATAAGAGAGACGGGAGTGTTTAGAAACCGTGTCGAAGTTTGAAGAAGAAACACACGAATGAAAAGAGTGCGAGGTCACAAAAGAACCATAATTGTTGAAAACTAGAGACTAAATAAATTAAGAATTTTATTTATAACGAACGTTTGTATGAAGGAATGGAATATCATTTAAATATTTAAGAAAATGAATCTGAAATTAAATTTCCTTGGTACACTGCCATTGACCCATATGTTAATTCTTCAACTGATTATTTTATTTTTCCGCACAATATATCGTTACCAAATGAAGCGTCCCAACCGATGAACAAACATGACATACTTTCAATGAAACTCCGACTACTGGCTTTATGAAACCTGGATTTACAATACATTTCACTGATATTAAATACATGTGTAACACGATTAACTGAAATTGCTTACGAATACGCATGCATAAGGACGAAAGTTATCTTTCCAGCAATTCTTTTGATTTGTAGAAGTTTTTAAAGAGAACAGTATCAATCTGTGTTATGAGCTGCGATAGTTTTCCTTACCTACTGTGTTTGGAAAATTATTTAGCAGATTTATTACACTGGTGTAAGAGAATAAGTGTTGCCACTTTACGAGAACTGTGGAAGTCATACAAATTACGCATTCAGTGGACTTTTCGTTTATTGTGAGTTTTCTCCAAAATTATTGCCATTAATTTTTTTTCATCCTTTTATACTTATAAAGCGCTGACAATGAAAAATTCACTGAACATTTTGAGTGAAACGTTGTCTGTTTTAAAAAAGGATGAAACATTAATTTCTAAGAGAAAATTAGAAGAAAAACACATACCTTTCAACGAATTTTATTTCAGGAGTTTGAACGTGTATCTTCTGAAATAATACTGCGTTGTTTTGGCAATTTCTGTGGGAGTAGTTTATGAAGTAGGAGATGTTCTTTAATCATGGCTTAATGGTGAAGTCTTAACATCACGGGAATATTGCTTAAACAGCCTCTTCATGGGACTGCTCGTAACATATGACTGTACGAAAATTCAGTGGCAATAATAGGAATTGAAATGCTTTTTTATTCCAGTCTCTGATCATAAATGAATTCTTTAGACGATGACCGATTTCAGTCTGTGATCACCTTCTTCAGATCTAAAATATATAAAAATACACACCTAGAGAGCAGGGTGTCTTTTAACATAAAACAGCAAAAGGCATGAGCCTACTGGGATGCCCAACGCCTACTTTGCTTTATTTGATAACATACTACGATAACCAAATAATGCCTCGCATATTTATAACTAGACTTACTTGATGATTTATGTTGAAAAGGCATTTCCCTCACTTCCGCACAGTAGCCGCTCTAATCTTGTGACTGATTATCTCGTACCTACTCATGGAATGTATAGCTAAACTATATAATGTTATTTATTGAATGCTTGTATGTTGTTTAAAAGTTTTCTGTAGGAGACATGTCACGATGTATGTAAAGCCCTCTATTGGTTAAGTTCTTACGATCGGTGCGCGCCTACATAAGATCCTGGCGGCCGACCCAACAGAGGGCGCTGTTCATTGATCTGTCTCTTTTTCAGCTGTCATATAGACATTTTATCTTTCATAAGTAATTTATAGGTTGCCACAGGCAATTTATTACGCTATATTAATTGTTGACTGTAAGTTCACCATAAAAAAGGGTCGGACCTATGCTCTTCATATATTTTCTTTTAGTAATTTTACATGAGTAACTGCGTTCATCTTTTAATGTATCACAGTTGGTTTCTATGATAGTCATCAATTTTAATAAGTCTGCTACATACATTTTATCTAATGCGCTTTTACCAGATTATGTTTTTGCGTAAATGATGACTACATATAAGCAAGCCCACAGTAGCGACATCTAGGGAGGGTGTATGCAAACAGGTTTCTGGATGCTACTGTACCTCAGTAGCTAGTTGGCAATAATCACTATGAGGACGATTAGGCCTATTCTACACCGTATTTTGAATCTGTGTGACGATGCTATGCTGATTATATTTATATGTTTTGACGATGCCATTATGGCCGTATCACTTTAGGACATGGTGTAAAAAAGGTACGTTATACCATATTTTATCTGTGCATTTCCCTGGTGTATGACAGTATATTGTGATACAAATTGCTGTTTTATGTTAAAAGACACACTGCTTACTAGATGTATATATTTATATATTTTAGATCTGAAGATGGTCATCACAGACTGAAACCGGTCATCGTCTAAAGAATTCATTTGTGATCAGAGACTAAAATAAAAAAGCATTTTACAGTATTGGATCACTGTTTGTACACGCGATTATGTCGCAGTTGGTGAAAATAAGAATTAAAATGTTAAAAGTGATTATCGAATAATTATGTATGGTTGACAATGTAATTCTACAAAATCCGATTCGGAGCTGAACGTAGTAGGAGGAGTACGTAGTATTTTTCCACAAAACACAGAATCTGGTAGTTTATCAGACACCGGTGGTCGTGGTAACAGCGGCTGTTTCTCAAGATAACGCTAGCAGCATGCCTCTGATCGCCCACGTACTAACATATATCAAGGAGACACGGCCTAAGTGTTGGCAGAACGACGGTGGGACGCCATTGCGACGAAAGACAAACTGCGGACACCGGCGCGGCTCCAGGGCCTTTTATCTTGCCGCCTTCCAGATGCATTATCATCGCCCCCAAACCCCCCCGCGCAAAGGCTTATATTACTGCCGCCGTTTGCAGCGGGTGAAAATCCACAGTGTGGGAGGGAGGGTTGAGCGCCGCTGATATCTCGATGAAGCGAGCTGGCTTTAGAAGACTTGCACCACACATAAACTAAAAAATAGAGGAAAGGCGCTTCTGTTTACTCTGAAAATGACTATATTGTGAAAATGCAGTATTCCGAATGAGGCAGGGTCCTCGAGGACAGATGTCATTATAACGCATTCCTATCCGATGATTTCGCTGAAGCATTACTGTCATAAGGAAAAAGAATGGAAAGAAATATTTCATATTTCTGAAAGAATTTATGGTCAGTAAAGAGAAACATTTCAGAATAATTACGCATACTTTTTTCGATCATGGCGATTCTACTTGAAGTCAAAAAGAGTAAACGTAAATATAACTGCTGAACACCATTTCTCTCTATAAAGCTGCCTAATTTATACGTCAAATGACGTTTCTTCGGGTTCTGCACCTCAATTGGTAAAAAGGAACCGATATGGGATCACTTCGTTATCCGTCTCTCTGTGTGTCTGTTTGTCCGACAGCTAAACTCCCTTTTTCTGACGGAAGGGTAGAAGTATAAGGATGAAATTTATGGCACTTACTCGTGTCTATGGCATCTTTGCGGTGTGAAACATTTAAGTCAATGAAATCAAAAGGTGTGGTCGGTTTGGTCACTTCTTTCCATACTCTTCAAAACTTACTCATCGTAACCTGTACGGTACTTCCCATTGACCAGCAATTATAAATTTTGGCAAGAAGCAAAGTTTTACTGAAAAGAAAAAATCAGAAAATTTTCAAATTTTGATTAGGCCGTATATCTACTTTTCCTTCAAGTTCCACTTTTCTCAAGACCGAGTAGAGGTATGAAGATGAAATTTATGTCTGACAGTAAGGTCTATGGCCCTTTGGCGGTGCAAGTAATTTAAGATACGTTCATATACTTGTCACATATTTTGATACTCGCAAACTCGAAAATGTGTGTCAGGCCGGATGGTCTAGCTGTAAAGCACGTACTTTTGGATACGGAGACATCCTCTTTATTACCTAGCCTACACCTCTCACCTCTCAACGACGTGTAAAGTCACCAGAAAAAACATGTGGTGCAGATTCCACAGTTTTATTAAATTTTTTTTTTTTTTTTTTTTTTTTTTTTTTTTTTTTTTTTTTTTTTTTTTTACAATCGTATTGACAAACTAGGAACTAGGATCACGTTGACAGCTCAGTTTCTCTTCTTTCTTTGTTGTTGTTTCCTATTTTTCCAGTATTCCCTCATTTTCTCCCCATGATGTCCTTCGTTTTTTTCGTCCATGTTGTTCCCGATTTTGTTTTTCTTCTGGTTTGACAGCCTTCTATTTGCATCCATTCGGTAGAAGTGTTAGAAAAAGGTTAATCTTCGTTTGGCCATTACTTCAGATATTTTCTCTATATTTTTGTAGGTCTCCTCATTACTTCTTAATTGCCAATCATCTGCAGTTTTTATTGCGCCCATTATTTTTCTAATAATCCTACTTTCCAGTACCTCTAGTTTGTCCATCTCATATTTCATCGTTTGGCATTCAGATGCATATAAACATTCTGGTATTACTACTGTGGTGTAGTGTTTTGGTTTTGGTTTTCTAGATATACATTTCTTGTTGTGAATATCTTTGGTCAGACCATATGCTCTTTCCACTTTGTTAATTCTTACACCTATTGCAGATTTTTCTAGTCCATTCTGTTGTATTGTTTCTCCAAGATATTTAAATTTATTTACTCGCCCTATGTCACCTATTTGTGTTTCTATGAATTTTGGAGCATTTTTTGTATTTGTCATGAATTTTGTTTTTTCAGCTGAAATTTGGAGACCAGTTCTGTTTGCTGTTTTTTCCAGAAGGTTTATTTGAATAACTGCTTCTGTTAGGTTTTTTGAAAGTATTGCAAAATCATCAGAAAAAGCCATGCAGTTTACCTTAATTCCACTTGTTTTCCTTGCCAGAGTTATTGGTTCAATCGTTTGAATTTTTAGCTCCGAATTCCAGATGCTTACATTTCCGTCTAGAACGGAATTAAACAGTAAAGGTGATAAATCATCACCTTGTCTAACACCAGTTTTTATTTCAAATGGCTGATATACTTCTCCCATAAATTGGACTTTAGATATTGTACCTGCTAGTGTTTCACGGATTATATTTGCTAATTTTGATTTAGCACCAAATTCACTAATGACGTTATCTAGTGTTTCTCTGTTTACACTTGAAATCAATAAATGACACTATTATTGGTTTGCTGGTTAACATTCTATGGCGAATTAGTGACTACGTTAAAAATTTGTTCTGCACGGGATCTTCCCCTTCGAAAACCATCCTGATATTCTCCCAGTTGTTTGTCTAGAGTATCTACCATTCTGTTCAGGAGAATTTTTGATAATATTTTGTATGCCACTGGCAGAAGTGACACTCCCTTGTAATTATTGACATTTTGTTTGTCTCCCTTTTTATGTAGCGGGTGGATTAATGCTGTTTCCCATTCAACTAGAATATTTCCAGTTTTCCAAATGTTCTCAAAAAGCAGCTGTAGATCCTTCATGATTTTTGTTTCTGATCACTTCAATATTTCTGCTGTAATGGAGTCTTCACGACTTGCTTTATTGTTTTTCAGTATTTTGATGGTTTCATGAATTTCTAACTCTGTAGGTGGGAAATCTTCCTCTAGATTTTGAGGTGTCTCTGGAAATTCTAATTTATCTGCAGGAACTGGACAGTTTAACAGCTTTTCTAAAATGTTGCTAAAATTTCACAATTTTCTTTGATATTTAATCCCATTTTGCCATTTTCATCTTTGAAACAAATACTTAGTGCCTTATATTCTTGAAGTATGAGTTTAAAAGTTTGGTAAAAATTTCTAGTATTGTATTTGGTGAAATTTTCTTCTACTTCAATAAGCTGAGAAGTTTGAAGGTTTCTTTTGATTTTCCAGATTATTTTTCATGTTTATTTTCTTTGTTGTCTTCCTCTTTTTTTGAACATCTCCATTTTCTCCATTTTTGAGCTCTTTGCATTAGTGCTTCTTCACACTCCTCATTCCACCATGTCTTATTTTCATCCTCTGCTGCTTGAGTCATTTGCATCTGGAGTTCAAGCCAATCACGAAATTGTTATAAATGTTATCATTATTATCTGTACACATTACTAAGTTTCTACAGAACCCCGAGAAAGCGAATCCTGGACGCGCTTGTTCGGCTTACTTCGTCCTTTGGTGTCAAAGACTGTGGACTCTGATCGAAGGCGCTATCAGTTTTAAGCTTGAAAACATGCTTAGACATAAAGAGAGTAGGAAAAATATTATAAGAAATTCACCAAACAGTAAGTACTCCGTTTCATGGCCATGGCCATGGGCAGGCCTAAGCTATCGCACTAATACACATCCCTTGCTGGGTAAGATTTTGCCTGTAATGAATAAGCGAAATGGTTTACCGATCTTTCTTACGACTAAGAACTAATGTCTCGTTCATCATATGAATGAACCTTTTTTCATCATATCGATACAGGATGTTTCAGAAATGTTGCGGCAGGCTTAGAGGGGTGATAGGTGTCTTGAGGAAACAATCGAGAACAGAAACCCGTCTCTGCAAACGCCATCCAATGACGCAACAGAGCCTCCAAGTTAAGGCGCCATCCCCTGCCACTATAGCACCCCTCACAGTAGGTGGAGCTTGTGGCAGTGTTGTTCGTTTTTCACCGGTCGTGACTGATCTCCATGATTCCCGGTGGAGAAGATGGAGCTAGCTGCTGAATAGGAAGGCGTCTCGTCTCCTATGAATGCGATGCTCTGTTCCTTTTTCTCCTGGAACCCTAAAAATTGTTCAGTGTTTTTGCGGAACGCAGGACAAAAATAAAATGCAATGGAAATCCTTGGCCGAAACCGTCATTCACCAAGGCAACAGAGCATCGCATTCACCGGAAACAAGACCTGTCTACGCAGCGTCTAGTTCCATCTTCTACAGTATCGATAATGGCAATCAGTTGCGATCACCGAATGACAAACAATATTGCGTGATGTCACGCCTGCCGTCCGTCAGCGTACGAAGTTACGTTTGCAACCGAAGTGGTGGCGTAACTGTAGGCGCCGACACTTGAGACTTGGACGCTCTCTATCGTCGTTGGCAGATGTTACCGGGGTGGATTCCTATCCTCGATTTGTTCCTCAAGACACCCTTCACAACCCTCGGAATATTTCTGGAACTTACCGTAGATTACACAGTTATTTCATGTAATCATGTTATAACGTCACTTTTTTACTATATTTCAAACTTTCTTTGGATATATAAGTATACGAGGCAAAATATTAGTCATCCACAGAAGAGATCACGCCGCTAGTTTCGATGTTCAAATGTTCAAGTGTGTCTGAATTTCAAACTGCTGACGTCATCGGTCCCTACACCTACTTAAAGTAACAAATGCTAAGAACAACACACACACACACACACACACACACACACACACACACACACACACACCCATGCTCGAGGCAGGACTCGAACCTCCGGCGGGAGGGGCCGAGCAATCCGTGACATGACGCCTCTAACCGCGCGGCCACTCCACGCGGCTTAGTTTTGATAATGGAGGCAATTCGGCGAGAAACAGATGTCACAAGTTTCTTCATCTACGCCATAGGTAACTGAAGCCACTCATTTATGATTTTAGGACGTAGAGCTAAAAAGCTGTGGGGACACTCATTCCTTCGTTTCGCCTGCTGTTCGAAATAGTGGCTGACATTTTTTCTACAGAGACGAACTCGGATGATTTACCAGACCACTTCACGTGCCTAAATTTCCACCATATCATGAACGTATGCATGCAGACCTGTAAGACGACTGTTGTCATCTTGGAAGAGGAAAGAGTTTACAACATATTCATCATTAATAGGTAGAAGGAAGACCAATCCCGGTTGATGTTCTCTGCAACCTGAGTGAATGAGCCCAAGTTATGGTAAGAAAAATACTGCCGCCCACCTCCCGCTATCCGCAAAAACTTTAAGACTATAAAAATACAGGCCCTCCTCTGTCCTAAGCTCCATCCACCACATGCTGCGAGTTAAATGATTCACTGGATCACCAGTGCATTTAATGTCTTGCATCATTTGAAAAGAGGCGAAACAATGATTTGCCGGGTCACTCACTGTACATTCTACCAACAAAAAATCTCCCAGGACCAGTGTTGTTTGTCAAATTTCTAGGGTGCGGCTGAATGCCCCGCTTTCTGCATTGGCCTTTAGCGAGTTACCAAGTCCTCTCGGGCTTGAAACCGCTTGTCACTGAAAGGCGTGACACCTGTCTTCAACCTCTCTCTGTTAGGTGATTAAGTCGTGTTATTAAGTCATGCCCTGCGAATGGCCGACCGTTGTTGCCGAGCGGTTCTAGGCGCTTCAGTCTAGAACCGCGAGACCGCTACGGTCGCAGGTTCAAATCCTGCCTCGGGCATGGATGTGTCTGATGTCCTTAGGTTAGTTGGGTTTAAGTAGTTCTAAGTACTAGGGGACTGATGACCTTAGATGTTAAGTCCCATAGTGCCCAGAGCCATGCGGCCACATTCGACAGTCCGATTTGGTACAGCAATAACTCCAGCATAGTCATTCTCGGTGTGGTGACGGCCACGTCAAAACACGATAGTTCGTTCTTCTACCATTGTAATCATGTCTTCACTTCTAGCTATTATACTGCGTTGATTCCATACAACCAACTGACACGTACACACCGTTTAACTACCGAAACTACGGGTAATAGTCGAGGGCACATGAACGCCTGGTTGCAGCTGCACGTGACATTCAGCGCTCTAGTTATGGGGGACAGGAATGCGCTTATGGCGAAGGAGTAGAAGAAAGGGTTACGGGAGAATATGGGCTTGGTACTAGAAACGAGACGAATTGAGTTCTGCACTCAATTTCAGTAAGTAAAAGCGAATAACCTCTTCGAGAATCACAAGGGACAGTGGTATAATTGAAAAGACCAGGAGATACGGAAAGATTTCAGTTAGACTACATCATGGTCAGGCAGAGATTCCGATATCAGATACTGGATTTTAAGACGTGCCCAGGAGCAGATACACACTCAGATCTGAACATAGTAGTAACGAAGAGTAGGCTGAACTTTAAGATATTACTCAGGAAGAACCCATACGCGAAGAAGTGGATTACGAAATTACTAAGGAATGAAGAGATACGCTTGAAGTTCTGTAAATTTATCTGCGACAAGGAACAGCTCAGTAGGTAGTTCAGTTGAAGAGGCAGGGACGTATCTAAAAGGGGCAATCACAGTAGTTGAAAAGAAAAACTCAGGCACAAAGAATGTAATTGCGAAGAAACCATGGGTAAAAGAAGACATTGTTAAGTTGATCTGTGAAACAAGGAAGTACAAAAATTCAGTAATAAAGATAAACAAAGGGCTGAGGGATGAAATAAATATGAACTGTAGGGAAGCTGTGACGCAATGGATACCTGAAAACAATGAAGAAATCGAAAAAGAAATGATTGTCGGAACGGCTCACTCAGCATACAGAGGAGTCAAAACAAACTTCTGTGAAATTAAAATGAAGAGTGGTAATATTAAGAGTACAATGGTAATCCCACTATTAAACACAGGGGCGAGAGCGGATGGGTGAAAAGAGTATGTTGAAGAGTAGGGGGGAGAGTTGTCCGACGACGTGATAGAAGAAGAATCAGGAGTTGATGTAGAAAAGATAGCAGATTCAGTATTAGAACCATAATTTAAAAGAGTTTTGTAATACCTAAAATCAAATAAGAGGATAGATAACATTTCATCAGAATTTCTAAAATCATTGTGGATAGTGGCAACAAAATGACTATTCAGGTTGGTATGTAGAATATCTGGCGATATACCACCTGACTTTCGGAAAAACTTCATCCATACGATTGTGAAGACTGCAAGAGCTGACAAGAGAGAGAATTACAGCACATTCAGCTTAAGAGTTCCTGCATCCAAGTTGCTGACAAGAACAATATAAAGAACGATGGAAAAGAAAACTGACGATCTATTAGATAACGATTAGTCTGACTTTAAAGTGGCACTTCTGACGTTACGATTGATAATGGAAACGACACTAAAGAAGAATCAAGACAAGATTTGTAGACCTAGAAAAAGCGTTCTCCGATGTGAAATGGTGCAAGATGTTCGAAATTTTGATGAAAATACGGATAAGCTACAGGGAGACACAAGAACGAAATGTTAGTATTAAAAAATCGTGTAAGGCAGGAACATAGTCTTTCGCTCCTACGTCCAATGTATACATCGAAAAAGCAATGATGAAAATGAAAGAAATGTTCGAGAGTGGAATTAAATTCAAGGTGGAAGGATATCAATGGTAAGATTCTCTGATGATATTGGTATTCTCATTGAAAGGGAAGAAAAATTACAGGACCTGCTGAATGGAATGAACAGTTCAGTGAGTGCAGAATATGGGCTGGGAGTTGATCGAAGAAAGACGAAAGTAATGAGAAGTAGCAGAAATGAGAACAGCATGGAACTTAACATGAGAATTGATGGTCACAGAGTACGTGAAGGTAAGGAATTCTCCTACCTAGGCAGCAAAATAACCAATAACGGATGGACCAAGATGGATATCAAAAGTAGACTAGCACTAGCAAAAAGGGCATTACTGGCCAATAGAAGTCTACTGGTCTCGAAAATAGACCTTAATTTGAGGAAGAAATTTCTGCGAATGTACGTCTGGAGAGCGGCATTGAATGGTAGTGAAACAGGGACTATGGGAAAAGCCAAACAGAGACAATCGAAGCATTTGAGATTTGCTGCTACAAACGTATGTTGAAAATGAGACGAGCTGATAAAGTAAGGAATGACTGGTTGTGCGTAGAATCGGAGAGGAAAGAAATACATGGAAAACACTGACAAGAGGAAGATACAGGATGATAGGACATTTATGAAGACACTAGGGAAAAACTGCCGAGATACGAGAGGGAGCTGTAGAGGGCAAGACTGCAGAGGAAGACAGAGGTTGGAATACATCCAGCAAATAATTCAGGTCATAGGTTACAAATACTACTCTGAGATGAAGAGGTTGTCACAGGAAACAAATTCCTGGCGAGCCACATCAGACTTGTCAGCAAATTGATGACTAAGAAAAAAACAGGTAAGAAGGAAAGTTGAAGAATGTTCTCTGTGAAGGGAGAGACCTTTTCTTCAATTTTTTACACAAGTGAATAAGTTGGTACGACTATTTTGTACCTTGCCATATGGAATGTAGGTAGTAAATTGTCGTTAGTTTTTCAACATATTTTATTTAAGAAAATTGAACAGATAATTTTTGTGCCTGATGCACTGTCTGCAGAAAAAAGTAAAGGTGATTAAGGGGCTCCGGAAAGGCTCAAAATCATGAAAAGTTAAATTTTTACTTTTTTGCGTTTTCTGAATCTGCAGACTATTACCTTTTAATAGATATATAATTTATTCAATTCCGAAGACTACAACTATTTTTAAATTTTTTTTGAAATGTGTTCTACATGGGCGTGACCCACTGTGGCGCTGTTAAACTGCTGTCAAATGGTGTTATTATTAACGCCCGTCTTCATCAGGTACATTTTTGTGATGTGAGATAAAGTATGTGTTGTGGCTAACCTGTGATGGTTCAGTATATATCGCTGGTGTGATTGTCGATTGTTTCATGTTTATTTACTCTGTCGTTATCTCGAAAATATTCGTAATTAATTCTGTTTCTTGAGTCTCTGTTTTGTTGAAGTATAATAATGAGTAAAATTAAAGTTATTAGTAATCCTCTGAAGGCTTTTAAGAAAAGGAGAAATGTTGGAAAGCCAAAGGTATGTGTTATTACTGTAAACAATAAAGACGATAACCAAGTGAGTGAACCTAACCTCTCAAGTACACCTGCCCATAGCAGTCAGAGTGGGAAAGAAAATGCTTCACAGAAGAAGCTTGGTTCAATGAGTGAAAACTATGAATGTTTTATGGGCGAATCGGATGTGAATGAAATATTTGATATGTCGGTTCTCAAAGGAATTTTTTCAAACTGTGTAAGATGTATTCATTGTAGTGAAGTTGGTCTGGAACTCTCCATAATAAAGCACGTAGGACTTGCTAGTGAAATACAACTGAAATGTGATAAGTGTTCATACATGACCACCTTTTGGAACAGTGTTGCAATAACTGCAACTGAAGAAAATGGTAGCAAAATCTACGAACACAACAACGAGCGATGCTTGCTTTAGACAAGGAACGCCTTCGGGCTGCAGACAGGGCTGTAAAGAGTCTAGAAATACAAGCAAGAGTAAACAGGAGGAGGAACAAGAGGAAGCTGGAGGAGGAGTTTGCAGAGGATGAAGATAATCCATCCTATGGACCTGGAATGCACTAAAAAGTTAATCCAACCTTTCCGCTCGATTCCCAAAACTTTTATTTTCTCATACTAATTACATGTTTTCTAAGGATCTTCCAAACATATTTGTTTCAAACTTTCAGTAAATGTTACACAGTACCTTCTGCATAATTTATCACAGCCTTTTTCCAAAAAACTGTATATTTTTGAATATATAAATAAAAAATTGCAAAAAAATGTTGTGAATTTTCATTACAATTGAAAAAAAATCATCTTTAATAACTGAACTAAAATTTTGTAAAGTCCCTGTGTTAAGTTGTAGCCCATATTCCAATAAATAATCTGTAAAAAGTTCAACTTCCTACTTCAAATACTTTGTGAGGAAAGATGTAATTTATAAGCGTTATTTTAACACTGCAAGTATAGGGCGTTCCGGAGCCCCCTAAAATTTCCAAGCTCATGTCCCATGATTCTCACTAAATGGAAAAAGAAACCTTGTCCGGCACTGATGACTGCAAATGATACGAACTTGTGCTCATCCATTAAATCGGTGTTTTACTTGTGTTTCCTTTTAACGAAGAAAAACCTAGAACAGAGAATAGGTCTATGTTTAGCCAGCAGGAAATTAGTTTTAAAAAAAATAAGAATTCACCTTGAAGTTAACTGTTCAGTGATCGACAGAAAGTATGTAATGGAAGCAGGTAAATTGTTGTCGGAAATCACAACAGAGATCTAAAGGAATGTAGTAAAGGATAGTTCATAAATACTACCATACAAAAGCACAAACTTCGAACTATTTTCATCACAAAGTACACTTGTTAGTACTTACACCCAAAGAGGAAATTCTACTGCTTTCAATAGTCGTAAGTTTATATAGCACAACACCCAAAAGCGAAACTCTCCTATCAGTTCGGAAATGTGGTAGATATTGAGATAAATAACTGTTTCTGTGGAAAGTCAGCGCTGGCATGTCAGTCATGAACGCCAGGGAAGAGAAGGCTGTGAGATGAGGTCAGCCAGTCGCACGCTGACCGACCTCTCGCCAGGACGACAACGCGACAGCAGCGGCCCTATGTGAAGAGGACGTAAGCGCCGCGCCAGACTGGTGGCAGCGCACTTCGATAGCAACTTCAACGTTAGCCACTTTGTTAGCCGGCGCATCGTAGCCTCTTCATTAGCAGTCTCTCCGTAGCACAGTTAGACATCAGCAGTCACTGCTGTTCAGTTGAAAGACTTTTGTTACATCTACATCTACATCCATACTCCGCAACCCACCCGACGGTGTGTGTCGGAGGGTACCTTGAGTACCTCTATCGGTTCTCCCTTCTATTCCAGTCTCGTATTGTTCGTGGAAAGAAGGACTGTTGGTATGCCTATCTGTGGGCTCTAATCTCTCTGATTTTATCCTCATGGTCTCTTCGCGAGATATACGTAGGAGGGAGCAATATACTGCTTGACTCTTTGGTGAAGGTATGATCTCTAAATTTCAACAAAAGCCCATACCTAGCTACTGAGCGTCTCTCCTGCAGAGTCGTCCACTGGAGATCTCCGTAACGCTTTCGCGATGACTAAATGATCCTGTAACGAAGCGCGCTGCTCTCCGTGGGATCTTCTCTATCCCTTCTATCAACCCTATCTAGTACGGATCCCACACTGATGAGCAGTATTCAAGCAGTGGGCGAACAAGTGTACTGTAACCTACTTCCTTTGTTTTCGGATTGCATTTCCTTAGGATTCTTCCAATGAATCTCAGTCTGGCATCTGCTTTACCGACGATCAACTTTATATGGTCATTCCGTTTCAAAACACTCGTAAGCCTACTCCCAGATAATTTATGAAATTAATTGCTTCCAGTTGCTGACCTGCTATGTTCTAGCTAAATGATAAAGGATCTTTCTTTCTATGTATTCGCAGCACATTACACTTGTCTACATTGAGATTCAATTGCCACTACTTGCACCATGGGACAATTCGTTGCAGATGCTCCTGCATTTCAGTACAATTTTCCATTGTTACAACATCTCAATATACTACAGCATCATCCACAAAAAGCCTCAGTGAACTTCCGATGTTATACACGAGGTCATTTATGTGTATTGTCAATTGCAACGGTCCTACGACACTCCCCTGCGGCACACCTGAAATCACTCTGACTTCGGAAGACTTCTCTCCGTTGAGAATGACATGCAGCGTTCTGTTATCTAGGAACTCTTCAATCCAATCACACAATTGGTCTGATAGTCCATATACTCTTACTTTGTTCATTAAACGACTGTGGGGAACTGTATCGAACGCCTTGCGGAAGTCAAGAAACACGGCATCTACCTGGTAACCCGTGTCTATGGCACTCTGAGTCTCGTGGACGAATAGCGCGAGAAAGGGTCAGTAGGAGCAGAAGTGATACTTGTGATTGTCTATTCTGAAAAAAAACATTATATTATGCGTTGCCCTTCGCTTGAGACACATCTGCGTAATGAACTTGAGAATGATCATGTATGAAGGAGTACAAGAATTCTCAGATCAAAGTTAGGTATTTGTATTTGTCTTGCTGTAGTAAGTGCACAGCTCGTGGTCTCGCGGTAGCGTTCTCGCTTCCCGAGCACGGGGTCCCGGGTTCGATTCGCGGCTGGGCTAATCTCCAGATGACTGGTTGTTGTTGTGTCGTCCTCATCATCATCATTCGTCCCCGTTACGGTCGGAGGAAGGCAATGGCAAACCACCCCCGCTAGGACCATGCCTAGTGCGGTGGTGCGGGTCTCCATCATCGTCCCCTACGCCTAC
Source organism: Schistocerca piceifrons (assembly GCF_021461385.2). Classification (NCBI taxonomy): domain Eukaryota; kingdom Metazoa; phylum Arthropoda; class Insecta; order Orthoptera; family Acrididae; genus Schistocerca; species Schistocerca piceifrons. The sequence goes on along the minus strand of NC_060139.1, from coordinate 44,906,480 downwards.
GCTCTGTCAAGGAGTATGTGACCTCATCATCATGTTGTAATAAAAATCATTAGTCTAATACTACTTAAGCCTAACCAACGTAAGGACATCACACACATCCATGCCCGAGGCAGGATTCGAACCTGCGACCGTCGCGGTCGCGCGGTTCCAGACTGAAGCGCCTAGAACCGCTCGACCACAGCGGCGGCTGAAGAGTTTTGTCATTGCTGGCTCTCCCAAGGCTAACTCAAGTAGTTCTAACGGAATGTTGTCTACTCCCGCGGCCTTGATTGTACTTAGGTGAGACCGCTGCGGTCGCAGATTCGAATCCTGCCGCGGGCATGGATGTGTGTGATGTTCTTAGGTTAGTTAGGTTTAACTAGTTCTAAGTTCTAGGGGACTAATGACCTCAGAAGTTGAGTCCCATAGTGCTCAGAGCCATTTGAACCATTTTTTTCTACTTAGGTCTTTCAGTGCTTTGTCGAATTCTTCACGCAGTATTGTTTATCCCATTCCATATTCGTCCACGTTCTCTTCCATTTGCATAATACTGGCCTCAAGCTCATCGCCCTTCTGTAGACTCTCATATACTTCTTCCAGGTTTCTGCTTACTGTTCATTGCTTTGGAGAGTTTTTTAACCTGAGTTCTTGTTTATACAGGTGGTTCTCTTTTCTCCAAAAGTCTCTTTAATTTTCCTATAGCCGGCATCTATCTTACTCCTTCTGATATACGCTTCTCTTGTCCTCTAGAAATCCCTGCTTAGCCATTTTTGTCGATCTCATTTTTGAGACGTTTGTATTGCTTTTCGCCTACTTTATTTACTGCATATTTCTATTTTCTTCTTTTATCAATTAAACTCAAATATATTGTGGATTTGTACTAAAACTAAACAAAAATCCGTCCCAACAGGCCTTGGAAGGCCCAACGGTACCGGCCGGCCGCCGTGTCATCCTCATCCCACATACGTCACTGGATGCAGAGTTGGAGGGGTATGTGGTCAGCACACCGCTCTCCCGACCGTATGTCAGTTTCCTAGATCGGAGCCGCTACTTCTCAATCAAGTAGCTTCTCAGTTTTCCTCCCAAGGGCTGAGTGCACCCCGCTTGCCATCAACGCTCGGCAGACCGGATGGTCACCCATCCAAGTGCTAACCTCGCCCGACAGCGCTTAACTTCGGTGATCTGACAGGAACCGTGTTACCATTGCGGCAAGGCTGTTGGCCAGATTTGTGCTAACCCTCGTCTTTTTACCTAGTTGATCCTCTGCTGCCTTCACTATTTCATCTCTCAGAGCTACCGTATCGTTAGGGAATTCTCTTCCTGAAATCCACATTGTGTCGAGAATAACAGATTTCCTGCATTACCTCTTACCACTTACAATTAAGTGGCCGACGCCCTTCACTTAACACGTAAGCAGCCTATGGCGCTCACTTCATAGTGTTTGCAGAGTACAGATGCAGTTGACGATGCACCTCAGCGACGTAGATATATGCGAGTACTGCCTCCTGTAATCAGTTTCTTGTACACGCTATGTGATTATTTAGCAAAATTACGTACATCTGTACGTATCTGTCGTACTAAAGAGCTTCCATGCTGTACAGACGATATTGCTGTCAGAAAACTGTTATGGCAGTCAAGTACACAAAATTATTTGAAACATACGTCTTTATTCTATAATAAACAATGACGACAAGACACTGGCACTTAACAGTAGTCTAAACAGTAATAGTGGTAGATCACTGTTCCCCATGTTTGGAACGCTGTCTGTACTGAATAAGCGTAATGGGCTTTGGCGTCATTGTTTTGTGCGTTGAGTTAATCGGTGCACTCACGGTGCTTGTTTACGAAGTCCTCAATGCTGATACCGTACGCTGTAGCCGCAAGCATATGTTGCCGTTACCGGGAAGCGCAAGCGTTCGCTGCAGAAGCAATTATTCCTCGCCTGCGGCTCCAAGCAGGTTCCAAGGCTGTTGCAAAGGCAGTGTGCACTCTGCAGTTCCTCGCCTTTGGTCATCCATTACGTTTTGTGTGCTGCGAATACTTACTGAGGAGTCAAGGTTCACATATGCACACCTCTTCATCCACATTTTCGTAGTGCCTTTCGCACATTGCGAATCCACATGCCCTTCAAACAATAACAAGGGCTATTCCGTCTTCTATCACTGTCAATTCCTGGATAGTCTATGTCTGTAATGATTTCAACGTCAGAGTGTTCTGACTGCCCTTCTTTCACTAACAGTGTTTGTTTTCGAAGCAGATTTCACTCTTCTTTTGCAAAGTATCGCTTCGGATTAAAATATGGCAGTTGTAACATTAAGTTGTTAGTATTCTTTCCCGTTTGGACTCCGTTACGATCAGACGAATAGCTGACTAATATTTGACAATGCGCTTTGTCCAACTATGTACATATGCTGTCAGTACCAAACAATTATATTAACCCTCGTCCTAGGTTAAACGAAGTTATTTGCTCCTTTTTTTTTAAATGCAACATTTTTCCTGTGTTTATTGGAGCCTCCATTTTCAATAAAAGCGTTCAGTGAGTCTCAATATTGGAATTTCGTGATTCAGTGTGAAAATAAATTTTATGTATGTTTCACCGTGCTTGTAACATTTAAAACGAAGAAAAATTGATTATTAAAATGTTATGCTACGTAACTGAGATAGCCGTTTCTTCTGTTGATAGTAGTTTTAATAATAAAATGAACTTGTCATTGTCCATGTCAGGATTGTTGCTCTTAACTATCGACTGAGCTGAATGCTTAACAAAGAAATTCTGTTGTACAAACTGAAAGGCGAAAGCCTTAAATATCTTGTGAAATAACACAGTTCAGCTAAAATCAGAGGAGAAACATGAGATTTCTGTCCCATTTTCTCCTACAACTGATTAAACTACTCGAGCGAACAAATGAGTTCAGTACACCCCCAGCTCTGTTACAAAAACAGATTTGTATACCACATGTTTAGTGAAGACGATAAAGTCTTGTTAATTTTCTATTCTGGAGTGAGAAGACATGTTCTATGAATATAAAATTGTTTTGTTGTGATATAATAAGTTGGCATAAGAATAGGGTAAAGAGGAATTCACGTCATATAGAAGACTACCTACAACAAGTACAGAAGATCATTCTCAGGAATGCATTTCTTATGCTATGTAAAAACTTTATCTACATCTACGTTTAGAGGAATGATAGCACTGTGAAATTGAGAAAAATACGTAAGATATTCGTGATATTTCAGTTACTTTTAGCTTATTTTGTCTTTCCAAAATACTCCAACTCACTTTGTTTCCCGATATCGAATAGCTGGGGTTGAAAACCTCCATCCATAGACACATCTGATTATCTGTGGACCAGCAGATAAAAAGTTTCTTTTGAAATCGTCATACAAATGATATATCTCGCCTGCTTCAGTTGCCCAATGAAATATACACCTTTGATGTCTCCACTCTCAAATTAATGTTTTGCGCATTGGATCAAGAATGTGACTGAACACTGGCGGGACCGATGACCGTCGCAGTCTGGTCCCTTGAATCCCCCAAACCAAACAACCTCAACACTAGCGAAAGAATGAATACTACGACTATAAATATCTAAAACTATCTCTGTTTTAACAAATTTCCTTGCAGGAGTGCAAAGTCAAAATCTGGTGCAGGTCCCTTGTTATTCAGCGATACATTCGCTGTATGTCAAAGTGAGTAGAATTCAGTCCTTTCAAAGATGGCTCAGAATTCTTTATAGACTTCTAACTACATGTTGCTGTCAGATACACATCTGGATGTTTGGGTTTGGCAGTCTCACTTGCGATTGGCAGAATTTCCTCAGTAATGTTATTTCAGTAGTGCGAAAATTCACTGTCAGCTAAATTTTTAAAGTACTGAAATTCTATCGCAACATGGATTAAGAAGCTCCCGTGTTCAAGAGAAAACTGCTGCTTGGAGCACGTTATCGATTGTCTGTGTTATATGCTTTTTCTTTTTACAAATCCCTGCAGCAATTTCATCTATGATCCTCTTGCTCTGAATTTCAAACTGTTTGTGTAGGGTTTTCCCATATTCTGCAGCCGTATTATTGTACTCTTCCTAACAATGCAGCTTGTGCTATTTTTATTACTAATGCTTCGGTTGATAGTTTCTGTACAGAATCAGGCAAAACGGTAATAGAAAATTTGTTGTTACTAATTTCAACCAACATGACTGTTTGGACACACGCCATTACTTCTCGTCCTTTGAAAATTCCCTTGACCGTTAGGTCCTATTCTTCTGTAATTTCTTTCGTCATGGCAGTTTGCGTAGGAGAAATTTCGTCTACTCGTCAGCAATGCTAACTCATTCATTTTTGGCTTGATTCTGCTAAACAGTCTGTTATTCGACTAGCCTGAGTGGCTATTTGACTTGCTTTGGGGCTTTATTCAACGACAGTGTTATCAAAATACCCAATCCTTGTCTGCTTACCTTTTTCAACAAAATGCAAATAACATTTTAAAAATTATAAGTTCCTAACATTGCTATGAAATAAATTACTTTCAGTCTTAACACTTGCATAATACTGCTTTTCGTCGATGGCCAACATTAATTTGGTGGTAGGGTCAGCGACTGAACCCGCGACCATTTCTCTCTCTCTCTTTAGGATAGACGGTATGACTTACATATTTCCATAATTTTGGTAGACTAGAAGTTTAAAATCTTGAGAATTAATCCTGTGCAAGGTTTTCTTTCGAATGTAGTTTAAATATGTTATAAATAATGATTTCACATTTTTACATAAATTTCACAAATGCAAGAGTTGCTCAGATTCACACTCAGATCATTACAAAACACTAACTAATTTTTCTGTCTTTGTCTGTGCAGAACAGATATACTTCTTGCAACAAATACAAGCATTCATGTACTTACGATCTTTGCTCCTGGCATATAAGTAACAGCGTCCTTTCTTCGTCAAATTTTGCAGAGTTGTACGTGTTACTTCTTGTTGGAATATATAGCCTGAATGGACATCGCTGTGGATGGTCAGAAGTTCTCCATCCATTGTAATTGTCTCATTAGGTTGACAAAACTCAAGAAACTTAGTAACCATCACGTTCCTTATATGCAGACAGATGCAAATTTGTCGGTCAGTCTTCGAGCTGCTCGAGTTAGAGCATCATAAAAACCCAAGGACTCTGGTAAGAGCCTCAGTCTGTACTCTGAAAATTAAGCTCGTCAATCGTAAAATTATCTTTTTCCTAAATATTTCACGTAAGCTGTCCTTGTTCCGTCTATGGACTCCATAGCTCAAATGAATTGGGTCTAGTGAAGCAGGGGATACAACCCGTCGGATTTGACCAGTGATGTCAGAATTGGCCAGAGAGTATTTACTACACAGATGAAAGAGCTGACAAGAATGTTCAGAAACAGAGGAATACGAGGGACGAAAAACATAGTTGACACCTATAAAGGGCAGTAGTATTATCACGTTATGTATATCGCGTATTTCTATCTTATTATTTCTCGCGAAACTGAAAGGGAAAAATGGATGGAAAATATTGGTAGCACAGAATAAATTACGTCACATATATATGAGTTGTATCTCGAACCTCATTCGAATTGTATTGCCTTAGTGCAGTATGGGATACAAGTCTGACGTACGTCGATTTCTTCGTTTTCACTAGCATTAGTGTCCTGTTTTTCAGTTCAACTATGTATCCCCTGCTTCACTAAACCCTAAATGAAGAGCGGGATACATATTTTACATGTATTGTTTATTTCGCCTCCACTATTCTTACGTAAATATTAGTACTACCGATGGCAGAACGAGCTACGTACATAATATTTGTATTCCGTACTTCCGTTGACCTCTATATATGTAGACTGCTAAAGAAAACGTGGAAATGGACGTACGTTACATTTTCAAAAATGGTTCAAATGGCTCTGAGCACTATGGGACTTAACATCTATGGTCATCAGTCCCCTATAACTTAGAACTACTTAAACCTAACTAACCTAAGGCCATCACATATATCCATGCCCGAGGCAGGATTCGAACCTGCGACCGTAGCAGTCGCGCGGCTCCCGACTGAGCGCCTAGAACCGCTAGACCACCGCGGCTGGCTTACATCTTCAACCTGTACGTTAGTTGAACTACGCGAAGAGGCAATAGGACGACACATACAATTTGTATCCTATACTTCACTATGGGGTACAGTTTTTTTTTTTTTTTTTTTTTTCGCCTTCGATCCTAATAGTATCCCATCTATACAGCTATTCGCAACATTTGTATCCTGCTCTCCAGTTGACATATATTGGTAAATCTTATCGATGTTACATATGTCATTCTTTTCGAATACGTAGTGTCAGTGTAAAGGTCAACTGAATGACGGGATACAAATTTCAGTTGTCAGCCGTTTCACCTTCAGTATTGCTAGTACAGATTCGAAAAAATCGTTGTGATACTAGTGCTGGGAAACGAAAGATGAACGACAGCTGCGAAATTTCTATTACGTACTGGACTACACGAAAACATACGTATTGGTATAATACGACTAGGAAATACGTCAAAATACTCAATTACAGTAAAAGAGAAAAAATAGAAAACTGAACTTAGCATACGGGAACTTCTTAAAACAGAAGCGCGCCTAGAAAGACATCAACAAAAATCCCATACCCACATATACAACTAACAAAACATTACCCAAACACACACACACACACACACTCAGAGAGAGAGAGAGAGAGAGAGAGAGAGAGAGAGAGAGAGAGAAAGACATACACACATACAAGCACAGACACTCACATTCATCCCACCCCTCATCCTAACGTGAAATTAGCTAACATACTTCGGACGGTACATTTGCCCAACATGTTTAATAAAACATTTAAACGGCCAATATGTTTGGGGAATACTATGTCTCCATGAATATTCGTCTAGGTGACTTTGAAGTGTGGAAATCTGGCGTTTCCCCTTCCCTACAAGTAATTTCACAGCTGATCAATAACCCTCTTTTCTATTTTTTGCAAGCCCCTGTGGATAATGATCTGAACTCAATATTGTGATTTATTACAAAAAGCTGGTAACCCCTTTCCCCTAAATCCCTACATGAAGAAAACGCGTCTGAAATTACAATGGAACCCTCTGCAACAGGATCTTCAATTAAGCTGACCAGAACTTCCTTCCTTCGATTGGGTACTACTTTGAACACTACATCGTCACACTCCTGATCTGAATCTACTGCCCCCCCAAACCCATAATCCCACCGGAGGATCCCCCCCTTTTGTACTTCCTTTTGCCAAAATGTGATTCGTCAGTTTCGACCATAAAAACCCTCCCCCCCCCCCCCAACTGCCCCCTATATTTCATGTACTGCCCACACACTTCCCTACAAAAAGAATACCAATCCACAACTGTACGCTTACACGACATTCATGCACACACAGCCACACAGAACATCTCAAACAGCAACAATAAGAAATTTTCATAATGTCTCTCAAGGAGTGCTTAGATTTTTCGAACCCCGTCCCACTTCTAATGGATCGCCACAACCTATCTCTTCTGCAGCGCCATACGAGTAAGTCGTGAGTACGGCGACGAGATACACTTGTGAGGTGCATATGTTCGCCGCACTCACGACATCGAACATACTCAGCAATGAGGCCACATATTTGCAAAAAAAAAGAAAAAAAGAAAAAGAAAAAAAATTGTGGCCAACAAGTCTTCGTCCATAGCCTCTCGTAAATCATCAAGGTTCATCAGAACAGATAAATCCATACCTACAAACGAAAATGAGATACTAAAAATTGTTCTAAAATTAGAAACTAATAGTCCAAATTACCTCTATATCACTGAGAATGAAGTTAAGTATCGAATGAATTAGAAACAACCAATTTATTTAATAAACGCACACGAAGAATATTTTCAGCAATATGTAGCGGTCTCTTTTAAAATCACATTCAATTATTTTAATTTACAATGATATTGCTTATCCGGAACACAGAACTGTTTTATTATCTATGGCTCGAAGTGAAGAAATTACTATCTGTTAGTAATGTATGACGTCATTGGTCAAAGCTGACGGAATGTGTCCCCTGCTCCACTAGACCCAAAGAATTCCAATTGCTGACACGATTTCCACCCTTTCAAAACTTTTGAAATTTTTACGAACATATCGCCGAGCATTCTCAAAGAATACACAGCTTTTGGTTGGTATACAGCACAATATTATCCAAAATGTTATCATCAAAGTACTTGAGAAAAGCTTTACCTGATTTATCAGGTTTTATCCTGGGCTTAGTAACTTTTGAAGCTCTCATTATGTTAGCAACAGACCTCCACCTCTAATTCACGCAACGCTCCATCTGCCATATTATACATGACAAGGTCACCATTTCTCTGTCAATGTGATAAATTTGTGCCTCTGACATGGACTGCCTCTTTGATGCTTGGATATCTGTAAAAATATGTAAACAGAAATAACCACTCATCCATCGAGTGAGATATCCTAATGTACTCAATAGCATCTGCTAAGAGTAATAAATATCAACATTCACCCTTTTCATTTGCATCCAACTCGCAGCTGTCAGGAACTTCTTCATATTGAAGTTCCATGGCCACATTTTCAGTTTCACTGCTTGGACTGTATGTTGTCATCTGTCAGTTTCTTATTCTTATACGTTCTACTAATGTACCGCGGAAATATAAGCTTCCTCTCGCCACACTATTTATCAGTTGACTGAGGGTGACCGTTGCGGTGCTAAGCATTGACTCATAACAATCGCTTTAACAATGAATGTAAACCAAAAGATCTTCTCATTATCTGTTGTAACAAAAATCATTACAATAAATATCATGTATCACTGAACCCCTCACAAAACTGGTAAGTAACTGCTAGCCTAATTCGGTAAAAAAGCATCTAAGACAATGAAAATAAACTTAGAAGATCTAGTAGCTCTTGTCCATCTTCATTGCACGTATAAACATTGAGATTGAGTCCACAACATTTTTCTAGTTAATTACAAGAGAAACTTTTAATTAATCTACTAATCTGAATCTTGAATTAGTTTCGATAGAGCAACTAATGGCTAGCAGGAACACAGGAAGTAGTAAGATTTATTTTGTTCGAACTAACGTTCAGGTCCATTCATGGAAGTCACCTCCTCTCGACATGAATATTGCATCAGGCAGTTATTCAAAATGGATATTGTTTTTAACTAGTCTTGACATAGTTGTGTTATTAGTTGTTGTTGTTGTTGTTTGTTGTGGTCTTCGGTCCTGAGACTGGTTTGATGCAGCTCTCCATGCTTCTCTATCCTGTGCAAGCTTCTTCATCTCCCAGTACTTACTGCAACCTACATCCTTCTGAATCTGCTTAGTGTATTCATCTCTTGGTCTCCCTCTACGGTTTTTACCCTCCACGCTGCCCTCCAATGCTAAATTTGTGATCCCTTTATGCCTCAGAACATGCCCTATCAACCGGTCCTTTCTTCTTGTCAAGTTGTGCCACAAACTCCTCTTCTCCCCTATTCTATTCAATACCTCCTCATTAGTTACTTGATCTACCCATCTAATCTTTGTTATTAGTAAGAAACAAAAGAAGTCAGCAATTAGAATTACTACAATTGAAAATAAACTCGATTACCTTTCTTACATTGCTAATTGTCTTTTCACCATTAAGCCAACTTATAACATGACTCAGCTAATTAAATATTTGTTAGTATTGCATGTGAAAAATTACAAATGGAAAGAATACTGACTGTGTAAATTATAGGGAATACCAATGATGTGATAATTTTAATCTCTGATTTGAACTTGGTTGTTTCTTGAAACCACGTAAGTGAGAATATGACGCCTAAAAAAAAGAGCTTTAATGCACTACTTTGAGACAGGATGAAACCAATAACAAGTCTGAAGTCGAATGTAAATGTGAACCGAAGTTGTAGCAGTTGGGACTAGCGGATTGGCCTTCTGTTAAATGACAACGTTGAGCTGAATATCATTTATTGAAATATTTATTTGAGACAGGATCAATAAATCTGCGGGAGACTCCGCCGTGCCTTTGGACCACCAGCTTGGAAAACGGTCTGGAACCACTGGTCCCCCAGTAAAAGCCACAGACCTGTAACTGAAATTATTGTAAGAACCACAGCCCAACCAAAACATAGTGTAAGCAGTGCCATGTGTGAGATGAATAGGAAATTATAGGACAATTTTAAATCAGAAACATTCTGATGTGATATTGCCTTTAAAGTTTCATTAATGCAATTTCATTCATAATATCTTCCAAAATCCACAGTTTCTCATTTAAAAATATATGAAACATTAAGCAAGCAGTATTAATAAACTGTACCGCCTTGAACAAATAAATTTAGAGGACTCCCCAAAACCCACATATTCTCTTCTTTACAAAATGAATTTATAAACTGACCCGAAAGGTTATCATTACACGAAAGATTGAATATTAATAATGTGATAGAACACACTGAACTTTGATGAGTCATGTGACTGTTTAACACATAGAACAACTAATGAACACTGTTTCCCAAGCACCACCGGACACAACACACGTAATATACCACTACTAGTGCCCTATTCACTATCTTAGTTGTAAGATACTATGCACTACGTTTCCTGCGCGCGCAAGCGTCAAGAGACCATTTCTTGTGCCGCGCAATTTAAAGAGCTTAGTGCGCTTCAAGACAGATTTATATTAAAGAAAGCCAGCATAACAGCCCTTAGGTTTCCATAGATATCCTTGCCTAAGGGATTGTGGTGCATCACATCTAAATTTGAAATCGGACCTGTGCTATAGAGGGGCCAGGAATAATCTTACACTAGTGCGTGTAATTAAATTAAATACAACACTGATCATCAGTACAAAAGGCCGCACAAACAGCACTTTATTACAACTTACAAAATCAGTTTTCTGCTGACACTTACGAGGAACATCTTCAGTGCGAGGTCGCTAATTCAATCTTTAGCAAGGCTCATTTGAAAGTTCAAAAAATGGTTCAAATGGCTCTGAGCACTATGGGACTTAACAGCTATGGTCATCAGTCCCCTAGAACTTAGAACTACTTAAACCAAACTAACCTAAGGACAGCACACAACACCCAGTCAGCACGAGGCAGAGAAAATCCCTGACCCCGCCGGGAATCGAACCCGGGCGCCATTTGAAAGTGTTGTGTTAACTATTATGATATGAAATAAATTAGTTGCTAATGACTCATCATATGCATCAGGAGGACGGCAGAAATTAAGTGTCCGGCAATTGTACAGATCAGCCTTCTATGGGATCTATGTGCACTTCAAAAAATGGACACCGTCGACATTTCAGAAATCTTCGAAACAGACCGTTAACCTGCACCATGAACACCGAATGAACAACGGCTCCCCACGGCGATCAAAAAGGTTCGCACAATCAAGATCGATGCAAACTCTTTAGGAGTTACAACTGTGCTGGACGTTCAGCTAGGTAGCCACCCTTAAAGAAAGCATTCACGCAGAAGCGCCAAAAAAATTGGTATAGGCATATCTATTCAAATAAGGAGATATGTAAACAGGCAGAATACGGCGATGCGATCGACAACGCCTGTATAAGACAAGAAGTGTCTGACGCAGTTGATGGATCGGTAACTGCTGCTTAAATGGCAGGTTATCACGATTTAACTGAGTCTGAACGTAGTGCTATAGTCGATGCACGAGCAATGGGGCACAGCATCTGCGAGGTAGCGATGAAGTGGGGATTTTCCCGTATGACCATTTCACGAATGTACCGTGAATATCAGGAATGCGGTTAAACATCAAATCTCCTATACCGCTGCGGCCGGAGAAAGATCCTTCAAGGATGGGACCAACGACGACTGAAGAGAATCGTTCAACGTGACAGAAATGCAGTCCCACTACAAATTTCTGCAGATTTCAATGCTGGGCCATCAACAAGTGTGAGCGTGCGAACCATTCAACGAAACTTCATCGATATGGTCTTTCAGAGCCGAAGGCCTACTCGTGTTCCTTTGATGACTGCATGATACAAAGCTTTACGCCTCGTCTGGGCCCGTCAACACCGCCATTGGACTTTTGATGACTATAAACATGTTGTCTGGTCGGACTAGTCTCGTTTCAAATTATAGCGAGCGGATGGACGTGTACAGGTATGGAGAAAACTCATGAATCCATGGATCTTGCATCTCAGCAGAGGACTGTTCAAGCTGGTGGAAGGTCTGTAATGGTGTAGGGAGTGTGCAGTGGGACTCATAAGGGACCTCTGAAATGTCTGGATACGACTCTGGCAGGTGACACGTACGTAAGCATCCTGTCTGATCACCTGCATCCATTCGTGTCCATTGTGAATTCCGACGGACGTGGGCAATTCCAGCAGGAGAATGCCACACCCAACACGTCCAGAACTGCTACAGAGAGGCTCCAGCAATACTCTTCTGAGTTTAAACACTTCCGCTGGCCACTAAATTCCCCAGACATGAACATCTGGGATGTCTTGCACAGTGCTGTTCAGAAATCTCTACCCTCTCGTACTATTACGGATTGACTGACAGCACCACTTCAGACATTAGCCGAGTCCATGCCACGTCGTGTTGCGGCACTTCTGCGTGCTCGCGGGGGCACTACACGATATTAGGCAGGTGTACCAGTTTCCTTGGCTTTTCAATGTAGTTACAATTAAGGCGTTAAACAACCTCTTACATCTGGCATCCATACCTATGATTTATTTTTTTTAGATACGTGCCATTTCTTCATCTGAACACTCTCCATACGTAACACGTGAATTGAAGGGGAACAAACCCTAACGTGTAGTGCGATGGTTAGCAGTCTCTGCCACTCACCAACTAAAAGCGGCCATACTACCGTACTTCTAGTTATCTGATGCCCATTTTGCTACTCTTGCTTGCTGTGACGTAAACATTCCCCACTGCCCTTGTCAGACCACGCATACGAGAAAGAATCGTAGGGGACAGACCACATCCAACTGCTTGCAGCACAATAATTAATTTCTCAAAAAAATTTATCATCCACATTAACAAATGAATGACGTGTATACCAATGCGCCAATTCATTAATTTTAGTTGATCTTGATGCTGATGTAACTCAGAGCAACTGCTTACAGCACAATAATTAATTTTCCAGCCAATTTGCCATCCAGATTAATGATTGAATTAAGAGTATACGAATGCCGCAACGCATTGATTTTAACTGATATTGATGCAACTCTCTTGTACTTTTAATATCCGGGGATCTTTTGATAATCATTTTCTCTTCAAATTACGATTTGTCGGAGTTGAAAATAATTTCCTTACTGAACGATGGGATAAGTTTCTTTAACTCGTCTACAAATTTTCGTGCAAACTGCGCAGTTTGCTGTGCAACGTCAAGTTGACGCCTTGTTAGAAATTTCGTAGGACTACGTACGTTTTTGGATAGGGTAAGCCTTTAGCCTTTAGCAAAACACAATTTTGTTTCTTAACCCGTAAAGCTGTCACCCCCCCCCCCCTCAACCCCCAGCGCCAACCCCCCTCCACACATACACACACAAAGTAAAAATAAATTAATAATAATAATAATAATAATAATGCCTAAAACCTACTGTCACTCTCTCTCTCTGTTCCCCTTTTCTCGCACACACACACACACAGTACAAAGTCCTAAAACCTTCTGTCTCTCTCTCCCTTTTCACACACACACACACACACTTCAAGTGTTCCACTGTCAGCCATCTTGTTTTTACACCTTCAACTGTTCCACTGCCCGCCATGTTTGTTTTCACAGCTCGTAAACAGTGAAACAGTGACAGTGACCGTGGCAGTGACAGTGGCAACTCAATACACACAGAATTAAATAATTTCAGCCATAGAAATAATAATTTTTCAAATCGTATTTTTTGGCTTAAACAGTTTATCTACACTAAGCTATAAGTGGTTGCAGATGACAAACTGCGGAGCAAAACAGGCACTGTAGAAACACAACACATCAGAAAAACTACACCATGTGGCAAAAAGTTATAAATTCATGATTTGTGTGTTTTTCAAATATGTGTAATTACAATTTAAAAACTAATAGTTACATTCATACAAACAGTATAGAACAATGTTTATCTTTAACAGAAGAAAAATAAAAGCCCACTGAAGATGCTGCATCTTCAGTGAAACATGTTTGGGTTAAAAAACAAAATTGTGTTTTGCTAAAGGCGGACCCTATCCAGAAACATATGTATTGTTAAAGCAAACGCGGAAAAAAGAGATTCAACCCCAAGATGATTATTTCTTAGCAATGTCTGAAGTTACGTAACTGAGCCGTGGCTGCTCTAATATTGGCGGTACGGCATTCCATTGGAGCCACTAACAACTTCGGTGCCAGTATCGATTCGATCGTCTATTGCGAGCTAAGGGCTTTGGTCGAGGTGTGTGTGCGGTGGGTTAGGAGGGGCCTGGAGAGTCAGTTGTCTGAGGGGTACGTGGCTGGCAAGTTCTGACTTTTGGGGAACTCCGACTGTCCGGCGCAGGTCTCGAGGAACGGCATAAGGTTAAATCGGGTGGGGGCAGGACTGTTCTTAAGAATTGGTAGCAGCGAGCGGCGCGAAGACAGATGGACGTCGCCTGCAACATGGTGGACAGGTTCACGGCCTACCAAATGGTTCAAATGGCTCTGAGCACTATGGGACATAAATTCTGAGGTCAGCAGTCCCCTAGAACTTAAAACTACTTAAACCTAACTAACCTAAGGACATCACACACATCCATGCCCGAAGCAGGATTCGAACCTGCGGCCGCCGCGGTCACGCCTAAAACCGCACGGCCACTCCGGCCGGCGTTCACGGCCTACCCTTGAAACTTAAGGTTTACGTCATCTCGAAGATCGCCGTGAAAGCAATAACGCCCTGGTTGGTACCCAACGTCTAAGTGGAGTTATGTGTTGTTTTTTGTTTTGAGTACTTGATATTGTAAGGCCATGCCTGTGTTATATGGAATGCGGACTGTTATATTAACGCTCTTCCCTGTGTTTGAGAACATGGCCATCGATCAATGTTACTAGTTCCAGTTTCCGCTCCAGGCCATATCTCGTGCAAATGTAAGAGTATTCCCTGTAATACACCACTGGCCATTAGAATTGCTACACCATGAAGATGACGTGATACAGACACGATATTTAACCGACTGGAAGAAGACGCTGTGATATGCCATTGATTAGCTTTTCACAGTATTCACACAATGTTGGCGCCGGTGGCGACACCTACAACGTGCTGACATGAGCAAAGTTTCCAACCGATTTCTCATACACAAACAGCAGTAGACCGGCGTTGCCTGTTGAAACGTTGTTGTGATGCCTCGTGTAACGAGAAGAAATGCGTACCATCACGTTTCCGACTTTGATAAAGGTCGGATTGTAGCCTATCGCGATTGCAGTTTATCGTATCGCGACATTGCTATTCACGTTGGTCGGGATCCAACGACTGTTAGCAGAATATGGAACCGGTGGGTTCAGGAGGGTAATACGGAACGCCGTGCTGGATCGCAACGGCCGCCTACCACTAGCAGTCGAGATGACAGGCATCTTATCAACATGGCTGTAAAGGATCGTACAGCCACGTCTCGACCCCTGAGTCAACAGATGGGGACGTTTGCAAGACAACAACCATCTGCACGAACAGTTCGACGACGTTTGTAGCAGCATGGACTATCATCTCGTAGTTGTTGGCTGTGATTACCCTTGACGCCTGCGATGGTGTACTCAACGACGAACCTGGGTGCACAAATGGCAAAACGTAATTTTTTTCGATGAATCCAGGTTCTGTTTACAGGATCATGATGGTCGCATCCGTGTTTGGCGACATCGCGGTGAACGCACATTGAAAGCGTGTATTCGTCATCGCCATACTGGCGTATCACCTGGCGTGATGGTATGGGTTACACGTCTCGGTCACCTCTTGTTCGCATTGACGGCACTTTGAACAGTGGACGTTACATTTCAGATGTGTTACGAATCTAGGCTGTACCCTTCATTCGATCCCTGTGAAACCCTACGTTTCAGCAGGAAAATGCACGACCGCATGTTGCAGGTCCTGTACGGGCCTTTCTGGATACAGAAAATGTTCGACTGCTGCCCTGGCCACCACATTCTCCAGATCTCTCACCAACTGAAAATGTCTGGTCAATGCTGGCTGAGCAACTGGCTCGTCACAATACGCCAGTCACTACTCTTGATGAACTGTGGTATCACGTTGAAGCTGCAAGGGCAGCTGTACCCGTACACCCCGTCCAAGCTCTGTTTGACTGGATGTTTGTGATGTCCTTAGGTTAGTTAGGCTTAACTAGTTCTAAGTTCTAGGGGACTAATCACCTCAGCAGTTGAGTCCCATAGTGCTCAGAGCCATTTGAACCATTTTTTTGTACAATGAATACCCGTTTATTATCAGCATTTCTTCTTGGTGTAGCAATTTAACGGCCAATAGTGTAGGTTTCATGAAGGGAGCAAATTGCGGCTCGATCTGTGTGGGAGGCAAGGTGGTATATGCGTATGTTTGTGTTATTGAATCAGCAGATGCTGATGTGATCGGTGGTGAATACTAGTATTTTAAGGAGTGTTGAATTTAACCTATTGGTACATTTATTCTTCTTACTCCCTGCCCATTATCATATGAAGCTTCATTTGCGCAGATTAATGTTTCCTTTTCAAGTGTGTCGGTAGCATAGCTTTGGCAGCAAACGACGCATTCCTGTTCCCTGGGCCCGGAGCAGAGGCGTGTTTGTTTGCTGGCGCGGCGGCACTCCGGTCGTCGCACGGCGTCTGGGTTGATTGTCAGTCTGCCGCCCCTACCAGCCGCGTCGGTGCGGCTCAAGTCAAGTTGACCGTTTCATGAGTGCTACGGCGGAATGTCGCCGTCCGTGTGGGAACCACTAGTTAAATCTGGTGAATTTAAAGAGCTCAGTAGGTTAAGGTGTCTTTGCCGAGCCACAGACTTTTTTCCTTCATTATACCTCCGTAACTGTTGTTTTAAAGCTCCAGTTTTAAATGATGAATCTAGGAATATACTATAAACCCACTGTGTATCGGCCCAAGGGCATAGCGATGACAGTTTAGACTAATTACAGTGCTCACTGAGGCGATTAAGCAATCATTCTCTCTGCGCTCAATACGTAAATGGAACGGTAAGAAAACTTAATAAGCGGTTCCGTTGGAAGTACCCTACTCCATGCACTTCACAGCGGTTTGTGGAGTCTAGATGCAGATGTAATAAACCACCCGTTGTCTTAAGTGGCCGGCCGGTGTGATGTCCTTAGGTTAGTTAGGTTTAAGTAGTTCTAAGTTCTAGGGGACTGATGACCTCAGAAGTTAAGTCCCATATTACTCAGAGCCATTTTTTCGTTCTCTTAAGTGCGCAGTCGGCTTTCAGCTGTGACACCGTCCGGACGGGCTCCGCAGCCGAGCAGCACTTCGCAGGTGTTATTTTGGTGGAGGGAACCAAACATCGAGGTTACCGGCCCCATCGGATTAGGGAAGGACGGGGAAGTCAGCCGTGACATGTTAAAGGAACCATCCCAACATCTGTCTGAAGCGATTTATGGAAATTAAGGAAAACATAAATCGGGATGGCCGGACGCGGATTTGAACCGTCGTCCTCCAGAATGCGAGTCCAGCGTGCTGACCACTGCACCACCTCGCTCGGTTCGTGCGCCGTTGTGTTGACTTACAGTACAGGTATCGACCCGTCATAACGTTACCCTGTCGACAAGCTGCAATCAAACTAAAGTGCAATGCATAGCAAATACGGACGAAGGCCCATGAAGTAGAACGATTTCTTCGAAACATGACACACATAAAACCGCATGAACTAATAGGCATCAGGCATGGGCAACAACATAACTCAACCTAATTGACGAAGCTGCCGGTGACAGAATTCTACAACGACCTACCAAGGGCTACCATTTTTGTGACGCTAGCGGTTATGTGACCGTGGTAGCAGTCGACCATGCTGGTCTGGCTGTAATTAATGAGTATCGCTCATCGTCTGGAGTTACTGATCACAGGCGACACCTACGACGCGTATGTTCATTGTTTTGCGTCTCACAATAATGGCTGAGAATTCGAACGGCATCGTTATCGAATACGCCAATTTCGCTAGTTTCATTTGGTAAAAATAGTTTACACCGCTCTGAGGTTTAAACCTGTTATGTGATGACACTATGTTGAAATTAATCGTAGCAGAAAACGTTGTTATTAAACAGCAGCTTCTGTTGGTGTATACAAAAAAGTCTTGCATAGAATATAGTATTTTAGTGAATTGCAGTTTTCAGTACCAAACTTGTAACATAAAAGTATATCTGTTTCAAACCTGTTTTATGGCATGATGTGTTGTAGTATTTGAACAACAGGATATAGTGCTTACGAAATAGTGTTCATGTGGAGTACAAGAGTAAGAAAGTAACTGGTACGATTTCATTATCAAAGAGCCGGCCGGAGTGGCCGAGCGGTTAAAGGCGCTACAGTCTGGAACCGCACGACCGCTACGGTCGCAGGTTCGAATCCTGCCTCGGGCATGGATGTGTGTGATGTCCTTAGGTTAGTTAGGTTTAAGTAGTTCTAAGTTCTAGGGGCCTTATGACCACAGCAGTTGAGTCCCATAGTGCTCAGAGCCATTCGAACCATTTTTCATTATAAAAACAAGACTATAGACGCCTTCATAAATTGGAATAAATCGGTGGTGAAGGTTGGAAATTTTTGCCGGACAGGGAATCGAACTCGGAAACTCTAGAACGCTTGCCTTAATCGCCTCGGCCACCCGTAAACGCTTACCGTCCAACTCAAATTCTTCAGCTGTCACGCACAAAAAGCGGCCTTATCCATTAGCCCCGCTGCTCTTAGCATTCGCTAAGAGCTGTATTTTAGTTTAAATTCTCTATAACCTCCCAAAGATACTCGTCTGCCTGGTGTTGACTCTGCAATAAAAAGCACGTTATAGTCATCTGAACTTCTGAATGGTGTTACTAATAATAATCGATAAGATATTAAGCATTCAGCTTTATCGAATCATCACATTCTTGCAAAATAAAATTCGTTTATTGAGTGGTAAGTATATGAAACACTGACCTCTACTGAAAGTATCTAACCAAAATTGTATCCTTTCTAATTTGTGAAAGTGTCAATGATAAAATTGTTTCAAATTAATTAATTATTCAACAGACCTGCATCTGACTGCGTCTGTGAACTTGTTTCTTGCACTCCTCCATTTTACCAGACATGCAACATGTATTTGACTCAGAAATCTAGTTTAAGTGTGTGGTGTCATCGCCAGACACCACACTTGCTACGTGGTAGCCTTTGAATCGGCCGCGGTCCCTTAGTATACGTCGGACCCGCGTGTCGCCACTGTCAGTGATTGCAGACCGAGCGCCGCCACACGGCAGATCTATTCTAGAGAGACTCACTAGCACTCGCTCCTGTTGTACAGACGACTTTGCTGGCGATGGTTCACTGACAAATTACGCTCTCATTTGCAGAGACGACAGTTTAGCATAGCCTTGAGCTACGTCATTTGCTACGCCCTAGCAAGGCGCCATTTTCAGTTACTATGTCTTCTCAACAGATAATATTGTGACTCATGTACCGTCAAGAGCGACGTTCAGCATTAATGGGTTAAAGTTAAGTATCAAACTAATTATGTCCTCTTTCTGAATTCTCATTCCTTGTCATGTTCCAGACCTCACGTCAGTATAGTTCTTCCCTCCTCACGCCAGCCTGCGTGAGCTAAAACGGGTGCCTTTCGGCCTCTACTAGTAACACGGTGTTGGCTCTTCTGCCAACACAACAAAGAGAATAACGCCGTTTGTGCAATGGCGTTAAAATGGTACTGAAAAATTGACTGTTGGCCCTGATGTTTACTTAATGAAATTATATCTTGACTTGAATAATGCCAGTTGTGAAATGGCATCAAATTTGTTATTTGAAATAACTTTGCTCTGATAACTTTGGTTAAACCAAAATCGATTTCAAACCATGAACTGTACATACATATATTGCATAAAGGCCTCAGTTTTTTTTTACGTTCTTTCATTGGTGGGTAACTTTAATACTCATTTTCATATTTAATACAGGCTAAGGATGTGGATTATGATTCAGGCTGTTAGATTTAAACACAGTGTTGATCTCAATATACATATTGTTAAAATTTTAAGTCGTACACAAAAACTACCATTTCCAACATTTTTGTAGCACGAATCACTCTTACAAAAAATTTTACAAAACGCTTACTGCATCAAACCATGGACATACAAATCCTAACTCTAAACATTATCTAACAAAAACCATTTTTGAAATCATTATATATCTTCTCTTACTTTCATGCTAAAGTTTGCACAGTGTAATTGCGCGAGTCCTACCTTAAAGCTGTCACCACATGTCTGCTTCCTCCGGGCACCTAGCTGCGACTCCCGAGTATTTTACTGCGCGCGCCCGACTCTCTTAACCATCAAAGATCCTCCTCCCCAAAGATATTATACTCATTCCACCTTGCTGTTGGCAACTACCGACTTTATTTTCTGGATCTACCCTGATCAGACAATAGCACATGCCTTTCACTACGTCTTTCTTTGTTGGCTCCAGTGGTTCAGGCGCTAAATTCATTTATCAAACAACTTCATAGAACAGAATCGAAACAAGATTTAACTGATTGTGGCCATAGATACAACGATGTTGACTGCTTCACAAGTCATTCATTTACGACCAAACACTGGAGATAATTGATAAAGAAGTTACACTGACATATTGTGACATTAATTTTCCACATTAGAAAAATTGGGATTCGTGCAGTGTTGTAAAATTTAATTTGCATTATCATTATTAATTATTTTATCTTATTTTGTTTGAGTTACATGTAAAATGCTTGGATGGTTAGCTTTCTGCAGTGAACATACTTTTGAATAAAAAGCATGCCGAATATATCGATATCTATAAAACAGGACAAAGAAATAGAAGTAACAAAACAACACAATTTAAATAAATAAACTGTTCCCTAGAAACAGCCTAGAATACGTAGCTATCAATCAAAATGGTTCAAATGGCTCTGAGCACTATGGAACGTAACTTCTAAGGTCATCAGTCCCCTAGAACTTAGAACTACTTAAACCTAACTAACCTAAGGACATCACACACATCAATGCCCGAGGCAGGGTTCGAACCTGCGACCGTAGCTATATCAATCAAAAGCGGTATCGGATAATTCATTAACAGTGTCCCCATCATCGACAGGATGAGAAGGGGAAAATCGCCCTTTTGTTGTTACAACCTGTGTCTGAGAACGTGTGCTGACGTAACACTATTTGAAGAGGCCACGGTTGACGATAGTAAATGTGGGCTATCAAGTCGGTAGTAAAGTTTGGGGCGTGACGCGAGGTGTATCTCAGGGGCTGTCTAGCTGATACCGCCGGTTGCTTTGAAGTTGTCCTCGGCTGACGGCAGACGACACAGAAGCGCAGACAGACGTCGGAAATTGCATTGCAGCGCACTGAATGGGAACTTATTGTCTCACGCCGGGGCAGTGAACAAATCTGACGGAGATCAAAGGAAGCTGAGCCATCACTTGATTGCAGGCGAAGATTATCTGGACTACGTTCGTAACAGTACTTCTGACGGGAAGTAGAACAAGGTTCCGGATGGCCGCTGTTAAAAAATAAGTGGCGACTCTCATTCGTGCAATAGATCTAAAACTTGACTTGATACTTATCAGATAAAATTAACGGCTATACAAGACAACGGTAATTTTTTTCACAAGCATCTAATTCGTGGAGAATATGTTGGAATGCCTCAACCGCGTAATTATCTGCAAATTTGGTACCTTCAGACGTTACAATAACTGTACATTAATGTAACTATTAAATACAACAAGCCTACATAAGAACTTTGTAAAGCAGGGATTGATTGGTAGCTTTCGTGGGCACTAGAAACGTCAGATGGTCCACTTCAACAAATGCATATTTTTGGAGCAAGTGAGCACTCGATGGTCAAGCCAGCAACACTATCCTTGCAAACGGCGACTGCACGTATATCACCTGGCCGTCATATGAGTTAATCAACATAAATGATTCGTTGGGCGGTTGACTGCCTTGCTGTTGTGGTACTCAGCCCGTCGTTTGCATTTTGTGTTTCTATCGATTTCCTATGTTCCTCACAAGAGATTTTAATTTCCTTTCTTCCTTTCTTCATAAATCTTTGTCTTCATTTTTCTTTGCTTCGATGTATAGACAACTTTCTAAATCATTACTGGAAAATAACAACGATCTGATAGATAGGTGAAATGATAATCAGTCTTGATCGCAAGGATTTATTAGGAATTAATAATCACACGTAAAAATGGTAACCGGTCGATTTTATCATAAGTTATCTTTGGACCATGTCTCATCAGATGGTGAGCAGAGACGACGGCTGGAGCGTCTGTAAATGTCGGAGGACCCTTACAAATGCTCAAGCCGTCGTCTCTTTCCACCATCTGATTTCTGATAAAATCGAAACTAGTTACCATTTTGACGTGTGCGTTAACTTTTAATAAATGCTTACGATAAAAACTGATTAGTATTTTAATTCGCTGTACAAACATTTGGAAAAAATGGTTCAAATGGCTCTGAGCACTATGGGACTTAACATCTGAGGTCATCAGTCCCCTAGAACTTAGAACTACTTAAACCTAACTAACCTAAGGACATCACACACATCCATGCCCGAGGCAGGATTCGAACCTGCGACCTTGGCGGTCACGCGGTTCCAGACTGAAGCGCCTAGAACAACACGGTCACACCGGCCGGCCATTTGGGAAATCTGTCACGTTAATGAATCACTGGTGGAAAAAGACAAATGTTGAAGAACAAAAATTCAAGCAAATATACTTATTAGATATCGGACAAACGACAGAAGAATGGCGTGAGTGTGTATTTCCTGTCTGAATTGTATAGCAAAACGGCGTTTTTTTAATGGGGAATTTAATAGCCGATATTAATATTTGCCATGTTTATGACGCAGATAATCACTCAGCACATTACTTGTCATACAAAATTTATTTCAGCCAGTGCTCACGTAAACTGGTTAACGGCTATATTGATTGTGACTAATACGTCATTTTCAGCAGCTCATAAATACTTCATGGGCGATGGCGTTGCAACATTTCCTCTGCAAGTCAAGCGGGAGAATTTATTTGAATGTTGGTGAATGACGCAACAAGCCACAAATACTTTCTGAGTGTTTTATTTTACCGTCGTAACAGGTTCCGGTCTTCTGTGCCCATCTTCATATGCCTAATAGCTTTGTTACATAGATATTTTGGTTATTAGCATGTCGTCTACTTCACACTGTTTCATTAATAAAAATACGTTAAAGTGCTTTGCTTTTCACATATACACGATGCAAAATAGTCTTGTTCACTTACATATGTCCCAGTAGACAGTGGTTCGTTTTGTTGTGGTCCATGTGGTTTTCTATCTCGATGTATATGTTCCTGGATTCCACCGCAACACGCATACCGTAAATAAGTTACTGTGGGACACTTTCAGCTTATGAGACGTTTACTGGCACCTACGTACTAGACCACAAAGCAATTGAAAAATCACTGATTAGAAATTTATCGACAGACGACCATACAGAAAAGTACCAAGCTAAATATAAGAAATGTAAGAAAGTTTTGTCAAATTCCTTCCATCTTTCATCGTCTATGGTTCAATAATAGCATAAAATCAAATGAGTAGATACTGTGCAGCTGCCGATGTCGTGCTTGTTGCGTTCATTCAAAAAGAAGAGAGATGAAATTTAATTTCTCACATTATTATTCATACCGAAGAAATACGAGTGGTACTGTGAGGTCGCGGTTCCTTCCGTCCTTTTACGACGGACCTGCACATACCTGTGAACATTGTCTCAGCAGATCATCAGTAGGGAAGCCGAGTGAAACCTACTGTACTTCGACGTGAACCAGGCTGCAATTTAAGTCACTAAGCTACGTTTCGGGAGAAAGTTTTCACACGAAATGAAAGGTTGGAAATTTTGTCTTCAATAAATATATTCTGAAACCTAGGTGAACAAGTATCACTGCCAAACCCGTGCTAGTCATAATACAGTCACTCACAATCCCTTTCACTCACGTTAGCAAGTTTATGGTGTTGCATTTCCCGAAAACGTAATAGCTATAAAAATACGGATTGTTTTTGATTGAGAATGCTCGCCAAATATTAAGTCTGTCGGTACCTAATGCTGTCACTGTTTTTGACCACCGATCTGCTCAATACGCCACGCGGAATATATGTCTTTTCTCGTCAGAAAATTCACTTAAAAATTCCGAAATTTCTACACGCCTATCGGAATAATTATGCCATCACTTTACCACGCTTTTGATGTATGAAACACTGCTAGATCGGGCAACTTATCGTTTCCATCGGAACTACTACTACAGACGTCCGAACTGTTTCATGGCTAGGCTGCCACTCCTCTCTAGAATATTCTAAGTCTTCTCTACCACCAGAGAAAGGCGCGCGAAGAATATTGCTTTACCACTGGTCAGTTTACTCAACAGCCAATAGCAAAAAAACATTCTCCCGCGTCAATCTGCGCTTTTCATCAATAACCAATCGCAAAATAGTAAACCTAACGACTGCACTTTTTACGGTCGTAATTACCTAATACGCTTAAGTTTTGCTTATGCATAAAGTTATTTACTATTGTTATTTATAACTGAATTAACTTTCCCTTTACCATAAACGTACTTTACAAATCTATTCTACAAAAATCCCCTTTGTCCATATCCACACTTGTTCGAAATGTTCTCACACTAAATCCTACTACATAACTCGTTAAACAATTATCTTCATATTAACCTTAAACCACACTCACGCATCATTCATACTATTAAAACACATTTATAACATTTTACATAGACAAAAAGACATAATAACACTTTATGAAAATACTAGAACAGTTTGTGGAAAACATTCTATTACTTTAGAGCACTCTAGTGGGCACAATCGAAACTAAAATCACAGTCTCCCTATCCAATATTGTCCTCAATCGGCTGATACATAAACTACGTGCGTATCCAGTCTCGCGTCACCATCTGTCAGTATCCAGCTCTGAGACACATCTCCCACTTAACCGCCTCCAAGGCAGGATCGGTACACGGCGCTACGCCTGAGTACGTTTCAAGAAGGAACCATAAATCCGAGGCAATACGTCGAAAATTATGTGTCGATAGATGGAAAAATTGATTTTAGATCGAAACTTTTTCAGTTTCAGTATGAATTGAAATGATCGTACGGAATTGTTGGCCGGGAGACCCCCTGCGGGGTGTTCGGCCTCCGGAATTGGAGGTCCTTTTTAGCTGACGCCACTTCGGCGACTTGCGAGTCAATGATGATGAAAGACACACAACATCCAGTCATCTCGAGGCAGAGATTCCCGCCAGAAATCGAACCTGGGACACCGTGCGCGGGAAGCGAGAACGCTGCCGCAAGACCACGAGCTCTGGACCTTCAGTTTCAGCATACCTAGCACTTGGCTCAGGCTAGTTAGCGGACATAGCAGGCAGTTCTTTACTTGTTATTGTCTGAGGGTATTTGTACATCGTGGTAGGAAGTGGCACTACACAAAATGATTAGCGAGTAACCTTTGACCAGCCAGTGGAGGAAGACTCCTGGGGTCGGACGATCATCGCCGCTGCAGTATACACCCCCGCTCAACTCCCAGTCGAACCCGAATACGGACCGCCCCTGTATAGAAAAATAATCAGAATGTCTGGTTCCTCAAACGGCTGAATATTCTACGTGGTAAATGTAAATAATATTTAGTGAAGTAAAACGGGTTGTTTGATAATTTTTGTTCAATACATCCCATACGCAACACCCAGGTAGAAAACTGTAATAGTATTATCATTCTCCGACGTACGAGGTGCGACAATAAAGTACTGAGATTGATTTCAAAACAATGTTGCTTACTGTTTTAGTCAAGTTTAGTGTTGTCTCCTTCAAAGTAGTTCCCTTCTGAATGCACACACTTTTTCCAGCGCTTTAGCCATTGATGGTAACATTTCTGGAACTCATCTTCTGTAATATCCTCCAAGACACTCGTCACAGCTTTTTGGACATCTTGTGTTGTTTGAAAATGGTGTCTCTTGACCGCCGTTTTGACTCTTGGAAGTAGAAAAAAGTCGCACGGAGCCATATCTAATGAGTAAGGTGGCTGTGGTAGTACTGAAATTTGTTTTGAGGTTAAAAATTGCTGTACTGACAGAGCAGTATGGGATGGCGCACTATCGTGATGCAGAATCTAATTACCAGCAATGTTGGCACGGACACGAAGAACTCTTTTACGAAGTCTTTCTAAAATTTCTTTGTAGTAATATTAGTTAACTGTTTGTCCACCAGGTGCCCACTCTTTATGAATAATTCCCTTGGAATCAAAGAAGCACACAAGCACGGATTCACTTTTGACTTTGACATGCGATCTTTTTTTGGCCTGGGTGATTCCTTTGAGCACTATTGCGAACTTTGGCGTTTTGTCTCTGGATCGTACTGAAAAAAAAACAACTTCCATTACCAGTGATAACACGGCTCGACAACTCTGGATTGATTACCGTTTGCTCTAACAGATCGGCTGCCACATTTTTCCGTGTTTCTCGCTGATGTGGTGTGACATTTTTGGGGACCATATTTGCACAAATCATTCTCATACGAAGATCTTCAGTTATTATTTGACGAACCATTTCTCGATTGATGTTCAGTTCTTCTGCAATCATTTTCATGGATAATCAGACCGCACGAGTTCACGCACCCTGGCCAAGTTGACATCCGTCCGTGAGGTTGATGGTCGTCCACTGCAGTCTTCATCTTCAACATTCGTTCTCCCTTCACTAAACATTTTATTCCAAAGAAAAACTTGAGCTCTTGACATAACCTCTTCTCCAAAAGCCTTCTGACGCTTACCGTAAGTTCTCGTTTCGTTTTCACCCAATTTAACGCAAAAGGAAACGGCGTACCGTTGCGCAATATTATGCAGTTCCATTTCCGCGATGAAAGACACAAACACGTATTACAGCACAACTCACGACTGAGCAGTTGCATCGATGTGCCACTTGGACTAGAAGCAGCTTATAGACCAAGGTCAAAGATATTGTGCCTACACAAACCTGCAGGGTTGCCACATCTTGCAATGAAAATCAGTCTCATTGCTTTATTGTCGCACCTCGTATATGAATAACTGATTAAGCAGCTGTGCTTTTCTGCTGTATTACGTTGTTACTGTACTTATCAGCCAGTAATGAAATCGCCAATAGCCACGTCCAAAGAATTATCTCGACATTTGGGAGAGAATATAAGAAGACAGGCGAGAAACAGAGAACTAAATATGATCAAATGGTGATTTAAAACCCGCTCCTCTGGAACATGGGTCTACAGTCTGAATCTCAATGCCACTCCACACAGATTGCTATTCGGTACTACTGCAAACGCCAAACTTTCCCGTAATCACCATATGATACTTTATTAAAATGCACAAGATACTGATTCGCTTTGGTGAAACTTTCTGATTGGTTAAAGCTGTGCATACCTGGGAGCCGCAACTGAACTTCCGCCAGCCATGGATAATTCGGAACGTATCAGAGCGATACTGGCAACATAAGAGGAGTGGCAGAGACGACACGTCATCGAAAATATTTTCAGAACTAGTGAATATTTCTAACGGTGGTTTTCATTAAATTACACCTCAAAATACGATAGTCTTTTCAGTGGTGCCTCACAGTGATGCATGGGTTGTGTGTTAAAAGTGCTAAAATGTTAATACATACAAATGACACGTTGCCTTCTTTTTTCCGTTGGAGTATTTTATTCATCACATATCCAGCCTCTCGAATCTAGTTTTGCGAGACACTGCACGATCATAGAACCTTTTGGCACACATTCGCGTAGTTTCCTATGCTACAGAGAAACTGGATGGTTTAATTAAACAAAACAAAAAATAGTCGGTGTCATAATTCGGCAGCTATGAACGACCCAAATTGCGTACGTCACAAATAAAAACGTATTACATGAGTTTTACTTGGTTAAAGATAGCCGAAGTAAGGATACCATAAACTGCAGACTGAATATAGTAATAAAAGTATTTCTGAAACACAGGAAGGTGTTGAACTCAAATTTAAATGTTATGAAGTTTTTCAGAGCATAACCTGGGTGATTTGATGGGAATCGTTGTTACCCCTGTGGCAAGGCCTCTGGCATAATAGCCGATGAGGAGGTACGTACTCTAAATGGGAGAACAAAACTTCATGGCACAATCAAAACAAAGGATAAGCTGATACGATATATCCTAATGAAATTATGCGGTGGTAAACATTACAGAGAGAGACCAGCGTTTCTCTAGGTATGAAACCCCAGTGGATAGGGAGATGGAGTTAGTTGCCATAATTGTAGCTGCCTGTGATGTAATTCGAAACACACCAGGGATACTTGTCAGAGTGCGCCAGAATCTTGTTCGCCGATGTAGTGCTTGCATTGAGGTTGATGGCCGTTAGTTCCACAACACTTTGTAAGATAGAGTATAAGTGGTACGTTCGTTGTGTCAGTGATGGTATTTGCAGTTAACTGTAAGAAATGTAAATAGAAAAGTAAACAATAATGTTATTTTATTTCTATTACCTCCTTGAGCTGGCTTTTCTGATCCCAATGTCCCCACCTGAAATTGTTTAGTGGAGCAGCCTCTATGCCCTGTTGAACGCTCTTAATGAAGCACTCTGTATTTGACAACGAACGGCACTTTTGCACAGTCATCACTGCAAGTGGCTCTGAGCACTATAGGACTTAACTTCTTAGGTCATCAGTCCCCTAGAACTTAGAACTACTTAAACCTAACTAACCTAAGGACATCACACACATCCATGCCCGAGGCAGGATTCGAACCTGCGACCGTAGCGGTCACGCGGTTCCAGACTGTAGCGCCTAGAAACGCTTGGGCACTCCGGCCGGCAACATGAGTGCAGATGTCTGAATTCTAACGTGAGAAAATTGTTGGTGATCGTATTGTGGGTGCATCCGCAAACATGGTATCGGAAGCGTTTCATGTTTCAAGAGGCACTACATCGAAGCAAAGAAACATTTTCCGTAAAGCGTGAAAGTGATCGTAAGAGAAGGTCATTGAAGAAGATTGTGACGAAAAGTAAGAGAAAAAATGCTGCAAAAGTCACTGCTGAACTGAACGTCGCACTCGCGAACGCTCAGCATCAAAACAACACGAAAGATGCCCCATAAGTAGGGAAGTGCAGGACGAGCTGAAATTCCAAAGACGTTCATCACTGATGCAAATGTCTGTAACCGGAATCGTGATGCCAAAGACATAAAACTTGGACTATGAGGCAATGGAAAAATGTAATTTCGTCCGATGAGTCTTGTTCCACACTGTTTACAATTTGTGGCCGAGTTTACCTCCCAGAAGTGAAACATGGACGGGGTTCGGTGATGATTCTGACGGCCAAGTTGCGCTATTTCATGGGCCCTGTGGGAACTTCGCAAGGTTGAATTACTGTAAAGCATTATGTGATCATATTGAGCAATTATAACCACAACTCGCTTCGCCCAGGACTGGATTTATGATCTCAAAGATGAATTGTCGCCATAGTCACCAGCTCCCGATGTTATTGAGGCTGTCCATCACCTTTATCGTTGATCCTCTTGAAAAACTTAATGCATCCGTATTTATCCATTCCGAGACGACTGGATCTGTAAAAAGGGTAGAAAATAGGATGCCCTTAATTACCAGCCAAATTCACTGACATTGTTTTGTTGTAGAATCATGGAACGTATTTTGTGTTCAGACATAATGACCTGTCTAGACTCAGAGAACCTCATCTGCCGAAACTAGCACGGTTTTAGGAAACAGCGGTGAGGCGAGACACAGCTGGCCCTGATTGTGTATGATATACGACAGGCTCTAGATACCGGCTCCCAGGTTGATGCCATATTTCTCGACTTTCGAAAGGCGTTCGACTCAGTTCCACACTGTATCTTGCTCCAAAAATTGCGCGCTTACGGTCTATCCGGTGACATATGCGGTTGGATAGAAAGTTTTCTAACAGACAAGGAGCAGTATGTCGTCCTGAACGGGGTGACTTCAACAGAAACAAGCATAACTTCAGGTGTGCCCCAGGGTAGCGGAATAGGTCCGCTGCTTTTTACGAATTACATGAACGATCTTGTTGATGGTATTGACAGCGGCATCAGACTGTTTGACGATGATACTGTAGTCTGTAGGAAAGTAGTATCACAAAAAATTTGTGAACAAATCAATGAGGATTTGCAGAAAATAAATGCGTGCTGTAACGACAGGCAGTTATCTGTCAATATAGACCGTCCCGATAGCTGAATGATCAGCGTGACGGACTCCCGTCCTGTGTTGCCCGGGTTCGATTCCCGGCTGGGTCGGGGATTTTCTCCACTCTGTGACTGGGTGTAGTGTTGTCTTCATCATCATTTCATCCCCATTCGACGCGCAGGTCGCCCAATGTGGCGTCGAATGTAATAAGACCTGCACCAAGGCGGCCGGATCTGCCCCGTAAGGGGCCTCCCGGCCACTGACGCCAAACGCTCATTTCCATTTTCCATCTCTCAGTATTAGTATGTGTAACCTACTGCGTGTAACAAGGTGAAAATCCCCATTAACGAACGAGTACAAAATAAATGCCCAGTCTTTGGAAGCGGCAACATCCGTCAAGTATCTGAGCGTGGCTATTCGAAATGCCGGCCGGAGTGGCCGTGCGGTTCTAGGCACTACAGTCTGGAACCGAGCGACCGCTACGGTCGCAGGTTCGAATCCTGCCTCAGGAATGGATGTGTGTGATGTTCTTCTTAGGTTAGTTAGGTTTAATTAGTTCTAAGTTCTAGGCGACTGATGACCTCAGATGTTAAGTCGCATAGTGCTCAGAGCCATTTGAACCATTATTCGAAATGATCTCAAATGGAATGACCAGATTACACAAGCAAGGCGAACTGTAGATTGCGGTTTATTGGTACAATACTGAAGCGATGCAGTCCTTCAACAAAGAAAATAGCTTACAATACGTTAGTTCGTGCAGTATTGGAGTATTTTTCGTCTGTGTGGGACCCTTGCCAGTTGGGCCTGATTCAAGAGATTGAGAAGGTCTAAAGAAGAGCGGCAAGATTCGTGACTGGTACATTTAGCGATCGCAAGAGCGTTACAAATCTCATAGAAAATTTGAAGTGGGACACACTGGCAGATAGGCGGCGCACGAGGATTCCGAGGATGTAGAGCATATATTATTACCACCAGCTTTCAAATCGTGCAATGATCACCATTCAAAGATAAGGGAAATTAGAGTTCGCACTGAGGCGTACAGACAGTCGTTTTTCTCTCGCGCGATCTGTGAGTGTAAAAAGGGGGGAGGGGGGGCGGGATATGACTTTGGCGCTAATTTTGGCCTCCGCCACACACCGATTGGTGGTTAGCTGAGTATATATGTAGATGCAGATGAAGCTGTTTTGAATTCCAACGGTTATCCTATGCCGTATTAGTCTTAGTTATATGTTGTGCTTTTGGTGTTCTCATAATTGTGTTCATCCCGTGTATGTTGCCATAGTTTACGCGGAGATCAAGAGGTTTACAAAGGTTTAATTAGAGTGGTGAGCTGCAGCGAACTACTTCTCGAAGTGCAACATCACACGTCACGAAATTCGCCTCATTGTCTCCTATGGCTTGATAGAAACTACCTCTGGACAAATGTTGTGATTCGTGTGAGTGCTTGTATCGACAGTTATTAAGCTCACCTATATTTGCCAAGATCTGCAAAAAATATTCAGAATGTGTTACATTCTGAATATTGCACAAATTCATTTGCCATGTGACTGTAAAATGACTCGCCCCACATCATTACGATCTGTCGTGAAAATCGATTCATGGAACTTGTAAGTAAGTAACTAACTAACTTCCCTGCACGGCCGAAAAAGTGCGTAGTGGTGGTGCGAGTGGGGGGGTGGGGGGGGGGGTGGGAAGTTGAATTAAGCTGCTACGCCGGTTAGGAGATGAAAGTTGCCGACTGCAGTGGCTACGGACCGTTTTCCTTGTGACCGGTGGCTGGTCACATCACCGGATGATCGTGTGTGAGGCCGTGCAGCGGACACTTGTGTCTCATCGGTGTTCACTTTCAAGTTTCTTTGGTTATATGGAATTGTCTCTCAGAAAGGAAGGCAGCCTGGAATTATGAATGTTGGTCAACATTCTGTAACGAATATGGAGTGCCTATAGCCGAGAAAGAAGATTGCATGGTGAACAATTTGTGAACCTTACACTTCCTGCTATGATGAGGGTGGTTTTAGTCATGTCCGATATCTGTAGCTGTCGTTGGAATCATCGTGAATTCGCCTTCAACATCGAGTGGATAAAATACTAAAGCAGAAAGTACACTCACGCTCATAAACTAAGTATAACTGCAGAATGTGGTGCTACACAAAACTACCGCTAATAGCATAGGCACATAGGGAACACACGCGACACCGATCTGTAAGACCACGGTATTGGTGATAAGTTGAGAAAACCGTACCGAAACACATGTGCTACAAAACGCCACTGTTTCCTGCGCATGTACCCCGACATCAATATGGGATGTGATCACCATGCACACGTACACAGCCCGCACAGCGGGTTGATATACTCTGGATCAGGTGATCGAGCAGCCTCTGGAGTATAGCCTCCTATTCTTACACCAGTGCCTGTCGGAACTCCTGAAGTGTCCTACGGGTTTCAAGACGTGCAACGATACGTCGACCGAGAGCATCCCAGACGTTCTTCATGGGGTGTGGTTCCGGAGAATAGGTAGGCCACTCTATTCGCCTGATATCTTCTGTTTCAAGGTACTCCTCCACGATGGCAACACGGTGGTTCCTTGCTTGTCATCCATCAGGAGGAAGGTGGTACCCACTGCACCCCTGAAAAGGCGGACATACTGGTGCAAAATGACGTCCCAATACACGTGACCTGTTACAGTTTCTCTGTCAAAGACATGCAGGGGTCTGCGTGCACTAATCATAATCCCACCCCACACCATCAAACCATGACCTCCATACAGGTCCCTTTCAAGGACGTTAAGGGGTTGGTATCTGGTTCCTGGTTCACCCCAGATGAAAACCCGGAGAGAATCAATGTTCAGACTATACCTGGACTCGTCCGTGAACATAACCCGGGACCACTGTTCCAATGGCCATGTACTGTGTTCTTGACACCAGGCTTTACGGGTTCTCCTGTGACCAGGGGTAAGTGGAATGCACCTTGCAGGTCTCCGGGCGAATCAACCATGTCTGTTCAGACGTCTGTAGACTGCGTGTCTGGAGACAACTGTTCCAGTGGCTGCGGTAAGTTCCCAATCAAGGCTACCTGCAGTACTCCGTGGCTATCTGCGGGCGATTTCGCTCATCTTGTGTTGTTGTACACTGTGGACGTCTCGAACTGTAGCGCTTGGACACGTTTCCTGTCTGCTGGAATCGTTGCCATAATCTTGAGATCGCCCTAGTATTCTTCTCCTCATAACGTCAACAATATGTGTTCTTTCAGCCATTTTCAACACACAGTCACCTGTAGCATGAATGAAAACGTCTACGCACTTAACTCGCTGCACCGTACTCCGACATGCCCCAACACACCTCTGCGTATGTAGACTGCTGCCAGCGCCACCGTGCGACGACCCCAGGTCAAATGCACCGCATGGTCATACCCCGAGGTGATTTAAACACGCAAACCACGCACCAGAGCATTGTTTCACCATGTATCAGCATTATCGTTAGTTTATGAGCATGAGTGTAGTTCTGCAGCTTTGTTGTTCGGCCAGTACTGTTTTCCACTGGAACGAATTAATTTACGCGTTATAAGTGGATAAATGTTTTTCGCCGAATTTACCGTCTTAATTCTATAGAGTTTAACAGTGTACATTTTAAGCCCGCCTTTTATTGTGTTTTATCTTTTGTAGTAATGGCCACTGTTGTCTGGCCTGTAATTAATATTTTTTGAGGGTTCTGCTGATCCGTCATTCATCTGCAGTTAATCTTTGAGTGGATATGCTCGTGATGGACTGTTGCCTGGGAGGCGGAGAGTTTACGGTAAATTTTGAACTGTCAGTAATAAGCGGAAACAATCTATGGTGGCCGGACTTTGAAAGTCCTTGCGGTTAAATAAAACTAATTTTAGTGTTTTTCCTTGTTTATGTAAGGCATTTAACATTCAGTTCACTGAAACTTGGCATTTCGCCAATTTTGGCATTTCTGTTTTATTTCTTATGTTTATAACATAATTTATTAACCCTGTAAGTCGACTTGTGCGCAGTTTGAGTTATCTCGAATCTCAGTGAATTGCCTCGCATGAAAATTTTTCTTAGAATAGTAATATTTGCTCAATTTTCGCTGCCTTCTAATTAAGTAAGAGCCTTTAGCTCCTCAGTCCTTGCATTTGGTTTAAACTGCTTGCTTAAATTGTTTGTTATTATGGATGCAATTTGACTAAAAATTTTGGAAGTATATTATTCCCTAAGTGGAAAAATCGCCCCCTGCGCAGACTTGCCAGATAGTGGTCGTATACTCGTATAAATTGCGCAGTCTTCTGGTTCCTCATCGCCTTCTGCGAATTCTGTTATCCTGGCTGTTTTCAAAAATTTTTGTATCTGTAATTTTAAAAAGGTTATGTAATGATATTTTCATTAAGAAAAATTGTAACTGTTTGTTGAAACGCCTCCTCTGTTTCCTGTTACCATTTTGGAATTTCCTTCACTAATTTTAAAAAGGTTATGTAAGGTCTTTAGATTAAAAATTTGTGAAAGTGTGTTAAAAACCTTTCTGCTCTCCATGTTGTAATTCTGGAATTATCTTCAGTAATTCAAAAAAGGTTATCTGCTGATGATTTGATTAAAATTTTTTTGACCCTCTGTTAAAGAATTACCAATAAAATCGTGCTTAGATATCTCATTGCATACGAAATGCCTGGGTCCTGAAAGAATTACTGATGCAGAGCACAGTTTTAATGTCAGGAATCTACTCTACTGGCCATTAAAATTGCTACACTACGAAGATGACCTGCTACAGACGCGAAATTTAAGGTGCTGTGATACGCAAATGATTAGCTTTCAGAGTATTCACACAAGATTGGCACCGGTGACGACACCTAAAACGTACTGACATGAGGAAAGTTTCCAACCGATTTCACATACACAAACAGCAGTTGACCGGCGTTGCCTGGTGAAACGTGGTTGTGATGCCTCATGTAAGGAGGAGAAATGCGTACCATCACGTTTCCGATTTTGATAAAGATCAGATTGTAGCCTAACGCGATTGCGGTTTATCGTATCGCGACATTGCTGCTCGCGTTGGTCGAGATCCAATGACTGTTTGCAGAATATGGAATCGGTGGGTTCAGGAGGGTAATATGGAACGCAGTGCTGCATCCCAACGGCCTCGTATCACTAGCAGTCGAGATGACAGGCACCTTATCCGCATGGCTGTAACGAATCGTGCAGCCACGTCTCGATCCCTGAATCAACAGATGGGGACGTTAGCAAGACAACAACTATCTGGGTACACGAATGGCAAAACGCCATTTTTTCGTATGAATCCAGGTTCTGTTTACAGCATCATGATGGTCGCATCCGTGTTTGGTGACATCGCGGTGAACCCATATTGGAATCTTGTATTCGTCATCGCCATACTGGCGTATCAACCGGCGTGATGGTATGGGGTGACATTGGTTACCTATCTCGGTCAGCTCTTGTTCGCATTGACGGCACTTTGAACAGTGGACGTTAGATTTCAGATGGGATACGACCCGTGGCTTTACCCTTCATTCGATCCCTGCGAAACCCTACATTTCAGCAGGACAATGCACGACCGCATGTTGCAGGTCCTGTACGGGCCTTTCTAGATACAGGAAATGTTCGACTGCTGCCCTGGCCAGCACATTCTCCAGATCTCTCACCAACTGAAAACGTCTGGCCAGTGGTGGCCGAGCAACTGGCTCGTCACAATACGCCAGTCTCTACTCTAGATGAACTGTGGTATCGTGTACCTGTACACGCCATCCAAGCTCTGTTTGACTCAATGCCCAGGTGTATCAAGGCCGTTATTACGGCCAGAGGTGGCTGTTCTGGGTACTGATTTCTCAGGATCTATGCACCCAAATTGCGTGAAAATGCAATCACATGTAAGTTCTAGTATATTTTGTCCAATAAATACCCGTTTATCATCTGCATTTATTCTTGGTGTAGCAATTTTAATGGCTAGTAGTGTCTCTACGAACGAGTTATGGTACTTTGTAAGAACGATAAAATATGCTGAATACCAGTAAAGGTGGTCGGCGGCAGCGTGGAGTGGAGCACCCACCTGGCAGACCGTGCGCCAGCCAGCCACTGCCTGCCGCCACTGCGAGCGTGTGGGCGCGCGGTCACACGGCATCGCGGCGTGTCGTGAGCTACACGAGCGCCGAGGCGTGCGCTGCCGGCTGCCCGTGCACCGTTTATCTCCCTTCTGGTCTCGCGCACTATTTTTCTTTTTTATCATTACTCTCTCGCTATTTGCTAAAACGCTGTGACCTGATATCCACGTGACGCACGTTTCGATAAACATTTCCAGAAAAGTTAGACTCGTTGCCATGGTTAAGACACTACAGTTCTGTAGTAGTGCGCTACAAATTTCAGGTCATCTTGTAAGAACGATCGACGAGAATTTGTTGGGAGCTCTGTGTCAGCCAAAACAAACAAGCTGCAGTGGAACTGAACTGTGATATTAGACAAAAACGGCTTACGTGGATCCAGCTTTGTTTGCGTAATCGTATAGGCACCCTAAAATATTATTATCAAACTTACAACAATGACATCAGTTTCACATACACAAATAATCAACGAAACAGTTTTGTGTAATATTTCGACCGTTTCTATTCAGCAAGCAATGGTACGGAGTGAAGTGCGGAGTGCAGGATATCTCGGTGTCATTCATGATTTTATTCCCGTGAAACCTCCATGGCCGGCCAGTGTGGCCGAGCGGTTCTAGGCGCTCCGGTCTAGAACCACACGACCGCTACGGTCGCAGGTTCGAATCTTGCCTCGGGCTTGGATGTGTGTGAGTCCTTAGCTTAGTTAGGTTTAAGTAGTTCTCAGTTCTAGGGGACTGATGACCTCAGATGTTAAGTCCCATAGTGCTCAGAGCCAAACCTCCATCTACACTGACGAAAACTAAAATCGCAGCGCCATGAAGGAGTTCTGCGACATAAAAGTGGCAGACACGTTTCTGCTTCTGAAAGATGATGTCTATTCAGATTTAACTGCAGTCTCTTAACAATGGCGCTAGCAACCCGACCGTGAGGATGCCAATCATGTCTGCTTCAAATAAACCCTCTAACGGTCGTGAGCGTTTGCCACCTTTGAGATTCGATTTGGTGAGAAAGACACCCTAGAACAGAGAACTACTTAAGCCTAACCATCCTAAGGAGATCACACACATCCATGCCCGAGGCAGGATTCGAACATGAGACCGTTGCGGTCGCGCGGTTCCAGACTGTAGCACCTAGAACCGCTTGGACATCCCGGCCGGTTCGCTATCTCAGTTCGAGCGTGGTCGTGTAGTAGGGTCACGAGAAGCTAGATGTTCCTTCTGTGATACTACAGAAAGACTTGACAGGAATGTAGTCATTGTACATGATTGCTGACAGCAGGGATTACGAGAATGTACGATCATAAGAATGCCAGGCTCCTGACGGCCACATGGCACTAATGAGTGAGAAGTCATCGTGTTCGACAAAAGGCTCTAGCAGCAATTTGAGCAGCTGTTGGCACCACAGTAACAAAACTAACTGTTACAAATCGATTAGTTAAGAGCAGTTACCAGCCCGGCGCCATATAACCTGCATTACACTGCACCCAAAACACAGCCATTTGCCACTTCAGTGGAGTCAGCCGTGAGTTCATTGGAGGACAGAGTGAAGGGGTGTTGTGTTTTCTGATGAAATTCGATTCTGCCTCGGGACCAGTGATGCACGTGTGTTGGTTAAAAGGAGGCAGGTTGAGGACCTGCAGCCAACCTGTCTGCGCGCTAGACACGCTGCACCAACATCTGGAGCTACACTACTGGCCATTAAAATTGCTACACCAAGAAGAAATCCAGATGATAAACGGGTATTCATTGGACTTATATATTATACTAGAACTGACATGTGATTACATTTTCACGTAATTTGGGGGCACAGATCCTGATAACTGAGTACCCAGAAAAATCGCCTCTGGCCGTAATAACGGCCTTGATACGCCTGGGCATTGAGTCAAACAGAGCTTGGATGGCGTGCACACGTGCACAGGTAGAGCTGCCCATGCAGCTTCAACACGATACCACAGTTCATCAAGAGTAGTGACTGGCGTATTGTGACGAGCCAGTTGCTCGGCCACCATTGACCAGACGTTTTCAGTTGGTGATAGATCTGGAGAATGTGCTGGCCAGGGCAGCAGTCGAACATTTTATGTATCCAGAAAGGCCCGTACAGGACCTGAAACATGCAGTCGTGCATTATCCTGCTGAAATGTAGGGTTTCGCAGGGATCGAATGAAGGGTAGAGCCACGGGTCGTAACACATCTGAAATGTAACGTCCACTGTTCAAGGTGCCGTCAATGCGAACAAGAGGTGCCGAGAAGTGTAACCAATAGCACCCCATACCATCACGCCGGGTGATACGCCAGTATGGCGATGAGGAACACACGCCTCCAATTTACGTTCACCGCGATGTCGCCAAACACGGATGCGACCGTCATGATGCTGTAAACAGAACATGGATTCATCCGAAAAAATGACTTTTTGCCATTCGTGCACACAGGTTCGTCGTCGAGTACACCATCGCAGGTGCTCCTGCCTGTGATGCAGCGTCAAGGGTAATCGCAGCCATGGTCTCCGAACTGATAGTCCATGCTGCAGCAAACGTCGTCGAACTGTTTGTGCAGATGGTTGTTGTCTTGCAAACGTCCCCATCTGTTGACTCAGGGATCGAGACGTGTCTGCACGATCCGTTACAGCCATGCGGATAAGATGCCTGTCATCTCGACTGCTGGTGATACGAGGCCGTTGGGATCCAGCACGGCGTTCCGTATTACCCCCCTGAATCCACCGATTCCATATTCTGCTAACAGTCATTGGATCTCGACCAAAGCGAGCAGCAATATCACCATAAGATAAACCGCAATCGCGAGAGGCTACAATCCGACATTTATCAAAGTCGGAATCGTGATGGTATGCATTTCTCCTCCTTACACGAGGCATCACATCAACGTTTTACCAGGCAACGCCGGTCAACTGCTGTTTGTGTATGAGAAATCGGTTGGACACTTTCCTCATGTCAGCACGTTGTAGGTGTCGCCACCGGCGCCAACCTTCTGTGAATGCTCTGAAAAGCTAATCATTTGCATATCACAGCATCTTCTTCCTGTCTGTTAAATTTCGCGTCTGTAGCACGTGAACTTCATGGTGTTGCGATATTAATGGCCAGTAGTGTTTATTGGGGATGGTAATTTCGTATGACAGCAGGAGAACTCTCATGGTTGTCCCACGCAACCCGACTGCAAATTTGTTAGTTAGTTTGATGATTCGACCTGTTGTGCTTCCACTGATGAACAGCATTCCAAGTTGTGTTTCCCAACAGGATAACGCTCACTCACATACCGCTTTTGTAGCCCAACATGCTCTACAGAGTGCTGACGTGTAGCCTTGGCCTGCTCGATCATCACATCTGTCGCCAGTCGATCACATATGGGACTTCATTGGACGACAACGCCAATGTCATCCTAAACAGCATTAACTGTCACTGATCAAATGCAATAGAGAAGAAAGTCCATCCCACAAACTGACACGCGGTACCTGTACAAGACAGTGCACGTGGGTTGACATACTTGCATTCAACCTTCTGGCTGTTACACTGGTTATTAATGTACCAGTATTTCACATTTGCAGTGGCTTATCTCATTCGTACATAAACTTGTGATCTCTCAATGTTAATCACATATGTTACCTAGGTGAATGTATGCTCAAAATTTAGTACTCTATATCAATTATTTCTCGGTGTTGCGTTTCTTTTTTATCAGTTTATTATACGCGAAAGAAAAACGTAACGTTAAGAGTATCACTAACATGCAATTAACATATAGATACAGAAGTTTACATTTGCTGTAATACTTCTCTCGGATTCAAAAGTGAAATATGTTACGTTCGGCCGCGCGGAATTAGCCGAGCGGTCTGAGGCGCTGCAGTCATGGTCTGTGCGGCTGGTCCCGGCGGAGGTTCGAGTCCTCCCTCGGGCATGGGTGTGTGTGTTTGTCCTTATGATAATTTAGGTTAAGTAGTGTGTAAGCTTAGGGACTGATGACCTTAGCTGTTAAGTCCCATAAGATTTCACACACGTTTGAACATTTTTTTGTTACGTTCGGCGTTTACTGTAGGATGAGCAGTTTGAGGTTTTACACATACTTATACATACATTTCTCACATTTTTCAGTTTACCGAAGCGGAGAACTAGGATTCCATGACGTGCCTGCTGGGACAGGTAAAGAAACGTCCTTCCATAATAAAAGGGGGTAGTGTGGGATATACTGTATTTCTGCGAGCGAACGATTAATCAACATCTGAAATAGAAGCAATATTACCCAACAATGTCAGGCATTTAAAGTTTGGTAAATATGTGAACTAGAGTGAACGTGGGCGGAGAAATTATTGTTTTTCAATAGCTCACAGCAGTCACAGAAAAAAAAGAAATTATGGCATTATGTGACAACCATCATGACGTAAGATATTGTTTTTTCCTTAGTATCAGTCGCTTTTAATTACTCACTGTAATAACGTAACACACTTGTCAAACATCAGCTAAACCGTTCTGCATTCTTTTCTGCAATGTGTGGAAGATAAACGCCTCTTCACATTACCCAAAGAGATCTTGCGTCGCGGGATAGATCAGTTACCAGATCTTCCCCCACTGACGAAGTATGGGTCCTGGGGTGTCAACCACTCAGCAATACTGGCAGGTGGACTCAGATTTAGCTGACTAATACAACAAACTTGAGGAAAATATGTGTACCTTGTTTACAGTACTATTCAACAGTCTTCTATTGCTGTACAAAACAGCTTCTGAAAAGTATTTACTCAAAACGTTTATCACCATGATAGCGGTTAAAGTAAAGTAAAATACTGTAAAATTTTCTATTTTTAGGACATATATTTATACTCTTTTACTTCATCTTAAGGTGGATTTCACCCGCACTGCCGGCCGAAGTGGCCGAGCGGTTCTAGGTGCTACAGTCAGGAACCGCGCGACCGCTACGGTCGCAGGTTCGAATCCTGCCTCGGGCATGGATCTTTGTGATGTGCTTAGGTTAGTTAGGTTTAAGTAGTACTAAGTTCTAGGGGACTGATTGCCTCAGAAGTTGAGTCCCATAGTGCTCAGAGCCATTTGAACCATTTCACCCGCACTGCTGTACTCTTTCACACGAGCTCAATAGATTGCTGTGTCGCGTCCGTAGCAGGATCCTACACTTCTTTCTCGAAGACCTAATGTTTGGGTAATATCCTTCTTTTGTTTTCAAGTTTTTAATGTCAATCACTCGGAATCTTGCGGGTAATGTGTGCTGAGCACTTCTTGCCTTTGAGATCGACACCTCTTCATGTGTTCTCGGAGTCTTTTGTGGTGGCATGCTCTAATAAAATCATCTCAGGACGTAAGCCATGTCACTTTCAATAAAATACTCGAGTTTTTGACAGCTGTCTCCGCCATCCTTATTAGGAATTAAAATGCGTCACTACCGGGAATGACGCTGTGTTCCGTTTACGCAGATGCAGTGCCGCGTCTGGAAACTTCCAGACAGGGCCCAAGTGACGAATGCGTGGAAAGCAGTTTGGTTAGCTGCTAGCAGAACGGCCGAAGGCCATACCTTAAAACAGTTCTTTAAATTAGGCTGAATACCCAAACAATCTTATGGATCAGGGGCAAACCAACCTTAATTTAAAAATCGACTAGAAGGCATACAAATACCAACAACAAGAACAAATAAGAAAAGGCAGTACACCCAACGGTGCTCAGAAGTATCCGTGGGTCAGCCTGAAATTCAAACACATTTGCTTAGGTGAGACAGGCAGTGGGCCCAACCATTCTCGATCGGACAACAACCCAACCGACAGACAGTCAGTGGACCCACCGACAAGATAACTTCCCCTCCCCTCGACCAGCACACAACAGGGAGTTCAATGGAACAACGCAGGAAGTATTGGCGCCCACAACCAATTACACATTGAGATGTCAAGCTACACACCGTGATCGACAGCGACAAAACGATGAGGAAAATACACTGTCTGAATTTACGTCAACGACCAGGGCAGGTAACCGGAACGTTAACGGCCACAAGGCAGAAGATTCCGCTAATGCATTTCAATTCAAAACAACCAAGTAAGTTAAACTCCACCAGAGGGTGGTTAAAACTTGCCAACTTGGAAACACACGTTGTTGCTCGCGGGAATGTCCCAACAGCCGACAACGAAATCCAAACAACACAATGTGAACAGTCGTGACTTGCTGGTAGATTAAGTCAAAACTCAACTTTCGTGTCCAGGATCGGTGAGCCACGGACCTCGTACCAATGGGAACAGCACCACACACTCCGACCGCGCATCGACGCCGCCAGCGGCCCCGGCCAGATAACGCGCCGTGGAGATTTCCTCGCTGCTCCACGCCAACCGACCAACTCAACGCACACAGCAAAGCCGGAAACTATAAGCGCCAGGCCAAAGATAGTGCAAGGTGCGAATATCGATACGCACCCCTGCTTCCACTCGCGAAGAGAGAGGATAACAGCA
Source organism: Schistocerca piceifrons (assembly GCF_021461385.2). Classification (NCBI taxonomy): domain Eukaryota; kingdom Metazoa; phylum Arthropoda; class Insecta; order Orthoptera; family Acrididae; genus Schistocerca; species Schistocerca piceifrons. Next base: position 44,863,653 of record NC_060139.1, on the reverse strand, counting down.
TAATCGTGATAACCGCGGGAGACTAAACACAGAATAGGAACCCAACGCAAAGCATGAGCCAGCCACGGCTCAGTATTCTTCTAGATACAAGGTCATGAAGATTTCACAAAATTCATCCGTAATTCAGGAAAACAAACATGGGATCCTGTTGCGATAGCACTGGCCACAGTACTCGCTTAGGTATGAAAATTAGTCATTGCGTAAGCCTTCAGAAAAATGCTTCTTCCTGACCTAAACATGGTTTCATAATAAGTTGTTTCAAAATGTGTAAGTGTTAAGATTCTATCGATAACCATGGTTTGGCGAAACTGAATACCTATCTGAGTGGCCAATCTCCCACCCCAACCTCCGCAGAACCTTTTTTTCCCGTCCCACCCCACCCCCTGCTTCCTATGTGGTCCGAGGTTTCGCCACACAGTGTCAATAATGGCTCTAAAGCGAAAAAGTATGAACCACTGCAATAGACGCTGCTATTACATCTATACAATAAGAACACTTTGCCAATCCCGGAAGTCAGTGACTTTGACTCCCGATGACAACGGCGCAATCAGCTACCGAAACAATGAATATACTCGAAGTGACGTGGCTTGAAAATCAAGAAAACATTTTCGAAGTCTCTTCGTGCAGATATACTTCCCGTTTACTCCTGTGCCCTATGGTGTGGTCATGTCTCGCACAGGCCAACACATGTACCATCATGAGGTTTTAGAGCATATACTTTTAAGGAATTATTATAACTCTTCATCAAATCTCCACTGTGCCGATATAAGATATTTGTCGTCAGCATAACATTTAATTATATCATTACTGTAGGAAGTGCTGTGACAGCTGTTTGGCAAGACAGGACCTGTTCTCATAATCGCTCTCCACACTTACTTCGACAGGTGGATTGGAAGGAGTTCGGAATTTCAGTTAGCGGTAATAGATTAACTAAATAGCGTCACTTCAAACATATTACTGCCATTATGATAAATGTCGCACTACAATATACAATGAAGAGCTAAAAAAATTGGTGCACCTGATTTATATCGTGTAGGTCCCCGCGAGCACGCAGAAGTGCCGCAACACGATGTTTCATGAACTCGAATAATGTCTGAAATAGTGCTGGAGGGAACTTATACCATGGCTCCTGCAGGGCTGTCCATAAATCCGTAAGAGTACGACGGGATGGAAATCTCTTCTGAAGAGCATGTTGCAAGGCATCCCAGATACTCTCAATCATATTTATATCTGGGGAGTTTGGTGGACAGTGGAAGTGTTTAAACTCAGTAGACTGTTCCTGGAGCCACTCTGTAGCAATTATGGATGTATGGGGTGTCCCATTGTCCTGATGCAATTGTCCAAGTCCCTCGGAATTCATAATGGACATGAATGGATCCAAATGATCAGACAGGATGCTTACAAACTTGTCACCTGTAAGAGTCGTATACAGACGTATTAGGGGTCCCATATCACACGAACTGCACACCTCATGTTGTGGTTGGCAGGAGAGCCAACACCGTGTTACTAGAGGAGGCCGAAATGCACGCGTTTTAGCTCACGCAGGCTGGCGTGAGGTCTGGAACAGGACAAGGAAATTAGAATTTAGAAAAACGGACGTAGCTGGTGGAATACTTAACTTTAATCCATTAATGATGAACGTCGCTCTTGGCGGTACATGATTCACAACATCAATGGTAACTGAATATGGCGCCTTGCGAGGTCGTAGCAAATGACGTAGCTGAAGGCTATGCTAAACTATCGTCTCGGCAAATGAAAGCGTATTTAGTCAGTGAACCATCGCTAGCAAACTCGGTTGTACAACTGGGGCGAGTGTTAGGAAGTCTCTCTAGACCTGCCATGTGGCGGCGCTCGGTCTGCATTCACTGATAGTGGCGGTACGCGGGTCCGACGTATACTAACGGACCGCGGCCGATTTAAAGGCTACCACCTAGGAAGTGTGGTGTCTGGCGGAGACACCACACCCCACGCACTATTACAGAGCCTCCACCAGCTTGAACAGTTCATAGATTGATAAGGTTGTCTCCATACCCGTACACGTCCTCCCGCTCGATACAATTTGAAACGAGACTCGTCCGACGAGGCAACAAGTTTCCAGTCATCAACAGTCCAATGTCGGTGTTGACGCGCTCACGCAAGGCGTAAAGCTTTGTGTCGCGCAGTCATCAAGTGTGCACGGATGGGCCTTAGGCTCCGTAAGCCTATATAGATGATGTTTCGTTGAATGATTCGCACGCTGACACTTGTTAAAGGCCATGCACTGAAATATGCAAGAATTTGCGGAAGGGTTACACTTCTGTCACGATGAACGATTCTCTTCAGTCGCCGTTCGTCCCGTTCTTGCGGGATCTTTTTTCCGGCCGCAACAGTGTCGGAGATTTGATGTTTTACCGTATTCCTGATATTCATGGTACTCTCGTGAAATGGTCGTACGGGAAAATCCCCACTTCATCGCTACCTCGGAGATGCTGTGTCCTATCGCTCGTGCGCCTTCTACAACATCACGTTCAAACTCACTTAAATCTTGATAACCTGCCATTGTATCCTGCAGTAGCCCATATAATAACTGCACCAGACACTTGTTGTCTTATATATCCGTTGCCGATCTCAGCGCCGTATTCTGCCTGTTTACACATCTCTGTATTTGAATACGCATGCCTATACTAGTTTCTTCGGCGCTACATGGTATGTCGCACATGGATCGTGAGAATGAGATGAAAATTTATAGGCGTAGATATTCGCACTCATAATAGGAGAATTTTTCGATAATATTTACACTTAGTCCTTTCCGCCATGCAAGGTTGGACTGGGAAATGGTTTGCATCATAATCAAGCTGATTACTACTATCGTTTAAAAACCCCCGAAGTGACGTCGATAAAGCTAGACAAGTAATTTAATGTGAAACACCTGGAGTAGCAAATGTTGGTAAATACTCCAAAAATGGATGACAAATACTGAGCATGTCACCAGATGACGAACCCCGCAGAACGTGCAGCGGTTGGGCTTGGGCGTGAAGGGATGATCGAGCGATGCAATACGAACAAACGGTGCAAATTGTGAACACCATTTGTAAATCCGATTTATTATAAACGTAGAAGCTACAAAATTAATGTCCTCGCTGTAACCCATTAAATGCTGCTATTATTTTGTCTTTCTTTTCGTTGATCTCTTTTTTTGTTTACAGACGTTATTTACTAAAGGAAAAGGAGGTCATTTACTAGTAACGATGCAATTCGGGACCTTACACTCATTTACTTGACGAGCAATACGGTAGATTTATGTTGTACTGTGCTTTCCAGTAAACCAGTGAGGATTGCGAGACCGGCAAGTAAAAATATAAATCTTATCTCAATATAATTCGTAATTGTCTACCGCAGTAAAAAATAGCTTGCCACACCCAAGACTCGAAGCCCGAGTCCCTCTCACTAAACTCGAGCGTCTGGGCTCAGAAACACACCGACGTGAATACTTGGTTTGGTATAACCAGGTGCAACAGATGGATAGGTTCAGTTGCTTTTGGAATATGGACCGAAATTTGTGACGCCATGTCTTTTATATTAAATCACTTGTGTCAACATCATCTACGTCGCTTCGGATGTTTGTAAACGTTAAACAGATCACCATGTATAAACAGATGCAGATGTACACAGCAAATATCGGTTGAAAAGGAGTATTATGTTAATGTACAGATCACTGTGCGTAGCAGGTAATGTACGCACTTTTAAGATCATCTAATATCAGTTACCAGCATTTAACTCAATGGTTACCAAACGGTTTGGACCTCGTGGCTGCGTCAGTTAACTCTTTTACGCGACACACCGAGATAACACACATGACATTTAGTAAGTAAAGAAAGCACCAGGCTTCTGCTATCACTAACCCTGTCTAGCTGTATTTAACGACAAGTCTTTTCAGTTGGGAAATGCACTGAACGTAGCACAAATGCGAGCCATTGATGCGCTGTCTACAAAGCACGCCTTGGAAGCTATTCTCAGACAGCTGAAGGAAACGCTGTGGTAGGTCAACTTGCTTTGCCTTTTATCTTAATGTTGGTACTAACATATTAACCTTCGCTTTACAGTTAGATGTGCCAGCAACATGCACAGCTGTACAATGCGTGTTACAGAGAAGTTCCATCGTTGTCGCAGTTAATGGACGACACTCTATGAATAATTATAGTTCATGCATCGACAAAGACGGGAACGTGTTCCCCCACTTGTGCGGGAGATAACTCACTTTAACGAGACGCGGTGTTAATACAGTGCCGACAGCATGTTGGCGTGGCATCCCCTTTGGCACATCCATCTCTGCTAGAACGTAAAGAGGAACGGCCGCGGACACCGTCGGGGAACAACATCCCAAGCGAGACGTAAACGCAGATTGCAGAAACGTTGATTAACGGCGTGAGGAGTGGCGTCACGGCGTCGACGTTGATTTTAATACCCTGTTCTCAAAAGTGCTCTGGGTTGTCATAAATCCCTTCGTAGTACCTTCTAGGAAAGACGACGTGTAAGGAATGTTTGTTTCTGTGCAGATCAAAGGCCCGGCTTTATGGGACTAAGACCATAGAGAGCGACTGAGTCTCCCACTTGCTAAGGACGTTGAAAATAATGTCCGTCGAATTCTGAACCGTTTCTAGTAGCAAAATCTGTTCGTAACATTTGATGACGAAGCTGTGTCGGAACAAGGGAATTGTAAAAAGACACGGTCTTACGATGACCATGTTTCAGAAAATGATTAAACGATACATGAGCATAGTCAGTAATTAGAAGCAACTGTTCTTTGACACGAAGTCATAACAAACATATCAAGACGAATCTTAAGGTAGCCATCTCCGAATAAGTATTTGAAGTCACCGAATGCCTTTATTGATTTTTAGTAGAGGATGTAACAAGAATGAAAAGCGTTCACACACGTTTTTCATTTTCACAGCTAAATTTTCACCTTCCATGTAAAACGCAGATAGGACCTGATACATCCAAGTTTCTGGCAAGATTGAAACGCAGAATGGAACAAATACCCGCGTCAGTCTCTCTGTAATAGGAAGGATGGCCCAAAAAAGAAAACTAACAAGGGAACCTCCCCATCGCACCCCCCTCAGATTTAGTTATAATTTGTCACAGTGGATAGGCCTTGAAAAACTGAACGCAGATCAGTCGAGAAAACAGGAAGAAGTTGTGTGGAACTATGAAAAAATAAGCAAAGTATACAAACTGAGTAGTCCATGGGCAAGATAGGCAAGATCAGGGAGGATGCGGACACAGGAGCTCCGTGGTCCTGTGGTTAGCGTGAGCAGCTGCGGAACAGGAGGTCCTTCGTTCAAGTCTTCCCTCCGCTAAAAGGTTTAAAATTTTATTTTCAGACAATTATCAAAGTTGAGGCACTCACACATAATCAACTTCGCTCTCCAAAATCCCAGGACATGTTCAGATTTGCTTGGACATATGCAGGATTTGACGGCCTACACACGGAAAAATTTGAAAACGTTAAAAACATATGTTTTGACAGAGCACAGAGAAAACTGTGCAACTGTGAAACTGTTGCATTCATTTGTTGCAGTTTATGTGACACAATCTTATATTTTCATCACTTTCTTGGGAGTGATTATTACATCCACAAGAAAACCTAAATTGGGCAAGGTAGAAGAATCTTTTTACCCATTCGCCAAGTGTGCAGGTTAGGTGGGTCGACAACATATTCCTGTCATGTTACGCACTTGCCGTCACCAGTGTCGTGTAGAATATATCAGACGTGTTTTCCTGGATCAAATGTTTTCGGTTCCCACTGCAGAGGCACGTCCTTTCGTCTACTAATCGCACGGTTCTGCGGTGCGGTCGCAAAACACAGACACTAAACTTATTACAGTGAACAGAGACGTCAATGAACTGCAAAAATTGAGTACGTAAACTTTTCGCTCGAGGGTAGACTTGAACCAAGGCCCTCACGCTCCGCAGCTGCTCACGCTAACCCCAGAACCACGGCGCTCCTGTGCCCATGTTATTCTTGATGTTGTCTATGTTGCCCATGCACTACTCAGTTTGTATATTTTGCTTATTTTTTCATAGTTCCACACAACTTCTTCCTGTTTTCTCGACTGATCTGTGTTCAGTTCTTCAAGGCCTATCCACTGTGCGAAATTATAACTAAATCAGAGGGGGGTGCGATGGGGAGGTTCGCTTGTAAGCATAACTTGTGTTGTGAATCTTGTCTTTATTTTAAGAGAATACAATCAAGTTTATTAAACAACTACTGGAAAAACACCTCGAGGTGGTATTGTCTACTAAGAAACAGAATAAATTACAGTCATGAAACGGTATCAGATTGATTAATGGCAAACGGATTAAATACAGGGTGTCCCACTCAAACATCCCTGATATTAAAGACCCAGGAAAAAAAACCACAGTAGATACGACAATGGCATTGCACCTCATTGTAGAGCATCTCAAAGAATTTATTTATTTATCGTCAATAATAAGAATATCGAGTGTATATTCAATTTCTTTCCAAGTTCTTTGTAACATTTCCTCTGTTATTGTTGCAATCGTATTAGTGATACGATGTCGCAATGTAGGAATATGGTCCACTTTGGTCGCATACACGCGGTCCTTCACGAATCCTCACATGAAGGAATCAAGTGGCGTAATGACGGGTGAACTTGGTGGCCAGGCAATGGGTCCTTCGCGTCCGATACAACGACTGGGAAATTTCCTATCCAGGAACTTGCGAACAGCCGTTGACCGATGCGGCGCAGCCCCATCTTGTTGAGAAATGATGTTGGGTTGCAAGTCTTGTATCTGTGGGTAAACAAATTGCTCCAACATGTCCAGATACACTGCACCATTCACTGCTTGTTCCACAAAGAAGAACGGTCCAACAATCCTGTCCTGCATTAGCCCGCACCAGACGTTTAGTTTAGGGCTATCACGAACATGTTCAATGACAACGTGCAGACTTTGCGAACTCCAAATCTGAACATTATGCCTATTAACCCTTCCTGATAGATGAAAGGTTGTCTCATCTGAGAATAAACATATTTCCAGGAAGCTGGAATCCATATCAGTACGCTGCAGCATATTTACAGCAAATTGTTGTCGCTGTGGTTTGTCGTTCGGCGTCAGATATTGCAGAATTTGCACTTTATAAGCACACATACGAAGACGCTGGTGTACTACACGATGCAATGTTGATCGAGGTACATCAAGTGGCCTAGATGCTTGACGAATTGAGTTACGTAGGCTTCTGAGAAACGTTTGTCTGATGCCCTCTGTCCTCCACTGTCCATTCTGAAACTCCATAATGTGCACGGCCAGAATGTTTCAGAACACTTCCTGTTGCCAGAAATTTCCTATACCATCCCTTAATTAATTTCACATTAGGTGGATCACATTCATACAAATGATGAAAATTTTTTTGCACAGTAATAGGTGATTTTGTTTGTGCAAAACACACTACTGCTTGTGCGCACTGCTGTGGAGTTGCCATTTTCACTTCATGCGACCGTGCTTCACCCTCGTGACGATACTTAGCACTTCTGACGAGGGAATATAAATTCTTTGTGATGCTGCAGAATGTGCTGCATTTTCCACTGTCGTATCTACTTTGGTTTTTCTCTCCTGGGTCCTTGAAGTCAGGGAGGTTTGAGTGAGACAACCCGTACAATAATAGAAACTATTCCACAACGATAAAAAGAGCTAAAAACTCTTCTCGAAAGAAATTTTAACGTTTACAATCCAAAATAGAAGTATACTCCGCAAATAAACACTATATAAGTAAATTACTATACCACCTGATAGGGGGGGTGTGCAGGGCAGGTAGGTAACAGAAAGAACTATGAAAAATTAATGTTAAATATTGCGCCCCCAATGGTACAAATATTCGGTCAGAACCTTTACGAAATTAGCAGATCTTAAATCTTCTAGTGTTTGACCAGTTCAAGAAACAACAGTGTACACAAGGGTTACGATCAATAACCACATTTACGTAAATAATCTAGTAATTACTGAATTAGCAAATCAGCCAAATAACACTTCAAAAATTTACGTGCGATAGAAATACAAAAAATTAAATGGAGAGACGCAGTAGCAGCTCAGTAACGAAGAAAAATAAATACATCGACTGTTTTTCAGTCGTCTGGCGTCCAACCAATATGATCACGAGTCCTGGGGAGGCGTTACTGGCTATGTCGTGCTGTTAGCAAAGGCACTTCCTTCGGTCGTCTGCTGCATGGCATAGCCCATTGACGTCAAATTTCGCTGCACTGTTCTTGCGGATACATTCTTCGTAAGTCCCATAGCGATTTCGGCGGTTACTTCACTCAGTGTTGTTTGTCTGTTCGCACGGAAAACTCAACGCAGATGCCGCTGCTCTCGGTCGTTAAGTGAAGTCCGTTGGCCTCTGAGTTGTCCGTGGTGAGGGGTAATGCCTGAAATTTAGTATTTTAGAAACGCACTTTACGCTGCAGGTGTGACAATTCCCTAACGATTTCCGAAATGAACTGCCCTATGCTTCAACTATAAGCTCACATTGTCGTGTGGCCACAATCAAATGGGAAACCTTTTCGGGTGAATCACCCGAGTACTAGTGACAGCTGTGCCAATGGGCTGCCCTTTTACACCTCATGTATGTGATACTACCGGCGCCTGTATACTTCCGTATCGCTATCCCACAACTTTTGTCGCCTCGTGCAGATCTTTTGCTTGCTTTGGTATGAAAGTATTTGCATCATTTATAAGACAATTCATTGCAACAAATTCTGATGGCTTCACAAAAATCGCGTAAAAGCTTTGTCTGCCACGTTATTTAAAACTTAGAAAGATGTTACCAATTTATGGATACTTTATTTTAGTCGACGGGAAAATACATTCAACAAATATACAGGGTGTTACAAAAAAGGTACGGCCAAACTTTCAAGAAACATTCCTCACACACAAAGAAAGAAAATATGTTATGTGGACATGTGTCCGGAAACGCTTACTTTCCATGTTAGAGTTCATTTTATTATTTCTCTTCAAATCACATTAATCATGGAATGGAAACACACAGCAACAGAACGTACCAGCGAGACTTCAAACACTTCGTTACAGGAAATGTTCAAAATGTCCTCCGTTAGCGAGGATACATGCATCCACCCTCCGTCGCATGGAATCCCTGATGAGCTGATGCAGCCCTGGATAATGGCGTATTGTATCAGAGCCGTCCACAACACGAGCACGAAGAGTCTCTACATTTGGTACTGGGGTTGCGTAGACAAGAGCTTTCAAATGCCCCCATAAATGAAAGTCAAGAGGGTTGAGGTCAGGAGAGCGTGGAGGCCGTGGAATTGGTCCGCCTCTATCAATCCATCGGTCACCGAATCTGTTGTTGAGAAGCGTACACTTCGCCTGAAATGTGCAGGAGCTGCATCGTGCATGAACCACATGTTGTGTCGTACTTGTAAAGGGACATGTTCTAGCAGCACAGGTAGAGTATCCCGTATGAAATCATGATAACGTGCTCCATTGAGAGTAGGTGGAAGAACATGGGGCCCAATCAAGACATCACCAACAATGCCTTCCCAAACGTTCACAGAAAATCTGTGTTGATGATGTGATTGCACAATTGCGTGCGTATTCTCGTCAGCTACACATGTTGATTGTGAAACTTTACAATTTGATCACGTTGGAATGAAGCCTCGTCCGCAAAGAGAACATTTGCACTGAAATGAGGATTGACACATTGTCGGATGAACCATTTGCAGAACTGTACCCGTGGAGGCCAATCTACTGCTGATAGTGCCTGCACACGCTGTACATGGTACGGAAACAACTGGTTCTCCCGTATCGCTGTCCATACAGTGACGTGGTCAACGTTACATTGTACAGCTGCAACTTCTCTGACGCTGACATTAGGGTTATCGTCAACTGCACGAAGAATTGCCTCGTCCTTTGCAGGTGTCCTCGTCGTTCTAAGTCTTCCCCAGTCACGGGTCATAGGTTGGAATGTTCCGTGCTCCCCAAGACGCCGATCAATTGCTTCGAACGTCTTCCTGTCAGGACACCTTCGTTCAGGAAATCTGTCTCGATACAAACGTACCGCGCCACGGCTATTGCCCCGTGCTAATCCATACATCAAATGGGCATCTGCCAACTCCGCATTTGTAAACATTGCACTGACTGCAAAACCACGTTCGTCATGAACACTAACCTGTTGATGCTATGTACTGATGTACTTGATGCTAGTACTGTAGAGCAATGAGTCGCATGTCAACACAAGCACCGAAGTCAACGTTACCTTCCTTCAACTGGGCCAACTGGCGGTGAATCGAGGATGTACAGTACATACTGACGAAACTAAAATGAGCTCTAACATGGAAATTAAGCGTTTCCGGACACATGTCCACATAACATCTTTTCTTTATTTGTGTGTGAGGAATGTTTCCTGAAAGTTTGGCCGTACCTTTTTGTAACACCCTGTATAACCATATGATAACAAGAGATTCTACTTAATACCATTTATTATGTACAATACTGGATTCATTATTTACAAATAATCAGAGCAATCAATATTGACAATATTACGCACCAGTTATTAAATGTCTGATATAATTCGCAGAAATATAGGGTCAAGCCATGTTGGGGAACTGTGTGGATTGGAGAGGTTATTTCAGAGCAAAGGCGTTAGAATTGCACTGAAGACGGATTGCAAACTGGAGCAGAATCTAATGCATAAGACTGGCATAGTGTAGAAGTAGATAGAGGAAATGGGAGGTTTTGAAATAATGTGTAGGAACTGTGAAATGAAGTATGTGAGGCGAACGGGAAGAAGCTTTAGAATCAAGTTTAAAGCGAATAATTACAAAGGGCCTGGCTCATAAGCAGTGACTGAGCACCTCAATAATGAGTAGTCTTCCCTGTGTAGCATCACAGACAGCATGTGTATATTTCACTTTGGAGAAAAAGGATAGTAGCTGTAAAATTTAGCGTAATGTGAGATTTTGTAGGCTCTAAGAGAGGAATACGTCAGAGTATTAAACGAGAAAACAGAAGTGTCCAAGGGGCATTTCCAGCCGGCTTCAGTGATGTCCTCCTGGACGGACAGCCACCAACTTATTCTACTTGGCAGCATTAGATTTTAATATATTTTGTTGGTCATTTTATATGGATTCACATACTGAGGCATAATCATAGCATTGGATTTTAGGATTTGCAAGGATTTGATATTTTGTTCGAAGATTTTACTGTAGATTATAGCATCTTTGGGGCTGTGATATCTGCCTACATTGTACTACTGCCATCGGTATGATGGCTTTGATTAAAATTAAGAATGAATTTCTAAGATGATAAGATATATAAGAGAGGTCAATCACATACGTAAATTTCCAATTTTTGAAGTGTTTTGCATAATAGCTCGAGATTTTAAAAATAATCTGCTATTGCCACAAAGACCAGAACACAATGTCGGCTGCTTGAACACCGTACGTGCCACCATATCCTTGCAACTTCGGAATTTCTTTTGCTGAATTTTTATTTGTCCTTCGGCGCCGCTGCCCTGTACATTCATCTTACTGCACAGTGATGAAATCAAATTAAAAAGGATATTAATAAAAGTATTATATGAGAATTTCACCATTAATTTATAAGGATTACAACCGATTTCAAACATATGACCCATATTGCACAAGACATCAATAATATTTTGACTACAAATACTTAAGTAAAATTTGTTTACCACTGAGAGAAAAAGTAAAATAAAATTATTCTAAAGGTTCAAAAACATAAATCTGAATTTAAATTTTTGAACTACTTTATTGAAGTATATTTCATTACGTATCGATAAACGCTTTGCATTATACACGAATCGACTGAATATAACAGAGGACGGAATTTTCAGATTTTAGTTTAGATTAATTCAGAATTTAGTTTACAGATCCTCCCTGGCTGTCGTTTACCTGATGCATTAAAAAATTCAAATAGTTAACATATCATGTTACTGGTATGACGTAGTTTCAAATATCAGTGTCAATTAAGCTGAAGCAGAGCAAGTGTTGTGGGAAAATGCTATTGTTATATCTCATATGAATGAATGATTTGATGATTTGTCAGTGGCCTGCTGGGCTGTACGAGCCGGGCCATAGTGGAGTGTTTGGTTGGATTGAAGCACAATATCGACGACTGTGTTTATTTGTCTTCGCTCTGTTTTCCTTCCAGGTAAATTTAATAACGAATGCACTGTAGCAGATGTGTAAACAGTACCTTCATATCAAGAGGCGTAACAGTTGTTGTAGCCTCCCTTGCTACATTATGCACTATTCCCTTGTTGTGAATTATTAAAAATGGCTTCATGCACATGAAACAAAAGTGATTATTACTTCATGCCATTTAACTTTAATTAGACTATAGACAGTATTACTTTTATTTTAAAGAATCTGTTGTTGTGCATGAAACATCGGCTAGGATTTACAGGGAGGTAGACGAAAAATGTCTCGAACTATGTAACTGTGGACACTTTTCGAAGGCGTGCAATGCAAGAGGTGAGGCCAGAACGTCTGAGCCGTCCAGTTCCCACCACAAAGAAAAAGACTCACATAAAATTAATTTCTTAATTTTAGTCACAGTTTTGAATTGCTTGAAAACATTTAAATTTACTGATAGGAAACATAGTATTGACCACAAATTTAATTGAAATATCAAATAAAGAACTTATTTTATGTAATAAGACTAATTTTCTACACCCACCGGACACCACTGTTAGCTTGTCTATATGTAGGAGCATCAATTGACGGGGCAAAAGCAATATTCGCATTCACAATGTAATTAATGTAAGGTACGAGAAATGGCCAGAAAGTTCTGGATCATTTAAGCTGCAACCACTTGGAGAATTGGTGCCAGGTTAGGTCTTCCTGCCTGTGCTCCAAGAGATCATGCCTTCCCATTGGTTTAAGGAAGCAACAACAGTTCCACCTCCAGCCCTGCTATACAGGCTACAGGGACCTCCTTGTACATGTGAGAACACACCACTGTGTGGCGCCGAAGTTAACAAAAGCATGGAGATGACGCTCTCCCGGTCGCAGGTTCGAATCCTGCCTCGGGCATGGATGGGTGTGATGTCCTTAGGCTAGTTAGGTTTTATTATTTCTAAGTTCTAGGGGACTGATGGCCTCAGAAGTGAAGTCGCATAGTGCTCAGAGCGATTTGAACCATTTGACGCTCTCCATTCCCCAGATCCAGGGCGTCTTAACCGGGTGGGTAGTAGTAATAGTGAGGAAGTTACTACCATTTCCAGATGCCAGTGTTGCTTAGCAGCCTTGTATGAAGGCATTGCAGTTTAATTGGCATGATTCATGATAGAACACTGGCAGGAACTACGTTGGTTGCGACAGTGCAGTAATACTGTTCACACCGCAAGTATGCAGCATAGCGGCTCCACTGACAGAAATACGACAAGCTTCGTCTTGCTGCGCTTGCCTTTGTAATCATATTTCGGAACTCATCCTCCATTTTCAGTAATTTCTCTCTTTCTCTTACTTTTTTGTTTCTTTCTCTCTTTCTCTATTGCTCTCTCTTTCTCTCTCTCTCTCTATTGCTCTCTCTCTCTCCCTCTCTCTCTCTCTCTCTCTCTCTCTCTCTCTCTCTCTCTCTCTCTCTATTGCTCTCTCTCACTTCCTATCTCTTTCTCCCTCTCTCTCTTTCTCTTCTCTCTCTCTGTCTCTCTCTCTCTCTCTCTCTCTCTGTCTCTCTCTCTGTCTCTCTCTCTGTCTCTCTCTCTCTCTCTCTCACTGTCACTAGGGCCATGACGCATTATTGTTTTGTTTTCATTACATCCTGAGGCATCCACTGTTTCATTACTTGTCCTACAGCAAGTGGCACATTGCCTAGTCACTGGAGAACTATTTTTGAACTTCATAAAATGTTATGCCCTGTCTACCTCCAGTATCTGTCTTATTTTTCATATATTCAGAGACAATTTCAGTTGTTGGTTATTACTGATGTGTAGCTTTCTCACTGTCTCTTCTTTTCTTTATGTCATTAGTTTGGCTAACGAAACGGAGTAGCAGAGGAAAGTTAATGTCTCCACAGGCCGGCGACACATGATTAGCAGGTGCGTGCAATTTTATTCAATGTCGCTACAGATATGTTGACGGATGAGGTGCCGTATCTACTAGAGTTGGTGCAAGTACTTAAAGGAAATGGGAAACAGCGTGAAAGAAAACTGATCGCACAGCCCGTCCACATGAGACCTCCTTGATTTCCAAACGCAGTTAAAAAATTTTTAAAAATCAGACAAACTAAATCTGAGACATAAATATTTGCAGTTTGTGGCATCATATAAAGAAACTCAAAAAGTATTGTACAAGAAAATAATATTCTAAACCATCTTACTGTTGCAGCCACATGTAGTAAGCGTTGCTTCATGCAGTGGAGAATGGCAAAACAGAGGCAGCCGGCGATCGAGGCATTGCGAAGTAAGCGCGGCACAGATAGCCTTGCTGCAGTCTACCAACAAGCTGACACAAGGACGCACACAGACCGAGTGCCGAGCGAAGCCTGGAGAGTGCTGAGTAAGGAGAAGTGAGGCCAGCACGCTAAGTTACGTTGCAATATACTCTGGGAGTAATAACAAAAAGCTACCACCTAGGGTAAAAAACGTCCCCCGGTCGAATATAAATAGTGGAGCGCAGGCAGCAATGGACAGAAGCCATCAGAAGCCATTAGGAAGCAGTTCGGATCTGAGGACGGACGTGGTCCGTGTCCGAATGTTCAAATCTTCTTAGGTGACGATTCTGGAAGTCTGTTCCAGCTCCCAGGAGTCATCCGTTCGCCGCCAGACGTCAACTTCAGCTGTGGGGGTCGGCTCGAGTTCGGTCGGCACCATGGCTGGCTAACTACAGCGAGAACTTCCATCAGGACCAGCCACAGCGCGGTCTTGGTCACAGGCGCCACCGGGGACTGACGCCCGGACCTCACGGCAACCCGGCCCCACGGCGCGTTGTCCGTCCATGATGGGACCTCGCTGACATCGCGACTGACGGCTTCGCAGCCGCAGGCGTCGGCAGCTGACCTCACGGCGACGCGGCTCCGTGAGCAGCGACGAGTTCATGTCAACCACAGGGCATCCTGGCTTCAGCGGAGCACTGGTGGCCTAGTGCGATCAGCGGCGCGCGTTGCGCCCATTGCCAGAGAATCTACACACCAGCAGCCAGGCGGATGAATCCGCAGGGCTGGGAAGCGACGACGAGCGAGAAATTGTAAAGAAAGTTCAATAAATAATTGTAAAACTCCACACCGTCTCAGTCTTTGACGCAGCCACTGTGTCTGGTGCTAACAAATGCTTCAGAGTGGTGGTGGTGGTTAGTGTTTAACGTCCCGTCGACAACGAGGTCATTAGAGACGGAGCGCAAGCTCGGGTTAGGGAAGGATTGGGAAGGAAATCGACCGTGCCCTTTCAAAGGAACCATCCCGGCATTTGCCTGAAACGATTTAGGGAAATCACGGAAAACCTAAATTAGGATGGCTGGAGACGGGATTGAACCGTCGTCCTCCCGAATGCGAGTCCAGTGTGCTAACCACTGCGCCACCTCGCTCGGTTGCTTCAGAGTCGTAACAAGTGGTGCAGAAGTCATAACAAGTGCCTCCTCCGTAAAATTACGATATTCTGTTTCAACCTATGTCAGCAGAGATCGCTGAAGTTACGTACTAGCCAAGCATACATAATATATTTCAGATTAATCGAGAAGAAGACATCCAGAGGGGTTATTCTCAGAGATAGTGGTTGCCACTCGTTTGCCAATCGCTTTCTGTTAATATTTGACTGTTTACGGAAAATGATCCAACTACGCTGTCTTTAGAAATAAACCGTTTTTGCAGCCTTCAGTTGCAAGGTAATTTTTACTCCTTTACCTAGGTTTCGATTCCAGTAATGGAATCTTCTTCAGAACAAAAAATTAAATTATTTTGAGAGCCAAACACTGGCCATGTCACAGATTAAAAATTAAAACAATAATCTGTGACATGGCCAGTGTTTGGCTCTCAAAATAATTTAATTTTTTGTTCTGAAGAAGATTCCATTACTGGAATCGAAACCTAGGTAAACGAGTAAAAATTACCTTGCAACTGAAGGCTGTAAAAACTGTTTATTTCTATACATATACGGTTGCTGACGTGCTGCATTACGTTAAAGATTTGTACGCTGTCTTTCATCAGCGCACAACGCCTTAAGAGCAAATTGGTGGCAAATCTGCAAGTCGTTTCGCTCCAATGCGTTCACAGTTTGACTTCGCAAGCGGGGAATCGTTTATATAGCACTTTGCGGGATGTTGTTAGGGATGTTTGGCCTTCGTAATACTCGGCTAACTGATTTTGAATGCGTCTTTGGAAAGATGAGCTGTAACCAGGCTGTTTGGCTTTCATCAAATTCATGTTGGAAATTTCCTTAGAAGGCAGTGGGTGGTTTATTTTTTGTATACATCAGACATTGGGCTCTCTGTTCGGTGTAGTCATTTCTGGTAATTACACTGGAGTCCAAAACGTAAGAACAAATTTAACTTCTGCAAGATGTCTCTCTGCCAAGTGACATAGCTCGATGGAACATGGATCATACATAGGACAGAAGACTACAATATGGGACTGAAGGTCCTAAATAAATACTCAATGAGACAGATGGAAATAACACTTTTATTCAAAGACAATAATTACAATGAAGTCACAGCGATTCATGGTGTTCCCCCGGAACATTAGGAAAGGCGCGACTTTGTTCTTAAAAGGGTGTGTGACCACAATGTACGGCAGTGCATGTTCTGCAAAGAGCTCCAATGCTGGCCAGGAGAGTGGTACGGAGTTATTGCAATAGGGCGTTCCATTTCTCGACCAGCGTTGTAACTACCGAATGGTCGCTGGTGCACGTGGACGTGCTACAATATTTCCTTCAAGGCATCCCACACGTGCTCGAAGGAATTAAAGTCACGGGAAAGGGCACTCCAGTCCATTCTTTAAATATCCTTTGTTCCAGCCCCGCTCGCTGCTGTCACGCACTGTCATGTATAAAAATGAATTCAGGGCCAAATGCACCCCTGAACAGATGCTCATGGGGAATGAGTACTGTATCACAATAGCATTGACCGGTGAGCGTACCGTGTTCAAAGTTCTGGAGGTCATTACGGTTATGAAACTTCAGGATTCCGCACACCACAACACCGATACCACCAAAACGATCATGTTCGACTATGCTGGATATACCCTCATAGGGCGAGAGGTGGGAACACGAATTCCACCCAAGAACATTGTCAAACATAGTCCACGCGTTGTAGGTGTGGGAGGCATAACGCTGCATGGACGAACTGACCTACCAGTCTTCGATCAATGTACTCACTGGTCAAAATTATAGTGATACTGTACTCTTTACCCATGGGAGTCTTTTCAGGGGCGCATTCGGCCCTGGTTTCATTTTTGTGGATGATAATGTGAGACAGCACTGAACAACGCAGATGAAGGAGCTCTTGGAAAGAAAAGATATTCGGCGAATGGACTGGCGAGACTTAAATCACATCAGGGGCTTGTGGAAAGCGTTGGGCAAACGTACTGGAGCACATTCAAATCGACGAACGACTGTGCAGCAGTCATAGACTACACTGGTGGAGAAATGAATCGCCCTACCACATTAAGTCCTTACCAACCTTGTGGCTGGCATGGGAGTACGTTGCATAGAGCCCACTGCCGTCCGTGGTACCAAACTTTCTGTCAAGAGGTATCACCACTGTGTAATTTTCAAACAATCATTTTTTATTGGCTTAAAAGAGGCTTTGAACCTTCTAAAATGTGAAGGAACTTGCGAGCTCCTCCTCTAAAGCCTCGGATGACCTGAAATTTCGTACCTGCGCCAGCTCGATACACACTGCAGTGTCTGCGTATAGGTATAAACATTTCAGAACAATACTACATTATCCTGCCGTCAGCAACTGTCAGTGGGTGAAAAGACAATTCTTGCGCTTCTAATCTTGATTTTAGTGTGCGGTACGTACTTCTGATTGTTTATTTGTGATCTTAAAGTATACGGGCTTGTCTATCAAGTAATAATGAGTAGTAACGAAATCTACTCGGGAAGAAAACGCACGAAAAGAAGATATAAGGCTGAAAGCAATTAGGTAGGAGTCAGTGACTCTGATAAGAAACTGAAAGAGAGCAACCATTGTTTTGGTGTGAATTACGGATTGAGCTACAGAATTATAAATGTTCTTGCTGTTTTCTCTATTATTTCTCAACACGTGAAATCTAAAATGTGCAATGCTGATATCAAGTTCCAAGAAAGAAATCCTCGAGGCTTAGGCTTCACAATAATTGTTTTTCCAAAGTTAATAGAAGTTGTTATACCAAACAGTAAATATATACGGAACGCATATGAAATCAACCGTTGAATCGTCCTAGCAGTGTGCCTGCTTGAAGTAGAACTAAACGAAATTGTACAGTTTTGTGCATTCATGGAATAACCACGGCCGATGTTTCAATCGTTCTATGATAAACTAGTGGATATGATTTCGTTCACAACAGCAACAGTACGGCAGGCCAGTCCTGGGATAGCACATTAATGGTGAGAATTTTCTAAAAGTAGAATTTCTCATTTTTTAATGTCTATAACACATCTAAAAACTTCAAACGCGTTTTTCTCGGAATATGTTTCAAAACGGCACGCAGCATAACTACAACAATTTTCAATTTTCTTACTTGAACATTTGAACACAAGGGGATTTTCGAATAGTTGATGTAACAGCATTTATTAACAAAAGGGTTTCCTTTTTTGTTGAAAATTTAAAGACTTCATTCAAATACTCGCCAATTACACATCATTTCTAAAATCCCCTAGGTGGCTCACCAGCTACACTCATCTAAATTAAACTGATTTTACTCTTTTTTCCAGATTCACATTAGCACCAGTTACAGTGCGTGCCTCAAATTCAATATGCCTCTGTAAGATTTTGCGACAAAAAAAAAAATATTTTTGTAATATAATTAAATACACTGAAGCGCCAAGGAAACTGGTATAGGTATACGTATTCAAATACAGGGATATGTAAACAGGTCGAATACGGCGCTGCGGTCGGCAACGTCTATATAAGATAACAAGTGTCTAGCCCAGTTATTAGATCTGTTACTGCTGCTACAATGTCGTGTTTTCAAGGTTTAAGTGAGTTTGAAGGTGGTGTTATAGTCAGGGCACGAGCGATCGGACACAGCATCTCCGAGACAGAGATGGAGTGGGGACTTTCCCGTACGACCATTTCAAGAGTGTACCGTGAATATTAGGAATCCGGTAAAACACCAAATCTCCGACGTCTCTGCGGCCGGAAAAATTTTTCTTCAAGAACGGAACCAAAGACGACCGAAGAGAATCGTTTAGCGTGACAGAAGTGCAACCCCTTCCGCAAATTGCTGGAGATTTCAGTGATTGGCCATGAACAAGTATCAACGTGCGAACCGTTCAAGGAAACATCATACGGGCTTTCGCAGCCGAAAACCCAATCGAATATTCTTGATGACTGCACGGCACAAAGCTTTACGCCTCGCCTGGGCCCGTCAACACCGACATTGGACTGTTGATGACTGGAAACTGGTCGGACGAGTCGAGTTTAAAATTTTATCGAGCGGATGGACATGTACGGATATGGAGACAATGTCATGAATTCAGTAGGGGGACTGTTGAAGCTGGTGGAGGCTCTATAATGGTGTGGGGCGTGTGCAGTTGGAGTGATAGGGGAACCCTGTTACTTTTAGTGTCCTGATATGTCTAGATACGACTCTGACGAGGGAACATACCTAAGCATCGTGTCTGATCACCTGCATCCATTCATGTCCACTGTGCATTCCGAGGGACTTGGCAAATTCCAGCAGAACAATGTGACACCGCACAAGTCCAGAATTGCTACAGAGTGGCTCTAGGAACACTCTTCTGAGTTTAAGCACTTCCGCTGGCCACCCAACTCCCCAGATATGAACGTTATTGAGCATATCTGGGATGCCTTGCAACGTGCTATTCAGAAGAGATGTCCACCCCCTGGTACTCTTAAGGGTTTATGGACAGCCATGCAGGTTTCTGGTGTCAGTTCCCTCCAGCACTACTTCAGACACTAATGGAGTCCATGCCAGGTCGTGTTGTGGCACTTCTGCGTGCTCGCGGGAGCCCTACATGATATAAGGCAGGTGTACCAATTTCTTTGGATCTTCATTGTACATGCTCTATAGCTATCTCAAGTATTCTATGTCTATCATCTTCCCTTACGCCAAAAAAATTGGGAGGAAAACGCTTTGTTCAGGCCTTTACAGTTGTGTCACCCCTCAAGAACGATGTCCTGTCTTTTGTATTGTCCTGGCGACCATTATGAGTAGCGTTGACTTCGGCGCAATTACTGTATTTGTATAGATGTATCATTTCTCTTTCTCTCGTGGCGTATTTCTTTCATCATTGACAGTCGTTTCTATGTTTGGTCCACGGTTCACTGCTTGACAATGACAGATTATGCGAAAGTTACTTTTGTAGGTGTGTTTTGCACACCAGTGTGATCAGCACCTACATCAAAAGGATTGCTTTAATGTTGTTAGAAATCGCGGATCTTTCATTTGGTCACAGTGTATGTTTCCTTAAAGCACGAACCAAGAACGTCCACAAGGCCGCTGCTGACGTGCGGTGAGTGGCAGCCACTATGCCAGTACAAGGCGGACTCTGTTGCAGGTCTCTCCTGCGGCAGCTTTTCGCAGAAGCGCCGAGTGCAGCGGTGCTGCGGCGCGCCCGCGGTATCTGCGGCTAATTCACGCGTCCCGCCACTGCACTCCAGCCAGCCGGCTCCATTACCGTTTGGAAGGGCGGCCGCGGTGTCGCCCCGCCAGATAGCGACGCCCTGTCGCCATTACTCAGCCGCGCCCGCCCTGCCGCCTGCTCGCGATCCGCGATAAGCGTAATGAGCCACGCTGCTCGCCGGGCAGCATAGCACGCAGGCGCTGCGCCGCAGTGCCGGTAGCCGGCGACCGTGGAAAACGTGTCCGCACCCGGCTAAACCACGCAGCGGGCCTCTCGATACGTGCTGACTCTGCAGTGAGAGACACGGTTCAGCATTCTTGCCACAGGCACACTACCAGAGTACGCCCTTTAGACTTCGAGATTGCTTGAATGCGTTTAAATGTTGGCTTCGTAAAGAATCGAAAGATGCTATTTCTTCTAAGCTAAGGTGACAACATATGTGATAGCGACATGCTCATACACAGGCAGCGACAGTGTTGCGTGGGCAGTGTAAAAAAGGGCAGTGTATTGCTGGAGCTGTCATCTGTACTCAGGTGATTCACGGGAAAAACGTCTTTGACGTGATTACGACCGCACGAGAGGAATTAACAAACTTTGAACGCAGAATGGTAGTTGGACATAGACGCATTGTAACATCGACGAGACAAATTTTAGCTACAGTGCGACGAGAGGAAATTATGCCTCTAACAGTTATAAACATTATCTTTCCGACATATGAAAAAACAGTGAAATAAACAACGATATATGTTAATTATTTATACAATATTTTATTATGTAATTGGACATATCGTTGTGTATCATACAAAGACAATGATAATTGTAAATTCCTTTTATGATCTGCGTTTGTCTTCCTTTGTTTTTACCTTTTGTTGGTTGGCTTTTGTAGGTTGCGGACGCTAGACGCATATCAAACTGAGGTCTGCTAAGAAACTGTAATTATTTGTTAATTATTACTTGAGAATAGAGCTCATTATTATTATAAATATGTGTCAATAATGATTTGTAACTTTAATTCCTCTCCCAATAAGCACTATCTGTATTAATTACTTCTTTTCGCTGCAAGGAGCGCAACCATTGATGAAAGCGATTTGTATCGCATTTTTATCTGAGTTTCTTACGAAAATATCAAAGGTTTGCTTGATGAAAATTACTCTAAATAGTGCACAATATAAAAGTAAAGTTTAATAAGCATTAATTCAAATATTTATCCTGTTAAAAGGAAATTTCCTCTAACAATAGAAACTCTCTGTCAATTGTCTGCCGCCATCTTAACAATTATCGCAGCGGCAAATTCAAAATACGCAACTCTGCAGACATAAATGCCGAACGTAATAAAAATGTGTAAAAATAAATGTGCACCGGTGGTCTCGAACTAATTTTAATGAAAATAATTCGAATCAGATTGGTTCTCTAAAAACAGTGCTCATAGCACGATCCATCTAACAAACTTTTCTTGCTGATGTATGGAGCCGAAATTAATTACGCACGAGTTGCGAAGAATATTGTTTCAGGTAACATACGTCAGTGTTGTGCGTGGCTGATATTCGGTTGTTTTAATGATCATTTTGCTGAAGATAACTGTTTCCATCATAATCAATAGTTGTATATAATCTGTTGTATGGACTGTGATTTAGTGACAGTTACACAACTTACAGACAACACTTTAACACGACGTTAATTTGGAGTTCTTTAGCAACTTGACGAAATCTTTAGCCGGGAGAAAAAAGTATTTCGTAATTACTCACTGTAATAATATAAGATTATTATTTTCATTTACAAATTAGTTAAATACCAAACCACTGAATAATACAGCGGACAGCATGGAACATTCCATTTCGTAAATCGTTAGGAAATTCAATAGTCCGAGATCCACACGGTCAGAAGTGCTCAGAGAATACAAAATTCCAGGCGTTACCTCTCATCACAGACAACGGAGTGGCCGACGACCTTCACTTACGGACCGAGAGCAGCGGCGTTTGCGTAGAATAGCCAGTTCTAACAGACAAGCAACACTGCGCGTGAAGTAACTGCAGAAATCAATGTGGGACGTACGAGTAACGTACCCGTTAGGCCAGTGCGGAGAAATTTGACGTTAATGCGACTGCCTTCGCTAACAGCACGAAATCGCCCACGGCGACCCTCTGCATCTGGAAAACCTTGGCGCAGTCAGATGAGACCAGATATCAGTTGGTAAGAGCTGATGGAAGCCTTAGAATGTAGCGTAGATCCCACGAAGCCAAGCACCTAGGTTGTCAACGTGACACTGTGCAAGCTGATGATGGCACCATAATGGTGAGGGCTGTGTTTAGAGGGAATGGACAGGGCTCTCTGGTCCAAATGAACCGATGATTGACTGTAAATGGCTATGTTCGGTTGCTTCGAGACCATTTTCAGCCTTCGTGGACTTTATATTCCAAAACAACGACGGAGTTTTTACTGATGACAGTGAGCCGTACCACCGGGCCACAAATGTTCGCGATTTGTTTGAAGAACGTTCTGGACATTTCAAGCGAATGATCTGGCCATCCAGATCGCCCGCCATGAATCTCACCGAACCCTAATGGGACGTGATTGACTGGTCAGTCCGTGCACAAAATATTGCATTGGCCACAGATTGGCAGTAATGGGTGGTTGTAGAGCTAAAACGGATCAGTATTTCTGCAGAGGACTTCCAACGAGAGTTGCTGAGTCCATGCCACGTCGAGTTGCTGCACTACGGCGGGAAAGAATCGACCAGAAATAATGTTAAGACGTATCCCATGACTTTTGTCACTTCAGTATTTGTTATGCAGTGGGAGTATGCGTACGGGGCCGGGTGATTCCTTCCACGCGTCGTGGTAACGATAGAAATTCATTCAGCTTAGTAATGGAAGACACATGAAGAAAAATCGGAAATCATTCAAAACATTTGTGGACTTAGAGAAAGCCTCCGTCAATGTATTGCGGATTGTGGTGTTCACGATCCTGAGGAAAAAGGGGACTAAAAATAAAAACAGACGAATAATCTACAATTTATACAAAACCCGAGAGGAAGTAAGAAAAGTGGAGGAAACTTTGGGAAGAGAAATAATAATGTTGGTGTGGGAGGCGTGTAATGTTCCCAGAAGACATTGAAGGAAGTTTCAGACTTGTTGAAAGAAATGGTCAGCACATGGATTAACGGTAAGCAAATTACAGACGAAGATGACGAAAACTAGTAGACACTGAAGTAATATTTAACATCAGACTTTGGAACAAAACGATAGCGGAAGAAGCGAAACAATTACTCCCTCTAAGAACCGAGGTCATTTAACTGGCATAAGCAACCAAAGTAAGAGGAAAGGGGCTTCAAATAACGAAGTTTTTCACCTTTTTAGGAGTTTAGTGCCGACAACTTAGTTTTCTACCTGCAGTACAAAAAAAATGATATATCGCCTGTCGGACTGTCATCCATGAATACAAATTGCATAAAATAACATAAATATTAAAGCATGTCAAGGTCATTCCATCTGAGGCCTTAGACAGTGACCATCGGCTGTTGGTAGCCACCCTGAGAGAGAAAAAAGATAGGAGGGCAACAGACATACAGGAGAAAAGGTTGAAGACATGGATGCTGAAAGAGGATGAACGGAGGACCCAGTACCAGACACTGATCAGGAACAAGCTTCCAAAGGAAGATCAGAGACCAGTGGAAGAAGAATGGGGAGATTTTAAGAGGGCTCTAGTTGAGGCAGCTGAGACTGTGTGCGGAAGAACTAGCACAAAGAGCAGAAGTAAGGAAACCTCATGGTGGAACAACATATGTAAAGAGGCAGTACTTCGAAAGAACAAAGCCTTCAGAGAATGGTTCCAGACCCGAACAGAGGAAGCTAGGGTAAAATATAAGGGAAGCAAGAAAGCGGCACAGATCATAGTAAGGGCGGAGAAGAAGAAGTGGATGAAAAAATGGACAAGAATGTTAGAAGAGGACAGTGAAGGGAACAAAAAAGTACTTTACACCATAGTAAGTAACAAGAGGAACGATAGAAGCGAGTGCCTGAGGATCATGGATAATAATGGAAGAGTTGTGGAGGAAACGCATGAGCTCAAAAAGATTTGGAAGGAGTACTTTGAAGATCTGTTGAATGCCGTCAAGCGGGTAACTAACAGCGATGGAGAGCCTAAGGCAGCAGACGATTATAATAGTGGTGAAATTGATGATCTAACTTGGAATGAAGTGGAAGAAGCCATAAAGAGGATGAAAGGGGGCAAGGCACCAGGTTGGGACGAAGTAACAGTGGATATGATAGGAGCAGCAGGAGAAGTAGGGACCCAGTGGCTATACAGAGTGCTGAGGGTGGTGTGGAAGGAGAACAGAATTCCTGAGGATTGGAAGAAAGGAATTATAGTCCCGATCTTCAAGAAAGGGGATAAAAGGAGATGTGAGAACTACAGAGTAATCACCTTGCTATGCCACTGTGGAAAAATCTATGAAAAGATCCTGGAGAAGAGGATAAGAAGCAATATTGAAAGTAGACTGCAAGAGGAGCAGTATGGTTTCAGACCGGGAAGATCAACAACGGACCTCATTTAGCGGTAAGGAAACTGCAGGAAAGGCACTATGAGTACGGGAAGGACTTAATCATGGCCTTTTTAGATATTAAGAAGGCGTATGACAGTATCTATAGGGACAAGCTCTGAGATGTGCTGAACGCAAAAGGGATAGATGAAGAGATAACACGAAAAGTCAGAAAAATGTATGAGGGAATTGAGAGTTGTGTGAAAGTGGGGAGGGAACGTACTGCATGGTTCAAGCTGGAAAATGGGCTGCGACACGGAAGTGCACTTTCGCCTTTATTGTTTACTATTGTTATGGATGAAATCCTATAGCAAGTATCAGATGCAATTGGAGATCATAAAATGAAAGCAGTGCTTTTTGCCGATGACCTGATGTTATGGGGAAATTGCGAGAAGGAGGTGCAAGAGCAGTTAGATGTATGGGAGGCAACGGCAGCACAATATGGAATGCATTTCTCTGCAAAGAAAAGTGAAATAACTGTCACAACAAGGAAGAAGAATAGGCCAAATGTGGATATAACTTGTGGAGGGGAAAAACTACAAGTGGTAGAGAACTTCAAGTACCTGGGAAGCATGATTGAAAGTAAGGGGGGAAACGCAATGGAAATAAATGAAAGGTGCAGAAAAGCAGGGCAGTTCTTCAAATGCATTAGGGGGCTTATTTGGAGCAAGGAGGTGCCACAGAAATCCAAGGGAATTATATACCGAACCTACTTTGTCCCCATATTGGCATACGGAAGTGAGACATGGGTAATGCACAAAAGCGACAAAAGTAGAATACAAGCAAGTGAAATGAAGTTCCAGAGGAGCAGGTTGAGTGTAACAAGACGAGACAGATTGCGAAATGTGTATGTGAGGGACAGACTAAAGGAGGAATCAGTACAGGACAGGATAGAAAAATAAAGACTGCAGTGGTATGGACACATGAAGAGAATGGATGAGGGAAGGAGGATGTTTGATCTGCAACTGGAGGGGAAGAGGCCCAGGGGAAGACCAAGAGATAGATGGGTGAAGGGAGTGAAGGAATGTGTGACGAGAAGAGGAGAGAACTGGACGAAGGTGGAAGAGGGGGAATGGTGGAAAGACAGAACACGATGGAGAGGCTTGTGTTCCCGACAGACCCAGCCAGTGGCTGGAAACTGTCCAAGATGATGATGATGATTAAAGCATCAAAAAATGGTTCTGAGCACTATGGGACTTAACATCTGCGGTCATCAGTACCCTAGAACTTAGAACTGTTTAAACCTAACTAACCTAAGGACATCACACACATCCATGCCCGAGGCAAGATTCGAACCTGTGACCGTAGGTGTCGCGCATTTCCAGACTGAAGCGCCTAGAACCGCTCGGCCACAACGGCCGGCTATTAAAGCATCAGTTAATTAAGTAATACATATGTATAGTGTTTCGTTATGATAAATCACTCTAGTACTTCTATGATCTGGGCATGTTGCTAGTTACTATAGGCCAAATAGTAAATGCAATAGTTGTCGTACAGTCGTGAAAGAGAGAGATGGAAACTGGAAATGAGGGTTTGGCGTCATTGGCCAGGAGGCCCCTGGCGGGGCAGGTCCGGCCGCCTTGATACAAGTCTCATTACATTCGACACCACATTGGGCGCCGAATGGGAATGAAATGATGATGAAGACAGCACAACACCCAGTCCCTGAGCGGAGAAAATCCCCGACCCAGCCGGTAATCAAACCCGGCCCGTAGGACGGCAATCCGTCACGCTGACCAATTAGATATCGGGGCGGACAAAGAGAGAGATGATAGAGCGTGATATTGCAGTGCCGGAATCAGGCAACAAAAAATTAACGTTGACAAGAACATGTACTAAACCAGTGACAGCATAAGCAGGGAGAGTATCTATTTGAAAAAACGAATATTGGCTAGCTCCTCAGCCAACAAGATATATCGAGGGCACTTTGCCTGATTAACACTAGAGGCACATCTTAAATGGGCTTATTACGCTAGAGTCGCATAAGTTATGTGTCGGACCTTTTTTGCCTAGGGTAAAGCACCAACTAGACGTGGCATGGACTCAACACATCGCTGGAGGTACTCTGCATAAATATCGAGCCGTGCTACGTCTACAGCTGTCCGTAATTGCAAAAGAGTTGCTGTGCAGGATTTTGTGCACGACCTGACCTCTCCAATATGTCCCATAAATTTCGATGGGATTCAAATTGGGCGATCTGTATAGCCAAATCATTCGCTCGAATTGTCCAAAATGTTCTTCAAACCAATCACGAACAATTAAGTAGCTGAACATAATCGTATTCAATCAATGATCGGTTCAAATGGGCCAGAGAACTCAGTCCGTTCCATGTAAACACAGGTCGTATATTTATGGAGCCACCATCAGCTTGTATGGTATTTTTTGACAACTTGGGTCCATGGCCTCGTGGCGTCTCCACTATACTCGAACCCTACCATCAGCTCTTACCAACTGTCATTAGGACTCATCGGACCAGGCCACGGTTTTCGAGCCGACTATGGTCCAGCCGAAATGGTCAGGAGACCAGGAGAGGCGCTGCAGCCAATGTTGTGCTGTTACCAAAGGCACTCGCGTCAGCCGCTTGCTGCCACAGCCCATTAAAGCCAGCTTTCGCCTCACTGTCCTAAAGAATACATTCGTAAGCCCGACATTCATTTCTGTTGTTATTTCAAGAATTGTTGCTTGTCTTTTAGCACTAACAACTCTGCACAAACTCCGCTGCTCGGTCAATAAGCGAAGGCAATTGGCCACTGCGTTGTCCGTGGTGGGAGGTTGTTGTTGTTGTTGTTGTTGTTGTGCTCTTCAGTCGATATTACTCTATCCTGTGCAAGCCTCTTCATCTCTGGGTAACTACTGCAATCTACATCCTACTGAATCTGCTTACTGTATTCAGCTCTTGGTCTCCCTCTACGATTTTTACCCTCCGTGCTGCCCTCCAATGCTAAATTTGTGATACCCTGATATCTCCTGATATATCAGAATGAATGCTACCAACGGATCCCTCCTTATAGTCAGGCTGTGCCACAAACTTCTTTTCTCCCCAGTTCTATTCAGTACTTTCTCATTAACTAGGTGATCAATCCATTTAATTTTGAGCATTCGTCTGCAGCACCACATTTCGAAAGCTTCTATTCTCTGCTTGTCTAAACTATTTATCGTCCACATATCGTTTCCATAACTGGCTAAGTTCCATACAAAAACTTTCGGAAAAGACTTCCTGACACTTACATCTATACTCGTCGAGCCGGCCGTTGTGGCCGAGCGGTTCTAGGCGCTTCAGTCTGGAACACTGCCGGTGTTACGGTCGCAGGTTCGAATCCTGCCTCGGGCATTGCTGTGTGTGATGTTCTTAGGTTAGTTAGGTTTACGTACTTCTAAGTCTAGGGGACTGATGACCTCAGGTGTTAAGTCCCATGGTGCTTAGAGCCATTTGAATCATTTTATACTCGTCGATAACAAATTTCTCCTCTTCAGAAACGCTTTACTCTCCATTGCCAGTCTACATAATACTTCCTTCTTACTTCGACCATCATCCGTTTTCATCTACCCACAGAGCAGAACGTATCTACTACTTTAAGTTTTTCATTTACTAATCTAATCACCTCAGCATCACCTGATTTATTTAGACTACATTCCAACATCCTCGTTTTGCTTTTTTGTGTTCATCTCATATCCTCCTTTGAAGACATTGTCCACTCTGTTCAGCTGCCCTTCCAAGTCCATTCCTGTGTCTGAGAGGATTACCATGCCATCGGCAAACCTAAAAGATTTTATTTCCTGCTCCAAATTTTTCTTTTGTTTACTTTACTGCTTGTTCAATATACAGATAGAATGATATCACTGATAGGCTATAACCCAGTCTCACATCCTTCTCAACCATTACTCCCCTTTCATGGTCCTCGGCTCTTATAACTGCCATCTGGTTTCTGTACAACTTTTAAATAACCTTTCACTCCCTGCAGTTTACCAGTGTCACCTTTAGAATTTGAAACAGAGT
Source organism: Schistocerca piceifrons (assembly GCF_021461385.2). Lineage (NCBI taxonomy): Eukaryota > Metazoa > Arthropoda > Insecta > Orthoptera > Acrididae > Schistocerca > Schistocerca piceifrons. Next base: position 44,834,358 of record NC_060139.1, on the reverse strand, counting down.
ATTCCAGTCAACATTGCCAAAGCTTTCTCTAAGTTTACAAACGCTGTAAACGTAGGATATAAACGTAGGCTATAAACGTAGGTTTGCCTTCCTTTAAGTATCTTCTATCAGCGATCGTAGGGCCAATACTGCCTCGGGTGTTGGTACATTTCTCCGGAATGTAAACTGATCTTCCCCGAGGTGGCTTCTACCAGTCTTTCCATTTTTCTGTAAAGAATTCGAATTATAATTTGCAATCGTTCGGTAATTTTCAGACCTGCTTTCTTTGGAATTGGAATTATTGTATTCATTTTGAAGGCTGCGGGTGTTTCACCTTCCTCATACCTCTCGCTCACCAGATGGAAAGTCTTAAGTCTTTGTGTGCTCTCTCTAATTCTTCACGCAGTATCATATCTCTCATCATTTCTTCATTCACGTCCTCTTCCATTTCCATTAAGTTGCCCTCAAGTACATCTCCATCTTTCCCCTTGTGGTACGTGCTTCTAAATCCTTACATCTGTCCTCTAACTGTTCCTGCTTAGCCATTTTGCACTTCCTGTCAATATCAATTTTTAGACCTTTGTATTCTCTTTCAAAAAATGGTTCAAATGGCTCTGAGCACTATGGGACTTAACATCTATGGTCATCAGTCCCCTAGAACTTAGAACTACTTAAACCTAATTAACCTAAGGACATCACACAACACCCAGTCATCACGAGGCAGAGAAAATCCCTGACCCCGCCGGGAATCGAACCCGGGAACCCGGGCGCGGAAAGCGAGAACGCTACCGCACGACCGCGAGCTGCGGACGTATTCTCTTTCGCTTGCTTCATTTACTGCATTTTTATATTTCCTCCTTTCATGACTAAGTATACTCTCCCGGCGTATTAATATAACAAATTCTTGTCGGGTTTCCAGCCGGATCGAACTTCCATCTTAGCACAATATTTCAGCGGTCCACCTGGCCGCCATCATCAGGTGAGAAAAGCTACGCTGCTCTCGCCGATAAATGACTCCTCCTTTCATCATTTAAATTCAATATCTCTTGTGTTACCTAATGATATCTACTAGCCCTCGACATTTTACCTACTTGATCCTCCGCTGCCTTCATTATTTCATCTCTCAAAGCTACCCATCCTTCTTCTACGGTATTCCTATCCCCTGTCTTTGTCAATCGTTCCCTAATGCTCCCTCTGAAATTCTCTAGAACCTCTGGTTATTTCAGTTTATCCAGCTCCCATCTTCTTAATATCCTACCTTTTTGCAGTTTCTTCAGTTTTACTCTACAGTTCATAACCAATGAATTGTGGTCAGAAGCCGCATCTGGCCCTGGAAATGTCTTACAATTAACAATCTGATTCCACAGTCAACGTCTTGCCATTATATCATCAATCTGAAAGCTTCCGGTGCCTCCAGCTATCTTCCACGGATACACCTTCTTTCATGATTCTTACATCAAGTGTTAGCTATGATTAAATTATGCTTTGTGCAAAATCCTACCAGGCTGCTTCTGCTTACCTTACCTTCCCCAGTCGTATTCATCCTCTATTTTTCCTTGTCTTCATTTTCCTACTTTCGAATTTTAGTCCCCTATAAGTATTAAATTTCGTCTCCCTTAACTACCTGAATAATTTCTTCTATCTCACCATACATTTCTTCAATCTATTCATCATCTGCAGAGTTAGTTGGTATATGAACTTGTAATATTGTGTTGGATATGGGCTTCATGTCTTTCTTGGATACAATGATGCGTTTATTGTGCTATTCATAGTATCTTTCCGCGTTCCTGATTTTTTATTATTTATTAAGCCTACTCCCGCATTACCCCTATTTCATTTTGTATTTATAACTCTGTCTTCATCTGAGCAGAAGTCCTGTTCCTCGAAATGGTTGAAATGGCTGTAAGCACTATCAGACTTAACGTCTGAGGTCATCAGTCCCCTAGAACTTAGAACTACTTAAACCTAACTAACCTAAGGACATCACACACATCCATGCCCGAGGCAGGATCCGAACCTGTGACCGTAGCGGCAGCGCGGTTCCGGACTGAAGCGCCTAGAACAGCTCTGCCACAGCGCGCGGCTTCCTGTACCTCCTGCCGCCGAACTTAAGTAACCCAAGCTACTTCTAACTTTAATCTGTTTCCGTTTTTAAAGTTTCCAAGCTGCCTGACCCATCAAGGTATCTGACATTCCACGCTCCAATCCGTAGAACGACAGTTTTGTTTCTCCTGATAACGACATGTTCCTGAGTAGTTACCCCCCCCCCCCTCCCCCCCCCACACACACACACGGAAATCCGAATAGGAGAATATTTTACCTCCGAAATATTTTACCCAAGGGAATTCGATTACCTTTTAACCACGTACAGGTGCATGCCCTCGGGAAAAATTACGACTATGGTTGCCCCTTGCTTTCAGCCGTTCCCAGTACCAGCAGAGCAAGGCCGTTTTAGGTGTTGTTCCAAGACCAGATCAGTGAGTCGTGCACACTGTTATCCCTGCAGCTACTGAACAGGTTACCGCTCCTCTTCAGAAACCACACACTTGTCTAGTCTCTCAATAGATAACCTTCCATTATGGTTGCAACTACGGAGCGGCTATCTGTATCGCAAAACACGCAAGCCTCCCCACCAATAGCGATGGGAGATGGGGCGAGGTGGTGAAAGGCAATGCCTCTCGGCACACTCTTGACACTTTGGATCTCGGTAAATTGAATTTCCTATCGGTTTCCGAAATGAAATGTCCCATGCGTCTAGCTCCAACTACCATTGCCCGTTCATAGTTTGTTGATTCCCATCATAGGGCCACAATCACGTCGGGAACCTTTTCAAATGAATCATCCGAGTAAAAATAATAGATCCGCAAATGGATTTCCCTTTTATACCTTGTATAAGCTATATTAGCGTCCTGTGTGTACGTGCATTCAGCTGTCGCATGATTTTTGACACGTAAGTTTATTTATTGTCTACAGCCAGAGAAAGCTTAAGAAAAGCGAAAGATTACCGCCAGCGGGCTGTTAGTGCTGTTGTTGATGAAATCTGTGGTGACAAAATAAGATGAAGTGAACAGGGCAGCGCATCCTCAGCTACGTTCGGCAAATCTACGCCCTACTCGATGGAAGAGATGTGGCGTGAACAAAGCTGACGAGGAAGAGACTGGCACGACTGCAGTCTAAAAGTACCAATGGCTATTGAGGCATCTTGCCTTCTCTATGTCTCCAGCAGACGAGAACTTGGTGTTCTCGTGTCGTTCTTATAGGGTGTAACCAAGCGGAACTCCCCTTCAAAGTTTTTCTTCTCCCCTATTGTCATTGTCGTATGGTTTATTCTCTTTCGTTCATGAAGTTCTGTGCAGTCAATCAGGACAGGCGTTACTTACTAGGTATTCTTGATGCCCCTATGTTCATTCTCGAAACAATTTTGGGCAGAAAAACTTCTAGATCGTAATTTTCATAATCGCCGACAAGTCAGTTCCAAGTAAACATAGTTGAAACTAACCGTAGGACTAAGCACAGCGTGACCATTTAACAGGTCAGCAGTCAAGGTTCACTCTGATAAACGTAAACTCATCGCTGTTGGCTTGACGCCGATCCTACTAATAACTGAGAAGGTGCGTTCTCAATTACGCATTGCTTCAGGTTTGGCTTACTGTTAAATTAGTTGAACACAAATTTCTACAAGTTGGTGAATCGTATCTAGGAGGCGCCATGAGAATTAATTGAGAGTGAAACAGCAATACTGTTTACGTTTTTGTAAATATCATAGCAGCCATAGACTCACAGAAAATTCGATTTTCAGAAAGGAGAAACTGAAGGTATCTTTTGAATGGAAAGTCCAAATGTTACCGCAGTTTCTTGTTATTTACCAAGCGAAAGCTTGTAGATGAACACTGTATAGTAAATTATATACACCGAAGAGCCAAAGAAGCTGGTACAAGTGCCTAATATCGTATGGTGCCACCGCGAGCACGCGGAAGTGCCGCAACAGGACCTGGCATAGACTCGACTAACGTGCGAAGTAGTGCTGGGGGTGGGGATTGACACCATGAATCCTACGGGGCTGTCCATAAATCCGTCTGGGGAGTTTGATAGCCGTCGGAAGTGTTTAAAATCAGAAGAGTATCCCTGGAGCCACTGTGTAGCAATTCTAGAAGTGGGGGTGTCGCATTGTCTTGCTGGAAGTGTCCAAGTCCGTCGGAATGTACAATGGACATGAATGGATGCAAGTGATCAGACAGTATGCTTACGTACGTGTCACGTATCAGAGTCATATCCAGACGTATCAGGGATCCCATATGACTTCAACAGCGCGCCCCCCACGCTATTACAGAGACTCCACCACCTTGAACAGCCCTGCTGACATGCAGGGTCCATGGATTCGTGAAGGTGTCTCCATACCCGCACACGTTCATCCGCTCGATACAATTTGAAACGACACTCGTCCGACCAGGCAACATGTTTCCAGTAATCAACATACTAATGTCGGTGTTGACGGGCCTAGGCGAGGCATAAATCTCTGTGTCGTCAGCAAGGGTACACGATGATGCTTGCACGCTGACGCTTGTTGATAGCCCATTATTGAAATCTGCAGCAATTTGCGAACCGGTTGCACTTAGATCACGTTGAACGATACTCTTCAGGATCCTTTTTCGGAGATTTGCTGTTTTACCGGCAACGTCGTCGCTGCCTCGGAGATGCTGTGTCCAATCGCTCTTGCGTCGACAGTAACATCATGTTGAAACTTATTTAAATCTTGATAACCTGCCTTTGTAGCAGTAGTAACCGATCTAACAACTGCGCCAGACACTTGTTCTCTTTTGTAGGCGATGCCTACTGCAGCACCGTATTCTGCCTGTTTTCATATCTCTGTATTTGAATAAGCGTGCGTATACCAGTATCTTTGGCGCTTCAGTGTAAGCTCATAGTAGCTATACCAATGGCCAGGAAGTGCTAGTGAAATGCAGACTTGCAGCGGAATCACAAGTCCGGTGACACACTAAGCCTAGTGAACGCTGAAGTCTAAGTTCCAGTATATCATTCGGATTCTAAGTGCCCGGTGCAAACGAATCAAAATCGAACAGTAGGTCCACCGCAGCGTAGCTCTTCCGACTTGTGAAACAGAAATATAGCATGATGAGGACTGGGTTTTAGCCGGCAAGAATGGCGTTTAACAAGGATCCATAGGTAATGCAGTTAGTGGATAGAGTCTCTGTATATTCTGGGCCACCAGTCGCTGAGTGGTGATGGTGGAAACTCCCTGTGTTTCGAAGCGCGCGCACCTGAAGACGGGCTCCGACGTTAGCAGCGGGCCGCTCACGAAGAAGCGTGGGCAGTGATGCGTTTGAGATTAAACAACGGTGGATACCACAAGAAGCTGTATTGTCGTAGTAAGTAACTAATAACTCACAACCCAAGGCCCAAGGCATGGTAAGTGAAATGCCACCAACTTCAGCGAACCACTTCTGGCCTCGACTCCACCACTTGCAGACTAAGGGTGAGACACCTCATTGAGCCTTCGATTCGTTCGATGCTTTGCGTCCTTTCACAAGGGGCAAATCACTAGTCGTCGGACATGCCAGTAATGGTCTGTTGGTTTGATGTGGCCACCCACTACGTCTTTGAGCAGCACCTACAACCCACGTCCTCAGTTATGTGCTGGATGTGTTCCTATGGTTGCCTTCCCCTATCGTGTTGTACTCTTCAGCTCGCTCTAGTACCATGAAAGTTATTCCGTGATGTCTTAAGAGATGTCCTACCATCCTGTCCGTTCTTCTTAACAGTGTTTTCCATATATGCCTTTCCTCGCCGATTTTCCAGAGAACCTCATCATTCGTTACCCTATCAGACCACCTAACTTTCAACATTTTGCTGTAGCACCACATCTTAAATTGTTCCACGTTTTCCTTTTCTGGTTTTCCCACACTCCATGATTCACTTTCATACAATGCTCTGCTCCATATATACATTATCAGAATTTGCTACCTCAAACTGATACTGATGTATTTCTCTCTCTCAGGAACTCTTGTTTTGCCACTGCTATTCTGTGTTTTGTGTCCTCCTTGCTTCGTCCGTAATGAGTTATTTTGCTCCCTAGGTAGCGGAATTCGTTAACCTCATCTACTTCGTGATCACCATTACTGATCTTAAGTTCCTCGTAATTCTCATTTCTGCTGCTTCTCATTACTTCCATCTTTCTTCGATTTACTAACAATCCATATTCTGTTCTCATTAGACTGTTAATTTCATTCAGTAGATGCTTTAATTCTTTACTTTCACTGAGGATGGCAAAGTCGTCAGCGAATCTGGTCCCTGATTTTCTTTCAGCTCGAATTTTAATCCCACCCTTCAACGTTTCTTTTATTTCCATCATTGCTTCATTGTAGGTTGAACAGCAGGGGCGAAAGGCTACATACCTGTCTTACACCCTTTTTAATACTAGCACTTCGTTGCTGGTCTTCCACTCTTATTTTTCCGTCTTTGGTCTTGTACATACTGTATACTAGCTGGGGTACCCAGCTTCGCTCAGGGAGCTGATATGAGACTGTGTCGTAGTTGGAATAAAGGATAAACTTTAAAGTATAAGAGGTGAAAAAGTTGAAAATATATTCTAACTATTTACAATACTTGTTGAAATGTGAGAGGTAAAAAAGTTTTATTGAAAACATATTTTAACTATTTACAGTAGCTACGTCAACTGACCGTAAGAGAAGCAGGAGTCTTTGAGGTTGATGCCGCAATATTTTAAAGTTTGTCCTTGCTCTTTGTTAACTGTAATACTGTAGGCTAATTTGACTGGATATTGCAGTCTTTTAATTGGAATGGTAGTTCAGTAGAGATCAGTGATATTCTGGGATTAAATAGTGTGTGTCCTTTGTACTTTCCAGTCTTAAGTTCGGCATCGATGATGTTATTCGACAGCTGTTGGACGATAACCCTTCTTGCATTACATAGTTTTGGTGAGTTGAGATTTCTGAGTAGTATGAGAGGAGCTTCAGTCTTAAGTTGAAGGCAGTGCAATGGCATTCCTGGTACTTGCAAAGAGTTTAGAAATTCCGTAGGGAAATTCGCATTTTCTTCGACGTCTACCATCGTGTCGATCGATTTGTATATTCTCTCTTTACTGGGAATTTTCTGTTGAGTGTTAACGTAGATAAAATCGACAGTATTATTTTTAGATGCTAAAACTGCCCTTTCAAATAGCCGGTCGGGATGGGTATAGTTGTGAACTATGTTTGCATAAATTCGGTAGATGAGTTCATTTTCAGTAGTGGCTGTGTTCCAGAAATCACTGCTGAGTTTAATGAGGCCTGTCGTCTGGTCAATAGGATATGCGCCTTTGGCTATTTGTAAAAGTTTTTGAGTACAATATGCTCTGGTTTCGTCTTTCGGTAGTTCAATTCTTATATTTTTGTTTTTGTGGCCTGAGATATGATTTCCTTTTAAGCATGCATTGATCTCGTCTGCTGGTGTTGACTTGGAGATAACTGGAAGTATTTGTCGAAAATCTCCTGAGAATATGAGTAGAGCTTCTTCCATCACTTCAGAGTTTCCTCGCAAGTCTTGTCTGTCCATGGCTTCGAGGAATTTTTTATTTGGCAGTGAACATTCGTCTCAGAAGATAATTTTACCTACTTTTAAAAGCCCATTCCAACCAGATGTTCTTAAGATATTACATATAGGGAATTGTTCTTGGGCTATATTCAACGGTAGTTGTAGGATTGTATGGGCAGTTCGTCCTCCTTCCGTAAGTGAGGCTGCAATTCCGGATGATGCCAGTGCAAGTGCGACATGTTATTTAACACGTATTTCAGCCAGCAGTAGATTAATTAGAAACGTTTTCTCGGTGCCACCTGGGGCCTCCAAGTAAATAATTCAGACAGTGTTGGTGTCATTCCGGTTCATGGAAGATTCGTAATTTTCCTTTTGATTGTCATTGAGGAGTGGTTTCTTGTGAGCAATGTATTGAAGTAGTTCGCTGAAGTTGTAGTTTCTTTCGTTTATAGTTTCGAAATTTAGCACTCTGATAGCATCTTTTCGTGATGCTTGCATCCCAGGTTGTACTAAGGTCTGGTTGTTTATTGTTAAACAGTTATCTTCTAGGAGATTGACTGTTTCACTGAAGACGCCAGCGTTGACTTCGAAGGTCAGGTCAGCATGACCTTGTCGGATTTGGAAGGAAGGAAGGAAGATTGGGTTTTCGTCCGCCAACATAGAGGTCATTAGATACGGAGCAGACACGCGGATTATGTCAAGGTTCAAATGGTTCAAATGGCTCTGAGCTCTATGGAACTTAACATCTCAGGGCATCAGTCTCCTAGAACTTAGAACTACTTAAACGTAACTAACCTAAGGACATAACTCACATCCATGCCAGAGGCAGGATTCGAACCTGCGACCGTAGCGGTCGCGCGGTTCTAGACTGAAGCGCCTAGAACCGCTAGTCCATTGTGTCAAGGATGGGGACGGAAACTGGCCGTGTCCTTTCAAAGGAACCATACCGGCGTTTGCCTGGAGCGATGTAGGGAAATCACGGAAAACCTAAATTTGAACGGTCGGACGGTTTGAACCGTCGTCGTCCCGAATGCGAGTACAGTGTACTAACCACTGCGCCTCCTAGCTCGGATTTGGTACAGTATGTCTATCCTTACAATTTCTTTGAAGGAGTTCCGTAGCTGTTCTGGATTCGATGAGTTGTATGTTGTTAGAATTATGGCGAATAAGTTTCTCTTTTGTTCAGTTGAGGCTGTCAGTGAGGCTTCTGGTGGTGTTAATTCTCAGTGGTTGTCGTTTTCCAGTAGTCCTAAGCTTTGGCATGCTTCTCTGTACGTCTCTCTTAGGTAACCGTCAACAGTTTTGAGATATGTAAATTTGCTGGTCCCCATATTTCGTGTAGAAACATCCGGAGGTGCAAACATTCGGCGTTGTTCGGATATACGATGTGTACTCGGACCAGTGTGTCAGTTTCCATGATCCTGGATGATCTTCTACTGGAAATCCTTGTTTTCGTCGTTGAATGAGACATGGACACATAGTATTCTTTTCGCGAATGGACTCGTTCAGCACAGTTGGTAAAAAGCCATTAATATTGTGTTCTGAGGTGGTTTGGTTGCAATTTTTCTGGCGGTATCTTTTGTGAAGTAAAATTTCTGCCCAATATTCAAATGTACTGCTAGATGTTGCACAGCTGGTTCGCGTTCGTGTATGGGAAAACCGAAAATCCGCCACGCTGCTTCGTTACTGTAGATGTATCCTCCCTTTAGGTACATCAGGATCTCGTCGTTTCTGTTTCGGTGTTCACTGTCTTCGCTATTTGAAATACTGCCTTTGTTCACATTCTTACAGACGTATTTGATGGATTTCACTGAATTGCAGTATTTTGTGTTTATGTGTGTTTGGTACGTTTTGGTAAGTGTTGTGCTATATGGTACGTCCCACAGATTACCTGTTTCTAGTCCATCGTTGCTTCGTATTTTCATATTTGCTGTGAAACCACTGTTTTGGGTGATCATCTTCCGTATTTGGGACAGCCATCAGCTCAGGTCTGTGTGTCGTCCAAGTTGGTTTTGGTATTTTTAGGACATTTTCCATCACTCATACTTGGCGAATTGTGGTTTAATGACCCACATCATGCGTGAATCATGTTTTTCGCTACTACGTCGTACAGTTCCACACCTTCTTGTGGATTGGGAAATTCAGCTTAGATGATTTTGTCGATATCCGTGTAATGAATTCTGTAGCGTAGCCATCTGTGATACTGTGAGTGAGGCTGTCCTTTTTGCCATTCGATTATGTACATGCAGCATCTAACGGTTCCAAAGTTGTGATATTTTGTGATGACTTCAATATATCTTATTTGTTTTTGTCAGAAAATTCGGGAAACAGCATGCATGGGGGCGTATCTGTATTCCAGTTGCTCTTTGATTTCTGGACACGACGAGTTGCATGCGAATGTTTTGAAGAGGTCAGGTCGTACGTATATTCTTTAGTAGGTCATGGCATCTTGAGTGTATTCATGTTTGTGTCTCGGACCACCTATGAATGTTGAGGGTAAGATTACCATGGTTCCAATGTCGTCAATGTTTCCATCATTTATGACTGCGTCTCGTAGGTGGATGTGTTCTTCCACGCACATTTTCTTCTGGTTCTGGTTCTGAGTGTGGTGTCACCGCCAGACACCACACTTGCTAGGTGATAGCTTAAATCGGCCGCGGTCCATTTAGTACATGTCGGACCCGAGTGTCGCCAAGGTGTGATCGCAGACCGAGCGCCACCACAAGGCAGGTCTCGAGATACGGAAGAGCACTCGCCCCAGTTGTACGACGACTTTGCTAGCGACTACACTGACGAAGCCTTTCTCTCATTTGCCGAGAGACAGTTAGAATAGCCTTCAGCTAAGTCAATGGCTACGACCTAGCAAGGCGCCATTAATCATTTTAAGATAGAGTCTCACTTGTATCATCAAGGAATGCTGTATTCACATGAAGGATTAAAAGTTAAGTATTAAAGCAGCTACGTACTTTTCTTGCTACCATTCATTACGTATCCTGTTTCAGACCTCTATCTAGCCTACGTGAGATTACGCGTGCCTTTCGGCTACTTCAGTGTGGCGTAGCTGTCTTGTTACGCCACAACACTGACCACTATAGGACTTAACATCTGAGGTCATCAGTCTCCTAGAACATAGAACTACTTAAACCTAACTAGCCTAAGGACATCACACACATCCATGCCCCAGTCCCCTAGAACTTAGAACTACTTAAACCTAACTAACCTAAGGACATCACACACATCCATGCCCGAAGCAGGATTCGAACCTGCGACCGTAGTGGTCGCGCGGTTCCAGGCTGTAGCGCCTAGAACTGCTCAGCCACCCCGGACGGATATTTTCTTCTGTTTCAGTCTTATGTAAACCATCCGTTTCGCTTTTGCGTACATATCTACCAGGAATTGCTGGAATAAACGGCGAATGTTGAGAATGTGATTCTACGTTTCGTTGTCTCTGATCATTAAGCGGTAAGCATAGAACTCCTTTTGAGTGTTTTGTTTGTAACAGAACTTCTTGCTAGTAACAGTTTTGTTTGTTACTACGCCTGTTTCAGGTTCTAATTCTTTCACATTAAAATGATATCCGTCCTGTCCGTGTAGGAATGTTCATGGAGACTGGAGGGCATCAAATGAACGGTGCTTCTTTGCAACGCGTTGTAGTCCTTCTCTTCTCGTTGTACAATTATGTCACTGGTTGTGTTATGTCACTGGTTGTGGCGATTTCGCCTGAGGTGCATTAAATCGACATTCGTATTCTCCATGTCGTCTTTTGTCTGCTCAAATTATGTAAGTCATCAGAAATAATTCGGTCTAGTGCTGTTTTGATTATGTGAACCTGTTGATTGTATTCGTGTAAGATTCTCTGTACAGCTCGGCCTACTTCTCGTCTCAATCCACTGCTATTTGTGCATCGTTGATCGGTTTCTTTTTCTTCACTTCGTATGAGATTTACTCGCAGAAATTTATGGTCTTCAGTGAGTAGTGGTAGTAATGTCCCATGTTGTGATACTTTTGTCATTGGATGGAAAACAGAAACATAATCGATCTCATCTCTGTTAGCATTGATCGAAGTGAAACAAAAAAGTCATCTGGAAACAGGCGCTATACGCTTTTATATCTTGGAGGAAGTGTCTTGATTTTACAGTTTCCCCGGTCATGTAACATAGAAATTCCGTCGGAGGTGCTTCCAGTGGAAGTATTCGAATTACTCCACTCAGAACCCTGGCGTTCCTCTACCGAAATTGTCAGATGATATACATTTTTCCGTTTATGACGTGTTTGTTATATTCCTTGATCGCGTCGTAGTGTAATACTTAATTTCTTAGTTGCACTGTTTACTTGTTGTCGTCCGCGCTTCTCGTGGGAAATATTTTCATGGCTACCTTGAGTTCGCAAGCTTTTATTGGAAATTGTGACTCAGTTCTTGATTCCTGAATCCGTTCATTTAGCTGCACTTCGGTTGCTCTGCTTCTCACGGTGCTCATTCTCGATCGTTGGGAACTTCAACGCTCTTCGCGTTCTTCGTCAGTTTCGTTGTTAATTTTGTTTTCGCCATTTTGCTTCAGACTGGCAAGATCTCCTCTTCTTTTACGCTTGGGCATTGCCTAACTCATAAAACAGATCAACTTATTATTAAAAAATACACTTAGTACACTTGACACACTTTTCACCCCTTATTTTCGATTTATATTCAGTCATTGTGTCTGTTTGACTATTCACAATTCACCGTTTGTTTTTATTCACTCGCTGCACTACATTCTTGATTCCTCCCTTCGTCACTGGTAAGAAACCAACGTTCAAACCCACGACCAATGGTTAGCCCCAGTAGTGGCAATTCCAGAAAATACCAAAGAGACTACAGATGGTCCATACTGTTCCAGAACATTCCACAACATTCGAGAGTGTTCTGGAATGCTCCACAATGATGTGGATGCTAACGACTACGCAACCTCGCTCGGTTGCAGTTGCTGATATTGACGTATGCTTATGTGACCTAAAATCCTTGTCTTCTTTCCATTTCAATTCACTGACCCCCACTACGCCTAGATTGATCCTTACGAGTCCTCATTTAATATTTTCTAGTTTCTTTACCACATTCAAACTTCTGACGTTCCACACCCCATCTTGTAGGATGTACTGCTTTACTTGGTTATTCAGTCATTTTCTGCTGGTCATATCCCCCTTGGCAGTCCCCTCCGGGAGATCCGAATGGGGGACTAGTCCGTAATCTTTTGCGAATGGAGAAATCATCATGAAACTTTTCCAATTACATGTTCCGTGTTCTGTGCATACACATTATGTGTCCTTAATGCAGAGGTTTTCATTTCCTTCTGCATCCTCATACCGCTCATCATTGCTGATTCTTCCGCCTTTAGGGGCAGTTTCCCACTCCTAGAGCAAGAGAGTGCTCTGAACCTCTGTCCACACCTGCGCCCTCTCTGACAAGACCGTTGGCTGAATGAGGGTGAATTGTGATGCTGGAAGTCATCGGTCGTCACTGCTGATTCAAAATTTAAGCACTGACTCGGTTCTAACCCGCGATCAAGGACGTGTCGACTATAATCAAAGACACTACCCCTAGACCCCAGCTAAACTAGATAGCCAGCTCTTTAATCTGCGTTGTGTGCATTCCACTTCTGAGTGATAGCTCGGAAACTGTTTGACATGATCATGCATTCGCAGATAGCAGTAATGTCTGTCGGGTTTCAAACCACTGACAAGCCAAACTTCACAACCCGATCAAAGTAGTGGAGTTTCTGGTGCTCGCGAAACTGAAGGATAATCATAAATCTTGTGTATCATATTGACACATAAACCAGAAAAACGATTCCTCTATACAAAAGAGTTACAATGAAAGTGGAACGTTGGAAAATGATAATAAATCGAAAACGTCTAATACTGATTGGCGCTGAAACGTTAAAAAGTAATATACGAAGTGATACAACAATGACTAGGCAGAAAAGGAAGCGGAATGGAAAACATTAATTAAAGGAAGAGGGAGTTTAATCACCCATGCCTTAAGATGTGTTACAGGATATATTTGTTGCCATTTCTTCTTTCTCCTTCATGCTGTTGCAGGAAACCATTCTCTTTGCAGGTATACATTCGAATAATGAACTTTGCACAAGTTAACATCTTACTTAACAGTAATGAAACAGATTAGCAAAACACAGCTACAGTACTAAGTGCAAAATGCAGCAGCAGCAAATTCCCGTTGTGACCGTAAAGCATATAAATGAGAAGAAAGAAAATGTTTCCATATTAGTAATTAAACAAGTATTGCAAATTATATGAATCAATTCTAATGTTTCACTCGTGAGTGCGTACTCATAATTTAAGTATTTCAAAATTCTTTATGCTGTTCTCTCTTTCTAGATAGTCATGAGGTGTTTAAATTTGTATGCAATTCTGCACAGTTCTCTTGAAAACAGAAAAGCTAGGCCTATTGTTACACTCTCTGAAGTTGAAACATGGTCCCTGGATAGCGGATGGAAACATTTTCGTTGTAGGGGTGGGTATTAGTTGGATGCAGAAAGTCATTAATGAAGATGTGCTGAAAAAATAGAGGAGAGAAAAAGGATATTGAAAAATACAAGAAAAAGAAGGAAATATAGGTTTGTTATCGTGTTACAACAACGTTAGCGTTGAATGCTTAGAGTAATGGATAGAATTATTATTATTATTATTATTATTAATCTAGTTATAATATCAGGAGTGAATCGTGCCTCTCCGAAAAATTAAGGTGCAGTCCTATACTGAACGAAAGATTCTCAAACTAAAGATAATTTTTTGTATCGTCAGAAAATCAGTAGAGCTCTCGAATGCTTTTAACTAGTTGTTGTAAAGTCTAAATACGCATGAAAAAATCATACTACTTCATTTGTACATTTTTCGAACTCGCAAATATGGATAGCACATATTGACTTTATTCATCAAATTATGCCGGCCGCGGTGGTCTAGCGGTTCTAGATGCTCAGTCCGGAACCGCGCGACTGCTACGGTCGCAGGTTCGAATCCTGCCTCGGGCATGGATGTGTGTGATGTCCTTAGGTTAGATATTTAAGTAGTTCTAAGTTCTAGGGGACTGATGACCACAGATGTTAAGTCCCATAATGCTCAGAGCCATTTGAACCATCAAATTGTGACTGTGGAAAACAAAACCCAGTGTGTACCATCAGTGGCTCACGCCAGACCCACCGATCAGGTGGCGTGTACTACCAGTGGCTCATGGTATATCCTTCCATTCTGTGGTGTGTACCATTGGTGGCTCACACCCATTCGACTGTACCAAATATGCCACCAGCAATGCACTACCGCATTATGTATTTTCTTTCAGCTGGACGCAATACACAATTGTGATTCAAACTTTGTGTGACATTTCAGAAGAAAAAGTTTTCTGAACAAATGACATACCACATACTTTGTGATTGATTTAATGTTAAATTATTCCGTGCTTTCTCTCTTTCTTCAAAACAATAGATGTAAGTCAATTTCAAAATACGCTGAAGAGGCAAAGAAACTGGCCGCAACACGACTTGGCATGGACTAGACTTATGTCTGAGGTAGTGCTGGACGGAACTAGTTCAAGTGGTTCGATTGGCTCTAAGCACTATGGGACTTAACATCTGAGGTCATCAGTCCCCTAGACTTACAACTACTTAAACCTAACTAACCGAAGGACATCACGCACATCCATGCTCGAGGCAGGATTCGAACCTGCGACCGTAGCAGCAGCGCGGTTGCCGACTGAAGCGCCTAGAGCCGCTCGGCCACACCGTCCAGCCACGGAACTGGCACCATGAATCCTACAGGGATGTCCATAAATCCGTAAGAATACGATGAGTGATCTCTTCTGAACAATGCATTGCAACGCATCCGAGATATACTCAATAATGTTCACGTCTGGGAAGTTTGGGAGCCAGTGGAAGTATTTAAACTCAGAAGAGTGTACGTGGAGTCACTCTGTAGCAATTCTGGACGTGTGGGGTGTAGCATTGTCCTGCTGGAATTGCCGAACTCCATATGAGTGCACAGTGGACATGAATGGATGCAGGTGATCACACAGGACGCATACGTACGTGTCACCTGTGTACAACGTATCAGGAGTCACATATCGCTCCTACTGCACACGCCCCACACCATTTCAGAGACTCCACCACCTTGAACAGCCCCCTGCTGACATGTCTACATCTACATCTACATTGATACTCCGCAAGCCACCCAACGGTGTGTGGCGGAGGGCACTTTACGTGCCACTGTCATTACCTCCCAGTCGCGTATGGTTCGCGGGAAGAACGACTGTCTGAAAGCCTCCGTGCGCGCTCGAATCTCTCTAATTTTATATTCGTGATCTCCTCGGGAGGTATAAGTAGGGGGAAGCAATATATTCGATACCTCATCCAGAAACGAACCCTCTCGAAACCTGGCGAGCAAGCTACACCGCGATGCAGAGCGCCTCTCTTGCAGAGTCTGCCACTTGAGTTCGTTAAACGTCTCCGTAACGCTATCACGGTTACCAAATAACCCTGTGACGAAACGCATTGCTTCATGAGGTTGTCTCCACACCCTTACCTGTTCGTCCGCTCGATACAATTTGAAACGAGGCTCGTCCGACCAGGCAACACGTTTACAGTCATTAACAGACCAATGTCGGTGTTGCCGGGCTCAGGCGAGGCGAAAAGCTTTGTGTCGTACAGTCATCAAGAGTACACGAGTGGGTCTTCGGTTCCAAAACCCCTTATCGATGATGTTTCGTTGAATGGTTCGCACGCTGCTCTGAAATCTGCCGCAGTTTACGGAAGGGTTACTTCTCTCATGTTGAACGATTCTCTTCAGCTGTCGTTTTATCCGTTCTTGTCTGATGTTTTGGCGGTCACAGCGATGTCGGGAGATTCGATGTTTTACCGGATTTCTGATATTCACGATTGTTGTTGTTGTTGTTGTGGTCTTCAGTCCTGAGACTGGTTTGATGCAGCTCTCCATGCTACTCTATCCTGTGCAAGCTTCTTCATCTCCCAGTACCTACTGTAACCTACATCCTTCTGAATCTGTTTAGTGTATTCATCTCTTGGCCTCCCTATACGATTTTTACCCTCCACGCTGCCCTCCAATGCTAAATTTGTGATCCCTTGATGCCTCAGAACATGTCCTACATACCGGTCCCTTTTTCTACTCAAGTTGTGCCACAAACTCCTCTTCTCTACTATTATATTCAATACCTCCTCATTAGTTACGTGATTTACCCATCTAATCTTCAGCATTCTTCTGTAGCACCACATTTCGAAAGCTTCTATTCTCTTCCTGTCCAAACTATTTATTGTCCATGTTTCACTTCCATACATGGCTACACTCCATACAAATACTTCCAGAAACGACTTCCTGACATTTAAATCTGTATTCGATGTTAACAAATTCCTCTTCTTCAGAAACGCTTTCCTTGCCATTGCCAGTCTCGGTACAATCGTGACATGGATGCACGAGAAAAAACCACTCTTCATCGCTGCCTCGGAGATGCTGTGTCTCATCGCTCGTGCATCGACTGTGATACCACGTTCAAAGTCAGTTAAATCTTCATAACCTGCCTCTGTAACAATAGTAACCGATATAACAGATAGGCCAAACACTTGTTGTCTTGTGTAGGTGTTGTCGACCACACCGCCTTATTCTGCTTCTTTACATACCTCTGTATTTTTATACGCATTCCTGTAGCAGTTTGTTTTGCGCTTCGGGGTAGATTTTTGAAGATTTACCCCTCATGTAATAAGATAGTTCTTTAGTGGTTCCTTTGCAAAGATTCCCTTCCCCAAGTGAATTTTGTGCTCCCCGTCTATTGACCTCGTTTTCAAGACCACATCGAACCCTCATCCCCCTTTTCGTCATGTTGTTGAATGAACTGAGTGTAAATATTATTGATGGTGGCATGCAACACGAAACACTTTTTTTTCTGGTGTTGTCACTGAAGTCCCAGCCCTGTCAGTCGCGCATGTCCCGCAGGCCTCCGCGCCGGGCGCGCCTGGATCCTTCCCCGCGGCCTGGGTCGGCGCGGCGCGACGCCTCCGCGGCGTGGCGGCGCGCGGGCCGCGCAGTAGGTGCCGAGCCGGCGAGCCGCGCGCGCGCAGCATGCCCTCCGCCAGACACCATGTGGACGCCGCCGCCGCTGCCGCTGCTCGCCCTAGTCGCGCTGGCTGCCGCCCCTCTCAGGCTACACGCACAAGGTTCGTCCGCAGTCTGCTGTCTTTTCTAGTGTACCTACTCTCTCGTATGACGGCCAATCAACCCAGTTTTACTTAAGTTGTCGCATGTCGTTCGCGTACAACAGATGTAGTGACAACGTACGATTGTGCGTTCGTGAAAAGTTTGCCTAACAGTGAAAGTAGAATGACCGAACCACTTACGAGGGATCGGCAAGGTAAAGTTTGCTAGCGATCTGACGCAGCAGAAAAAAAAACCACAGGACTTAAAGGGATATACCGATCGAGGAACACAGTATTCGAACCAGGCGCTTGGCTATTCTTTTTCTCAGTGGACACAAGTAGTATCCAGTATGCGTTCTGCAGCTACCTCACTGTGTAAAGATTATTATATCTTCTACATATATACTTCGCAAGACACTACTGCGTGCCTGATAAGATGTACAATCTACCGGTATTACTGGCGCTTATACTGTTTGCACTAGAGAACAGTGCGCTAGAAAATTAAATTTATGCGCCAGAACTAACACAAATTTCTCTTGTTTCGTTCTCATTGCATATTGGTATAAGGATCTTATTCTGTTGAAATGTCAGCCATACACAAGCACTGATTTGTGTTTGCCCTCGTATCTCAAAAATACTTTCATGAAGTCTTGCTCCTTACAAATTAAAATACAAAACACCGCTTCGTCTTTAGTGTTGTAACTAAGAATCTTCAGACCATTCGAAAAATACGAATCGTACTTATTTTTTGCACTTATATTGTACTCCAGTTTAATACAGATTCCATACATTTAGCATAATTTTTCAAGGTGTTGCCACCTGCATGAAAGCAAAGAAGGTATTAATTCCTCCTTACGCTTGTAAACATTGCATTCGTCAATGTCAATTCATGTTCTCGAGATTTTTATGAGAAGAAATGGTTCAAATGCCTCTAAGCACTATGCGACTTAACTTATGAGGTCATCAGTCGCCTAGAACTTAGAACTAATTAAACCTAACTAACCTAAGGACATCACACACATCCATGCCCGAGGCAGGATTCGAACCTGTGACCGTAGCGATCGCTCGGCTCCAGACTGTAGCGCCTAGAACCGCACGGCCACTCCTGCCGGCTTACGAGAAGACCAACGTGTAAATACGTCTTCGCAAAGAGTGTATGCGGCGTTCCCTGACGTCATCTTTGGCAATTCCACAAAAATTTGGAGTAATTAACGTACAATAAGAAACCATTCGAAAGCTAAAACTCGAAGCTACACGTAATTCTTCTATAATATTTCTATTTGTAGCCTTAGTCTTTCATTGCAATCAATCCAACGATTAAATTTGGCGGCTGGCGCCGGCCGAGGTTCGAGTCCTCCCTCGGGCATAGGTGTGTGTGTTTGTCCTTAGGATAATTTAGGTTAAGTAGTGTGTAAGCTTAGGGACTGATGACCTTAGAGTTAAGTCCCATAATATTTCACACACATTTTTTGATTAAATTTGTACTTAAACTACTTTTATTTTTTTGTTAATGGAATACACCGCTCTGTCAACAGTAGTCGATGCCAAATGAATAAACACTTCCTCCCTTCATTGAAACATACAGCTCTAGCGTACTTAAAATAGGTGGGGATATTCGATGCTATATTAGATGCAGTAACACCACGAGGTAATTTTTACATTTGTTTCGAGATGCTGTGACAATTATTGCCTAGCGCTGAAAACAGCATAGTTGCTTATCCAATAAGAATACTGAGGATAATTTTGCTCAATTTGGCAACGTGCCACGTTTTTAGAAAGAAAATTAAGTTACACAGACTGTTTTATAATATAGGCACAAATGAACAGGCGATTGGAGGACAATGAAGCAAGTAAATAATTTTAAATGCGACAGAAACTCGTGCATGAGGCTAGCGACCACGTTGGAATATATCAAAATAATAACCTATGTTTGTGAGTCGCTAACGACGCCCGAAACGCGTAACGTAATAAAGAAGTGTAAGTTAATCTAACTTCAGTTGACTGTTATTAGTGAACTGCCAGCATTGATTATAATATTCATACAAGTAAATA
Source organism: Schistocerca piceifrons (assembly GCF_021461385.2). Lineage (NCBI taxonomy): Eukaryota > Metazoa > Arthropoda > Insecta > Orthoptera > Acrididae > Schistocerca > Schistocerca piceifrons. The sequence continues at coordinate 44,814,589 of NC_060139.1, read as the reverse complement.
ATATTAACAAATTTAGGTCCTACAACCAATGGTTTTCCCAAGAGGACGTGTGCACAAATACAGTCATGCTATTGTTATACCACTGTTAATGTCGAGAGCTTGTGTTTATATTAGGAGTATGAGTATGTTGCAAACCTCGTCAAAGCGCTCCGCACGCTTTCTTGTGGTTCTTTGGGAAGAAGTAGCAAGAATCTTCTAATCAGTGGTGGCTCGTCAGTAGCAAGGAGTACCATGTTCATAGAAGTGAGCCCATTCGTCTTTTGCGTGTGGGGATCTTTAAAAGCTTTGGTGTATTCCAGGAGTGTTCGAAATGTCAATAAACTCTGTAAGCGTGTTGTAGATGGTTGTCAAAGCATTCGGAAAGCGCCTACGGATTTTTTAAGGGGCTGAAAGCTGGCTTCGCATGAACGCTGACCGTGTGGGAAACTTGTTGTAATGTATTTGTCCTCAGCAGGAAACCTGAAGTTTGCATCCTCGTGGACTCTGTAAAATTTTCACGGACACAATCGTAATATATCGTGTCAGAGAAACCACTGTTTGCCAGACCCACGGTTAACAGGATTATTTACTTGTTTCATTGTGCTCTACTCATCCCTTCCGGTTGTACCTCGTAATCAAACACTTTGTGTAAAGATTATAATTTATTTATATCATAATCGAGGGAAAACTTATTTCGCTTACTACCTCGCAATATAAAATAAAATTTACCACAAAAGAATTCTTCGAATATCTTCTCATAAAGAGAAATGTATATCGGTTGGTTTAACACAAACTGTGTGGTAATTGTTTCTTATGAAGGTAATGATACTTTAGATTTACTGTACGACGAAAGTGGAAAATAACATATTAAACGAACTTCCAGCGTGTTGCAAAAAGTGCAGCTCCAGGTCGCAGCCGTGCGGCCGATACCCGGTCTATATATAACGACAGCGGCGGCCCCGCTGTGGCAGGACGGCGAAACCGCCGACCCAACTGGTCCGCCCTCGCAGACCCAGCCGGTGCACCACGGAGAGTTCCGCGTGCGTGCAGACTGCATGCCCCGTCTAGCGGCTCCTACAGCATAACGAATAATCCTTTGTTTCACGAACACTCATTTACAGCATTTCCGAACAGAATAATTTGATTTTTATAAGCAGCTCCGTCCCTATGGGTGGCCAATTCCTTCCGCTTCCTCCCCCCCCCCCCCCACCCCACCCCAATCCTCTCTCCGCCGTCCACAGTATTCCTCTTTTATATCATACAGTGCTGACAAAATTAGGTCATCCAATCATCTTAGTATACATCGCCATTTGGAGAAATTATGACACCAAAAATGTACACGACAATACACAAATACAGGGTGCTCCATTGATAGTGACTGAGCCAAATATCTGACGAAATAAGCATCAAGCGAAAAAACTACAAAGAACGAAACTCGTCTACCTTGAAGGGAGAAATCAGATGGCGCTATGGTTGGTCCGCTAGATGGCGCTGCCACAGGTCAAACGCATATCAACTGCGTTTTGCTTTAAATAGGAACCCCCATTTTTATTACGAATTCGTCTAGTGCGTAAAGAAATATGAATGTTTTAGTTGGACCACCTTTTTAGCTTTGTGACACATGGCGCTGTAATAGTCACAAACGTATAAGTACGTGGTATCACGTAACATTCCGCCCCTGCGGACGGTATTTGCTTCGTGATACATTACCCGTGTTAAAATGAACCGTTTACCAATTGCGGTAAAGGTCGATATCGTGTTGATGTATGGCTATTGTGATCGAAATGCCCGACGGGCGCGTGACATGTATGCTGCTCGGTATCCTGGACGACATCATCCAAGTATCCGGACAGTTCGCCGGATAATTTACGTTATTTAAGGAAACAGGATGTGTTCAGCCACATGTGAAACGTCAAACACGACCTGCAACAAATGAAGATGCCCAAGTAGGTGTTTTAGCTGCTGTCGCGGCTAATCTGCACATCACTAGCAGACAAATTGCGCGAGAATCGGGAATCTCAAAAACGTCGGTGTTGAAAATGCTACATCAACATCGATTGCACCCGTACCATATTTCTATGCACCAGGAATTGCATGGCGACGACTTTGAACGTCGTGTACAGTTCTGTCACTGGGCACAAGAGAAATTACAGGACGATGACAGATTTTTGCACTCGTTCTATTTAGCGACGAAGCGTCATTCACCAACAGCGGTAACGTAAACACGCATAATATTCACTATTGGTCACGGAAAATCCACGATGGCTGCGGCAAGTGGAACACCAGCGACCTTGGCGGGTTAATGTACGGTGCGGCGTTATGGGAGGAAGGATAATTGGCCCACATTTTATCGATGGCAATCTAAATGGTGCAATATATGCTGATTTCCTACGTAATTTTCTACCGATGTTACTACAATATGTTTCACTGCATGACAGAATGGCGATGTACTTTCAACGTGATGGATGCCCGGCACATAGCTCGCGTGCGGTTGAAGCGGTACTGAATAGAATGTTTCATGACAGGTGGATTGGTCGTCGACGCACCATACCATGGCCCGCACGTCCACCTGATCTGACGTCCACGGATTTCTTTCTGTGGGGAAAGTTAAAGGATATTTCCTATCGTGATCCACCGACAACACCTGACAACAAGAGTCTGCGGATTGTCAGTGCATGTGCGAACATTACGGAAGACGAACTACTCGATTGGTTGGTTGGTTTGGGGAAGGAGACCAGACAGCGTGGTCATCGGTCACATCGGATTAGGGAAGGATTGGGAAGGATGTCGGCCGTGCCCTTTCAGAGGAACCATCCCGGCATTTACCTGGAGCGATTTAGGGAAATCACGGAAAACCTAAATCAGGATGGCCGGATGCGGGATTGAACCGTCGTCCTCCCGAATGCGAGTCCAGTGTCTAACCACTGTGCCACCCCGCTCGGTACGAACTACTCGACTCGCTGTTGAGAGAAATGTTGTTACACGTATTGCCAAATGCATTGAGGTTGACGGACATCATTTTGAGCATTTATTGCATGAATGGGGTATTTTCAGGTAATCACGCTGTAACAGCATGCGTTCTCAGAAATGATAAGTTCACAAAGGTGCATGTATCACATTGGAACAACCGAAATAAAATGTTCAAACGTAACTACGTTCTGTATTTTAATTTAAAAAACCTACCTGTTACCAACTGTTCGTCTAAAATTGTGAGCCGTATGTTTGTGACTATTACAGCACAATCTATCACATAGCGAAAAAAGTGGTCCAACTACAGCATTCATATTTCTTTACGTACTACACGAATATGTAATAAAAAATGGAGTTCCTATTTTTAAAGAAACTCAGTTGATATCCGTTTGACCTATGGCAGCGCCATCTAGCGGGCCAACCATAGCGCCATGCGGTTTCTCCCTTCAAGCTAGACAAGTTTCGTCCTTTGTAGTTTTTTTCGTTTGACGCCAATTCGTGAGATATTTGGCCCGGTCACGATCAATGGACCACCTTATATACAACAGTACTCTAAGAACCACAGTGAAGTTTATTTCAGAGGATACATCCCATTGCACAGAATACAGGAGTTACACCCCAGTACATCCTCATACGGAGTGTAGAAAGTATTTTTAAATGCCTCTGAGCACTGTAATTAGTTTAATGTTTTGTTCTCCGTCACTACGAAGGTGATACGTAGGTGCTTGTCATACGTTCCTAGACTCCACAATAATACTGGTGGTTGAAACTTTCTATGTAGGCTTTTATGGGATTCTTTGTGGTAATAACCATCTCTTCCTCTGTGGGTCCCTACCTGAGATTGGTAATCAACAGACGTTCGGCCTTTAATTACTTTCACCTACCGTGCCTGTGCCTCATTGAAACAGCTGGGTTATTTGCAGTCGCAAATTTAGATATCACTCGACGGTTCTTTAGCAACAAGAGCCGCTCACATTAGTGAAAATGCCTAGTGCCTGCTGTTTCGGACTGCGGATGGGTGGCGCTGGGAGGAAGAGGGAGTCGGCCAGGGAGCTTACAGCTCGCGCGGTATACGATGGCCAATGTGGAGTGACCAGTTTGCGTCCAAAGCGTTTGGCGAGTTCATTCGTTTGTTTGGAAGGGGACACCGTTTAAGTGTTTTCCACCTTTCGGCCGGTCACCGATGCGCGCACCCTGCAGTCTTTCTCAAACTATTTTACGGAAACTATTGTCCGCTCCCGTTAGCTAACCGGGCAGCGTGACTGATTGTCAATCCTCTGGGCCTGAGTTCGATTCCCGGCTGGGTCGCGGAATTTTCTCCGCCCAGGGACTGAGTGTTGTGCTGTCCTCACCATCCTCCTCACCATCCTCCTCACCATCATCCTCATCGACTGTAGGTCGCCGAAGTGGCGTCAGATTGAAAGACCGGCACCCGGCGAACGGCCGATGCAGCGGGGGGCCCTAGACATACGATTAAATAAAAACCGAAACTATTCGGTAAAAAAATTACGCTTGTGCTTTGCTTATAGCTTTATATGTCAGGCTCGTGATGATGTGCCCATCATTTCGTTAATGTCCGTATTTATTATGATATTTACCTGAAAGTAAGACACTGGGCAAGATTCGGAAAAGTGTCCAATGACATATACAACTCGCTACGATTTTGCGTTTGGTGCATATTATATGATACGTTGTTGTGTATGAAACTGAGCTGACTTACTGTGTTCTTCTTTAGACGTGGGCTGAGGTATCTACCTGTTACTCAAATGGTTCAAATGGCTCTGAGCACTATGGGACTTAACATCTTAGGTCATCAGTCCCCTAGAACTTAGAACTACTTAAACCTAACTAACCTAAGGACATCACACAACACCCAGCCATCACGAGGCAGAGAAAATCCCTGACCCCGCCGGGAATCGAACCCGGGAACCCGGGCGTGGGAAGCGAGAACGATACCGCACGACCACGAGATGCGGGCTCTACCTGTTACTAGTCTCGAGAGAACTGATCTGATGTAGCACACTCATTTGCGATCGCAGCGCGCCAGCAATGAAGCCAGATTGAAGTAGTCACAACATTCCTTATACTTCATAAACGATTTCAGATATCGAAATGAGATTTTGGCAAATTATAACACACAAAGAATAGAGTATTTTACCATGTCGTTATTATGTAGAACTTCATTATCTACCGTGTTATTCCAATAACTACAGACCTTTTCGGCTAAGGAATGTACTACTTTTTCAGAAGTCTCTCACACCTGGGTCTGCACGACATGTTAGTGCGGTGAGACAGTGTAAACTCCACTTTGTTTTGGCAAAAGAAGCAAATTTTGGTGTGGAAGCCACTGAAATGTGTAGGTTTTTCTCAAAATTCGCCCCTTACGACTCTTCTGTGAAGGTTACAAATGTTTAAGAAGCCAGGCAAAAATAAATCGCCGCATTTTCGGTGGAATTCTTTTTAGATACTAACGAAAGCAGAGGTGACAGTTGATCTTTCTGAATGCTCACCATACAAGTGTGGACGCGAAGGGGCTCCACTTAATATTCACAAAAATTGTGAGCGTAGGCTTCAGTTTAGAACGGCACTTCCCTCCATCGGTTGGCATTTTCTCTACAGCGCTCTGAGTGACCCTTCCCCCCCAACTGCCGCTCTCTCCACGCTTTTTTCGCACTATACCGATAAAGTCCGCGCAACTGGGGTAAAAATTACGTCTGGAGGGCGGAGTAGTTGAGCAACTGCCTAGTATCTGTCGGCACACATTTTCAGTCGTCACCGCTTATTCCAGACAAAGTCCCGACGCAGCTGATATCATCAGTTATGTCCCTTTCCTTTCCTCCTCCGCCTCCCCCCTCCCTACAGATTCGGTTTACAGAAATTAATTAAAATATTATCTGCATGCACGCTATTGACCAAAAGCAGAGCTTCAAAAATGGTTCAAATGGCTCTGAGCACTATGGGACTCAACTTCTGAAGTCATCAGTCCCCTAGAACTTAGAACTACTTAAACCTAACTAACCTAAGGACAACACACCTATCCATGCCCGAGACAGGACTCGAACCTGCGACCGTAGCGGTCTCGCGGTTCCAGACTGTAGCGCCTAGAACCGTACGGCCAGCAGCACTTCGATCCTACTTGCGTGAATGATAGATAATTTTAGGATCGCTGGTCGATTCCAGAGTTGTGTGATGGTTGAGGATAACAAAACACAATCTATTATTTGAGCTTGTCATGAAAAAGAGTTTTTGGACGGCGCACATGAAATAACTGATTACGTTAGTAATAAGTAGTGCGGTGATTGGAAAATCGCATAGAGCTCTGTTCAGAACGGGAGAAATTGGAAGAAAATTTGCGCCAGTATTTTGCTACGCACGGAGAATTTCCTTGCGTGCAGCAACGTCGACTATTGCAGTGATGGTGACCTCAGTGATGCCTGGAATCCAGCGCCAGGCGTGAAGCGAATGTTGTCTGCGTGTCGGCAGTTGGGTGGGACGTCTTCACGTACAGACAATGAACACAACTGATCGGGAATTAATTTGAATTGTAACTATGTTTACCTTCATTAATTTACTAAGCAGAGGCACTTTTTTTTCCAGAGACGACACTATGAGATGTCCGCTCTATAACACTACCCATCATGGAGTCCGTCTTGTTCGATCACTGAAACCGTTGGTCTCTTGACGTAGAGTGACATACATACACCGCAAGCCATTACGTTGCATGACGGAGGGTACCTTGCACCACTATTACTCGTTTCCCTTCCCGTTCCACTTGCAAATAGAACAACGGAAATAAGAGTATCTGTATACCTCTCGTGTTATCTTCGCGGTCTTTGCATAAAATGTAAGTTGTCGGTATGGAACGGCATTGCAGTCAGCTTCAAATCAAATGGCTCTGAGCATTATGGGACCTAACATCTGAGGTCATCAGTCCCCTAGGCTTAGAACTACTTAAACCTAACTAACCTAAGGACACCACACACATCCATGCCCGAGGCAGGATTCGAACCTGCGACCGTAGCAGCAGCGCGGTTCCGGACTGAAGCGCCTAGAACCGCTCGTCCACAGCGGCCGGCGCAATCAGCTTCAAATGAGTGCGTTTCGCGAAAAGGTCCACCAAGGAATTCCCACTTGAGGTGATGACACATCTGCATAATAATCGCTTGTTAATCGAACTTTCGGGTAATTAACCTAGTGGCTCACTTCTGATGTGCTTCAACATCTTCATTTAATTCGACATGGCGGGGAGCCCAAACAACTGCATAGCACACAAGAATGGGTGGCGTTTGTGTTCTATACGCGGGCTCCTTTGTAAGTGAGCTACACTTTTCTAAAATTCTCTCAATAAAGCCAGCCGAAGTGGCCGTGCGGTTCTAGGCGCTGCAGTCTGGAGCCGCGAGACCGCTGCGGTCGCAGGTTCGAATCCTGCCTCGGGCATGGACGTTGTGATGTCCTTAGGTTAGTTAGGTTTAACTAGTTCTAAGCTCTAATGACCTCAGAAGTTGAGTCCCATACTGTTCATAGCCATTTGAACCATTTTGAACCTCTCAAGAAACCGGGGCCGACAACGCACCTTCCCATCTACTGACCTTACGTGCCCCTTCGAATTCATATTGCTTTGCAACGTTACGCCTATATAATTCATATATGTAACTGTGTCACGCAGCGTACTAATAATGCCGTATTCGAACGATAGCGGATTTTTTTTCCTACTCATCAACATTAACTTGCGTTTTCTACGTTTAAAGCAGATTGGCATTCATCACACATACAAGACATTTTGTTTAAGTCACCTTATACGCTACTATAGCCACTCAACGGGGACCCCTTCCCATACACCACATCGTCATTAGTAAGCAGCCGCTGGTCGCTGCTTATCCTGCTCGTCAGATCGATTATGCGTATAGCGGATGAGAGCGGTCGTATCAGTGTTCCCTGGGGCTTTGCTGACGCTACCTCTGTCTCTGATGAGCACTCGTCTCCGGGAACGACGTGGTGGGTACTGTTACATTGGTGTCGGTTACCTTTAGAGAGTCCTTGTTATCGACTCGTCCCATGTTGGCTGCCCAATTTGTTTCTGCAGGCACGTTCATTTCCCACGAGCTACAGGGGAAATTGATTGCAAAGATATTTTAGAAGAACTTGTCTTGACGGGTTTACTGGTGAAATCATTTTCCAAGTGAGGCCCATGACTAATATTGATTCCTGTGCTTACCGACTTTGAATTCACTTCTTAACGCATTTTACAAAATCTTTCCCGTGCACAGTCAAATGTACTGTTACTCTGTTACCTCCGTAAGTCACATTATTGACTGTTCAAAAACTGCGTCAATAAATAAGCAATACTGCCTCAATAGCCTACGAACGCCTAAGGAAAGACGGAAGGAAAATTAGGTTTGACGTCCCGTCCACATCAAGGTCATTGGAGACGGAGCACATGCTCTTGTTGTGTCGAGGATGAGGAAGGAAATGGGCCGTGCGCTATGAACAGAGTCTAAGGCGCTGCGGTCATGCCAGCCAGCGTGGCCGAGCGGTTCTAGGCGCTACAGTTTGGAACCGCGTGACCGCTACGGTCGCAGGTTCGAATCCTGCCTCGAGCATGGATGTTTGTGATGTCTTTAGGTTAGTTAGGTTTAAGTAATTCTACGTTCTAGGGGACTGATGACCTCAGAAGTTAAGTCCCATAGTGCTCAGAGCCATTTGAACCATTTTTTTGCTGCAGTCATGGACTGTGTGGCTGGTCCCGGCGGAGGTTCGAGTCCTCCCTCGGGCATGGGCGTGTGTGTTTGTCCTTAGGATAATTTAGGTTATGTAGTGTGTAAGCTTAGTGACTTATGACCTTAGCATTTAAGTCCCATAAGATTTCACACACACACACACACACACACACACACACACACTATGAAAGGAACAATCCTGACTATTGATTGGCGACTCCATGGAGTGTCCTGTGCACCACGACCAGATAATGGGTATACTTGGAAGGAGAGACAGCATTGGTCGTATTTTTTTTTGTTCTATTAACCGCAAAATCGATTTTCGGTCACTTAGTGACCATCTTCAGTGCTGTAATGTATAATTTAAATTGGTAGGCACTGCTGTCAACAAGCTTACAGCGATCTCATAAACTGCTGTGATCGCTGTAAGCTTGTTGACACCAGTGCCTACCAATTTAAATTATATATTACAGCACTGAAGATGGTCACTAAGTGACCGAAAATCGATTTTGCGGTTAATAGAACAAAAAAAAATACGACCAATGCTGTCTCTCCTTCCAAACAATCCTGACTGTTGTATATTTTGGAAATGTGTGGTAAGATTCTATGGGACCAAACTGCTGAGGTCATCGGTCCCTATCCTGAGTGTTGTGTTCTGTCCACTCGTCTCGTATAGGGTGCCTAGGAAACTTGCTTTCTCGGATCGCTGCACAACAATTCAAGCAAATCGTATTAATAAAGTTTATTACAAAAGGAAATTATTGCAATATTTAACTTTCTCAGTTGTCAGGAGTGTGGCAAGCAATGAGCGACATGGGAAATAAGCAGTCTCTTCAATATATTAATTTCCAATATAGGTCCAGTAATACTGTTCATAACTCACTGCTGTAGAGTTCATAGATCTGCTAGATTTCAACTCCGGTGCTGCCAGGCGGAGCGGCTCTTATATTCTCTTGGCCTAGATACAGCTCCTATCACGGTGTCGTCATAGAGAGGTTTTTTTAATTTTTTATTTTTTTATTGCCAAATTATAGACCTGTTACCTGATGTTTAAAACAGGTCGTACATGTTACAATTTTCGTTTTTCATCTTTTTATTGTTTTCTTTCCTTTTGTTTTATCTACAACATTTACAAAGAATGATACTTTTCAAAATAACAATAATTAAAGGTTGAAATATAAATAATTTTTTTTGAAGAATATAAAAAGACGATAGGATAGATGAGAGATTTGTTAGTACCATCACCGAATGTGACTGACGATGAATACCTCGGAATGGTTTCTTCGAGCCGTTCGACCGCCAGTCACGCACACACACACACACACACACAAATGGTTATTAGTAGAGAAATAATGTTGCTTATCCTATTTATTACCAACCCTATGTACTACTGGCTGACGTCGCCTCACAGCCCTTTCTGGTGTAACGTTCCTGGCCGACGTGCCAGCCCTTGACGTTAGGCCGGAACACTACAGTCTGCTTGGAGAAATCATGTAAAACCTAAATCTCGATGGCCGAACGCGGGTTTGAACCGTCCTGCTTCCGAATGCGAGTCCACTGTGCTAACTACTGCCCCACCCTGCTCATTGGTACACCTGAATGCGTTCTTCAACTTCCCATTACGCACTCCTGTGAATCAAATTAACCTGTGATCACTGGCGTTGCCGGTATTTATATAGTTCACTTGTCACCCAAACTGTGCCCCACGCGCTAACTAGCCAGCACAGCAATACAGTGTTCACTCAAGGCACTTGTCGTACTCATGATTGCAGTGTTGCCAAGTTACCTTTCATTGACGACCATTTTCTGTAGAAAGTAAGCAATACAAAAAATTTTTTGTTACAGATGTTTTGTACTGTTAGTATGCAAGGAATCGATTGCGCAAATTTTGGTTCATCTATTTGTCTCCTCCAATTGATACACACGAGTGCTTGTGTCACATGATTGATTCCAGTTGTGACACTTTGATGTTGTCATAGAATACTACGTTTTTTCTCTTGTGAAATGCATAGTTTTCGAGTTCAGGTCGTTTAAATCAAGTTGCAGGTTTTTTGCCTTGACTTTCAGATCTTATTAAAATCTGCGTGAATATTTATACTGTTTCCTTCTGATAGAAGGTCATCTGAAATAAGTCTCAGGTTACTATTTGTATTGTCTATCATGCCATTAACATGCAGCATACAATAAGCAACGTGCGATACGAACCGTATTTTTAGCGTCACACAGTTTTCTTTGATCTATAAACTAGTGTGTGTGTGTGTGTGTGTGTGTGTGTGTGTGTGTGTGTGTTCCACATTTCCTCATAAACCAATGGACAATGGACTGATTTCAACCAAATATGCCAAATATGGCACACACATCCCAGGAATTGTTGTTGGGGTAAGACCCACCTACCTGTCATAGTTTAGCAGATATGATGTTATAAACAGTGAAATGCATGAAAATCTTCCGCATCGAGGATGACGTTTAAATGTATCACTTCTCTGTTACGGACTCTGTTCACAACATATTTCGCAACTAGAATCCACCTATGCCACTGAATGTACCTTCCAAAACATATCATTGTACGACGCATAGTTCAAGAGATATGACGTTATAAACAATGAGATGCATTTAAAAAATGCTGCATCATGCACGGATGATTTAATGCATTTAGTCTTTGCTATTAGGACATTCGTACAGGCGAGTCAGCTTAAGGAAATCCCTAACACGTGGCTGCGGGTTTGGCAGCTTCCAACTACGAAGAGAGAAAGGCCGCAGGAGACAACAATAGCCGTCTACAGAGGTACGATGAGGCGTTGCAATAGGGACGTGTACAAAGTCGCGTTGTAGACACGCGGAACAGCTGCGCCCGGCGAACTGTCTGTGATACTACACTTTTTCATCGTACGTTATCCATATTACTTTGTGCGATAAATTTGTAATTTCAAAGGTATTTTCACGAATACATGGAAATGAATTTGTTTAGATATTACACTACAAACACAGTTCAATTTTTTGTTTTCATTTCTAATAGAAAAGTGGCAAAATGAATACCCGGACAATGCCAGGTTTGAAGCTAGTGTGTCATAGAATAGAAGCCTAAAGGCGCCAAAAAATTCGTAAAATGTTTTATCGTATTATATGCTACAGTATAAAGCAAAAGAGAATAGAGTTAACATTGTAATCGGCTCGACAGGCGAACACCAACAGTAAACATCGAAGAGATATTTTTTTTCATCAACCTTCTGACGGGTTTGAAGCGGCCCGCCACGAATTTATCTCCTGTGCCAACCTTTTCATATCAGAATAGCATTTGCACACTACGCTCTTAATTATTTGCTGGATGTATTCGAATCTCTTTCTCCTTTTACAACTTTTACTCTCCAGAGCTCCTGGTACTGCTATGGTGATTATTCCCTGATGTCTTGACACGTGTCGCATCATCCTGTCCCTTTCTCTTGTCAGTGTTTCCCATACATCCTCTTCTTCACCGATTCTGCGGACAAATCTCCTCAGTCCTTATCTTGTTAGTCTACATAATTTTCAACAAACTTTTGTAGAATTTAAAATTTTAGGAAGCGTCTTTTACAATGAAGGTTTAACGCCGATCGTTGTAAAATACTTAAGTTCAATAAAACAGTCTCGATTGCAACAAGTGTTTATTATGAATGACTGCCGGTTTTGGTCTATAATTTCTACTTTTTTCTGTTCTGCTTTTCTCTATTGTTCACTACCATGCAGTGCATCTACAGAACCTTGTCAGATTAAGGCTTACGTTTGACACCAGAGTACGCCTCTTGGCCAGGAATAACAGCTACCACCCCTGCAAATATCAGGTAACTTCCTTTGCCTCAACAATGCAACGCTTTTCAATTTGCTACCAGCTCTTAGTATACAAAGTACAAACCTTTATTTATTGTAAATATACTAGAGTTCAAAAACTGAGTACAATCACGAAAAGAGGAGATAGTACCTTATAACTAGCTAAAGCTTAATTACTTTAGGCGTACAACAGTGCCCGAAACATAATGTTAGAAAAATTCTGATACAAATGGGTAAGAAAATATGACACTGGTAAATACGTTCCTCAACAAAAGAAACACTTAATATGGGATATGGTTACTTCTGACAGCCACATATGCTCTACAGCGATGTGGCATGCTCTCTAGAGACTGATCAAGAGTTCACTTCGCAGTTGATCCCATTGCTCGGCAGCAGGTATGTGGAGATCTGGAAGTGTCCTTGGTAGAGTTTGAAGTGATGCATTTCGTCTCCCAAATGCACCCCAGGCTTGTTTTATATGATTCAGATCCAGGGACGTAGTTGGACAGTTCGTACCACCCACACTTTCAGCTTCAACAAATATATACACCGAAGCATCTCGATCCGGACGGGCGTTACCGTCCCTAAAATGGACGTCTGCAAAAATGAACCTCTGAAAAGACAAATATGTGGTAGCAGAATTTCATCTCTGAACCTCTGAGAGTATACAGTATTCTAGCGACCATCAACGAAGATGTGCAGCTTCGTAAGTCCATTCCGCATGATGCCTCCTCACACATTGACGCCGTCACCAGGAAACAAGTATCTCTCCGCGACATTCGTTGGGGTTGCATCAGCTACCGGATTGCAAACTGGAGCGTAATTCATGGTCGAAATTTGATGTTGCCAACTCCACAATACACGGGCCCGTCTCTGTGCTGGAGTGAGCGGGGTACACAAGACCAGACCAGACGTTCTGAGCCTCCGATACACATTTTATTGGAAAACTGTAACTCCAGAGGCAGGTGCAAGCTCGGCAGCCAACTGTTTCACACGTGTACACCGTTACGGTCTTGGTGTGAGGCAGTTATTGTCGGCCGACCTCGTACTGGCCTACGACACATATTCTGAGTCTCGAAACCGCCGTCAAAGCCTCGAAATGACACTATGTCGAACATCCAATGATTCTGAGATTTACGTCTATGTCTGGCCTGCATCCAGCGGCTGAGTATTTCACCCTGCAGAAAATGATCCAGACGGTGTCATTGCGGCATTACATTGCCATCTTTACCAGGAAACTACACTCAGCTCAGTAGGAAATGACAAACAAGATTGAAACATGAGAGGTCTTATGTACTGTTTGCTTTTAGCCTTCGGTTACGCACGGAGTGGACGTCTAGTCTTTCGCTATCAAAGCGAACAGGTAGGGTTTGAGGGTAGATATTTACGGCTATGTTGGATGATTCCTCACCCTTTCCCTTTTCGTTTCGTTTTTTCGTGACTATGCTTAATTTTGGGACACTAGTACATATTTTTTGTTTCCTTTAGTTCCTCATTTTAAGGTTATGTGCATTTATTGTCAAATTAGACGACGTACAAAGTGTGTCCAAAAGAGCCATCCGATTTTAAAAAATCATAGCTATTATGTTATTTAGACATATGCGTCAACAATGTATTGTTGGAAAAAGCAAACTCTCTAGTTATACATGGTCCACAATAGGTAGCAGCACTGTGCACCCACTTCAGTTCTAGTAAAAATTGTGTCGGGACAACAGAAAGCGTTAAGTGGTCTACGTTTTGCGCAGTGCGGGTCATTAATAACTGTTCACAGTGACTTTCGTACTACGTATCGTGTGGCTCCTCTTATAACACAGAGCATTAGAGGATGTCATTAACAATTCCGAGAAACAGGTTGTTTGTATAAAGGCAAATCGCTGAGCCGTCCCCGAGTGTCTGATACAGACGTCGAGAGCATCCGCCATAGTTTCACGAGGAGTCCGCATAAATCCGATCGCCGTGCAGTTCGACAGCTCAACGTGACCCCGATGTCCGTCTGGCGTGCGATGTGTCGACGTTAACACATGAAACCATAGAAAATTCAGCTACTGTAAGTTCTTCGTGAAGGTGACAGACAACAACGTGTGGAGTTCTGTAATTTCGTTCTTGGCAAGATGCAGGATGACAGTTTTCTTCCACGCATAGTGATTAGTGACGACGCAACATTCCATTTCAATGGAAAAGTGAACCATCATAATGTGAGAATACGGGGTACAACATGAGAGGGACTCTCCAAAATTTGATTTGTGCTCTTTCACGGGAAAAGGTATATGATCCATTTTTCTTTGCCGAGAACACTGTTACAGGAAGCAGATATCTTGATATGTTCTAGAACTTTTCTACTGTCCTCCAAGGTCACCGAACCTGACTGTATGTGACATTTCTTGTGGGGAAATACATCGCGTAACAGTCGCTGTGGAAGCTGTAACTCTTTTTTCTAATGTGTGAATTCCTCAGGGACCAAACTGCTGAGTTCATCGGTCTCTAGACTTACCCACTACTTAAGCTAACTTATGCTAAGAACAACACACACACCCTGCCCGAGGGAGGACTCGAATGTCCGGCGGGATGGACCGCGCAATCCTTTACATGGCGCGTGGCCACAACTCAAGACATGGTCGCTGCAGTGAGGGAACAACTTGAATACTGCATTGACATATGCCGTGCATCTCAACGAGGGGGGGGGGGGGGGGGGGAGCGATTGAGTTCCTATGAAAAGGTGTGAGAAAAAACGTTTTTGAGTTTCCCGTTCATCAAAAAACAAAATTCTTTGTATATGTTCATTAGTTTCAGAAATATAAACGTGCCATATCGGATGATTATTTTTGGTACTCCCTGTATTCAGATACAGTCCCCATTGTTTAGCAGTGTCTCACAGCGCAAACGTTTATCTACTTTGACCTGTCGCTGCATACTGTATCAGCTTTCAAATAGATCAACAAGCGCAGTCGTGGTGGAGTAGCAGTTCCGTACAGGTGTTCTCCTTAGTAGTGTTTCTGATGAAGCTAATAGATTGATACCTCGTGCCGTCCTCTTCTTATTATTAACACAGGAAAAAAGAACACTATACTGCACACGCAATCATCCTAGTCCGAGCAAAACGTAGGTAGGCTGAACCCGTCCTCAAATTGTCCCTGTCAGCGATATAATATAACTTCATTCTCTACTTCATTTTAGACGATTAATTTCTACTTTACACAAGCGTTGAATAGTATAGTTACTCCAAGACACAAGCTCAGCACTAATGAAATGGACTGCTTACCGGAAGAACTGCTTACCTCTGTCCAGGAAAGCTTCGTGCTGTTTAGTCTGCCCTCTTTTCAAGTAAGCATTCCGGAAGGTGGCTTGATTACAAACAGAGCGGAGCGGAGAGGATACGACCGGCGTCTTTCGCAGCCTTGCCTCTGTTGGAGAAAGAACACCGGCTGAGTGCCGCAGCTGGCGGATGTTGTGTCTGCTGGGAGGGAAGCGGCGGCGCACTTCTGCGACAAACCGCCGCTGGCCGCGGCTCCTCCAGAGATGGCCAGGGAATCCGGTAGAAACAGCTGACGGCCACTACTTCCGACTCTTCTTAGCGTGAAATGTCTTCTTCCTCCGTGTCGTAACTGAGCAAGAGACATGAGTCGAGGTGGAACAGGGAGGAATAGATATGTTTGATGACAGATAGTCCGCAGCTCGTGGTCGTCCGGTAGCGTTCTCGCTTCCCGCGCACGGGTTCCCGGGTTTGATTCCCGGCAGGGTCAGGGATTTTCTCTGCCTCGTGATAACTGCGCATTGTGTGATGTCCTTAGGTTAGTTAGGTTTAAGTAGTTCTAAGTTCTAGGAGACTGATGACCATAGATGTTAAGTCCCACAGTGTTCAGAACCATTTGAACCATTTTTTTGATGACAGATAATAAAAAAATAATACATTTACAGAAATGGAAAAGAAGGAAATGGTTAGTGAAAGGTATGTCAACAGTCATTTTGGATTCGGTAAGCTTTCTGTTTAATGAGACTCATTAAAGATTTCGTCATAAATTCTTTTTAACGCAAGTGGAGAATCGAATTTGAGCAATAAGTGACAGACCAAGTAAATGAATGACTCTCTCAGTTTTAGACAAACCGACCATTGGAGAGTTTGTTGCCTATTGCTCGCAACAAAAGTTGAAAAGTGCGCAAATAACGACACCTGGCTCTTATTTTACCTTCCGTTACTCTAGAACTTACACTGCTGGGAAAACTCCATAGCCGGCCGAAGTGGCCGTGCGGTTAAAGGCGCTGCAGTCTGGAAGCGCAAGACCGCTACGGTCGCAGGTTCGAATCCTGCCTCGGGCATGGATGTTTGTGATGTCCTTAGGTTAGTTAGGTTTAACTAGTTCTAAGTTCTAGGGGACTAATGACCTCAGCAGTTGAGTCCCATAGTGCTCAGAGCCATTTTTTGAAAACTCCATAAATTATGTTTAGGTCGTTTGATCGCTGAAAAAGAGAGACTAACTAAGGAAGAAGTGAAAACAGTATCTACAGGGCGTTTCAGCACAACAGTTACGAACTTTCACGAGAGATAGAGTACACCTAGAGGACGAACAATCAAGGCGCAATGCGGTGACGGAAACGCTTCACTGGTGCAACAGTGACGACACAAAACACAAGAAAAGAAGGGCACGAACAGGGTCAAAAATCGTATTTATCGTGCTTAGTACAGCAGGATCCTAGAAATAAGAACAACAACAGAGAACGATCGTCGTCAGAGGTGTTCGAAATTAGGGCCCCTGTCCGTGATGCAGACGTCACATACGTCCTTGACAAGGCCTGCGTCACGGTCCAGGGTCACAATTTGGAACACCTTTTTGATTACGATCGTCATCTGTTTTCCGCGAGTAATGGGTATAATGGGCAGGGGCACTACGAATACAGTGCGGGAAAATAAGTTGGGAATGTGCGTCTCACGGGAGGCGTGCCAGAGATAAGTCCCTGCGGTCACACTATCCTCTGTGTCCTCGGCGGCTCAGATAGACCTTCCGCTCAGGGACTGGGTGTTTTGTTGTCCTGATCATCATCATTTCATCACCATCGACGCCCAAGTCGCCCACGTAGCGTCAAATCGAAAGACTTGCACCCTGCGAAAGGTCTACCCGACGGGAGGCCCTAGTCACATGACATTTATTCAGAGAGCTGGTTGGCCTCTGTAATAAAAAACTGAATTAAAAGATCAACAACGAACTTGAACGGATGTCATGTGACGAACATAACGACCAAACACAACGATCAACGACGAAAAAAAAATGGATAGATCGTCTGCCACGTAAGCAGAAGATTCCCGGCCGGAGCACACATTTACAACTGTCCCCGCTGACTTACCTCAACGCCTGTACGCAGCTAGCGGTATTCACGTCATTGTAAAAACACAATAAACTTGTTTTCTTGCCCTGTTCGTGTCCTGTCCTCTCTTTTTCGTGTTTTGTGTCGTCACTACCGCGCCAGGAAAACCTAGCCTGTCATGCATTGCTATGTGGTCTGCCATCTTCTAGGTGTGCTCTGTCTCTCCTTAAGGTTCGTAATCGCAGTGCTAAAACACTGCATGTTTCCAACCGACTATCCAGGAACACGAAATGACGGTCTTACCGCTTCCAGAGACAACAAATATTCGATTTTCAATATTTCGCGTATTTATTTGAAATGTTGTCATAATCTACTTGTGAGATATACTCGTATGTTAACAGGTGTAAACACTAAGACAGTTAGAAACAGTGTGTTTGTCTTGAGGCTGTATTTGATAATAGAATACTTAGCAACTACTAGAAACTTTACGAATAATTTCAATCCTTTCCGAAACGTTTTCTGAATGACCCCTGCCACCCTCTCTCTCTCTCTCTCTCTCTCTCTCTCTCTCACACACACACACACACACACACACACACACACACACACACACATGCGCGCGCGCGCGCTCTAAATGAAGAAAGAAAACAGTTAATAGCATATTACATTTTCACTGTTCATCCAACAAAACTTCAGCATCAGACATGTAGTTTTAAATTTTATTTCTTTACAGCTGAATTAATTCACAACACAGTTTGAAGTATACCACTG
Organism: Schistocerca piceifrons; assembly: GCF_021461385.2. NCBI lineage: Eukaryota > Metazoa > Arthropoda > Insecta > Orthoptera > Acrididae > Schistocerca > Schistocerca piceifrons. The sequence goes on along the minus strand of NC_060139.1, from coordinate 44,796,050 downwards.
AATGTACCTCCGAAAATATTTCATTGGAATCGACACAGGAGATGTGACGCCCTAACCACTGACTCGTAAAAGGAAACTAACTTTTGCTTAGAACGGAGCGCAGATTGCGCAGAATATACACATGCAGTGTTTCACGATGAGAATACTTAGCGACTTACAAAAGACGTAAGGCATAATTTTAAAACCTCGTCCAAAATTTTTCTCGTCTACGTGCTTTACGTCCAGTACCGGTATTAGCACATTAACTCATTCTGAACGTAACCAAGTGTTTGAAGCACATTTAAACATTGGATTTCGATTCTTTGAAGAGTCGGGGGCTTACAGGTTAAAAATATGGCTGACATAAAGTTTAGTTGGAAGGCAGCGCGAGATGACAATCAGCTGTACATTCGGTGTTCTCAATAACTGACTAAAGGAAATCACGATACAACTGAAAATGGATGACTGGCCTGTGGTATTAATCCTACACTACTGGCCATTAAAATTGCTACACCACGAAGATGACGTGCTACAGACGCGAAATTTACCCGACAGGAAGAAGATGCTGTGATATGCAAATGATTAGCTTTTCAGAGCATTCACACAAGGTTGGCGCCGGTGGCGACACCTACAACGTGCTGACATGAGGAAAGTTTCCAACCGATTTCTCATACACAAACAACAGTTGACCGGCGTTGCATGGTGAAACGTTGTTGTGATACCTCTTGAAAGGAGGATAAATGCATACCATCACGTTTCCGAATTTGGTAAAGGTCGGATTGTAGCCTATCGCGATTGCGGTTTATCGTGTCGCGACATTGCTACTCGCATTGGTCGAGATCCAATGACTGTTAACAGAATATGGAATCGGTGGGTTCAGGAGGGTAATACGAAACGCCGTGCTGGATCCCAATGGCCTCGTACCACTAGAAGTCGAGATGTCGAGATGACAGGCATCTTTTCCGCATGGCTGTAAGGGATCGTGCATCCACGTCTCGATCCCTGAGTCAACAGATGGGGACGTTTGCAAGACAACCACCATCTGCACGAACAGTTCGATGACGTTTGCAGCAGCATGGACTATCAGCTCGGAGACCGTGGTTGCGGTCACCCTTGACGCTGCATCACAGACAGGAGCGCCTGCGATGGTTTACTCAACGACGAACCTGGATGCACGAATGGCAAAGCGTCATTTTTTCGGATGAATCGTGGTCCTGTTTACAGCATCATGATGGTCACATCCGTGTTTGGCGACATCGCGGTGAACGCACGTTGGAAACGTGTAATCGTCATCGCCATACTGGCGTATCACCCGGTGTGATGGTATGGGCTGCCATTTGTTACCTGTCTCGGTCGCCTTTTGTTCGCATTGACGGCACTTTGAACAGTGGACGTTGCATTTCACATGTGTTACGACCCGTGGCTCTACCCTTCATTCGATCCCTGCGAAACCCTACATTTCAGTAGGATAATGCACAACCGCATGTTGCAGGTCGTGTACCAGCCTCTCTGGATACAGAAAATGTTCGACTGCTGCTCTGCCCAGTAGATTCTCCAGATCTCTCACCAATTGGAACGTCTGGTCAATGGTGGCCGAGCAACTGGCTCGTCACAATACGCCAGTCACTACTCTTGATGAACTGTGGTATCGTGTTGAAGCTCCATGGGCAGCTGTACTTGTACACGCCATCCAAGCTATGTTTCACTCAATGCCCAGGCGTATCTAGGCCGTTATTACGGCCAGAGGTGGTTGTTCTGTGTACTGATTTCTCAGGATCTATGCACCCAAATTGCGTGAAAATGTAATCACATGTCATTTGTAGTATAATATATTTGTCCAATGAATACCCGTTTATCATCTGCTCTTCTTCTTGGTGTAGCAATTTTAATGGCCAGTAGTGTACTCCTTCCGAATGTGAGTCCAATGCCTTAAATACCGCGTCTCATCTCACAGTACGGAAACAAATGGGCAATGCTTTCTCGTATCAGTGAATCATTGTCACAGTAAATCTTCTCCGACCTACGGGCGTACCGAGTCTTGCGGCGGTGTTGACATGAGAATGACGTCGCAGGCAGGGCGTATATCACGTAGCGTCGCGGAGGTGCAGTAAAATTTCGTCGCGTCGCCGGGGCCCATATTTTACAAATTCACGCAGCGTCCGCCGCCCGCTGCGCTGTCGGCGGCCATAAACGCCTCGCAGCCGGGAGTGGATGCAAATCCGCGGCCGGGACACCGGACGCAGGTTCGCCGACCCGCTATTATAGAGGCTAATTTACAGACTGCATGAGATTAGCGAGTTAGATCGTAAATCTGTAGCAGGGGCGTCGCGAGGGCTGCCCTACTAACGGGTAGCTATCTCAGCAAAGCGTGACACCGGCAGAACGGTAGCGTCAGCATACCCTACATATTATTACATTACACAAAAGCAGTTAACGCAGTATATACTCATCTGGTCGCCGTCTGTTTTGACTTACGGCGGCCCTACGACACGACCCGGCGCCAGCACGTCCCTGCAACACTGCATGAGTGGGACCTCCGTTGCTCGCTCCCAATTTTTATACGGAACTTTCTCTCCCTCCGTACCTTCCGTGTTCAAGTCGGGGGCTCCCTTAGCTCTGTATTGAGCGATCCATTGTTTTTAGTCGCTATAAATGGCCTGTAGGGCCGTCAGTGTCGCCCTCTTTATATGCTGACGATTTCTGCCTTTACTTCAGTTACTCAACCATTGGTGTTGCTGAACGCCGACTACAGGGAGACATTCGCACTGCTCAGTCATGGGCTCTCGCCCATGTGTTTCACTTCTCTGCCGACAAGACCTGCATTTTGCACTTCTGTCGGCAAGGGGCAATCCATCCTGGCCCTGCCCTTTTTCTTGATGGCCATCCACTACGGGTAGTCGAAACGTATCGCTTTTTAGGACTGGTTTTCGACGACCGGCTAACATGGCTCCAAAACTGGTTCAAACTGCTTTCAGCACTACGGGACTTAACATCTGAGGTCATAAGTCCCCTAGAACTTTTTTACTTTTTTTAAAAAAAAATACTTTATTGACACAACACAAGATATTATAATGGCATCCGTCCATCCTTGAGGGGTGATGGTGTAGCATGCTTGGTTCAGAGACTGCAGCGTCTGCTGTGGCTAAAAAGTGCCACTCGAGAGTGGCAGTCCCTACTGCAGTTTGGACATGTGAAATCTGAGGGACTTCGAACAGAAGCCGCTCTGTCTCTTCGCTTTGTCCTCTTCCCGATTTGTTCCTGTTTGCGTTCGTCCTCTGAGAGCTTGACGCCGTTGCGCACAGTTACTCGCCACTTGACACGGTCATCCGCAATGCTTTCCCAGCGACTTGGATTTATTCTGGTCTTGGTCAGGTCTCTCTTGCAGACATCCTTGAAACGAAGATGCGGTCGTCCCACTGGCCTCACACACTCCTGAAGTTGTCCGTACAGCAGCTGTTTCGGTATCCGTTCAGGATCTGTGCGCCTGACGTGTCCCAACCACCTTAGACGTCGATGACTCAGGAGTGCAAAGATGCTGGTTGTGTTTGCACGATGAAAGACTTCGGTGTTGGGTACTCTATCTCTCCAAGAGATCTGAAGGATCTTCCGGAGAGAGCGGAGATTGAAGCTGTTGAGTCGAGATTCATGCCTAGAAAGAGGTGTCCATGTCTCACAGCTGTAGAGAAGGGTGCTTATAACACAAGCGTTGTAGACTTTTAATTTAGTTTTTGTGGTAAGCAGTTCGTTATTCCATACTCTGTTTTTCAATCTACCCATGACAGTTGATGCCTTTGCGATTCTGTTAGTAATTTCAGTGTCCATCGACAAGTTGCTACATATTGTGGATCCCAAGTAGGTAAAGTCATGAACTACCTGGAGATATTAATACAATTGAAAACAAAGATTATGATACAAATGATTCATAAAGCAACAACAGTTATGTTATACACAATAACCCACCACCTTATTTAATTAGTGGGTCCTTTTATCATACAAAACGAAACGAAAGCAGCTTATACATAATTGTTTAACGGCACTGGCTATGGACAGATTTAATCTAACATGTTAACTACACTGGACTACTCTGAGACTAATCTACCCTGCAGCGTTACAGGTGTGCCAGATGATATACAAACCTACTATTAAGGCCTGCTCAGAGATAATCCCAGTGAGCATGCCCCTGGCACTGGGCTGGCCATCTACTTGAAAATCGCTGCAGTCCCTTCCTATGTTAGCAATGTTAGTGTTCTAATTTTACATTATTCTAGTGTAGCTACTTTCTAAAAAAATCTAGTGCGAAATTTCAAGTTCGGGAATGATACACCTGTCTTCCTGGTCCTGCAGCGCGGCGGATTCCGGTCGCGAGAGCAGCCGGCCAGTTCCGCGCTCGGCGGCATTTGCAGGTGTACCTGTTTCTTGATCGGTTTATCTTTGGTCTCTAACAGTTTTGGTTCCTGATAAAATCTCTCGTGATCTTTTCGGATATTTCATTTGCCAAACTGTTTAGGACATTAAAGGTCTCGTCACGTCGTATTAGTGCATGTGTGTGTCTGTTCGGTATGTTGGTTCCTGAGTTCAAGCGCCACATCTTCGTATAAAGTGCAGTTATAGACGCCATGTTAGGGTGTTCCTTCCGGAGCACCACAGTCACACGCTGCTGTGGCCAGTTTTACAAATCGACATAGATATGCTGGATATGGCTCATGTCCTGTAAGAAAGTGCAGCAGACCCCTGCTCCGCTCAAAGTAGCTCATCTTTAGCCTTTCCCTGATGTTCGGCAGTAGTTGTTATACCCTTCTTCCCGTTTCCTCGTTTTCCCATTGCTGTTGCCATAACTCTTCGCCCCTTCTCCTAATGGCATATTTATCCCCTACTTGTTCCCTAGAACTTAGAACTACATAAACCTAACTAACCTAAGGGCATCACACACATCCATGCCCGAGGCAGGATTTGAACCTGCGACCGTAACAGTCGCGCGGTTCCGCACTGAAACGCCTAGAACCGCTCGGCCACCTAACATGGCTCCCCCACATTCGTCAGCTTAAGCGAAAGTGCTGGCGGCATCTCAAAGCCCTCCGCTGCCTGAGCAACAACACCTGGGGGGGCAGATCGCCCTACGTTGCTGCGGCTCTGCAAATCCCTAGTTCTGTCACGACTTGACTTTGGGAGTCAAGCGTATGGTTCGTCAGCGCCGTCAGCATTGAAGCTGCTTGATCCTGTGCACCACTGCGGGGTTCGTCTATCCACGGGCGCTTTTCGAACGAATCTAGTGGCCAGTCTACTAGTGGAGGTTGGAGTCCCTCCATTGCACATCAGGTGCCTCCAATTGCTCACCCAGCGTACGTCCATAGTTCGCCTCAGCATCCGAATTACCGTCATTTATTCCCGAACACAGTGGTTCATCTACCGAAACGGCGACCTCAGTCAGGGATAACGATCGCTATACGTGTCCGTTCCCTACTGTCTGAACTCGAGTCCTTTCCTTTACAGCGTCTCGTGGGGGTCCATAAACATTTGCCTCTGTGGTGTATTCCTCGGCTGAAACTACCGCTGTACCTATCGCGTTTCTATAAGGACTCCGTTCCTCCTGAGGCACTCTGCAGTCGCGTCCCAGGGTTCAGAAGTCATCTATACCGACGGCTCGCTGCTTGACGGTCTCGTAGGCTTTGCCTATGCTCACTCGGCACATGTGGAACAGCGCTCCTTGCCCGATGGCTGCAGTGTCTTCACTGCCTAGCTGGTGACCATCTCTCGTGCCCTTGAGCATATTCGTTCCTGCCCCGGTGTGTCCTACCTGGTCTGCAGTGCTTCTTTGAGTGGTTTACAGTCCACTGATCAGTGCTACGCACGCCATCCTCTGGTAGCAACTATCCAGGAGTCGGTTTATGCCCTCGAACGGTCTGGTCGTTCTGCGGTCTTTGTATGGACCCTGGGGCATGTCGGAACTCCGGGAAATGAGCTCGCTGCCAGGCTGGCCAAACAGGCCACTCGTAAGCAACTTCTGGAGATTGGTTTACCCAAACCTTACCTCCGATCGGCGTTCCCCCGCAAGGTTTTCGGGATTTGGGATCCTGAATGGCGCAACTTAGTTACGCCCAATAAACCCCGCGCTATCAAGGAGAGCACAAATGAGTGGAAGTCTTCACTGCGGGCTTCTCTCAGGGACTCTGCACTCCTCTGCCGCCTTCGCATCGGCCACACTTGGCTGACACATGGCAGTTTTCCCTAGCGTGAGGCCCCACCATGTTGTCGCTGCGGTTCCCGTTTGAAAATGGTCCACGTTTTGTTGGGCTGCCCTCATCTAGCCTCTCCGAGGCGGAATTTTAATCTTCCTGACACACTTCCTTCGATTTTAGGAGACGATGCCTCCACGGCTGACTTGCTTTTACGTTTTCTACGTAACGCCGGTTTTTATTACTCAGTTTAAGTTTTAGTTCTTGTCCTTTGTCTCCCTGTACTTTCTACCTTAGTACTTTTAGGTTAGGGATTTTAATGTGTTGCAGAGTGGCTGGCTCATCCTTTTTTATCCTCGTGATCAGCCAGCCCATGACTTCTGCTCTATTGTTTTAAGATCTTCTGCCTGTTTCTTGCATGTCTCTGCTTTTCTTGTCTTCTGTTGTCCCCAGTGCGTTCAACTTCGTGTTTTTTTCGTCCATCTAGAATTCCTGTGGTGTGTACTGTTTGGTTTCCGTTTTATCCCGTGGACTCGGTTCAATGGAACAAGGGACCGATGACCACGCAGCTTGATCCCTTTAAAACTCAAACCAACCAACCAAGCACTATGTACTCTTATCATTTAGTGGCGGCGTAACTTTGTTGCCACTAAGCCTATGACACCATACTTTAGCATGCGCTGCAACTTATATTCCAAAATGGTTCAAATGGCTCTAAGCACTATGGTACTTAACATCTGAGGTCATCAGTCCCCTAGAGTTAGAACTACTTGAACCTTGAAACGTCCCCTTAGAAAACTTATACAAGACTGTACTTAAACTGACACACAATATTTTTACCGCAACGCAATCTGACTTTCAAAAATCCCTACAAAAGAATGGGCCTGACTAACATTAACCTATACGTTTATAAAATCACTTACCTCACAAAAATCTTCGTTACTCGAACTACTGCAACACTGCGAGCGCCACTACTGTCAGCTTAATAGTGTTCAAAAGTCATAATATATATATCAGTCCATGAATCCAATATTACAAATTTACTCTTTCTGCTGGACACACGTCCAGATCGTCCACTTTCAAAATTCCGCCATCTCTCTCCCCACATCTACCACTGCTGGCGGCTCACCTCCAACCGCGCAACGCTACGTGCTGTTAACATCCAGCTGCCCAACACTACAATGGCAGACAACAATGCAAACTAGCCACAGACTGCACACAGCACAGCTAGTGATTTTCATACAGAACGTTACGTGGCGTTACCAGTATAAAAACCTAAACAGCCTACTTCCATAGCCCCCATGCTCGCCACAAAAAATTTTACAAATTGTTTTGGGCAGTGGCCAATAATGATTTGATAAAATTTTCCACAATTACAATAACAAAGAAATTAAATGCACACACTTATTGATACAATGTTGGTCAAAACCTAAAATTTTCTCACAGTCCATAAAGACAGTCCTGATCGTTCATCACAGTAAAATAGCAGTGTTTTTCTCAAAGTCTGAGCAGTAAAAGAAAATGCACACGGAAGTAGTGGATTTCCATGCAGTCTTGAAGAAGTAGTGTTGTCCTTCCAACGGAAAGACAGTGCTGACTCTTGACATGCAGACAGGTAATGGTCCACAACAGAGCAAACCCACAGCAGAGTCAGTCGAAGTTTTGAAGAATATTGGTAGGTAGGTCATCACAGAGCAGACCCACTGTAGTCCTGGTAGAGATTACGGTATTGGTAGGCCACCAGAGGAGCAGACCCACTGCAGTCCTTGTAGAAATAATGGTATTGGTGGGCCATCGAAGGTGCAGACCCACTGTAGTCCATGTAGAGACGGCCAGCAGCCATCTGTTGCGACGGTGCAGATGCACAATCACCAACGAAGAGTCTTGCGGACAATATAGCAAGTCCATAAACCACCACTTGTGTACTCACAAAACTTTTTGGAATGTCCTTAGAACCAGCAATGCTGTTATCCAGTCCCTTGCTGAATTATCAACACACGTGCAAACACTAAGAGTCCCTACTTCTCACATATTGTCCATATACTATGACCAACAGAAACGTGTGCAGTGAAATGTAACTTACAAGTTACTTAATTTGATGAACTGGTGTCAATTACAATTTTATAACATAAGAATACAATAACAAAGGTACAAAATACATCATTAAAGAACATAACAATACAGATAACATTTGTGGTAATGCAGGCTTTACATAAGAATAGAAATAAACATGTACATCAGTGTTACAAGAATTATGACATAAGTACATACATAAAAGATCAGAATAACTTTCGAAACATCAACTTCACATATGAGCAACAGAACAGAACAGATAAATAATGTCTAAACATCTTTACAAAGTAAATAACATATTATTAGAAAAAATCTACAACATAACTCTTATTAACTAAACACATAAAGACAGGAAAAACACAAATATACAAGAGTACACAAACACATAGTGGGATAACACAAAAGGAAAGGACAGGGTTTGTTTTCACCGAAGCAGCAGCGCGGTTCCGGACTGAAGCGCCTAGAACCGCTCGGCCACAGCGGCCGCCCTTATATTCCACATTAAATAAATTCTCAGTCGGTTCTTGACAGAACACAAGAACGTAAAGAAAGGAACACCCTTCTCTACAACTATAATTTACTTTATTACAAATCGGATTTTCCTTCTGAGGCCATCACCAGGTGAACCATGTAGCCATAGGGATCGAGAAATTAAATATGATTACACAATTAGGTGAAAAAAGTCACGGGATACCTGCTAATATCGTGTGTCGGACCTCCTTTTGTGTGGCATAGTGCAGCAGCTCGACGCCGCATGGACTCAACAAGTCCCCTGCAGAAATATTGAGTCATGCTGACTCTATAGCCGTCCATAGCTGCGAGAGAACTGTCAGTCCAAGATGCTGTGCGCGAACTGACCTCTGGATTACATCTCACAAATGTACGACTGGATTTATGTCGGGTGACCTGGATGGCCAAATCATCCGCTCGAATTGTCCAGAATGTTCTTCAAACGAGTCGGGAAAGATTTTATCCCGGTGGGGTGACACTGTTCTTTGGGAACAGGAAGTTCATGAATGGCTGCAGATGGTCAGCAAGTAGCCGAAAATCGAGATGATGCAGTCCATCCCAAGCACACACACACGACCCACAACATTATGGAGCCACCACCAGCTTGCACAGTGGCTTGTTGTCAACTTGGGTCCATGACTTTGTGGGGTGTGAGCCACAGTCGAACCCTACCATCAGTTCTTACCAATTCAAATCGGCAGTCATCTGACCAGGACATGGTTTTCCAGTCGTCTAGGGTCCAACCGATACGGTCAAGAGCCCAGGAGAGGCGCTACAGACGATGTGGTGCTGTTAGCAAAGGCACTCGCGTCGGTTGTCTGCTGCCACAGCCCATTAACGCCAAATGTTGTCGCACTGTTCTAACGGATACAGTCGTCGTACGTTCCATACTGATCTCTGTGGTCATTTCGTGCAATGTTGATTGTCTGTGAGAATACCACTGTCCTAGATCGTTAAGTGACGTCGTTGGCCACTGCGTTGTGCCCGCATCTCGTGGTCGTGCGGTAGCGTTCTCACTTCCCACGCCCGGGTTCCCGGGTTCGATTCCCGGCGAGGTCAGATATTTTCTCTGCCTCGTGATGGCTTGGTGTTGTGTGCTGTCCTTAGGTTAGTTAGGTTTAAGTAGTTCTAAGTTCTAGGGGACTGATGACGATAGATGTTAAGTCCCATAGTGCTCAGAGCCATTTGAACCATTTGAACCACTGCGTTGTACGTGGTGAGAGGTAATGCCTGAAATCTGGCAGTCTTGGTACGCTCTTCACCCTGTGTTTCTCGGAATATTGAATTCCCTAACGATTTCCGAACGCAATGTCCCATGCGTCTAGCTTCAACTAACATTCCGCGTTCAATGACTGTCAGTTGCCTTCGTGTGGCCATAATCACGTCGGAAACCAAATTCAAGTGGTTCAAATGGCTCTAAGCACCACGGGACTTAACACCTGAGGTCATCAGTCCCCTAGACGTAGAATTACCTGACTAACCTAAGGACATCACACACATCCATGCCCAAGGCTGGATTCGAACCTGCGTCCGTAGCAGCCGCGTGGTCCCCGACTGAAGCGCCTAGAACCGCTCGGCCACCGCCGCCGGCCGTTGGAAACCTTTTCATCTGAATCACTTGAATACAAATCACCGTCCGCCAAAGCACTTCCTTTTTTACACTTCGTGTACGCGATACTACTGTCATCTGTACATGTGCTCATCGCTGTCTCATGTCTTGTCACCTAATTGTGGAGTTACATCGTTTTCGGATAGAGTTAAAACGGAAAAAGGACTTGCAAAGTATGTAAAAGTTGTACACAAACTCACAAATGTTGAAACCAGCAGTTTTTAACTATATCAGAACCTAGAAATACGTGCTTGTGACCTGTTACCGCAGAATACATCTCTCGTAATTGTAGCACTCTACGGACCCCCTCTAGAAAGCTTTCAGCTGTTTGTGAGAAATCCAAATGTATTACCGAGCTACCTGAAGGAGAAGAAGAAACAGTTATCAATTTGTGAAGATTTTTTAAAAGATTCTGACAGAAAAAAATGGACTGCAATTATTATTAATATTGTGTATTTCAGTTTCGTTGCAGTGCTAAATTTTCTGACTCGCGTGCAGCAAGAAATCAGGACCAGGACAGATGAAATTTATATAGGCACTGCTCACACTGAAACAATTAATGTACGCCCAATTGCTGACAGACTGTGTGACGACGGTGCATAATTAATAGCACCGTACAGCCCTTAGACATGCTCATATAAATTAGAGATGTTTATTACTCAGAATAAGATATAATCTTTTCAGAAAAATGTATGGTATGAGCCGTATATAGAAAGAGATGCTAATGGGAAATTCGATATATTTTATGGTAAATTTATGTCAGTATTTGAAATCAGCTTTTCTATCTATCCGGAATGTTCATCAAAAAAATTAAAAGAAAGTAAACAATGTATAACTAAAGGGATTAAAATTTCATTTAAGAAGAAAAGAGAAAATTATACAGATGGCAGAATAAGTCACGATCGGATTTTTCTTACGTTTTACAGTAAAATAATGTCATATTTTAACGAAAGCCATTAAAATTTATAGAAATGTGCTAAAGAAAGGATGTAATTTGCTGAATTACTGATTTGTAGCCGGATTTTTCACATATACTATTTTCGAGCATTATGAATTACCTTGAAGGTAACGGTCTATTGACACACAGTCTGCACGGATCCAGAAACTATCGTGGTTGTGAAACATAAGTAGCTCTTTATACGCAAGAAGTAGTGAGTAGTATTGACAGGGGATCTCAAATTGACGCCGTATTTCTCTGTTACCAGAAGGCTGTTGACATTCTTTCTCACAAGAGACTTCTAATCAAATTGTGTGCCTATGAGGTATCGCTTCAGTTATCCACATGTATCCCAAATTTCCTCTCAGAAAGATAACAGCAAGTATTAACCAATGGAAAATCTTCGAGTAAAACAGAAGTGATATCCGGCGTTTCCCAACGAAGTGTTAACACATACATAATATTGTGGGGAAAGCAAACCAAATACTACGGTTTATTGGCAGAACACTTACAAGATGCAACAGGTCTACTATATAGACTGCTTACACTACGCTCATTTGTCTTCTAGAGTACTGCTATGCTGTGTGGGTTCTTTATCAACTAGGATTGACGGAGCTCCAAATAGGTCAGCTCGTTCTTTGAGAGATTGTTATGGATACGATAACTAAGTGGGGATGGCAATCATTAAAACAACGGCGTTTTTCGTTTCAAGAAATTCCAGTCACCAAGATTCTCCTGTGAGTGTGAAAATAATTTATCGTCGTATACCTACAGAAGGAATATATAATTTTCATTATAAAATAAGAGATATCTAATCTAGCATACAAAGAATTAAGTGTCCATTTTTCCAATGGGCCGTTAGAAAGTGGAACAGGAAATAACTATTCTGAAGGCTGTCGAATTATTCTCTGAGAGGCACTTAAGTGCGAATTGCAGAGTAAACATATAGATATAGATTTTGATGTAAACATGGTGAACGTTTTCGTTCAAATTAACAAGAAATTCATGAAGTATTAAAGTGTCTCAGTTTCAAGTAATTCACTTATGGTGGGTCCGAAAAGTTCTGGGAAACACAGTGCAAACGAGGCGTTACTTCAAAAGATCACCTATGAATCAACTTTAAATAATGTGGCAGAAATAACTGCGTTACCCTTGGTATTAAAGAGAGGTTAGATCAGAATTAAAACATTCGTCAGGAAAACTAGTGAGAAATTCATGGTAACTCAAGATTCACTGCAGCAAACGTCATGTCCCAAAACGCATGGGAACTGAAATGAAAAATTATGAAATATGACAACAGCTGTGGAACACCTCTAATTTGGAAGGTTCCTAAGCTTCACACGGAGCCAATCGTTATTAAATCGTAAGATTCCAACAAGAATATTCACCGCTCTGTCTGCCGCTTTGTATCTCGAACGAACACCAACTTCATTCCATCGATCTCAGATTCAGAAAGCTTCTGCTCTCCGCCGATCTCCGAAACACAATGTCTTCTCCACCGCTCTTTAGAAAAGAAAGTTCTCTCCACCGCTCTCCGAAGCCGAATGTCCTTTGTTATCATTTGTCTGACTCTAGCGTCTCACCAAAAATAATATCAGCAAAAACTCACGTTAACTTACCAAATTTTGTGCTTATTTGTTTCACCTATCAGACGAGAGAATATTTTACAAGTCCCCTACTCTCATCTTAGGAGCATCAGAAAGATCCACGCCACATATTAGTGGTCAATGGGAGCTTTAGTGTAGGTGTTAGGACAGGGCAGCTTTATCAGATCCCAGCAACTGGTCGTTTCTCTCTGTAATATTCCACTTATTTTTCAGAAGTGTCTTAGCTCTCTTCTCACGTATTTGGTAAACAACTTTGGCGTCAGTACGTCTACCAGGGGCCTAACTACTTACTTAATCAGAAGCCTGTCAAACTTCGAAAGGCATCAGCAAATGGCTTGGACAAGTTAACGATCATCAGTTTCTGAGCTGTCTTTTCTGGTCTGGTGCCATGGCACGGGGAATAATATTCCACTGCAGTCATGATTTGACAGACCTTTCAAGCATTTGAAAAGCTACCACCCAAGACAGATCCTTCTCTGAAAACGTTATGTGAAGGTTCCACATTGCCTGAGAGACATAAAGAGAGCTGCCCTGCCATAAGAGGCACATGTCTCGCATGTGAAACTTGGCCATCTGAACTTTAACTCATACGAATAAAAAACTATTGTTTCAGTGAGAACTGACATGCTTGTTCCTTGACCTGTTATGAGGAGTGTCAAATTGTGTATTAGATTCTAATAAAATAAGCTAATTACGATGGGAATGACTGCAACGGTTTCTGCTTTTCTTAGGTACGCACGAAATTACTATTGGAAATCAGTATTAACCGACTTTTAATCAGAGTATGCGAATGTCTTGGTTAAAGTGGTAGTAATAAGACACATGCCAGCACTTTCCCATGAACCTTTTATTAATCAACCTCTGTGACATGTATTGTCGGAATGGATTTTTATATTAGTTAGATTAGGAAAGGTGTCAGATCATCGTTTATGAAACATCCAAACCTAAAGAACAAAGTGCTACATTTCTTTAGGGGAAGTAAGTTACATTCGCAAACATTTATCAAGTGGTAAATGCCTGTAAACAATTTAGAAAATTAAAAAGATTTTAGAGGGATTCGACAGATCATTCTCACAAATACAACTAACCTTAACGACAATCTCGCGACCGATAAGCTCAAGTTACAAGTATTTTTAGCAATCACTTTCCTACTGTAGCAGGAAAAATAGGATTGAATAGTTTAGTCGAAAAAGCTACAGAATATTCTAAAAATGTAATTCCACAAAACTTGGAGGAACTACAATAGCAGAAGAAAAAAACATCCTTCACTGAAATTAACAGATTTATAATAATTCCAAAACCCAAAAGCTCATATGGCGTAGAAGGAATTTCAAACAGAAGTATGAAAAGATTTTCTTCCTTACTAAGCACTGTTGTTAGTGATATATGTAATTCTCCACTAACATAGAGAATTTTTCCAGACAGATTAAAATATGAAGTTGTTAAACCTCTTTATAACAAAGGTGTCATGAAAGACTTAAATATGAATCGTCCAGTGTCCTCACTGCTGTCTTTCTCCAAAACATTGCAGAAAGCATTGTAGTCAGGATTTAGCTCGCATCCAAGTAAAAACAGTTTACTTAGCACATCACAGTCTGATTCCAGAAGGTTCGCTCGACTGATATTAACTTTCGTGTATCATTCGCCAAATATTGCAATCCTTCAATAACAAAATATCTCCAGTTGGTACTTTTTGTGGTGTTTCCAAGGCGTTTGACTTTATGGATCATGTTACTCGCTCAGATAAACTTACGTTAGTGTTATAACAAATCCGATGAGAGAGAATACAACGAGAGAGATTATTATTGATTTTTTTTCAAAGAATTATTACATACATCCCTGAAAATAGATTTTCACGTAATTTAAAAAAACGCACATATTCATGTGAAACGAATTCGCAGTTGCGAATATGGATTAATATTAAGTGTATAATGGAGTGACGACAGTGAAAATTTGTTCCGGACCGGGACTTGAACCCGTGTTTCCCCCTTATCTCGAGCGGACGCCTATCCATTTGGCTATCCATGCACGATTCACAGCCAGAGCCAACCTGTTATATGTCGTCAACAATGTGTCTACTACCTGTAGTCGTGCATCCATTACGTATATTTCCGTGCAGGGGAGACGTTTTACCGGAATATAGATAATGGATGTACGAGTATAGATTGAAGACACATAGTTACGACATATGTAATTTTGGGTCTGTCCGTGAATCGTCCTCAGATAATCGCCCGCGATAAGCTGGAAACCTTGGTTCGAGACCGGATATGCCACAAATTTTCACTTTCGTCACTGTATGACAAAGCAACGTCGAATACATTCAAATGGAACACATCTTTTTTCTCGGCCAATTTGAAAGGACGGATGGTTCAAGGCGGCTGAAACGAATCGGGCAGCGCATACCCGTTGGATGAGAGGCATATCAGAAAGAACACTGAAACAGGATGCAGATGAAACGGTGCAAGGTAGAGGCCAAGAGTATGGAAACTGCTTGCACAAGAAGCAATGGAAAAAAGGGGAAGCGAGAAACGGCGATAACTATATAAAACTTTGCAATACCAACGTGGGTGCTTTATGCCAACCTTTTGAAAATATTGTAATCTAGTCACTTCCAATACATTTTAAAATTTTCAAATAAAATATGGTTTTTAATGAATTATTCTAATTGATTCGAGATATGTTTTAAATTTTACAGTTAGAGTTAACACAAAAGTTTATGTCTGACTAGTAGATGCCACATTCCCCAATGAATATAGAATTCAGTACTCCCAGGTTCAAATCCTTACTTAATCAATATCTCTTTAAAAATTATGTCGTAACATAATTCAACAAAAATTAAGGAGTTTTGTTGCTTTCTAATTATTTTTTTTAACTTGGGCATAAACTACAACACCTCCTTCTTGGTAATTCACGCTATGCAATATGTCTTGATATTGCTGGGGCTGGACTTGCTATGGTTAAACCCGCACGTATTTGAAACCAATGAGACAAACAGTAAATAAGCTTCGATGACTAAATAAAAATTGTATATTGGTTCCTATGTGTTCTAACAATATGGTGAATCGAAACAAATGTCTTACCCCGCTCACATCAATCACCATGGTCCAGATCGCTGTCGCTTTCAGTGTGCCCACTGTATTCTCACGAGACAAAGAGTCCGTACCAAACCAGCATCACCCAACGCCACCAGCCAGAATAAATGTAAAGTTCTGAGTTGTGAATATTCTGTTGTACTAAAATGTCATTACGACATTGATACAATGCAAATCGAAATGTTATATTTATCCAGTGCTATAAAACATCGAAATGAATGCATATATAATTACAGTGAGCTAATATTTCTGGAGAAACTATACTATTTTAATCAGGTTTGAGGTACTCAATCGAATCAAGGCTACACACTAAAACCGGTTGCTGCTCGATCGTCTTAAGGCTCCGATCAAGCGAGGTGGCGCAGTGGTCAGTACAATTGATTCGTATTTGGGGGAACGACGGTTCAGATTCGCGTCCGACCATCCAGATTTAGGTTTTGCGTCATTTCCCTAAATCACTCCAGGCAAATGCCGGGATGACTTCTTTCAAATGGCACGGCCGACTTCGTCCCCCATCAAAGCTTCTGCTCCGTCTCTAATAATTTCGTTGTCGATGGCACGTTAAAAACCTGACCTTTGTCCGCCTCGGTGGCTGGGTGATCAACGCCGCGGATTGTTAACTGAAGGGCCCGAGTTCGATTCCCAGCCGGGTCGGAGATTTTCTCCGCTCAGTGACTGTCTGTTGTGTTGTCCTTACATTCGTGTCGTCATGATGCACTGTTGAGATAACTGTAAGGGCACGTCCTGAAACTCAATAAATTAAAAAAAAAAACTTTATCTTCAATTGTTCTTCAGTGTCCGAGTAATATAGCGTTACGTGAAACACTTACTCTGGAATGGTTTGCAAGTAACACCAGATTTAGTCCCACACTTACACTCTACTCAAAGGTATCAGTAAAGAAAGCATACGCCGGCCGGAGTGGCCGAGCGGTTAAAGGCACTACAGTCTGGAACCGCACGACCACTACGGTCGCAGGTTCGAATCCAGCCTCGGGCATGGATGTGTGTGATGTCCTTAGGTAAGTTAGGTTTAAGTAGTTCTAAGTTCTAGGGGACTTATGACCACAGCAATTGAGTCCCATAGCGCTCAGAGCCATTTGAACCATTTTTGAAAGAAAGAATACTATCTAGGAATCGACTACGCCGGACGCAGAAGTGAAGGAGCTACAGAGATGGTTAGCACAGCTAAACGAAAATTCCTTCGAGGAAAGAAATCTCCTGAACTCATTCGTTTACATGGACTTAGGATTCACTTCTGAAATGATGCATGCACATCACTGTTATGAAAAATTGCTAATACTGCCATTTGACGACGCAAAATGAAGAAAGTCGAAGCGTTTGAACTATAGATGCAGAGAAACAGATTAAGTTTGCAGCATCAGTAGTAGTAAGAAATGACTGTGTTCACGTAAAATGTTAATAAGAAAAAAAATAAAAATTATTTTTCATATTGGTGGAGATTCTGTAACGGTGTGGGGCGTGTGCAGTTGGGGTAATATGAGACCCCTTGCACATCTAGATACGTCTCTGACAGGTGACACGTATGTAAGCATCCTGTCGGATCATCTGCAACCATTCATATTCATTGTGCGTTCTGACGGACTTGGGAAATTCCAGCAGGACAATGCGACACCCCAAACGTCCAGAAATGCTACAGAGTGTATCCAGGAACACTCTTCTGAGTTTAAACCCTTCAGATTGCCACCAAAATCCCCAGAGACGAATATTATTGATCATATCTTGGATGCCTTGCAACGTGCTGTTCAGAAAAGTCCTCCACCTCCTCTTACTCTTACGGATTTATGGACAGCCCTGCAGGATTCATGGTGTCAGTTCCCTCCAGCACGGCTGGAGACGTTAGTCGAGTCAATGCCACATCGTGTTACGGAGCTTCTGCTTGTTCGCGGGGGGCTACACGATAGTAGGCAGCAGGTGTACCAGTTTCTTTGGCTCTTCAGTATGCATGCTACATTTTGAAGGGACAATCCTCTCCATGACTTTTGAGCGCTCAAAAATGTTTCAAATGGCTCTGAGCACTATGGGACTTAACATCTGAGGTCATCAGTCCCCTAGACTTAGAACTACTTAAACCTAACTACCCTAAGGACATCACACACATCCATGCCTGAAGCAGGATTCGAACCTGCGACCGTAGCAGCAGCTTGGTTCCGGACAGAAGCGCATGGAACAGCTCGGCCACAACTTTGAGCGCTCAGGTTAGATCACTAAGTCCTCCGTTTTGTAAATTGTAACTATTTCTGATAACCTTACTGATTGGATTACACCATCTGTGACTTGAAGAAAATTTCTGTCGGGCCGGCGCTTCTTCATTTCCTGGCGACATCGCTGCTAGGTTTTAGTGGTGCCGCCGTTGGCCCCAGGCGTTGCGGCGAATACAGGCCTGACACACGGCACGGCCGCGCCGTGGACAGCGGGCTCTTTATCGCCGCTCCCGCATTCACAGCTCGCGTCTGCTGTGAAGCACGCCGCACATTCTCTGACGATGCCGCTCGCTTTGGGCGGCGAAACTCCAGCACGTTGCTGGCATACATAAGAACTCGTTCCGTCAACAACCCAACTTCCCGCTGTCCAAACATAGTTCTCCCAGCGGACGAAGGCACGCCGGTTTGTAATCTTGTTGCTACCATCGCAATTTAGTTAATGTACAACCTTTCTTGTTTGATACGTCGAGGAGCATTTTTATAACCTTGTTTACACTTCTGCGTACCCCACTTCTCTTGTTCTTATAAAATACAATTTCTTCCAAGATTTTAGCTATGTATAACACTTTCTCGTTGATTTCTTGTTATAAGTGGTCTCACATCTCTTATATTAGATCTTCCTCTGCACTATGGCACTTCAAACAGTCAAACTGTTATCAGTAGCATTCCAAGCATAATACAATTATTTTCTGTGTGTAATTAAGTGCAGCAGTTTTATCGTGTGAAATGTTTTCAAACTTGTAAAAACGTTCTGCAACGACGATATTTAAGTCTGTGTCTAAAGGATAGAGTGACACTGACTTCACACTCAAATTATTAGAAGTCTCTGAACGCCTGCGACCCACCCGCCTCTCATCCAGTACATCAATGTCCCTTTCTGACAGGAAACATCGATATATCGACATACCTATAAACTCTGAATGATATCAATCCTATGGATGTATAAGAGGTAAAATATCGACAATATATCGTATTTCCAGTACATCAGAACAAGTGATCCACCTTTCAAAGAAGTGGGTAGGTCTGAAACAATATGAGAGGGCTATCAGTTATTGTATTAAAGCTACCTGAACAAATAAGTGTAATACTGCCGAACTTGGGAAAGTTGTCTCCATTTTTAAATTAAACACTTTAATAGATTTTTAGGCAATTTTCAGCAGTCGATATATGTTTCAAAACATTCATTACACTGAACTGCATTAACTACATTATACACTACTGGCCATTAAAATTGCTACACCAAGAAGAAATGCAGATGATAAACGGGTAATCATTGGACAAATACATTATACTAGAACTGGCATGTGATTACATTTTCACGCAATTTGGGTGCATAGATCCTGAGGAATCAGTACCCAGAACAATCACCTCTGGCGCAATAACGGCCTTGATACGCCTGAGCATTGAGTCAAACAGGGCTTGGATCGCGTGTACAGGTACAGCTGCCCATGCAGCTTCAACACGATACCACAGTTCATCAAGAGTAGTGACTGGCGTATTGCGACGATCCAATTGCTTGGCCACCATTGGCCAGACGTTTTCAGTTAGATCTGGAGAATGTGCTGGCCAGGGCAGCAGTCGAACATTTTCTGTATCCAGAAAGGCCCGTACAGGACCTGCAACATGCGGTCGTGCATTATCCTGCTGAAATGTATGGTTTAGCAGGGATCGAATGAAGGGTAGAGCCTCGGGTCGTAACACATCTGAAATATAACGTCCACTGTTCAAAGTACCGTCAATGCGAACAACAGGTGACCGAGACGTGTAACCAATGGTACCCCATAGCATCGCACCAGGTGATACGCCAGTATGGCGATGACGAATACACGCTTCCAATGTGCGTTCACCGCGATGTCGCCAAACACGGACGCGACCATTATGATGCTGTAAACAGAAGCTGGATTCATCCGAAAAAATGACGTTTTGCCATTCGTGCACCCATGTTCGTCATTGGGTACACCGCAGGCGCTCCTGTCTGTGATGCAGCGTCAAGGGTAACCGCAGCCATGGTCTCCGAGCTGATAGTCCATGCTGCTGCAAACGTCGTCGAACTGTTCGTGCAGATGGTTGTTGTCTTGCAAACGTCTCCATCTGTTGACTCAGAGCTCGAGACGTGGCTACACGATCCGTTACAGCCATGCGGATAAGATGCCTGTCGTCTCGACTGCTAGTGTTACGAGGCCGTTGGGATCCAGCACGGTGTCCCGTATTACCCTCCTGAACCACCGATTGCATATTCTGCTAACAGTCATTGGACCTCGACCAACGCGAGCAGCAATGTCGCGATACGATAAACCGCAATCACGATAGGCTACAATCCGACCTTTATTAAAGTCGGGAACGTGGTGGTACGCATTTCCTCTCCTCGCTCGAGGCATCACAACAACGTTTCACCAGGCAACGCCGGTCAACTGCTGTTTGTGTATGAGAAATCGGTTGGAAACTTTCTTCATGTCAGCACGTTGTAGGTGTCGCCAACGGCGCCAGCCTTGTGTGAATGCTCAGAAAAGCAATTTATTTGCATATCACAGCATCTCCTTCCTGTCGTTTAAATTTCGCGTCTGTAGTACGTCATCTTCTTGATGTAGCAATTTTAATGGCCAGTAGTGTATTAATACTACCGGTTTCGGCCACCGCCATCGTCTGGCACGAAAATCACTTAAAACATTTCATTTGTCATGAATGTTGAAACACAAAGCGATGAACATTTTAACCCATGTGAAACACGTAATAAAATATTATTCATAGCATTTACAAGTGCAACCAGAACATATCTCCTCACTGAAGACGGATGGGCACCACTCCGGTTTCCAGTCGACTATTTCGAATCAGCAGACTAGCCGTGCTTAGTGTCGTCGTGGTGTCAATGGCAGCGTCGCCGAAGGTGCAAGTGACGTCAGTCCTGCTGCAAGCAGACGGTTACTCATCTCTGGAGAAAGCAGGTGCAACACATCCCCAGGATGATGTTTCGCCAGCCATCGCTACTCCTACAGTGGTCGCATCTGTACTACGCAGACGTCCAGAGCCTGTTCTAAAGATGTGAGGATGTTCCACAGACTACTGCTGACTGTATCGATACACCATTGATACAATGTGCCCACGTTCCCATGCGTCCCAGTTCGTCGATACTTCCATACAGCTTCCCGCAGGTTCACAATATGAACCCGTTCAAACGGCTGAAATCTCTCAGTAGGATTACTTACCTCTCGACGGCAAACACTGCTCACCTGTAAATTCACCAAAGCTACCTCCCCGGAGTCAGAACTGGGGGCACAAGGAGAGGTCTTCTGTGTACCATCTGATCTGTGATGACCGTGATAAATTAATTACTAGCACTACAATCCTCAGTATGAACATAGAAGTAGATATCCTCGGTGTAACAAAGCAGCTTAAATCACTTAATAAAGGCAAGGCCCCCGGTCCAGATTGTATACCAGTCAGGTTCCTCTCAGAGTATGCTGATAAAACAGCTCCATATTTAGTAATTATATACAACCACTCGCTCACAGAAAGAAACGTATCGAAACACTGGAAAATTGCTCAAGTCATGCCAATATCCAAAAAGCGAAGTAGGAGTAATCCGCTGAATTACAGGCCTACATCACTAACGTCGATTTGCCAGTAGGGTTTTACAACATATACTGTATTCGAACATTACGAAGTACCTCGAAGGAAACGATTTATTGACATATAGTCAGCAGGGATTCAGAAAATATCGTTCTTGTGAAATACAACTAGGTCTTCATACTCATGAAGTAATAAGTGCTATCGACAGGGGATGTCAAATTGATTCCATATTTTTAGATTTACAAAAGGTTTTAGACACCGTTCCTCACAAGCGTCTTCTAACCAAACTGCGTGCCTACGGAGTATCGCCTCAGTTGTGCGACTGGATTCGTGATTTCCTGTCAGAAAGGTCACAGTTCGTAGTAATAGACGGAAAGTCATCGAAGTAATATCCGGCGTTCCCCAAGGAAGTGTTATAGACCCTCTATTGTTCCTGATCTATATTAACGACATAGGAGACAATCTTAGTAGCCGTCTTCGATTGTTTGCAGATGATGCTGTCATAAGCCGTCTTGTAAAGTCATCAGATGATCAAAACGACTTGCAAAATGATTTAGATATCTGTATGGTGTAAAAAGTGGCAATTGACCCTGAATAAAGATAAGTGCGAAATTATTCACATGAGTACTGAAAGAAATCAGCTAAATTTCGATTACGCGATAAGTCACACACAAATCTGAGGGCTGTAAATTCAACTAAATACTTAGGAATTACAATTACAAATAACGTAAATTGGAACGATCACATAGATAATATTGTGGGTAGAGCAAACCAAAGACTGCGATTCATTGGCAGAACACGTAGAAGGTGGAACAGGTCTACCAAAGAGACTGCTTACGCCACGCTTGTCCGCCCAATTCCGGAGTGTTGCTACGCGGTGTGGGATCCGCATCAGGTGGGACTGTCACAGACATGATACGTGAATTGGAGTGGCAATCATTAAAACAAAGTTTTCTCCTCCGATTGCAAACACATTCTGTTGGCACTCACCTAAATAGGCATAAATGATCATCACGATAAAATAAGAGAAATCAGGCCTCGCAAGGAAAAATTTAAGTGCTCGTTCTTCCCGCGTGCCGTTCGAGAGTGGAACGCTAGAGAGACAGCATGAAGTTGGTTCACTGAACCCTCTGCCAGGCACTTTATTGTGAATAGCAGAGTAATCACGTAGATGTAGATATTATACTCTGGTGCCACTGAGTAATCCCTGAGGGTGTTGCATTTTTTCCGCCCACGTCTTGCTGAACATCTAGCACTACCTGGACAAAGAGTGCATTGGTGGTACCTGGCACTGTTCAGCAACTATTGCCATGCGTAAAAAAAAAATGGACTCACTTTTTTCCCGCAGCGCGTTGAATAGGATTTTGGAGCAGCAGTTTTTCTGGAGGCGAAAGTGATGCAGTGGAAACTACTGTGTACCAGATTTTCGGCCGGCCGCGGTGGTCTCGCGGTTCTAGGCGCGCAGTCCGGAACCGTGCGACTGCTACGGTCGCAGGTTCGAATCCTGCCTCGGGCATGGATGTGTCTGATGTCCTTAGGTTAGTTAGGTTTAAGTAGTTCTCAGTCTAGGGGACTTATGACCTCAGAAGTTAAGTCCCATAGTGCTCAGAGCCATTTGAACCATTTTGGAAACTATGAAATTTTTCTGTTCATTACGTAACATCGAGGTAGATATAAAAAGAAATGGATAAAAAATAGCGTACGACTTACATGGAATCAATTTCGCTGCTCTCACTTCGTGAGCAGGTCAGAACTTAGACTTCAGTCCGGAGCGGCACTGCTGCTGTGGTCGCAGGTTCGAATCCTCCCTCGGGCATGGATGTGTGTGATGTCGTTAGGTTAGTTAGGTTTAAGTAGTTCTAAGTTTAGGGGACTGATGACCTCCTATGTTAAGTCTCATAGTGCTTGGAGCCATTTGAACCATTTGAACGAGAACTTACAAAAATGAGATCTAACATTTTCATTAATTCATTTAGTTATAGCAGGTGATGAGACTGTGTAGGTGACAGCAGTTCGCATGGATACACGAAGGACAGTCGTTTTAGTTGGGTGAAGCTTGTAATGGTCGCCTAGTCGTAGATATTGCTAATTACTATAATTGCACTATTTCACTCCCACTTACGGAGCTTGTTAGCACTTGATGTTAGGTTGGCGCCATTAAAATGCATTGTGGTAATCGCTGCTGCTTGCTGGATCGCTGCTGTGTCTCGATGCTGATGCTGGCTCTAAATCTGGTTGTCTAGGGTTAAAAACATGAGGTCCCGTGTTTTTCATGTGCTTTTGATGATAAAGAACGAGCGAAACCAACAAATATGTAAACTTCAAATATTTATTACTCTGGTGGCCATCTCAATCCCACTGTCCACCAAAGACCATGACACAACACAAAGTAGTACTTCCTTTACATGTTCTTTGCATTGTTTATCCACCTCAAACAATAACACACAAACACGCTTAATCAAAGAGACATTCCGAGTGCGCCCCCGACCCTTCTTGCTGCTGGTATTTATAACATTGTCAAAGAACTACTAAAAAGAGATATAGTTTATAAGACACATGTACATCTGTTATCGTAATTTGTGCAGAAAAGTTATTAATTTGCATCGAGTGACATAATTTAACAGGTTATTAAAATGCCAGACAGATTTGTTGACTTGACAGAGTAATTCTTTGTTACAAAAAGGCCGTTTTTTAGAAGTTTGTCAACTGACTTCTCTAATTTGCATAAATAAGTAAATAACATGAATGATTAAGAATTACATTGGTTTTCGTCTAAAATAGGATTGATTACGTGAATACTGAGTGAAAATGCTCCTAGTGAACAAATAGGTTTCACTGGGTGATTTTTATTTAAGGAGATCCAAAATACCTAAGTTGGCCGCTATTTTTCGTACTTCATATTAATTATTTAAGATGAACTTCGTGTTTTTACATGATGACATTTGCTGTATCAGTGATCAAGTGATATTAACTTTTGTGTGGGTCAGTTATTCAGTATAATTTAATGGGTTGACTGTTTATGGAGACATGTTATGCAATCATTGTTAACATACACAATAACTTTTCTATAATCATAAATACTCGTTAAACTGGTTGAATTTGGAGGGTATCGCATACTTCGGTAAAGCAAAGCATTTAATATGTTCCTTTACAAGCCGGAGTTAAAATTCGGTAATGAAATGCTTACCTCCTAGCCACAAACACTGCGCTGATATTTAATATAGAGAATCGGACTGCGGAAGTGACCACAAAGATCTTGCGTAACGATTTCTCTCTGCTTGTGAGACCGGTTCTCTTTTCACCACCCGAGACCCGACCGGCTTGTAAAGTGTGCTGCGTGACAGTCTCCTGACAGTGTATTAACCGGAGCTGCTTTTGAGGTATCACTGTGGGGACTCTGCGTCTCTATTCAGTGTAGCGCTTTGTCATGGCCCCACATTGTTCTGATATAAATAGACTGTTGACTACTGGCTTTTCCGATCGGTTTAGCTAATCACGCATATGAGATCTCAGCAATGATTGCCTTTTAAACCTGGTAGGCACGGAAGACACTGTTCAAATGCTAACTGCGTATGTGAATTATATGACATCTTAGTAACTGACCGTTAACACTCCACTCCCATATATAAGACAGACTCAGACGTCTAATTCCCTTATAAAAGAGATAATTTATTAAAAATTTGATGTCAGACATGTAATAAATTTATCGTTGAAGGTGCAAAACAGTATTTCCATATAGGGGATGTTCAATAAAACACCTTTCAGGCCGTCAATTTTCAACCTTATATTATTTGGCAGCCAGTTTCAGCGCTTCACTACGCAATCTTCAGGCCCCTGACCGACATGTAGGAAGAATCTATCTCGCTTGTGATCAAAACAGAGGCCAGCAATACCGGTATTAATACATATTTGCTACAGTGATCGCTTTAACCATCACCTGATCACAAGTAATGTAGATTCTTCCTACACGTCGGTCAGGGGCCTGAAGATGGAGTAGTAAACCCTGAAACTGGTTGGCAAATAAAATAAGGTTGAAAATTGACGGCTAAAGGTGTTTAATTTGACATCCTCTTTCGAAGAGCCGAGTCCCGCAACGATCTCTAAAAGGATGGGCATACAGTGTATTTCCATTTGTCTGATTTACTTTTAGGATATTCACCCATAAACCAAAGAAAAAAATTAGGAAACAATTGAGATTATTTTTAAAGCCCGTTTGAAGTCACAAAGTAATCTCCTTATTAAACATTCGCTGAGTATAATGTGAGTAATTTGCGTCCCATCTTAAGAAAAACAAGTTTTCAAGCATCTCAACGTATATGACGTCATATATCCGTAACAGTGTGTTGTACAATGATATAATTTTTCATTTACTTTCTGTGGTACACAGTGATACTGTCTGCAAAATGTGTTACAAATATACTTTGGGGTAAAGAAGTGAAAAGTAATACGTCATGCCTGAAGCCGAACCTCCATTACATGAAGAGAGAAGATGTAGTAAGCGATAGATGTGTAACTCTTCATAATTTTGAGGTGGTTGATAGCGAGTAAGGGTTTCGAAAATGTTTGAAATTATTTGTAAAGGCTGTTGGAGGCCTCTAAATGGTATCACTATAAAATATTGAATTAACATAGTCTAGGCAATTTGTGCATCGAGGGTCACGCTGCAGCATGACGTACACACATTTCGTAACTTTAAGACTTCACGTATTGTGTTAAGACTTTAAAATAAGATAATAATTTATCTGTGCCGACTCCAGCACGAATTGACAATTAAAAGCGGTACTGAAGTGCAAGGGTGTTTGCCTATCTATATTTGTTGCACTGAAGGACTTCAGGGCTCTTTCCCCGGCTGACTTCTAGTATGGCTGAATGAGATTTAGAAGAATAGCTTTTGTAGTTTATCTAAATCATGTTTGCATGTATGACTGTTTTGTCTGTAACCGTTATCTCCTAAATTCTCTGGTTAATGTTGAGATTGGTCGCTTGTCTGAAGCATCAGGTTCCAAATGGTTCAAATGGCCCTGAGCACTATGGGACTTAACTTCTGAGATCATCAGTCCCCTAGAACTCAGAACTACTTAAACCTAACTAACCTAAGGACATCACATACATCCATGCCCGAGGCAGGATTCGAATCTGCGACCATAGCGGTCACGCTGTTCCAGACTGAAGTGACTAGAACCGCTCGGCGACCCCGGCCGGCGAAGCATCAGATGGTGAATTAGTTGGTGGGTCGAAGTAGGTGTCTTTTCATAGAGTTTTTCTGAGTTTCTTTTAATGTAAGTGTAGACTGATGGTTCTTCTAAAAGGTCTTTAATGTCTGTCTGCATCGGCGATGACCCGGAGGATTCTGTTTTGGAGTCTCTGAATTAGTTGTAGATGTCGGTCTGCTGGCGAAGACCAACCTTCCGATCCATATAGAATACTTCGGAGGATAACAGACCTGTACAGTCTTAGTTTCGTTTCTATGCTAAGTCCTCCACTTTTTAGGAGCGGGTGCAGTTGGATAAAAGCAGTGCAACCTCTGTTTCTGGATCTGTCTATCTGCTTTGCGAAGGTTAGGCGTTTGTATAGTACAATGCCGTGATATGTAGCTCCAGTTCTATATGAGTCGCTCCATTCTATTTCTTTGTCGGCTACAGAAATCCGTCTGTTTGGAGGAGTCAACTTCCTCGTGAACATAACTGCTACGGACTTCTCAGGATTGATCTTTATTTTCCAAATGTTGCACCATTTCACGATTTTGTCCAAGTGCTCTTGTAGCTTTCTTGCTGTGATACTGAGGCTGCTGCTACTCCTGCAAACAGCCTTGTCATCGGCACACAGCGCTATCTCACCACCTGCCAACTTTGGCACGTCATTGGTGTTTAGCGAGTATAATATGGGGCCAAGAACTGAGCCCCGCGGAACTCCGGCCACGGCGTCCGTGATCATGCGTACATGTTTGCCACATCTGACGTGGTATTGCCTCCCTGTCAGAAACGAGTCTATCGCGCTGATGATATGTCCTGCAATGTCTAACTGGGATAACTTGTATATTAAGCAATCTTGCCAGACTTTGTCGAATGCTTTCTCGATACCGAGAAAAAATTCCTCCTGTGCTGTGTTTCCGGTCTCCCGCCCTGCATATGTGTTCCACCAGAAGCAGGGATCGATAGATGGTGCTGTGTCCAGGGCGGAATCCAAACTGCTGAGGGCTGATTGCGTTATTGTCTCGTAGGAATCCGGTTAGGCACTCTAGTACTTTCCCTATAAAGCACAGGAGTGGGATGGGTCGACAGCTTTGTGGAAGGACAAGATTGTTATTGGGTTTAAGTATGGTTACAACCTGAGCAGTTTTCCAGGCTTTTGGGAAGTAGGTTAGGGGAAGGTACTGGTTGTATAGTGTGGTGAGGTAGGTGACTGCGTTAGGAGGCAGGTGTTTCAGGTATGGGTTACGGACCTTGTCAGGACCGGGGAATTTATTATTCCCAAAGCGTCTGATGTAGGCACACACAAGTCGATCGGAAACTGGGGTAAATTCCGTATCTGGCCTCTCTTGCTTCAATTGAGCCACTCGTCCGTTTATTATTTCTTCCTGCCTGTCACGGAATTGTGATTCTAACGATGTCGCCAGTAATTCTTCTTTATCCTCGTCGACATACACTAGCCCATCAGGACCACAGAGTGAATGAAGTATTTCCTCATCGAAATTTTTCTATGATGCTTGGTACCTCCATATCCAAAATACGTAAAGGAGTTTAGAATTTCAGTCTGATGCTTTGTTATTGGTAGTTCTTAAAACGTACTGTCATCGCCAAATGTTTTCACTTCTTTTTCAGTAATTTTTCACCTTAGTAAGCACCAATCTAGACGGAATAAGTTAATCCATCCTCTACACTAGAAAATGATAGTTGATGATACCGATTGGCAATTATTACTTTTTATAGATACTAGTTTCCAACATTTAGGAACGAATGACGTCAGCAGCTGTATGGTTTACCAAATTATGCAATAAATCACAGAGAACCGTCGGAGGTTCAGTAGGAATTTCCTTTATTGCTTGAAGAATAATTCTGAGCTTAAGCCGTTGATTAAATCATCCAGTAAGCTAGGCAATAACAAACAATACAGCAGCTACATAACTGTTGATTCTAGTCGTACACATCGTCTAAAGCAATGCAGGGCAGAACTTCATCGCCTGTGACTATGTTCAACAGAAAATTGGCACGATCAGCCTTGTATTCCGCACAGATACGCCTTCGTCGATTTTCGTGATCCTCTGTTAGGTGATGAGGAATCCAGCGGATATACTCTTTTGAGTACCCCAAATGGTAGATGAATGTGTCAGGGCTACTTACAAATACTTCCAGGTAAGTAGCTATGTGGTTGATTGCGCTCCGTCGATAATCTGAGATGAGAGTGTCATCACGTCCCAATGTTGCAGGAATCACAGTTGCGTGCGGCCGACCGGAAGGTGAGAGATAGGAAACGTTTGCGCGATATTATTGCGATAATGACGGACTCACCATGCTTTCGTTCATTGGCATGTTTCCGTAGATATTCTGCAAGCGTCTGTGAATATCTGAGTTTTCCGCCAAAAGAAACTCACTGGTACCTTTCTGCTTGGAACGCACCTTGGTTACAGATGCCATTCTAAAGGCTGCGTGTTGCCCCGCCATCTGAATTTTTAGATATAAATTAAGGGAAAAAATCCTTAAACGTTAGTGTCATGCAATATTTTGTGTAATGTAATATCTTGTGCAGACATCTTTTATTAACCTGACACGTTCCACATCATTACGAAGTGTCGTATTCATGATCTATGGAACAAGTATTAATCTAATCTAATCTAATCAAATCCACCCGAACTTTGTCATCCTATGGGGACTGAAGCGCGAAGATTTCACGATGTCGCACAACGAATTCCACATTTTCTCAACCTAAATTAGCAGATAGAAGAATGTGTTACAGTATTAATTCAACGCCCTCCTTATTTTTTGGTTTTAATAAAGTCATGTACCAGATTCCATAAATGTCTTTAATTTTTCAGGTAAAGCCAACACAAAAATTTAAGTTTTACTAGTAGGTCACTTATCACGTTAAATGTCACTTTCAATATTTTCAGGTTCAGGAACCAACTTACATATCAGTAAGATTTTGCAGTAATGTTCTGAGTAAAAATCAACGAAAGTTAGCGAAATTTGTATTTAAAAACATTTAGCTTCGTCGTAAAGTACCCCCCTTGTTAGAGCGCTTTATTGAAAGTGCATTTTATGGCTAAGTGTCCGCTAAAAGATATTTTGCGGTACTAGACCTTACTTACTGAAAAAGTATGTTGTTAATCTAAGTCCACAACGATTCATGAATTTTGCTTTCTTTTAATTTTTTGGGGGGTGGGCATCAAGAATGGCCGCCCTCCTTGGTAATCCACGTCGTGTGAAATACGTTGGAATTGCCAAAGTTAACTGAACACATGCCGAATACTGCTGTAGGTAGTGAGGGTCAGTTGATATGGTGACCAACGTTAACTGAATGCATAATGGAAAATATTCGGGGGGGGGGGGGGGGGTTAGTAAGATTGAGTTGAGATGGGATTCATTGTGTAAACATTGTAGCTTTCGTCTAAAGTTGTTTTACCACGTAACCTGAAGTAGGGCAGAATCATTTGTAATAAAAAGAAATAATTGCCAATCAGTAACATCATTTAAACATTTCTGGTGTAAATAATGCTTTACCATATACCCCTAAATCTGTACTTGCTAAGGTAAAAAATTACTGAAAAACTTGTAGAGGCACCACGGGATAGAGTTCGTTTCATGAACCACCCATAACATAGCATCAGATTTAAGTTCCAAGAACTTCTACATATTTCAGACACAAAGATATCCTCGCAACGCTTAAGAAGCATTATAAAACAATTTATATGTGAAAATATTTAGGTCTAGGGACCGATGACCTCAGCAGTTTGGTCCCTTAGAAATTCGCACACATTTGAACATTTTGATATTTTGCATCATGTGAAGTGGCTCTTTACTGAGAAAGAAATAATAGGAAAGCGTTACCCTTACTATACTGCTGAGAGAGCTTCGTCATGCACGACTTGAACGTCCGAACAAATCTTTCTGTTAGTCAGTTCGCTTCTACGCAAAATGGTGCGTGCTGAAAGTGTGAAAAGCAATTCCTTTCATAAAAAATGTCTGATCTCTTGAGAGGAAAACTGAGTGCTGTTGTTAGTAATTATTGCTTTCGGCAGTCGTTCAAGAGCGAAGATCCTTGGAAAAGCTTGAGTTGTTTTCAGAGACATAATCGATGACATTTGGATTACAAAATGAAATTTTTATGGTTAACTGGTACAGTTTACTGTCGAGTGCATAATGTATCGTACTTGAATTTGGCGGCGTTATAATAACATTGCCATGTAGGCTGTTGTTAATTATATGGTACTAAAGCTGAAACCAAGGAATTTGGTGTCGTATAAATATCAATATAAATTCAGTAAGGATAGAGCTGCTGCAATAAATTAGAATTCGTGCTGCGGTCTGGATTTGAACCCGGTTTCAAGTTCTGGCCGTGGCACAAATTTTAATTCATTTCTTCAGCTTCTGTCCCTACCGAAGATAAAGTTGAGACTCATATGTCTCCAGGAAAATCTAATTCTGTCAGATCAATACATTGAAATGTTACGAAGTCTTTTCTGATGAAATTCGAGTGAAGTGCAGCTTTATCCGGACGTGAATCGTGGATGATAAACAGTTCTGACAAGAAGAGAACTAAATCATTTGAAATGTAGTGCTATAGCAGAATGCTAATGATTAGACGAGTAAATCGAGTGCCTAATGAGAATGTACCGAAAAGAACTGGAGGAAACTGAAATTGACGGCGCTATTTCACTAAAATAGTGAATCGATTGATAGGGCACTTCTTAAGGCATGAAGCAGTCGTCAGTTTGGTAATGCAGGGAAATATGGGGAGAGGAGGGAGTCGTTAAAAATTGTAGAGAGAGACCAAGGGATGAAAACAGACTGAAATGGATATAAGAGGTGGTAGTTATCCGGGGTTGAAGAGGCTTCCACAGGGTAGACTAGCGGAGAGAGCTGCATTAAACCAGTCTTCGGGCTGATGGCCACACAAACGACAACAACAGCAACTTAAAATTCATCATAAGATGGAAACCAATAGTAAAAGTAAAATAATTTCGATAGCAGTTCTTGGTGGTAATCAAATATACATTCTGGTGGTACCACGTGCACAAACCTTTTTGTGCGAGTAACGTGCATGTTCATCGCTAGGCATCTACGAGGGTAATCCCAAAAGTAAGGTCGCCTTTATTTTTTTTATCAGTACAGAACTCTATTTGTGTGGCAGTTGGTCACACTGTTATAAACAGTGTTCACGCGCTGTGTGTAAACATGCGCACGCCGCGCTGAGGCGCTCAGTCTTGGCTTGGCAGCCGTTGAGAACGGAGCTCCCGTTGGATGTTACTGCCAAGTGCGAATTGCGCACAGTTATTCGTTTTTAAACGCAAAGGACACTGCGGCGATTGAAATCCATCGCCAACTGGCGGAAGTGTATGGTGCGTCGTGCATGGATGTCAAAAATGTTCGAAAGTGGTGTAGAGAGTTTGTAGCTGGTCGGACCGAAATTCACGACGAACAAAAGAGCGGGAGACCGGCTGTCAGTTTCTGAGGAGACAGTGTTGATGGTTGAACAAAGCATGCGTGAAGATCGGAGGGTCACCCTGGATGATCTCTGCACGTTGGTTCCTGAGGTTTCCGAAGCACTACTCTCAGAAGTTTAACGGAAACATTGAACTACCGGAAGGTGTACGCAAGATGGGTGACACGCATGTAGACTGAGGATCACATGCGGCAACGAGTTGATGCTTCCCGCGCATTTCTTCACCGCCTTGCAGCCGAACAGGACGACTTTCTGGACTCAACTGTCACGGGCGTGAAACCTGGGCATACCACTTTACACCTGAGACCAAGCAACAATCACGCCAGTGGCGGCATCTTTCTTCACCAAAAGCCGCGGAAATTCAAACAAAGTCTACCGGTAAAGTCATGACAACCGTTTTTTGGGATCGGAAAGGTATATTGTTGGTGGACTTCATGCCCACTGGGACCACAATTAACGCTGACAGGTACTGTGAGACTCTGACAAAACTCGAACGGGCAATTCAGAACCGAAGAAGAGGAATGTTGAGCAAGGGCGTACACATTCTCCATGCCAACGCTTGCGCACACATCGCTCGGCAAACTGTTCAAATCAAATGGCTCTGAGCATTGTGGGACTTAACATCTGAGGTCATCAGTCCCCTAGAACTTAGAACTACTTAAACCTATCCAGCCGAAGGACATCACACACGTCCATGCCCGAGGCAGGATTCGAAACTGCGACCGTAGCGGTCGCGCGGTTCCAGAGGCAAACTGTTGCTCTCCTGCAACAGTTTCAGTGGAACATAATCACCCACCCACACTACAGTCCTGAATTGTCGCCCTGTGACTATCACCTGTTCCCTAAGTTAAAAGAACATTTGGCCGGAAAGCGATTCAGCGCTGACGACGAGATGAAAGAAGAGGTTCGTAACTTTCTGAACAGTATGGCGGCGAACTGGTATGACATGGGCATACAAAAACTGCTACAGCGTCTACAAAAATTCATCGACAGAACTGATGATTATGTCGAAAAATAGCAAAATGTTCGAGCTGTAAACTGATGTAAAGCATTGTAGAAATGAACAGGTCTATAAAAAATAGGAGACCTTACATTTGGAATTACCCTCATGTGCTGCAGTTAGCTATTAAGACGCTAATTGGGCTTACACGTAGGCCATCAGTAAATTCACCACATTCAAAGCAATTCATTCAGCAAATCGACATATGAGCCTTTAAAAGCCACAAGTTGTCTCTGTACTTTGCATAAAGCTAAGCTGCTGTGATGGTAACAGCGGTAACGCTTTTTTATGTCTTTTGCAGAGTCCGCCTGCTGTTCCTTAGCCACCGGCTCGTGTCGTTCCGTGTGCCAGGAGGTGAGTACACCAGCCAGCGAGCTCCTGCACCACCTTACTTCCGCTAGTGGCTTCTCTGAAATTTACGAAACTATACTGCTCTGTCAATTGAAACTACTACAGTAAGGGTAGAGCACAAATAATGTGGAAGGATTTCTTGTCTGCGATTTTTTCCCTTTTATTGGATAAAGACTATTTCAGGTACGACCAAACATTTTCCCGGAGTTGCCACTTCGTTTGGACCAGCTACTTTCCTCAGTAACTGCCTCACAGTGCTCGTCGCATGTTCCCTGAGATAAGCGGCTCAACTAATTTTCGCTTACTTTTGCTCACAGCGATTGCTAGGCAAGAGGTCCCACTGCAACAACAGCAGCCCGACATATTAGGAACACTTCGTAGAGCGCTTGACGAAATTTCGACTCTCGATATTCTAGACAAGCTGAATACTGTCACCTATCTCGTCGAGTGTATAGAGATTGGATGCACGCTTCTCATCTTTTTGCATCCTCCGAAGACTAAAATCACATGGGTTCAGGTTCGTAAAACAAGGAGGGGACTCAACTATCTGTCGTCAGAAATCCCTCGTAATACGTGTACTGACATAGTTGCATTGGCCTTAAGGTCCGCGAGCATTACCCTGTACGAAATAACCGTGAATCTTTACGTTAATTGATATTTCTCTGAATAATGGTTACAGTACATTGTTTTATTTTAGACCTCTACATCAGTACTCCGCAAGCCACCTGAAGTATTGTGTTAGAGGCTACTTCTGGTACTACTAGCTGGTCCCCTCTGTCTTGTTCCATCACCATTCCAAGGAAGAATTTCGGTAGGCCTCTAGTAATTTTGAAAGGTATGTGCTGAGATTCGATCAGGATAGAGCCAGTGAAAAATGTCGATAGTTCCCAACCGCAAGGTTGGACGAGTAGTACATCTTCGAGTAGTAAGATCTTTGACAGCTAACAGAGCTAGGTGCACGCGGTTAAAGTTGGTGTAGTGGTGAGGAGATGCGCACAGACAGCAGACGTGTTTCGAGTCGGAGCTAGATGCCTGCAGGAGGCAGCTGGGTCGTGACAGCATCAAAGTAAGAATTGGCGCTACGCACATAATAAGCTATATATTGAGCGAAACTCGGCACATACCTGGGGAAACAAGAATGAATAATTAATAAAATAGGTTTTCTTTGGTTAAATAATGTCTAAAAGCTAGATAGAAATCCCATTGTTGATGCAATAAGCGTTTTGTGAAACTTTCTCGTAAATCCATGCTATAGAAGTTTTTTTTAGTTTTTCACGTGTGCCTTAAAAGTTTGAACAATAAACATTTTTTAGATAAAATTAGAGTTTCATCTCACACCTTACGTCGTTCTCCGCATCCCGTGCTTGCATTGAACCAAAAGGTACATTAAAGTAAAGTTCCCATGAGTAAAGCTAATAATTTCATTTATCAGAGTAAAATAATCTATATGCCATTGCACAGTTGGTAAATTATTCAGATGAGGACAGAATTTTTATTAAGTAACAAACTGGGCCAAAATGAGTAAAGTTATCTAGAATGACAATTTTATGCCATTGCACTACGGCTGAGTTGAATATATGTTTTATTATCGGCTAAATGGGAAGGAGCGCACGAGCTAAGTCCACAGACGCAGTCAGATGCAGGTTGATGACTTTCATTTATTTTTGCCACTAAACTTTCATGCAGTCAGATGTGCATTTTGAGTATTAATTTCCCAGTAATATTTTCATGCAGTCAGATAAAGTTCAGTTCAGTTAAATACGCAGACAGATGCAAGTTTTGTTAATGACAAAAGCAGTCACATGCAGGTCAGTCTAGTTTAAATAGAGAAGTTTTATTAACAACATTTTCAATTTGACAACTTTTCTCATTGTGGTCATTTCGCTATAGATACCAGGTGCAACAATAAAGTAATGAGACTGATGTGAAAAAAATGTTGCTTACCATTTTAGTCAAATTTAGTGTTGTATGCTTCAAAGCAGTTCCCTTCTGATTGCACACACTTTTTCCAGCGCTTCTGCTATTGATGGTAACTTTTCTGGAACTCATCTTCTCTAATATCCTCCAATAGCCTCGTTACAGCTTTTTGGACATCTTATGTTGTTTGAAAATGGTATCCCTTGACCGCCGTTTTGACTCTTGGAAATAGAAAAAAGTCGCACGGAGCGATATCTGGTGAATAAGGTGGCTGTGGTAGTACTGAAATTTGTTTTGAGGTTACAAATTGCTGTACTGACAGAGCAGTATGGGATGGCGCATTACCGTGATGCAGAATCCGATTATCAGCAATGTTGGCACGGACACGAAGAACTCTTTTACGAAGTCTTCTTAAAATTTCTTTGTAGTAATATTGCTTAACTATTTGCCCAGGAGGCACCCACTCTTTAGGAACAATTCCCTTGGAATCAAAGAAACACATAAGCACGCATTTCACTTTTGACTTTGACATGCGAGCTTTCTTTGGTCTGGGTGATCCCTTTGAACACCATTGCGAATGTGGTGTCACCGCCAGACACCACACTTGCTAGGTGGTAGCTTAAAACGGCCGCGGTCCATTTAGTACATGTCGGACCCGCGTGTCGCCACTGTGTGATCGCAGACCGAGCGCCACCACAAGGCAGGTCGCGAGATACGGACTAGCACTCGCCCCAGTTGTACGACGACTTTGCTAGCGACTACACTGACGAAGCCTTTCTCTCATTTGCCGAGAGACAGTTAGAATAGCCTTCAGCTAAGTCCATGGCTACGACCTAGCAAGGCGCCATTAGCCTTACATAGTTTGATAGTTATCGTATGAAATGTCTCATCCAGAATGCTGTACTCACATGAAGGAATTAAAAGATAAGTATTCGAGGAGCTGCATGCTTTTCTTATTAGAATTCACCACTTATCCTGTTCCAGAATTCACGCCCGTCTGCGTTAGATAGCGTGCATTTCGGCCTCCTCTATCTACAAGGTGTTGGCACATTTGCCAACACATCAGCGAACTTTGGCGTTTTGTCTCTGGATCGTACTGAAAAAAACAACTTTCATCACCAGTGATAACATGGTTCAACAATTCTGGATTGATTTCCGTTTGCTCTAACAGATCGGCTGCCACATTTTTCCGTGTTTCTCTCTGTTGTGGTGTGAGATTTTTGGGGAACATTTTTGCACAAATCTTTCTCATACCAAGAAGTTATTATTAGACGAACCGTTTCTCGATTGATGTTCAGTTCTTGTGCAATCATTTTCACGGACAATCTTCGATCAGATCGTACGAGTTCACGCACCCTGGCCAAGTTGACATCCGTTCGTGAGGTTGATGGTCGTCCACTGCAGTCTTCATCTTCAACATTCGTTCTAAACATTTTATGCCAACGAAAAACTTGAGCTATTGACATAACCTCCTCTCCAAAAGCCTTCTGAAGCTTACCATAGGTTGTCGTCGAGTTTTCACCCAATTTAACTCAAAAAGAAATGGCATACCGTTGCGAAATATTATGCGGTTCCATTTCTGTGACGAGAGCCACAAACACGTGTTAGCCTATTGCAACACAACTCACGACTGAACACTTGCATCGATGTGCCGCTTGTGAACTAGAACTTATAGACCAAGGACAAAGATATTGTGCCTAAGCAAGCCTGCTGGGTTACCACATCTTGCAAAGAAAATCAGTCTCATTACTTTATTGTCGCATCTCGTACATGGGAAGAAGTAATAAATTACCCGACTCCTCTTCGGAAGTACTCTCTCGAAATCTCAATAGTAAACCTCTCTTGTAGCGCCTGCCATTCGAGTTTGCTGAGCATCTGTTAACACTCCCGTGCGACTAAACCATCTCGTGACGAAACGAAACGCTCTCAGACTGACGAACAAGGCTCAAGAATCGATCTGAAAAGTGCCTTGTGAGCGACTTTTTTAGTGACTGAATTACATTTCCTAAAGATTCATCCTGCGAATTGGAGTCTCGCTTCTGCTTTTCCTACTGTTTGTTTCATGTGGTCATTCCACTTAAGGTCGCTCCTAATAGATTCTCCTAGATGTTTTACCGTGGTTAGTGTTTCCAGCAACTAGTCGTCATCGTCTAGTTATACAGTATTCTATTTTTTTTTCTAGGTATGTGTAATAAGTTTGACTTTCTTACGTTCTGGGTCAACTGCCAGCCCATCCACCATTCAACAATCCTCTTTAGGTCCTTCCGCAAATCGTCACTGTCTTCTGGCGTTGCCTACTTCTAATAGAAAATCGCATCATCTCGTATCAGCCTTAAAGAGATTCCGACGCTTCCTACTAGATCATTTATCCACATTGTAAACAGTAACAGTCCTGTCACACTCCCTTTGAGTATTCCTAAAGTTGCCTTTACATCTGTCGATTTTGTTTCACTGAGAGCGGAGTGCTGAATTCTGTGTACTAGGAAGTCTTGAATCCAGTGGAGAGTCTATTGCGACAGTCGGTAAGCTCGTATTTTTTCACTAAATGGCGGCGCGGAACGGTGTCAAATGTCTTTCTGAAGTCGAGAAACACGATATCGTTCTAAGCGTCGATGTCTGCAGTGCTATGAATCTCATGGAGGAACAGAACGAGGCAAGTTTCGCAATATCTTTGAGTACAGAATCCATGATATTTTGTTACATAGATTTTCGTTCTCCGAAGTGTCAAAACACTGGAGTGTAAACTTGTTCCATAATTCTAAAACAGATTGACGTCAACGATGTACGTCTATAATTATGTATACCTGTCTTACGATCATTTTTGGAAAAGGGAATGACCTGCGCTTTTTACCAGTCGCTAGGTACCTTTCGTTGTACCAACGACCTGTGGTAATTGCTGCTAGAAGTGCAGCAATTCTTTGTTAATATCTCTATGAAATCTTACTGGTATCTCAACTGGCCCTGATTTCTTTCGGCTACAAAGCGATTTCAGTTTTTTCTTTCTATTGCGCTATCAGTTATCCCAATATCTACCATTACGAAGTTCGTACGATCATTGAGATGAGGCATCATGTTACGATGTACTGCGGTGAAACAGTTTCGAAAGACGTAATTCAGTATTTTGCGCTTCTCTCTGTCATTTTCCCTATTCGGTGTCATCACGATCACTGAGTGACTGAATACATGATTTCGAACAGCTTATTGATTTTACGTAAGACCAGAAGGTAGTCAGGTGCTGTATTTGTGTAGATAAATATTTCAATTAAAGGTCCTAGTCATACAGACAGCTGCATCTCACTGCAGATACAATAACTCTGTATTATTGATTCCTGGATATTCATGTTAATGCCAAACACGATAAAAAAATTGCTATGAATTCCCTGTAATATACAATTAGAAATAAGATATCAGATCACCTGAAGTTTGTTATTGTAGTAATTTATTTATTTATTTTATCTTGTGCTCTCATGTTATCGCCATCCTGATTAAAATACTTGGCCTTATATCGGCTTAAATACATGTAAAGAACAACAAATTACATCTCTGTACATAGTAGTCCTATGCCATATCTTTCTGTCAATATCTTTGTTACAAGCAACAGTTGTAAAGCGAATGCTGGATGCTGGAAAAGTCTCGCTGTCAAAGTGTAAAGTAATATAGTTTGTGTGGAAGTGTGTGTACTGATATAACTACTGGACATCAAAATGGAGGCAGACAGATGGACAGTGACCGAAAAAAGCCGCCTATATTGTCACAGTAAGTAAAAACTAAATTTACACCCATATCAACAGATAAGCTATAGTCATGGCGATACGTTAAAGTGTGACCCATCTTTCTGCCATAGAGCCAGCACCCAGCCTTATGCTACCAGTAATGATGTAACTTCCTGAAACCATCTGAAGATGAACCTGAAAAGGTTAGAAAACCGGTTCATGGAATAAAACATAATTATTCAAAAAAGTGAGAGTGGTAACTACTGCTAACCACTTTATCATATGAATGAAGTCAGATGGTATCCAGGTATAGCAAGCAAGTAATAAACCCCAACCTCCCTAAGAATATCATGCAGCAACACCATATCAGAGGTGAGAGTTACCTGCAATCTCTCGCAGCTCCTGGCACTGGCCGTCTATAAAAGCATCCGATTATCATCAATCATGCACAATTAACGCTTCATATCACCCCGATTAAATCACATTCGAAATTTGTGATAGCCTCGCTAGATATTGTCGAATTCATTACTGCAATAGCAATGATGTAATCTTTTGCCACTAACATATCCTTGCAATGAATATTCCAAACTGTATTTAGAATTTTTTTGCTATTCACTTCCGGTTTCAGCCATCTTTCTGTTCCTCTTATTATCTGTATTGCAACCTTCAATAAGCGATACTAAATCTGGGACCTTACGAAGGACCCTCATGTAGTTTACTAATATCATAATTAGCCTTCTCTGTTTTCTATTCGTGGGAACATTATTTGAGAAAATAACCTTCCGGTGCATGCTGCACGTACTCTGCTACCCTTCTAGCGACTACCTGATTGTGGTGCAAACCTGACCTATTAACCCTTTCGTGGGCAAAATTATTGAGCAGTTTTTTTAATGAATGGAGAGCAGATAGTAGTAAACAGATAGGTATATTTATCATACAGAATATCAAATTTGCTCCAACTGTGAAAGTGAGGTCACACAACAAGGAGGGAAGTATTCTTCCCACTGCCCTTCCTTGGAGTTAACTGACAAAAACAACTTTTTCAATATATGTCATATTTATTTGATAAATTTACTTCTCTTGTTACAATGATTTTTCACAATTACTTGCCATGAAAGTTTTCTGAAACATGGGTCTATGCAAAGTGGTATTTGACAAAATGTACAAACACAGCGAGTGCTCTTTTCCGCACCATTGGTACTACAATGACGGCACGTCCAGTAAGTATCTCCTAAAATGTGTTGATGCTCCCCTACAGCTACATGACGAAAATCTTCAGGTACTTTACCCCTTTTTGCCAGAAGGACAGGTTTTTGTCCACGCCTTTTTTGGGATGAGAAGCCAGCGATTAGTTGTCTGGCTAGATGGATCCTGTATGTGAGCTGATCGTGCTGTCCACTTTCTCTTTTCCTTATTTTCCACAGGATAAAACTGTTCACTGCAGCAACATCCACCAGGACATAAAATATTCTGTGCCACCATTTTACAGAACGTCTGCCAATAGCATACCTTTCTCCTAATTGATCAAACTTATCGACACCACCCATTATTTTGTTGTATTCGGACACAACATCAGGACAAGAAATATCTGTACTAGTACGATCCTTGTTTTTCCTTCTCACTGTGGCCGTTTCTCATGGGTCATGAACTGAGGACAGGAAAGTGTCTGGACGGTTAGCATCCATTTCACTGCAGAAATGGCTCCTTTTGTTTCAAACTGGAATTCTGCTCGTTCCAATTTTACGTTTTCCTTCATAAATTTGGTTAAATACTATAGCTTTGAGGAAAAAATCGCAAAATGTCACGCAAACACCACTGAAAGGCTCCTCTACAGAGCAACACTCAGCAATACAATGCCTCTGCGCGAAGGTACAGAAAAAATGGCTGGGACTTCCGATTGGAAGTAGTACTTTATATTGTTCAAAATGGTTCAAATGGCTCTGAGCACTATGCGACTTAACTTCTGAGGTCATCAGTCGCCTAGAACTTAGAACTAATTAAACCTAACTAACCTAAGGACATCACACACATCCATGCCCGAGGCAGGATTCGAACCTGCGACCGTAGCGGTCACGCGGTTCCAGACTGAAGCGCCTTTAACCGCACGGCCACACCGGCCAGCTTTTTATACTGTTCTCTAGGTGGTAGCACCGTACAGAGGTGGGGACTGTGAATCCCACGGGCCTAGGAGCGAGTTAATTGTAGTGGGAAGCATGTTTCCCACGGCTCACGAAAGGTTTAAAGAGAAACCGTACAACTATCCAGCCGATATCGGAGGTCAAGAAATTCTTGTCCCATACAGTCACAAAATCATCTGAGCTTCTGGTTTAGACAATCTGTTCCAAACCAGATGACTGCGATCGAATCTGGGTGCAATATTACAAATAGTGAGCTTATCCTACAGCCCTCTGGCTGTCTACACCAGATCACCCATCTGCTTGTAGCATCTGTGGGTGACCTCAGGACGGAAGCAGCAGCCGTAATTTGTGCTGACATGAGCCAGATTTGCAGCCGGTTGCAGCCAGTGTGCTCGACAGCCACCAGACAGCCGCTGGCAGATCCGCTTCCACATCCCAGTCGAGACCGCTGGCAAATGTTCCAAGTGCACACTGGTATTCTTTCATCCGTGAATGCTATTTGCCTGAGGGGCTCCATCACCCGCCTAACGTTGGAGCTCCCAACGAATAGCTTACCTGTCTCTTGTCTAGACTGAGTAGGAAAATCGGCCACTACTCCAAAAGGTGAAGCGTCCCATGTAGGGTGAGAAGTGTTATCACCACTGGGAAGCAACTCGTACCCGTTGTTAAGAGGTAAGAGTCAGCTGTGTGGCCAGAGGCATGCGAATCCACCATTGTCCTCCACTCACTCTCGAAGACAGACCAGTCAGATGATACTCATTGGAAGTCGCAGCGACAACGAGGTCACCAGGGTGTTACAGCGACATGAGAGGTTTCGCAGGCCTCGACTCTGGTGCCCCGATGTCGCTGCAGATTTGAGGAGTAGCCAGAAGCCCGCTGACTGTGTTCAGCTCAGCTTCCAGCTGATTACGGACAGCAGCCAATTGCCCTTGTGTCTACATACAACTAGTACAGAACCTATCTATACTGTACTGTGTATAAAAGCCGTATGAGGTCTCATAAAACAGAGCCAAAGCAATGTGGAATAACTCGGAAATTATAAACAGGCTCAACAGAAAATGTTCAACTGTGTGTGAATTCTTAAGGGAGCAAACTGCTGAGGTCATCGGTCCCTAGACTTACGCACTGCTTAAATGCTTAAACGAACTTATGCTAAGAGCAATACACACACCCATTCCCGAGAAAAGACTCGAACCTCCGGCAGGAGGTTCTGGAGGGCGACGGTTCAATCCCGCGTCCGGCCATCCTGATTTAGGTTTTCCGTTATTTCTCTAAATCGCTCGAGGCAGATGCCGGGATGGTTCCTTTGAGAGGGCGCGGCCGACTTCCTTCCCCGTCCTTCCCTAATCCAATGAGACCGATGACCTCGCTATTTGGTCTACTCCCCCAAACAACCCAACCCCGACAGGAGGGGCCTCGCAATCCGTGACATGGAACCTCAAACAGTGCGGCCACTCCGCACGACCAGAAACCAAAAAACAGAAAAAACACATGACTGTGAAGCCACTAATGTTGTGGTGTACGCGAGATATACACTAGAAGAATAAAAATCTCCTATGAAGAAATTTAGGAATTTAAACGACAATTCACAGGATAAGTGAAAATAAGTCGCTTCTTGTCAGAAGCTCGTTGGCGCTCACAAACTAGAAGCTCTACTCTGATGTCCTGCTGCCATCACGGAAGCTGCCTCCCAGCTGACGAGCTTTACAACTATACCTGCCTTTGCACATGAAAACCAACTACTGTCACGATACAAACGGCGAAATACTGCGCTACACAGTAATTATAGCGGGAAACTGCGGCTACTATGAGGGCCTGCTGAAAACAAATACCTTCGAATTATTTATTCTGTTCCCAGTACCAGTTGAGGTATAACGTGTGATGCATATCACTAGGTCGACTTTGTCGCTTCTCTGGGGCAAGTTGTATCCCTCTGCCGCTAGAGGGCTCCGAACTGAAGCGTGTAACATGGCGGAGTGTAACCTAATCATGTCGGTGCGTGAGAAACAGCGTTCTGTTATTGAGTTTCTACCACGGAAAACATTTTTACATACATAAAGCACCTTCTTCTTCAGCATTATAAGGCTAGGCCACACATGGGCACTGCAACATCTGCAATAATCCGACGCCTTGGAGTGACTGTCATTGATCGTCCTCCATGTAGTCCCGACTTGGCCCCATCCGGTTTTCATATGTTTCCAGAACCTTCAAGGACGTCACTTCCATAGTGATAAGGTGCCGCAAGCAGAGGTGGTGTTCTGCCTCTGACAACACAGTCAATCGTTCTTCAGTGACGGTGTCAACAAACTAGTCTCTCGTTGGAAGAGAGATGTTCCTCACAGAAGTGGCTTTGATGAGAAATACACTCCTGGAAATTGAAATAAGAACACCGTGAATTCATTGTCCCAGGAAGGGGAAACTTTATTGACAGATTCCTGGGGTCCGATACATCACATGATCACACTGACAGAACTACAGGCACATAGACACAGGCAACAGAGCATGCACAATGTCGGCACTAGTACAGTGTATATCCACCTTTCGCAGCAATGCAGGCTGCTATTCTCCCATGAAGACGATCGTAGAGATGCTGGATGTAGTCCTGTGGAACGGCTTGCCGTGCCATTTCCACCTGGCGCCTCAGTTGGACCAGCGTTCGTGCTGGACGTGCAGACCGCGTGAGACGACGCTTCATCCAGTCCCAAACATGCTCAATGGGGGACAGATCCGGAGATCTTGCTGGCCAGGGTAGTTGACTTACACCTTCTAGAGCACGTTGCGTGGCACGGGATACATGCGGACGTGCATTGTCCTGTTGGAACAGCAAGTTCCCTTGCCGGTCTAGGAATGGTAGAACGATGGGTTCGATGACGGTTTGGATGTACCGTGCACTATTCAGTGTCCCCTCGACGATCACCAGTGGTGTACGGCCAGTGTAGGAGATCGCTCCCCACACCATGATGCCGGGTGTTGGCCCTGTGTGCCTCGGTCGTATGCAGTCCTGATTGTGGCGCTCACCTGCACGGCGCCAAACACGCA
The DNA here is from genome assembly GCF_021461385.2 of Schistocerca piceifrons. Lineage (NCBI taxonomy): Eukaryota > Metazoa > Arthropoda > Insecta > Orthoptera > Acrididae > Schistocerca > Schistocerca piceifrons. The sequence goes on along the minus strand of NC_060139.1, from coordinate 44,751,464 downwards.
TACGACCATCATTGGCACCAAGGCAGAAGCGACTCTTATCGCTGAAGACGACACGTCTCCATTCGTCCCTCCATTCACGCCTGTCGCGACACCACTGGAGGCGGGCTGCACGATGTTGGGGCGTGAGCAGAAGACGGCCTAACGGTGTGCGGGACCGTAGCCCAGCTTCATGGAGACGGTTGCGAATGGTCCTTGCCGATACCCCAGGAGCAACAGTGTCCCTAATTTGCTGGGAAGTGGTGGTGCGGTCCCCTACGGCACTGCGTAGGATCCTACGGTCTTGGCGTGCATCCGTGCGTCGCTGCGGTCCGGTCCCAGGTCGACGGGCACGTGCACCTTCCGCCGACCACTGGCGACAACATCGATGTACTGTGGAGACCTCACGCCCCACGTGTTGAGCAATTCGGCGGTACGTCCACCCGGCCTCCCGCATGCCCACTATACGCCCTCGCTCAAAGTCCGTCAACTGCACATACGGTTCACGTCCACGCTGTCGCGGCATGCTACCAGTGTTAAAGACTGCGATGGAGCTCCGTATGCCACGGCAAACTGGCTGACACTGACGGCGGCGGTGCACAAATGCTGCGCAGCTAGCGCCATTCGACGGCCAACACCACGGTTCCTGGTGTGTCCGCTATGCCGTGCGTGTGATCATTGCTTGTACAGCCCTCTCATAGTGTCCGAAGCAAGTATGGTGGGTCTGACACACCGGTGTCAATGTGTTCTTTTTTCCATTTCCAGGAGTGTATATTTATAGACGTGAAGGATAAAGAAGTAGAATGTTTTAATAAAAAAGCTTTAAGAATTAGCATAAAAATTAGGGGGTGTTACTTCTCTCCTCGCTGTCCTAGATATACATCCATGCAAAAAATTTATGACCTTCAACTAAAATGCACATATTAAATGAAAATAAGTCCCTCCTTGTTAGAAGCTCGGTGCAGCTCACAAATTGGACGCTCTAGTCACAAGCTGTGATGCAGAGACGGAAGCTGCCTCCCACCTGACTTCACACACCTATAAGAACTTATGGTTTTGAGGAAAAATATGGGTCCAACAATTGATGTCATACTAACTGCACAAGTAACGAATGTTTGTCTATTATTTAGAGGTGCTTAATATAACTGATAAGGATTTTCATAGCCGTAACGTCGATTGTTCTGCCATTGCACCGTTAAGTACAGCCGTGCTTTATCAGGTAAAAAGAGCGTTTCGGTATCAGCCTCTCCATTACGCACAGACTGCAACAGCCAGTTACAGTACTGGCATGGAGGAACACCATATGAATCTGTGAGTCGATGCACTGCCGTTCCTTTGTAAGGCTTCACTTTTAGTTTGTGCGCCGGCCGCGGTGGTCTAGCGGTTCTGGCGCTACAGTCCGGAACCGCGGGACTGATACGGTCGCAGGTTCGAATCCTGCCTCGGGCATGGGTGTGTGTGCTGTCCTTAGGTTAGTTCGGTTTAAGTAGTTCTAAGTTCTAGGGGACTTATGACCTAAGATGTTGAGTCCCATAGTGCTCAGAGCCATTTGAACCATTTTTTTTAGTTTGTGCACAACTCTCTGAGTAAAAAGTACTTATGTAGAGTGTTGGTGCACGAAACCTGTGTTAAGCACAATACACTGGTTACGCAGAACACAAGTGCAGTACTCGAAACCAACTCCAAGCGAAGTCGACTGTGAGATATAGGTGATGATACAGCCAGCATAGAAGACTTCTTCAAGTCCAGCCACGTCGCAGAAGTCGTCGCGACCGAACGAGAACAACGCGTAAGCGGTCCTCCGCTAGGCGTGTTGGGAACTTTATTCTGAGTCGGAAGTACTAGATTGGTGCCACGTGATGCTACGCGGCGCCGACAGGCCTTTTCCTGGCTTGTAACGCCGCTCCTGGTTAACCACGGTGACTGCGTCTTGCTGGTGCTGCGATCAGGCAGACCCCATCTCACAGATCGATATCCAAATCGCTTGATTAAAAATAAATAACAAGGGACTATAGTTCTATATCAAAAGACATTGTTCAAGTACTGACATCGTAAAAAATTATTATTCTGCATACAAGTAATGTAACAAGAGTAACATAAACGAATTACCTCACATCATATTACTGAAAACAAAAAAGGTTTTATTGAAAAATGACGAAACAAGCTTTCTCTCCCAATCTCACTTAAAACAATGGCAGTGTATGCGAGAACTGTTGTGACGACTTCTGGGCAAGCAGCAACGCTCTTCAGGGCAAGGATCACTTTTCCCGTTGTGGCCTTTTTACCAGACCTTCCCCTTTCAATTTTACTATTAACTGATAACCCACATAAAATAGTATATTACACTAATTAATGACAGTAATTTCAGTATCATACATGATCACAAATGTTTACTAATTATTCTGAATGTCATTTGGTTCTACGAGTTGCCTTGTATTACAACAGCATCAATTTGTTTTTGTTTCACTCGCCATACGTATGTACCACAGTTCGAGACGGCCGTCTCTATGACGTGCATTCACGTATCGATATAGCTTCTGCTTGACATTTGTACTAAACGAAGTGATCGGAGGTGGTTGTGCACACTCGAGAGACGCCAGCGTTCGAAAACAAACAGTAAAATATTCACCTTCTCACGCCCCTTAACCCCTGCACCCCCCTCCCCCCCTTTCAGTAGAAGCGCTACCTAGAACACTACGGTTGACGTAGGCGGCAAACTTATCTGACGGCCGAATTCACCATCGTCAATTAAAATCAAGGAAATCTGAAATTTTTTTGTCTCTGAAGTTTTGTTTGTTACTGAGCGAGTAAATTACTCCGTCTTCAGGCCACAAGTGGCCCATCGGGACCATCCGACAGCCGTGTCATCCTCTGCTGAGGATGCGGATAGGAGGGGCGTGTGGTCAGCGCACCGCTGTCCCGGTCGTTATGATGGTTTTCTTTCATCGGAGCCGCTACTATTCGGTCGAGTAGCTCCTCAATTGGCATCACGAGGCTGAGTGCACCGCGAAAAATGGCTACAGCACATCACGGCCCTGATGGTCACCCATCCAAGTGCCGGCCACGCCCGACAGCGCTTAACTTCGGTGATCTGACGGGAACCGGTGTATCCACTGCGGCAAGGCCGTTGCCTACTGAGCGAGTAAGCCACCTTCTTACGAAGCTCTTCAAACTAGTGGACGTTTTTGGATTCTGCTGTTACTTGCTGGAAGCATATACAGGGTGAAAAGTATTTAAACCGACAAACTTGGGGAGGTTGTAGGGGACACCAAAACAAATATTTTTCCCTAATGTCATTTTTTCCTATGAGGATTATTTAAACCGGTGGAGGCCGTATTACGCTCTTCAGTTGTTAGGTGTCGTATTACGATCTTCAGTTGTTAAAGGGCGTATTACGCTCTTCACTTGTAGGAAACTGCTGTCCACCAGTGTAGTAGTGCATTGTCTCTGTTTACTAATGGAGTGATACACCTGGAGTGAGCACTCGGATATGTTTGGTGCGTACTACGTAGCGCATCACAACGGTCGATCTGCACAGCGGGTTTATCAACAACAATATCCTAGTCGCCGTAGCCCGCATCATACGACCTTTGCTGCTGTGTACCAACGTCTGCGTGAGACTGGATCATTTAGCAGATTACCTGGACATGGACGCCGTCGCACGGTAAGAACGCTGCAGGAAACTGTCTTGCAGCATGTGGAGCGCGATTCTTCAATCAGCACTCGTGCGATTGCACGTAAAATCGGGACGAATCAGACGAGTGTAAGAACAGTCCTTCGAGAGCAATTGCTACGTCCATTTCATTTACAGTGTGTCCACAACCTGGAACCAGTTGCTTATCCATCCAGAGCACAGTTTTCGCGGTGGTACCTGGAACAGTATGAAATGCATCCTACATTTCCATCCTCTGTGTTGTTTACCGATGAAGCAACGTTCGGGCCTGATGGAATCTTCAACATGCAGAATTCGCGTGTTTGGAGTGAGGATAACCCGCACGCCACAGTTACTAGCGCTCATCAAGTGAGGTTCAACGTTAATGTGTGGGTCGGTGTTGTTGGGGACTATTTAAATGGGCTGTATCTGCTACCTAGGCCATTAAATGGCAGGCACTATTACAATTTTCTAGCCAGAGCATTGTCAGAATTGCTGGAAGACGTCCCGCTCCCTACAAGACAACTCATGTGGTTCCAACATGACGGGGCACCCGCACATTTAAGTCGTCGTGTGCGTCGATTCCTGGACCGACGGTTCCCAGACACGTGGATTGGCAGAGGTGGTGCTGTACCATGGCCTGCTCGGTCCCCACTTTTTGTGTGGGGAAAAGGACACTCGTGATGTTTTTGCCCGTGTCAGACAGAACATGATCCAACAGTGTAACCTTTGTTTACGTGTCAATGGAGACATTTTTGAAATTTATTTTATTTATTTATTTAGCTTATGGCATGTAACCCATCATATAGAAAAGACATAAAAATCATGGGACACAGAAATAAAGAGTAGTCACAGTGTGTAACATATAGTTGTAGATATAAAAGTGTTTAAAATAGTGTGTATAACAAACAAAAGTTCACAAACAAGCATCCAGATTTGTGACATAGTCTATTGCACTTTCAGTCGCGGTCAGAAACTCATTGGGGTCTCCTGCAAAACGTCTCAGAGGGCAATCTTCCACGATGTGACGAATCGTCTGCCGGTCCGCGCCGCAGTCACATCTCGGGGTGGTGATTTTACCCCACCTGTGGAGGCTGTCCGCACATCTGCCGTTATTTGTCCGAATTCGATTCAGGGTCGTCCAAGTGTTCCTTGGCAAATTGAATCCTGGTGGTTGGACATTGATGCATGGCATATTCTGCAGGATTTGGGGCACAGATTCTTTCCACCGCGTTTTCCAGAGGTTGCCATAATCCGGGTTGAGAGGATGCGTATTTTTTGCCTTTTTTAAAGAGGGGTGTCTGGAGCGCAATCTGTTCATCTCCAGGGCAGGAACATCCTTATGGATTGGCAGTTTCTCGTTGTTCAGCACTTTTCCATACTCGCCTAAGAGAGCGTTCTCTCTGCGCAGGTCCGGTGGGGGAATGTTGCTCAGTATAGGTAGCCAGTGTAAAGGCGTTGGCTTTGGCATTTTTGAAAATCTAACGTAATTGAAATTGGGTTTTGTTAATGTGTTGTCTCTTGGTCATAAAAAAATGGAAAAGTGTTTGTTGGTTTAATTAATTTGACGACAGAGAAATCTTCCTCTGTCGGTTTAAATACTCCTATTATGGAAAAATATTTGTTTTGGTGTCCTCTACAACCTCCCAGAGTTTGTCGGTTTAAATACTTTTCACCCTGTAGAATAAGACGCAGAACCGCGGGCCGCACGAAGACTTGTTTCTGGCCGCACGCAGTCTGCGGGCCGCAGTTTGCCGACCGCTACCGTAGGCGGTGTGAACCGCGCTACGAAAACGGTTGAGACGCACCGGAGTTCCGCTGGGAGTGACCACCGCAGGTGCCTGCAGCTGGCTGGCTACACTGCGCCTCCGCCTCTCGCCTCGGCTCACCGCGGCAGACAGAGACGCGACGCGTCCGGGGAGCGAAGCGGCCCATTTATCACGGCGGGCAGCCCGCGGTCGGCGCGGTGTCGCCTCGCCCGTCCTATCGCGGCCCATCTGGACTCCCGCCGCCCCTGCCGGGGCTCAGCTGCGGCTACGTGGGGCACCGCAGCATTCCTACACATCCGTCTTTCCAGGGCCTCGGGCGAAAGAATGCTGTTCCATCGTGAGCGGCCGAATGTGAACCAATCGACTGTTCGTACAACACAGCTACGCTCCAAGAAACCAAACACGTTATCTTCATTACACGTCCGTCTGTCTGTAAATTGAGACAATCAGCAGTGGCTGTATTTGTAACACGACAAGACACTTGTACGCAAACAGCTCCGTAAGCCTCCATTCCACAAAGCATAAGTACGAAGGGATGGCTGGAATATACACTACTGGCCATTAAAATTGTTACACCACGAAGATGACGTGATACAGATAGTAAGAAGATGCTGTGATATGCAAATGATTAGCTTTTCAGAGCACTCACACGAGGTTGGCGCCAGTGGCGACACCTACAACGTGCTGACATGAGGAAAGTTTCCAAACGACTTCTCAACCAGCAGTTGGCCGGCGTTGCCTGGTGAAACGTTGTTGTGATGCCTCGTGTAAGGAGGAAAAACGCGTACCATCACGTTTCCGACTTTGATAAAGGTCGGATTGTAGCCCATCGCGATTGCAGTTTGTCGTATCGCGACATTGCTGCTCACGTTGGTCGAGTACCAGTAACTGTTAGCACAATATGGAATCGATGGGTTCAGGAGGGTAATACGGAACGCCGTGCAGCATCCCAACTGCCTCAAATCACTAGCAGTCTACATGACAGGCATCTTATCCGCATAGCTGTAACGGATCGTGCAGCCACGTCTCGGTTCCTGAGTCAACTGATGGAGACGTTTCAAGGCAACAACCATCTGCACGACCAGTTCAACGACGTGTGCAGCAGTATGGACTATCAGCTCGGAGACCATGGCTGCGGTTACCCTTGACGTTGGATCACAGACAGGAGCGCCTGCGATGATGTACTCAACGACGAACCTGGGTGCACAAATGGCAAAAAGTAATTTTTTCGAATGAATCCAGGTTCTGTTTACTGCATCATGATGGTCGCATCCATATTTGGCTACATCGCGGTGAACGCATATTGGACGCGTGTATTCGTCATCGCCATACTGGCGTATCACCCGGCGTGATGGTATGGGGTGCCATTGGTTACACGTCTCGGTCACCTCTTGTTCGCATTGACGGCACTTTGAACATTGGACGTTACATTTCAGATGTGTTACGACCCGTGGCTTTACCCTTCATTCGATCCCTCCTAAACCCTACGTGATGGTATGGGGTGCCATTGGTTACACGTCTCGCTCACCTCTTGTTCGCATTGACGGCACTTTGAACAGTGGACGTTACATTTCAGATGTGTTGCGACCCGTGACTATACCCTTCATTCGATCCTTGCTAAACCCTACATTTCAGCAGGATAATGCACGACCGCATGTTGCAGGTCCAGTACGGGCCTTTCTGGATACATGAAATGTTTGACTGCTGCCCGGGCCAGCACATTCTCCATATCTCTCACCAATTGAAAATGTCTGGTCAATGGTGGTCGAGCAACTGGCTCGTCACAATACGCCAGTCTCTACCCTTGATGAACTGTGGTATCGTGTTGAAGCTGCATGGGCAGCTGTACCTGTACACGCCATCCAAGCTCTGTTTGATTCGATTCCCAGGCGTATCAAGGCCGTTATTACGGCCAGAGGTGGTTGTTCTGGGTACTGATTTCTCATGATCTATGCACCCAAACTGCGTGAAATTGTAATCACATGTCAGTTCTAGTATAATATATTTGTCCAATGATTACCCGTTTATCATCTGCATTCCTTCTTGGTGTAGCATTTTTAATGGCCAGTAGTGTAGTACTAGACAACGGAATGAAAAGCTGAAGTTCGATTTGGTATGAGAGATGCAATTTATATCCTATCACTTGTAAAGTGGAGACAATTAAAGAAAAATTTCCCTATGCCCTCTAACTAGAAATTCAGAAGACTTCACCTCAGCATTCATAAGACCATATGATACCTAAATTTCAATACCACGCGCAGATCTAATGACCTAAATATATTAATGTAAAGATAAAAAACAACAATGCATGCTGCCAAGAATTCTGATTAAATTCGAAACCGGATCCCATTAGTCTAAAATTAAACACAGGCAAGGTTATGAGTTAAGTAGGACTTCATTGCAACTTACGTACACCGTTAATAATAGCTGCCGTCTGGTCAGCGATGTCAACTAAAACTGCTGTGAAGGGAAGGAAAAAGCGCAGAGAAGAAAAATTAGTCAACTCAAAACACCCTAATTACAATGTAGTAACTTTAAACACAACCAATAAAAAAACACACATTTGTGAACTTTACAGTCACATAAATAAGCACACAAGAAAGATGAGGATATAAATGCGATGTAAATTAAGGTATCAGTGAGGATTACAGATTAAAATAAAATACTCGCATATAGAAGCGCAGTATGTGCTTGCTTCCGTGTTTTTAGGACACAAAAACAGAAAATCATGAATTTCAACCAAAATATTATTTTGTCAGATCCAGTATACTGTTTCCATTAAATTACAATGAAAAAGGAATCCGAATGCAAATTTTGTGCTTTCTAACTCCTTCCTATTGCGCTGATGATTTTTCTGTAAAACGTCCAAATTTCGAAAACTGTTAAAGTTACTAAACTGAAACTTAACACATTATTATTTTAGCATCACATAAACACACAAGAAAGAAAAGAATATAAATGCAATGTAAATTAAGGTATCAGTGAGCATCACATGTTAAAATAAAATATGTAGAAGAGCAGTATGTTTTGACAAGCGACGTAGAAGTGAAAACAGTACTGTCAAAACTGGGATAACCAGACAACTAGTAAAAAAATAAATCCTTAATATAACAACACCCATGTGTGCACAGCAGCACAGAAACAATAGAAGCACACCGTTTCCAACATTCAGTAACCTTAGGAAGAAACTTCAAAATAAGAAAGTCATTACTTCAGAAGCATACAAGGGAAACACAGTAACACTCATGGACAAAAATCAATCCGTCCAATAAGCACAACAATTCACCTGAGAAAATAATATTATAAAATTAAAATCAGAAACAGATTCCACATAAGAGTAAAAAATTATCTGAAGAAGTGTAGGCAAGATACTGGATAACTCCCAAAAAAGCAAACTGATACAGAATAATGCCACTCCACTACTTTCCAATGCTATCAAAAAATCCACAAACCAAACATTCAAATCAAACCTATAGTCATATGCAGATAAGAGCCGGTCACAAGTGTGCAGGAAATATGTTACAGTTACTGCCTGAAAACTTCAAGTTATGCAAAGAACAACTATAAACACTATACAGTTAATACAAAAAGGAAAGATATTACACATCCATACAGAGCAACGCAAGTCTCATTCTAAGTACAGAGCATGAATTCCAATGTACCGGTAACTCAGACAAAAGACATGATAGAAGAAACGTCTGAAAGCATACAGCTAAATCCTTGGTCAACAGATTAATGAAATCCTCAAATTAGTGAGGCCTACAATGGTACAAAACTACTTTCAGACCAACACAGAATTTTATTTGCAAGAGGATGGATTACTAATGGATTCCTCAGTTTCATGATGCTTAGACAACATATTTTTACAAATATAGTGCAAGAGAATACATATTATATTCTGTAAAATTCATGGATTACGTCCTCTGCTCAACAGATGGACAACAAATAAAAACTGATAGACTGCACACTGGCATCAACAAGATCTGTCCAAAGATTAAATTTACGATACAAATAGGACATAAAAATCATATTAATTGCTGCCATGATCTAAAGTCCTGGTAGTAATAGTTTGTAGGTTTCCTACGATATTTTAAAAATTAATGGATTTCTCTGAAATGCGTAAATGACTGTCATGAGATGATGTGCATTCTACTGTAATGTTGTGTGAGTTGTTCAGGTGGGGCCCATATTTGCACAAGCTGCCAATCTACCCCTCCCTAAGATCTCCAAGAGTCCACCTCCGTTGCCTAGGACGCTATCACATGACTATGCAGAAGCGCTCGGCTGCTTTAGTAGGCAGTCCAAATCCTGGTGGTGGCAGAATTTTTTTTACCAGAGTTTGGCCCAAAATGGGAGGACGGCTGTTGGTGGTGGTGGTGGTGGTGGTGGTAGTGGTGGTGTTGAGTCGCTGATGACCTGTCGTTGCTGGAAGTCGAAATCTCTCCGCTGTGCCTCATTGCGAGCTTGTCGTCCCGTTGGTGGTGATGTGTTCGTCACATGGAGTTGTTAGGGCGAGCGGCCTGCTTTGTGTAATTCTAGAGGGCCAGCAGCAGGTTTTACCGTCTCCTTTCTTTCATCTTTATACATCAACCTACACACACTCCCATTACAGCCACTTCATTCAACACAAACTGCAGACACAAAGTTGATAGACCACGTGAGCAGAGGAAGAAAACCAACTCCAAAAACTTGCCTTCAAGCCCCCCTGCGTTCTCCCAGAAAACAATGCCACACTGCCACACAACAGTCTCTTTTTATAACACGAAGAAGGCCACTGATCTAAGCATTTCCACCAATTCTCTGATCGATATCGTCATATGACTTCACTCTCTAAATCACCTTACACTTGAAACTTCCTGGCAGATTAAAACTGTGTGCCGGACCGAGACTCGAACTCGGGGACCTATGCCTTTCATGGGCAAGTGCTCTACCAACTGAGCTACCCAGTCACGACTCTCGCCCCCTCCTCACAGCTTTACTTCTGTCAGTATCTCGTCTCCTACCTTCCAAACTTTACAGAAGCTCTCCTGCGAACCTTGCAGAACTAGCACTCCTGAAAGAAAGGATATTGCGGAGACATGGCTTAGCCACAGCCTGTGGGATGTTTCCAGAATGAGATTAATGAGATAAATGAATAATCGCCAGATGATCGATTTTTGTCATCTACATGAGCTTGCGAATAATATCATTTCAGCTGACAGGCACAGCAGGTGTAGATAACGAAACCAGCTTTTAAAATTGGCAGAGTACCAATATCTCATAGCGAGAACAATGTTAAAGCAATTCCATTCTTTCCAGAGTAGTTTTCATTTGTGTTGACTGTGAAGCAAACGAAAATTTATGAGGAACTTGTTAGCAGTGATTTAATTTTGTCAATCTGGATAACTAAATCAAATGGCAGAGAGAGTTGAACACTGATAACTTACTAGTTGTATCTGTCCTCAGATGCAGCGTGTGCGTACTGATTCACTGAACTCGTGCCTTACGTCCCACGAGAATAAATCGCTAGTACATGTATGTCTGCTGCTGAAGACTACAAAACAGCTAATTCTGCAGCAAAACGTTGATTGACACCCTTTGATATACTGGATTGTCTCTTCAGTGCATCGCAGTGTGGAAGCTGAAACTTATTGTGGACAAACAACTTTTTAACTACCAAATGCAGCTACGGTTATTTGTGATAAACTTATAACGTAAAACTACTATTCTGCTTGGAATGCGCAGTGCTGTCAGCGTCCACGCAATTTGGCGGCGCAGCTCTCTGGTTTCGCGGATCCATATTCCGCGAGGTGCCGGTGAAGCACTGGGACTCCCTCGTTAACGGACCCGCTATGTATGCAGACGAGGTCTGCCCCTCCGCAGGCTTCCTAATTCAATCAGGACCTGGAGGATTCAGCCCGGATTGCTGGTGACAGCTTGAGTGTTGCTGTCAGTCGTAGAGGGCTGTAATTTCGTTCTAATGGCAGCCAGTTCATAAACTGCACTTGGCGCGCACTGTGGATTGTTAATTTCGTTAACGAACAGGTCTCCCTTATGAATGTGTCATAAGTTTTCTATTGCCCATTGTCAGGTGGACTCTAAAGTGCCGATACGTCTTACATCAACAATTACTGTTCTTTTGCGGAAACACTGTTGTTTTCCTTGAGAATTGCGTATTCTGTTAACCAATTGTGACGCAGAATCACTCTCGCTGAACAAGGAAGAATTATTGGTTAACATTCAAAACGTCCTGAGAACCTTCTTCGAAGCCATACACTGCTAATCTGAATAAAAATCATTAGCAATGGAGACCGAAGACTGCTGACATAAAAAGACACCCTTGTTTTCCCAACGGCCAGCTTAACGAGGACGGAGGAGGGGACAGCGTTTCCAGGAACTCTCTTCCCATTGGTTTGGGAAAATGCCCCTAAAAGGTGGAAGAATCATCAGTGATCAACGGTCTGAGGATGCAGCAGCCAGTGAAAATTATTCCATTATAGACACATAATGTGTATCCACAGGGCATATGACCTGCTACTGAAAAGTGTCATAATGATCTCCTCAGCGGCAAAAGAATCCTGATTAGTCCGCCATTCGGATCTCCGGGAAGTGATAGCCAATGGGGAGACGACCATGAGGAAAAAAAGGCAATAGTCACGACGGGATAACATTCCACGAGACGGAGCTTGGAATGTCAGAAGTTTGAACACAGTACGAAAGCCAGAGAATCTAGAATTCGTTATGAACAGGAAAGCAGGGCAGTGAGTGGCTACTACAGCCATTACAGTTATGGTGTTGTTCTCATCAGATTCGTCAGCAAACAGAAATCGACAGCAATAGTTCAGGCATACAGTCAACGTCGCAAGTAAAAGATGAGGAGACATAGAAAGTATATGAGGATACTGAGATGGTAATTCAGTACGTACAGGGACAGGAAAATCTAATAATCATGCGGAACTGGAATGCAGTTGTAGGGGAAGGAATAGAAGAAAGGGTTAGGGGTGAATATAGGTTTGTCAGCAGGAATGAGAGGAACGAAGAGTAATTGAGTTCTGCAATGAATTTCACATGATAATGGCGAATACTCTTTTCAGAATCACGAGGAGGAAATATGCTGGGAAAAGACCTGAAAATAGGCATAAATTCCAGCTGGATTGCACTATGGTCATACTGAGATTCCTAAATCAGATATTGGATTCCATATTTTTAGATTTCCAGAAGTCTTTCAACAACGTACCTCACAACCGTCTTCTAACCAAATTGCGTGCCTATGAAATATCGCCTCAGTTGTGGGACTGGATTCGTGATTTCCTGTCGGAAGGGTCACAGTTCGTAGTAATAGACGGAAAGTCATCGAGTAAAACAGAAGTAATATCCGGCGTTCCCCAAGGAAGTGTTATAGGCCCTCTATTGTTCCTGATCTATATTAACGATATAGGAGACAATCTCAGTAGCCGGATTAGATTGTCTGCAGATGATGCTGTCATTTACCGTCTTGTAAAGTCATCAGATGACCAAAACGAATTGCAATAGTGTGAAAAGTGGCAATTGACTCTGAATAAAGAAAAGTGTGAAGCTATTCGCATAAGTACTAAAAGAAATCCACGAAATTTCTACTACGCGGTAAGTCACGCAAATCTGAAGGCAGTAAATTCAACTAAATACTTACGGATTACAATTGGCTCTGAGCACTATGGGACTTAACTTCTGAGGTCATCAGTCCCCTAGAACTTAGAACTACTTAAACCTAACGAGCCTAAGGACATCACACACATCCATGCCCGAGGCAGGATTCGAACCTGCGACCGTAGCGGTCGCGCGGTTCCAGACTGTAGCGCCTAGAACCGCTCGGCTGGCGATTACAATTACAAATAATCTAAACTGGAATGATCACATAGATAATGTTGGGGGTAGAGCAAACAAAAGGTGCGATTCATTGGCAGAACACTTAGAAGGTGCAACAGGTCTACTAAAGAGACTGCTTACACCACACTTGTCCGCCCTATTCTGGAGTATTGCTAAGAAGCGTGGGATCGGCATCAGGTAGGACTGACGGATGACATCGAAAAAGTACAAAGAAGGGCGGCTCGTTTTGTATTATCGCGGAATAGGGTAGATAGTGACACATACATGATACGTGAATTGGATTGGCAATTATTAACACAAAGGGGTTTTTTGTTGCGACGTGATCTTCTCATGAAATTTCATTCACCAGTTTTCTCCTGCGAGTGCGAAAACATTCTGCCGGCACCCAACTACATAGGGAGAAATGACCATCACGATAAAATAAGAAAAATCAGGGCTTGCACAGAAAAATTTAAGTGCTAATTTTTCCCTCGCGCCGTTCGAGAATGAAACGGTAGAGAGACAGCTTGAAGGTGGTTCACTGAACCCTCTGCCAGGTATTTTATTGTGAGTAGCAGAGGAATCACGTAGATGTAGATGTCAGGCTTACCCAGTAGCAGATACAGCCTCAGATCACAATTTAGTGATGATGAAGAGTAGACTGAAGTTAAAGTGAATCGGCATAAAGAATCAGTGTTGAATAAATGGTGTAACTGAAGTTCTGAGGCGTGATGAACTGTGTTTGAAGCTCGCTAAGGCTCTGGATACTGCAGTAGGGAATACCACACTAAGCGGTTCAACTGAAGACGAGTGGCCGTGTCCAAAAAGGGCAGTCACAGACGTTGGACAGTCAAACATAAATACACGGAAGGTAACAGTGAAGAGACATTCGGTAACAGAAGATATACTTCAACTGATCAACGAAAGGAGGAAACACAAAAAGGTTCGGGGAAAGACAGAAATAAAACAATATAAATCACTTAGGAATAGAACAAATAGTAAGTGCAGGGCACCCAAGGCGAAAAGGCTGCAGGAAAAGTTTAAAGTAATTGGAAATGAAATTACCCTTGGGAGGATTGACTCAGTATATAAAAAACTCAGAAAAACCTTCTGTGAAGTTCAGTGGGTGGTAACACTATGAGTGTGATGAGAATTCCGCTGTAAAAGCAGAAGAGAGAGCGGGTAGTTGGAAACAGTGCACTGAAGTTCTTTATGAAGGAGGAGAACTTGTCCGCTGAAGTGACAGAAGTCGACAAGGAAGACGTAGGAATCCATTATTATAGTTAGAATTTAAAAGTGCTATTGTAGACGTGGAATGAAATACGGCGGAAGGGACTATCAACACTCCATCGGAATTTCAAAATCAGTTTGGTGAAACTCACAATCAAACGTCTATTCAAGTTGCTGTGTAAAATCTATGGGACTGTCGACATATCAACAGACTTTCGGAAAAATATCATCCATACAATTCCGAAGATTGTAAGGGCACGTAAATGCACATTCAGCTTAACATACCATGTGTTGAAACTATTGATGCCGGCCGGGGTGGCCGAGCGGTTCTAGGCGCTATAGTCTGGAAACGCGAGACCGCTACGATCGCGGGTTCGAATCCTGCCTCGGATATGGATGTGTGTGATGTCCTTAGGTTAGTTAGGTTTAAGTAGTTCTAAGTTCTAGGGGACTGATGACCTCAGAAGTTAAGTCGCATAGTGCTCAGAGCCATTTGAACCATTTGAAACTGTTGATAGGGGTAATACCTGTACAGAAGAATGGAAAAAAAACTGAAGATCTCTTAGACGACGATCAGTTTGGCTTTACGGAAGAGAAAGGCACCACAGAGGCAGTTCTGGCGTTGTGCTTGATAGTGGAAGTAAAACAGAAGAATAATTAAGACACGTTCAGTGGCTGTGTCGACCTAGAAAAATATTTTGATAATGTAAAACGTTTGAAATTATGAGGAAAAATAGAGATGTCTATATGGAAAGGCGGATAATATGGAAGGGCATGCTGAAAAGTAATGCCTCCGATTAGTTGTGTGAAAACTCTTAAAGCTTAAAAAAAACGATTATTGACACTCTACTTCTTTACTGCTCATGTCTATACATTTACATCGCTTTGCAGCTAGAGGATTCCGAATGTTAGCATGTAATACAGGGGTGTGCAGCAGAACGAAGTCGATGCGTGAGAAACAGCGTGCTGTAACAGAGTTTCGAATTTGACGAGTCCGTCCACATATGAACAACTCTCTTGTTCAGCGTATGAATGCTAGACTATACACGAGCGTTGCCACATCTGCAACAATCTAACGCATTGCGGACACTGTCGTCGATCATCCTCCATACAGTCCCGACTTGGCTCCGTCCGATTTTCATCTGTTCTAGAACTTAAGGAACACCTTCGAGGAATTAACTTTGATATCGATGAAGCGGTGCAATTAGAGATGAAGTTCTGGCTCCGTCAACAAACTCAAACATTATTCATTATACAGTGACGGGATCTAGAAACTGGCCTCTCGTTGAGAGAAATGTGTTCGTCCCCAGACAGCGTTTTTTTTTTTAAAAAAAGCTCTAATAGTTTTTACAAAATAAATTCGGAGACATCAATTTTCAGCACGCCCTGCTACAATATGTAAGAGAACCAAGAGGGAACAGTAAAACTGGAAGATCAAGAAATAAGTGCCCGGTTGAAAAAGAGTGGCAGACTGGGATGCAGTCATTCACCCCTACTGTTAAATCTATACATTGAAGAAGCAATGACAGAAATAAAAGAAAGGTTCAAGAGTGGGATTAAAATTCAGGGTGAAAGGATATCAATAAATACATTCTCTTTTGAATGAAATGAACAGGTTAATGGTTTACAGAATTTGAGAGTAAAGCGGAAAATGACAAAAGTAATGAGGAGTGGCAGTACTGAGAGTAGCAAGAAGCTTAACATCAAAATTGACGATAACGAAGTAGACGAAATTAAGGAATTCTGCTACCTTGGAAGCAAAATAACCCACTACGGGCGGATCAAGGAGGATATAAAAGTCGCCGGCCGCGGTGGTCTAGCGGTTCTGGCGCTGCAGTTCGGAACCGCGGGACTGCTACGGTCGCAGGTTCGAATCCTGCCTCGGGCATGGGTGTGTGTGATGTCCTTAGGTTAGTTAGATTTAATTAGTTCTAAGTTCTAGGGGACTTATGACCTAAGATGTTGAGTCCCATAGTGCTCAGAGCCATTTGAACCATTTTTGAGGATATAAAAAGCAAGCTACCACAGGCAAAGTGGGTATTCCTGACCAAGAGAAGTCTGGCGATATCAAATATAGGCCTTAATCTGAGGAAGAAGCTTGTGACAATGTACTGTACGCCTGGAGCTCAGAATTGCAGGGTAGTAATTAAGAACTGTGGCAAAACAGGAGAACAGAAGAATCGAAGCGTCTGAGATGTGGTGCTACGCTGAAAATTGGGTAGACTGGTAATGTAAGAAATGAGGAGGTTCTCCGCAGGATCATCGAGGAAAATGGATAACAATGAAAAGCAGAAAGGACATGGTGCTAGAGGGAGTTGGGAGTTGTAGATGGTAAAAGCTGTAGCGGAAGACAGAGATTTGTATATACCCAACAAATAAGTCATGTCGTGGGGTGCAAGTGTTTGTATGAGATGAAGAGGTAAGCGCAGAAGCTGAATTCGTGGCGACCGTAATTCGTGGCAGGCTGCATATTACCAATCAAACGACTTATGTCTCAAAGAAGACGGGAGGACAGACAACGCGGAACGTACACGCGACATAATTCTCTTGAAAAACTACGTTTTCAAACCAGTAATAGGTGTCTCCTTTCATCACGAACCTAAATCCTGTTGTGCGATTCACTTGTAATACTATAATAGTAGGTAGCTTTCTTCTTCTGGCTTGATTGTACCATTTTAACACTGCTCAGAATATACAAAATACCCTGGCAGATAAGTTATGTGTCATTAGGTACCCACAGTTTTCCTTATATTCATTGAGAGAAAGATGTCTTCCATTTTGGAAGGGTCCGAGTTGCTCCCCGCTTCGGCCTACCCTGTGCAAATCTACTCATCTAATCATAGCCAGTGAGACTTGCGTCCTTTCGAACCTGCCTACTGTAGTCATCCATTCGTTTGCGTCTACCATTTTTACCCTTAAGCTTCTTCCATTGTCTAACCACCTATTCCTTGATATCTCACTGTGTGTCTTATGCCGGCCGAAGTGGCCGTGCGGTTCTAGGCGCTGCAGTCTGGAACCGCAAGACCGCTACGGTCGCAGGTTCGAATCCTGCCTCGGACATGGATGTGTGTGATGTGCTTAGGTTAGTTAGGTTTAAGTAGTTCTAAGTTCTAGGGGACTAATGACCTCAGCAGTTGAGTCCCATAGTGCTCAGAGCCATTTTTTTTGTGTGTCTTATGACGTTGCGCTATCCTTCAGTTTGCCATAAAGATATTTTCTCCTCAGTATTACTCAGTACTATTTGATTAGCTATCCGCTCTACCCGTCAAATCTTCAGCATTATTATGTTGCACCACATTTCAAAATCTCCTATTCACAACTTGTTTGAGCTCTGCTCGTCGTCTGTCTTTCAACTCCAAATGTAACTACACTCCAGACCAACACTTTCAAAACGTTACTCCGTAGTAATCAAATTTATGTTGGATGTAAACACAGTTCTGTATTTAATACTCTTCAATCGTTAATTATTTCACTGTTTAAATAACCAAAATAATATACAGTTTTTAGGGTCTCATTTCCTAAACTATTCCTCTCAGGATCCCCTGACTCAATTCGACTGCACTCCACTACTCTTTCCTTTTACATACTTTCAGTACCAAGTCACGTTCAATTCTGAAACAGTTATTTTCCAAAACGTATGCTATCTCTACAGAATTATGTAATCAACAACCCTGAGAGTTTTCATTTCACTTAGAAGCATCATCTATTACTTTGATGCCGTCGGGCACAATTAATCCACACCTTGCAGCTGTCTACGAAAGCACAGTACCCATACGCTTTGCAGAAATCAGATAAATAGGTCTACACCGATTAACTGAAACACTGATCCCGTCACTGCTGAGGTTCGCACATCCGTGTACGGTCGGAACACTCGACACGTCCATTCTCGCCGTACTGGGCACGATATGGCGCTGAGCACTGCACCGTCTGCTGCGCTGTGTCGTTATAATCGCAAGCTCTTCTGCACTTATTATCCACAGTACGTTCTTGAAATAAAGTATACTTCGAAAATTCCGTATTGTTGACGTTCCTAAAACTAGATAACATTAGGAAAAAGCACACTTCAAAAAATTTTTCTTGTGATTTATTTCGCAACAAGGCAAAGCAGAGTCCCACACCATAATGTTTTCAGCGGTAACGCGATTCCTTTCTCTTTTTTTTATTCTTATTCCATGTGATGCATCCCTTTACAGGTCCTTGTAGTTTTATTGACGATTCAGCGGTGCTTTCAAAATGCCTTTCTCGATGCCGCAATGAATTTTCCCCGTTTGTCAGCGACGTCTTGAAGCTCTCCTTTGTTGGTGGTGTGTATCAAAAATTTCATTAGTGAGCTGAGATGAAATTCAATGACTGAACCTTTTTTTTCGCTATGAACCTTGCAAATAACGTGATAATTTAGCAGGTACGTGTCTTTCGAGTGAAAATAGAGTATTTTGCACCATGTTTGTGTTTTGAGAACACATTACGATAAGGTATGTAGCATGCCTTGTTTGTCCACTGCACCCACAGATTCGTTGTAATCCAACACACACATTGGTTTAACTTTTCCGGTATTAATCTGGTTGTCTATTTTTCGGTACTGATTTCATTACAGCTGTATGGCTTGACGTCGGCGTATACATGTTTTTTTCGTGCTGCCGCTTTAAAGTCGGCATAGCATCGGCTGACCTAAATTCTATCTCACTTATTTGCAGTGTGGCTTCAAATTTTGGCGCACCTTTCCTATTGATGCAAACTACACCTACTTCATTTGTTTTTCTTACGCCCCAGCACTGGAAGGGAGACGAACTTGTGTAATAATTGTCCACACGTGGAGTGTATTCATTTAGAATACCTCGAAACTTATGTGTCCGATCTTAGCACCCCTGGCACGCTCAACTCTGTCGTATTAGTACGCCGTACGCACGACTTCTACGCTCGAATATACACGTCTCTAGTAGTTAAAGGGTTAATGACCACAGTCCACGAGAGACTGAGTGCTGACTTGCGGCATTGCAGGAACATGAAGCGGTAGGTAAAGTATATAACCGATGCTGAGAATGGCGGGAATCAAGCGAGTACAGGGCCGCAAAAGGGGAAATCCAATGACATATTCGGCTTTGACCAAGAGAACATAGCTATGCCCCCATGCCTGGAAACGAACACAACCGAAACGGCGAGTGTAGTCGGCTAACCTTGTGCTACTGTCGTTAACATATATGGAAAGTAGTCGGAGGACAGTGAAACCACCAGTAGGCGAGAAGACGATAGACGTCAACACCTCATCACAGAACGTGGAGTTAGAAGGTTTTCGCCCCTGTAAAGACGGACAGGCATGCTCTTTACGGACGTAGGAGGAGTTGGTCGCATTTCGCGACGGTCGCTCGCTCAAGGCAGAGGGTCTGTGTTGAGACTGACAATCTGGCGCAGCCTATTCGCTCAAGGGGAAGATAGGTAGCCGTTCCATCAGCAAGGTCCGAGCAGGCACACGTGGGAAGGGATTTGTTGGTTATCGGGACCTCAACGTTAGGCGAGTCAAGGAGCCCATTAGAGAAACTGTGTTCATTGTCGAAAAAAAGCTTGACAGACGGTCTTGCGAGATACTTTTGAACACGTTTTCCGAAAACTGTCTTGAGCAGCTAGTTTGGCAGCCCAGTGGAAATACAGCAACAAACAGGCCTGACCTTATCGACGGTATGGAGACAGGGATTGGCGACCATGATGTCGTCACAGAGACTTTGGTTAATAAAGTTAATAAATCAATCAAGAAGGCTAGGAGAGTATCTCTGCTAGAAAGGGTAGATAAGCGTTTGTTAGTACCCCACATGGACAATGAACTGACATCATTTGGTTCCAGAATGATGGATATAGAGGAACTACGAGCAAAGTTTAAAAGGAGGGTAAATCGTGTTGTGGAGAAGTATATGTCGTGTAAGCGGAATAAGGGTGGAAAACATCAGCCGAGGCTTAACAACGAAATTCCGAAAATGCTGAGGAAGCAAAGGCTGTTCCACCCTCGGTTCAAATGAAAACGCGCAAATGACAACAGGCAAAAATTAATATAAATTCGTCTGGGTGTAAAAAGATCGATGAGGTAAGCATTCAACGACTGCCACCATCACAACCTAGTAAAATATCTTGCCGCTAAGCCGCGACAATTCTGGTTGTATGTAAAATCGCTAAGCGGATGTAAGGCTTCAATCCAGTCACTCGTTGACAAGTCTGGTGTGGCAGTATAAGACAGCAAAAGGAAAGTCGAAGTCTTAAATTTAGTATTTAAGAAAATGCTCATGCAGCAGAATCCCACAAACATATTGAAGTTTGACCATAGCACAGAATCCCGTACGGATAACATTTCAATAAGCGTCCATGGCGTACAGAGATAACAGTTAGAGTTGAAAGCAAATAAGCAACCAGGTGCAGATGGAAGCCCGGTTCGGATTTACGAAGGGTGATCTACAGCATTGACCCCTTAATTAGCTTCCACTTATCGCGAATGTTTCGCCGAGTGCAAAGTCCCAAGCGACTGGAAAAGAGATGACTGCTGTATACAAGGTGGTCCATTCATCGTAACCGGGACAAATATCTCACGAAATAAGCGTCAAAAGAGAAAACTACAAAGAACGAAAATTGTCTACCTTGAAGGGGGAAACCAGATGGCGCTATGGTTGGCCAACTAGATGGCGTGCCATAGGTCAAACGGATATCAACTGCGTTTTTTTTAAATAGGAACCTCCATTTTTTATTACATATTCGTGTAGTAAGTAAAGAAATAGGAATGTTTTACTTGGACCACGTTTTTCGCTTTGTGATAGATGGCGCTGTAATAGTCACAAACATATGGCTCACAATTTTAGACGAACAGTTGGTAACAGGTTGTTGTTGTTCTGGTCTTCAGTCCTGAGACTGGTTTGATGCAGCTCTCCATGCTACTCTGTCTTGTGCAAGCTTCTTCATCTCCCAATACGTACTGCAGGCTACATCCTTCTCAATCTGTTTAGTGTATTGATCTCTTGGTCTCCCTCTACGATTTTTACCCTCCACCCTGCCCTACAATACTAAATTGGTGATCCCTTGATGCCTCAGAACATGTCCTATCAACCGATCCCTTCTTCTTATCAAGTTGTGCCACAAACTCCTCTTCTCCCCAATCCTATTCAATACTTCCTCATTAGTTACGTGATCAACCCATATAATTCTCAGCATTCTTCTGTAGCAACACATTTCAAAGGCTTCTATTCTCTTCTTCTCCAAACCATTTATCGTCTATGTTTCACTTCCATACATGGCTACACTCCATACAAATACTTTCAGAAACGACTTCCTGAAGTTTAAATCTATACTCGATGTTAACAAATTTCTCTTCTTCAGAAACGCTTTCCTTGCCATTGCCAGTCTACATTTTATATCCTCTCTACTTCGACCATCATCAGTTACTTTGCTCCCCAAGTAGCAAAACTCCTTTACTACTTTAAGTGTCTCATTTCCTAATCTAATTCCCTCAGCATCGCCTGACTTAATTCGACTACATTCCATTATCCTCGTTTTGCTTTTGTTGATGCTCATCTTATATCCTCCTTTCAAGACACTGACCATTCCGTTCAACTGCTCTTCCAAGTCCTTTGCTGTCTCTGACAGAATTACAATGTCATCGGAGAACCTCAAAGTTTTTATTTCTTCTCCATGGATTTTAATACCTACTCCGAATTTTTCTTTTGTTTCCTTTACTGCTTGCTCAATATACAGATTGAATAACATCGGGGACAGACTACAGCCCTGTCTCACTACCTTCCCAACCACTGCTTCCATTTCATGCCCCTCGACTCTTATAACTGCCATCTGCTTTCTGTACAAATTGTAAATAGCCTTTCGCTCCCTGTATTTTAACCTTGCCACCTTCAGAATTTGAAAGAGATTATTCCAGTCAACATTGTCAAAAGCTTTCTCTAAGTCTACAAATGCTTGAAACGTAGGTTTGCCTTTCGTTAATCTTTCTTCTAAGATAAGTCGTAAGGTTGGTATTGCCTCACTTGTTCCAACATTTCTACGGAATCCAAACTGATTTTCCCCGAGGTCGGCTTCTACCAGTTTTTCCATTCGTTTGTAAAGATTTCGCGTTAGTATTTTGCACCTGTGACTTATTAAGCTGATAGTTCGGTAATTTTCACATCTGTCAACACCTCCTTTCTTTGGGATTGGAATTATTATATTCTTCTTGAAGTCTGACGGAATTTCGCCTGTCTCATACATCTTGCTCACCAGATGGTAGAGTTTAGTCAGGACAGGCTCTCCCAAGGCTGTCAGTAGTTCTAATGGAATGTTGTCTACTCCCGGGGTCTTGTTTCGACTTAGGTCTTTCAGTGCTCTGTCAAATTCTTCACGCAGTATCATATCTCCCATTTCATCTTCATATACATCCTCTTCCATTTCCATAATATTGTCCTCAAGAACATGGCCCTTGTATAGTCCCTCTGTATACTCCTTCCACCTTTCTGCTTTCCTTTCTTTGCTTAGAACTGGGTTTCCATCTGAGCCCTTGATATCCATACAAGTGGTTCTCTTTTCTCCAAAGGTGTCTTTAATTTTCCTGTAGGCAGTATCTATCTTACCCCTAGTGAGATAAGCCTCTACATCTTTACATTTGTCCTCTAGCCATGCCTGCTTAGCCATTTTGCACTTCCTGTCGATCTCGTTTTTGGTAACAGGTAGGTTTTCTAAATTAAAATACAGAACATAGGTACGTTTGAACATTTTATTTCGGTTGTTCCAATGTGATACATGTACCTTTCTGAACTTATCATTTCTGAGAACGCATGCTGTTACAGCGTGATTATCTGAAAATACCACATTAATGCAATAAATGCTCAAAATGATGTCCGTCAACATCAGTGCATTTGTCAATACATGTAGCTACATTCCTCTCAAAAGCGAGTAGCTCGCGTTCCGTAATGTTCGCACATGGATTGACAATGTGTTGACGCATGTCGTCAGGCGTTGTTGGTGGATCACGATAGCAATTATCCTTCAACTTTCCCCACACAAAGAAATCCGGGGACGTCAGATCCGGTAAACGTGCGGGCCATGGTATGGTGCTTCGACGACCAATCCACCTGTCATGAAATATGCTATTCAGTACCGCTTCAACCACACGCAAGCTAAGTGCCGGACATCCATCATGTTGGAAGCACATCGCCATTCTGTCATGCATTGAAACATCTTGTAGTAACATCGGTATAACATTATGTAGGAAATCAGCATACATAGCACCATTTAGATTGCCATCGATAAAATGGGGACCAATTATCCTTCGTCCCATAATGCCGTCCCATACATAACCTGCCTAGGTCGCTGATGTTCCACTTGTCGCAGCCATCGTGGATTTTCCGTTGCCCAATAGTACATATTATGCTGGTTTACGTTGCCGCTGTTGGTGAATGACGCTTCATCGCTAAATAGAACGGTTGCAAAAAATCTGTCATCGTCCCGTAATGTCTTTTGTGTCCAGTGGCAGAACTGTACACGACGTTCAAAGTCGTCGCCATGCAATTCCTGGTGTATTTGTTTCAGGTCGTGTTGACGTTTCACATGTGGCTGAACACTCCTGTTTCCTTAAATAACGTAACTATCCGGCGGGCGGTCCGGACACCTGGATGATGTCGTCCAGGATACCGAGCAGCCCGTTGGGCATTTTGATCACAGTAGCCGTACATCAACACGATATCGACTTTTTCCGCAATTGGTAAACGGTTCATTTTAACAGTGGTAATGCATCACGAAGCAAATACCGTCCGCACTGGCGGAATGTTACGTGATACCACGTACTTACACACTGGACTCGCATTCGGGAGGACGACGGTTCAATCCCGTCTCCAGCCATCCTGATTTAGGTTTTCCGTGATTTCCCTAAATCGTTTCAAGCAAATGCCGGGATGGTTCCTTTGAAAGGGCACAGCCGATTTCCTTCCCAATCCTTCCCTAACCGAAGCTTGCGCTCCGTCTCTAATGACCTCGTTGTCGACGGGACGTTAAACACTAACCACCACCACCACCACCACGTACTTATACGTTTGTGACTATTACACCGCCATCAATTGCAGCGCGAAAAAAGTGGCCAAACTAAAACATTCATATTTCTTTACGTACTACACGAATATGTAATAAAAAATGGGGGTTCCTATTTAAAAAACGCAGTTGATATGTCTTTGACCTATGGCAGCGCTATCTAGCAGGCCAACCATAGCGCCATCTGGTTTCCCCTTCCAAGCTAGACGAGTTTCGTTCTTTGTAGTTTTCTCGTTTGACGCTCATTTCGTGAGATATTTGGCCCAGTGACTATCAATGGACCGCCCTGTATGAGAAGAGTAAAAGAACGGACTCGCAAATTTGCAGACCAATACCTGTAACTCTGGTTTGCTTCAGAATTCTAGAACATATTCTGAGTCCAAATATGATAAATTTTCTTGTGACGGAAAAACATCTGTCCCCGAATTAGTATTGTGTAGAAAGCGTGCGGCTATAGGCGCTACAGTCTGGAACCGCGTGACCGCTACGGTCGCAGGTTCGAATCCTGCCTCGGGCATGGATGTGTGTGATGTCCTTAGGTTAGTTAGGTTTAAGTAGTTCTAAGTTCTAGGGGACTGATGACCACAGTAGTTAAGTCCCATAGTGCTCAGAGCCATTTGAACCATTTTGTGTAGAAAGCACTGCTCGTGCGAAGCTCAGCTTGTAGTTTTCACACATGATGTCCTACGTAGCACAGACGTTGAGCCACAGGCAGATATTCCTATGTTTCCGAAAAGGATTTGACACGATGCTGCATTGCAGGCTGATATGTGATTGGCTATAAGACTTCTTAATTGACAGAACCCACTACGTTTTCCTTGACGGCGAGTGTTCATTAGAAACAAGATGACTTAGACAAAGTTCTGGTTCGTGTGATGAATGGCACCAAGCTCCGAACGTAGAAAAATTTAAGTTTATGCAGATGAGTAGTAACAACAAATACGTAATGTTCGAATACAACGTTAGTAGTGTGCCGCTTGATATAGTCACGTCGAATAAATACCCAGGCGTAACGTTCCAAAGGGACATGAAATGGAACGAGCATGTAAGGAGTATAGTGGGGAAGGCGAGTGCTCGACTTGGGGGGAATTTTAGGAAAGTGTGGTTGATCTGTGGAGGAGACCACATACAGGACAATAGTGGAACCCATTCTTGAATACAGTTCGAATATTTGGAACACGCCCCAGGTCGGAATGAAGGAAAACTCTGAAGCAGTTCAAGAGGCGGGCTGTTAGATTTATTACCGGTTGGTTCGAAGAACAGGGAAGCATTACCGAGATGATTCGGGAACTCGAACGGAAATCCCGGAGAGAAGGGGACGTTCTTTTCGAAGAGAGTTACTGAGAAAATTTAAAGAACCGGCACTAGAAGCTGACTACAGAACGAAGCTACTGCCAGCAACGTACATTTCTGGTAAGCACCACGAAGATGAGAGAAAATAGGGCTCGTTAGGAGCACGCGGATACTCGTTTTTCCCTCGCTGAATTTGAGAGTGGAACAAGAAAGGGAGTGGCTGGTAATGGTAGAGGCTACGCTCCGCCATGCAATCAATGGTGGCTTGCAGAGTATGTAAACTCATACTCATAAATTAAGGAAGGATAATGCTGATACATGGTGAAACAACGCTCTGGTGGACAGTTTGCGGGTTTAAATCACCTCGGAGTATGACCATGCGGTGCATTTGACCTGCGGTGGTCGCACGGTGGCGTTGGCAGCAGTCCACATACGCAGAGGTGTGTTGGTGTATGTCAGAGTACGGTGCAGCTAGTAAGTGTGCAGACGTTTTCAGAGGTTCTAATGGTGACTGTGTGTTGAAAATGGCTCAAAGAACACATATTGATGACGTTATGAGGGGTGGAATACTAGGGTGACTGGAGGCTGGTCAAACACAGCAGGTGGTAGCACGGGCCGTCCGTGTGCCACAAAGTGTGATCTCAAGATTATGGCGACGATTCCAGCAGACAGGAAACGTGTCCAGGCGCTAGAGTACGGGACGTCCACAGTGTACGACACCACAAGACCGATATTTCACCATCAGTGCCCGCAGACGGCCGCAGCGTACTGCAGGTAGCCTTGCTCGGGACCTTACCGCAGCCACCGGATCAGTTGTCTCCAGACACACAGTCTATAGACGACTGAACAGACATAGATTATTCGCCCAGAGACCTGCAATGTGCATTCCATTGACCCCTGGTCAAAGGAGAGCCTGTAAAGCCTGGTGTCAAAAACACAGTACATGGTCATTGGAACAGTGGTCCCAGCTTATGTTAACGGATAAGTCTGGGAACAGTCTGAACAGTGATTCTCACGTGTTTTCATCTGGCGTGAACCAGGAACCAGATACTAACCCCTTAATGTCCTTGAAAGGGACCTGTATGGAGGTCGTGGTCTGATGGTGTGCAATGGGATTATGATTGGTGCACGTACACCCCTGTATGTCTTTGACAGAGGAATTGTAAGAGTTCAGGTGTATAGCGACGTCAGTTTGCACCAGTATGTCCGCCTTTTCAGGGATGCGGTGGGTCCCACCTTCCTCCCGTTGCAAGATAACGCACGGCCCCACCGAGCTTCAATCGTGGAGGAGTATCTTGAAACAGAACATAGCAGGCGAATGGAGTGGCCTGCCTGTTCTCCAGACCTAAACCCCATCGAGCACGTCTGGGATGCTCTTGGTCGACGCATTGCTGCACGTTTAGATTAGAAATTAGATTAGTACTTGTTCCACAGATCATGAATACGACACTTCGTAATGATGTGGAACGTGTCAGGTTAATAAAAGGTGTCTATACAAGATACTACATTACACAAAATATTACATGACATTCAAATTTTTTGTGGGGGTTGGGAAATTACCCAATTACGATATCCAAACATTCATCTAATGAGTAGAAGGAGGTGCTATTAAGAAATTCTTTTAATTTCCTTTTAAATGCTATATGGATATCTGTCAGACTTTTGATGCTATTAGGTAAGTGACCAAAGACTTTTGTGGCAGCATAATTTACCCACTTCTGAGCCAAAGTTAGATTTAACCTTGAGTCTACGCCACTTCAGGTGCTCCGACAGGCACTGGTGCAAGAATGGTAGGCTATGACCCAGCAGCTGCTCGACCACTGATCCAGAGTATGGCAACCCGTTGTCTGGCCAGTGTACGTGTGCATGGTGATCATATCCCGTATTGATGTCGGGGTACATGCGCAAGAAACAGTAGCGTTTTGTAGCACTTGCCTTTCGGGACGTTTTTCTCAACTTATCATCAGTACCGTGGAGTTATAGATCTGTTTCATGTGTGTTCCCTATATGCCTATGCTATTAGTGCCAGTCTTGTGTAGTGCCACGTTGTGTGGCACCACATACTGCAATTATCCTTAATTTATGAGCATGAATGTTTATAGATGTAGAAGCGGACTATCTGTGTCACATCTACCGGCAGATTACAGTGCTGGCGCAGGCGCATATGTTGCGGGACACATGTTTCAGAAAATATTGTTCAACATCTCTTCAGTAGACGAACCCTACTTCCTCCCGCGATGACTTAACGACAATGACGGATATGATTGGAGTGGGAACGGGGTCATCGAGACTGGACCGTACATCATTGGAAGAAACATGTTGCCAGGTAGGATGGCTCAAGTTTCTTCTTACACCAGGTTGATAGTTGTGACCGAATATGCAAGCTGCCCAAAGCATAGGCTACGTAGCATAATGGATGCAGGGCTTTTGGGGGCAGTCTTATGCTACAGTGCACATTCGCATGGGCTTCAATGGGACCAGTGGAAATAATTGAAGGCACCATGACAGCCGTGAACTTCGTGAACGTTTCCGCGAATCTGCATCACTCATACGTGTTGCGTTCCCCGACGTGCACATCTTCCAGTAGGAAAATCGTGTCACAACGACACAATACTGGTAGTCAACTCAAGCTGGGTCATGGTCACCAAACTCTGCTGATCTGAATCCGAAGAAAGACGTCTGTGACAGTAGCGGGCAGCAGCTCCGCGACCTCAAATCCCTGACACGTAATATACCGGAACTGCGTGACCTGTGCCCGTATGTCTCGTGTCACATGCCTCTGGAAACCTACCAACGACTAATCGAATGCATGTCAGGCTGGATCGCAGGTGTATTGATTTCCAAACGTGGAGCAACACGCTGTTAAGCTATTTTGGCTCGTCTGTCTATTTTACACTCGTGTTGGTTCGTATTACATAGTCGATGAGTAGAATGCAATGCTTTCGAAGCGGAACCCGTGTGGGGCGTGAATGACGAAGCTGCTACAGTGGTAAATAAGCGAGTGTGTGAGCTTATGCAGAGTGATCAGAAACATTCTGAAAAACTTGTAATCCTGTTGCCGGAGAGATTGTGCTGAGAAATAATTGTTCAGAAAAACAATTCGATACTTTCGCCGACTCCGAGCTATTGAGCACTGAAGTTAGCCAATCAGATAGTCGCGCGCACAAATTCAAACACTTACACGCGCTAAAACGCGGTAGTGCACAAATATTTGTGAGTCCGTGAGTTACCACTTGTTCAGACGCTAATGGCAAATTGCAATGTACCTTCCTCGGAAGCGATGAATTTAAGCTAAGTGAGTAAAAGCTACTCATGTTCGGTTTTAGGAAACCAATCGAAGAACGCGTCTGGCGACACTGTCTCTGGCAGGCTGCTTGAATTCGGATGCGCGACGACCTGGCCGGCTAACTTTAATACTAAATAACACGGAAAAGTTCGCAACATATCGAATTTCTCTCGTAACAGTTATTTCTCAGTACAGCCTCCCCTGCAACATCCTTACAAGCTTTTCGTACTATATCTGACCGCTCTGTATACTCACACGTCAGGGAAGTGAGTCCCTACTGAACTAGATAGCCAGGTTGCGTTAGTTTGCACGCCGTATTCGCATATACCGGTAACTCTCGCTGTCCTCCATATCTATGCCTCAATATTTCTACACTTTAAGCACCGTAGTTTCAAAATACCTTTCTACATACTCATTTGGTAGGTAGAAGCAAAAGTTACATACTCCAGGGCATCTGTTCCGTAAAAGATGTCTCCCACTGGCTCTAGATGCCAATGTCTACTCACCAATTAGCTCGTTGTGGACACTCGTTTTCCTTTGCTTATTCTCAACACAGCGCAGTTACCAAGACTCCTTTGATAGCTAAAAAGCACCGATTTCTCAGTATACCCCATACATCTGTTGAAGTGTTTGACACATTACTGAAACAGGCATAAATACAAAAAGAAATATACTAGGGAACTTTTTACATGCGAGAAAGACAGAACTCTGACAGAAAATGTATCCACACAGTATTTTATTTCTTTAATTTTTTTCGCCATCTGTGTTGTGACTAGTTACATGCCGTCCTCCGTTTTTCCACAGTCTTGTGCTTCTGCCTACATAGTTACATAAACACTGCAACCAACATACCCTGTAATCTCTTTTGTACAGTTTCTCCACTCTGCTATTTCTGCCAGAGCTAAGTTAACTGTTCCTGGTTCCGTAGCTGATGTTTCGCTAATCTGTTTTTAGTAGGCTTTCTTCATCACCTCGTCTTTTATATACTGCCCCTTTCAGTGACTCATCTTTAATTCCATCAACTTTCGAATGATTTCAGGGTTCCCTTCCTTGAAAATCACCACTGTCCATGATTCACTTTTCAACGATGTTATGCTCCAGATATACATCACCAGTAACTTAACTCTTCATTGTCTATCAACATCTGATATCAGCATATCAGCATAGGCATATTATTTAAGAAGATCTTCGTTTTTTTTTTCAAACTTACCGCTTAACATTATTGATAGAGAGTAAAATTTTACATTTATTTACCTGTACGACTGTATCATCCCCCGTCCCGATGTATGGATGCAACAGAAGTCACTTTTCGACTTACGACTACGAAACCCACTTTCATTTTCGACTTCTTTATCCTCAGACAATATTCTGTGCCACATTACTGTCCCTTCAATCCAACAGGTCATCTATGACTTCTTTCCTTCGAACTATAAAAAGCCGACCGCGGTGGCCGATCGGTTCTAGGCTCTTCAGTCCGGAACCACACTGCTGCTGCGGCCGCCGGTTCGAATCCTGCCTCGGGCATGGATGTGTGTGATATCCATAGGATAGTTAGGTTTAAGTATTTTCAAGTCTAAGGGACTCATGACCTCAGGTGTTAAGTCCCATAGTGCTTAGAGCCATTTAAGTCAGTTGAACTATAAAACTGTGTCCGTCTCGTACTTTAGTTTTTCATCCAGAATTATTTTTCTCTTCCTCCACGTTCCTTCAACGTTAAAGTTAAAACAGCTCAGGCGATGATTTTCAACCCTACCTTGCAACATACAGTATCTGATGAAAAGTATCCAGACACCTCTATATAATACAGAACTGGCCACTAGATGTCACGACAAGCGGATCAGCCACTATGAAAGGAGTCCGGAAATACACTACTGGCCATTAAAATTGCTACACCACGAAGATGAAGTGCTACAGACGCGAAATTTAACCGACAGCGAGAATATGCTGTGATATGTAAATGATTAGCTTCTCAGAGCATTCACACAAGGTTGGCGCCGGTGGCGACACCTACAACGTGCTGACATGAGGAAAGTTTCCAACCGATTTCTCATACACAAACAGCAGTTGACCGGCGTTGCCTGGTGAAACGTTGTTGTGATGCCTCGTGTAAAGAGGAGAAATGCGTACCATCACGTTTCCGACTTTGATAAAGGTCGGATTGTAGCCTATCGTGATTGCGGTTTATCGTATCGCGACATTTCTGCTCGCGTTGGTCGAGATCCAGTGACTGTTAGCATAATATGGAATCGGTGGGTTCAGGAGGGTAATACGGAACGCCGTGTTGGATCCCAACAGCCTCGTATCACTAGTAGTCGAGGTTACAGGCATCTTATCCGCATGGCTGTAACGGATCGTGCAGCCACGTTTCGATCCCGGAGTCAACAGATGGGGACGTTTGCAAGACAACAACCGTCTGCACGAACAATTCGACGACGTTTGCAGCAGCATGGACTATCAGCTCGGAGACCATGGCTGCGGTTACCCTTGACGCTGCATCACAGACAGGAGCGCCTGCGAGGGTGTACTCAACGACGAACCTGGGTGCACGAATGGCAAAACGTCATTTTTTAGGATGAATCCAGGCTCTGTTTACAGCATCATGCTGATAGCATCCGTGTTTGGTGACACCGCGGTGAACGCACATTGGAAACGTGTATTCGTCATCGCCATACTTTCGTATCACCCGGCGTGATGGTATGGGGTGCTATTGGTTACACGTCTCGGTCACCTTTTGTTCGCATTGACGGCACTTTGAACAGTGGACGCTACATTTCAGATGTGTTACGACCCTTCATTCGATCCTTGCGAAACCATACATTTCAACAGGATAATGCACGACCGCATGTTGCAGGTCCTGTACGGGACTGTCTGGATACAGAAAATGTTCGACTGCTGCCCTGGCCAGCACATTCTCCAGATCTCTCAGCAAAGGAAAACGTCTGGTCAGTGGTGGCCGAGCAACTGGCTCGTCACATTACGCCAGTCACTAGTCTTGATGAATTGTGGTATCGTGTTGAAGCTGCATAGGTAGCTGTACCTGTACACGCCATCCAATTTCTGTTTAACTCAATGCCCAGGCGTATCAAGGCCGTTTTACGGCTAGAGGTGGTTGTTCTGTGTACTGATTTCTCAGGATCTATGCACCCAAATTGCGTGAAAATGTAATCACATGTCAGTTCTAGTATAATATATTTGTCCAATGAATTCCCGTTTATCATCTGAATTCCTTCTTGGTGTATCAATTTTAATGGCCAGTAGTGTAATATCAAATATAGGTCTTAATTTGAGGAAAAATATTCTGATAATGTATGTTTGATGCACAACAGTGTATGGTAATGAATCATCGACGGTGGAAATGTAATCAGATGTCGGTTCCAGTATGATATATTTGTCCAATGAATACCCGTTTATCATCTGCATTTCTTCTTGGTGTAGCAATTTTAATGGCCAGTAGTGTATTATGTTGTCAGTAAAGAAGCAGTAAAAGCAGAATCGGTCGGTCAATAGATCTCAGTGATTTAGAACATGGACTAGTCATTGGACGTCACTTGCCACTTGAGTAGCAAATCCATCAGAGACGTTCCAGCCGTTTTGAAACCTGCGCAATTGTATTATTGGTGATGTGATTTTGAAGTGGAAACGGAAATCGACATGGACAGTCGAGCATTGGGGAGGGAGATTGTAAAAAAGCGCATTAAATCAGCGGAAGGGACAACTCGTCAGTTCCAGAGTTCTACCAGCGGTCAAGATAGCTAGAAGACTGTGCACAGTGAATTAAAAGGAAAGGGTGCAGTTTCTCATAAGCGACAGATTTCCGTAATCATTGCTAAGCGACGCTCGAGATGGTGTAAAGAGCGACGCTTTTGGGCGGTGGTTGAATGGGAAAGATTGATTTGAAATGAGAAAGTAATCTTTAACCTGTAGCAATCCGATTAAAGGGACTGGGTTTGGCTAACAGAGAACGTTACCTGTCAACATGTATAGTAGCGACAGTGGCAACAGCTGGGGTATTGAGTATCCCGTCGCGGCATTTCGTAGTGCAGTAGCGTAACACAGAGCGCTGTGTCGTGGCAGCTCTAGGTGTATGTTTACCTGACCCTCCTCCACTCCCCTTGCCTCTAGCCTGCCTCCTCCACTCAGATCCCTCGGTATCACTTAGTTTCGGAAGGAAAACGGTTGTGACACACTACGTACATCGCGTACCCTTTTGTATTTTTCTTCATTCTTTCTGACAATTTTGAATGTGTGTGCTGTTTCCATTTTTACCCACTAACTTCGAACAGGAAGATGAAAGTGGGAGTGAGGTAGAGAAAAAGTTCAGAGACTGAGGCTTTTTATTTAGCAAAAGAGAAAGTTTCAAAATTTAGTGAAATGCTCTAAATTAAAAAACCAAGCAAAAAGTTATTACAACGGTTTCGTGCGGTCTCAAAAGCTATTCAAACAATATTTATGATAAAATGAACGGGTTTTTCGAGCTGATATGATAGCTATGGTAGTATCCCATACTGACAAATATACTGATAACTTTGGAACAAGGTACAAACGTACAAGGCACTGTAATATTACTGATAGACTTGAAGTTATGGTACTATTCGGCATTTTATTTGTGACAGGTATAGAGAAATGTCAACTTGTAAACGTAAAAGAACTTTGTAAGTCAGACGGAACACGTACGGATATCCTGAGGGTCACAACGAGCAGTAAAAGATATCTATTTGTAATGCGTTGTATAAAAATAAATATTTAATATTTGACTGATTCCTTAAAAAGAGAAACAAAAAAAGAAACGGCGTGCCTGCTCGAAGATTAACCGATATTCACAATATTTGTTGACTACAAAATTACTTATTTAGTGACATGTTTCGAGGCGATACCTCATCATCAGTCTATCGTGGCATTACACAAACATTTATCATTAGTGTACATAGATATTAACGTATCTATAGATGACTACTGTGATTATCCTGTGGAGTAAGAAAGATTATGTATTAAGAGGCTATGTCACTTTGTGTATTGGTCTGCTTTATTGTAAAACGATCACTCACTTTTGTGCTAAGGAACCGCTATTTCCATGCCTCTCTTGGAGCTCTTCACCATTGTTCACAAATTACACAAGAACGACTTTAAAAGAACCATAACACAAAGCAAATCAATAGGTTTCCTTTAATTTACTTCTACGGTCACAAACTTGTTAACTGATTACCATCATTAGATCTGTTTTATAAAAACCAAAGCCCTAATGTACTGCAACCATAGTGGCATTGTCAAATGTTAAATGCAAAATCAGCACCAGCATCGTGAAATATATATGGTTCAAATGGCTCTGAGCACTATGGGACTTAACTTCTGAGGTCATCAGTCCCCTAGAACTTAGAACTATTTAAACCTAACTAACCTAAGGACATCACACACATCCATGCTCGAGGCAGGATTCGAACCTGCGACCGTCGCGGTCGCGCGGTTCCAGACTGTAGCGCCTAGAACCGCTCGGCCACTTGGGCCGGCAATTATATATAAATAACATCATATGCACGAGTCGTGTTTTCAGTAGCAGATCTGATTAAGGTAATTATAGACCCAAACCGGTAATCTGTTAACAAAAAGTTTGTGACCATAGGCGTAAATTAAAGGAAACTTATTGTATATACGGGTCACTGTTTTGTTCGCGACAATGTCGCAGCTTGTAAACAACTCAACAGAGCACTTTCGATTTGACCGTCGATAAGTCGACTCCGGTGTTGCCAGTAGCAACGTTTCCTGCATGTCTTGCTGTCGTATCACTGATGTTGGTTGACGTAACATATTACAAAATGAGCGACTGTGACAAGTTTATAACACAAATGACAGTATAAAAAGTTTTCATTTTAAGAATTACAAACATATTTCTGGGATATATAATCATATATAATCTTAATGTCATTTACTAAATATTTTAAGAGTACTGAACTGAAATTCGTAAAGAAATGTAAATTTTTAAATCTGTTATTTCATTTTGGATCTCGTTTTCGAATTATGGCTATGGATGAATATTTCCATTTCTTCCAATACGTCCATTTTCCAGCTCTTTTCCCAAGTATTCAGTACTTCGAGGTTGCTATCTATTCAACACCGTCTCCTGTTTCATTTATATGCTTTTCTGTAGCTGACTTACTAGTTTTCTCCAGTCTGAAACAGTCAATGTGTTCTTGGAAACAGGTTTTAATATTTCTACCTGTTTGTCTAAAGTAGTATTTGTTGCAAGAACGTCATGTAATTTTGTAAATACCTGATTTTCTCAGTTTTTCTGTAGGTCATGGACCAGTTTCTTTCTTGTTGGTGGCGGCAAACCTGATCTTTATATCTGTGGTTTTAATCAACTTGGCCCTTTTGTCTGAGATGACTCCTAAATATGGTATCTTTGTATAATTATGTCTTTGTATGCTGTGGGAATAGCCATGTTACTTTGTTTGCTTTTGTTTTTAGTTTTCTGTTGTGAAAGTGCACATATTTCATATCCATGATAGCCATTGCTGTGTGCAATGCATTTGGTAGTATTTATCTCTGTCTCTCACTGAAAAACTTTCAGATACTATGAGAAAAAGGAGAATAAATTTTTATGGTCATCTTCTCAGAATGAATTTCAACAGATTGACTAAACAAATCTTTGACTTTTTCCATAACCGCAAAACGAAACCCAACTGTTTTTTTTTTTTATGGGACTTAACTGCAAAGGTCATCAGTCCCTAAGCTTACACACTACTTAACCTAAATTATCCTAATGACAAACACACCCACCCATGCCCGAGGGAGGACTCGAACCTCCTCCGATACCAGCCGCACAGTCCATGACTGCAGCGCCCGAGACTGCTCGGCTAATGCCGCGCGGCCAACTGGTTTAAACAAACTGAGAAAGACCTAATAGAATTAAAGATGTCAGAAAATTCACTTACTGATCGAACAGCTAAATTAATTACTAAAGATGAAAACATAAGGTTCGGAGATAAATCCACACGTAAGTCCACACCCTTCATCTCGCAAGAAGGGAGGAAAAGAAGATCAGAAAGAATGAAGAAATGCTGGGCCCTAAGAAAAGAACAACGCACAAAGAAATGATTGATCCAGCGTACCTCAAAGAAAGTGAAACGAAAAAAGAGAAGAGATAGTTAATTCTAGATTATTAATTGTTACACTGTTAATTTTTCTGAGTAGTGTAAGACATAAGCTTCGTAAGTTTCAGTGAAGATACTTCTCAGTGGAGATGAAGTCCTTTATTTCAGTCTTAGACTTCACCGCATTACTGATATGACATTCAATATCCCAAGTCAAGTTGCTGGAAATGTGTGTAACCACGACAACTTTTTTTAAAAAATCATCGAGTATTAGGTGCAAGCTGAGAATTGCTTTTCTGTTAACATTATTCATTATTTATTCTGAAACCAAATTCAGCTTCCTCAGCAAATATTCAATTCTTCTTCTTCATGTTATTACAGACAGCTGCCATCAAAAACGAGTATCAGAATGCTACGACCAGAGAGAGCTCTCGCAAGGCCGTGTGATCTGGGAACGGGCCGAGTGACTGACCTAGAAGACGTAACGACTTTCTCGCAGTCATGCAAATGAACCCGGCCCGCGCGGGCAGGCGGGAGCAGAGGCGCGGCAGGCGCCTCGTGGTTCGAAGACCGCGCGGGCATAATTCAATTTGTCGGGCCGCGCGGCCACCTGGGTTGGTTTCTCGGGAGGAGGCCGGGGGATCCCCGCGGCGGCGCAGCATGGCGCCGAGCGCGCCATCTGTATGCAAATGGCGGCCGTTGCGCCTCCCGCTGACCACGCGCGCTGCGCCCGCTGGATTCCGGCGGCCTCCCTCCTCGAGATTTATTGCGGAACCATTCGTACGCGCATCCTCATCATTCTGAGATCTTCTGCGTTGTGCCGTACGTCTCTGGAAAAAAGAACGAAAACTCATCCGAAATCCGGGATGAAACAGAACTTGCAGCACCATTTATTCAGATTTCTTTTCTAAATATGCAGATTTCTTGTTCTTACTATGCTTCCCTTTGTTTTGCAAGACGGGGAAATTTGCGTAAAGCTATTCAAATTCCTATCCTGCTGAATTTTTATTTACTTTTCTCGAATGACGGATCTTTTATTCGGATATGCAGTTTTGATGCGAAAAGATTGCGTTACTCTCGACCAGGCTGCAGTTGTAATTCTTCAGCTCAGGATATCTCGACAAATTACTACGCGAACGATTTCGCATGTCACAGCAGGGTAATCTGCGTATAGCTCTCCATAGCAGCTGAGTAGTTGAAAGTAATCTTATTCCTATTACGCGTACATTGTAGTATCGTTTAGTGTTCAGGTACACGTCAAATTCTTATACAGCGGTCGCTACGTTCTCATTACAGAGTTTCCTCCTACTCTTTCAGCAAATATAAAAATCAGTCGTGAATTGCACAAGAATTTTGTTAGATACACATCCCCGATTTTAGTTGATTATTCTGTCATCTCCAGAAGTTTAAAAACAGGCTCAGATCGTAGGTTAGCCGACGAAAAATAAGGATCACACGATAGTGTATTACACAAAATGTTTCAAATGGCTCTAAGCCTTATAGGACTTAACATCTGAGGTCATCAGTCCCCTAGACTTAGAACTACTTAATCCTAACTAACCTAAGGACATCACACACACCCATGCCCGAGGCATGATTCGAACCTGCGACTGTAAGCAGCAGTGCAGTTCCGGACTGAAGCGCCTAGAACCCCTCGGCCACACGGCCGGCTGTACTACACAGAAAGAATACATACGACCGGGAGTGAAATGAAAACCGAATAGCCGTCACAACTGAACCTTGGAATGGTTCCCTTCAAAGTTAATCACAAAACGCATTAAGACATTTATCCCACTGCGAGATGAAACGATCAGTTGCCCTTTCATGGAAAGCGGTCGGCCGCTGGCGGGTTGATGACCACACCTGCTCTTGCACTGACAGTGAAATCGATGTCCAGTTATGTCTTTATTTGGGTTGCCAAAGATGTGAAAATCACACGGTGGAAGACCCGGTCTGTACAGACGATGTTGCAAACGTTTCGCAACCAAACCGCTGAAGCGTAGCCTTCGTCTGAATGGCTGTGTGCGGGAAGGTATTATAGTGAAACAATCTCGGCGTTTTGACTTTATAGAGCGTCGCAGACTCAGCAAAGTGTCTCCATAGGGCTGAGCTCTGTTAGTGGCTCCGCGCTAGAGGACTGAACGAGCAGGAGCCCCTGTACTCGAAGATGAAGGTCTTCATGACCTTACTGAAACGTGTGTGAACAGTTTTGGATTCGTTTGGCGGGACAGGTGTGGAATGTTTCCGCTGTTGGCTTTGTAGCTTGCCCTCGGGGTCTCGGAATGCTGCCGGCCGGAATCATTCAGTTCCGCGTTAACGGCCGAACCCACGCTGGCAGTCGGATGACAGCTACTCATCAGCGGTTTGGTTGGGAAACACTGCAACGTCCTCCGCACAGCCCGCATATTTCACTGTGTCATTTTCACACCCTTAGTGACGTGAAGAAAGATGCCAGTGGACGATGGTTTCAGTCTGACGAGGGAGTGGAAATGTAGGTGCGGTTGTGGATCCGTCAGCGGCAGACTGCGTATTGCGAAACAGGAATTGATCCCGGTGGGATATATGTCTTAACATCTATGGTGATTACTTTTGAATGGAACCATTCCACGGTCCTGTTGCGGTAGGTGTTCGGTGTTCACTAGACCATTTCTAATATATAAAACAAGTAAGTTAAAAACCAGTGAAATTAGAACATACAGAGACTCCCTTAGGCCAAAAGAGTGAAGCTAGCATCCGAAACATTGGTAAATCTTGGTGAAGTGTTTGTATTGCAGTGTTACTCTTCGATCTCACTTAAAACAAGAATAAAACGTTCGGCTGGTTTGTCGCGATGTACGCCATGCTCGAAATGGCGTCAAGAAAATCTAGTTTTTAACCTCCTCGTTAAAAACAAATGCACAGAGATTAAAAAACGGAAAAGTAAACAGATTTCTTAAAACGAATATTCGCGAAAGAACGCGTAATATATGCAATGAGCAGCAAGCAATAGACGGTCAAATAGCGACTCTCGCTTAATATACAGTAAGGTGACAAAAGTCAAGGGATACCTCCCATGCAGAAATATTGAGTCATGCTGCTACTACATCCGTCCATAATTGCGGAAGTGTTGCCGGTGCTAGATCTGACCTCTTGCTTGTGTCACACAAATATTCGATGACATCCATGTCAAGCGATCTGAGAGGGCAAAACATTCGCTCGACTTGTCCAGAATCTTCTTCAAACAAATCGCGAAGAATTGTGGCCTGATGACGTGGCGCATTGTCATCCATAAACATTCCATCGTTGTTTGGGAACAGGAAGTCCATGAATGGTTGCAAACGGTTTTGAAGTAGCCGAACACAACCATTTCCGCTCATCAGGTCAGCTGGACCAGAGGGCCTATTCCTCCATTCCATATAAGCAGAGCCCACTACATCATGGAGCCACCACCTGTTTCTATAGCCCCTTGTTGACAACTTGGGTCATAGCTTCTTGGGGTCTGCACCATATTCTGACCCTACCATCAGCTCTTACCAATAGAAATCGGGACTCCTCTGACTGGGCCACAGTTTTCCAGTCCTCTAGGATCCAACCGATATGGCCACGAACCAGGAGAAGTGCTGCAGACTTGGGTCACAGTTTCTTGGGTTCTGCACAACACTCTGACCCTACCATCAGGACTTATCAACTGAAATCTGGACTTCTCAGACTGGGTCAAGGTTTTCCAGTCGTCTAGGATTCAACCGATATGGTCACGAGCCAGGCAAATTTCTGCAGGTCATGTCATGTTGTTAGCAAAGACACTCACGTCGGTCGTCTGCTGCCATTGCCCATTAACGCCAAATTTCACAGCAATGTCTTTACGGATAAGTTCGTCGTACGTCTCACATTGATGTCAGCGTTGCTTGTCTGTTAGCACTGACAACTGTACACAAACGCAGCTGCTCTCATCATTAAGTGAAAGCAGTCGGCCACTTCCTTGTCCGTGGTGAGTGGTACTGCCTGAAATTTGGTGTTCTCGACACTATCTTAACACAGTGGATCTTGGAATATTGAATTCCCTTACGATAGCAGGCCGTTGTGGCCGAGCGGTTCTAGGTGCTTCAGTCTGGAACCACGCGACCGCTAGGGTCGCAGGCCTCGGGCCTGGATGTATGTGATGTCCTTAGATTAGTTAAGTAGTTCTAAGTGCTAGGGGATTGATGACCTCAGATGTTAAGTTCCATAGTACTCAGAGCCATTTGAACCATTTTGAACCCTAACGATATCCGAACTGGAATGTCCCACGCGTCTAGTTCCAACTACCCGTTTCACCATCAATGCCTGTTAATTCGCGTCGTGCGGCCATAATCACGTCGGAAACCATTTCACGTGAATCATATGAGTCCAGATATTTGCGTCAAGATTTCTGTCACGTCAGTGTATGACACGAATGTCAACCAACATATCAATGACTTGAAGACCATTTATCACGCCTATATCAACAGTGGCAGCGCGAATGTTCACAGAAACCTTAATAGAAGTAGGCACCGGAGCGAAAGTATCCACTGAATCCTACAAGACCAAACGAATTGCTTAACAAAGGTATTAAATCTGACTGTTACACCTTGAGTGAGTATCAAGCACACAAGAAGTATATAGTATAAAAATATCATTACATCTAAACGGAAATAAACAGAGGTTCGTGAATGGTTGTGTTTTATTATCAACTGATGGTGGCGCCAATGACCAGTGGAGAAGCGGCTGTGCGTTGAACTTTTCTGTATCTTGGAGACTGCGTCGGTCGCCGAATGCAAATTTACAGAACACGCAAGTAAGAGAGACGCGCTCAGGGAAAGATATGGACTGGTGGCCGCCGAGCGGTAAGCGTGGGACAGCCGCAGCGTACTACGACAACATACGCATTAGGGCCTAACGACGTGGAGAAGGCCATTTTCTCGTAGAAAACGTCAAACCTGCAACGACTTTAGCAAACAGCAACTTCCTCCGTGATATTTACAGTTTTCTTTCTATTCCATTTTTTTCACTTACGCGTCTGTCACTGTCGTTCTATGCACGGTGTATCTGCTTACAAGCCTTTACAGATTCACACGTTAGTATATTATTGAGAAATGTCTTACTACTGTCTTGAGCTTCTGGTAAAATACTCTATTGATGGAATCATTTTCACTCGTCTGACCGTCACCCGCTTCGTATGTATCAAATAAAAAACTGCATAAGTAATATTATGGGCCTACAGTGTCACGAATCTGTTAACCGATGTAAATGTCAACAATAACAACTGCCGTATAACAAAGTGTCATGCACTCGCAAAAAAGTATTCAAGGCATCATGTTAGGCGGAATATAAAGCCATTATAGTCAGGTGATAAAACCATGAACTAATACATAATGGAAATAAAAGTATACCGTAGTACTGAAATGTCACTCGTTACAATGGGCAAATATTATAAAAACGTAAATGGTTCACATTTGTACAGAGTTGTCTGTTATCAGTGCCGTAATACGTCACCTGTTATCACATCGCAATATAAATTACATCGTCAGTCTATAAAAATCAACGCTAGGTGGAGTACTGACTGATCTTAGAACTGAAATCGTCGTTAACTAGATTCGTATGACAGAGGGCCGACTGCACACCTGATAACTGTTTAGTGGAAGAGCCAGCGATGGTCATATTGTGTTGCTTCAGTTCGATATCCAAAGTTGATGTTCAAATTTTACAATCAAAAATTGTAGTTATTATTAGTCTGGTGGAAGACATACGGAAATGTGTAAAGCTCTGTCTCTGACAAAATTATAGTTATCTATACTTTTACTCTAAGAAATTGCAAGACAGTCTAGTGAAACTCTACTATCGTCATCATAAGATCTGAAACGTAGCCGTACGACTTGTATTAATAAAACCCTTATTCTGACGTGTCACTATTCATTTTCTAGAACCTCCTACTATAGGGCATGTCAGTATTCTGACAGAGAACCAAACTAGAAATTAATTACTCTGCCTACAAATCATGAAAAATTAGTTCTCTAGTATGCGACTGCAATTTTAAAAATATTCTCTAACCTTTCGTAACAATTGTACTGCAATGCTCCTGCACGCAACACGCGATCTACCTCGTCTTGCCGCTGCAACTGCAGAAGTATATTGCATTCAGCAAGTGCTAAAATAATGTAAAAGAAATACTGCAGTCCATGCAGAGTGCAGTGCATGGCCACAACTACTGATTTGTTTTATTCTCATACAAATTAAATGATCAGGAGAGGTTTAGTCAACAAAACTTAAGCAGCGAAAAAAATGAAAGGACTCAATAAAAACCTTTAATTTACTACACTGAAGCGCCAAAGCAATTGGTATAAGCATGTGTATTCAATTACAGAGGTATATAAACAGGTAGAATACGACGCTGCGGTCGGCAACGCCTATGTACGACAAGTGTCTGGCGCAGTTATTAGATCGGTTACTGATGCTGCAGTGTCAGGTAATCAAGATTTAAGTGAGTTTGAACGTGATGTTGGCTCTCGAGCGATGGGACACAGCATCTCCGAGGTCATGACGGAATGGTGATTTTCCCGTACGACCATTTCACGAGTGAATATCGGGAATGCGGGAAAACTTCAAATCTCCAACGTCGCTCCGGCCGTAAAAAGATCCTGCAAAATCGAGACCTACAACGACTACAGAGAATCGTTCAACGTGACGTAAGTGCAACGCTTCCGCAAACTGCCGCAGATTTCAATGCTGGGCCATCAACAAGTGTCAGCCTATGGTCGGCTCGTGTATTCTTGATGACTGCGTGACATGAAGCTTTACGTCTCGCCTGGGCCCCTGGGCCCGTCAACATCAACATTAGACTGTTGATGACTGGAAACATGTTGCCTGGTCGGACGAGTCTCGTTTCAAACTGTATCCAGCGGATGCACGTGTACGGGTATGG
Organism: Schistocerca piceifrons; assembly: GCF_021461385.2. Taxonomy (NCBI): domain Eukaryota; kingdom Metazoa; phylum Arthropoda; class Insecta; order Orthoptera; family Acrididae; genus Schistocerca; species Schistocerca piceifrons. Next base: position 44,708,389 of record NC_060139.1, on the reverse strand, counting down.
AGACAATATCGTGTATCTATGGACCCTGCATGTCAGCAGTGGACTATTCAAGCTGGTGGAGGCTCTGTAGTGGTGTGGGTCGCGTGCTGTTGGGGCGGTAAGGGACTCCTGTTACGTCTAAATACGACTCGGACACGTGACACGTACGTAAGCATCCTGTCTAATCACCTGCATCCATTCATGTTCATTGTGCATTCCGACAGACTCAGGGAATTCCTGCAGGGCAGTGCGACACCCTAACGTCCACAATAGCTGCAGAGTGGCTCCAGGAACACTCTTATGAGTTTAAAGACTTCCTCTGGCCACCAAACTTCCCAAACATGAACTTATTGAGCATACCTGGGATGCTTTACAACGTACTGTTCAGAAAAGATCTCCACCCACTCGTGCTCTTAAGGATTTATGGACAGCCCTGAAGGATTCATGGTGCCAGTTCCCTCCAGCGCTACTTCACACTTTAGTGGAGTCCATGCCCCGTCATGTTGCGGCACTTCTGCGTGTTCGCGGGGCCCGTACACGATATTAGGCAGGTGTACCAGTTTCTTTGGCTCTTCAGTGAAGATTCATACCCTGACAAACTATGTTCAGACCTTTCTTTCCCTTGGACATTTGATTATCAAAAACTTTAATTTTTCCACATTGTCTATAATCAGTAATCACATGTCTGGTCACTACAAAGATGTGAATATTTGTTTCGATGTAGGCAAACGCAAACTTGACAATATGCAGTGTGCAAGCAAGCAACAGCTAAGTGCAACAAAACAGTAAATTACCAAAATTCCTCGAATAATACCAAAAACTCGTCTGGCACTATTAGCATGGTCAGGGCAGTCTGCGACCTCTCCTAATGCGGTTTCTCTCCATGCTACGGAACGTCCGATTACTACCAACAACTGTTCGCTTGCTATCACTCGCGACGATGATATGTCATACTCAGAGTCTGTGTATGAATGCAACAGCAGAATCAGCAGCCAACTTTACAAAAATAAAGTAAAAAAAAAAAAGAAATTAACGTCCAACTTTCAAGGTGAATTGTAAATAACTCAAATGCAGAGTAAGAAAACGTGCAGAAAGGCAAGAACTGCCAAGTATATATCTGAAACGAAGTCTTTCGACATCAGCCTCTGACAACAGAGGGAGGAAGCAGTCGTTTGGAGAATATTGAACAAGAGGCAGAAACATGGTAAGTACGGTGGAAAGTAACTTTGTAAATAAGAATGCCGTTTTTAATTTAGAACAACCAAAAATGTAGGAATACATGTATCCAATTTGCAGAATAGCCATAGAAGATGCTTTATAAATGAAAGCGATACGCCTTTGGTGTAATAAAAGTCTCGTTATTTAAATTGCAGTGAGCTTAAGATGGATAAACAAATAACTGATGGTCATAGTGGTCTACATACATCAATAGTGACTATTATCTCACAATAAATAAGCTGTGTGCCGTCTGTGACGATAAGTAGCTGCGACGGTCCTAACAGGTGTTCATTATGTTGCATCTAATAGAAACTTACATATGTTATATACGACGTCTGTTCAAAAAATTCTAGAAACTTGTCCACAAAATGTTCTACGCAGTATTTTACCAGCAGTACAAGGCAGTAATATGACATTATTGAAATATATAAGGGCCATGAGGCACCATCTCCTCAAAATACTATCTTTTTACTAGCTTCTGATTGACAAGTACACCTCCACAACTTCTTCGTTGTCAACATGATTCCTATTACCTAGAATCGCAGCAGAGCTGATAGATCTACGGATTGCAACACAGTTTGTGGTAACTAAGACAGTCTCCAGAGAAATATATTATAAAATCTGATATCTTTAGCATGTTAATTTAGTATCAGTTGAACATTACTATATTGGCTTCACAGTTACAGAATGAATCACTACTATATGAAAGAAACAGCTAACAATATCATAAGCTATGCTTTAGTTAAAAATGGAGCATCTTATGACCTCAACATCACATATAAACATTGAACTTAATTTTTTGCGATTTTTGTATTACGACATATCAAAAACATACAGTATTTACTCTGTCTTGTACCGATTTTAGTCGCTTCACGAACCATTAGATTTGCCGCGGTGATGTGGCTAGCGTATCCCAACGAAAAACAGATGCAGTCGCCCCGGAGGAGTATCTGTGGAGCTAGGCAAACATAGTGTTCCTGCTGAGGGGCAGCAGGCCTTTATAGAAGGTACTGGTACAGCTGTCAGGATGATTGGCCCATCTGACCTTACATTCCGTAGTTCATTGAAACAGAGCACACAATAACAGAATGGTGTAGGAACTATAAGCTCAGGATAACAGACAGCAAAACAACTTACACACTGCTGAAAGGAATCCTGCAAAGGAATACATCAGTAAAAACTGGGGATGCAAACATAAAGCGAAATTCGCATTCGCAACGCGCTTTCTTGGGGCACATGTAGACGAAAGGCTCAGTTTCCATGAAGATATGCAAATTATCACAGACAAAGCAGAAATAGTTCTCCACAACCTGGCTAGGCCACACTCAGACCATCACAGACTTCCCTTGTCAGTTACAAGAAGATACCATTGTGTTCTCTTCGAATCAGCACTATGTTTCGCTGCCACCACATGGACACAGAGATTGAGCCTCATAACAAATAAGTCACCTGTAAGACGCGGCCAGAGAAGTGTCAGAAGACTGCCGGGGAACTTCGACACAACGTCAATGGAAGCACTGCGTATAGGACTTCGAGTTTTCCTGATTCACCGGACACTAACGTTCAGAATGGCGTTGTGCTGGCTTAAGATGAGCAGACAAGACCGGGTTCGCGAGATCACGGGAGTACCCATACAAACGAATCGTCAACTGAAAACTTGGAGTTTGGATACCCGTCAGAGTGAGTGGGTCAACACCAATATGAGCCGGGGATTCTACACCATCTTTCCTGACTGCAGTAGAAGACCAGAACTAAAACATATCGATCCTAGCCGCGGTGTGGTACACTTCCTCACGGGTCACTGCCCTTATCCACGCACATGTGGGGAAGAAGGTTTCCCAGAACGCGTAGTCTTCGTCTGTGAACAGCTCACAAATATAAGAAACATTCTACACGTTGACCCAAACAACATACAACGATCTATACAAACAATGATACGTGACGTAAAACAACTGTCAGAATTAAAATCACTTACAAACGAGTCGTCAAACGCTATCTACACAGAAAACCGGAAAACAATGTACTAAAGAAGACGAGCCAATATGCAACAATAACAAGGGAAATATACGGTAGAGCTCTATGACTCGGAAGCAGAAGACTCTGTAACTGATGGAACTACAGAAAATGAGCAAAGTGACAGATAAACCCAAATATACAGGTCAGTTGTCTTGTACAAACGTTACAGATACATGAAGTTATCAGTTTCTGAAAACATAGTCAGTTAAAGCACAAAATCTATGATAAGTGTTAATCAATCAAAAGTGAACGATAACGTACCTAATCATTATAGTATCACCATGTATTAGAATAGAATACAGCTAGTAAATGTGAATGACGCTCAGCGACTTGCAGCATATCCCAAGACTCTCACCTCTACACACAACTCTGATGAAGGGATGCTCTCTCTCTTTATTTCTCTTTTTTTCCACCTCTACCACACCTTCTAACTTTTCCTTTTTCCAAATCGTTAAACCAATTTAATTCCATTTGTAATCCAATCTTACCTATTTATGTATCAAATTTTGTTAATATCAAAAAGTTTTTCTTATACGTTACGGACATTACGAAAGAAAAGAGCAAAACAAAGTACATAACAAAATGGCAGACGTCCACATGGAGGGACACGGGCAATGGTGTGAGTGGAAGTGTGGGCCGGGGCAGTGTACTTCTGGCACTCACACAGTCGCAGCGGCCAAGAGGCCAAGTACAGATCCATCATATGGGGCCGAGTACAGATCCATCATAAGAAATTAGTAGACTGCTCATAAAACGTACAGCAGCAAGAAAGAAAAAACAAAAAGTTCATTGACTAATGAGTCAATGCTTTTTAATTCATTATGTTTTACAAAACTTGTAATACTTAACGCAAAGAGCAACTGTGATTCTTATCTCTCCTGTTTTTTATATTTTGATTTTACGATGAAACAGGTCACAGTTCAACACACAGTTTTATAATCGTATCGTGGGTTGTCCATCACAAAATGATCATTACATATTTTACACCTAAATCTGCTGACTGTCGCTGCACATGCTGATGCTCTGTATACATGCCCTGTATACATGACTCTAATGTACAGAGTTACTTTGCTTGCAACGGTTTGCAAAATATCCCATACTTACTATCACCTACGAGTTAAAATACGGAAGTTTTACAAATAAACTTATATATGGAAACGGTCCTTTTACATGTTAGATTGAAAAAAAAACCGCACAAATAATAAGCAGAATACGATCACACCTAGGTCACGCAACGAACAATGCAGGACGAATTAAAATATTTAAACTCCTGATTCAAATGAAAATCAGGTGCATAGACAGACGGGTAGTCACTATTATGTGCAAAAAGCAAACGGAAATAATAAATGAAGACAGGTTCAAGTCGGAAGATCTGCAAGAGATATCTAACGCTTATGGCCAATTTTTTTTAGCTTTTTTGTGAGAGAGACATTAAGAAACAGAACTGAAAAATTTTAGAGCGCAATAAAATTGTGCTGGGAGTAGACACCAGTACTTTGATTCTCAGAGATGTAGATCACCTGATGAAAATTGCAGAAGCCTTACACGAACTATAGGGTGCAACGAAGAGCCCACATAGCAGATAATTAACAATGAACTAAGAAAATATTAAGGTGCTGGAGGGCATATAAATGAGAATAACGACTTTTATAATTGGCAAAGCTGCAATAGAAGAAGTAAAGCAATTTTACTAACTAGTGATGACATTTCCTAGAGGAACAATATGTCTTGATTGAAGGGAAATATTAGCCAGTGAAACAACCAGGTAGCTCATATAGATACTACAAATTAAAATACAATAAGAAGAGATGCCAGATATTAGAAGCAATGAAAGATTTATACAGAGGTCCTGGTAGAAAAAACATGTATGTTAGTTGGATATAGCGTGCAAAAGAGATTGACAAAGTGATGAGGAGAAGGGAGGCTGAGGGGAGGGTGGGGTCTTTCCGTGATTAGATCATGAGGGCAGGAATACGTACAGAAGAAATCCAACATAGCCCTCAAATAAATTATACATTACTGTGTCCAAAGTGATTAGAAAATCATTTATTTCCATAGACCTTGAAAGGCGCAGAACACTGAATCAGTCGGAAGACCATTAATTGCAAAGAAAACAGACAGAAAGGGTCGAGCGTAAGTTCTCATCGTCTGTTCATCAACTAAACTGTTATCTTTGCATAAACCGCCTTAAAAGAAAAGCTGCAACTTTAACAAGGTATTGCTTTTCAAAAGGTTGAAAAAAATTCTGATTGAGAGCAACACCGTGTCTGTGGGCGTGCACAAAAATGATTATACCGTGACGTTGTTCTCAACCTAGCCTTGTTTCTCCAGGCACCTCCTGCAGTTACACTGCAGGATAACATTTTTAGAAAATCTGAAAGAGAGAAGACACAGAACGATATTGAAATGTTCCCGGGCAGCACTCGTGAGAATCCAGGGGCCGATCCAATGAAGTAACAATGGTACACACTGCCGATCAGATTGGACAGAGTTGTTTTTGTAGTGGTCTTCAGTCCTGAGACTGGTTTGATGCAGCTCTCCATGCTACCCTATCCTGTGCAAGCTGCTTCATCTCCCAGTAACAACTGCAACCTAAATCCTTCTGAATCTGCTTAGTGTATTCATCTCTTGGACTCCCTCTACGATTTTTACCCTCCACCCTGCCCTACAATACTAAATTGGTGATCCCTTGATGCCTCAGAACATGTCCTACCAACCGATCCCTTCTTCTAGTCACGTTTTGCCACAAATTTCTCTTCTCCCCAATCCTATTCAATACCTCCTCATTAGTTATTTGATCTACCCATCTAATCTTCAGCATTCTTCTGTAGCACCACATTTCAAAAGCCTCTATTCTCTTCTTGTCCAAACTATGTATCGTCCATGTTTCACTTCCGTACATGGCTACACTCCATACAAATACTTTCAGAAACGACTTCCTGACATTTAAATCTATACTCGATGTTAACAAATTTCTCTTCTTCAGAAACGCTTTCCTTGCCATTGCCAGTCTACATTTTATATCCTCTCTACTTCGACCATCATCAGTTATTTTGATCCCCAAATAGCAAAACTCATTTACTACTTTAAGTGTTTCATTTCCTAATCTAATTCCCTCGGCATCACCCCACTTAATTCGACTACATTCCATTATCCTCGTTTTACTTTTGTTGATGTTCATCTTATATCCTCCTTTCAAGACACTATCCATTCCATTCGACTGCTCTTCCAAGTCCTTTGCTGTCTCTGACAGAATTACAATGTCATTGGCGAACCTCAAAGTTTTTATTTCTTCTCCATGGATTTTAATACCTACTCCGAATTTTTCTTTTGTTTCCTTCACTGCTTGCTCAATATACAGATTGAATAACATCGGGGAGAGGCTACAACCCTGTGTCACTCCCTTCCCAATCACTGCTTCCCTTTCATGTCCCTCGACTCTTATAACTGCCATCTGGTTTCTGTACAAGTTGTAAATAGCCTTTTGCTCCCTGTATTTTACCCCTGCCACCTTCAGAATTAGAAAGAGAGTATTCCAGTCAACATTGTCAAAAGCTTTCTCTAAGTCTACAAATGCTAGAAACGTAGGTTTGCCTTGCCTTAATCTAGCTTCTAAGATAAGTCGTAGGGTCAATATTGCCTCACGTGTTCCTATATTTCTACGGAATCCAAACTGATCTTCCCCGAGGTCGGCTTCTACTAGTTTCTCCATTCGTCTGTAAAGAATTCGTGTTAGTATTTTGCAGCCGTGACTTATTAAACTGATAGTTCGGTAATTTTCACATCTGTCAACACCTGCTTTCTTTGGGATTGGAATTATTATATTCTTCTTGAAGTCTGAGGGTATTTCGCCTGTCTCATATATCTATATATATGGACAGAGTAACGACGTATAAAACGGAAACTCCATCCGAAGAGAGAGAATCAAAAGTGAGCACCCCTACCCCTTGCTTAAGAGAAAAAACCCTTAAATAAAATATTATCATTTAACAAAAAATGGTTCAAATGGCTCTGAGCACTATGGGACTTAACTTCTCAGGTCATCAGTCCCCTAGAACTTAGAACTAATTAAACCTAACTAACCCAAGGACATCACACACATCCATGCCCGAGGCAGGATTCGAACCTGCGACTGTAGCGCTCACGCGGTTCCAGACTGTAGCTCCTAGAACCGCTTGGCCACTCCGGCCGGCTATCATTTAACATTCAAGGACAATTAATAACGTTCACTGTCTTATGTCATCTGAGAGCGCTACTTCATATTGCGTCTGTAAGATGTAAATTTAATGCTGTGCTGCATCTTCGAAAAACGAAACGTTCTACGCAACCTTCACAGTTCGTGGAAGAAACACACTGCATGTTTAAATGCCAGTTCGTTTCGTAGATCAGATTTTTACCTCAAATTACATGCAGGTTGCCTCTGAAGTCAGTGTGTGAAAACAGTGCAGATCTCCAGAACAATCAGAAATGTTTAAGAGAAGCCTTCTTTTTGATGAGTGCATTACTGTGTCTCTCATAAATTGGTGCGCGTGTGGCTTATGGATACCCTGCTGGATGACGAGACCTTCTGAAGCATCACTTACTCTCAATCGTCGTCGTAGCTTCTAGAGTATTATAAATTGCTGCAGAATGAACCGCGATCAGTCAGCTGCCACTGACACCTCTAGAAACATTATGGACGTCGAGGAAACAGACCCGCCCCTCGCGGATAAGTCGTATATATATATAGCACAGCAATCGATGAAGCGGAAGCAGCTGTCAGAGCTCCGTGATTGGTCGACAACGCCCCGGGTCTCACTTTCGGGGAAGTCATTTTTCTCTCCCCCGGTTATCGGATAACCTGTCGGGTGGTTTTCTACTCTGTCGCGTGACGTGGCGGCTTTCGTCGCACGGGCGCTGATGAGTTTCCTCTGCCGCCCTCACCTAGCGAGGAGTCCGCTGTCTCCCAATGTGCCGCTGTTTTGTTTTCTCTTCTAACACTGCCACAGGGCGTAAAGGAATATTCTCTCCCAGCTTGCGGATTCAAACAGAAAAATTTGTTCTAATCTTATTTTCGTTTATACATTATTGAGCAGTGAACTTCCTTGCAGTACCAACTTCATGTACTGTACCAGCAGTTATTGTGATCAATATTTCTTACATACCTCTTAAGAGGGTAGGACTTCAAACGGGCCGACTTGGAGCAGGAGAGGCACCACTGTGTATACTTTTACAAATAAATTCATAAAACTTTGTCAGCATGACCAGGAAGGATTCAGAATCCACACTAATAACAGTGGAAGTTCGAAAACATAACGAAATAATTTTCTTTACATGAGAAATTTCATCATTTTTTTCTCTTGCTAATTGGAGCATTTGTTGCTATACGTACACTTTACTTCATAAGTAAGAGAGATTCTTCGATGAATTTTGCACAGCATACAAACCATACTTAAAGGTGTATGAAACTCTATAATTTTCCACATCTATTAAAACTGAGGTAAAAATTGAGGTAATTAAATATAAAATTTGTGTTTTTTCTACACGTGAAGTTTAAAATATAACAGCTCATTCGTTTTTTCATAAACTAAATAAATTCTAGAGTTTCATACACTTGTAAGCATGGTATGTATGCTGTGCAAAATTCATCGAAGAATCTCTCTAACTGATGAAGAAAAGTGTACCTATAGCAACAAAGGCAGCCATAAGTAAGTGAAAAAAATGATGAAATTTCACATGTAGAAAAAATTATTTTGTTGTTTTCGAACTTCCACTCAAATGAGTGTGAATCCTGGCAAAGTTTTATGACAAAGGTTTATGACTTTATTTGTAAAAGTATAGACACTGGAAATTAAAATGTCCTGTGACTCCTCTCCTGCCCCAAGTCGGCCGGTTTGACGTCCTACCCCCCTTAATTTCTGATATGGTGTACTTGTTCTGTTCTTCCACAGTTCAGTTCTCTAGATATGGATGGTAGACGGGCGCGTAAGTTGTCACTGATGACTTTCAATTTTAACGCGGCTTTTACCACGTAACTGACAACATCCGTTATGCTTCCCACAGAATACTGAAGTGGTACTCTTTTCCAGTCCAGTACATAAGATTTATAGTTCAAACCAAAAGTTTAAGATTTACATGTTTATATAGTTTTACGGTAGTGAGCTGTTACTATTAGAGGCCTAAGAAAGAAATCCCCTGTGAATATTAATTAACCAGCGTAAAAAGTATGACTGGGTCCCTAAAATACGCATGTGACCACATGCATTCATAGTTTCGCCGATCCGGGCGCGCTCAGCTGCAAAATATGAAATACGAGGGCCGGCCGGGCTGCCGAGCGGCTCTAGGCGCTACAGTCTGGCACCGCGCGACCGCTACGGTCGCAGGTTCGAATCCTGCCTCGGGCATGGATGTGTATGATGTCCTTAGGTTAGTTAGGTTTAAGTAGTCCTAAGTTCTAGGTGACTGATGACCTCAGAAGTTAAGTCCCATAGTGCTCAGAGCCATTTGAACCATTTTTTTGAAATACGAGAGCGTGCTGAAAAGTAATGCCTCCGAAGATTTATGTGAAGACTATTAAAGCTTTTTAACCGAAACAATCATTATTAATAATCGACATCTTTGTTCTTCATGGTTGCATATCTACTTCTCAACGTAGTCACCCTGGTGACGAACACATTTCTCCCGACGATAGACCAGTTTGTTGATATCGTCACAATAGAATGTTTGATTTTGTTGACGGAGCCATAACACCGGCTCTGCTTGCACCGTTTCATTACTGTCAAAGTGAAGTTCTCGAAAGCGTTCTCTAAGATCTGGAAATGTGTGAAGTTTGCTGATATCGTCACAATAGAATGTTTGACTTTGTTGACGGAGCCATAACACCAGCTCTGCTCGCACCGTTTCATTACTGTCAAAGTGAAGTTCTCGAAAGTGTTCTCTAAATTCTGGAAATATGTGAAAATCGGATGGGGCCAAGTACGGACTCTATGGAGGATGACCGCTGTCATTGAACCCAAGGTGTCAGACTGCAGCACTCGTTTGTGGCCTGGGATTGTCACGAGGAAGAGAGGATGCCCCATCTATGGACGAATTCTTGGAATTCGTGCGTTCAGTTTTGTGACGGCCTCGCAGAAAATTGCAGAGCTTATATTGGTATCTTTAGGCAAGAATTCCAACAACCGTGCACAGCTTTCATTCTTCAATGGATTCCAGCAGGATGCCTGTTTTCTGAGGTCAGAAACTCGATTACAGCAGGTTGTTTCTCATGCGCTAATATAGTGACGTCACACAAGGTCGTATTACACGCTTCAATTCAGAGCACTCTAGCAGCGGAAGGTTGCAACTAGTGTCAGCGAAGTGGGAAAACCGACCGAGTAGTGTGCATGACATGTGATACGTAAACCGATACTGAGATCAGAATAAAAAAATCGGAGACATTACTTTTCAGCACACCCTTATGAATGATTGTCTTAATTACGCGTGAAAAAAATGCACACGTTGCTACTAATTGAAAATAAGAATAATTTCACTTGACTTTAGTTCAGTTTGCAAACGAAATGACTGTCTGCTGAGAACCGAATAGCATATATTCTTAAATAAACTTACAGGGACCGACCCTCGTTGTAACTAATTACTATCTTTCTTTAAGAGAAATCAATTAGCATAAACTGAAATAGTCTCAGCTTGGCTCAAACGTAAATACTTCAGACCTAAATGAATACAGATCTTTCGAATCCGTCATCTGTGTGCGGCATTCCCTAGAACTCGAAACTGGGCTGGCTCGGAAGCCCTTTGAGGATGATATGAAACTAACTTTATTCAAAAACCTTAATAACAAATTTTAGGCCCGCTTGCTGCTCTGCTCTCATCAATCAACAACAATTTAAAATTGTTTTCCTCTTTCATATTTGAAATCGAAACCTTACCGAGGAATACAATAACGTAAGTAGCTGGACTTTACAATACTAAAAATACGTATAATCTCAACAGGAAAATGTAAATAGTGAGTAAAATTCAGACTTAATTGCCTACATATTACCAGGTAAAAGCAATCATAAATTAAGATCCAACGTATTAATTTCACTATTTCAACTGCTAAGGCCGAAGAAGAGAATTCAAGATGTTTAAGAATCAGGTAAGGAAACAGCAGTACTCGTTCAGTGTAAATACGTGCTTTCGGGTGCTCAGCCGAGATGTCGATTCCATTGTATGCACAATATTTTGGAGAGACACCTAGCCAACTTCTTCAGATGCTGTGAGCTGTGTTGCTGTATGTACTCTCTGCCTATTCTCATCAACTGTGGATTGATCCCGGACATCGAGTACACACCTTAACACAGATAGCAGCACCTGAAGAGAACGGATGCGTCTGTCGTTGAAACATTGCCCATAAAATGGAGTCAACACCTTGGCTGAACACCGAAAAGCACACACTTAATCAGCCACGCTGAGAAAGCCTGATAGAGCAGTACGGCACAATTAAAAATGAAATTAATAGCGAGTAGAATCAAACTAAATACGAATAGGTGAGAGAAACATCGAAATATATCGTGAAAGGAATGACTGTAGGTAAACTCACACTCGGCAAAAGAAGAATATGCGTACCTTGGTTCAAATGGCTCTGAGCACTATGGGACTTACCATTGGAAGTCATCAATCCCCTAGACTTAGAACTAATTAAAACTAACTAACCTAAGGACATCACACACATCCATGCCCGATGCAGGATTCGAACGTGCGACCGTAGCAGTAGGGCGGTTCCGGACTGAAGCGCCTAGAACCGCTCGACCACAGCGGCCGGCTATGCGTAACTTCAGAGAAGTAAAACGAGGAGATGTTAACTTAAGAAGACATGATAACCCGCTATTAAGTGTAAATGGACAGCCAGGCACTCTCTCTAAGTGCGGTAGAAGTGAAAGAGGAAATCGATTTGTAGAAAGCACTTGATCCAGAAATGCTCCCAAAGTCTGGTAGAGAGCAAATAGGCTAGTCGTTTGTATACCTTCAGGATTACTATAATCTTTGGAGAATCCAGAAACCACCAGATTTTGAGCAGATGTTAGAAATCTATGAAACAGATGACTTAGGTATAGATTTCCAGAAAAGCATTTAGCATCGCATGACTAACAAATTCAGGTGCAGATAAAAGTGAAAACTATTGGATTCTGTGTCTCAAAAGTCATGCTTCTATTCTGCTGACCTGATTAATATACAGAAGCACAGAAGGAATAACTGAAGGCTTAGTGGGCGACGGTGATTGTATTTTCTGCGAGGTATCAAGTTTCTTTGTCAAGAGAAACTGTAGCGGCCTCTGCTGCTGCTGTTGTAAATTTGAAAGAGAATTTCTAAGGCTGAAATCTGGAGTATGAATGAGAAGAAACTGAAATTTAAGACATTCCCGTTATTAAAATCATTCTAGGAGAAGGAAATAATGTGGTTCCGAGGAGGAGGAAAAGGTTAGTAGTATCTGACGTTCCGTCGACAACCAGGTCGTTAGAGACGGAACACGAGCTCGGATTACGGAAGGATGGAGAAGGAAAGCGGACCCGCTCTTTCGAATGAGCCATCCTGGCATTTGCCTAAAGTGATTCAGGGAAAGCACGAAAAACCTAAATCATAATGACCGGACGCGGGTTTGAACCGTCGTCCTCCCGAGTGAGAGTCCAGTGTGGTAATCAGTGCGCTACATGATTCCGAGCTTCCGTGATTATGTACTTGTAGTCATATTGACGTTTAAGTCAGTGACAGTATTCCTCACGACTATTAAACAGAATATTCTTTCTGTAAGAAGTAAAATAATTTATTTATCTCTCGGATGATAATAAAGTGAGCCTAGGTTCAAGGAAGGTGAAGTGTTGGCAGAAGAGCCAACACCGTGTTGCTAGAGGAGGCCGAAATGCACGCATTTAAGCTCACGCGCAGGCTGGCGTGAGGTCTGGAACATTACAAGGAAATGAGAACTTCGAAAAACGGACGCAGTTGCCGTACTACTTAACTTTAATCCATAATTGTAGAACATCTCTCTTGACTGTACATAATTTCCATTTCAATATACACTGGTAATGGCGCCTTGCTAGGTCGTAGCAAATGACGTAGCTGAAGGCTATGCTAGCTATCGTCTCGGCAAATGAGAGCGTAATTTGTCAGTGAACCATTGCTATGAACGTCGGCTGTACAACTGGGACGAGTGCTAGTAAGTCTCTCGAGACCTGCCGTGTGGTGGCGCTCGGTCTGCAATCACTGACAGTGGCGACACGCGGGTCCGGCGTATACTAATGGACCGCGGCCGATTTAAAGGCTACCACCTAGCAAGTGTGGTGTCTGGCGGTGACACCACAGAAGGCATTACAGTATTACTCTTAAAAAATCACACAAGTGGACCACAAAGTTTATGGATTGGAACGATACACGCCGGCCGCGGTGGTCTCGAGGTTCTAGGCGCTCAGTCCGGAACCGCGCGACTGCTACGGTCGCAGGTTCGAATCCTGCCTCGGGCATGGATGTGTGTGACGTCCTTAGGTTAGTTAGGTTTAAGTAGTTCTAAGTTCTAGGGGACTGATGACCACAGATGTTAAGTCCCATAGTGCTCAGAGCCATTTGAACCATTTGGAACGATACAGCGATGCAACGCTACTATTTCATCTGTGAGGATCTCCTTACTGATATCCTCGCGGCTCTGAATCGAATGCTTTTCGAAGGTGTAGAAACACCAGATACTCCAGGTCACTTTCATCCATGTTCTTCGGCTACCGTAAGTGAATACTCTAAGGTGGTTCCGTATGGTCAGTGTCCCGACTATTCTTGGTGCTTTATGCACGGAATTTTTTTGTTATCTGGGTCTTCATTCCACTTCAATTTTTCTACTAGCCCCGTAAAATTTCCTGAAGAGACTGCTATTATCTCACATAAACGCAAAATGGTGGTCATTACCCAGTAAAAGTCTCCTCAGGTGAATAAACCTCAATATAGACGGGCCAGCAAAGACCACGCGCGAAAGGTGGGAAGAAGATCAGGTTCGTCTTGTGGGCGGATGTTAATCTGTACGCTGTAATTCATCCAGCTATTTGATGCTCTCGAGAGATAGTTAAGTCTCTTTTCCGGGAATTAGTGTTGGCTAGTTTGTCGCGACGCTATTAATGATAGGCCTCGCGTGCTTATTAATGTCTGCTGCTCATGAGCAATTATCTTGATTCCAACTGACCTTCATTTCTAACAAGCCAGAAGACTCCAAGATTAGATCGCTAAACGTTTCTAAACTTCCGTTTCAGTCTCTATAATTACAACTTTATTTAGCAAAACGTACATATCTTTGCCTTCTTTTTGTACCTTCAGTGGTAAAAGACAGTAATCGCCTGACGATTCGGAGAAAATTGAAACTCCTGGCGTCTGAGGATGACGAACAGTGTGCAGTGGAAAGGAATTACTAGGGGAATGTGGAATAGTGTTACTAATATTGAGTCTGTCCACTGAGACAATTCTTATCACAGTATGAAGCATTCCAGGAGAATGGCGTGTAAAGTGTGTTTCTATCTGGAAGAGAACGTGAATTACTGTAACTATTTTAAACAAAAAAGTGCGACTTCTTCACTGAGTCCCAGTGACTACACACGCCACTGAAAAACTCACGTTTTTAGTTTCTGTATCGCTGTAACAAGTCAACAGAATTACCAGGTCCTGATCCGCAAAGTACGGAAAGTACAGGCATTAACATGGTTCCTTGGGCAGGTGGAGCGGAACATCTTCTAAATTTTGGTAAAAGTAAGATTTGACTACCAAGAAAGAGCAATATGACCTTATTTAATCATCGACTATTTGTAACAGGTTGTGGTCGTCGTAGTCATATGTTTTCTAGGGCGATTCATTGTCATCATGAGATGAAAGTTATTGAGTGGAGACAACAGCGATTGTGTTCATGAGTAGACTGCAGCATGCAGATGCATTTAAATTTTTTTCAGTAATTAATATTTACTGTACAGGTTACAATCTATGTATTATAATGAAATGTCCTATTCCATTTGTACACGTGAATTTCTATTCTTACATTGTTTAACGCTCCAAGGTGTAAGTGAAAATTTCTCGCTTTAGAAAGGCATAACAACTGATTACGTCAACAAGAAGATGAAAATGCTTTCTAAATCAGTAGTTTAATAAATAAAGTCATATTAGATAGTCTCTACGGTCATGGTTTCCTTTTTGTAATAACACAAAAGTGTCTGTTTAATCTTGACGTACGCTTAAAGTAGAAATACCTGATCATACATAACATCATTCCCGCAAAATATCTAAGCTTTTGCTTCATGTACGTTAGATGCTTCAGATCGGTGTCACATGATTCGGCAGTGCTGGTAAACAAAAGACACAGATGTACGCGCGCACTGCTTGACTGATAACACAGGTACAACATTCCAGTAACAAATGCACGTACTTTATCTTTCGCATTTAAACCACGTCACAATACTGAGAAACAATAACGCAAATATAAATACGAATAACAATAAACAAAGTAAGTGAGCAAACGATGTCATTATGACTGAAAAAACTTTGATTTATATTTAGTATTGTAATAGGTGTTCTTCTTCCAGCAGTATTCTTTCATCTTCTCACTATGTATCCCTTTCCTTTTCTCAGACCATTTTCACTATGTTTTCTTCTCACTTCTGTCTTGGAATCCTTCCATTTTTAACAGTTTCTTCTTAAAAAATCTCTCATTCTGTTGCACCTTTTTTCGCTTACGCTGTTGCTTTCCAAATCTTTCCTAAGTTCTTGAATTCCTACTATTGTTGATTTCATGTTCCAAAGATATTTAAAAATCTGTTTCGTTAACCTGTTGCCGTTCATCCTGTATAAATATCCAAAAAATTGCTGTCGCCTCTTCCATTACATTTCTGTTATATTTTCTATGCTTCGATATACGTCACCATTATTTCTTAATTTCTTTAGTTATTCATCAACATCAAATTCCTGCCCTTCAAAGTAATCCCACTCAAATTTAATACGCTTGTACCAGTGCTTTTTCCAGTCTTGGAAGCACATCTGGAGCTCACTTTTCGTCATGAAGTTCACCTCCTCCACCGATTCCGTTTTTATCACATCAGTGGTGGCAAAACGACTTTCCTTCATGGTTTTCTTCAGTCTTGGGAATAGAAAGAAGTCACAGCACCCTGTTTACGCCGGAAGGTTTTCTTTTTTGCCAAAAAATAACAAACAAACATTGAAGTGTCAGCTGGAGCATTATTCTGATACAATTTCGACGAGTGTTTGAGCCACCACTCAGGTCTTTTTTTTTTCCAGAGTGCTTCACGCAGAGGACGGATAACTTTGAAGAGGAATTCCTTATTAACTGTACGACCATAAGGTGTCAGTTAAGAATTTTGTTATTGATGGTGCAACCTGCTGAAGAACTTCAGCATGGAAGTTATCAGGGCCAACAGTCTTCCCTTTCTTCAACTTGACAATTGCTGTAGCTACCTCTTCATACGTAAATGGGCCGCCTCCAGTTTCAGTATTATATTCATGCTGCATGTTCATTCGCATATTCATATACTATTTGTAAATCAGTACTTGCGTCATCATCGGGACGGGGTTTCTGCAGCAATGTATTCTGCAGTGCCTCTCCAGCCCTGTGTCAGTGTCTTGTCACCTTTTTTCAAGGTTGCCAGCAATAACGGTGTTTTGGCACCCTCTGTCACGATTTTATAGGGGGTTCCCCGCATATTCTTTTGTAACTGTTGTTGTACAAAATGATCCTACTGTCGTTTTTTGGTCTCAAATAGAACTGTCCTGTATTGTTCTGTAATCTTCATGTGCATCTGTAGTCTTGCCAGCATTTCCCTAGCAATGTTTGCTCGCTGATAGTTGAAAATGGTTCAAATGGCTCTGAGCACTATGGGACTCAACATCTTAGGTCATAAGTCCCCTAGAACTTAGAACTACTTAAACCTAACTAACCTAAGGACATCACACACACCCGTGCCCGAGGCAGGACTCGAACATGCGACCATAGCAGTCCCGCGGTTCCGGACTGCAGCGCCAGAAGCATTTTTAGAACGTTGTTTTGTAGGTACGTTTTTACGTGGTTTTGCTAGTATTTGTGCATTTATTATTAATCCGACCAGTACATATATTTTCTAGTCAATAGTTCCTGGAGTGTCAGCTAATGGGTATTCTGCGATAATTTGTCGGAACCTGTCCCAGTCTGCTTTGTTCAGTAAACATATGTTATCATTCGCTTCATCTACTTCGGTATGAGTCTGTTTCGTTATCATGATCACATTGTGAGCACTTCGGGTGTATCCTTCGTAAATAGTCAAGTCTGTCACTAACGTAATGCCCCGGCGTTAACTACAGATAGGTCTTTGTTACTGTGATGTCCACCATATGCTCGAAAGGTTGGTGGTTGTCCCTCCTTATTCAGAGTATAAAGTTTGTTCACATGTAATATATCATTGGCGACTCTGCCTCTATCATTCGTTTCGTCTGAGTGCCACAGCACAGTTTATACCAACACAGATCAGTAGGTTATTATGTTTTGCGTATTTTGGAGGCTCTACAATATACTGTACACACGAATGAATGTCTTCTGAGTCTTGGGCATACAGTGTAATTATGACCCATTTTGTATCTCTCCATGTCAGTTCTATTGTAACTATGTGCTTATTACTATACTGAGTAACTTTAGTAACAGTAAAATTTCTGATTAATACATTAATGGCTGAAATTGGAGTACGATCGGCGATGACGATGAATGCGCCTGGAGGAAGGTGTATGAGTCGTCCATCTCTGGAGTATGGCTCTTGAAGACATATCATATCCGTCTCTAGTTCTGTTGCAGCTTTTATCAATGCGGTACTCACTAAGACACTCCTATCTGCATTCAGCTGCATTACTCTCACAATAGACATCTAGTAAAGATATAATCGTTCGGCGAGGTTTTGTTATGATCAAAGTGGATTCTTCCACGAGCACCAACTAAGTCCTTATAGATTTTCTCTAAATTTAAATTCTCTGAACGACGTGTACACACATTGCTCAACAGCTCTTCCAATGCTTTCGCACCAGTAGGTATATTTTCTGAGCTCAAAAGTATCGTACCCATTTGTTCCGTTGTTGGATAATAGATTTACATCCTGTGGTTGGGTCAGCCTAATAAGCAGTCGTTGCGTCGTCTGTAGGTTCTCTTTGTTCTCCATCCTACTTGACTGTATACTCTCCTCCAATTTGTTGTAGTCTGTCGTGAGGCAAGAAGGGAAGAAAGATCCGTACACAAAGACTGGGAAGTTGCACAGGTCACACCAATACTCAAGAAAGATACTAGGAGTAAATCACTTAATTACAGGCCCACATCATTAACGTTGATATGCAGCAGGATTTTGGAACATATATTGTGTTGAAACGTTATGAATTACCTCGAAGGAAACGGTCTATTGACACACAGTCAACATGAGTTTAGAAAACATCATTCTTGTGAAACGCAACTAGCTCTTTATTCACATGCAGTGTTGAGTGCTATTGACAAGGGATTACGGATCGATACCGTATTTCTGGATTTCCAGAAAGCTTTTGACACTGTACCACATAAGCGGCTTGTAGTGGAATTGTGTGCTTATGGAATATCGTCTCAGTTATGTGACTGGATTTGTGACTTTGTGTGAGATAGATCACAGTTCAAAGTAATTGACGGAAAGTCATCAAGTAAAACAGAAGTGATTTGAAGTGATTTCTGGCGTTCCCCCAGGTAGTGTTATAGGCTCTTTGCTGTTCCGTAACTATGTAAAAGATTTGGGAGACAATCTGAGCAGCTTTCTTAGGTTGTTTGCAGATGGCGCTGTCGTTTATCGACTAATAAAGTCGTCAGAAGATCAAAACAAACTGAAAAACGATTTAGAAGAAATGTCGGAATGGTGCGAAAGGTGGCAGTTGACCTTAAATAACGAAAAGTGCGAGATCATCCACTTGAGTGCTAAAAGGAACTCGTTAAACTTTGGTTACACGATAAATCAGTCTAATCTAAAAGCCGTAAATTCAACTAAATACCTAGGTATTACAATAACGAACAACTTAAATTGGAAGGAACACATATAAAATGTTGTGGGGAAGCTAACTAAAGACTGCGTTTTATTGGCAGAACACTTAGAAAATGTAGCAGATCTACTAAGGAGACTGGCTACAGTACGCTTGTTCGTCCTCTTTTAGAATAGTGCTGCGCGATGTGGGATCCTTACCAGATTGGACTGATCGTGTACATCGAAAAAGTGCAAAGAAAGGCAGCACATTTTGTGTTATCGCGAAATATAGGAGAGAATGTCACTGAAATGATACAGGATTTGGACTGGACATCATTAAAAGAAAGGCGTTTTTCGTTGCGACGGAATCTTCTCACGAAATTCCAATCACCAACTTTCTCCTCCGAATACGAAAATATTTTGTTAACACCGACCTACACAGGGAAAAATGATCACCACAATAAAATAAGGGAAATCAGAGCTCGTACGGAAAGATACAGGTATTCGTGCTTTCCGCACGCTATACAAGATTGGAATAATAGAGAATTTTGAAGGTGGTTCGATGAACCCTCTGCCAGGCACTTAAATGCGATTTGCAGAGTATCCATGTTGATGTAGATGTCGATGTAGAAGGAAGTGATTTTTCCTGCGCACTTTTACTTGCAATTAATTTGGACTGAACGAGTTCTGACTCAATAGCAGCTGAGATCACTTTACACGTAGCTCTATCCTGTACTCCTACCTGCTCCGCACTTGTCTGTAGGTAACCTCATGATTTTCTGAATTAACCTCGTTTTGTCGTACGTTTCGCTTCTATTTTAGACTGGTCTTTTACGATTTTATTTTCATTTATTAGTGTCCTCTGTGTCGAGTGTCCACTAAAGTTATCGAGTATGCAGTGTGATTGTCAGACCATAAGAATAACTAGCCGTTAAATTATTTTTATGATTGCTTGTAATCACTCATTCATATGTAGATATTTCCTCTTCTATAGCTCAAGCTCTATTTACAGCCCTTGACTCTGACAATGCACACCCGAAAAACTTGTGTTTCAAATTATGTGCAACAAAGTAATCACTTTCCCACTGCACTATCATGTCATCTATGTAATCAGTCACTTCAAAATATTTCAATTGAATTTCTTCTGTTGAAGACGTAGGTACGGTGTGTCCACGTCGTGTACTTGTTTGTGTTTCTTTTGTTGTTACGATGCAGTGGCTCTCCGCCATGCACTTGCCCTCTTAGAAGGTGGTTTGTACTTCTTTCTAAGTTCAAGGGCTGTACTCTTATGTTGACTTGTATGTGTTTAGTCCAGTTCCTTCTTTATTTAGATGTTCCGGCTGATGTTACTATGGGCCAACTTATTGTATGTCGTTTGTGCCATAATCGGTTCTTTCTGTTTGACTCATATGACTGTTTGTACGTCGGGCAGTCAGGACCGCCTGCTTTATCACACACGCGATTTCTCAGTTTACATGGGATACATACCGCTTTTTTCTCTGTTTCAGGACAGCTGAATTTTCTGTGTTCCTTCACACGACAGTTGATACATATCGATTGGCTCACAGTACAAAATATAGAGGGGTGCCCTAAGTTGCAGTACTTGAAACATTTGACAACGTTGTTATAGTCTCTTGTTTCGAAGGCATGGAAGCTGATGTAGACCCTTTCTTGTCATAGCAATAGTTTACGCACTCTGGTGCTCACTTCAATTATAGTGCTGAATGTACCTCTTGCCTTGGGCTCAGTTTTGAAACGAATTTTTGCGTCATCAGCAAATTCCAGCCCTGTTATCACTAACATTTAGAACATACATTTCATCTAAGAAATCCCTATGAGAAACGGTTGATGGTACTACATATACCACGAGCAATGGTCTCCTCTTGTTTGGACCTCCACACTTTGACTCTTTTGTTTCTGATGTTTTTTCCATTACTTTCTTACGATCGTCTTTTGATTCTGTTTCCACTATAACTACGCTTGGAATAGTCTTGATTGACTTTATTTTATGTTTATCTACACGAGGATTGACGTTTCTCGTTGATATGTCCCTCACATCTTTCTTGTTTTGTTGTTGACCTAATAAACAGAGTTGTCTCCTGTTTTTCTTTGGCTTGATCAATCTTTATTTGTGTCCTTGTTTTCCAGGCACCAACAACAGCTGCGTACGAGGGAAGAAACGGTTTGTTTCACGGACTTCGTAGGTTGTCGTTATCAGTTTTATATTTGTCAGTTTTGTTTTCTAGTTCTTCATTAGGTTGCTTGGCATTTGGCCCTTCTGCAACTGCTAATTCTTATCGTAGTCATTCTCTTTCCTCAAAAATCTTTTCATCCTTCCAATCGTGCCTGTCTTTAAGCATCAACTGATTCGACATTACTGGCGGCATGTAGCCCATTTAACGTGTCTAGCTGCAGCTCCAATTTTGTATTTTCCCTTTCTAACACGGTTATTTGTTTCTCAAGATTGGCTTGATAGAAGGCAAGTGGAAATAACTCGTTCCTTATAATTCCAATAATTCCTTGACTAACATATTTCCCTTTAAGTTCGTTGGATATTTTCGTGATTATTGAGTAAATTAGGCTAATTTTTCAGGTGCTGTGATTCGTTGTACATATTCCATTTCTGAAATCTTTGAGCGCGCTGACGAGCTCTTACCTGTTGTCTTTCCTTTCGTTCCCGTTACTTGAACGGGTGAGAAATCTTGTCTGCTACATTTTGCACCTGTTTTCCTTGCCGCCTCCTCTCTCCTGGTAAAGGCTGGCGACAGGCTTGATCATTGGAGGTACACAATGCGTACTATTTCTGTGGTTCACAAAACGAACTATTTCCGTGGTACTTAAATCAGATTTTGTTTGTGGTACACAGAACGAATTACTTCCGTGGTTCACAGAACAAAGTTTCTCCGTGGTACACAAATCGACCAAACGTACATTTACACAATTCATTTTTGTGACTATTCCCGTCGGCCGTTTAGACCCAATGATAAACTGGCAAGACGACACACGCAAGGTGTTTTTCTCGTGCCTACCGGTCCTTCAACACTTACGTTAATGTTTTATACGTAAAGGAGGTTTCACAACACTCCCAGATTAAACCTTACTGTTTATAACGTACAGTGCACGAAATATGACTCCGTTTTAGCAATCTCGGACACGAACGCATACTGAATCGAGCGAATACACAAATGAAACCTCACGGAAACGCGAATGACTTCCGCTGTGCCTGTCGAATAGACATGTACCCCGATTTACAGTGTTATGTGCGAAAGAAACACAAACACCGACGACGACCATGTTGGATGCTTAAATTTTTCTGCTACAGAAAGTGGGGGCCTATCACACCCTTTACCGGAGTGGTTGTAAATAGATGCAATATGTTCATCTGCCAGGTCCATGACGTTAATACCATCACGTTTATAGGGCGTATATATGCGGAATTAAACCCTTGCTCTGAAAGGTACCAAAGTTTTAACAACCATCCTATGTGCTCTAGGGCTATAAATTTGCTAGCTGTTCCGAATAAACTTGTTAAATACGTCCCTAATAGTAGAAGCTGGATCATATTTTTCCCTCCGTTTACCCGTACCCAATTAACCGCATCGAAATGTTCTAAGCAATATTCCTAATCGGTTTTCTGTTATAACTGATGGGAAAATTGACTCTCCAACAGCGAAGTGGCAAAGAGTGAGGTCTTAGGCTCTCTAGCAGAAGATCTGAACATGCTGTAAGGAACTGAGTTCAATCACAGCGTTCCCTTCCTGCACGGTAGTGTCTACATAAGCTATACTTTCTTTAGTTCCATACCAGAACGCAGTTTCATCAAGTTTTCATTGGTATGCTTTACAGTCTTGTAGACCATATCACCGGCAAATAAAAGGATCCGTACTTTTCCTCACATCAGGTTTCTTTCCTACAGTGAGAGGGGGAACTTGTATCTTGGACAGTCGTGCTTTTATGATGTTGTCTGCTGCTGTTCGCGTCCTAGATCGTATAGGACCTGATGAACAAGTAAAACATTGTTTCTTTCGTAGTAAGAAGCTGGAAGACAACTATCATTTTGATTGCCATTGCTAGAAGCGGAAATAGCCACAAAAATCAGTAGGTAGCTGTGGAGTTAATGAGCTTCCTCTGTCACTTGTGTCAGATTAAGGTTTTTCTCCGATGTCTTCTCGAAATTGAAGGTATTTTCTACTTCAAATATTTCTCGAATACATTCATCATCGCGAACATCATCAGTAGAGTCAACGCTGGTGTCCGTTTTTTTACGAGGGTCTAGGATAGTAGGCAGAACGTACGACCCATCTGAGTGCACGTCTGACTCGGATTCTTCACGTGAATTTTGAGAGAGTGCGAGAGGTAGATTTTTTTTTTTTTCGTCCGATTTGAAACGAATTTCTGACCTTCCATCTTAAATCTTTAAGGAAAAAAGGGAAAATGTGTTTTACCGAATTTTTCATCCTGCTATTTCTTTTGCTGTAACAAGTTTGCATGGTAAATTAGAATATGCATGTTAAAACGGAAGAATTAAAATTAAAACGTTACATGGGAGTGGTTACAGTTTTGTTTCGTTCCTCAATGAATACAAAAATATCACCCTTAGTGTGCTACAAAACCTTTCAATCAAATTGATCAAATGTTCCTAGCCGGCCGGAGTGGAAGAGCATTCTAGGCGCTACAGTCTGGAACCGCGCGACCGCTACGGTCGCAGGTTCGAATTCTGCCTCGGGCATGGATGTGTGTGTTGTCTTTAGGTTAGTTAGGTTTAAGTAGTTCTAAGTTGTAGGGGACTGATGCCCTCAGAAGTTAAGTCCCATAGTGCTCAGAGCCATTTGAACCATTTAAAATGTTCAGACAGAGAAAACAGGAGTCCTGGGAGACTGGAACACCGGTGGAACAAACCGACAAACACGTGACACTTTTGGAAACATCCGATCGCAAAGACCGAGCGAGGTGGCGCAGTGGTTAGCACACTGGACTCGCATTCGGGAGGACGACGGTTCAATCCAGTCTCCGGCCATCCTGATTTAGGTTTTCCGTGATTTCCCTAAATCGCTTCAGGCAAATGCCGGGATGGTTCCTTTGAAAGGGCACGGCCGATTTCCTTTCCCATCCTTCCCTCACCCGAGCTTGCGCTCCGTCTCTAATGACCTCGTTGTCGACGGGACGTTAAACACTAATCTCCTCCTCCTCCGATCGCAAAGACATGCGAAAACTTATCACTAATAGGAACACTCTGTCTGTCAGACCGGGAAGAGAATCCACCTCTCGGAACACTGACAATATATAACAGAAATCTACTTACTGGAAGACAATGGGTGCGCCGAGCACGATCTGTTGACCAGCTGCCGTTCGAGGTGGATTGAGGACTACTCGGCTTCTCCCCCTATTCAGCTTCTCCCCTCCCTCAGGCGACATGCGGCGCCGTTAGCATTGTTATCGTCAACTATAGAGGTATCCCAGAGCAGTGTTCCTTTCAGAGGGTTAGATCACAATTTTCAAAAGGTTATGAAGCGCCTTAGCGAATATCGCCCTTAAAAGGAAACAACTGACTTGTTAAATGCTTGACATCATCAGTAGTCGTGGCTCGTATTCATCTATAGAGTTTATTTGCCTATGGCAAATTCCGGGATGGTTACTTCGAAAGCGCACCGCCTATTTCGTTTTCCATCCTTCCTCAATCCGAGCTTATATTCTGCCCCTAATGACCTCGCTGTTGGTTGGTTGGTTGGTTTGTGGAAGGAGACCAGACAGCGAGGTCATCGGTCTCATCGGATGAGGGAAGGAAGTCGGCCGTGCCCTTTTGAAAGGAACCATCCCGGCATTTGCCTGGAGCGATTTAGGGAAATCACGGAAAACCTAAATCAGGATGGCCGGACGCGGGATTGAACCGTCGTCCTCCCGAATGCGAGTCCAGTGTCTAACCACTGCGCCACCTCGCTCGGTGACCTCGCTGTCGACGGGACGTTAAACAGTACCCATCCTTTCTGTTTGTATCATCCTGTGGGTTCTTAGGAAAGCACAGAAATTTTTGTGGAAGAAAAAGTAGCTCTGTCGATCTTTCGGAAGCTTTTACTGCATACTACAGTATCTAGTTTTCGCTTTACAAGCCAATTTGTAATGTTACACTGTTGCAATGACGTTATGTGTGGCCTTGGAACGTCTGGCATAAAAATTTGTCGAACAGCTTAGAGAAAAAAAATTAGAAATTTGTCTTTTTAGGAAAGACACTTTACCATTCACCATCTCGCCGACACCCAGGATTTTTGGAACAGAGTGAAATGCATAATGCGAGACAACAGTGTAGGTAATATCAGCAGCTATATAAAGGAACAAAAAATTGTGTAAACGCCTACTTGGGAAGCAAGGTCGACTACAGCGTGCTAGTGCATGGTCTGACGATGGCACTTGGTACGAAACCACTAGCCATTACGCAAAATAAAAATTACCAGTATAGGCCAAAGCAAACAATTTTTTTTATAATTTTGCTGATCGCTCTCCCTGGAGATATTATGTCGGGAGTATAAAGCTTATCAAAGAACTTCCCTCACGTTGGTCTAAAATTAGCTATTTATCGCATCCGTTCACTGATCTGTTTCAAGCGGCTCTCAACGATTCTATTTCCTGTGCAGATCACTTCATCTCAGAATAGCCTTCAGACCTAACGTCCTCAATCATTTGAAGAATATATGCACGTATTCCATGTCCTGTGTTTGCCTGCAGTTTTTGCTAGCTGTGACACTCTCTGCTAACACGACTGTTATTCCATGATGCCTAAATATTTGCCATATAATCCTGTCCCTTCTTCTGTTTAGTATGTACCACGTATACATTTCCTCGATGATCGTACGGAAAGAAAACTCATTTATTATGTCATCAGTCGTCCTACCTAGTCGTCTAGTGGAAGATTAATGCTTCGATCCATCATTTTATACGTATGTTAAGTACCACTTACGAATTCCTAGTCGGAAAAAGGTCGTAATGAAGAAAAAATTTGCTGCAAAAGAAGAAGATTCTACTTTGTTTTGGAACACGCCTGTCTGTCCTGGACTGACTCTTGACTTGACGTGATCCATTAAGTTCCGGATCGGTTCCGTTTCTAAGAGAAGTGAAGCCGAGGGTCAGTGGGGCCCGTGCATGGCTGGTAAGTGACCATCGTTATTGTTCAGGCCGGACGCCAACCACCGGAGGTAGCAGATGTTTACCCTGAATGTGGTGGTCAGTGCAGCACGAGAGTCTGTTGTCTACACCTTAAAACGCCGATACAATGAGCCTCGATCAAAACTTGGTCACGTACAGGGTAATCCCTTTTTATGAAAGCCAAGGCTATTCGGTCATTTTCTAATTCTTCCAGCAGTTCCTCGACAGAACTGAAGTAGTGTGCAATGAGGAAACTCTTCAGTTTGAACTTGAAAGTGCGTGGACTATTGCTAATATTTTTGAATTGTTGTGGCAGCTTATCGAAAATGGATACAGCAGACTACTGCACACTCTTACGCAATGGAGTCAACGGGGAGCGTTGCAAGTGCAGACTGGATTTTCGTCTAGAGTTAACTGAGTGGAACCTGCTAACAGGAATAAGCTAATATTTTTAACAAAAAATGACATTAAAGACAATGTGTATTGAGAGGCCGGTGTCAGAATTACCAGTCTGCTGAACGAGGGTCAGCAAGAGGTTCGAGAACTTCCACCGCACTCTGCTCGAACCCACGTTTCTGAGCCAAAAATATCCTTTTTGAATCAGAAAAGGTACCCCAAAAATAATACCACACCTCATTAGCGAATGAAAATACGCAAAGTAGACAACTTTTTGTGTTGAACTATCACTAATTTCATGTACTGATCGAATATTAAATAAAGTATCATTTAGTTTGTGAACGAGATCCTGAACATGAACTTTCCACGACTGCTTGCTTTCTATATGAACGCCTAGGAATTTGAACTGTTCTGACTCACTAATTATATGCCCATTCTGTGTAATCAAAAGGTCCGTTTTTGTCGAAGTGCGTGTTAAAAACTATAGAAACTGAGTCTTACTGTGATTTAGCATCAGTTTATTTTCTACAAGCTGTGAACTCACGTTTTGTACTGCACTATTTGATGTGTCAGTACTGCAACTCAAGATCATTTACTACCAAGCTGGTGTTATCAGCAAACAAAAATATTTTAGAACCACTTGTAATACTTGAGGGTATATCCTTTATACAAAATAAGAAACAGTAGTGGGTTCAGCACCGGCCCCTGGGGCACGCCTGTTTAACTGTGCCCCTCTGGAACTCCACGCCGTAATCATTCGGAACACTGCGAAGAATGACTTTCTGCTGTCTCTTCTTAAGGTAAGAGGTGAACTAAATCTGAGCTACTCACCTTATCCCATAATGGTCCAACTTCTGCAGTAATATTTTGTGATCAACACATTCACACGCCTTACGTAAATCAAAGAAAACGCCTAAAGCTCGAAACCTTTTATTTAATTCGTTCAAGGCCTCACAGAGAAACGAGAACACAGCATTTAAATAGTTGTTACACCACTTGGAACTGTTAACTGTACATTTCACAGCAAATTATGTGAACTGTAATGATCACTTATGCTTGTATATACAGCCTTTTCAACAACTTTAGCAAACACTGATGGCAAATAAATAGGTCTAAAACTGCCCACATTACCCCTTTCTACATTTTTATAAAGTTTATTCACTACTGAGTACTTTAATCAGCCAGGAAGCTCACCATTCCTAAAAGTTACAGATGTACCTAAATATTGGGCTAACATACACAGAACAGTACTTAAGTGTTCTACTGGGTACCCCTCATAACCATGAGAGTCCGTAGTCTTTAGTGATTAAATTATTGACTCAATCTCTCCCCTGTCAGTATCATGGAGGATATTACAGATAGTCTCAGAAAGCTATTTTCTAATGGAATTATATGATTCCCTGTAGAAACCAAGCTTATGTTTAAATCACTTGCTATATTCAGAAAGTGACTATTAAATGCAGCACATATATCCGACTTACCAGTAACTGAAACATTTCTACCACGCACTGACACTATATCCTGAAGCTGGTGCTGATAACGAGGCACTTCCTTCCCTACTGACCATATGGTTTCAATTTTATCCTGAGAATTAGGTATTCTATTTGCGTACCAGATACGTTTCACCTTACTAGTAACGTTTTAAACTCCTTACTGTACTGTTTGTAATGAGCTGCTGCAACTCTAGTGTGACTGCTTCTAACATTTTGATGTAATTCTCACTTTGTTCTACGCGATATTCATATCCCCCTAGTCAGCCACTCGGGCTGCCTGTTAGTGTCAGTACCCTATTCCGTAATCGAAAGCAAGTTTCAAAAGGCGTGAGAAATGTGATAAAGAAGGCATTATACACTCCTGGAAATGGAAAAAAGAACACATTGACACCGGTGTGTCAGACCCACCATACTTGCTCCGGACACTGCGAGAGGGCTGTACAAGCAATGATCACACGCACGGCACAGCGGACACACCAGGAACCGCGGTGTTGGCCGTCGAATGGCGCTAGCTGCGCAGCGTTTGTGCACCGCCGCCGTCAGTGTCAGCCAGTTTGCCGTGGCATACGGAGCTCCATCGCAGTCTTTAACACTGGTAGCATGCCGCGACAGCGTGGACGTGAACCGTATGTGCAGTTGACGGACTTTGAGCGAGGGCGTATAGTGGGCATGCGGGAGGCCGGGTGGACGTACCGCCGAATTGCTCAACACGTGGGGCGTGAGGTCTCCACAGTACATCGATGTTGTCGCCAGTGGTCGGCGGAAGGTGCACGTGCCCGTCGACCTGGGACCGGACCGCAGCGACGCACGGATGCACGCCAAGACCGTAGGATCCTACGCAGTGCCGTAAGGGACCGCACCGCC
Organism: Schistocerca piceifrons; assembly: GCF_021461385.2. Taxonomy (NCBI): domain Eukaryota; kingdom Metazoa; phylum Arthropoda; class Insecta; order Orthoptera; family Acrididae; genus Schistocerca; species Schistocerca piceifrons. The sequence continues at coordinate 44,679,306 of NC_060139.1, read as the reverse complement.
ACTTCCCAGAAAATTAGGGACACTGTTGCTCCTGGGGTATCGGCGAAGACCATTCGCAACCGTCTCCATGAAGCTGGGCTATGGTCCCGCACACCGTTAGGCCGTCTTCCGCTCACGCCCCAACATCGTGCAGCCCGCCTCCAGTGGTGTCGCGACAGGCGTGAATGGAGGGACGAATGGAGACGTGTCGTCTTCAGCGATGAGAGTCGCTTCTGCCTTGGTGCCAATGATGGTCGTATGCGTGTTTGGCGCCGTGCAGGTGAGCGCCACAATCAGGACTGCATACGACCGAGGCACACAGGGCCAACACCCGGCATCATGGTGTGGGGAGCGATCTCCTACACTGGCCGTACACCACTGGTGATCGTCGAGGGGACACTGAATAGTGCACGGTACATCCAAACCGTCATCGAACCCATCGTTCTACCATTCCTAGACCGGCAAGGGAACTTGCTGTTCCAACAGGACAATGCACGTCCGCATGTATCCCGTGCCACCCAACGTGCTCTAGAATGTGTAGGTCAACTACCCTGGCCAGCAAGATGTCCGGATCTGTCCCCCATAGAGCATGTTTGGGACTGGATGAAGCGTCGTCTCACGCGGTCTGCACGTCCAGCACGAACGCTGGTCCAACTGAGGCGCCAGGTGGAAATGGCATGGCAAGCCGTTCCACAGGACTACATCCAGCATCTCTACGATCGTCTCCATGGGAGAATAGCAGCCTGCATTGCTGCGAAAGGTGGATATACACTGTACTAGTGCCGACATTGTGCATGCTCTGTTGCCTGTGTCTATGTGCCTGTGGTTCTGTCAGTGTGATCATGTGATGTATCTGACCCCAGGAATGTGTCAATAAAGTTTCCCCTTCCTGGGACAATGCATTCACGGTGTTCTTATTTCAATTTCCAGGAGTGTATTTATAATCTTGGTTGTCAGAAATATGGTGGACGACTGCGTCAGTACTACCAACAGAGATTTCCAACTGAGTAGCGAAGTGGTTGATTGTGAGCCGTCCATCAGCCCCAATGAGTTCCAACATAGTAGGATTCACAGCTGTGTGCGGCCAGCCGGCCCGCGGGAGATCAGACAGATTTTCGCGACCTTGTTGCGATAAGAAGACGCGCCTCGCCCAACGACTGATCGTGTTTTTGTCTCCTACCATGTCTCCGTAGACATTCTGCAAGAGCCTATAAATATCTGCAGTGCTATGGTTTTCCACCAAAAGAAACTCAATTATAGCTCTCCACATGGAACGCACCTGCGTTACAGGCGCCGTTTTGGAGACTGCATATAGCGCCGTCACCTAAGGGAACTTCGTGAAACAATAGGGGCTTAAGCAGAAATATTTCACGATGTCCCACAACAAATTAAACATTTTTTCAGGGGAAACTGGTCGAAAAAAAGTGTTGCATCATTTATTGAACGTCCATCGCAGTCATCAAAATTGTATTTACTGTATTATTACTTTTTTTCAGTTCCACGAAACGGAAAATTTTGCTTGTTTATTAAATTCCAATCAAGAAGAAATTTAATATAAATAAGTAATAAGAAAAGAAGTTACCAAGATTTGTCACGAACGACCCGTTGTTGTAATTCTAGGTTAAGCTATAGGTCCTGTTTCCCCAGTATGATTTCTGGGCTAGGGTATGGACATGGAAGTCACCGAGGTGGCCTCCAATTGCAAAGCCTTTGAGCCATACTGAATTATCATTGTTATCGTTTTTTCAGCTGATTTAATTATTTGTGTCCTTCTGTACCTCAAAACCTCTGGTTAACTTATTCAGGAAAACTAGATCCGAAAGACGAGTAGAATTTGCCAAACTGTCCACAAATGCGAGCTTCCCCCAGAATTGTATATATATATGAAGATAGTAACTATTCTCCAAAAAACAGATGCCATTGAAGACCGTGCAGATTTTCTAGAATAAATGATAATTAATTGAAACCCTCAGCTGCCGACAGGTGTTGTTGATATACGTCAACAGGGACAGTTGAAAATGTGTGCACCGACCGGGACTCGAATCCGGGATCTCCTGCTTACATGGCAGACGCTCTATCCATCTGAGCCACCGAGGACACAGAGGATAGCGTGCCTGCAGGGACTTATTCCGTGCACGCTTCCCGTGAGGCCCACATTCCCAACTGTCCACAACCTACATTCGTAACGTTCCTAAAGAATATTTGCCCATTCACTCATCTATTCATCTATGTCCTCGGTAACTCAGTTGGACAGAGTGTCTGCCATGCGAATGGTTCTAGGCGCTACAGTCTGGAACCGCGCGACCGCTACGGTCGCAGGTTCGAATCCTGCCTCGGGCATGGATGTGTGTGATGTCCTTAGGTTAGTTAGGTTTAAGTAGTTGTAAGTTGTAGGGGACTGATGACCTCAGCAGTTAAGTCCCATAGTGCTCACAGCCATTTGAACCATTTTTGTCTGCCATGTAAGCAGGGGATCACGGGTTCGAGCCCCGGTCGGGGCACACATTTTCAGCTGTCCCTGTTGACGCATATCAACAACACCTGTCGGCAGCTGAGAGTTTCAATTAATTATCATTTATCCTTCAGAATTCCATCACCATGCAACACCGATATGTCATCGACACGATTCCTAGTAGGAGTATATCTTGGGGGATCGGATGCTCCTGTAGCCTATTTTGCTATAAAACAGTCCGGTCTGCTGCTAACCTACGGACGTTGTCGCCTTTTTTGCTGCAGGTGTCGCTGGTGAGGATAGCAGCGGATGCCGAGGAGCGCGAGCGGGCCGTGTCGCGAGTCTCCACCGTCTGCCCAGACCAGCTGGTGAGTTCAGCTGCAGGCGCCTCGCCTCTGGTGTTCGCACCGCTACACTACTCTAGTGCCACTACGAGTTGATCATTTATTTGTGTACGCAAAGCTCAACACAACCAAATGAAAGAATTGCAGCCCAAGCATATGTTCCGTAATTGTTTATACACGACGACGTAGTTCAGACAGCCCACCCAAAATACACTGCTAAGAAGAACTAGGGGAACACGAATTTGGGCGTCTGGAGAAATAATTGACGGATTGGTATGTTACCATATCATACCTTTATCTCGCAAATACGAAGCACATCACGAAACATCATTACATCCTCGATCGCATATAAAAAAGAACTCAAACGTCCGACAAGTTTCGAAAACAAAGTGGAAACAAGCAATCATCCCGTCATCCTGGGTGCTTTTCATTGGATTTCGAGAGCTTGAATTCCCTTCCTGAATGTTTATCATTGCCTGATACCGACATGCTATGCTCCGTGTAAGTCTACGAAGCTCACCAAATGGAGTCTGTCCCCATTCTTCAGAGAGAGCCTACGAGAGTTCTTTGAGAGTTTGTACTGGAACAGAACGACACGAACACGACTGTCAAGTATGTCCCACATACGCGCGATGGCTTTTAGCACCAGTCATTCCATTACTTCAATGTCTAGGCTTCGGAAGACATCCCTGCTGACGCCTGCCCACATGGCCCCTGGCATAAGACGGAATTCAGGACCTCCACCGCATGTAGCATCGACCACACGTTCCAGCAGAATCCGTTCGATGTGCTCCGTGGCGGTAAGGTGACGATGGAAACGGCAAGATCTGTATGGCTGTCAAAACTGATGCCTCCGCACAACAGCTCAGAACCTTGGAAATCCGTCGATTTCCTGGACACTATCTGGAGGCACCGCTCATCGCGCGTCTCCACACACGAAAATGACGGTCACGTTGCGTCAGACAATATCTGCGAATAACATTTCTCGCCAGTGACGAAGTTGTCAGTTGACATGGGAGTAGCAGAAATGAAGGCGAGTTGCAAGATGTTGCCATATGATGCGGGGTACTGGAACACACTTCTGGGACATACGGTCCTTTCTCGCAGCCTGTTCGTGACAGTCTGATCGGATACAGCTGCTCCAGTGACCTTCTGAGATCATCTTAGAGTATTCTGGTGGTATACGTGCGACAACGTAACGCAGATGCGGCCGAGTATCGGTCTTCACGTGTTGTAGTGCGTCAGCGACATTGTCCAACTCGCCTTGTGTACTGACCTCTCTCCCTCTAACGTGTCAACAACCTATTGATGACAGACGGAGAGACATTGGCGCCTGCAGCAACACGACGGAAAGTCCATCCTTTTCGGGATCAAATAAATCGCCCTTGCAACTTGCATTTTATTAAGACGTCGCCTTGCGTATGTTTGGTTGAATCCATAGAGCGCATCAAATGACGGCTGCCATTTGTGTAACTCACTACAAAACACTGGGATACTGGTCGTCACTTGCTTCTGAGGGAGTCACCTGACACAGTAACGCAGGACACAGACAATACATGGCGAATGATTTTAGTTGTGACACATATTGAAAGCGAAGGTCTCAAGCCACGCATTAAGACCACAGGTACCGTCTAAGTCAAAATAGATTAAACATGCCGGACGTTAATTCACCCCTTTGAACAATAGATATCACATATTCGTACAACAAGACGAATATAACTACATGTGCAAGTAAGTTTTAACATTTATAGTTGTCAAATTATGACAGTTTTCGCTTAGATGCAATTATACTTTCCTTTGTGGTATTGGAAAGACCTTTTGAGGATACCATAAACGCAACGGCCTGTGGATCTTGATCAAATAGTAACAATATACCACAGCCGCAAACCACCGTCCCGCAAGCAGGAGAAGTTGTCCTAGGAACGTCTACTTTACGGTAAGCATACAGGTAACCTAGGTCCAGTTCCCGTCTTTTTCTATGACTGTCATATAAAATACTCAAACTGTTGACCATGGGGACTGACACATGCTATAAAGCGATTAGAACATACAATACTGCACCCTGAATTTCGTCTACACTTCACGCAGCACGGGCCAGTGTTACGCGGCATTTCGCGTTTGTGGGAGTCATCGACGTTTACCTGTGGACTTCTAGTTTTAATTTAGAAGTCCAGAGATACCAAGTCTGTTGAGCCAGTTAACCGTTTTTGTTTCCCTACATATCTATCCAACGATCTCCAAATATTCTTCTAAGAAAGTGTCCAATCGTCTATTCCGATCCTAGCTATGTCTAACAATAACTGAGGCAGCAGTTAGTAACCGTAGATACTTTTGATTTAGAATTCCTTAAACAAAGGCGGGCTAAAGATGGGGATTGTTGAGAAGGTCACATTGCGCATTCACGACATAACGTAGGTGTTTATTCACCTCTCACAGCCAGCGTGACTTTTCAGCCGACCAGTATCGCATTTTGCAAAGATTGATTTGGACAAGGTTTGTAAATGAGGCTTCATCTGTAAACAAATCTTGCTTACAAACTACGCATCACTTTGCAGTTTTCGTAGACGCCATTCTGTGAACATTAATCGATGTGAAAAGTCATCTGCGGGAAGCCGTTGATGGAGTGAAATGTAGAGAGGATGAAATGTGTTGGAACGCTTTCTCACAGAGCACGGACCAGTGGGCTTCAACAGCACAGCACGATTCGAATCTTACTGAAGAGTGTGCTTACATTTGGTAACATATCCGTAAACGTTTCATTGGTTGACGTGAGAGAAGCGACGAAACAGCGAAATCATCGGTCTCATCGCATTAGGGAAAGGTGGGGAAGGAAGTCGGCCGTGCCCTTTCAGAGGAACTATCCCGGAATTTTGGTGAAGCGTTTTAGGAAAACACGGAAAATCTAAATCGAGATAGCCGGACGTGGGTTTTGAACCGTCGTCCTCCCAAATGCGAGTCCAGTGTGCTAACCAGTGTGGCACCTCGATCAGTGCAGACGTTTGCACTCTCATGAGTGGGTGACAATGTGAATTATAAAGCCGGCCGGTGTGGCCGTGAGGTTCTAGGCGCTTCAGTCTGGAACCACGTGACCGCTACGGTCGCAGAGAGGCGAATTGAGTGTTTGAAGAAATTTAGTGCTGGTAGACAGTGGTTTGTGGAGATGTTGTCTGGTTACTATTTGTTTGAATTCTCCCAATGGCACAGGAAAAGTATAGAAATGGAAAATTAGGTGAAATAATTGATCAACTATAAAAAATAAAAATGAATTACGCACGTGAGCGATACTGCCACGTTGTCCTCTAGAACATAGCGAAAACATTATCTTCATGTATTTTTTCGTTCTGGATATGTTTTTGGTGGCCAGATCCAGCTGTATCATCCTATACAGTTGTGTCATTAATTTCCATGTCTTTAATTTATATTAGTTAGTCATGGGCACTTAAAGTCGCTGCAAAACCGACTCTATTTTAATTTCTGTTTAACAGAAGTTCTCTTCATCATCTTTCATCAGTTACTTACTTTAACCAAAAACGGCAGCCATATTTCTTATCAAGGAGCTTCCAGAAATCTGAGCGTGTTATAGCTTTTAAAGTGAAAAGGCTTGACCGCGGGTAAAATCTCGATTTTCCTGAAGCTTTAGCAAGCCTTAGTTAATTGTTTTTCTGTTTTATGGAATAGCTCTGTTGTTGATAAGTTGGATGGTCAAAATATCTAAAGCCCACAGCTACAAGAGAGCCAAAAAGAAGCGCACGTTACTCCTTTACATTCTCGTAAGAACGGTAAATGAACGTGGTTCCAAAATTACAGACCAACATCCTTAACGCCGGTTTCCTGCAGAACAACTAAACATATTATGAGTTCGAATAGGATAAATATTCTAGAGATGGGAAAGCATCTGTGCACAAGTCAAGACGGATTTACAAAGCATCTCCCTTGCGAAACTCAGCTTGCTATTTTCTCACATGACATCCTGCGGACCACGGATGAAGGGCAACAGGCAGATTCCATATTGATAAATTGCCGGAAAGCGTTTGACAATGTGTCTCACTGCAGACTGATAATGAAGGTCCGAGCATACGACTCGAAGACATCTTATGTAATGGAATACGGTGTGTTGTCTTCGACGGTTAGTGTTCAACGTGTTCACCAAAGACACGGGAATCGCCATGGTGCCGCAGGGAAGTATGATGAGACTGCTCTTGTTCCCTATACAGGGCGGTCATAAACAGTCTGAAAAGCTCGTAAGATTGTTGCAGGGTAAGTCGAGCTGCGACATAACTGTTAAGAAAAAATTCGATTTTTTTCTGCTGTTTCCGATAAAATTAGCATTGAATTTAGCAGATCAGGCCGTTGGGAGCGTAAATTAAAGTGGCCGCCACATACATTTAACGTCAGCTGTTCATATGGCGTAGATGACAGTGCACGAGACTGCTCAGCATTAGCTCGTATTCGATCCGTACTATCCTACATGCCCAATTTTTGTTTCGCCCTCTTTTTCAGTTTTAGGAAACCAAATGTAGAACACGTTTGGTGACACCATCAATGGCGGGACCCTTCACTTTGCTCACGCAACGGCGTGACTGGCTAACTTCAATGCTAATTAAACCGCAAACGACATAACGTATTGTATATTTTCTTATCAATTATTTCTCAGCGCAGCCTACCCTGCAACATCCTTTTCAGAGTGTTTCTGACAACCTAATATACACAAAGACCTAACGTACTGGGTGAACAACAATCTGTGGCTGTTATCTGATGCTGTGCTGTACGGGACGATGTCGCCGTTGGGAGACTGTAGGAGGATGCAAGATAACTCACACAACATTTCTGGTCGGTGTGATGAAAGGCTGATTGCTCCACATGCAGAAAATGTAAGTTAATGCAGAATGGGAAAAACAGTCCCTTAACCTTCCAATACAGCCTTAGTATTCTGCTTCTTGCCACAGTTGCGTCGGATAATTCCTATTCTTAGCTTTGCGAAGTGATCTGAAAGGGAAAAAGCACTTTAAGCAGTAGTAGGGTAGGTCAATGGTCGACTTCGATTTATTGGGAGAATTTCAGGGAAGTGTAAGTCATCTATAAAAGAGACCCCGGATAGAACACTAGCGCGACCCATTCTTCATCACTACTCTAGTGTTTTAAATTCCCACCAGGTGGTATTATTTATTTACTGCTTATTCAGCCTGACCAGATTGGGTCCCTAAAGCGCCCTCTTACATCTTACCATGAACAACACATACTAACGATATTACAAATCCATTTGAAATAATAATAATAATAATAATAATACTAATAATGAAACTCAGTCGAGCAATATAAGAACACAATCTCAAAGCATAACGCACGAAGCAGAAAATTCAAATTCTCACTCTTCAAGGAACACGCTTGACTTTTTCAGAAACGACAGACTACAATAATTACAGAATCTTCAGTAGTGGAACAAACAAGAAAACTGGCAAAGGGGCAGCACTATGTGGCAAGGCCTTCATTGCAAACAGAAGTTTTTGATTCAGTCAAATATTTGAAACCAATCAGCAACCGACTAATGACCTTAATAATCAAAGACACAAACAAAAACTACAGTTTAATTAACGTACGTGCAACAAAAAATGGTGACAATAAAAAAGACCACGAAAAGAACAGGAGAGTTCTGGGACGAACTTGAAAAATGGATGGTCAAAACTCCAAAAGATGATGTAAAAGTTCTACTCTGTGGTTTGAATGCCCAATTTTGCAGGGAACGAAAGAGGGCTGTGGGAGACCATCCAGCAAACAAGTTCACCAATAAGAATGCCACGTGAGTTATTGAGTTATCCCAACAATACAACCTAAAAATTATGGCAACCTCACTTTGGAAAAAGCCCAGAAAATCATGAGCATCACCAAGACATCATTTAAGAGAATTTGTGACTGACCATGTGGGAATATCGTTCGACTACCAAAAGATATTCACGATTTGAAGTATACAGGCGTGCAATCATCGATTCGGGTCATTATTTAACCAGACTCATAATTACATTTATATCTAAAATAAATTTCATCAGCAAAACACCGGTGATCCAAAAATTTTATCTACACAAAAACACTAAAATAACAGGAAAATCGGAAGAACAGCCTGCAGCATATGTGGCGAAATTTCGAACTAAAATCGTAGAAACAGAGAAAGATCTGCCCCTCTTAAAAAAAAAAAAAAAAAAAAAAAAAAAAAAAAAACTCTTGGTGGAATCAAGAATGTGAGGCCGCATTTAAGAAATAAATAATGCATTTCAAAATTACAATTGCAACAAATCACAGGAAACACTGAAGAAATTTGTCCAAGTCCCCAAATAAACATTGAAGATTTTAAGACGAAACATACAAGAGTATGCTAGTGACCAACTGGAGTCAAGTGAAGACAACTCCAGAAATTACAGCGCATACGACCTCTACAAGACCTTTGCGAAGAAAATGAAAGGGCACTCATCACAGAATCTCTGCTTACGGAAACAAGGCGCTAAACTGGCCCTCACATTAGAGAAAAATCCCAAGAACTAGTCAATTATTTTTCACGCCTTTAAATTGTCCGGAACCGAAAGAAAGATTCCCAAAAATATATTCAGAAATCACAACACAAAATTCGTCACCATCACCGCAAGAAGAAGGTTATTCAAATACCAAAAAAACTTAAAAACAACAAAGCATAATGGGAGGACGGAATTGCAGTTGCACTCTGGAAAAGTATAGGTCCAAACTCATACAAAGTTATACAAACAATCTGAAACATCTGGCAGGCTGAAAAATCCTGGATGACTGCAAGATTTCTCTAATCCATCCACTACATAGAGGAGGTAAGAAATCAGACGTAAACAACTATAGGGAGATCTCCCTCTTGCCTACACAATCCTATCAGCTTGTCTCTTGAATAGAGCACAAAAGCCGTTAGAACACAAAGTAGCAGAAAACCAATAAGAATTCAGACCGAACAGGTCATACTCAGAACAAATTTTTAACCTCAAAACCACCCTCAGAATTGGAGCCCTTAGAAAAAAAAGTTCTAATGTGCACATAAGTAGATTTCAAAAAGACATACGACTCGATATACAGGCCCTCCCTATTCCAGATTTTAGAAGACAGAGGACTAGATTCCAAAACATGAGACCTCACAAAACAAACACTAACTGACCCGAAATCTAAAGTACAATATATGGGGGAAACCTCAGAACGCTTTGACATTCAAACGGGTGTGAGACATGGAGATGGACGCTCTCCTATTCTGTTTAACGTCGTCCTAGACAAGGTTGTGGATGAATGGGAGAAAGAAATAAAGAAACATTGATTTTATGAACTAATCATACTGGGCTCTCCCAAAAACAACCTCTGCATACCTTACCTCGCTTTTACGGACGACCTGGTGATAATGGAAGTGGACGAAATGACTGCCGCCAAACAGTTCGAGATAATTAATAATGTACAGAAAAAGTGGGGTTGCAGATATCATTTGAGAAAATTTATTTACGATCAATTCAGTAGGATCCCGTAATTTAAATATCTCGGAGCATTCGTCGTACCCTCAGACCTTGAAAAACTCTCACAGCAAAATTGCATCCAAAGAGTCAAAAAAGCATTAGGATTAATCGAAAACCTCTATAACAAAAAAGCCATTTCAAGACAGACAAAAATTCAGTGCTACAACAGGGTCACAGAACCAGCAGTCCTCTAGGCAAGCAAAACCCTTGCATTTAACAGGAAACAAGAACTTCAATAAATCAAAATGAAGAAAGGTCATTCACAAAATATTAGGAGCTAGGCATACCCAAGACGGTTACAGACTAAAATCAATCAAAACAGCAGAAAAGTTTTCAAACATCGAAATCGACATTAAGAAAAGGAAAACGAAATTCTTTGCTCATTTCAACAGATTACCAGAAATGCGACTGACAAGAAGAATAACAGACTATGTAACATCATTTAACAATTAAACACCTTGACTATATGAAACTCGAAAGAACCAAAAAAAATCAAACAAGAGACCAACCGGCATTTGAGAAAGAGACACCTTCAGACGCATAGTAGACAAGTGGAAAGTTAGATCAGAGAAACCTAAAAAAAGAAAAAAAAATAGACTAAGGTGATTGAAAGAACGTAAACAAATTTCTGGAAAGAATGGAAGTCTATTGGAACAACAACAAAGACCTAAAGAAAAGCTGACTGAGTTATTTGCTTAACGTCTTCCGTTTATTGTGGGAATTCACTAATAATAATAATATAACCTTAATAATAGTAATAATAGCTGTAACAACAACAATAATAGTAGTTGGCACTAATAATGAGAATAATAATTGGCGCTAATAACAATAAGAATAACAGTTGACATTAAAAATAATAATAATTGTAACAGTACAGGGTATTAAGATAAATAGGAATAATTTTGCACATCTGAATACATGTGTTAGTATTACAGAAGCGGAACGGATAGAGAAAGAGGAGAAGATAACACTGGCTGTTACGAAAGAACGGAATTTAACTCTGCCAACATTGAGAAGGGAACAGTTGTGATGGAGTGGGAATTGACGAGCGTGAGCTGCAAACTAGTCTATGAGAGAGGTGGCTCTTGGGACAGAAGGTGGACCGTTAAATGTCTTTTGGAAGGATTTTTTTTTTGTGGAAGATTACGACAAGGGCTGGTTCCTGATGTAGAAAATTGTTTAGAGAAGTTGATAGTGTTATTGATTATACACAGAGGATTTTACCTTAGTTTAAGATTATCAATTAGGGACGTTTTAGAAACTGGGAATGTTTATTCAATGCAAATACATAAAACTGCAACCAGTCTCTTTTTTTAAATAGTCGTTTACCATTTCATTAATCGGTTTCTGAACCTTTTCAGGTTAATCTTCAGATGGTGTTCCAGAGGTTAGATGTCTATTTCAAGCATAATATTTGGTGCTAGCTCTATGACAAGAAGACGGAATGTGCTTAAAGTCATCGCCATGAGTATTGTTTATGTGTCGATTTGGATAGAAAAATTTAGTTTTGTTATAACTGCCGCAGTATGGGCGACTTTCTTTTATTTTCTTTCTTTTTTTTTGTTAGTTAGTATTCATCAGTCTACTTCCATTGTTGTGGCCACTTGGTACCACATCACATGCTTTTACACAACATGTATGCATATACACTGTGACAGCGAAACTCTGCCAGCATCCGGCATGTGCTACACAACTGTTACTTGTTACAAAGATCGTGACACAAAGATCTGACATAGGCCTATTTCACTCAGGGATGTTATTTGTTTTTGTTTGCAGGTATTAAAGTCGATAAATGGGCAAACACTTTAATCAAAACTGGCGTTAACATGAGATCCTAAAATAAATTAAATAAATAAATTACTACAAGAACAAACTTCAAGTGATCTGAAGTCCTATTTCGATTCGTATATTCATGTGTAACATAGTCAGTTTATGAGCCAATACTTTATTCAAGAGTGGCATTAAGAAGAATGCCCAGGAGAAAGTAATATAGAATTACAGTATTTACAATGAACTGCAGCTGTTTGTGTGATCATGAACTCTATATTCTGTTTATTTCCGTTAGAGGTAATATGTATAAAAGTTATAGTATTTGTAATGAACTAAAGCTGTTTGTATCACCATGAAATTTATATTTACAAACAAGAACATTGCTTCAAATGAACTGTTGACTTATTTCTGTTCTTACATTAACGTGACCTGGAATACTATGAAAGTCAGAGTCTTCTTATTTCCGCTAGAGGCAATATGTGTAAAAATTATAGTATTTGTAATTAAATGCAGCTGTTTATATGATCATGAACTTCATATTTAAACCATGAACAAAATTTCAAACGAACTGCTGATTTATTTCCTTCCCTCATTAGCATGATCTGGAATATTAGTAAATGCAGAGTCTGTTTATAGCAGCTAAAGGTAATATGTACAAAACTACTGATTTATGTTGACAGTATATGACTTTCACATTGAGGAATATAGTACAGTATTTATTGTGTGGTAGGATAATAAGTTGACTCCAGTGTAATTAGGATTTTAAGAGATGGATAGAGAGGGTTTAGGAGAAGAGGAAGATTTGGGGGCAGGGATAGTGATAAATGTTTCAGTTTCTTTAAGAATGTCAAGTATTATGCCTTCATTGGCAAAATTGAGTATTTGGAGGTTGTGTTCTATGCTGTTTGCAGAATGATCGTGTTGGGCAAAATGTGAGGCAAAGTTGGATTTGTTCAGGTTGTTAAGACAGAGTCTATCCATGTGCTCTTTAAATCTTGTTGTGAAACTTCTACCAGTTTCTCCAAAGTAGAAGCTTAGGCATGAGTTGCAAGTGATTTTGTAAACACCTGACATTTGATACTACTTTATAATGGTTTTGGTACTATGTATGATTTTATTTTGCATTTTATTTTTAGTGAATAAACTTATTTTTGTGTTGTATGTCTTGAGAGGTTGGCAATTTGGTGGGAAATCTCCCCTAGGAAGGACGGGCTGGTAAATGTGGTCTTCTTGTTTGTGAGTTGTAGTTTTCCCATTGTTAAAGGGAATTGGTTTAATAACTTCTGTCTCTTTTTGTCTTTTCCTTGTGTCCATTGGGATTTTAAGCATGCGATTAATCATTGTTCTGAAGAATGCTTTCTCATGTTTGTCTGGATGGCAAGAGAAGTTACATATGGTAATGTTGGTGGCAGTTGGCTTCCTGAAAATTTGAATGCTATAATTTAGATTTTTATGTGAGACTGTTAAATGAAGACAGTTTATGTCTTTGGTGTTTGTTGTTAAACAGTGAATTGAATTTCTTATTGTAATTTATTAAATTCTTTGGCTCAATTTTGTATTTCTTTCACTGTTCCATTTAACAGAATGAGAAATCCAGCAGCTTATTTTACAGTTGAGTTTGAGATCTAAATACGTTGCTTTCAAGAGTCTCAAACATATGTCTGCTAGTAAGCCTACAAGACTAATAATCATTGACAGTCCACCTTCCTGAATGTAAAACTTACTGTTGAACAGGAAGCAGTTATGTGATAATATAAGCTCCAGGATCTCTATGAGTTCGTAGATTTCAGCTCTACCCATTGTTTCATGTTTGAGTAAGTTATTTATTCTTCGTAGAAGAGAAAAAACATTATTTCTGTTGGCATTAAGGGTGGAAGAGATTCTCTGCACTACATGGTAACAAGACTTTTGTGAACGACTAAGAGTGCTTGCATTTTAGATGGATTAAGTTCCAAACATACGTTCTGCGCTCGTTAAGATAGAGGAAATAAATCAACATTTACGTAGGACATCGAAGCAATTCAACGGCGAGCGGCTAGATTTGTTACCGGTACGTTCGATCAGCACGTGATTATTAAGGATATTCTGCTTGGAATTAAATGGGCAGCCCCACGGAGAGGATGACGTTATTTTAGCGAAAGAATAATGAGACAATTTAGAGAATCGAAATTTCAAGTTGACTGCAGAACGAGTTTACTGCCGCCAACTTACATTTCATGTAAGGACCATGAAGTTAAGATAAGAAGAAGCTACAGGCCGCAAGGAGGCTTGAAAACAGACGTTATTCCTTCGCTGTGTTTGTGAGTGGAACAGGAGAGGAAATGATTAGTAGGGATAAAAGGGACCCTCCGCCATGCACAATACGCACACTTGCTAACTACGTATGTAGATAGAGAATATATTATGAATTTTAGTCAAATTCCGTACCACTTAAGGACTGCATTAATTTTTGGAGGCAACATAAATACACTCCTGGAAATGGAAAAAAGAACACATTGACACCGGTGTGTCAGACCAACCATACTTGCTCCGGACACTGCGAGAGGGCTGTACAAGCAATGATCACACGCACGGCACAGCGGACACACCAGGAACCGCGGTGTTGGCCGTCGAATGGCGCTAGTTGCGCAGCATTTGTGCACCGCCGCCGTCAGTGTCAGCCAGTTTGCCGTGGCATACGGAGCTCCATCGCAGTCTTTAACACTGGTAGCATGCCGCGACAGCGTGGACGTGAACCGTATGTGCAGTTGACGGACTTTGAGCGAGGGCTGTAGTGGGCATGCCGGAGGCCGGGTGGACGTACCGCCGAATTGCTCAACACGTGGGGCGTGAGGTCTCCACAGTACATCGATGTTGTCGCCAGTGGTCGGCGGAAGGTGCACGTGCCCGTCGACCTGGGACCGGACCGCAGCGACGCACGGATGCACGCCAAGACCGTAGGATCCTACGCAGTGCCGTAGGTGACCGCACCGCCACTTCCCAGCAAATTAGGGACACTGTTGCTCCTGGGGTATCGGCGAGGACCATTCGCAACCGTCTCCATGAAGATGGGCTACGGTCCCGCACACCGTTAGGCCGTCTTCCGCTCACGCCCCAACATCGTGCAGCCCGCCTCCAGTGGTGTCGCGACAGGCGTGAATGGAGGGACGAATGGAGACGTGTCGTCTTCAGCGATGAGAGTCGCTTCTGCCTTGGTGCCAATGATGGTCGTATGCGTGTTTGGCGCCGTGCAGGTGAGCGCCACAATCAGGACTGCATACGACCGAGGCACACAGGGCCAACACCCGGCATCATGGTGTGGGGAACGATCTCCTACACTGGCCGTACACCACTGGTGATCGTCGAGGGGACACTGAATAGTGCACGGTACATCCAAACCGTCATCGAACTCATCGTTCTACCATTCCTAGACCGGCAAGGAACTTGCTGTTCCAACAGGACAATGCACGTCCGCATGTATCCCGTACCACCCAACGTGCTCTAGAAGGTGTAAGTCAACTACCCTGGCCAGCAAGATCTCCGGATCTGTCCCCCATTGAGCATGTTTGGGACTGGATGAAGCGTCGTCTCACGCGGTCTGCACGTCCAGCACGAACGCTGGTCCAACTGAGGCGCCAGGTGGAAATGGCATGGCAAGCCGTTCCACAGGACTACATCCAGCATCTCTACGATCGTCTCCATGGGAGAATAGCAGCCTGCATTGCTGCGAAAGGTGGATATACACTGTGCTAGTGCCGACATTGTGCATGCTCTGTTGCCTGTGTCTATGTGCCTGTGGTTCTGTCAGTGTGATCATGTGATGTATCTGACCCCAGGAATGTGTCAATAAAGTTTCCCCTTCCTGGGACAATGAATTCATGGTGTTCTTATTTCAATTTCCAGGAGTGTATTTTCATTCGAGCTGTTGTCAAGTTACGTTTTATGTCCACTCTACTTCCGCATCGTCAGTTATCTTGCTGCCCAAGCAGCAAAACCCATCTACTACTTTCGATGTCTTCTTTTCTTAAGCTAACCCTCTCCAAATCATCTGATTTAATTCAACTGCTCTCCGTTTGTATGTTTAGCATTTATTATGTTAATCATTTAATCTCATTTCATGACATTATTCATTCCGTTACACTGATACTTCAAGATCTTCCCTCAAAAATTACAATGTATTAATAACACCCTACCCCCACTCTCATGAGCCATGGACCTTGCCGAGATGGGGTGGCTTGCGTATCACAACGCTAAAGATAACAGAGCCGTAGGTGCAACCATAAAGGAGGAGTGTCTGTGGAGAGACCAGACTAGCTCGAAGTTTCTGAAGAGGAGAGCAGCCTTGTCAGCAGGTGACTGACTTGCTGAGGAGGTACTGCAAAATTCTGAAAGCAATGGGAAACTACAGCCCTTATTCCGTTTCGCAAATGCCTGCAGCTCTACTGTGTGTCTTTATTTAGGGACGTAAATTGTTACCCATTCGTACCTCCGGGCAGTGATTACCCAGGTGGATGTCGTCATCAGGGAAAATATGAGTGGCATTCTATGTGTTGCACCGTAGATTGTTAGATCTCTTCGTCGGGTATGTAGGTTCGATAATTCATAAAGGGGAATGATTAAACTGAATGAATTTTCTCATTTTGAGAAAACAGAAAGAGGCGTCTGTATATCTTGCCAAAAAATTCTGAAGCCAAGGTCGCGTAAATGATTCTTTTTTTAAAACAACAGGTTTCGACAGGATTTGCTGTTGCCTTCAGGTATTATAAATCGTTTTGTTATGGAAAGTGTTCATTATAAATAGGACTTCACGCCAAGTTGTCATGCGGGCAAAAAACAGGACATTATGAAAGCTTTGTCTTTTAGAAACATAAAGGACCTTGTGATAAAGGACATGTCCATAAAGTTAGATATAGAGAGAATTTGTGAAGTGACAGGAAGAACAGCAGTTATGGTCGGATTGGTACAGGATTATCAAAATAAAATCGAAAAGAGATTAGGACTAATATTGAGTAAGAAACTAAGAATGCGAATAATCTACTGTGTACTGCGTAGTGAACTTCTCATCGTAGTTAAGATGGACACGAAGTCAACATCCACCACCGTAGTAAAGTTAGTTTGCAAACAAGATGAAGAACAGAGTGCAAGCTTGTGTGATGACGTAAAGGATATTATTCATATAGTTAATGGAGATCAGAATTTAACTCTCATGAGTACCGTGAATTCGACAGAAGGAAGCAGAAGAGACGGAAAAATAGCAGGATAACGTGGACTGCGGGAAAGGAACGAAACAGGAAGCTGCCTTGTAGAATTTTACATAGAGAATAGTTTAATCATCGCTGATACTTGTTTTCAGAATCGTGATGGAAGGTTGTATAAGGGGACACTGTAAAGTTTCAGACTGAATATTTAATGGAAAGAGAGATATTTAGGAACCATAGTTTAAACTGTAAGACGTTTCCGGGAGCAAACGTGGACTCTGACCACAATTTATTGGTTATGAACCGCCGAATAAAACGAAATAAACTGCGGAAAACAGGAGGGAAGGTAATGTAACACAGCTAAACTAAAAGAATAAGAAGTTACTGCGAGTTTCAGAAGGAGCATTTTGCAACATTAGAGGAAGTAGGGGAACGGAATGCTACAAAATACGAATGGATAACTTTGAGAGATGAAATAGTGGTGACTGGAGAGGCTGAGATGGATAAAAAGTTAAGGTCTATAGTAGTAATGGATAACACAGGGGATACTGAATCTAATTGTCAAAAGCAGAGAATATAAAAATGCATGAAGTGAAATGGGTGAAAGGAGATACAGACATCTTAAAAATTAGATTGACTGTAAATATGAAATGGCTAAGCAGGAATTGATAGGGAACAAACTCAAGACTGCAAGAATATGCATGACTAAAGGTGAAATACATGCCACTTACAGGAAAATTAAGGTGACTTTTGGAGAAAAAGAAGCAGCTGTTTGATTATCAAGAGTTTACATTGCAAACCATTACTAAGAAAAGAAGGGAGAGCTGATTTACTGAAGAAGTTTATAGAAGGGCTACACATGAGAAATGACTTTGAAGATAAAGTGTAGAAGAGAAGATGAGATGGGAGATATGGTACTGCGAAAAGGATTTGACAAAGCACTGGATATTGTTGAATCCTGCCTCGACGTCAAATATGTGAGGTCTAGGAATCCTGCTTTTCGTATCGCTAGACAACATTCAGACGCGCCTCCTACGCGTGAGTAAGACGTTGAACTGCGAAAGCTTCTCTCGCATCGTTTACAGCCGTCTCTTACGACGAGCCACCCTAATACCCTTACAGGTCCTTTCAGTGTCAGATTAATTAGTCAAAGATGACTTAACATCAACCAAACTCTCCTTCTGGTAAGTTTTTCCGATGCACTTAATTCTTCACCTGCCCTACATAGCTTCCCACAATTCCGTGGCTTCAACTCTCAGTTTCTTCCATTTCTTATCTTGTATTATGTCTACGCCTCCCTTCTGTCGCTTTTCTCTTTAACTTCGAGACAGTACTGCTAAAAACTTAGAAAAAATTTGCAATTCAAAGTATTGTACCACCTTTCGAGTAGCACACCAGTGTCGTGGCGGAAGAACAGGGCGTCCTTTGAGAAGTTCTATCAATTTTTCAAATTTTGCATTTGTTCATATGACCGGAAGTGCTGGTAAGCAAGGCCATGTGCCATTGATCGAAAAAGGTGGTGGTCAGAGGGAGTAATGTCAGGAGAATACGGCGGGTGGGGTAGGACTAGCCATTTCATCGTTTCCAAGTATGTTTTAATGACTTTTGTGACATGGGGTCGAACACTTGCTGCAAAATCAAATTTTTTGGTCTATCGCTGTGTGAAGGCCATTTCTCTTTCGGTATTCGGTTCAAAAGCATCAACTGCTTTCGATACCGATCTGCTGTGATTGTTTCCGTCGGTGTCAGTAACTTCAGAAAATTTCTCTGTTTCACCGCCAAGCCCGTCTTCGACATCAAGATCAGCGTCCTTGAGGTGCTGGAACCTTTTCCTGCACATAATTTCACTAATATGTGTTTCACCATAGTTCTTATCCAGCACTTCATGAGTATCAGAAGTGATTTCTTGATGTTAAATCAGAAAATTTAAACTCCCCACAGAAACCGAGAACTGGGCTCGTAAGGTGACATATTCGATAGAGAAATCTTTAGGATGCAATTACAGACAGACTAATACTTGATGGCGTTATGTTTACATGTGCCTTATCTTCACTTTCTACCTACTTCCTGCACCGCCAGTTGGCGCTACCGCCATCTATTGCAAAACGGCGGAAGCAAAGTTGTAAACCTAATACATTCCAAACGTTGAGACACGTAATTAACCTGTTTAAAGAGTTATTTCAGTTGAAACTATAGTAAGTCTTAGATATCTGCTTTTAGATATGTTGTAGACGGTGATCCTGCACGACTTGGATTTCTTTCCGAGGAACACAGGGACTCACTGAGGAATACCAGCCTGGTGAAGTCAGCCGCGTTCTGAAGAGGACTGTTTTGATGAGCAGAAGAACCGACATTTTTTGTTATCGACAATCTCCACTGAGGAGCCATCCAGTACGACAGACACTCCGTGTCAGATCAGTGGCCGATATTCTGCTGCTCTAAGGACGCCGCTCTCCTGAGCTCGGTCGTTACAGAACACTTTACAAATACACTCCTGGAAATGGAAAAAAGAACACATTGACACCGGTGTGTCAGACCCACCATACTTGCTCCAGACACTGCGAGAGGGCTGTACAAGCAATGATCACACGCACGGCACAGCGGACACACCAGGAACCGCGGTGTTGGCCGTCGAATGGCGCTAGCTGCGCAGCATTTGTGCACCGCCACCGTCAGTGTCAGCCAGTTTGCCGTGACATACCGAGCTCCATCGCAGTCTTTAACACTGGTAGCATCCCGCGACAGCGTGGACGTGAGCCGTATGTGCAGTTGACGGACTTTGAGCGAGGGCGTATAGTGGGCATGCGGGAGGCCGGGTGGACGTACAGCCGAATTGCTCAACACGTGGGGCGTGAGGTCTCCACAGTACATCGATGTTGTCGCCAGTGGTCGGCGGAAGGTGCACGTGCCCGTCGAGCTGGGACCGGACCGCAGCGACGCACGGATGCACGCCAAGACCGTAGGATCCTACGCAGTGCCGTAGGGGACCGCACCGCCACTTCCCAGCAAATTAGGGACACTGTTGCTCCTGGGGTATCGGCGAGGACCATTCGCAACCGTCTCCATGAAGCTGGGCTACGGTCCCGCCCACCGTTAGGCCGTCCACCGCTCACGCCCCAACATCGTGCAGCCCGCCTCCAGTGGTGTCGCGACAGGTGTGAATGGAGGGACGAATGGAGACGTGTCGTCTTCAGCGATGAGAGTCGCTTCTGCCTTGGTGCCAATGATGGTCGTATGCGTGTTTGGCGCCGTGCAGGTGAGCGCCACAATCAGGACTGCATACGACCGAGGCACACAGGGCCAACACCCGGCATCATGGTGTGGGGAGCGATCTCCTACACTGGCCGTACACCACTGGTGATCGTCGAGGGGACACTGAATAGTGCACGGTACATCCAAACCGTCATCGAACCCATCGTTCTACCATTCCTAGACCGGCAAGGGAACTTGCTGTTCCAACAGGACAATGCACGTCCGCATGTATCCCGTGCCACTCAACGTGCTCTAGAAGGTGTAAGTCAGCTACCCTGGCCAGCAAGATCTCCGGATCTGTCCCCCATTGAGCATGTTTGGGACTGGATGAAGCGTCGTCTCACGCGGTCTGCACGTCCAGCACGAACGCTGGTCCAACTGAGGCGCCAGGTGGAAATGGCATGGCAAGCCGTTCCACAGGACTACATCCAGCATCTCTACGATCGTCTCCATGGGAGAATAGCAGCCTGCATTGCTGCGAAAGGTGGATATACACTGTACTAGTGCCGACATTGTGCATGCTCTGTTGCCTGTGTCTATGTGCCTGTGGTTCTGTCAGTGTGATCATGTGATGTATCTGACCCCAGGAATGTGTCAATAAAGTTTCCCCTTCCTGGGACAATGAATTCACGGTGTTCTTATTTCAATTTCCAGGAGTGTAATAGCGACTGGTGAACAAATAACACGTTTGCATGAAATGAAACAGCGCAAAATACAGGATAGAATGTAACAATATTATGAAAAGGAAAGTAGCTACACACCATATAGCGGAGATGCTGAGTGACACACTCGGTGTGACTTCAGCTGCGAGAGGCTGCAGTCGTCTGTGTGTGTGTGTGTGTATGTGTGTGTGTGTGTGTGTGTGTGAGTTACATATGCGTGCGTGTGTGTATGTGTAGTGTTTGTCGTCTATTTTCAACAAATGCCTTGATGGCCGACAGCCTACATTGTGATAGTTTTTGTTTTACCTATCTATGTTTGAGATCTCCGCTACATTTGAATGAAAGTTATGTTCATTTTTCAAATGCTGTATGTCGTTGAAGAAACAGTGTAGCCTTTTTTAGAGACTTGTTCAAGTTCTCATGTGCTCTTATTAATTGCTTACCTGTTACTGTAAAGGCAACCAATACCTTGCTGAAACTTCCATTTGAAGTGTTTTAATCATTACTTTCCGAAATGTATTTCAGTTCAATTAAGAGAACTGGTGTTTATAAACAGTAGCCAAAAGTCATAGGAAGGGTTGTCCAATTTGAAAAAGTGCCATGTATGATGGCTTTCAACTGCGACTCCCAAACGGATGTAAGCGAAGACAATAGCCGTCTAAAGAGCTCTGAAGAGGTGTTGCCATAGAAACGTTTAAAAATCGCGCAGTAGACAAAGGAAGCAGCTCTCGTTGTACATTTTTGTACATTATGCATATTTCTTTGTACGGATGTTTCATAATTTCAAAGGTGATTTCACGAACACACTGAAATGAAACTTTTCGATATTACGCTACAAATATAGTTCATTTTTGGTTTTATTTTCTAACAGAACATTGGCGAAGTGAAGAACCCGGCAATGCCACGTTCGTCAGATAGTGTATGAAAGACGGTTAAACAACAACGTCCGTAGTAAACTGAAACAGCAGACAGCAAAGTAGAACTTACGAAGATATAAATCGTGAGTAGCAAGGACACTGCATATAATCAGCACAAATAACGTTCTTAAATTCCAACACAGGAGGTTACCAATAGATAGCAACCAAACAACTCGTCCCAAAGAACGGTGGAATAAACAATAGTAACACTGTAAGTTAGCCAAGCTGGAGCCGGTAAACTCTTTAAACAGAGTTGAGCTTAATTCAAACGTAAAACGATACATTACACATAGATTAAAGAATACTGTGGCGCAGCAGATATCTGTGAATAAGTGCTCGTGGCGACTGCGTCTTCCAGCAGCATAATTTTCCGTGTTACAAGGCGAGAACTACGGCGCAGTGGGTTGAGGAGCTTGATAGTTATATAATGCTGATGTTTGGCAACCAAATTCTCCTAACCTGAACCCTAAAGAACACATCTGGGATATTATCCGTCGCCAGCAGCTAGCCCAGCTACCATCGGTCCGTAATTTACGGAAACTGTATGATCTGTGGGTCGAATCCATACCACGGAGAATCGCTGTTGAATCACGTTCCAAAAGTAGACGAAGACAGTAAAGAAGGTGGTCTTTATCTTTTAGCTCCTCAGTGTATTTCCGAGGCTCGTGACGTTTAAGGAACGAAGGTGATACGGACGAGTTGGGATTGTACAAGGAAAAGGAAAATAAATCATTCGTGTCCCTTGTACACAAACCACATCTAAATTGGTGCAAAATAATTTAACGAAAATACAAAAAATAATTAAACGAAGTGAATCGGCAGTTATGTTAGATGACGGTATTTCCGGGCAACTACAGTCATTAACCTATCATGGTTGTAAATTTGGTGGAGACTTTGGAAACAACGAGTGCAGGTAAACTGTTAGGCTCAGAAAGGAGCTCGACATGATCACTTCGTCGACTACCAACGAAGACGTAGTTCTACAGAAACACAAGTAGCATCCGGTGTGCCGCAACGAAATGTAGTGCTACCTCTATTGTTCTGAACATATGCAAATTATTTCAACACTTCGAGATTGTTGACTGAAGACGCAGGAAAAGTGTCAGTGTTGGTCTAGCATATGGTAATGCAAGAAAAGTTGGGCGAAATTACTGCTCGTCGCAATGGCAGCTCTATTTAATTGTGGGCCAAAGAAAAATAACGTCCATAACGAAGAGACAGAGAAGTGGATATTACCTAGTTCAAAGATTAGAGGTGAATGTCTTAAGCACTTATTAGCATTGCGTAGGTATTCACAGGTAGTTCTAAGAGATGATAAATATATGATCATTTCGTGAAATTAGTATTAAGGAAGAGGAATCGAAAACTTATATTTCTTCGAAGGGTCCTGGGAAAGGGTAGTACATCCGCAAAGAAATCGCTTCGAAGATGGTAGTGCGACCGATTCTATAGCAATCCTCTAGCGATCGCACTCCTTATCAGGTAGATAAGATAACAGGCATCAAACTAATTCAGAGACACGCTGCTAGAATCGCAGAACGTCCATATAGCGCCTGCAGGAGTGTAACAGAAGCACACTCCGCGGCATAGTGATAATTCTTTCCGCAAACGACCCTCTTCTAGCCCCCTCCCCCCTCCAACCTCGCCCTCCCCCCCACCCCCAGGAACGTTTTTGGCTAAGACGGGTCTCCGCAGTATCCGATCCAACAAGACAGCTACTGCCGCAAGCTAGCAGGAGAACTTCTGTGTAGTATTGAAGGTAGGAGATGAGCAGTTGGAAAAAATACAGCTGTTAGGGGTGGGTCCGGAATCGAGCTTGGATAGCTCAGTCGGTAGAGCATTTGCCCGAGAGTGGTAAAGGTCCCACGTTCGAGTGCAAGAACCCCGCACAGTTTTAATCCACCAGAAAGTTCAATTGAGCGCCCAATCCACTGAAGAGTGAAGATTCATTTTAGAAAATAATTGACTGGTGCGAAGGACCCTTCGCCGTGCATTGTACTGTGACTTGAGGAGAGTATCTGTAAATGGAGAATAGTTATAAATATTGTTTATTCATTATTAACCAGACATGTGAACAGTCGAATTAATTCACTTTTAACAATACTTTAGTGAGAGACAGTGAACTGCAAGAAACTATGTTTGCAAAATTCACACATGCTTGCAGGTCCACAGACTATGTATTCCGTTTCTTGGTCGTTTCAGTATTTGAAAGACCGCCTCTCAACTTTATGCGGAACCACGTTTGGCACGCTTTTAAATCCGGACACTTTTAGTTTTTTGAATGGGTCTGGGGACTTTTTTCTTTTGGGTCATCAGTCCTCTGAGTGGTTTGATGAAGCCCGCCACGAATTCTTCTCCTGTGCTAACCTCCTCATCTCAGAGCAGCACTTGCAACATACCTAGTCAATTATTTGCTGCATGTATTCCAATATCTGTCGTCCTGTACAATTTTTGCCCTCTAAAGCTCCCACAAGGACCATGGAAGTCATTCCCTGACGTCGTAACAGATGTCCTATCGCCCTGTCCCTTCTCCCTGTCAGTGCCTTCCACATTTCCTTTCCTCTCCGATTCTGTGCAGAACCTCCTCATTCCTTATCTTATCAGTCCACCTAACTTTCAACATTCGTTTGTAGCACCGCATCTCAAATGCTTCGATTCTCTTCTGTTCCATTTTACCCACAGTCCATCTTTCACTACCATACAATCCAGTTCTGGAGACGTACATTCTCAGAAACTTCTTCCTCGATTTAAGGCGTATGTCTGATACTAGTAGTCTTCTCTTGCTCAGGAATTCTCTTCTCGCCAATGCTAGTCTTGTTTTGTCCTCCTTCGTCCGTCCGTCATTAGGTATTTTGCTGCCTAGCTAGCAGAATTCCTTAACTTCATTTACCTCGTGACCATCAGTCCTGATCTCAAGATTCTCGCTGTTCTCATTTCTGCTGTTTCTCATTACCATCCCATTTCTTAGATTTACTCTCAGTCCATATTCTGTACCCATTAGATTTTGCATTCCATTCAGCAGATCATGTAATTCTTCTTCACTTTCACTCAGGACAGCAATGCCATCAGCGAAACGTATCATTGATATTCTTTCACCTTGAATTTTAACTTCACTCCTGAACTTTTCTTTTATTTCCAACATTACTTCTTCGATGTGCAGACATAAACCCTTTTTAATCCGAGCACTTCGTTCTTGGTCATCCACTCTTATTTTCTCCTCTTGACTCTTGTACATATTATATATTACCCGTTTCTCCCTGTAGCTTACCCCTATTTTACTCAGAATTTCGAACATCTTGCACCATTTTACATTGTTGAACGCCTTTTCCAGGTCGACATATCCTATGAACATGTCTTGATTTTTCTTTAGTCTTGCTCGCGTTAACAATCGCAACGTTAGAATGGCCTCTACGTCGCCTTTACCTTTTCTAAAGCCAAAACTGATCGTCGACTTGCACATCCTCAGTTTTCGTTTCCATTCTTCCGTATGTTATTCCTGTCAGCAACTTGGATCCATGAGCTGTTAAGCCGACTGTACGATAATTCTCGCACTTGTCAGTTCTTGCAGTCTTCGGAATTGCGTTGATGATATTTTTCCGAAAGTCAAATAGTATGTCGCCCGACTCAGAAATTCTACACACCAACGTGAATAGCCGTTTCGTTGGCACTTCCTCCAATGGTTTTAGACATTCTGATGGAATGTTACCTATCCTTTCTGCCGTTTTTGATCTGAAGTCCTCCAAAGCTCTTTTAAATTCTGATTCTAATATTGGCTTCTAAATCTTCTAAATCGACTCCTGTTTCTTCTTCTATGCCCATCAGACACATCTTCCCCCTCAAAGAGGTTTTCAGTGTATTTTTTTCTCCTATCTGCACTCTCTTCTGCATTTAACAGTGGAATTCACATTGAACTCTTAATGTTACCTCCCTTGTTTTGAATGTCTCCGAAGGTTGTTTTGATTTTCCTGCATACTGAGTCTGTCCTCTCGACAATCATTTCTTTTTCGATTCCTTCACATTTTTCATGCAGCCATTTCGTCTTAGCTTCACTGCACTTCCTATTTATTTCATTCCTCAGCGACTTATATTTCTGAATTCCTTCTTTTTTCGATCAATTGCAGTATTTCTTCTGTTACCAGTGGTTTCTTTGCAGGTACCTTCATTGTACATTCACTTTTCTTTCCAATTTCTGTGATAGCCCTTTTTAGAGATGTCCATTCTTCTCGAATATTACTGCCTAATGAGCTATTCCTTATTACTGTGTCCATAGACTTAGAGAACTCCAAGCGTATCTCGTCATTTCTTAGTACTTCCGTACCCCACTTCTTTGCGTATTGATTCTTCCTGCGTACTGTCTTAGACTTCAACTTACTCTTCATCACTACTAAATTGTAATCTGAGTGTATATCTGCTCCTGAGTACGCCTTACAATCCAGTATTTAATTTCGGAATCTCTCTCTGACCATGATGTAATCTAACTGAAATCTTCCCGGATCACCCAGCCTTTTCCAAGTATACCTCCTCCTCTTGTGATTCTTGAACAGAGTATTCGCCATTACTACCTGAAATTTATTACAGAACTCAATTAGTGTTTCTCCTCTGTCACTGTCTGTCCCAAGCCCATTTTCTCCTGTAACCTTTTCTTCTACTCCTTCCCTTACAACTGCATTCCAGTTCCCCATGGCGATTAGACTGTCATCTTCCCTTACATGCTCTATTACCCTTTCAATGCTCTCATATACTTTCTCTATCTCTTCATCTTCAGCTTGCGACGTCCGCATGCATACCTGAACTATCATTGTCGGTGTTGGTTTACTGTTCTGATAAGAACAACGCTATCACTGAACTGTTCACAATAACACACTCTTTGCACTACCTTCCTAGTCATAGTGAATCCTACCCCGTTATACCCTTTCCTGCTGCTGTTGGTAGTACTCCATATTCATATGACTAGACGTCCTTGTTTACTTTCCATTTCACTTCACTGAACCCTAATATATCTAGACTGAGCCTTTGCATTTCCCTTTTCAGATTTTTTTGATACCCTACCACGCTCAAGCTTCTGACCTTCCAAGGCCCGACTCGTAGAACGTTATGCTTTTGTGGATTATACAGTCTTTTTCTCGTGGTCACCTCCATCTTGGCAGTGCCCTCCCGGAGATCCGAATGGGGAACTATTCCGGAATACTTTGCCTATGGAGAGATCATCATGACACTTCTTCAACTACAGGCCACATGTGCTGTGGATACACGTTACGTGTCTTTAATGCAGTGGTTTCCATTGCCTTCTGCATCCTCATGCCGTTGATCAGTGCTGATTTTTCCGTCTTTAGGGGTAATTTCCCACGCTTAGGACAAGAGAGTGCCCTGAAACTCTGTCCGCTCCTCTGCCTTCTTGACAAGGCCATTGGCAGAATGAGGGTGACTTCTAATGCCGAAAGTCTTCTGCGGCCAGTGCTGGTTATTAATCAAGATTTAAGCAGTGGTGGGTTTCGAACCCAGAACCAAAGACTTTTTGGTTTCTAATCAAGGACGCTACTATTAGACAATGGGTGCAAACGCACGTATGTCCTGGGGACCTATGTGTATTTATGTAGGTCCTGCTCTGTTGAGAGGTTTCCCGGAAGGCCTGGGAATTTAGATGCTCTCCTGTTTTATGTCATGTATCACTGATGCACTATTTAACCTCTGTTATTCTACTTTTACGTACGCACATTTTATGTACGTACATCGAATTTTATCTCAGGAATTTTGGTATAAGTTCTGTTTTGCTTTTTTAATGCAAATATTTTGGATAGATGCAATTATTTATTTATAGCTTTGCAGGTGCACCTGAAGATAGGATACAGATCAAGAAACAGGCTTGTGCTTTCTTTTTGGGAAACAAAAAAAATTTTACAACTGTAACGGATCGTATCAATGATGCTGACAGCGTGTAGTTGATCGTTTGTTATTGCTGTTGCAACTCTGGCCCGAGGGTGGGTCAATTGGAATACAGACTGATTTAAACTGAAATTAAATCAACACGAGCCGATTAATGTTACAGTGTTGTGTTGTGAATGTCTAAATATAATGACAAATGTCATCACGAAGAAGAACAGCTTATGTGCGGTAAACATAAGGTGGATACCAATTAAAAAGATTATGGTAAAGAAACGGTGAACATATTGGGTACTAGAAGCCGCTGTTTTAAGTTAATATCGACTCAACATAAAATTGCATTAAATTGAAAGATTTTCTACTGAACTGATTAATTGTAATTATTTCTAAGTGATCGCTCCTTTTTTCAGGTTTCCTTCTGGGAATGTATGAACAAGACAACTGAAGGTAAGAGCATGACCATTATATTCAAATAGTTGCTATCTCGAGATAACGTATTGATTTCACACAGTTGTTGACGGTTACTAATACCAAAGAAGTGTGCAAGTTTCTTTTCATTCCTGAAAGCTGGCACTGAGTTTTGCGGTTTCAGTAAACGTTTAAAAACCAACACGGATATGCGTCATGAGTAAAATCACACGAAAGAACATTTTAAATGATAGAAACGGCACATAACAAGCAGCATTTTGACCAATACTACGTTTGTTTATTAATGTATCACAGATTCAAACAGACTGAAAGGAAAGCGAAATTACAAACACCAAATTATACTGACTTATTTATTATCTTTTTCAGGTTACAACACCAACGTATACTGACTTATTTATTATCTTTTTCAGGTTTCAAAATTTTTATCGTAACCTGTTTCGACATCTTACCAACTCATCATCAGACGATATGTTTAAAAGTAACCTAAAATGAGGATAGTAAAATACTAGGAAACTACCCACCAAGAAAACCTAAAGCGTGGCGCGCAAACTTCCAAGATGGGCAGCCTTATCGACTCCGCGCGCTGCACAACGACCGTTGGTTGCAAGACCGGCCACCCTGAGTGTGGTTTTTCGGCGGTTTCCCACGCTACTTTAGGCAAATGCATGACTGGTCCCCAAATTTTGCTTAAGAGACTATGATATACAAACAACTAAAATGCGACAACACAAAGAACAGAGTTCACACGGTTCACAGACAGATGTTGCTCACGCCTTCCCTCCCTTAGGCCCAATTCACACATACCCTATGAGATCAAAAGTATTCGGACACCTGGCTGAAAATGGCGTACAAGTTCGTGGCGCCCTCCTTCAGTAGTGCTGGAATTCAATATGGTATTGGCCCACCCTTACCCTTTATGATAGCTTCCACTCGCGCCGGTATACGTTCAATCAGGTGCTGGAAGGTTTCTTGGGGAATGGCAGCCCATTCTTCACGGAGTGCTGCACAGAGGAGAGGTAACGATGTCAGTCGGTGACGCCTGGGATGAAGTCGGCGTGCTAAACATCCCAAAGGTGTTCTGTAGGATTCAGGTCAGGACTCGGTTGAGGCTAGTCAATTACGTGGATGTTATTGTCTTGTAACCACTCCGCCACAAGCCGTGCATTACGAACAGATGCTCGAGCGATACAGTCACCATCCCCGAATTGCTTTTCATCAGTGGGAAGCAAGAAGGTGCTTAAAACATCAATGTAGGCTTGTGCTGTGATAGTGCCACGCAAAACAACAGGGGGTGCAAGTCCCCTCCATGAAAAACACAACCACACCGTAACACCACCGCCTCTGAATTTTATTGTTGGCACTTCGCACGGTCTCAGATGACGTTCGCCGGGCATTCGCCATACCCTCACCCTACCATTTCGGTTCGCCACATTGTGTACCGTGATTTGTCACTCCACATATCGTTTTTGCACTGTTCAATTATCCAATGTTTATACTCCTTACACCAAGCGAGGCGTCCTTTGGAATTTATCGGTGTGATGTGTGGCTTTTGAGCAACCGCTCGACCATGAAATCCTATTTTTCTTACCTCTCGCCTAACCGTCATAGTACTTCCAGCGGATCCTGATGCAGTTTGGGATTCCAGTGTGATGGTCTGGATAGATGGCTGCCTATTACTCATTACGATCCTCTTCAGCTGTCGGCGGTCTCTGCCAGTCAACAGACGAGGTCGGCCCGTACGCTTTTGTGCTGTAAGTGTCCCTTCACATTTCCACTTCACTATCATCGGAAACAGTGGACAGTGTTGAGGAGTGTGAAAAATCAACGACCAAATTTAAAAAAAATCTTCTGTGCCTCCCAAATCTCTGATTGTTAACCCACTTGAATATCTGCAGAATCATCTCCACACGGAGTCATCTATAGCTGTGGAAAGCAGTGCAGCCATCATGATGCTAGTGAAGACACATTATCACACTCAGTGTTTCCAGGCACTCAGTGTTTCTTGTGCCGGCTCCTCTGGATATTAGCAGGTGGACAAGAAGACAAGGTGGAGAAATATATTTTTTATTTTATTTTTTCCTAGTGTTACTGTTAAGAAAATACGTCAGCTTAACAAGTAGAGCATGTACTTTCTGTGAAATGAAAGGTAATGGTCTCGCAGAATGATTCACCTCCTCTTATATTTTACAATACATGTGAAGCAATGCATCTCAACCATAGTTAGTGGTTAGCCGTATTAACGTGACCATAAATATCATCAAATCCACCACTGCTTAGTTTTGGAGGTCAATAAATATACCAGCGCACTGTATAAATATCGACGAGAGAGATGAACTGCTAGGTCGCATCATTGGCACCGTAACGTCCATTAAAGAACGTAACGATACACCAAGACAAGCAATGCAATATGTTCTCCTAAGAGTAGAAAAGTTTATTGACGTTGTCGGTTGACTTCATTAAATTTTTAAAATGTATCGGGAACCGTTCTATGTTTTTCGAGATCTCTCGACTTTTTTTATACGAACGATGTACATTTATGACCCGATGAATAAATATTATAATATTAAGAAACACATATTGTATTAACACATACTGTATTAAGAAACACATATTATAGTATTAAGAAACACATATAATGCTCCCGTAATGATAATAAGCAGCTTATAAAGACTTTTGTCCTACTTATAAACTGAGGAAGCAGCAAAGCAATTTAAGAAATATTTCATAACAGGAATAGTAAATCACAGGGAATGGATATTAATGCTAACGTTCAGGAGGATAACAGCCACATGTAAGAACGTTTTTCGAGGGGAATGGACAACGTGATTCACAGGGAATGTTACGTAAGGACAAATAGAGCAAAGGCAAAGGCTGTAGCAGAAGGGGGGATGACAATTATTTAAGACCAAAAGCGGGAGAAGTGAAATAATTCTCCCTAGAAAGCAAGATTAAACAAGACAGACGAAGCAATGAAGATATCAGGCGTACACTGGCAAAGGTGGAGGAAGGAAGGAAAGAAGGAAGTCAACAGTCGTGGTGGACGGTTGCAAAAAAATGGTTCAAATGGCTCTGAGCACTGTGCGACTTAACGTCTGAGGTCATCAGTCGCCTAGAACTTAGAACTAATTAAACCTAACTAACCTAAGGACACCACACACATCCATTCCCGAGGCAGGATTCAAACCTGCGACCGTAGCGGTCGCTCGGCTCCAGACTGTAGCGCCTAGAACCGCACGGCCACTCCGGCCGGCTGGACGGTTGCTCTCTGCAAGCGCTCCCTCATCACAAGAAGTTGCGAAAGGCTACGTGTTGTTCTGAATACTTTGAAGTGCTTTTCATGATTTTCAAATAGTATCTCAACGTGACTACTGTCAAGAAGATCGTGCCTTTCTAGTTTCATTCATTTCGTGCATTATGTGACTTAAAACTTACGTTCGGTGAGTATTTGTGGGGGTTTCTGTTCTAGGGTTATCGTAAGGCGGCCGTTTATTCGTTACGTGTTATTTCGACAAATTACAATGCTTTCCGCAATTTCCAGATAGTGCCGGTTGAAGATTGTTGTTAGTTTTGATTTATTTCATGTGTTCTGCTACCTAATATTACGTTCAGTGAATATCTGTGTCGTGTTTACACATAAGCCAAAACAGTATGACCACTTTCTACCACAACTTTGGTTGCCGCCTGGCGACGGTGCGAACACGAAGCCCCGTAACAAAAGTATGTAAACGGAGCAGACACGGACGGGCGAAGGTATGGGCTGAAAATGGGGAAATCTATTGAAATAAGTGACTTTGACAAAGGGCAGGTTATTATTACGCAGAGCCTGTGAACGATTATCCCGGAAACGGAGAAGCTGGTCGAATATTCACGTGCTCCTGTCGTGAGCTTGTACGGAAAGGGGTACAAGAACAGTGAAACTACCACTAGATGCCACGTCGTTGGACGTCCACGACTCTGCACTGAATGTAGAGTTCTGAGGTTTCTCTGCTCTGTAACGTAGGATAGACGGTGGTCCGTGGCATCTTTACTGAGAGAACAATGCTGGTGCATGCGCAAGTGTTTCGGAGCACTTCGTTCATCGTACATTGTTGAACATGGAGGTCCACAGCAGACCACCCCGAAGTGTTTACATGTTGACCCAACGACATCGTGAGTTATGATTTCAGTGGGCACGGGACTATCAGGATTCGACCGTCGATCCGAGCACGTGGTCTCGGGTTCGTTTCCCGGCGGGGTCAGGGATTTTCACCTGCCTCGAGATGACTGGGTGTTTGTCTTGCCCTCATCATTTCATCATCATTCATGAAAGTGGCGAGTTTGGACTGAGCAAAGGTTAGGAATTTGTACGGGCGCGCCGGCCGCTGTGGCCGAGCGGTTCTTGGCGCCTCAGTCCGGAACCGCGCGACTACTACTGTCGCAGATTGGAATCCTGCCTTGGGCATGGATGTGTGTGATGTCCTTAGGTTAGTTAGGTTTAAGTCGTTCTAAGTTCTAGGGGACTGATCACCTCCGATGTTAAGTCCCATAGTGCTCAGAGCCATTTAAGCCATTTTTGTACGGGCGCTGATAACCTCGCAGTTGAGCTCCCCACAAACCAAACATCATCTTCATCATCATCGACCATCGATCAATGGAAACGTGTCAGCTCTTCGGGTAAGCACATTTTTGCTACACTAGGTCGGTGGTCGTCTCCACAATAGCCGTCATCGAGGTGTGCAGCTGCTCGAAACGTGCCGCGCTCAGTGGACGCAGACTGGTGGGAGCAGTATTACGATATGGGAGTAATCGAAGACACGCTGACAACTGCGAATCACTTACATTTCTTCAGGCTTGATGTCTTCTCCGACGGCGATGTCGTCATTCAGCAGTGTAACTGTAAGTGTCTCTGAACCACAACCGTGCTACAGTGATTTGAGGAGCATTATGGTGAACTCTCGTAGATGTCTCGGCGACAAAATTCGCCTGATGTAAATCCTATGGAACTCGTCTGGGTCGCTGTAGGGTGCCACCAACCAGTACGCAAATCAGCGGCGTGTTATTTAGGCGAAATACATGACCAGTGCATAGACATGTGATGCCACATACCTCCACAAACTGTCGGATCCCTGATACGCATATTCAGCGACGTATTTCGTTCCAAAGACGGACAAAAAAGCTATTACGCAATAATATTTTCGTTCGTCAGTATACAGTCTCTTACATTTACGTCCGCCTGCCTCCGGCAAGTTAGCTGCGCAGCTCACCGAAAGATAAATTTTCACCACTTTCTACTTCATTACAGTTTAAGCGAGTGGGTAATCCTTAGGTTACGATAAAATTGTCATCATTTGTGACAGATATGGACGCTACCGTAGGTTGGGTAGTATAGGAGAAGCTTATCAGGAGTGTGGATTTGAATTTCACTGTGGTGATTGTGATGAGGAAACCAGTAAAGTATCAGATAAAGCTCTCCCATGGAATTATAGATTACATATTTGAGAGAAGTGAAACGTCGAACAGGGAAGGAAGATTCGTGACCTTCAGGCAGAATTATAACTGGTGTATTTTGAATTAGATACGCTAAAGAGTGAAAAAGACATTGGGAGCTGGGAAAAAGACGACAAAGGAGAAATCCCCAGACCCCAAATTTCAGACTTTGGTATGAAATCAGTTTAACTTGTTAACTGAAACAGGAGAAGAGATCCAATTAGGTTTTAAGAAATTGGAGTGGAGTACAGCTGACCCCTAGACAAAGTCAGTCCAGGTCAGTTGCAAAATCAAGTACGCAGAAAGAAAAGTGTCCTGCTGCTAGGTAGCAATAACTAGAAGAGTGTAGGCTAAATGCAACACGAAAAGGTAGGTGTAGAATACCAGGTCACAAGCATTGTGATGCCGACTGCCGATCTTAGCCAGGTGACAGAGAACATAGAAGCTTTGCCCAGAGACTTAAATGAAGAGCATCATCTACGTATTGTAGGAGGAGCGGAAATAGCCTGGCTAGCAGCCTAGAGTATAGTATTCAAAGTGACTTGAAGGAAATACCACGAACGCATGTACTATTTGTGGAGGTTTTGCAGCGACATAACTAGGCCTTGAATGATACACCTGCCAGCCGTGCAAACAAAGAGCTGAGTGGGTTGCTTTCGAATGAAACAAAGTATCATTTCTGTGCTGTACCTGTTCCTGCAACGGAGAGATGGGTACACAAAAATCATGGGCTGCATCGAATAGGAGAGGAAAGCACAGATTAGCTGAGCATCTCAGAGGAAATGTGATTACTGAAGGCAGAGGGGCGTGTTTTTTAAGTTAGAATCAGGTTATGGACAGCAGACATTCTTGATAAACATTAAAACAGAACTGTAACATACGTAATACTTTCCACAAAAGTAAATCTGATTTCTGTCACCAGAACAAGCAAGATTAGCTTCTTGTACGCCAGCAAACTGTGGAGTGATAGATGATCTTTGCTTCTCTGAACATCATATAACCACAGGGATCAAGAAGTTAAATACCAGGAATTATAGACATCGTCATTTTCGTGTAGAATTAAGATGGAAAAAGGAGTTGCTACGTATGATATGTAAGAGTTTGACACAAAGTCAAAAATACTGATCAGCTTTCGAGTATCATACAATGAAGGCTTTCACGACCGGATGTTACAGCTGCTGAAAATCCTTTCGGGTTGTATGGCCGTGGTCCATGGAACTCTTCAATCCCTGACGTTTCATTCACAGCTACGTTGGACATCTTCGGAGGTGCTCCTGGTTGTGCTGAGTCTTACCGACTGACGAGTCGGACGTCGAAGAGCGGCCTAAGTAACGCGGAAAGTGGGCGTGGTCTGGATTTCACGTGATAGCAGAGATAAACATTGTCAAAGTACCGACAGATACTTGAATAAGAATTCCAATCATCATCCACAACAGAAAAGAGGTGTAATTAAAAGTCTAGTGGACAGAACAAAAAGGACTTGTACGCCGGAACACCTGGACGTCGAGTTAGAATATCTAAAGCAGGTTTTTGAGAAGAATGAGCACTCTAGTAAGGAAACAAATAGAGTTTTGCGACCGAATAACAGGAGGCCTAAGGACAACGACAGGACACAGCGATGGAAGAACACGGTTTCTCTACTTTTCATCATAGAAGTAACGGATCAAATCGGCAAGATTCTAAGGAAACATGACGTTCGACCGATTTCCAGACCAACTAAGAAAGTAGGCCAAGCACTTCGTTCCGTTAAGGATAAACGTCCCCTGTGTCTGCAAGTGGTGTATACAAGATTCCATGTACGTGTGGCAAGGTCTACATTGTAACTACAAAGAGAAGTGTGAATACACGGTTAAAGGTACATAAAAGTCTTTGCCGACTAGGGAAAATAGACATATGAGCCGTGGCCGAACATGCTCTTCAGTCGGGTGATCACGTAGTGAAACTTTCGGAAACTGAAGTTTTTGTACTATGACGAACTATTATCCACGGCCATATAGAGAAGCCATCGAAATATATAAACATGGGGATAATTTTAACAGAAAAGAAGAAGCCACGAAACTAAGTGATATATGGACTGTGGCGCTACAGAATCGATGAGACGTTTTTATCTTTGACGTACTATGATCGATAGTTAAAAAAATTTAACTTTGACAAGGTTTATTTCTGCTGTCACGTGAAATCCAGACTACGCCCACTTTCCACGGTATTTAGGCCGTTCTTCGGCGTCCGACGCGTCCGTCGGTTAGACTCAGTACAACCAGGAGCACCTCTGAAGATGTCCAAGGTAGCTTTGGACGAAACGTCAGGGATTGAAGAGTTCCATGGACCACGGTCATACAACCCGGAAGAATTCTCAGCAGCTTTCGTGTTGATCAGAATCTAGAGACACGTGGTTGCGAGTTGTTAATTGTAACAGTCTACAGATCACCCCAGACTCTTTCATCTGATTATTACAGCTAAAGATACACTGATGAGCTATCTGGCAGACAAGAAAAAGCATTACTTAATGGTTTGTGGAGGTTTCAGTGTCGATTTCTTAAAATATACAGGCAGGAAAAATGAATTGAGATCATTATTTCGGTATTTCAATCTAATTTCAGCAGATAATTTTCCAATTCGTATGCAACATACTTATAGACAGTACTCACGCTGAAACAATTAATATGTACCCAATATGTAATGGACTATTCGATCATGATGCACAATTGGAGGAAACAAAAAATGTAGCACCTTACAGGTAAGACGCAGGTTCACGCAAACCAGCGACGGTTGTTAATGAGAACATGATACATGTGTTTAAGAGTAACTTAAAAGGGGTCCAGTGGGATGAGGCATAGATAGAAAGAGATGCTAATGTCAAATTAAATTTATTAAATAGTAACTTTATGTCAGTACTTGAAAGTAGCTTTTCTAAAACGACATCCAGAAAATCTGTTAAAACACAAGTAAGGCATTGATATTTAAAGGAACTAAAATATCACATAAGGAGATAGAGGACTTTACATAAAGTCCAGAGTAAATCACGATCTGAAGTTACCTGCGTCTTACAAAAAAATACTCTACTATTTTAAGTAAAATCATTAAAATGTGGAGAAGTATGCATGACCCGGCAGATATACGAGGGTTGGAACTTAAATAGTGGCAACTATTTGTTCACAGCCGATACCAAAGTGTTACATGTTTGCACCTGTTACTGTCCTTCAAAGTAGTCATGAGCGTTGTGTAGAACCCGTTGCCGGCGATGTGGAAGGCGAAGTATACCGATAGTAGAGCCTGTTCTGTTGATGGTACGAATGGAGCAGTCTAAAGTTATGGTGATCCTCGTGTACGACTCTGATGGTGTTATCCTAACGCATTGCGTACCTCCATGGCAGACCGTCGACGCACAGTATTACTGTTCGGTTTTGGAGCATCACCTGCGACCAGCTTTTCGAAAGAAGTGGTGACATCTGCTGCGCAACCAACCCATCATTTTGCACGACAATGCGCTGGCACATACAGCGCAAGCTGTGGCTGCTCTGTTCGGTCGATGGAACTGGGAAGTACCGTACCACCCACCATACTGCACGGACTTAAGTCCGTGTGACTTTGATTTGATACTGAAGATGAAGGAACCACTTCGTGGCATTCGCTTCAGAACTGTTCCAGAGATCGACAGACAGTAGACCGCCTCTTTCGCACCATCAACAGAACAGGCTCTGCTAACGGTATACTACGCCTTCCACATCGCTGGCAATTGGTTCTACACAATGCTGGTGACTACTTTGAAGGACAGTAACAGGTGCATACATGTAACTCTTTTGTATCGGTTGTGGATAAATAGTTGCCACTATTTAAGTTCCAACCCTCGTAAATACTGTGGACAACAAGATAAAAACTGTACGCGATGTTACCCAATGGCAGACAGAACAGATAGTCAGCGTACAAAATATAATAACAGTTAAGTGCTTTTAACACTCACTTCCTAAATGTAGCAGCAAAATATTAAATTAAGTGGTTCAGTTGGAATAGCAGGATAATATATTTAAAAATGTTAGCCCAGAAACTTTTGAACAACTAGAAGTAGCACCAACATCCTTCTCTGAAAATAACAGAAAAATAAACATTCTACAAAACAAAAGATGATATGGTGCCGATAGAATTTCAGAAAAAATGCTGGTTATAGGGAAGGTGAAAAGAACTTACTGACCAAGTTGTCTAGTGACATCTTTTTCCAAAACATTCAAGAAGTAAACTATTCAAAAGCAGTATCACGCTTAACTGGAAGCAATACTTAGTACATCACAGTTTGGATTCCGGAAGTGTTTCTCGACTGAGAATGCTAATTATACAGGGTGATTCAAAAAGAATACCACAACTTTAGGAATTTAAAACTCTGCAATGACAAAAGGCAGAGCTAAGCACTATCTGTCGGCGAATTAAGGGAGCTATAAAGTTTCATTTAGTTGTAAATTTGTTCGCTTGAGGCGCTGTTGACTAGGCGTCAGCGTCAGTTGATGCTAAGATGGCGACCGCTCAACAGAAAGCTTTTTGTGTTATTGAGTACGGCAGAAGTGAATCGACGACAGTTGTTCAGCGTGCATTTCGAACGAAGTATGGTGTTAAACCTCCTGATAGGTGGTGTATTAAACGTTGGTATAAACAGTTTACAGAGAATGGGTGTTTGTGCAAAGGGAAAAGTTCTGGACGGCCGAGAACGAGTGGTGAAAATGTAGCACGCATCCAGCAAGCATTTGTTCGCAGCCCAGGAAAATCGACTCGCAGAGCTAGCAGAGAGCTGCAAATTCCACAATCAACTGTATGGAGAGTCCTACGAAAAAGGTTAGTTATGAAACCTGAACGTCAACTACCCGAGGCGATGGATCGGCCGCCAGGCAGCCCGTGACAGAGCACTTCATCACTGGCCTCCAAGAAGCTCTGATCTTACCCCCTGCGATTTTTTCTTATGGGGGTTTGTTAAGGATATGGTGTTTCGGCCACCTCTCCCAGCCACCATTGATGATTTGAAACGAGAAATAACAGCAGCTATCCAAACTGTTACGCCTGATATGCTGCAGAGAGTGTGGAACGAGTTGGAGTATCGGGTTGATATTGCTTGTGTGTCTGGAGGGGGCCATATTGAACATCTCTGAACTTGTTTTTGAGTGAAAAAAAAAACCTTTTTAAATACTCTGTGTAATGATGTATAACAGAAGGTTATATTATGTTTCTTTCATTAAATACACATTTTTAAAGTTGTGGTATTCTTTTTGAATCACCCTGTACATTCACACACAAAATGCTGCAAGTCTCGAATAAGAAAATATCTCCAGTTGATACTTTTTGTGATCTTTCCACGGCATTTGATTGTGTAGACCATTTCACACTGTTACATAAACTTAAGTACTCTGGAACTGATGGCTTTACACCTGGTATGAATCACGCTTAATAAATAGAATGCTAAACGTTGTGGTGAATAATGCAAACCGTGTTGCAAAATTAGAAAACATTAATGACTGAGGAGAAATTACAAAGGAAGTTCCACAAGGCTCCATTTTGGTCAACTTCTGCTCCTTATTTATGTGAACAATCCCCCACTTAACATTCAACAGGGAGAATTGGTACTTCTTGTAGCCAATACTAGTGTTGTGATAAATCGCTTACAGAGAAGTGCTATTAAGTAGCTCTCTGATAAATGGACGTTCCTTAATTCTGAGGAAAACACACTGTATTCAGTTCCGTACAACTAATAGCGTGTAACACTGATGTAGCTCATGAACCGGAATCGATAAATTTGGTTGAGTGCTTTACATTTTTAGGTGTCCATATTGATGAAAACTTGAATTGAAAGAAGCATAACAGTGAGTTCTCCTACAGTTCAGCTACTTCTGCTCTTCGTATACTTGCTAGTGCTAGAAATAATCTAATGAAACTCCTGATAAATTTTCCAATATTTCCACTCAATAACGTCATATGGAATAATCACTAACCGTTTAGACAGAAAGTACTGATTCCACAAAAGCGCACAGTAAGAATCATAAATGGTGTTCACCCACTGTCGTCATGTAGGTACCTCCTCAAGGAATTAGCTATTTTAACAGTACCATCACAGTACATATTATTCGTCATAAATAATCCATGACAATTTGAGAAAAATAGTGATGTCATAGCTAAAACACTAGAGAAAAAAAGTCATCTTTAATACCCATTAGGCTGGCCGCGGTGGCCGAGCGGTTCTAAGGGCTTTAGCCCGGGACCGCGCGACTGCTACGGTCGCAGGTTCGAATCCTGCCTCTGGCATGGATGTGTGTGATGTCCTTCGGTTAGTTAGGTTTAAGTAGTTCTAGGTTCT
Organism: Schistocerca piceifrons; assembly: GCF_021461385.2. Taxonomy (NCBI): domain Eukaryota; kingdom Metazoa; phylum Arthropoda; class Insecta; order Orthoptera; family Acrididae; genus Schistocerca; species Schistocerca piceifrons. The sequence goes on along the minus strand of NC_060139.1, from coordinate 44,639,142 downwards.
AGGGGACTGATTACCTTAGATGTTAAGTGCCATAGTAATCAGAGCCATTTGAACCATTTTTTTTAATACCCATTAAATCTACCATTTGTTTGTGTTTTGTTCAAGCATGAGGAACAAAATCAGCCGCGCTCTTTCGAAGGAACCATCCTGTCATTTGCCTGGAGCAGTTTAGGGAGACCACGGAAAACGTAAATCTAGATAGCCAGACGCGGATTTGAAGCGTCGTCTTCCCGAATGCGAGGCCATTGTGCTGAAGTAAAGCCAGAGGAAGGTTTCCTCAAGAGAAATGTTGCTATGAAACTGACGACGAAGTTCCTGATACCTTATCTCTGGTGCACAGTATTCTATGGAAGTGAAACGTGGGCCATCAGAAATAAAGGGAAGAAATGGCTTGAAGCATTTGATGTATGGTGCTATCGAACCGCTAAGTACGAAATCAACAATTGCTAAGAAGAAAAGATATGGACCGAGGCTCAAAGAAAATAATTACCGGAACAAGTGATAAGTTAGTGGGACAACTACCTCGGCATACGCATACAGTTAACCTTCTGTTGAAAGGAAGAGTAGAGGGGAAAAACTGAAGAGGCAAACCAAGACCAGGATATGCAAAACGTATTACAGGTCATACTGGATGTAAGAGCTATGCAGACATGAGAAGTGTAGTAGAACGTAGGAAAACGGAACATCAAACCACTTAAGAAAATTACGACTTGAAAAATGCGTTAATCACGGGAACCATTGTAAATTAACTGTTTATACGAACATCTTTGCATCAAAATGGTTCAGATGGCTCTAGGTACTATGTGACTTAACATCTGAGGTCATCAATCACATACACTGAGAAGTACTTAAATCTAACTAACCTAAGGCCATCACACACATACATGCCCGAGGCAAGATTCTGATCTGCGACCATAGCAGTCGCGTGGTTCCGAACTGAAGTGCCTACAACCGCTCGGCCACAACGGCCGCATCTTTGCATCGTGTGACATTAATGTCATCTCTGAGAACATTGACCTTGTTTTTCTGGATACCGTCTGTAAACTGTTTTCGTCTATGTCCTCGCAGATACTAGTAAATACACAAGTTAGTTTAAGGTATGTGTGTCACGTACCTACAAAAGGCAGATCGTCGGTGTATTAAAGCGATAGCATGTATGATTAAAGGGTGAACCGAAACTCCACCGACAAACTGTCAAAGTAAATAAAATATTCCGGGCTATTATACCGTGGTCGAATTTCACATTTAAACGCAATGTTTCGTCCCCATCTGCGGAGGATATTTTCAAGGGGGATCGTAGCTTCTTTGAGTGTCTGATTCACGTCCTGGCGAGCTACCGATTGCAGCAAAATTCTGTTTACGGGTGCTTCCGTACAGTGGCGTGACGTCACATATTTTGAACTCCCGAGCGCAATTGGCTGTTGGCGGCTGCCGTCGTCCCCTGTAACTATCATCACTTGGTGGAAGACTGGTACACATCTTCCTCACTACCGGGATCCCATTGTCACTCAGTTTCACGCCCTCTCCCTAATTCAAATTCCTGAGGTGTTTTACGATCTCTGTTGCTCTCTGTATAGCCTTTCCTGGTATCCGGTTGTGGCTGCCAGTATTTGGACACTGTCAAAAAGAATATGGTGTTCTCCTGGTTGCAAAGCATGTTCCGCAGATCGGGACGAAACGTTCGGTTTCAATGTGACGAAACGTTCGGTTTAATTGTGTAATCCATTCAGCCGGCCGGTGTGGCCGTGCGCTTCTAGGCGCTTCAGTCTGGAACCGCGTGACCGCTATGGTCGCAGGTTCGAATCCTGCCTCGGGCATGGATGTGTGTGATGTCCTTAGGTTAGTTAGGTTTAAGTAGTTCTAAGTTGTAGGGGACTGATGACCACAGATGTTAAGTCCCATAGTGCTCAGAGCCATTTGAACCATTGTAATCCATTCGACCACGGCGTAACAGCTTGGAACATTGTATTAATTGTGACATTTTGGGCCATGAAAATTTACATTCTACAAACTGTCGAAGATTGTCCACGGATACCTTTCTCAATATTTTGATCTAGCGACGAAAAGTCTTCGTGAGTTTGTAACAGTTCTATTGCATTTTGTTTGGTTTGTTGCCCCAGTTAGTTTTTTATATGAACTGAAGTGAAAATAGTGGATAAAATTGCAAATATGGATGGTATGTGCTGTGTGTCTTGTTTCTATTCACTCACACTGGTATCTGTTGACAACAGTGATTCCCTCTTTTACTCGATGTCCTCAAGTTTTCATTAAATACAGCACGTCTAGGGTTTTGTTCTCCGACAGTCTTACAGTAGTTGTACCATGACAGTGATCCACAGCAGGTACTATGGATACATATACTGATGGAGGGGTGACCACGCGTACCTCATGGTTCAAATGATTCAAATGGCTCTGAGCACTATGGGACTTAACTTCTGAAGTCATCAGTCCCCTAGAACGTAGAACTACTTACGCCTAACTAACCTAAGGACGTCACACACATCCATGCCCGAGGCAGGATTCGAACCTGCGACGGTAGCGGTCGCGTGGTTCCAGACTGTAGGGCCTAGAACTACCTAAACCTAACTAACCTAAGGACATCACACACAACCATGCCCGAAGCAGGATTCGAACCTGCGATCATAGCAGCAGCGCGGTTCCGGACTCAAGCGCCTAGAACCGCTCGGCCACAGCAGCCGGCACACCTCATGACTGGGTTCACGGTATGTTATGGAAGACCGTCACAACGACACTATGCTGAGCTCTTCCTGCACCGACGGTATCCACACAGCAGTAATTTTGCGTCTGTCATGAAACTTCATTTTAGATGACAGTCAGCTGTTTCTTTTTATGCTCAGTACTACCATTTCCGATCAGCAGACCATTATCAAGTCGAAGCAAAGCGTAACCAGCTTCGATTCCCTGCAGGGGACTGGGTGTTGTGTGTCCTTCATCATCATTTTCATCATCATTGACGAGCAAGTCGCCGATGTGGCGTCAACTAAAAGAACTTGCAATAGGGCGGCCGAACTTCCCTGAATGGTGCCTCCTGGCCAACAATGCCATACGATCATTTCATTTCGTAATCACGTAGTTACTGTGTATTGAGACGTAGGGCCCGTTGTATCAAAATACTCAGAAGACATCCGTGTACAACCTCTGAAAGCTGGCGTTGAAGTTCTAGTTCATCCTGTTTATCAGCAGTCTGGATGAAGGCTTTACGCTTGCGCGATGCAGCAAACCGGGAACAACAGTTCCAAGCTCCGTGTGCACGGCAAGAGGCCGCACTTTCGCTGTGACACTCAGCTTTCGATTCACTGTGCGCAATAAAGGCAAACGATACAGGCGACCACGCTGACTCCCTCCCTACCCCTCCCCCCCCTACCTCCCACCACAACCACAGCAGCCACTGCCAAGGCAGGCGGCTTCAAAACATAAATACCACGGAGAGCAGTCGCAGCAACGTGTTTTACGGTTAGCTGCGAGGCCATGCAAATGCTGCCCCAGCCGACGGACCTGTTTGTTCGCAGCACCTGTCCAAGACCAAGTACGAGGAGAAGACTAAGCTTCGTCGCCTACATATTTGTTTGGACGCAGCTGTAATGATGCGTGTGGTTAATGCAGGTGACTGCTGCATTTTGCGTCTTTAGAAAAAAAGATGTACATGAGAACAACATTTATTCTACATCGAAGCACCAAAGAAACTGCTATAGGCATGCTTACTCAAGTGCAGAAATATACACTCCTGGAAATTGAAATAAGAACACCGTGAATTCATTGTCCCAGGAAGGGGAAACTTTATTGACACATTCCTGGGGTCAGATACATCACATGATCAAACTGACAGAACCACAGGCACATAGACACAGGCAACAGAGCATGCACAATGTCGGCACTAGTACAGTGTATATCCACCTTTCGCAGCAATGCAGGCTGCTGTTATCCCATGGAGACGATCGTAGAGATGCTGGATGTAGTCCTGTGGAACGGCTTGCCATGCCACGTCCACCTGGCGCCTCAGTTGGACCAGCGTTCGTGCTGGACGTGCAGACCGCGTGAGACGACGCTTCATCCAGTCCCAAACATGCTCAATGGGGGACAGATCCGGAGATCTTGCTGGCCAGGGTAGTTGACTTACACCTTCTAGAGCACGTTGGGTGGCACGGGATACATGCGGACGTGCATTGTCCTGTTGGAACAGCAAGTTCCCTTGCCGGTCTAGGAATGGTAGAACGATGGGTTCGATGACGGTTTGGATGTACCGTGCACTATTCAGTGTCCCCTCGACGATCACCAGTGGTGTACGGCCAGTGTAGGAGATCGCTCCCCACACCATGATGCCGGGTGTTGGCCCTGTGTGCCTCGGTCGTATGCAGTCCTGATTGTGGCGCTCACCTGCACGGCGCCAAACACGCATACGACCATCATTGGCACCAAGGCAGAAGCGACTCTCATCGCTGAAGACGACACGTCTCCATTCGTCCCTCCATTCACGCCTGTCGCGACACCACTGGAGGCGGGCTGCACGATGTTGGGGGGTGAGCGGAAGACGTCCTAACGGTGTGCGGGACCGTAGCCCAGCTTCATGGAGACGGTTGCGAATGGTCCTCGCCGATACCCCAGGAGCAACAGTGTCCCTAATTTGCTGGGAAGTGGCGGTGCGGTCCCCTACGGCACTGCGTAGGATCCTACGGTCTTGGCGTGCATCCGTGCGTCGCTGCGGTCCGGTCCCAGGTCGACGGGCACGTGCACCTTCCGCCGACCACTGGCGACAACATCGATGTACTGTGGAGACCTCACGCCCCACGTGTTGAGCAATTCGGCGGTACGTCCACCCGGCCTCCCGCATGCCCACTATAGCCCTCGCTCAAAGTCCGTCAACTGCACATACGGTTCACGTCCACGCTGTCGCGGCATGCTACCAGTGTTAAAGACTGCGATGGAGCTCCGTATGCCATGGCAAACTGGCTGACACTGACGGCGGCGGTGCACAAATGCTGCGCAGCTAGCGCCATTCGACGGCCAACACCGTGGTTCCTGGTGTGTCCGCTGTGCCGTGCGTGTGATCATTGCTTGTACAGCCCTCTCGCAGTGTCCGGAGCAAGTATGGTGGGTCTGACACACCGGTGGCAATGTGTTCTTTTTTCCATATCCAGGAGTGTATAAACAGACAGAATACGGTGCTTTGGTCGGAAACGCCTATATAAGACAACAAGTGTCTGGCGCAATTGTTAGATCTCTTACTGCTGCTATAATGGCAGATCATCAAAATTTAAGTGAGTTTGAACGTTGTGTTACAGTCAGTGGACGAGCAATGGCACACAGCATCTCCGAGGTGGAGATTTTCCCGTACGACCATTTCATGAGTGTACCGTCAATATCAGGATTCCGTTAAAAGCTAAAACATGCGACATCGCTGTGGCCGAAAAAAGATCCTGCAAGAACGGGACCAACGACAACTGAAGCGAATCGTTCAACGTGACAGAAGAACAGAAGTGCAACCCTTCCGCAAACTGCTGCACATTTCAGTGCTGATCCATCAACAAGTGACAGCGTGCGAACCATTCAACGAAACAAAGCTTTACGCCTCGCCTGGGCCCATAAACGCCAACAATAGACTGCTGATGATTGGAAACGTTTTTCCTGGTCTGACTAGTCTCGTTTCAAATTGTAGTGAGCGGGTATAGAGACAACATCGTGACTACGTGGACCCTGCATGTCAGCAGGTGACTGTTAAAGCAGGTGGAGGCTCGATTATGGTGTGGGGCATGTGCAGCTGGAATGATATGGGACCCCTGATACGTCTAGATAGACTCTGACAGGTAACACGTACGTAAGCGTCTTGTCTGACCAGTGATTTCCCTAAATCGCTTCAGGCAAATGCCGGAATGGTTCCTTTGAAATGACACGGCCGATTTCCTTCCCCATCCTTCCCTCAACCGAGCTTGCGCTCCGTCTCTAATGACCTCGTTGTCGACGGGACGTTAAACACTAATTTCCTCCTCCTTTTGTCTGACCACCTGCCTCCATTCATGTCCATTGTGGATTCCGACGGACTTGGGATTTCTAGCAGTACAGTGTGACACGCCACACGTCCAGAATTGCTACAGAGTGGTTCCAGGAATACTTTTCTGAGTTCAAACAGTTCCACTGGCCACCAAACTCTCCAGACAGGATCACTATTGAGCATATCTGGGATGCCTTGGACGTATTGTTCAGAAGAGATCTCCACCCCCTCGTATTCATGCGGATTTATGAACAGCCCTGCTGGATTCATGGTGTCATTTGCTTCGAGCACTACTTAACACATTAGTCGAGTCCATGCCACGTCGTGCTGGGGCACTTCTGCGAGCTTGCGAGAGCTCTGCACGGTGTTATGCAGGTATACCAGTTTCTTTGTCTCTTCAGTGTATTTGGAATATGGCTCTTCCTCCCCGCCTCGTACTCTTTTTAAGCAATACCATCTTTCCTTAAGATTCCACTCACAGGCTCCACTAATAAAAAAAACTATTCTAGTTAACATTCCTCATAACTCATAGGTTGAATACTAACAGCGCCAACTTCATGTTACCTCAAAATCACGTAGATTGACTTACCAGAGTTTCTTTGCTGCTCTGAGTATTTCACTCTCGAAGATCTGGTTCTTGTTCGTTCAACCGGATGCACACAGGACCGTTCACTGGACAAGCTTGCCCACAATGAGACACGAAATTACTTACCAAAAGGACAGACAGGCTACAGTAAAGAAAACACACGAATATATATTTCAGTTATAAGGGGACTAATAGACAGAAGTAATTCGTCCAAGTAAGTGAAGGAACTAAAAGCTGAATGATACTTACAGTGATTGTGAGGTAAATCTTAAATGTCGAGTAGAGTACATTGCAAGCAAAGAGTCGAGTCAATTGTAGTTGGTTATATTCGGCCGTAGAGTACTCGTTCAAGAGCAGTGAGTTTTTTAATGCTTTCAAATGTGAAAAAAGTATGTGTAACGGTTAACGTCAAAGGAGGTCACTGATTGTAGTCGGTTGTTTTCAGGAGCCACGCCTTTTAGGTTTATGACGCTAGAACGCTTCAGGCAGAGCATGGGCAATATCTTGTGTAAATTTAGCTTTCACTTTATGGTAATAACGGATATTTCACTTACTATCTATGTACTGGCTCACTCACTTGCCTGGAACAGGATTTGTGTGATCCTGTACAGATCTGTCTTCTCCGATAACTGCCAACAACAGATAGGGAAACGCCTCGTGCCGGTAGCGTCTGAGATATTCTGGTGTCAGACATATCTGAAATTTGAGATCAAAATTACTGATCATTTCAAAAATACTTCAAAATATAATCCGCAAATGGTACGCATCCGTTTCCCAAGCAGGCCCGCTTCCTTCCGCAGCCTAATAGCTGACATCTAAGCTCCAACGTGCGTGATGGAGCCAGTAACACTCCACAGGACGCGCCGCCACCTTCCATCCGTGTTCGGCCCAACACAGCGCTCATCCGTCCTCGGTAAACACGCATCTCCAACTAGCTACAGATACCAGCAAGTCTCGCGCCCCATAGCTTGCCGAGCACGGCTGTATGTCTGTAGCCACTTAGGTGCGCACTTTTGTCGCCAGGAGTCGTCTGGCTTTCCAGGAAAGGGCCAGAGGGGAACACAAGGCAGATAGAGCACTAAACACGTTGCTCGTCCACGGCACAATCCTCCCTCCCCCCGCCCCCTTCAAGTGCAAGCTGCAGCGGCGGGAGCGGCAAAGTACTAGAGGATTACGCAGCATCTTGGTTCTTGGTGGCGACTTTCAGCTGACTGATATAAGCCCTGGCCAGTTTAATGGTGGAGACATCTTGGATCAGGAAGCTTACTAGAGACGTGATCTGGGACACCTCGTACGATAACCATGGCAACATATAATATGTGACCCTCCCTCCCATCTTGCTTTGTGCCAGGAAGTTATGAAGATGGGCTCTGTCCCCCAGCCATTGTGATGTCGCACGCCTACCTTTGTTAGACAAAGAGGCCTCGCTCGGATGTGCAAACCTGATGTTATTTCTTGGAGATTCACAATTCTTATTAATCAACTGCGGACAGTTATCTTCGGGAAGAAGGTCATTAATTTGCAACAGCTTGGGAAGTGGCCAATTAAAAGGGAAAGGAACATAAAGTGCTCCTATGATTCTTACACACGACCACACTAAAGGCAAAACTAAGCCACCCAATAAACTCTCCACACTTCGTCTGTGACTGTCCATGGTAAACGACCGAGGGCGAGTTCAGAGTGTGGTACACGCACTTTGCAAAGGAGGATAATCTTTATCTGGTTACCTGGTGGAAATCATCGGCTGCCATGGTGATCATTTTTAGTCAAAATTTTAAGCGGTGGCGGAGTTAGAACTCGGGACCGAGGATGTTTTAATTACTAATCAAACACTCTACCCAGCTTCTTTCCTTTTTCCGTTGGATTCGGTCGTGACGGACGTCACGTGACACCCGTCGAAGTTCATCGTTGATCCAGTCACTCAGTTTTTAATTACAGAGAGCGGCCAGCTTTCTGATCGAACACGCTGCGATACCATTCTGGCCACATAAACCACGGATCACATGTTTTTTAGTCCATGATACATCGTGTAACATCCATCCCCATGAGTGAAGACTACTTCCAAGTGTAATTAGATGCAGTCAATCAATCAGCATCAAAAATGGCTGCGCTCCGACCTTGGTGGACTTGGTGGACTCGATAATGCACAAAAAGCAGAAACTACAGGTGTACTCTCTTTTTTACATTTTATCCACACATATCCAAGAACACAACAAATGGTACACAATTCCTTACTTAGGAAACGTCTCACTGGATGAAGGCTGAAAGCTTAAATCCAGGTACGTAAAAACGTAATTTTGTGTTCACAGCACTGATGAACACCTTTTTCCCAATGGTAAAGATAGCACTCCAGCTTTGTAAACGAGAGAAATATAAAAAACCATTTGTAATTGCGGCAAGTTACATATAGGTCGATCTGGCAGGGCAATACGCACCCGCTTGAAGGAACACCACAGAGGGTGGACACATAGAAAAGGAGACACTACTTTTTCAGACCATCTGCTTAAAGAAGACCACTGTTACAAGCTGAAACATATGTTACATCACATCCATAAAAGAAGGACGATAACCTACTTTGAAATAATGGAACTTAATAAACATATGTCCATCAGCAATAGCTTACTACTGAATGACCAGACACAGTTACCTTGCTAGCCACTTCTAACTGCAATATTACTCTTAATCCCATCTAGACCATGATGTAAATTACCTCTCTTACTCACATGTGTCATTTTCCTTTATTTCAGTTACTATAAGTTCTCTTTTTGTGTCAAAAATATTTACTTTGCATAATCGCTCCTGTTTCACTTACCTGCTAAATCTCACTAGCATACCTTATCTATTTGTAATTTAGGATCTAGTAAATACAAGATCACTTTGTTCAGCCATACCTTTGGAGCATGTACCCAAAGTTCATTGTTCAGTTGATTTTCCTCTATGAACAAATGTTGTAATTTGTATATGGTTCACTAAGTAAAGACAAGAAGAGAATATAAGCTTTCGAAATGTGGTGCTACAGAAGAATGCTGAAGATTAGATGGGTAGATCACATAACTAATGAGGAGGTATTGAATAGAATTGGGGAGAGGAGGAGTTTGTGGCACAACTTTACTAGAAGAAGGGATCGGTTGGTAGGACATGTTCTGAGGCATCAAGGGATCACCAATTTAGTACTGGAGGGCAGCGTGGAGGGTAAAAATCGTAGAGGGAGACCAAGAGATGAATACACTAAATAGATTCAGAAGGATGTAGCCTGCAGTAGGTACTGGGAGATGAAGAGGCTTGCACAGGATAGAGTAGCATGGAGAGCTGCATCAAATCAGTCCTAGGACTGAAGACCACAACAACAACAACAAGTAATGTGTCACATACTTCGTCTAAAAATCTTTGAACCAACAAAATGTTACATCACCCCGTACTTACGTTTGTCCCCGATGTAGCGTGATAGCCGAAAACCGTTTTGTGGAGTGAATAATAAATATTGTCGATTATTAGACCAGAGTAGTGAATGTTTTCATTCATAAAGTGTAAAATATTCTACCAAGAACCGATTGAACAGTGAATTCATGGAGTACCTAAGATGCTTATTGGTTATACTCGTAGTACCTGCCATAGTCGGCAGTAGCCAAACAATGTGGGATAAGGCGCTTCCATAATCAGCACATACCTATTATCCTGTTTAGTATTGGGTAAGGTCCAAGGTCGTTACTGAAAACTTCGTCCATAGGCAGCTCCACCCTACCACAGCTAAGCTTTCCCACCCACATTGGCGAACCAGATGGGAGAAGGAGCCACCGTGACTAACACATACTTATTACCTTGTTAAGTATGGGGCATGGAACCCAGGTAACCTAAGGAGACTTTGTCCATAAGCGGCTCCACCATATCAGAGCTAAGCTTGCCCACGCGGGTGTTGGGGTTGTATTTCGCTCTCAAGCATTCCTCACAATGACCCACTAATTAAAGACACCGCCATCTAACATGGGCCAGGTTGTTGGGGTTGTTTTGGGGGAAGAGACAAAATGGCGAGGTCATCGGTCTCATCGGATTAGGGAAGGACGGGGAAGGAAGTCGGCCGTGCCCTTTCAAAGGAACCATCCCGGCATTTCCCTGGAGCGATTTGAGGGGAATCACGGAAAACCTAAATCAAGATGGCCGGACGCGGGATTGAACTCACGTCCTCCCGAATGCGAGTCCAGTGTGCTAACCACTGTGCCACCTCGCTCGATTGGCCAAAAAATGGTTGAAATGGCTCTGAGCACTATGCGACTTAACTTCTGAGGTCATCGGTCGCCTAGAACTAATTAAACCTAACTAACCTAAGGACATCGCACACATCCATGCCCGAGGCAGGATTCGAACCTGCGACCGTAGCGGTCGCTCGGTTCCGGACTGTAGCGCCTAGAACCGCACGGCCTCTCCGGCCGGCTCGATGGGCCATGTAAGGTACTCCTTAATCCTCATAATGATCTCATACAATCCCAACGGCCCTCCATACCAGGAAGATGAAAGTGCTTGAGTATTGGAGGGATGCGTTCCTAGGGCAGGTAGATCTTATCCTTTCCGTCATAGTGGTTACGGATGCAAAGCAATCCCTTTTTAATAGAATACCTTGACACCTCCCCCCTTCCACCCTCATTTTAACTGTTGTTTCGTTTTGCGTAATCGAGGATCAGCGTCCATGTTTTGGCTAACCCTCTGAGCAGCACCAGAATCTCCCCGAGGATTGTCCCCACGCAGGTCACGCGTTCTTCACATTGCGGGAGATCTGCTAGCTCAGATTCATGTTGGAACAAACGGCTAAGGGCGTCAGAAACGCTTTTATCAGTACTCCTTGCATAATGAACGTTAAATTGTAGGGCGAATATTCGCACAGCCTATCTGGCTATCCTTCCTGTCTTCCACGGCCTAGCGGGCACCCTCGTTACGGCCTTGTTGGTCTCTAAGCGGCATAGTTTACGTTCAAGGTAAAACATGAATCATTGTAGTCCGAACAAAACAGGTAGCGCTTCTAGTTCATATACCGAGTTCTGCTTTCCGCCATGGATAAAGACCTGGAGGCATAACCGATAGCCTTTCTCCCTCCTTCCTTCTCTTTGACGAGGATGACTGCAATACCAGAATTAGCGGTGCCTGTCTGGAAGATAACTCTCTATGGGAATATGGTCCAGTTAGGATGGGCGCACTAGACAATGCCGCTTTCATTGGAATGAAGAAAGCTTCCTGAGAATCGCCCCTCTGAAAAGGCTCAGCCACTTTTTCTTTTCTTTTCTTTGCAGTTGCTTAAGAAGGCAGCCATCGGTGCAAAGTTGAGACTGAATTTTCGGAAAAAAGTCGCCATCCATATAAAGCTATCTATGTACTTTTTATCCTTGGGCATGGGACACAGATGAACAGCTCTGGGCACAATATGGCCGAAGAACAAGAGCTCTTTTCTTGCCAGGTTGACCGTAGCAGTTTTTACAGTCAGCCGGGCTTGCCAGATACAGTGAAGGACTTAACCAATATGATACACCTGCTCACTGAAGGTTTTGCTGTAAATAACAATATCATCTGGGTAGTTGTAGAATTACTTAAATTTTAAGTCGTCAGCACAGAATCTAGTAAGAGTGACAATATGGCTGCTATTGTTGCCAACCGTAACGGAACACTTTTATTCAAACATGTCCCAAACCGTGCAGAAATCAGTAAGAGGCTGGAACTCCTCTGTGAGCGGCGCCAAATGGTATGTCCTATTCAGGTCAAAAACAGCGAAATACTGAGTACCTGTAAACCAAGGAAGATTGTTATGTAGGTCACGCACTGGTACAGATTCCTGTATTACATTTTGATTCAGTGCCCTACAATGCACAATTGACCAATACCCTTCCCCAGTGGGTTTGGGAACAAAAAAAGGTCGGTGATGTGTAGAGCAAGATCGATGGTCCAATTACACCATCACCCAAAAGTTGATCAACATTTTACCTTAATCTTATCTTCGGTGGCGACAAGCGGTAGGGTGACTGCCGAACTGAAACCTGGTCTGTCAGCAAGATCTTATTCAGGATTTTGTCGATAACACACCATCTGGAGGTGAGTACTTCTGGGTATCACACGAGACCTTCAACAAGGCACGTTCCTGTTCTTTACTCAAGTGGGATACAACAAACGGGAACGTTCTGCCTCTGCAGAACAGACCCGTCTTCTTTCGGTGCCTGCACAAAGAAAGACATCTCCCCTGGGCTAAATATGAACTTCATTTAATATGCACCTCATGTGCTCAAGGAAATTGCACCGTAGGAGTACGTCGGTGACCAGTTCTTCAATGGTGGTAAATTCAGTTTGCCAACAAAGCCCCCGAATTCCAAAATTCAATCTTACCCTGCCCGCCCAGGTAACTTATAAATACGAGACACCTTGCTGTCCCATTGTCAATTCACGAGACATACATTACAACCAAAATCTATCAGTGCGCAGCCGAATTCATGGTTCACGGTAGCGTACACCATCTCACGGCAACGTGTTATTAATCCTCGCAGACTCATACAACAGTTTGTGCCCGAACGGCGTCAACTCTGTCCACACTTTTCTTGCGACATCGGGCAGCCCTGCACCAAGTGCTCGACTTATTTGACCTTAAAATATGCCCTCTCATTATTAAGTTTGACATTGTTGTTGTTGTTGTTGTGGTCTTCAGTCCAGGGACTGGTTTGATGCAGCTCTCCATGCTGCTCTATCCTGTGCAAGTTTCTTCATCTCCCAGTACTTACCGCAACCTACATCCTTCTGAATCTGCTTAGTGTATTCATCTCTTGGTCTCCCTCTACGATTTTTAAGCTCCACACTGCCCTCCAATGCTAAATTTGTGATCCCCTGATGACTCAGAACATGTCCTACCAACCGATCCCTTCTTCTTGTCAAGTTGCGCCACAAACTCCTCCCCAATTCTATTCAATACCTCCTCATTAGTTACGTGATCTACCCATCTAATCTTCAGCATTCTTATCTAGCACCACATTTCGAAAGCTTCTATTCTCTTCTTGTCCAAACTATTTATCGTCCATGTTTCACTTCCATACATGGCTACACTCCATACAAATACTTTCAGAAATGACTTCCTGACGCTTAAATCTATACTCGATGTTAACAAATTTCTCTTCTTCAGAAACGCTTTCCTTCCCATTGCCAGTCTACCTTTTATATCCTCTCTACTTCGACCATCATCAGTTATTTTGCTCCCCAAATAGCAAAATTCCTTTACTACTTTAAGTGTCTCGTTTCCTAATCTAATTCCCTCAGCATCACCCGACTTAATTCGACTACATTCCATTATCCTCGTTTTGCTTTTGTTGATGTTCATCTCATACCCTCCTATCAAGACACTGTCCATTCCGTTCAACTGCTCTTCCAAGTCCTTTGCTGTCTCTGACAGAATTGCAATGTCATCGGCGAACCACAAAGTTTTCATTTCTTCTCCATGGATTTTAATACCTACTCCGAATTTTTCTTTTGTTTCCTTCACTGCTTGCTCACTATTCAGATTGAATAACATCGGGGATGGGCTACAACCCTGTCTCACTCCCTGCCCAACCACTGCTTCCCTTTCGTTCCCCTCCACTCTTATAACTGCCATCTGGTTTCTGTACAAATTGTAAATGTCCTTTCGCCCCTGTATATTACCCCTGCCACCTTGAGAATTTGAAAGAGAGTATTCCACTCACCATTGTCAAAAGCTTTCTCTAGGTCTACAAATGCTAGAAACGTAGGTTTGCCTTTCCTTAATCTTTCTTCTAAGATAAGTCGTAAGGTCAGTATTGCCTCAAGTGTTCCAACATTTCTACGGAATCCAAACTGATCTTCCCCGAGGTCGGCTTCTACCAGTTTTTCCATTCGTCTGTAAAGAATACGCGTTAGTGAATTGTAGTCGTGGCTTATTAAACTAATAGTTCGGTAATTTTCACATCTGTCAACACTTGTTTTCTTTGGTATTGGAATTATTATATTCTTCTTGAGGTCTGAGGGTATTTCGCCTGTCTCATACATCTTGCTCATCAGATGGTAGGGTTTTGTCAGGACTGGCTCTCCCAAGGTCGTCAGTAGTTCTAATGGAATGTTGTCTACTCCAGGGGCCTTGTTTCGACTCAGGTCTTCATCTACCTCCTCTTCCATTTCCATAATATTGTCCTCAATAACATCGCCCCTATATGGAACCTCTATATACTCCTTCCACCTTCCTGCTTTCCCTTCTTTGCTTAGAACTGGGTTTCCATCTGAGTTCTTGATATTCATACAAGTGGCTCTCTTTTCTCCAAAGGTCTCTTTAATTTTCCTGTAGGCAGTATCTATCTTGCCCCTAGCGAGATAAACCTCTACATCCTTACATTTGTCCTCTAGCCATCCTTGCTTAGCCATTTTGCACTTCCTGTCGATCTCATTTTTGAGACGTTTTTATTTCTTTATTCCTGTTTCATTTACTGCATTTTTATATTTTCTCCTTTCATCAATTAAATTCAATATTTCTTCTGTTACCCAAGGATTTCTAGTAGCTCTCGTCTTTTTACCTACTTGATCCTTTGCTGCCTTCACTACTTCATCCCTCAAAGCTACCCATTCTTTTTCTACTGTATTTCTTTCCGCCATTCCTGTCAATTGTTCCTTTATGCTCTCCCTGAAACTCTGTACAACCTCTGGTTCTTTCAGTTTGTCTAGGTCCCATCTCCTTAAATTCCCACCTTTTTGCAGTTTCTTCAGTTTTAATCTACAGTTCATAACCAATAGATTGTGGTCAGAGTCCACATCTGCCCCTGGAAATGTCTTACAATTAACACCTGGTTCCTAAATCTCTGTCTTACCATTATATAATCTATCTGATACCTACTAGTATCTCCAGGGTTCTTCCATGTATACAACCTTCTTTTATGATTCTTGAACCAAGTGTTACCTATGATTAAGTTATGCTCTGTGCAAAATTCTACCAGACGGCTTCTCTTTCATTTCTTAACCCCAATCCATATTCACCTACTACGTTTCCTTCTCTCCCTTTTCCTACTCTCGAATTCCAATCACCCATGACTATTAAATTTTCGTCTCCCTTCACTACCTGAATAATTTCTTTTATCTCATCATACATTTCTTCAATCTCTTCATCATCTGCCGAGCTAGTTGGCATATAAACTTGTACTACTGTAGTAGGCATGGGCTTCGTGTCTATCTTGGCCACAATAATGCGTTCACTATGCTGTTTGTAGTAGCTTATCCGCACTCCTATTTTTTATTCATTATTAAACCTACTCCTGCATTACCCCTATTTGATTTTGTGTTTATAGCCCTGTATTCACCTGACCAAAGGTCTTGTTCCTCCTTCCACCGAGCTTCACTAATTCCCACTATATCTAACTTTAACCTATCCATTTCCCTTTTTAAATTTTCTAACCTACCTGCCCGATTTATGGACCTGACATTCCACGCTCCGATCCGTATAACGCCATTTTTCTTTCCTCTGATATCTACATTGACATTAGGTTGTTCTTATCGGGCCCCAGGTGTCTGCTCTTGGGTTCTAGAGGTGTATTACACCGGAGCACACTTCTCGTCACTGATGCGGCCACATCAGCGCTGTATAAATACAAATGTTTTATTCCACCTTTGGGCGTATTTGCATGCAATTGGTGTAGTCACTGTTAATACAACAATAATAACGACAGTAATAATATAAACGTGGACAAATGTCATTAACTACAGTATAATAATCCAAGATGGATACAATACATATTTATGCAAATGCCAATAACAACAAAAAGTTTCCTAACAGATCAATTACAAGATAAAACAGCTACAATAAGTACATGAAACAGTAATAAAATAGTTGCACAGTTCATTCTCATAGGGCAAGTGGGTTATTTGTCAAATACTCAAGGGACTCTTGAGCAGAGTAAACTACTTTACTTTTCATCCACCTCGAAAGACTACGAGGTTTGTCCAGAAAGTAAGTTCCGATCGGTCGCGAAATAGAAATCGCCGGGAAAATCCGGTAAAGCATTCACAGATGTGTTGGGCAGTGTCTCTAGTATGTCCGTCGATCGTGTCGTGTTCGCTCATTTCAGTTCTGAGTGAACAGCAGTCAGTACGTAAAGATGCATAGGGAATAGCGTCTCCCGCCGAGTATGAGGGCCCGATTAGAGATTTCACCTGTAAAATGCAGCCCACATAACACAACTATCGAGCAGTTCCTTCTTCATGCCAATTCTCGGCCACACACTGCAGGTGCAATGAAGATGCTCGTGCAGCGTTTCCGATAAGAAGTGTTTCATCACCCACAACACAGTCCGTAATTGGCTCCCCCTGAGTCTCATCTCTGCTCAGAAGAACCACTGGTTACGACGACAAAATTTTTAGACAGACAACGAGCTGCAGACCAGTGCAGATAACTGGCCGAAAGCACAGGCGGCTGCTTTCTTTGACGGGGATATTGGAAAATTGATACAACACTACGATAAAACCCGACGTTGGAGCGGCGACTATGTAGAGAAGTAGGTGGAAGGTGTACCTAACTGTTGCTAATAAAACGTTTGTGGTTTTCACTGTGGTTTCCATTTCGAGACCGATCGGAACTTACTTGCTCAGCAACCCTCATAGTTTTAAATTTATTTGCTGGTACTGTGAAGGTATTTTCAGGTAATTTGTTGAAATAGACAGGACCAATATATTTGTAACTGTTATGTGTCTTTGCATGCCTAGCATATGGCATATAAAGTATATGTTCACTTCTTATGTTATGGTCATGAACTGTCCTCCTTAAGTCAAATTTACTCAGATTCTCTTTAACGAAGACAAGGCATTGATAATATACAGGCCATACATTGTCATTATACTTAATCTCGACATGATTCATATGGCCTATGTCCTGCTATGCATCTTATGGCTTTCTTTTGCCATTTAAACACTAATTCTGAGCCTACGGAATTGATCAATAACAGTGTTCCGTAACGTAGGTGGGAATGGAAGAAAGCAAAAAATGTATATAAGAGAAGTTCCTTACTAACGCTGCTCCTCTGCTTGTACAGCAGATAGATGACAGGTGCCAATTTGCCACATAACTTCCCTGTGTGGGTATCCCAGCTGAGCTTTTGATCTATATGAAATCCTAGTAATTTTTTACTGTTTTGTTAGCATGACTGGGAGCATTCAGGTTGGATACAATAGCTTCAGTTTTACTGTAATGCTTCTGCAGCACATTTGCCTCAAACCAAGTAGTGCATCTCTCTATTGTCGCTGTCATGCTGTGTTGCACATTTTCAAGGTTGGTATCAAATTTGATGAGTGTTGTGTCATCAGCATATAGCACTGCATCACATGGTACAACTGCAGGTACATCATTTATACAAATAATGACCAGGAAAGGTCCAAGAACAGATGCTTGAGGTAGAACTGGGAGACATTCTGACATTTGATTATTCATCTTAACTACCTGTTTTTTATTGTCAAAGTAAGACGGCATTAGGTACAGAGTATTCTATCTCACTCTGTAGTTGTAGAGCTTTTTATGGGAATATTGTGGGAGACCATATCAAAAGCTTTGGTGAGGTCCAACAGTGTTGCACAAATAATATTTTTATTTTAAAAACAATTGTATATTTTTGCTAGCATACTCTCAACTGCTTGACTGTAGAATGGCTGGATCTGAAACCGCACAGTGAGGAGGTAAGTATATCATTACGTTCAAGATACTGTCTCATCTGTTTATGCCTATTCTATTATTTTTGATATAGTGATATTGGTCGATAGTTATCTGGAGACGCTATATCTCCTTTCTTATGTACTGGTTTAACTACAGATATTTTTAAACATTCCGGATAATTACCTTCATCTAAAATTTTGTTGATTATTTTAGTCAGTTGCGTTACAATTTGATCTCTGATGTATTTAATAACATAATTTGAGAGATCATAGTAACCCCCTGCTCTAGAATTACTGAGCTTAGCTATTGATTCATTGACCATCTGCTTCTCAATTACACGAGTCCAGTGAAATCCGACTGTCTGCTTACTGTTTATTTCTGGCAGCAGTGCGTCTGCCTTCCTCACATCCCCCATTATGCTTTCATCAGATTGGAACTGACAAAATGTGCATTTAGAATATCAAGTGGAATTGGTGTCTGGTATACTTGGTCAGCACTGTTTATTTCTGTTTTAATAATTTTACATGCAGCTTTGCATTTATTCTCAGAGTTCAGTATATATGTATCATTTGCACCTTTGCACTTAGCTACCTTGATTTCTGACCTGTAATTTTTTTTCACTTTCATATGCATTTCTCTGTCAGTATTATTGTGTTTAGACCTATCGTGATAAAGTATCGTTATGATTCTTATTCTACTTACATGTGGGGTGTACCACCTTTTTAGATTTTGGGTGTACTGGCTTTTTAGATTTTGAGATTTGGTGTAAAGATTTTGCTTCGATATTTTCTTACAGCGTTTAGGACATGCTTCAAAATTTTCAGTTAACATCTACATTATAATCCGCAAGCCACCTAATGGTGTTTGGCGGAGGGTATTTTCGGTACGACTATCTGATCCCTCCAACCCTGTGGCACTCGCGAATAGTGCTTGGGTAGAATGATTGTCGGTAAGCCTCTGTATTGGCTCTAATTTCTCGAATTTTCTCCTGGTGGTCAATACGCGAGATGTATGTGGGGGGGTGGGGGAAGTAATATGTTGTTTGACTCCTCCTGAAAAGTGCTGTCCGGAAATGTCAATAGTAAATCTATCCGTGATGCACAACGTCTCCTTTTTTTATGGGACTCAACTTCTGAGGTCATCAGCCCCCTAGAACTTAGAACTACTTAAACCTAACTAACCTAAGGACATCACACACATCCATGCCCAAGGCAGGATTCGAACCTGCGACCGTAGCAGTCGCGCGGCTCCAGACTGTAGCGCCTACAACCACTCTGCCACTCCGGCCGGCAAAAACGTCTCTCTTGCAACGTCTGCCAGTGGAGTTTGTTTAGCGTCTCCGTAACGCTCTGTCGCCAGTTAAACGATCGCGTGACGAAACGTGCCGCTCTTCGTTGGATCTTCTATATCTACTCTGTCAGCCGTACCTGACAGGGATCCCACGTCGATGAATAGCAATCAAGAATCGGGCGAACAAGGGCCTCATAAACCACTTCCTTCGTGGACGTGCTACGTTTCCTTAAGATTCTTCCGATGAATTGAGTCTTGTATCTGCTTTTCCCACTATCTGTTTTATATGGTCTTTCCACTTAAGGTCGCCTACATATTTTACGACAGATGCTTTGTCTAGCTGTTTGCCATCAATAGCGTAGCTGTACAGTAGTGGATTTCTCTTCGTAAGACACGCAATATGTTACATTTATTTACGTTCGGGGTCAACTGGCAGAGTCTGCACCATTCATCAGTTCTATGCAGGTCGTTCTGCAAATTCTTACTACTTTCTGGCTTTGCTACTTTGGTACAAGAAACTGTATCACCTGCGAATAGCCTTAAAGAGCATCCGACGCTTTCTCCTAGATCATTTATATATATTGTGAACAGCCACGATCCTATCACACTTTCCTGTGGTACTCCGGATATTTCGTTTACATCTGTCTATTGAGTTCCGTTAAGAGCGACGTGTCGAGTTCTGTCTGCAAGGAAGTCTTGAATCAAATCGCAGGTCTGTTAAGATACTCCGTAAGATTTTTTTTTTTTTTTGTCATTAAACCTCAATGCGGGACGGAGTCAAATGCCTTGCTGAAGTCAAGGAACACAGCATCAGCCTGAGAGCCGTTGTCTCCTGCGCTGTGGATCTCATGGAGGAACAGAGCGAGTTGTTGCGCAGGATCTCTGTTTGCAGAATCCATTTTGATTTTTATAGAGAAGCTGTTCGTTTTCCAAGAATATCATAATTCTTGAGCATAAAAGAAGTTCCATAATTCTACAACAGATTAATGTCAACGAAATAGGTCTATAATTGTGTGGATCTGCCTTATGGCCTTTCTTAAAAACGGGACTGTCCTGCACTTTTTTCCAGTCGTTAGGTACCTTTCGTTGCTCAGGCGATCGACGAAGGGGAGCAAGTTCTTTCGCATAATCTATGAAGAATGTTATAGATACCTCATCTGGTCCTGAAGCCTTTCCACTACTAAGCGATTGTAACTGCTTTTCAATTCCGCGATCGGTTATCTCATTTCGACGTTCGCACGACGATCGAGAGGAGGGACAATGTTACGATCTTCGGCAGTGAAACACCTTCGGAAGAGCGAATTCAGTATTTCGTCCTTCTCTCTGTTGTCTTCCGTTTCTGTGCCGGTGTGGTCACTGAGAGAATGAATAGACCATTTTGACCCACTTAATGATTTTACATACGACCAAAATCTCTTAGAGTTTTTACTCAGATCGGTTGACAGCGTCTTACTTTAACTCACTCCACTCCGTCTTCAGGCCTCGAGTGGCCTACCGGGACCATCCGACCGCCGTGTCATCCTCAGGGGAGGATGCGGGTAGGAGGGGCGTGGGGTCAGCACACCGCTCTCCCGATCGTTATGATGGTATTCTTGACCGAAGCCGCTATTATTTGGTCGAGCAGCTCCTGAATTTGAATCGCGAGGCTGAGTGCCCCCTGAAAAATGGCAACAGCGCATGGCGGCCTGGATGGTCACCCACCCAAGTGCCGACCACGCCCGACAGCGCTTAACTTCGGTAATCTCACGGGAACCGGTGTATCCACTGCGGCATCCCCGTTGCCCAATCCGACTTTAACAGTTCTAAAAATTTGTTAGTAGATTCATTTGCAATTACATTCAGTTTACTTATCAAAGTGTTTAGATTTGATCCATTAATTGGTTTTATAATTTTCCTACAGTCTGTGGAATTTTCAGTTGCTTTACTGTTAAGAGTTTGTCTCAGCCATAGTCCGTCATGATCTGAAATGCCTAGCTTGACTGTGTCGGATTCTGTTTCGTTTAGATGAAAGCTGCATATTATGTTATCTAGACATGCTTCCTGTCTTCTGGGTTTGTCATTTGCGCAACTGGAGTTAAGGGATCTTAATATATATAGTAAGTGATCAACATTTATATTCTTAAACCTAATGTCTAAATTGGTATCACCAGATATTAGTATTCTGTAAACTTTGTATCTGAGTAGCAAGAGTACCAGATTAGATTTAGATTAGATTAGTTTTTAGTTCCATAGGTCCGTGCTGAGGAGATCCTCGTGGATGTGGAATATGTCTTTTTCTTTTTTTTTAAGCTGAAATAACAATACTAATAGTATGAGTATATACAATACATCATTTTTAAGCTGAAATAACAATACTAATAATATGAATATATACAGTGCATTATTTGTTTCTATTAAAAAATTCGTCAATGGATTAGAAGGAGTTGGCCACTAGTAAGTCTTTCAGGCTCCTTTTAAACTGATCTTTCTTTTTAACTAAATTTTTTATGTTTGCTGGCAAATTATTGAAGACGAGTGTTCCTGAGTACTGGACCCCTTTTTGAACTAAAGTGTACTTTTAAGTCCTTGTGCAGATCATTTTTGTTAATGGTATTGTATCTATGAACTGAGCTGTTTGTTGGAAATAGAGCTATATTATTTAGGACAAATTTCATTAAGGAGTAAATATATTGAGAGACAGTAGTTAGTATACCCAGTTCTTTGAAGAGGTTTCTACAGGGCGTCCGTGAATTTACTCCACAAATAATACGTACTACACGGTTTTGGACTCTGAAAACTTTTGTTTGACTTGAAGAGTTACCCCAAAATATTATAGCATTTGACATTATGGAATGAAAGTATGCAAGTTTCTCCAGAAGCTCCACAAAGATGTGAGGGTACACCAGTGACAGAGAAAGAACGCCTTCCATACTCGTATTCAGGACAATATTATGCAAATGGAAGATGAAATGGGAGATATGATACTGCGTGATGAGTTTGACAGAGCACTGAAAGACCTAAGTCGAAACAAGGCACCGGGAGTAGACAATATTCCATTAGAACTACTGACAGCCTTGGGAGAGCCAGTCCTGACAAAACTCTACCATCTGGTGAGCAAGGTGTATGAGACAGGTGAGATACCCTCAGACTTCAAGAAGAATATAATAATTCCAATCCCAAAGAAAGCTGTTGTTGACAGATGTGAAAATTACCGAAATATCAGTTTAATAAGTCACAGCTGCAAAATACTAACGCGAATTCTTTACAGACGAATGGAAAAACTGGTAGAAGCCGACCTCGGGGAAGATCAGTTTGATTTCCGCAGAAATGTTGGGACACTTGAGGCAATACTGACCTTACGACGTATCTTAGAAAATAGATTAAGGAAAGGCAAACCTACGTTTCTAGCATTTGTAGACTTAGAGAAAGCTTTTGAGAATGTTGACTGGAATACTCTCTTTCAAATTCTCAAGGTGGCAGGGGTAAAACAATGGGAGCGAAAGGCTATTTACAATTTGTACAGAAAGCAGATGGCAGTTATAAGAGTCGAGGGGTATGAAAGGGAAGGAGTGGTTGGGAAGGGAGTGAGACAGGGTTGTAGCCTCTCCCCGATGCTATTCAATCTGTATTCTGAGCAAGCAGTAAAGGAAACGAAAGAAAAGTTCGGAGTAGGTATTAAAATCCATGGAGAAGAAATAAAAGCTTTGAGGTTCGCCGATGACATTGTAATTCTGTCAGAGACAGCAAAAGACTTGGAAGAGCAGCTGAACGGAATGGACAGTGTCTTGACAGGAGGGTATTTGTATGGAGTGTAGCCATGTATGGAAGTGAAACAGCCGGCCGAAGTGGCCGTGCGGTTCTAGGCGCTGCAGTCTGGAACCGCGAGACCGCTACGGTCGCAGGCTCAAATCCTGCTTCGGGCATTGATGTGTGTGATGTCCTTAGGTTAGTTAGGTTTAACTAGTTCTAAGTTCTAGGGGACTAATGACCTCAGACGTTGAGTCCCATAGTGCTCAGAGCCATTTGAACCATTTTTGAAGTGAAACGTGGACGATAAATAGTTTAGACAAGAAGAGAATAGAAGCTTTCGAAATGTGGTGCTACGGAAGAATGCTGTAGATTAGATGGGTAGGTCACATAACTGATGAGGAGGTATTGAATACAATTGGGGAGGAGTTTGTGGCACAACTTGACTAGAAGAAGGGATCTGTTGGTAGGGCCTACTCTGAGGCATCAAGGGATCACCAATTTAGTACTGGAGGGCAGCGTGGAGGGTAAAAATCGTAGAGGGAGACCAAGAGATGAATACACTAAGCAGATTGAGAAGGATGTAGGCTGCAGTAGGTACTGGGAGATGAAGGAGCTTGCACAGGATAGAGTAGCATGGAGAGCTGCATCAAACCAGTCTCAGGACTGAAGACCACAACAACAACAACAAGTCGTATTCGACATTTTTTTGTCTGTTAGTCTGGTCTCTTGCCGAGGCAGGTTTTGTAGAGCGCGGATGGCGCCCCGTGTTGCAGACATGGTCCGCGGGGAGGCGTGGTGGGGACGCGAGTGCTGCGGGCTGCCGCAGTCCGCGGGTTGCCAGCAGGCGTGCGTCACGGCGGCGGCACGTCGCGACCTGGCCGCCAGCTGCCGCCATAGCGACGAGGTCGCCTTCTTCGCCTGCCTCGACCGCCAGCAGGTGAGTCGCAGCGTCCCCCACCGCCCACACTGTCACACGTGCGGGCGTGAAGGTGCGGGCTGACCGCGCGAGTAGCGACCACAACCTGCCGCTCGGCCTCTGTTGCACCCCGGGACGCCGTACAGGTGACACACACAAGGGAACCGCCCACGTTGGACCGTTCTTGCCCTTGAGGCGTAGCCCCTTCGCATCGCTCCTGTCACTTGTTAGGACGATATCGTTATAGGCATGAGTCATCCACAGATGTCCCCAGCTGATATGGACCTGAGTTACAGAGCTGCACGTGGTTGTACTAGTAGGCGGCAGAGGTCAGCAGTTGACGGACAGTGCTAGCAGTCGTAGTCAAAACAATGTTGTAAAGTTATGTTTGATTAATATTTAATGTATTTCCATAATTATAATTGTTTTATATGTGTAGTAATTAGCAGTGTGAGTGTTGTATGAGTGAAGAAGAACAGAAGTAAATGGAAATTGTTTTATTTATTCACGAAGTACCAGTTGAACTATACAGGGGATTTACTATAAATAAATGTGCAGTCAGTTTATGGTACTAATAAATCGTGAGTAGAACACAAATTAATCGGTAATTTCGGAAGGTGTAATTTTATATTTGTTACTTTTCTAAATTTGTTTATTTAGCAATTGCCATAGAAAGAAATGTTTTACTATGATTGGTCATTGAAGTAAAGCGCAGGTTACCGCGGGATAATACTGTAACCTGATTTGCTGTTTGTGATATCAGCCAATCAGAAAAATGCAGGCTCGCGCCAATCTATGCTGGGAACAAAGCCTTTGGTGTGATATAGGGGTGTCGGGGCTGAGGGTTCGAACTAGCAACATCTCATTGAAAGCAGCTCCGACGAAAGTACTGTAAAATCGTGGAAAAATGCTAATTACGAGTTCGCGAAGTAGTACAAAGCGTGTTTAAGTGAACGGTATAGTGGAAGTCGTGTGGAATTTCGGACGGAATACCAAATTATTGTTTAAACTGTTAGTTAAAACCGCGTGGCGTGTTGTGCGATCTAAGACTGGAACAGGTATTACGTGTAGAGCATAGTGCACAACATTTGAGCGAGCATTTTCATAACCAAACGATCCGGTGAACTCTATTAACTTCGGTAACGGGTGTAAATACCATAAACTGGCTACGTGTGTGATTGTGGATTGCGTGTGAACTTTACATTGTGTTGCACTTAGTACGGACTTGGCAGTATTAACTCTGATCCTTATCGTAAAAATACACCTGAAAATTTACAATGACAAGTTAAAACTTTTATTTCAGTAACGAGTCACATCCAGTTTGCCGGACAATTCTATGTATGTTGCGACCTGCAGTAGACAGTAGTGGTCCAGTATTTTCTACTACAGCTATTAGCTAGACAAATAAACATTGCTGGACACTGGCAGGGCGGTAAAAAGTAACGTGCCACGCCGCACCCTCTGCGAGAGGTTGGCAGTTTCTGTTTTTCTAGACATGACGATCGCCAAGTGATGACAAATTATGTCAGAAGAAACCGAAACATTTGATATGGGCGAACGTATACTACTGGCCATTAAAATTGCTGCACCACGAAGATGACGTGATACAGCCGTGAAATTTAAACGACAGGAAGAAGATGCTGTGATATGCAGATGATTAACTTTTCAGAGCACTCACACAAGGTTGGCGCCGGTGGTGCTGACATGAGGAAAGTTTCCAACCGATTTCTGATACACAAACAGCAGTTCACCAGCGTTGCCTGGTGAAACGTTGTTGTGATGCCTCGTGTAAGGAGAAATGCGTACCATCACGTTTCCGATTTTGATAAAGGTCGGATTGTAGCCTATCGCCATTTAGGTTTATCATAGCGCGACATTGCTACTCGCGTTGGTCGAGATCCAATGACTGTTAGCAGAATATGGAATCGGTGGGTTCAGGAGGGTAATACGGAACGCCGTGCTGGATCCCAACGGCCTCGTATCACTAGCAGTCGAGATGACAGGCATCTTATCCGCGTGGCTGTAACGGATCGTGCAGCCACGTCTCGATCCATGAGTCAACAACCATATGCACGAACAGTTCGACGACTTTTGCGGCAGCTCGGAGACCATGGCTGCGGTTACCCTTGACGCTGCATCACAGACAGGAGCGCCTGCGATGATGTACTCAACGACGAACCTGGGTGCACAAATGGCAAAACGTCATTTTTTCGGAAGAATCCAGGTTCTGTTTAGGCCGGAGTGGCCGAGCGGTTCTAGGCATTACAGTCTGGAACCGTGCGACCGCTACGGTCGCAGTTTCGAATCCTGCCTCGGTTGTGGATGTGTGTGATGTCCTTAGGTTAGTTAGGTTTAAGTAGTTCTAAGTTCTAGCGGACTTATGACCTCAGAAGTTAAGTCCCATAGTGCTCAGAGCATCATCACGGTCGCATCCGAGTTTGGCGACATCGCACGCCCGGCGTGATGGTATGGGGTGTCATTGGTTACACGTCTCGGTCACCTCTTGTTCACATTGACGGCACTTTGAACAGTGGACCTTACATTTCAGATGTATTACGACCCGTGGCTCTACCCTTCATTCGATCCCTGCGAAACCCTACATTTCAGCAGGATAATGCACGACCGCATGTTGCAGGTCCTGTACGGGCATTTCTGGATTCAGAAAATGTTCGACTGCTGCCCTGGACAGCACATTCTCCAGATCTCTCACCAATTGAAAACGTCTGGTCAATGGTGGCCGAGCAACTGGCTCGTCACAATACGCCAGTCACTACTCTTGATGAACTGTGGTATCGTGTTGAAACTGCATGGTCACCTGTACCTGTACACGCCATCCAAGCTCTGTTTGACTCAATGCCCAGGCATATCAAGGCCGTTATTGCGGCCAGAGGTGGTTGTTCTGGGTACTGATTTCCCAGGATCTATGCACCCAAATTGCGTATAAATGTAATCACATGTCAGTTCTAGTATAATATATTTGTCCAATGAATACCCGTTTATCATCTGCATTTCTTCTTGGTGTACGAACTTTAATGAGCAGTAGTGTAGTTTCCTACAGAACAGACCATACCGAGCGCAAGAATGTCCCGTAACAGACGGCAACGCTGAAGGACACAGAGGCTCACAAAATATTCTAAATAAGGGTCTCAAGCCCCACCCTGACCCGCGAGACGGAGATAAACTTGTCACTAATCCAAAAAGCAATGTTTAAAGCACTGTACCTACCCAACTGCATTCAGAAATGCTCCAAGATTCAATTTTTGAGGTGTAAGGTGTATAGCGCGAATATTTGGTACAGCTTCCGCCTCAAGGTGATACTAAACTCCACTTTCCAGCCTTAAAATCTGCTCATTTGTTTTTGTACTAATAATAATGTACGTATTGCTTGAAAGGCATTCACCAAATACTATTAACAACGGTGTTTCACCGTATTTAGTACGTGTCTTTCTTAAATTACTTCTATCGCAGTAATTTATAATGCTTTTCTAAGTTATACTTTATGTCTCTGAGGATCTCTTTCATTTATAAGTTTTGTCTAATATTGTTTCAAGGGAAACAATTGAAACAGCGAAAGCGCTAACTTGAAATTGGCGTTCTTTCTGTTACAAAATTTGCTCCTTTTAAATACGCATGGGACACAAATTTCGTAACTTCATATTTGAGATAAAATATGTCCCGAATATTCAGTAAATAAGATGCACTTCCGCCATAATATGTTTTGTTAAGGGCTACTGGTTCCGTAGTATTAATCCTTCATTTTCAGGCATAACGGATGGGGAAGGCCCTCTTTATCATTCATGCAGCCAGATATTGTGCACCATCGGTCGATGCTGCTGAAAGCGGCTAGTTGCCTACGTTTCTCAAACTCTCATTTTCAACGCATTTTATCGTGATTAAATTTGACCACTTTTCCTGTAAGAGATAAACAAAAACACAATAGTTACATTACAAAAAATTAGCATATTCCTCCGACTGTGCGATAACATTTGCCTTTAACTCGACTACTCGCTCTCCATTGAAAAAAGTACTAATCCTTTTTTAACTGTTTTCTTTCATTGCTTCTATGACAATAATGCGCAATGGTGCTATTGACGCTGACTTAAGATTACGAATTTGAGGCTGACAACGCAAGCTTACACTTCTTTCACTCCTTAGTAACAACAAACGAAGATAAAGATACAAAACAAAACAACGTGGTATTCGTAGTGAATTTTTTAAAAAAAGTTTTCGGTTATTTCTTAAGTAATATTACTGAAAAAACGCTGATTACTTACACCGAGGCGACAGAAGTCATGGGATATTGCTATGCACATATGCAGATGGCGGCAGTATTGCGTACAGTAGGTATAAAGGGCAAGTACATTCTGGGAGTTGTCATTTGTACTCAGATGATTCATGTGAAAAGGTTTCGGACGTAACTATGACCACTAGCCGGGAATTAACCGACTTTGAACATGTAATGGTAGCTGGAGGTGGAAGCGTGGTGATGTGTCGACAGAAGTGCCGACACAGTGTGGTTTGAGGAGACCGAAATGCACGCTATAAGCTCATGCAGGATGGCGTGAGGTCTGAAACAGGATACGGAATGAATGCTATAAAGAAAAGTACGTAGCTTCTGGAATACTTAACTTTAATCCATCATTTGTATACATCGTTCTTGATGAGACATGCTTCATACGATAACTATCAATTGATATGGCGCCTTGCTAGGTCGTAGCTATTGACTTAGCTGAAGGCTATTCTAACTACCTTCTCTGCAAATAAACGAAGCTTCGTCCGTTGCATCGCTAGCTAAGTCGTCCGTACAACTGGGGCGAGTGCTAGTAAGTCTCTCAAGACCTGCCGTGTGGTGGCGCTCGGTCTGCGATCACTGACAGTGGCGACACGCGGGTCCGACATGTACTAATGGACCGCGGCCGATTTAAAGCTACCACCTAGCAAGTGTGGTGGCTGGCGGTGACACCACACATGGAATATTCCATTTCGGAAATCGTTAGGGAATTCAGTGTTCCGAGGTCCACCGGATCAAGAGTGTATCTTGAATACCAAATCTGATGCATCACCTCTCACCACGCACAACGCAGTGGCCGACGGCCTTTACTTAACTACTGAGAGTAGCGGCGTTTGTGTAGAGTTGTCAGTGCAGACATGAAACACTGCATGAAATAGACGCGGAAATCAATGTGGGACGAACGATGAACGTATACGTTAGGACAGTCCGCGAAATCTGGCGTTAATGGGCTGTAGCAATAGACGACCGACGCAATTGCCTTTGATAAGGTTCGATGTCGCGATCACCTAATTCGGTGCACACATTATACCTACGACTTATGCTGTGGTGCAGACGCTCCATCACAGCTGGTGCGCCTGCAATCTGTCCTACGGCGACCACGATTTGTGCCGCCAGTCCGTCTCCTGTGTCTGCAGGAGTCTCTTCTTTCGAGCCCGGAGGAAAATGGGCAATCGAGCCAAATCCGGTGATCGTGAAGGCCATGCGACTGCGCCGTCTCCGCCGATCCATCCGTGTCCGAATCGTTGGTCCAGGTGTTCCCGAAAGTGACGTCAAAAATGAGGGGAATCGCCGTCATGGTGAAACCACATGTCTTGAAGGACAGTTCAGCGGCACAGCGTCCAACAACACGCCAATACTTGTTGTAGGCAGGTCAAGTAGATAGGACCGTAAGCCTGGGTGGGAGATACAGTCACATGACTATCGAGATACCTGCCCAAGCATTGAAACCAATTTGTATTGGAATCCCTGGACGTGCATGGTATGTGGACTTTAGTCTGCCCAGACATGACTGTTTCGAGAATTGAGGAAAAAATCCCTAGTAAATTTACATTCATCTGTGAGGAGAATGCGCAGTAGAAATACTAGGGGCTCGTTGATGTAGTGGCGTAGAAACTGCACAAAGAACTCAAAGTGTTGTGCAAAGTCGGCTGGCACTGATGACTATCCATCGGACGTTGTATGGATGTAGTTGTTTGTCACGCAGAACATACCAGACGGTGCCGGGACAACATCCATTATATATGCAATTGCTCGTGTGCTCGGTGACTGGTTCTTTCAACGTGATGCAGAACGGTCTCTTCCAAATCGGGTGTACGGCGTCTCAAAAAATGGCTCTGAGCACTATGGGACTTAACAACTATGGTCATCAGTCCCCTAGAACTTAGAACTACTCAAACCTAACTAACCTAAGGACATAACACATATCCATGCCCGAGGCAGTATTCGAACCTGCGACCGTAGCGTTCGCGCGGTTCCAGACTGAAGCGCCTAGAACCGCTCGGTCACACCAGCCGGCGGTATCCGATGGAATCGGATGTTGTGTATAAGGATCTTGATAAAAGCGACGGGCAGCTCTTCCATTATCGCGAGCTTTACCATACAGAGGGTCATGTTGGCGTATTCTGTGAGCGTGTACCGGTACTCAACCGCGTTGCTCTGATACTCACAAACACGCGAATGAGACGCGACACAGCTCGGAGAGGCAGGACAGACGTCAAATGACATCAGACAATCCGACGTAAGCACCCCCTGCCATGACCACCCTGTTTTAAACCTGTGTAGCACACGTGTTTTTAGACTGCTGCAGCACGGAAGTGGTACGCTGACGGACAACGGTGCCAATTGAAAATAATACCTACTTAGACCTAACAGTTTGTAAAAGGTGTTTTAGAGCACACTGTGCAAGGAGAAAGCATATACATGGAGGAAACGTTTTCTCCTTATGATTTACAGGGCCTCCTATCGTAGCTGAAACTGCGATAAAGATGTTTAAAAATGGTTCAAATGGCTCTGAGCACTATGGAACTTAACATCTGAGGTCATTAGTCCCCTAGAACTTTGAACTACTTGAACCTAACTAACCTAAGGACATCACACACATCCATGCTCGAGGCACGATTCGAACCTGCGACCGTAGCGGTCGCGCGGTCCCAGACTGTAGCGCCTAGAACCGCTCGGCCACAGCGGCCGGCCAAAGAAGTTTACCCCACACACTTTCACAGTCCAGTATTCTCTTTCTCGCAACTAGTAGAACCGTTCGGCCACATCGGCCGGCCAAAGAAGTTTACACCACACATTTTCACAGTCTAGTATTCTCTTTCTCGCAACTAGTTTTAAGAGAAAACCTGTGTCTTATCGTTTAATGATGCCGCTTGCTTAGTTGATTTGGGCGAGGAGATGGAACAGCGAGGTAATTAGGGAAGGGAGTCCAAAGAAACCATCCCTTCATTTGCCTCAAGCGATTTAGCGAAATCATGGAAAAACTAAAATTAGAATGGTCGGACGTGTGTCTTATCGTTTAATGATGCCACTTGCTTAGTTGATTTGGGCGAGGAGATGGAACAGCGGGGTAATTAGGGAAGGGAGTCCAAAGAAACCATCCCTTCATTTGCCTCAAGCGATTTAGGGAAATCATGGAAAACCTAAAATTAGAATGGTCGGACGTGGGCTTGAACCGCCGCCTTCCCTATTGCGACTCCACTGTGCTAACCACTGCACCACTCCGCTTGGATGCTGCGTATAGCTTCGTGATTACGTAGATGCAAATCGCCGAGAGATTTTTCATAAATATCATAACTGCTTGTTAAAACACATACTTATGTACATTAAAAATACGAGGGTTGGAACTTCAATAGTGGCAACTACTTATTTACAGCTTGTACAAAATAGATACGTGTTTCACAGTTTTACTGATCTTCAAAGTAGTCACCAACATTGTGTATAACTCGTTGCCAGCGACGTGGAAGCTGTAGGATACTCTTAGCAGTGCCAGTTGCGTTGACAGTTCGTGCGCCGCAGTCTATTGCCCGACGAATTTGGAGCAGTTCTGAAGCGAATGCCGTGAAGTGGTTCCTTCAGTTTAGAAATCGAGTTGAACTCAAGAGGGCTTAAGTCAGAGGAATGCAGTAGGTGGTATAGTTCTTAGCAGCCCCATCAGACAAACAAATCAGTAACAGGTTGCACTGTACGTGCTTGAGCATTGTCCTGCAAAACGATGGCCAGGTCCTGCAGAAAGTGTCATCAT
Organism: Schistocerca piceifrons; assembly: GCF_021461385.2. Classification (NCBI taxonomy): domain Eukaryota; kingdom Metazoa; phylum Arthropoda; class Insecta; order Orthoptera; family Acrididae; genus Schistocerca; species Schistocerca piceifrons. The sequence goes on along the minus strand of NC_060139.1, from coordinate 44,606,922 downwards.
TTCTGTCTCTTAGCTGGTCCTACGTTGTGGTCCAAGAATAAACAGCATAGAGACAGAGGTTATGACACTTTCTGCAGGACCTGACCATCATTTTGCAGGAAAATGCTCAAGCACGTACAGTGCACTCTGTTACTGATTTGTTTGACTGATGGGGCTGCTAAGTGCTATACCACCTACTGCACTCCGCTGACTTAAGCCCTCGTGAGTTCAAGTTGATTTCTAACCGAAGGAAACACTTCACAGCATTCGCTCCAGAACTGCTACAAATTCGTCGGGCAACAGACAGCGCCGCTCGGACTTTCAACATAACTGGCACTGCTAAGAATATCCTATGACTTCAACATCGCTGGCAACGGGTTATCGGTAACAATGCTGGTGACTACTTTGAAGGTCAGTAAAACTTTGAAATACGTATTTATTTTGTACGAGCTATAGATAAATAGTTGCCCCTATTAACGTTCCAACCCTGGAATGTAGCCAACGTCAGTCAGAATCTTTGGTACTAACATAAATGTTTATTACACTATTGTGTAAAAGTTTGAAGTACATCGGTCTTTTATTTTTCGAGATTTTTGATAACACAGTCTTGTCTTTATGTAGTAGTATAGATATATGCTGGTAGCATGTGCCACATGATAAATATATAAAACTGAGGAGTGATATTCGTCTCCCACCGATCTGTCAGGATTTTTCTACAGCTAATGTGTTACAAGGCTGCAAGAAGTACACCATTCCCTGATGGCGCGTTGGACAGTCGTAGTTGATAACCCCAGCAAATCAGGATCTTCATCAGGTAGTCATGGGCACGCCCAAACACGCTAGCTGCTTTCTGCAACGGCTCTACAGTGATCCCGTACCGAGTGAGGTGGCGCAGTGGTTAGCACACTGGACTCACATTCGACGACGGTTCAATTCCGCGTCCTGACATCCTGCCTTAGGTTTTCCTTGATTTCCCTAAATCTCTTCAGGCAAATTCCAGGATGGTTCCTTTGAAAAGGGCATGGCCGACTTACTTACCCATCCTTCCCTAATCCGATGAGACCGATGTTCTCGCAGTTTGGTCTCCTCCCCCAAAACAAGCCAACCCAACTGATTCCGTACAGTCGACTGGCACGTACACACCGCTTTACTTCCATGTCATATGTTGGCGGTGGATGGCCACGTGACCGTCTGGTATTAGTTCTACAGATGTTATGTTGCAAAGCAACCAGTGTGCTATTTTAAGGTTGTGGCTACTATGTTATTCAGTGAGTTTATTTGTATGTTTATGCCTGTATGAAGACGCAGAAAAGAGCTTTTTCGTCCTTGTACTGGAAGGTCTGTCTCAAGATGATTTTGTAATTGCATTAGTTCAAGAATGGCAACGGCCTTGCCGCAGTGCATACACCGGTTCCCGTGAGATCACCGAAGTTAAGCGCTGTAGGGCTTGGTCGGCACTTGGACGGGTGGCCATCCAGCCGCCATGCGCTATTGCCATTTTTCGGGGTACACTCAGCCTCGTGACGCCAATTGAGGAGCTACTCGACAGAATAGTAGCGGCTTCGGTCAAGAATACCAGCTTAACGACCAGGAGAGCGGTGTGCTGACCCCACGCCCATCCTATCCGCATCCTCCTCTAAGGATGACACGGCGGTCGGATGGTCCCGATGGGCCACTTGTGGCCTGTAGACGGAGTGGTTTTTTTTTTTTTTATTTGTTCACGAATAACGCCCGGCGCTGTAGCCTCAACGCCGTCTCATCACGCGAGCAGGTCAACGACGGCTTATTTTTTAAGGCATTTGGCGCCTGGAGGAAAAACATATCAAATTTTCGGGCATCACAAGTTATAAATAAGAGTTCAGAATCAATCAATTTGAATTTTTGAACATGCTAGTCTTTCACTTGTCAATGTAGTGTGCGTTGATATGGAACTATCTGGTGGACTAAAATTATGTTATAGTGTGCTTCAAAGGGGCTTCGAGTGTAAACTGTTGCTTGTTTCACGTAATTATCTCACTTCCTGTACTTACCAGGTTCTCTGCTCTGTATGGCTACCTTACGTCACAGGAGGTCCGTCCTACAACTTCTGGCCGTTGCGAGGTGAAGGAGAAGCGACGGATTTTAAGCAACTGAGTGATCTGTAGCTGTGTGTTTTTTCTTTAACGTTTCACTGGTGCTGTCTTCCTTTCCGAGCTCTACAAAAAAATGGTTCAAATGGCTCTTAGCACTATGGGACTCAACTGCTGTGGTCATAAGTCCCCTAGAACTTAGAACTGTTTAAACCTAACTAACCTAAGGACAGCACACAACACCCAGCCATCACGAGGCAGAGAAAATCGCTGACCTCGCCGGGAATCGAACCCGGGAACCCGGGCGTGGGAAGCGAGAACGCTACCGCACGACCACGAGATGCGGGCAGCTCTACAAAGGGTTTCTTCTACACTGTGCTGACGTAATAGTCTAGTGAGGAAGAATATGACGAAGAACAGTCCGTCAGCTTAGGTGGGTGGTAACGTGCTTGTTTCCCAAGCAAGCGAGCCCGGGTTCGATTCCCGGCCGTGTTGGAGGTTTTCTCCGTTCGTGGACTGGGTGTTGTGTCGTCCTCATCACCGGCGCGCAAGTCGCCCTGTGTGGCGTCGAATCAGATAAGACTTGCGTTTGACGGCCGAACTACCCCGAACAGGGGCCTCCTCGCCAACGATGCCATACGCTAATTTCCATTTTTTTGACGAAGAATAGGTTACTACATCCATGGCTCAAGGAAGTTACCAGAATGTGAGTGCTCGCTGTTATTAAAACTTTCGTCACATGACCAATTATAGCACGGTTTTGAATCAACCTGTGATTATCAACTATGATGCTTAGACATTCTATTTATAATTACTTATCCATGCGACACATTTTTCCCACCGACAGGTTACTTGACAGTGACCTGGATTGTGCAAGTCAGCTTTTTCACATCGTCGTCAAAATGGAACTTCTGGCACGAAATGGTTTTGTTCATTTCTCTCGACATATCCTTCCTGCATTTCTTCTGTCCGGCGGTGCATTAGTGTCTGTTCATCACAGATAATCATTCCGGCTTTCTTCACCCCTACCAAGCGCTGTTTTTTTTTTTTTCGCCTCGTGTGCTGACTTAACCCTATAATATTTCGCTCTTCCCCTGGCCACTCAACTTCTTGTCCACATTTGACTGCTTCTGTAGCTATGTGTGCTAGTTTGTGATACAGTTCAAAGGAGGCTGGACGCCTTGGGGACAACGAATGCAAATAATCCCAGCCTCCAACCGACTGGTCAGACATGGCCGTTCGGTTGAGACAGTTACTTCAAAGGATGACCAGAGAGCACAACGATGACAGGTACGAGCTGTAGTTTTGAAGAACAAACTCCTTCCAGCATAGCGAGAAGAACGCCCGGAAAAGGCAACTCTCCGGCCGGAGTGGCCGAGCGGTTCTAGGCGCTTCAGCCTGGAACCGCGCGACTGCTACGGTCGCAGGTTCGAATCCTGCCTCGGGCATGCATGTGTGTGATGTCCTTATGTTAGTTAGGTTTAAGTAGTTCTAAGTTCTAGGGGACTGATGACCACAGATTTTAAGTCCCATAGTGCTCAGAGCCATTTGAACCATTTTTTTGAAAAGGCAACTCGTGTGCTCTTTCTCCAAGACTCTAAGGCACTGGGCGAAGGTGCCCTCATTAGGATACCTTCTCTTGCTCATTACTAATCTGACCTTGCTCCTAGCGGTTAGACTATTTCCAACAATGAAACATACTCCACGATCGCACATTCTCCAGTCGTCCTCATATTCCGTCAACAAATTTCCAGTAGGGAAACCAGATTCATCAAGATATAGCACTGTAAAGCACCACTTCCATTAACAATAGCTTAAAAAATAATCATAGTCTTAATCTGAAATCAGCACATTCTCCCTTACAAAAACTCAGGTGCCTATAAAATTAGCCTTGTCATGTCCAGCTTATTATATAGGACAAACAGAACAAGCACTTTCTGTTAGATACAAAGGCGAAACATATACCAAAATACGTAATTCGTCCTTTGATGATTATTTATTAGTAACAGACAATAAACCCAAAACGTTCATAACGTCAGTATCCTTCGTACACAGAGGAGAGTCTCTAGACTTTTCATGAAAAGTTATATATTTTCAAAGACCTTTCTTTCAATGATGGTTTCGCTCTCAATTAATAGTAGCAATTACGTAATATATATTTCTAATCCTATAACGTCGTTACTTAGAAATGCCTAAAATTGAGCTGCCGTTTTTTCCTCAGAGTAGACCCTAAGATATCGTTTTTCATTCTCTTTTTCTTTCATTATATCGTAATAGTTACGTACCAAAATGTATCCACTATTTGCTGTTCCATTGCCCTATATAATGTTTCATTGTGCACAATACTGGCTATTGATGTTTGAGATGAGGACTTACATTGCTGGCCATTAAAATTGTTACACCAAGAAGATGACGTGCTACAGACGCGAAATTTAACCGACAGGAAGGAGATGCTGTGATGTACAAATGATTATCTTTTCAGAGCATTCACACAAGGTTGGCGCCGGTGGCGACACCTACAACGTGTTAACATAAGGAAAGTTTCCAACCGATTTCTCATACACAAACAACAGTTGACCGACGTTTCCTGGTGAAACGTTGTTGTGATGCCTCGCATAAGGAGGAGAAATGCGTACCACCACATTTCCGACTTTGATAAAGGTCGTATTGTAGCCTATCGCGATTGCGGTTTATCGTATCGCGTCACTGCTGCTCGCGTTGGTCGAGATCCGATGACTGTTAGCAGAATATGGAATCGGTGGGTTCAGGAGGGTAATACGGAACGCCGTGCTGGATCCCAATGGCCTCGTATCACTAGCAGTCGACATGACAGGCATCTTACCCGCATGGCTGTATCGGATCGTGCACCCACGTCTCGATCCCTGAGTCAACAGATGGGGACGTTTGCAAGACAATAACCATCTGCACGAACAGTTCGACGACGTTTGCAGGAGCATGGACTATCAGCTCGGAGACCATGGCTGCGGTTACCCTTGACGCTGCATCACAGGCAGGAGTGCCTGCGATGCTGTACTCAACGACGAACCTGGATGCACGAATGGCAAAACGTCATTTTTTCGGATGAATCCAGGTTCTGTTTACAGCATCATGATGGTCGCAACAGTGTTTGGCGACATCGCGGTGAACGCACATTGGAAGCGCGTATTCGTCATCCCTATGCTAGAATATCCCCTTGCGTGATGGTATGGGGTGCCATTGGTTACACGTCTCGGTCACCTCTTGCTCGCACTGACGGAACTTTGAACGGTGAACGTTATATTTCACATGTGTTACGACCCGTGGCTCTACCCTTCATTCGATCCCTGCGAAACGCTTCATTTCAGCAGGATAGTGCACGACCGCATGTTGCAGGTCCTGTACGGGCCTTTCTGGATACAGAAAATGTTCGACTGTTGCCCTGGCCAGCACATTCTCCAGATCTCTCACCAATTGAAAACGTCTGGTCAATGGTGGCCGAGCAACTGGCTCGTCACAATACGCCAGTCACTACTCTTGATGAGCTGTGGTATCGTGTTGAAGCTGCATGGGCAGCTGTACCTGTACACGCCATCCAAGCTCTGTTTGACTCAATGCCCAGGCGTATGAAGGCCGTTATTACGGCCAGAGGTGGTTGTTCTGGGTACTGATGTCTCAGGATCTATGCACCTAAAGTGCGTGAAGATGTAATCACATGTCAGTTATAGTATAATATATTTGTCCAATGAATACCCGTTTATCATTTGCATTTCTTCTTGGTCTAGCAATTGTAATGGCCAGTAGTGTATATGTTGTTTAAAATATCTTTCAACAAGTCGGCAACAATTATCGGCGATTGTTACTAGACGGCAGAATTGTTTCGCGTCCACGCTGAAGCAGCTTTGGGATGTGAGCCTGTCATGCTGATGCCACCCCCAGTAACCTACATCTCCCACAGCCCCTAGCTTCTCAATGTCGTACTTTATGTGACGGGAGCATTATTGCTCTTAAATTGATTTTTCTGATGCTACGTGTGAGTACAGTCTTCTTATAAATCTAAGCATGGCCAAGAAGCACATACGAAGAGGGTATCGCAAAGAATACATACCTGGATGGTCTCAAATCAGCGAAAAACTGTACCAGAGCTGCCTTGAATCCGGAGATCAGGAAATAGCCGATGAACTGCTTCACAGCTTGGATGCTGCCAGAAGACAAAAGTGGATGGACACTGTAGAAAGCCTCAATTTCCAAACATCTAGCAGGCAAGCATGGTCACTGCTGAGAAAACTAGGTAGCAGCCCACTAGCACAACGACAAAAAGCAGCTGTAAGACCAAATGCAATAGCTGCACATCTAGTTAACACGTCTAGGACACCAAAGGATAAAACACATACAATGCAAATGAAGCGAGAATTCAAAATCTTAAAAAATGAAGCCACAGAAACTGAATACTCTCGCCCTTTCTCTAGCGAAGACATAGAACAAGCTCTGAAACATGTAAAACCAACAAAGGCATCAGGTTTCGACAACATTCACCCTGAATTCATAATAAACTGTGGCAAGAATACAAATGTATTGCTGGCTCGATTATTCACAAACATCATGCAAACTGGCAATATCCCACACGAACTCAAACGCTCTAAGGTAATAGCTATTCTAAAGCCTGGGAAGCCAGCCGACAACCCAAAAAGCTACAGACCAATTGCCCCGCTGTCTCTAATTTACAGCCGGCCGAAGTGGCCGTGCGGTTAAAGGCGCTGCAGTCTGGAACCGCAAGACCGCTACGGTCGCAGGTTCGAATCCTGCCTCGGGCATGGATGTTTGTGATGTCCTTAGGTTAGTTAGGTTTAACTAGTTCTAAGTTCTAGGGGACTAATGACCTCAGCAGTTGGGTCCCATAGTGCTCAGAGCCATTTTTTTTTGTAATTTACAAATTACTAGAGAGGCTTAGACGGCCGGAGTGGCCGAGCGGTTCTAGGCGCTTCAGTTCGGAACCGCGCTGCTGCTACGGTCGCAGGTTCGAATCCAGCCTCGGGCATGGATGAGTGTGATGTCCTTAGGTTAGTTAGGTTTAATTAGTCCTAAGTTCTAGGGGACTGATGACCTCAGATGTTAAGTCCCATAGTGCTCAGAGCCACTAGAGAGGCTTATATACAGGGTGTTACAAAAAGGCACGGCCAAACTTTCAGGAAACATTTCTCACACACAAAGAAAGAAAATATTTTATGTGGACATGTGTCCGGAAACGCTTACTTTCCATCTTAGAGCTCATTTTATTACTTCTCTTCAAATCACATTAATCATGGAATGGAAACACACAGCAACAGAACGTACCAGCGTGACTTCAAACTCTTTGTTACAGGAAATGTTCAAAATGTCCTCCGTTAGCGAGGATACATGCATCCACCCTCCGTCGCATGGAATCCCTGATGCGGTGATGCAGCCCTGGAGAATGGCGTATTGTATCACAGCCGTCCACAATACGAGCACGAAGAGTCTCCACATTTGGTACCGGTGTTGCGTAGAGAAGAGCTTTCAAATGCCCCCATAAATGAAAGTCAAGAGGGTTGAGGTCAGGAGAGCGTGGAGGCCATGGAATTGGTCCGCCTCTACCAACCCATCGGTCACCGAATCTGTTGTTGAGAAGCGTACGAACACTTCGACTGAAATGTGCGGGAGCTCCATCGTGCATGAACCACATGTTGTGTCGTACTTGTAAAGGCACATGTTCTAGCAACACAGGTAGAGTATTCCGTATGAAATCCTGATAACGTGCTCCATTGAGCGTAGGTGGAAGAACGTGGGGCCCAATCAAGACATCACCAACAATGCCTGTCCAAACGTTCACAGAAAATCTGTGTTGATGACGTGATTGCACAATTGCGTGCGGATTCTCGTCAGCCCACACATGTTGATTGTGAAAATTTACAATGTGATCACGTTGGAATGAAGCCTCATCCGTAAAGAGAACATTTGCACTGAAATGAGGATTGACACATTGTTGGATGAACCATTCGCAGAAGTGTACCTGTGGAGGCCAATCAGCTGATGATAGCGCCTGCACACGCTGTACATGGTACGGAAACAACTGGTTCTCCCGTACCACTCTCCATACAGTGACGTAGTCAACGTTACCTTGTACAGCAGCAACTTCTCTGACCCTAACATTAGGGTTATCATCAACTGCACGAGGAAATGCCCCGTCTATTGCAGGTGTCCTCGTCGTCCTAGGTCTTCCCCAGTCGCGAGTCGTAGGCTGGAATGTTCCGTGCTCCCTAAGACGCCGATCAATGGCTTCGAACGTCTTCCTGTCGGGACACCTTCGTTCTGGAAATCTGTCTCGATATAAACGTACCGCGCCACGGCTATTGCCCCGTGCTAATCCATACATCAAATGGGCATCTGCCAACTCCGCATTTGTAAACTTTGCACTGACTGCAAAACCACGTTCGTGATGAACATTAACCTGTTGATGCTACGTACTGATGTGCTTGATGCTAGTACTGTAGAGCAATGAGTCGCATGTCAACACAAGCACCGAAGTCAACATTACTTTCCTCCAATTGGGCCAACAGGCGGTGTATCGAGGAAGTACATTACATACTGACGAAACTAAAATGAGCTCTAACATGGAAATTAAGCGTTTCCGGACACATGTCCACATAACATCTTTTCTTTATTTGTGTGTGAGGTATGTTTCCTGAAAGTTTGGCCGTACCTTTTTGTAACACCCTGTATAACAGAATTAGCCCAGAATTGTTCAGGGCGATGCCAGTTGAACAGGCAGGCTTTTGGTCAGGAAAAAGTTGTACTGACCAGGTGTTGTCACTGACTACTTACATTGAGGCAGGATTCCAGAGAAAATTGAAAACATCAGTGGCCTTTATTGACCTCTCAGCAGCTTACGACACTGTGTGGAGAGAAGGCATCATGTACAAAATTCTTCAGGTAATTCCTTGGAAATCTATAGTATGCTTAATAGAATCATGCTCAATGATAGGGTGTTCCAAATAAGTATGGGCACTGATTACAGCTCCATCAAAAAAACTAAAGCATGGCTTACCACAAGGATCAGTGATCGCACCACTGCTATTTAGCCTATATACTGCAGACCTGCCGGAAACACAATCAAGAAAGTTCGGGTACGCTGACGATTGGGCCCTCGCTACAAGATGTAGCACAGTTGAAGCATCTGAGGATATCCTAACGAAAGACCTGACGATAATGGGTGAATATTTCCGTAAGTGGAGACTTCAATCAAATGTTTCCAAAACAGAGGTTAGTTGCTTTCATCTCAACAACAAACTCGCTGGAAAGGAACGAAACATTCGATTTGAAAACACCATTCTCAGGCATAATAAAACTCCGAAGTACTTGGGCATGACGCTGAACAGAACACTATCTTTTAAAGAGCACCTAACAAAGACTGCTGAAAAATTAAAGACAAGAAACAACATTATTCAAAAGCTCTGTGGTACTACCCGGGGAGCAAGCGGCCTCCACTCTCCGCACCTCTGCTTTAGCAATTGTATTCTCGGCTGTGGAATACTGTGCTCTGATTTGGCTAAACAGCCCACATGTAAAAAAGGTGGATGTCCAGTTGCATAACACTCTAAGGATGATTTCTGGATAATTAAACCCACTCCAACGCAATGGCTCCCAATATTAAGCCACATCCCGCCGCCACACCAGCGACGTACTGACGCCCTTGTACGTGAATACAAAAACATCATGGTAAATCGAACCCTGCCAATCCACCAAGACACTGAGGCTGCAAACACTAATAGGCTTCGATCTAGGAACCCACCAACAAGAACAGCAAGGACCTGTGTACAAGAAGGTTTCAGTATCAGAAACGCATGGTCTGAAAAATGGAACGCATGGCAGAATCATAACATGCCTTGCATCACACAAAAACCACCTGGTTTTGGCCTGCCACTCTAATTAGGATTCGAACTCGTCTTGGAAGATGTGCTTACTCCCTGCATAAATGGGGTAAAATACCATCCCCTCAGTGTGACTGCGGAAAAAATCAGACCATCAGCCACGTTGTTGAAGAGTGTTCCAGAAGAGCCTATAATGGGAGCCCCGACGACTTCCTGCTCGCAACTCCAGAGTCGATAGATTATATTAGTGAGCCCAGAATGAGATTTTCACTCTGCAGCGGAGTGTCCGCTGATATGAAACTTCCTGGCAGATTAAAACTGTGTGCCGGACCGAGACTCGAACTCGAGTTCGAGTATCGGTCCGGCACACTGTTTTAATCTGCAGGAAGTTTTATATTAGTGATGTTTGATTGAAATTATTAACGTTTGTTATATTAGTGATATGTCTGTTTCTTATGTGTCTGTATTGCCATACGATAAATAATAAATAATAATAATAAGTCTGTTTGGAGTAAAATTGGGTATTCTTTAGTTTTCTCCATGTTAATGTTTATTTATAATCTTTTTAGGTAATCGTGAATTTTCTGAAGACTCTTTTAGTCGGTGTTGAAACCTGGTAACAGAATAATTTTGTTGCGACCTATTTCCTGTTTTACACCTCTCATAATATAGAAGCTTTCGTAGGGGCCACAGAATCATAATGGCTACGCTATGGACTTACTTTACTTTACTTTTTCGTGTCCGGAAACTACAATTTGTTTGCCCAGTATTGGGCAACGTCCAATGCTTCTTCTTTAGCCAGCCATAGATCGTCGAGGGTGCATCTGTGGGGGCAGGCAGGGCATTGTAGAAGATGTTCCATGTCCTGTCGAGTGCCGCAATAGCATTTGTCGTCATTTTCGTCCAACAAACCCCATTTGATCAGATTAGATTTCACAGGAGCCACCCCAATTCTGATGCGGTTAAGCATTCTCCAGGTTTTCCAATCACCAGAAACGCCGCTTGGTGGGTCCTCTCTTAGTGGGTAGTAGATGGGGGGCTCATCTAAGGCGCAACTTTGGAAACGGCGTCTGGATTTGAGTCTGCTGGGGCCACACTCTAGGCCAAATATTGAGTGACGGGCATCAAAGGTTTGTTTTAGCTTACGCTATGGAGAGTGTATGAGGCTGCAGGAAGACAACGTTGAGAAATGACAGATTTCAAATTTTATGTGCGAGTATTTTGTGAAAAAGAAAATAGTATACTTTGGAACTTGAACACCTACGCAAGAGGGTCTGAAGGGACTAACCTTTCCCAGCTGAAATAAAAATACATAAAAGTTTCTTCTCACAAGGGAACCTCCCCGTCGCACCCTCCTCAGATTTAGTTATAAGTTGGTACAGTGGATTGGTCTTGAAAAACTGAACAGAGATCAATCGAGAAAAGAGGAAGAAGTTGTGTGGAACTATAAAAAAAATTAGTAAAATTTACAAACTGAGTAGTCCACGCGAAGATACGCAACATCAAGGACAATGGGACTCTCGCAGCGCTGTGATCTCGTGGTTAGCGAGAGCAGCTACGGAACGGCAGGTCCCAGGTTCAAGTCTTCCCTCGAGTGAAAAGTTTAATTTTTTATTTTCAGTATACGTGATAAACTCTTATGTTTTCATCACTTTTTTGGGAGTGATTATCACATCCACAAGAAAACATAAATCGGGCAAGGTAGAAGAATCTTTTTACCCATTCGCTAAGTGTACAAGTTAGGTGGGTCGACAACATTTTCCCGTCATGTGACGCACATGCCGTCACCAGTGTCGTATAGAATATATCAGACGTGTTTTCCTGTGGAGGAATCGGTTGACCTATGACCTTGCGATCAAATGTTTTCGGTTCCCATTGGAGAGGCGCGTCCTTTCGTCTACTAATCGCACGGTTTTGCGGTGCGGTCGGAAAACACAGACACTAAACTTATTACAGTGAACAGAGACGTCAATGAACGAACGGACAGATCATAACTTTGCGAAAATAAAGAAAGTAAAATTACTCGTATTAGTCGAGGGAAAACTTGAACCAAGGACCTCTCACTCCACAGCTGCTCACGCTAACCACGGGACCACGGTGCTCCTGAGCTCATAATCTCCTTGATGTTGCCTATCTGGCGCATGAACTACTCAATTTGTATATTTTACTAATTTTTTTCATAGTTCCACACAACTTCTTCCTGTTTTTTTCCATTGATCCGTGTTCAGTTTTTCAAGGCCTATTCACTGTGCCAACTTATAACTAAATCTGAGGGGGGTGCGATGGGGAGGTTCCCTTGTCAGTAGCTTACCAACTTTGGAGGTCGATAAATCAGAGTAGAAACACTTGCTACCAGTGTTCATCTGTTCGCGCCTCAGCAACCTTTTACGAACGCAGCCAGTTGTAGCAGCGTGACTGCTGTTCCAGGCGGGCGCCGTGTGCTGTGGCGGCGCCGCGCCGGAGGCCTGCGCCTCTGCGTGCCGCGACGCCTTCCGGGAGACGGGCAGCGCGGGCGGCGTGTCCGCCGTGGAGCGCGCGTGCGCACAACACAGCCCGCGCGTGCTTGCCTGCGCGCGCAACCACACGGCCACCGCGCCCGTCCTGCAGCCGCACAAGTGTGAGTACCGGACGAGTACAGCGGAGAGGCAGTGACAGCGGCAGGAGTGCGTCAGGAGAGGTCAGTGACTGGAAACGTCGACTAGTCACAATATACATAAATGACCTTGTGGATGACATCGGAAGTTCACTGAGGCTTTTTGCGGATGATGCTCTGGCATATCGAGAGGTTGTAACAACGGAAAATTGTACTGAAATGCAGGAGAATCTGAAGCGAATTGACGCATGGTGCAGGGAATGGCAATTGAATCTCAATGTAGACAAGTGTAATGTGCTGCGAATACATAGAAAGATAGATCCCTTATCATTTAGCTACAAAATAGCAGGTCAGCAACTGGAAGCAGTTAATTCCATAAATTATCTGGGAGTAGGCATTAGGAGTGATTTAAAATGGAATGATCATATAAAGTTGATCGTTGGTAAAGCAGATGCCAGACTGAGATTCATTGGAAGAATCCTAAGGAAATGTAATCCGAAAACAAAGGAAGTAGGTTACAGTACGCTTGTTCGCCCACTGCTTGAATACTGCTCAGCAGTGTGGGATCCGTAGCAGATAGGGTTGGTAGAAGAGATAGAGACGATCCAACGGAGAGCAGCGCGCTTCGTTACAGGATCATTTAGTAATCGCGAAAGCGTTGCGGAGATGATAGATAAACTCCAGTGGAAGAATCTGCAGGAGAGACGCTCACTAGCTCGGTACGGGCTTTTGTCGAAGTTTCGAGAACATACCTTCACCGAAGAGTCAAGCAGTATATTGCTCCCTCCTACGTATATCTCGCGAAGAGACCATGAGGATAAAATCAGAGAGATTAGAGCCCACACAGAAGCATACAGACAATCCTTCTTTCCACGAACAATTCGAGACTGGAATAGAAGGGAGAACCGATAGATGTATTCATGGTACCCTCCGCCACACACCGTCAGGTGGCTTGCGGAGTATGGATGTAGATGTAGATGGAGATGTAGTCACTGCATATCACCTGAGTAACAGATCTATCTGTTGCGTTTCAACTCCACTAAAGCTACCCAGCTCGACTGTTGGTGATACCATTGTGAAGTGGAAAAGATTATATTAGATTAGATTAGTACTTGTTCCATAGATTATGAATACGACACTTCCTAATGATGTGGAACGTGTCCGGTTAATAAAAGGTGTCTATACAAGATATTACATCACACAAAATATTACATGACACTCAATATTTTTAATTTTTTTGTGGGGGTTGGGGAAATTACCCACTTATTATATCGAAAAATTCATCCAATGAGTAGAAGGAGTTGCCATTAAGAAATTCATTTAATTTCCTTTTAAATGCTATATGGCTATCTGTCATACTTTTGATGCTATTAGGTAAGTGACCAAAGACTTTCGTGGCAGCATAATTTGCCCCCTTCTGAGCCACAGTTAGATTTAACCTTGAGTTGTGAAGATCATCCTTTCTCCTAGTGTTGTAGCCATCTACACTGATATTACTTTTGAATTCATTCGGATTGTTAATAACAAATTTCATAACTGAATATATATATTGTGAGGCTACAGTGAAGATCTCTAGCTCTTTAAATAAATGTCTGCAGGATGATCTTGGATGAGCTCCAGCAATTATTCTGATTACACGCTTTTGTGCAATGAACACTCTTTTACCCAATGATGAGTTACCCCAGAATATGATGCCATACGAAAGCAGAGAATGAAAATAGGCATGGTAAGTTAATTTACTCAGATGTATACCGCCATTATTTGCAATGACCCTAATAGCATAAGCAGCTGAACTCAAACGTTTCAGCAGATCCTCAGTGTGTTTTCTCCAGTTCAACCCCTCATCAATGCATACACCTAGAAATTTTGTATATTCTACCTTAGCTACCGATTTCTGATCGAAGTCTATATTTATCAACGGTGTCATTCCATTTACTGTGTGGAATTGTATATACTGTGTTTTGTCAAAGTTTAATGAGAGCCCATTTGCAAAGAACCACTTAATGATTTTCTGAAAAACATCGTTTACAATTTCACCAGTTAATTCTTGTCTGTTGGGTGTGATAGCTATACTTGTATCATAGGCAAAAAGTATCAGCTTTGGATCTTCGAGAATATAGAATGGCAAATGATTAATATATATTAAGAAAGCGAATGAAGAACCAGAGATAAACTAAGAGGGACCATAGAACATTTCAGAAGATGGGTGTAAAGTACCGCACGAAACCAGAAGAAAGAATCGCTCTTGAGTTCCACAGTGCTACCAGCAATTCCAGGAAGCATAATCACTGTGGGACCTGATAGTAAAGGGAAGGCAGGATTCGGTTACGATTGTGGACGGGGCTGTAATCAGTTACTCTTGGTTGCCTTTTACAGCTACACTCATTTATTTTTAAAACAGTAATTCCAGACTCAACAATAAATAAAATATACCACACGTCATTGATGAAGGAATAAACAACTGCGTAAATAATAGTGTTTTCAGTGAGGTACAATTTAACAAATCACCCTAAAATACAGATACAGATAATGTTTAAGAAAACAAGTCACTGTGATCATGGCTGAAGGCCTTACACACCAAGATTGGCAATAAATTAAACATGTTTAGGAACTCGCTGCAGTTACAACTTACAGTTATTGAAATATTAGAAAGTATGTGGCCACAAACACAGCAGAAGGTATAAGACGCCAGGAATGGCAGTAAATAAGGTTTTAAGGCTTACTGATGAAATACAAATATCGAATTATTTTTTTAAAGCAAATGACCACAATCACGGCTGAAGTCCTTACACGCCAGGAACGGCAATTATATAAAATTTGAAACCTGCTGTAAAACAGCAAATACAGGCAAAGGTTAATTAAAAGAAACAAGCAACTGACCACCAAACGGGTGAAATAAGATGATGGTAACCTTATAAGACAACCCTTACGCTGCTAGATTTATTCCAGAAGACGACTGGAACTGTTAACTAGACACACATAACCTTTAATGTAGGCATTACAAGGTATGGTAATAAATAATACAATAATAAAACACATGCAACAGCCACAGACGGTGCTCCAGATATCGACCTCTGAGAAGGTATGGCAACAAACACTTTCGCGAGCGATGAGATAGGCAGCCAAGAGTTCCATTCACTTCACAAGATGGTAACTCAGACTAATGGCAGTCTAACGAATGACTAATAATAATCTTGCTGAAGCTACCTGACGTCCAATAAACCAAATGAAAGACTGGAACAACACGCCAAAGCCGGAACCCGCGGATTGCACTACGCCCCTGAATACTGTGTTTAGGGCGCCCGGGATGTGAAAGAAACCACTTCGAGATTTCCGTGCGGTTCCACAAACCCGAAAATCAGAACAAACAAGTCACAGTACAGAACACCAGACAAACTAACAGTAACTAAAGCCACACTCGATTTGCGTGTGAGGCAAAACCGAAATGTAACCAACCAGAATCAGCAACCACACGTCATTACCGAAACAATCACAAAGTGAGCCAAAACCAAGTATCAAATGAGTGACATCAAATTCATAATGCAGACAAACGCACACTGAACTCACTGTGACAACTCTGACGATGGTTGGCAGAATGAAACAAATCTCTTCACTGCGTCATTAATTCACAGTTGCATAACCACACCTTCTAATCTCTGAGCCAAGTGCTTTTAACATACGAGGTGCGGCTAGAAAAAAACCGGACTGATGCTGGAAAAAACATTTATTTACAATTATTTACAATTTCATGGTATCTCCTTCAATGTACTCTCCTCCTCGGTCTCTACACCGCTCCATACGAATTTTCCACTGTTCATAGCAATGCTGCAGATCATTTTCGGTAAGTCCATACATTACTTCCGTCGCTTTTTCTTTTACTGCTTCAACAGTCTCAAATCTAGTTCCTTTCAAAGCTGACTTGACTTTAGGGAAAAGAAAAAAGTCACAGGCGGCCAAATCAGGTGAGTAGGGTGGATGATCTAAGATGGGAATGTTGTGTTTTGCCAAAAACGTCTTCACTGACAACGCACTGTGAGCTGGGGCATTGTCTTGGTGAAGGATCCATGTCTTTTTTCTCCACAAATCGTTCCGTTTTCTCCGTACTCGCTCACGTAGGGTAGCCAGGACGCTAATGTAGTAATGCTGATTCACTGTTTGTCCCTCTGGTATCCAATCAATGTGCACAATCCCTTTGATGTCAAAAAAAAAACAATCATCATTGCCTTGAATTTCGATTTTGACATTCGTGTTTTTTTTTTTGTCGTGGAGAACCAGGAGTTTTCCAATGCATCGATTGGCGTTTAGTTTCCGGATCGTAAGTAAAAAACCACGATTCATCACAAGTAATAACATTTTGTAAGAAGGTGGGATCACTTTCAATGTTTTCCAGGATGTCAGAACAAATCATTCTTCGGCGTTCCTTCTGTTCAATTGTGAGACACTTTGGAACCATTTTTGAACACACTTTGTTCATGTTGAAACTTTCATGAAGAATCTGCCTAACACTTTCCTTGTCAACTCCTGTTAACTCAGACACTGCTCTGATTATTAAACGGCGATCTTGTCGAACAAGTTTACCGATTTTTTCAATGTTTGCATCAGTTTTTGCTGACAATGGTCTGCCAGTGCGAGTGTCATCACTGGTGTCTTCGCGGCCATCTTTAAATCGTTTAAACCACTCAAACACTTGTGTTCGCGATAAACAATCATCGCCATACACTTGTTGTAACATTACAAACGTTTCACTTGCAGATTTTCCTAGTTTGAAACAAAATTTGATGTTAACACGCTGTTCTTTCTGTACACTCAACATTTTCCGAGGCACAGACAAAACGTCAACTACTTAAAACAGACGCCACGGGCAGACTGAGTGCAGGAGGCAGATGAAACTCGAGCAGTAGGCGGAGCGAGAGTAACGTGACAGGCCACGCGACTTTCAGCGTTATTGCATTCGTTTTATTGTTTCACCAGTACTAGTCCGGTTTTTTTCTAGCCACACCTCGTAGTAGGGTCTTCAAGTACTAAGCAGTACGCAGATCCACTAAAATGCACATGACGGCGTGATGATAATCTGTCACCCAAACGGGTGACTGATTTTACTCTACTTGGATTGAAATGCACTCATCTTAAAGCTTGCTGGATCCGGTTTACGACGAGGTCGTGCACCCTCGTGACCACAGCCCTTCCATCCGGCAGTCCATGCGTGCCGCCAGCGGTCCCAGCGTGTTCCCGCACTGCGCGGACCTGGCTCCTCCTGAGTCCCCAACTGAACTAGGCACTCACACTGCCTAGGAAAACAACGACGTCGCCCCAAAGATAGGGCAAGAGTTACTACATATCGATAACCACCGCTGCTGCCACTAGCGGCCAGGCAACGCTTGTGAAACACAAGAAGAAGACAAACAACCGAAACCATGCCAACTAAACGATACCACCTGGCCTCCAACAGAGGGTGGAAACCTGCAGACAGCACCAACGTGAGCAGCTGCACGGCTCACACTGTGCCTAGGGTCCAACCGCGGACTAGGTTTGGTGTTCCTGATTAGCAACCAAAACGTCCTCTGTCCCGCATTAGAATCCCGGTACGGCTTAAATTTCAAATGATAATCATCAGCGATGCTGCTCGAAGACTTCCAGCACATGGAGGCTTTTGTGTTAGCTGAAGAGCCAACGCCGTGTTACGCGTGGAGGCCGAAATGCAGGCGTTTTAGCTCACGCAGGCTGGCGTGAGGAGGGAAGAACCATACTGACGTGAGGTCTGGAACATGACAAGGAATGAGAATTCAGAAAGCGGACGTGATTAGTTTGATACTTAACTTTAATCCATTAATGACGAACGGCGCTCTTGACGGTACATGATTCACAATATTATCTGTTCAGAATACATTCTTGAAGATAGTAATTATAATAACTGAATATGTCGCCTTGCTAGGTCGTAGCAAATGACGTAGCTGAAGGCTATGCTAAGCTGTCGTCTCTGCAAATGAGAACGTATGTAGACAGTGAACCATCGTTAGCAAAGTCGGCTGTACAACCGGGGCGAGTGCTAGGGAGTCTCTCTAGACTAGACCTGCCGTGTGGCGGCGCTCGGTCTGCAATCACTGATAGTGGCGACACGCGGGTCCGACGTATACTAACGGACCGCGGCCGATTTAAAGGCTACCACCTAGCAAGTGTGGTGTCTGGCGGTGACACCACAGAGGCACCCTCAGTCTGCCAGCAGCCTTGCCGAAGAGGCCGGAGTAGCGGACAGAGTTTCAGGACAATCTCTTACCATTTGGCTGGGAAAATGTCCCTAAAAACCGGAAGAATTAGCTATGGTCAACGACATGACGATGCAGAAGGCAATGGAAAACACTGCATTAAACACAGATAACGTGTATCCACAGGACATGTAGCTTGTAACTGAAATAAATATCATGATGATTTCACCATTGGCCAAATTTTCTCGAAGAACGCCCCACACCGATCTCCTGGGGAATACCGATGAGATGAAGGCGAAAATGACAAAAGATTGAATAACCAAAGAAAGAATACTGTTCTAAGAGTCGGCGCGTGGAATTTCATGAGTTTGGGCGTGTTAGGGAAGCTAGGATATATGAAATGGGAAATACTAATGGTCATCTACATAAAGTGGGCGCCGTTTTCCTGTTGATTTCCAGTTTTTAGTTTGGTTCTTACATCGTCATGAGTTCGCCTCCATATGGTTTATCAGTTCAAGGTTCAAATGGATCTGAGCACTATGCGACTTAACTTCTGAGGTCATCAGTTGCCTAGAACTTAGAACTAATTAAACCTAACTAACCTAAGGATATCACACACACCCAAGCCCGAGGCAGGATTCGAACCTGCGACCGTAGCGGTTGCTCGGCTCCAGACTGTAGCGCCTAGAACCGTACGGCCACTCCGGCCGGCTCAGTTCAAGGGGAACAGAGGTTCTCCTCTAATGCTTGGTTTCTGTTGCACCAGAGCTTTTAATAACACGCTATCCATTTATCTTCGGGTATTATATTTAACTTTGTTGTCTCTTTTCCAGTTTTACTAAAATGCATTTTAGCCTGACAAGCTATAGTCTAGTTAGTCAATCCTCAATTAAATTATGAAACTCCTCATACTATCCGTAAGCACACAGTTTATTTGTTAGAAAACGTAATCGAGATGTATCGATGACTTTCCGAAAGTTAAGAAACGTGACATCAGAGGTTATCTCTGCTATTGTTTGCGGTTAAGGATTCTGTGTTCTTCTACATCTTCATCTGCATACATACTCCGCAATCCACCATACGGTGCGTGGCGGAAGCTACCTCGTATCACAACTAGCATCTTCTCTCCCTGTTGCACTCCCCAACAGAACGAGGGAAAAATGACCGCCTATACGCCTCTGTACGAGCCCTAATCTCTCTTATCTTATCTTTGTGGTCTTTCCGCGAAATATAAGTATGCGGCAGGAAAATTGTACTGCAGTCAGCCTCAAATGCTGGTTCTCTAAATTTCCTCAGTAGCGATTCACGAAAAGAACGCTTCCTTTCCTCTAGAGACTCCCACCCGAGTTCCTGTTGCATTTCCGTAACACTCGCATGATGATCAAACCTACCAGAAACAAATCTAGCAGCCGGCCTCTGAATTGCTTCTATGTCCCCCCTTAATCCGACCTGATAGGGATCCCAAACGCTCCAGCAGTACTCAAGAATAGGTCGAATTAGTGTTTTATAAGCGGTCTCCCTTACAGATGATCGACATCTTCCCAAGATTCTACCAGTGAACCGAAGACGACTATCCGTCTTCCCCACAACTGCCATTACAGGCTTGTCCCACTTCATATCACTGTGCAGTGTTACACCCTAATATTTAATCGGCGTGACTGTCTCAAGCGCTACACTACTAGTGGAGTATTCAAACGTTACGGGATTCTTTTTCCTATTCATCTGCATTAATTTAAATTTATCTATATTTAGAGTTAGCTGCATTCTTTACACCAGCCACAAATCCTGTCCAAGTCATCTTGTATCCTCCTACAGTCACTCAACGACGACACCTTCCCGTACACCACAGCATCATCAGCTAACAGCCTCACATTGCTATCCACCCTATCCAAAAGACCATTTATGTAGATAGAAAACAACAGCGGACCTACCACACTTACCTAGGGCACTGCAGGTGATACCCTCGCCTCCGATGAACATTCATCATCGAGGACAACAGCGAGGTTATTAGAAACCTCCGACTATCTACCACTTTCTGGATGTTATAAGTAAACATAGCTTCTAGATCGTTGCTGGCCTAGTGCTCCGTCGTTAACGACCTCAACATCGATAAGGCACTAAATGTTTCTTCCTTACTTACGTTGAGGAACTGCACAATGGTGTGATAGGTGAAGTGACAAATGCACCTACATACGCGCCCTGAACTTTCGCAGAATCTGGTTGGCAACATGGGTTCTATCAATTAGATTACAAGGGAGTAAGTGGTGATAATTATTTTCGTTTGGACAGATGTGCCGTGCTGTGAAGCGGCGGAGGATGCGGGTTGCCGGGAGGCGTGCAGGCGGCTTCTGAAGACTCGCGCGCCCGCGGAGGACATCGTAGACGGCCTGCAAGAGGCCGGCTGTGGACCGCCACTGCCACATGTGAGTACTCGCTGTTGATAGGTACGGCCTGCGGTGAGAAACTGACGAAAACTAAAAATATTGCAGAGTCTCTGCAAGTAGAAAAACAAGCGGTTTGTTCAGAGGATAACGACAAGCCGGACGGGGTGGCCGAGCGGTTCTAGGCGCTACAGTCTGGAGCCGTGCGACCGCTAAGTTCACAGGTTCGAATCCTGCCTCGGACATGGATGTATGTGATTTCCTTAGGTTTAAGTAGTTCTAAGTCTAGGGGACCGATGACCTCAGCAGTTACGTCCCATAGTGCTCAGAGCCATTTGAACCATTTTTTGGATGACGACAAACTGTACAACTATAGAGATAAGGGGACTGGAACAAAGGATAACCTTGAACTTGTTCATCCCCCTGACTCTGATTCAGAAGTCCCAATTGTGCCCCGAACCAACTGTTTCCTCCATCCTTTACTTTTCCGTGCCCCAACCCCACCACTGGATAACTCAAATCAAATGGCTCCAAGCACTATGGGACTTAACATCTGAGGTCATCAGCCCCAAGACTTAGAACTACTGAAACCTAACCAACCTAAGGACATCACACACATCCATGCCCCAGGCAGGATTCGAACCTGCGCCTAGAACCGCTCGGCCACTCCGGCCGGCTCATAACTGTTCGTACAATAATATTATCTACAGCAGGAAGCTACAGAGAGCCAAGAGGCCAAGTACAGATCCATCATTAGAAATCAGTACGCTGGTCATAAAACGTACAGCAGCAAGTGAAAAAAGAAACAAAAAGTTCATTGGGTAATGAATTAATGTTTTTTAAATTATTCTGCTTTACAAAACCTATCCTATTTAACGCAAAGAGCAACTGTGGTTCTTGTCTCCCCTGTTTTTTATATTTTGATATTACAATGAAACAGGTCATAGTTCAACACACATGTTTATAATCGTATCCCGGTTGTTCATTGCAAAATGATCATTGTGTATTTTACACTAAAATCTGCTGACTGTCGGGGACTTTCGCTCACATTTACAATACATCATTCAAAACATATAGTGTGTATACATGCCTCAGATGCCACAGAGTTCCATTGCTTGCAACGATTTGCAAAATATAAAAAAAGTGATTCAAATGGCTCATAGCACTATGGGACTTAAAATCTCAGGTCATCATTCCCATAGACGTAGAACTACTAAAACCTAACTAACCTAAGGACATCACACACATCCAGGCCTGAGGCAGGATTCGAACCTGCGACTGTAGCAGCCTCGCGGTTCCGGACTGAAGGGCCTAAAACACTCCAGCCACAGCGGACGGCACTGAATAACTTTATGATGACAAACATACCTCAAGTGCTCTCACATCTGGCTTTGTAGTCTGAAGCATCTGGGTTCAGCTTCTAGAGAGAACATTTTTTCGACCTGATCTGTAACTTGCCCTGCATTATAGGCGTGTAATGGGTGTAATATCGGCACTTTTTATTGAGCTGTATTGCAGGGTCTACACGTGCCGACGTGCATGGCTGGGAACACATTCAGGTGGTGAGGAGGTGGAGAAATGGACAGAGAGAGAGGAGGACGAGGAGATGTGTGAGGCAGGTGGAAAGTGTAAAGGGAAAAGGAAGAGTTGGAGGCGGAGATGGAAAGTGGGAGGAGGATATGGTTAGAGGGTGGGGAGAGAAAGATATTGTCAGAAAGAGCGGGTGGAGGAGTTGCAGCATGGCTTCGCCATCGGAAGAAGGTTAATATACAACACGTCTTCGCTGGGTCAGTCAGTTGCTACAGTTGACAATTAGGAGAATTTCATCGCAGCGAGGGAAGCAGTCGTCAGCCTAAAGACTAGGCGCCATGAGAAAGAACGAAAAATTGCTCATTCGGAACAATAACAAAGCTGAACAAGCAAGCCAGCACCTCTTGAAAAAGGAGTTGTGAAATCTTACAGTTGCTCCAGTACTTCTGAAGGAGCTGGTTTAACGAGCTGCTATGACGCTAGGACTTCTGTTGAGGAAGTCCGCCCCGGTAGCTGAGTGGTCAGCGTGACAGACTGTCAATCCTAAGGGCCCGGGTTCGATTCCCGGCTGGGTCGGAAATTTTCTCCGCTCAGGGACTGGGTGTTGAGTTGTCCTAATCGTCATCATTTCATCCCCATTGACGCGCAGGTCACCGAAGTGGCGTCAAATCGAAAGACCTGCACCAGGCGAACAGTCTACCCGACGGGAGGCCCTAGCCACACGACATTTCCATTTCCATTTCTGTCGAGGAAGTGCTTACATTTGAGAAACACTAACTAACCGGCTGTCATATATATTGAAAGGGTACAGTACCGCCTGACATTGAAAATAGGTACAAAATACTTCATTATTTTTGTCAGAACAATACATTTTTTTTGGTAAAATAACTCAATTTCAATTAATACAGCGAAGCCGGATACCAGTGTGGGAAAAAATGGCAATTTATTTATTTAATTGATCACATGTGCACTCCCACAAAGTAAATCCCTACATCCAGTTTGGTGAGATCTGTGAAATGAATGCATGTATGGTCGTCTGCTAACCGCAGATAGTGAATGTGAATATATGATCTTCTTTGAGTCGATCCTTTGGCCACCTTTGGTGGAACCAAAGAGATGAAACTTACCGGAGCTTTGAGCGCCTGAAATGTGGCTGACCAATACGGTAGCAAGGTGCTCCCCCACTTCAGCAGAGGTGCGAGAGGACCTCAAGAACGGCCATGTTTCAGCACTCTGCCGCTGGATCTTGTGCTGTTAAGACCTGTCTTTGTGCTCCGTAAAGACAAAAGAGTGGAGACATGGTATGCATGTGGAATATTTAAGAGTAGTTTGAAATAATAATTTCTCTATTTCAGGAACTTTTGTGGGGAGAATTAAATGTCAGGCAGGTAATATTAATGGGATCGTAGTAATCTTCGGAAGTGACCAACGGTCACAACGAAACCATGTGTAGCAATAAGTTGAAATACTTCCGTGTGCTAAAGTTAGGCTGAATTACTAGCGTGTGTACTATAAGTTGAAATATTTAAGAAATAGCATGTGCAGGACTTGAAATTAGAGGCGAGTACTTCCACGTGGTGAGTACTGTGTGAGTCTCAATCTGTGTATGAGACAAAGGATAAAGAGAAGTACTCATCCATGGTATGAGTTGAGGACTCGTGTGTGTGATGAATAGGTTCTTAATATTACTTTGCGTGATATGATTCCATGTGACGCTAGATTCAAACTCTGAGGGAGAAGCAAGGTGAGTCGGCCGTCTATCCAGCAACGCCACTTGGCTTGCATTGCACAGGTAGACGTGCATATATCTCCAGAGTTCATAGTAGGAAAGTAGAATTACAAAGTGGGGCAGTGTCGTGTGAAACTGGGATAAATACTAATTGAAGTGGGAAAGCTGAAAGTGATAGTGTTGTGACTATTTAGTGTATTGTATTCCATATTGTAGTGTGATGTATGTCATGTAATTTGGGTATGTGTGGTTTGCATGGGAGAGTAGCAAGGTAGTTTCAAAAGATTAGTGGGTTACGCTTGTTCCTTCTGTACCGCTCGATCTGGAGGAAAGTTTCGTGATGATGATTGTGAGAGTCGAAGTGTGAGATATAATAAAAGATCCACCAATCTATCCAGAAAGTGCACTGTATCGTTAAATAATTACGAGACCATAATATAGAGATTCACCAATGTAAAGCCATGCCCACTGGGCGGAATTTCTCATGTGTTGTTGTTGTAGGTTATAGAATTTGTGTGTTTAGGTTATAGAATTTATCGGGATAAATAAGATAGTGAAAAGAAAAAGATTGGTGGACTTTTCCTTCGAATTGTATGTTGTCATGATGTCCCGAATTTATAATGTGTGCGCCATTCATATTCAGTGCGGCGGCCACTTGTTGATAAAAGCTGTTAAATAAAAAATAAAAAAAGGGAAAATTTGGTATTGCCAGTGCGTAGTGAACAGTCAGAGTTCTGTAAATTACTGATAGTCAGGGATGCGTTTCCGTTGCGTATTATTCATATAGGAGGATAATTTGTAACTTAATTGTGAGTACGAGAGTTCATGTTACTCGATAAATGAGAATGAATCCACTCGCTTGGCAGACCACTCATGTTGCAGGCCTGACTGCTTGATGCCACAGGAAGAGCAAGGCATGTGGGTGCCTCTCAATTTATATATACACTCCTGGAAATGGAAAAAAGAACACATTGACACCGGTGTGTCAGACCCACCATACTTGCTCCGGACACTGCGAGAGGGCTGTACAAGCAATGATCACACGCACGGCACAGCGGACACACCAGGAACCGCAGTGTTGGCCGTCGAATGGCGCTAGCTGCGCAGCATTTGTGCACCGTCGCCGTCAGTGTCAGCTAGTTTGCCGTGGCATACGGAGCTCCATCGCAGTCTTTAACACTGGTAGCATGCCGCGACAGCGTGGACGTGAACCGTATGTGCAGTTGACGGACTTTGAGCGAGGGCGTATAGTGGGCATGCGGGAGGCCGGGTGGACGTACCGCCGAATTGCTCAACACGTGGGGCGTGAGGTCACCACAGTACATCGATGTTGTCGCCAGTGGTCGGCGGAAGGTGCACGTGCCCTTCGACCTGGGACCGGACCGCAGCGACGCACGGATGCACGCCAAGACCGTAGGATCCTACGCAGTGCCGTAGGGGACTGCACCGCCACTTCCCAGCAAATTAGGGACACTGTTGCTCCTGGGGTATCGGCGAGGACCATTCGCAACCGTCCCCATGAAGCTGGGCTACGGTCCCGCACACCGTTAGGCCGTCTTCCGCTCACGCCCCAACATCGTGCAGCCCGCCTCCAGTGGTGTCGCGACAGGCGTGAATGGAGGGACGAATGGAGACGTGTCGTCTTCAGCGATGAGAGTCGCTTCTGCCTCGGTGCCAATGATGGTCGTATGCGTGTTTGGCGCCGTGCAGGTGAGCGCCACAATCAGGACTGCATACGACCGAGGCACACAGGGCCAACACCCGGCATCATGGTGTGGGGAGCGGTCTCCTACACTGGCCGTACACCACTGGTGATCGTCGAGGGGACACTGAATAGTGCACGGTACATCCAAACCGTCATCGAACCCATCGTTCTACCATTCCTAGACCGGCAAGGGAACTTGCTGTTCCAACAGGACAATGCACGTCCGCATGTATCCCGTGCCACCCAACGTGCTCTAGAAGGTGTAAGTCAACTACCCTGGCCAGCAAGATATCCGGATCTGTCCCCCATTGAGCATGTTTGGGACTGGATGAAGCATCGTCTCACGCGATCTGCACGTCCAGCACGAACGCTGGTCCAACTGAGGCGCCAGGTGGAAATGGCATGGCAAGCCGTTCCACAGGACTACATCCAGCATCTCTACGATCGTCTCCATGGGAGAATAGCAGCCTGCATTGCTGCGAAAGGTGGATATACACTGTACTAGTGCCGACATTGTGCATGCTCTGTTGCCTGTGTCTATGTGCCTGTGGTTCTGTCAGTGTGATCATGTGATGTGTCTGACCCCAGGAATGTGTCAATAAAGTTTCCTCTTCCTGGGACAATGAATTCACGGTGTTCTTATTTCAATTTCCAGGAGTGTATATATATCCTTTCAGACCGTCATTCTCAGATGTTCGTTATATCCAGCAGAGCCCGGGCATGTAGGGTACGCCATGCAAGGCAGTCTATACCATCACACGAAAACAAGATGTAGACCATTTACCTTGTATGATGACACACCCATCCACCCTCCACAGGCCTTTCCGCCAGTAGCTCCAGGTTCCCGCCTCAGCTGAAGTCTGCAAACGGTCAACTTGGTGCCACCATTCCACCGGGCAACCTACGGGGTGTTTACGTTCCGTTGTAAGCCTTCTCCCTTATGGGCTGTGAATCTGAACGTGGGCTGGCTTGCTGCCCAGCTACACTGTAGCTGTCATGATGGCTGTGCGGTCCTACATTGTTATTGACCATCAACCTGGGTGGCGCACGTCATCACCTTTGTTCATCTCAGGTTCCAGTTTAAATACCATCTATCCCAACATGTTTGTGCTGCTGTCACGAAGCGGGCTTAGCCACGAGGAGCTGCCTTTGTCGTCCTTCACCATCCATACAGCGCTTGTTTCAACCTCACTGACACCAGCAGATGCTAAAAATTTCACATATTACCTGCCGGCTTTTCAGAACACTAACGATGGAATACTTTGCACCTGTGGAAACCTGTGACACCAAGGCTTGTAACTGACACGAATAGAAGACTGTTTTAACAAAGGATGTTTTACTGATGAATCGCCATACGACTCCGTTCCCTACTCCCTTCATACCCCACGTCCAGGCGAGGAGATTTGCTATCAGCCAATCTACCTGCTTTTTTAGGGGTCGCGTCCTGCCCCCCACATTTTATTATCAGAAGTGGTCGCTGCAACTACGGAATGTGCAAACTGGGGATGAAAATCTGGTTTCTGACACCTCTAGACTTTGGTGTCAGGTTTTCAACGCCCACGGCTGGTGTTTGTCGAGAGGTCGCTCCAACTGAGAGGTCATCTCCAACTCTGGTTTGCAGCTTCGACAGTTCGAGGTTTTTTTTTAGCTGATATTTTTCAGACCCTCGTCTGTTCCCGTGCGTGAACATAGTAGGGAGAATTTAATGCCATAGGACTCTGTGGATTTTTGAAAGCAGAAGGACTTTTGAATTTGGCTCTATTAAAGCGCAACACTGCAATACACGGCAAGTAAGAGGCAAGCAGTGCATTCTGTCAGGCCACGAGTGCCTTGTACAGGTGTCTGTGACATGCAGTGCACATCACCACTGTGGGTAAAAGGTACACCGATGTTCACAGTCAAGATGGCAATAGTTCATTATAAGAAAGGAGAAAATTTCTTTTTGTTATGTTTGGGTGCCGGTAGTGGCTATAAATAATTTTTGTACATTGTTTTTAATTTATTTTCTTGGTAGGCAAAGTTTTCTTAAAAAGAGAGATGACTCAGGAAGTGATTGATTCTTTCATGAAACTTCTCAGTTCAGTAACGGTAATACTTCTTTGCGAAATCAAGTAGATATTTTGTCAACCGATAACAAGCGTATGCCGCACGAGCTAACGGAAGTAAAGGAAACAGTAGCTTCATCCACTGTCGTCACACCTTCATTGGGTTCAAATGCAACTAGTCTGATTACATCAATCTGGGAAAGATTTCGGAGTGTGGATCAGTGTGCATGCATTCTTTAGAAGCTGCCGTGGGTTTGGGTGGCTGTACAGATAAAGTGACCAAATTACGCTTAGTGGCAAGGGTGAAAACGAGTGAAACTAAAATTAGGAATTAAATAATGTAGGTACATTTGAGGAGACTAAGAAAAGGTCTTGTTCAACGCTACCACAAGCAGAATAGTATCACATTCTTTCGGGGGCTGCACGATGGAGCATCCGAAAAATGGAATGGTGGTAATGTTACTGGATATGATTAGGAAAATAAATTTCAGTAGTGAGTCCAACATGGTGGGTAGTAAGAAACAGCTTACTCCACATTATAGGGTAAACAAAGTGGGAGACAATAATGTGGCACCACCAGGTTCAACGCTGCTAAGTTTCCGCATTGCAGTGAAGTATTTTCGAGAAGATATGGAAATGTTGCTCAATGTAGGTGTGGATTATTGCTCAAGCCTCGGGTTGGATTTTTTAAATAAACAACAGACAGAATCCTCGTGATGACTGGGTGTTGTGTGATGTCCTTAGGTTAGTTAGGTTTAAGTAGTTCTAAGTTCTAGGGGACTGATGACCATAGATGTTAAGTCCCATAGTGCTCAGAGCCATTTGAACCATTTGAACCAACAGACAAAAGCAGAACTTTCGCAGCACACCATCGAACTCAGTGGCACATTGCTTCTAGTGGGAGAAAACGCTGGAAATGACATAATGTGGCAAAGTTCTCCTGAAATGAGTATACATCCTAATAAAGTTGGTACACAATCATCAAGGTTCATTTCACGTGACAGAGTGCCGTAAGGGATAGGGAAACTAATCTGGATGAATGTGAGTACCGACCTTCCAAGTAATATTTAGAGTAGAGCCATTGGAAGACAAGAATTGGGGAGCTGCATTTTCTTATATGTATGAGCATATCACGCATGCAGGAGGTGAATAGAGAATATATGGTTCTGATTAGAGTGCATATTTTTTGACATTGGTGAGGTGGTTCTGGCAAAAGGGTTATTAGTCGCTAATTTCGACATTCAGTATGACAGTGATTTGAAAATGTTGATTGTGGACCCCTGCCAGAAACAAACCGTCAATACGTCTGCATTACGCACGAAAGTACAGTTTTGAAGAGAGAAGATAGCGACTGAGAAACTATTGATAAATTTCACGGAATTGTCCAACCATAGTGTCGGCGACATACCGATAGTGGACAAAACTCTGCTTATAGAAATCTGCTATACTTTGCCTCCTCTACACGGATTTGCCGCTGTCAGCTGACATTCATCCACTTGCTCCATTGTGCCGACCAAACCACCTTCCTTGCCCTCCATTCAAACACTGAAGCCTCTCAAGGAGCCCGCCACATACACTTCAATGTCCCTTTCTCCTGGTGTAACCTCTGGAACCTTAAATCAACCGTCTGAGAACCCAGGATCACAGGACGAACTTCTTGTCACTTCTTGTCACAACCATCTCACTGACACGTTAAATTGCCTTGAACTAACAGTTAACACCAAACTGTTATTTTCTTCCATCTACTAACCACACGTCAAAAGTTCCACGACACACTAACATTATTAAAGCTGTTGTCCACCATATACGTAAATTACAGCCTTCCACAATCCTCTTCAACTACAAAGGCCGTACCTTTCCCATCCTCACCTTTGTCTTCGTAGTATGGATCTCGGTACCCTCAAAATTTTGCCACTCCCTGCAAGTACTCGAACGCCGTGCACTTTGCCTAACCCTCCATAGCCACCTTCCCTCCTGGTACATGTATTCTTCACTATCTGATAAAAGTTCCCCTTTCTCCGTTAATTTCTCAAAAATCTACTACATCCTAAAAACATGACTATCGTAAGTCAAATGTCTACAGACTTTTCTACCACTGCAGCTCTACGCACACATCACACCATTCCTCCATCTCTACATCCTCAATATCTTGTGGAAAGGCAACTTCAACTGGGTCTCCCTTTTCCCGATCTAGAAAGTCACGCGTCACATCTGCCCGTTCTACCAACTATAGCGCAAATCTCGTTACTCTTTCCCGCTCAGGCGTCCGTTTTATACGTCCTGCTTTTATCCCTCCCCCCCCCCCCACACACACACACACTCCCAGATATAGCAGCCACCTTACCTCTATTGCCCATCCATCCCTCTGTCTTCCTTCCCTCCTAACTACGTAGCATCTACTTGGAGCTGATCACGGAGGACTTGCCGTGTCACGGTCGTCGTGACCGTGAATGTCGTATCGTGAAAAACATCGTCACCATCACCGGCGCAGCATGAGCCACATGATCACCGCCTGAGTGTTAGAGAAAAATCATAAAAAGGGATATTTTAACCTTAAAAAACACTATTTGTATATATTTTAGTGCTACAATCACTGAATTTTATATATCAGAAATGCATTAAGTTATTTAAGGAATAATGCATTCATGTAGCAATGAACTATATTCTATTTCTACTAACAAGTTACGAACATAAGTGTATTTCTCATGTGAAGCTAAAATTCATGTATTCCATGTATGAAGTGCTCAATCAGCATTTAATCTGTATAATCTGTGTAAACATACATTAGCACAAACCATTTCAGATGAGAATACCTCGAGGTTGTACCGAGAGCTTCTCATTTGAAATAGGTAGAAATAGGCCATTATTAACGAACATGCTACTTAGACTGTATTACATATCCAAATATAGCATATCACTTCCCTCTACATACTACAAATTATTTACTCCACGCACATTGTGTTAGCTTTTTTTTCTTTTTCTTTGACATTTGCATTATATAAATTATATTGTCATCAACTAAGTACTGACAAATTATATGGAACGATTTTAACAATTGTTAAGCATTTAATTCGCTGTAACCTTAGAGAAATCCTTATATATTATGTTCTTTGTATTATTAAAAGAAAGACATTAACAACTGTGTACCAATAAAATTGTAACAATGAGAAGTCTTAGCTGTTAGATTCAGAAGCATCCGACTCACCTTACATTTCAAGGCGGTGGGTTACTCTATAGTGTTAATGAAATAAATAAATCTCTCCTCCCGCACAGGCCATGATGGTCCAAAGGTTCCGACCGGACGCCGTGTCATCCTCAGCCCACAGGCGTCACTGGATATGGAGGGGCATGTGGTCAGCACACCGCTCTCCCGGCTGTATCTGAGTTTCCGAGACGGGAGCCGCTACTTCTCAATAAAGTAGCTCCTCAGTTTGCCTCACAAGGGCTGACTGCACCCCGCGTGCCAACAGCGCTCGGCAGACCGGATGGTCACCCATCCAAGTGCTAGCCCAACCCGACAGCGCTTAACTTCGGTGATCTGACGAGAACCGGTGTTACCACTGCGGCAAGGCCGTTGGCAAATAAATAAATAAATATATTTTAACTCGTTTTACAGAACAGCAGTAGCATGGTTGATGCAGTCCAAACTCCCCTCCCCCCTCCTCCCATGAGGTGGAATGAAGTGGAGAATGAAAGATAAAATCAGCTTAATTGTTCACTGCCTTGGGGAAGCCGCTGCAGATAAGCCTAAACGGCTTTGTAGTCTTTTAGAATTTTAAGAATTTAATTAGATGTTGTGTTTGTACACCCAGAGTGATATTAATAAGATTCTGATGATGTGTTGTTGCACAGTCTCTGCCATCAAGCGTTGCGACACGTGTAGCACGGAATATTTACTGTAGCAGTCAAAAACGTCACGCTCTCAAGGCATCCAACGACGTAAGCATAGGAATCCGTTCTTGTTTCCCAACAACACAACTGGTTAGTGAGCATAAGGGATAAGTGTCTCCAATGGCCTCCGCAGATAGCGTATTTGAATATCATTGAGCCATTACTGTCTGTATTCGGAAAAGACTTCAAAGTTCACAATACTCTTCTAGAACTTGAAAACGATTGTGAATAGTAGATTTTCTAGTAACAATCCCACGGACTTATCAATATCTATACAAGATGTGTCCTAAAAGTTCTGTGACTGGATCACAAAACAAAGAAATGAGAAGAGAAAAACAAAACATATTAATTAACATTAAAGTACGCGTAATCTCCATGCTGCCGAGCGGATCCACAGGAAATGATGCTGCTTGTCCCCATGTGCCTCTTTAAAGTTTTCCTTCTGCTCTGTGCCAATGTTTTTTAATCACGTCATCGAAACTCCTCACTTTCACTTCGATGACGAATCATACAAAGACGTACGACAACACAGAAACGTCTGCTCACTGAATTACTACTCTGTAAGTTCTCTGTGACTTAACACATTTTGTTTCACGCAAATTTTTAGCGTTTTCAGAAAGAATCTTTCCTTCTGAAACGGAATGTGTGCCGTTTTGAAGCATCCTGACAAATTAAAAGCGTGTATTTGACCGGGACTCGAAACATGTTCCTTATCTTTCGCGAGCAGTGCTCTTACCGACTGAACTATGAGGACACGATTCACACCCATCCCCACTTACAGCTCCACTTCTGCCAATACCTTTCTCATACCTTCCGAACTTTCCGGAAGTTGTGCTGCCTATCCTGCGGGAATAGAACTCCTGTAAGAACAGATGGCTTTATCACAAAACAGGAGATTATTTGTAGCACTAATCTTTTGCTCTATAGTGGAACGTGCGGTATTTTGGAACTTCCTAGCAGACTGAAACTGTCTGCCAGACTTGGAATTGAATCCAGAATCTTACCTTTCGCAAGCAATTCACTTACCGACTGTGCAGTGCAGAAATGACTCACGACCCGCCCTAAGGATTCACCTCTGCTGCTACTACCCATCTCCCACCTTCCAAACAGCACAGATATTTTCCTGCGCACAAAGAGCGCTTATCAGTCTTCGAGTAAAGTGGCAAGGAATGTTTAGCAGCTTTCAAACGATATCTTACTTATAATTCTTATGAATCTGTCGATCTTAATTGTTTGCTGCACGCTATTGTTTACGCAATGATTTGGGCATCTGTAACCTTCGGAGTCCCTTTCAGGCGTCGATTCTACACGAGTGCAAAGTTTTAGAGATAAATGTTTTTGATAACTGCTCGAACAAACATCTCATTATTTTAAAATCTTATTTATTCCATTTTAAACGAAACAGGTGGGCCAAGTCCCTCGTTAACACTAACTCTAAATACTTCCACCAAGTTGTATGCTCAACATATTCACCACTAATCACGATTTTTCTCTATATTATACGCATCACCGACCAACAACCTAATCAATTCCCTTCCGCCCGACCAACGGCACGACAACTGAAAATGTCAGCGAGGACGAAGATACCATTAGCATTACGTCCTCAAATATTGGCGTCTAAATACAGTCAAGGCACAATAACCACCAAAAATATTAACAAACACCAAAGGCTATCGAACTACACGCCATGCCGGACAGCATCAACAACGCGAGGAAACACACACTCGCTGCTCTGACCCAACCGACCGACTGCCTAATCCAGCACGCAGACAGCATTCATAACTGCTCAGTGGAAATCACAGAAGCTATACACAGTAAACACACGTAAACACTTGCACCAAGAACTCCGACAGTCATAAAATCAATCACTGTGGAACCACAAGGAGAAATCACAAGTCGGCACACACACAGACTTTCCACAAGCGGCCGTCGACCAAATACACGTCATCCGATGAGGCGACCGACCGAAAGACCAACCAAGGTCGTCCCCACTCAACTTATGAGTGTCGGTAACAGTTGGCCGAATCATGGCTGTCCGGAGCTCACTGTAGCTCCATCCCGACTCCCTTGATGTTCGTTCGGAACTCGGAGACACGGCGATCCGGGCACACTGGCTCGGACCCAACCATGCAGAGGGAACACTTGCCCATTGGCCACCCGACATCTCTGCCCAAGGAAGGAACCGGCCCACGTCCGGCAAGATGACCAACTGACGAGGCCCAGAAACGGTCAAAAGACCAAATACAAGTTGCCCGATGAGATGACCAACCGAACGACCAACCGACAGTCATTCCCACTCCAGTCTCCCGTCGGACAGTACATGTATGCCGCCAGCGCTCGGCGAGTACTGGCTGTCCGCAACTCACTGGCGCTCTGTCTCGACTGAATTCCCTCAGAGGACGACCCGAAATACTACCGGTCGCTCCAGAGAGAGTACGACAGTGCACTTATGGATAAGCGCTGCTGCTCCCACTCACGGGCAAGGAAACCCGCAGCTTAGTGACGCCAGTAAATCGAATAAGAAACGAGGCGGCAGTACCGTAAAGACAATATGACAAGCAATAAACGGCATGAACACGAGCCGCTCACGGATCACATATTTTTCATATTTTCATTCACTGATGTCCTAGAGGATAATATTCCAAGGTAACTCCTCAGCTCACTGCAGAAGATGAAGTACAGGGTGATTCAAAAAGAATACCACAACTTTAAAAAATGTGTATTTAATGAAAGAAACATAATATAACCTTCTGTTATACATCATTACAAAGAGTATTTAAAAAGGTTTTTTTTTCACTCAAAAACAAGTTCAGAGATGTTCAATATGGCCCCCTCCAAACACTCGAGCAATATCAACCCGATACTCCAACTCGTTCCACACTCTCTGTAGCATATCAGGCGTAACAGTTTGGATAGCTGCTGCTATTTCTCGTTTCAAATCATCAATGGTGGCTGGGAGAGGTGGCCAAAACACCATATCCTTAACATACCCCCATAAGAAAAAATCGCAGGGGGTAAGATCAGGGCTTCTTGGAGGCCAGTGATGAAGTGCTCTGTCACGGGCTGCCTGGCGGCCTATCCATCGCCTCGGGTAGTTGACGTTCAGGTAGTTACGGACAGATAAGTGCCAATGTAGTGGCGCTCCATCCTGCTGAAATATGAATTGTTGTGCTTCTTGTTCGAGCTGAGGGAACAGCCAATTCTCTAACATCTCCAGATACTGTAGTCCAGTTACAGTAGCACCTGTTGTGTCTAGACAAGACAGCCTAGACACAACGAGAGGAAGCCGAAAGGCACGCGCTAAGTTAAAGCAGGATGGCGTGAGGTCTGAAACAGGATACGTAATGAATGCTATAAAGAAAAGTACGTAGCTTCTGGAATACTTAATTTTAATCCATCCTTTTGGTACATCTGGAGATTGTGGCGATACAAGTGAGACTCTTTAGATACATGCAACGTTACTAATGGCGCCTTGCTAGGTCGTAGCCATTGACTTAGCTGAAGGCTATTCTAACTATCTGCTCTGCAAATGAGCGAGGCTTCGTCAGTGTGCATCGCTAGCTACGTCGTCCGTACAACTGGGGCGAGTGCTATTCCGTATCTCGAGACCTGCCTTGGTGGTGTTCGGTCTGCGATCACACAGTGGCGACACGCGGGTCCGACATGTACTAATGGACCGCGGCCGATTTAAAACTACCACCTAGCAAGTGTGGTGTCTGGCGGTGACACCACAGCACCTTCGAAGAAAAAGGGGCCAAAAACTTTATTGGCTGAAAGGGCACAGAATACGTTCACCTTAGGCGAGTCACGTTCATACTGAGTTGTTTCCCGCGGATTCTCAGTGCCCCATATACAGACATTGTGATGGTTGACTTTGCCGTTAGTGTGGAAAGTTGCTTCATCACTAAACACAATCTTTGAAACGAAAGATTCATCTGTTTCCATTTGAGCAAGGATAAAATCACAGAAATCGATTCTTTTAATCTTATCAGCTGCAGACAGTGCTTGAACCAATTTCATACGATAAGGTTTCATAACTAACCTTTTTCGTAGGACTCTCCATACAGTTGATTGTGGAATTTGCAGCTCTCTGCTAGCTCTGCGAGTCGATTTTCCTGGGCTGCGAACAAATGCTTGCTGGATGCGTGCTACATTTTCATCACTCGTTCTCGGCCGTCCAGAACTTTTCCCTTTGCACAGACACCCATTCTCTTTAACTGTTTATACCAACGTTTAATACACCACCTATCAGGAGGTTTAACACCATACTTCGTTCGAAATGCACGCTGAACTACTGTCGTCGATTGACTTCTGCCGTACTCAATAACACAAAAAGCTTTCTGTTGAGCGGTCGCCATCTTAGCATCAACTGACGCTGACGCCTAGTCAACAGCGCCTCAAGCGAACAAATGTACAACTAAATGAAACTTTATAGCTCCCTTAATTCGCCGACAGATAGTGCTTAGCTCTGCCTTTTGTCGTTGCAGAGTTTTAAATTCCTAAAGTTGTGGTATTCTTTTTGAATCACCCTGTATTTACATTCACAGTGTCCATTCGTGTTAATGTGAGCTCTGTTGGGTTTAAATCCGAAGAGTTTACTGGCCAGGCGAATACGGTAAGTTTATCCCGGTTTCTTCGAACCTCGCACGTACACTGTGCACTGTGTGACATGTTGCGGTGTTCTGCTCGTAGATCTCATCGTGCCGAGGAAAAAGCAAACAGCATACAGGGGGAGGACATTGTTCCCAAGGACAGATGCTTACTTATTTTGATCCACTGTGCCTTCCAGGAAGACGAGGTCGCCCAGGGAGTGCCGCGAAAACTTTCTACAGACCAAAAGGCTCCCTCCTGGTTGCAGTGTGTTTGCTTTCAGACGTTTCACGCCATATACGCCAAGAAAATGGCTCTGAGCACTATGGGACTTAACTTCGGAGGTCATCAGTCCCCTAGAGCTTAGAACGACTTAAACCTAGCTAACCTAAGGACATCACACACATCCATGCCCGAGGCAGGATTCGAACCTGCGACCGTAGCGGTCGCTTGGTTCCAGACAGTAGCGCCTAGAACCGCTCGGCCACCATATACGTCAATGACCATCAGTAGGACGCAGCATAAAACGTCACTCATGTAAACGGCCACCCGTCGCCACTCACTAGGCGTCCAGTTACGGTAATGGCTTGTCAAATTCCAGCAATCGTCGGTGTTTAACAGCTCTCAGGCTAGTATGGAAGCATACAGGGTGTTTCAAAAATGACCGATATATTTGAAACGGCAATAAAAACTAAACGAGCAGCGATAGAAATACACCGTTTGTTGCAATATGCTTGGGACAACAGTACATTTTCAGGCGGACAAACTTTCGAAATTACAGTAGTTACAATTTTCAACAACAGATGGCGCTGCAAGTGATGTGAAAGATATAGAAGACAACGCAGTCTGTGGGTGCGCCATTCTGTACGTCGTCTTTCTGCTGTAAGCGTGTGCTGTTCACAACGTGCAAGTGTGCTGTAGACAACATGGTTTATTCCTTAGAACAGAGGATTTTTCTGGTGTTGGAATTCCACCGCCTAGAACACAGTGTTGTAGCAACAAGACGAAGTTTTCAACGGAGGTTTAATGTAACCAAAGGACCGAAAAGCGATACAATAAAGGATCTGTTTGAAAAATTTCAACGGACTGGGAACGTGACGGATGAACGTGCTGGAAAGGTAGGGCGACCGCATACGGCAACCACAGAGGGCAACGCGCAGCTAGTGCAGCAGGTGATCCGACAGCGGCCTCGGGTTTCCGTTCGCCGTGTTGCAGCTGCGGTCCAAATGACGCCAATGTCCACGTATCGTCTCATGCGCCAGAGTTTACACCTCTATCCATACAAAATTCAAACGCGGCAACCCCTCAGCGCCGCTACCATTGCTGCACGAGAGACATTCGCTAACGATATAGTGCACAGGATTGATGACGGCGATATGCATGTGGGCAGCATTTGGTTTACTGACGAAGCTTATTTTTACCTGGATGGCTTCGTCAGTAAACAGAACTGGCGCATATGGGGAACCGAAAAGCCCCATGTTGCAGTCCCATCGTCCCTGCATCCTCAAAAAGTACTAGTCTGGGCCGCCATTTCTTCCAAAGGAATCATTGGGCCATTTTTCAGATCCGAAACGATTACTGCATCACGCTATCTGGACATTCTTCGTGAATTTGTGTCGGTACAAAGTGCCTTAGACGACACTGCGAACACCTCGTGGTTTATGTAAGATGGTGCCCGGCCACATCGCACGGCCGACGTCTTTAATTTCCTGAATGAATATTTCGATGATCGTGTGATTGCTTTGGGCTATCCGAAACATACAGGAGGCGGCGTGGATTGGCCTCCCTATTCGCCAGACATGAACCCCTGTGACTTCTTTCTGTGGGGACACGTGAAAGACCAGGTGTACCGCCAGAATACAAAAACAGTTGAACAGCTGAAGCAGTACATCTCATCTGCATGTGAAGCCATTCCGCCAGACACGTTGTCAAAGGTTTCGGGTAATTTCATTCAGAGACTACGCCATATTATTGCTACGCATGGTGGATATGTGGAAAATATCGTACTATAGAGTTTCCCAGACCGCAGCGCCATCTGTTGTTGAAAATTGTAACTACTGTAATTTCGAAAGTTTGTCTGCCTGAAAATGTACTGTTGTCCCAAGCATATTGCAACAAACGGTGTATTTCTATCGCTGCTCGTTTAGTTTTTATTGCCGTTTCAAATATATCGGGCATTTTTGAAACACCCTGTATATGCAGCAACGTTCGCTGAACGGTGGTTGAGGAGACACTGTGGTAGCCCCTTGGTTTGCATAGTTGCTCAACAGCTGCACGTTTCTTCACCCTCGGTGCCGGTTTTGGATAGCGTCATTTTGCCATACACGGTGTACTTTAACCAGGGCGGCACCCGAATCGTTTACAAACCTTGCCCTTTAAGATAAGCTTCCACCCTTGTTCCGAAAGCTTATGATTATTCCCTTTCAGTCGGCAAATAAATCGCTTCGTTTCCGCATTACGACAAGGACTGCACCGTTTACCGCGTCCCCCCTCCATGCTAATGCTGACACTTACTGTCTGCGAATCATTATCGGATTAAACGATACAGTGACGGAGTTTCACCTGTCGAAACATAGGCTGTTGTCGAGGACGCTACTCGGCTGCATTCTCATACGGTATTTGAACATTCGATACGCTGGAAGAAGCCCAAGTTTGTTTCTGTATTTTTTCATGATCGTCCGTTGGCGACATACAGCAGACAGCAACAAAGTCAGTGAACATTCTGACAATTCCGATGGCGCTGCCTGAGAAATTAGTTATACCTCTTGAGAATTAGGTACCCTATCATGCTTAACTGGGGCATATTTTTATTTTTACACTGCTGGCCACCGTAAATGCAACACCAAGAAAGACAAGAGGTAGCACAACACAATTTATTTTGTAGATAACATGTTGACCAAGTATCAAATGATTACGTTTGCAGACGTTTGTGACATGTGGTTCCTGCCAGAATCAGTAGCCAGAGTAGCCGCCATTGTTGGAGATCACCGCTGCCACACGTCTCGGCATTGAGTCATAGAGACGTTGGATGTGTTCCTGGGGTACAGCAGCCCAAGCAGCTTCCACAAGTTGCCAAAGATTATCTGGTGTGGCAGCTGGGGATGTAATCTGGGTCACTTGTTGAGCAACCATGGACCACATGTTTTCTATCGGCGAAAGATCCGTAGAGCGAGCCGGCCAGGGAAGCACTTCAATCTGGTTATTGACGAAGAACCTTTGGACAATGCGTGCCACGAGTGGTCGCGCATTATCCTGTTGAAATATGGCTGTGGCCGAGCCCTGAAGGTAAGGAAGGACAACTGGCTCCAGCACCTCGGATATGTAGCGCCGGCTATTTAAAGTACCGGCAATGCGTACTAGAGGCGTGCGAGAGTAATATCCAATACCGCCCCATACCATAAAACCCGGTGCAAGACCAGTGTGGCGGTGCATAATGCAGCTGTCCAGCATCCTCTCTCCACGGTGTCTACACACTCGAATCCGACCATCGTGGTGCTGCAGACAGAAGCGTGCCTTGTCAGTAAAGACAACGTCATTCCATTCTGCCGTCCACATCCGTCTGTCATCACACCATTGGTGACGGAGACGTCTGTGGTTCTGCGTCAATGGTAGACGAAGCAATGGACGTCTTGCGGACAGACCACTCTGCTGTAAATGGCGTCGAATGGTACGCGCAGACACTGGATGATGCGTTACAGACGCAATGTGCTGTGCTATGGTTCGGGATGTCACTGAGCGATCCGTCACTGCCATGCGCACAATTTGCCTATCAGCACGTGCAGTGGTGCACCGAGGTGAATGCGATCTACCACGTCGGTCCGTCGTACCCTCCTGCATCCAACGGTCACATATCCGCATTACAGTTGTTTGGTTTCGTCCAACACGACTAGCGATTTCTCTGTATGATAATCCACAATCTCGGTAAACCACTATCCTTCCTCTGTCGAACTCGGATACTTGATCAAACGATGTTCGCTGTTGTCTACGAGGCATAACTGATCGTCTTGTGAAACAACCACAAGGTAAACACACGTGCCGAACGTACACTCGTCGAAATCGCCAAGCCTTAAATGGCGCTATGAGGTGGCGCCACAGGCGTGCGTGATGTGCGTCTGCGCTGAAATTCTAATCAGTTGCATATCTCATCGCTGCAAACCCATGGTGTAAATTTCACTTGATTCGGATGCTTCCTTCAGGGTGTTGCATTTACGGTGGCCAGCAGTGTATTTTTAATTTTCATGTCTGCTTCTGTAGGACTAAACTTACGAGCCAATACCCCTGGTCATGGAACGCATCAATGCATTAAATCACATCAGGAAAGTTAATGACAAAATAAAATTTACGCGAATTCTGCGCATACAAAAAGCTGTTGAACATATGCTACCATAATCAAAAATACCAACCACGCATTTGCTTAATATTTTTCCCGAAACGCCCCGACAGAATAGAAGGAGTTCAAAAATGGTTCTAATGGCTCTGAGCACTATGGGACGTAACATCTGAGGGCATCAGTCCCCTAGAACTTAGAACTACTTAAACCTAACTAACCGAAGGACATCACACAAATCCATGCCCGAGGCAGGATTCGAACCTGCGACCGTAGCAGCACCGCGGCTCCGGACTGAAACGCCTAGAACCGCTCGGCCACAGCGGCAGGCGGAAACAGAACACACTCTTTGAGTCGTTAAACGACTTCTAAGGCGAAACTATGTTTGACACTAAAGTACTTGAATTGAAATTATCAAGTACCCTATCTATATATAGACTCGTTAATAACTTTTGTAAACACCAGTGACATAGAACTGGTTTAAAATAGTTTGCATTAATCGTTCCTTCCTTTTTGGTGCTTCGTCACCCTATCGGTAAAAACGGAACCGTTTTATGATCGCCAGTTTTCCGTCTGTCTGCGCGTTTGTCTGTCTCTCCGACTGTTAAAACCGTTTGTTTCAGGAACGGGTCGGTATATCCAGTTAAGATTTGGGTCACTAAGGACAACGGTCCCTTGACACAGTAAAACATTTAAGCTTCTAAGACAATGCAATCTAAAGGTACGGCCATTTATGTCATATAATTTCACAATCGCAAACTTACTCATCAAAACTTGTGTGGTATTTCCCGTTTACCTAAAATCGTGAAATCTGGCAAGTAGCAAGTTTTCACAGTATAAGGAAAGGAGTGAATCTGAAAACTGTTGATTTTTAAGTGTCTCGCAGGACAATAATATTTGATTATCAATTGTTATCCGGTTGTCTGTCTGACTGTATGTTACAAACCCTTTTTCTCAGGAACGGTTAGACGTATGAATTTAAAATTTACGTCACGTACAGGGTCTGACGGCAATCAAATATCAGCTTCGTGTGATATAATTACAAGTGAACAATTTTCGGTTTGTTTCCTTTCCTTGTAGTGTGAAAACTTGCTTCCTGAAAAATTTCATGATTCTAGGTCAACGCGGATTAACGCATATGTTTTCACGAGTGGTTTGCGAGTAAGTGTGTTACATTAATGGCCGAATCTATTGATTTCATTGACTTAGAAGCTTCAATGATTTACACCGCCAACGGAACGTAGACCGTAGCATGTGGCTTAAATATCAATTTGATACGACTAGCCGTTTCTGAGAAAAAGGGACGTTAGTAGTCAGACGGACAGACGGATAGATCAACAGACAACAAAGTAATCTTATAAGGAACCAGTTTTTACCAATCGTGATACGGAACCATAATTACAAATATGGTTAACTACAAGGCTGACCTATGTAGCAAAGTGCTTTCGTAACCTATAAATAGCCCGTCATACCCATGGGATTCCTCAGTCGTGAGCGGTTCAATTACTGACCCACTCTCCCCCATGTCTTTTCAGATAGCAGTGTTGGAAAGCTATTATGAAGAGAGTTACATGATTTCATGCAGAAACTAAGTTTTTATTTAATTCACCCTATATATCCATATATATAAATTTTTTCAAGATGGGACGTCACCTAACCTAACCTAACCTAAGACCTACATCTCTAACGTCGATCAGTTGTAGAATTTTGGAACACGTATTACGTTCGAGTAAAATGACTTTTCTGGAGACTAGAAATCTACTCTGTAGGAATAAGCATGGGTTTCGAAAAAGACGATCGTGTGAAACCCAGCTCGCGCTATTCGTCCACAAGACGCAGGGGGCCATAGACACGGGTTCCCTGTAGATGCCGTGTTTCTTGACTTCCGCAAGGCGTTCGATACAGTTCCCCACAGTCGTTTAGTGAACAACGTAAGAGCGTATGGACTGTCAGACCAATTGTGTGACTGGATTGAAGAGTTCCCAGATAACAGAACGCAGCATGTCATTCTCAATGGAGAGAAGTCTTCCGAAGTAAGAGTGATTTCAGGTGTGCCGCAGGGTAGTATCGTAGGACACTTGCTATTCACAATATATATAAATGACCTTGTGGATAACATCGGAAGTTCACTGAGGCTTTTTGTGGATGCTGCTGTAGTATATCGAGAGGTTGTCATTGTAGACAAGTGTAATGAGCTGCGAATACATAGAAAGAAAGATCCTTTATCATATAGCTACAATATAGCAGGTCAGCAACTGGAAGCAATTAAGTCCACAAATTATCTAGGAGTAGGCATTAGGAGTGATTTAAAATGGAATGACCATATAAAATTAATCGTCGGTAAACCAGACACCAGACTGAGATTCATTGGAAGAAACATAAGGAAATGCAGTCCGAAAACAAAGGAAGTAGGTTACAGTACACTTGTTCGCCCACTGCTTGAATGCTACTTACCGGTGCGGGATCCGTACCAGATAGGGTTGATAGAAGAAATAGAGAAGATCCAACGGAGAGCAGCGCGCTTCGTTACAGGATCATTTAGTAATCGCGAAAGCGTTATGGAGATGGTAGATAAACTCCAGTGGAAGACTCTGCAAGAGAGACGCTCAGTAGCTCTGTACGGGCTTTTGTTGAGGAGTCCCCCTACGTATATCTCGCGAAGAGCCCACACAGAGGCATACCGACAATCTTTCTTTCCACGAACAATACGAGACAGGAATAGCAGGGAGAACCGATGGAGGTACTCAAAGTACCCTCCGCGACACACCGTCAGGTGGCTTGCGTAGTATGGATGTAGATGCAGATGTAGAAAGTGCTTTCGTAACCTATAAATGGCCCATCATACCCATGGGATTCCTCAGTCTTCAGCGATTCAGTTATTTACCCAATCTCCCCCATGTCATTTGAGATAGCAGTGTTGGAAACCTGTTGTGAAGAGAGTTACATCATTTCACCCTCTACATTCATAAAGAGGTTATTGAGTACTGTACAGAGGCTATATCTGAGTAGCAAAAAACACTGATAATACATGTTGACTTAATATCGTCGACCGTGTGCTGTTGCACAGACATTCCTTGCACGACTGACCTTTACATTTAATTTAATACTATCCTGAGAATTAGCTATTTTATCACCATGTAAAATTTTTTTGCCTTCTTAACATCATTAAGCACTTTGCATTGCTGTTTGTAATGCGTTCCTGCAGCTCGATTTTTTTCTACATTATATCTGTAACTGGGAACCTCTTTTGATGCTAGTCAATTGTCAGGATGAGCATTACTG
The DNA here is from genome assembly GCF_021461385.2 of Schistocerca piceifrons. NCBI lineage: Eukaryota > Metazoa > Arthropoda > Insecta > Orthoptera > Acrididae > Schistocerca > Schistocerca piceifrons. The sequence continues at coordinate 44,562,736 of NC_060139.1, read as the reverse complement.
CAAAGGGCATTTGATTATAAAGCATTATGTCAGGGTGAAAAACACTAAATAAATTACTTTTTCTCTCTTAACAACATGTGAGCTGGGTGGGTTCTTCCTTGGCTCGTGTATGAGGTAGGATGAAACAGCATTTTTACATAAGATAACTTTTATTGAAAGTTTTGTACAATGGTTTCCTTACTGGATTGTTCTGGCTGGGAGAGCGGCAGCTGTGTCGTCTGTGAAGCCTTCTGCTGCGTGGGCCGCGGCGTCTGATTATGCTTGGTGGTGTGCATCTCGTGTCGCTGTTTACCCCAGGTGACTGGAGACGCGCATCGTTGAGGTGCCCCGTTTAATTATTAAGAACGAAGTCGTGAATTGGAGGGTGATACCTTGGATGTGGCGTCCCGGTGTTTCTCTCTCTATGCGGCCACGTGTGACAGTGTACGTCGGCCAGCGGAGCGGCGCGGCGGGGAAAGGCCAGTGTCCCAGACTCGAACAACGGACTCCAGCTTGCCAGTCTTCGGCTGTTAGATTTTCATCACCACCTCACAGGTGACTGCTGATGTGAGACCGTCTCCTTCCCGTCCTCACGAGTCACCCGGGTACGTAAAAATCAGTCTTCAAATACCTTCTAACTTCTGTCTTCTGGCGGCGAGGCTGCTGCTTTCTATTCCATTACAGCGGCGGACTTGGTGCTTCTGTGTACGATGTAGTCTCTTCCTGCATGACGGTCTTCAGTACCGAAACTGAACTGAAAACTACTGTCGGGCCCACTGCGTCTCGCGTATTTATTTACTTCAGTTCACTGGAGGTGAACGACTTCACGGTCATTGCCTCTTCTGTCACGTTGAAAAGCTTCTCGAAGAATCTTCTTAACGTCGGTCATTGGCTCTTGGAATGTAGGCGAGGGCCTTTGATCACATGTGACAATTGAGAAACACGTGAGCCGGCCGGGCGATGCCCTGACGGCTGAATCGACAGCGTCTGCTTATGTGGGGAGGGCGATGGCTTCTCCTGAATGTGCTGACTTCACGGTCATTGCCTCTTCTGCTCTGCCCGCTGTTTGCCAGAGTGTAACTCTTCTAAACTAAACTGAGTTTTTCATTTATTTTCTAATCTCCACTTCACATTGATTTCACTAATTTATTTACCTATCTTAAGTACCACTCAACATATCCTTATCCTAGTAGTTAGCCATGCAGGTTGGCTCTCACTTCCGTTACTGCCCAACTTTCGATGCGTGGTCAGCCGCGGTTGTGCGAAAGTTGCCCTCGTGTCTCGCAGGACCGACTGTGGCAGTGCTTCCTGCAGCGTCAGCAGGAGCCAGCGGCCGGGGAGGCGGCGGCGGGGGCCGCGCCAGGGCTGGGGGCGGTCGGCGCGGAAGCGGAGGAGGCGGCGTCTTCGCGCATCGACCGCGCGGGCATGGACGCCGCCAAGCTGCACTGCTGCGCGCGCGCCGCCTCCACCGCGTGCCGCCGCCTCTGCTTCCGCACCTACTCCAGCGAGTGGGTGCGCTTCTGGCCGCAGTTCAGCGCCCACTGCCTCGAGGACTCCGCCGAGGTCGCGCTGCTCACCTGCGTCCAGGAAGGTAGGCCGGCGCCTCGCCCCACCCCAGCTGCGGAGGCCGCAGTCGTAAACTGAAGAGAGAACCGCGATCTCGCCGGCGGAAGAGGGCTTTCCGGAAGCTTTCTGTGCCGATTCGGATACCTATGTGTATCCAGAATGAGATTTTCATTCTGCAGCGGAGTGTTCGCTGAAATGAAACTTCCTGGCAGATTAAAACTGTGTGACGGACCGAGACTCGAAATCGGTACCTTAGACTTTCGCAGGCAAGTGCTCTACCAACTCAGCTACCCAAGCACGACTCATGCAACGTCCTCACAGCTTTACTTCTACCTTCCAAACTTTACAGAAGCTCTCCCGCGAACCTTGCAGAATTTTTGGAAGGTAGGAGACGAGGTACTGGCAGAAGTAAAGCTGTGAGGACGTTGCGTGAGTCGTGCTAGGGGAACTGAGTTCGTAGAGCACTTGCCCGCGAAAGTCTAAGGTACCGAGTTCGAGTCTCGGTCCGCCACACAGTTTTAATCTGACTGGAAGTTACCTATGTGTATAGCTGTGAAAGAGCAAAATTAAAATACAGTGTCAGTATTAAGATTTGTGCACTTTTGCGGTACATGCCGTCGGTAAGAATTATCGTACACGGTCCGTCAAAAAAACTTTCCGAGACTGTTAGTATCCCTGCTGTGTAAAAGATGTCAGTGCAGTAAGTATGGTGGTAACTTGAACTAACAACTATGAACAACAGATGTACGAAATTTCAAACAATTTCGACAAATAGTATTGGCTGGCTCTGAGCACTATGGGACTCAACTGCTGGGGTCATTAGTCCCCTAGAACTTAGAACCAGTTAAACCTAACTAACCTAAGGACACCACACACATCCATGCCCGAGGCAGGATTCGAACCTGCGACCGTAGCGGTCTCGCGGCTCCAGACTGCAGCGCCAGAACCGCGCGGCCACTTCGGCCTGCAAATAGTATTGTTCTGCTGAAAATACCACAAGTACGCCGATATCGTCGAGTTATGTCTAACTGCAAAACCAATAAACCTAGAAACAGCTTCCGAGAATCTCAATACTAACCTCTGAGCACTATCAAAATGGGTGCAGGATGTAGGCTTAAAGCTAAACCCATCTTGTTGGTAATTCTAGACTTATTAACCCTATATGTCTGGAATCCCTAGCATTTTTAACCGTAAATGGAACAAATATAAACTTCTCTCTTCCAGCAAACTGTGTAGGATTAATAATAGATGAAAATCTAAACTGAACTTGCGAGGTGCCAGGGTGGAGAAGAGTTTGTACGTCTTTAATTGAGACGAATTTTGCATGAGAACGAGACATGCACTCGACCCCCACCTTACCTACCGCATAATTAATTATGCTCACAACGGTAACGGAGGGAAATAATGGTGGATCCTGCTAGTTGGTAAACTAAGGAGTACACACTCACAATAATTTAATAAAAATGGTAATCTACTAAAAAAAAAAAGAGAACTTTATCATAATAAACAACAGGAAATGGGATTCTGCCTATATCTACCAAATGATATGCGGATTAAATATGACAATGAGATTTATTATGTATCACAACATAAATGCTGGGATCACAAGGAGAAACAAGCAAGGTGGACTTGTAGCAAAGCGAGCGCGCGTGCTGGTGAGGGATTCAGTATAAAATTGATAAGGTCCTACAATGCTGGAGCCACAAAATTCTTTACCAGTACTGAAATCTGCAGCACGTCGTCGGTAGGCAGCGTCCTGATGATGTAGGCGCCGACTTCTGCCGTGCAGAAACTCTGTGTCAACCGCTGGCCGCGAAGGCTGTCCGAGAATTCTAAGTTCTTCCGAAAACGAGGGACCAAGTCGCAAGCCCGTCTGACTCCGGCGAAGATCTGATCCTGAATCCTCTCCGTGATGCGATGCAAGAGCGAAGCCAACATTGCTCTACTCCCTACTCTCCGCGAATCAGCATTCAGTTCTGATTCCAAAATTCCCCCAAACTGTCTCAGAACATCATTTGCGCCAATAGCGACCGTTCCCTCCAATTTCGAACAGGGCTTTATGACGTCAACTAGCCTCAGTTTAAGTTGACCAATCATGCCTCTGCTATTCAGCTGAGGCCACTGAACTTGCCGTTTGACCGGCTACGAAAACAACCTGCCTAGACCACCTGCTATCCGAGGCCCGACAGTCGCACCCAGCGGGCAGGTCCGCAAGTATTCTCAGAATCAAGAGGACAATGCAGTCAGTCGGTGCCAGGAATCTTCGTTCCGGACGCGCCGTAACGGTAAACGCATAAACTGCTGCGACTTTCAGACGTCTCGCAGGTCGTTTCGCCCTGCATACAATAGGCGAGACTCGACCGACGTCAGTCGTTCCGCCAGGCGCTTAAGCCTATTGTACGAACCCCACAGAATTCAGGGAAGTGCGGCCCACAACCGGAAACGCAGTGTGCTGCGTCCACAGATGCTCACCTCGCACAGGCCATCCAAGGAAGTAAAACAACATGTTTAGGAATCAGGTGAAAAGTATTTTTTGAGCTCTCAGTATAAATACTCTCATTACAATAACCTTATTCGGGCTGTTACTACCGGGCAATGACATAGAACATTAATATAATTGATGAAAATGACAGGAGACATGCAAAAGAGGTCGTGAAACATCTCGGACTGAGTACATAACTGCAATGCGCGAGAAAGCATCAGCATCTCTCCATGCACTAAAGAAATATAAAAAGCTATTGTATGTTATATGAATGCGTGTGTCTCTTCTTTCGGACGTGTCAAAGTTACGTTCGAGCTCCTGTGGGCATCTCAAAGTAGCGAGCATCGAGGACATGGAAGTGGACTGCAGACACAAGGCGTTAGGTGGTAATGTGCATCGTCTGGGGGCCCTACAGAGATAGTCTGCGCAGCTGCAGTGAATACTGTGTCCAGCTGGCGCAATGGTTACCGCAGCTGCGTCGTAAGCAGGATATCCCAGGTTCGAATCCCGGGCCGGTATGCACGTTCACTCGCAGCCACTGATTCCACATAACGCCCCGATGCAGCTGTCATTTATAGCTCCTTCCGTTTCCTTTCCTTTCTCCGCCCACTTCCTTAAATTTATACAGTGTCGTACATTGATAGTGACCGGGCCAAATATCTCACGAAATAAGCATCAAACGAAAAAACTACAAAGAACGAAATTCGTCTAGCTTGAAGGGGGAAACCAGATGGCGCTATGGTTGACCCCATAGAAGGCGCTGTCATAGGTCAAACGTATATCAACTGCGTTTTTTAAAATAGGAACCCCATTTTTATTACATATTCGTGTAGTACGTAAAGAAATATGAATGTTTTAGTTGGACCATTTTTTTCGCTTCACAAACGTATAAGTACGTGGTATCACGTAACATTCCGTCAGTGCGGACGGTATTTGCTTCGTGATACATTTCCCGTGTAAAAATGGGCCGTTTACCAACTGCGGAAAAGGTCGATATCGTATTGATGTATGGCTATTGTGATCAAAATGCCCAACGGGCGGGTGCTATGTATGCTGCTCGGTATCCTGGACGACATCATCCAAGTGTCCGGACCGTTCGCCGGATAGTTACGTTATTTAAGGGAACAGGAAGTGTTCAGCGACATGTGAAACGTCAACGATGATCCGCAACAAATGATGACGCCCAAGTAGGTGTTTTAGCTGCTGTCGCGGCTAATCCGCACATCACTAGTAGGCAAATTGCGCGAGAATCGGGAATCTCAAAAACTTCGGTGTTGAGAATGCTACACCAACATCGATTGCACCCGTACCATATTTCTAGCACCAGGAGTAGTATGGCGGCGACTTTGAACGTCGTGTACAGTTCTGCCACTGACCACAAGAGAAATTACGGGACGATGACAGATTTTTCCACTCGTTCTATTTAGCGACGAACCGTCATTCACCAACAGCGGTAACGTAAACCGGCGTTATATGCATTATTGGGCAACGGAAAATCCACGATGGCTGCGACAAGTGGAACATCAGCGACCTTGGCGGGTTAATGTATGGTGCGCAATTCTGGGAGAAAGGATAATTGGCCCCCATTTTATCGATGACAACCTAAATGGAGCAATGTTTGCTGATTTCCTACGTAATGTTCAACCGATGTTACTACGAGATGTTTCACTGCATGACAGAATGGCGATGTACTTCCAACATGAAGGATGTCCGGCACACAGCTCGCGTGCGGTTGAAGCGGTATTGAATAGCGTATTTCATGACAGGTGGTTTGGTTGTCGAAGCACCATACCGTGGCCCGCACGTTCACCGGATCTGATTTCCCCGGATTTCTTTCTGTAGGGAAAGTTGAAGGATATTTGCTATCGTGATCCATCGACAACACCTGCCAACATGCGTCAGCGCATTGTCAATGCATGTGCGAACATTACGGAAGGCGAACTACTCGCTGTTGAGAGGAATATCGTTACACGTATTGCATTAATGTGGTATTTACAGGTAGTCACGCTGTAACAGCATGCGTTATCGGGAAAGATAAGTTCACAAAGGTACGTGTATCACATTGGAATAACAGAAATAAAATGTTCAAACGTACCTACGTTCTGTATTTTAATTTGAAAAACCTACCTGTTACCAACTGTTCGTCTAAAATTGTGAGCCATATGTTTGTGACTATTACAGTGCCATATATCACAAAGCGAAAGAAGTGGTCCAACTAAAACATTTCTATTTCTTTACTTACTACACGAATATGTAATAAAAATGGGGGTTCCTATTTTTAAAAAAACGCAGTTGATATTCGTTTGACCTATGGCAGCGCCATCTAGCGGGCCAACCAAGCGCCATCTGGTTTTCCCCTTCAAGCTAGACAAGTTTCGTTCTTTACTGTTTTTCGTTTGACGCTTATTTCGTGAGATATTTGACCCTGTCACGATCAATGGACCTCCCTGTATAAAAAGCTCTTCTCTCTTGACCTGGAAAAGAAATTTTTACATAAACTTATACTTCCAGTTGTTGATTGCAGTAATGTTATCGTGCAGGACCTTTCTCGGGAGAGCTCATGGAACTGGTCACGAATGCCTGTGTTCGTTATATTTGTGACGTTCGAGCCTCTGATCACATTTCATCACCATATGCACAGCTACCCAGGCAAGCGCAGAGATTTCCATACCCTATGCCGGCCTTAGTAGCCGAGCGGTTCTAGGCGCTACAGTCTGGAACCGCGCGACCGCTACGGTCGCAGGTTCGAATCCTGCCTCGGGCATGGATGTGTGTGATGTCCTTACGTTAGTTAGGTTTAAGTAGTTCTAAGTTTTAGGGGACTGATGACCTCAGAAATTAAGTCCCATAGTGCTCAGAGCCATTTGAACCATTTCCATACCCTATGTCTCCTTCAGTGTTTTATCAACGAAAACTGTCCCTCATAGCTCTCCTCGACCATAACGCTTTTATCTGAACAGCATGGCAGAAACACCAGTTCCAATCAGAGCAGACTCCTTTGTGTCCCACTCCCTCGTTCAGCCACTTTCTGGATGTCCGTCTCAGTAACATAAACCCGTCTCTGGAATAGCCTCCCGCATTGTACTAGAGAAGCGAATAACATCTCAAGCTTCAGAATAATCACATATCTTAAAAAAACTGTCCCTTTATGTACTCATTACCCTTATACGTCATTCATTCGAACCTTATCTTCCTCTTTACCTAGTAATCTTAGTTGGTGCAGTATCCTTAATTTTCCTGCCCCCAGGGCTCGCTGTTGCTGAAGATATCTATTTTGTTTACCTATAATTTATTTCTACATCCGCTACTATCGCTATTGTTATTATTCTCATTATTATTATTATTATATTATTACTATTAGTTGTAGCTGCTGCAGTAGTACAAGTACTGCCAGCATTAAGTTTATTAGTTCTTAGTCAGTATTATTTACTCACATTGCTACTTTGTACACTCAGATCGTTTTAATACTATATGCCACATTAAAACTTTTGTTTCTTAGGAAAATTATGCAAAAAGGTACCGTATTTTTGGAACCCTGGTCCGATGTAAGAGAGATCATATCTAGTTAAATAAATAAGTGAATGTAAATAAGATAGTCCGTCGCAATGACGCATCAAGATGGTGCACCGGAAAACACTTGTTACAGATAATGGGCTGTAATTAAATTCTTGGGTGACGACACTTGTTTTTATCAATACGACTTAACCGCATGACGATATAGTGTAGAACAGTTCGCAAATGCCGAAGAAGATGTGATAATGTTGTGAGAGCCAAAAAGGCGTTGAGTAACGTCTTGATTTTCGATCTATCTTTCGCACCTGCTTCGGTCTTAGTGGACCATCAGAGACCCATTCTGCACTTTGTCATTATGTGGTAGATTCGTGCTCCTAACACCAAGTCTCGCCACCCACGAATTTAATTACAGCACATCGCTTGTAACGACTGTCTTCCATCGGCACCATTTTCATGGTTCAATACGGCTGTACCATCTAACCGAATTGTTTGAAACATCGCATATCGGTTGTTAACAGTTATTAGTTGAAGTTGCCACTGTAGCTACTAGCTACTGCGCTGATCTCCCTTATACACCAGGAACTAAATCAGTCTCGGAACTTTTTGTATAAGTAGTGTATAATGATCATTTGGATGCTGTAGCTCTTCCTACTTTCCATGATTGATGAAAAAAGTTGGAACGAAAGGCCATCTTAAGCAGGAAACCGTTTAAGTGCTGTTGCTTTACCTAAAGGTGTTTTAGCACTTTCCATGCTACCTTCAGTGTGTTTTATTTATTTTCTTCCTCACATGACGCTGTCAGTTATGACTGCGTGCATTGCACAGATTGTCATACTTTTCTGTCGCTGATCTTGCCTTCTTGTTTGTGGCGTATTAGAACAAGTATGTCTTTGGCTATCGGCGGTTTTAACTGTTACAAACGCATCTGATCCACAAGGTTTCTGCCGCCACTTCAAATGTTGTTTTTCTGATAACAACTTATAAGGACTATTACTACCGATAGAGGTGTGACGTGGTAAATCGTACCCCTTGCGCGTCTCTGCTTGTCTGCAGATTTCAGAGCTGAGCGCGTCTTTTTCCGGCAAGAACACTGTCTTGGTGTTATGTTCACCAGATGCGCAAACGCTGAGAGTCACGCGCCGGAGTGCGAGCAGGTAATCGTTGTTCATGTATCGCACGGAAGTGTCGCGTGCAGTTGAGTCGCATCAGAATTCTACGGACAGTTTGCAAGTGTGATAAAATATGAATTTCGAAGGCTTTTTACGCCTGTTCGTAGAACAACAGTGCATAATTATTGAGTTTACTAGCGCAGGTTGCACGAAATCAATGTACGAGTATAAATCAGTATCGTTGTCCCGGGGACTTAGTGTTTGTGTTGTCCTCGTCATTTCATCATCATTCGTGAAAGGGGCAAGATTGGTCTGCATAAAACTGGGACTTTGTACGGGCGCTGATAACCGCGTATATGAGCGCCCCACCAACCAAAAATCATCTTCAGTATCGTCGTTCTTAGTGAGTAGCATCCGATGGCGACATATGATCTATCATATCATGGTGTATCATAGAGTTAAAAGTTAATTTGGGAAAGAAGTACAGCAGTGGCAGACTTCAGTCTAAAAGTAGAATAAATTTAAGTAATACGAACGTATGGGGCATGCGGTAGTTGCTCCTTGGGTACATGGAAGAAACCTCGGCAAATAATTGCTGTAGAGGAACGCAATCGGGCACACCATGGAAACGTTGAACTAGTGTCCACAGCGAATCTTTTTACCATTGGCGAACATTGGAGAAAAAAGGCAAACACACATAACTGGACCTCCTCAAGGCTAAAAACTGTGACCATTAAATACTGGAGGACTGTCAAGATGGTTCAAATGGCTCTGAGTGGCATGGGACTTAACATCTGAGGTCATCAGTCACCTAGAACTTAGAACTACTTAAATCTAACTAACCTAAGGACATCACGCATATCCATGCCCGAGGCAGGATTCGAACCTGCGACCGTAGTGGTCGCGCGGTTCCAGACTGAAGCGCGTAGAACCGCTCGGCCACACTAGCCGGCTGACTGTCAAGAGAAAGGAGTCTTACCAGCAATGCAAACAACGTTCATGGGGCATTTTAACATTTCAGGAAATACTCAGAGGGGTAAACGACCGAAGACCAAAAATTGAACGAATTGAGACGGTATTATAAAGTTATCGTGAACAGTATGATAGATAAGTCCGGATATAGACATTAAGTCAAGAAGTATCATGGAGAGAAGCTACAATGAAATTTTAAAAACTGAGCTACAGTCGTATACTATTACTTCAGGGTACAAACCACTCTACATGTATTTCATGTTCCATAAGCGAAATAATTTTCATAACCAAAACATCAAGATTTTGTTGCGAGATTTTAAGTACCAAAGCGTCAACTTGGGAACCGGTGTTTGAAGACAGCGGCTCGGGGACTGTGACGGAGCGCTCGGGACCCGAGCTGCAGCCGCGCGGCCGTAAATGGACGTCTGTGTGTGCTGTGACAGCTGATGGCTGATGGCTGCGTCGTCTGCAAATGCGCACGAACGAGATTCTAGCGTTTGCGCTCTGTAAATATGTCTTCGCTCCCGCCCGATCGCTTCATCATAGGCGTCAAGGTGAACACATATTTGAATAGGAATTTCTCAGAAATGAAGTATGCATGAGAAGTAGCCACTTGTGGGACCCGGGCGGGTGCCTGTGCGTGGTTTGACAGCTGACTGCCGCGCCACGTCACTGGGCTTGTCTGTGCGCTCTACTGGACAGGGATTGGCGGAGGGTGCTTGCGGGTGTTGATTGAATTATTTTGCGAGGAGGTGTGTAGGTTGTGCTATGAGTTATTTGGACAGTTTACGAGTACTGAGCGTGTCTAGACATACGTGTGCTGAATTATTTAGGAGGGTTGTGAATGCCTGTAATTAAATTATTTGCGTGAATTAGGAGTTGTTTGCGTGTCTGCAGACTGTGTATTGTGAGCGCAGGCATAAGATGGAGTGGACTCCTTCCTTACTCTCCCCAGCAGCCTAGAGCAGCCTGAGTAATTTTAGCATAATTCTCGCCCCTGCAGACCACCATCTGGGATTAGGTCATAGGAGGGATGACAGTTCTGGTGGCAGTAATTTGTACTGTGTCAGTTGGACAGTAAACCTCATGGTGGAGACACTGCCTGCAAAATAAAGACTTGTGTTCAGATCTGTTTTCCCGTCGTTTCTCCCCACCATCTTGGATGACGTCATGCACTGTGCACATTAGTACACGTTAGTACAGGTTAGCCTGCAAACAAGGATCGGTAAGGGGGTGTGATGCTGGGCTGAGGATCGTGGTGTAGACTTTAATTATTCGATTCCAAGTCCAGGTGGGTGTGGCATTGGTGAAAACTGATTGCAAGTCCTAGGTTCTGTCAGGTCGAATCACGTGACTAATGCAGTAGCCAACAGGAGTGCACCATTCTAGGGGTGGGGTGTGCTAGTTCACGGATGAACACCGCGCTGATGGTGGAAAAATGTGGAACTTCTCATTTTATGACTGAATATTGAAATTGTAAATTGAGTTATTGAATATGATTAAAATTGAAATGGAATTAAGTACTTCGGTAATAGATGTGTTAGATGCGCGATGTGGGTGTTACTTTGGTCAGCTTATTTACAGAAGACTATGTCTCGCGCGAATATGGAGGTTGCGGCCGAGGGTGTGTGACGTAAGCAGTCCTTCGCTCGTGGACCACTGACGTGGCGCATTTCCGGTTATAACGCATGCGCGAGAGAGAGCAGGTGATATTGTATCATCACTCGACTTCAAGGTAGCGCCCTCTGGTGGCCACGATTTGAACTAAGTCAGTTGGGCTCTGGAGATCGTGGTGAACACAGTGGGTGCCGTCATCTTCAATACCAGTACTTGTGTCATCACCCGACGTCGCTTTTGCTTCCCTGGGGGCACCGACATGAAATAAGCCAGTTGGGCTCTGGAGTTCGCGGTGGGTACACTGGGTGCAGCCATCCTGAATGACGGTACTTGTGTCATAATCAGACGTCAGGGCGGCGCCCTCTGCTGGCACCGATATGAACTAAGCCAGTTGGAGTCCAGACCCAGTGGAGAACACATATACTAGAAATTAGTTAAATAATAAAGACATGTCCTTTTTCCCGCCATTTTCTTTGCTTAGTAGAGATAACAGGGGTGTGATGGATTATCATGTTGGAATCTGAACTTCGCGCCATTTTTCTGGGCGACGGAGGCGTGGCACTTTCCCGCCAAAATCCGCAATCTTGATTGACGTCACAGCCGCTATCTTGGATGACGTCATCGCCGCCATTTTGGATAACGGTATTTTGTGATGGTACCAGCCTAGCGCCAGTACTCTTACAACCCTGCTCCCTTCCCAACCACTGCTTCCCTTTCATGTCCCTCGACTCTTATAACTGCCATCTGGTTTCTGTACAAATTGTAAATAGCCTTTCGCTTCCTGTCTTTTACCCCTGCCACCTTGAAAATCTGAAAGAGAGTATTCCAGTCAACATTGTCAAAAGCTTTCTCTAAGTCTACAAATGCTAGAAACGGGGGTTTGCCTTTCCTTAATCTATCTTCTAAGATAAGTCGTAGGGTCAGTATTGCCTCACGTGTTCCAACATTTCTACGGAATCCAAACTGATCTTCCCCAAGGTCGGCTTCTACCAGTTTTTCCATTCGTCTGTAAAGAATTCGCGTAACCTGACCATACTCGTCAAGTAAAACTAAAACTAAAAGTTTAAAAAAGAGAACACAAAAACTCTTAAAAAGTAAAAACTTTAAGTGTAATATAAGTAGTAACATATTATTGAAGGTAAAGGAATACTATAGGCTATCTTTTACATTTTAGAGGTTTTTTGTTTTGTTTTCAATTTTTAAGTTTTATTGCATAATTTTTAAACTTCGTATTGTAGTGGCAGACATAGTACTAACGACACTCTATCCCCACGTTCACACAAAATAATTTCCGGGACGAAACAAGAAACTGCGAACTTTTCACTTACATGATTTACTTGATCTTTTTAATTCACTCATATATTCACTGAATACGTTTTCATACATATTTATCTTATTTTGTTAAAACAAGCAATATACAGTGGCGTTAATTTTAAATGAAGTTGGAAGAAAGTGAGCTGGCTTTGCGCACTCTTGCAATAGTCTGCCTAAACTATTAGGAAAAAATCATTTGATTTAGTATTCAAAAAAGAAAACACTTCTTAATCTTCCGCGAACATTAGGAAGTGATGTCCTTTTTTTAATATGAAAAGTGTTTAGTTAATTTAGATGATGAAAACTGAACAGCTGAACAGACATTTATGGAACATAGCTAAGAACCATCCCGATTAAACCAGCTTTCGAATTTAAAAAAAACTGTACTAAAATCTGGCCTTTCGTTTAGGAGCTACGATGTCACAGACAGATGCACAGATACACTTCAAAAGACAAACATCATCATTGGTGGTCGACCGTAAACGATAAACGTAAGTTGTCGTGGGCTTTTATTTAGATCTAGTTCTATGTAACTTGATGTAGCTCTTATGTTTATGTAGCGTATATCAAGAGAGCGCGCTGGAAGAAAAGATTTTTACTTAATTTATCTGATGCAATTTGAACTGCTGAACAGACTTTCGTAGAACATAGGAAAGAACCATTGCAATTAAACCCCTTTTCACATAAAAACAACTGTACTAAAATCTGACCTTCCATTTGGAAGCTACTGTGCCGCAGACAGGTACACAGACACACAAGTTAAAGATGTAACACCCCTCCGTTAGCGACGGGGGTTAAAAAAATATTGTAGCACGTTCTATCCACATACATGAGTTGTTATTTAAATGCCCCTTTTTCATTCAGGGGTACAGCGTAACATTAGCAGAAAAATATCACGGAGCCGGCCGGTGTGGCCGTGCGGTTCTAGGCGCTTCAGTCTGGAACCGCGTGACCGCTACGGTCGCAGGTTCGAATCCTGCCTCGGGCGTGGATGCGTGTGATGTCCTTAAGTTAGTTAGGTTTAAGAAGTTCTAAGTTCTGTGGGACAGATGACCACAGATGTTAAGTCCCATAGCGCTCAGAGCCATTTGAACCAACCAAATATCACGGAATTAGGCGCCCCTCTGTACATTTCTAGCATTTGTAGACTTAGAGAAAGCTTTTGACAATGTTGACTGGAATACTCTCTTTCAAATTCTAAAGGTGGCAGGGGTAAAATACAGGGAGCGAAAGGCTATTTACAATTTGTACAGAAACCAGATGGCAGTTATAAGAGTCGAGGGACATGAAAGGGAAGCAGTGGTTGGGAAGGGAGTAAGACAGGGTTGTAGCCTCTCCCCGATGTTGTTCAATCTGTATATTGAGCAAGCAGTAAAGGAAACAAAAGAAAAATTTGGAGTAGGTATTAAAATTCATGGAGAAGAAATAAAAAATTTGAGGTTCGCCGATGACATTGTAATTCTGTCAGAGACAGCAAAGGACTTGGAAGAGCAGTTGAATGGAATGGACAGTGTCTTGAAAGGAGGATATAAGATGAACATCAACAAAAGCAAAACAAGGATAATGGAATGTAGTCTAATTAAGTCAGGTGATGCTGAGGGAATTAGATTAGGAAATGAGGCACTTAAAGTAGTAAAGGAGTTTTGCTATTTGGGGAGCAAAATAACTGATGATGGTCGAAGTAGAGAGGATATAAAATGTAGGCTGGCAATGGCAAGGAAAGCGTTTCTGAAGAAGAGAAATTTGTTAACATCCAGTATTGATTTAAGTGTCAGGAAGTCATTTCTGAAAGTATTTGTATGGTGTGTAGCCATGTATGGAAGTGAAACATGGACGATAACCAGTTTGCACAAGAAGAGAATAGAAGCTTTCGAAATGTGGTGCTACAGAAGAATGCTGAAGATAAGGTGGGTAGATCACGTAACTAATGAGGAGGTATTGAATAGGATTGGGGAGAAGAGACGTTTGTGGCACAACTTGACTAGAAGAAGGGATCGGTTGGTAGGATATGTTTTGAGGCATCAAGGGATCACCAATTTAGTATTGGAGGGCAGCGTGGAGGGTAAAAATCGTAGAGGGAGACCAAGAGATGAATACACTAAACAGATTCAGAAGGATGTAGGTTGCAGTAGGTATTGGGAGATGAAAAAGCTTGCACAGGATAGAGTAGCATGGAGAGCTGCATCAAACCAGTCTCAGGACTGAAGACCACAACAACAACAACAACTGTACATTCCGTTCATCGCTTTCAGAGAGAAACTAAGGATAATGGGATGCGCCCTGGAGGTATCATTGTAGCAAAGTAAAGCAAAGCTCCGCGTTCTAGGCCAGATGGGCCAATCGAGACCAACCGACCGCTCTGTCATCCCCTGCCATTTGAATTAGGTATGGATACGTATGGGGTCAGCAGACCGCCCTCCTGGCCATTGTCGTCTCTCCTGACCTGAATCACGCAGCTCCTCAGTAGGCGTCACAAGGTCGAGTGCACACTGGTTCTTTCCTCCCACCAAGAAATAAACTGTGGCAGCACTGAGAATGGATACCGGTGCTCCACATTGCAGTTACAGAAACTGACAACAATGTGACGGAAGCAGGTGTACATCCCAAGCTTGAGTGGAATGTTTTATCTGTGAAAGTTGAGGTCTTGGTATGTAGGTGTGATGTCAAATCCTATTTTCCTCCACCTTGAGGTCTGAACCCATCTCCTCCAACTGTACTAATGAAACTACCTTTGGGGATTTCGGAAAGAGAACGCATGAAGCCAGACCTAGCGAGCCGCTGCCTTCGCATGTAAGCTGCCCAGAACACCGTCCCCCTCACTCGCAGACATGTTTGGATTTTAATAGTGAGAGGGAAATCCAGGAATATAAAATACACTACTGGCCATTAAAATTGCTACACCAAGAAGAAATGCAGATGATAAATGTGTATTCATTGGACAAATATATTATACTAGAACTGACATGTGATTACATTTTCACGTCATTTGGGTGCATAGATCTTGAGAAATCAGTACCCAGAACAACCGCCTCTGACCGTAATAACGGCCTTGATACGCCTGGGCATTGAGTCAAACACAGCTTGGATGGCGTGTACAGGTACAGCTGTCCACGCAGCTTCAACTCGATACCACAGTTCATCAAGAGTAGTGACTGGCGTATTGTGACGAGCCAGTTGCTCAGCCACCATTAACCAGACGTTTCCAATTGGTGAGAGATCTGGAGAATGTGCTGGCCAGGACAGCAGTCGAACATTTTCTGAGTACAGAAAGGCCCGTATAGGACCTGCAACATGCGGTCGTGCATTATCCTGCTGAAATGTAGGGTTTCGCAGGGATCGAATGAGGGGGAGAGCCACGGGTCGTAACACATCTGAAAAGTAGCGTCCACCGTTCAATGTACCGTCAATGCGAACAAGAGGTGTCCGAGACGTGTAACCAATGGCACCCCATACCATCACGCCGGGTGATACACCAGTATGGCGATGACGAATACACGCTTCCAATATGCGTTCACCGCGATGTCGCCAAACACGGATGCTACCATCATGGTCCTGTAAACAGAACCTGGGTTCATCCGAAGAAATGACGTTTTGCCATTCGTGCACCCAGGTTCGTCGTCGAGTACACCATCGCAGGCGCTCATGTCTGTGATGCAGCGTCAAGGGTAACCGTAGCCATGGTCTCCGAGCTAATAGTCCATGCTGCTGCAGTCTTCGTCGAACTGTTCGTGCAGACGGTTGTTGTCTTCCAAACGTCCCCATCTGTTGACGCAGGGATCGAGACGTGGCTGCACGATCCGTTACAGTCATGCGGATAAGATGCCTGTCATGTCGACTGCTAGTTATACGAGGCCGTTGGGATCCAGCACGGCGTCCGTATTACCCTCCTGAACCCACCGATTCCATATTCTGCTAACAGTCGTTGGATCTCGACGAACGCCATCAGTAGTGTCGCAATACGGTAAACTGCAATCGCGATAGGCTACAATCCGACCTTTATCAAAGTCGGAAAGGTGATGGTACGCGTTTCTCCTCCTTACACGAGGCATCACAACAACGGTTCACCAGGCAACACTTGTTCAAAAATGGTTCAAATGGCTCTGAGCACTATGGGACTTAACATCTATGGTCATCAGTCCCCTACAACTTAGAACTACTTACACCTAACTAACCTAAGGATATCACACAACACCCAGTCATCACGAGGCAGAGAAAAATCCCTGACCCCGCTGGGAATCGAACCCTGGAACCCGGGCGTGGGAAGCGAGAACGCTACCGCACGACCACGAGCTGCGGACAATCATAAAGGCAATGTGGGATAACAAGGACGAATGAATTCTACACACAGAGAGTTTCCACATGCGGTCGGCGACCAAATACACGTAGTCCGATGAGACGACAGACTGAACGACCAAACCAGGTCGTTCGCACTGAAGTTACATGTATCAGAAACGGTCGAGCGCGTCTAGGCTATCCGAAGCTGAATGCAGCTCCAACCCGACTCAACTCGATGTCCGTTCGGAATTCGGAGACACGGTGACCCGAGCGGGCACACTGGCTCGGGCCTAACCATGCAGAGGTAACTCTTGCGCATTGGCCACATCTCTGCACAAGGAAGGAACCGACCCACGTCCGGAAAGATGACCAACTGACGAGGCCCAGAAACGGTCGAGGGACCGAATACACGTCGCCCGATGAGACGGTGTGGGGCGGCTGGTGGAATTATTATTGTTGTTATTTAAATGTAGAATGTAATGTAGAAAAGATGCATTTCCCGGCCGATTAACCATGTGTGTGGCGGCGGGTGGAATTAATTGTTATATAAATGTTCCTATTATTTATGCTGTTGTTTGCCGTTCTCAACACTGGCTCTCTAACTACAATATTGGCAACCAGAAAGTGATTAGCAAAACGTGAAGCCTGTAATTAGAATTCCTAGTGCCCACTTCAAGTGAGAAATACACTTATAGCTACAGCTTATAGCTCTGAGGAATTAGGAGATTGTCTGGGATTCATAAACAAAAACGATTCTCTAAAAATGTTCACTATATTCTGAAAGGCACAGACCAAAAAGAATCCACACAATCTGACTAACAGAGCAGTTCAGAGTCTAATGCGCTGATACGACTATAACTGTTCAAATTAAATGTTTAAGTGAATGCTCGCCATTATTTGATGATAATGTTCATCAAACGCCACGCTAAATAATGGTAGAATCTCTGTCCCGCGGCGGCACGTGAAAATACGACATACGCAAACTGAAGATAGATCATTAAAGTTATCCCAGAATTAACACTTCACTCGAAAATGATTTCACGGTTACGCGTATCCCGAGTAACTTATTACGGCATCCGAGGCTGTTTATAGCAATGATACCGACGCGACGTGACCCCTGGCACAGGTGATGTGCTATTCAGCTTCTGGAGAGAACTGGGGCCTTCCTTCCTCGCGCAGCGTTCTTATATATAAAGCCGCGGTGCGGACAGCTAAGGGAACGCCTGATCAAAATTGCTCTCCCGACTAGCCGCTGGGCTAGTACTGCACCACTTCAAGTTATTGAATAAATTATCGCTTCCGTTGCTGATGGCCGGTGAAGCTCTCAATTTAAATGTGCATTCAGCACACAGGTAAGTAATCATAATAAAAGTCTGACGTGGCTAAGTTAAATATTTTGGGCGAGAGAATTAATTTAATTACACTACACGCAGTAGACGACCTCTGAACTTGCCCTTTGGAGATACGCTATCGCTATAGTTTTATAGTTATTCAATTGAAATTTCTCACATCTTTATGATTATAGCGGATCTCCCATCTACTTAAATTTAAATATCCTAGCTTTATTTATTCGCCTACTTAATCTACACTCCTGGAAATTGAAATAAGAACACCGTGAATTCATTGTCCCAGGAAGGGGAAACTTTATTGACACATTCCTGGGGTCAGATACATCACATGATCACACTGACAGAACCACAGGCACATAGAAACAGGCAACAGAGCATGCACAATGTCGGCACTAGTACAGTGTATATCCACCTTTCGCAGCAATTCAGGCTGCTATTCTCCCATGGAGACGATCGTAGAGATGCTGGATGTAGTCCTGTGGAACGGCTTGCCATGCCATTTCCACCTGGCGCCTCAGTTGGACCAGCGTTCGTGCTGGACGTGCAGACCGCGTGAGACGACGCTTCATCCAGTCCCAAACATGCTCAATGGGGGACAGATCCGGAGATCTTGCTGGCCAGGGTAGTTGACTTACACCTTCTAGAGCACGTTGGGTGGCACGGGATACATGCGGACGTGCATTGTCCTGTTGGAACAGCAAGTTCCCTTGCCGGTCTAGGAATGGTAGAACGATGGGTTCGATGACGGTTTGGATGTACCGTGCACTATTCAGTGTCCCCTCGACGATCACCAGTGGTGTACGGCCAGTGTAGGAGATCGCTCCCCACACCATGATGCCGGGTGTTGGCCCTGTGTGCCTCGGTCGTATGCAGTCCTGATTGTGGCGCTCACCTGCACGGCGCCAAACACACATACGACCATCATTGGCACCAAGGCAGAAGCGACTCTCATCGCTGAAGACGACACGTCTCCATTCGTCACTCCATTCACGCCTGTCGCGACACCACTGGAGGCGGGCTGCACGATGTTGGGGCGTGAGCGGAAGACGGCCTAACGGTGTGCGGGACCGTAGCCCAGCTTCATGGAGACGGTTGCGAATGGTCCTCGCCGATACCCCAGGAGCAACAGTGTCCCTAATTTGCTGGGAAGTGGCGGTGCGGTCCCCTACGGCACTGCGTAGGATCCTACGGTCTTGGCGTGCATCCGTGCGTCGCTGCGGTCCGGTCCCAGGTCGACGGGCACGTGCACCTTCCGCCGACCACTGGCGACAACATCGATGTACTGTGGAGACCTCACGCCCCACGTGTTGAGCAATTCGGCGGTACGTCCACCCGGCCTCCCGCATGCCCACTATACGCCCTCGCTCAAAGTTCGTCAACTGCACATACGGTTCACGTCCACGCTGTCGCGGCATGCTACCAGTGTTAAAGACTGCGATGGAGCTCCGTATGCCACGGCAAACTGCCTGACACTGACGGCGGCGGTGCACAAATGCTGCGCAGCTAGCGCCATTCGACGGCCAACACCGCGGTTCCTAGTGTGTCCGCTGCGCCGTGCGTGTGATCATTGCTTGTACAGCCCTCTCGCAGTGTCCGGAGCAAGTATGGTGGGTCTGACACACCGGTGTCAATGTGTTCTTTTTTCCATTTCCAGGAGTGTATCTTGCTTCCTTAACTTCTAAGACAAATACTAGAAAATTATGGATTTCATCAAATAATTTTTTTTTTTGACATCCAAAATACTGTTTCTACTAAATTATTATGAAAAAGGAATCTAAATATAAATTTTTAAGTTTCTAGCTCTTTTCTGTTGCGCCAATGATTTTTACAGAAAAACGTCCAAATTTCGAAAATGGGGTAAAGTTATTGAACTGATATACAACACATATTGATTTAGTATTACTCCTGACATGCTAGAAACATTTCACGTTATTTACTTGATTTTTAAAGTATTGCGCAACATTTATGACGTCAGAGCTAGTTACAGCGGACTAGGCTGGCACACAGTGGAAAGACTGATGTGAATTTTATACGGCGTGAGTAGGCTGCTTCCCTACAGCGGCCAACCGAACGACCAACCAACGGTCGTCCCGCTCCAGTTTTCTTCCGTCTCATAGTTTTTCATGCGTGTCGCAAGCGGTCGGCGAGCAGTGGCTGTCCGCACCTCGCTGGCGGTCCGTCCCCGACTTCACTGCTGCTGCGTCCCGACTGAACTCCCGACACACCACGAGCCGGAAATACTAGCGGTCGCTTCAAATATAATACGACATTGCTCTTATCGATAAGCGCTGCTGCTGCCACTCACGGGCAGGTAAGACAGGAACTTAGTGAGGCCAGTAAATCGAATAAGAAAACGAGGCGGTAGTATCGTAAGGAGAAGGTGACAAACGATAAAAGGCATGAACACGAGCCGAGCACGGCTCAATTGTGGTAAAATCTACACTTAACGAACAGAAAACTCTGTCTCTAGGCACGTGTAAAAGCCTGTTTGTCACTTAAGGGAGCAAACAGCAGCTTCCCCAATTCCGAGACCCCACAACATTGGTGGTAACGACTTACTGAGACAGACATAGACGTCTTGTTCTTCTCCAGCGTCGTGAGGGGGTACCTGCCAAAGTGCCCATCTCTCTGGATGAAACAAATCATTAGCGTAAAGGAACCAGTGGCTGAAAGAGCCACTGGTTGAGGGTATGGAAAAGAGGTGCCATATTCTGTGTCAAAAGTCACGGTCTGGGAGGAAAGAGCGACTCAAATTGCACTAAGAAAGGACATGGAGTGAGGGAGGAAAGGTAGGAGGTGATGGTAACAGGGACGGACTGCAGTTCTGTCATGCCATTTGGTGATAGTAAACTAAGATAACGGAGTGGCTAACTGAAAGTAAGGATGGTAAGTGGTAGAGGAAAAGTGAGCTTGGTTGAGAGAGTAGATAGTGCTTACAATGAGGTGGAATACAGATTTGAGAGTGCCGGCCGTTGTGGTCGAGCGGTTCTAGGCGCTTCAGTACGGAACCGCGCTGCTGCTATGGTGGCAGGTTCGAATCCTGCCTCAGGCATGGATGTGTGTGATGTCCTTAGGTTAATTAGGTTTCAGTACTTTTAAGTCTAGGAGCTGATGACCTCAGATGTTAAGTCCCTTAGTACTCAGAGGAATCTGAACTTCGGAGCTGTGTAGAGTAGGTGCAGTGTGGGGTCTCCACACGGATGGATGCTTTGGAGATTTAGTATAGGAGTGGGACAGAGAGAGTGATTGGTATGAATTGGAATAAAATTAGATGGATGAGGACATTAAGAGTAGAATTTTTTTTTTTTTTTTTTTTTTTGCCATTGAGCTTAGCGTATAAGCAAGTATGTGGAATGTGGCTCATTGCAGGTATTACACGTTGCAGGTTATTGCAGGTTAGGACTACTATTGTGCAGGGAGACAGGTGGATAAATTTTTATATTTGATTGTGTGATGATTATTGTGCTGGAGTTGGTGGAGGAAATGTATGGCTTCGGGTGGCTCGAGTTTAAGGTGTTGGAAGCAAATACAGGCCCTGTTTATTATTATTATTATTCTCATGCTCAGTGCTGGTGGATAATTCAGTAGCTGACGAGTGTAGTCTGTGTTACTAAGAAGCCGTCACAACAACGATGTGCCTTCGCAAAAGAAGACGAAGTAAATATTCCAGAATTAGAATCAAGAACAGTTGATAGCATGAGTGACGTAGAAGTAAATATCCTCGGAGTAGTGAAGCAAGTTAAATCATTTAATAAAAGCAAGTGTTGTGGTCCAATTAGATTCCTTTCGGAGTATGCTGATGCATTAGCTCCATACTTAACAATCATATGCAACCGTTCGCTCGACGAAAGATCCGTACCTAAAGACTGGAAAGTTGCACAGGTCAGACCAATATTCGAGAAAGGTAGTGTGAGTAATCCACTAAATTACAGGCCGATACGGTTAACGTCGAAATGTAGCAGGAGTTTAGAACAAATATTGTGTTCGAACATTACGAATTACCTCGAAGAAAACTGTCTATAGGCACACAGTCAACATGGGTTTAGAAAACATCGTTCCTGTGAAACACAACTAGCTCTTTATTCACATGAAGTGTTGAGTGCTATTGACAAGGGATTTCAGACCGATTCGGTATTTCTGGATTTCCGGAAGGCTTTTGACCCTGTACCACACAAGCGGCTAGTGTTGAAATTGCGCGCTTATGGAATATCGTCTCAGTTGTGTGACTGGATTTGTGATTTCCTGTCACAGAGGTCACAGTTCGTAGTAACTGACGGAAAGTCATCGAGTGAAACAGAAGTGATTTCAGGCGTTCCCCAAGGTAGTGTTACAGGCCCCTTGCTGTTCCTTATCTATATAAACGATTTGGGAGACAATCTGAGCAGCAGTCTTCGGTTGTTTGCAGATGACGCTGTCGTTTATCGGCTCATGAAGTCATCAGAAGACGAAAACAAACTTCAAAACGATTTAGAAAAGATACCTGGATGGTGCGGAAAGTGGCAATTGACCCTAAATAACGAAAAGTGTGAAGTCATCCACATGAGTGCTAAAAGGAACTCAAACTTCGGTTACACGATAAATCAGTCTAATCTCAAAGCCGTAAATTCAAGTAAATGCCTGGGTATTACAATTACGAACAAGTTAAATTGGAAGGAAAACATAGAAAATGTTGTGGGGAAGGCTAACCAAAGACTGTGTTTTATTGGCAGGACACTTAGAAAATGTTACAGACCTACTAAGGAGACTGCCTACACTACGCTTTTCAGTCCTTATTTAGAATACTGCTGTGCTGTGTGGGATCGTTACCAGTTAGGACTGACGGAATACATCGAAAAAGTTGAAAGAAAGGCAGCACGTTTTGTATTGTCGCGAAATATGGGAGCGAGTGTCATAGAAATGATACAGGATTTGGGCTCGAAATCGTTAAATGAAAGGCGTTTTTCGTTGCGACAGAATCTTCTCACGAAATTCCAATCACCAACTTTCTCCTCCGAAAGTGAAAATATTTTTTTGACACCGAGCTATATAGTCAGGGACGACCACCACGATAAAATAAGGGAAATCAGAGCTCGTACGGAAAGATGTAGGTGTTCATTCTTTCCGCGTGCTATACGAGATTGGAGGAATAGAGAATTGAGGAAAAGATGAACCCTCTGCCAGGCTGTTAAATGTGATTTGCAGAGTATCCATGTAAATGTAGATGTAGATGTAGATGAGGACAGTAAGAGTAGAATTTTTGTTTTGTTTTGCAATTGAGCTTAGCACTTAAGGAAGTATGCGGAATGGGGCTCATTGAAGGTATTACACGTTGGAGGTTATTGCAGGTTAGGAACACTATTGTGCAGGGAGACAGCTGGATAGATTTTTATATATGATTGTGTGATGATTATTGTGCTGGAGTTGGTGGAGGAAATGTATGGCTTCGGGTGGCTCGAGTTTAAGGTGTTGGAAGAAAATAAAGGCCCTGTTTTTAATTATTATTATTATTACACTACTGGCCATTAAAATTGCTCCACCACGAAGATGACGTGCTACAGACACGAAATCTAGCCGACAGGAAGAAGATGCGGTGATATGCAAATGATTAGCTTTTCAGAGCATTCACACAAGGTTGACGCCGGTGGCGACACCGAAAACGTGCTCACATGAGGAAAGTTTCCAACCGGTTTCTCATACACAAACAGGAGTTGACCTGCGTTGCCTGGTGAAACGTTGTTGTGATGCCTCGTGTAAGGAGGAGAAATGCGTACCATCACGTTTCCGACTTTGGTAAAGGTCGGATTGTAGCCTATCGCTATTGCGGTTTATCGTATCGCGACATTGCTGCTCGTGTTGGTCGAGATCCAATGACTGTTAGCAGAACATGGAATCGGTGGGTTCAAGAGGGTAATATGGAACGCCGTGCTGGATCCCAACGGCCTCATATCATTAGCAGTCGAGATGATAGGCATCTTATCCGCATGGCTGTAATGGATCGTGCAGCCACGTCTCGATCCCTGAGTCAACAGATGGGGACGTTTGCAAGAAGAGAACCATCTGCTGGAACTGTTCGACGACGTTTGTAACAGCATGGAATATCGGCTCGGAGACCATGGCTGCTGTTACCCTTGACGCTGCATCACAGACATGAGCGCCTGCGATGGTGTACTCAACGACGAACATGGGTGCACGAATGGCAGAACGTCACTTTTTCGGATAAATCTCCGGTTCTGCTAACAGCATCATTATGGTCGCATCCGTGTTTGGCGACATCGCGGTGGACGCACATTGGAAGCGTGTATTCGTCATCGCGATAGTGGCGTATCACCCGGCGTGATGGTATGTGCTGCCATTGGTTACTCATATCGGTCACGTCTTGTTCACCTTGACGGCACTTTGAACAGTGGACGTTACATTTCAGATGTGTTACGACCCGTGACTCTACCCTTCATTCGATCCCTACGAAACCCTACATTTCAGCAGGATAATGCACGACCGCTTATTGCAGGTCCTGTACGGGCCTTTCTGGATACAGAAAATGTTCGACTGCTGCCCCGGCCAGCACATTCTCCAGATCTCTCACCAATTGAAAACGTCTGGTGAAGGGTGGCCGAGCAACTGTCTCGTCACAATACGCCAGTCACTACTCATGATGAATTGTGGTATCGTGTTGAAGCTGCATGGGCACGCCATCTAAGCTATGTTTGATTCAATACCCCGGCGTATCAAGGCCGTTATTACAGCCGGAGGTGGTTCTTCTGGGTTACTGATTTCTCAGGATCTATGCACCCAAATCGCGTGAAAATGTAATCACATGTCAGTTCTAGTATAATATATTTGTATAAGATATTTGTATAATATAATATAATATAGTATAATATAATATATATAGTTTGTCATCTGCATTTCTTGTTGGTGTAGCAGCTCTAATGGCCGGTAATGTATTACTGTTTTCGTGCTCAAAAATGGTTCAAATGGCTCTGAGCACTATGGGACTCAACTGCTGTGGTCATAAGTCCCCTAGAACTTAGAACTACTTAAACCTAACGAACCTAAGGACATCACACACATCCATGCCCGAGGCAGGATTCGAACCTGCGACCGTAGCGGTCGTGCGGTTCCAGACTGTAGCGCCTTTAACCGCTCGGCCACTCCGGCCGGCATTCTCGTGCTCATTGCTGGTGGATAATTCAGTAGCTGACGAGTGTAGTCTGTGTTACTAAGACGCCGTCACAACGACGATGTGAGGCCACACACAGAGTTGAGCCCGCCTGTGAGAGCGCGCCCTCTGCCCGCTGCCCGCAGTGGAGGAGCCGTGCGAGCTGGGCTGCGGCGGGCTGTCGTTCTGCGCGCCGGTGTCTCGGCCGCTGCAGCTGTTCCGCAGCTGCGACGCGCGCGCCGACGCGGCGGCCCGCGCCGCGGTCTCGCTGTGGTCCCGGCGCGGCGCGGCGCCGCTGCCGCTGCCCCTGCCTCTGCCGCTGCCGCTGCTGGACGTGCGCGCCTGCCGGCCGCACCTGTGGCGCGCCGTCGCCTGCGCGCTGCACCTCGCGCCCTGCCACGCCAACACGCGCTCCCTCACCATCTGCAGGTCAGCAGCGCCGCGCCAGCGTCCACTCGCCCCACTTCACACTGTGTGTTTCCTCAGACACGACAACCGTATTCCCTACCGTCCCTGTGCCTGCCATTGTCTGACCTAGCCTGTAAGTCATGCAGGAGCAGACCAATTGAGTCTGAGTCAACTTAATTAGAACGCTTGGGGTTGTTACTACGCAGTCGTTTTAATAAACTTGGGAGGCGAATAACGTAGATAGGATTTACTTGGAAGGAGTCGCCTGTTATATTTAGAGATCGATCGCCTACCGTTCTAAAGCAGATCCTATTTTAAAAACGAGACAGTTCGGCACAAACTTAATTACACTCGTAAACATAAACTGGGTAACAAAATTAAAAGATCACTTTTTGGAAACCTCTTATTTGTCTGCCAACGTAAAATTCGACTCAAAGATGCCTACGACCTTCCTCTGCAACGGCACAAAAGCGTCCCACTCTGAGACGTCGTCCTCTGTCTCGACGACGCTTCAGATAGGAAGGTGTCGACACATGCCACAAGGAGGACACAGCTCCAGAGATTCATGTGATGTGTAAGGTTGATTAATGATGTCGCATTGGCACCAAATTTCACCTCAGTTCTGCCCAACGCCGTCAAGGGCGTATCACACTATGCAAAGTCGTCACACACCTCTTACCCAAGTTTCATCCCTCCTTCTTAGGACTCTGCGACGCCTAGCTTCAAATCACGCGGTTTTCTTATGGGCGGCAGAAGGACAGATTTCAGAAACACTGCCACCTAGAATCGATACCAAAGGCACTCAGGAGGTTACGTAAAGGGCGTTAACGGTACCTCCCATTCCGCTTTAGCATTGATTCCCACAAATTTTGCGGTCGAAACTACAGTCCGAGGTTCAAAGAGCAGCAGGACGACGTTCTTAAAAACGATCGACACTGCTGCCACCACTCTAGGGGCTTAGCACTACACTGCATCTACGTCTCTACATCTACGTGATTACTCTGCTATTCGCAATAAAGTGCCGGGCAGAGGGTTCACTGAACCACCCTCAAGCTGTCTCTGTACCGTTCCACTCTCGAACGGCACGTTGGAAAAAAGCGCACTTAAATTTCTCTTATTTTGTCGTGATGATCATTTCTCCCTGTATAGATGGGTGCCAACAGAATGTTTTAGCAATCGGAGGAGAAAACTGGTGATTGAAATTTCATGAGAAGATCCCGTCGCAACGAAAAACGCCTTAGTTTTAATGATTGCCACTCCAATTCACGTATCATGTCTGTGACACTATCTACCCTATTTCGCGATAATACAAAACGAGCCGCCCATCTTTGTACCCCTTCGATGTCAACCGTCAGTCCCACCTGATGCGGATCGCACACCGCACAGCAATAGTCCAGAATAGGGCGGACAAGTGTGGTGTAAGCAGTCTCTTTAGTAGAACTGTTACACCTTCTAAGTGTTCTACCAATGAATCGCACTCTTTGGTTTGCTCTCACCCACAATATTATATATGTGATCGTTCCAATACAGGTTATTTGTAATTGTAATCCTTAAGTATTTAGTTGAATTTAGAGCCTTCAGATTTGTGTGACTTACCGCGTAAACGAAATTTAGCGGATTTCTTTAGTTCTCATGTGAATATCTTCACACTTTTCTTTATTAAGGGTCAATTGGCACTTTTCGCACAACACAGATATCTTATTTAAATCATTTTGCAGTTCATTTTCGTCATCGGATGACTTTACAAGACGGTAAATGACAGCATCATCTGCAAACAATCTAAGACGGGTACTCAGATTGTCTATGTCGTTAATATAGATCAGGAACAACAGAGAGCCTATAACACTTCCTTGGGGAACGCCGGATATTACTTCTGTTTTACTCGATGACTTTCTGTCTATTACTACGAACTGTGACCTTTCTGACAGGAAATAAAGAATCCAGTCGCATAACTTAGGCGATACTCCTAAGGCTTTGGTTAGAAGACGCTTGTGAGGAACGGTGTCGAAAGCCTTCTGGAAATCTGAAAATATGGAATCAATTTGACATCCTCTGTCGATAGCACTCATTACTTCATGAGTATAAAGAGGTAATTGTGTTTCACAAGAACGATATTTTCTGAATCTGCGCTGACTTGTGTCAATAAATCGTTTTCTTCCAGGTACTTCATGATGTTCGAATACAGTATATGTTCCAAAACCCTACTGCAAATCGACGTTAGTGATATGCGCCTGCACAGCCGAGCTACAGCCCCACTAAACGTGACTTGTCGCCTTTGGAATGTAGTGCGACTGCAGGTTTTGCTGTGTCAGAATGGAACCATTGCGGAGCGTTCAAAACCATTCGACAATATTTGAACTTGACCCGAAGCAACAAAAGCTGTACCTGCTTTTCCAGCCGCCTGTGGTGTTCTTGAAACGGCTAAAGGGTCCCTCTACGACTCACCAGTTTAGCAACATGCACGATGCCACCAATGAATCTTTGTCGAGAAAGTTAACTATCAGTGATTTGAACACCCATTTAGCCCTGCTGAAGCTCTAGCGCCTGTTAGGCAGGTAACTCCCTCGACACTCCTTAGGTGGGGTTGCCTGCCTATCAGGCGCTAGAGCCGCCAGAAGGCTGAATGAGTGTCTTTCTTAAGAGGCACAGATAAACGTTCTCAACAAAAGTTCATTGGCACCATCGAGGGTGTTGCCAAACTGGTGCTTCTTAGAGATAGTCTTTGCCATTTCATTTACGTTCACGTAAATTTTGCAGCTCCCCCTCGGCCTAACCCCTCCTCCTCTACCTGTCGTCAACAAGAGGGCAGAAGAAGCATTGTAAGCTTGTGATCACGTTCATATTTAGTCATTGATTTTTAGCGGTTACTAGTGATTCTACACCGTATACCAGAGCAAAAATTGCAGTCCCACTACACTCCAAAATGGTCAGATCAGATACAGTGGGGTTGTAACTTCACGATGTGCTTAGCATTGTGCTAAATCTCTCTGGGTGTGGCAGCGGTGTCGTCCTGTTGCTCACCAAACTCGCCGTTTTTGACTGTTAAATGAGTGGGAATCAATATGGTTTGATAGATGCTCTTTATGACACCTCCTGAGGGCGTTCCACATCGATTTTGAACGGCGGCGTGTCTGAAACGTTTTCCTCGGTCGCCCAAGAGAAAACCGCGTCACATCCACGCTGGGCGTTGCGATACTGATCTCGTTTACAGAGGCGTCAAAAGAAGGTACGAAATGTGGGTAAGAGGGGACGTGATGTCCATCCCATACTGTGACACATTCACGATTGGATCTGGACAGAACTTTGATGAAATTTGTTGCCAATGTGACATCTTTAACCCACCTTATACCTCCCATTAACTTCTGGCTCTGGCTTCTTTTTTTCGGAAGCGGCGATACCTTGCTGTTTCAGGCGTCACCAAGCCCGAGGGTGATGTCGCAGTACGGCATGCTTTTGCACCATTACAGACTCTAGGTACCTTTGAGCCAAAGTTCTAACATATGCGTCACAATGAGAGATAGCTACGGGGTTTGGCAAGCTACCCACCAATTGAGTTGCACCGTGTAGATGGTTTATCCTTCAAGGCAATCGAGTATATCGATGATTTTTGCCTGTTTCATGTATCGTCACTTCCAAGGAATCGGTCCCGGTAATTCCAAGACTTTCAGGAATGTTTCAATTGTAAATTTTAAGTTCTAATTTTTTGTGTAGTTTAGCATTTCCTATTGTAATTTTTCATCTGTTTTATTTTTTTGTTAGCTATACCATTAACGGCCTTGCGGCCGTGTTAACACTGGGCCGAGTCAGATCACCGAAGTTAAGCGCGTTATTTAACAAAAAAAAAAAAAAAAAATCGCCATACAGCCGTGCGATTTGAGAACTTATTTTTTTTTTTTTTTTTTGACCATTACGCAATATACAGGTAAAAATAGGGGACATGGCCAAGTACACAGGTGGACTCGGATGCAAATGTGCCTAAACACGCTGGCCATAAGAGAGCCTGGGTTCAACGGGGGATACGTCTGGCCAATCTCATTCTGTAGTCCTGAACAGGTGGAATTTCGATGTGAGCTCACTATACGGATGGCCACTCAAAGTCATTGGTTGAGGTTGTGCCACTGAGAAGTTAGTCCCCGTGGACACCGATCACAAGTGCAAGTTTCGGGAAGTGACAGAGTGCTCTTCCAATTGGCGGGTCCGTCCCCTAATGAGGGGCTTTTTTTCTTGACCCAGAAGTAGGTGGTGTATGGAGCTGGATAGCTGAGCCACCCATAATATATAAAAAATCATAATAACAATAAAGATCATCGTACTAAGGAATTTAAAGGCACAATTCTCTGGTGGCATTAAGATACTTATTCTTGGAATAATTACTAATAGGTGTCAAAATACTAGTAGTCTACGAAACACGAAGCTCATTAGTAAGCAGCTTAAAAACTCGAATGACATCTCGAATTCCCACGTATATTCACGTATTCCCATATATAAGTTAGAGACTCCAAATGGAATACTTGCAGCTAACCGCGGATCGTGTGCACATGTGACAGGACATGGCCCATACGCAGATTTCCTACACTGAATCTAAAGAACAGAGTATTGCAACTATTATCGCGGAGCCGTTGGTATACCTTACAGTTTCTTACGAGAATGTTCAGATTATGAGTCCATGTTGGTGGGAGGTAGACAACAGCTTCAGGGAATTTTTGTCTTCAGCGTCGTGCGTAATTAGGTGAAATTTGCCTTCTTACACAAAATGGCTTCACTCTTCTCATTAAGAACAAAAAGAGAGCATTCAGATCAACTAACGCAAGGAGATTATGTTTCGAAATCACGATGGGAACTAAGGGAACAATTATAATAAACCATTAGCTTATCGTTGTTCCCAAAATCGAGATGTCTTTGGTTCTGAACTCGAGCCTGAAAAAGCGACTCGATCTTCAGTACTTAACCTGCCATCCTGGTGGTGAAATGGGAACCAGTATACCGTCAATTGCTTTAGCATCCACGAGGCACCTAAAGCCAGTGAGAAAAGGAAACTCGAAGTATAGTACTGTAGCTACCAGGATTACTTAAGATAGTGCAGTAACTGTCGTAGTATTTGTCACCTCCTCCTTCCTGTACAAATATTTTTCTGTCTTCCTCTTTTCTGTCCATTTCCTATTACACTTAGTTTCCTTTTATTACTACTATTAGATTTCTTTTTTCTGTAATAATAGACGAGGGAGTAGTCTTAATGATTAAATTATTAATAGTTAGCTTATAGCTAGTTCTTTGAATAAACAGGCGAAAAGCAACACAACCGTCGGAATAGTCATCCAGCGGGAGGTACCACAGTCATTAGTGTATACTAAGTACTTTAAGAAGTAGCTATAATAATTCATGTTTCTTGTACAATTTGTTTCAAAATTAGATGTAAAGAAAACAGTCTATTTCGTTTGGTAAGTGATGAATCATAAAGAAAGCTAATTAAATAAAAAAGTTAGCTCGCCTCCACAGCTCAGTTCTCTAACACACGCATGGATAGTGGCACCGAACTCGGAGATATCCGATTCGAAAACTGATGGTGGAGGAAATTTTCACCTCCAATATTTGACCGACAGTGGGAAGAGAGGATGTGGCGATCTCTTTCGTATAGCACAAGGGTAGTCAAACATTTTTACCTATCGCCACTTTTTTCTCTCTGTTGGTAGTAAAATTTTCCAGCTGCCCTCCTGTTCCACAGCAATGGTGATTTATAAAGAGAGAAGTAAATTTACGTAATAAAATTTATATACCAGAGTTAACGTAAAGCATGTAATAATAGTTACTTATCAGTTACTTTATGTCGTATTTTATGAAAAACCAATTGAAAGTATCTTTAACCCACAACCACCTACCGCCAAGCACGGAAGGTGGAACGCCCGCTAGCGGGCGGTAGGTACTAGATTGACTACACCGGCATACTTTAATGCACAGTGCGCGTCGCCTTGTGAGACAGGAAGGTGAGTCAGACCCAGGTCGAAACCGCACGGCGGTCAGCGAGCATTGGTCTGGTACACTGGACAATCGGACTGTGGCTCAGAAGGTTCATTTAGGCAAATGCTGGAATGGTCCCCCACGGAAAATATAGTAGACACATGGATAAAATACGGTAACATTCAATGCAATGTTTACAGGATTGATAAACAGATGACGAGCAATATTCGTGGTATTGTACAGCACATGGATCACCGTTTATAGATGTTTGTCCGTGGTGCCTCCAGATAACTCTATTCATCCGTCACAATAGCAAGCTGTCTGAATTACAACATCAACAACAACAACAATAAAATAATGAAAAGTAGCGTTACCCTCAACCCAAACGTTGTTATGGGCACCACATTACTTTACTAGGCGTGATTCAATTGAATGTTGGTTTTCACTCTGTGCCTTTAAAGCTCCTGATTTGTCTCGTCCGTAATAGGTTCTTTAAGAAAGATTCTGTCTCCGCTGTGAGGTTATGCTCTGCCTTCCGCAGTACATCGTCGCGTACTTGTGCTTTGGTAGTTGCTTGTTCGTAACGAGCACGGAAGTAGGCTAGCGCGTAAGCCATTATTTCGAGTTGTGCATGTAATAGTTGTCCGTATTCGTCATAGACATTGTCGATCATCTTGTCGTTGCGCCATAGGACTGATTGTAAAGTCTGGTTGTGGGACACAGTTTCACATTCGACCGTGTCTTTCGGCTTTGGTCTCCAGATAAAGCCTTCCAGTTGTTGTCCTTTGAGATTCGTAATTTTGGCATTGTATTTTTTCTTTTTATTTTTGCTGTTGGTATCAGCATTAACGATGTTTCCTCCTTGATTCGTTTCTCAAAGACACTGGAGATAAAATTTCACGCTCTGTTTTTGCCAGAAATATTTTGCTCTTGAGTAGTTCATAATAGTAAATAGCAATTGTCGTTTTGTGTAACAGACACTATTCCGGAGTGCTGATGTGGCCACCTCTACGCTGAAGGATTTCATACAGTTTCCATTCTTTGGCTTCACAAGTTTCTTGATCGTTGAGAAGATTTACGTTGAGCTTCCAGCTCTGCCACAGTAAATAGTCTCACGGTCTAATGTTACCCACACAGAGATCGGAGACATGATTAGGTGCAATTCCCCACACCTTTTGATATCGTTATTAAGCTCCGGTGAAACATATAGGGTAAACATTAATAAAACCGACGAACTTCAGGGACGGATTTCTGACTGGATAAGAAGGAAAAAGACCGTAGGAAAATGTACCTTGAAATGAACGGTGTGCGTGGAATGACAAAAAATCGCTCAGGAACACAGTACAGCGCTGCATCGCACCCATGTCACAACAGATAGTCAGTGTGACCTCCATCGACTTGCAGGCGATAGGCGGTTTCATGAAGGATACATATAATCGTCATTTGGCTTACACCATGTTTGAGAGTCACTTGCCTGGAGCTTCTACTAGTTTGTGCCTCAGAATCCTGTTCAACGTGGTCATCTTGTGTGCGCGCAGTCATTGGCCCCTTGCACGTTCGTCTGTCTGGGAGGACGCATAGTCACCCAGACACCCAAAAAGTGCTTGAAATATTGTGTGATGTGATTGGTGTCTGTGAGGATACTTGTTTTGGTATAGCCGTAGTGCCTGTCTACCGTTGCCGTCTGCTTGGCGGTACACAAACACATCTCGGCTTGTTCCCGACGTGAATACCGGACCATTCAGCTGCTTAAAGTACGCTGCGTCAATCACACAGCCTGCAACACATGTGGTCACAGGAATCGTCATTCGTCACCGCCATATATCGGGTAAACAATGCATTTCCGGACACATGTTCATAAGACCTTTTTCCCTCCAAGTCCAGTCAGGAATGAGTCATTGCAATTTGTCGGTTTCACCCTGTAAAGCCCGTCTAACATGCTAGCCGCACCATAGCAGAAGAATGTATATTTTACATTACTGCCCTGTTGTTTTCCCAGGTGTTTGACGTAAATCGTGCACTTGTTCAGATTTGGGATTTGGTTCATATTTCGAATGACACAGTTGAAATTGCCGCCGGTAATTAAGCTATCAGTGAAATTCGCAAGTAATTCTGGAATATCCGTGCGGGAAAAAGCTGCTAGACTCTGACGGCTTTGGCGTCCGGACGGTGCATAGAGATTTAAAGCCAGAAGGTCGTTAATACTGATACTGATGCCTCTACCATTTGAAAGACATCGAACATTGTGATGCGGAATACCGTCATGAATTAAAACTGCAGTTCCAGTTTTATCCTCTTTCCAAAGTTTAAGGATGTGTTTATAACTACGTAGGTAAAAGTACAGTGAAGATGTGCCACATACACATTATTTCAACACAAGATTAGTCTATATATATATATATATATATATATATATATATATATATATATATATATATATATATTTATTTATTTCACTTTAGCTGGCACCTGGTTTATGTTGAGGGTTCAAATGGTTCAAATGGCTCTGAGCACTATGGGACTTAACATCTGTGCTGATCAGTCCCCTAGAACTTCTTAAACCTAACTAACCTAAGGACATCACACACACCCATGCCCGAGGCAGGATTCGAACCTGCGACCGTGGCGGTCACGTGGTTCCAGACGGAAGCGCCTAGAACCGCACGGCCACACCGGCCGGCTATGTTGAAGGTTTTTATTTGAAGGTCTGCAGGTTTACCCACTTCAGTTAATGCCTGGTTTATGCTGAAGGTGGTTATTTGAAGGTCTGAAGGTTCGCCATGGATTTTGGTATCATCATGAGTGAGTGCTGTATCATCCAACATAACCTGATCTTAGTCTTTCCACCAGTCATCCATGATGAAGTGCTGAACATCAGCCTCATCCTTACGCATTTTCTCATCGGAGTCGTCTGCTACTTTTCTTTGGAACAGTTGCTTCTTGTGCTCCAGTGTGTTCGATCGTGGTTTTTATTGTTTCCTGTAGCTTCACTGTCACGTCAGCAGGCATGAAACGTGCGTTGCGAATTTTCTCATTGTTGGGCGAGGCCGGTTCGTCAGAAGATTCCCGTTGTTTAGTAATCTTGATTGAACTGGGAAAATGAGTTGCTTGTCTTGTAGTGCGTTTTACAGTCTGCTTCGAAGCTACTTTTAAGATATGTCTCATATGTTACGTCGAACGCCATAGATGTCTTCTGACCTTATTGCGTCTTACCCAGTTCGATGGTCTGTGACTGCTTTGTGTCGGAAAACGACGAAACAGATGCGCTGTTGCTGCTAGCGCTACTAGTGGTTTTAGATGTCTCGTCTGTTCGACTTACATCCCAATTATAGCATACTAAAACAGTTCAATAGTACGACAGAATAACTGCGACAAAACCCACGTGAAATACGGACACCACAACGAACTTGAGACATTACACCAGTTGGTTTGTGCACCATACTTCACGAACGCTCGGTCCCGTGCAGGGCCCATGGGAAATCGATATGTTAATCAAAAGGAGCCCACTAAAGGTCTTAACTCTGTCGTGTGCTATCAAGAGATTGCATGCATTTAAACGCATAGTTAAGAATTATTAAACTCGTCTGAAATAGTTACTCGAAAACGGCTGCTACCGCTCCTAAGACCTGCACTGCCTTGCGCTATGACGTACGCGCGGCGGCCTACCTTTTTCGTGGACCTCGAACTGGGGGCAGCCGTGTTTACCGCTAGCCTAGCACGGCCGGCTTAGGGATGGCGATTATCGCTGAAACAATCGGTTCTCGGTTATATCGGTCGACCTTAACGCCAGTTTAACCTGAGTGTTATAACTGCTCAAAATAACATGTTTGTGAAATAACCGATTTACAATTTTTTTACTCCTGCAGTGCACGTAAAAATCGAACAAAGAGTGAAAAAGTTTTACTCCGTCAGTGAAAATACTAAATTAAGTACGCAAATAAAAGAAAACTCATTCCGACCACCGCTCGCTGCTTTTCACGAAAAGTGGTCACTGGTTGAATATTACAAAAAATCAACAGTATTCTCACATTGATTCTATATTTTTGAGACACCGCACAAACAGCATCTTGTAATCGAGGATAATAGGACTATTTGTAATTGGGGATGGTGAACGCTAAAGGGTGAAAACTGAGGTTGATGGAGTCTACATCTTGCGTTAACTTCTCTATTTTCAAGGGCTACAGACAGATAGAGGCATATCATGTAGAACCACGAAACAAATCAACTACTCTCAGTTTTTATTGTAAACTATGAATGAATTGTAAGATTATAAGTTTTATCCTTATATCGCGTTGCAAGTTTGTTGTGGCTCCTCCCCTTCTCTATCTTGTCTTCTTTCTGCCGTAGTTAGTGGAATACTTCCAGACTAGAGACAATGCCATCCTGAAATACAGCTAATGTCGGACGACGACAGAATGAAACTATCAGTAAACCGGATGTGGCATGGCTCGCACACTTCATTTACACACTTACCATCCAGAAGACCATGCCACATGGTACAGGTTCATTATCTACAATCTACAGGTCAATTATCTACAATCTTATGTCATGTGTTTGTTGCCCGTTTCTGTCGGCATTGTTATTAAAATATCACTTTCTATAATAACGCAATATTTTAAAGCAATAGAATATTTAGGGATAAAATTTACTCTTTTATTAAAAATTTTTTTCATTTAAAAATCACAAATTTTTGCACTACTGCTATGGCTAATCGATACTTCGGTTTTTTACCCGGTTATTAGTAAAAAATAAAAACACACTTGTTATAACTGAGACCAAACATATTAGGAAAAATACCGGTTATTCAGGACTAAGATAGCGGTATTGGCTTTAACCAATCGGTTTTTCACATCCCTTGGCCAGCTGGTCTAGTAGTGCTGGAGTATTGCTGGAGGGATTTGACTTCATGAATCCTGCAGAGTACGAGGGGTTGGAGGTCTCTTCTGAACAGCACGTTGCAAAGCATCCCAGATATGCGCAATAATGTTCATGTTTGGGGAGTTTGGTGGCTAGCGCAAGTGTTTAAGCTCAGAAGACTGATACTAGAGTCACTCGGTAGCGATTCTGGACGTATGAGGTGTGGCATTGCCCTGCTGGAATTGCCCAAGGCGATCGGAATGCACAATGGACATGAATGGATGCAGGCGATCAGACGGGATGCTTACGTATGTGTCACCTGTCAGAGTCGTATCAGGGGCCCAAATCACTCCAGGTGCACACGTCCCTTTTCATTACTGAGCCTCCACCAGCTTCAACAGTTCCATGGATTCATGAGGCTGTCTCCATAGCCGTACACGTCCATCCGCTCGATATAATTTGAAACGAGACTCGTCCGACCAGGCAACGTGTTTCCAGTGGCCAATGTCCTATATCGATGTTGGGGGTCCAGGCGAGTCTTAAAGCTTTGGTCGTGCAATCACCGATTGTACACGAGAGGGCCTTCGGCTCCGAAAGCCCATATCGATGATTTTTCGTTGAATGGTTCTCACGCTGACACTTGTTGATAGCCCATCATTCAAATCTGAAGCAATTTTGCGGAAGTGTTGCACTTCTGTCACGCTGAACGATTCTCTTCAGTCTTCGTTGGCCCCGTTCTTGCAGGAGCTTTTTCCGGCCGCAGCGATGTCGGAGATTTGATGTCTTACATGATTCCTGATATTCACGATACACCCGCGAAAAGGTCTATCAGGGAAATCCCCACTTCATCGCTATCTCGGAGATCCCATCGCTTGTGCGCCGACTATTACACCACGTTCAAACTTATTTAAATCTTGATAACCTGCCATCCTAGCAGCAGTAATCGATCTAACAACCGCGCCCTGACATTTGTTGTCTTGTATAGGCGATGCCGACCGCAGCGCCATATTCTGCCTGTTTACATATCCCTGTATTAGAAAAAGCATGCTTATACTAGTTTTTTTCTTTTTTCTTCAGTGTTGAGTGTAAGTACTACCGACAGCGGATCTCAAACTGATTTCCTATATCTAGATTACGAGAAGGCTATTGACAATCTTTCTCACAAGTGACTGTGAGAAGTACTATAAATAAGACTCAATACTTACAAATGTAAAAAATGTCTGTTTGAAAAATAACATTCTAATTTAGTAAATATTAAACTACTAATGCCAACGGCTTTGCCGCAGTGGCTACACCGGTTCCCGCGAGATCACCGAAGGTAAGCGCTGTCGGGCGTGTTCGGCACTTGGATGGGTGACCATCCAGGCCGCCATGCGCTGTTGCCATTTTTCGGGGTGCACTCAGCCTCGTGATGCCAATTGAGGACCTACTCGACCGATTAGTAGCGGCTTCGGTCAAGAATACCATCATAATGACCGGGAGAGCGCTGTGCTAACCCCACGCCCCTCCTATCCGCATCCTCCACTGAGGATGACATGGCGGTCAGATAGTCCCGGTAGGCTACTGGTGGCCTGACGACGGAGTGCTTACAAAAAAAAAAAAAACTAACAGCAGATGAACAGCAGTTGTGTGATAACAGTCTAATTTACTCTATTAAATCTATATAGCATAAGCATGAAGTGCATTTTGCAATGTAGTGAGGGTTTATTTTTGATACAGTAAACAGATTAAGTTTTATGATATTTTTGTCTTGTGTTCACTTGTATCTTGAAGCGTTCCACTCGACTGAAAGTTGTCCTTCTTGATGACTGAATGAATCAGCTCTTCTACTCGTGCTTTGCCATGCAGGAGTGTCGCCGACACCTTTCACGGTTTTAACCCTTGTGTCCGTGTTGCGGAGGTGACGCGCGTTCGCCCACAGGGAGGACTGCGAGTCGCTGCTGCAGAGCTGCGTGGACTGGCGGCGCGCCGCGCCCGGCCTCTCTCCCTCAGCGGTGTGCGCGCAGCTGTCCGCCGGCGACCGGCCGTGCGCGCCACTAGAGGCGCTGCTGGCGCCAGCGGGCTCCGAAGCGCGAGTGGCGCCACAGGACGCGCTGACAGCGCCGTGCCGCGGCCGGCCGTGCAACCACAGCCGCGCCTGCCTGCCCAACAGGGACTGCGCCGCCGGCCGGCCCTGCCACACGCACCGCTGCCTGCCAGGTAAAGCTCTGGCACTTTCTTAGCTTTTATTCCCACTCTGATAAGCCGCATGCAGAAATCTTCCAACATCGCACTGTTGTAGTAGACGTAAACTGCGGAACTCTCAGCTCGTTAGACAGTATTCGTTCACGGCTGTCACGAATACAGAAGCGTCCCTGTACAAGTTGCGAATACGGACAATCGTAATTACAGATCTCCCATTTTTTGTGTCCATTGAGTTTGACAAAGTATATGACCGAATATGGAATCCCCATCTTCTTTACAAACTGCAAACGAACATCCACTTCATTGCATCCTTCCTAAAGATCACCCATCCTGTGTATCGATAAACAACACTACCTGCCGTATGGGAATGCAGGATTTCTCGGTGATTTCCGATAATGATGCCAGGTCAAGGCGCTGTTCTGCAGCAACGTTTCTACAATATGAAAGAAGATTCATCTACATCTACATCTACATACATACTCCGCAATCCACCATATGGTGCGTGGCGGAGGGTACCTCGTACCACACTAGCATCTTCTCTCCCTGTTCCACTCCCAAACAGAACGAGGGAAAACTGACTGCCTATATGCCTCTGAACGAGCCCTAATCTCTCTTATCCTTTGTGGTCTTTCCGCGAAATGTAAGTTGGCGCCAGTAAAATTGTACTGCAATCAGCCTCAAATGCTGCTTCTCTAAATTTTCTCAGTAGCGATTCACGAAAAGAACGCCTCCTTTTCTCCAGAGACTCCCACCCGAGTTTCTGAAGCATTTCCACAACACTCGCGTGATGATCAAACCTACCAGTAACAAATCTAGCAGCCCGCCTCCGAATTGCTTCTATGTCCTCCCTCAACCCGACCTGATAGGGATCCCAAACGCTCGAGCAGTACTCAACAATAGATCGTATTAGTGTTTTATAAGGTAAGTGGTCTCCTTTACAGATGAATCACATCTTCCCAAAATTCTACCAATGAACCGAAGACGACTATCCGCCTTCCCCACAACTGCCATTACATGCTTGTCCCACTTCATATCGCTCTGCAATGTTACGCCCAAATATTTAATCGACGTGACTGTGTCAAGCGCTACACTACTAATTGAGTATTCAAACATTACAGGATTCTTTTTCCTATTCAACTGCATTAATTTACATTTATCTATATTTAGAGTTAGCTGCCATTCTTTACACCAATCACAAATCCTGTCCAAGACATCTTGCATACTCCTACAGTCACTCAACGACGACACCTTCCCGTACACCATAGCATCATCAGCAAACAGCCGCACATCGCTATCTACCCTATCCGAAAGATCATTTATGTAGATAGAAAACAACAGCAGACCTACCACACTTCCCTGGGGCACTCCAGATGATACCCTCGCCTCCGATGAACACTCACCATCAAGGACAATGCACTGGGTTCTATTACTTAAGAAGTCATCGGAACACTGCCGAAGAAGAACACCTTAAATCAGCGGATAACCCGAGGAGACTTCATCCACTAACTGCAGTATCGCCCTTTCCTCTGCAGGTATACCTCAAGGTTCTGTCCTTTCTCCACTTTTGTATTTCCTCTTACTGCCAGTGTGCGAGAACTCCCTCCTCTTATCAGCCCCCTGAACTACGCTCATGACCCACTTTCCTAGCCCCATACGTTGTAATCCACCCCCTGGAAATACCTAAAATCCCTTCAACTCCATCACAAACAGTTTACGTTCTGGTGCATCCAGAGATTCCTCAAAACCTTCCAAAACGCAAACAATACTCACAGAAGGAAGCACCTATAGCTTCCACCACAGGACACCTATGTCTACAACAGTTCTATCTAACAAACATACTAAAGTACAGCAGACCATGCGTTCGCAGCTGCAACAGCTAACCACTTAACTAAAAGCTTTCAGTAAACTGAAAAACAGTTACTATCAAAACAGCTAACCTCCAAACACTGGTATTACTTCCGTCCTCCATGCTCCACACCCACAAAGCCTTAATCTTAACAAAACCTCTATTACTACTATGTCGGGTGTATTTGTACTCCACCAAAATTTTACCACTCCCCACGAATCCTCTACCGTCATGTGCTCAGCCTTACCTCCTTCATCTGTCTGCCGTCCCCCAAGCATCACCTTATTAATTTCCTCTCTGGTTTCCCACAATGTACACTCAATTTATCAATCTGTCAGCAAAGGTGATACCAACTGCGCCACAGTTTCATTCGTGATTATTAACTCTGGTTCTCTTTCGCATTTATATCATACATCAAATCAACAAATACCCACATACTCTCTACATCCTGCCCAAACGAGACTTTTACCCTCTCCTACGTAACCTATTCAAAGACCTACTCATCCTTCCACCTTAACAGAATATTTCTGTTTGTTTCTTTGTCAGGGCATCTCTTCACTCATCCTCTACTTTTCTCACTTCCTCCGCATGTAGTACTTTGTACTCACCCTCTCCAATTTATTTATCCACACCTTTTCCAAAACGCTCGCCCTCCAACAACTCTCCTCCCCTCCTGCTCACTTCCAGCGACCTATTCCAGTGAAACATTCCATTTTCGTAAAGACTATCGTCAGCTTCTTCAAGGAAGACAACTACATTTTCTTTAAATCTCCAGTATACAACCAGCCAATGTAATAAACATGACAATACGTATAAATGGCACATTTTTAGCATTTTTATGCAAATTGCGTTTATACACTTCATTAAAGATGGATGATCGTTCCAAATATTTTAATAAATGTATTTGTCATTTTTCAACGTGTGGATATTGCCTTCAGCATTGTTTACACCCACAAGCGAAATCGAATTAGTTATTTAAGATCAAGATAATCACCAACTTACAGAGAGAATCTACATAATTTGAACTGGTTTCTAAACACAAAGGCCTGTCTAACAGTTCGTGAATTTCTCATGGAGCCGACAGTAAGACACGTCGCACTAGGTACTTCCGGTGACACGCTGGTGCTGCAGAGTTCCAGCTGTGCTTCTGTGCTGAGGCTGCCCTGCCTAACGTTTTGGGCGCTGTACCAGAGTGCCGGCTAGGGAAGGTGTCGCAGTACGTGGTGCTCGGCGGCACGTTGGTGCTGCAGACTTCCAGCTCTGCCCCTGTACTCAGACTACCCTGCCTAACGTTTTTGGTGCAGTACCAGGGTGCCGGCTGAGGGAGGTGTCGCAGTACGTGGTGCCGGGCTACACGCTGGTGGTGGTGCCGCAGAGCACGGGCTGCGCAAGGCTGTGCCACTGTACTCAGACTGCCCTGCCTAATGTTTTGGGTGCTGTACCAGGGTGCCGGCTGGGGGAGGTGTCGCAGTACGTGGTGCTGGGTGACACGTTGGTGCTGCAGTGTTCCAGCTGTGCCACTGTACTCAGGCTCCCCTCCCTAATGTTTTGGGTGCTGCTCCAGGATGTCGGCTCTGGGAGGTGTCGCAGTATGTGGTACCGGGAGACACGCTGGTGTTGGTGCCGCAGAGCACGGGCTGCGCAAGGCTGTGCCAGTGTACTCACACTGCCCTGCCTAATGTTTGGGTGCTGTACCAGGATGCCAGCTGGGGGAGGTGTCGCAGTCGTGGTGCCGGGTGACACGTTGGTGCTGCGGTGTTCTAGCTGTGCCCCTGTACTCAGACTACCCGTCCTAATGTTTTGGGCGCTGCTCCAGGGTGCCGGCTGGGGGAGGTGTCGCAGTACGTGGTGCCGGGCGACACGCTGGTGGTGGTGCCGCAGAGCACGGGCTGCGCCAGGCTGTGCCGCTGCCCCAGGCACGGCGGCGCCCTGCACCGCTGCGAGCCGCTGCCCTGCGCCCCGCCGCAGCCCTGCTGGATAGGCACCACGCGCATAGGTAACCTCCAGCCACCTGCTGTCCACACTGTTACTTGTCGCTCGTCAGTTTCTGCTTAACAGCCACGCCGGCGCACGATAGTTGGCTTTATTTCAAACACGAGGATTGATTTGTTGGTGGTGTGGCCAGTTTCAAGTGAAAACTTTCTTTCATAAACATATGTCAGCAAAATAGCTTGTATGTTCTTAAGTACGAAAACTTCGTCTTGAATATAATCTTATCATTGAAACTGCAGTCGTGGTGATTGGACATATACACTGATTATGATGATGCTGACGTCCCATACTCTGAGGAGCGTAGGGGACAATGAGGGGGACCCGCACCGCCGACTAGGTAAGGTCTTAGCGGAGGTGGTTTGACATTGCCTTCCTCCTACCGTAATGGGGATGAATGATGATGATGAAGACAATACCCAGTCACCTCGGGGCAGCGAAAATCCCTGAATCCGTCGGGAATCGAACCCGGGACACGGTGCGCGAGAAGCGAGAACGCTACCGCAACACCACGAGCTGCGGACAACATATACACTACACAATAATATTAAAGGAACAATTTCTCGAAACGCCGTATGTCCGGCCCATTGCGACGCTGAAGGTAAGCAGTTTGGCTCAAAGACAAGGCATCGCCACTTGCGACAAAAAGGACACAGCTCAGAAGTTTATATCAGTTGTAGGATGGGTCACTGATGTCACATTGACACCAAATTTAGCCACAACTCTGCCCAACTCCACTGTAGATGTGTCACACGATCGGAAAGTTGTCACAGCACGTCTTAGCCACAGTTCACCCCTTCTTTTTGCATCTCTAAGATGGAGGTGAGAACCGCGACACCCAGCGTTGAAATCGCGCGGTTTTCTAATGAGTAGCCGCGGAAAACTTTACAAACGCAGCACCGCTAAGAATCGGTACGGAAAGGCCGCAGTGGTGACATAATGGGCATCAATGGAACCGCCCCTTTCCATGAGGCTTTGATTCCCACACGTTTCGCGGCTGAAAACAAAAATTCGCAGTGCGGTGATCAACAGGTAGACTTCTTCACAATCTTTGACACTATTGACACACACTCGTGCATTTCGAGCCTTCTCTAAGAACAGTATCGAGCTGCATCCCCGTTGAACCAACACCGCCTCAAAGGAAGTCCTCGGCGCTTGTTGGTGACGTCACGTCAGCTAGGCACGGCGAACTCCAGGTCTGTTGCAGGCAGAAACGCCTGGGCGTGCTTATCACTATAAATCTCTTATTTTTGGACAAAATGTTTGGTATTGTTTTGGATTCTGCAGTTTTATTTAGATGAAAGATTTTCTTCCTATCGTAAAGCTACAAATGAAGATCATAGTTCTGTATTACTGAATCCTGTCGAAACAAACGTAGATCAATATGAGAAGATGCTTTGCCCTATTGTAAGCCTCGGAAATTTTACATTCAAATAACTATATTTACTTGATCCATTTTGCTATCGAAACTTACACCAACCCCCTTACAATTAACTCGTTTCTTTTATTTATTTATTTAATTATTTTCGTTTGACATCGTCACTGGAAATGTGAACTAATTTACATGTGTAAATGTCCAACTGTTGCCACTCATTAGATTACAGTCGTTCTCAACGGAAGGAATTACAAACAGGAAACAAAATAGCTTCATACATCGAAAATACTGCTGAGCTTAAACTTTTTTAAGCATGCACAGTAGAAAAGATAAATATTCCACTCTTGCAACTGAAAGGTGAAACTTTATAAGATAAAAAATTTTATTTGGTAAAACAAGTATCTCTCTTTTCCCTCTTCTTCTGTCCCCCACCCCTTCCCCCAACGTGTACAATTGCAAGATATTTTATTAACATTCAGTGCTCCTCACCCCATAGTCAACGAAGATATCTAAAGAAGTGCACCAATATGTTCACAGTTTCTTGTAAAAGCAACCCCGTACAAACGTAACTTCCTCACATTTACAAATAAGGTAAAGAAGCACGAATTCTGTTGCTGCTGCACCATGAAGTTGTTTTCGTATGTCAATCCTT
Organism: Schistocerca piceifrons; assembly: GCF_021461385.2. Classification (NCBI taxonomy): domain Eukaryota; kingdom Metazoa; phylum Arthropoda; class Insecta; order Orthoptera; family Acrididae; genus Schistocerca; species Schistocerca piceifrons. The sequence goes on along the minus strand of NC_060139.1, from coordinate 44,518,156 downwards.
AAAACAGGTGGAAGTTTAAGTTCGGGGGTACACTGTTTGTTAAGAAGTGTAATGAATTGCACAATTAATTGATTGCAGAAGTCTCTCAGAACAATGTGTGTTGGTCAACTGCCGCCAATAGTTTCACATTTTCCTGTGTTAGAGATGGAGACACCACCATTATGACTATGCCTGCAACAGACCTGGCGTTCGCCGTGCCTAGCTGACGTGACGTCACGAACAAGCGCCGAGGCCTTCCTTTGAGTCGGTGTTGGTTGAACGCGATCGCACCCGCCTGGAGCGCAGGGAGACTGCAATGTTTCCTCTTGTGTAGTGGTTGGAACCACTAAGGACGTTCCAAACCAATCGACTAAATTTGAACGTGACCGAAAGCAGCTAAGGGTGCTTGTGCTTTTTCAGAGCTACTATGTGCCCTTCGGTGGCCTCATAACGGAGGGATGCGACTCTTGCACCTGTACAGATAGGACCGGTGACGACGTCCTAGGCGCTTGCACACCGGCAATCCCTTTAACACTTTCCAATTCCGGATGGCCTACTATAAGACGCAAGAGCTGCATTGTAGCGACGAAAGAGCAGCAACGTACTCTGCCTGCAGACACCTCGTGCTCTCGTCCCGTTTTTTGTTTGTACAGGTGCATTTTTAAAATTCTCAATGAAGGTGGGAGGGGGGGATCTTTCGCCATTTTATTCACGCATGTGCCAATTTCGCATCCCTCCATGATCACGCCACAAGAGGACCAAAATAGGAGCACTGAAAAATCGTCAACATCCTTAGTTCCTCCGGATCACGTTCAGATTTCGTTGAACGGTTTTCAACAATCCCTAGTGGTTCCAGCCTCTATACGAGAGAAAAAAATTATGGACTCCCTGCGCTGTAAACGGTCGCGATCAAGTTCGATGGGCCAATGTTCTTAGAGGAGGGTCGAAACGCCTGAAGGCGTCAGCAGTGTAAAATGCGGAAAACATCTTCGTGTTGCTCATCATACAGCGAACTTTCGTTTCCGACCTTGAAATTTGTGGAAATCAACGCCCCAGGAAAAGGGGTGGTTCCATTGACACCCTTCATGCCACCCACTGCGGCCTTTTCGTGCTGATTCTTAGCGACGGTTTGTCTGTAATGTTTTCCTCGGCCACTGATAAGAAAAGAGCGCTACTTCACCGCTAGGCGTCGCGGTTCTCACCTCCATCGCAGAAGGGACAAGAAAAGGGGTGGAACGTGGCTAAGAGGAGCTATGACGACCTTTCGATCGAGTGACACGATGGAGTTGGGCAGAACTGTGGCGAAATTTGGCGCCAGTGTGACATGAATGACTCACCCCACATCTGACAATAACTTCTGAACTGTGTTCTTTTTGAAGCGAGTGTGACAGCTTGCTGTAATAAGCGTCGTGGAGCCCGAGGATGACGTCGTATGGCGACATACTCTTCCAGCGTGACAGAGAAAAGTTGTCCGCACCTTTGAGCCAAATTTCAAACTCAGTTGTCGCAACGGGTTTCAAAAAGGTGATACTTTACCTCTTTTGGGCAGTGTAGGTTACATTCAAAGGTCAAAACGTACCTTAAAATACAAGTAGCTTATCCAAAAAAAAAAAAAAAAAAAAAAAAATCCCCTATTTACACAGGAGATAACAAGAGTCGTAGGAGCATTATAACTATTTTTTGTAGTAGTAGTAAAAGTAGCAGAAGAAGTATTTCCTTGTCAACCTCTATTCGGTCACAAAATGAAAATCACAGTAAAAATCTAAAATGTTTCATTTGCAACATTTAGCTACATCTCTACATAGTAGCTGCTCCGACTTAAAGATCTGTCGGTGGGCGGTACCAACATTCCAACACGGTCGTCATAGAAGTTGGGTGATTTCCGCCAATCCCCTACGCTGGTCTGGTGTTCGTTGTCTACGCCAAAATGCTGTGTTCACAGCCAGCAGTTCATATGAGCGAAGAGACGAAAATCAGAGGGAGCCAAGTCCGCATAGTATGGTGGATGATCACACACTTCTCATCGTAAGCGCTGTAGGAGCATCTTCGTTGCATCTGCAGCGTGCAGCGGAGAATTATCGTGCAGAAGGAAACATGACAGTTACGTTATGTGGCCTGAATGATATCACGCGAAATTCCTCAGCAAGCACGCCACACTTTATGGGAGGCATACTTTTCTAGGCCTCTTTACGTGTTCACTGTGCATTCGCAACCTGAATGTGCAAAACGACACGTTACTAAAGACGCTGTGCAACGAATCTGCATAAAGCCTTAGCATGTTTTTAGTGTGATTTTAATTTCGTAACCGGCGGTGGTTGAAAGACATGGCCATTATAAATTATATCAGCTTACCTCCAGAAACAAATACTTGTCTGTTCGGGTTCGCGTCCATTATTCATTTTTTTGTTTTTTTTTCTGTGAACTTAAACCTCTTATCGTGGTTCTGCTGATAATCGTAGGACTTGAAACTTTCTCCCACATCGTTTTGATGTGCTGGTTCCAAAATGAATATGTCGAGTGTCAATACTGTAAACAGTGAGATGATATTCTACTTTCATACACTGGCTATTTCCATGATTATATAATTTGTAACGGATAATGGAGAAAGAATTTGAGCTGTAGGTTGCTAATTGTTCGATTAGGTTTCCAATGAGAAAGCCTTCGTCATCAGCAGAGGTTTCCAATAAAGCTGTGAGAGCGCGTTGTCAGAGCTTGATTAATAGGTTTTCTCCCCACTTGATTTTCATGTAAATAATGGACTCCGGAACATTGACAAACCTTAATCATGAACACTGCGTCAGACGTTGCATGAAAAGGGGATAGGAAGAAAATGGTTCAAATGGCTCTGAGCACTATGGGACTTAACATCTATGGTCATCAGTCCCCTAGAACTTAGAACTACTTAAACCTAACTAACCTGAGGACAGCACACAACACCCAGCCATCACGAGGCAGAGAAAATCCCTGACCCCGCCGGGAATCGAACCCGGGAACCCGGGTGTGGGAAGCGAGAACGCTACCGCATGACCACGAGATGCGGGCGGATAGGAAGAGTAGCTAGTCTTGTGTACAGCTCGTTCTCTTGAAAATTGATGTTATCCAACTGAATTGATGTCCTGTAAGAGTGATGAAAATATCCCTGCAAGAATTTTCTCTGTCTATAAAATTGTTCGAATAACACTAGGGTTGTTCAAACGTGTACTGCAGTGGCAGTCTGCGTAGAAGCTGGGTAACGCCTTTGAACAACCGTTACGATATTGGCACCATCTGTACGAGGCGTAGATAAATAAAATTACCAAGACGATGTAATTGTTTGGATTTTTATCATCAGCAGACCAAGGGAAAATTTGAAATTTATAATTTTCGAGTGCGAAATTCGTCTTTCCCATTTCTGAATCAAGGTTTCTTATCTTACAGTGGTATAGTGCCCCCTTCTCAGTTTTTTCTGGGAGTTTGTATTACCTTCACAGAAGCAACCAGTAGAACGCTCCGTAATGGTAATTCTGAACGTATATCCGTTTTACCTTGGAACACACTTTCCATATTAGTTACAGTTTTTTTTTCTAGAATATGTACTAGATCAGCAGAGAACGAGATGTACGTTCGGACTTCAGGAAGTGCCGCCCCACGCTAAGACTATTGCACAACAAGAGTGCCGCATGGCCGCAGGAGAGTACATGTTTTGGACTTCCTGCAGACGTGTGGGTAACAGATGCATCACAGTGTGTAACTTAAATGTCGCAGCATTCGGAACTTACTCGAAATTTGAACTACTTGGGACAGCACGATTCTTATTGGCAACCGACTAAATTGCCCACAGATTCACCGTGAAATTCTGGCGGTTTATGGACCAAATGCAATGTCGCGTCCAGCCGTAATGAAATGTTTCCAACAATTTGATCAAGGGCACAAAGATGCGGATGATGCTGATGGGAAAAGACAGGTCTTGAACTATGCAATTTCCATCTTTCCGGCAATCGGAAAGACCATACGGGGCAGAAAGAGATTTTCCAACGAGGCAGTTCAGACAGCGGTTCTCTAGTGACTCCGTGACAAACCTCCGGATTTATACCGTTGAGGAATTTAATTATTGGTAGAATGTTCCAACCGTTTTTTACAGAGACTTGGTGACTACACTGAAAGATAGTATCATGTATATGCGTCACTTAGAAGCGTAGTGCAGTACTGCATAAAAGAAGACTTGCTTTAATAATACCCAATTTACTCTTTGTAGTCACCTCATACATCAAGGGAATATGCTGTTGGGATTAACATTGTTCAGTTAGAGTTTTGTACCTTTCACTGACTAAGACCAACAAAAACAGAAATCGTTATATTCGAACCAGTACTATATGACGGCACTAATTAACAAAACACATTTGTTTTATACTGTGAGGCTTGGAGAAGATTGGTTTTAGGCTACATCAATAACTTACACTGGGGTGCCAAAACTACAGGGATAGCAATATACTCATACACATGACGCTGCAGGAACGCCTACACAACGTATAAAAGGACAGTGCTTTAGTGGAGCTGACAGTTGTACTCAGGTTATTCATGAGAACAGATTTCCAAAGTGACTATGGCCGCACGTCGGAAATTGACAGACTTTGAACGCGGAATGGCAGCTGGAGCTAGACGTGTGGGACACTCAGTTTTGGAAAGGGTTAGGGAATTCAATATACGGAGATCCACACTGTCAAGAATGTGCCGAGAATACTTAACGACCGAGAGCAAAGTCGTTTGCGTAGAGTTGTCAGTGCTAACAGACAAGCAACGCTGTGGCCAATAACCGCATAAATCAATGTGGGACGTACGACGAACTTATCCATCGGATAATGAAGCGAAAATTTGGCGTTAATGGGCTACGGCAGCAGGCGACCGACGCAAGTGCCCCGCCCGCAGCGCCTCTAATGGGATCGTGACCGTATTGGTTGGACCCTAGACGACTGGAAGACCATGGCCTGATGTGATGAGTCTCGATTTCAACTGGTAAGAACTGATGGTGGGGTTCGAGTGTGGCGTAGACCCCACTAAGACGCCCCGCTAATCCCGCAGGTCAGGACAGATAGTATAAATTGTGGAAAGGGACCAAAATAAGGGGTTGTCAGTTACACTCGAACATACAACTTTATTCCAGAATGAGATTTTCACTCTGCAGCGGAGTGTGCGCTGATATGAAACTTCCTGGCAGATTAAAACTGTGTGCCCGACCGAGACTCGAACTCGGGACCTTTGCCTTTCGCGGGCAAATGCTCTACCATCTGAGCTACCGAAGCACGACTCACGTCCGGTACTCACAGCTTTACTTCTGCCAGTATCTCGTCTTCTATCTTCCAAACTTTACAGAAGCTCTCCTGCGAGGTCCCGAGTTCGAGTCTCGGTCGGGCACACAGTTTTAATCTACCAGGAAGTTCCATACAACTTTATTGTTTGATCAAACATTACAAGATCGAATTTTTTTAAACACACATCTTTAATCTTTGGGACTTATTTACTGGCTGGAAGCCACTTTAATTTAAAAACGACTGAAGGCCAATAACTTAAAACGGAAGCATAATCAGAAATTTAAAAGGCAAGCCTTGTCTTAAAACCGTTCTTTAGTTAGGTTGAAGTAACAAGTTCAATTCAAATCGGCTGAAGGCCAAACACTTAAAACTCCATAACATTAATTTTTTAAATACCAAAGGCCTTACGTGAAACAGTTCTTTAATTTAGGCTGAAGGCCCAAAACTTAAAATTCAACTACATTAAAATTTTTTACAATCTCAAAGGCCTTATGTGAAACAGTTCTTTGAACTAGGCTGAAGGCCTTAAGACCGAACAACTCTAATTTAAAACAAAATCAGCTAGAAGCCATACAAGTACAAACAACAAGAACAAATTTAAAAAATTGAGCAGTACACCCAAGGGCGCTCAGATGTTCGAGGGTCGTCCTGGAATCCTGGAATTCAAACGCTAACGCTCGGTTAGGTGAGACAGGCAGTTGGCCCAACCATTTTCAATCCGCTGGGAACCCAACCAACAGACAGTCAACAGATCAATGATCAAGATCAGTTCCGCTCCAGACTTGTACCAAAACTCAAATGATGTTGACAGCGGAGACTGGAACAACAACCAGAATGTATCACAGACAACCCATAAATGGTGGGTGACTCAAATACACGTCGTCTAATCAGACGACCTGCGAGGTGCCGGGGCAAGCAGTGTATTCAACACTAAATTCTTCTAGAATCTCCATATGTAAATGATGCTCTAAGCCCCCCCTATTCCAACTCCGACTTTTTCTGGTGCACATGGATTAAAAAATATACGCGAACTGACTGTAACCAACCCTGCAAGTGGAGTAGAAAAGAGTTTGGCACCTGCAATAATTTAATTTGATAAATAAGTTAAATAAAGGAAGGTTTCATTAACATAGTGAGAAATGATGGGTTGCTCTACCGATTAACAGAATGAAAGTTCTGTGCAAAATAACAATATGATTTATTAAGACTAAACATAAAATAATAAACAAAAACACATGAAACATTTATAATATATCAAATTGGCTCAAATTGGATACTCAAACAAACGCTATGAAGGTGAAGTTGTCCCTAAACTAGATTGTGAGGTTTAAGACGAAGTGGTATGTGGAGCCAATTCCTTGCCACTCAAATCTTAAGAGAGACACACAGCTAACCCAACATTAATTGCTGCTACTCAAGACAGAACAAAGTTAGAAAAAGACGAACAGGCGTGCTCTGCTGAGCTCTGATTATCACCTAGGAAAATCCCTATCTGCCAGTGCTGCGGACATACATTACCAAACTGTCTTCTTAACTGCCAGAACACGATCTGGCGACCGGAGGCGATGGCTGGTTGCTTCGACGTCCTCAACCGAAAGGCGAGAGCCGACTACTCCTGAGCACCCGTACAGGCCGAACACAGAACATTCCCGCCCCAACGACTGTGGCCGTGGTTAAACGTTCCAATCAGCAACTCGAAAACCGGTGGAAAATTCCACTCCGTTGCCGGAGCACTACCATTCCACCAATGGAGATTCTTGGCGCCAATTTCTGCGCTGATTTTGCTACGTCACGGAGCTATGCCCTGAGCAAGCCAATCACAGTTACTATTTTGCAGAAAGCGCGGGAATTTTCCCGCCACAACTGCCTGGGTACACAAGTCATCCCCAAGCCTCGCTGGTAGCCTGCCAGAAAGTGTTTTCGCTAAGTTTCTGCGAAGTAACGGAACCTCTAGCCCAGCCACTACTTCAGGCCCCTCCGGGCGTGTCTTTTGACAATGTCGGCGTCTGGAAAGCATTCACTCGACTCCCTCACACCCGTCGCCTTAACCCCCTCGAGAACAGCCTGTCACCGGACCACCTGGGTGACGAGAGACGCTGCGTGGGAAGTCCGCGTGTGAAGGAATAGCAACTTTTCAATGCATGCAATTAGAGAGGAAAATCGTAAGATAGAAATATGAGAGGGGGCTCATGCCACCTCTCAGACCTACCAAACGATCAAGCAAGGTCGTTGCCACTCAAACGTGTGTGTCGGCAATCGTCAGGCGAGTGATGGCTATCCTGTCCTTCCTCACTACTCCACGCCAACCGACCATTTCAGAGGCAGTACGCCGACAACCTTTAAATAACTTGTCAGTCAAACCACATAAACTACACACAGTTTCACGAACACTTGCACGAAGAACTCGACAATGCTAACGGCAGTGACTAAGCAGAACAAGGACGAATCACGAGTCGGCACACACAGTCAACCCATAAGCGATCGCCGGCCAAATAAACGTCGTCCGGCAAGACGACCCACCGACGATCAACCAAAGTCGTCCCCACTCAAATCACGTGTGTCGGCAATCATCAGCGAGTGATGGCTATAGGCGCCTACCTGGCGCTGCATGCCCCACTGGTGCTACGTCGCGACTGCACCAACCGACCAACTGCTACACATCAGCACGGAGACTGCACTAAAATAACTGGGCAGTCGTCATCACAGGCCACACGCAATTTCACAAACACTTGGACGAAGAACGTGACGAATGCTAAAAGCAGTGACTGTGCAATCACCAGGACGAACCACGACTTGAGACACACACAGCCAACCCATAAGCGATTGGCGAGCAAATACACGTCGTCCGGTAAGACGACCAGCCGACGATCAACCAAGACTGTCCCCAGCCATGGGGTGAGTCATGGCTATCCGATCACCACTGCCGCTACAACCCGACTGAACTTGTGCCACGTCCCAACTGTCCGACTGACAGGTCTGAACTCCATCGCTGGCGCGATCCTACTGACTTCACTGCCCGGTCCGAACTGCACTGCTGGCGCATTCCAACCGGTTGGACGACACACGACGACCGGGAATTAATAGCAATCCAGCAAGGATAATAAAGCATGGCCTATATCGATAAGCGCTGCTACTGCCCTTCAGGGGCAGACAAGGCAGCCACTCAGTGACGACAGTAACTGAAAATTAACATAACGAGGCGGCAGTACGGTAAAAACAGGGTGTTATACAAGAGATGGAACGAACACGAGCCACGCACGGCTCACCCACAAAGGCAGGGATCCATGTTGTGAACCAGGCATTGTGATAGCTGGCGGTGGTTCCATAATGGTATGGGCTGTGTTTATGTGGAGTGGACCGGGTCCACTGGTCCGACTGAACCGGTCATAGAGTGGAAATTGTTATGTTTGACTACTTGTAGACCATTTGCAGCCATTCATGGACTTCATGTTCCCGAACAACGACGGAATATTTATAGATGACAATGCACCATGTCATCGAGTCACAATTTGTCAGGACTGGTTTGAAGAACATTCAGGACAATCGGAGCGAATGACTTGGCCACTCATATCGCCCAATATGAATCCCTCGAACGCTTGTGTGACATAATCGAGAGGTCAGTTTGTGCACAAAATCCTGCACCGAAAACACTTTCGCAGTAGGCTATAGAGGCAGCAGGCCACAGTATTTCTGCAGGGCACTTCCAACGACTTGTTGACTACATGCCACGTCAAGCTGCTGCCCTACACCAGTCTAAATGAGGTCCGACATGAAATTAGGAGGTATCATAACGCCCTCAGTGACACTGTAGCGAGAAGGAAGTGCTTCTCTGGGCGGTATCACTAACCTTGTGTCTTGCTGCTTCGTTAAGTCCCTCGTAGCACAGTAGTAGCTCTCAGTCGCCAGGTTCCAAGTAGGTGGTGATCCTGCTGAAGTGGAGTGTTTAGGGATGCCAGTTGTTAATTGTCAACAACGTTTGAACTATATTTGTTTTAATACAGAAATTGCTTTGTCATACACGTCACAGAATCAGCGTTTCCAATATGGCGGCCGTGGACTACGCCGTTTATAGTCGACCCTTTACGACACATTAACGCAGTTTTCTGACTTTCCATAATGATAGACACTGCCCACGACACGTGGCGTTTTGATAACTAATTACTTCACTTTCTACCTTGTTTAAGAGCTGAAATATGTACTCGCGACCGTTCTTTTAGAGCCGGGCCCGTTACTCGACCGTGCGTTTTCAGTGGCTCCTTGCGACTAACTCATCCTGTCTTCCCGAAGGACAAGACAGACCCCCCCATTTCTCCCTCAGCCAATAAGGATACTTCTCTCGTTTCCTACATATATATGTATCCAAACTTTTAGCCAGATCGCTGTTGCTAGGCGGATATGTCGTCACGTTTGCGGACATTGTGACGGAAGTTTGTTTCGGAACACTGTCTCAATTGTAAGATCCTACTCCCGAACAGTCGGATTTTGTCCCTACTAAGTTTGCACAACATTGCCTCCTATGATTTCATCACTAATGCTCCTTGCTGACGATTAATTGTTAAATGTACATGTAGCCTGGCTGCTACTGAGCATTCCCGATCGCATAAATATACATAATACTTGGCTTAAACACGTGAAGGGAATGCACATATGTATTACAGTATCCCATGATTTCTGTCATCTCAGTGTAATGCAATATACTACACGATGAACAAAGTGTTATACGTACTCAGTCAGGGCAGTAGTAACTTCGTTTTCAGCGTGCGAGGAGTAGAAGCGCATCTGTATAAGAGGGGCGATATGATGTTCTGCCGGCAGAGCACAACTCGCAGTTCTACCTGGAGTGCAACCTGTGCGCGTGTTCCTCCGGAGAGCTGACGTGTACGCGGCGACAGTGCGACAGCAGCGCCGCCGCCTACAGCGGCCAGCCGTGCAACTGCCCGCCAGTGTACGCGCCAGTCTGCGGCGCCAGCGGCGTCACCTACGCCAGCGCCTGTCTCGCCAGGTCAGTGCTGTCCTACTACTACTGCTGCTGCTGCTGCTGCTGCGTTGCTGAATATCACTCATACCAACTGAAATTACTCTTCACTTTTTCATCTATCATTATATGCCTACAGCAGTGGGTACTCGTCCCTCGTGGATCTCCTGAGTGTTATGGCCACTTACAAGGAACAAAATGTAATAGTTCAACATCGAGAGTATGAGATGTAATTTCTGTCCATCAACCTTTCCACAGATCAATACTGGACTTTGCCATACTCCATAGAGCTAAGTGTAGGAACAGGTACAAGATACAGATACACTGAATAAAACAAGCACAATGCTGAATACCGATACATACCAAGGGTAGGTTTTGGCTTAATCTACCTCATAATAAATCTATTTTCTTATTACTTAAGGGAGTGGGGTGGGGAGTGGTCATTAGGCTTCTGACCACCACGATTTTCTCCGCTATCTCAATCTCTTCATTCCAGAAACGCACTTACAACCAACGTTCTCAATTATTTGTTGCATATATTTGGGTCTCAGCGCTCGCCTGCAGTCTTTGTCCTCCACATCTCTCTCAAGTCCCATGAAAGGTATGCTCTGATAAGCTGACAGACATCTTGCATCCCTTTCTGTTTTCTAGGCTTTTGCATACATTCCTTGGTACACTAATTCAATCCGCTAAATCACAGCAGAGCGTTTCATGAATATTATTGAAATTATCAGGTTTTATTCCATTGGAAAGCACGTGTGTCCAGCGACTACAGCAATCAGTCACAAATAATTTTTATTCCACATTCAGATTTTAGTCACCCTGTGGCCGTCTTTAGTTCATTAAATGTAAGTTGAGTGAACTCAACCTGACAGTAGTTGTCCAGCTAAGACTATGTGCATATATGTCGGTTTGAAGTTTTAACTTGCATTTACTGCTCTGAGAATGGTCGCATCCGAAATCTGAATGCGGAATAAACATTATTTGTGAACAATTGCTCTATGCTTTACTACTTGAAATTATTAAAACTGTCGTATTATATTCCTCCGTAGTACATCATATCAGTATCTGTACATGGCTCTTAATCCAGAATTACGTGCTGTGTTCTGTCTAGAAAGAAATTTTCTTTCCAGTCGCAAAACGAGGTTGTTATACTTTTACGAATGTAGTTTATTTAGTAGACGGCAGTGCAGCACTGAACCAAAGTCATTATGACCAGGGACTCATTATTCTTCCATCAAGAAGAAGTGAATGACACTAGACGGTAATTCTGTAGACCAGTTGTACTTCGTTTCTTGTCGATGGCTGTAGACTGCGATCTTTTCTAACTGCGGTGAGAATGTATGTGCTTTAGGGACCAACAGAAAATTGTGGTCAACAGTGGAGTTAATTCAATCGTGACTTCTATACAGAAGTTGACAGAAACCATCGGAACTTGCAGGCGATGGCAGTTGCTTATCGGCAGTAGCAGTAACATACTGCATCATCTCTCTTTGTAGTAAGTTTTTGAAAATAACCAGAAGTCACACTTAGTACTTTTTGTTTACCGTTTCCGCTCTTTAAATGAACTGTAGCATCATCACAATATATACTGCAAAAGGTAAAAATTGAGATAATACTAAAGTGTACATTGACGTTACGTACAGTAAGTATTTTATTTCCGGTATGGTTATTCACGTTTAAAGTTGCCTCCTCATGATTTCGTCGTCTTGGCTGTTGAGAATCCTAGAGCCGATTTCTAGCATCCAGTGGAGGGGGCTCTCTCCAGCCTGTCCTTTTGCAATCCGTTTGTTTGTGCTCGTATCTTGATATACTAGCTTCAAGATCAGCGAATTTCCCATGACGGCAGGAGTTTTGTAATTTTTCGGAAGCAAAGTTCCAAAGAATCCTGGCACTGGCGACTCTCTGCAGATGTGGGCTGTTGGTAGGAATTGAAACTCTGCTCCTGACGCTGATTGCCTGTAGTAGCTGAAGAAAACAAAAACCACTTGCAGCTGCTTGGAGCTTGCGAAATTGGGGAGTCAGCCAGTGACCCTCCTGGATGTAGGATGTGAGTTGTGGGGATCTTGAGATGATGTTTCGAGAGTGTTGCTAGTACCACATCGGACGTTAGTGATCGTCAGTGACTGATGAAGTTCTTCTCCTGGTTCCGAAACAGTAAAAGACTGCATAAGCGATTTTGCGCGCGTGGCCACCCAATTTTACTAAGTCGTTTCGTGGTTTTATGGTGAAGTGTAGTGATTTAGTGAGTGTGCAAATGCGCAGCAGGAAAATTCATCATGTACGACCAGGGAGCCGTTAGCTGTCTGCAAGTGGTGTTTAATGAAAGCGTCAGAGGGACGGAGTTGCCGATGTATGATTGAGGTCTAGCACATTTGTTTCCATGGAAACTTGAATTTGTGTTTTTTTTTTTTTTTGTGCTGTTATCTTGCTTGACTTTGTGGAGATTACCGGCGAACATCGTCAGGAACGAGCTGGTGACGATTTATTGACAGTTAGCATGTGCGCTATTCAGTCCATTCATCAGCTCTCGGAATACTCCTGAATGCAGTTAGATAGTGCAAGGAAGAAAAGGGTTAAATGAATTTTAGCACTGACAAGCATCACAGAAATATTAGAGTGACTTCAAAAGTAAAGAATGAGGGAATTATGACTACCAATTGAGACATGAATCACAATTACTTTGATTTATTCCAGCAAAATTATTCACAAAACAAATGACAAGCAATTGCAACATTAATGTAATAAGGCCTTCAGGTAACTGACGTAGGAACCGGGTGGAAAAATGCTAATAATTGTGCCAGTTAATTAACAGCAATCACGAAGTGCCTAGTCATTGTCGCAAGCAACGCGGGATAGCAACTACATCTATGGAAGTGGAGGGCACCACTTCACTACGCGCCATATCGCTGCTGCCATGACGTATTCCAGCCAATCAGAAGCCGTCCTTTGCATATAAAAGTGGAAAGCTCGCTAGTTCACGAGAGTCAGTTTTAGCCCTGACGACAACCATGGAGGTAGTGGTCGAAAGTTTGGAGTTTTATCCTGAATTGACGCGGCATGTACACCGAGAGATTTTTACTCAAGAAATACGTCGCGAAAGACTTCGTAGCCATTGTCGCGATGTTAGTTGAAAACATACAGAACAACAGAAGAGAGTACATCACACCTGTGGTTTGAGCTGGAAGCAGACTGTTCACTGATTAAAAACACAGGTCTTGCAAATGCAGCTTGAAGTGGTCAAAATGTAATAAAATGGTGTTAGTTTCCCTACACCTCATCTCACACTTACGGCTGGATCTCGCCATGGTTTTGTCGGTGCAGGATAGAGCCACGGAGCCAGCGGGTGTTGTGCTTAGCACGCTGGACTCGCATTCGGGAGGACGACGGTTCAAATCCACTTCCAGCCATTCTGATTTAGATTTTTCCTAAATCACTTTAGGCAAATGCTGGGATGGTTCTTTTGAAAGGGCACGGCCGACTTCCTTCCCCATCCTTCCCTCATCCGAACGGGCCGATGACCTCGCTTTTTCGTCCTCTCCCCTCAAATCAACCAACCAAGCTGAAGCGACTGCAAAATCAGCCATTGATGGAACCAGCGACCCTCGCCGCTGGCAAAGTGAATATCAGCCCAAACTTTCACTAACTCCCTTGAGACATCAACTGTGGTTGCGGCACTCAGTTGTGACCAAGGTAAAGACGGAGGCTCAGATGAAGTTACGATGAAGAAGCTCAAGATGAAGCCCAAAATGATTTCTGCTCGAATGATTGTCACAAGGAATCCTCGCATTTCCGCTTTTTGCGTCTTGTTGTCAGATCTGATGGGCTCGGGATATTCCAAGCGCCGACTGATAAAAATGCTCCTTAGGACACGCTAGTTCCCTTCCTTCAGCTCTACGTTATTTGTTTAACGAATGATGTTGGTCCTACTAACTTACACAGAAAGAAGTCATCTCTCTAAACATCTCTCTCTGTGATGAAGAATCTGGTCCGACGTTCGTCCTACCAGGCTACGCAGAAAAATTCATCTTTTTCTCCATCTCTCTCTGTGAGGAATGAGGTGGTACTTGTTGGTACAACCGAAATTCTTTGTCTAAGCTACAGTTGATTGAAGTGAGCCAGCCTCTGAAATAATTGTATTGTGTAAACATTTGAATACAACATCTCATGTCTTCAAAGGACCAAAAATTCTGGTTGATGTGGCACGTCATCAAAGACCCAAAATTACATGTCTCTATTCCATTTTTGAGCTTTTTATCGGTGACTTGAATTTTTTCTGCAGAAAAACTATGCTTTCTGTCTTTGTGAACGATAGAGCTTTCTGTTAAAATATTTTCCCTTTTCGGGTGGCAGTGGTTCGGACCACAGCGGATCCTTTCTCTGTGTCTACAGAGCTTTAGATGCCCAGAGTGGCTTCACAGAAAAGTGCTTGGCTATGGGCTATTGACCATTCGCCTCTTCCCCCCCCCTTCCCCCTCCTCCAAGGGCATGCCTTATCCGAAATGTCTCTGACAGTGAAGACAGCGCACTGTCCTTCCTGCTCCATGTTCTTTTTGCAGCGTACAGAATGCTTTGAACGTTCTCCAACGTTCTCTCACTTCTACAAGGCATGGGAATCCGAATCAAGAGTAGATGATGACTAAGGTTGCGTAAGTCAGTTACCGCTAATTACTAATACTGCTGTTTGTCATATTCCTCATCGTCAGTTATGTATTTCGTTCAGATGGGTCGCTCATTACGAATCTGCGTAAGTTACATTACTGTCTACGGGAAAAGCTATCGTGTAACAATAGCTACAATTGCACTTTTTTTTAACACCAGTAAGTTTCACCGGCACGGATCAAAGTGACGCTGGAGACACCTGTTTACACTATCTTTAACTCAGCACAGCAAAATGTTATCCGGGTCCACCAGACAACGTTTTCGAGTTAATATTTGTGATGATACGACGTGTCATTTGTCTCACACGCCATACGACACGGTGGTTGTGGCGACACAAGCCATGCAGCAGTGGCCGATCCATTGGCGCGCTACTGGAAACGGTTGCATTTAGCACTGAAAGAGTGACTGTCGTGGCTGCGAGTGAGAAATTGTGCGATCCCAAGGAAGCTCAGAGAACATTGCAAACAGATCGTTTCTCCACTACTTCAGTGAATATCAGTAGGCTCTATTACTAATACCACAATCTCCATTTATGTTAGAGCACTAAGTGCTACTAAAATTTATGTTACTGGTACTACTCTCCTGCAACGATTATGTTGCTGATCCTCAGTGCACTTTTAAATAGTATATTGTCTTGTATTACTACACTCATATTATTTACACTGCATTATGGAGAAGACACATGCACTTCACTGTTACTGAACTTCCGCTAAGCACAATGGACCAGAGACTGGAAACCCCCAGCAGCTGTCTGGTAAACCCTGTCCTCTACCTCTGATAATGCTCTAAGTTCAGCAAGGGTGAGAGTCCAAAAGTAGCTTCAGGGATGCCACATCGAGCTGAAGGCAATCATTGATGATAACATCGCGAAGAACTACCAAACTGTTGGGATGTTGACTGCTATGTTTCACCTGCCTTTCAAAATAGTCCTAGACATTTTCTATCCGATTAAGAAACGGCCAATGTCTGAGCGGTGCAGTCGAAATACTTTGGACTGACTGAATGTGCGCGTTCTGCCCTTAAGCATCGCAGTTGTCATCTGGGAAGATATGTCTCCAATCCATCGGGATTTGGAATATTTTGTGGTTAGCGTTCTTTTGCTGTGTTACGTGCCTATGGGTGAAACATTATTCCCTGTAGGCACGTTGCAAAGTCAGCTTTGACACACATACAAATTCGAAAACCTTATGAGGAGGTGGTCATGGTGACATCGAAACATGATGACTTGTTTCTAGTACCAGTCTGTCACGTCTCTAAGTCAACTCACCTAACTGCGACGATTTCGTATTGCCTACTGCCACATACACACAACTTGATGCCAGGTCGTACGGCAGCAGTTGATAGTTTACAGTGGTTCATTTATTCTTCTAATGAAAAGAGAGCGTGGAATTTTCCAACTGCGGGCTGTTACTTGATCAGGGTATGCTAACTCAGTAATTTGTCCCCTACAGAAATTTCCATACGGTGGGATAAACTCTCGGAAGTTCGCTGATCGTTTGTGGAGATAAATGCTTACCTAATATCTTCCAGAGATGTCTTATTGTCTCCACTGTAACTGTTCTTCGTAGTTCGTTGTTTCTAACATAGCCACTTTCAACAGTGGAAGTCACTGCGGTTGTTGAGATCGCTACTGCTGTCAGTACAATCATGTCCCAAATCTTTGACTTAATAAAAATGGATTCCACCTTATTTATTTGTCCAAGTGGAATCTATCAACATAGTAAAATCAATGCCCTGCGAGAGCCAGTAAAAATTTATAACACATTGTAACAACGACGATATCTGACCGTAATGTGGAGAATCGGAATTTTGTACTTCACATCACTTTCTTTTCTCGAGAGTCATTCAATTTCAAACCAAACATTTCCAAAGAATTTCTAACAAATAGGGTAAGTCCTGGAGAGTTGGGCCACTGGGTGAGGCGGACCATTGGCATATTTCACAAATGTGCCGCTGGAGAGCAGCTCACCTATTTGCAAGGAAGCTCTTTTGTGAACATACGTGGTGCAGAAGTGTTGCTGTATGAGATGAGGATGAATGTATTGGGTGTGATGAAATCTGTTATGGAGGAAAATCATATTCTGTCGTCTGGTTAACCGAAAAGTTCTATCGAGTGGCTATACAATTTTAGTATTAAGACGTAGTTTGCACAATATCGATGCAGTTTTAGTACTGTGAGCTTCACAAATCTGTAGACATGAAACTAACCTAAAATGGGCCCCGAGTTCGCTACCTGCTGACGGAAGTCCTGTGGTCCATCTCTCCCAGACATTCGGGAGAAATGGACCAGTGCTATTCAGGAGACATGGACTACTTGTTTTAATGTGAGTGAGATGGAGAACAATTAAATTTAGTTTAGAGACACGTGCAATAATCACAAGGGAGATGGCCTGAGTCTCAGACTATACTTATTTGTCGGAAAATATATCTGTGCCAACAAATGTAAGAGCAGAATCTTGCACACAGGCAAATCAACCACTTCTAAGTTCATCTGAAGATCTACTGATCCCAAACACACCAAAAGAGCAGAGTTATCTTCACAAATCAAATTCCTTTACTGGCACAGCTTCAGCATCCATTCCCACTAAACTAAAACTTTCAAGATTACCACCTCAAAACTGACCACTCCTGACCTGCCGCAGACAAAAGAGAAAGGTTCCGAAGAAATGTCACCTGTTCCTGCTATTGATAAAACCGCGAAAGGAAGGCAGCAACTGTTCCAAAGGAATAAACTCTGCTGGAAACCTTGAAACTATAAAGAAAAGAGGAATGAGAAAAATAAGGAAACAGAAAGAAGGCATAAAGTGATCACCAAGAAAGAAGCAGAGTGAAGAAGCTCAATAGGAAAAATACTGCAAATAGCTCATTGTATTCATCAGGTGGAATCTTTTTAGAAGTTCAGGAAAATAACTTTTACGTATTAGATGAGGATAAATGTATTGGCTGTGGTGAAGTCTGTTATGAAACAAATAAGAATTATGATTGGGTTAAGTGCTTGTTCACGATTGTCAACATTTGGTATTAAGTGTAACTGCAGTGGTGAGAGAAATACAGTCTAAGGCTTGATCAAAACCAACAACTCATTCGAAAAGACAGTGTTCAATCAAGATTTATAATAAGTTGATTAAATTGTTCAGTAGTAAAGATTTTAATAGTATAATTCTGTATTCATTACAATACATTCAAGCCAATATATAAAATTTCAGTTGACTCCTTTCTTCTTGTGTAGCCATTTTTATGTGGTCCATCTCTACCAGTACACTGCTCTAACACCTCTATACGTCTATGGGTGAGATGGATCACTCATGCATATTTTCATTTTTTCACACACTGAAGAGCCAAAGAAACTGGTACACCTGCCTAATATCGTGCAGGGCCCCCGCGAGCACGCAAAAGTGCCGCAACATGACGTGGCGTGGACTTTACTGAAGTCCGAAGTAGTATTGGACGGAATTGACACGACGAATCCTGCAGGGTTGTCCACAAATCCGTAAGAATACGACAGGGTTGAGATGTCTTCTGAAGAGCACATTGTAAGACATTCCAGATATGCTCAATAATGTTCATGTCTGGAAGTTTGGTGGCCAGCGAAACTGTTTAAACTCAGAAGAGTGTTCCCGGAGCATCTCTGTAGCAATTATGGACATGTGGGATGTAGCATTGTCCTGCTAGAATTGCCCAAGTCCATCGGAATGCACAATGGACATGAATGGATGCAGGTGGTCAGAATGGATGCAGGTGATCACACAGGATGCTTACGTACATGCCATCTGTCAGAGTTGTATCTAGACGCATCAGGGGTCCCATATGATTCCAACAGTATACCCCCCCCACACAATTGCAGAGCATCCACCAGCTTGAACAGTCCCCGGTTGACATGCAAGGTCCATTGATTCATGAGTTTGTCTCCATACCCGCACACGTCCATCCGCTCGATACAATTTGAAACGAGACTCGTCCGACGAGACGATATGTTTCCAGTCATCAACAGTCAAAAGTTGGTGTTGACGACCCAGGCGAAGCGTAAAGCTTTGTGTCGTGCAGTCATCAATGGTACACGAGTGGGCCTTTGGATCCGAAAGCTCATATCGAAGGTGTTTTGTTGAATGGTCCGCACGCTGACACTTGTTTATGGCCCAGCACTGAAATCTGCAGCGATTTGCGGAATGGATGCACTTCTGTCACGTTGAACGATTCTCTTCAGTCGTCGTCGGTCCTGTTCTTGCAGGATATTTTTCTGGCCGCAACGATGTCGGAGATTTGATGTTTTACCGGATTCCTGATTGATCCGTGCGCGGTTCGCGCTCATGCCGCTATTGCTCGTCATCTTGTTTTTGTGGTTCTGTCGCCTTCTTTTTTTCTTTAACTCGATTTACTGGAGTCACTAGGTTGCTGGTTTGCTTGCCCGTCAGTCGCAGCAGCAGCGCTTATCGATAAGTGCACTGTCTGGAGTGTCCGCTAGTATTTCCGGGTCGTTTGTCTGGAGCTGAGTTGGGAGTCAGTCAGGGCGCAGCAGCAGTGAAGTCGGGACGCAGCAGCAATGAGTCGGTGACGGGGAGCCAGTGAGGTGCGGACAGCCAGTGCTCGCCGGCCGCTGGCTGCACATATGAACTGTACGACGGAAGGAGATTTGAGCGGGACGACCGTTGGTTGGTCGTTCGGTTGCTCGTCTTATCGGGCGACGTGTGTTTGGTCTTTTGACCGTTTCTGCGCCTCGTCACTTGGACATCGTGCTGGACTAGGGTCGGTTCGTTCCTTGCACAGAGATGTCGTGGCCAATGGGCAAGAGTTACCTCTGCATGGTTGGGTCCGAGCCAGTGTGCCCGGGCCGCCGTGTCTCCGAGTTCCGAACGCACATCGAGCTGGTCCCGGTTGGAGCTGCAGTCAGCTTCGGATAGACAAGACTCGCCCGACCGTTGCCGACACACGTATCACCAGTGTGAACGACCTGGATTGGTCGTTCGCTCGGTCGTCTCAACGGACGACGTGTATTTGGTCGTCGACCGCTTGTGGAAACTCTCTGTATGTCGAATTCTTTCGTCTTTGTCCCACAGCGATTGCTTTTACTATTGTTCGAATTCTTGTGCAAGTGTGTTTACGTGTATCCTTGTGTAGCTTCTGTGATTTTCACTGTGCAGATGAATGCTGTGTGCGTACTGTTGTAGTCAGTCGGTCGGTTGAAACAGAGGAGCAAGTGTGTCGGGTGGAAGCGAATTGATGGAATTTATTAGGCTGTTGGTTGTTTCTTCAGCCATCCCTAGGTCGTGTTCCCACCCGATTGTTTAGTGTTACGCTTGGCTGCCTGTCTCACCAAACTGTGCTCAGAGTCTCCTCCCCAGGCCGTCCGTTGGAACACTCTTGAGCACCACCGTTTGTTGTTTGTGATTGTCATTTTATTTGGTCGCAGGTACTGTGCCAGGCCGTCAGCCGTGTATTAATATTGTGTGTTTTATGTTTACTACATGACCTTCAACCGAACTTCATGACAACTAATTTAAGCTTAGGCCTTCAGCCGTGTTATTTAAAATTCTTTTTGCTCTGTATTTAGGCCTACAGCCGCGTTTGTTTCTGAATCTGTGGCCTTAATATGTAAATCCTTGTCCGAAGGTTTCTCGGCCTTCAGCCGCGTTGTGTAAATGTTTATCTTAAGGTTATCTTTGATTATTATTGAGTAATTCTTTGGCCTTCAGCCGCAAAGATACTTCAAGTTTTCTTAAGATGTTTTTCTGTTGTACTGTGTAAAAGCTTATCCTTAAAGCCTCTCTTTTATTAATTTCTCTTTTATTAACTTTTTTATTGGGCTTTGAGCCAAAGAATTAATTTGAATTTCCCTTAATATGGCCTTTAGCCGAAATTTGTATATGCTTGGCCTTCAAAGAATTTCCTTAGCTGTTCTGAATTTTATTTTGGTCTTTAGCCGAGAAGATGTTGCAATTGTACTTAAGTAAGGCCTTCAGCCGTTACTCTGAGTCCTGGTGTTTTAGAAGGAATCATTTAAACTTATTGTGGAGAAGTTACTTGGGCCCTCAGCCGTGAATTGATCTTTGTTGTTTTAAAGAGAAAACTGTGCTTTGGTTTGAGGAATAAAGTTGTGTGTTCTTGTATAACTAACAGTAACTGACGTTGGCCCCTTTCGACAACCTGATCCGCTCTGTCCTGCGAAGCCGTATTTCACTGATATTCACGATACACTCGTGAAACGGCCGTACGGGAAAATCTCCCCACTTCATCGCCACCTCTGTAGTGCTTTGTACCATAGCTCGTGCGCCGACTACAACACGACGTTGAAAGTCACTTAAATCTTGATAACCTGCCATTGTAGCAGCCGTAACCGATGTAAGAAATACGCCAGTTACTTGTTGTCTTACGTAGGCGTTGCCGACCGCAGCGCTATATTCTGCCTGTTTACTTATCTCCGTATTTGAACACGCATGCCTGTACCAGTTTCTGTGCCGCTTCAGTGTATGACACTGTATACAAACATGCTACCAGACGCAAAAGAAAGAAGTGCAAAAACACGCATGTTTTGCGCTGAAGAAAATAAGAGGTCAATCTCTCCCACTATTAACCTACAACATTTACGACCGCCGGCCGTGGTGGTCTTGCGGTTCAAGGCGCTGCAGTCCGGAACCGTGGGATTGCTACGGTCGCAGGTTCGAATCCTGCCTCGGGCATGGATGTGTGTGATGTCCTTAGGTTAGTTAGGTTTAAGTAGTTCTAAGTTCTAGGGGACTGATGACCTAAGATGTTAAGCCCCATAGTGCTCAGAGCCATTTGAACCAACACTTACGACCAGAATATCTGGCTCGTTTTACAAGGAGTTGAGTGTTCACATCACCTAGCACCGAACTTGTGCCGTAGTCTAAGAGTCCCACCAAATGATACAAGTGAGGCAGTCTAATGAGTGTCTCGCATACGTGCTCCCTGTGTGCTGAGACTGTAACACTGCAACAGCATTTACGTAGCTTGTACTATGAAATACCAAGCTTGGTTTATTGCGTAGTATGGCCCAACAGAACAAATAGTCCTGTCACGGAAAAGCCACGTATAACACTTCCGTCTGCTACTACTATACCATAACCTCAAAGCCTAAGGCAGTTCGTATACAGAAATTATTCTTATTCTAGTAATTATAGTATGAAGAAGTAGGGCAGTGTTACCCTCTGAGAGGAATTTTGTTATATTGACCGAGTCGTACCTAACGGAGGTGGCTTATCGGAAGTGAAAGTCAGAATTACGTAATTATTCAAACAGTAACAAATAATGTTTTACCTAGCTACACTGTTTCGAGAACAAGGAAAACGGTCGCCAGCCCAATTAGGCAAGAGAATGATTAACATTCTTGTTCACTAAAATAGTTATTAGTAACTTTAACGGACAAACACAACCTATACTTTACCACAAGCGAGTGCAATGAACTCTAGCATCTGCATATGCTCACGGTTAAGAAGCTGACAGAGCAGGAAAGACAATTTGCATATATATAACAGATAATGAAACACACGCTTACTTCAGGGTTTATTCAAACTGAATGGTCTTTATAACGTTACTATTAATATTCACTGCAGAATCATAAATTGGACATAGGTTAAGTATTATTTTTCAAACACTTTCCTAGTTGACATAAAATTATAAATGTAGTTCACTGCAAAATTATGAACTGGTCACAGGTTAAGTGTCTCTCAACTGAATACTATTCTATTTAGAATGAAAGTTAAATGGAATTCACTAACGGGTTACTTCTCACCGTCTTTTGAATAAAGAAATTATGGTTTTCATTAAAAAATGGTTCAAATGGCTCTGAGCACTATGGGACTTAACTGCTATGGTCATCAGTCCCCTAGAACTTAGAACTACTTAAACCTAACTAACCTAAGGACATCACACACATCCATGCCCGAGGCAGGATTCGAACCTGCGACCGTAGCGGTCGCGCGGTTCCAAACTGTAGCGCCTAGAACCGCTTGGGCACTCCGGCCGGCGGGTTTCATTAAATAGTGGTCTTCCCGTTACTTGTTACCTAGCATTAGCACAATAGACAAACTGTGGATCCTGTTGTACTATTAATATGCACTTCCAATACACAAGAGATACAAACACTTAGCAAACATGAATATGTAACTATGCACTATTGCAGTTTTCCACTTTTACTACAGTGAAACATAATGTTGACAAATTTGCAAGAAACTGACTCACCTTTTAAAATATACTACAGGCAGCACTATGATCATTAACTAAGCAAAACTTTATAAGCCTCAGTTTTATCAGCTTTTAATCTTTAAAAGAAACTCCAAATTGTCTTTATTACCACAGTCTTCTACTTTCAAGTTAATGATTAAATAGGTGACTTTGAAACTCCACAAAACTTTAAATTAGACTGTTTCCATCCCTGGGAGGCTTTCACAAGACTATATTTTCTACCTCCCACAATTTCACTGAATCCACAGTAAATCTGAATACTCCCTTCTTACCTAAGATCAAATAACATTATTTGAAGTTCTGAGGCTTTCATATTTTTTTTCACAAAATAGGACACTCGGTAATCATAGTTCAAATGGAGAGGAAACTGAGAGGTATTGTGATAAGGAAAAAATCATGGTAGGTACATGAATTCAGTTATAAGTTACCTCATATTTGAGCACACTAACACATCCAATAAGCTGATCCTTCACTGTACATTATTATAGTTTTCCGATACAGTGATTGCACAATGTGGTGGCAACTGTATGTTGGTAGGTGGATTTGCAGGTAGAATTGCTGGATTCTGTCCCTTCTTGCTGGCGATTATGGATACCAATTCCAGAATCGTTCGAGCTATTTATCCATTCATCCGAGGCATTGGAAAGTGGCAGAAAAAGCCTCTCTCGGAACCAGCACAATACACAACTTTTACATGGGCAGTGCACAGTTTGTTAGCTCGTCCCCGACTGACTCTTGTTCCACCTTTTCTACCTAGGCCAACCACAATTTCCGCGAGCTACCAAGTTCCGTTCCCGAGGAGAACCACACTACCTCTTATACACAGAATAACTAAGAATCCTAAGTGAAGGTCAGCAGCTTACATAACAGCAAACAAACATTTTAAATAAAACAGAACATTTGCACATATTAGTATTTCTACAAAAAATTATTCACCCAAACTCCAAATGTTACAGTAAGTTTTGTCTCCCTCCAATTGAGATAAAGAATTTAAATGACAGATATACTACATTGCATAGAATCAAACCATGACATCAAAGTTTTTACAAAGAAAGGAGTATACAATTTTATTTTATTGATTCAATCCAACAACCTTTACAGAAGCTCAACGATGTAACATTAAATAAGACAAAAGGCAAAATAAATCAGTAGAGTATTAGAGCTATGGTGTTACACAGAGACGGGGGTTGTCCGGTGTTGCAGGTGTGCGGGCGCCGGCGACGGAGAACTGGAGGCTGGCGCGTGCCCGGAGCGTGATCCCTGCTCGAGACACGCGTGCCCGCGCGGCCAGCACTGCGTGCCTCTGCGGAGGGCGTGCCTGGAAGGAGCGCCGCGACACGCCTGCCGACAGCACCACTGCGGTCAGTAGCAGCCGCCGCCGCCGCCGCCGCCGCTGCGCTGCCTTTAACATTTTTAAATGTTCGGATAATAAGTTGCCGTCTCTTTATCTAAGAATAGATTGTGGTGTCACCGCCAGACACCACACTTGCTAGGTGGTAGCCTTTAAATCGGCCGCGGTCCGGTAGTATACGTCGGACCCGTGTGTCGCCACTGTCAGTGATTGCAGACCGAGCGCCGCCACACGGCAAGTCTAGAGAGACGTCCTAGCACTCGCCCAGTTATACAGCCGACGTTGCGAGCAATGGTTCAGCGACAAATTACGCTCTCATTTGCCGAGACGATAGTTAGCATAGCCTTCAGCTACGTCATTTGCTACGACCTAGCAAGGCGCCATAGCATTTGATATTTATCTTGTGAAGCATGTACAGTCAAGAGCGATGAACACCAATTATGGATTAAAGTTAAGTATTCCAAGAACTACGTTCTTTTCTTTATAGGATAATTACTTTACTTTGTTCCAGACCTCACGTCAATCTTCGTGAGCTTAAAAGCGTGCATTTCGGACTCCTCTAGCAACACGGTGTTGGCTCTTCTGCCAACACTTCATAGATGATGAATGCAGCTAGCCGCTATCTCTGTGTAATGTCTTGTCTGTATAGATGTGTATCTGTTGCCTTTAAGATCCCTTCACCTTCACACATAAATCTATACAGTAAAGTAAGGCCCTCCCAGTTCTTGGCTGATCCGTGATAAGACAGGTGAAAAATTAGACTAAAGGAGGATTATTAGTATTATCTCTATTTTCATTCGCTCTCTCTCTTTCTCTCCTTTATCTATGTAAAGTTTTAATATAATATTTCATTACGTGAAATCAGCCAAATAGGATCTCTGGTGGAGTCCTTCGTCTTGGTAATCAGCGGCTGGCTTGCTGTAAGAGATCTTTACATTTATTATTACTGTTAAACACTGCAGTCAGTCGGGAGAATCAATCGTTTGGACAATTTTTTCCTTTTACGAAAGATTGCGAATTCCAGATGTGTACGAAGCCTTTTTGGACGATTTAACACCGACTCAGTGATTGCAGGCTCTCTTCGACACAGCTGAAACTTCCCCACTAACTACAGGGCCAACGTGATCATCAAATGATTCAGGAAAAACTCTTTCGTTCATTCACTCCAGAACAAAAAAGTCACAAACCTTATTTGTGGAGAAATTGTGTATTAAGTCCATCTCCATTACATGTCCAGATCTCTGGTGATTCCACGCCTTAATTATTTTCCGTTTACAGTCTCTTTCTCTTCAAACAAACCGCTAGCGGCAAAAATGTTAATTGGCTCGCTTTAGCAAGAAGAAAAGCAGAATATGTATCTCTCAGAAACACGTAAATCCCTCAACAGATACTGCAAAAGCTGTCCTAGTTACCAATCTAACAACCATGGAAAATGCATATATGCATCTCTGTTATTTCAAAGAATAAACGCACTAGAAAATACTTTGGCGTCGTCGAGCTGTAGCCGCATATATTACGAGAAAATCAGATCAGATAACTTTTCCAGAGTGAATGAATGTGGATGGTTTGATTGAAAATGATTAACTGCTGCGTGGTAGAGAGTATTTTCTGTGGGAACATTAAATGCCGAAGCTCTCCAGTGTGAATCTGCCGCTCTGCAGCGGAGTGTCAGCTGATCTTGAAATTCTCTTGCAGATTAAACCTAAGTCCTGCTCTGGGACTCAAACCCTACACTTTGATCTTCGCTGGCAATGCTCTCAGAAAGTGATTTGTCCAGGGACGTATCTCGACGCTTGATCCGAGTCAGTGGTAATCATGGTCTGGGTATACAAGGGAAGAAGGAAGTTAGACTGAGTTTAACGTCCCAGCGACGTACAGGTTACTAGAGACGGAGCACAAGCTCGAATTTTGTCTACGATGGGAAAGATAATCGGCCGTGCCATTTCAAAGGAACTACCCTGGCACTTAGGAAACTCATGGTAAACCTAAATCTGGATGGCCAGACATGGTTTTGAACAGTCGTCTTCCTAAAATAAGTCCCGTGTATAACCACTGCGCCACCTCGCTCGGTGTCTAGGTATACAGTCCTTCAATAGAAGTGGGTATGTTCTGAGTCTAATGTTCTATACCAATAGACAGTGGCTTACTTTCTTTCTTTCTTTCTTTCTTTCACTTACGCCTTAGTCCTGCAGCGATCGCAGGGTCGGCGTGGTTACTACGGATTTGGCAAGGTTAGTTTTATGGGTGGCCAGATGCCCTTCCTGCCGCCACCCCATACCCCCGGGATGAAATCAGTGTACCCCAGCTGCCTGCATCTAGTGTAAATTGTGAAATAGTGCGAACGTGTTTCAAATGTCTGCGACGCGTGTAATTCAGGCGCAACGTGAAGACCAGCCTGGTATTCAACTAGCGCAATGTGGAAAACCGCCTAAAAACCACATCCAGGCTGGCCGGCACACTGGCCCTCGTCGTTTATCCGCCTGGCGGATTCGATCCAGGGCCGGCGCGCCTACTCGAGTCCAGGAAAATTTGCTTTAGTGCTTTCGGCTACCCTAGCGGGTAGACAGATCGCTATAGTATTTATATTTAACACAGGGTTATTCATAAGTACCTACACGGTTTCAGAGGGCGACTCCATGAAATAAATATTCAAATACAAATGAATTTTTAATACGATTTTGTTTAAATTGGTCTAAAATGTATAAAAGAATTTCTCCTAGGCCCATGCAGGCAAACCTGATTTATAATTGTGAGTATGTAATAGCTGTGAAAATGGTTGTAAGATTTAAAACGGAGAACGTACACTACATGCAGTAGGTAATAGTGAAGAGGTGAATTATTCATGCATAAATTAGTATGTAATGCCATAGTAACGTAGTGAACTATTTATGGATCGCTTATGTATTGCAGGCAACCCACGTGTTTCAGGTCAGATCTACTCAATATTCTCATAGCTATCAGAAACTGTCAATCATGAATTTCTGGGGCTCTGAATGACGTTAGGAATCTGTAGGGGACTACGAGAAATTATTTCATACTTTCCATAAACAGATCTTCCACTCCAGGTACACGTTCAAAAAGTCTATGTCGGGGAATAACTGGGCGATCGACAGTGCGAGATTCACCGAACACAAACAGAGCTGCAGGCGGGGACAGGTTGAAAATTCGCCCACGGAGCACGCTCTGTGTGAGACCTACCACATAGTGACATTCGACAACATGAAAGTTCTTGCTGTAGAAAAGAGGTGTCACACCCACTTGTTCATGGAAGCTATAGAAATACACAAAAGTGACAGTAGCATCAACAAGGAAGAAGAAAGCGTCTTGGTGAGGGGATCATGGATTCCCATACTGCAGTTACCGACCGTTGCAGGTAGCAAGAGGAGAACGACAGTGGTAATGACCACGGAAAAGCCCGCGGATGTTGGTGATCCAGGTACATATAATAATCTGCGGCCGCGAAGTCCACCACGAGCAGTGGAGTGTGAAGCTATGACAATGCTAGCCAGTCGTGCAGGTGAAATGTCAGAAAAATCAACAAACGTCGGCCGAAGAGCGCGGGACAGAAGCCACCAGACAATTTGTCGTCTCGTGCTCCATCTGACAGACTGGCGCAGCAACTGTATGTAGACTATTTCTGGATAACACAGTCTTGGTTGCGGAAATATAGCTAATGACGCGTGTAGCCTTTGTTGGGTGTCATCAGATTACCAACAGAAAGAGTAATGGGGAAATAACAGGTGTCGTTGCGGCCCCTTATTGTTAGAGGGCCCGCACAATCGACACGCAAGATGGGTTGCCGACCCCTTTTCAGGAGCGCGGTGAGAAACATCGCCAGCGGACAGAAACAATAACAGACTTTCCAAATAAACACGGAACTACTTCGCCAGACAACATGTGACAGTGTTCTACCAATCAGAACTCTTATGACTTATGTAGCACTCCGTCCACCTGGCTTTATAAGTACGCCTAGACCGTCAGACCGGCAGTGTTTACCAACCGCTAAGAATAGTTCTCGCCAGTACTTACGCCTACCCTAGCCTTGTATTCACTCGGTGTAACATTGCAGTAGCACGGTGGATTCTGCATTGTGTAGAGTAGACTTTGGTCAGTATTTTTCTTCCATTGTCTTGTTTCCTATTTCGTTTTCCCTCCACTAGATTTGTGGTTTTTCTTGTTGTTCTTGCATTTAAAACTTAGTGTACGCCAAGAAGGCGCTTTTTTGTTTGATTATAATAAAGAGTGTTCAAATTGGGGGCTGTTAGCTCTTTTTCCTGCCGACCGCAGGACACAACAATAGGTAAGGTATGGTCCTATAATGCAAGGCTGTAATATATTACAAACCGTGAATCGAAAGATATTCGTGCAACTGTTCTGCTGTGGAATAAACAAATGTTCAGATAGAGCTAACATGGAAATTTGCCTAGACAGTCAACACGAATTGATAAGCAAACCTTAAAAAGGGAAAATAAATCATACATTTTAGTCTGAAAAAGACGTATATTAATGATTCAGTTTTATTTAAATAATTATTTTCTCTTAATATCTTGTGTGAGTGTGTGTGAAAGTTTTTAGTTAGTTTTGAACATTTTGATGCAGTTACGACAGAAACATGTGGCACATTTTATTTTAATTTGTCTTCCCCTGACTCAGCCAACATATTGCTTCCTCCTACGAAAGTCTAGTGAAAGTACCAAGGAGTTAGAAATTAGATAAAGATTTGAGCTATACAAAGGCTTATCAGGAATCGTTATTTTCAGGAACCATTCCCGACTGGAACAGGATAAGAGGTAAACCGCAGTTGTACGAGAAGCATCCTCTTGCACACACCAGTCAAGAAAACGAGTTGCACTGTCTTGTCTTCCTATTCTTAGATACACTGAGAGATAAAAATCCTTAGCTCACCAAGAAATGCCGGTGGAAAAACAAAGTACCTTCCGCCATGTACCGGACAAAAAAGCAACTTAATATTGCATTATGGTCTAAGACATGTTTAAAATTTCACCCCTCTCGCTCTACGAGAGCTTAGTCTAAATCAACCGCAAAAATGGTACCGAACAGACAGACAGATAAAAAAACGACTTAATAGAAATGTCGTAAAATAACGTATCAGTGGATTAAACATCTCACCAAATTTACATTCATAATACGCAACGTAGTGTAACTGCACTAGGGGAAGACGTAGAGGAATCATCCGCTCCGTATTGACGCATTGAGTTAGTTCGAGCCGGAAAATGCACGTTCCAGTGAACAGATTTCCAAAGCAGTTTCAAAGCGACAACTATCTTAATAGCTCATTTTACAACTGTTTCCCACAGTAGTATATCTTCTTTGATGATCTGCGTGTGCCCTCCTTTCTCAAAACGTTTCTGATGCGAAACCAGGAGAAAAGAAATGGATTTAATTCTTACAGTTGTCCCAATGATACAAAAATTACTAATGTTTGGTCTAAATAAGAATTTATATAGTCGCAAAAGACGGCGTAAATCCCATATTAGTTATAAAAATCTATATGTCACATATGTGATTTATGCATTTTTGTTTTTATATGAACTTCTATGCTTTATTTGTTAACTGTTGTACTGCGTGATTCGTTGTTCCATACGCTAAGTAAATAAATAAAACTGAAATGCGTCTTCGTCATTCTCACAGACATTACATGTGTAACACATGCTCAAATAATTTTCTGTGTGTTTTGCACTGTGCTATCATAACTGTTAATGCAGTATATGTGGAACACCACCTAAACTACTGTCAAGAAATATTTTAATTTTCAATACCGGTTACGTTCATTGGACATCCTGGCAAGTCAGGCGCTTAACTCCTTGGGTACCTAGGACATGCTACTGGAATTGATTTTATTTGTAAAAGAAAAAAAAAAAAGCTTCGCAAAGCCCTAGCCGCCTGTTATTGGAGGATACGGAAATTTAAACGTTTCGAAATAACAGCTGAGTTCGTGTTTTCATATACCTTGTGTTAAAGCAGAGTAATTCTTACTTGCCAAATGTATATGACAAATTCATACAAATACAATCTATGAACTGGTTATATTAAGTATGGGGTAACTCGATTACTTATTATTGATTATTTCTTCCACTCCTTTACTGGAACAGCAGCCTACACTTACATGTCTTGGATGCGATTTCGACAGTACTTCACTATTTATAATGAAACATACGGAGAAGAAAATATGTAAAAACGTTTTAGTCACACATAATAAATTTTAACACTACCTTGTCACCTTCTTGCGACCAGTAATTGCACCTGTTCCCTGAGAAATCTGCTTTATTATTCGCTTTTCTTCGTGGTTACAGAAATTCTTAAGAGCTAACATCGATAATTTCATAGTTTTCTTCACTTCTCTTGAACTGCCATCTGTTCTGTGAAGAATATTCGGTACTGTCGAAGTCTGTCGACTGATCACATCCTTGTTCTTTGCCTAAGGTATGATGTAAAGCTTTAGGATCAAATGGAAAATTATTTATGTTCATTTTAACCGTAAAACTTTCAAATATTGTCATTAATGCAAGAATTACTGCTATACATTCTACAAAACACACCTTACATAATGTAACAAAAGAATCTTCAGCTCCCATATTCGAACTTACTTAGAAGACACTCTTGCCTTGAAATCTGTGAATATTTTTATTTCATCATTAACGCACCATGCCTGAACTGTAATTGATCGATGTGTTCTAATGCATTTTCTTTGGCAACTTGACACTCATATACGAGATGTCTCATTTCGTGAGGCTGTTGAAATGGAGTGGTTTCCGAAGTAACTCCAGTTCACTGCTGCCGTTCCTCTTCATTCTTTGTTCTCTTGTAATATAAGTTTCTTTGAAATCCTTTATGCAAAATACTGCTTCGTGGCCCACTTCGAAATCATTTCTGTTAGTGGAAGTTGTCCATTTAGCACACAGAGAAGCCTCCGTAGGAAAACAGAATGAAGTGACATACTCTTTATTCGATTTCTAGTTGGAAATGCAATAAGGCACATAGCATTTCCTTCTCATCTGAAAAAGATTCGTAAGAAAATCGTTTATATGTCATGCGGATACGTGCAATCAAAAATGCTACACAACGAGATTTTTACTCTGCAGCGGAATGGGCGCTGATATGTTACTTCCTGGCAAACTAAAACTGGGCGCAGGACCGAGACTCGAACTCGGGACCCTTACCTTTCATGGGCAAGTGCTCTACCGACTGAGTTACCCAAGCACGATGCACGACCCCTCCTCATTGCTTCAATTGTGCCAGTACATCATCCACAATCTTTGCAGAAATGCTCCTGTGAAGTTTGATTACAATTTCACAGAAGCTCTTCTGCAAAGGTAGGGGACGAGGTACTGGCAGAATTGAGGCCGTGAGGACAGGTCGTGAGTCGTGCTTGGGTCGCTCAGTCGGTAGTGCACTTGCCCGTGAAAGGCAAGGGTCCCGAGTTCAAGTCTCGGTCCGGCACACAGTTTAAATTTGCCAGGAAGTTTCAAAAATGCTACAGTTTGCAGTGTCAGCTGCACAGATTTAAGGTGCAAATTGGAATTAAAAACCTGTAGCAAATATCCTTTTCTACGTTGTACAACAATTAATTGTGACTGTGTAAAGCAGTATTTACCGATTAATAACACACAATGAGGATTCATTATATACTATAATCGACAGATGAGCAGCAAAATGGTTCAAATGGCTCTGAGCACTATGGGACTTAACATCTGTGGTCATCAGACCCCTAGAACTTAGAACTACTTAAACCTAACTAACCTAAGGACATCACACACATCCATGCCCGAGGCAGTCGCGCTGTTCCGGACTGAGCGCCTAGAACCGCTAGACCACCGCGGCCGGCAATGAGCAGCAACAACTACTTCTCATAACTACATAAACAGGCACTGGCCGGCCCTTGGTTGTGACGCCACGTCCGTTCGCAGCTGAAGCATCCAGGCCAGTGGTTTCACGAAGGATTTGGTGCAACTCGCGGACTTTCCAACGGTAGTGTTTCCGACCAGTTTGTAGGCCACTCAGGTACTGCCACCACCAGTCACGCACTGCCGTCAATGACAGCCTTCGTTTCAAAATACTTATAAAAGACATTTAGGTCTGGATTGAAAAAGATCACTTGGTGGTCAACGAAAACTGCAGCAATACTCTTCGAAACGGCTATAATGAAGGCTATGAAAAAGCTATTCCCCTAAACACCCCTCTCCCACTGCAGTTTTCATTTCAACCAATGTCTGTAGATGAAAATAGATGAACTGTGATTAGCGGACAAGATCAGCTTCAGAGAAATCCGATTGTTTTGCCGCATGTGTGGTACATTGTTGCATCATCCACGAAAATGTTGATAAAATTTGAATGGTAATAATGGAGGAAATGCTCAATGGAGAGGAGGTGATGTAATTAGAGACACAATGATCCGTCAATAGATAGAAAATCCCAGTACACCAACAGACATGTAAAATTGTTTTAACCATCGGCAGAGGTCTACGACTGCTATCGAGCGTTGGCTTAGGGAACAAAACGCTTCAATAAACTAAAAACATCCGCACATATAATGTCTGATAAATAAGCCGAAGGGGTAAGCAGTAAATCCTCTTCAAAAAAGATGAAAATATGTACTTAGATCTTGACAAGAAGTTAAAAGATATAGGGTAAGGTGTTCTAAGACTTATAAACCCATAGCAAACTTGTCAAAAAATGTTCCTATTGTTAGTTACGTCACTATATCTTAGGAGTAGTTAGTTACAATTCATTTCTTTATTAGATACTTAATTAGGAGGTAAAAAAATAATTTTGACACCAGCACTTTCAGATAGAAATTAAATGTGCACACTGTTCTAGAAAATAAGCCACATTTATGAAAATATTGAATATGTACGTACCAATTTTCTTTTACATACACAGAAAATTGTGAGATATGTGTTTAATTACTCTTTACCCTGACATTTATAATCTGGAGACAATTGTTAAGCAGTTAATATAATCCTTAAATATGATATGCTACAGTCCAAAGTACACTGAAGAGCCAAAAAACTGGTACACCTGCCTACTATCGTGTGGGGCCCCTGCGTGCTCGCAGAAGTGCCACAACCCGACGTGGCATGGACTCCACCAATGTCTGAAGTAGTTCTGGAGGGAACTGACACCATGAACCTTGCAGGACTGTCCATAAATCCGTAAGAGTACGAGGGGGTGGAGATCTCTTCTGAACAACACGTTGCAAGGCATCGCAGATATGCTCAATAATATTCATGTCTGGGGAGTTTGGTGGCCAATGGAAGTGTTTAAATTCTTAGGAGCTTCCCTGGAACCACTCTGTAGTAATTTTGGACATGGAGGGGGTGGATCGCATTGTCCTGCGGTAATTCCCCAAGTCTGTCAGAATGCATAATACACATGAGTGGATGCAGATGATCAGCCCGGATGCTTAAGTACGTGTCACCTCTCAGAGTTGTATCTACACGTATCAGGGGTCACGAATCACTCCAACTCAACACGCCCTACTCCATTACAGCTTCAACATGCTGACATGCAGGGTCCATGGATTCGTGATGTTGTCTCCATACCCGTACACGTCCAACCCCTTGATACAATTTGAAACGTGACACGACCTACCAGGCAACATGTTTCCCGTCATCAGCAGTCCAAAGTCGGTGTTGACGGGCCCAGGTGAGGCGTAAAGCCTTGTGTCGTGCAGTCATCAATCATGCACGGGTGGCCCGTCGACTCCGAAAGCCCATATCGATTATGTTTCGTTATATGTTTCGCACGCTGACACTTGTTGATGGGTCAGCATTGAAATCTGCTGCAATCTGCGGAAGTGTTTCGCTTCTGTCACGTTGAACGACTCTCTTCAGCAGTCGTTGGTCCCGTTCTTGCATGGTATTTGTCCGACTGCAGCGATGTCGGAAATTTGATGTTTTTCCTGGATTCCTGATATTCACGGTACACTCGTGAAATCATCGTACGGGAAAATCCCCACTTCATCGCTACCTCGGAGATGCTGTGTCCCATAGCTCGTGCGCCGACTATAATACCAAGTTCAAATTCACTTCAGTCGTGATAATCTTCCTTTGTAGCAGCAGTAACCGATCTAACAACTGCGCCAGACACTTGTTGTCTTAAATAGGCGTTGCCGATAGCAGCGCAGTCTTCTGCCTGTTTACATTTCTCTGTATTTGAAGACACGTGCCTGTATTAGTTTCTTTGGCGCTTCAGTGTGTGATAGGGTGCATTCCTGAAACTGATACCCTGTCGCCTATGGCGCAGCCGCCAGCCACGCAGCGGTGGGCCGTGGATTGCCGCCCACCTCATGCGCTACCAACACAACCGCGGGAGTCCACATCGCCCGTAGAAGTCACTGCTGAACAAGAGGAAAGCGAAGACTCCAAACAAAAAAGCACTAGGCCAAAACCAAGAAACCGAGAAAGCTATGTCTGTGACCAAAGCCGTAGCAAGTTCGTAAAAAAGAAAGGTACCTGAGGAGACTAATTCCGATTCCAACATCTCTTTGAAGAGTGACAACAGCGTGGGTGATGCATATCGCAGGTTCAGTTGTAGTGACCATTCGAGTACATGTAGGTGAGGGAGATTATGCCTTGCCTAAATTTCGAGGAGGAAAGAGGAAGGTATACAGTTACATGTATGTCTACATTTACAAGAAGTGCTAGGAAATGAACTTGTAGTTATGGCTTTAGAGGCTGTGTACACGGACAAAATAGTTTATAAATTTTCGGATGTGTGTGAAATCTTATGGGACTTAACTGCTAAGGTCATCAGTCCCTAAGCTTACACACTACTTAACCTAAATTATCCTAAGGACAAACACACACACCCATGCCCGAGGGAGGACTCGAACCTCCGGCGGGACCAGCCGCACAGTCCATGACTGCAGCGCCTGAGACCGCTCGGCTAATCCCGCGCCGCGTAGTTTATAAATTAAATGAAAACGGGCATTTCTGTTACTAGTAAGAGAGACGTGAATGGGAAATTCTTCGTGTTCCTACTGGGATAGTAAATATCAATTAAGGAAGCTGCTTTGTGTTTGATGGCCCAGTATTCGTGAAAGAAAATAAGGCAGTAATTCTCTTTTGTGTATCTCTTATTTTTGTATCAGTGCAAGTATATGAAGCAAATTCGTTAACAGTTCCTCCTCTTTGCAGTTCATCTAAAGTACTATGAATAGTAAAAGGAAGTAAAGGTATTTTAGTTGTCCACTGTGACGTAAGTTTCATGATATAAATTTCCTACAAATAACCCCACATGAAAACACAGGAAAATCCCAATAACACATACCACCGTTCAGTGTGTTCTCTGTCTCATTGTTTAAGTTCCCAATCTTCCACATTCAGTGTACATAACAATATTGCACGTGTATCATATTTTGGACCAGCCGCATCACATTTAAGAATTTCAGCACAAGAAGTGATATACTGCTTTTATTGGGTTGTCTCATAAGCTTATTGGCTTTTCGTTACAGTGCGATCACAAAGAATGCTTGGGAACACCGCTCCCCACAGCACAGCTGCGACAGAGTGGTTGCCTGCCTGTATGCTTACACAGTTCACACACTGTGATGTGTACAGTATAGCTAAATAAGGCAGATCTATTTCGTAAACAAACTGTTTATTGTCTGCAGTATACACCATTATTGTCTACAACCTATTGACATTTCTCTGAAACCTTATAAATGCCATTCTTCCAAAATGTGGGGGTTTTCAAGTTGATGAACTCTTCGAGGTTCAGTCTGCAGTCCTCCAAGGAAAAAAGGCGTTTGCCATGCAGGAAATTCTGCAGGGATCGGAATAGATGAAAGTCGGAAGCGGCAGTGTTTGGCGAGGATGGCGGTTGGGGTCACATATCCCACTCAGAGTAACGCAGCCTTTGACAGGTCACTGTAGAGGTATGTGGTTTGGCGTTGTCGTTGTGAAATATGACACCGCGTCCCAGGTCTTGTCGATTCTCATCAATGGCTACCCTGAGCCGACCCAACTGCAAACAGTATTTCTCGAACGAAGTTCGCAATGCAGGTCGCCTTTGCAGTACCACAAGACGCATAGCATAACCTTTCTCCGACGCAGCGCTGGTTTAGGAACCAATAATGGTGGCTGTCCTGCCTTGTGCCACGATTTACTCTTCCGGGCATTGCTTTACACTTCTCATTTCCAGTTACCAGCCGTTCCATAATAGGAACATCCTGATTGCGTCTACATAAGCAGTCACGGATGGACCCATCGAATCAAATTCGCTTCACTCATTTCCTAAGGAGCACATACATCTCTAATATTTACGTAACACAGCTTCTTCAAGTTCCTGGCTACAGTAGCATGAGCGACACTGAAGTCCAGTATCAACACCCTCGTTGTCATACGTGGTTTGTTGACTATCGCGTCATTAAGCTGTTCCACGACCCTAACCGTTGGCCCTCCAGACCGAAGTTTGTCTGATACGGCAAGATTGACAGCCCAAAACAACTGAACTACTTTTGACTCGTTTAAATCGTTACTGCATCGTCCCCATGTACAGCACAAATCGTATGCTGGAATTGTGCGACGGTTATCCCCTTACGATAGTAAACCAGAATACCATGCCGGAAATGTTCCATCTTGCTTTCTATAGCTTGTAAACACACGTTCCATGCAACGCCAGGCACAAACACACACTGACATATCCAATAACGCTTCTGGCTGTTGACCTGCATGTCGTAGGGGCAATTAGGCAAACGTTTTCGGCCGGGAGGCTCGGCGGGTGCGGGATTTGTAGGCGCTATAGATGGAACGAGCAAGCCGAACTTACGAGTCAACCTAATATTTTTCCTGTCTACATTTGTAACTTTAAAGAATTAAATACAGTGACAGTTTGAAGCATCGTATAATCCCTACCATTTACAATATTTTCCTAACAGTTCCTTATTTTATACCAAAAATAAACTTACATTTTGAATTTTGGTAGCATATTTAGGTCCCCTTTCCCTAATAAGAATATGGAAAGACTCGGTGGATTTAATGGGAGATGGAAGGCAATTTTTATCTCTGTTCTGCCAATGTTATTTTACCCTTTGAATAGGTACACTTTTCAAAAGAACTAAGTAAAAACAATGAAATTTTTTCTGCACATATATGACATATATGCCTCAATTTAAAAGTAAAATGAATATAATGCCTCTTATGGTTTTGAAGAAAAAAGAATTTATTATTTCACAAGTAAAATTTAACTTTTTTGTACATTAATTATTATAAAACAGTTTCTGGTTGTTTGGTGGTTCTCAGTTTACTTGTAACAACTTATTACCATCCACAGTACAAATTTACCAAATTTCATGTTTCTAACCCCATTAGTTTATCAAATAATGGTACCTGAAAGTAAAAAAATGTAGTTTTGAGAAAAATCCATTTAAAGTTTAATATTGCAATTCTAGTATAGTTATTGATGAGAATTACTTACCACTAATATTTTCCTGCATCATACTGAGCATCATCTGAATCATGCTGATCTTCTTTTCTTCCCTTGGTCCCTCTTCTTCTCTGTCTGGCTTCTTTTGTGAATTTTAAATTAGCAGTACCTGCTTTGCGCATTCTCTCTTTATCTATTTGCACCAAGGATTTTGCAGCATTTCCACTAGATTTTATGCCCAAAAATTATAAAACATCCAGTTTTCTAATTACACTATCAGTGAAGCACAAAATAGCATCATAAACACCAAATTGGAGGGTTGTAACCTGAACAAATACAGTTTTCGGTAACTGGTTCCAAATGACAGAATTCACACATTCATTTAAATATTGGGTTTTCCCATGAAAACATTTCTTCAACAAGGTATCTTTACAAAGGCCTCTAAATATGGGCTTAATTTCATTTATTACTGATGCAGGTAAAGAATGTTTGTGGTCATATCTGTCACTTCTCCTGTACTTGCATCAAGTGTTCAGATCATTCGGACGAAGAGCGTGCACTGGAGTTTCATTTGTGGAAAGCTTATGGAAAAAGATAGCCCATGCAGCTTTTTTCATGTTTTCTAAATTCCCTACATTTCTTCTTATGGCCAAGCCGAGGATACCAAGTTTGAGGCATTACCTCTCACCAGGACAAAGCAGTGACCGACGACCTGCACTTAATCATCGAGAGGAGCGACGTTCGCGTAAAGTTGCGAGTGCTAACAGACTAGTATATCGATAGTACATACACGATAGGAAACACTGAAGCGATAAAACAATGCAAGCATGAAATAATATACAAGGAGTTGGCGGAGAAAGGAAGGCGTGTCATTTATATGCCAGATTGCACAGAGCGTCAGGAAAACCATCATATCTCACGAACAAATTGTCGTATTTACATAAAACAAAAACTGTTTCACGGAGGAAAGACCAGGCATTTCGAATATGCTAAAATCTAAAAATCGGATATTTGAAGCCCACTTGCCTTCCGTCTCCACTTAAAATGATCTTTTAAATCTCTGTGTTTCTTCAGGAGATTGAGTGAGAAATAATAATTCATAGAACAAGGCCAAAAGTTTTATCATTTGGTGCAGTATTGTTGCAGAAAGAAACAAGATGACAAAAAATAAAAATACAAGGCACAAATTTTGAACCTGCCTATTTACTACGTGTATAGCAAATCCTAAGCCTGGATGAGATGTCAAGGAATGTTCTTATTACAAAACGGTCGACAGAACCTCTCTACACTACTGGGGCTTACTTCGCCAGTCGGAAAACCAATGGCTAGAATATTTGTATATATGAAGATGGTATCTGTTCTTTCGGACATGTCGGAAAGAACAGATACCATCTGTGACCATGCAGGTCATAAGAATGAAATTACAGTGGAATGAATACCTTTAGCTGCATACAGGAGTTGATATAAGCCAACGGGGACAGTTGAAAATCTGTGTCCCGGCTGGGTCTCGAACTCGGGATCTCCTGCTTACAGAGCAGACGGTCTATCCATCTGAGGCACTGAGGACACATAGAACAATGCGACTGCATGGACTTATCTCTGGCACGCCTCGCGTGAGACCCACATTCGCAACTTATCGTCCCGCATTATATTCATAGTGCCCCTGCCCATCATACTCATTACTCGCGGCCTTATTGCCGATTCCCGTAGGAGTTCGGCCACTGTTTGTGCATCCTCACAGAAGAAGATTGTCAAATGGCCGGTGAGCCTTAACTGTATATATGTATGAAGATGGCATCTGTTCTTTTGGACATGTCCTCGGTGGCTCAGATGGATAGAGCGTTTCCCATGTAAGCAGGAGATCCCGGGTTCGAGTCCCAGTCGGGGCACGCATTTTCAACTGACCCCGTTAACTTACATCAACGCCTGTATGCAGCTGAGGGTATTCATTTCACTGCAAAATATTTGTGGTCGGAAACGCAACGTTAACGTCAGGGGGCGTAAAGCCCACGACACCGTGGCACACATGTCAGCCTGCTCTTGTGTTGTGTGTCCGCAGTGGAGAAGGTGGAGTCATGCAGTAGCCGGCCTCACGACCCCGTCTGCGATACCGAGGGCGAGGAGCACCCCAACCTGTGCTTCCTGCTGCACTACTGGAAGGCGCTCGCCTACCGCGGGCCCTGCCTCGTGAGTCTCTCTCTCTCTCTCTCTGTGCGTTAATGTTGTCAGCTTACGTATCATGTCAAGTACTCTGCAATATTTTCTTGTGTGTTCCTTGTCTGTACAAAGTGTTTCAAAAAGGTTCAACCGACTTCACATGACCGTATCTGTTACGTGAATGAAAACAGAAACCTGGGGTGAATATTAACTTGAGCGCAGGAGTGCTATGTTTATATTTTCAAAATATCCACCAGATTCCACACTGATAAATCGTTACGTTTCACATACGTACAAACTTGGGATACTTCGTTCACTTAAAATTAGAATAATTACTTGCCTTTCATCAACGTTCGCTATTCTCCCTAGTGGATGTACGAGAAACACCCAGACATTAATGTTTTGCGAGAATGACGGAACTGCTTCATTCACTGGAGCTGTTATGTACCTTCACTGTTTACACAAATCTGTCGGAGAAGGCGACATGTAAACTAGTTTCATCACAAGCCCCTCATGTAAAATAAATACATGAATAAAAATAAACACATACTGTGCGATCAGGTGACCTTGGAAACAGTGGAACAATCCGAAGTCGTACGTCTCTTACAACCGATAAATCAGTAAGGCAGCTCGCTGTTAAGAAAAACTCTTACTGTACATGAAACAAAAATTCTCGCAATTGTAAGAAAAGTAGAAATAAATAAAAAACCAGGCTCCACAATTTTCAGGTTAAAATGTAAATGTCGTGTGACAAGGGCGTCCCGTCGGGTAGACCGTTCGCCGGGTGCAAGTCTTATTGCTATAACCAGATTTTCCGCGAAAAAGAACGAGCCGTCAACCTGTTCTCGGGAAACGGAGTAAAACACATGAAGCTCGACTGCCATGTGTATCTTATATTCTTACGTTGCGGCGATTCATATTCCCGGTTGAATGAAACCTGAAAGATAATTTTTATCTTCCATCTTCATGTCCAGAAACCATTCACTAATTGTTTGTGACCGCTATGATAGTCTGAAACACAAATATTGCCTCAAAACACGTCAGATAGACATATGAATAACGGCTGATTCTCCGTTGACCTGTAGACGGCTGTTGGGTGGGTTGGGTTGTTTGGGGGAAGAGACCAAACAGTGGGGTCATCGGTCTCATCGGATTAGGAAAGGAAGTCGGCCGTGCCCTTTCAAAGGAACCATCCCAGCACTTGCCTGGAGTGATTTAGGGAAATCACGGAAAACCTAAATCAGGATGGCCGGACACGGGATTGTAGACGGCTGTGAACTAATGCAAAATTCTGTGGAATCTTGAACTAATATCCGTGGACGACTTTCGGATTCCCCATTACATAAGAACTCAGTATCTTCAAAATACTTGCGCCACTGAGCTAATTACGCTAGGGAACCATTATCGTCAAAAGCATGAACTAACAACTTATAAGTGATGCCAAGATGAACTTCAATTTCGATGCGTAAATTACAATATACTTCAAGTTTGTGTCATCATTCATGAAGAAGATACAGTCTTTTCGAATAGGATGAATGTTTCCTGGACACCCAGTGGTGTAATAGCTGACTGCACATCGTAAGAGGTTCCAATTAATGTCATTAGACTCATGTAACCCACTTCATAGTTTCATAACCAGCTCGACAGAACACGTTACTTTCGTGTAATTATTATTTTTTTTTTTTTGATGCATTTAGGCTCAACGTTCTGCGCTTATTAAGTTGTGATGGCTATTGCACACCTGTGGAAACACACTTCTATAGTTGTGCTATTACCATCCGGATAGGAGAACACTGGATAAAAATCGAGCGCACGATAGGTGCCAACAACATAATTATGACTTTATTCATAACTCACGTTTTACGTCAGTTATTTAATGATGAACTTTGTTAGGCCGTTCGTAGGTAATCATATTAATTAAATTTATTAATCATGAGATAAAAGTGCACAATGTACGCACATGCAGTTCGTTATTGAAGACGGGAGAGGGATGACTCACTAGTAAAAACAGTAATTAAGTTAGTTATTGACTACCTCAATCGAAAATATCTTCACTGTAACCTCTGTCGAAAGGAAGACGTGTTTCAGTAGGATAATTCAGAAATAAGGTTCATATTCGGTATGACGTTGCATCTATAGAAATTCAGACGTAGTACTAACCGTCTCGTTCGCCCAATGGGGGACAAATCAAACGCTTATAGAAAATAACGGATATAGTTGATGTAACTGCCCTTATTATTATATTTTAAATCTACACACATTCGTGTGATAGTTGTTTCTTCTCTGTGTCTATGAGTCTTCCCGCAAACATGTCACATAATTTACTAACTGATGTTTTCTGCACAGTCGTAAGGGACCACTAAGCGCCTACGCATGACAATAGACTAACCGTTTTCTGTCCACGTGTCGCACTTCAAGACCTTACCTGTTGCTCAGGGAGAAAAAAGCACTAATGCTTTGCTCACCACATGTACTAGGAGGAACTAACCAACCTGAAAACATACTACTACTAATAGCTATAATTACTAGTCTGCAAACGACGTAAATAGTGATCCAATGTTGTTCAGTAAACGTCCTCAGTCCCCAATAGATATATCTGCTGTTATATACTTCAGGAAAAGTGACTAGCGATAGTTCTACAATATCAAATTATTTAGATAGCAGTGTCAGTTTCTTTAAGTAGCTGTATCACACAATATATTACAACTCTTGGTTGATGTACAGTTCAAATTCAAGACTTTGTTTTGTCTTCGTTGGTACCACACGTGGCTCAAAAACAGTCATAAATACCGAAAGTGGTCATCGACATCAGGAGAACTCCAGAAGTATATTATCTTCGGAAAAGGCGCCTATATGAATACTTTTATGGAGGGAAAATCGTAATTCACTCTAGTCTGGAATGTACAAAATGCTGATGTTTATAAAAAATTATGCATACTGCTCGATAATTAGTAACTACAAATCAGTATGATCTATGATGAGCTTCTCACATCAAAAATCAAATTTTTCTTCTATTTGTCATATTTATTTAGATAAAATACAAAAACAAGAACAGATGCTGTAGGAAAAACAAAAAAATGGTTCAAATGGCTCTGAGCACTATGGGACTTAATATCGATGGTCATCAGTCCCCTAGAACTTAGAACTACTTAAACCTAACTAACCTAAGGACAGCACACAACACCCAGTCATCACGAGGCAGGGAAAATCCCTGACTCCGCCGGGAATCGAATCCGGGAACCCGGGCGTGGGAAGCAAGAACGCTACCGCACGACCACGAGCTGCGGACTGTAGCAAAAACAACTATCTTCAAAATTTACTATCGAAGACTCGGTAATACAGGAAAACTGCAGATGAAAGTTGATGTGTCGACAGAAGTGCCGACACAGTGTTATTTTGAGGGGGCCGATAGGCACGCTATCTAACGCAGACGGGCGTGAATTCTGGAACAGGATAACTATTGAATGGTAGCAAGAAAAGTACGTAGCTGCTTTATACTTAACTTTAATGACTCCTTGTGATACATCTCTCTTGACTATACAAATGCGACTCGTAATATACATGCACTGTTACAATTGGCGCCTTGGCAGGTCGTAGCCATGGACTTAGCAGAAGGCTGTTCTAACTGACTCTCGGCAAATTTGAGGAATGCTTCGTCCGTATTATCGCTAGCAATGTCGTCGTACAAGTGGGGCGAGTGCTCTATCGTATATCGAGGCCTGCCTTGTGGTGGCGCTAGGTCTGCGATCACACAGTGGCGACACGCGGGTCCGACATGTACTAAATGGACCGCGGCCGATTTAAGCTACCACCTAGCAAGTGTGGTGTCTGGCGGTGACACCACATTCCTCCCCCGCAAATCGGCGAACGGTCGTGTTATAAGGCTTCCGCCCGCCGTGGGGAGGACCCCATGTTGACGTATGCGATGAGGTGGGGAGCCTAACAACAGGCGAGGCTGTGCCACCCGCACTCGGCCATTCGGTCCGAGGGGATCTAGGAAACGCCTGAAAACCCAGTCCAGGGTGCACGTCAACATGCGGTGTATGCGCCCGTAAAGAAACGGGAGGGGCCGAAGGGTCGACCTCCATTGCGTCGGGATACCCGACGCGCGATGACGTCATGTGGTCCGGAGCGGGCAAGAGTTCCATGGCGGAGGACGGCTGGTCACGGGAAGCGATCGGCGGCGCGTCGCCATGGGGCAAAATGGAAGGCATCGTCGGTAACACCTGGGGATGAGGCGAGCCAGTAGATGGGTCCCCAGGGCGCTGACCGGACGGCACCGTCGCTGAAAGCAGACGGGGAGCGGCAGAACCCGTGCGACGACAGAGGCGCAGCTGATTGAGATGCCGACGCACCTCACCAGAGGCCCCCAAAACCAAATACATCGCGCGGCCGATGCAGCGAAGAATGCGCCCTGCGAGCCAACGCCGTGAACCTCGATAGTTGCGATAAAATACAACGTCGCCTGGAGCAAAAGCAGGAGTCTGCCGCTGCACAGGAACCTGATGCGGCGGATGCAGCAAAGACATCGGGGTTCGATGAGGACGACCGTGGAGCAACTCAGCCGGCGAGCGACCATCTCGGGGCTGAGAGCGATACGAAGACAAAAAGAGCAACAACGCGTCCTCCCGAGAATGCGACTCTTTCAACTTCAACATCGGTGACTTGAAAGTCCGGACCAATCGTTCAGCGGCACCGTTTGACTGAGGCGAAAACGGCGCGGATGTCAGATGTTGAATACCATTGGCCTGGCAGAATGACTGAAATTGTGCGGACATGAATTGTGGGCCATTGACGGAAACAATAGTCTGCGGAAGACCTTCAATGCAAAAGATAGCAGACAACGCTTGGATGGTGGCGGAGGACGTCGTGGAAGACATCCGGACAACAAAAGGAAAATTACTGAAGGCATCGACCAGAACCAACCATCGAGCATTCCAGAATGGACGAGCAAAATCGATGTTCAAGCGTTGCCAAGGAGAAGTGGCT
Source organism: Schistocerca piceifrons (assembly GCF_021461385.2). Classification (NCBI taxonomy): domain Eukaryota; kingdom Metazoa; phylum Arthropoda; class Insecta; order Orthoptera; family Acrididae; genus Schistocerca; species Schistocerca piceifrons. The sequence goes on along the minus strand of NC_060139.1, from coordinate 44,473,167 downwards.
TTTGGCCACGCAAAGACTTGCCGCGGCGGCGCGGATTGTTGTTCGGCACACGCCATGCAAGAAGAACACATATTCGTAATCTCAGCATCGATTCCGAACCAAGTACAGTGCTGACGAGCAAGTTGTTTCGTTCGCACTATACCTCAATGTCCTTGGTGAAGAAGCCGTAAGACAGAGGACTGTAACGAACGTGGGACCACGACTCTGGACTGATCATTATCAGAACGCAAAAACAAAACACCACGTCGTACTAAAAGTCTCTCCCTATGAGCAAAAAATCTGCGAACCAACGGATCCTCGATCCGAGACTTTGACAAAGGCCATTGCGTAGCAACAAAACGCAAAACGGTAGCAAGGACAGGGTCAGCAGCTGTGGCTGTAGCTACACGACGAAAATCAATCGGAAACGATTCGACCACTTCATCGGTTTCCGAATCAATGAACATGCAAGCAAGTTCGGAAGAATCGAATGCTTTATCCTCAGCAACAGGCAAACGGGACAACGCATCGGCGTTTCCGTGCTTAGCAGTGGACCGATACAAGATATCGTAGCGGTACTGCGAGAGGAAAATAGACCAGCGAATGAATTTCTGCGCTGTACGTGGAGGTACAGGCTTGTTCGGATGAAAAAGCGATGTCAAAGGTTTGTGGTCTGTGATGATGGTAAAGTGACGACCATACAAGAAATCATGGAACTTAGTAACACCAAACACGAGAGCCAAAGCTTCTTTCTCTATCTGTGAGTAATTTCTTTGCGCAGACGAGAGCAATTTTGACGCAAAGGCAATAGGGTGATCATGCGATCCAACTTTGTACGCAAGCACAGCACCGATCCCGAAATCCGATGCATCTACCATCAACAAAAGGGGTTTCCGGGGATCGAAAGGCGTAAGGCAAGCATTAGAAAGCAACGCCGATTGCAACTGGCGAAAGGCGCGTTCGCATTCCGTCGTCCAGAGAAACGGAACCTCTGTACTGCGTAAGCGATGAAGCGGAGCTGAAAGGCAAGAGGCACTGCGCACATTCACTCACACCTTGTGATTCTAGATCGTTTAACGTTCCGGCGACCTCATCACGCAATGCGTGGGGAACATTTCGCGCACTGAAAAATGTCGGTTGCGCGGTTACTTTCAGTTCCAAATGTGCTTCATTGTTTTTAGCGCAACCTAAGCCCGGTGCAAAAATGTCTGCAAATTCTTCACATAAGCGAGAAACACTGTCTGAAGGCACAGTTTGATTCGCTGATAGGACCTGATTTACAATAGACATGTTAAACAACTGAAATAAATCTAAGCCAAACAAGTTCACTGCGGTAGAAGAACGAAGAACGTAAAACGACACAAGTTTTGTTTGTCCCTTGTATGTTGCAAGAAGAGTGCACTGTCCTAACACAGGTATATTCTGTCCTGAATAACTTTTTAACGGAACATTTGCGGCACGCAATGGAGGTTTGCCCAGTTGTTTGTACGTGTCGTGATTGAGCAATGAAACTGCAGCTCCGGTATCGAGCTGGAATGGTATCACTGTGCCTTCAAAGTCTAAGTCCACAAAAAGTTTATTGTCCTGCTGACAAGAGCGACTGTTTTGTGCAATTTGAACAGACACTGGTACAGAATCACTTGCTAATTGACGTGATGTCCGGCGACGTCGACGCACAGTTTTTGTGGGACGAACACAGTCACTGTTAGAGAAAGTGTCACTGGACGAAGTGGAATTAACGACATGAATGTCCATGGGCGAAGGTCCACGAGCCTGAGTGTCCTTGGTTCGAGTCCGGCGCGAAGCAAAGGGCCTGGAATGATTGTGATTGTCTGATCTGAGCTTTTTCTGGCAAACACTTTGAACATGTCCTTTCCTAGTGCAGAAAAAGCAAATAGCTTGGCGTGACGGGCAATGTTCACGCGAATGTCTAGTAGCACACCGCGGGCATGATTTCACTGCATTTGTGTGCTGGTGCGGCACACGTGGCTTAGAGCGCGGCGGCAGCTGTGTCGAAGTGCGCGAGGCCCGGTTACCGGGCCGCGCAGCGCGTCCAGCGGGCCGGTTAATGTTACACACGGCTGGCGAAGTTTCAAAAGATTCCTGAGCACAGTCAAGTGTGTCTTGTCTATCTAATATGTCCATCACTTGTTGAAGGGAGGGATTAACTAGTTTCAAAATTTGCTCCCGTATGCGAACATCAGAAACGTTCTGTGCAATTGCATCACGCACCATTGTATCTGAATAAGAAAGGCCACAGTCACATTCAAAGGCACAGTCCCTAGTAAGTCCTTGCAATGTTGCTACCCACTCCCTATTAGTTTGACCGGCCGTACGTTTTGTACGAAAGAACGTATACCTTTTTGCAACCACATTAACTGTTTCTTTGAAATAGGCATCTAAAGCAGACAAAATCTCATCGTAGGACAGAGTTGCTACGTCGCGTCGGGGAAACAATTTCACTATCACACGGTAGGTGGACACACCGACACAAGAAAGCAAAAACGGCTGCCGCTCATTACCTTGAATTCTGTAGGCGGCTAGGTGAAAGCCGAACTGTCGGGACCATTCCGTCCAGGACTCGTGGTTTTGATTAAACTGGCGAAACTGCGGTGCAACGGCATGTTGTGGCTGCGGTAGCGGTGAAGCGGCGGCTGCCGCATCAGTTTGAATGGCACGTTGACCCTGGACGAGCTGTCCAAGGGCATCCAATAACGCCTGCGTCTGCTGATTCTGCAAGCGATAAAATTCGGACAGTACATCTGGCGAAGCCATTACACAAATAAATGTAAGCAATCAGAAAGAACACTTGAAATCGTCGCCAAATGATGTGTCGACAGAAGTGCCGACAAAGTGTTATTTTGAGGGGGCCGATAGGCACGCTATCTAACGCAGACGGGCCTGAATTCTGGAACAGGATAACTATTGAATGGTAGCAAGAAAAGTACGTAGCTGCTTTATACTTAACTTTAATGACTCCTTGTGATACATCTCTCTTGACTATACAAATGCGACTCGTAATATACATGCACTGTTACAATTGGCGCCTTGCTAGGTCGTAGCCATGGACTTAGCAGAAGGCTATTCTAACTGACTCTCGGCAAATGAGAGGAATGCTTCGTCCGTATTGTCGCTAGCAATGTCGTCGTTCAACTGGGGCGAGTGCTCTATCGTATATCGAGACCTGCCTTGTGGTGGCGCTAGGTCTGCGATCACACAGTGGCGACACGCTGGTCCGACATGTACTAAATGGACCGCGGCCGATTTAAGCTACCACCTAGCAAGTGTGGTGTCTGGCGGTGACACCACAAAAGTAATTAGTATTTCATGCCTTCTTTCCATAGGGATGCAGAAACTGCAGTTGAACTGTACTTTCAAATGTAATTAAGTTTTGGAGAACTTTGTGACGGTAAACTGTAATTTCACCAACATATCTGGTACCTTCCGTAAAAAGCAAAACATTGAAGTTCTTCTTGATTTCAGAAAACTTATCAGTGACTCCGTTGTTCCCGTAGACGGTTAGATAGTGTATGTCTGGTGAAATACTTTGGAATCATTGCAGGTTGACTACTTTTATATTGTGCTTCGGTGGATATGAATCTAGAGCGGTGGTATCAACGTATCACCAATGAGATTTATGTAATTTGAATAGCTTAATTGCAAACAGCTACGGAGAGTGGGACTCATTTAACACAACTATATTTACCTACAGCACCAGTAAAACATAATGAAATTTGATTTCTGATGTAACTTCAAAAAAATGGTTCAAATGGCTCTGAGCACTATGGGACTTAACATCTTAGGTCATCAGTCCCCTAGAACTTAGAACTACTTAAACCTCACTAACCTAAGGACATCACATACATCCATGCCCGAGGCAGGATTCGAACTTGCGACCGTAGCAGTCCCGCGGTTCCGGACTGAAGCGCCTAGAACCGCATGGTCACCACGGCCGGCTCTGATGTAACTAACACATTATAAAATATAATGCTTTTTACTTACCAGCTATCAAGCAATACCCATTACCTTTTTTGTAAATTTCGGAATTTGGTACAGTTCACCCTAGAATGAATTACGATTTTTCTTACTTCTCTGCTGGACGACAAGAAGCACGTCACCACGGTGGAGTAGTGCCAGTGTAGTTTCAGAAACAACCACAAGAAGGAGTCCAAGTTAAGAACACTCAACCTCGTGGGAATGGAACAGAGAACACGTTCCAGCAGAGCCTCGGCTGCGACGCTCGCTGGAACTCTGGCTGCAGGCTCGCTGAAGATTGCCGCATAAGCTCAGCAGGGCAGGTTATATCATGCGGGGTAGGGGAAAAGGGGGGGGGATATGCGCTTACTCCACGCGATTGACTGCTTCCGGCCGCGATGTCGATCTGCTTGTTAATTGGATCGCCAGACGAGATGATGTCATCCAACATTTGATATACTTCTGAGCGGAGTTTGTAAAAGTGTCCTCTGCGGAAAGCCACCGATGTCTGCCGTGGTACGTGGTTGCGCCTGCGATGTAGGCCACTGGTGAAGCCATGATGTGTGGTGGGATGTCGTGCGGCAGGTGCCAGGAAACGTTGCCCTCTCCATCCATAAAAGTAATCGTATGGGCACCTGTTCCAATTTTAATTTCGTTCTGGAGTTGCCCTGTTATGGAGAAACACTTGTGGTGTTTATGATCGTCTTTTAGTCATGGTGGCATCCAAGGAGACAGTATAAAGCCTTGAAATGTACTTACATCAAATAAAAGTAAAAATAAATTATGTGATGCAGCTGCGTGGAACTGAGTTTATTACTCGAAGAAAGCAATATTTATAAATAACTTGAATACATAGTATTTACAGTAATTGGTGTAGCTATCGACAAAGCAAGCCATCCATGTGGCCCAGCAGGGATCTATCTTGGTCTGTTGAGTAGGCGCAGCCACATTTCAGTTTGAAGTAGTGCTCGTTGTTTATTCTTATGTCACAGAGACGGCTTGCTATTAATTCACACAAATTTATTGATAATCACAGAATGCCGAGTGTAGTGGCATTCAAGCGTCTACTCGAAAGGCGAAAAATAATCAAAATGCACATAATTGATATCCCGTTAACAAAATCGATATATATGTATATATATTAATATGCAACAATTTCTTTTGGTATTGTGCACAATACGAGAAAACACCAATTCTGAGAAAACCTGAAAGGTTTTGTCACATGCAGCTGCAGTTCCAGGCTAGCAAGGGAACTCCAAAAAAGTAGTTATGTTTTTGGGATTTCATTTCAAAAGATGCCACAGTAGTCATCATGTGCGAATGGGACGATGTAGTTTCTAAAAAGGCGTTTTAAATTAGATTTGTACCAAAAACTGAGACGTCTAAATTCGAGTGGCCAGTTGATTATTCTGACGAACTCGAGTTCATTGTGAACTTACGTTTTCAAGGTACGTTCGTGGATATTGTCAAACAAAGGTGTCGGCCAGTTTAGTTGCTGTGCCAAACATTACCTAGACGTATAGACCTTCAGCATGTTACAGGGAATGCTGACACTGTCTCCCTGTTTGTCGGACGTAAACATGGTGGTAGTGCCGTCTTGGTCTGGCCTTCAGTTCGGCTTTGCCAGCTAAAGGCAGAGCCCGATGTGTGACATTGTCCAAGCGCCGATGCTCGGTACTCGCCTTTCCCGCATCGTGTCGATTTTTCGTGTCACATTAAGGTAATCGAATATTTGTCAACACGTGCTCGTGAAAGCTATCCACACATGAGCTTCTTTCTCAAGTGTACTTGAGCGAGTAATCTTTCATCAACCTAATTATTCGTAATTGTACTAACTCTTGTAGGGACATAACAGACATACCTATAAATGAGACTGGGTGATTGAATTTTATTCATTTGTATTTCATCGAATATTATTTTCTCTCATTGATAAATTTTTGTCTTTTTAAATCATCATTCACTACTTATGACTTCAATAATTCATTTTTATCATTTATCTTACCTTATCACTCATAATCTAGTATCTCTTTACCTACAGCTGCGCTTGTGGTTGTGTTTGTCACATAAATTTCACACATCCCGTTCTCCCCTCTCTCTGTCTATCTTCTCCTGCCTCCCTCCCAGTCCACCTCCTCTTCCCGCCCCCGCCCCCCTCCTCGCTCCATTTGTCATCTCCTCCTCCCCGTCGTTCTCTAATTTCCTCTTCCTCCTTTTCTGCCCTTCTCCTCCTCCCTCCCCCACCCCCTTTCTGCCTGACCACCTTCTTGACCCCCTCTTTCAGTGCATTTCCCGCGTCGCCCTGTTTTTCATTCACGCCCCGATGAGAGGTGGTTCTTCACCACACAGCACTTCTTTCAAGATTGTAAGTGGTGTTGGTAGTGTACCAAGTTTGGCTGACATTGATCCAGATGTGGAAATGGTAGACATACAAACATACATGAGTTTAAACACACACACACTAACACAGTGCGATATATATGCAGGTTGGTCCATTGATCGTGACCCGGCCTAATACTCACGAAATAAGCGTCAAACGAAGAAACTACAAAGGACGAAACTTGTCTGGCTTGAAGGGGGAAACCAGATGGCGCTATGGTTGGCCCGCTAGGTGGCGCTGCCATAGGTCAAACGGATATCAACTGCGTTTTTTAAAATAGGAACCCCCATTTTTATTACATATTCGAGTAGTGCGTAAAGAAATATGAATGTTTGAGTTGGACCACTTTTTTCGCTTTGTGATAGATGACGCTGTAATAGTCACAAACATATGGCTCACAATTTTAGATGAACAGTTGGTAACAGGTAGGTTTTTTTTAAATTAAAATACAGAACGTAGGTACGTTTGAACATTTTATTTCAGTTGTTCCAATGTGATACATGTACCTTCGTGAACTTATCATTTCTGAGATCGCATGCTGTTACAGCGCGATTACCTGTAAATACCACATTAATGCAATAAATGCTCAAAATGATGTCCGTCAACATCAATGCATTTTGCAATACGTGTAACGATATTCCTCTCAACAGCGAGTAGTTCACCTTCCGTAATGTTCGAACATGCATCGACAATGCGCTGACACATGTTTTCAGGCCTTGTCGATGGATCACGATGGCAAATATACTTCAACTTTCCCCACAAAAAGAAATCCGGGGACGTCAGATGCGGTGAACGTGCGGGCCATGGTATGGTGCTTCGACGACCAATCCACCTGTCATGAAATATGCTATTCAATACCGCTTCAACCGCACGTGAGCTATGTGCCGGACCTCCAACATGATGGAAGTACATCGCTATTCTGTCATGCAGTGAAAAATCTTGTAGTAACATCGATAGAACATTACGTAGGAAATCAGCATACCTTGAACCATTTAGACTGCCATCGATAAAATGGGGCCCAATTGTCCTTCCTCCCATAATGCCGTACCATATATTAACCCATCAAGTTTGCTGATGTTCCAATTGTCGCATCCATCGTGGATTTTCCGTTGCCCAACAGTGCATATTATACCCGTTTACGTTACCGCTGTTGGTGAATTACACTTCGTCGCTAAATAGAACGCGTGCAATAAATCTGTCATCGTCCAGTAATTTCTCTTGTGCCCAGTGGCAGAACTGTACACGACGTTCAAAGTCGTCGCCATGCAATTCCTGGTGCATAGAAATATGGCACGGGTGCAATCGATGTTGATGTAGCATTCTCAACACCGACGTTTTTGAGATTCGCGATTCTCGCGCAATTTGTGTGCTACTCATATGCGGATTAGCCGCGACAGCAGCTAAAACACCTACTTGAGCATCATCATTTGTTGCAGGTCGTGGTTGACGTTCACATGTGGCTGAACAGTTCCTGTTTCCTTAAATAACGTAACTATCCGGCGAACGGTCCGGACACTGGGAATATGTCGTCCAGGATACCGAGCAGCATACGTAACACACGCCCGTTGGACATTTTGATCACAATAGCCATACATCAACATGGTATCGACCTTTCCCGCAATTGGTAAACGGTCCATTTTAACACGGATAATGTATCACGAAGCAAATACCGTCCGCACGTGATACCACGTACTTATACGTTTGTGACTATTACAGAGCCATCTATCACAAAGCGAAAAACGTGGTCCATCTAAAACATTCATATTTCTTTACGTACTACACGAATATGTAATAAAAATGGGGATTGCTATTTTAAAAAAACGCCGTTGATATCCGTTTTACCTATGGCAGCGCCATCTAGCCGACCAACCATAGCGCCATCTGGTTTCCCCATTCAAGCTAGACGAGTTTCGTTCTTTGTAGTTTTTTCTTTTGATGCTTATTTCATGAGTTATTTGGCCCGGTCACTATATATATACATATATATATATATATATATATATATATATATATATATATATATATATATATATATATGGTGTGTAGTGGGGAGGAGATCCCTTTTCTGTTCGACTCAGCCATGCACCGAGGAAGGAAATGTTGTCGGCATCCCTCGGCACAATTACTAATGTAAATTTAGTCTGATCGAACAACTGTTATGAAGTAATAAAGAACAGTATTTCCATGACCCATTTACTATATTCATTATTAAAGTAATTAAAATTTTCATTACATCCTCTCCAGAGGTATGCAAATTCGTCGCTCGGTTCTCTTAGTCAGCTAATAACTTTTTGCATCTATATCTACGATAAAAATTACAGCGAAATTCTCAACTACATATAAAAAGTAAATGAAACAACAAAGCCGAATTTACATACTAGGTTATGAACAGAAATTTATTTTTTGCTGATTGATGCTCAGGTTTCTCACTTTTAATAGAGTGACAAAATCCACCGTCTTCTTCTATTCAGTTTTCTCTTGTTTCTTAACTTAATGCTACGTGAGAGCACTACAGAAACAGCTGCACTAATTACTAGTTTCGAATCACTTTCCATTTCGTACATGTAGTGAACCGTGAGTTTTTTTTAACCCAAAGCGACTATATAAGAGGCCACGTGGATCGAAGAGAGTGCCTTCTAGCGGATAGTCCTCGACACAACGGTGAGGAATCTCGCGTATTTGCCATTCGGAGACCATTCACTTTGTGCTGTCACATGTCTGTCGCCACTTTAACCGTATGCCAACGTATTTAAACACTGTACTGGTAGCTGTGAAATCACACTGAACAAAAATCATTTCGTACGGTAGTTTTAGATATCAGCTGGCACGATTGTTGGGTATGGTAGACCTTTAAACACTCTTGTGAATGTAAATCACTCGGCGACTAAAGCTTATCATTTATGCAATTGGGTTGGTCACAGTGTGTTTGACCAACTGCTGTTTACGAAAAGCTAGAGCAACTCCGAGTCCGTAATGAGCACACGTCGCTTCACTTAGCCAGCCCACAGAACACTGTGCGCCGAGAGGTCACAGGTGGGAACCCCGCGTGTTGCAGAAGAGCTGCTCGCTGTCGGGCGCCGTGTGCGGCGCGGACGGCGTGACGTACCGCTCCGAGTGCGAGGCGCTGGCAGCGCGCGTGCCCCTCGACTACGCGGGCCGCTGCTCCGGCTGCCGGGACCCGCGCAGGTGTCCGCCACTGGCCAGGCAGGGCTGCCAACCGCTGCGGCCGCCCGGCGCCTGCTGCCCTGTCTGCGCCGGAGCCCTCATCCTCCTCTACAGCCGCAAACAGGTCTCTTTCTCTCTCATTTCCCCTTACTGTCCGACACTGCGATACCAGATTCGATACAATGTCTAATTTCGATATGAATACCTAAATTTTTAACGCTGCCTCAGCCATATCGACATGAAAGTATCGGTAAGACAGTATCGCAGGCAGGGTATTAATTATATATATTTTTAACTTTGAGGTTCGCCCATGACATTGTAATTCTGTCAGAGATAGCAAAGGACTTGGAAGAGCAGTTGAACAGAATGGACAGTGTCTTGAAAGGATGATTGATGTAAGATGAACATCAACAAAAGAAAAACGACGATAATGGAATGTAGTTGAATTAATTCGAGTGATGCTGAGGGAATTAGATTAGCAAATGAGACACTTAACGCAGTGAAGGAGTTTTGCTATTTGGGGAGCAAAATAACTGATGATGGTCGAAGTAGAGAGGATATAAAACGTAGACTGGCAATGGCAAGGAAAGTGTTTCGGAAGAAGAGAAAGTTGTTAACATCGAGTACAGATGTGTCAGGAAGTCGTTTCTTAACGTATTTGTGTGGAGTGTAGCCATGTATGGAAGTGAAACATGGACGATAAATAGTTTGGACAAGAAGAGAATAGAAGCTTTCGAAATGTGGTGCTACAGAAGAATGCTGAAGATTAGATGGGTAGATCACATAACTAATGAGAAGGTATTGAATAGAATTGGGGAGAAGAGGAGTTTGTGGCACAACTTAGAAGGGACCGGTTGGTAGGACATGCTCTGAGGCATCAAGGGATCACAAATTTAGCATTGGAGGGCAGCGTGGAGGGTAAAAATCGTAGAGTGAGACCAAGATATGAATACACTAAGCACATTCAGAAGGATTAGGTTGCAGTAGGTACTGGGAGATGAAGAAGCTTGCACAGGATAGAGTAGCATGGAGAGTCTCAGAACTGAAGACCACAACAACAACATATTTTAAACTTTTCTTGAACACAAAATGAGGGTTACTCAGGATACAAGGCGAACTTTAGAAATTATATGTTTTCACTAACCAACTTCAGTATAAAATCAATTACGAAAGAAGCAAGTGAAATTGCGAATTGCAGCCCCATAAAATATTGCTTATCACGCTTTTCATGCGACGTCCAGCACTGACTGGAAATGACAGTTTCTTTCTTGCTACAAACAAAATACTTTTGCAGGTTGCACTGTATGTGCTCATTCAATAGAATGGTTCCAAACCAGTATAGTGCCATGTTTCGTTTAATTACGTGTATTAATATTGTCATTGGAACACGAAGAATGACTAGCATTCTAGCAGCGACAGAGTGGCGCTTCTGTATTAGTTTCGGTTGCAAATACGTTCTCCGGGCTATTATTAGCCACCCCTTTAAAAGAGCATATTGGCCGCATGAGAGCGTTGTAGATGACATGTAACTAGTACCACTCCGCACTCCTGACGTGGCACTGAAGTGGTCTGAATTTCGGGTTCTACGAAATCAGCGCAGTAAGATGGTTCAACATAGAGGCGACACAGAATGACAGCACGTAGCTTTCGTTTTTGGAAGTACTTGTAATCACACATTGAAAAAAAAAATATTGCCTCATTTGTTCCTGTATCAAGGGAGACTGTCTAGTGTGCGTACATGGAGTGGAGTCCCACGAGCAGCCGCGTAATACGGTTTACAACGAGATGACAAAAGTCGTCGGATAACTCCTTCTAGCAAGTCGGACCTCCTTTGGCCTCCCATTGTGCAGAGAGTCGACGTCGCATGGACTCAACAAGTCGTTCCGAAGTCTCCTGCAGAAATATTGAGCCATGCTTCCTCTATAGCCGTCCATAATTGCGAAAGCGTAGCGAGTGCAGGATTTTGTGCATGAAATGACCTCTTGATTATGTCGGACGATCACTGCGGCCAAATAAGTCATCCACAAAAATTCCATCGTTGTTTGGTGCAAATGGTCTCAGAATAGCCGAATATAACCATTTCTAGTCGAAGATCTGTTCAGGTGGACCAGAGGACCCATTCCGCTCCATGTAAGCACAGCCAACATCACTATGTAGCCACCGCCAGCTTACAAAGCGCCTTATTGACAACTTGGGTCCATACCTTCGTTGGGTCTGCACCACACCCGAATCGTACCATCGGGTCTTAGCAACTGAAATCGGGATTCATCTGACCGTGGCACTGTTTTCCAGTCGTATAAAGTCCAACCAATATGGTCACGAGCCCGAGAGATGCGTTGCAGGTGACGTCGTGCTTTTAGAAAAGGCACAAGGGTCGGTTGTCTGCTGCCGTAAAGCTAAATTTCGCCTCATTGTCGTAACGGATACGTCGGTCTACAGCCCACATTTTTGACGCTATTTCAAGCAACTGATTAACTCCTCATGACAGGGGTTCACAGTCAAGTTGAAATTTTGAAGGACATCATATTTTCTGTTGACAAAAATAGATTTTCTCACCGCAGATACACAGTAATCAGACGAGTGTGAAGCTATGTATACCGTGAAATGATGGTAATTACGTGAAATGTTACCAATGTTAACATCATTCACGTAAATCGCTACAAATCAATGTTCTAGCAAACAGTTTACAAGTAAACAAGACTGCAAAGGCAGTCACCACTTGGGAATGTACTTTCGCGCCAACGGCCTTAGTTTACTGTACTTCTACAGTGAAAAGGACTATTTTTGACGGTGATGTGTACATGTCGGAGGATTTTAAAATCTAAAATGTGCTGAAGAACAATCTTTCGCAGCACCACTTGAAAATGGCCCAAAGGCCGAAACTGCAACTGTGAAATAAATAATTTCTCTAGACACTGGCGAGTATGATGTCATTTTAAAAAATTCAAGCTGTGGTGGTTGTCTGTTAACGACGACAACTCTACGCAAACGCCAGAGTATTCCGCGGCCAAAGTTTGTTAGTAAATGAAATGCGCAGCGGGAATAGCAATAAACAAAAAGAAAGTACCGTAGTGGAGAAAAGGGGAGCACTAACCTGTCTACCGAGAAAATGTCAGAAAATAGCGCTGAGTTCATAGTGGACAAGCTGTTGCTAGGTGAAAGTGGCTGATTAGTTTTTGTTGTATCGTAATTTCTAGTTATATTTATTGGTATTTTCTGTGTGGTAATGTGAAGTTGAACTCATTATTACAGAAACAATTAAGCTCGTCTTTAGTTTTGTAAGTAATATCGCAGCTCTTGGAAAGTGATCAGTAATGGAAAAGTTAGTCTGAAATGCAACATTAAACTGCGTACTGCAACGCTCATGGCGAGAGAACAGTCTGCTCTGTTAAATTTAAGACAACTGCCCAGTTAACAATGATATAAGCAGTCTGACTGAGAGAAAAATGTGAAATATAAATAACTACAAAAATTCCCTACCTGAAAAGTATGTCACTGTTGAAATCTTAATTGCATCACATGTAAATTATAAATGGCCTATCTGTTTGCACAGTGAATTAATGCTGTGCTTCCGCTATTTACCAACTACTGTGGCTGCCTATGCTATGCTAGTTAAGAAATAAACATTCAAAATACTAGCGACGCGATGTGCAATGCATGCTTTAAACTATAGAGGCATCCACAAAATTTCTGTGCTAATAAATCTCATTACTGCAGTGATTATTGTCAATTAAATTTATGCCACTGAGAAACTCGGGAAAGCAAAATTTTATATGTGAAACTTGAAATAAAGAGGCGAATGTTGAAATGAATGAACAATAAAGTAACTGTATTAACAAAACTTTAAATCACTAAGACAAAATATTTTAACACTTGAAATATTAAAAATTCACTTTAATGATGAAACAACCTGAACAAATCCTCTTTACTTTCTTACAAACAAATATGATATCCACCTTTGAAAAACAAATCTGTGAATGACGCATTTTTACATTATTATAAGAAAAACTCAAATTCTAGATCCCTGACCGAATTAATTACTACACTTTTATGTCTCGGAAAATGCGTTACTACAGTACCTTTTTAAGTCCTCTGACTGAATTTACAAAATATCTACCCATAAACGAAGAAAATTATTTCTGGCACACAGCATAACCTAAAAGGATCTTACTCCATCACAAGATACAACCCTCCTCCCCCCCCCCCCTCTCTCTCTCTCTCTCTCCTCCCTCCAAGTTTGCACTCCATCACGAGAAAAGGTTCTACTAAGTCTCTCGCAGCGCAACCTCTTTGGCAGAGATGTTGCCCACTATAACAAAGACGCTATTGAAGCTTTATTTTTCTGCGTGACAGCCAAAATACTAACAACATTACAATTTTCTGTATTAAACAAAACCCTTATAGTATTACCAACTCAAAGGTGTTCGCTAGCTCAACAAATGAAAAAATGGCAGCAGCAGTTCCCGAAGAGATTGTAAGGGTCAAGAGGCCCAATACTTGGAAGGATTACGATGATGATGACGATGATGATAATGATAATGAGGAGGATAACGTTCATAAAATTTAGTTGAAACGAAGTTTATTTGAAAACATAACAGCACAGATCTTTTTAATTCGTATACTGATATTTCTACACAACACACATCCTAACAATATCTAGACACGACCACGCTCATATTAACAGTTACATTTATTCCACTTTCACACTGAACTTTGCTACTGCTGTATTGGTTCTCCGAATTAATATTTCGCAATACAGTTGTACGGGGTAGTTTTTCATAACTGCTCATACAATAGTGTTATCCACCGCTGGAAGCTACAGAGAGAATGACGATACTGTTTCGTCCATTGGTTTCATATCTAATTACGTACACCTTGTAACACACCCGGGAGTACTAATGGGTGGGGGACCCTTTAAACTGACTTCTCGTTCCGTGACCGCGTGCCCTATCCACACCACGTACGTGGTAATCCCGCGGCGGTCGTATTGTTCTGCTCCACACTGCTGCTGGCTTGCCTGAAGTTATCTATCGAAATACGCAAGCTGGTTTAGGGGAGCCACTCAACGTTAAAGCATAACACTGTCCGATGTCTGGTATGAACATCTGAGACGGTATGGAAACCACAGGTTGCACTGTTTACACTCTAAATCGTAAATGCTTATCCCAATTAACAATCTTGATGATTAACAGTCCAAATTATCATTCGGACGAGCGTAAGCGTAACCGACACGACGCAGGTGATTGTTGATGATGCGAAAGCCGAATGATCGAAGGAAAGTTCTTACGCTCGCCACACATACAGATACCCGGTAATAGTCCTCCTTGGCACTAGTAATGACATAACACTGTTTGTAAAGTTAATTTTTTAGTTCTCACTTGTACGAGCGTGCGGGTAACCGTCGCGGCGCGGCTGATTGTTGATAATGCGGAAACGCGATGATCGAACGCACGTTCTCATGCTCGCTTCAAGACACTGGCACTTGATTGCACTCTTTTATGGTAACTAATTTCTACTGATTCACATCAGTTTATTCTGAGAAGCCGAACATGGCGCGGATGATTGATACTGTGCGACAAGCAACGAGAGGATACACAAATACGTCATCGGCGGCACTGCTCATTTTTAATTACATCTTGACGCACTTTCCTTTTAATTACTTCCATATTTAATCACTTTACTGTAATAGCACTTGTAGCAACACTTCAGCCTGGATACTAACAATGCTTCTTCCATGCAGAGCTACACACTACACAACATAACAGTTCCGTGTCTCGCGCTCGACCCTCTAGACGCGGCTGCCCGCAAAGATACTCTACAACTCAACCAGCGATATGGCAGTACACTTACAACCTTCCACGAAAAAAAAAACGAATCACTACTCACTATACCAACCGACATAATACTTTCAGAACTCGTAATTGGCGGGTGACCGCTAGTGCTTGGACATTGTTGAATGTAACACAAGACAATGCCCCTGCCCGACAAAAGCACACTCTTCTCCTGAGGTTCCAGAGAACTAGCGCTGCGTAAGCGGTATCATTTACTTCGTCTTACTGCTGTCGACAGTAGCACCCCTCATAGAAGTTACGCAGTGCTATCGAAAAGTCCCCTCAAAAATGACTACATTGCTTCTCCGGTGCGCATATGTATCAAAACAGCGGAGAAAATGCACTTGATAACTTTTAAGAGAGACTAAATATCGATTTATTATGAGCAGAGCCCAGATCTTACGTAATTACGTATTCTGTCCCTTCATACGCAGTAATGATAAAAACTGAAATATGACGAATTACACTGAAAGAACTCTCATTTCAAAATTTTAAATTACATATTTGAGGTGCAATGCAATTCAAACTACAGTAGGTAATTTTAGATGTTTTAATATTATTGCGGAAGTTCCATACAGTTTCGTTAAACAGCAAGAAAGGCAAAAAGATTAAGTTTTATAATTATGTTTCTCATACTGTAATCGATCGCGTTACACTCAAAGCTAAATTGTACAAGTTAGATGTAGACAACAATGACTCGTTTCAAACGCTTCATAGTCAGTTTCGTTTAAGTAAACCATGGCACCGGTTGCGTCTTCGTTGTTGTCAAAGCTGAAAACATGAATTTCCATTCAAAGAGCTTTAAACACTGATGGTAAAATGGTCATCTGCCACACTTCTGATAAAAGTATAGGATGTAGAATCGAACCTCCAACAGAACAACATTTACGAATCAACTTACATGTTAGGAATTTCTTTGCAGAAACAGATTCTACTTACACAGCTGTAGCGACAGCCACCATCATCTAGTGTGTGTTGCGTTGGCCCAGGGAACATATCCTGGAACAAACTTCAGGTACCTCAATTTAAACATTTCACACAGAAATACGGCAACCCCAACATTACCGACAAGTCCACTCTGAAGAAGAGTTACGTGGATTCTTGTTATGTTGATAAATTAGAAAAACTCAGGGCTGACATTGGCAAATCACATACTTAGGATTCTGCTGATGAGACGACGGATTCTGTAGAACGATTCATCGCTAATGTAATTATGGGCAAGTTGAACTCTGAGGCTCAATCTACACACTACTTAATTTATTGAAAATCCTTGGAGGCAAAAGACGTTTCAACGATTCGTTAATGATGGGCTTAAGTTACTACAGCCAGATGTCGAAAAATAAGAAAAAAATTTTACTCACATACACAGATGGAGCTCAGTTTATTTTCAGAAGGCATGGAAATCACTTACGTATTTTACACAAACTTACTCCATGTTACGTATACGGCTCAGTCAGCATTCAACAGTTCCAAATCCAGTTCAGTTTCATACATCGAGAGTCACTTTATCTCCCTTCCCGACAGTATCAAGAAACTGGAGGCTTCATTTATGCCTCTCCAGGTGACTGTGGGAATATCAGAAGATGCATTTTGTAAGGTCATAGATGTATCAGGTGAATAGGGTTGTGTGGTTTCCAGGAAACTGCAATGTGTGCCGAATAAGTAAATTGGATACTCAAATCTTGTTATTTTGTATCGCTTATCTTATGGTGAAATTTTACAAGCCACTAAAGATAATATTTCTAGCACAATTAATATGCACCGTTGAATTGTGAAGTTGCGCGATCTTTTACCATTTATAAAGACACTAGTTTAGCGCCACCTCCTTCCCTCGAGTAAATTATATGATCTTCACATAATTTTTTCTTTTCCTTTAATGTAATTTTTATGTTGTTCGCAAATTGCAACATCTTCTTAACTTTTCGCACTAATTAAGACCATAGAAGAATGTCTTTTTCCGAATGTACTTCTGACCGGAAAACTGTTATGGTAACTAGACTCCAAGGTTTTTGTTAATCAGGCCTTTTTCGTTCTTGTGGCTATATTTCCATAGAAATATACATCCGCTAACACATATTTGTTTATATCTAACCGAAAAGTGAATTACCAATTTCACAGATTTACCTTTAAAAATTTTTGAATGTAACGAATTATTTTCATAAAACATTATCATCACCTATTTCACTCCCTTTGGAGTTAAATTTCAAAAAACAGTGAAACACGTACTTTTTCATTTCCAACCGAGAAGTCAAACAACAACTTTCTAACATTTAGCTTTAAAAATGCTTCCACAGAGAGCGATTTCATAAAACATTTAATCCTCTATTTCACCCCTTAAGGATTGAATTTCCAAAAACACAGAAATGCCAATTCTCTATCTGTAATCCAGAAGTCAAATAACAATTTTAATAACTGTAGCTTTAATATGATTTAGTGGTTCTTTAATAGTGCTTCATTTTTAAAAAATTCCACTCACTATTTCACCCGCATAGGGGTTAAATTTCCAAAAATGATGAAACTCGGTTTTCATTATTTCTGACCCAGAAACCGAGAACCAATTTTCGTAGGTTTAGCTTCAAACTTGACTTAATAGCGACATATTCTCAAATAAAATTCATTCCCTATTTCATCCCGTTTGGGGTGGAATTTCGAAAAATCCTTTCTTAAACGACGTCTACAGGGTAAGATCAACATCCTCCCCAAATTTGAAGTTTGTACACCTAGTGGTTTGGCCGGGAGATGATGAGTGTATCAGTGAGAACATTGCCTTTTATATACATCAATAAAACCAACAAATTGCAGGGACAGATTCCTGACTCGAACTGGAGAAGAAAGGTCCTATGAACATGAAATGGACGATGTGCACGTAACGACAACAGATCGTCCCTTCAAACAGTACAGAGCTGCACTGCATTCATGTCACAAAAGATGTTCAAAATATTCTCCATCAGGTGATGGAATAGAAGCTATTGTATTGCAGAATACATACAATTGTACATTGGATTGCACCTTGTTGGCGCGATTCACATGCCCAGAGCTTGTAGTAGAGTTCGTCTCAGTATCCTGTGGAACCCGGTCCTCCAAATCTGGTGTACCCACAGTTCACCGCCTCCCTCCATGTTCGTCTGTCTGAAAGGACAAATAATCACACAGTCGCCCAGAAAAAGTCTCGAAATATTGTGTGATGTGGTTGGTGTCCCTGAGGGTACTTGTTTTGGTACAGCCGTGGTGCTTCTATACCGTTTGCATCTGCTTGGCCGTATACAGACACCATCTCGAGGCGCTGACGACATGAATGTCGGATGACTCTGCTGCTTATACAGCCTGCAACAGACAAGGAACACATGGCACGTGGTGAGAGGAGGAGTCATTCTGCCGTGGCAACGATGCTCTTCCGGACACATGTTCATAGGACTTTTTTTCTCCTTTTCCAACCAGGAATCCGTTCGTGCAATTTGAAAGTTTTATTAATGTTTACCTTTTACGTATAGACACTGCCAGACAGAAGACTGTGCATGGCAACAGAACAGTTGGAAAACTATATTAACCGGGCATCCAGTTCCACTGTGACCTACATGCTTCAACAGGAGACACATCTGCCTCATTCCTCTGTAGCGGAGGTAAATTGATTAAGAATTCACCCAACTGCGGCTGCTAGGACCCAGCGTCCTGCCTGCCCGGCCGGCTAAAGGGAGGAACGCATTGTGCGTATTGCCGGCGGGAAGCTGATCGTACGTTCCAGCACGCACAGAACGTGTCTTCAATAATACTCTTTATAAAATCTTTATCACGCTGTGCCGTCACAGTGGCTGTAGCTTCTGATTACCACGAAAGAGAACATCAGACCTGCTCCATCCTCTCTGTTCCAAGTTTACCCTGGGCAGAAAGAAATTAATTTATAAAACTAATGAGAACTTTTACATTTGTGATTAGAAAATTTTTTAACTTGAGATTTACACTACCTATGTACAGGGTGTTACAAAAAGGTACGGCCAAACTTTCAGGAAACATTCCTCACACACAAAGAAAGAAAATATGTTATGTGGACATGTGTCCGGAAACGCTTACTTTCCATGTTAGAGCTAATTTTATTACTTCTCTTCAAATCACATTAATCATGGAATGGAAACACACAGCAACAGAAAGAACCAGCGTGACTTCAAACACTTTGTTACAGGAAATGTTCAAAATGTCCTCCGTTAGCGAGGATACACCCATCCACCCTCCGTCGCATGGAATCCCCGATGCGCTGATGCAGCCCTGGAGAATGGCGTATTGTATCACAGCCGTCCACAATACGAGCACGAAGAGTCGCTACATTTGGTGCCGGGGTTGCGTAGACAAGAGCTTTCAAGTGCCCCCATAAATGAAAGTTAAGAGGGTTGAGGTCAGGAGAGCGTGGAGGCTATGGAATTGGTCCGCCTCTACCAATCCATCGGTCACCGAATCTGTTGTTGAGAAGCGTACGAACACTTCCGACTGAAATATGCAGGAGCTCCATCGTGCATGAACCACATGTTGAGTCGAACTTGTAAAGGCACATGTTCTAGCAGCACAGGTAGAGTATCCCGTATGAAATCATGATAACGTGCTCCATTGGAAGAACTTGGGGCCCAATCAAGACATAACCAACAATGCCTGCCCAAACGTTCACAGAAAATGTCAATGTCAACACAACCACCGAAGTCAACATTACCTTCCTTCACTTGGGCCAACTGGCGGTGAATCGAGGAAGTACAGTACATACTGACGAAACTAAAATGAGCTCTGACATGGAAATTAAGCGTTTCCGGACACGTGTCCACATAGCATCTTTTCTTTATTTGTGTGTGAGGAATGTTTCCTGAAAGTTTGGCCGTACCTTTTTGTAACACCCTGTATGTACCTGCAAACTATTAATATTTCCTGAACATCGGCGAAATAAGTTTTAAGGTACATGCAATAAAGAGCCGAAGAAACTGGTACACCTGCCTAAAATCTTGAGGGCAACAGTGATCACGCAGAAGTGACGCAACACGACGTGGCATGGACTCGACTAATGGCTGGAGTAGTGCTTGAGGGAACTGACACGGTGAATCCTGCAGGGCTGTCCATAAATCCGTAAGAGTGCGAGGGGTGGAGATCCCTTCTGAACAGTACGTTCCAAGGCATCCCAGATATGATCAAAAATATTCATATCTGGGGAGTTTGTTGGCCAAAGGAAGTGTTTAAACTCAAAAGAGTGTTGCTGGAGCCACTCTGTAGCAATTCTGGACATATGGGGTGTCGCATTGTCCTTCTGGAAATGCCTAAGTCCGTCGTAATACACAATGGACATGAACGGATGCAGGTGATCACACAGTATGCTTAAGTACGCGCCACCTGTCAGAGTCGCATCTAGACGTATGACGGGTCCCATATCATTCCAACAGCACACGCCCCACGCCATTACAGAGTCTCCACCAGCTTGGACAGTCCCCTGCTCTACGCAGGGTCCATGGATTCATGAGATTGTCTCCATACCTGTACACGTCCATCAGCTCGATACAGTTTGAAACGAGACACGTCCGACCAGGCAATATGTTTCCAGCCATCAACTGTAAAATGTTGGTGTTGATGGGCCCAGGTGAAGCATAAAGCTTTGTGTCGTGCAGTCATCGAGAGTAGACAAGTGAACCTTCGGCTCTGAAAGCCCATGTCGATGATGTTTCGTTGAATGGTTCGCACCCTGACACTTGCTGATGGCCTAGCATTGAAATCAGCAGTAATTTGCGGAAGGGTTGGACTTCAGTCACGTTGAACGATACTCTTCAGCTGTCGTTGCTCCTGTTCTTGCAGGATCTTCATCCGGCCGCAGTGATGACGGCAATTTGATGTTTTACCAGATTCCTGATATTCACGGGACACTCGTGGAATGGTGTATGGGAAAATCTCTACTTCATCGGTACCTCGGAAATGCTATATCCCATCGCTCATGCGCCGACTATAACACCACGTTCAAAATTCCTTCAATCTTGATAACCTGGCATTGTAGTACCAGTAGCCGGTACAACAACTGCGCCAGATACTTGTTGCCTTACGTAGGCGTTGCCGACCGCAGCACCGTATTGTGCCTGTTTGCATATCCTGTATTTGAACACGCCTGCCTATACGAGTTTCTTTGGCGCTTCAGTGTATATACTCTTATCTGTAAGGGCGCTGTACCTGCAGAGCATACATGTTTGATAGTGCCTGCGAAAGGGTTAACCTGGATGTCTGGCTAGCCTACCGGTGATCTTATATCTTCTAGCGAAAAATAAGTAAAATTTTGGATTTTACATATAATTTCTTCATTACATATATACTTACGCAATTCACCAATATTGTTTGCATATTCCTGAACGTACACTACTGGCCATTAAAATTGCTACACCAATAAGAAATGCAGATGATAACGGGTATTCATGGGACAAATATATTATGCTATAATTGACATTCGATCACATTTACACGCAATTTGGGTGCATACATCCTGAGAAATCAGTCCCCAGAACAACTACCTCTAGCCGTAATAACGGCCCATGCAGCTTCAACACGATACCACAGTTCATCAAGAAGGATGACTAGCGTATTGTGACGAGCCAGTTGCTCGTCCACCACTGGCCGGACGTTTCCGATTGGTGAGAGATTTGGAGAATGTGCTGGCCAGGGCAGCAGTCGATCAATTTCTTCATCCAGAAAGGCCCGTACAGGACCTGCAAAATGCGGTCGTGCATTATCCTACTGAAATGTAGGGTTTCGCAGGGATCGAATGAAGGGTGGAGCCACGGGTCGTAACACATGTGAAATGTAACGTCTACTGTTCAGCGTGCCGTCAATACGAACAAGAGGTGAACGAGACGTGTAACCAATGGCACCCCATACCATCACGCCGGGTGTCGCCAAACACGGATGCGATCATCATGATGCTGTAAACAGAACCTGGATTTATCCGAAAAAATGACGTTTTGCCATTCGTGCACCCAGGTTCGTCCTTGAGTGCACCATCGCAGGGGCTCCTGTCTGTGATGCAGCATCAAGGGTAACCGCAGCCACGGTCTCCAAGCTGATAGTCTATGCTGCTGCAAACGTCGTCGAACCGTTCGTGCAGATGGTTGTTGTCTTGGAAACCTCCCCACCTGTTGACTCAGGGATCGAGACGTGGCTGCACGATCCGTTACAGCCATGCGGATAAGATTCCTGTCATCTCGACTGCTAGTGATACGAGGCCGTTGGGATCCAGCACGGCGTTCCGTATTACCCTCCTGAACCCACCGATTCCATATTGTGCTAACAGTCATTGGATCTCGACCAATGCGAGCAGCAATGTCGCGATTCGATAAACCGCAATCGCGATAGGCGATCCTTACACGAGGCATCAGAACAACGTTTCACCAGGCA
The DNA here is from genome assembly GCF_021461385.2 of Schistocerca piceifrons. NCBI lineage: Eukaryota > Metazoa > Arthropoda > Insecta > Orthoptera > Acrididae > Schistocerca > Schistocerca piceifrons. The sequence goes on along the minus strand of NC_060139.1, from coordinate 44,450,442 downwards.
ACGCCGGTCAACTGCTGTTTGTGTATGAGAAATCGGTTGGAAACTTTCCTCATGTCAGCACGTTGTAGGTGTCGCCACTGGCGCCAACATTGTGTGAATGCTCTGAAAAGCAAATCGTTTGCATATCAGAGCATCTTCTTCCTGTCGGTTAAATTTCGCGTCTGTAGCACGTCAGCTTCGTGGTGTGGCAGTTTTAATGGCCAGCAGTGTGTATTTACATCTACATCTACATCTACATTTATACTCCGCAAGCCACCCAACGGTGTGTGGCGGAGGGCACTTTACGTGCCACTGTCATTACCTCCCTTTCCTGTTCCAGTCGCGTATGGTTCGCGGGAAGAACGACCGTCTGAAAGCCTCCGTGCGCGCTCTAATCTCTCTAATTTTACATTCGTGATCTCCTCGGGAGGTATAAGTAGGGGGAAGCAATATATTCGATACCTCATCCAGAAACGCACCCTCTCGAAACCTGGCGAGCAAGCTACACCGCGATGCAGAGCGCCTCTCCTGCAGAGTCTGCCACTTGAGTTTATTAAACATCTCCGTAACGCTATCACGGATACCAAATAACCCTGTGACGAAACGCGCCGCTCTTCTTTGGATCTCTCTATCTCCTCCGTCAGACCGATCTGGTATGGATCCCACACTGATGAGCAATGCTCAAGTATAGGTCGAACGAGTGTTTTGTAAGCCACCTCCTTTGTTGATGGACTACATTTTCTAAGCAGTCTCCCAATGAATCTCAACGTGGTACCCGCCTTACCAACAATTAATTTTATATGATCATTCCACTTCAAATCGTTCCGCACGCATACTTCCAGATATTTTACAGAAGTAACTGCTACCAGTGTTTGTTCCGCTATCATATAATCATACAATAAAGGATCCTTCTTTATGTAATTCAACAATATTGTTTACGTATTCATGTACATATGTCATGTATAGTTCAATATTGTATAAAATCCGTGCGGTAATTATGAGAATACCTTCTGTCTGCAGTAAAGGATTGATACAACGAGTACGGGAAGGAGAGATTTTGTAAAAGGACTATAGAAACAAACAGGTGTCCTCCAATTGTGGCCAGGTGGAGCTATCGGTGCAGGCGGTGCGCGGCGACTCGCAGGCGTTGACGGTGCGGGTGGTGGTGGCGGCCCTGGAGCGCCTGGTGGCGGTGTCGGAGTGCGTGGTGCAGGGCTACGCCGGCGTGGGCCCGCAGCTGGTGGTGGTGGTGACCGCGCGCACGCCCGGCCGCGCGCCGTCGCACCTGCAGCTGGAGGCGTGCGCCGCCGAGGCGCGCAAGCTGTCTGCGCTGGTGCGCGCGCGCAGCCCGCGCCTCGCCGCGCAGCTGCCACTCAGTCTGCTGCTCGCCGCGGAGGACGTGACGGCCGCGCCGGAGACATCCTCCGCGCCGAAGCCTGCCGGAGCCGGCGCCTGGCTCCTCGCCTTCGCTGTCACGCTATGCCTCTCTAGAGGCTGCACCAGGCTACATACACATCAGGCGTCAGTGGATTAACTGAACCACAGAAGAACACACCGAAGTATCGTTCCCGTTCTAGCGTGGGAGTACTCTGCATTTTACCCGGGAACCGAAAGTGTGATCTGTATTTGTACTCTTTGAAGCACCATAAGGTTTACTGTGGCGCGTGCAAAGTTTAGCTGTGTCTTCCCTCCTCACTCCTTATGAAAAGGTGTGTTAGAGACATGATTTCTGGACTTCTTCACAGTCCTGGGTGGCTTCTGATGGAATACCATTCAGCAGTTTCGTTACGCCGCTGGATAATATGCAAAATACTAATTTTATTCACAGTTGACTGGTTTTCGAGCTCTGGCAACAAAAAAGAATCACAGGCAGCAGAGATTCATTGCTGGAGAGAACCACGTGCCAGGATTATTTCCTGTGGGGTAGCATCCAAGTACTTGCAATTCCCAGTCACAAGTGCATTGAAAAGTATACTCAGGATTTAAGGGAGAGAAGGGGTAGCTCATATAAGTTCTGCAATAAATGGCGAAACACCATTGAGGTTTTTAGACACGTGACTCTGGCTTTCACTTACTAGTAGTCCATATCCTTCACATGTTGTGGGTTTATTCGGCCGATACTCAATTTATGTATCTGCCATTCTCGTGGAGCAGGATGCGATCTCGGTTTGCAAGGATCTTTGCCTTGTCGAGTGTGGGGTGACAGTCTCTCACTGAGTACGCCCTCGCACACGCACCACCCTTTTCCTGATTCTGTCAAGGAATTTTACTGGCAAAATATCTTGGAGGTGAATCTGCTGTAGTCGAACCGTCGACTCGCAAATGAGCGTCGATTTGATTTTGCTTTTGTTCCATCTCGCTTTCTCGCAATGGGGAGAGTTCAGAAGTTTCTAGTTCCGATTTTGTCATTTTATCTTAGCATCATATTCCGGAATACATCATTCGTCACTTGTGGTATAGTGGCATAAGAGGTCCGACTCCCTTGCAGGTCGTCATTACATATTCTTCCCCTTATCTTTTCCCTGAGTCGGTATTTCGCCCCATTTCTGCGCACTTTTACATCCAGTCAAATTCCGTGTTAAAGTTTCATGAACGCTAAACAAGTTCAAATTTTTCTCGCTGCTCATCCTTCCCGTCAATGGATGACCTTACCTCACCAGACACGACACTCGATCTGTAACGGCATTCATTTGCGACGTGGAGGACCTGCCCATATTTGTATTCCACTTCGCCTCGGACAGCTGCAAAGGACTTGTGCCATCTCAACACTTGATCTCGTGTAGGAAGCTTTCACTAATGGTAAATACATTATGGTAGCTGTACTTTTATGGCTGCGTGTGGTATCAAAGGAAGGGTAGACACATACACAAAAATCTTTCATAAAGCATCCAAAACGACTGTGGATAGATTATGTGTCTGAAAAATGTGTCAAATTCAAAACAATGTTTCTTACGAAGTCAAAAATGTTTCAACAGTTTTTAGCTCAGAATGTGCTGTACAACACTTTTTACTGTCCTCTCTTTTCCCCTCTGCCTTCCCTGTTCCGGGGATTACAGATCCTCACACAATAACCAAAGGAATCGCCGAATCACTCTCTTTGTAAGAAACAGTGCAAATAATTACAACTTCAATTAAGATCTCATACTACGATAGGCAAACTTGTGAGTCCACTTTTCCTCCACTTGACCGTCACCTACTAGAAACACAACACCCACCAGGAATTTCATACCATTGCAACCATGCCTTCATGTCTTTGCACCTAGGTTAAGACATCGAATAGTGACATACGAAACTTAGAGCCTTTTACCTTTGAGAAAAATTCCCCGTGCTGTTATGAACGAATTCCTTCAACAGCAATCAGATATGCTAAACGCTCACCCAGCAACCGTCCTTAGTTGCAGCTCTAGCCGTTCTCGAATTGTCAGGCGACTACGTGAGCCAACACAGCTACCGACGAAAGCATTATGAAGCTACAACTACGGCAATAAAACTGTTCAAATTCTGTCATAATATGTCGTTCCAAGACTGATTTTACATTATTTATGTACATTCCCTTTCCGGTCAAAGCTATCACAACACTAGGCCTACAATTTTATTGGGATTTGAAGTGCGGAACTATGAGAAATCACTGCCAAGGACAATTTAGTTTTAGAGGAAGTTATTTAATACTTTTACCAGTAGAGAGGAGTAAAAATACTTTTCTCATTTAACGTAGTGGTCACTGGAGGCAACTTTTTGCATCGTTAAGCAGAAGATCTCAGAAAATGTTAATGACAGCGGTTTTTAACTTCTGCCATTGAAGTAATGTCTAATGATTTCAAACAACCTCCCTTCCTGCCTAACAAAGAGCACATCACAGTAGTAGTGAAGAACCTTCCGTTGGTGGTTGTTACCAATGATAGCATTGTGATTTTGTGTGCCAAAGATGTTATGTTGTATTTTCTCTTGGTGTCAATATTTGTTTATGCATACACATACGGATGATTTTGTATTTTCTGTAAGTTTCCATTTTCTAGTCCCCCTTCCTTCAAAGATTGTGTAGTATGTTATGAATATTAATTTCTAAAGTATAAACTTGTTAGCGATGTTAATATTTTTGTACAGGAACATTTTATGCTTTGAGATCTTTACGTTTTGCTGAAAATACAATTTTTGATAAATATATGCATTTTGTACAGAAGAGTTTTATACACATTTTCCTGTAACGTATTTTTATTCAAAATATTATGTACTGTATCGTATTTAATTGTGAGCTTTTAATTGCTACCCATCGATTTATGACGAAAACATGTACTGCGTCACTGAAAGGGTCTTCTTTCTTCCTTATTCTATTATCAGACAAATAACTGGTTTGTGAACAATAAATTTGCTAACTTCCAGCGAATCATACCGCACAATTACCTCATGTTATTGTTCGTAACTGATGTATCAAAGTTATAGGTTTACCAAAAAGTCTTTCACAGTTGTAGATCTAATATGATACATCGTAGACTTCCTTCTTTTCCTTGTCGTTACGACGGACTCGAAGTCTCCTTCCCTTGAGGAATTAGCATACCACCAATTAAAGTCCTTCTACGTTTATTAACATGCGCGACTCCCATACAGGAGAAGGTTCCAACCACTACTTTACTAGAACGAAACGTACACATCATGAAGGTCCGCAAATTAAACATCGATGGCAAACATTCGCCTTAATGTCTTTGATACGCCTCGTTATTCATGTACAGAGATGAAGAATACCAAGACTTATGGAACACCAAAGCTCTTTGGTTTTATATCCGAGTAATTCCTTGAAATTTAGAACAAAAATTTGAAATCAATGTCTTGTTACTTATTTTTCTTGTGCCTTTTTCCCGCATTGCCTCAGATTCCGTGTGATTTTGAACGGATTTGAAATGGTTAATTTAAGGGTATTCGAATACCCTCCTTTCAACACCCCATTATCCCCGTGGATGGCACAAGTGTAACAAAACCGTTAGCGCATAGTGTTATTCATGTAAAATTGAACGAAAGTTTCCAAAATGTATGCGAAGTGTTTAACAGAGGCAGGAATAGGGTATTTCTTTGCTTTCCTGAACGTAAATTAGATTCATAAACACTACAGCGTGATCGTTAACCATATTATACAGAAAACTTTCACTGTTCGTGTTTTAATTTAGGGTACAAGTTCCTTTCGTAAGCACCGCTGTCCGGAGTTTCTCCAGACACGTCTTCCGCCTGGAATCTCATTGACTGGATTAGAATTATTCTAAGTAATGAGTCCTGCTTCAAATTTAGCCACGATGGCCAGGGAAAACGTGTTTGGAGACGCCCCAAAACGCGATGGATACAAACTGAGTATACGGCCTGACAACCAGGATCGGTGATTTGGGGTGCCATTTGTTGTCATAGCAGGACCCCTTCGGTTGTCACCCACGGCACTCTCATAGCACAGCGGTACGTTGACGATATTCTATAATCCACTTTTTTGCCCTTCATAGCAAGCCATCCTGGGCTCACATTTCAGCAAGATAACGCCTGCCCGCACATAGTGAGAGTTTCCACTGCTTTTCTTCGTTCTTGCCAGCAAGGTGGCTGGGTCTCTCCATAACTGAGAGCGTTTGGTCCATTATAAGCAGGGCCTCCAAGCATCTCGTGATTTTCACGATTTAACGCGCCATTTGGATAGCATTTAGCACGGTATCCATCAGGACATGCAACAACTCTGTCAGCCAATGGCAAGCCGAATAATTGCTTGGATAAATGCCAGAGGTGGACCAACGCTCAATTTGCGAAGCTCTTTCTCTTGAATAAATCATGCAGTTTTCCTGAAATTGTAAACATTTATTTGACTGTACATAAACATTAGTACAGCACATCTAACGATTTCCGTCGCATTCGGTTAATTCCTTCGTGGAGCTTTTTTTTCTTTTTTTTTTCTTAGAGTGTGTAATTAAATCGTTTGACATGACCAGATATGCTCACATCATCGAATTGAAATCTTGGAGTTTTACAGTTTCAAAAAATTATCCGTTCATATAGACAAAGAGGATTAAGGTGTCTTAAGCGAAAGCTGAGACGCGATAAAAGTGTAGTGTACTTTGCAAGAAGTCTCTGGACTTCATTCTACAACTCAGCAGAAAAATTTCAATGTTTAAACTAAATCGCCGTTGAGGTTTCCTTTAAACTACTTTTAAACGACAGTTGCTCAACAAAATAGCAAGACATATTTTTATTGTTCCACCTTCTGGATCATCTGTTGTCACGCTAGTGCAAATAAGTAACTTTATACTGTTGCATAGCGTCGAACAGTGTCACAAATCACTGCCTTACGTACTTTTTTAGTAGTTATAGACTTCTCCTGAGACGTGTTGTTTAACGGCACAATCTGAATTATGTTGCAGTAACCACGATTTCCATTTACACTCCTGGAAATTGAAATAAGAACACCGTGAATTCATTGTCCCAGGAAGGGGAAACTTTATTGACACATTCCTGGGGTCAGATACATCACATGATCACACTGACAGAACCACAGGCACATAGACACAGGCAACAGAGCATGCACAATGTCGGCACTACTACAGTGTATATCCACCTTTCGCAGCAATGCAGGCTGCTATTCTCCCATGGAGACGATCGTAGAGATGCTGGATGTAGTCCTGTGGAACGGCTTGCCATGCCATTTCCACCTGGCGCCTCAGTTGGACCAGCGTTCGTGCTGGACGTGCAGACCGCGTGAGACGACGCTTCATCCAGACCCAAACATGCTCAATGGGGGACAGATCCGGAGATCTTGCTGGCCAGGGTAGTTGACTTACACCTTCTAGAGCACGTTGGGTGGCACGGGATACATGCGGACGTGCATTGTCCTGTTGGAACAGCAAGTTCCCTTGCCGGTCTAGGAATGGTAGAACGATGGGTTCGATGACGGTTTGGATGTACCGTGCACTATTCAGTGTCCCCTCGACGATCACCAGTGGTGTACGGCCAGTGTAGGAGATCGCTCCCCACACCATGATGCCGGGTGTTGGCCCTGTGTGCCTCGGTCGTATGCAGTCCTGATTGTGGCGCTCACCTGCACGGCGCCAAACACGCATACGACCATCATTGGCACCAAGGCAGAAGCGACTCTCATCGCTGAAGACGACACGTCTCCATTCGTCCCTCCATTCACGCCTGTCGCGACACCACTGGAGGCGGGCTGCACGATGTTGGGGCGTGAGCGGAAGACGGCCTAACGGTGTGCGGGACCGTAGCCCAGCTTCATGGAGACGGTTGCGAATGGTCCTCGCCGATACCCCAGGAGCAACAGTGTCCCTAATTTGCTGGGAAGTGGCGGTGCGGTCCCCTACGGCACTGCGTAGGATCCTACGGTCTGGCGTGCATCCGTGCGTCGCTGCGGTCCGGTCCCAGGTTGACGGGCACGTGCACCTTCCGCCGACCACTGGCGACAACATCGATGTACTGTGGAGACCTCACGCCCCACGTGTTGAGCAATTCGGCGGTACGTCCACCCGGCCTCCCGCATGCCCACTATACGCCCTCGCTCAAAGTCCGTCAACTGCACATACGGTTCACGTCCACGCTGTCGCGGCATGCTACCAGTGTTAAAGACTGCGATGGAGCTCCGTATGCCACGGCAAACTGGCTGACACTGACGGCGGCGGTGCACAAATGCTGTGCAGCTAGCGCCATTCGACGGCCAACACCGCGGTTCCTGGTGTGTCCACTGTGCCGTGCGTGTGATCATTGCTTGTACAGCCCTCTCGCAGTGTCCGGAGCAAGTATGGTGGGTCTGACACACCGGTGTCAATGTGTTCTTTTTTCCATTTCCAGGAGTGTATATGAAGCGTAAACGCCAGCTCGTGCAGACAGTTAGAAAGCACTACAAACGCTGCTGAAGACATTTGCGACTAAATTCTGTGACGCTAAAATTGAATTACAGGGCAAATCACAAAGTCAATTTCAAACTTTTCTTGCTTCCAAACTATAAAAGACAGAAACACAATTCAAACGTTGCTGGAAAGGGAGAGGTTCAAATTTTTATGCATTCAATGTGAGCGCCGTGTCTTATACGACAAATATCAAAACGGTGGCTCATTTTCTCCCATACACACGAAGCAGCTGGTCTCTCGTTATCGAATTCACAGCTGGAACAATGCGATGCTGAATACCTCTAAGTACGTCCGACGTTACCTGAATGACAACATTCCAGGACGTTGCATTGGAAGAGGCGGAGCAGAAGATGAACTTCATCGCCCGTGGTTTCCCAGGTCTCCAGAATCTTACATCTTATGGCTTTTATCTGTGGAGTTACGTAAAAGACATCGTTTCTATCTCCCCTATGCCTGACACTCATTACACTCATGAAAGTCTGCGACTTCGCATTGTAGTAGCTGTGAATTCGATAACAAGAGACCAGTTGCTTCGTGTGGGGTAGGAAATGAGCCACCGTTTTCATATTTGCCGTGTAACAGACGGTGCTCGCATTGAATGCATAAAAATTTAAACTTTTCTATTTCCAGGAACGTTGGAAATGTGTTTCTAGTTTTTGTAGTTTGGAAGAAATAAATGTTTGAAATCTGTTCCTTCTTTTTGAATAGTCCTGTATTACGGAAAATGGATGTAAAGGACAATTGGAAGAAATGTCAGTCTGCTCAGGAAAGTGGTACCCATAAAACTATTGTGTTTCGGTATGAGCTTCTGTGATTTACAATATACATGATCCACAAATTAAACAACACAGATGCACCTTTCCTCAAATACCAAAAGTGCTTAATGATGCAGAATTTATCTAAAATTGTGTCAGTGGTGATTTGAACTAATCTATCTATTATGTAGAAAAGTGACATAGGTTAATTCATGAAAGAAGTAAAATCAGCAAACAACCGTTGCTAGTAATGCTGTTTACTAAACAGCGACGCCAGCGTTCAGGAACCGACAGATTCACACTCAGGCGGCTGTTAACGTTAAAAATCGCAATCAGCTTCTAGGTGTGATGTTTGATGTTCTGGCAAAAGAATCTTTGGATAGTATTGCCATCCAAACGCGTGCGTCATTTTATAGCAATGCTGTTTTTGAAAAAGTTCATACTTTCTCATAAAGCTAAGTATTATTCAAGATTTTTTTTTTAACTTTGAAGCTGCAGATGCCTTAGATCAACACACACACACACATATCTAACTAATCGTTCAAACTGGAGAGGCTAGAGTTGCGACGAATAGAAGCAGGTCCTGAAACAAGATTATGAAACACTGGAGCTACTGGATGGTCAACTCTTCTCAAGTATTAACTTTACCCGTATGACTTAACGCGCGAACATCGTCTAAGCCCACAGACCACAACTTGAGGCAATTTTTTTCTGGATAATCAGTCCGTAGAGTGCAGACTTCTCGTGGGTTGACCACAAGACAGGCCGCCGGGTGGTCTCTACTATTGCATGGTGCAGGCTAGTAACGAAGGGAGTGTGCGTAAGTAAATTAAATCAGTACCTCCGACATCAGGACCGGGTTATTCAGAAAACTACCTTTCGTTTGACAAGCATCTCGAATTGATTACATTGTTATTTCAAAAGTCGTCATAATTTAGTCATTCGCAATCGATCTAATTTTTCCCGACGGTCTCAGATCACCATCGACTCGCTTAAACAGTGGACTTTGGGTCGGGGGGCGGACGATTTTCTGGTTTCTTATTTGGTTAATTCTACAACATCACAAGATGGCGAATACTGGCAGAAACCATCCATCCGTTAGTTTCAAATTCAGGCCACGGATACTTACCACAGAAGCACACGAGGGTATCTGCCGATATCGTGGAAGTCACCGCCTTCTCAGCAATCCCAACCCCTGGGCCACGGGCTCTGACCGCGGCACACTCGAGCTAATGAGAACGGCGACGCTGGTTTGGTTCACTATACGGCCCTCTTCTTGTCTGCGGAAACTTATTGTGTCGAGGGCTCTTGGGCTACAAAACCGACGAGAGACGCCATGTTCACCCGGCTATGATTAGTTGATCGAGGTGAACCGAGTTGAGCAGCTAAGATGGTCGTGAGTTCGGGACCAGCCGCTGTTGTTGTTGGTTTGTTTAAGGGGGACTAAACAGCGAAGGTCATCAGTCCCGGACCAGCCGCCAACACAGCTTTGGTGAGCATGCTTTGTGCACAGTTTGCCGCCACTTACCGCTCCGTTGGCGAGTGTGCAGATCGCAAAATTTATCTACGAGTTCACATTCATTAATTTCGTAGTTAAACTGATGATCGTCCAATACGTAGTAGACACGGCGCTATTAAAGATGAAACTGGAATAGCTGTTTCAAGTGCCCTCCCTACCCGGGCTTTCGCCACCGTTCATGCTAATGAACAAAGTTCTTCGTGTTTCCGCGCCTCGCTCTCTCTTGTAGTTCAAGAACTGGACAGTTTTAATTTAACTCTTTTCGTACGACTGAATTTTTCTATTTTGTATTCTTATCCCGCAGAACGAGGCTACAGGGCCTGGCTTTCGTAAGTCTACAGTTACAGTCGTTTGCCAGGTTACGTCACCAATTTATTGTCTTATGGGAGGAATGGTATATAAATATTACCACCACAGACGCCTTTTCGATTACCTATAGCTTCCAACTGCTAAACCCCTGCTAGAGGAGAAATAGAACGGTGCCAGCCATGGTCGGGACAGCAGTCGACAGATAGGTGAATGACAAACCGCATTACCTGCAGGGAAACAGAGAAATCTTCAGCACAAATAATTATTTTCAGAATGAGATTTTCACTTTGCAGTGGAGTGTGCGCTGATATGAAACTTCCTGGCAGATTAAAACTGTGTGCCGGACCTAGACTCGAACTCGGGACCTTCGCCTTTCACGGGCAAGTGCTCTACCAACTGAGCTACCCATGCACGACTGACGCCCCGTTCTCACAGCTTTAGTTCTGCCAGTACCTCGCCTCCTACCTTCCAAACTTTACAGAAGCTCTCCTGCGAACCTTGCAGAACTAGTACTCCTGAAAGAAAGGATATTGCGGAGACGTGGCTTAACCACAGCCTGGGGGATGTTTCCAGAATGAGATTTTCACTCTGCAGCGGAATGTGACCTGCAAAGGTTCCGAGTTCGAGTCTCGGTCCGACACACAGTTTTAATCTGCCAGGAAGTTTCATATCAGCGCACACTCCGCTGCAGAGTGAAAGTCTCATTCTGGAAAGATCCCCCACGCAGTGGCTAAGCCACGTCTCCGCAATATCCTTTGTTTCAGGAGTACTAGTTCTGCAAGGTTCGCAGGAGAGCTTCTGTAAAGTTTGGAAGGTAGGAGGTGAGGTACTGGCAGAAGAAAAGCTGTGAGGACGGAGCGTGAGTCATGCTTGCATAGCTCAGTTGCTAAGGTACTTGCCCGCGAAAGGCAAAGGTCCCGAGTTAGAGTCTCAGTCCAACACACAGTTTTAATCTGCCAGGAAGTTTCAGTAATTATTTTGTCACACCGCAGCAAATTAACGTCAACTAGAATTCACGCCATCGTCTGCAGCACCCGCTACCAGCCTTCTGACTGATTTGATGTGGCCAGCCACGAATTCTTCTCTTGAGCCAATCTCTTTTCCTCAGAGTAGCACCTTCTACAGCTCCATCAGCTACGATGGAAGTTACTCCGTGTTGTCGTAACATGCGTCCTGTCATCTTGCCCCTTCTTCCTGTCAGTGACTTTCATTTTCTTCTTTCTTCATCTATTCTGCGGATGTCTTACCTTATCAGTCCACCTAACTTTCAACATACTTTTGCAGCACCATATCTCAAAAGCTTAGATTTTCAATTTTCCCAGTTTTCCCATACTCCGTGATTCACTATCATACAATTCTATGCTCCAAACGCATATTCTCGCAAAATTTACGTTTCAAATTGAGGCTGCTGTTTGATAGCTGTAGATTTATTTTGGCCAGGAGTGCCCTCTTTCTCTGTACTAGTCTGCCTTTTTGTCCTCTTCGCATCGTCCATTATATGTTATTCGACTTCCAAGATAGCAAAATTCCTTCACTTTGTCTACGTTATGGTCGCCGATGTTGATTATTACAGTTAATCTCATTTCTGCGAATTCTGAGTATCTCCGACTCTCTTCTGTTTACTCTAAATCCGTATTCTGTATTAATTAGACTGTTCATTTCATTTAGCGGGTCGTATGATTATTTTTCACTTTCGCTGAACATAGAAATTTCATCAGTGAGTCTGATCTTCGATATCCATTCACCTGAGTTTTAACCCCACTCTTGAAACATTTATTATAGTGCCTCATCACTTCTTCGATACATAGATTGATCTGCAGGGGCGAAAGACTGCATCCTTGCCTAACACACTTTTTAATCCGAACACTTAATTTTTTGTCTTCCATTGTTATTGTTCCCTGTTTGTTCTTGTAAATGCTGTGTATTACCCATCTTTATCTTTAGGTTAACCCTGTTTTTCTCAGAATCTCGAATGTCTTCCATCATTTTGCACTGAAGTACGCTTTTAATAGAGTGACAAAAACTATGAATGTGTCGGGATTTTTCTTAAGCCTTGCTCCTGTTACGAAGCCCGTCAAAGCTGCCGATCTGGTTCCTTTTCCGAAAGCCAAACTGATCGACACATAACAGTTCGTCGATTTTCTTTTCCATTCTTCTGTATGTTGTTCTTGTCATAGGAACAGTTAAGGTAATTGTTCGGTAGATCTCGTATTTATATATCCTTGCCATTTTGGTTATTCATGGATGATACTTTTTCGATAGTATGATGGTATGTCTCCAGCCTCACAGATTCTACACTCCTACTAGAATTGTCGTTTTGTTTCCCATTCACCCTTCGATTTTAGAAATTTCGAATAAATGTTATCTTTTCCTTCCACGTTGTTTGAGTCCAAGTGTTCCAAAGCTCTGTTAAATACAGCCTCTAATACTGGATCCATTAAGCCACAGTACAATCATGCAAATGGATACAGTGCTGAAGATCCGTACTTGCAGCTTGCATTTTATTTGCGGTTGAGTCAGGGGTTAACTAATATTGCGATAATAAATTATCACAAAGGCCACCAGTAGACAGAGAGATACAAATCGTTGAGCGATCGTAAAGCAGGCATCATGTTCACTTTAATATCAGGTTGCGTGCAGAAATTTAAGGTGAGTCTGATACGGCTTTATTTGGCAGACTAGTCAACAGGAAATGTTCATCACCAGTTTCTCCGAGAGATATTACCACTTTATTGGTGAAGGTTGCCCTTACCAAAAGATAACGTATGTGGAAAGTTGGTTTTTTTTATTTATTTATTTTTTATTTCGTCCGCCTCAGTTGCGCGAATATACACACATCAAGAAAAGTTTTGCATCACCTCGGTTCCGAGAGTTCCGAAACCTGTACGGAAAACTGGAGTAGGGATAAACATAAACATCACTTCCGCCATTTTTATTGCTCATGAAAAACGCACATTGCATGTTATGCCAGCATACAGCAAGACCTCCAGAGGTGGTGGTCCAGATAGCTGTACACACCGGTACCTCTAATACCCAGTAGCACATCCTCTTGCATTGATGCGTGACTGTATTCGTCGTGGCATACTATCCACAAGTTCATCAAGGCACTGTTGGTTCAGATTGTCCCACTCCTCAACGTCCAGTCGGCGTAGATCGCTCAGAGTGGTTGATGGGTCATGTCGTCCATAAACAGCCCCTTTCAATCTATTCCAGGCATGTTCGATAGGGTTCACGTCTGGAGAATATGCTGACCACTTTATTCGAGCCATGCCGTTATCCTGAAGTTAATTCATTCACAAGATGTGCAGGAGGGTGGCGCGAATTTTCGTCCACGAAGACGAATGTCTCGCCAATATGCTGCCGATGTGGTTGCACTATCGGTCGAAGAATGGCATCACGTATCGTACAGCCGTATGGCGCCTTCCATGACCACCAGCGGCGTACGTCGGTCCCACATAAGGCCTCCCCAAAACAGCAGGGAACCTTGCTGCACTCGCTAGACAGTGTGTTTAAGGCGTTCAGCCTGACCGGGTTGTCTCCAAACACGTTTCCGACGATTGTCTTGTTGAAGGCATATGCGACACTCATCGGTGAAGTGAACGTGATGTCAATACTGAGCGGTCCATTCGGCACGTTGTTGAGCCCATTTGTACCGTGATGCAAGGTGTCGTGGTTGCGAAGATGGACCTAGCCATGGACGTCGGGAATGAGGTTGCACATCATGCAGCCTATTGCGCACAGTTTGGGTCGTGACGCGACGTCCTGTGGTTGCACGAAAAGCATTGTTCAACATGGTGGCGTTGCTGTCAGGGTTCCTCCGAACCATAATCCGTGGGTAGCGGTCATCCACTGCAGTAGTAGCCCTTGGGCGGCCTGACCGAGGCATGTCATCGACAGTATCTCCTCCATGTCCGAATATCGCTTTGGTTCACTCCGAGAAGCCTCGACACTTCTCTTGTTGAAAGCCCTTACTGGCACAAAGTAACAATGCGGAGACGATCGAACCACGGTATTGACCGTCTAGGCATGACTGAACTACAGACAACACGAGCCTTGTACCTCCTTTCTGGTGGAACGATGAACTGATCGGCTGTCGGACCCCCTCCGTCTACTAGGCGCTACTCATGCGTGGTTGTTTACATCTTTGGATGCGTTTAGTGACATCTCTTAACAGTCAAAGGGACTGTGTCTGCGATACAATATCCACAGTCAACGTCTGTCTTCAGGAGTTCTGGGTACCGGTGTGATGCAAAACCTTTTTTGATGTATGTACAATATACCGCTGCAGTGGTTACCGGTTTCCGGTTGACTCTCCCATTCTCAAACCAAGCGGCTTGTTATTAATCGTAATTAGTTACACAACATAGCATCAAAAGGCACGAAAGATTCATACAGGAAAGGCAAGCGGGGAGCAGCAAATACGCTCATTTTTCATATGACAGAACGATCCATCAAAACGGTGAAACAGTAGACACATTTGCTGTTATATCAATGAGTGTATTTGTTGCTCACAGTTTGACGTTCTTGTATTAACCAGTGCATGCCTTTTGGCACCATGTTATGTAACTAGTTCCGGTTAATAGCAGTGTGCGTGGGCAAGTCAGCCGTTAAGAATGGCGCCAATTAACTGTTTTCCTCAATGTTATACCGTTGCAGACCTATCGTTCCGACGCAGTGTGCCTTTAACCAGCAACAAAGTGTGTGGCTTATAAACAACGGCGAACCATCCCATTTCCTGCGCTTCCTACGACAGTATGAGGGATTCGAGCCGTGCCACCTTACCGTTTACATCACTTTCATCACTTATATTTCTGGATATGCTTTACAGAGACAGAAATAGATATTCTCGATGTGGAAGAGAGTGAATAAGCTTATTTAGGTATTCACGTTTTAATTCAATGCACTTTATTCACTATTATTCTAATGAGTATGCCCAGCCCAGTTAGCCGTTCGGTCTAACGCACGGCTTTCCGGATTGGAAAGGAGTGCCTGGTCCCCAGCAGGAATCCGCCCAGAGGACTCGTCTCGAGGTGAGGTGAGCTTGCCAGTATGTGGATGGTTTTTAGGCGGTTTTCCATCTGCCTCGCGAATGCAGGCTGGTTTCCCTTATTTCGCCTAAGCTACACTATGTTGGCAACTGCTGCGCAAACAAGTTCTCCACGTACGCGTACACCACTATTACTCTACCACGTAAACACAGGGGTTACACTAGTCTGATGGGAGCTGTTCCCTGGAGGGGGGGAGTAGGTCCATTGGGGGCCGAACCGCACAATAAACCTGAAAGAGTGGTTCGGTGTGAGCCGGCGGAGGGGTGAAGAGGACTATGGTAGTCGTCGTGGGGTTGTGGACCACTGCGGCTGCGGCGGGGACGGAGCCTTTCAGTCGTTTCTAGATCCCAGTTAACATACAATACCATGAAATACAATTCTAATGAGTATACTCTGAACTTGAGTTGCATTTCTGGGAGGCTAATCAGTTATCTATCTAATGCTACCATAAACTCTACATTAGATTCAAGACGTTTTCTAATCACAGGTCCTCTTCGAGTTCTGCCGTTTTACCGTGACGGAGGGTTTGTCCGCTGTTATGCTGAAACTCCTGGAAGGACTATCCAAACCAGACAGGTTCGTTGGAGAGAAGTCATACGAAGAACAATCCATAAGGGAGATGGTCCGGTAGCATCTTTTGCGTAAGGAAGTCGACCCTCCTAAAAAGAGACAGCCGTGATTAAAAACGGCAAGGACACCCTAGAAAACCTAGAGGGATGAATCAGTAGCCATAGCGAAGGCAGTCAGCTGAAGTAGGCAATCACAGAAGAAAAACAGGTGTGCTACGTTACCTAACACTTTCAGACCCCCACCCAAACTTGAAATGAAAATTTTGAAATAAATGCATTTTTGTAACTAAAAAATATAGAATCGTGGACCAATTGCTTAGAAAATTTTAATTTTTAATTTTGATACAAATTTTGAACCCACACGATTGTGTGGGTTGGGATTATCTTACGTATTTATGGCATTTCTTGCAGTGATATTCACGAAAGCAATTACTGTCTTTTGACAAACACAAATAAATATTACACTTCAGACATCTTGTTCTCGTCCTCTTCTTGCAATTTTTTTTCCTGCAGCAACGAGCTGAAGCCAAATCATCAACAGTTGGCCAGTGATGATCTCCGTCTAGCCGCTTCTCATCCCATGGTGTGTTTGCTGGTTTGTACATCTTATTTGGTGGCTCTTCATCGGATTCACTTTCATGTTTCTGTCCTGAAGAAGAAGAAATTAGCACTTCCCCAATCACTTGTTGGAATCCAAGAAGATCTGAAGTCATTTTCTTTTGTACTTTATTGGCTTCGCATTCAACTTTGTATTGTAACCAGGAATTGATGCAAGCCAAATCAAGTAAGTGAATCAAAACTTTTAAAGTACACTTTTTTGTCTTCAAGAAAGTCCTGTAGGTCTCCATCATTTGATCGCAGAGGTCCACTCCTCCCATGCACAGGTTGTATCACTACGACTGCAGGACATGGCACTAAGATGTACTTCTTTTCTGGTTTACTCCATCTTTCAACATTGCTTACAGGTTCACATCCTGTACAAGTAGAGGCAAAGGTCACAGCTTTTGAATATTCCCACTGGACAATGACTATTTTATCATTGTCCCTGCAGAATTCTTCCATACCTTCTCTCTTCAGCCTTTTTTCTTATGTCAGGTGAACTGGTTTCACTCTGTTTTTCATTATGGTTCCTGTTCCTTCCAGCCCTAGGTCAAGTAACTGATGCAATAATGGCAAAGCTGTAAAATATCTGTCAAAATATAGTCTTGCACCTTGAGATAGTGTTTGAGCAAGGCGAAGTATTGCAGATGGCTGAAGACCAAGGCCAACATCTGGCAGAGGAGTTGATTTACCTTGATAAAATTCAAAATCAAGTACTAAACCTTTCGTTGTTGCCAAACCAAAGTTTTTAATTCCCAAAGGGCGCAGTTTGTTTGGAACATACTGAGACAATGTGCAGCGTCCAGTAAATGGTACCATTTTCTCATCAATGGAATAATCATTTTCAGAGGGGCGTGGAAGTCTCAAACAAGCACTGCGTACAACATTGATTGCAGGTTGTACTTTCCGCAACCTATTAGTTTCTGATTCACGTGGAATGTTGTTAGTGTCCACAACATGCAATGCTGTTCTGGGAGTGAAGAACCTGTCTCCAGGCATAAAATCAGCAATAGTTGGCATACGCAATGACTTCTGCCAGTACATACGTGTACAAGGGTATGTAATGCATCCTATAAGTACATGCATGCCATACAGCTTTTTTATCTCTTGAGGATTTGTATGAAGCAACTTCCCTTTCTTCGAAAAGTAGTAACTGTTAGTGCAGTCAGATGCTAACTGAAAAAAACCTTCTGGGTAGTACTCGCTGTCCTACCTCACTCTCTGGGTGCGCAAAAATTTTGGAGGTCAATGGTCTTTTTCTCCAAGTGGACAAACGATGGTGTGTTTCCACTGTCTTTTTAGAACTCTTTCTCTTGTATTGACTGGGAAAATTGTCCTGAACTGGAGCAACTGGTAGTATTGTTGCAGAAGCATTGTTACAATTGTCCTCCTCGTCAGAAGATTCAGAGCTTTCTCCAAGTCTAGGTTTGACTGTTGGAAGAGTCCAAGTTGTATCTAACAATTCGTCATCACTACTGAAGACTTCCACTTAGAGTCATCTAATATGGCTAGAATTTCGTCCTCAGTAAGCCCTAAAACGAAACAAATGAACTGTGAAAATAAAGCTTAAACACAATAGTAAAATGGCTTATCTATTCCATAATCTGTTCCGAATCGTAACCACAAACATCGACCGAAAACGACCGTATGCCGGTAAAATAGTCCCAACACGCACAATTGTGCGTGTGGATGTTACAGTCATTGTAATTTTGAAAGTATTCAAATAATTGTGGCGAACATATTTTTATTTGGTTCTGTACACCTTTCGGAATCTGAAACACATTTTTCCAAATGTCAAAAAGCAATAAATAAAGGACAATAAACATTTACCTCAACAGACATCCTTCCGACCCGCCATCTTGAAAATTACCAAAGATTAAGACACAATATCTCCCGTCTGTAACGAGATATCGATATAAATCGAGTTGTATACGAAACAGCGATTCCTGCACACTCCTGTGACTTGGGACTCAACTGAATAGCGATATAATATGATGCTACAACGCATATAAACCGCACCCACACAATCGTGCGTATCGGATCTGAAAGGGCTAAAGGTGGCACAACCTCCACCTAGGTATCATTGCTACAGACCTGTATCATATGATGGGGGATTATAGAATTTTTCACAATCTCCTGCTAAAAGAAAGTCGGATAAATATATTGGATACGACCTTATCAGGCAAAAGAAATAAGCGACTTGGGCTAGACAGTGTGTTAAATGTGGTTACTCGAAATGTCGAAAGTTCAAGAAGTAAGGAAAAACAACTGGAAAACGAACTAAACTCACAAAATACTGGCATGGTAACGATACCAGAAACCGAAAACATATCAAAAGAGCCAGCAACAATAAAGGGTTATCATCTGCAATGACCTCCAGGGACCTGGAATACTGGGGCCATGGAATAAGTAGTCCACTTGAAGATAAGAAACATGCCTACTTAAAAATGTTAAATTCCCCAGACGATCAAGATCTGAGATTACATCATAAAAGAAAATCACCTCTAGTGAAAAGGTAAGTAAGCCAAGTTGAAAACCATAGTTGAGAAAAATCTATTACAGGTATTGATCGTGATATAAGAGGAAAGCAAGACAAGCACAGAAAATAATCAAACACTTAAACAAATAAGAAAAAGACACTGTATAAATAAAAACACTGTATGGAATTAATTGGTTACAACACTGTAGAACACTCTGGGCAAACGTGCAGGATACGTGTGTAGTTCTGGCTGAAGTATACAGAAATGTAGAGTTAATAGTATTAGGGGAGCTACAGGATGCAGTAACGTCTAGAAAGGAGGGAATGACTTCTGGATGTGATAAAAAATACAGAAGTAATAAAATATGCAGCAAATATTGCAAAATAAGAATACTGGATTTTGAAATTGTGCTGGAAAATTTATTATATATGTGAAGAATGATTGTAAGAATGGGAAGGGACATGAATGTCAAACTACAGGGGTGTAAGCCCTCGAAATGCGTGTTATATCAAAAGACAGTATTGTGAGAAGAAGACTGTTGCCATTTGCTTATACTATATTATCAGATACCCAACACAGTCTTAGGAAAGGATGATAATGCTTGGTCTGTTTCTTCACTGTGACACAACTAATAGAAAAACATAGTGCATTCAAGATAACAACCTTCCTTAACTTCATTTACTACGAAACTTCATCTGATAACTATCGAATAAACTGTGTGTATTTTAAAAACACAATGACCGCATCTCATTTTTAAGATCTGTACAAGTTTTGTATATGAATAACAAGATAAAACTAACAATAGGGGACAGCAGAAATAACAATACTGAAACAAACCAAGAGTTTAAACAAGGGTGCCCATTTCAACCATTCTACTTGATATACACTACAATTTGGATGTTAGCACACAGCTTTTTGTTGACGGCAAGTAATTATAAATGAGAAAGAAAATGGCCTACAAGATGCTGTCTTATATTTAAGTAAAACAGCCAGAGAATACAATCTGTACATCTCTATTATAAAGACAAAATCAGTGGGATTTTAGGACGCCCGTCCATACGAGTCAAGATGGAAACTGACAATGGAATTACAGAGCAAGTTTAAATATTTATGATGCAGTATTACGTATGGGGCAAACAATGAAGCACAAAATGAGTACACCTAATCAGCTATTTATGTGGCACTATACACAAAGCGCTGGGTAAAAAAACCCAACAGAGATTACTGAAATTCTCTAAGATTATCGTTACACCTGCTGCAGCATGTGGTCAAAAGCATCCGGACACCGAAAAAAAACCATTTTTTTCATATTAGGTGCATTGTGCTGACCCCTACTGCCAGGTACTCAATATCAGCGACTTCAGTAGTCATTAGACATCGTGAGAGAGCAGGATGGGTCACTCCGCTGAACTCACAGACTTCAAACGTACTCAAGAGATTGGGTGTCACTTGTGTCATACGTCTGTACGCGTGATTTCCACACTGCTAAACATCCGTAGGTCCACTCTTTCCGGTGTCATAGTGAAGTGGAAACATGAAGTGACACGTACAGCACAAAAGCGTACAGGACGTCCTCGTCTGTTGACTGACAGAGACCGCCGACGGTTGACGTAACGTGTTATAGGCAGAAATATAGTCAGACCATCACACAGGAATTCCAAACTGCATCAAGATCCACTGCAAGTACTATATCAGTTAGGCGGGAGGCGAGAAAACTTGGGTTTCATGGGCGAGCGGTTGCTCATAAGCCACACATCATGCCGGTAAAGGCCAAACGACGCCTCGCTTGGTGTAAGGCGCGTAAACATTGGACGATTGAACAGTGCAAAAACGTTGTGTGGAGTGACGAATCACGGTACACAATGTGGCGATCCGATAGCAGCGTGTGGGTATGGCGAATGCCCGGTGAACGTCATCTGCCAGCGTGTGTAGTGCCAACAGTAAAATTCGGAGGCGGTGGTGCTATGGAGGGGTCAAGTTTTTCTTGGAGGGAGCTTGCACCCCTTGTTGTTTTGTGTGGCACTATCACAACACTGGCCTATTTTGATGTTTTACGCACCTTCTTGCTTCCCACTGTTGAAAAGCAATTCGGGGATGGCGATTGCAAATTTCAACAAGATCGACCCCCTGTTCATAATGCACGGTCTTTAGCGGAGTGGTTACACGACAGTAACATCTCTGTAATGGACTGGCCTGCACGGGGTCCTGACCTGAATCCTACAGAACACCTTTGGGATGTTTTGGAACGCCGACATCGTGCCAGGCCTCACCGAATAACATCGATGCCTCTCCTAAGTGCAACACGCCGTGAAGAGTGGGCTGCCATTCGCATGGAAACCTTCCAGCACCTGACTGAACGAATGCCTAAGAGAGTGGAAGCTGTCATCAAGGATAAAGGTGGGCCAACACCGTATTGAATTTCAGCGTTATTGATGGAGGGCGCCACGAACTTGTTAGTCATTTTCTGCCAGGTGTCTGGATACTTTTGATCTCACAGTGTATGTTATAAGGAAACAAAAATTGGATCTTTAATAAGAGAGCTGATCAGAGAATAAAATAATGTGATATGTACTTCCTTAGATACGTCAATTTATCTACCTTAAGGTCCGCAGCTCGTGGTCGTGTGGCAGCGTTCTCGCTTCCCACGCCCGGGTTCCCGGGTTCGATTCCCGGCGGGGTCGGGGATTTTCTCTGCCTCGTGATGACTGGGTGTTGTGTGACGTCCTTAGGTTAGTTAGGTTTAAGTAGTTCTAAGTTCTAGGGGACTGATGACCATAGACGTTAAGTCCCATAGTGCTCAGAGCCATTTGAACCAATTTTTTATCTACCTTAATTGACAAAAAGAGGAGTGATGACGTTCGAACTGAACTCAATATGCAAAATATAACTGACACAATATTTATCAGTTAAGATGTGAAGAACACATAAACCATATGCCAGATGCGAGAATGATTAAAATAATACAAGCAAGTCGCAAAAGATCTTTAGGAAGACTAATGAAGAGATGGCGTCATCAGTTCTGAAGGAAATGGAATGGAGGAAAAGGCCCAAAGCCTGATGTAGAAGATGATGATGATATTCTGTTATTAGTGGAACGCACGGTCCTCTGTTTTTGATGTAGCAACAATTCCACTCAGATCTCTCACTTTTACCATTACCAAATGAGCTCTTTGGTTAGATGTACTGTTCTAATGAAAAATTTCTTTAGTTTTCCAAACAGATCCTCCTTTCAGTTCCTATTTGTTCGTTCGGTACAGAAGACTTTCAGAGTATATGCCAATTATTGTACTAAACTTACGAGGGTGATCACTAATAAGATTTCTTTTTCCTTCCCAAAAAACAATTGGAAAATTAAATTAATGTCCTGTAATTTTTCTTCAGGCCAGTTGGCCTCCAGCCATTGCTTTAGTGGTACTCTCGTTGCTAGTATGGAGTAACGGACCCACGTGTCATCCGCATACACAAATCGATAAACAGACTCCTTTTGGCCAGCACCTACCTTCTGAAGACGTTTCTCGTGAAAACCAATAATACTCTTTGTTTTGGTTTGCCTGTGTTGACGGTTATTTAATATTCGTCTGATCGCTGATTGCCCAATAACGAAGTTTTGTTGAGTGCTCTTAGTTGCGGTCGCAGTTATGGAATGTGATTCATGTAGATCATTTTCAAATGAATTACAGCAAATTTAAGGCCTTTATGCTGTTTTTCTCAGTACTAACTTGGGGAACTGGATGATTATTTGCTACAAGCAGGCCAATTACTGGAAACAAATTCACTCTTAAGAACCCCCTGTATATTATTTGACAATTTTTGCGAATTTGTAATCTACAAAGAATCATAGTTAATTTCCTGTGCATCATGCTACTAACAAAGACCATTCCCAATAAAATTATTCTGTAACTTTAAAAATTGTAACTAGATGGTAATTAGAAAAGTATCTCATGCACAACTGTGAATTGTGCTTCAGCAAGGTCAGGCACAAGAAACTGAGTGGCTTGCACTTTTTACAACCAACACTGTCACTTAGAAAGCATTCTTGATACCTAATTTTTACTTGATGACAATATTCCATATAACTGTACGTACAAAGAAAAGAAGTAAGATACTCTCTTACGTACGGTAATCTCATATCCCTGGACCAAAGAAAACTTTTCATTGAATTTACGGCTTACAAATGCCAAGTACTACACCAAAAACTACAGAAGGATCTGAAAAGAAGATGAAGTCTCATATGTGGTTTCTCAACCAAAAGGCGAAAGGAATCGCTCATCCTAGCGTAATATAGCATTGAATCACATAGTAGGAAGCTGCATAAAGTACACTGCAATAATGCATAAAAGTGCCATTTCTATAAACAAAAAAGCGTAAAGCAAGACAGATCGTAAGAGTTAATGCCACAGCCAAACATACGAAATTTGAAGACTATAAGCAGCTGAATTATTATCAAATGTATAGTCATAATATTATATAAATAGTCCAAACAGATCAATAAAACAAACATGTAAATGATAAATGAAGTAAAATAGTCTCCTGAGTAGCGTAATACGACATCCTTGGATCAAAGAACATTTTTCATTGAACTGACGGTTTACAAATCTCAAATAATACAAAAAAGACTGCAGAATGATCTGGAAAAAGGATAAAGTCTTATAAGTGGTTTCTCAACCAAAAGGAGATAGCAGTCACTCATACTAACGTAATATAGCCTCGGATCACACAGTAGGAAATTACATAAGATACACTGCAGTAATGCATGAAAGTGCCATTTCTATGTACAAAAAATTATACACAGGCTTTAGAGCAAGCAAATCCTACCCCAAATAAGTTCTTAATTTAAAACTAATTCTTAGCCATCAAAGGTTTTCTGGTAACAACACTGTATGAACATTTCTGGATTTTAAAAGTCCTATGACTCGGTTGATAGTAAAACTCTTTTCCAAATTTTAAAGGAACAAGGGCTATGTAATAAAACTGTAACACTGATTAAGCAAACATTAATCGACACTAGCTCTAAAGTTAAATTCGTGGAAGAAATTTCTGAACCATTTTATATAAAGATTGGTGTTAGACAGGGAGATAGGCTCTCCCCATTACCGCTGAACTGTGTGCTGGAAACGGTAATCACAGAATGGCAAGAAAAAAAGTCGAGTCAAAATTTGGATCAATCAATCAAGTTCGGTAGATATAATATTAGAGTAGACTGACTCGCCTTTTTGCAGATGATCTGCTAATTTTAACTGGGGATATTACCACAGCTCAAAAACAAATTGTAATTCTCAAAGAAGTTGCGGAAAAAGTAGGACTACAAATATCATTCGCAAAATCGGAATATATGACATCCAACAAATAAGCACTAAAGTCTTAGAACACGAAATATCTAAAACTAAAAAGGCATTGTCAGTTTAAATACTTGAGGAAAGTCATACAAGAAAACGGTCTGGAAAAACCTGCAAACGAAGTTCGCTGCCAAAAAATGACAACTGCATTCAGATTAACACAGAATATTTATAATAAAAAAATGACTTTCTAAATTCAGTAAACTTAGGCATTACAGCACTGTAATCAAACCTGAATATCGTTATGGAGCAAAAACTTTCCTCTTAAATAGAAAGAAATAAATTCAAAACAAATAAAGATTATTAGGAAAATATTAGTCAGTAATTTTGATTACTGAGGATGAAACTTACAGGCTGAGAAGTAATAAGGAAATAGAAGAATACGTAGACATACATGGTGACATGAGAAAGCGTAGACTTCAATTTTACGGGCACATTAAAAAATGACTCCCACTATGTTGACAAAACAAACTGCAGAATTCTACGAAAGCAGAAGTAAGGCCAAGACTGAGCCAATTACATTGACTGTTGCGATTAAGGAATATCTTAAAGTAGCTGGTTTAGTTCAGGCACACGTTACAGATAGAAAGTCATTCAGACAAAAGATATTTGAATGGAAAGTTAGTCAGAGGGAAATCGGAAAACGGACTGGAACACGGTGATCTGATGAATGAAAGAGACTTCATTCCGAAAGAGTGAAACAAATTTCTACACAATGGAAGGCCAACCATCAAAAGAGACATTGATTAATTGTACCTCGCGTGGTTCTATTAAGCCCACACGTGAATAACGATAACAATAATAATAGCAATAACAATAATAATAATAATTAACAGGTCAAAAAGTCAAAATACGTTATGTGAACACCCTTCAAAATTTCAAAACATTGTACGCTGGTAGTTTCTTTAAAATGCGTCTCACAAACTAAAAAGAAGGAAAAGTCGTTGACACAGAAACAATACCTTCAAAACACGTACACAATGTCTAAATACTATATCGTTAACGAAACGGACATCAAGTAAAATAAATCTGAAGAACGTAGTACTGTTGTAATCGGAACATCTTAGACATCAGGTAAGAACTGTAAATATTTCCACAAAAATATATCAAGTTAAAGTGAAACCAAATAATTCACTTTTCACAAACAAAGCGTTATCCTACTCATCAAAAAGGCAAAGAACTCAAAATGAAGCCGATTACAAAATAGGAAACGAAAGCCAGTCTCAAAATAATATTTTTGAAACATCTTTTTTTATAGATCGAAAAGATTTATTGTACGTCATTAAAACATCAATTGTACCCACTTCATGAATTCATATTTGAGCAATAAGCAATTTTATCAGTTGATTTTCAGTAGATAATTGTTGACCGCATCATTAAGCAACACGGCCAATAACAAAAATCCGTCATGAAATTAACGAACTCTTTTTAATGCACATGGTACACAGCTTTCAAACGTCTGTATAAAATGCTATAGAGAAATACCCTCGCTGTAGGGTATCATCAGTCAAAGGTAACAGATTTGTGAAGGACAAACAGTCGAAGAAAATGAAATGAAGCGGTGTTGTTGACATTCAGTGCATGACACTTCGGGCTGCTCTGCACTATATCACGTCGTAGCCTAAAGCCTATTATTAATAATCACACGCAATGCCGAGACGTTGAGCGATGCCATTCCAGCAAAGATATACAGCTGTTGCCAATCCTACTGCAAGAACGACACAGTGTTTCCCGCACTCCTGTTATTTCTGCACTGTATCAAGTCCACTGAAAAGTCATCTGAACACCAGCGTCGGTCTTATAAAGCACACACTATTTCTGAATCTACACTCTTCACTCCATGTAAACACTACCATTGAAATAACATATTTAAATTGAAAATCTCTTCAATCTGGAGTAAAAAATACAGTTATAAACAGTAGATAATTACTCAAAGCATGGCAATCAAAATCGAAATTCAGTGTTTGTCTTCACATGCCTTAGCATTATCTCATCTGTGACACATTTTAATATTTTTCACATGGTGACGTCCGCAACGTTTCGTAAAATTAACATATTCAGCTTTCGCTACTTTAGAGTGTGCTGTGCTACAGATTCTGAAAAGCCGACGTAGCAGCCATGAAACATTTGGTCTCATCTATTAACATGGATGACTTTGAATGCGATTTTATTAGTGATCAGCCTAATCAGTTCGTCTGTGCTTTCTTCGCTTCAGCAGCTTTCATTGGCATAAACTGTAGAACCATACCCAGCTATATCCGCCTACAGAAGATCTGTAAGGTCTTCCAAAATTGTCTCCGTTTTTCCTCTGAATGAATAGAACTTCGTGAAATGCCAGTATTCTTGCGCCTTAAGCTGTTCAACATTTTTTTCAAAGCCTGAAGATTATCTGCCCAATTTGTTTGTCTTTTTCTGCCAAACGTACGAGATTTACATTGAAGTGCTTGCATCACTTGTTCAACTGAATTTGAAGCAGATCATTAATCCGAAATTATGAGATTCCTTATCACATTTTCTTGAATGCTCTCCTGAACTTGGATCGTAATTTGGAAAGATTGTGCGTTGAAATTCAATTGATTCTCACTGTGTTTACATAGTGGTCCACCTACTGTCACATCTGCTTAGCAGAGAAGTTTTTATTCACGCTACGCCTTCTACAGGGTAACAGTTATTGAATTATACGAAATAAACTCGTCATAACTCCTGAACTGTTTGCGTCAGGACGTTCATACTGCACGGTCGGCCGCGGAGCATTAATATGGTTTGGTTTAGCGACGAAACCCACTTTCATTTGGATGAGTTCGTCAAGAAGCAAAATTTTCGCATTTGGGAGACTGAGAATACGTATTTCGCGATCGAGAAGTCTCTTCACGCTCGAAGGATGACCGTGTGGTGTGCAATGTCCAGCTACGGATAATAGGTGCGATATTCCTTGATGGCACTGTGACTACTAAGCGGTACGTGAAGGTTTAGGAAGATGATTACATCCCCCTATCCAAAGTGACCCCGATTTCGACAAGATGTGGTTCATGCAAGACGGAGCTCAACCCCATCGAAGCAGGAGAGTGTTTGACGTGCTGAAGGAGCACTTTGCGGACAGCATTCTGGCTCTGGGGTGCCCAGAGGCCACTGGCAGAGGCCTCAATTGGCCGCCATATTCTCCGGTTCTGAACACATTCAACTCCTTTTTGTGGTGTGACATTAAAGACAAGGTGTACAGCAATAGCCTCAAAATCGTTTCTGAGCTGAAAGCACCCATTCAGGAGATTATCGACAGCATCGATGTTCCGACACTTCAACGGGTCATGCAGAATTTCGCTATTTGTCTACGCCATATCATCGACAAGGACGGCAGGCATATCAAACATGTCATAACCTAAATCCAAATATCTGTAGTGATGTTTACATGTCCAATAAAGTGTGTGGACGACGTAGTTTGTAACAAATTTAGGTTTTCTTCATATAGTTCAACAACTGTCACCCTCTATCTTTTTGTTAGTAAGCTTCCAGCCAATTTTACACCGCCTACAGAAGATCTGGCTGACAGTTATAGAAAGTTTGACGAAGAAGTTTAGTGTTTAGTTCTAAATGTATATGAAGCGAACGTAATGAGGACGCTGGCAACATTATGAGGCTGTCTGAACGAAAAGTACACACTCGACATAAGTGTTAAACAATTAAAGTGACAGTTCATCACATGCTGTTGAGAGTGGTTAACAAGCAGAGGCCTTTACCCTCGCACAAGTGGAAGTCGTGCTCTGTGTGTGTGTGTGTGTGTGTGTGTGTGTTGCATATTGTAATCGTTCTGTCATTTACGCAAGCGCGTTCTTTCGCAATTACTCTGCAGTGTTTCAGCGCTGCGTATTTCCGTGTGAACAAAGCTGTGTGTGCTGTAATTAAATACAGATTAATTGGTAATTAGCGACTCTAATGACACCATCATAAAAACTTGGAAAATTGTGTGTCAGAAAACACTTTTCACGGAATACACTAATCACAATTTAAGCTTATCTCGAGTGCATTAAACCTGGCCCATTTCGTAACAAGCGGAAGTTTTGTAAGGGAGCCGTTAGCAGAAACCAAAACTAATAAAATTCAATCTGATATACAAAATATTGTAGGTGTATGTTCAGATCATGCAGTTATGAATTCTGATAAATACGGCAAGTGTAGTACGAGGGTCGTTCAGCAAGTAATGTCCCACATATTTTTACAAAAAGTATACAAAGACAAACGGCCTTATTGGTGCTTCACATGTGATGTTTGTTTTGTGCGAACCGTTCTTTTGATGGCAAAGCAGCAGTACAGAGTGAAATGACGTCTACATACGACTCACGTTACAAGCAGCGTGATGTTATTGAGTTCCTGTGTGCAGAAAAATAAACTGTGCTGAACATTCACAAACGTTTGTGTACAGTGTACGGCGGTGCTGCAGTTCATAGGAGTACAGTTGGGCGATGGGTAACGAAAGTTACAGCCTCAGGAAATGTAGAAACAGAGATACACGATTAGCTACGCTCGGGACGTCCTTTCACAGTCACTGGACATCATTGCCTCATTCACCCTACAGTCGAGACCTGGCACCCCCAGACTCCCATCTCTTTGGGCCGCTTATAGGTTCTCTACAGGGAACACACCTTGAAGATGACGAGGGGGTCAGTTATGCAGTGAAAACGTGGTTACGACTACAGGACAAGAGCTTTTACCAGCAGGAAATACATGCTCATCCACAACGTTGGCATACGGCCATAGAACGTGATGGAGACTGCTGGGGAAATAGTACATGGACATGACATGTAGATGCATATTGTCACCAAATTCTGACTCTTAACGATAAGTATGTTCTGAGAAAAAGAAGTGTGGGGCATTACTTATTGAACGACCCTCGTACATTACAGTGCACTTAGTTGCAACTAGTTGCTGAAGTATTTATTATTCTCGCAAACAGTTCGAGTTATTTCAGGTTTACCAAGAGCTAGCCCAGTCCGACGGCGCTTAACTTCAGCGATCTGACGGGAACCGGTGTTACCACTGTGGTAAGGCCGTTGGTATGAGAGATTTTGCACCAATTAAAATTTCGTCCAGTACAATAGTAAGTCAGTTAGATATTAAATACCATTCCAGTGCCAGAGAAACTGGGGGCAATAATAGTGGCATGTAGAACTCAGAATACTCCGTGACTCTTACCCATAAGTACAAAAAAAGAACAAAATAATAACCATCACTCAATCATAACATCACAAATACGACCTTCCGACTTCACATTGGGGAGAACATTAATTCATAATAAACTCCACCTCCACTAACAACGCCCCCATCAAATACCCACTGCTGCCAATATTACTACCTAAAATAACTATAATTCTAACTATTCTAATATCATAGCAGTTATATAGATCTCAGTACAAATGCAAGGACGTGCTTAACAGTAATACCTCCGATGCTTTTATTCTGTTCTCAATATCGACAGCCATTACATGTCATCAGTATTACCCAGTCGAATTCCCTCTTCCCTGTGGCAAGTTGCGACCCCTGCCGCAAGAGGGCTCCGAATGGTACTGCGTAATATGGCGGTATACAAGGTAACTAAGTCGATGTGTGTAATCGAGTTTCCGATCGCAGAACACTTTGTCCACACATGGAGCACCCTGTCCTTCATTATGACAGTGCCAGAGCACACACACGACCGCTGCGACATCTGCAACTGTCCTACGCCTTAGGCTCACTGTCATCGATTATCCTCCATACAGTCCCTACTTGGTCCCATACGACTTTCATCTGCTTTCAGAACTTAAAGAACACCTTCGCGAACTTCACTTTGATAGTGGTGAAGGGATGCAAGCAGAAGTGAGGTTGTCGCTCTGTCAACAACGTTAGATACCATACAGCAACGGTACCGAGAAACTGGTGCCTTGTTGGGAGAAATGTGCTTGTGGCCATGGTGACAGTGCTGTGAATTAAATATGTAGATATGAAGAATAAAGAAGTAAAAGTTAAAAAAATTTTGTTTTACTTAAAAAGATTCAAGAAGTTTCACACAAAAACATTCGCAGACATTACTTTTCAGATCGCCCCCGTATGTACACGATCTGGACCACACTCGTTACTGAATGATCACAACACAATTCACAGATCTCACGACCGACATCAGTGCACACCCATTGCGTGCAAGAAAGGTACATCTGACCAGACACACTATACAGTGTTCGGGCCACGCGGGGTAGCCGCGCGGTCTCAGGCGCCTCGCTACGGTTCGCGCGGCTCACCCCGTCGGAGGTTCGAGTCCTCCCTCGGGCTTGTGTGTGGGTTCTCCTTAGCGTAAACTAGTTTAAGTTACATTAAGTAGTATGTAAGCCTAGTGACCGATGACTCAGCAGTTTGCTCCCACGGTCACACCATGCGAAATCCAGCTGCCACCAACAGTCATATCAATGCCTGCTCCAATTGTTGTACACTGTACTCACTTCACACAACTCTGGACCAGCTGAACAATATCATTGCCGACCACTAAAGGACACACGTAGCCCTCACCTGTGTACCTACCAGAGCAACCATCCTCTAGCCACCGGGAAAGACACCGACCACACTCTCAGCCTCTTGTGTCCATACCATTCGGCCACGTCCCGCGTCGACCGGTAATGATTCCAATGGTCCCGGCACCATGGCCCACCATTTCGCAGTAGGCTCCCTTTCCGTTCGCTCTCAATCCGAGTGGCTCTTTACTGTGTCCATCCTCGCTGCATGCTCACAGCTCCAGTAGCGGCCTACTACGACGCCTTATGTCTGCCCGGCCGATCGAAACGAGTCGGGTCAATGCCTGGCGCCACCCCACTACACGTCAGCCACTACCAGCACAGTTTCCACAGGAGATTCTAGTAGACGTCACCGCATCTCTAGCTCCTCTATGCTGAGCGAACTTCCACCTACCTCGGCAGCCGCCCACAGCTGTGCCACAATCTACAAAGAAGGATAGCCGCAGGCTTCACGACTATTTCACCGTGGTCACGGTTTTGTCTTCCAGGTGTTGTTCCTCTTTGCGAGCAGGGCGTGCGACTGGCATCTATCCTTTCGCGCCTGCCTCGTTCGCCTTGACGTGGCGCAAACTATAAAATGAACTAGAATGAAATTTTCACTCTACAGTGGAGTGTGCGCTGATATGAAACTTCCTGGAGGATTAAAACTGTGTGCTGGACCGAGACTCGAACCAGGTCCCGAGTTCGAGTCTTGGTCCAGCACACAGTTTTAATCCTCCAGGAAGTTTTATAAAATTAACTGCGCTGAGCACAACAGTGCAGCCGTGGCCGGTTGGGTGATAGCAATGGCGATTATTGCTGAAACAACCGATTTTCGGTTATATCGGTTCCTTTCCACGCCACTTTGACCACACTGTTAAAACCACTGAAAATAACCGGTCTCTGAAATAATCAGTTTTTATTCCTGATGTTTCCTGTAATAAACGCAGAAATCGAACAAAGGTTGAAAAAATTTGACTCTCTCCGTTTCAAGATACGTAGAATCAAAATATTAAATTAAATAAGCAAATAAAGAATAACTTAGTCCGTCCACAATTCGATCCTTTTGTCGAAAATTGATAAGCGGCTGAGTAATACAAAATATCACCAGCATTCTCCTAGTGAAGCTAATTTTTTGAAACAATGCTCAAAAATCATGTTGTAATCAGTGATCATACCACTGTTTGGGCATTACGAGTAGTTAGTGGTAAAGGGTGGATCCTGAGGTTGATGTACTTTGTTTTTATTAAAGCTTTAAACATGGCTGCGTTGTCAGCGACCGTTACAAGGTAAAATTAAAACAATTGCAGCCCTCGGTCGCGAAAATGAAGTCTTTTCTACCTAGTTTTCGGCAGATTCTAAGAGTACCTTCATCATAAATAAAACATTTAAAATGGCATGTCACGTATATAATAAATATCAAGCGATAACGCTTTAGTCACAGATCGACATGTTTTGGAGCCCTTAGTGGCCCGCCTTCTATTTTTTCTATTTTAATATTTTGTCACTAAATCGTTATCGCTTCATGTTTATTTTATATGTGACATGCCAGTTTCAAATGTTTCATTTCTGATGAAGGCACTCTTAGAATTGGCAGAAACCTAGGTCAAAAAGACTTCATTTTCGCGACCAAGGGCTGTAATTGTTTTACTTTTACTTTGTTTTTCGTGTTAATTTGGCCGTTTTCAGGGGCCACAAGCAGATAAAGGCATATTATGTAGACATATGCAGCAAATCAGTTACTTTCTATTTTCTATTGTATACTATGAAAGAACTGTGCTGAAGTTTTTTTCATTTATTACTGTTCCATGATTTCCTTCCTCTTCCAATTATTTCATAGAACTGGCAAACTGATCTTGAATCTTCCAAAGGAGATGAAGCATTGTACTTCACTGCTAAGCCACTTCTTAAAAATATTTCCAGACGGGGATTGGGGCCATTCTGCAATACAACAGGCGACCTGCGACAACAGCGACAAACTGTCGCATTGACCAGCTGGGGCAAGTCTTACAACAACAAAAAAAAAAAAAACACACACGGTTCAAATGGCTCTGAGCACTATGGGACTTAACTTCTAAGGTCATCACTCCCCTAGAACTTAGAACTACTTAAACCTAACTAACCTAAGGACATCACACACATCCATGCCCGAGGCAGGATTCGAACCTGCCACCGTAGTGGTCGCGCGGTTCCAGACAGTAGCGCCTAGAACCGATCGGCCACCCCGGCCGGCCAGTCTTACACGCTGCTCGTGTATGCGTACAACAGTGTACGACGCACAGCAAACAATTCTTATGCCAGATGTTTGTCGCTCGTTTCTGTCGGCACAGTTATTAAAATAGCACTTTTCGCTTTCCTAATTTATCTACAATAACACAGTATTTCAAACCTATGCATATTTTACGAGTAAAAGTTGTCCCCTTTGTAAAAGAGGTTTATAAAAACGAACAATTTTAGCATTGCTGCTATGACTAATTAATACTTCGCTTTTTTTCTCGGTTGTTAGTAAAAAATAAAAGCACCTCCTACAGCCGAAACCAACCAAATACCGAAAAGACAGGTTATTCAAAGTGAAAATATCTGTATCGGTTTTAACCAGTCGGCTTTTCCATCCCTGCCTGGTTGTACAGGAAGAAAGATATGCGGGAAGTATCAAATTCACAGCACATCAACACAGAAGGAAACATTCCTACAGATGAAGATGATGATAGCTATTGGGTGCGTATAACGTCATTGAAACTTTTCAGGTGATGATTGGAACACTGAAGGCTCAGAAGTCATTACCATGCAATTTCTGACTTCGAAGAAGGTCAAAATATTGGCATGACGGTTACGGTAGCATGATACTGACAGGTTGCACAGACAGACGGCTTGTAGTGCAAAGAGCCCAGAATGAGTGGTGACGAGATGGACTGAGGGTAACATTATTAACTGGATCGTTTTACGGACCCCCTACTCAGAAGATACAGTTGCTAAATAGTTCAAAGAAAACATGAGTCTCATTTCAAATAGGTACCCCACTCAAATAATTATAGTCGGTGGTGACTTGAATCTACATTCGATATGCTGGAAAAAATATACGTTTGAAGTCGGTGGCAGGGATAAAACGTCATCCCACATTATACTGAATGCTTTATCAGAAAATTATTTTGAACCATTAGTTCATGAGCCCACTCGAAGTGTGAATGGATGCGAAAGCATACTCTGACAAAGAATCCTAGACAAATAGTCAGTCTCCTGACGGATACAGAGATTACCGACCACAAGGCATTTGCTGCTAGGCTGAATACCGTAACAATCACAACCATCAAAAAGAAACGCAAAATACATCTATATAAAACAGCTAATAATAATGCACTAAACGCCTTTTTAAGAGACAGTCTCCACTCCTACCGATTTTATCATGTAAGAATAGAAAAGATGTGGAATCAGCTCAAAGACATAGTATCGACGGCAATTGAGAGATATATACCACATAAATTAATGTGATGGTATTGATCACCCATGGTACACAAAACGGGTCAGATCACTGCTGCATAAGCAACGAAAAAAGCATCAAATTTAAAAGAATGCGAGGTGCTTTAAAAATTTCCACAACGAAGCTCTATCTCGGAATCTGGCAGAAAACACAAACATTTTCTGGTCATACATGAAGCACCCCAGTGGCAAGACGCAGGCAGTACCTTCACTGCGCGATTGCAATGGTGAAGTCACTGAAGACAGTGCCACTAAAGCAGTGTTATTAAACACCGTTTCCCGAAACTCCTTCATGAAAGAAAACGAAGTAAATGTTCCTGAATTCCAATCCAGAACAACTGCCAAGATCAAATATATAGGATCCTTGGTGTAGCAAAGCAGCTTAAATCACATAATAAAGGCAAGGTCTCCGCTCCAGATTGTATACCCGTCAGGTTCCTTTCAGAGTATGTTGATACAGTAGCTCGATATATAGCAATTGTATACAATTGCTCGTTCACAGAAAGATCCGTAGCTAAATACTGGAAAAATGCTCAAGTCACACCAATACCCAAAACGGGAAATAGGAGTAATCCGCTGAATAACAGGCCCATATGACTAACGTCGATTTGCAGTAGGGTTTTGGAACATATACTGTACTCGAACGCTATGAATTACCTCGAAGAAAACGGTTTATTGACACATAGTCAGCACGGACTCTGAAAATACCGTTCTTGAAACACCACTATCTGCTTATACTTATGAAGTAACGAGTGCTATCGACAGGGGATGTCAAATTGATTTCATGTTTTTAGATTTCTAGATGGTTTTCGACAGTTCCTCGCAAGCGCCTTGTAACAAAACTGCGTGCCTAAGGAATATCTCGCCAGTTGTGCGACTGGGTTCGTGATTTTTTGCCAGGAAGGTCACAGTTCGTAGTAATAGACGGAAATTCATAGAGTAAAATAGAAGTAATATTCGGCGTTCCCCAAGGAAGTATTATAGGCCCTATACTGTTCCTGATCTGCATTAATGACTTAGGAGACAATCTGAGCAGGTCTCTTAGATTGTTTGCAGATGATGCTGTCATTTACCATCTTTGATGACAAAAAAATTGAAAATGATTTAGATAAGATATCTGTATGGTGCGAAAAGTGGCAATTGATCCTGAATAAAGAAAAGTGTGAAGTTATTCACACGAGTACTAATAGAAATCCGCTAAATTTCGATTACACGATAAGTCACACAAATCTGAAAGCTGTAAATCAACTAAATACTTAGGGATTACAATTACAAATAATCTAAATTGGAATGAGCACATAGATAATGTTGTGGCTAGAGCATACCAAAGACTGCGATTCATTGGCAGAACACCTAGAAGGTGCAATAGGTCTACTAAAGAGACTGTTAACACCTCGCTTGTCCGTCCTATTCTGGAGTACTGCTGTGTGGTGTGGGATCCGCGTCGGGTGGGACTGACGGAAGACATCGAAGAAGTTTAAAGAAGAGCAGCTCGTTTTGTACTGTTACGATATAGGGGAGATAGTGTCACAGACACGATACGTAAATCTGAGTGGCAGTCATTAAATCAAATCCGTTTTTCGCTGCGACGGGATCTTCTCATGAAACTTCAGTCTCCAGTTTTCTCCTCCGATTGCGAAAACATTCTGTTGGCACCCACCTACATAAAACAAGAAAAATCAGGGCTCGCACAAAGAAATTTAAGTGCTCGTTTTTCCCGCGCGCCGTTCGAGAGTCGAACGGTAGAGAGACAGCTTAAAAGTGGTTTATTGAACCCTCCGCCAGGCACTTTATTGTGAATAGCAGAGTAATCAAGATGTAGTTGTAGGTGTGGCAGACAGAGTAGGGACAGGTCCTTCCAGAAGGACCACACCACGAAACAGCGAAACGGTCGCAGAATTATATAACTGAGTCTGTCGAACACATGGAACACAGCAGCTTCAGTCAGGGTGGAGGTTACAGGTAGAGGGTCACCATAAAACGTTAGCAACATATTCCTGGAAGCCGTATCTGTAAACGCAGTCATTCAGACTAACAGCTGCTCCAAAAATGCATCGCACCACCGACAAAGACCAGTGGCAGCAGAATTATGCTATTAGGGACAATTACCTGGGCTTTCATGGGATCTTTGGAGATGTGTGATGTAATGCAAGAAACCATGGCTTCTGTTGGTAGGAAATATCCGGAGACATCAAGCAATAGTAATTCGGTAATGAAGGGAATGATGTGGGACAAAACGAGTGAGACCAAAGTTTGGCTATAGTATGTAGAATCAAATAGATGTATGTTGCGATATTTATTTAGAGACGAAAGGTACAGAGCAGACAAGTGTGCAGAGCTACGTCAAACTAGACTTTGGAATGAAGACCACAACAGCTGCCCTGGCTGAACACCAGTGCAAGTAGACGGTACCATCTCATTGCCAAACATCCTGATTCTTCACTTATGCATTTAGAAAAGTTGTTATGAGACTATACAATATAGTCATTTAATATTAATTATAAAATATTATATTGCTCCGATAGGGATCGTGATGTTCGGTGTCTAATGGTATGACTACTTTCCCTGCCACCAACTATCTTCTTCTTGAGTGTATGACACTGGTGCTGCCAGAATTCAGGTGCGGTAAGAAATGTGGTTGCTGTGAGCGTCACTGCTGCAGAGACTGAAGTGTGACAGTCAGTGATAGGGAGTTGCTGGAGGGATACCAAGCAAAGCAGTTCTTCAGGAAGCCGAGACCAAGACTCTTACTCAACTACCGAGTAAAGAGACACTGGATGGATACCGTCAGTACGTGTGGTGATGGCCAGTGGACAACAATCTGTTAGTGCAGGTGTTGTTTTCTCTAGTCACGCACTGGGCGCTGCAGGAAGCCGAGGAACGACTTCAGTGGATCGCAAGGAGCACTATATCTGTGTTTTTGAGTTAACGTTGGTATCTTGGCTCTCCTGTTTTCAACTTCAGTCGCAGTATTATACGCAAAGTTGCATTAATTGAAGTCAGTTTTAGCCCACTTCTTCTGGAAGTTAGGAGGGACGAGTTGCTGCATGTTGTAACTATTGCACTCAGCGTCGTGCTAAGTCAGTGTTAGGAGTAATAAGTACAGATACTGTGATAATTGGTACCTTTTATGTTGCCACTTCAACGTGCTTGTTGTTTTCCCTCTGTGTCTAACAGTCTTGTTGCAAACAAATCACATAATTAGCTATCTGATGTTTTCTGCACAGTCGTAACTGTGCCACGAAGTGGACTATGCCTGTCAGTATAGACTTGTCATTTTGCGTCCATGTTACCACACTTCAATATCTGATCTAATGCTCGGGGGAAAACAAGTAATACTGGGTTGCTTGGGTCAGTTATACACGGATGTACTAACCAACCCACAAATATACTACTCATAATACTACTCAGATATGTTGTTTGTGGTTGTAGTTGTCAGTCCTGAGACTGGTTTGATGCAGCTCTCCATGCTATTCTATCCTGTGCAAGCTTCTTCATCTCCCAGTACCTACTGCAACCTACATCCTTCTGAATCTGCTTAGTGTATTCATCTCTTGGTCTCCCTCTACGATTTTTACCATCCACGCTGCCCTCCAATGCTAAATTTGTCATCCCTTTATGCTTCAGAACATGTCCTGTCAACCGGCCCCTTCTTCTTGTCAAGTTGTGCCACAAACTCCTCTTCTCCCAATTCTATTCAATACCTCCTCATTAGTTATATGATCTACCCATCTAATCTTCAGCATTCTTCTGTAGCACCACATTTCGAAAGCTTCTATTCTCTACTTGCCTAAACTATTTATCGTCCATGTTTCACATGGACATGTTTCACAAATACTTTCAGAAACGACTTCCTGACACTTAAATCAATACTCGATGTTAACAAATTTCTCTTCTTCAGAAACGCTTTTCTTGCCATTGCCAGTCAACATTTTACATCCTCTCTACTTCGACCATCATCAGTTATTTTGCTCCCCAAATAGCAAAACTCCTTCACTACTTTAAGTGTCTCATTTCCTAATCTAATTCCTGCAGTATCACCCGACTTAATTCGACTACGTTCCATTATCCTCGTTTTGCTTTTGTTGATGTTCGTCTTTTATCCACCTTTCAAGACACTGTCCATTCCGTTCAACTCCTCTTCCAAGTCCTTTCCTGCCTCTGACGGAATTACAATGTCATCGACGAACCTCAAAGTTTTTATTTCATCTCCGTGTATTTTAATACCTATTCTGAATTTTTCTTTTGTTTCTTTTACTGCTTGATCAATATACATATTGAATAACATCGGGGAGAGGCTACAACCCTGTCTCACTCCCTTTCGCTCCCTGTATTTTACCCCTGCTACCTTTAGAATTTGAAAGAGAATATTCCAGTCAACATTGTCAAAAGCTTTCTCTAAGTCTACAAATGCTATAAACGTAGGTTTGCCTTTCCTTAATTTTTTTCTAAGATAAGTCGTAAGGTTAGTATTGCCTCACGTGTTCCAATATTTCTACGGAATCCAAACTGATCTTCCCTGAGGTCGCCTTCTACCAGTTTCTCCATTCGTCTGTAAAGAATTCGCATTAGTAACATGCAGCTGTGACTTATTAAACTGATAGTCCGCTAATTTTCACATCTGTCAACACGTTCTTTCTTTGGGATTGGAATTACTATATTCTTCTTGAAGTCTGAGGGACTTTCACCTGTCTCATACATCTTGCTCACCAGATGGTAGAGTTTTGTCAGGACTGGCTCTCCCAACGCCATCAGTAGTTCCAATGAAATGTTGTCTACTCCCGGGGCCTTGTTTCGACCCAGGTCTTTCAGTGCTCTGTCAAACTCTTCATGCAGTATCGTATCTCCCATGTCATCTTCATCTACATCCTCTTTCATTTCCATAATATTGTCCTCAGGTACATCGCCCTTGTATAGACCCTCTATATACTCCTTCCACCTTTCTGCTTTACCTTCTCTGCTTAGAACCGGGTTTCCATCTGAGCTCTTGATATTCATACAAGCGGCTCTCTTTTCTCCAAAGGTCTCTTTAATTTTCCTGTAGGCAGTATCTATCTTACCCCTAGTGAGATAAGCCTCTACATCCTTACATTTGTCCTCTAGCCATCCCTGCCTAGCCATTTTGCACTTCCTGTCGATCTCATTTTTGAGACGTTTGTATTCCTTTTTGACTGCTTCATTTACTGCATTTTTATATTTTCTCCTTTCATCAATTAAATTCAATATTTCATCTGTTACCCAAGGATTTCTACCAGCCCTCGTCCTTTTACCTACTTGATCCTCTGCTGCCTTCACTACCTACCCATTCTTCTTCTACTGTATTTCTTTCAACCATTCCTGTCAATTGTTCCCTTATGCTCTCCCTGAAACTCTGTACAACCTCTGGTTTAGTCAGTTTATCCAGGTCCCATCTCCTTAAATTCCCACATTTTTGCAGTTTCTTCAGTTTTAATCTACAGTTCATAACCAATATATTGTGGTCAGGGTCCACATCTGCCCCTGGAAATGTCTTACAATTTAGAACCTGGTTCCTAAATCTCTGTCTTACCATTATATAATGTATCTGATACCTTCTAGTATCTCCAGGATTCTTCCATGTATACAACCTTCTTTTATGATTCTGGAACCAAATGTTAGCTATGATTAAGTTATACTCTGTGCAAAATTCTACCAGACGGCTTCCTCTTTCATTTCTCTCCCCCAATCCATATTCGCCCACTATGTTTCCTTCTCTCCCTTTTCCTACTCTCGAATTCCAGTCACCCATGACTATTAAATTTTCGTCTTCCTTCTCTACCTAAATAATTCTTTTATCTCATCATACATTTCATCAATTTCTTCATTATCACCAGAGCTTGTTGGCATATAAACCTGTACTACTGTAGTAGGCATGGGCT
Organism: Schistocerca piceifrons; assembly: GCF_021461385.2. Classification (NCBI taxonomy): domain Eukaryota; kingdom Metazoa; phylum Arthropoda; class Insecta; order Orthoptera; family Acrididae; genus Schistocerca; species Schistocerca piceifrons. The sequence continues at coordinate 44,410,084 of NC_060139.1, read as the reverse complement.
TCGTGTCTGTCTTGGCCACAATAATGCGTTCACTATGCTGTTGGTAGTAGCTTAGCCGCACTCCTATTTTTTTTATTCATTATTAAACCTACTCCTGCATTACCCCCTATTTAATTTTGTATTTATAACCCTGTATTCACCTGACCAAAAGTCTTGTTCCTCCTGCTACCGAACTTCACTGATTCCCACTATATCTTACTTCAGCATATCCATTTCCCTTTTTAAATTTTCTAACCTACCTGTCCGATTAAGGGATCTGACATTCCACGCTCTGATCCGTAGAACGCCAGGTTTCTTTCTCCTGATAACGACGTCCTCTTGAGTAGTCACCGCCTGGAGATCCAAATGGGGGACTATTTTACCTCCGGAATATTTTACCCAAGAGGATGCCATCATCATTTAACCATACAGTAAAGCTGCATGCACTCGGGAAAAATTACGGCTGTAGTTTGCTCTTGCTTTCGACAGTATCCTATATACTTTTAATCTTATTATCAGCACTATCAGTTCTTGTCAGAACTTATGTACTTCTCAACACAGTAATGACTTGCCTTAAAATATTACAGTATTTTTTGTAGCATCCAAGTAATAGTGAATCTTGATTTATTCCAGCCTTTATCTGAATTTCCCTCTTCCTCTTGCACGAGATTTTAATTCCCTTATTTATGCAGAGCTTCCTTGTCTTGGAGATGCTATTTCTGTGCAGCACAGTAGTTGCTGGTCTGTTGCAGTCGCCAGCACACTTACTCTGCCTGAATGTTACCCTGATTCAACCTTATATTATTCTGCAACAGTGAGTTGGAATCAAAGATTATATGTAGGTTGCTCACTGACTGAATCGCAAACAAGACTAGTAGTGTAACTATGGGGAACCCAGCACATAGTTCCAGTTTCCGACACTAGTCATTCCTGCTGTCCCAGTGGTGCAGTCGGAAATTCAAATGGAAAATGCAGTGGGAAATTAAAAAATCCAAAATGGTGACAGGACATATCCCACTTATGTATCACATTACATACATGTGTCATCCCTGCCTATGGCATCATCATCATCATCATCATCATCATCATCAGGTGACGTGTCACACTCCTTGCTGGTGACAACTGGTTAGAACCAAAAGCTGTCACAGACAAAATTTCACAAGCTCTCCACACAGCATACGGACATGAATGACCACACATGAGACAGAAAATATGGAATCACCTTACAAGACAACACAACATGTGGGACGATTCTGACAACAACACAACCACTGAAGCGGATTTCTCAACAAACTCAGAACAGGACAACATGAATACATAGAACAATATAAAAGTAAGTAATAGAACAACGCAAAAAATAAAAGTATACATAAAGCATCAGTGAATGATAGTAAATCTGTAATGGCTGTAACTGTATATGAGCAACAGATAAATAATTGCTAAGATTAATTTTGTAATCGCTTACATGGGGAGGAAGGCTCGGTGAATTTCTGCGGCTCCCCTCTCAAAGGAAAAGCCGTGTCACTGCCAGAATGTCATACTACTGTATTGTCAAATCCATCTAACTCGTATATATCCAATTTTCCGTACTCCATTACGAGAAATTGCACATTAACAGTGCAATTAATATCAGAAATTTGTATTACTTCATCACATATAATGAAAAATTGTAAATAACGTAATTCAGTACAATTTGCCTTTAGATCTAAGCAAACTGCTGCTCCATCTAGCACTGACTCGAAGTTTTTACGATGTCCTCCCACCAGGAATACCCAGGTAGTGGGACACCTTCTTCCATTAAAAACCTCTCCTATCATTTATTAGGTGCTTCTTAATTAAACAAATTGTTTCTGTTTTCCTTCCACAAATTACATTCGTTTTATATCATTATTAACTCATTATTTTTACTCTTGCTTTGTCGCTAAAAACAAATGTTTTATATTTATTTCTAGCATTTGTAGACTTAGAGAAAGCTTTTGACAATGTTGACTGGAATATTCTCTTTCAAATTCTGAAGGTGGCAGGGGTAAAATACAGGTAGCGAAAGGCTATTTACAATTTGTACAGAAATCAGATGGCAGTTATAAGAGTCGAGGGGAACGAAAGGGAAGCAGCGGTTGGGAAGGGAGTGAGAAAGGGATGTAACCTGCCCCCGATGTTATTCAATCTGTATATTGAGCAAGCAGTAAAGGAAACAAAAGAAAAATTCGGAGTAAATATTAAAGTCCATGGAGAGGAAATAAAAACATTGAGGTTCACCGATGACATTGTAATTCTGTCAGAGACAGCAAAGGACTTGGAAGAGCGGTTGAACGGAATGAGCTGTGTCTTGAAAGGAGGATATAAGATGAACATCAACAAAAGCAAAACGAGGATAATGGAACGTAGTCGAATTAAGTCGGGTGATGCTGAGGGAATTAGATTAGAAAATGACACACTTAAAGTAGTGAAGAAGTTTTGCTATTTGGGGAGCAAAATACCTGATGGTGGTATAAGTAGAGAGGATATAAAATGTACACTGGCAATGGCAACGAAAGCGTTAGTGAAGAAGAGAAATTTGTTATCATCGAATATAGATTTAAGTGTCAGGAAGTCTTTCTGAAAGTATTTGTATGGAGTGTAGCCATGTATGAAAGTGAAACATGGACGATAAATAGTTTGCACAAGAAGAGAATAGAAGCTTTCGAAATGTGGTGCTACAGAAGAATGCTGAAGATTAGATTGGTAGATCACATAACTAATGAGGAGGTATTGAATAGAACTGGGAGAAGAGGAGTTTGTGGCACAACTTGACAAGAAGAAGGGACCGGTTGGTAGGACATGTTCTGAGGCATCAAGGGATCACAAATGTAGCATTGGAGGGCAGCGTGGATGGTAAAAATCGTAGAGGGAGACCAAGAGATGAGTAGACTAAGCAGATTCAGAAGTATGTAGCTTGCAGTAAGTACTGGGAGATGAAGAAGCTTGCACAGGATAGAGTAGCATGGAGAGCTGCATCAAACCAGTCTAAGGACTGAAGCCAACAACAACAACAACGGGACACTGTTAAACGTGAAACAGGACAGCCACTGTACAAGGCACTGTATAACCTAGCATAACATTTAAACTACATGAAAATGTTGTGACTGATAATTCACAAGCTGTGAGTACCTTTAACAGTCAGTTTCTAAATGTAACAACAAAACCAGAATGAAGTGTTTCAGTTGAAGAATCGAGGGAAGAAATTATAAATGCCATTCCACAAACCTTTAAGCAATTAAAAGTAGCACCAATACGCGTCAGTGAAGTTAATAAACTAAAAAATATCTAGAAAACGGAACATCATGTGTTGCTGATGGAATTTCAAACACAATTCTGAATAGCATTATATTCTGGGTTACCTCACCACTTAGAAACAAAGTGCTGATCGCACAAAGACGAGTTCCTCTTCAATTATTTATGCATTTTAATTCCCCCTTCACAATACACGTATTTACTACAGAAAATGATCATAAAAAAATCTACTACAGTTTGTAAAGAACAGTGGATATTTATATCCCATAAACTGATTTGTAGCACTTCATTCAGATAAAGGAATTGTTGAAATGATCTATGCAACAGGTAATTAACTAACTAATTAACAATTGACACAGATGCTAAACTTAGCATCCCGCCATATCGCTGTTCAAAACTTCCCTCCAACAATTAATTTTAATTTACAACAATAAAATACAAATCTGACAAACGGTTTATAAAGTCTTTTTATCAAGCCAGCTCTTTGAAAATCTTTACATCAGGTATTTATTGTGTCGAGATGTTAAGCATATGTGTCTAACAGTTATCAGAAGCGCAAAGTATATTTGTTTATTAAATTAAGAGCAAAATAACGAATGTTTATTATGAATGTAAAGACTGCAGTACTCGCGACTTAATATGGAAATGTAAAAATTATTTACAATGTAAGTAGAGAGCAAGATAAGGCACAAAAGGTTTTCAACCCGTGGTTGCATGAATGACACTGGCAAACAAGTTGCAGACAGGGAAAGAGGCAGCTGGAAGACAGTCACAGCAGGGCGGGTCATTTCGGGCGAAGTTAAGTGGTGAAAAGTCCGAAAACTGTGGTAAATGGTATGGAAGCCAGCGTGGCAAAGCTACTTGTTCACTAAAGTCATCTTTGGAAATTACGACCCTTGGAAAGCAAGATTATCGATGATTAATCTATGATGGTATTTCGGTACAGCAAGAAAATGGTTACTGCAAGAGGCATTTAGCAATACATTAATCCAATGTTACTGGAGACGTGAAGAGCCCAACCACTTCTCATGCTACAGTCTAAAACTACAACACTAAACCGCTACGTACACTGATACAAGAACTTTTTTGTTAAATCTAACGTCGGGATCACAGATTTACTTCAAACTTTGTACACCTTTAGCAAGTTGCACTACTCTGCCAATTCCGACAAAATCGTAAGAGAAGTTTCACCCTTTCGTTAAGTACGTCATTTATCTGTACAAAGGTGCTTGTCATAAGCATTCATTATGATCACGTGATTATCTTCCCGTCATGTCTAGTGGGTCGTGAACGAGGCAGCGGTTCGAGTCCCGCCAAAACTTATATTTTAATCTATGTTTTTTTCATCATTAGTCTCATTATTATTTATGTGACATTTTCGGGGTAATATAATGAAAAAAAAAGCAAATGCATTTTCATGAAGTTGTAGTGAATTTCATATATTAATTGACTATATAGCGTTCGTAATTAAATTTTGAAGAACGAGGAATAGGCTTGTAAAGCCCAAGTCAAACCTCGATAAATAACGATGCGAATCACGTTATTCAAAATCGGCTATGTTGTAACTGACAGTGTGCCAGACCAAAAGAGTAATGTATAATTACTTGTCGGATGTGCTCTCGACCTCACACGTTTTAGAAGTTATTTGTCAAACAGACGTGGAAAACATATATTGAAATTTCATGCAAATACACATGTTTTTCTCATTATATTAGCTCTCATATGGGATGTACATTAAATAATAAGACCGCTTATGAAAAAAATTTAGATTAAAAAATAAATGGTTGTGCGACTCGAACTGTCTCCTCGTTCACAACCCTCTTGCTATGCGCGAATTCTGATCATATGACCCAATGAGTTGTGACGGTCAGCGTCTTTGCACGGACACATGATTTACATAATAGACGCGGTAAACTTCCCTTGCAATTTTCTTGAAATTGCCGGAATACTGCACCATACTACTTTCGCATTATATTATTTTAATGGCCTACTAAAGTAGGCCTCCCCTTGTAAGTGGATAGGATTGTAAATGAATTTTACAGTCAGGTCCGCATGTGTTCATTTTGTGAATAGAATCTGTGACTTTAAAAACTCTCTTCTAAGTTATTCCACTAACATTTCTAAAAAAATATATAAATTAGTTTATTCGTCAATGGTTTTAACTGATTTTGTGTAAATTCAAATGATCAAAAGATCGTTAGAGTAACGACAACACAAATTTCAGTGAAAGTTAACGAAGCTAGTAAAAACAGCTTGAAATTCATAAGAGTATTAAAAGTTGAAAACAAAGATGCGTTTGCTTAAGTATTTGCTAAGAATTTTCTTGAGATTAATTTCACTTATTTCAAGGTACAAAATCCTCATTTCTTAAAAACAGTCATATTTCAAGATAGTACTACCTCATAATCTCACAGGTTGCATCCATCTTGATCCCAGGTAAGAAAATCCAAACAAATTTTATTAGAGTATATTCATTATGTAGTGAAGTAAAATAATTTCAGAAACAATAAATTTAAATTGCTTTTTCAGAGCTGGTGACCACAAATCTTCGTAGGAATAATTTTTTTTCCGGGGGACTGTCGTAAGGTAAGATAAGAACCAGTCTACAACTCAATGCTGAGTTGCGGATAAAATTATAAGGTGGACAGTTAATTGATTGTACAGGGTGTTAACCTTTACTGTTCGCCGAAACAAGTGCAAATTGAGTCCAGTTATCCACATATCCAGAATGAGGTTTTCACTCTGCAGCGGAGTGTGCGCTGATATGAAACTTCCTGGCAGATTAAAACTGTGTGCCCGACCGAGACTCGAACTCGGGACCTTTGCCTTTCGCGGGCAAGTGCTGGAAGGTAGGAGACGAGGTACTGGCAGAAGTAAAGCTGTGAGTACCGGCCGTGAGTCGTGCTTCGGTAGCTCAGTTGGGAGAGCACTTGGCCGCGAAAGGCAAAGGTCCCGAGTTCGAGTCTCGGTCGGGCACACAGTTTTAACCTGCAGGAAGTTTCATATCCACATATCGCTTTGAAGAGAGGTCTATAATGAATTAGGAGCCTTAAATTTACATTTTATTAGGTTACATAGGGTCACAAGTAATTAAACGTCCTTGAAGTCAGTGTAAAATTAACAATTTTTATACACAGAGTAAATGATGATGCTCAACTGAGCGGTGAAAGCTGTCAGTTTCGCTGGGAGAGGGGAGATGCTTTCTGCCGGTATGCTGGAAGACACGGGGGTCAACCCGCTAGCAGCTCTGTCGCCGCAGAAAGCGGCCAGCGCCAGAAATTCTCGGAAAGCCGTACGGTGGCAAATGTAGTTTCCTTCAGTGACATAAACCATTATTCTGCTTGTGTCAAACATTTCAAGAGGAAACACAGATTTCATATCAGGTAAAAATTGCAATTTGGATAGTTAAAAAGAAATACTTTACCCGCTGTGAAAAATTTCAATAAGTTCAGTGACACGCTATTCGTGTACTTTAATAGTTTCTGTGAATCGGTCACACGTTGCAATCTGTGGGTTCGGTTACCACCTACTTCACACATTTAATATCTTAGTGAAGTTTTTTAATTTTTGTAAAGCTACTGACTCCTAGCAGTATTTTAAAAGACAACATTTTTTTAAACTAAAACCTCAGTGCATAAACCCCTATTTCAATAATGTTAAAACATTTACGTATTTTATACTTAATTTTTTTAATATGATTCTATATTTTGTCAATGCTTGCAGCTGAAGGACGACAGCGTATCACTATGAGCCTATTCCCGCACTTAATGGACAAGCAACTGATATAGCAATTTTAGAAAAAAGCGCCTTCAGCTTTTCCAGAAAACTTTAACCAAAGCACATACGTAATCATGAAATCAAGGTAGAGATATACCCATTACCCCAGCTTCAACAGAACGCCAGTAGATATACTGGTCTATAATCAGTGGTCGCCCAACTGCGGCCCGAATCAAGCAAGACTCGCGATTCTTAGCCGTATTTTATTTATAGCTCTAGCAACGAAAAGCCGAATCAGAAAAGCTGAACTATCGTTAACAGCTTAGAAGAAGTGTAGTTTTCCACCTTAATAACAAACAAATATACTTACACAGACAGTAAAATTTAAGGTCTGCTAAATTTTAACTGAAATTGGTGAATTCGGCCCGGAATTTAGTAAGGTTCGCCCCTTACCACAGGAGCAAGGGAGTATAAGTAGCGCAACCACAGCGGGGTTAATGGATGTGAGCGGGGGAAAATTTTATTGTTTGCCTTCAGTACTGACAAATGACAGATGTGCTCGACTCGTACCACTCATCTGCTATAGTATAAATTTTTAACGGAAGTAACGTGGACTTGCCAATCGCATTATGGAGACGGTCATTTTCAAATGCGGTACATATTTGTAGCAGGTAATATCAGATTAAATTGAAACTTGTTTAATGTAACTCACATGATTTAGTAAATATTTGTGATCGTGTCTCATATTGTATAATGCGTTTAAGTATAAGTGCAGTTACAGTTGTTAAGCAATTAATCGCTTGCCCAAACAAAGATCAACACTTAGATACTTACAATGTTACAACTTTATGGTCGCCGAGGTCAGCAGCATCCTGAGCAGAGAACAGTCGACACATCTTCCAAATGGTCCCGAACATTAACGATCTGTAATTCTTTGCAGGCGGCCAACTTATCGGGCCCTTACTATACCTAGACTAGATGTTGTTTAAGGTTCTTGGAGACACGGCAGGTCCACACCAAGCTCTTCCATCCCTCTGCCCAATTCGCTGCTTACAAGGATGCTTCTCATTACATTAAGTTATAATATCATAATTAAGGGCATTTCTAAAACATGTAACACTGCAGTGTAATATTAGCGTGGTGCCGGCCGCTGTGACAGAGCGGTTCTAGGCGCTTCAGTCCGGAAGCGCGCTGCTGCTACGGTCGCAGGTTCGAATCCTGCCTCGGGCATGGATGTGTGTGATGTCCTTAGGTTAGTTAGGTTTAAGTAGTTCTAAGTCTAGGGAACTAATGACCTCAGATGTTAAGTCCAATGGTGCTTAGAGCCATTTTTGAAGCATTAGCGTGGTCAAAATGTGTCCGCCTTACTAACTCCTTATAGATCCGGTAAAGATTCAATGTTTCAGATATCATCACACACACTTCAGTCAGAATGTCACGTAGTTCAGTAGAGTCAGTCTGTTTGTTTTTTAATCTTAAGGTCTTACACTTCATACAAGAAGCATTGAACTATTAACGTTGTAGGGATTGCATGGACTGCTAGCAAAAGTCATCTTTTCTTCAGTTCAGGAATTTTTTATGTCTCTTTCTTGAATTTAAGGCAGTTTTCTTGAGTCTCTGTTTCAAGTATCGCCAGGTTTGGTGTTGTTTTCTTATTGCTTTAATTTTGAGCATATTTTCCACGGGATTAATGTTCATGGTCAAAGTTTCTCTCACTTTTTTTGGAATCTTTTGTGCAATGGACTTTATGAAAAAGGTGGTCCCCTGCTTCGCTATCAGCTGCTGAATCTTGGCTTCGATTTGGACTCGAGTTTTCAGTCTACTGTCACTGCCTGCTGTTGCCACAGACGCATATGACAATCTGGAATTTGGTTTCCTTGTGTTTGCACAACTCTCATTACAGTTCAAGAAGACTGGATTTTGCATTCTGAACACAGTTTGCCTGTCAGTTTGCCATTTCCTCCCTCAATCTGGTGTTTACGTCTTTTAGAATATAAATTTGGCCCTCTAGACTAGATCTCCAGGGTGCTTCTCCAGATTCTGTGTTTTGTTGCCCTGTTGAAGCTTGAAAGACAATGAGTTGTTGTTCTAAGTGATTACTTAAAATTTCATTTTGTCCCTCTTAAGTTGCTGGCATGAACGATAGGCTCCAAGTTCTGTTTGTGATAGTTGACTATGCTGGATGATACGTTCCTGTTCTTCAACTCAGCGAAGTTTTCACTAACTGCGTCTCCCACCACTCAAATCTTATCAACGGGTGACAAAAATCATCGTGTTCCACTCGTGGCCATGTCCGTTCTACTTAAGCTTCGCAATAAGTACTTAGGGCTTATCGTTTCTGTTTTGGTACCACCACATTTTGGGGTGCTAGCCGGTTCCCTCTGTAGACTGGGTGTGGGTCCAGTCTTACGAGGAATAGCACTGTCGGAGTTACCTGCGTAATCAGTTCCGGTTGTTATGCAGGGAAAAAAGCTGCCAACGGCTTTCCCGCAGTGGTAACACCGGTTCCCGTCAGATCAGCCAAGTTAAGGGCTGTCGGGCTTGATTAGTACTCGGATGGGTGAATGTCCGGGTCTGTTGGCAAGCTGGCTGCGCTCAGCCCTTGCGAATTCAGTTGAGTATGACTAGCTACTTGACTGAGAAGTAGCGTTTCCGGTAACGAAAACTGACAACGGCTGGCAGAGCGGTCTGCTGATGGCATGCCCCTCTTTATCAGCATACAGTGTCGCTTGTCGACTGAGGATGACACGGCGGTCGGTCGGTGCCGTGGGGCCTTCCGAGGCCTGTTCGGAAGGCGTTAGTTAGTTAGTAAGGGAGAACAGTTGGTGGCCGTCGCTGGTGACGCCGGCTGCGCGGCGCGGAGCAGCTGGCGGCTGCTGCGGACGCGTTCGATTCCGCTGCGGCTGGAGAGGCGTCGTAGCGCAGCGCGCTGCGCGGTACGGCTTGCTGACACGCAAGAACTGACACGGCTGACACACGAAACCAACACGCGCTTGACCAGAGTAAGCGCGACGGCCTCTCCTCACACGAGGCGAAACAGTACCATGCACGAACGCACCACAAGTAATTCAATCACTCTCTTTGTTTAATTTATAATACCGAACTAAAAAGAAGAAAGAAAACGAGAATGCACTCCACCAGAGAACACTCCCGGTACCTGCGAAAGCAAACGACGCCACCGTCCGTGACCAAATTTTAACCTAGGGGGAATAACGTTCGAGTGTGGAACCAAGTGACTCTACGATCGATTCGGCTGCCATCTTGAAATACACCTTGGATATAAAACCAGCCTTTTAACGCAGAATGAATTTGCACTCTGCAGCGGAGTGTGCGCTAACTGGAAGCTTCCTGGCAGATTCAAACTGTGTACCGGTCCGAGACTCCAACCTGGGATATTTGCCTTTTGCGGACTAGTACTCTACTGACTGAGCTATCCAAGCACGGACTTGTTCCAGGTTCAAGTCACGGCCTAACACACAGATTTAATAAGACTTTCGATTGATTAAAAATGGGTATACATATCTTATAATATTACGTTGAAAGTGGACTATTTCTATATTGCTACAAATGCTGTTGGGTGAAGAGCAACAATGTACCACTGTCAGCTCAATGAAACAACCATAAGTTAAACTTTTACACAAACGGAAACCTCGTGCAACAGGTCGCCGAATGAATATATACGAGATCTCAGGAGCAATGAGGTGAGTTAACGGAGTTTCCTGCAATAACGTAGTGTCCTAGTAACGGATGCCCCCATATGTGAAACGTAGGTGCATTCAACGCAGCAAGAATGTGAATGCCTCGCGTTTGCATGGCCCAGCCCTAAGGGAGTGATACGTAGAGGATTGTACCATATTCCTACGATTCTTCTCCTTCTTCACTTCAAGGTTTAGATAATATTCCCGTCCCAGCTTCACGTGATTGCAATATTTTTCTCGGTCTTACAAAGTGTTCTACTTGTTTACAATAACTATAATTCCATGTTCTTCCAAAAGTTTTATGATGTTGCCTCCATTTCTACCTACATTGCTCTATTTTGTCGTTACGTTGAACATTCCGAATTCTTTTTGTATATTCCCAAGTCTTCTAAGATCTCTCGTTCAACAGTCTTTTATAGATCTCAAAAGTCTCATTCCAGCCGCTATGTTGCTTTTGTCTTTCTTCTTTTCAGTCTAAGACTCACTGCCATAGAGCAAGACAGAGGCAGCCATTGTTTTTTAAAAACATAATACTGTGTCTTTCCTCGCCTTGTGCTGTAAGGTTTTATTTATACTCTGAAGAGCCAAAGAAACGGGTAAACCTGCCTAATATCGTGTAGTGCCCCCCACCCCCCCCCCGCCCCCGATGACGCTCAAGTGCCGCAACACGAAGTGGCGTGCACTTCCCTAATGACTAAAATAGTGCTGGAGGGAACTGACACCATCAATCCTGCCGGGCTGTCCATAAATCCGTAAGAGTACGAGGGAGTGTTATCTCTTCTGAACAGCACGTCGTAATCCATCCCAGATATGCTCAATAATGTTCATATTTCAGAGTTTGGTGGTCATCGGAAGTGTTTAACCTCAGAAGAGTATTCCTGGAGCCACTCTGCAGCAATTCTGGACGTTCAGGGTGTCGCATTGTCCTGCTAGAACTGCCCAAGTCCGTCCCTATGCACAATGGACATGAATGGATGTAGGTGATCCGACAGGATGCTTACGTACGAGTCACTTGTCAGAGCGGTATCTAGACGTATCAAGGGTCCCATATCATTCAAACTGTAAACGCCCCACACCATAGCAGAGCTTCCAGCAGCTTGAACAGTCCCCCGCTGAGATGCAGGGTCCATGGATTCATGAGGTTATTTCCTTTCCCGTACATGTCCATCCGCTCGGTACAATTCGAAACGAGACTCTTTCGACAAGGTAACATAGTTTCTGTCGTCAACAGTCCAATGACGCTGTCGACGGGACGAGGTGAGGCGTAAAACGTATTCATGTGCAGTCATCAAAAGTACGCAAGTGGGCCTTCGGCTCCGAAAACCCATATCGATGATGTTTCGTTGAATGGTTCGCACGCTGACACTTGTTGATGACCCAGCACTGAAATATGCAAAAATTTGCGGAAGGGTTGTACTTCCGTCATACTGAACGATTTTCTTCAGTCGCTTTTTTTCCAGCCGCAGCGTTGTCTGAGATTTTATGTTTCACCGGATTCCCGATATTCACGGTACACTCGTGAACTGGTCGCGCGGGAAAATCCCCAATTTATATATATCGCTACCTCGGAGATGCTGTTTCCCATCGCTTGTGCGCCGACTGTAGCACCACGTTCAGTTTTATTTAAATCTTGATAACCTGCCATTGTATCAGCAGTAACCGATCTAAGAACTGTTGTGTTATGTAGCCGTTGCCGACCGCAGCGCCGTATTCTGCTTGTTTACATATCTCCGTACTGGAATACGCATGATTACACCAGTTTCTTTGGCACTTCACTGTAGTTCCACATAAGTACTGAATTTTGATTTTACTCTTTATATCATTATCGTAATTTAGGAAGTTATCGCACTCTAAATATCTAAAACTGGAGACTTGTTTCTATTCCTTTTCTTCAACAACAATTTTTGAGCGGATTGTTTTCCATAGTTAGACATAATGTTAGTTTTCGAGGTGGATCTTTTCAAATTGTGGCTCTGCTTGACTGTTCTTATAACATATACACCCAAAGTTGTATGTTTGCTTTCTTATTTTGTGCTATAACTATATCATCTGTGTATTACATAGGGTGGAGCTCATAGTTTGTTTTCGGTTGTACGCTTTTATCTACTTCATTCTTCCATTTTCATATGGGAATCTCACTACTGATGTTAAGCAGCATCAGCGAGAAGCTACACTTTGGACGGCGCTTTGATTTATTGTAACGTGTTCTCTTTTTCGCTACCTGTATTTGGGATTATCTGTAGGCTGTGATGACGTAGTCGCTTCACTGGATTTTCCTAACGACAGGCTGATGCCCTGGTCTGTTAAGAAAATAAAACTGCAGAAGCCTTCACGTATTCCATTTTAATACTGCTTCTTGAATCTTCATAAGTAGGATTTTCATAATAGTGGGCGTCTATCTTCAAGTGTCTGCAGTTGAGGTTTTCCTGCATCTGCATGGGGCTTTTCTATTGGTCAAACCTATGACCATTTTATAGCCTTTCTTTGCTTTCAATAGCCACTGTTACACCTTTTATCAGCCACGTTTCCACCATACACAATCTGGAAACATAGGCCTAGAATCGATAGGTTTTCTGCTACCGCAACGATCTTAGTCCGAAAGCGGTTGAGAGCATGCACTAATTAGTATGTTCTAAACCTCCCGCACAGGCAAACGTAATTATTCTTGATTCATACTTGAGGCTCCTTTGGCATTACAAACGTAGGGCAAGTCATCCGGATACCCCTTGGGTTAGGGACAATTTGTGTACTCCACAGAAATATCGACTTACTGGAACTATGCTACACTACAGGGTCAAGATATGAATATTACACAGTTGCTCCAGATGAAGCAAATGGAGCAAATCGGTTAGTTATTTTGGTATTAGATGTTGTTTACGATGAGCCTTAAGGGCCTTATAGAGGCGCCATTTGGATTACGGGTGGTTTGTGAGAAAACCTGAAAAAGGTAGTTTATGAGTACCAAAACAGAGCCGCGGATTTCAAGACATCTATGCACAGCAAATGGATAAAATTTTCACTGTATGTTCCTAAGATCCCAATCTCTAACAACCTTGATAATTTATTAAAATCTTCATCCATTCCCCAAGAGACACAGGTTCAATATTACGCTACTGATACACGTAAAATACGCACTAATATCTGGTGTGGGGGGAATGCGCAGCTTATAACGTGATATAGCTCAGAGAAATATGCTGTTAAGTGACTCCGTTATTATCAGAATAGTTCTGGCAACCCCTTGCTATTATAGCACTGAAGGACAAGCAAGATTTTTGTGTAGGGCCTACTTAAAATCCGATCTGTGGTCTAAAATTATATAGTTTCAACTTCACGTAACTAAACTATCAAAATTTTACTGGACCATAAAGTTCTTTTCGTATAAGTGACACGCCCTGCTGTAGTAGAGAAAAGAAAGAAACCAGAGGGAAGATGCTCCTATCGGAGCACAAGAAAGGCTAATACGCTGCTGAATATTTAAAGACCCAGAGTGTAAAGTGGGTTACCATCTGCCTCATACTACCTTCCTCAGTGTGGTGTCAACGCCAGACACCACACTTGCTAGGTGGTAGCCATTAAATCGGCCGCGGTCCATTAGTATACGTCGGACCCGCGTGTCGCCACTATCAGTGATTGCAGACCGAGCGCCGCCACACGGCAGGTCTAGAGAGACGTCCTAGCACTCGACCCCAGTTGTGCAGCCGACTTTGCTAACGATGGTTCACTGACAAATTACGCTCTCATTTGCCGAGACGATAGTTAGCATAGCCTTCAGCTATGCCATTTGCTACAACCTAGCAAGGCGCCATTATCATTTGCTATTTATCTTGTGATGCATGTACCGTCAGACCGATGTTCACCAATTGTGGATTAAAGTTAAGTATTCAAGAAGATACGTACAATTTTTGCTACTATAAAGACCTTGTAATTTTCCAGACCTCACACCAGCCTGCGTGAGCTTTAACGCGTGCCTTTCGGCTTCACCTCGTAGTGGCTTGGCTGTCTTGCCAAGTCACAACAATTGACGACGAGGATTTTGCGTTCCTATTGATACTCTGATTTACTTGTGTAATGGCTTCGCCACCATCTCCAGATGTACTGTCCGAATTTTATCGCTTACAGAATCAGCAGACGCAGGCCTTACTGGATGCCCTTGGACGGCTCGTCCAGGGTCAACGTGCAATGCAAAACGATGCGGCAGCCGCCGCTCTACCGCTCCCGCAGCCACAAAACGCAGTTGCACCACCTTTTCGTCCTTTTGATGCGGCACTGGAGAGCTGGACGGAGTGGTCACGCCAATTTGGATTCCATCTCGCCGCCTACAGAATTCAAGGTAATGAGCGGCCGCCGTTTCTCCTTTCTGCCGTAGGCGTCCAGATGTACCGTGTGATAGTGAAATTATTTCCCCGACGCGACGTAGCAACTCTGTCCTACGACGAAATTTTGTCTGCATTAGATGCATATTTCCAAGAATCAGTCAATGTAGTTGCCAAACGGTATACGTTCTTTTGTATAAAACGTACGGCCGGTCAGACTAATAGGGAGTGGGTTGCAACCTTGCAAGGCCTTACTAGGGATTGTGCTTTTGAGTGTCACTGTGGACTCCCTTATTCAGATACTATGGTACGTGATGCAATTGCACAGAACGTTTCTGATGTTCGTATACGTGAACAGATTTTGAATTTAGTCAATCCCTCCCTTCAACAAGTGGTGGAAATATTGGATCGGCAGGACACACTTGACTTTGCTCAGGAATCATTTGAAACTTCGCCACCCGTGTGTCAGGTTAACCGGCCCGCCGGGCGCGCTGCATGGAACAGTAAACAGCCCTCGCGCCCTGCTACAAAGCTCGCCGCCACGTGTGCCGTGCAAGCAAGCAAATGCAGTGATGAAATCATGCCCGCGGTGTGCTACTAGACATTCGCTTGAGAATTGCCCGTCACGCCAAGCTCTTTGCTTTTTCTGTAATAACAAAGGACATGTTCAAAGTGTTTGCCAGAAAAAGCTCCGATCGGACACTCACAACCATTCCAGGCCCTTTGCTTTGCGCCGGAATCAGAATCGAACCAAGGATACTCCGGCTCGTGAACCTTCGCCCATGGAAATTCATGTAGTTCATTCCACTCCGCCCCGTGTCACTCTCTCTAATGGTGACTGTGTTCGTCCCACAAATAGAGTGCGGCAACATCGACGGAAATCCCGTCAAGTCGCAAGTGATTCTGTACCAGTGTCAGTTCACGTTGCACGAGACAGTCGCTCTTGTCATCAGCAGGACAATAAACTTTTGTCGACTTGGACATTGACGGAAAAGTCATACCATTCCAGCTCGATACCGGAGCTGCAGTTTCACTGATCAATCATGACACGTACAAACAGCTGGGCACACCTCCGTTGCGTGCCGCACATGTTAAGTCAAGTAGTTGTTCCGGTCATCATATCCCTGTGTTAGGACAGTGCAGCCTTCTTGCAACAAACAAAACTTGTGTCATTTTACGTACTTCGTACTTCTTCTGCTGTCAACTGGTTTGGTTTCGATTTGTTTCAGTTGCTTAACTTGTCTATAGTCAATCAGGTCCTATCAGTGAACCAGACTGTGCCTTCAGACGGTGTTTCCCGTCTATGTGAAGAATTTGCAGACATTTTTGCACCGGGCCTTGGTTGCGCTCAGAACTATGAAGCACATTTGGAACTGAAAGTAAAAGCGCAACCGAAGTTTTTCAGAGCACGCAATGTTCTCCACGCATTGCGTGATGAGGTCGCAAAAACATTACACGATTTGGAATCATAAGGTGTAATTGAACGTGTGCAGCCTTCTCTGTGGGCATCACCCTTAGTAATTTTGCGAAAACCTTCCGGAAAATTGAGACTTTGTGTGGACTTCAAGGCAACAGTGAATCCCCAACTAGTGACTGCATCTTTTCCTTTACCCCACCCGGAATATCTTTTTGACAAACTGTGCCCGGGTAAATATTTTTCGAAGTTGGACCTAGCAGATGCGTACTTGCAAATACCGGTGGACGAAGAATCCCAGCGCGTTTTGGTGGTTAACACGCATCTTGGTTTGTACCGATTCAAAAGACTGCCATTCGGGTGTGCATCCGCCCCTGCATTGTTTCAGCAGTATCTACAAACTGTTTGTGCGTCGGTCCCTACTGCAGCAAACTATCTGGACGATACTGTGATCTCCGGAAAGACGGAAGAAGAACATTTAGCCAATCTCAGAACATTATTTCAGGTCTTGCGACAAAATGGTCTTCGCTTGCGGAAGGACAAATGTGTGTTTTTTGCTCGTGACTTACCCTATCTGGGCCATGTACTCAATGCCCAAGGCATACATCCCAGTCCAGAGCACCTCCGTGCCATACAAGACTTGCCTTCGCCGCAGAATTTGCAGCAGCTACAGAGTGTGCTGGGAAAAATAAATTACTACCATAAATATGTGCGCCACGCCTCTCCCATTTCAGCTCCTCTTCATCGCTTACGCCGTAAAGGTGTTCCGTTCATCTGGACGACGGAATGCGAACGCGCCTTTCGCCAGTTGAAATCGGCGTTGCTTTCCAATACTTGCCTTACGCCATTCGATCCCCGGAAGCCCCTTTTGTTGATGGTAGATGCATCGGATTTCGGGATCGGTGCTGTGCTTGCGCACAAAGATGGATCACACGATCGCCCTATTGCCTTTGCGTCCAAATTGCTCTCGTCTGCGCAAAGAAATTATTCACAGATCGAGAAAGAAGCATTGGCTCTCGTATTTGGTGTTACAAAGTTTCAAGATTTCTTGTATGGTCGTCACTTTACCATCATCACAGACCACAAACCTTTGACATCGCTTTTTCATCCGACCAAGCCTGTACCTCCACGTACAGCGCAGAAATTCATTCGCTGGTCTATTTTCCTCTTGCAGTACCGCTACGATATCTTGTATCGGTCCACTGCTAAGCACGGAAACGCCGATGCGTTGTCCCGTTTGCCTGTTGCTGAGGATACAGCATTCGATTCTTCCGAACTTGCTTGCATGTTCATTGATGCGGAAACCGATGACGTGGTCGAATCGTTTCCGATTGATTTTCGTCGTGTAGCTACAGCCACAGCTGCTGACCCTGTCCTTGCTACCGTTTTGCGTTTTGTTGCTACGCAGTGGCCCTTGTCAAAGTCACGGATCGGGGATCCGTTGGTTCGCCGATTTTTTGATCACGAGGAGAGACTTTTTGTACGACGTAGTGTTTTTCTGTTACGTTCCGATAATGATCAGTCCAGGGTCGTGGTCCCACGTTCGTTACAGTCCTGTGTCTTCTCCACCAAGGACACTGTGGTATAGTGAGAACGAAACAACTTGCTCGTCAGCACTGTACTTGGTTCGGAATCGATGCTGCGATTACGAATATGTGCTCTTCTTGCATGGCGTGTGCCGAACAACAATCCGCACCACCGCGGAAATTCTTTGCATGGCCAAAAGCCACTTCCCCTTGGCAACGCTTACACATCGATTTTGCTGGTCCATTCTGGAATGCTCGATGGTTGGTTGTTGTCGATTCATTCAGTAATTTTCCTTTTGTTGTCCGGATGTCTTCCAAGACGTCTTCTGCCACCATCCAAGCGTTATCCGCTATCTTTTGCATTGTAGGTCTTCCACAGACTATTGTTTCCGACAATGGCCCACAATTCACGTCCGCAGAATTTCAGTCATTCTGCAAAGCCAATAGTATTCAACATCTGACGTCCGCGCCGTTTGCGCCACAGTCAAACGGTGCCGCTGAACGGTTGGTCAGGACTTTCAAGACACAGATGTTGAAGTTGCAAGAGTCGCATTCTCGGGAGGACGCGTTATTGCTCTTTTTGTCCACGTATCGCTCTCAGCTCCGAGATGGTCGCTCGCCGGCTGAGTTGTTGCACGGTCGCCCTCCTCGCACCTTGATGTCTTTGCTACATCCGCCGCATCAGGTTCCTGTGCAGCGGCAGACGCCTGCTTTTACTCCGGACGACGTTGTCTACTATCGCAACTATCGAGGTTCACGGCGTTGGCTCGCAGGGCGCATTCCTCGCTGCCTCGGCCGCGCTATGTATCTGGTTTTGGGGGGCCTCTGGTGAGGTGCGTCGGCATCTCAATCGGCTGCGCCTCTGTCGTCGCACGGGTTCTGCCGCTCCCCGTCTGCTTTCAGCGACGGTGCCGTCCGGTCAGCGCCCTGGGGACCCATCTACTGGCTCGCCTCATCCCCAGGTGTTACCGACGCTGCCTTCCATTTTGCCCCATGGCGACGCGCCGCCGCCTGTTCTCCCGCCGGCGACGCCCGCCGTGGACGCGTCGCTGCAACCGCCGGGCGCCTCCCTGGGTCACGCGCCGCCGATCGCTCCCCGTGACCAGCTGTCCTCCGACATGGAACTCTTGCCCGCTCCGGACCACATGGCGTCTTCGCCCGTCGGGTGCCCCGACCCGATGGAGGTCGACCCTTCGGCCCCTCCTGTCACTCTGCGGGCGCATACACAGCATGTTGGCGTGCACCCTGGACTAGGTTTTGAGGCGTTTCCTAGCTCCCCTCGGACCGAATGGCAGGGTGCGGGTGCCACAGCCTCGCCTGTTGTTAGGCTCCCCACCTCGTCGCATATGTCAAAATGGGGTCCTCTCCACGGCGGGCGGAAGCCCTATGCCACAACCTGAAACGTCCCCTTTGAAAAATTGTACCTGACTGTGCTTAAACTGACACACAATATT
Source organism: Schistocerca piceifrons (assembly GCF_021461385.2). NCBI lineage: Eukaryota > Metazoa > Arthropoda > Insecta > Orthoptera > Acrididae > Schistocerca > Schistocerca piceifrons. The sequence continues at coordinate 44,390,710 of NC_060139.1, read as the reverse complement.
TTGTTAGCGCAACGCAATCTGACTTTCAAAATTCCCTACAAAAGAATGGCCCTGACTAACATTAAACTATACCTTTCACAAATCACTTACCTCACAAAAATCTTCGCTGCTCAAGCTACTGCAATACAGCGAGCGCCACTACTGCCAGCTAAATAAAAGATTCAAACTATGGAAGGCACTAACTACTGATAGGGATAGTTAGGAAATGAAAGATATTAATAGAGAACAAACAATGTATTTACCTTGATATCATCATATATAAATATAGTAGTTCATGACAAATTTCAAAACTCCGCCATCTCTCTCCCCACATCCACTACTGCTGGTGGCTCACCTCCAACTGCGCAACGCTACACGCTGTTCACAGCCAGCTGCCTAACACTACAATGGCGAGTATTACAACAATGCAAAGCAGCCACAGACTGCACACAGCACAGCCAGTGATTTTCATACAGAGGTGGCGTTACCATAAAAAAACCTAAACAGCCTACTTACATAGAGAAAACATAAACAGCCTACTTACATAGCCCCCATGCTCCCCACAAAAAATTTTAGAAATTGGTTTGGGCAGTGCCCAATACAGATTTGAAAAAATTTTTCAAAATTACAATAACAAAGATATCAAATGCACACACTTATTGATACAACGTTGGTCAAAAGCTAAAATTTTGTCACAGTCCATAAAGACAGTCCTGATCATTCATTACGGTAAAATATAGTGTTTTTCTCAAACTCTGAGCAGTAGAAGAAAATGCACACGGAAGTAGTGGATTTCCAAGCAGTCTTGAAGAAGTAGTGTTGTCCTTCCAACGGAAAGACAGTGCTGACTCTCGACATGCAGACAGGTAATGCGCCACAACAGAGCAAACCCACAGCAGAGTCAGTCGAAGTTTTGAAGAATATTGGTAGGTAGGTCATCACAGAGTAGACCCACTATAGTCCTGGTAGAGATTACAGTATTGGTGGGCCACCAGGGGTGCAGACCCACTGCAGTCCTTATAGAATTAATGGTATTGGTGGGTCATCAAAGGTGCAGACCCACTGTAGTCCTTGTAGAAATGGCCAGCAGCCATCTGTTGTGACTGTGCAGGTGCACATTCACCATCGAAGAGTCTTGCGGAGAATATAGCAAGTCCATAAACCACCACTTGTGCACTCACAAAGTTTTTGGAATTGTCCTTAGAACCAGCAATGCTGTTATCCAGTCCCTTGCTGAATTATTAACACACGTGCAAACACTAACAGTCCCTACTTCTCACATATTGTCCATATACTATGACCAACAGAAACGTGTGCAGTGAAATGTAACTTAAAAGTTAATAATAAGATGAACTGGTGTCAATTACAATTTTATAAATTTACAACATGAAAATACAATTACAAAGAACATAATAATACAGATAACATTTGTAGTAATATGGGCTTTACAAAAGAATCGAAATAACATATACATCAGTGTTACAGGAATTATGACATAAGTAAATACATAAAGATCACAAGAACTTTTGAAACATCACCTTCACATGTGAGCAACAAACCAGAATAAATAATGTCTAAGCATATTTACAAGGTAAATAACATATTATTAATGCAAATTATATTTGAGGATAACAGTATTCCTCATCATAGTGAATGTAGCTTAATATTAAAAGAAGAAAAAATTCTATGAAACTACACAGAGACAGGAAGAAAACAAATACACAAGGGTACACAAACATATAGTGGGATAACACAAAAGGAAAGGACAGGGTTTGTTGTACTGCAGTATTTGGCAAACAAAACTTTCTTTACTTCTTGGAGATCTCCCTTCATTCATCATTATTCCCAAAAAGTCCTATCTATACCTGCTTTCTGTATTCTATTCATGTTTCTTTCAATATAATTATTTCTCAGTGTACAATACTCATTTTGGCCCAAATCTTTTTCATATTGTCCATAGTCAGTTTCTTATATAGTCTACCTCCTCTTAAGCTAACTTAAATCTACTGAGCTCAGATGCTAAACTAAGGAACGAGGCAATGCAGCAGCACATAAAACAATTAATATAAACAGCAATAAAAAAATGGAAAATCGCAAAGCAAGCTACAGTAAATCTAAATTACCAAGCAATTCAACATTACAACTAATATGAGGCAATGCACAGCAAACAAAAAATAAATCTGGCTTAGCAGAGTTAACACAAATTAAAGTTCAGTAGCACTATGCCTGGCAAACAGCAGCTTATATCTAAACATGACATAGCTCAAGCAGAAAAAAATAGTACACTAAAGATAACAATGCAGATAAGGGAAATGTATAATCACATCTTAATGTCTAAGTAATTAAAGTGGTGCACCACAACAACTTATTGTAAAAAAAATATTACCATGTACTTGAAAAGAAAATTATGTGTCCAGTTACTGTTACTAGTCCCTTCTTATTGTTCTTTCCTTTCCAAGTGCTCCTTTTTTTTAAAGAATGTGGATCACAAAATTATTATTTAATAGATCTGTTGACAGAAAGTGTTCACATTAGCAAATGCATTTAATTTTATTTTATGAAACCAATGCTGCAACACAGCTGGAAAACAGATGTCAAATGAAATAAGCAATTACGCAAACCAAAGCATAAAAACATCATTAATAGCTATGTGGCATTTCGTAAGTCAGTAGCTCTCAACTCTCGTAGAAAGACACTTGTCATTATCAGGTTTGCAGATGTAAGAATATTTCCCATCAATTCATAAGCATTTCAGTAAATATCATAAATTATGAGCTCCACAGTATGCTTTCGACAAGGAAATGTCAATAGCGAGTATAATGGCCCCCCCCCTTTTTTTTTTTACCTGTGCCGCTGAAAGGCTAATGGCTTTTTTTTTTCGGGCGGCTGTCGCCCAGGTGGGTGTCCGCGACGCATTACGTGCAGGTGGTCACTTAACTTTCTTACGGAAATATTTACGACAGCAGTTTCCGCTACAGTGACAGTCATATATACAAAATTTCACAGGTCGAGAATTTACGTTGCAAATGTGTAGAAACAAAATCCTATGAATATAACACTGTCCAAAAAAATTTTCAGTGGCATTGTGATACATTCACACATGATTCACACATGTACACACATTTCATAATTCTAAAGTATGATTCTTGGTTTCCAACATCCTTTTCCATAAGTCAGAGTCCCTAATCACTATTCATTACTCCTTACCTTATTACACATATACGTATCCATCGACACTCGTCAATATTTCCTCATTATAAATATGAAGCATAATCAAATAACTCATATAGCCTCAGCCTATTAATCATAAACATACCTCAGCAGCATAATACACATCGTCGTCGTAAAAATAACATCATAACACCTCAGTCAAATCTCAAATTCGTAGTAGCTTCCTCCAATAATTAAAAAAATTCTCTGCTCATGTCAAAAGTGTCATCTGCCACAAACGTACTTTAAAAATCATGAATCCATACCAAATACATCATTCAAAGCTCTCATAGTATCACAATGGTTCCGAAAAAATATGAAGAGTTCACACAGTACAGACAAAAATACAATTTCGTAAGTGTGAAGTTATCCAACGGTGTAATTACGTAAACATGTGTCACTGACGTAGTAAAAAACATGTTTATCTCTCAGTTAAATGATCAGATAGCTGTGTAATTCTGTGTTAGAGAAATATGGTACCGATGTGTAAAGTTGTATAAGCAAATACCATATTAGCTAGGGTTCCTTGTGGTTGCCACACACATGGTACACAAAGTAGGCGTATACCCCCCTGAGGATTAATGTAATTATACCCTCAGGTGTTACAGATTACAGCAATGGAATGAAATGTATCACGGAAAACTTTCTTTGTAATTCAAAAATCTTTAAAAATAAATGTTTTAAGTACAAAATTAATCACTCAAATACGTGTACTGTAGCGCTAAATGTGCGTCTTGTTGCAACATAATCTGTGTGGAAGTGTCGTAGTTATCGTCCTCCGAAAGCTAAGTTCTGCAGAAGTCAATGTACTTACCTCATAATACACAAAAGTGAAATGCTTTGCGCATAAATGTCTTAGTTATTACGCTTATTGCCGTGATGAGGAAAGGACTGTGCTGTAACGTATTGTTGTGCTACGAAAAAGGCAGTCTCATTGTAGCTATACCACAAAAGTTACTACTAAAACATGTTTTTCTTTCCAGAATAATTCAGAAAAACTGTGCAGATATAAAACAGAAACACCGCAAAAGCAACATTGTAAATTGTCACTCATTAGTAGTGTCGTGATAAAATCGTGTAGCTGTCACATAAACTAACCACTGTTCCATCTGGTATCTCACTGAAAGTACTTTAAATCCAGAATATATTTTCAAGTAAACCAAAATGTTGCATTAAAATCTCATTAGCAGTACTGGTAAATGTTCTAAGTATGTAAGCCTTATAGTCGTTCCATAATCGTGCAACTAACAAGCAAGAATGTACACACACAATAACACTGTGACGTCTGTTCACTATAACAATGCATTCGTCATTTCTGTTTCAATAAGTTCTCTTGGTTCTTGACTGGATATTTAACTTCAAACATTGTTGCATGTTAACAGATTCTAAGTCTGACAAGCATACTAGTAATGTAAAGGGAAAAGTTATATGGCAAAGACAAAGTTAAAAAGCAGATTATCTTTCAATAAACGGTTTTACATGTGAAATGTGGTGTAAACCTTTACTCCTCCTAGTACGCAGAGTTTCAACCGGAACGCAATTATCATGCGGTATACATCGATAAAGAATACTGGAATTTTTCTCAAGGTTAGCGTCTATGTTATTTTTCTCTGAGCCACCCGGCGCACGCGGCTGCCTGCCGTGCGAGTCATTGTCTGTCTCTTTGTTGGCGCGCGTCGTTATTGGGATTAGGAGACCTAACTTCTACAAATTCACCGTGACGAGAGGGCCCTGCTCTGTTTGAATCCCGCCAGTTCTGATGCAATTCAGGTCTGTCGTTATGTCGGTAGTTTCCGTAGTTTCTTCCTTGTCGGTCACGTGGTGGAGAATTTCTCCCTGAATCGTAACTCCGCGCTGAACTGTTGTGTCTGAAGTTATTCTGTCTCCCTTGATAATAATTGTTTTGGTTCCCATATTGTCTGTTTCTCTGATTGTCTCTGTGATAGTCATTACTACGGAAATGCGATCTTTCTCTGTAACTATTATTACTCTGCCAGCGGTTGTCATATGGGTGGTGTCTGTTTTGGTCACGATTTGCGTTGTAAGAATAGCCTTTTCGTGTCCAGTTATTGTTTCTGTCATCACGGAATTGTGACGTATGTGACCTGTAGTGATTGTTTTCCTGTTTTCGCATCCGGCAACTGTCTGTGTCAATTTCTAATTCTTGTAGGAGTCCCTGAAAAGCTTCAATGTCGTCTTTGCAACGTCCTGCCAAAATAATATGTCGTAAATGTTCAGGCAATTTGATTAAGCAAATGCGGATGAGTTCTGAGGGGCTGTATGGGTTTGACAGGTACTGATTCTTGTGCAACATGTCTTCAAAATATTTCATAAGACTGGAAAATTCAGATTGTTCGAAATGTTTCATCATTATGATGCTATGTTTTACTAGGTCTTGTGTGGCTTGAGACCAATATGCTGAGAGGAAGGCATGATAAAACTCTCCTTCACTGTGGCAATCGTGAATTACCGATCGCATTCTTACAGCTGGTTCATTCTCCAAGTAGCCACACATAAATTCTAATCTGTGTTCTAACGACCAGTTGGGAGGAAAACAATGCGAGAATTGATGGAGCCATGCTTGTGGATGAATGTCGTTGCCAGAATTCTTAAATGTTTTGAATTTACGTGTAGTAATGAACAGCTTATAGTCAAAATCATCATGTCGGCGAGTCGCATATCGGTCATTGTTAGGTCGTGTCGGCCGTTCCATCTCAAAATTCGGTGCACATTGCCAATTTCTTTCATAACTTCCGAAATGCCCTGTGTTATTATTTTGTGGCTGTTCCGTATTTCTGTGTCCCTCTTCCCGTATTGGGGCGCGAGTATCCTCTGAAATACGTAATTCTTGTATTACCTGTGTCAGCTGATCTTGTACTTTCCGGATTTCTCTTTTGTACTGTGTATTGATTTGATTTTGATTCTGTTTGAATTTTCTAATTTGTTCATACTCTTCTGTGTCAGTGAAGGCTACAGGTGTTGTGTCATTCAGATCATCATCTACCTTTGTAGATAAGTTAGTGACCTGATCCGAAAGTTCGGCTACTTTCTCCGATAGTGAACACATTTCCTCAGTGTGTTTTTCTGAACCAAGTTTCAGAGTGTCCATTTGTGTTGAAATCGTATCTACTGTGTCCTTTAAGTTTTCTTGACTTTTTGCAAGTTGCGTAACCGAATCGGTAGATGCAACTGCGTCAATTTTAGCTTGCAAGGTGTTGTGATTTTCATGAACAATAGTTTGCAGTTCTTTTATGGCTGCTTCGTGATTCTGTAATGCATTTTCATGACGCGAAAAAATAGGTTGGAAATGCTCACAAATTTGAGTTTTTACGTCATTACAGACTCTTTGACATTTCGATTCAATGTTATGTAACTCAGTAGTTAAATCTTCACGCGTTTGTTCAAGAGTTTGTTCCAATGAGTCTAACTTTTGAAGCTGTTGCTGTGTTTGTCTCTGATTTTGTTCCAGTGTGTCTAACTTTTTAAGATTTTGTTCCACTGTGTCTAACTTTTGAAGCTTTTGCTGTGTTTGTCCCATTTGTTGTATTAATTGTAATAACAATGCATTGGTGTCTGAAACATGTTCCTCAGTGCTTTTCGGCAGTGAATTTGCACCGGCAACATTCACATTTTGACAAGCAGAAAATGTGTCTTGACTTATTTGAGAAAACGGTGATGACCCAAAACCTGAATCTACAGTATTTGCGAAATTGTGTCCTGTTATTTCGGATTCCTGAGGCGATCTGTTGCCGACCGATCGATCGATAATGCTTCCCTGTTCACTACCAGTTTCACTGTCTACACCATTGTTTGCAGCCCGTTCCATTTCCCTATGCACAATTACCAAATTACTACTTTGAACATCAGTTAATTCATTACGCGGTGGCGCTAACACACTGCTTTCATTTTCACTGTCATTTCTCAGTTTACTTTGGAGCCTAGTATTACGTTTTTCACACGCCATTATTGTCACAGTATTTCACACGACAACACAGAAAAACACAATTTGAAGATCAAAAATAAGAGAACACATTAACATAGCACTGAAAATAATATCTAGTTAATTGCAGCTGCGAAATACTTGGTGCAAATCTACATGCATGCCACACCTGTTTTACTGTACAACAATGAAAAACTACAACTACAAAGGAAATTCTCTCTATAATTACGCGCTAGCAATAAACAATAGCTACACTAATTACACAAACTACAAGAAAAGAATAAGAAGATTCCAGTGAGGTATCCTCGGCTAAGGGTCGACATATGAAACGTCCCCTTTGAAAAATTGTACCTGACTGTGCTTAAACTGACACACAATATTTTGTTAGCGCAACGCAATCTGACTTTCAAAATTCCCTACAAAAGAATGGCCCTGACTAACATTAAACTATACCTTTCACAAATCACTTACCTCACAAAAATCTTCGCTGCTCAAGCTACTGCAATACAGCGAGCGCCACTACTGCCAGCTAAATAAAAGATTCAAACTATGGAAGGCACTAACTACTGATAGGGATAGTTAGGAAATGAAACATATTAATAGAGAACAAACAATGTATTTACCTTGATATCATCATATATAAATATAGCAGTTCATGACAAATTTCAAAACTCCGCCATCTCTCTCCCCACATCCACCACTGCTGGCGGCTCACCTCCAACTGCGCAACGCTACGCGCTGTTCACAGCCAGCTGCCTAACACTACAATGGCGAGTATTACAACAATGCAAAGCAGCCACAGACTGCACACAGCACATCCAGTGATTTTCATACAGAGGTGGCGTTACCATAAAAAAACCTAAACAGCCTACTTACATAGAGAAAACATAAACAGCCTACTTACATAGAGAAAACATAAACAGCCTACTTACAATCCGTCCGCCGATTTGCGCGGGAGGAATGTGGTGTCAACGCCAGACACCACACTTGCTAGGTGGTAGCCTTCAAATCGGCCGCGGTCCGTTAATATACGTCGGACCCGCGTGTCGCCACTATCAGTGATTGCAGACCGAGCGCCGCCACACGGCAGGTCTAGAGAGACGTGCTAGCACTCGACCCCAGTTGTACAGCCGACTTTGCTAGCGATGGTTCACTGACAAATTACGCTCTCATTTGCCGAGACGATAGTTAGCATAGCCTTCAGCTACGTCATTTGCTACGACCTACCAAGGCGCCATTATCATTTGCTATTTATCTTGTGATGCATGTACCGTCAGACCGATGTTCACCAATTATGGATTAAAGTTAAGTATTCAAGAAGATACGTACTATTTCTGCTACTATAAAGACCTTGTCATTTTCCAGACCTCACGCCAGCCTGCGTGAGCTTTAACGCGTGCCTTTCGGCTTCACCTCGTAGTGGCTTGGCTGTCTTGCCAAGTCACAACACTCAGCACTTAAAAAACTTTCCGAATAATATTGGCATGCGAACGTATCCGCATACTGAGAGAGATGAAGACAGTAATAGTGGGAAGGAGACGGAAAAGTAATATATACTGGAAGCTATTAGACACGGTTGTCATACAGAAAGAGTGAAAGAGACAATGACAGTGTGAGAGAATGAGGGAGACATCATTTCAGTGAAACCTAATTGACGAAAACAGAGCAGTGCTAGGAAAACAATGAAGGAGGCAGAGCCAGTGGGCGAGAAGTAAATAGAAGGAGAAAGTGCAAGTGTGCGAGAGCCGATGATAATGAGAGACAGAGTTTATGACAGTGACAACAAGGGACAGAGATATGGTGACTCTGAAAAGAGACAGCAGCAGCGGGAAGGAACGAATGTTATAGAAGCGGTAAGAGAGAGCAAGAGTATGGCAGTGGCAGTGGGAGGAGGCAGTAGAAGTAGGACGCAACGAAAGAGACTGCGGCTGTGGGGCAGTAGACAATGACAGAGAGACATAATGAGTTCGGCTGAATGACTGACAACAGATTGGGCAAGTGAGAGTGGCTGGGTGATGGACTGGTAGGTGTAACCGAGTTACACTTTGGTGAGCTTGTAGGACTGAGAAATGAGTTGAATATTAAACAGAACACGAATGTGTTCGCATGCGAAAATTTTTCGGGAACTTCTTACAGGTCTGAGGAAGTCAGAATGAGGCAGCTGGTACCCAGTATTTCAGCCAGACTCATTTATTACAGAGGAGCACATTCATCTACTACATCTACATACATACTCCGCAATCCACCATACGGTGCGTGGCGGAGGGTACCTCGTACCAGAACTAGCATCTTCTCTCCCTGTTCCACTTCCAAACAGAACGAGGGAAAAAGACTGCCTATATGCCTCTGTACGAGCCCTAATCTCTCTTATCTCATCTTTGTGCTCTTTCCGCGAAATTTAAGTTGGCGGCAGTAAAACTGTACTGCAGTCAGCCTCAAATGCTGTTGCTCTAAATTTCCTCAGTAGCGTGTAAGAGGTCCGAGCAGATGTAATTTTATGTAAGAGGTCCGAGCAGATGTAATTTCGATGTATTGCTCATGCGCAACCTGCAATATGCATGGTATAAGAGAGTCTCTGACCAGAGAGCAGTGTTGACTGCAGTAGGAACTGTGTAGCTGTAGCAGTAAGTTGTTGCTAGTCTGCGGTCTGCTCTGGTTTGGTCTGGTGTATCGTGTTGGCTGGGCCGGTCGCGGTGCAGCGATGTCGGAGCCTGAGGATTATTGTATAAGGTAAATAAAGCAGCCTCGCGCTTATCTAGTAATGTTATCTCAAGTCCCATGTAAATGTTTTAAAAATGTCCTAATAATAATCTTTCTCATATAAAGTAAATTTTAACAACCATTCATTTCAATTTAAAGAATTTACTATTTTCTCCAATCCATGATCATCCCGATTATTGCAAAAGAAAAATCAGTTGTTTCCCTTTCATAAATAACAAATCTATCGGCCAGCATTGCACAGGGCTGTGCCAGAAAAATTTATTGTTAGAGCAGATATATATGCGTTATCCGGCGACTTCATTGTGGTAAGAATTTTTCTCTTTTTTATTCAGAATGATCTTTCAAGGCCATGATGCAACACTGCTGACGTCCAAAATTTACCAGGTTATATTCACAGTCAATTATTGAAAAGTTATAAGTGAGCGACAATTTAATTGAGAGGTTAGTTACATCATATTATTACCAGGTTACTGAATTTATTTTTTGTTGGGACTTTACACTGAATGTGAACGACATAATTATATTTTTTATTGTTGAGAGGTTTAGGAAATTTTCTGTTTTGAGGTTACACTAAGTGAGGATATTATTCATATTATTTATTATATAATTTTGTGGGGAGGTTACACTTGGCGACAACCGGCCAGGATCGTATTTTCTTTGTGAATTTCTGAGAAGTAGTTAGTTATATATCTGCTCTTATTTACTCAAATGTAGTTTGCGTCTGGCGCAACGCATTTACTAACTTGTCACTCTTTCTTTCACAGGGCATAGGCAGTTTATTTCTCTTTGTTGTAATTATATTTGTTCCATTTTTGCTTTGTCTTTGTTTCATTTTGTGCTTAACTTTGATTTGTGAAAAATGCTGCGAAAAACTGTTAACAGTACATCGCGACGTGCAATGACTGAAATAGCCGACTCGAATAATTTGTCCGATAATACTTGCGACACTCAATGTAATAATGATAATCCCTTAATTACAGATAATCAGTGCCTGCCGATCACTAGTACTGAGTTAAATCCTAATGATGGGCAAACAAATTTAATTATGTCCACAGTAAATTTAACAATTGATGACGCGGCACGTTCCGATACAATGAACGCTGCCCAGTTTGACACACCCAGTCTGCAAAATTTGCATAGTGAAGAGATAAATTTTTCTCACGAAGATGAACAATGTAGTCAAAATACGTCAGATTTATTTGATTCCGAGGTAGAGAACAACAGTGCACATCCAACTGGCGAACCTTTTCAAGAATTAGAAAATGACCAAATGATTACACAAAACGAGACAAATGTAGATACACCAACACACAACATAGAAAATAGAGTCGCTAATTTTGGCTTGGATCAAGTTGTAGCATTATTACTACAGTTCAAGAAAGAACAAGACGACAATTACAAACGACTCAATTAATCGAACAAACAGCTTAATGAAAATCTCAAACAACAAATTAATGAAAAACTAGACAGCAATTCCAAACAGTCGAATGATAAACAAGACAACAATTTCAAACAACTTAGTGAACAGATTATAGCCGTTGCCGCGCAATGTCATGATACTAAAGAACAATTACGTGAGGAAATTAAGGCTTGTGCTAGGAACAGTAGTGAAGAAATTAGATCTGTGGCACAAGAATCAAGTAATACACACGCAGCCACAGCTAAATTACTTAGAGATGAAATTAGTGCAGTCGCCAAACTATGTTCTGAAAACGCAACACAGTTACGCGACGAGTTTAAATTAATGTCAGGGGAACTTTCACGCACACTGGATGCGAAAGTAGACGCGAAATTTGACCAACAGAACAGCCAAATTGACGAACGTTTTAATCACTACCTACAAAACAGTGAAACGTGTTACCGTAAATTTATACAGGAACAGAATAAAGTAAAGCAACAAGTCATGGAAACAATTACTGCACAGAGAGAGGAACATAAGCGTAAATTGTTTACGAAATCAAAAACATACGTAGACAACAATATTGCTACTCTATCTGACGAAATTAGTACTATCAAACAGTTGAACACCGAATTGCATGATGAAATCTCCGATCTTAAAACAAAAACAGACACACACACATTTGACTTTCAGACAATGACCAACAGACTCGAAAAGTTGGAAGTAATACAGGATCCCGATGCCATCAAAGCAGACGTTAAAAAATTGAACAGAACCACACGTAAAATACAAAAACAAATTAATGCTTGTGATACTAAAAATGATTATCAGGTAAAAGCACTGACTGAAAAATATGATGAATTGGCCAGTCGTATTGATGCTATCGAAAATAATAATGACACCAAATCAGACGATACGTCACCAGTTTCGCTTAATCAAACACCCGAATTCCAAAATTTACAGCAGACAGTCAGTGAGATAGGTTCGTCCAATAATACATTACGTAGAAAATTGTCATGTTTACAGCACGAATTGACGGAGATGAAATATATTTCAGCCTTTAACACATCACAGCATATGCCACTCTCCGAACATTTGTCAGACTCACACAGCCAGTGCAATTTAGGTAATTTACAGAGCATACGTGAGTTAGATTCCGAACAGTCACAGACAAACAGATTATCATACAACCCTGAACCTGTTCATACATACAGAGACGATAATTTTGATTACAAGCACTTTCTATCCGTCAGAAAATTTAAGGTATTTAAAAATGACAGAGCGCAGGTACACGTTTTGGACTGGATACGACAATTTGCTTTTGTATTTTCACCGGCATTGCCTGTAACGCAGAAACTAAAATTTATTTGCAGCACGTAAGTGACCTCAGGGGATTCATTACACTTTGATGAATATGTGCCGTAGCGTGCACAGGGCCCCGAGCCGTAGTAGTGCTGTTTCCTCCTTAGTTTTCTGCACTGCTGCCTTCTCTTTTACTATCCTTTATATCTATCAAAACAGTTCTTTAACTATCGATGTATCTAGAATTAGGAATGAATAATGAAAACCTGATATGACAAATTTTACCGAAAGTAACAGTTTTCTTTAGACACTCCCGAAATGACAAGAACTGTCAGCGTAATTTTAATATCAGACAAAATTTAGATCATCAGTATCGTCAAAATTATCAGCAACAGGAAACAAATTTTGGTAACAATAGAGGGTTTTCCCAACAACAGAAACAAAACCAGCCAGTTAGCACACCTAACCAACAATGTAATCTGCAAGGTCAACCAAGCTTTAGTGTTTCGCCGCCTATACGTATAACGACGGCTCCACCAAATAGTAATGCACAGCAACAAGTAAATAACTACGTACAGAAAACACATCATTTTAACTCGTACCGCACCGCGCCGTATTGTAATGATTATCATGACAGACGTAAAAGTAAAGAACACAGTTTTCAGCGTAACAGTCGGTCTTACGAGCAGCAAAATCATCCGTAACAACAGACTATCATCAATGAACCAGACAGTAGGTATCACCCCGAACCTAATGCGTCAGGACGAAATAACAGAACAGTACAAATAGTTGAAATGCCACAGCATCCTCCCGCAAATAACAGTACGTCAGAAAGAATTTGACTAGATACAGTACAGGTTGCATCTTCCAGCAACGTAAGTCATACTTTTGACACATATAATCTTGTTCACGAAAATGTTATTAGTTTTGACGACATCCGATACACACTTTTGCATGAAAGACAGAATCACAACGTATGTAGACAACATCGTTATCGTATAAGCTACCTGGTCTGAACATAATCTGATTCTGGAACAACTGTTGCAAACTTTTCGTGCACAAGGACTCACAGTTAATCTTAGCAAATCGCACTTTGGTAAAACTTCCATAAAATTTCTTGGACATGTAATTTCAGCAGAAGGCATTGCGTCTGACCCGGAAAAACTTCAAGCTTTACGTGACATTACTGTACCTACGACGAAGAAACAACTACGCAGCTTCTTGGCTTTAATTAACTTTTTTCGTAAATTTATTCATTACTCTGCTTTAGACACCCCTAGATTATGTCAATTGACAGGTAAAAAAACTATTTGGTCCTGGGATAGCCAAGCACAGTCTGAATTTGTCAATTTGAAACAAGCTTTGTTGAACGCACCTCTTTTATCACATCCAGATCTTACTAGAAATTTTTCCATTGCCACCGACAGTTCTAACACCGCTTTAGGCGTACACATTATTCACGAAATTGAAGAAGATGGTTCTACAGTAATTAAAAACATCGCCTTTGCGAGTCGCATTATGTCACCTGCTGAAACCAATTATTCTGTTGCAGAACTTGAAACATTATGTGTTGTATGGGCATTTACGAGATTTTGGCATTTTCTTTGTGGAAGACATACGACCGTTTACACAGATCATAGAGCTATCCAGTTTTTACTTTCCGCTAAATTTACACACGACAGATTAAGCAGATGGAAACTTTATTTACAGGAATTTAATTTTACAATTGTTCATATTCCCGGTACACAAAATATTGTAGCACACGCACTACCCCGTTCTCTCAGCAACAGTCAGCAAGACATCGCAACCAACTTCTGCCAAGCAAATCCTAGCGTCATGTATATTCAACAAGTTGCATTCGAAAATTTTATTTCGGCATCATTACGAGACATAGCACAAGAGCAGAGCAAAGACAACGTGTGGAAAGAAATTAAACACCTTTGGCAAGATAGGAATAATGTTACCATCAGAAACCATTACACTGTGCGCAATAATATTCTGTTTCGCCGCTCTCACCCTGACAGCAACAACTGGTTACTATGCATTCCTGACGAACTTGTTAACAAATGAATTTGGTATACTCATTTAAGTTACCCACATTACGGAGCCAGAAAATGTATTCTTATACTGAGACAGAACTCTTATTTTGCCAACATGGAGAAACGTATTCGACGAGTCTTATCGTCATGTAAAATCTCCCAGAAAACTAAGTCAGACACGACTTCACAAATTCCTCCGTTACATCCCATTGTACCTGTTAAATTGAGACACATGGCCGCTGTAGACATTTTTGGTCCGGTTTCCAGATCTAATAGAGGTTTTTGTTACATCTTTGTCGCTGTTGAGCTCACTTCGAAATTTGTTACCTTCACTCCGTTACGCAAAGCTACTGCTAAATCGATTTCGAATGCATTTGTAAAACATTTTTTATTTCATGTAGGGCATGTATTGAAAGTAATTTCGGACAATGGACCACGGTTTCTGCGTTTTGGACACGTATGTTACGAGCTAGAAACATTTCTCCGATCTATATATCCAGGTATCACACTTCTTCGAACCCCATAAAAGACATATTGATTGGGACACACACATACTCTCATTCCAGGAAGTAATTAATTCCATACCAAATGAATCTACTATGCTATCTCCGACTGTTATATTGAAAAATGTTGAACCACCTAACAAAATTAAAGATTTAGTATCCTTTCCTACATCTCGTCGACTACGCCACCATGAAATAATTGACATTGCGCTGGACAACATCAAATGTGCCACAGAGCGCCGGAGGAGACAGCAAAAACAGGTTTGTACACGCCGTGATTTTCACGTTGGTCAGAAGATAATAGTACGCACACACTATTTATCCAACAGTGGAAAGAGTAGATGCAGTAAATTTGAGCTTCTATACGCAGGTCCATATCGAATTCGCAGCATTACTCACCCAAATGTAGTACACGTCGAAACTTTGAGAACCAAAAAAAGCAAGGGCAATCACCCTGTCTCCAATATTAAACCCTTTATTGAATGAATATACTTTATCACACTGTAATGCCATTTCCTGATTCTTATATAACCACTTACGCAATTATATTTATATGAACACTTACTGATGATTATCATATTTTTCCTGGCAAGTGCCCGGCAAGGTAAGGTTAGCAGGTCGCTTTTCTTGTTGCTACACGTCAGACCGTGCACATTTTTCCAGATAAACTTACATATTTTATGACCATTTATGCAATTCCATCTATATGACTACTTACTGATGATTATCATATTTTTTTCTTGGCAAGTGTCCGGCAAGATAAGGTTAGCAGGTCGCTTTTCTTGTCGTTATATATCAGACCGTGCACATTTTTCATTTTTCGTGTATGTATGATTGTTTTCCTGTTTTGTCTGTATGCACTGTGAAATGTTTAAGATGTAACAAACACCGGATGACTTTGACATTTTTTCTTATATCTCAATATCTCGACTATTCTACATTTTTTGCTACTGCATTATGAGACTGTGTGTACATTTTTGCACCTGAACACCCTCTATGTTTTGACCTAATACGTTTTCTGTCATGCTATGCTGTATGCTTCGTTGTATCACTAGAAACAAGTTTCTATTTAATGAGTATATGATTTAAATGCAAGATATTAATCCTTATTCATCATTTTTAGAAAGCAATAACGTGTAAAAGAAATAACTTAAACAAACCACAGTGGATTACGATGAAATGGGAATTTCACCTTCGGGATGAACGAAAGAAAATGCAATACCTTGTCATGAAGAGTAAATGGATCAGAATTAACAAGCATTGACAAGAATATACTATACACATTGTATGATAGCAGTCTTAACTAATTATTTTTCTTTCAGAATACGAGGCGATTGATGCAGTCTGTCAGACAGAACTACACATCTTAGCTTTAGTGATGAAATATGTTAGAGATAAGAAAGTCTATACTGTGAATAGCTGTATGAAGTAAATGGTAATATGAATAATGAATAATGAAGTGTCTTTTTTGCAGATGATAATAAATGATGATGAATAGTTATATGAAGAATATGCTAATATGAATAATGAAGTTTTTCTTTGCAGGTCATGATAGTGATGAAGTTATGGTAATATGAATAATGAAGTTTTTCATTACAGATGAGGATAATGATGAAGTTTATATATTTAATATTATTTAAGAGATGCTATGTAATTATTTAAGTATTTGTTGCAGTTCGTTTTGTCATTATGTCTTATGTCGCATGGTATAATGACTGAATGTTTTGGAAAATACACCTAGAGTACATACATATTGAGTACACGTTTCATTACCTGTTAATTAGAAGTTCACTACTTTTCAGCATAGTATGTGTTTCTTCTTTCAGCTCAATAATCCATTTTGTATTTTTTTCCAGGACAAGCTATTCATGAAATTAAGGTGCTATAAGCAGTTAGTCATTAAACCTGTTCTAGTACTTGCATTTTTTTACCCATTTGTGTGTGTCATTCATGAATGTGATCGCATATACCCTACTTGTTCGTAACCTTGCTACAGCTGACTCATGACGAATGATGTTACTAATCCTTATTTCCAGCAATAAGTCAAAAGCAAATATTTTCATCCTCCAGCAATTAATTATCGATCTCATCGCAATGCATTGCTAGCACAAAAAAATCTATTACCAGTCCCAAATAATGCTACCAGTTTAAGAGATATTTCTAGTTCTAAATACAATGCAAATTTCTCAGATGTATTGAATCCATTATATCTATCTATTATTGGACCACAGACCTTGAGTAATAGTTACAGTGTGTTACATTTTAAATATGTCCTATGTCACTTGAATGATGAGTTCTGAGTAATACTGAATGATGTTTTGTAATAATGCATAAATGCTATGCCAATGATATCTGTAAATAATATTTTTGTTATACTCTATAAATGCTATGCCAATAATTAACTCTCATTTTGAATGATGACTTCTGAATAATACTGAATAATGTTTTATAAAACGATATGAATACTTTGTAACTGGCCAATGAATGCCAATAATTACCGCAATCAGATGAGTTATGAATAGTGTTTTGTAATATTCAATACTTGCTACATGTTTAGTAACTGGCCAATGAATGCCAATGATTACTATAATTAGATTAATTATGTAAATGCTATGCCATTAATTAACTCTTGTATTGAATGATGACTTTTGAACAATGCATAAAAATGGTTTGTAACTGGCCAATGAGTGCCAATGATTACTATAATTAGATGAATTATGTAAATGCTATGTCATTAATTAACTCTTGCTTTGAATGATCACTTCTGAATAATGCATAAAAATGGTTTGTAACTGGCCAATGAGTGCCAATATTTACTGTAATCAGATGAATTATGAATAATGTTCTGTAATACTCCATACATAGTACAGAAATGTTTAGTAACTGGGCAATGAGTGCCAACAATTACTCAAATCGGTTGATAGACTAGTGTAATTCTCAATGATGACTAGCATAAGACTTAATGTCCTTCACCTTCTGATCTAATCACCAGAAATTACTCCAATATCCGTTTGTCCTGTCCATCCTCATGATCATGGAGCACTATATTTGGATTTTGCACTAATTCCACATTGGTGAAAGAGTATGAATTCTACAAGAATGTGGTGTTGACACATCATGCTGTCCACCACCTTGAACGATGGAGATGTTATTATGGTCCTACTGTTTGGTGTACCTAATGTACTACCAAAATGATAACATTGAATATTAATATAACATTTCAGTGTCTTGGCTACACTGATTAATACTTCAGGGAAGAGAACTTCAGATTGTCTCACTTGGTGTTGTGCTTCTGTAGAAAGATATGGACTTTTAGTGCAGCTACGTGCAACCTACTGTGCTACAACCATGATGCAATCCTTCCCATTCCTTTCCTAGTTCTTGTACAATGGTAAAAACATATACAGTGCGTATGCACTTTATGTCATTTGTTAATATGTTTTGTTCTCATTGCGTGTACATTTTGTCATTGCTTGATACGTTCTGTACTCAGTGCATGTGCACTCTATTTCATTTCATGTTCTGCACTTATATATATGTATATACTCTGTGACTGTAAACTTAGTTAATTAAGAAAAATTCGTTACTCATGGCAAGTCCAATTGACTCACCATCGCTGTCAAATTTTTGCCCCCCCGGTGGAAGGTTATGTAAGAGGTCCGAGCAGATGTAATTTTATGTAAGAGGTCCGAGCAGACGTAATTTCGATGTATTGCTCATGCGCTGCCTGCGATATGCAAGGTATAAGAGAATCTCTGACCAGAGAGCAGTGTTGACTGCAGTAGGAACTGTGTAACTGTAGCAGTAAGTTGTTGCTAGTCTGCGATCTGCTCTGGTCTGCTCTGGTGTATCGTGTTGGCTGGGCCGGTCGCGGTGCAGCGATGTCGGAGCCTGAGGATTATTGTATAAGGTAAATAAAGCAGCCTCGCGCATATGTAGTAATGTTATCTCAAGTCCCATGTAAATGTTTTAAAAATGTCCTAATAATAATCTTTCTGATATAAAGTAAATTTTAACAACCATTCATTTCAATTTAAAGAATTTACTAATTTCTCCAATCCATGATCATCCCGATTATTGCAAAAGAAAAATCAGTTGTTTCCCTTTCATAAATGACAAATCTATCGGCCAGCATTGCACAGGGCTGTGCCAGAAAAATTTATTGTACGAGCAGATATATACTCGTTATCCGGCGACTTCATTGAGGTAAGTGTGGTGTCACCGCCAGACACCACACTTGCTAGGTGGTAGCCTTTAAATCGGCCGCGATCCATTAGTATACGTCGGACCCGCGTGTCGCCACTGACAGTGATAGCAGACCGAGCGCCACCACACGGCAGGTCTAGAGAGACGTACTAGCACTCGCCTCAGTTGTACAGCCGACTTAGCCAGAGATGGATCACTGACAACTACGCTCTCATTTGCCGAGACGATAGTTAGCATAGCCTTCAGCTACGTCATTTGCTACGACCTAGCAAGGCGCCATAGCATTTGATATTATTTTATATTGTGGTTATAACATGTACCGTCAAGAGAGATGATCTACAATTGTGGATTAAAGTTAAGTATTACATCAACTACGTACTTTATTTGCTACTATTAATTCCTTTAACTGTTCCAGACCTCACGACAATCTGCGTGAGCGTAACGCGTGCCTTTCGGCTTCCTCTCATTGTGACTTGGCTGTCTTGCCAAGTTACAACAGTAAGAATTTTTCTCTTTTTTATTCAGAATGATCTTTCAGGGCCATGACGTAGCACTGCTGACGTCCAAAATTTACCAGGTTATATTCACAGTCAATTATTGAAAAGTTATAAGTGAGCGACAATTTAATTGAGAGGTTAGTTACATCATATTATTACCAGGTTACTGAATTTATTTTTTGGGACGTTACACTGAATGTGAACGATGTAATTATACACTCCTGGAAATGGAAAAAAGAACACATTGACACCGGTGTGTCAGACCCACCATACTTTCTCCGGACACTGCGAGAGGGCTGTACAAGCAATGATCACACGCACGGCACAGCGGACACACCAGGAACCGCGGTGTTGGCCGTCGAATGGCGCTAGCTGCGCAGCATTTGTGCACCGCCGCCGTCAGTGTCAGCCAGTTTGCCGTGGCATACGGAGCTCCATCGCAGTCTTTAACACTGGCAGCATGCCGCGACAGCGTGGACGTGAACCGTATGTGCAGTTGACGGACTTTGAGCGAGGGCGTATAGTGGGTATGCGGGAGGCCGGGTGGACGTACCGCCGAATTGCTCAACACATGGGGCGTGAGGTCTCCACAGTACATCGATGTTGTCGCCAGTGGTCGGCGGAAGGTGCACGTGCCCGTCGACCTGGGACCGGACCGCAGCGACGCACGGATGCACGCCAAGACCGTAGGATCCTACGCAGTGCCGTAGGGGACCGCACCGCCACTTCCCAGCAAATTAGGGACACTGTTGCTCCTGGGGTATCGGCGAGGACCATTCGCAACCGTCTCCATGAAGCTGGGCTACGGTCCCGCACACCGTTAGGCCGTCTTCCGCTCACGCCCCAACATCGTGCAGCCCGCCTCCAGTGGTGTCGCGACAGGCGTGAATGGAGGGACGAATGGAGACGTGTCGTCTTCAGCGATGACAGTCGCTTCTGCCTTGGTGCCAATGATGGTCGTATGCGTGTTTGGCGCCGTGCAGGTGAGCGCCACAATCAGGACTGCATACGACCGAGGCACACAGGGCCAACACCCGGCATCATGGTGTGGGGAGCGATCTCCTACACTGGCCGTACACCACTGGTGATCGTCGAGGGGACACTGAATAGCGCACGGCACATCCAAACCGTCATCGAACCCATCGTTCTACCATTCCTAGACCGGCAAGGGAACTTGCTGTTCCAACAGGACAATGCACGTCCGCATGTATCACGTGCCACCCAACGTGCTCTAGAAGGTGTAAGTCAACTACCCTGGCCAGCAAGATCTCCGGATCTGTCCCCCATTGAGCATGTTTGGGACTGAATGAAGCGTCGTCTCACGCGGTCTGCACGTCCAGCACGAACGCTGGTCCAACTGAGGCGCCAGGTGGAAATGGCATGGCAAGCCGTTCCACAGGACTACATCCAGCATCTCTACGATCGTCTCCATGGGAGAATAGCAGCCTGCATTGCTGCGAAAGGTGGATATACACTGTACTAGTGCCGACATTGTGCATGCTCTGTTGCCGGTGTCTATGTGCCTGTGGTTCTGTCAGTGTGATCATGTGATGTATCTGACCCCAGGAATGTGTCAATAAAGTTTCCCCTTCCTGGGACAATGAATCCACGGTGATCTTATTTCAATTTCCAGGAGTGTATTTTTTACTGTTGAGAGGTTTAGAAATTTTTCTGTTTTGAGGTTACATTAAATGTGGATGAATTTTGTGGGGAGGTTACAAGCGATTCACGAAAAGAACGCCTCCTTTCTTCTAGAGATTCCCACCCGAGTTCCTGAAGCATTTCCGTAACACTCGCGTGATGATCAAACCTACCAGTAACAAATCTAGTAGCCCACCTCTAAATTGCTTCTATGTCCTCCCTCAAACCGACCTAATAGGGATCCCAAACGCTCGAGCAGTACTCAAGAACAGGTCGTATTAGTGTTTTCTAAGCCGTCTCCTTTACAGATGAACCACATCATCCCAAAATTCTACCAGTGAACCGAAGACGACTATCTGCCTTCCCCACAACTGCCATTACATGCTTGTCCCACTTCATATCGCTCTGCAATGTTACGCCCAAATATTTAATCGACGTGACTGTGTCATGCGCTACGCTACTAATGGAGTATTCGAACATTACGGGATTCTTTTTCCTATTCATCTGAATTAACTTACATTTATCTACATTTAGAGCTAGCTGCCATTCTTTACACCAGTCACAAATCTTGTCCAAGTCATCTTGTATCCTCCTACAGTCACTCAACGACGACAGCTTCCCGTACACCACAGCATCATCAGCAAACTACTGTGCTACTGTCGGAACAGTTTTCGATTGGTGGTAGCATGTCCAAAAAGGGAGAGATATCATGTCAATATTTATATTAATGTCTGTGATGACACGAAACATGATGAAATTAAAGAGATTCATTTCAAGTCTTTGGAGTTTCTTCACCGTTACCCATCTATATCCAGCGTTACGTAGTAACGTACAAAATATGTGACCGACAAACAAAGTCCTCTCAGGCTTCATCACATATTTCCCTCTCCTCCTTTCACGGCAATTCCAGCACCTGAGGACCGACTGTATTTTAATTTAGTTTCCGCATAAACGTTGCCGTGTAGCACTGGCGCACGGAGCACCCTCGACTGCAGAGGAGATCCGCGTGCGACCGACAATGACGAAGCAGTCAGCGCTGATGACCCAAACGAAGTTTGCTGCGCGCCGCTCCTCAGAGTTTGAAAGATGAATCAGCGGGCGAGGGGCGCTGCTGCTGGAAATTAGCCATTACCGCGGCACAGCCCCGGCCAATTACCACGCACACTTCCGGCGAACCTTGTTAGCGGTCGGTCTGTCACCCTGCGAACAGGCACTCCTCGGCGCAACCCGCCACACAACTCGATTTCCCGAGAGACTTCATCGAATCGCAGAAAATTTGTTTCGCGAACTGGAGCAGGAAATTACCCTGCAGCCACCGTCATACGTGGAAATGAAATGCTGAATTTTCCCCGCGGGAGGCCATGCTCCGGTGGGAACCCCCACTATCTTTGGTTTTGTTTGCAGAATTTAAAGCACCCTTCAAAATACTTTGCACAGATGTGGCCCAGCACCACAAAGAACGTTCAAACGCGATTTCTGCAGCTATGCGATATTCCCGTCTCCCTCGCAGTACAGTCGTTATTACGCCAGAAAGACAATGGTATTGCTTAAAAACGGGGGGAACGGTACAGTTAAAGAGACTCTAAATAATTTTATACTGCCTTCTAGATCATTCGGAAGCCGATTGTTCTGAACACTTGCCATTCGTGAAAACCTGCATAAAATAAAGGATGTTAGCCAGAGTGTAATTTAAAGTGTTCTCTTTGCAAATAGGAGTTCAGTATCTTAACTACTAGAGCAGTCAGCACATTAGGTCCAGCAAGTGGAAGACTCCACATTTAACTAATCATTTCTTTTCTGAGTGCTGACTGAAATTTAGTGCTTACTCCACTGAAACGTTTGACGGTATGAAGGATGTTTAACAGGTGCATTTCTTACCACATCATGATACGATCGAGCACCAGCAGAGTCATATGTTGTTTGCTATGGTCTACAGGCCCAAGAGTGGTTTGATGCGGTTCTCCGCGCTGCTCTATCAGGTTCAAGCCTCTTTATCTCCGAATAACTACTTCAGCCCACATCCATTGCAACCTCATGACTGTATTCATACCTTAGACTTCTGAGCCGTGGTGGGGTTGCTGGCGTCGCCTTTCCAATTCCTGACGCCACTAGCTCGATCTGTCGTGCCATGTCCCTCTGGTTTGAGACCACTAAGATCTTTGCTCGAGGTTGCAGATGGGGGACGGGGTCTGTCCTGGCGTGGTGAAATGGTAACGGAGCAAGGAGGACGGTGTGATAGGCCCGCCGGCGAATGAGGGGAACACTTGCGCAAACGTTTTGGGCACGAGGTCGGCGAATGGTTGCTGGGCATATCTGGGGGCCGATTGGAATCAGTGTCTGACTTCGAGCGCCATCTTCGTGCGTAGCCTGGACAGCCAGCTCTGGAACGGGGCACACCGATGAGAGGGTTGAAGCCAATTTTGCTGTGTTGAATTCTAGGGCCTCCCTTGGAACAGGCAAGCTTTAGTTTCGATTCGTGAACTTCAGTTAAGTTCTGGATTTTGTGGTGTCGGCTCCCCCCATCGGAGGTTCGAGTCCTCCCTCGGGCACGGGTGTGTGTGTTGTGTCTAGACAAGACAGCCTAGACACAATGAGAGGAAGCCGAAAGGCACGCGCTAAACTAAAGCAGGATGGCGTGAGGTCTGAAACGGGATACGTAATGAATGCTATAAAGAAAAGTACGTAGCTTCTGGAATACTTAACTTTAATCCATCCTCTTGGTACATCTGGAGATTGTGGCGATACAAGTGAGACACTTTAGATACATGCAATGTTACTAATGGCGCCTTGCTAGGTCGTAGACATTGACTTAGCTGAAGGCTATTCTAACTATCTGCTCGGCAAAGGAGCGAGGCTTCGTCAGTGTAGTCGCTAGCTACGTCGTCCGTACAACTGGGGCGAGTGTTAGTCCGTATCTCGAGACCTGCCTTGTGGTGGCGCTCGGTCTGCGATCCCTGACAGTCGCGACACGCGGGCCCGACATGTACTAATGGACCGCGGCCGATTTAAAACTACCACCTAGCAAGTGTGGTGTCTGGCGGTGACACCACAGTGTGTGTTGTCCTTAGCGTTTAAGTTAGATTAAGTAGTGTGTAAGCCTAGGGACCGGTGACCTCAGCAGTTTGGTCCCACAGGAAATTAGCACAAAAATTTTGAGATGTGGACTATTATTTATCCGGCCGCTGTGACCGAGCGGTTCTAGGCGCTTTAGTCCGGAACCGCGCTGCTGCTACGGTCGCAGGTTCGAATCCTACCTCGGGCATGGATGTGTGTGACGTCCTTAAGTTAGTTAGGTTTAAGTGGTTCTAAGTCTAGGGGACTGATGACCTCAGATGTTAAGTCGCATAGTCCTTAGAGCCATTTGAACTATTATTTTCTTATTGATACCGTTGCGATCATAGTGATTTCTTAGCTGGTTTATTTCATCACCAGTTGGATCCTTGAATTGTGGCTGTTGTTTGCTTTTCCTGAGTCGATACTGGTCTTGGTTGTTTCTTAACAGGATACCATAAGTTGTGTGAGCCGATGGTGTTTCCTGAGCTGGTGCAACAACGTGTTTCGTCTATGCTGTGGCCGAACCCCCCAACCCGTCGCCAAGCAGTATCTAGATGGTTGAGTTTTAGCCGGCCTCCCTGCCAAACGTATTCGAACACCAGTTAAGTACCTTTCTCTTGTAATATACCTGGGTGCCGATTTCGAGATGTCGTCGGGCATTGCAGACGTCATCGCTCTAATAATTACATTAACTTAGGAAGTGCCTGCATCTCAAAATTTGCAATTGCTGAGGCATTGTAACTGGGTTTGGCAGCCTAGTTTCGTTTCGGGCGTGTCGCCGTCGTTTTAGAGGCGTTATCTTGCAGTGACGCGGGTACATCATCTAGCTAGTTATAGTTGCTTTCACGTAATTAACATTGCTGTGTTAATATTTCTTTTTCTGGTCTGTACCCAACGAAAAGGCCATTTGAAGATCGGTCGTCTCGTTGTAACCTTTCTTGGCCTTCCTATTTGGTGTAGTCGTGCTCCTTCTGTAAAGTCTTCTGATGCATCCCTAGCGAGGAAGTAATTCAAACTGTTGGTTACTCAACTGAACCAGATATTCATGAAGGCATACCTTTTCCCTGTTTGGTGGCCATACTTTACTGAAGCTGTTATTAAAGAAGCCCTGCGTGTTGGTATTTGGTAATTTTACTTAACTGAAGCTATTATTAAAGAAGGCCTTCCAGTTTTCTATTTGGTAATTTTACTTAAATTAAGCTGTTGTTATTGAAGTTCTGCCTGTTGGTACTTGGTAATTTTACTTAACCGAAGCTGTTATTATTGAAGGCCTGCCTGGTTTTTATTTAGTAATTTTACGTAACTGAAACAGTTATTATTAGAGGCCTACCTATTCCTTTTTAATTAATTTAAGAGATATTTCATCATCTGGGTTAGCTGAAACTCTTATTAATCAACGCCTATCTGTTTCTATTGCCCTATTATTGAGATCTGATATCGTGCTCAACCTGTGGTGTAATTAACTGAAATTGTGATTGCCAAATGCCCACCTGTTTCAGAGGTATTCATTTAAATTAGATAGTAACAGGAAATGACACATGATGGTACATGGATAAGCTTTCGCCTCACATCCCTTTATCCACAATTCTGGGTTTCAGCTTCCTCTAATATTTTTAGTCCACACTCCTCCCTCCCATACCAAACTGACACTTCGCTGGTGTCTCAGAATCTGTCAGATCAAATGATCCCTTCTTTTAGTAGAGCTGCACCTTAATTTTATTTTCTCCCCAGTTCGATTCGTTACCTCCTCATTATTCAAGCGAACTAGCTATTTAATGTTTAGCATTCTTCTATAGCGTTACATTCCAAAATCGTCTCAGCACTTCATTTCCAAAACTTTTTTTTTCTCGTCTTGTCTGATCTCCTTATCGTGTGCTATACCATAGAAAAATATCTTCAGAAAAGACCTCCTAAGATTTAATTTTCGATGTTAATGAATTCTTCTTTGTCAGAAACGTTATCCTTGATACAGCCAATCCACTTTTCATGCCTTCCCGACTTCGGCCACTTTGCTGCCCAAATAGTAAAACTTTTTCTGACACATTTTGCGATATACTTCCCTCAACACCTTTTTCTGACACATTTTGCGATATACTTCCCTCAACATCATCTGATTTGATTGGACTATATTGCATGGACTTTTACTTTGCGTCTACTGACACTCAACTTAGAGCTTTTTTCAAGAAACTCTCCATTCTGTTCAAATGTTCTTTGAAGGTTACTAGGTAAAAATTTATTAAAGTAAAATATTTTTCATGCTTAGACTGCAATTTTTCTATTACAATTAACCTCTAACACTTCATCTTCCACACGAATCACAAAAGAAAAACAGATAGTTCTGTCTTCCTGTTTTCAGATACAGAAGAACAATCTGTTAAAATGATGAAGTCTATTATTGAACAATCAGTTTCAAAAATTAAGGTGCATAGTACAGGTCTGTAGGTGATAAGATTACATCCCCGAATTACGAGTTAAAGCACTCCACTACTTGAGTCCTGGAGCAGACACTTGTGCGATAAACGTTCCTGAAAGTGAACTTTATTTACCACGAAAAAGTTCGTTACGCGTTATTAAGTGTGAAAAACTGATAATGACTAACTCTCTTCACAAAAATATTACGAAGAATATTAATTAAATGTGTAATGACCTAGAAAGAACTGTTACACGGGAAACTAATATCTATGATCATTGCCATTCTTAGAACAAATCCTCTGATTATTTTTTGTTCTCACTTCTTCTTCTTCGATTTCTGAAGTTGTATCTTGAGCGTGTGTGAGGCCAGACGTGATTGCTGTGAGTGTAACTTAATAATTTCAAACAATAGATGAAATTTTAGCTAAATTTGTACTCTCTTGTAGTAGTATTTGCTGATCCCACCAGCCTATCCTTTACAAAGTCTCTGTGAATATTTTAAATAATGCGCGCGAGGCGCAGATGCTAGTCATATTGTTGACGGCCATCTTAAGACCGATAACGTTATTTCACTACATTTCTGAACTGATTAATAAAATTCAACTCAGATGTGTTTAACAAAATTGAGCTAATAAGTCTCCTTCAGAGTGGATAGGTATTTTGCTTAATTTCAAGGAATTTTACGTAAAAACATCGTGCTTGTTTGTGCTGATAGAATCTGTGGCAAAGTCGAAATTTTATCAATTGTTAAGGAAAGCAAATATTTATCGAGAGAAGTTTCAAATATGACGAAATGATATATACCCATGATAGCTCGATATTTTATTAAAGAACTATATTTGGTATTTAATAAAAAGATAGGCTAGCCCTGAGAGCTTACAACAAAGACAGTTTAATACCGTGTGGTTGCAGTTTGTGCGTGTAGGTGAGATGTATTTTCTGATAAAGTAGATGAACAATAATAGAATCTTATCACCAAAGAGAACTGCTCTTACGTATGTCCATGCTGCTCCAATTTAAAGGACGTTTCAGGTAAAGCTCGCTACCCTCGTTTTAATACATTCAAGATCCACGCTATCGTTTTCAATGCTTCTTTTGAAACTTTATTACGCAAACAATATTAAACTAGACTCACATTCAAAGATTTACTGTACAAAAGTTTTATCAGATTCGTATGATACATTTCACAGCGTGTGCAAGTCTTTAAGTACATTATTACACTAACACGATTCATATAAGACAGACATTCTACATGCCACGACACGATACACGGTACACACCACTCCATGTATTGAAGAAAAAGTACAAAGATTCTTTCACTTTGAAGGGTGGCATTAAAAAAAAAAAAGAAAAAAAAGGGCTACTGATTATGCTGTTGTGCGCATCAAACTCTGAATCTGAAATATTATTATCGCGAGTGGTAGCGAGCGAACAGTTGTTGATAGAAGTCAGACGCAGAGTGGCATGACGACAAACCGCCTCGGGAGAGGTAGCAGCGCGCCCTTACCATGCTAGTAGTGCTGGAGAAGATTTTACTATTTATCTAGGACTTTTGGTTATTTACCTTTTTGCTGCATGTAGTTGTTGCTTACTTGCACACTGGAGGCATTTTGTCAGATTTGTATATTCATACACTGAAGCTAATATTCACATCTTTGTTGAGACCAAATACGTGATTACTGATTATAGTCACTGTAGAATAATTAAATTTTTTACTAATCAAACTGTCCAAGGAAAAGGAAGGTCTGAGTAAAGTTACACTGTAGTAAAGTAAAAGTTTTTATTGATTCCCTTCATTTGTTTACATCGATTAAGGCTTTTGCTCAAACCCCTCCTGATCACTCAATTTCTATAAAAACAAAGGAATAGGAGCATCAGTAGTTGTGACCATGCATTGCACTCGGCATAGATTACAGTGTTTCTTTTGAATTATTTAAGCAGGCGCTGGATGCAACATATTGAAGCAATTTCAGTGGCAAGAGGAGGTAAGTTAAGTTGCATGCAAGAGCATTGCTATATAATTTTTCAGTAACGTTAGGCACTATTTTTAAAATCATGGTCGGATACTAGAGAATACATTTTTCTCGATTTGTAGGAAGATTAATTAATTTCTGTGTTTGTTCTCTACTAGAATACTGAAATGTCGTATAGTAAGAGGTTCCAGAAAATGTTTGAATACTGACTTGTCGGAAAAGGTGTTTCCATAGTACAAGTTGTATGGATCCATATCAGATTTTATGATTACGACAATAAAGTTTCACTATATTGCCTTGATATTTTTAGAGAAGTAGTAAAGGTAACGATAATATTGACACAGTTTTTGATAAAAAAACTTTCACCTATCTACCTGTCCGGCAGGATGTCGTTTCTTTGGATCATTTCGTAGTTAGAAATGTTTTCGTCTTGCTACTGAATTTGCAAAATTCGATGCAATAATACTTGGTCAATATTTGTTGCATAAAATTTTTGTTGCTTGCGAGCTGTTCCGCATTAATTCAAACATTTTTATTTCAGTAATTTTCTGTTTCAGAATTTGTTTATTTATTTTATAACAGTGAGGCTAACAGTTTTGTGTTAAGATACATGTTTTGCATTTTTGTGTCATTTTCTTTATTGGTACAACGATAACGAAAACTAGAGCACAGGCAGAAAGAGGCAAGACTGCAGAAGTAGTTCAAAAGAACGTTTCGTAAAATTTGAGACATAGTGCAGAAAATTCTTATCAGTATGATGTAGTCAAGAAACTTTCAAATAATACTCTGAATAATCAGTGTGTATGCTATTCTTTGCCAATCATGTGTGGTGAACTGCAGGGAACTACACGCATTCAGAAGGATAAAATACCGTGGAGATTAAGATATTGCTTCTACCTCTGCAGACCAAACTAATTTTCTCTTCCCCTCTTTCAGTAACAATGTTACACAATTAACACTAGCTCAGTTTGATGAGATTAAAAACTCGAAAGGGAAATTCGTGGAGAAATCAAAGGATCTATGAATGAGATTAATGACAAATTAAATCGTAAATTCGAGGAAATGTCAGAACGGTTGGAAACTCAGGTACATGAGGAACTCAAGTCTGATATTAATGGTCTTGTGTCCAGACTTGACCATGTATAGTCTGTTGACATTGTTGAGTTGAGACAACAGACGTAACAACAAGAATTGCAAACACAGAAATTAGCACAAAATTCGAGACGCAAAGACGCGGAATCAGTTGATGACAGTTGCAAAATGAGTCAAGAATTATCCCAGTTAGTGACAGAAATGGCCAATGAGTTAGGTAAAAGGTCAGTACGACACTCATCAAGTTCCGTTCACTGATACCGAAGAATTTCAGTCTCTGCAACGTTTTAAGACAGGGCAGATGACGATTAATCAGCAAAATAAGCATGATGTGAGAAAAATACAGCAACATCATGCCAATAACGAAGAAAAGAACAGTCTTGATAAAGATAGCAGTAGGTTCAATAATTATGATATTGCAAATCACAATGAATGCACTAATTTTGTAAGGCAGATGACGATTAATCAGCAAAATAAGGATGATGTGAGAAAAATACAGCAACATCATGCCAATAACGAAGAAAAGAACAGTCTTGATAAAGATAGCAGTAGGTTCAATAATTATGATATTGCAAATCACAATGAATGCACTAATTTTGTAAATGCTGATCACTTCTCCCGTGAATGTGATATGTTTGTAGGACACAATGACTGGAATGTGAGTTACGGTATGAGAGAAAACTCATCCGTTCAGAAAAACGACGGTTTTGATAAAAATATTTTCTCAGACTTAGGAAATTTAAAATTTTTCGCAAGGCCAGCAAATAAAGTCACCGAAGGGAGTGGTTACAACAATTTGAATATTTTTTCCAACCAACATGGGCAATTGGCCACATACTTAAACTCATTTGCGGTTATCTCGAAGAAGAACCTGCAACAAGAATGAGATTGAGAGCACGTCAACGTCACAAGTATGGTGATATTTGTCACGGACTTTTGTTCGCCTAGTGGTCTGAAACATCTCAAGATTGAGTGAAACATAACGTTATTATGTTGCAGAATTATGAACATTCACATTTCTGAACTCTTGTGCACTACTTTGAAAACATGATGTGCATGAACAGGTATTTAACTAATCCGTACAGTCTGTCGGAACTAATCCGCATTTGTTTGACTAAATTACCTGTCAGATTACTCCATTTAGTTATGGCAGGACGTTATATGGATGACTTGGAATCTTTATAAGCTCTTTTGCAACACATTGAAGTTGACGATAATGATCACAGAAACAATAATAATCAGTACTGGGAAAATTGCTGCCCACAGAGTAACCGAATACGGGAATAGAATTCGCGTGAACGGTATCATGAGAGACGTTACTAAGACATGCATAATATGGCACATCATCCCTACAATACATGTTACAGACGCTCGAGAAATGATTATCGTGACCATCGGAATTATCAGTGGAGGAACATAGGTCGCAGATCACGTGAACATAGACTTTAGGGCAATGAAAACAATGTCAGACTTAATGATAACGACAGAGTAAATCGAAAATCGAAATTGGCGTGACAGCACAAATTCTGATTCCGAACGGGGTGCTCAGATTGTAGAAATCAGAGCATCGAGCCCATGTGATAATAATACTAATAACAGTTGCGTAAGATGAAATAATTATGATGACAGATCAAATCAGAATTGGGGTGATCATAGAAATTCAAATTCTCAGTGTGGTGCAACTGTAGACACCAGACAGCCCAACCCACGCAACAACTCCAGGCAAAACGAACCAGCCGCACAGGGTAGCCGTGTGGTCTGAGGCGCCTTGCCACAGTTCGCGCAGATCAGTCATCGGATTTTCGAGTCCTCCCTCGGGCATGGGTGTGGGTGTTGTCCTTAGCGTAAGTTACTTTACATTAGATGAAGTAGAGTGTAAGCCTAGGGACCGATGACCTCACCAGTTTGGTCCCATAGAAATTTACCACAGATTTCCAAAGAAAACGAACCAGCGTAGCAATTACCAGCAGCCATGGTGCAAACGAATGGTTTCCAGACCCAGATGCCGACAGTCTACGTGCGAACCATATTAACCTTGTAGGTTCTGATGTCATTAGAGAGACGTTGTTACAAGAAAATGACGACGGTGAAAATACACTTCTACATCTAAAAATTTCCCTAGCAAACGTTTCACTTTTTGCTGTACTTGATTGGTAGCCCAGTTAAAGTGACTTCTGAGACAACGTTTAGTACATGTGTTAAGCCATCTCTTTCTCTAATTTAGTCATATGAAGAACTAAATAGAAAGGAATGATTAAAGGAAAGATTTCAGATGCACGGAATCATATTTTTCTAGTTTTAATGTGTCAGGGACAGAAGTGTTCTGTGAATTTCCTAGTCATTCCTCTTTTGTGAACAGAGGCAAACTTTGGTTTGGGGTTTCTACGTGAATATAAAGCGATGTTAAATTTTTGCGATAATGAACTGGTGTTACGTGTAAATTATATACCAGTAATACTTAAATTTCAAGGATGGTTGACAGAGGAAGATGGAGACGTGACCTGTACACATTTTCGCTTTCTGCTCGAGGCGCACCACTCACTGAATTTGTCTGACGGTTGCATGAACCACATAACAACATTCTATTGTGAAGGTGAACACTCTGTTATCACAGAACAGTTAACTAAAAACAAAGTGCACAGAGATGAAGCAAATTTTGAAGCAGACACACATAAATTACTAGGAATTTTAAAATCACAATTCTGAAGTTTCTTTGCACAAGGCAGGAGTTATACAAAATTTTCTTCGTGAATTCAAAGTTAAGGAACATAATACATTTTTTTGTGCCACCTTGTCTAATTCTGTTGACATACTGACAAAAGGTCAAAGAGGAGATACAATAGATGCTCTATCAGGGGATAATTGAGTTTGCTGTGAGTTCATACATCAGCCTATTACACGTTGTTGAGAAGACCGACGATTCTATTACAGTTGTTCTCGATTCCATACAGACGAACAGTACAATACAACCGGAAACAGATCGACTACAAACACTGGACGAATTATTACAGACATTTCATGTTGTAAAGATAATGTCTTCTCTAGATTTATCTTTTAGCAAATCGAATTACATCCTGAATGTAGGAAACATACCATGTTTCTATGTTTTGGAAACTGCTGTCAGTTTCGAAAATTACCATTTTGTCTCAATGTTTCATCAGCAGCATTTGTTCAAGCTGTGAACACTATCTTAAGAAAACATTTGAAAGATAGGATCTTCACGTGCGTTGACAACATTTTGATCACCGAATATTCGTGGACAGAACACAACCAAGTACTGAGCGAACTACTACAGACATTCCTTGACCATTGCATTACAGTCAATTTAGAAAAATCATGATACGGTAAAACGCAAATTAAATTTCTTGGTCACATTTTCTCTACGAAAGATATCTTATGTGATCCAGTAAATTTGAAAACAATATTAAGAGATGCCTATACCTACAAACAGAAGACAACTTAGGAGATTCATAGGTCTTTGGATCCTCTTAGGCGTTTTGAATTTTCATCGGCGTTTCATCAGCTTACAGAGCTTGTCTACACTTAGACTATTTCGACTCACAGATGAGAATACAGTTTGGGGTCTGGGATGATGGGGCCTATACCGAATATGATGACCTGAAAACTACACTGCATAATGAACCCGTATTATCACATTCTGATTTATCTCGTGATTTTTGCCTTCAGGCGGATGGCTCAAAATCTGGTCTTCGTGTTCACTTGTCTCAAGTTGTAGAAAATGGAATTCTTACGCAGAAAAGTGCAGCTTTTGCCAGCCGAATTTCAACCAAAGCTGAACATAACGATTCTGTCACCGAGATAGAACATTAGCAATAGTCTGGGCATTTGATAAATTTCGTTACTTTCTGCTAGGTAAGCACACTAAAGTATATATCGATCATTGGGCGCTTCAGTTTCTTATGATAAACAAACTAAATCATGATCATTGTTCATTCAGGAATTCAATTTCACTGTGATTTACTTTCTGGGTTCAGAAAACATTATTTCTGATGCACTCTCACGTGCACCTGTCAGTTTAGTCCAGAATAATGTGGAAGATTACAAAGAAAATAATTTGAGAGCGTTATATACGTGAAACCGAGCTTTTGAAAACTTTATTTTACCTTCATAATGTGATAATTCTCATGAACAGGAGAAGGATCCAATCCGGAAAGACATGAAATAGAAATCGGAAAACAAATGAAATACTGGGAGATGATATTTTTACCTTGCACGTAACAGCATTTTATTCAGAGGTAGATGTCCTGACAGTTCTATTGGGGTTTTGTGCCTCCCAGACGAACTCGTCAGTAAATTCATTTAGTACACACATCTCAGTTACGCACACTTTGGTGCTAAGAATTTTTTTCAGAAATTACGGGATGCATGTTACTTCAACGATGTGGCAAAGCGAATTTGTATAGTCTTAGCAAAACGCAAACTCTGCCGAAAGACAAAACCACCCATCGTTAAGCATAGAATACCACTAGTTCCGACTATTCCTGTGAAACTAAGAGAATTGACTGTTGTTAACATTTTCCATCCAATTACGAGATCGAAACATCATCATTCGTGTTATTCACACCTTTATGGAAAGCAACTGCAAAATCTGTTTCTATAGCATTCGTAAAGCATTTTCTGGAAGAAATAGGGCATGTTACAAAGTAATTTTTGATGATGGCTCACAATTTCGTTCTAATATATGGATAAAATATGAGACACAGAAAAATTAAACCAATATTTATACCACGTTTTATGCCATCTTGTAACCCTTCTGAACGCATCATGACAAGATTTGGTAAACGCTGGGAGATATTACTGCTATTGTCAACACAGAAACTTGGATTTGCAGTTGTCAGGTTTTCAAAATATCATTCTAACTACCTAATTACTCTAAAACCTTACCTCCACTCCTTGTATTAAAGACTAAACCATCACCAGTTCACATAAAACAATTAATAACCTTCCCTACGCCATGACATTTAAGACACCGTGAGCTAATTTAGCATTGGAAAATATGAAGAAAGTTGGAGAGGAAAGGAGGAAGCTATAGAATCCGTGAGTTAACATCAAGTCTTACAGATAAGTCAGGAAGTGTTGCTTAAATACTATCATTTATATCATAACGAAAATTCTTTAATTAGCCAGCGTTTATTGGTGTATGAAGGTGCTTTTTGCATACACCGAATCACACATGGAAACACTGTTGAACTGGAAACCATTCGCCCATCTAAATCTCGAGTTCTTCATCATCTATCAAACATTAAAGTACGCAAAGAGTAATACACTACAGCGTTTACAGTTCTTTATTAAACATATGCAGTGTAGAGCTTAAGAGCCCCAGCTGTTGAGTGCATTTTCTTCCTTAGCTTTCAACTCAGTTTCATACCCTTCAACTAATATGTGTATCTGTTAATGTATATTTTACTGTCAATCTAATTAACAGGGAATTTTAAAAAATAATAACTATCTATGATTTATGTTGTCTGAAGAAAAGTACTTTGAATTTGCTAAGCATAAACTAACAAGGTAGTAATACAATGAAAGTAGACAATTTTCTTTCATCTATATATGCATTATTACAATAAGGAGTGTAATACTGTTATCTTATTTCTTGAATCTGGAACTTTTCTTTTGAGATCTTGGTATAGCGGAGTAGACTTGATTTTGAGTTTCTAAGATAACGACTTTTTTCAGCAACATAGTTTGCACACATAATGAAGTTTCTCGAATAAAATGTTCTCGTGTTTCCTACCGCGTCAATTGCTTAAAACTACACGAGCTTTCGGCCAAGCACTCCTTCGCCATTGTCAAATCTTATAACTGCCAGTGGCTGTTGGTGCACCCTTATATACGCTAGCTGCCGGCTGTGGCGTCACTGGTGCCCATGACATTGCCATATATGGGCATGTTTTGAGTCGGCGTTCGATGTGCCCTCTTCAACCGCCCGATCGCTGGATCCCACGCAGTGCTGGGCTGCAAGTCACCGTCTCTATACAGGGTGTTTGCGGTAATTTTTATTTCAATTGCTTTCTTTATTAAACTGTCCCATAAGCCATTAGTTCGAGCCACGACAGAGGTATCGTCAAATTTTATGTGGTGACCATTTTCTAACGCATACTCAGCTAACGCAGATTTCTCTGGATACCGTAGGCGATAATACCTCTCATGCTCTTCCCTGCGTTGTTCCACAGTGCGCACTGTTTGTCCGATGTACTTCTAGCCATATATATATATATATATATATATATATATATATATATGTGTGTGTGTGTGTGTGTGTGTGTGTGTGTGTGTATGTTTGTGTGTGTGTGTGTGTGTGTGTGTGTGTGTGTGTACATTTCTCTTAAGTATCTACTACAGAAATTGGATTATATGAACTTTTACTTTGTTTGCTTACCTGTAATTCTGAATGTGATAATTTAAATCAGATTTAATTATTGTATATATATCAACTATGCGATCTATGATTAATTGCAACATTTTTTTGAATGTGTCACTATTAATGACTTTGGACGAGTTTCTATGTAATTCATTGATGTTATATATCACACATTTCGCATGTTGTAGATCAAAATATGTACTTCATGGTATGCTGTATTCTGCACCATGAGAAAATGAATTTGTATAGCAAGTCTGTTACAATAACTGTGTGCCGGACCGAGACTCCAACTCGGGACCTTTGCCTTTCGCGGGCAAAGATCCCGAGTTCGAGTCTCGGTCCGGCACACAGTTTTAATCTGCCAGGAAGTTTCATATCAGCGCACACTCCGCTGCAGAGTGGAAATCTCATTCTGGATGTCTGTCACATTTAGGTAGTCATCTATGGTCGTACAAGAGTCATTTACTGGGCACTGAGCCAATGTGCCTGTACATTTCATACTGAACTGTATATGACTTACTCGATATAACTCATTTCTGCTATTATGTCATATAAGAGAGTTTTGATATTCTGTGTAAATTATGAGAACCTGTTTTCTCAAAGAGATCCAACTTCAACACTTTTATGATCTTATCTCGAAGTTCTTGGATTTTGATAAGGTATTCTTGTGCCTTATAAGATCAGTGTTGATTCTGTACAGTATCTTTATCTGAATTTGAAAACGAGTTACACACTAAAACATTTTGGTGTGGTTTTCAGTGGATATAGTGTACATAGCTAGTCTCTGAGTCTGCTTACACATCCTACTTGTGTGTCCTCAAATGAATATATTATCATTTCAGCGTGGGTGTCAGTGGACACAGTGTAAGCAACTAGTCCCTAAGCCTGCTTACAATTCAAACCTGTGTATTCTTAAACGAATATGTTAACATTTTGCGTGGTTGTTAGTAGACATAGAGTATGTAACTAGTCATTGTGTCTGCTTACACCTTAAACGTGAGTCTCCTCAAAAGAATAAGTTAACATTTTGGTATGGTTGACAGTGCGTGTGTATATAACTGGTCCTTGAGTCTGCTTATACCTTAAACTTCCATATCCTCAAATGAATATAATAACATTTCAGTGTGGTTGTCAGTGGACGTAGCGTTTGTTCCCTGAGTCTGCTGTACCAAAACATGTGTTTCTTTACTTTGTTTTCTACTGCCAGATGATTTTTACTTTCTAGAAGATTTTGTTGTTTTGTCAAATGAACTACCGCCAAGTCATGCAGACATGAGTGTTTATCTACACAATGATTGTGTACATATTTTATCTCTTTGCACTGTTTACAGTTCTATGTAACATTTGTATCTACACAATTGAAGGACATTTTTACATTCTTGGAGAACTGTAAATAACATATTGTTGTCCAGTCATATGAATTACTATTACTGTTGTGTGAATATGAGTGCTCATAGGCCAAATATGATACTTGCATATTTTTTTCCTTGACTACACTGTTCAGCTTAACATTTTCCTATTATGTAAATAAGTTATGTAATCTTCTGCTTATGTGCACGAATTTAATCACTTGTGTAAGGCACCTGATGCTATTTTTCTAAGTTTTAATATGTAATAATTTTGCATTTGCTGCTTGCCAACATATTACCCAAAAACCACCCCACAAAACTCTTAAAATTGCTGGTCGAGGTTATGAAAATTGGACATTTATATCTTTTTTTTTTCGTTTTAAAAGTTGGCTCCAGATTCTGCTGTTGCGCATACACAGACTCTGAGGTATTATTATCACGAGTGGTAGCAGGCAAAATCCATATGGCAGAAGTCAGATGCAGAGTGGCATGGAGAGAAGCCACATCAGGAGAGGTTGCAGCCTGCCGTTACCATGCTAATAGCGCTGGAGAAGATTTTTGAATTAATAGGGCATTTTTAGCAATTTGCCTTTTTTGGTGCACATAGTTGTTACTTACTTGTGCAGTGAAGGGTTTTTGTCAGATTTGTGTATGCATGCGTTAAAAGAATATTCATATCTTTGTTGTGACCGGATATGTGATTACTGATTATAGTCACTCTGGAATAACTAAAGCTTTTTACTAATCAAACTTTCCTAGGAAAAGAAAAGTCTGACCAAAGTTAGTCAGTGTATGAATCTTCAATTTTCAGGCTGTAGTAAATTATAAGTTTTTATTGATTTCTTTCATTTTTTTACACCGATTAAGACTTGTTGACCAAACCCCTCCTGATCATTCAGTTTCTATAAAAACAAAGGCGTAGTTGCATTAGTAGATGTGACCATGCACTGCACTCAGCGTGGATCGCAATATTTGTTTTGCATTATTTTAGCACTTGCTGGATGCTATATATTTACGCAATTGCAGCAGCAAGAAGAGGTAAACTGTCTGTTGCATCAGGACCATTGCAGTAGAATTGTTAGGAGACGTTGGAGAACATTTTTTTTTATTTTTCATGGTTTATAGGAAGAGTTCTTAATTTCTGTTTTTGTTCCCTATCCGAATACTGATGTGTCCAATAGTAGGAGGTCCCAGAAAATGTTTGAATAGTGTCATGTCAGAATAAGAGT
This sequence comes from Schistocerca piceifrons, assembly GCF_021461385.2. Taxonomy (NCBI): domain Eukaryota; kingdom Metazoa; phylum Arthropoda; class Insecta; order Orthoptera; family Acrididae; genus Schistocerca; species Schistocerca piceifrons. The sequence goes on along the minus strand of NC_060139.1, from coordinate 44,351,782 downwards.
TTTCCTAATACAAGTTTCGCAACTACATATGAGATTTTACGATAATGATATTAAAGTTTCACTAAATTGCCTTGCAATTTTTAGAAAAAGAGTATGGGTAAAGATGTTATACATGCACATACATATGCAAGACATTCTTAATTTTTCGATGGCATGTTATCTTATTATTATTAACTTATTTTGTACCATCCTATTAAATTTATATGTCAAATGTTCACTTTTGCTATAGTGATTGGCTCTCCATTACATTTTTTGGTCAGCTTTTATACAGTGGCTCTATATCCCACTAGAACATATGAAATTTTGTTAGGTTACTTTTCCTGCATTTGTTTACAGATCTGAAGATGGTTGTAGAAATCAACCGAAACTATTTAATGTAATTTAATTATAATATGAAACTGCGGTCTTTTTTTATACTTTAAAAATATTTAGGCCTAATATACTACATCTAGACAGCCGTCTCTTCCTTGACAATGTCAGACTTCACAAACGTTCTTTCAAGTCCTTTGCTGTCTCCGACAGAATTATAGTGCCATAACAAAACATCAAAGTTTTTATTTTTTATCCATGAACTTTCATTCCTTCGCCATATTTATCTTTGTTTTACTTTATTGCTTACTTACTGTGCATATTGAGTAACATCAGGGATAAGTTACAATTGTGTCTCATTTCCTTCTCAACTACTTCTTCCTTGTCATGCCCTTCGATTCTTTTAACTTCAGTCTGGTTTCTGAATAACCTGTATGTAATCTTCCACTTCCTGTACTTTGTCACTGTTGCCTTCAGAATGCCAAAGAGTCCATTCCATTCAACACCGGCAAAAGGTTTATCTAATTCTACAATTGCTATAAACGTAGGTTGGGCTTTCTTTAACGCTTCTTCTAAAGTAAGTCATAGGTTCAGTATTTCTAGACCCTAGTCTGATGTTTCCTGAGGTCAGCTTCCATCAGTTTTTCCATTCTTCTGCAAATATTAATGTCAGTATTTTGCAACTATGACTTACAAAACGATTCAGAAATATCCCCCCTTTCTGACCCCTCCCAGCCAGCAGCGGCTCTCTTTGGAATTATAATCATTACATTCCTCTTCAAGCCTGATGGTATTTCATGCGTCTCATGTATCTTAGACACACACACACACACACACACACACACACACACACACACACACTTGCAGATGGAACAGTTTCGTCATGGCTGGCTACCCCATGGATCTCAGTAAGTCTGAGGGAATGTTTTCTACTCCATGGGTCTTGTTTCTACTTAGATCGTTTAGTTCTCTGTCAATTTCTTGTAGGAGTATCATTTCTCTTTTCTTCTCTAAACTTACATGGTGTTTTAAAAAGAATGACCAGATTTCGGATGGCAATAGTTACGAAACATGGGACGTGCCGCCAAGGAAATGTTAAACTTATAGGACTCCGTTTCTACCACTGCAGCGCAATGTGATTCTCAATCAATTGTCTGCAACAAGGTTTAGAGTGTAAAGATAGAAATGCCCATTTACTTCATTAAAGTAAAACAGCAAAATTAAGTTAAAAGAAATTTTGATCAGAGCTAATTCTCTGTGTAACGGGTGCTGCTAGGGGTAATTAGGAATAAGTGTAGAGTATTTCAGTATCGCAGCATCTATATAAATTACTTTTGATTAATTGACTATATTTTGCGATGAATGTGAATCTAATTGGTCTCCTAATTTAATTCAACTACACTCCATATCCTCTTTTTTACTTCGGCTTATATGCATTTTGATTTCTCTTTTCAAGACACTCGCCATTCCGTTCAGCTTATCTTCTAGTCATTATCTATGCCAGAATTACATCATCGACAAACACTGAAGTTATTACGGCAGAGTGACTGTTGTAAAAGTTTCAGGTAACTAATCCCTTCCTAGATTTTATCTCTAACAACTTCAGAATTTCAAACATTCTGTTCAAGTCAAATTGTCGAAAGTGTTTCCTAAATCGCAAATGCTATAAATATATGTTTGATTTTTTCATTCCAAGGTAAGACGTGAGGTCATTGTTGTCTACTTATTTCTATGTTTCTCCAGAATAGGTTCTCCCCTAAATCTCCTTGTATCAGCTTTGTAATCTTTTGTTAGTAACTCAAGTATTTTGCAAACATGATATACGGTCTGGTAATACACCTGTCCTCTTCTGCCTTTTTTTTGTATTGCGATTATAGCATCATGAAGTCTATCTCGTCTGTCTTATACACTCTACATACCAGGTTTAACAGCCTCGTCATAGTTTAGTCTCCCTAGAATGTTAACGATTCCGTGAGAATGTCGTTCAGTACTGTAATAAATTCTTCACGCAATGTATAATTCACATCTCGTCTTTGTCCAGTTTATCTCCCATTTTAATAATATTCATTGCAAATACCTGCCCTTTATTTATTCCCTCTATATATTACTCCCATATTTCAGTCTTCCCTCCCTTGGTTATTACTGGATTTACATATAACCTGTGATGTTCACGCAACTGTTTCCCATTGTTCCAGATTTATTTCATTTTCTTCATGCAGCATCTAGACTCCTACCGATTTACATTTACCGCTAGCCATTCCTGCTACGCGTTGACTTAATGTCAATTGTAACGAGAAAAGAAATATATGTCCGGAGTTTTATGGCGCCGAAACAATGACGAACATGGACAGCACCAAACCTCGAACAGCGACATGTCGTACTTAAACTTTCTATTCACGGCTTTTATCATCTAATCTGCAAAAACAAAACTTAACACGACCCAACCACAACATGAGTACGTGGACTGTGTAACGAAAAAATGGCTCTGAGCACTATGGGACTTAACTTCTAAGGTCATCAGTCCCATAGAACTTAGAACTACTTAAACCTAACCAACCTAAGGACATCACACATATCCATGCCAGAGGCAGGATTCGAACCTGCGACCGTAGTGGTCACGCGGGTGTCGCGAAACCTTTGAACGATATCACATAGAACTGTGCAGTAAAAGAGTGAAATCGATAAATGAATATGCAAAAATATAATATGTAAATGTAAAATGTTAAGCAAAGTAACTGTTTATGGCTATTTGGGTGAAATTTTATTAAATAATATGATTTTTTGGAGGTGTTTCCATTTTGCACGCATCATTTGCTGCTTTTTATAGATTCTCCTTCTGTTAATTGCATTTAATGTCTACAGTGTTGTCGAATGAATATATACTTGGCCTTGTCCCTTTTCCCAGTTCTTTCTCTGCTGTGACAGCCAGTTCTTCTAACATAGCTATCCAGGCTTCTTGCGTTGTATTTCGCATGTTTAAATCAGCTGTTGTTAACGCTTCCTCTGAAACTCTGAACATCATCTGGTGATGACTTATTAAATGTAGCAAAATTTACTGTTACATATTTACTTAGGTTGCTAAAGAAACACATAGTTACATTTGCAGTAGCTTCACGTTGTAGTACTAGCACAAGGACTACCATTGCAATCAAATGTTTCGTTCTCTGAAGTAGCACAGAAGAAGGCGCTGGGGTGGGAGAAACATCTTCCCCGACGGACCGCCGTAAAGCGCAGCGCGTCTCATTTTCCTCCGTGATTTACGGCCGAAGCTGCCACGTCTTGTTTGCCGTGGCAAGGGAGCATTAAAAGTCAGGCTGGAGCGTGGCGCTTTATGGGCAGTTTGGTGGTCACGGCAGGAAATTTATTTACTTTCGTAGTGAACAACACAGATTTCCCACGCGACGTTTCATCATCCAGCCCTGATGGCAGAAGCGATTATGGCGCAACGATATGCTTATAAAGCTGATCTTACTCTCAATTGACGTGCCACATTTGAAAAAAAAAAGTGTATGAGGTAAACCACGAGAGAACAGAAAATAAAGTACCATCACTTCAGTTCGCATTCTTCATCGGACACCAACTAGCTGTAACTTCCAAGAGAAATCCTTCGCATATGTTAACGACATACAACTTGTTTCAGAAGACGTGATAAATACCTCAGGAAACTGTAGTACGGACGACACTGAATTACAAAATCGTTATAAATATGCGACAATTTTCTGTGGACGTAAAGCATGTCTCTCAGAAATGATCAACAGCAGACAAATCACGACTATAAAAATACTTAAATAATTAGCAATAGTTTAAATAAATTATTAGTTCAATACCCTTTTTAGCTCTCTTCTGACGAGGGGAGGGCACGACGTTTGGATCACGGATTTACTTCAAATTTTGTACGCCATTAGTACGCTATTTAATAAACTAGCTGAGTCAGTTAAGAGTCTGGAGCTGAAAAAATTTAAGATATTTGTAAGAACTTTATTAATTCAAAATTGTTTTCATACAATGGAAGATTTCTGTGAGCATAATTTCTAACATACATTAATTATTTGTGTATTTATTGTCATTGTTGTTTGTACATTTATTGACATTGCTTATACAAGCTTTTCATCCGTGTAAATGTTTTGTTTTTGGGCAATAAAAATAAATCAATCATTAAAACAACACACTTTGCAAGTAGTGACGTGCACTACTCTGACAATTCCGAGACAATCGCAAGAAAAATTTTACACTTCTATTTATGTAACTGATGTACCTATACGTCGATTCTGGACGTCAGAGTTCATGGTGGTCAACTAGTTAGCGTTTGAACTTCGTGAGCTAAAGGTGTATCAGGCGATGGTTCGTCTCGCGCTGTAAACTTCATTTCTGTTGCACAGGTGTAGATTCTGTGAAATTAAAAAATTGGCCCCTATACTATTCGCTGTTGCTACATTAGCAAGGTCGTGGCAAATGAGGCCTGCCTCTGTGTCTGCAGCTCGAAGCGTCGAGGTGCAAAGTAGTTCTGGGTACCTTACTAGACTGCGTGTATATGGGATTTCGCAAATCACGACAGGCATACATTTTCAGGAAAACTCTTTCTGTTTATTCATTTACTTGTCGATAGTTATAAATATGTTTGTTCTAATAATTAAATTTAATTATAAATAGTAAGTAGACAAATAACATGAAATTCACCAAAACGTCATTCAAACACACGTTTTTTTTTTTTTTTTTTAATTATGTTAGCTCTCCAATGCCATATAAATTAAGTAATATGACCAGCGATGACAAACATTTAGATTAAAAGTTTAGTTTGAGGTGGTGGCTAGCCGTCCCCTCACACCCATTCGTCTTTCGTATCTTGTACGCTAACCACCTGACCATCATGGATTGTAACGTGCAGTACTTACGCAGGGGTACATCAGGTATATAACAGGCGCGTAAAATTTCTTCTGCGATTTTCTCGGAATTGCCATAGTAGTGCACCTTGCTACGTGCACATTACGTTGTTTTAATGGCGTACTAAAGGTGAGCAAAATTTGAAGTAAATCTGTGATATGAACTTTGTGGACTCACCTTGCCAGTGTTTAATGAAGCTTGACTAAGGCTATTTTGGTATATTCTTCTGTGAGAACTGTTCTTATTGCAAGTGACAGTCCTCTGTGTTCTCTTTGTAACACGACCGGGAGTGCTAATAGGTGTGGGGGACCCTTTTAAACTGGTAGTCGTTTCGGACCGTGCGCCCTGTCCACACCACGTACTTGGTAATCCCGCTGCGATCGTAATGTTCTGCTCCACACTGCTGCTGGCTGTTGGCTTGCCTGAAATTATCTATCGAATTATGCAAGCGGGTTTAGGGGAGCCACTCAACGTTAAAACACAACCCTGTTCGACGTCTGGTATGAATAACTGTATTCTGAGACGATTAAAGGAAAATCGCAGGTTGCACTGTTTACATTCTAGTTCAGAAATGTTATCCCAATTAATGGATGATTAACAGTCCACAATATCATTCGAACGAGCGTACGCGTAACCGACACGACGCGGGTGATTGTTGACGATGCGGAAGCCGAACGATCGCACGAAAGTTCTTACGCTCGTCACACATACACAAATATTTGGTACCAGTCTTCCATGACACTAGTAATGTTATTTTCACACTGTTCGTAAAGTTAGTTTTTCAGTTCTCAGCTCTCACTTGTACAAGCGTGCGCGTAACCGTCGCGGCGCGGCTGATTGTTGATAATGCGGAAACGCGATGACCGAACGCACGTTCTCACGTTCGCTACAAATCACTGGCACTTGATTGCACTCTTTTATGGTAACTAATTTCTACTGATTCACATCAGTTCATTCTCGGAGACCGAAAACGGCGCGGATGACTGATTCTGTACGGTAGGCGACGCAACGAGAGGTTACACATATACTTCATCAGCAGCACTGTTCATTTTTACTTTGCTTCTTGACGCACTTTCCTCTGAGTCATTTACTTATTTTATCACTTTACTTTAATAACACTTGTAGCAACACTTCAAATTCCATACTAACGATGCCTCTCACACGCAGAGCGCTCGACTCTCAAGACTCTGCTGCCCGCAAAGATACTCCACAACTAAAGCAGCGATATGACAGTAGACTTACATCTTCTTCACTCTCTTCACTTAGTGCGACAGACAAAACTGTTTAAATGGTAGTCAAATGAAAATGAGAGAAATGGAAAAAAATTAAGTAAACTGTTTAATGGTTCAAAGGTAACCGCAGTAATTCTTAATACAACTACCTTACTGAATGGAAAACTGTTCGTGGTTGCCAACATAACCATAACTATACCCAGGCGCTCACCTCCTCGTCCGAAGCAAATCGACACCCACGATTGTCTTTCTTCAGAGCTTCAAAAATACGGAAATCTCATGGGGAGATATCGGGACTGTATGGATTATGTGGAAAGACTTCGCAGCGAAACTTCTGCAGCGTACTTCAGACAATTTTGGCAACATGTGGGCAGCCGTTATCCTACGTCGTAATGACTACCTTCCGACAACGTTCATGGTCGTTTGGACTAAATGGCGCGCTTCAGTTTTTGCAGAGTGTCCATATACCACTGTGCGTTAACTGTGAAGCCATGCTCCAGAAAGTCAGGAATGAATAGTGGGTTAACGGACGGCATCATTCTGTTGCGGGATGATTCCCGCGCACACGTTGCCAAGGTTGTTTCGACTACGTTGCAGACTTTTCACTGGGGAGACCTTACACATCCCCCATACAGTCCCGATCACTCCTCACACAGTTTTCATATTTCTGGAGTCCTGAAGAAAAACATTCGTGGCCGTGGATTTGTTTCGGAAGAAAAACTTTGTTCCGTGGAGACTTTCACCATTCTGTGTCAAAATCGGAGAAATGCATTAACAGTTATGGTGATTACTCTTGAAATAATGGACAGTTTATTTACTATGTCCCATTTTCATTTGACTGGTCCTTTTAACAGATTAAGGTCCAGCAATGTTCGTGATGAGAGTGATAAGCAGACGGACACAGATTTACCTGATATATTAAATGGCAAGTACATTCTCATTAACATCTATATTCCGCAAGCTACCTTCGGTGTGTGGTGGAGGGTACTTCGTGTACCACTGTCACTTCCCCCTTTCCTGTTCCAATCGCAAATAGTCTGCAGCTGGTAAACCTCTGTCTGTCCTACAATCTGTCTAATTTGACACTTTTGGTAAACGCCACAAACGAGCCCTGCACCATGAACTCGTTAAGAGGCCCAGTTGACCAGATGATTATCACGTTGAATCACAGAGAAGAGATATTAAAATTGTGCCCTAAATGATACACACATTTTCATCGGATCATAGAAACGAATCACATGTGAAAGAAGCATTATCAATCATAGTATGAATGGAATTATTCGGTAATTCTATGCAACCCACCAACAAAACACCTGCTGTCGATCTTGGGTATCAAATCTAATTTTTCCAGATATTCTTGTTATGTCACTTCGGACCCCTATGTGGGGTGAGGGGAGGCAGTAATATTTTGTCCAACTCTTTACAAAACATACTCTCTCGAAGTATTAACAGTAAACTTCTCCATGATGCACAATGCCTCTCCTGCAGCGTCAGCCACTGTAATTTGTTTATCATCTCGGTTCAAACTGGCTCTGAGCACCATGGGACTTAACTTCTGAGGTCATCAGTCCTCTAGAACTTAGAACTACTTAAACCTAACTAACCTAAGAACATCACACACATCCATGCCCGAGACAGGATTCGAAACTGCGACCGTAGCGGTCGCGCGGTTCCAGACTGTAGCGCCTATAACCGCTCGGCCACGCCGGCCGGCGATCATCTCGGTAACGCTCTCTCGCCAGGCGATTCCGTGATGAGAGCCGGCTTTTCGTTGGATCTTGTCTTCCCGCCTATTAACGTAAAGTGGTAAGGGCCCGAGACTGATGAGCAATAACTGAAAAATAGGTCTAACGAGTTTCGGTCACGACTTTCGCTAAGGAATAAAATTTCCCTACGGTTCTTTCTACGAATCTCATTGAACAATGTGCTTTTATTACTCTTTGTTTTATGTGGTCATTCTATTTTGGATCCCATCTCGTTCGATATAGATTATTGTCACAATGCGTAGCCATCAGTTTCAAGAGTGTACACATCGGAATTCTGGCCAAGCAACTGTACATGCTTAGCAACGGAATACAGAGCACCATAGTCCAGTTTAAGGTAGTTGTCACTTGAGAGTTAGCGTGATGGACTGTTCCCGCCACGAATACACCAGTGGGAGTCTGCCACTGCCTTCTCTCATTTGTATTCGTTTTTCAGCTGACTGAAGCAATGATCCTGCCAGTTCTCAAATAGTAAACTTTTCCAGACGCAAAAGTTTCACCTGTTTAGAAAGAAAATGTAATCTGGCTGTAATGATATCCGGTCACTGGGAATTCTGGTCAGAATCTCGACCCCTGGCTGGCAGCTTTCTCTTTTTATGCTGCGTGTCAGGGGCCAGAACAACGGACGCTCGCTAGTTTTACAATGTCTGTGGTCACTTTTCTTGGGAAGGATTCATGTTTTGGACAAAAGGGAACCCGGCTGTTCGGCGCCACGCTGAGCTATTGTCTAGGACGTTTCGCCGAGCTCCTCGGGATAGCTGACAGACTGATGCCATACGTAACAATCCAGTTATCATATTCCGCTGGCGAACATCACCAGGAAGATACCCGCGCAAAGTCCTGGTAGAGGCTTTGACTGTCATATCAGTTCGCGGTTGCAGTCACCGTCGGGCACTGGCAGGAAGGAATCGTACTGGAGCCTAGGCTGACGGAGTAGTGTAGTGGGAGTCTAGAAGTATTTCTTGTAAGGCCATAATTGGTGGAAGCTTTCTATTTCAGTAACGACTGACTTAAGTTCTTGCGCAAGCAGTGCGGTCGCTCTCTGGGTGCAGGGCGGAAGAGCATCGGAGAGTTGTATCTTGACGACCACGGGAGTCGCTCATCTACTTTGCCGCCCTTGTTGCAGAATAATATCGTTTGCAGTTTCACTTGTCCGGCCACTCGGACAAACCCTTCAATCAGCCTCCAAGGCGGAGCCCATCTCCTTGCAATGAGCGGCCACGAGTAACAGCCTTTCTCAGCACACCGCCTTGTGTTGTACTGTCGGTAATACATGCAGTTCCAGCCTGTGGGGTTTCAACTGATTTTTCACCCGCCCAAAATCATGTTTCTCAGCCGTGGCATCTGTAGAACCACTTGCTCCTTAGGTGACATCCTGATACTGCATCTGATTACCCACTTGTTTGTTGATATTATTCATTTCAAATATTCTCTTTGCTCCCTCTTCTCGTAGAAGAGAAGCACTCTAGATTCCATGCAGTGTCGTTATAATGAGGTTCTTGCCGACGCCTCTGTCAAGTGTTGTCTATTTACATGCTTTGTTTACATTAATATACATGACTGTTTGTTGTACAAATCCATGATCGGTTTTGTGTTCCATTTACAGAAAATAAATGTAATTGTAGATATTTTAGAATGGTATTTATCTGTTAAAGAGTCACACTCACCATAATCCTTCCCGATCACCATTTTTAGACGGGAACTTTGATCAATTAATTTGACGAATAAATTACGTGAAAAGCTGGCCACACCATATAGGATTTATCCCAGGACCACTATAAGATTGCATTACATACGTTGCGTGAATTCAGTAGAAATCCACCTGCGCGTTATTTTCCTTAAATCATGATTCTATCCCCCAGATTGCATATCAGTTACAGGACCCACAATAGCAAACACGCGCCTAGTTTCTCATATACGTTAGATACTCTTCGGCAAAAAAAATTGATTTTTACAGCAAATACCCCACGTACTGAGCTAGAATGTAGAGCATGTTTCTCGATACCAGTGGTATTCCCTCATTAGAAGAATTCTTGGGGTGTGTGGAGGGGCCGAGCTTGTACGACATTGACAGGCAGCACGATGACATCGACGAGTGTGGGGTTTGGGGGCCTGCAACGTGGGGATTTGGGGATTCGCGACAGCCTTTACGAGTCAGTGACACGATGATGTCTGGTTTCCGGGAGATATGGTCTCACACTTGGCCAGAGCCAATGGTGCCAGAGATCCTGAAACGCTTGCGTCAGAAAAGTGCTGACATAAGCGATTTTTGCCAGAATCGGCAGCGATACTCTACTTCGATGTGGTCTGCTGAAAGAGATTTATATAATATGAAACATGAGACTTTGTATTCATTTTCTGAACAATATACGGGAATTAAGTGTGCACATAGCTTGGGGTTCTTACAAATCTACTTTTAACTCCCCTGATCTTAATTCAAATTATCTATGAGGTGTTCCATTTCTCTGTATGTTTTTAGTTAACTATCATCTCGGACGTACTACTTTCTTTTTAACCGCATTTAAACCCTAGAAGAAATATACTGCCTTCAACAGTGATGGTGTTTTAATTTTAAATGAAATTTTACAGCTATGCAGGTAACTTCACGTTGCTGTGGAACGTCAAGATACGTGTTTGCGGAGACATACTTCGATATAAAATTCTACTGTCACAGTAGTCATGTCTTTTGAATTTACTAGGTGTTGAAGGATACAGATCTCAAAAATACTTCCATCGCACGAATTACATCTATAAGGTGTAATTCATACACACGTACAAGAAGTAGTAGCATAAGGTCTGTTTTCAGAATTACGGTTTCAGCTGTGTCTTGGTTTGGTTTCTGTTAACCCTGTTGCGCTTTGAGGAAGTTCTTGGCAACACTAAATCTGAAAACAAAGTTAGTCAAATTGTTCTCATTTGCACATTTGTCAGGTTTCATTTAAAGGGGAAATGTTTCTGGGCATTATGAGCTCACAGATTACTGCAAAAAGTAGTACAAGGCTTTGGAGGTCGTCACTATTTTCATACTCATTTGTTAAGCAGGATTCCTTCACTTTACATTCCTTTCAAATCTTCAGAAAGGTGGGTCATTGGATCAGGAAACCTTCACTCTGCATCCAGTTTTCCTTCTGGACAGTTACTTTGAACTAGGCATTTTAGAAATTACAATGAAATGAAACCCTTAGCTGCTTACAGGCTTTGACGTATGTCAACGGGGACAGATGAAAATGTGTGCTCCGACCGGGACTCGAACTCGGGATCTCCTGCTCACAGGGCAGATGCTCTATCCACCTGAGCCACCAAGTACACAGACGATAGCGTGACTGCAAGGATTTATCTCTGGCACGCCTCCCGCGAAACCCACATTCTCAACGTATTGTGTCGCACTACATTCGTAGTGCCCCCGCCCATTATACTCATTACTCGCGGCGCGTTGCCGATTCCCGTAAGAGTTCGGGCACTGTTTGTGCATTCGCACAGGGAAGAAGATGGTCAAGTGGCCGGTGAACCTTTATATATACTAAGATGGTATCTGTTCTTTAGGACATGTCCGAAAGAACAGATACCATCTTAGCATATATATTTTAGAAATTCACGTCTTTGGGCTTGGGTGAATAGTAACGTTTTCCTTACGCTATTACCCGGTATGCATTGCGTCGCACAGAATTCGTGCAGCCCTGGAAACGGATGTCTGAACTGTACCTAAGAATGGATTGCTTGGCGGAGTTGTCCTGACCTGCTGTTGGCCGGGCTGCCCACGTTATCTGCGCGTGCGCGGCGCAGGCTCCGTCTCTCCCCCGGCTCACTGTGCACTGGCAGCGGCGCGGGGCGTTACGGAGGCACGGAGGGGAGGCGCCGAGTAGTCCGTGACGAGAGGGCGTCGTGGCCTGGCTGTGGGGGATGACGGCTGCGGTGGGCGCCCTTGTCTCCTGCAGGAAACAAGCAACAGGCGAAAGGTGCTGCCAAGTGACGGAGGGCGTACAGCACCACACGCAAACGTAGCTACTAACAAGGGAACCTCCCCATCGCACATCGCACCCCCCCCCCCTCAGATTTAGTTATAAGTTGGCACAGTGGATAGGCCTTGAAAAACTGAACACAGATCAATCGAGAAAACAGGAAGAAGTTGTATGGAACTATGAAAAAAATAAGCAAAATATACAAACTGTATAGTCTATGTGAAACATAGGCAACATCAAATGGGAAGTGCGATCAGGATCGCCGTGGTTCCGTGGTTAGCGTGAGCAGCTGTCGAGAGAGAGGTCCTTGGTTCAAGTCCTACCTCGCGCGAATATTTTAATTTCTTTATTTTCGCAGTTATTATCTGTCCGTTCGTTCATTGACGTCTCTGTTCACTGTAATAAGTTTAGTGTCTGTGTTTTGCGACCGCACCGCAAAACCGAGCGATTAGTAGACGAAAGGACGTGCCTCTCCAATGGGAACCGAAAACATTTGATCGCAAGGTCATAGGTCAGCCGATTCCTTCACAGGAAAACACGTTTGATATATTCTATACGACACTGGTGACGGCATTTGCGTCACATGACAGGAATGTGTTGTCGACCCACCTAACTTGTGCACTTGGCGATTGGGTAAAAAGATTCTTCTACCTTGCCCGATTGAGGTATTCTTGTGGGTGTGATAATCACTCCCAAAAAAGTGATGAAAACATAAGACTTTGTCTCATAAACTGCAACAAATGAATACAACAGTTTCACAGTCACACAGTTTTCCCCGTGCTCTGTCAAAACATATGTTTTTAACGCTTTCAAATTTTTCCGTGTGTAGACCGTCAAATCCTGCACATGTCCAAGCAAATCTGAACGTGTCCTGGAATTTTGGAGAGCGAAGTTGATTGTGTGTGTGTAAGCCTGAGCTTTGATAATTGTCTGAAAATAAAAAATTAAAATTATCTCTCGAGGGAAGACTTGAACCAAGCTCCTCTCGTATCTCTGCTGCTCACGCTAACCACGGGACCAGGGCGCTACTGAGGTAGAACTCTCCTTAATGTTTCCTATCTTGAGCGTGGACTACTCAGTTTGTATATTTTGCTTATTTTTTTCATAGTTCCACACAACTTCTTCCTGTTTTCTCGATTGATCTGTGTTCAGTTTTTCAAGGCCTATCCACTGTGCCAACTTATAACTAAATCTGAGGAGGGTGCGATGGGGAGGTTCCCTTGTAAGCTTAGTGCCCGACGTTGACCGCGTATGTTGAAAAGTGTTTGTTTTGTAGGAACTTTTCTTGTTCTGGATGTCTGAAATCGCGCTTGCAAGATCTTAAGTGCTTAGACACGCGCGCACAGCCTCGACAGAGATGCTGCACCGATCAGAGATGAGTCATAGGTGATCTTCGCTCTGCCAAGATGCGCGCCAGATTTATCCGTTGATCGCCAGGAGAAGAAAGGAGACGGTTAGTAGTGCTTTGGTGTTAGATGTGAACAGTCGATTTTTGCTTTAGTGGCAGCAAGGGATAAACAATGGAGATTTTAGGAATTATATTATGGGTCAGTTCAAAAATGGTTCAAATGGCTCTGAGCACTATGGGACTCAACTGCTGAGGTCATTAGTCCCCTAGAACTTAGAACTAGTTAAACCTAACTAACCTAAGTACATCACAAACATCCATGCCCGAGGCAGGATTCGAACCTGCGACCGTAGCGGTCTTGCGGTTCCAGACTGCAGCGCCTTTAACCGCACGGCCACTTCGGCCGGCTTATGGGTCAGTATACAGTAGAAATCTGGAGGGACAAAAATTGATTTTTTACATTCGCGCGATTATATTTGTGAAGAATGGATTACAGGTAATGATTACGTTTGTTTTATTTACGGCAGCGGTTTGATATGGCTGCATTCTTGGTTCGTTAGACATACAGCATTCGCGTCCAAAGACATCTGGCATAAGAAGTGACCCCCATTCTGCCAACGGCCTTGTGAAAGAGGGGGGAGAAAGGGACAGAGGTTCTTGTCCTAAGGGTGGGAAGCTGCGCCTTTAGGGAGGAAGAATCAGCAATGATCAACGGAATGAGGATTCAGAAGGCAATGGAAAACCACTGCATTAAAGACACATAATGTGTATCCACAGGACATGGGACCTGTAGTTGAAGATTCCGGAATAGTCCCCCATACGAATCTGAGAGAGAGGAATGCCAAGTGGGAGGTTACCACGGGAAAAAAATTGAATAATCAACGGAGGGATAACATTTGTAACGCCGGAAATGCATATCCTCCTATCCTCCTATTTCCATCTATTGTACTATACATTTTTTTCCTTTTTTTGTTACCTGAGGATATGACATTTCTGTGTTTTTATATATTGCAATTATTTTATTATTTGTATATATATATATATATATATATATATATATATATATATATGTGTCGATGTATAATTGGTTTGAAACTTCCTGGCAGATTAAAACTGTGTGCCCGACCGAGTCTCGAACTCGAGACCTTTGCCTTGTAACCTCCCCACCGTAATTTAAAAGAAAAAAGACAATACTTAATACAAATGGGAGCCGAGTGTAACCTCCCCACAATGAAATCTACTGACAATGACAATTAAACAAAGATTAGCAATCTGACTCAAATATAAGTTCTTCACGAAAATTTAAAGTCCATTCAGTGATAAGAAAATTCAATTAAACCGAAATATCGGTCTTTGGCCCTGTGTAAAACAATCAGAATTAAAGTCTTACCTCAGAATAACTGGATGTCAAATTTCTGCTCTTTTTCGTGCGCACGGCTTGGAGGAACTGCATTGCAAATAATAATATTCCTTTTTTTTGTGATTTTACTGAAATTTTTCTTTAAAAAAAGGTGGAGTGAAATGGGAAGTGCAACGAAATCTTTAGTTCAATGAACAATAAAATTTTTGAAAAAAAATGCTTTTGAAATAAAAATTATTATTGGGGCATTTGTTGGAAATTAATTACAATTAATAAACTTTACATTATCTAATGATTATATTAATTAACAGTATACCTCATTCAGCATCTTGACCAGTGTTGCCGACCGCCTACATCACACAACCGCACTGGGCTGCTACTACCGACCGACCGCTCTGCATGACGACTATTAGCGTACTGCACTACATGACGACTAGTAGCGAACCGCACTGCACGACTACTACTGACTGACTGCTCGTAACTAAATCGAGCTACAGACTGAGAACCGCTCGCAACACTCGCGCGGTCAAGCGCAGGCCCTCTGGTCAGAGACGCTGCAATGCCTCGCCATCGCTGCTGCGTTACATACGTGTTTCATAACCCTCCACTGGGGGGCAAAAATTTGGCAGCGATGGTGAGTCATTTGGACTTGCCAATCGCGGCAAATTTTTTTCTAATTAATAAACTTCTACAATTTATAGAATATTTAGATGTAGTACATGAATTAGATGTTGTGCACACGCACTAAGTACAAAATATATAAGACAAAGACAAAATGTGAGTACAAAACATAGCAGCAAATCAGAAAAATGTATATACAAATTATTTGACAGAAAACAAAGTGCAGAGGCAATGAAAAAATTCATTGGCATATTCAGAACAAATAAACAGACTGGCAAAAAATATTATGTTGACAAGTGACATGAGTGCACATGCACTGCAGTTGAGAACATATCAACAAATGATGAAATGTATATACAATTAGTAACAAATGACATAAGTGCATACGCATTGAAGTATTGAATATACAGTATAGTACAAATCATATTGAAAAATGAGAAAAGTGCACAGGCACTGAAGTTCAATAGAAAACATATTAACACCTAACATAAGTGCACATGTACTGTAGTTCAGAACATATCATAAAAATAAAAATGTATATACAATATAAAAGACAAGAGTGTACATATACTGTACTTCAGAACAAATCAAAAATATGTCTTTAGCATTTTCGCAATAAATAAACATAATGGCAAAAAAAATCATGTCCAAAGTGCACACGCACTGAAAAATGTCTTTAGCATTTTCACAACAAATAAACATAATGGCAAAACATCATGTCGACCAGTGACATAAGTGTACTCGCACTGGAGTTCATCGAATCGAAAAAAAATGTATAACCCACGAACAGAAATGATGTTACCAAAAAATGATTTTCATTATGTGACAAGAATTAGGATAGGAAAGGGAAGGATTGCATCATGGTTGTAGCACTTTAGATTGCACACAGCTGTTCTGAAAGTCCATATCTTTCCACAGAAGTACAACACCAAGTGACAGAACTTGAAGTTCTTTTCCCATCAGAATTTATCAGTGTAGCCAAGACACTGAACTGTCGTAGTAATGTTCCATATTTTCATTTTGGCAGTACATTAGGTACACCAAACAGTGGGACCATAATAATGTCTTCATCGCTCACGGTGGTGGACAGCATGTCGTGTCAACACCACGCTCTTACAAGGCACACCCACGTAGAATTAGTGCAAAACCAAAGATAGTGCTCCATGATCACTAGGATAGACAGGACAAATGGACATTGCAGTAATTCAGGGTAGTTAGCTCATGAGGTGAAGGACATCAAGTCACATAATATTGACAATTACAGACTTAATTAGCAGTTTGTGGCATTCATAGCCCAGTTATTGAACATTTCTGTACCAAGTATGTAGTATTACAGAAAAATGTTCATTAATTGTTTTACATAGAATCAGTAGCCTTCCTTTCCTAGTTACAAAGCATTATTAAATAATCGCATTCTTTTCCAGTTACAAAATATAGTATAATTAATTAATCATTTGTCTTCCAATAGTAATAATCATTAGCTTTTTCCTAACCACAAAGCATTATGAAACAATAGCATAGTTAATTAATTATGTGTCATTCCAATCTAGTAAGAATCATTAGCCTTCTTCTAATTACAAAGCATTATTAAACAGTCACATTCATTTCCAATTATAAAGCATAGCATTGAAAACAAGAGTTAATTAATGGCATAATTAATAACATAATTCGTTGATTGACATTAATTATTGGCACTCAGTGGCCAGCAAGTATTGAATAGAATAAAACATAGTTCATCATTCAGTATTATTCAGATCATTACGAAGTCATTATTAAAAATCAGCTAATTAGTCATAGCATTAATAATCATGGGCATTATAAGTAGTCCCATTACAATAAACAGTGTTCCTCATTCAGTAGTATTCAGATCATTACAAAGTCATTATTAAAATCAGTTAATTACAGTCATAGCATTAATAATCACAGGCATTATAGGTAGTCTCATTACAATAAACAGTGGCAGTTATTAGCTAGTGACAAAGCATTATTTTATATATATACTTTTTTTTGTCTCATTAAGAAGTCATTACTGAAGTGACATACTATTCAGAGTTGATCAGTATTATTCAGAATTTTCTCAAACTGGTATCACTACTTGGGACTGGTAATACATTTTTTTTTTTTTTTGTTAGCAATGCATTGCGTTGGGATCGATAATTAATTGCTGAGGCATAACACTATTTGCTTTTGACCTATTGCTGCAAATGAGGATAGGTAACGTCATTCGTCATGAGTCAGCTGTAGCAAGGTTATGTAACAAGGCAGTATATGTGATCAAATTTATAAATGATAAACACAAATGGGAAAAAAAATAAAAATGCAAGTACTAGAACAGGTATAATAAGTAACAGGTTTAGTAAGTATCATGAAAAGCTTCTCCTGGAAAAAATACAAAAACGGATTATTGACCTGAAAGAAGAAACGCACACTATGCTGAAAAGTAGTGAACTTCGAATTAACAGGCAGTGAAATGTGTATAAAAATGTGTTCCATAGCTGTCCTTTCCAAAACTTTCTGTCATCCTACTATGCAATGTAACACCTGCTGTCAAAGCAAACTGCAACAAATACTTAAATAACTACGTAGCATAAATACATAACTTCAACATTATCCTCATCTGTAAAGAAAAAACTTCATTATCAATACCATCATAACTTCACTATTATCATCACCTGTAAAGAAAAACTTCATTATTCATAATACCATTTCCTTCATCATTATTCATCAGTATTCATTATCATCTGCAAAAAAAATCACTTCATTACTCATTATACAACTATTCCTTATCTCTAGCATATTTCATCACTAAAACTAAGATGTGTAGTTCAGTCTGACAGCCTGCATCAATCACCTTGTATTCTGAAAGAAAAAATTAGTTAAGACTGCTATTCTGTGATGAGTATAGTATATTCTTGTTAATGTTTGTTAATCCTGATCCATTTACTTTTCCTCATAAAGTTATTGCATCTTCTATAGTTTATTCCGTAGGTGAAATTCCCATTTCTGTTGAATTTATCTCTTACACGCATCATTTCTTTCTGAAATTGATGAACAAAGATTAATGTCTTGCATTTAAATCCTATACCCACTAAATACTGACTGGTTTATGGTGACACAATTAGCCATACAGCATAACATGACAGAAAACGTAATATGTCAAAGACATTGACAGTGTTCAGATGCAAAAATGTACACAGAATATCACAATGCAGCAGCAAAAAATGTAAAACAGTCACGATGTTGAGATGTCATAAGGCAAAAAAAAAATGTCAAAGTCAACTGGTGTGTGTTATATCTTAACTATTTCACAATGCATACAAACAAAACTGGAATACAATCATACATAAAAAAACAAAATGTGACGTTCGTTGTGTTCAACTTGTATGTAGTGTAGTTAATCGAGGCGAGACTTAAAGACTTTAATGAAAAAAAAATGTAATGAAATTAACATGTCATTAGCTAACATTGCATAATTAGTCATAAAATACGTAAGTTCGTCTGGAAAAGTATGCACGGTCTGATGTGTAACGACAAGAAAAGCGACCTGCTAACCTTACCTTGTCGGGCACTTTCCAAGAAAAAATACGATAATCATCAGTAATTAGTCAGGTGAAATAATTGCATTAGTAAATGGCATCATAGTATGTTGAATCATACAGTGGTTTCACTCAATAAACGGTTTAATGTTTGAGATATGGTGATTGCCTTTCGATTTTCTGGTTCTCAAAGTTTCGACGTGTACAACATTGGGGTGAGGGATGCTGCGAATCCGATATGGACCTGCGTATAGAAGTTCAAATTTACTGCACTTACCTTTTAATTTGCTGGATAAATAGTGTGTACGTATTAGTATCTTCTGTCCAACGTGAAAGTCGCGGCGTGTACAAACCTGTTTTTGCTGTCTTCTCCGGCGCTCTGCGGCACGTTTGATGTTGTTCAGCGCAATGTTAATTATTTCGTGGTGTCGTAGGCGACGACTTTTGGGGAATTTTACTAATTCTTTAATTTTGTTTGGTGGTTCAACGTTTTTCAGTATAACAGACGGAGATAGCATAGTGGATTCATTTGGTATGGAATTAATTACATCTTGGAATGAGAGTATGTATGTATCCCAATCAATATGTCTTTTGTGGCAGTATATTCGGCACAGCTTACCAATTTCTTTCATTAATCTTTCACAGGGGTTCGAAGAAGCGTGGTACTTGGATATATAGATCGGAGAAATGTTTCTGGCTCGTAACATGCGTGTCCATACGGTACTACGAAATTGTGATCCATTGTCAGAAATTACTCTCATCACATGCCCTACATGAAATAGAAAATGTTTTACAAATGCTTTCGAAACAGTTTTAGCAGTAGCTTTGCGTAATGGAGTGAAAGTAACAAATTTTGAAGTGAGCTCAACAGCGACAAAAAAGTAGCAAAAACCTCTGTTAGTTCTCGGAATCGGACCAAAAATGTCTACAGCGGCCATGTGTCTTAATTTAACAGGTATAATGGGATATAATGGAGGAATATGTGAAGTGGTGTCTGATTTAGCTTTCTGGCAAATTTTACAAGACGCTAAAACTCGTCGTATACGTTTCTCCATGTTAGTAAAATAACAGTTCTGTCTCAGTATAAGAAAACATTTTCGTGCTCCGTAATGTGCGTAACTTAAATGAGTGTACCAAATTAATTTGTTAACCAGTTCGTCAGGAATGCATAATAACCAATTGTTGCTGTCTGGATGAGAGCGGCGAAACAGAATGTCATTGCGTACAGTGTAGTGGTTCCTAATCGTAACATTATTCCTATCTTGCCAAAGGTGTTTAATTTCTTTCCACACGTTGTCTTTATTTTGTTCTTGTGCTATGTCCTGTAATGACGACGAAATAAAATTTTCAAATGCAACTTGCTGAATGTACATGACACTGAAATTTGTTTTGCAGAAGTTGGTTGCTACGTCTTGCTGATTGTTGCCGAGAGAACGCGATAGTGCGTCTGCTATAGCATTTTGTGTGCCGGGAATGTGGACAATCGTAAAATTAAATTCTTGTAAATAAAGTTTCCATCTGCTTAATCTGTCGTGAGTAAATTTAGCTGAAAGCAAAAAATTGTATAGCTCTATGGTCTGTGTAAACGGTGGTATGTCTGCCATAAAGAAAGTGCCTAAATCTCGTGAAAGCCCATACAACACATAATGTTTCCAATTCTGTAACGGAGTAATTTCGCTCAGCAGGTGACAGAATGCGACTTGCAAATGCGATGTTTTTAATTACTATTGAACCATCTTCTTCAATTTCCTGGAAAATATGTACGCCTAAGGCGGTGTTGGAACTGTCGGTGGCAATGGAAAAATTTCTAGTAAGATCTGGGTGCGATAATAGTGGTGCATTCAACAAAGCATGTTTCAGGTTCATGAATTCAGAGTGTGCTTGCTTATCCCAAGACCAAATAGTGTTTTTACCTGTTAATTGGCACAATCTAGGTGTGTCTAAAGCAGAGTGATGAATAAATTTACGAAAAAAGTTAATTAAGCCCAAAAAACTGCGTAATTGCTTCTTTGTCGTCGGAACAGTAATATCACGTAGAGCTTGAAGTTTTTCTGGATCAGGTGCAATGCCTTCTGCTGAAATTACGTGTCCAAGAAATTTTATAGAAGTTTTGCCAAAGTGCGATTTACTAAGATTAACTGTAAGTCCTTGTGCATGAAAAGTTTGTAACAGTTGTTCAAGAATCAGATTGTGTTCAGACCAGTTAGCTTCTGCGATAAGAATGTCGTCTACATACGTCGTAATTCTGTCCTTAATGCAAACGTGTGTCGGATGGCGTCAAAATTAATAACATTTTCGTGAAGAAGATTCTGCGTGTCAAAATTATTGCTTACGTTACTGGAATATAAAACCTGTACTGTGTCAGGTGAAATACTGTCGTACGTGCTATTATTTACTGGAGGATGCTGTGGCATTTCGACTATTTGAACTGCTCTGTTATTTCTTACTGACGTATTACGCTATCGATGACACCTATTGTCTGTTTCATTCATGATTATTTGTTGTTGCTGATGTTGTTGCTGCTCATAAGATCGACTGTTATTAAATGTACGCTGAAAATTGTGCTCGTTATTTTTACGTCTGTCATGATAGTAATTTCTATACGGCGCATTGCGATACGAATTGAAATGGTGTGTTGTCTGTACGTAGTTATTTCTTTGCTGCCATGCGTTACTATTTGTTGGAGCTGGGACTATACGTGCACGCGGCGAAACATTAAAGTTTGGTTGACCTTGTAGACTACATTGTTGGTTACGTATGCTAAGCGGCTGACTTTCATGCTATTGTAGTGAAAAACATCTATTGTTACAAAACTGTGGTTTGCTATTGCTGATAATTTTACACACACTGATGATTACGATTTTTATCTGTTATTAAAATTACGCTGGTTCTGGAGTGCCTACTGGAAATTGTCACATTCGGTAAAATATTTGTCATATCCGGTTTTCATTACTCGTTTCTTAATACTACAAAGAGCAATAGTTAAAGAGCAGTTTTGATAGATATAAAGGATAGTAGAAGGAAAGGCAGCAGTGCAGAAAACTAAAGATGAAACAGCACTACTACAGCTCGGGGCCCTATGCTCGCTACGGCACATATTCATTAAAGCGTAATGAATCCCCTGAGGTCAATTACGCACTGCAACTAAATTTTAGCTTTTGCGTTGCACGCAATAGCGGTAAAATTCCAAAAGTAAATCGCTGTATTCTTGCTAATTCTAGTTTCTTCATTATAGGCAATGCTGTTGTAAATACAAAAATAAATTGTCGCATCTGGTTCAAAGCTAGTTTCTGCATTACAGGTAATAGCGGTGAAAGTACAAAAATAAATTGTCGTATACAGTGCAAATCGTGTATCTGTGCTCTGTCATTATTAAATTCTTTACATTTTCTTACAAATGCAAAATGCTTATTATCAACGTTCTCGTCACTGAATTTGAGAACACGTTCGGGTTTGTGTGTGAATCTGTTTGTCTGTGTCGTTTCGTACTTCAAGTTGCGTAGCTTTTCAGATTTTAAGTCGCGTGGCTTTTCGGATTTTACGTCTCGTAGTCTCTGTAAATTGCTCACATGATACGCACTGCGTGAGTCTGACACATGTTCATAAAGTGGCGTCTGTTGTATGTTATGAACTGAAGTGTTTTTCATTTCTGTTACTTCTTGTTGTAAACTTGACAACTTCCTACGTAACGTGTTGTTAGATGAATCGATCTCATTAATTGTCTGCTGTAAGTTTTGAAATTCAGGTGTTTGGTTAAATGAAATCGGTGCAGTATCGTCTAATTTATTATCATTAGCACTTTCGATAGCATCAATACGACTGGCCAATTCATCATATTCTTCAGTCAGTATTTTTGCCTGATCGTCAGTTTTAGTGTCAGTAGCATTAATCTGTTTTTGCAATTTACGCGTAGTTTCATTCAGTTTTTTAACGTCAGATTTGACGACATCGCAGTCCTGTGTTAGATCTAATTGTTCGAATCTGTCTGTCACTGTTTGAATATTTACTGTGTGTGTATCTGTTTTTGATTTAAGATCAGAAATTTCATCCCGTAATTCCGCGTTCAATTGTTCTATGGTATTAATTTTGTCGGACACTGTAGTAATATTATTGTCTACATACGTCTTCGCCTTCGCAAACATTTTACGTTTGTCCTCTTGTCTTTGTGCAGTGATTGTTTCCATGACTTGTCGTTTTACTTTGTTTTGATCTTGAATAAATTTGCGGAAACGCGTATCACTGTTTTGTATGTGCTGATTAAAGCGCTCGTTCATCTGAGTGTTCTGCTGTTCGAATTTCGCGTCTATCTTTGCGTCCACTGTGCGCGAAAGTTCTACCGTCATTGCTTTAAACTCGTCCCGTAATTGTGTAGCTTTTTCAGAGCATTGTTTAGCGACTCCGCTAATTTCGTCTCTGAGTGTTTCTGTTGCGGCTGTTTGCATTTCCCTTAATTCTTGCGCAACAGACTTAATTTCTTCGCTATTTTTTTGTGAACAAGTCTCAATTTCCACGCGCAACTGTTCCTTAGTGTCATGGCACTGCGCGGCAACGGCTCTAATTTGTTCACTAAGCTGTTTGAGATTTTCGTCATTATTGTCAAGTTTCTCATTTAAGTGTTTGTTATCTTGTTTGTTATCTTCCCTAAGTTGTTTGACCTGTTCATTAAGTTTGTCTTGTTTTTCGTCATTATTGCCAAGTTTTTCATTAATTTGGTTAAGTCGTTGCAGCAATAGTACCATAATTTGATCTGAGCCAAAATTAGCATTTCTATTCTCTTTGCTAATTAATGGTGGAACTGGAATTGTTTCGCTTTGTGTGACCATTTGGTCATTCTGTAATTTACAAAAAGGTTTATCAGTCGGGGAATGTACACTGTCAGACACTATTTCGGAATTAAATAAATCCGTCGTACTTTGTGTATCCTGTTCATTTTCATTAGACAAATTTGTCTGTACGTTACTTGAGTTTTCCAAATCGGGTGTGTTAAGCTGGGCAGCGCTCATTACAATAGAGCGTTCTGCGTCATCAATTGTCGTCAAATTAACAGACGAGACAATTGAGTTCGTTTGTTCATTATCAGGGTAAAAGTCATCACTAGTGGTTGGAATGCACTGATTGTTAGAGAACGCAGGATTGTCATCATTACACTGCGTGTCACATGTCCTATCGGTAAAGTTGTTTGAGTCGGTAATTTCATTCATAATACCTCGCGATACACTATTCACAGTCTTTCGTGGCATTTTTACAATAGTCACAATTATTCACAAAACAAATAAGCAAAAATGCAAAAACAACACACAAATACAACAGAGCAACGAATTGCCGTTGACCTGTAGAAAGAAAGTTACAAGTTAATAAAAGCGTTGCGCCAAATCCTAATTATATCTAAGCAAATAAGAGCAGATATCTGACTGTTACTCAAAAGACTCTCAACGAAATACGATCCTGGACTGGGTGTCGCCAAGTGTAACCTCCCCACAATGAAATCTACTGACAATGACAATTAAACAAAGATTAGCAATCTGACTCAAATATAAGTTCTTCACGAAAATTTAAAGTCCATTCAGTGATAAGAAAATTCAATTAAACCGAAATATCGGTCTTTGGCCCTGTGTATTATTATTTCAAAAGCATTTTTTCAAAAATTTAATTTTTTATTAAACTAAAGATTTTGAAAAAAATGCTTTTGAAATAAAAATTATTATTGGGGCATTTGTTGGAAATTAATTACAATTAATAAACTTTACATTATCTAATGATTATATTAATTAACAGTATACCTCATTCAGCATCTTGACCAGTGTTGCCGACCGCCTACATCACACAACCGCACTGGGCTGCTACTACTGACCGACCGCTCTGCATGACGACTATTAGCGTACTGCACTACATGACGACTAGTAGCGAACCGCACTGCACGACTACTACTGACTGACTGCTCGTAACTAAATCGAGCTACAGACTGAGAACCGCTCGCAACACTCGCGCGGTCAAGCGCAGGCCCTCTGGTCAGAGACACTGCAATGCCTCGCCATCGCTGCTGCGTTACATACGTGTTTCAGCCTTTCGCGGGCAAGTGCTAGGTTTGCAGGAGAGCTTCTGTAAAGTTTGGAAGGTAGGAGACGAGGTACTGGCAGAAGTAAAGCTGTGAGTACCAGGCGTGAGTCGTGCTTCGGTAGCTCAGATGGGAGAGCTGCAGAGTGAAAATCTCATTCTGGATATAATTGGGTTGCTTTGTAAATATTATTTGTATTTTTACGCTGGGTTTGGCCTAGAGAAAACCATGCTATCGAACGATTACATCGATAGGTCGTGTGGAGAACCAAAGTGTTTAGGATCTTTGGTAGTGTTGACTCTGCCGCATGGAGCACGTGCAGAGAGAGTCTGGCTGGAGTAGGGCGGTGGAGCAGGTGTGTTGTGTGACGCTCCCGCGAGTTGCCGCGCTTTCAGGGTTTGGCTGCATGTAATTGCTATGATGGTTTCTGACACGGTGTCGCGGACGGGAAGCATTAGGTGGCGCACATCAAGAGCCCATTTCGCCTGGTGACCATGTCGAGAAGAAGGCGCGTCAACGTCCAGTTTCTGCAACAGCTACGGCCGACAATGAGTGATTGTCGCCATCTCCTCGATCGACGAATTCAGACCTTCAATCAACCAACAAGGAAGACTGAAAGCACGTAAGGTTTTAGAACTGTACGGCAGCCGTCAGCTTTTCAAACTATTCCATTAGCAAAATACAGCAACTTAGCATGAACCTTTGTTGCTCATTGTCCCAATTGCATTACCAAGCAGGGTCCCTTCCTTTTCCGGAATGAACCCAAGTGTCGTTGAAATTCAAACGCCAACATTAAAGTAATATCATTCCATTTCACTGCTTTAATTTCAAAGTTCAGTTTAAGTATTCATAGATGGCTACAATATTTAGATTACACAAGCACAAATTAAGATTGCGAGTTTTGTTACCATATTTTAGCTTACCTGTGACTGTAGCTCAGCTTGGTATGTACTAAATTTTACTATTGTTAATTGTTCAGAATCATTTAATTCAAGTTCAAAGTTAAGTCTCTTATTTGTAAATTCCATAGATTCTAGTAGCTTTTGAAATGATTGTTGAGGTAGTCCAAGACTGACCTGATTCTATTGAATTTCGTAGTGCTTCAGAAACAAAGTTCACTCTTAATTTCAGTCACTAAATTAACTTTCAGTTTTCCGGTTTCATTAATTATTTTGCTAAATTTAAGTCAGAGTGTAGCGAAATTATTACTTCTGACAAACATTCAGTTTTCACACAACATGTGTCAACCTTCAGTTGCCACGCTTTTAGTGTTAATTATATGTGCATTAATCTTTCATTTTCAATTATTATAGTAGTTGTCCATAGGAATGGCGACCGTAATTTTCCCCAAATCTCAAATATCTAATTAACGCCAATTAATTGTTAACGTAACGACCGCTCATTTACTTTCTTTATTAATTTTACCCTTTTCTCAAAATTAATTTCCACCAATTTCATTTGCATTTTTCCTTTCATTAAGATGTAACCCTTTCCTCCCTCTTTACTGACAAATTAACTTCGGTGACGATTGCTTTTCCCAAATTTCCATTAGGTGCAGGGGGTTTAATTTTTCACTGTCATTAAGGTCGATAAGTGAGGGGGAGGTTACGCGTTGTACGAGTCGGGCTTGGAATGTCAGAAGCTTGAACGTAGTAGGGAAACTAGAACATCTGAGAAAGGGAAATGCAAAGGCTCAATCTAGATGAAGTAGGTGTCAGTGAAGTGAAATGGAAGAAGACAAGGATTTTGGTCAGATGAGTATAGGGTTTTTTATATATATATGGGAATATTACCTTGAATGGACAACCCCTCAAAGTGGTAGAAAGTTTCACTTATTTAGGGAGTGAAATATCTAGGGATGGAAGAATAACTAACGAAATTAATAGGAGGTTACAGAAGGGAGGGAATTTCTACCAAACAATAAAGCACCTGATTTGGAATACGGAAGTTTCAGAAAAAGCAAAACTCCTTATGTATAAGAATTATTTCCTCCCTATTGTCACCTATGGACAATGACAGAAAGGGACTGGAGCAGACTGCAAGCAGGGGAAATGAAATTTCTCAGGGCAGCTAAGGAGAAAACAAGAATGGACAGAGTAAGGGATGTAGAGATTAGAATGGACCTTAAACAACAAAGTATGAGAGAAGAAATTGAAAAAAAGAGATTAAGATGGTATGGGCATGTTAAAAGGATTGCATGGGCAGAGACTCCCCAAAATTATGGAAGAACTAAAGGTGGATGGGAAAAGTCCTAGAGGGCGCCCAAGAACACTGTGGAAAGTGGGAGTGAGAATTTCTGTAGAAAGGAGAGGTGTGACTTGGTAGCAAGTGGAGGAAGAAAAGTGGTGGGAGGACCGAGCCAAATGGAGAGGACTCGTCAGCACCCAGACCTGGCAGTAGCTGGAGCGGGATTCGGATATAGATAGATAGAGTATAGGGTATTATCAACAGCAGCAGAAAATAGTGTAACAGGCGTAGGATTCGTTATGAATAAGAACATAGGGCAGAGAGTGTGATTCTGTGAACAGTTCAGTGACAGGGTAGTTCTTATCAGTATCGACCGCAAACCATCACCGACAACGATAGTTCAGGTATACATGTCGACGTCGCAAGCTGAAGATGAAGAGATAGAGAAAGTGTATGAGAATATTGAAAGCGTAATAATGTATGTAAATGAGGATGAAAATCTAATAGTCATGGGGGATTGGAATGCAGTTGTAGGGGAAGGAGTAGAGGAGAAGGTTACAGAAGAATATGAGCTTGGGACAAGGAATGAGAGAGGATAAAGACTAACTGAGTTCTCTAATAAGTTTCAGCTAGTAATAGCGAATACCTTGTTCAAGAATCACAAGAGGAGGAGATAGACTTAGAAAAAGATTTCAGTTAGATTACTTCATGGCCACACAGAGATTACGAAATCAGATACTGGATTGTACGGCGTATCCAGGAGCAGTTATGTCTCAGATCACAATATAGTAGTGATGAATAGTAGGCTGAAGTTTAAGAGATTACTCAGGAAGAATCAATATGCAAAGAAGTGGGAAACGAAAGTACTGAGGAATGACAAGATACGCTTGAAGTTCTCTAAGGCTATAGATACAACCATAAGGAATAGCTCGGTAGGCCGTACAGTTGAAGAGGAATGGACATCTCTAAAAAGGGCCATCACAGAAGTTGGAAAGGAAAACATAGGTGGACAGAAGGTAACAGCGAAGAAACCATGGGTAACAGAAGAAATACTTCAGTTGATTGATGAAAGGAGGAAGTACAAAAATGTTCCGGGAACCTCAAGAATACAGAAATACAAGTCGCTGTGGAATGAAATAAATAGGAAGTGCAGGGAAGCTAAGACAAAATTGCTGCAGGAAAAATGTGAAGACATTTAGAGAAAAAAATTATTGTCGGAAGAACATCATCAGCATACAGGCATGTAAGTGTAGATTAGATGTAGCTTGAATTCAGAGAAATAGTATAGGCAGCAATTGAGAGAATTATACCAAATAAATTAACGAACGACGGAGCTGATCCTCCTTGGTACATAAAACGGGTCAGAACACTTTTGCAGAAACAACGAAACAAACATGCCAAATTTAAACAGATACAAAATCCTCAAGATTGGTGTTCTTTAACAGAAGCTCGAAATTTAGCGCAGACTTCAATACGAGATGCGTGTAACAGTTTCCACAACGAATCTTTGTCTCCAAACCTGGCAGATAATCCAAAGAAAAATGGTTCAAATGTCTCTGAGCACAATGGGACTTAACTTCTGAGGTCATCAGTCCCCTAGAACCTAGAACTACTTAAACCTAACTAACCTAAGGACATCACACACACCCCTGCCCGAGGCAGGATTCGAACCTGCGACCGTAGCGGTCGCGCGGTTCCAGACTGTAACGCCTAGAACCGCCCGCCCACCCCAGCCGGCAAAATCCAAAGAGATTTTGGTCATATGTGAAGTATGTTAGCGGCAAGAAACAATCAATGCCTTCTCTGAGCGATAGCAATGGAGTTACTATCGAAGACAGCGCTGCCAAAGCACAGTTACTAAACACAGCCTTCCGAAATGCCTTGACAAAAGAAGACGAAGTAAATATTCCACGAGCGGTCTAAGGCGCTGCAGTCATGGACTGTGCGGCTCATCCCTGCGGAGGTTCGAGTCCTCCCTCGGGCATGGGTGTGTCTGTTTGTCCTTAGGATAATTTAGGTTAAGTAGTGTGTAAGCTTAGGGACTGATGACGATAGCATTTAAGTCCCATAAGTTTTCACACACATTTGAACATTTAAATATTCCAGAATTCGCATCAAGAACTTCTGTGTCAACGTAGAAGTAAATATCCTCGGAGTAGTGAAGCAACTTAAATCACTTAGTAAAAGCACGTATTCTGGACCAGACTGTATACGAATTAGGTTCCTTTCAGAATATGCTGATGCATTAGCTCCATACTTCACAATCATATACAACCATTCGCTCGACGAAGGATCCGTACCCAAAGACTGGAAAGTTGCAGAGGTCACACCAATATTCAAGAAAGACAGTAGGAGTAATCCACTTAATTACAGGCCCATATCATTAACGTCTTTATGCAGCAGGATTCTGGAACATATATTGCGTGTCGAACATTATGAATTACTTCGAAGAAAGTGGTCTATTGACACACAGTCAACTTGGGTTTAGAAAACATCGTTCTTGTGAAACCCAACTAGCTCTTTATTCGCATGAAGTGCTGAGTGCTACTGATAAAGAATTTCATATCGTTTCCGTATTTCTGGATTTCCAAAAGGTTTTTGACACTATACCACACAAGCGGCTTATAGTGAAATTGCGTCCTTATGGAATGTGACTGGATTTGCGACTTTCTGTCAGAGAGGTCACAGTTCGTAGCAATTGACGGAAAGTCATCGAGTAAAACAGAAGTGATTTGTGGCGTCCCCCAAGGTAGTACTATAGGCCCTTTGCTGTTACTTACCCATATAAACGATTTGGGAGACAATCTAAGCAGCCGTCTTAGGCTGTTTGCAGATGACGATGTCGTTTATCGACTAATAAAGTAATCAGAAGATCAAAACAAACTCCAAAACAATTTAGATAATATATGTAAATGGTGCAAAAATTGGCACTTGAGAATAAATAACGAAAAGTGTGAGGTCATCCACATAATTGCTAAAAGTAATCCGTTAAACTTCGGTTGCACGATGAATCAGTCAAATATAAATGCCGTAAATTCAACTAAATACCTAGGAATTGCAATTACGAACAACTGAAATTGGAAGGAACACATAGAAAATTTTGTGGGGAAGGCTAACCAAAGACTGCGTTTTATTGGCAGGACACTTAGAAAATGTAACAGACATACTAAGGAGACTGCCTACACTACGCTTGCCCGTCCTCTTTTAATCTTGAGTAAAAATTATTATCACCAGATATTGAATAATAAAATAAACGAAAAGAATAAGAAGCAGTTAAACCAGTAGGGAAAAAATAAAGAAAAAATTAAACAATTAATTCATCTCAAACAAACCATTTCAAGAATTAAAAGAATGTTGCTGGGCGGTGTGGGAGCCTTACCTGATAGGACTGACGGAGTACATCGAAAATGTTCAAAGAAGGGCAGCACGTTTCGATTTATCACGAGTATGGGGAAAGTGTCACTGAAATGATACAGGATTTGAGCTGGACCCCATTAAAAGAACGTCGTTTTTCGTTGCGACGGAATTTTCTCACGAAATTCCAATCACCAACTTTCTCCTACGAATGCGAAAATATTTTGTTGACATAGACCTACATAGGGAGAAACGATTACCAAGATAAAATAAGAGAAATCAGAGCTCGTATGGAAAGATATAGGTGTTCGTTCTTTCCACGCGCTATACGAGATTCGAATAATAAAGAAATGTGAAGGTATTTCGATGAAGCCTCTGCCAAGCACTTAAATGTGATTTGAAGAGTATCCGTGTAGATATAGATGTAGATTTAAAACCAATTGTCAAAAACGTATGAACCAAGAACGACATCAATGATTTAAGAGTACACATTGCATGTCTGCTTATCTCTGTAGTTAGATTTTGCAGATCTGTTATCAAAACACGGAGTAACTACCAGAGCAGATTACACCCGAGTAAGACAAACTGAAAAAGGGAAATGGATAGGTTAAAGTTAGATTTAGTGGGAATTAGTGAAGTTCGGTGGCAGAAGGAACAAGACTTCTGGTCAGGTGACTACACACAAAATCAAATAGGGGTAATGCAGGAGTAGGTTTAATAATGAATAAGAAAATAGGAATGCGGGTAAGCTACTACAAACAGCATAGTGAACGCATTATTATGGCCAAGATAGATACGAAGCCCACACCTACTACAGTAGTACAAATTTATATGCCAACTAGCTCTGCAGATGACGAAGAAATTGAAGAAATGTATGATGAGATAAAAGAAATTATTCAGATAGTGAAGGGTGACGAAAATTTAATAGTCATGAGTGACTGGAATTCGAGAGTAGGAAAAGGGAGAGAAGGAAACGTAGTGGGTGAATATGGATTGGGGAAGAGAAATGAAAAAGGAAGCCGTCTGGTAGAATTTTGCACAGAGCATAACTTGATCATGGCTAACACCTGGTTTAAGAATCATGAAAGAAGGTTGTATACATGGAAGAACCCTGGAGATACTAAAAGGTATCAGATAGACTATATAATGGTAAGACAGAGATTTAGGAACCAGGTTTTAAATTGTAAGACATTTCCAGGGGCACATGTGGACTCTGACCACAATCTATTGGTTATGACCTGTATATTAAAACTGAAGAAACTGCAAAAATGTGGGAACTTAAGGAGATGGGACCGGAATAAACTGAAAGAACCAGAGGTAGTACAGAGTTTCAGGGAGAGCATAAGGGAACAATTGACAGGAATGGGGGAAAGAAATACAGTAGAAGAATAATGGGTAGCTTTGAGGGATGAAGTAGTGAAGGCAGCAGACGATCAAGTAGGTAAAAAGACGAGGGCTAGTAGAAATCCTTGGATAACAGAAGATATACTGAATTTAATTGATGAATGGAGAAAATATAAAAATGCAGTAAATGAAGCAGGCAAAAAGGAATACAAACGTCTCAAAAAT
Source organism: Schistocerca piceifrons (assembly GCF_021461385.2). NCBI lineage: Eukaryota > Metazoa > Arthropoda > Insecta > Orthoptera > Acrididae > Schistocerca > Schistocerca piceifrons. Next base: position 44,319,608 of record NC_060139.1, on the reverse strand, counting down.
GAGATCGACAGGAAGTGCAAAATGGCTAAGCAGGGATGGATAGAGGACAAATGTAAGGATGTAGAGGCTTATCTCACTAGGGGTAAGATAGATACTGCCTACAGGAAAATTAAAGAGACCTTTGGAGATAAGAGAACCACTTGTATGAACATCAAGAGCTCAGATGGAAACCCAGTTCTAAGCAAAGAAGGGAAAGCAGAAAGGTGGAAGGAGTATATAGAGGGTCTATGTACTTGAGGACAATATTATGGAAATGGAAGAGGATGTAGATGAAGATGAAATGGGAGATACGATACTGCGTGAAGAGTTTGACAGAGCAGTGAAAGACCTGAGTCGAAACAAGGCCCCCGGAGTAACAACATTCCATTGGAACTACTGACGGCCGTGGGAGAACCAGTCCTGACAAAACTCTACCATCTGGTGAGCAAGATGTATGAAACAGGCGAAATACCCTCAGACTTCAAGAAGAATATAATAATTCCAATCCCAAAGAAAGCAGGTGTCGACAGATGTGAAAATTACCGAACTATCGGTTTAATAAGTCACTGTTGCAAAATACTAACACGAATTCTTTACAGACTAATGGAAAAGCTAGTAGAAGCCGACCTCGGGGAAGATCAGTTTGGATTCCGTAGAAATACTGGAACACGTGAGGCAATACTGACCTTACGACTTATCTTAGAAGAAAGATTAAGGAAAGGCAAACCTACGTTTCTAGCATTTGTAGACTTAGAGAAAGCTTTTGACAATGCTGACTGGAATACTCTCTTTCAAATTCTGAAGGTGGCAGGGGTAAAATACAGGGAGCGAAAGGCTATTTAAAATTTGTACAGAAACCAGATGGCAGTTATAAGAGTAGAGGGACATGAAAGGGTAGCAGTTGTTGGGAAGGGAGTAAGACAGGGTTGTAGCCTCTCCTCGATGTTATTCAATCTGTATATTGAGCGAGCAGTAAAGGAAACAAAAGAAAAATTCGGAGTACGTATTAAAATTCATGGAGAAGAAATAAAAACATTGAGGTTCGCCGATGACATTGTAATTCTGTCAGAGACAACAAAGGACTTGGAAGAGCAGTTGAACGGAATGGATAGCGTCTTGAAAGGAGGATATAAGATGAACATCAACAAAAGCAAAACGAAGATAATGGAATGTAGTCGAATTAAGTCGGGTGATGCTGAGGGAATTAGATTAGGAAATGAGACACTTAAAGTAGTAAAGGAGTTCTGCTATTTGGGGAGCAAAATAACTGATGATGGTCGAAGTAGAGAGGATATAAAATGTAGACTGGCAATGGCGAGGAAAGCGTTTCCGAGGAAGTGAAATTTGTTAACATCGAGTATAGATTTAAGTGTCAAGAAGTCATTTCTGAAAGTATTTGTATGGAGTGTAGCCATGTATGGAAGTGAAACATGGACATGAATAGTTTGACAAGAAGAGAATAGAAGCTTTCGAAATGTGGTGCTACAGAAGAATGCTGAAGATTAGATGGGTAGATCACATAACTAATGAGAAAGTATTGAATAGGATTGGGGAGAAGAGAAGTTTGTGGCACAACTTGACCAGAAGAAGGGATCGGTTGGTAGGACATGTTCTGAGGCATCAAGGGATCACCAATTTAGTATTGGAGGGCAGCGTGGAGGGTAGAAATCGTAGAGGGAGATCAAGGGATGAATACACTATGCAGATTCAGAAGGATGTAGGTTGCAGTAGGTACTGGGAGATGAAGAAGCTCGCACAGGATAGAGTAGCATGGAGAGCTGCATCAAACCAGTCTCATGACTGAAGACCACAGCAACAACAAGACAAACTGTGTAGAGAACAGATTCTTTGTTAATTAAATTTCACAGGGGCCAACTTCACTTTCAAAGTAATCAGTTTTCTTTTATCAAAGTTCATAATCAGATTTTGTGACTACAAGAAGTTTAAGAAAGAGCATGATTTTCATAAGAGTCTTGCACTTACGCCCGTTGTGAAGTTGAATTTTTGTCATCAAATGATAACATTACATGATCTGATGAAGTTTTTTTCGCTCACAAAAACAATTCGAAATATATAACTTTCAGTCTATTATTCCAGTTCTGCTAGCCCATCTCCTCCATTCCCCACTCTTTATCCACCTGTTCCGCTCTCCTCTCTGCCAATCTTCTTCTCCTCCTCTCCTCGTCCACCTCCACCAACCCACACCGTTTACATCCCACTGGCCCTCTCTCTGTCCCTTTGCAACTGCGTCCCCCTCTTGTCTGCCCATGTCTTCCTCCTCCCTTGTCTCTCCACGTTATGACCCCCATTCCAATAAGATATTGCTGTTTCTGATGCCTAAAGTATTTCCTTCCAGATAGTAATGCACCAGGAAACTGTTGGGAGGGCGGAAGCGCTGATGGCTCAGTGTCCGGAGGCACTTTCCCAGTTCGCTTCACGGCAGTTCATCTCGGAAGGATGGTGGTGATCTGTTGTCGATTATAGGTACAGTGGAAGACGATTCAGATTTACTTATTTTTTCCGTAAGTTACAATAAGTGACTTGATCTGCTCTTGACATCGGCTGTCGCTCAAGGCAGCCTACGCTGTACTCGCCGTTCCTGGCCGGATCCTGCCATTGCGACTTGCCACCCGCAGAGGCTCTGAAGCTGATTGTATCGCGATGCTGCAGCAGTGAGTGAAGGTGGCGCGTTTGTTGGATTCACACAGGCCGGCGTGAAAGGTGCTCTGTCCCGCTCACCGCCGTTCTTCTCCATCTGTTGAATCGAGATGAGCCTCGCGGGGTAGCCTCACGGTCAGGGGCGCCTTGTTACGGTCCGTGCGGCTGCTCCCTTCGGAGGTTCGAGTCCTCCCTCGGGCTGCCCCCTTCGGAGGTTCGAGTCCTCACTCGGGCATGGGTGTGTGTGTTGTCCATAGCGTAAGTAAGTAGTGTGTAGGCTTAGGGACCGATGACCTCAGCAGTTTGGTCCCATAAGACCTTACCACAAATTTCCAAATTTGAATCGAGATGACTGTTGCCGTCTAGCCCGACGATCTTGGCCTGCCTTTCAGGTAGGCCCTGTCCATTCCACAGAAGTATCAGGAATGCTGATATCCTGATCCGGGAAGAACCCCCCCCCCCCCCCCAAAGTCCACCCATTTGCGACAGCGGCACCCTGTGCTGTTGAATTTTGCCAACTCTCCCAGTAGCAGTTGTTATAGCTCAGTAGCATGCAGTTAATCTACAAAAGACTTGTGCCAAACGTCACATTACTGTAATCAGGGTCCGCCATCGAACTGTCTGACCAAATGCCGTACGAACTAAAATGCGCAAGTGTATATGGACTGATGTAGTGCTTAATGTTTACCTGACGTCACTTGTCATGACCTCATGGATCTTGTTATTACGAATGTGTCAGTGGTGTCACTCTGCCGTGCTTGGTTAATGAGTTTGTTATGGTACAGAAATGGTTCGTAAAGGCTCTTGATATGCACTGTTGAATTAATAATAGCGTTTCTTTCATCACGTAACGAAGGTGAAGTTATCCTTTTTAGCTGCTACGACCCACTACATTTCTGCTGAGGTCCATTGTCTGGCTTTCCAGAAGCGCGATTATTGTGTTTTCCCCAAACCCACTCTCGGTGGTGAAATGTTGTTCTTCGTGCCCACCTCGGGTCGACACCGCCTTAACGTAAACGAGATAGTTTCGTTGTGGAACTTCGAAATTTTCAACCAATTTCTATGAGCCAGAATGAGATTTTCACTCTGCAGCGTAGTGTGCCCTGATCTGAAACTTCTTGGCGGATTAAAAATGTGTGTCGGACAAAGACTTGAAGTTGGCACCTTTGCCTTTCGCGGGAAAGACCTCTACCATCTGAGCTACCCAAGCACCACACACGACCCGTCCTCACAGCTTCAATTCTGCCAGTACCTCGTCTTCTACCTTCCAAACTTCACAGAAGCTCTTCGGCGAACCTTGCAGAACTAGCACTCCTGGAAGAGAGGATGTGGCGGAGACATGGCTTAGCCACAGCCTGGGGGATGTTTCCAGAATGAGATTGGCCATGCAATGTGTGTACCAAGTCCGGTTGAAATCGATCCATGGGGTTAGGAGGACCCTTTTACCCGCGGCTTTGCCAGAGTACGCACATGTCACACATATTTAATACACGTAGTTTTACAGATATTTCACCTGTGTCTGTAGTGAATACGTTATGTAGTTTCCATTTCACACAACTCAACCTTCGTGGCGCCATGACTCCTGAACAAATCATGGGAAGGGTCCTCATAAAGGCACCCAACAACTCTGTCAATCGATGACAAGCCGAATAAATGCCTGCATATGAGCCATAAGTGCACCAACGTATTATTGACTTGCACAGTTTGTTAAGCTTTTTTCTCTAAAATAAAGCATCCAATTTTTCTGAAACCGTAATCATTTGTTTACTCTGTACATGTGCAGCACATCTATCGATTTCCGTCCAATTTGGATCGTTCCTTTCGTGCTGTGCCTTTTTTTTCTGTAGAGTGTATATCTTTCACCATACAAAACAGGTATTGCTTAATGATTTATGGGAATCTTTCAAGGGCAAAGTGTTATTATAAAGGGGAAATAGGATCTCTCCCCATCGCTAGCAAGTTACTTACGAGGTACATTCAAGTTCTAAGGCCTCCGATTTCCTTTCTCCGGACTGGAAAGAGATAGAAACATGCGCATTGTTTTAAAATGGGGCCGCGTTCATTGTCAATACGTCCCAGAGATGGCAGCACCATACGGCAGATGGAGTTTTACCGCCAGCGGCGAGAATGAGAACTGTTTTAAATACTTAAAATGGCGACGTTTTCCTTACTTGAACAGCGTGCAATCATTCGTTTTCTGAATTTGCGTGGTGTGAAACCAATTGAAATTCATCGAAAGTTGAAGGAGACATGTGGTGATGGAGTTATGGATCTGTCGAAAGTGCGTTCGTGGGTGCGACAGTTTAATGAAGGCAGAACATCGTGTGACAACAAACCGAAACAACCTCGGGCTCGCACAAGCCGGTCTGACGACATGATCGAGAAAGTGGAGAGAATTGTTTTGGGGGATCGCCGAATGACTGTTGAAAAGATCGCCTCCAGAGTTGGCATTTCTGTGGGTTCTGTGCACACAATGCTGCATGACGACCTGAAAATGCGAAAAGTGTCATCCAGGTGGGTGCCACGAATGCTGTCGGACGACCACATGGCTGCCCGTGTGGCATGTTGCCAAGCAATGTTGACGCCCAACGACAGCATGAATGGGACTTTCTTTTCGTCGGTTCTGACAATGGATGAGACGTGGATGCCATTTTTCAATCCAGAAACAAAGCGCCAGTCAGCTCAATGGAAGCACACAGATTCACCGCCACAAAAAAAATTTCGGGTAACCGCCAGTGCTGAAAAAATGATGATGTCCATGTTCTGGGACAGCGAGGGCGTAATCCTTACCCATTGCATTCCAAAGGGCACTACGGTAACAGGTGCATCCTACAACGCACCCGCACATCGAGCTAACGTTACGCAACAGTTTCTTCGTGATAACAACTTTGAAGTGATTCCTCATGCTCCCTACTCACCTGACCTGCCTCCTAGTGACTTTTGGTTTTTTCCAACAATGAAAGACACTCTCCGTGGCCGCACATTCACCAGCCGTGCTGCTATTGCCTCAGCGATTTTCCAGTGGTCAAAACAGACTCCTAAAGAAGCCTTCGCCGCTGCCATGGAATCATGGCGTCAGCGTTGTGAAAAATGTGTACGTCTGCAGGGCGATTCTACGTCTACATCTACATTTATACTCCGCAAGCCACCCAACGGTGTGTGGCGGAGGGCACTTTACGTGCCACTGTCAGTACCTCCCTTTCCTGTTCCAGTCGCGTATGGTTCGCGGGAAGAACGACTGTCTGTAAACCTCCGTGCGCGCTCTAATCTCTCTAATTTTACATTCGTGATCTCCTCGGGAGGTATAAGTAGGGGGAAGCAATATATTCGATATCTCATCCAGAAACGCACCCTCTCGTCGAGAAGTAACGCCAGTTTCATCGATTTCGGGTGAGTAGTTAATTAGAAAAAAAATCGGAGGCCTTAGAACTTGAATGCACCTCGTATCACAACAGTCAGCATTCCTGACCAGAGTCTATCTCTGACATGAAGAACACTTGGGATAAAGAAAGTCAAATTTGCAAATCCTGAGTATTGGTAAATGGTTGGGACGAACATAGGCAGTCGTAGCAAAGACGAGAATTCACACGGTTAGCTGAACTCCCGACGCAGTTTCTTTACGTGATTTGGCTGTGAAGTCTGCAGTTTAGGCGGCAGCGTCTTGCTTTGCGACAGCGCAGCGTCGGTGAATTACTAATGAAACTGTGACATGGTTGGTAAAATTAGGTCGCGTAAATCGTTAATGTATAGAGGAATGCCTGACCCTCCGCTAGCCAACACTTGCTAAACATTTGCATGTCTGCAACGCAGACAAAATGGCCTCCCTAGGTAACGGCTTTTCTGCCAACGGTCCGTATTCTTTGTTCTACCCAGGAAAACTCATCTCCAACAAAATGCAACACGAACAAAGCACAGGCACACTGTGAGAGTGATGCGAGAGATCCGCTAACAGTTTTATTAGCACGGTTTTAAAAAAAAGGAATGAATTAATTAAAAAAAACACTTTGTTTGTGGGGAGAGGGACCTGAACGAAGTAACTGTTGGCAGATGTGCAACACAGTCCTCTCATTAGCCACCATATCGTGCATTTTAATTAATGAATCGACAATCAACGTCATCAACCGGAGTCACTTAGTTATAATGACTCCAGTAACTGCGGACGTTATTGAAAGTTCTCCTTGCGCGTTCCAAAAATATTACATGTGAAAAAATTCACCGTAAAGTTCCAGTGAGTCTGAACTAACTGACGTATCAAAATTTAAATTATTTGATCACTTCCCTCTAATATATACTATTTGAATAATATTGTTCTTTAAGACAGAGCTCTCAATATATGATGTGCTACACCAACAGTGTCAAGTTGTGCCCTAAATTTCTTTTCTCCTCAGGTAGATCCATTGCTTCCTGATAATAAATTTGCTTCGTTTTTTTATAGCAGCACATCTCAAAATCTTCTGTTCGCTTCTTATGTAAGCCATTTACTGTTCGACTCACTTCTGCTCAACACTTCAGCCTTCTGTGCTAGTATCTCCTGTGCAGATTTCTGCACCTCTGCGTAACAATTGCACCCTGCATCTGTTTGAATCTGCTTATTGCAATCAACGTATGGTCTTCCTGTACAATTTGAAACCCACCCTCCCCACACCACGTTCATTTGTGCATCATCAACAAGTGCAGTCATAATATTTCTTCTTTTCATGTTCACTAGCCTAAAACTAAAGTCGAAACTTCGTAACTGCGTGGCCATCAAGCGTGGACAGACCATTAACGCTTTCTGTTACTATTTACTTGGAGATCTGGATGAACAGGCGTTAATGATGATCGACAGCCGTCCAAAATTAATTCAGAATAAATTCGCTGAATGCTAATATCTTGTCATCAGCTAAGTTAATAATTGGTATACTTCCTAACAGAGATATGAAAATTTGTACCGTACCAGGATTCGAACCTGGTTTTCCAGCTTAACATAAACGGTCGTCTCAACCACTTCGGCTATCCGTGCACGCTTCCCGCACTGACCCAAAGTTCCAGATGTCACACTGTTTACATCGCTATAACATAGACCTATAAATTCATAGAATTAATTTTGAATGAATTTCCGATGGCTGTCAATCCTGATTAATGTCTGTTCACATAGTGTTGCAAGGAAATATTAATGCCAGGGTGGGCACAAGACGACTATATCATGGGTCCCACCTCCTCGTAGTCTCGTTCTCACTTAGCTGGGACACACACACTGGGGCTCCGAGCATTGACCACGGATGGCCGATTTGTTTGAGGCGACCGCTCGCGACAAGCGAGAAATATGGTTTCCAGACCCGGTCTGGCACAAGTTCTCGTGTGACACCAATATACCTACCACAGCAGATGGCAAGATAGTTGCTTTGAGCGAATTCATTTGGAATTTATTCTGTTACTGCCCAATGGGCTATGCCCGCAATACCAGTACGTGGTTCAAGCCACCTAGAAAGGGGCATGGGCCGCTAGGAGGGTCTGGAATTATTTAAACATGACCATTATAATGTCGTCAACATAAAACAAATAGTTTAGTTCAGCGAAAGAAAATGTGGTAGGGTCACAGCCATTGTGAGATTTATTTATTAAAATCAGTAACATGAACAAATATACACTACTGGCCATTAAAATTGCTACACCAAGACGAAATGCACATGAAAAACCGGTATTCATTAGACAAATATATTATACTATAACTGACATGTGATTGCATTTTCACGCAGTTTGGGTGCATAGATCCTGAGAAACCAGTACCCAGAACAACCACCTCTGGCCGTAATAACGGCGTTCATACGCCTAGGCATTGAGTCAAACGGAGCTTGGATGGAGTGTACAGGTACAGCTGCCCATGAAGCTTCAACACGATACCACAGTTCATCAAGAGTAGTGAGTGGCGTATTGTGACGAGACAGTTCCTCGGCCACCACTGACCAGACGTTGTCAATTGGTGAGAGATCTGGAAAATGTGCTGGCCAGGCCAGCAGTCGAACATTTTCTGCATCCAAAACGGCCTGTACAGGACCTCCAACATGCGGTCGCGCATTATCCTGCTGAAATGTAGGGTTTCGAAGGGATCGAAAGAAGGGTAGAGCCACAAGTCGTAACACATCTGAAATGTAACGTTCACTGTTCACAGTGCCGTCAATGCGAACAAGAGGTCACCGACACGTGTAACTAATGGCACCTCATACCATCACGTCGGGTGATACGCCAGTATGGCGAGGACGAATACACGCATCCAATGTGCGATCACCGCGATGTCGCCAAACACGGATGCGACCATCATGATGCTGTAAACAGAACCTGGATTCATCCGAAAAAATGATGTTTTACCATTTGTGCACCCAAGTTCGTCGTTTAGTACACCATCGCAAGCGCTCCTGTCTGTGATGCAGCGTCAAGGGTAACCGTAGCCATGGTCTCCGAGCTGCTGCAAACGTCGTCGAACTGTTCGTGCAGATGGTTGTTGACTTGCAAACGTCCCCGTCTGTTGACTCAGGGATCGAGACGTGGCTGCACGATCCGTTACAGCCATGCGGATAAGATGCCTGCCATCTCGACTGCTAGTGATAAGAGGCCATTGGGATCCAGCACGACGTTCCGCATTACCATCCTGAACCCACCGATTCCATATTCTGCTAACAGTCATTGGATCTCGACCAACGCGAGCAGCAATGTCGCGATACGATAAACCGCAATCACGATAGGCTACAATCCGACCTTTATCAAAGTTGGAAACGTGATGGTACGCGTTTCTTCTCCTTACACGAGGCATCACAATGTTTCACCAGGCAACGCCGGTCAACTACTGTTTGTGTATGAGAAATCGGTTGGAAACTTTCCTCATGTCAGCACGTTGCAGGTGTTGCCACCGGCGCCAACCTTGTGCGAATGATCTGAAAAGCTAATCATTTGCATATCACAGCATTTTCTTCCTGTCGGTTAAGTTTCGCGTCTGTAGCACGTCATCTTCGTGGTGTAGCAATTTTAATGGCCAGTAGTGTATACATGAAAAGCTTTCTAGAACGTCATGACACAATAGGATATGGAGTTGTGATCACACAATTATGGTTTCACCTGCAGATTTTACGTCTAAAGGATAGAAGGTAGATTAAGATTTAACGGATGAAGTCATCGGAGGTGGAGCACAAGCTCAGATTCATAGGATCCATCCCGATATTCGCTGGAAGCGATTTAAAGAAATGAACGGAACTCTACATGTACACTACTGGCCACTAAAATTGCTACACGAAGATGACGAGCTACAGACGCGAAATTTAACCGACAGGAAGAAGATACTGTGATATGCAAATGATTAGGTTTCAGAACATTCGCACAACGTTGGCGCCGGTGGCGACACCTACAATATGCTGACATGAGGAAAGTTTCCAACCGATTTCTCATAAACAAACAGCAGTTGACAGGCGTTGCCTTGCGAAACGTTGTTGTGATGCCTCGTGTAAGGAGGAGAAATACGTACCATCAAGTTTCCGACTTTGACAAAGGTCGGATTGTAGCCTATCGAGATTGCGGTTTATCGTATCGCGACATTGCTGCTCGCTTTGGTCGAGATCCAATGACTGTTAGCAGAATATGGAATCGGTTTGTTCAGGAGGGTAATACGGAACGCCGTGCTGGATCCCAACGGCCTCGTATCACTAGCAGTCGAGATGACAGGCATCTTATCCGCATGGCTGTAACGGATCGTGCAGCCGCGTCTCGATCCCTGAGTCTACAGATGGGGACGTTTGCAAGACAACAACCATCTACATCAACAGTTCGACGACGTTTGCAGCAGCTCGGAGACCGTGGCTGCGGTTACCCTTGACGCTGCATCACAGACAGGAGCGCCTGCGAAGGTGTACTCGTCGACGAACCTGGGTGCACAAATGGTAAAACGTCATTTTTTCAGATGAATCCAGGTTCTGTTTACAGCATCATGATGGTCGCATCCGTGTTTGGCGACATCGCGGTGATCGCACATTGGATGCGTGTATTCGTCCTCGCCATACTGGCGTATCACCCGACGTGATGGTATGAGGTGCCATTAGTTACACGTGTCGGTGACCTCTTGTTCGCATTGACGGCACTGTGAACAGTGAACGTTACATTTCAGATGTGTTACGACTTGTGGCTCTACCCTTCTTTCGATCCCTTCGAAACCCTACATTTCAGCAGGATAATGCGCGACCGCATGTTGGAGGTCCTGTACAGGCCGTTTTGGATGCAGAAAATGTTCGACTGCTGGCCTGGCCAGCACATTTTCCAGATCTCTCACCAATTGAAAACGTCTGGTCAATGGTGGCCGAGCAACTGGGTACTGATTTCCGAGGATCTATGCACCCAAATTGCGTGAAAATGTAATCAAATGTCAGTTCTAGTATAACATATTTGTCCAATGAATACCCGTTTGTCATCTGCATTTCTTCTTGGTGTAGCAATTTTAATGGCCAGTAATGTAGATGCCCGGAATACAATTTAAGCTGCAGTTCTCCCGAATACGAGTCCAGTGTCTTACCACTAGGCCCCCTCGCTCCGTTACGCCTGCCATATAAAACAATGTATTGACTCCATGTAAATAAAGTTTTACAATTTCCTCCTTTTCTTTGCCAGCATTTTATATTAGTTTTCCTCCCAACGGGCGTCGCAGAGATGTAGTAAAGGCAACGAATAAGTAATTTGTTGTACATGTACTTACAGTAATTACAATTCATTAAACATGTAACAATATTTCGTATCACCCCTTGCGGCCGCCAATGTAACGCATCCTTCGTCGAGCGGCAGTGAACAAGGTTGAAAATGATAAAGTTTAATGAACCCGCCGAGTAGTATGCAGTGAATGAATTAAGGTTTGCGACGGAAGGAGGAGTAACAGAATAACGGAAGCGATAGCGTGCCGTATTGAACATATTATCTCATTGAATATTAACGCGAATTTTTGTAAGAAGAGTGACATTCCTATCGCCCACTGATTAGTGAGTGCATGAGGCCGTGGATGCTGATGGACGTTCCGTACGATACGCAGATTGACCACGACAAGTCGTGCTTTAATTTCCACCTTAAACAGTGGTAGCAAAACTGAATCATACTTCGTATCTAAAGATGCAGGTTGTATTCGGAATACAATGCTCAAACAGCAAGACTCAGTCCACGATCGGTCTGATTGGTTTCGAATAATGTACGTTACCGTTCCTGACACACAGTCTCTAAAACAAAAAATACGTAACATGAAGATATATATGAGATATCTATAGGTGACTACAGTAACGGTAGCCACTTTTGATAAATATGCCAAGCTATTATTTAGAACAATACAAAGTACAAAGTTTGTCAGTTACTCATACCTACGTGTGCTTTGTGAGGCCGGGCAAACGAGAGTGATTAACGGGAAAGAACTTCTTCCCGCAACAAACTTATACTGTATAACAACTGACTGATAATTTTATCATACATCGACATCTTGCCTCTCTACTGTTATGAACAGTCTATTCTCTTTTCATCATCTGGGTAGGTGTAAATTTTATTTTGACGGTAGGGATACATAAAAAAGAATGTCCCATTATTTTATTTCTTACATTTGATTACCCTCCTGAATCCTGGAATTTATGGTTATATATGACCTCGCTTCCAGAGGTCAACCAATAATAACCATAGTAACGCGCTCATTCAGTTGAACTAATATTAGATTTACTTTTTGTTGTGTATGTGTTTTATAGATTGACAACTTATCACTTCGGAGCATATGTTTGGGTGTTTAATTGATCTTAAATTTATTTACATGCATTTAGGTAATGTCCGATAACATTTTTTTTTAATGCGTTCACCATCTGGCGCTGTACCAAGGGAAATGGAAAACTAAACCTCAGTATGAACGCTCAAACACCCAGAATCACATTGCCTTTTTTTTTTTTTTACAGAATATCTCGGATAACGGATGTATTGACGTACGTTATTAAAACAATGAAATATTTCTTTAGTTACTGGTCATTATAAATGCCATAATAAATATTTTAAACCCTCGTCGCCAGTTTTGTAAAGGCGTAGTTGCTGCTACTGTAACGGTAGGCCGAATTAATGAGTTCGTGAAACTGCTTCTGGTGCAGTATACCGCTAAGACAATTTCTCACTGTCACAACTACCCAGCTATGGCCCAGTGTCAGGTAACAGACTAAGAGAACGAAGGTTCTACAACTCTCCAACAAATTAGTCATGAAGTCACACAAGTGAGTTAAAAAGCTTTACTTATTTTTGTGAGTAGTTGAATAAAAAAGTCTGCAGCACTGCTTGTAATATACCACAAAAAAGGTCCTCAATGGCTAAGTGCAAATAATCGTAAGCAGACTTCACAGTACATAGCACATGCAATTTACAACAACTGTATGTTCACTTCTAAGAATTCACTAAACAACGTTCCCCGTCTAAATCAGCCCTGGACGATGATCTATAACCAAGATGGCGCGAGCTGATCTTCTGTCTTCCGAGTAGACCTCTGTCCTTTGTCGTCTGGTCATTGGCAGATTGTACTCGGCCGGTAATTTGCCAAGGCGAAGTCTATATCTTTACCCTTAGGGCCGCCCATGGCGCGAGTGGTACTCGCGCAACTGGCTACTCTCTATGCCACGGTCACCAGCTCGCATCTTTGCGTCCGTGGTCCTTTTTCAATGGCTGTGTCTTGTTCAGACGACACAGCAATAAGCTCTTTGATCCCATTTTTTTGTTGTAACAGTTATTACCATTGTAGGAGATTTAATAGTGAATTTACGTTTATTTGTTTCATAACCAAGGAGTCTACTATATTCGTGACATGTCTTTTATATTATAACGAAATAGTTACATTTAATAACGGGGATTAACGTAGCTTCGATGTCCAGTTTTTAGGTAACTAGTCTTACACAAATAGTACCATTGTCGTCGTTAGGAACAAAGCATAGTTGAGTATGTGCGTCGTGTATAGATGATTTGCTGTAACGCCCGGCTATCGTTGACAGGTGAGTGATCACGTGCTGGGCTGCCGCTTGCATTAGTCACAGTTGAGCTTCGGCGACAGAGTAACGGTTGGTTCTGCTTCGTGTTGAGATGCAGTTCCCCGTAGTTGAATACATGAAAAATTCAGACAAGTATCAGTTTTCTACAAATACAACGTGTTCTACTGTGGAAAATGACAATATCTTTATTCGGTGTACGACTCCTATAGCTTTCTTAGTTCACAGTATTGTAAGATATCGGTTTTTAAATGCCTACATTTATTTTCTTTGAATCATGTTTTCGCATCGGAGAATTTCATTACGTATTTGTCATTATTGTTAAGTTTATTATAAGTTTATTCTCCTTTACATCCACAGTAAAATTATGCAGCCCTTCATTTATACGAGGCGTTATGTCCATTGTTAGTTTGTGTACAACCACGCTGAGTTCACTATCACATGTACTGCTTACAAACGTCCACGCATGGTAGTTCTTTTATTTGTAGCCTCTATCCAGTTCATTGCCACCGTGGTCATATACTTTCGCATTTCGAATACGACAACTGCCGCGCGTTGCTCTTCCTATAGTCGAGAGCGTACGGCGTTAGCTTAGCTCCACATGGTTGCCACGACAGTACACAGGGTTCAAAGTTCGAAAGTGTGCAGCATTACCGTCGTGGGAAGTGCAACGCTTTTATTCTAAGAGTTCGTTCGTTGCAGAATCTGTACTTGGATTAACATCAAAGCTCACGATTCACCTAATGTAAGTGAACATTATACTGATTTTTATTCTTCACTGTTCTTTGTATCGAGGAACAAATCTTTGTTAACCATTAGCACTTACTAGAGCGCTCATGATTGTCCTTTCGTGTACTAACACCATCACTGCACTCACACTATATAGTTCAGGCATGAAACAGTTTCCTTTTTATATTGAAATACCTCGTGATCATTTTAATATTTCGTCTGGGAAATCTTGTTTTATTTCTATCTCATTGCATTTTATTTACAATACTTTGCAGAAAACAAAACCTAACATGTACATCCAGAATTAGAATATATTCATCCACTCCAGGGAATACATATTGGACCAACGGCCAGATACGTACAACCTTCTAATTTCGCGTTTTATTTATTTTTAGTTTGTGATTTTTGTGATATATACGTATATACATCCTAAATAATTCCTTTGCTTTAATTAGGACATTTCTGGTTACGCTCTCAAACCCAAAAACCTTTAGCTCCCCGAAAATAGCGTTCCAGAGCAACAACATACTACAGTACGCACCAAAAACATCTCCCGAAAGCACAAGCATGCCATATCCTACTTGGTCTAAGTCAATGAATCTTCAGATCTAGAGGAAAACTATCATAGCCCTTCCGTATATAGTTTTATCTACAACTAGCTTGGAAGTCGTTCATGAATGTATGAATTATCTATTAGCTAAAGTTTTCTCTTGTCCTACGCACTTACAAATACTATTACAAGTTACGACTTACATATACATACTTTATGTTTCTCTGTTGCTTTATTAGTGAAGGTCACTTAGCCTTTCTGCTACTTCAGCTCCTTGACAACTTACAATTGCTATCTCATAGAAACTAACCGCGGCCTTTATTTTACTACTGTTATTCTTTCCGTATCTTTGCAGATTAATATTTTATCATCATTCCAGCATTGATCGCCTTATACATATAAATGTAACCCACTATATAAAACAATAAACTTACATCGATCCTCATTTAGGGTTCTCATACACATCAGTACGGTTTGCTGCGGATACGCATGTTTCTCGTACATTATGTATTCAAGATACGAATTTATATTCAAATTACAAAAACATTCATGAAAATAATTTGTTTCTTAGACTATAACAAACTATGTACAGATATCTATGTTTGTATACATCACTTTCCTTGTTCACTGCCCAGTTGTGCTATGGGTTGCTTGGTGCAGTACCACAAAATTATTACAACTTAGCGCTAAACATGTCCTTTATACGTTTATCTCAGTTTACGCATTAATGAAACACTACATAACCTATTTATATGTACTTCATATGTTAGAAGAATTGCTTGTCCACTATTGCTATTGATATACAGTAACATGTTCATGACATATATGATGATGATGATGATGAGGTCCCATACTCCTTGACAGAGAGTAGGGGACGATGCAAGAGATCCGCACCGCCGTACTCGGCAAGGTCCTAGCAGACGTGGTTTTCCATTGCCTTCCTCCGACCGTAATGGGGATGAATGGTGATGATTAGGAGGACGACACAACACCCAGTCATCTCGAGGCAGGTGAAAATCCCTGACCCCTCCAGGAATCGAACCCGAGACCCAGCGTTCGGGAAGCGAGAACGCTACGGCGTGACCACGAGCTGCGGACATTACTTATACAACGGATTAACAACAGAAAATATTACTGCTAACACTACTAAGAGATAGTAGTACGGCGAGATCCGCTGTTCTATTACTCTCCAGTTGAACATTTTCATTATTTCTGTTTTTACAATATCACGCGTTGTTCACGGAATGGGCTATGTTGAGGAACTACCATAATACGCTGGTATCCCTTGATTTTTCCGAGATATTTCCGAAAATGCATCCATATATTTATTGTGGTACGTTGAGGCATTGCGACTGCGTACCTAAGCCCTAATGCGACTCTTGTTTATTTTCACATCGGCTCTTTTATGGGTCAAATGGCTCTGAGCACTATGGGACTTAACTCCTGAGGTCATCAGTCCCCTATAACTTAGAACTACTTAAACCTAACTAACCTAAGGACATCACTCACATCTATGCCCGAGGCGGGATTCGAACCTGCGACCGCAGCGGTAGTGAGGTTCCAGACTGTAGTGCCCTGTTATCTTTACATGGTTCTGGTTAATCCGTGTAATGAACCATATTTCGTTAACGTACAGTAATTTGTTTTATATTTACTGTATCCTTTTTCCTTGACAATTTCTGCCATGCTATGCTTCCGTCCTCAATAGTTCTACAAAGATTTCTTCACTATCAACATTTAACATCCGTATACCATGAGGAAGATCAGTTACACTGTTCCTTTCTCTCAGGATTTCTACCACAATTATGTAGCTCGCATTTAGTCCTTTTCTATTAGGAATGTGCAACTCTTGACTTCATTGTCCAGAATTATCTGCGTCTGTCAGTTTGCAGTCTGCTACGTGGCACCAATAGCACCTGGAATCATGCAGTTTTGCATAAGTAAAGTCGGTGTAAACTTTTTTTTGCTCATCCTGTCATAAGGGTTGCTGTCCATAACGTTTGTCATAGCTCCGATATAATTATTATGAGAGTATAAAATACTAACATTTTTACACTCATATCTGCTTGTACTAGATCTTTCATATGTTCATTTCACATGTCTGCGTCATCACACAATTCATCTAGAATACTAGGTTATCGTTGTGTTGCAGAATTTACATATTATGATTTTCTGTACTGCCCTCATAGCCGCCTTTAGTTTGTGATTCGCCTTGGTTCAATGGAGGTAGCTCGTTTGTCGCCTCCACTAC
This sequence comes from Schistocerca piceifrons, assembly GCF_021461385.2. Classification (NCBI taxonomy): domain Eukaryota; kingdom Metazoa; phylum Arthropoda; class Insecta; order Orthoptera; family Acrididae; genus Schistocerca; species Schistocerca piceifrons. Next base: position 44,302,444 of record NC_060139.1, on the reverse strand, counting down.
TGTGAAATGGTGTTGTGGTATCTAGTCCGGATTATTTTGGTGTGACCAGTTTGGGTTATTATGTGGCGACCAGTTTGGGTTGCTGTTATGCCTACTTCTGTCGTTATTTGTTTGATTCGTGTGGGGCAAAGCATTACCTATATTTTTAAAGTGATCTACGTGCTTTTCAATGCATAATTTGAAGCTTTTTGCACAATTAATGTGAGCTCGATGGAATCGGTCAGAATTTCCGTCGATTTTAGCACAGTGACTGGTATTGCGTTCTGTCACTTGGTTTAAATTTGCATTCTTCATCGAGTAAACTTTCTGTTTCAATCAAAGGGAGAAAGCACGGAGAACAAGGAACCACTCCAAATGACCTCTTCTTCCAATCCAGTGAGGAAAATTGTCATTCAATCAACCTCTGACAGCTACAATAAAATGAGCAGGGACCCCAACCTGCTGAAACGAGTCTGGAAGTCCCTCACCCAAACGCCCAATTTGAGGCATCTATTTGTGTTTCAGCTTGTTCAGGTAAGTTTTACCCGTTGCGTGTTCATCAAAGGAGAAAGGTCCTATCAGATGAGCTTTCCACAAACCACACTACACCATCAGCTTTCGTCAGCACTGCCGTCTGAATGGACTCATCTAGTGTGGATTGTCTTGAGACCAGTATCGAAGATTTTGTCTGTTCACTCCACCATGGACATAACTATTAATATTTATAGATTATACAATGTTTATTAGAATTTAGTAGAATTCCCTATGTACCCAGACTTTGTGGATGTCCTACACATGTGTGAGTTTCTCCTTCATGTCGTCTGGCAAGAAGGGCGTTAACAACTTCATCTCATTGTTCTTTGCCATCGGCTCGTCTTAGTAGCTAGTTTTATTTAAATAGCGCTCAAAACATATTCTAGGGTTATCTTGCTCTGGATTGTAGGATTCCGAATCACAGTGTTGTTTCCGTAATTTTTCCTGAACTGACGCGGCCAAGTACTGATATAGGAAGCCCTTTCGAACACACCATATGTTGGTGCCATTGTGTTTCATATACTGCATGTCTTACGGTGGCCGTTTATTACCATAAGTCGCTGACTTGTGTTTTGAATAGTTCCAATTCATGTGTCACATGATTATTAGGGATACTACACTGGCGTACTGTACACTCAGTTACATTCTGTGCTGCCACAGGTAATTCGGTGTTAAAGGAATCTTTTATATGCTTTTCCTCTGCCTTTAAACTACGCAGAACCATCATTTGTCAGTTCCTGACGATGCGCGTCAAAACCTTCTTCCACATTATTTTCGTGTTCCATTGCTGAAGTTTGGAACTGGCTCGTTAGCTGACGCATTAAAGTTTTCGTTCTGGTCTTCTCTTTGTTCATTGCGCCTACTTCATCCTACAGTTGTCGTAATGTCTGCAGTACTGAGCGGTATGCTTCTTGTATTTTTGAAATAAGAAAGTCAAAGGAACTGGCCCTCCAGACGGTTGTTGCGAAACTGTTTCTACATGATCTGCATGAATTTCTGTAGCAATTTCAATGGAGCCGCACCCACAACTTTGGCGCCCATCTAATCCATGTTGCCATTTTTCGACGTTTTGTAGGAGCTAAAATATATTTGTAGGTTCAACGATTTCTATTTTACCAGTTTTAGCCTTACCACAAAATATGCTTTAGTATTACATTCAATCGCTTTTCCTTCATTAGCATACTTATGGAAATGATCGTATGGTACTGTTGGCCAGGAGACCCACATTCGGGGGAGTTCGGTCGCCTTATTGCAAGTCCTTTTTAGTTGACACCACTTCGGGGACTTGCGAGTCAATGATGATGGACACACAACACCCAGTACCCTGCCGGGAATCGAACCCGGGCCCCCTAAATGGTAGGCGGTAACCCTACCGCTACGCTACGGAGACACTTGCCATAAATAGCAATATTAAATTATCTCGCTCGAAGAAGTGCGCTGGAATGACAAACAAACTAGCGTCACATCGCCATCTTAACTACAATACAGGCATCAGCAGCCCTATTGAAGTCGCAGATTCTGAACTGAACAATGCTTACAACTAAATGTCTTGAAATTCAAACTGATATACGATGATGGGATAAGACAGTTGCCGGCCGCGGTGGCCGAGCGGTTCTAGGCGCTTCAGTCCGGAACCGAGCGACTGCTACGGTCGCAGGTTCGAATCCTGCTTCGGGCATGGATGTGTGTGATGTCCTCAGTTTAGTTAGGTTTAAGTAGTTCTAAGTTCTAGTGGACTGGTGACCTCAGATGTTGAGTCCCATAGTGCTCAGAGCCACTTGAACCAACCATTTGATATGGCAGTTTTACCTGCAAACTTCAAGGTTCGTGACAGCCGATGTTCAGAAACAAACTAAGAATGTCTTTACCTGATAAACTGTTCTTCGAAGAGCCAACAGATTTTCGTCTCTGATTGTGTTTGTCATATATGTATTGACTTTATGTAAATATAATTTTACAGTTTCTTCTTTTTCTTTGTCTGCATTTTACATTATTTTTTCTCTCCTCAGGAGTCGCATAGATGTATTACACCCAACAAAGAACTAACTTGTCACACATTTACATACCGTAATTACAATTCATAAAACATGTAGCAATATTTGAAATCGTCCATTGCGGTCACCAGTGTAACGTGTGCTTCGCCGCGAAGCAATGAGCAAGTATGAAAGTGATAAAGTTAAATGAATCTGCTCAGTCGTACACAGAGCTTGAATTAAAGGTCATAGAAGAGATAGCATGACGTATTGAATTTACAACCACACACCAAAAAATATTATCTCATTGAGTATTAATGTGAATTTCTGTAAGAAAAGTGAAATCGCTATCGCATGTTGATTGATGAGTAAATCAGGCCGTGGGTGGTGATGAACGTACCATTGTTCTATAAGCAATCAGACCGATCACAGATGGCGTCTTGCTGTTTGACCATTGTATTCCGAACAGAGCCTGCACCTTTGAATATGAAGTGCGTTTCAGTTTTGCTACCACTGTTTAAGGTGAAAGTTAAAGACTTTTCACGCTCAATCCGCTTATCGAACAATGGCACGTTCATCAGCACCCACGGCCTAATACTCTCACCAATCAGTAAGCGATAGTGATTTTACTTCTCCTACAGGAATTCTTATTAATACTCAATGAGATAATATTTACTGACGTTTGTGTGTTCATCCAATATGTCACCCTATCGCTTCTGTGATGTGTCCTTCCGTCGCCAAACCTTTAATTCATGCTATTGAGCAGATTGATTTAACTTTATCATTTCCATACTTACTCATTGCTGCTCGACAAAGAATACATTATAGCCTCTACACTCCATTACGTCTGCTGTACGATACAAGAAACAGCCTCTACATTTGATTTAGAGTTTAGGAAATAAAAATCAAGCAGAGTTTTCAAAATGTGGGGATCATAAATTAATGCGTAGTGTCTAGTAACTAAGAAAAATATAGAAAGCTCGTTCCAGTGATACCAATACCTCGGACAGAGCTGTGATCTGAAACAACGCAACTGTAAACGCGTGGGAAGTTTTGTGGTGAATTCCGTGTGAACTGATGCGAACGCTGATGCGGTTGGTAATGTTTGTGAATACGACCGCATTTCTACTTTGAATTAGATGAAAGGGCTACTAGATACCTCTCTAAAAATTACCCTACATGCTATTGTAATTACTTAACCGCTTATGTCACAAAGGGAAAGCCCATTTAGTTTCTGTGTACCGACTGCTATGACAACGAGACGATGTACAAACAAATCATTTACTTCAAAACTCTTTTACTAGTGGTTTTGGTGTATAACGCCTCCATTTATAAATTAACCTATAGTGAAATGGAATGAAGTGAATAAATATAAAAACTACATTGGTGTCTATGAGTCAGGAGTAAAACACCAAAAGATGATTAAGAGTCGTATTCATAAGTATTTTAAGTAGGCTGTTTAGGTTTTCTTACTGTATGAAAATCACTGGCTGTGCTGTGTGCAGTCTGTGGCTAGTTTGCATTGTTGTCTGCCATTGTAGTGTTGGGCAGCGGCAGCTGGATGTGAACAGCGCGTAGCGTTGCGCAGTTGGAGGTGAGCCGCCAGCAGTGGTGGATGTGGGGAGAGAGATGGCGGAGTTTTGTAATTTGTCATGAACTGCTATATATATTATGACTATTAAGGTAAATACATTGTTTGTTCTCTATCAAAATATTTCATTTGCTAACTATGCCTATTAGTAGTTAGTGCCTTCTGTAGTTTGAATCTTTTATTTAGCTGGCAGTAGTGGCGCTCGCTGTACTGCAGTAGTTCGAGTAACGAAGATTTTTGTGAGGTAAGTGATTTGTGAAACGTATAGGTTAATGTTAGGCAGGGCCATTCTTTTGTAGGGATTTTTGAAAGTCAGATTGCGTTGCGCTAAAAAAATATTGTGTATCAGGATAAACACAGTCATGTATAATTATTCTAAGGGGACGTTTCAGTATCAATTTTAAACACAGTGTAAAACAAATTCCTTTTTTAAATTTCTTTTCAGTTTTCTGACTGGTTTAAAGCGTCTCGCTATAAATTCTACCCTCGTGTAAACGTCTACATTTTCTAAATTATTTGTTAGATATATTTCAATGTCAGTCTCCTTCTGCAGTTTTTGCCCTCTACGGCTCGCTCAGGTAACGCGGAGGTTGTCCCTTGATGTTTTAACACTTGGCCTATCATCCTGTCCCTTATTCTTGTCATTGCTTGCCACATGTCCTTCATCCCACCGATTCTGTCAAGAATCACCTCATTTCTTATTAAACCACCAAATTTTCAACATCTTTCTGTAGCATCAGATTTCAAATGCTCCGATTCTCTTTTGCTTTGTTACAGTCCATGATTCATTGCCATACAATGGTGTGCTCCAAAAGAACATTCTCAAAAATTTCTGTTTCAAATTACAGCCTATTTCAGATACTAGTCAGCTAATTTTGTCCAGAAATGACCTCTTTTCCAGTGTTAGTCCGTTTTTTGTGGTCTCCTTGCTTCGACCGGCCTGTGTCACTTTGCTTCCAAGATAGAAGATTTCCTTCACTTTGTGGGTCCCTATTTTAAAGTTCAGTTTATCGCTAATCACATTTTTTCTACTCTTTATTACTTTCGCCTTTCTTCAGTTTACTCTGAATCCATAGTGTATACTCATAACTCTTCTTTCCGTTCATCAGGTCCTACAATTAATCCTCACGTTCGCCGAGAATAGCAATGTAGTCAAAGAATCTTGTTATTTACATCCTTCCACACTGAACTGACATCTATATTTTTTACCACTGCTCGCTTTAGAACGTCTTCCATAAAAAGCCACCAAGTTCCAGACAAAGATCTGATATAATATACGTTTTTATGTACGAAACCGATGAATCACTGTGTTTATGCACAAGTAACGTCAATACTTGGGCAGAGCAAGATGAATCTGCAGTTAGCAACTAACGTATTAGTAACAGGCAGGCACATGATGAGAGTAGCATACTACTGAAACGCATCTTGCCAATAAATATTCGAAAATAAATTTGACTGAAGCTGATAGAGCATTATTTTATAAAAAGACTTCAATACAGTGTACGACTACCCAAGGAGCAATACAGTTCACAGAGAACTCTGTGACCTTTTAGTAACGATGTCTATGAGGTTCAACAGCGCGGAAAAGTTCTTGAAAAGAAAATGAGTGCACCAATATGCCTCCCAGACACTGCACGAAATTCGGAACGACACGACGAGCTGGCCGCTCCACTCGCGAAAGTGCTATTCGTCCGTGAGGTGAGCCCCTTCTAGATTTGTGCTATCGTGTTGTCAGCGAATTGCACCGACATAAGACAGCACATGAAAAACAGGAATTGCGCTTCACAGTGCTGAAAGTCAAAGTTCTTCTGCCAAAGCCACGAAATTATAATTTAGGAATTTTGACAGCTGATGTTCAACTTACTTTTGCAAACAAATATTTCTAATTCTCCCATACTGTGATGTAGTTGGAACATATGAAAACACAGACATCGTTGTTTTGAAAAAAGATCTGCTTTAAGCGGAGCTTTCTCACAAACTTACCAGCAGCTTTAAATCTTCAATGTTAGGAAGAAAAATATGTGTGAAATACAATTGCAAAACGATGGACTTTCTCATACCAGACAAGAGTATACGCAGGGAGCCTTACAAAGTCCTTTTTACACAGATTATAAATGTTAGACATGTATAATGGTTTCTCAAAAGTTGTAACTATCCTGCAATTGGCAGAATACATTTGTCTTTATTCCACAGCCACGTCCGATAAAACAGCGAAAGAAGTTGCAGACCAAGTTGTTTGACATCTCATATCGAAGCTGTGAATTCGACAGAAAGAAAAGGATACGGAAACATCCGCAGGAAAGTCGTCAGCAGCGGTAGTCGTCTCTACGCGTAAAAGATTTCCGCACTACCTAGGCACTACACAGTGGGTGGAATAAATATGCCATTCACATGTCGAACAAATTTTCTGATCACAACAATTGGCCTTCATAATTCGAAAACTTGTTCCAATAATATTTCTACTGAGACAGTCGTTTCCACGCATAAAAGAATTCCGCACTACCTAGGTACTATGCAGTGGGTGGAATAAATATGCCATTCACATGTCAAACAAACTTTCTGATCACAACAATTGGCCTTGATAATTCTAAAACTCATTCCAATAATATTCCACTGAGATAGCCGCTTCCATGCGTAAAAGAATTCTGCACTACCTAGGCAATATGCAGTGGGTGGAATAAATATGCCATTCACATGTCGAACAAACTTTCTGATCACAACAATTGGCCTTGATAATTCGAAAACTCGTTCCAATAATGTTTCTACTGAGATAGATACAAATGTGATTGCAATGGGATACGTGGTCGGCACATTATCAAGTGTTTATTAAGAAATTCCCCTCTTCTTGAACAAAAGAGGCCAGGTCTATGGAAGCGTATGTTACGACAATAAGGAAAGAAACAGTATAACATAGCCTTCGGTATAGTTGAAATCAAATATGCATGACAGCCATGCTATCCACACTAAGAATTGATTCACTTTAACATCTTGGTGTTAAAACTCGAGAGTAAATACTTGTTTAAGCGAATCTCACAAACGGAGCGGACCTCACTTAACATATTAGCAAAGTATCAGAGAGACAGTAAAAAACGTAGGTACCTCACGAGAAACGAAGAACGCTGTTGATAACAAAATCTCTCGAACCGTGGTTGTTCTTTAATACAAAAACAGGAAAATTCTAAACTTTCTATGCCAAACCACAACACTGAATTTCATTTAACTACTGTAATGAAAAGTATTAGTGTTCGATGCAATTATTTAGCACAAAGACTGTCGTAACTAGACCTTACCGGCCGCTGTGGCCGAGCAGTTCTAGGCGCTTCAGTCCGGAACCGCGCTGCTCCTACGGTCGCTGGTTCGAATCCTGCTTCGGGCATGGATATGTGTGATGTCCTTAGGTTAGCTAGGTTTAAGTAGTTCTAAGTCTAGGGGACTGATGACCTCAGATGTTAAATCCCATAGCGCTTAGAACCACATGAACCATTTTGAACTAAACCTTGAAATCAACGTAATGTGACGCACCATATCTGTGAAATTAAAACAGATACAGATTGATCGAAGATCGCACACGTGTACACAGTGCCATGGGTAATACACTCGTAGCATATTATAACAGCCTAAGGAGGAGGCCTACAAAATCATTGTTTATAAGCCGTAGCAATTAGAGAATCTTTATATAAATGCAGATCTTGCATGCAAGGCTGTGTAGTGAATTAACTGTTTCCTTAATTTTTGGTGTCACAATTGTAACAACAGTGATTTTCTTTCGCAATATAAGAAAAAATAGTCAGTTGTAGCTCACAACAACAATCCATTTTCCTTTAACCGATTTCAGCAGAGAAAGAACATCTTCAGACCAGTATGCAACTCTGCAGTTAGTGAAGTAGGCCAAACATAACACAGCCATTCATGTTATGAAAAAATATGTAAGCAACACAGCTACAAAATAAAATATGTATAGGAAGAGGTCAGAATGATTCAAATCTAAGCCTAACAGTCTCGAAAAATGAGATTTCACTACGTATCGACTGTGTATAGGTAGGGGCATCTACTGCTGAAGTGGTTTGGTTATTTTTCAACAGATGGTGCAATAATATAAGCATATTTTAAATCATTAAAACTTATTGACTTGATTTATAAATTTTTCGAAATTTTTATTTCATTCTTCTTTTGGCATACGCTTGAATCATTGTGATCTCTTCATATACACACTCAAGACGCGTGGAGCCAGTGGATAGAACTGCTCTGCCTGCTAAGTGGCACCAGTCAACAACTGCCCTCTAGCATACAGATGCTAGACGTTATACCGAGAAGGCTCTGCCCACTGTTCCACGCATTATAGCAACCGATGAGCAATGTGATACACAATTAGCGTCTGCACAATTATAACAAACTCATATTGTACCGTATGTATCGTGCCGTTGTAAATGTCAGTCAATGCAGTTCTTTATAAAATCTGTGTTATTAATGCAACTGCGTTAATTTAATGCAGACCAATGGCCACTAAAAGGCAGGACAAACAATAATGAAATGCAGAAACGGATTAAGAGAAACGAGTTCTGCTTGTGCGCAATCACAGACACTGTACTCTCTGAAGGAAAACTGATAGGCGATGATTGGTAAGCTGCCACACTGAAAGCTGAAATACGATCCGTTCGGAAAAAGAATAAGTTCACCAACGATCTACAGGCCACTAGATACACTGATTCCCCGAACCATAACGACCACCTGATCAGCCTCGGATCTACGATATATACAAACCGAGAAAAAACTTGGTAGTAGTGCCCCATCCCCCTCCCCCTCCCACTCGACGTTTTTTTTTTTTATTTTTCAAAAAACCGACTTTTGAAAAATGTATTCATTTTGTAGCGCACTTATTTCTGAAGACATTGATATATAAAACGTATATGTTTGAGTAAGTGTAAGACATATTATTTGGTCCTTGGTCTTAAGTGTGCCAAAGTGCCAGGTCACGCCAATTCACACAGCATCTTATATCGCACTTCACTGTATTTCGCTCCGTGAAATTCGAACGTGTTTAATTTGTAATGGAAGCCATCACACCTGTATTCAGGACAGTGGAAATTAAAATGTCTTTCGGTGCCTTCTAGTCCGCCGGTTTGGAAGCCGTCACTTTCATATTCAGGACAGTGGAAATTAAAATGTCGTATGGTGCCTCTCCTGCTTCCAGTCTGCTGGTTTGACCGTTTTGGAAGCCGTCACTTTCATATTCAGGACAGTGGAAATTAAAATGTCCTGTGATGCCTCTCCTGCTTCCAGTCTGCCGATTTGACATCCTACTTTTCTTTAAGGATAGACTCACAATTAATACTGGGTGGGATTGTTTGTGACCCGGGGAATAAGAACTCTTCAGAAAAAGTTGCACTTTTTGTTGCCTATTAGCTAATATTTTTTTTCTTTTGCGTGACATGAAAGCAAAAACCAGTAAAGCCAAGAGACAAACAAGACAGTACACGTTTCTTCAATTCTTAGGTATCAGCTTTTCTTTCTCTCTAATCTTGTTACTTATAGCTTTACAGCCTCGTGCTTCCTTTTCTGCGAAATAATCTATTATCTCATCAAAGTTCGTCGAACGTTTTGCTGCATGTGAAATCAAAATGTCGTTGTCCAATACTGAAAAAGTTGTTAATACGTGTAGTACACAAGACTGGTGTGGTTTCTATTTGATTACGTCTCTTTTGTCACTGTCTGCTAGAGAAAAGAAAAATAGGCCTTTCTAATACTGCAGCAGTTGTAACACACGCCAAATAAGGGAGACTGTTTTGGCACTAATGGTCATTTTTATCTACCTCATTTACGTAAATAACACTACACAATATATTTGACGAAAAACTGGTATCAATTGCCTATTACGCCTACCATAAGCAAAAAGTTTTATTTTAGGTAATAGTTTCACACTTCGTTCATATGCCCTTGGAATCGCCATATTCTTCCATATAAGTTTTGTAAGGATGTCAAATTACACATCTTTCAGCTGTCAATTTTCAACCGTATTTTATTTGGCAACCAGTTTCAGCGTTTTAGCACGTCATCTTCAGGCCCCTGACCGATGTGTAGGAATAATCTACCTCGCTTGTGATCAAAACAGGGGCCAGCAATATTGGTATTAGTAGATATCTGCTTGCTACAGTGATCATTTCGGTGATCTTCGGACCACGCCTAACTTGGATGGCAGGCGAAGTGGATCGGCTGTAAGATCAGAGCTGGTTCGGGAGTGTCAGAAGACAGACATGTTGGCTGCCGCGGTCTGTGTCAGGTAACACTTTGTTAGCAATGCATGGGTTATAAATATCAGAGCTGGTTCGGGTGACAACATGTTGTCTGCCGTGGTCGGTGTCAGTTAAGACTTTATTAGTAATATGCCGTTTGATGTGAGAGCTGGTTCAGCAGACTCGGAGGACAGACAGGTTGTCTGTTGCAGTCGGTGTCAAGACTTTTTAGCAATGTACTGTTATTTGGACATGTAGCTGAGAACGGTGTGATAATAATTGTGGAAATAAGCAATTCATTATTTTGTTGAATAATGGAAATTATTTGTGATTCTAATGTGTATTGTAACTGCGCAGTTTCTCATGTTCTGCTAATAAAAAGCGAATGGCATCCCGTACAAATTAAATAATTGGAAATTTAATTATTCACATAATATCAGTTCCTCGCTGAGAGTTTCTCACAACCTAAAGATGGCGGATTCACGTCCTACGTGTTGTTTTCTGAGCAATGGACAACAGCTGTAAAAGACTGCAGGTTGGTGAACATTAACTAGAACTTATGCATTCCACTCAGAGCGGTGGAAGCGAATAGGCACTTCGCGTGTACTGCAGTCGTAGTACAAATGAGGTCAGTGACACGTTACCTGTGGTAACACAGAGGTGGAATGAAGGAGAGAATTTGTCGAAGGAAGAGGTTTAGCGTAGCACGTATATTTGTCCCTCTGTCTCCCGCTCTCTCTCTCTCTCTCTCTCTCTCTCTCTCTCTTTCAGCTTGCCATAGCGGCAATGTCGTCGATCATATTTTCACTGCTATTGCGCAGAGAAGGCATTGATAGCGTCTTGCCGCTAGCATACTTCACGTACGACCAGACTCTCTGTGGATATTCTTCCCGTCTCGAGACAAAATTTCGTTGTGGAAACTATTCTATTCACCTCGCATTGAAGCCAACGCTAAATTTCGAACTTCTCTGAGAGATCGCTAATCTAGGAGATTTTGCGTTCGTTTCAGTTTGGCATGAATTTTTCGTTGTTTCTGCAACGGTTTTCTGCCCAGTTTTGTATACCATAGGGTATGAACAAGGTTGTTTGTTAATTTACTTGGTACAAATCTCTCAATTGATGTTGATACCATTTTTTTTAATTCAATCACATCTCGCCTACACTTACATTGTTAATTTGGGAGGAGTGTAGATTGTCTCCCAGGACGGCGTGAAGCGAATTTTTATCTACTTTATTGAATAGGAATATTTTCCGTTTGGAGGATTTGGGGGCTACAACATTCAATCACTCTACAACAGCCCTGTGTTCACTGATCCATGTATTCGTTTTGATGCTCGTGTTAATTCAGGATTTTTGTTGGTAAGAGCTCAAGTGTGTTTTCACAGCCGTTCACTATTTACTTTGCCTCATGAACTAACTGCTCGAAATAATTTTCAGAGAATGCGTTTAGCACAATTTCGGATGATGTTTTACGCGTACCTCCGAATATAAACATGTATTTTCGCCAACGTATCGAGGGCAAATTGAAGTTGCCACAAACTATAATTTTTTATTCAGGTACATGTTCGAAATTAAACTGAAATTGTCTTGAACCTTTCAGCAATTGTATCATCTGAGTTAGGAGGTCGATAAAAGAATCCAATTATTATTTTATTCTGGTTGCAAAAATGACCTCTGTCGATATTAACTCACAGGAACTATCTACGAGTACTTCAGTTTCACTACAAGATAAACTACCTCTAACCGCAACAAACACGATACTGCCAGTTACGTTTAGCCTGTTCTTTCGGAACACCGTTAGCTTCTTCGAAAAATATCAAGGGAACTTATCTCCGGCTTTAGCCAGTTTTCAGCGAGTATAAAGATTTGAGCATCATTGCTTTCAATTAGCGCTTGGTGCTCTTGTGCTTTCCCAGCAAAGCAACAACAATTTACTCCTGTTATACCTATGGTTCCTGTATTTACGTCCATTCTTTTTTCAACCTGTGCGCTCTGAAACTGAAGCCCTCTAACCCAAAAACCACCCAGTCCACGCCACACAGCTCCTGCTACCCGTGTAACCGCCTCCTGCGTGTAATGGACTGCTGACCGTTTCAGCGGAACCCGAAACCCAACCACACTATGGCGCATGTCGAGCGATCTGCAGCCTACACGGCTGCAGATCCGTCTGAGCCTTTGATTGAGACAGTCCACTCGGCTCTATACCGGTTGTCCGCCTTTGATTTGTCGACTATGCTGCAGATGGTAAGCCCTGTTTTCATCTCGCAGGCAAGACAGGCAGCCATTACCACTTCTGTTAGCCGCTGCAAACCAGAGAGAATCTCTTCTGACCCAAAGCAACACACATCATTGGTATCGATGTGAGCCGCTACCTGTAGTTGTCTGCACCCTGTGATCTTCATGGCATCCAGAAGGATCTGTTCCATGTCTGTGATGACTCCACCTAGTGTGCAATCCGAGTGCACATTGGCTTTCTTCCTCTCCTTGGCAGCCATGTCCCTAAGGGGCCCCATAACGCGGCTAACATTGGAGCTCCCAACTACCAATAATCCCACCCTATGTGATTGTCCGGATCTTGCAGACTGAGAGGTTTTTTCTGAAACAGGACAAGCGACTGCATCTGGCTGAAGGATCGTGTCAGCCACAGACAGTACCTTGAATCTGTTTGTGTGATTAATCAGGGAGGCCTTACGTGCGGCCCCCTGGGAAGTCTTTCGCCGCGTGCGACGCCTGAGACGACCTCTCACTTAACCACAGACGAGGGGTCAACCTCAGTGCGAGCAGTAACTGGGCTGGCCACCGGTGCGGAGCGATCGACCGACTCAAGACGTGCTGGACGCACATTGGATCCCCACGGCCCGCTCACAACAGTGATGCCCATCCGCTGTAGCTTCAAGCTGTGTAACCGTAGCCATCACAGCCTAGAACTGAAAAAGAAGTGTTACCAACTCGCCTCGCATCCACACACAGCACTCACAGTCCCTAGCCATGCTAAAGATGTGGAAAACTACACTATGCAGACAAACAAGGACTACTGAAACACGCTACGGAGCTCTACTGTACTCACATAGGAAAATTCAAGGACTGTGTCCAACACATTAGATTAACACGATCTGACCTTAAGCTGGTCTATATGACTGCCACTTTTGTTCTTATGAATGAAAGTATAACTTCTGACTGGAAAAATAATTATTGTAAAAATTCAGCAAACCTTCTTTACACCAAATCCAATTCTTTACTATCCTGCAGTACATAAAGTTAAATGTGGCCACTGTAATTGTACTAGCGGAAGATAGTGTGGTTTTGCATACTAATATTAGATTATTTGTGGTTTTAATAGTAATTGCTTGTATACTCCATTTAACAGAACCTGTACGGAGTTTATTTTTTTACGAATTCCGGTCAGTTATAATATCAAATTTATATGCCTTTATTGATGTCATCGTATTTCTATGAGTCTTCATGTTCAGTTTCATAAACAAGGTTGTACGATATGATTATGAAAGAATGAATGATTTGTATGTAGTATCTAATTATTAAATATATGTATATTTTGAACACAAGACACAGACATGTGTGTGAGGTCTTTAGGAAACTGCCTTAATTCATAAATGTTATTAAACCAATTACTACATCTGATCCTTCCCTTTTACTTACAAGTATCACAATTAAAGTTACGCTTACATCAGAGTATATGCATGTTGGAAGACTTCTGAGTAAGTGAGTATATGTATTTTCACGTTGTTGCCTTGGCAGCAGGTCAACCTTAGTCACATGATATATGATGGGTTACTCATCAGTTGATGATAATGCAAAACAAAAATAAAAAGTAGTACCTATAGCTCAACAAAATGAACTTGTGCTACAGATTAATCTCAGAATAACTTCATCAACAACTATTTTGGAAACGATGAGAAGGCGATGTTGTGTATCAGTTTATGCCCAAACTGTCACAACACGTATTTTCTTACTTAGTAATGCAGATCCCATTAGTCAGTGTAGTCGATTGTTTAACGGTTCTTGAAAAATGCGAAAAGGGTTCACCACTGCCAATTACTGCACTGTTAATTACTTATTCACCTCTTTTGCTCCTAATACAGTGAGGGGTCCAGTTCCCTTGTGGGCTTTTTGGCTGGCTCGTGACAGGGACGTTAACTTAGGAGAACAGGAGTGTCATAAAGTTGTTTTGTGCTGAAAGCCATCTCCACGCAGGGATGATAGTCTGCCATGTCTGCACAGCAGGAGCATCGAAGATGCAGGGCTGGATTCCATAAAAACTGTATTGTGCGAGAAACAAAAAGGAATTAGCTAGAGAAGGTCACAAAGCCAAGCGCAAACGTAGAGCTTCAGAGCTTGGGGCCAGCCCTCAGAGCATTGCTGTGCTTTGCAAGAACAGCTCCTAGTGAGGGATCCTACGATTGGCTCAAAGCAATTATTTCGGAAGTAGTGGTGAGTCCCTGCACAAGCATATGTGCAAGACTTCTGGTTCGCTGTGGCTAAAAATCAGTCGTCTATTGGGGCAGATTTACTGGCTTCTTCCCCATGCCTTTATGGTTTAACCATTACAAAATCTGTGAAAGTAGGAAATTGTTACATGCACTTATAAAATCGTTACAGGTCTGCTGTAGTTGGGTAGTGAGATCCAGTTACTGGGGAAACAGCTAAGTTTTGTAGGGTAGAGTCCTAAGACACTTGCAGCAGAGACACTGAAGGATCTCTTGTTTCAGGGACACCACCACAAATACTCACACAGAGAAGTATCTCCCACCTATTGTAAAGTACAAAGGCTGAGCTGGGCTCAGAATTTCTAGCTGCTACTGCAGCCATCTTCCGCACTCATACCGTTTAAACCTGTAATCATTCGCCTCTGATGCACCCACCGAGGTGAGGGATGGAAATCTAGTTAATTTTCATCAGTGATTCATTGCGCAGATTTAACGTACACAGCCAGCACTCACCATGCACTTTAGCAAAAGTATAGGTGACCGTTCTTGCTTTTCCTGAGATCTTTCTTCAAACTACTAATCTATATCACGATTATTAGTTATATATGTGACACAATTTCATAGAGTTCTCTCATGTGCGCACCTACTTGTGGCAAGCCTATAGTTCGTACCTGCGATCTATTGTATACTTATTAAAGGTTTTATGTTTGTTTCAGAGGGTAAATTTTATTTCATGTCTTATGGCAATAACCCAAAATTTTGTAGTGACCACTAGTTTCCTTTTGTAATTTGGTGGACCCTTCCATTAACACAATGAAGCGCCAAGGGAGCAGGTATACGAATGCGTATTCAAATACAGAGATACGTGAACAGACAGAATCCGACGCTGCGGTCGGCAACGCCTGCATAAGAAAACAAGTGTGTAGCGCAGTTGTTAGATCTGTTACTGCTGCTAAAATGTCATGGTATCAAGATTTAAGTGTGTTTGAACGTTGTGTTATAGTCGGCGCACAAGCAATGGGACACAGAATCTCCCAGGTAGCGATGAAGTGAGGATTTTCCCGTACGACCGTTTCACGAGTGTATCGTGAATATCAGGAATACAGTAAAACATCAAATCTCCGACACCGCTGCGTCCGGAAAAATACCCTCCAACAACAGGACCAACGACGACTGAAGAGAATCGTTCAAAATGACAGAAGCGCAACCCTTCCACAAACTGCTGCAGATCTCAACGCTGGCCCATCAACAAGTGTGCGAACCATTGAACGAAACATCATCGACAGGGGCATTCGAAGCCGAAGGCTCACTCCTATATCCTTGATGACTGCACCACACGAAGCTTTACGCCTCACCTGGGCCCATCAACACTGACATTGGACTGTTGATGACGAAACAAGATGCATGGTCGGACGAGCCTCGTTTCATGTAGTGTCGAGTGGATGGACGTGCACGGGTATGGAGACGACCTCATGAATCCGTGTGCCCTGCATGTCAGCAGTGGACTGTTCAAGTTGGTGGAGGCTCTGTAATGGTGTAGGGCGTGTGCATTTGGAGTCATACGGGACCCCTGATACTGCTAGATAAGATTCTGACAGATGGCACATACGTAAACATCCTGTTGATCACCTGCATCCGTTCACGTCCATTGTGCATTCCGACGGACTTGGGCAATTCGAGCAGGACAATGCGACACCCCACACGTCCAGAATTACTACAAAGTGGCTCCATGAACACTCTTTTGTGCTTTCACACTTCCACTGGCAACCAAACTCCCCAGACATGAACATTAATGAGCGTATCTGGGATGCCTTGTAACGTTGTGTTCAGAAGAGATCTCGACCTTCTCGAACTCTTACGGATTTTTGGACAGCCCTGCAGCATTCATGGCATCAGTTCCCTCCAGCACTACCTCATACTTAAGTGGAGTCCATGCCACATCGTGTTGCGGGGCCCTACGCCGAATTAGGCAGGTGTACCAGTTTCTTTGTCTCTCCAGTGTATATTCGTGTGAGTTTTCGCCCCAGTCTTTCATGCTTAGTGGGAGCACGTCTGGTAGTTTTCATTTAATAAGACTTCCTCCATTTTGTCACATTGTTTCTCTTGAATCTGCATTTTTTGTGGGGGCTTCCCATTCCTGTAGGTCACGAGGAACCAGATCCGTAGCTTATTAGGCGTATGCTTTTGTTTCAGTTGGAAAATGCCGCCTTTGTTGACTGTGGAAGAACGGGCAAAAATAGCAACTCGTTATGAGGTCTGGCGATCTGTGGTGCTAGTATAAAGGTGATGGATGGCTGAACGAAGGATCTATGCAACATTGAATGAAAAAGCAATTAAAAATTGCCATACCAGATTACT
This sequence comes from Schistocerca piceifrons, assembly GCF_021461385.2. NCBI lineage: Eukaryota > Metazoa > Arthropoda > Insecta > Orthoptera > Acrididae > Schistocerca > Schistocerca piceifrons. The sequence continues at coordinate 44,285,334 of NC_060139.1, read as the reverse complement.
AACAACAGGAAGTGTCACCGATACAAGAAGATAAGTAAGCCCATCAGCTTCCAGGACGTCAGAGATTGTTGACAGAGTTCATGAAACGTTCACGAGGAGCCCTAAGAAATCACTGCGACAAGGATATCATGAAAGTGGTCTTTCACGTTACGCAGTTGCAACGATTCTTAAGAAAGATCTCACTTTTACCCCGTGGAAGCCAAATTATGTGCAGCAATAGTTTCCTTATGACTGTGACAGAAGAATGGAGTTTGGAGAGATCTGACTGGATGGTGATAGAGCTGAACATTCTGTGAACTGATGACACAGTTTTCCATATTGGAGGATTTGTAAAGTGGAGTAACTGCCACTACTTGGCAGCCGAAAACCCATAGGAATGTGTTGAAAAAGCACAGGGGCGTCCGAAGGTGACAGTATAGTGTATTATCACATCATCCGAAGTTGTTGGTCCTTTCTTTTTGCGGGGCACAATGAGTGGCGGAAGATACCTCTAATGCTGCAACATCGTGTATTGCCAATAATTTCACAATGGAAAAAACCGACAGGTTTACTTCATGCAGGACGAAGTACCTGCACATTAGTGTGTCGGTTAGACCGTCAGCGAGAGCAGCATCGCTAGTTCCTGCTACTAATAAGGCGAGTACACCGTTCGCTTGTTACATATTTTTACGAGCCTCAAACAAGGGCGACTTATTTTCTGTTATCTGGATAGTTACTAGTTTGTTTTTGTAATTTCTTGCGTGTTTGAGTGCTTACTAGGCACAACCTTTTGTTTAAATAACAGTGTAGCGTAGACTACCGCCGTTGTTATCGACGCTTGCATCGACCTTCGTATCGTACTGGCTTTTGTTTGTTTGGTTAGAACAGCTCAGTGTCGGTTAGAATGTCAGTGACAGCAGCACCGCTAGTTTCTGCTACTAGTAAGGCGAGTACACCATTCGCTTGTTACATATTTTTACGAGTTTCAAACAGGAGCGACTGCAGTAATAGAGAGGAATTATGATTGTTGTGTACAGACGTGAGCTGAGTTGGCGACCCTTCGCTCACAGCTCCAGGCTGCTTTGAGTTCCGTCACACAGCTTCAGGCTGCTGCCAAGAGGCGTCACTGTGTTGGATCGGACGCAGGGATGTGAGGGACGTTGAACACGTCCCACATGTCCTCCAATCAGTCCACTGCTGTGACCTTCCTGGGTACTGCCTGCACTGAGGTTGACCCCTCACCCGTGGTCGAGTGGGAGATCATTCCAAAGTCTGGCAGGCAGCGAAAAACTTTCCGACAGGCCGATCGTAGGGCCTCCCCGGTTCGTTTGACGAACAGGCTTCGGGCGTTATCTGTGGCTGACGATGTCTCTTAGCCAGATGCACTCGTCCACCCTGTTCCAGAGGAAGTTTCTCGGCGCGCAAGATCTGGACATTCACGGAGGGTGGGATTGTTGGTAGTTGGGAGCTCCAACGTTAGGCGCGTAATGGGGCCCCTTAGGAACATGGCTGCCAAAGAGGGGAAGGAAGACAGTGTGCACTCCGTGTGCATTCTGGGCGGAGTCATTCTGGATGTGGAAAGGGTGCTTCCAGATGCCATGAAGAGTACAGGGTGCAGCAAAATGCAGGTGGTGGCTTACGTCAGTACCAATGATGTGTATCGCTTTGGATCGGAGCAGATTCTGTCTGGTTTCGGGTGGCTAGCGGAAATGGTAAAGACTGCCAGTTTTGCTTCCGAGATTAAGGCGGAGCTCACCATTTGCAGCATCGTCGATAGAACCGACTGTGGTGCAGAGCCGACTGTGGTGCAGCCGAGTGGAGGGTCTGAATCTGAGGCTCAGGCGGTTCTGTGAGCGTGTAGGTTGCAGATTCCTTGACTTGGGCCATCGGGTGGTGGGTTTCCGGGTTCTGCTTAATAGGTCAGGAGTCCACTACACACAGGAAGCGGCTACACAAGTAGCAGGGGCTGTGTGGAAGGGACTGGGCGGATTTTTAGGTTATAGGGTCTCAGGGAACCACAGAAGGGACGTCCGTCCAAAAGTGGGCAGGTAGAACACAGTAAGGTAGTTGCAGAAACGATTGGTATTGTAGTTGTAAATTGTCGTAGCTGTGTTGGGAAAGAACCAGAGCTGCAAGGCCTAATAGAAACCAATGAAGCTCAAATAGTTGTAGGTTCAGAGAGCTGGCTAAAGCCGGAAATAAGTTCAGCCGAAATTTTTTCAAACGATCTAAAAGTGTTCAGAAAGGATAGATTAAATACAGTTGGTGGTGGAGTAATTATTGCTGACAGAAGTAGTTTGCCATGTAGCGAAACTGAAGTAAATAGTTCGTGTGAAATAGTCTGGGTAGAGGTTATACCTGACAATCGGACTAAACTATTAATTGGATAGTTTTACCGACCCCAGACTCAGAAGATATAGTTGCTGAACAGTTCAAAGAAAACTTCAGTCTCATTTCAAATAAGTACCCCGCTCATACAATTAGAGTCGGTGGTGACTTTAATCTACCCACTATATGCTGGAAAAATTACACGTTTAAAGCCGGCGGCAAGCATAAAACGTCATCCTAAATTGTACTGAATGCTTTCTCAGAAAATTATTTTGAACAATTAGTTCGTGAGCCCACTCGAAACGTAAAAGGTTGCGAAAGCTTACTTGATCTCTTAGCAACAAATAATCCTGAACAAATAGTGAGTATTATGACGAATACAGGGATTAGCGACGACAAGGCAGTTGCTGCTAAGGCTGAATACCGTAACACCTACAACCATCAAAAAGAAACGCAAAGTATATCTATTTAAAAAAGCTGATAAAAATGCTCTTAACGCCTTTTTAAGAGACAGTCTTCACACATTCTGATATGATCATGTAAGTGTAGAAAAGTTGTGGAAGGTTTTCAGAGAGATAGTATCGACAGCAATTGAAAGATATATACCACATAAATCAATAAGTGATGGTAGTGATCCCGCATGATACACAAAACGTGTCAGATCGCTTTTCCAGAAGCAGCGAAAAAAGCATGCCATATTTAAAAGAACACAAAATCCCCAAGATTGGCAAAGTTGTACAGAAGTTCGAAATATTGCGAGTACTTAAATGTGAGATGCTTTTAATAATTTCCACAGCGAAATTCTGTCATACATAAAGCACACCATTGGCAAGACGTAATCAGTACCTTCACTGCGCGATGATAACGGCAAAGTCATTGACGACAGTGCCACTAAAGCAGAGTTATTAACACGGTTTTCCGTTACTCCTTCACCAAAGAAGACGAAGTAAATATTCCTGAATTCCAATCAAGAACAACTGCCAAAATGAGATACATAGGAGTTAATATCCTCGGAGTAACGAAACAGCTTAAATCACTTAATAAAGGCAAGGCCTCCGGTCCAGATTGTATACCAGGCAGGTTCCTCTCAGTGTATGCTGATAAAATAGCTCCATATTTATCAGTTATATGCAACCACTAGCTCACAGAAAGATCCGTACCTAAAGACTGGAAAATTGCTCAAGTCACACCAATACCAAAAAAGGGAAGTAGGAGTAATCCGCTGAATTACAGGCCCATATCACTAACGTCTATTTGCAGTAGGGTTTTGGAACATATACTGTATACGAACATTATGAAGTACCTCGAAGAAAAGGATTTATTGACACATAGTCAACACGGATTCAGAATATATCGTTCTTGTGAAACACAACTAGCTCTTTATACTCATGAAGTAATAAGTGCTATCGACAGGGGATGTCAAATTGATTCCATATTTTTAGATTTCCAGGTTTTCGACACCGTTCCTCACAAGCGTATTCTAACAACACTGTGTGCCTAAGGAGTATCGCCTCAATTGTACGACTAGATTCGTGATTTCCTGACAGAAAGGTCACAGTTCGTAGTAACAGACGGAAAGTCATCTAGTAAAACAGAACTAATATCCGGCGTTCCCCAAGGAAGTGTTATAGGCCCCCTGTTGTTCCAGATCTGTATTAACGACATGGAGACAATATGAGTAGCCGTCTTAGGTTGTTTGCAGATGATGTTGTCATTTACCGTCATGTAAAGTCATCAGATGATCAAAACGACTTGCAAAATGATTTAGATAAGATATCTGTACAGTGCGAAAAGTGGCAATTGACCCTGAATAAGGAAAAGTATCAGGTTATTCACATGAGTACTAAAAGAAATCAGCTAAATTTCGAAGGCTTTGAATTCAATTAAACACTTAGGGATTACAATTACAAATAACCTAAATTGGAAAAAACTCTTAGATAATATTGTGGGTAGAGCAAACCAAAGACTGCGATTCACTGGCAGAACACTTAGAAGGTGCAACAGGTCTGCTAAAGAGACAGCTTACACTACGCTTGTCCGCCCTCTTCTGGAGTATTCTATCTACATCTACATCCATACTCCTCAAGCCACCTGACGGTGTGTGGCGGAGGGTACCCTGAGTACCTCTGTCGGTTCTCCCTTCTACACTCCTGGAAATGGAAAAAAGAACACATTGACACCGGTGTGTCAGACCCACCATACTTGCTCCGGACACTGCGAGAGGGCTGTACAAGCAATGATCACACGCACGGCACAGCGGACACACCAGGAACCGCGGTGTTGGCCGTCGAATGGCGCTAGCTGCGCAGCATTTGTGCACCGCCGCCGTCAGTGTCAGCCAGTTTGCCGTGGCATACGGAGCTCCATCGCAGTCTTTAACACTGGTAGCATGCCGCGACAGCGTGGACGTGAACCGTATGTGCAGTTGACGGACTTTGAGCGAGGGCGTATAGTGGGCATACGGGAGGCCGGGTGGACGTACCGCCCAATTGCTCAACACGTGGGGCGTGAGGTCTCCACAGTACATCGATGTTGTCGCCAGTGGTCGGCGGAAGGTGCACGTGCCCGTCGACCTGGGACCGGACCGCAGCGACGCACGGATGCACGCCAAGACCGTAGGATCCTACGCAGTGCCGTAGGGGACCGCACCGCCACTTCCCAGCAAATTAGGGACACTGTTGCTCCTGGGGTATCGGCGAGGACCATTCGCAACCGTCTCCATGAAGCTGGGCTACGGTCCCGCACACCGTTAGGCCGTCTTCCGCTCACGCCCCAACATCGTGCAGCCCGCCTCCAGTGGTGTCGCGACAGGCGTGAATGGAGGGACGAATGGAGACGTGTCGTCTTCAGCGATGAGAGTCGCTTCTGCCTTGGTGCCAATGATGGTCGTATGCGTGTTTGGCACCATGCAGGTGAGCGCCACAATCAGGACTGCATACGACCGAGGCACACAGGGCCAACACCCGGCATCATGGTGTGGGGAGCGATCTCCTGCACTGGCAGTACACCACTGGTGATCGTCGAGGGGACACTGAATAGTGCACGGTACATCCAAACCGTCATCGAACCCATCGTTCTACCATTCCTAGACCGGCAAGGGAACTTGCTGTTCCAACAGGACAATGCACGTCCGCATGTATCCCGTGCCACCCAACGTGCTCTAGAAGGTGTAAGTCAACTACCCTGGCCAGCAAGATCTCCGGATCTGTCCCCCATTGAGCATGTTTGGGACTGGATGAAGCGTCGTCTCACGCGGTCTGCACGTCCAGCACGAACGCTGGTCCAACTGAGGCGCCAGGTGGAAACGGCATGGCAAGCCGTTCCACAGTACTACATCCAGCATCTCTACGATCGTCTCCATGGGAGAATAGCAGCCTGCATTGCTGCGAAAGGTGGATATACACAGTACTAGTGCCGACATTGTGCATGCTCTGTTGCCTGTTTCTATGTGCCTGTGGTTCTGTCAGTGTGATCATGTGATGTATCTGACCCCAGGAATGTGTCAATAAAGTTTCCCCTTCCTGGGACAATGAATTCACGGTGTTCTTATTTCAATTTCCAGGAGTGTATTCCAGTCTCGTACTGTTCGTGGAAAGAAGGATTGTCGGTATGCTTCTGTGTGGGCTCTAAAATCTCTGATTTTATCCTCATGGTCTCTTCGTGAGATAAACGTAGGACGGAGCAATATACTGCTTGATTCTTCGGTGAAGGTATGTTCTCGAAACTTTAACAAAAGCCCGTAACGAGCTACTGAGCGTCTCCCCTGCAGAGTCTTCCACTGGAGTTTATCTATCGTCTCCGTAACGCTTTCGTGATTACTAAATGATCCTGTAAGGAAGCGCACTGCTCTCCGTTGGATCTTCTCTATCTCTTCTATCAACCCTACCTGGTACGGATCCCACACTGCTGAGCAGTATTCAAGCAGTGGGCGAACAAGCGTACTGTAACCTACTTCCTTTGTTTTCGGATTGCATTTCCTTATGATTCTTCCAATGAATCTCAGTCTGGCATCTGCTTTACCGACGATCAACTTTTTATGATCATTCCATTTTAAATCACTCCTAATGCGTGCTCCCAGATAATTTATGGAATTAACTGCTTCCAATTGCTGACCTGCTATTTTGTAGCTAAATGATAAGGGATCTATCTTTCTATGTATTCGCAGCACATTACACTTGTCTACATTGAGATTGAATTGCCATCCCCTGCACCATGCGTCAATTCGCTGCAGATCCTCCTGCATTTCAGTACAATTTTGCATTGTTACAACCTCTCGATACACCACAGCATCATCTGCAAAAAGCCTCAGTGAACTTCCGATGTCATCCACAAGGTCATTTATGTATATTGTGAATAGCAACGGTCCTATGACACTCCCCTGCGGCACACCTGAAATCACTCTTACTTCGGAAGACTTCTCTCCATTGAGAATGACGTGCTGCGTTCTGTTATCTAGGAACTCTTTAATCCAATCACACAATTGGTCTGATAGTCCATATGCTCTTACTTTGTTCCTTAAACGACTGTGGGGAACTGTATCGAACGCCTTGCGGAAGTCAAGAAACACGGCATCTACCTGTGAACCCGTGTCTGTGGCCCTCTGAGTCTCGTGGACGAATAGTGCGAGCTGGGTTTCACACGACCGTCTTTTTCGAAACCCATGCTGCTTCCTACAGAGTAGATTTCTAATCACCAGAAAAGTCATTATACTCGAACATAATACGTGTTCCAAAATTCTGCGACTGATCGACGTTAGAGATATAGGTCTGTAGTTCTGCTCATCTGTTCGACGTCCCTTCTTGAAAACGGGGATGACCTGTGCCCTTTTCCAATCCTTTGGAAAGCTCCTCTAGAGACCTAAGGTACACCGCTGCAAGAAGGGGGGCAAGTTCCTTCGCGTACTCCGTGTAAGATCGAACTGGTATCCCATCAGGTCCAGCGGCCTTTCCTCTTTTGAGCGATTTTAATTGTTTCTCTATCCCGCTGTCGTCTATTTCGATATCTACCATTTTGTCATCTGCGCGACAATCTAAAGAAGGAACTATAGTGCAGTGTTCCTCTGTGAAACAGCTTTGGAAAAAGGCATTTAGTATTTCGGCCTTTAGTCTGTCATCCTCTGTTTCAGTACCATTTTGGTCACAGAGTATCTGGACATTTTGTTTTGATCCATCTACCGCTTTGACATAAGACCAAAATTTCTTAGGATTTTCTGCCAAGTCAGTACATAGAACTTTACTTTCGAATTCATTGAACGCCTCTCGCATAGCCCTCCTCACACTACATTTCGCTTCGCGTACTTTTTGTTTATCTGCAAGGCTTTGGCTATGTTTATGTTTGCTGTGAAGTTCCCTTCGCTTCCGCAGCAATTTTCTAACTCGGTTGTTGTACCACGGTGGCTCTTTTTCATCTCTTACGATCTTGCTTGGCACATACTCATCTAACGCATATTGTACGATGGTTTTGAACTTGTCCACTGATCCTCAACACTATCTGTACTTGAGACAAAACTTTTGTGTTGAGCCGTCAAGTACTCTGTAATCTGCTTTTTGTCACTTTTGCTAAACAGAAAAATCTTCCTACCTTTTTTAATATTTCTATTTACGGCTGAAATCATCGATGCAGTAACCGCTTTATGTTCGCTGATTCCCTGTTCTGCGTTAAGTGTTTCAAATAGTTCGGGTCTGTTTGTCACCAGAAGGTCTAATATGTTATCGCCACGAGTCGGTTCTCTGTTTAACTGCTCAAGGTAGTTTTCAGATAAAGCACTTAAAAAAATTTCACTGGATTCTTTGTCCCTGCCACCCGTTATGAACGTTTGAGTCTCCCAGTCTATATCCGGCAAATTAAAATCTCCACCCAGAACTATAACATGGTGGGGAAATCTACTCGAAATATTTTCCAAATTATCCTTCAGGTGCTCAGCCACAATAGCTGCTGAGCCAGGGGGCCTATAAAGACATCCAATTACCATGACTGAGCCTGCTTTAACCGTGACCTTCACCCAAGTTATTTCACATTTCGGATCTCCGTCAATTTCCTTCGATACTATTGCACTTCTTATCACTATAAACACACCTCCCCCTTCACTGTCCAACCTTTCTCTGCGGTATACCTTCACTGTCCAACCTTCTCTGCGGTATACATTCCAATCTGAGTTTAGGATTTCATTACTGTTTACGTCTGGTTTCAGCCAACTTTCTGTCCCTAGTACTATATGGGCGTTGTGACCGTTTATTAATGAGAGCAGTTCTGGGACCTTTCTGTAGACGCTCTTGCAGTTTACTATTAGCACATTAATATTGTTATTCCCTGTTGCATTTTGCCTACTCCTAACTTGCCGCGTCTCAGGAGGCGTCTTGTCGGGCCTAGGGAGGGAATTCTCTAACCTAAAAAAACCCCATGTGCACTCCACACTATAAAGGCACATCTGCATGCCGTGCGTGAGTTTCCTCGAAAACGCGAAATCTTAATTAAATAATTAATCTCTGACAAATAAATAAAGCCTATGGTACAGAACTGCAGCGCTATGTCGCTGATAAAACAAAATACAATTAGGACACTCTTATGTTTCATTAAGAAGAAGGTCATGTACAACAACTGGTTCGGGAAGCACTTATATTTTATTAACTGGCACACCGCCACATTTGATGTTATATAAGAACACTGCGAGTTGCAGTCTTACTAGGCACTCGATTCTGTAAAGAATTTATATTTATGAAAGTAAGTAGAATTATTTAAGTTTAGGCTTATTCATTGAATATATCTGATTTAACTAACTGTGTAAATTTTTTATGTTTAGTAGACAGTCACCTCTGTACGACGTATTGACGTGGCTGGCAAATTATTCTAATATTGAATTTAGATTTGAGTCCGCACCTACCGCAGCAGTCTTTGGAAACGATTTAAATACGAAGTCCGATTATTTGAATCACATTTCACGGTCAACTACGAATAACATTGCATTTACGAAAAAGCCATTGTCAAGCGTCTGATACCAAATAATTAAGCGTCCACGTTCCAGATAAGCAAATATTAATTACAACCAATCACTATCATACATATACAATAAATTAATATTTATTTATTTTATATTGGCGACTGCGTGTCGGACTTGTTATTTTGTCATTTGTTACATTGTTCTCTCTGTTTCATGTGGAAAACCAACTTTCTGGACCTGGACGTGAATGTATGAGAAATAACAAAAATCTGAAGATATTTTCCAATTCTAAAATTTTGCGGGAAGACGCAATGAAGCTTCCAGCAAAATAAGGTAGGACGCAGCATTTGTTCATTGGCAGGCTTGACCAGGCGCATAATTCAGTGTATTAGCTCTTCAGTGGATTCTGTACTATTTCTTTCGCGCGTAGCAGTTTTCAGTGATAAATTTCATTTTCAGTGCTTTTCCTTAAACAATAACTTCTGCAACAATACCAATACACGAGTGTACAATATGGCCGACTTCTGTACGATACGCTGTTACATGGCCAGCAGCCATTAAGAATAATCCGATATTCAGTTTACATTTTTAAATTAACAAACAGCCATTGTTGCTACGAGCGATTCATGTTCAACTGCATTTTATTTTAAAACCAGTGTCAAACTTTATTTTCTTGAAGCATACCATACGTGTGGCATGGTCATAACTAGAAAACAATACGCAAAGATGGAACAGCAAAGACATACTATTCAGACGCAATCCGACTCGGACGAGAGACAAATGTTAGAAAATGACTTTACGATAGCAACCGGTAGTGACGATTCATCAAATATTGACGCAAGTGTTAACGGAAATTTTGACAATAGGCCGTCCACCACAAAAATTTCAAAGTCTCAGTCAGAGCCCATGTTAATACATGACGTCACATCTAATGACGCGGCGGGGGCAGAGACCTTGCAAACAGTAAACATTGCCAACATGTTACAAATACTAATGAAACAAAACGCAGAAAATATGGCAACCTTAAGGATGCAGAACGCGGAAAACCTGACAACCTTAAAGACACAAAATGAACAGTTAAAGACACAAAATGACGAAATTAAATCTGACCTCATAGCAATCAAGGCATGTAATGACACTTTATGTAAACGTGTGGAACTTATAGACGCCACACTGACCAAACAGATGACTGAACTCAGTACGAAATTTTCCAAGCTTAATACGAGACAAGAAAAGACTACAAATGACGTGGCACTTTTACAGACACAAGTAAAAAACCTTAATGTCACGTGTGAAGCTCTTACTGAACAAATTCAAACATATCCTTCAGTACATGACAACCTTGAAAAACGAATTACTGACGTGCAGAATAAATTTGGCGATGTTGAACAACAACTGACTGACAGATTACAATCTGATGCCACAGCTCATTTTCAAAATATTAGTAAAGAATTTCATGATTGGGTAGAGAGCAAAGACAAACATTTTGATAGATGCATACGTGAAAATTTACCAACAATTGTGCACGACTCCGTAGTGGAATACATCACTAATAACAAACAGCTGATTAGTGACGCAGTACAATCCGTCACTTCATCCATGAGACAATTCACCGATCAACCACAGTCTGAATGTAACGAAAATATCAGTCAAAATGTACAGTTCAGAAACCAATATACATTCGAGTATGACGCACACATACCGCACACGACAAACACACAAGAACAAAACACACCACGACTACAACACATACCACGACGTGCAAACACAAACACAAGCTACTATCATGGTAAACCACAGCAACATTATCGGAATTACTCGCCATCTGAACATTACAGTAATTACAGTGGAACAAATCCATATCGTAATGCAAAGGAAGAAGAAAGCTTAATAAAACACAGGCAATTTCAGACTTTTATCCCAGAAAAACGAACCATTCATCCGGTGATTTTTCTTAAATCTTTTAGTAACGCATTTCCACGCACTTGGAGTGACCGGAAAAAGATTTCATATATTGTCGGTTACTTCCAAGGCGATGCAACTGTCTGGGCATACAGTCAAGCTGACGTATGTACCACGTACAGTGAGTTTGAGCGTGCCTTTCTGAACAAATTCTGGTCGCAATCCGTCCAGGAGCGACTCAGAAGACAAATTTTAGAACCTGAAACTTTTAACAGTAAAAATGGTAACTTACGCAGATATTTTGAAAAATACTTGAACATGGGACATTTTTTGGACGAACCAGTCGCAACACGTGATATACTCCGTGCGTTGAAGGCCAAATTGCCTTTCAACATTAAAGAAAAACTCTTACATGTTCCGGATGACGATCCAGATTATTTTTTAACGGCCTTAGATTCGGTTGACATGTTACTAGAAGATCAGCGCTTTGCGCGGCAAACAGCAGCCACAATGTTTATACTAGTGGTATGAAAAACATGCAGGCTTGCCAACTCAATTCTGGCGCGCCCACAGTTGGATACGCGGTACAGAAAAAACAGCGAACTCACATGCCGTCTCAATACGGAAATCAAAATCAACACGCGTATTCCAATACAAACAACAGTTACAACAGTAATAACACTTCACGCGGCAATCCATACAAAAGGCACCGCGGTAATAACAACAACGGATACAAATGTAACAACAAAAACACAAACAGAAATAGAAATAATAATAACTACGAGCCAAGACAGCATCAAGGCTGGACTCGTAGCGATCAATAGTTTCATTCAAACACTGCTATACCACAGCAGCCACCAGGTCAAAATTGGAACATACCTTACGACCGACAGGTAAGTTATAATGCGCAACAGCAACAACAACCGCAAAAGTTTGGAGATCACAACAGGCAATATCCGAATGTGAATATAATAGAAATGACACCTGATACCCAACCTCAATCTGTGTCAGTACCTAATACAAATGCTAATCCAACAAACTAGAAACAGTCACTTCTATGCCCCGGGTCGTGGCTGAAGAATTCTTGGGGGGCGACTTCAATGTTAATCAGTTATTTGACACCACCATTGAACAACAAAATATTGATTTACCTAATAATTCTAAACAAAAACTACCTGTTTTATTTATAAGATACAACCACAATGAGAATATATCAGATGAACTTTTGCAAGACAGTACACAATGTCGTTCAAACACAAATGAAATTGTTTTAGCCTCTACTACTGGTGTAGTAGGTGGGATTCCAACTACTATTATCTTAGATACAGGTGCAGCTGTGAGCGTTTTGTCTTTTAATTTCTATAAAAAGATGTGTGAATTGGAGCCTGTGCCTGAGTTTCCTGCCCAAAACTGTAAAATAACTACTGCTCTAGGTAATAAGTCATGTAGGGTTACGAAGCAAGTTTTTGTAAACATTAAAATAGGTAATGGAACCGTACAATGACCATTCCTGGTTGTACAAAACCTTGTGACAAATAGCATATTATGAATAGATATTATGAGCGAGGAGGACTGCATTATAGACTTCTCCAAAGGTAAATGTATTTTAAATGATAAAGGCAGTGTAATTATTATTGATTTGGACAGGAGAACTCTAAAGCATGACAAACGCTGTACAGGGTACAAGGTTCAGTTAGTACTTGACAATGACATTCAAGACACGCACACACACTCATCTGACACAGAGCTAATGGACTTGAAAACATTGCTTGATCATAAGATAAATGAAGCTACAGCTCTCAGTGCACATGCACGTATGAAACTACAGGAAGCGCTATCCAAAAATTTACAAGTTTTTACCAAACGATTAGGTGTTATCAACACGTATGTCTACAAGATTAAAGTAAAGTCTCACTAGATCTTCTACCACAAGACATATAACGTACTGTTATCTCAACGACCTGCTGTGTGGCAAGAACTAAAACAAATTACAACATAGATAATAAGTAGTACAGGAATTTTCATTTCAGCTGTACCAGTAACGCAGTTGAAGACAGAAGAACTTTTCTTTCAACGCCGCGGCACTACCAAGAAGACTAAATATTAAAGTAAAATTTATGATTACGTAGCAGTGAATGATATATTAATTTTTCACGGAACATTTGTGACTGTAGGTACCACTGACATGGTATGACACCCGACGAACCGACAGACGTCATCTGTGAAGGGACCTTTTACTTCGAGAAATGGATCAGACGCACATCTCTCAGCAAGAAAAGCATCTACCTGTAGCCAAGGCCACACAGACACAATACACACACGCACAAAACGCGAGGAATTTAACAGTTTTCCGTCTCTTATTATTTTGAATATTTATTGAGTAGTGAAAACGCCTGGTCTTGCCTACTGATGTAATTAATGTTGTGTCTAACCTATCTTAATTTCAGATGACATCACAAAAAAAAACATCGATAAAATCCCAGCAAAACCGTTAAAGAGAACGTAAATATCTGTAATTCATGTAATCAAATGTGACACAATGTAATAATTTATAGCTATGTAACTGTATTACGTTTATGCTAAGAAAATATGTGAAGTGTATATGTATGATTACTTATGTTTTTTTTAAAAAAAAAATGATGTATAATGCAACTGTTACTATGTGAAAATTTGAACGATAACGAGTGCCAAAATGTGAAAAACATAAAAAAAAATTGCTTAGTGAACCACTGTTCACGGACATTAACGTACATTACTAAGTCTGCAACTACGCAGAAACCTATGCGAAAGGAACTGTTAATGCCATTCATCATGCATCGTATCTTTGTAAACGCGATGAACAATTTCTTTGATAAGTAACTACGAACATTTAGGTGAGCTACATTTTAAAAGAAAAACTGAAAATGTGAAGTGCATAATTGGTGCATCGTCTAGTGACATTACTACAGTACCTAACTTCAAGATGTTAACTGGATTAAATGGTCACAACGTGCCTGTCCAGAAAACAACACGACGAGTGGAAGAATTTTGGTTGGAAGTTCAGGGAATGGAATGTTCTCGAAATGTGACGGACACACTTACCTGGACTGTCCATGGATCGACGCCAGCTATGTGCCGTCCGAGGTTCTGCAACCAAGCTTCCACGGAACATCGAAAACGAACTGCATATGGACCAATTACTCGACGGGTCACGTCTGATCTGTAATAAACAATGCTTTTTATCACAACGAACTGCATCACAACGACTGTAATGGAAACAGGAAATGGACATGCTTACGTATCAATTACGTTGCTATACAGCGATGTTACTGTGATCAAAAAACTTTACCACGACGACACTAACTTGTGAAAAATTATTGAGCAGTAGATGAATATAAACTGTAATAACGACACGATGTGTCTAGGTCAACGCACCTGAAACAAAAAGACATTTTTCTTTGAAGCATTTCAATGCAATACTATGTAACTAAGAACATTCAACAATCTTAAGTTGTATTGTATTATAACAAATATTGTAATTTTAAAACTAAGTTACCTGTCATAGAATGTAGTCTTCATATGTAATCTTGGTGGAATATTTCCTTTATGCAACGACTAAGAAACGCGCGCGCACACGAACAATATGAACTGCAATACTGTGCCGCGTGATCTAAATTTACGATATAACGGCAGTTCCGGAGTCACATAGACGCTTCTGCGCATGCGCGCACTCTATTTTGCAAACATAAGAACTTTTACGGCGCACGCGCGTTATTCAAATTTTGTATATACGAGGGGCGTCCAGAAAGTAAGCTCCGATTGTAACAACAACTACTGAACATATAATAAATTTTTTCTTCGGATTTTTTGATAAATTAGTATAAGCAATGTTCTGATGTCATTTCTTTTTCTTTACGTGTTATTATGTTAAAGAAAATGTAAGCAACTTTAGATGTGAATATTAATATTTATGTCAGATTCCAAGCAATGCTATAACAAAATTGAAGTGTAACCCCTGTTGAATTTATTGTAACATGTTTGAAATTGTATTTGTGCGCCTGGTCCATGCGTAGGCAATGTATTAAGATATGTGGAATGTAAAGCCTTTGGTGAATACCCTATCTGTAGGGGAGCGGAAAAAGGTGGATGGCAGGCGAGCGCGTGAAAATGCACACGGGCGCGGCACGGCATAACGGGCTCAGCAGCGGTACTAGTCGGAGTTGGGCATCGGTCTGAGGAACACGTACCGGATCGAGGAGGCTATCCTGGAAAAAGTGGTTCCATTGAGCCTCGGATGTGCCGTGTCCGACGACTATACAGCATTGCTATATTCTAATGGCACTGGATTGAAAAGGATTACGACGCCAAGAAGAAGCAAAGTGCCGCTACAGCAAAAGCCATAGCTGTGATTGTATGTGTGCTGTGCGTCTCGCCATCTCGCCGCCCGCCAACCGCCGCATCGACTCGCACAGGTTGAATCTTTAGAATTGTATTCGTGTGGACCAGTGTTAATTTTGTTCCTGACTGTTCAATAATAACTTAACTTTTACCAGATTTGTTCTATCATTGAATTATCCTAATCACTAACCTAGACAGGGTCCTTTCCGCATGTTGTGCAATCCGAGAGTCCCGAAATGAAGATTTAAAGTTCATGCTAATAAGAATTAACTGCAGACCTATTTATGCTAGAATGAATCTTAAAGAGCTTTATTGTTAATGAAAATAAGAGTAAAGAGCAAAGGTCTGACAGAGTACTAAGATAAATTTGGAATTGACTTAGTAAGGAAGTTTAATTAATTTGAGACAAAAATAATGATAGTTAAATGAGGAAGTAATTGGACAATAAGAGTAATAATTCATATTTTTTAAATCTTGAGTAATTAATGTTTCCAACAGTCAATGGTTTCAACATTGTGATCATAACAGTTTCAGGGTCCCCCCCCCCCCCTCTTTCATTCTTTTCTTTTCTGTTCATTTAAATTCTGAAGTGATTGCACTGATTTGACCAGCAAAGTTAAAGTTAAGATAAAACCTAAATTTATCAGTGTTTTACCATTATTATAATTGACATTGTATGTGTGTGTGTCAAAAGTGTTATTTCTAGGGTGACCTATGTCCGATTTCAGTCGGATCAATAGGCAAAACGCAGATCGTAGTAATCATTGTAGTGTAATGTTGTGTGTTTATAGCTTGTTCAAATTAGTACAAAAAGGGAAAATCTTAGTTCAGTAGATTTTTCTGGTTCTAAAATTTACCATATAATACAGTATTACTACGTGTGGTTATGCTTGTACGTACGTATACATGTACAAGGGAAAAACTCACTCAATGCCTAATTAGGCTGGCGACCGTATTATTAACCATTGGTAGCGTCTGCAGTGTCTGTTTATTATCCGTCCTAATGTGTAGTTGCACTTATACTTGCTTGACGTATCATTGTTGTTGCTGACTGGGTATAAGTCCGATTTTGCTTCCATTCAGGTACACGCGGTCAACATATGTACTAAAATCCTTTCCTATAAGGTGAAGCCCGTCAACTTATCATAGTACAGGCTTTAAAGAGTTAACGTACGCCCGAGGGTGGACGTTACAAGTGGCTTCCCGGTGACAGGACATCCAGTTGTTGTCGGTCATAAATTAATGTGAATACCGAGCAGTGGATGTTCAGTGGCACGTATTACAATAGTATTCAGTAAAACAAATAGCAGTGAACGTCAAGTACGGTAGTGTGGTGTAGCGTACATTCAGTATGGACAGGAAAGTAGACGGGGTAGATGTGCCGAGCGTAATGGAAGAGGCGCATGGCAGTAGCAGGAGTTTACACGGCCAGATAACAGATGGCGTTAGCGAAAGACAGTTGGTGTACATACAATACCACGAACATGTCAATGAACAGATTGAAAGGTTGAGATCGCCTCGGACACAGCAAGGAATAAAACAGGAAGTAGAGGGTGACTTCGTAGATGATAGTGGTTATGTGAATGAATCCACTGACATGTTTAATTCTCCACAGATAAAGAAAGAACCGAAAGAAACTTCTGAAGTAGGATCGGAACACACCCAGTCCGTAGAACAAAACAGTGTGAAAATTTTAAGCATGAACGATTTATTTGAACAATTAACTAAACAAATTGCAGGACAGAATGATCAGCTTCAAAAACAAGTCGGTAGTCAGGTTAGTCAGCTTAAAACACACGTTGACGAGCAGCTTAAAAAACAGAGCCATCAGCTCAAAACACAGAATGATCAGCTTAAAGCACAGGTCGAAGAGCAAGGAATTAAAATTAGTAAACAAATAGAACAGGTAGAACAAAAAGTGGGTAGTTTAAGTTCTGTGGTAAATACTATGAAGTTTGAATTTAACACAATTAATAAGAATATGGATACGATGCAAGGGGAAATTGACAACATTAGTAGTAGATTTGATGTTGAAATTCTCAACATCCAAGAGAAAGTAGAGCCTCTGGTCGAAACAAAAGTAGACGAAAAAGTATCCGGTCTCAAAACTGAGATCGTAAACGAATGTCAACACGGAATCTCGCAATTGAAAAAGGCAGTTTCAGACACTGAAAGAGATTTAGGTGAGAAAGTTACCGGATGTGTATAAAAATGTGAACAAAATACTTCGAAAATTGAAGGCAAAATTTTCGATCTAGAGAGTAAAATTAAAGATAGACCTGGTGTTGTTTGTAATGGCACACCAATTACAAAGCTGTTAGAAGGTGAGGAACGCTTCGATCCCGCCAAGAAACATAACGGATGGCATCCGTTAGATTTCATCAAAAATTGCGAGAGAATATTTCCTGAACACTTATCTGATCAGGAAAAGATAAACGTAGTAATTAGCGCCTCAGCAGGTGACGCTAAGCGCTGGGGAATTAATTTGAATACAGAACGAATGACATTCAAGCAAAAGTTTACGGAAGAATATTGGTCCGAACAAAAACAGGATCATTTATGGCGCGAGTTTATCATGGCCAAGCTTCATGATAACAGGGGCAGGAATTCTTTGAGAGATTTCTGCGAATATTGGTACCGGAAATTGACGCATTTAAGAGGTCGAAGATCAGATTCAGAAATCATATGGGAACTATATAAAAAGCTTCCAGAAGATTCAAAGAGATACGTGGGAAGCAATCATCGCAGCTTCCAAGCGTTTCTCGAAATGGTCGAAGACGAAGACAACTGGCGCGAAAGTCGTGCCAATTATCCAAATTTTGGTAACCGAAATAACCGTAATAATGACGAGAGAAATGACGGCGAAGGGTTTCGCATCAATATAATACAGAGAGGTAGAGGTAGAGGCAGAGGAAGAGGAAGTTATCCTGGTCGCGGTAGAGGATACACCGCGCAAAATAATAACGACGCGGGAAACTGATTTCCGCGAACGTTGCGGGCCAAACGGAAGCGGACAATATATACCGGCCCCGATTTAAGAAAAGTTACCGAATTGACAGTAATATTATGAGACAGGTTAGAGACAGGCGTGGAACGACACAACGTGTTGTTGCGAAACAAGCGTCAGGTGCGGGCTTAAATGAGTCATCGTTGCCGCGCAGAGCGCTACATGTTAACAGGCGAGTGGAGCATCAGGGGGCAACGGCCCAGCCTAGGAAAACAGCTGTTCGGAGAGAAGCAGCTAGCAATACGGCAGCATTAGGTACGAACATAGCCGTGAGAGCTGATGAATATATTATGAGTAGTAATTCCGTGGAGAAGGAAATAATAGATGAAACTGTGAATACACAGAGAGGTGCGGTTAGCAGTGTTTGCAATGAAGTAAAAGGCGAGAATGAATTAGCGGAAGTAAATAATTGGCGTGTGCAGATCGACGATCTGTACAAGGGCCTAAAGCAATGTGAGTGGGAGGATTTTAAGAAGGAGTATGAGGCAAGGAAGTTGATTAGTGAAAAAGGAGGTAGTAGGGACGTCGATAAGGTGACGTGGCCCGAATTTAAGGAGGAGAGAGTAAATAGCGCCGCGCAAAGTACGCGTGCTGCCGATAGGACGAAGGTGAAAAATAGGAAGGAATTGGAGGACGAAATCTTTAGCATTGACGAGGAAGTAACTTCTGTTAATGATCCGCCAACAGTAAAAGCTGCTACCGAAAGGCACCGTGAAGAAGGGGCAGATAATTACCTAAAAGTAATTGAAGTCCACGAGGATTACACGAAATATGAATTAAGAGTAGATGTGAGTAAAGCTGATGATGAGGCCGTTTTGCCGAAAGAGGATATTGAATTAACATTAAAGCCTGACCAAAATGCAGAGGGAGAACTTAGTGCCTGTCTCAGAAAAGCGTTTATGTTAGAACCTGAAAGCGATCCAGAATGGTCGGATTCTGACAATAGTTCAGATGATGAATATTTCGGTAATAGCGAAAATAAGGGGGATACAGCTAATTGTGATATTGTAACTAATGATGACGAAGTTTCAAAACAAAACCCAGATGTTGAGACTGAACAAAGAAAGAAAGAGCCACCTGACGACTCAGTGTTTATTTTGCAAAGAGTTCAAGTAAGTAAAGACTTTGAACTCCAGAAACCGAAAAAGCCGCCAGATATAAAAGGTTCACAGGTCAGGAACGTATCTTGGGACGATGTCACAGTCGACCAAGGTGCGTTGCGGAAAAAAGAGGAAGGGGCATGATTTAGAGTCTGGGGCAAGTTTATATCGGATTTTGATAATGTCATGAACACCTTACATCATGAAACTACTGGGTTCCCACCGGAAGAAATTTTGTTAGGCAGCAGAAGTAAAAGTTTAATTGAGGAAAAACTAGAGCTTCCACCTTGTACAAGTTTGGGGTTGAGTCAAAAGAAAGAATTAGTCAGAAAAAGGGCAAAGCAAAAATCTGAATCTAGATCAAAAAGACACGAAAAAAATCTGAAAGTTTCAAAATTTAATATTGGGGACTATGTTCTTTTAAAAACCCACGAAAAGTCTAGTGAACTGAACCATGAAATTTCCAAATTTAAATATATTTATAATGGACCATATATAATACAGAACATTCCACACGATAATGCTTACTACCTGATCTACGCAAAATCCAAAAGACCTTTAGGTGTAAGAAATATTGTGGACCTGAAACTGTATGTTCCTAGAAATGAGTGACATAAGGATACTCAGAAAGCAACTTGCAGTAAATGTGCTGTACCCTATGATGAAACTATTTTATTCAAAATGTAACTAATCTCTGTAAATATATATATACAATTATCAGTATGCTAATGTAGTTATGTGAGTTTCAGATTACCAAATGCACTATAAATGTAAGAATGTATTGAGAAAAGGACTGAAAAGGAAAGGGTAAATGCCAAAAACCAAAGTGGACAGTATATGAGTCGTAATATGAGGGACTGCCAAACACCAAAGTGGGCAGATAAATAGTCAGAGGAGAATTGTAAGTGTGGTACAGATGATGTGATAATATGATGTGAAAAGGACTGCCCAAATCTGAATAATAGGCAGCAAATATGTGTAGTAATTTTCTATATTTTTTTGTGTGTTTATTAGTGGATAAGAAAATGGACTGCCATTTAATGCAAGCAGCAACAAATTGTTTTATAGTGTACACAGATATTTGCATTTGCTTTTGTAGTTAAATGTTTATGTTCCAGATTTTGAAGTTATTTCTTTGAAAAATTTAGTAAAAATGAGTAATTTGCTATTTTAATAATGTTGTGATGGGAGGTTGGACTGTGCAAAAGGCACTTAAGTAAATAACAAGTAAATGTTCTTGATATGTTAAAAAGTATAGACCTGTATAATGTGAGTGAAAGGAAATATGTGGTGTAAATTTTTTTGGTCATTCACATAAAGATTCAGAACCACTGTATAAATGTAAAATTTAGTGTTCCCATAAAATTTATACTTCGTAAAATTTTCTGGAAACAGGGGCATGTGTAACAACAACTACTGAACATATAATAAATTTTTTCTTCGGATTTTTTGATAAATTAGTATAAGCAATGTTCTGATGTCATTTCTTTTTCTTTACGTGTTATTATGTTAAAGAAAATGTAAGCAACTTTAGATGTGAATATTAATATTTATGTCAGATTCCAAGCAATGCTATAACAAAATTGAAGTGTAACCCCTGTTGAATTTATTGTAACATGTTTGAAATTGTATTTGTGCGCCTGGTCCATGCGTAGGCAATGTATTAAGATATGTGGAATGTAAAACCTTTGGTGAATACCCTATCTGTAGGGGAGCGGAAAAAGGTGGATGGCAGGCGAGCGCGTGAAAATGCACACGGGCGCGGCACGGCATAACGGGCTCAGCAGCGGTACTAGTCGGAGTTGGGCATCGGTCTGAGGAACACGTACCGGATCGAGGAGGCTATCCTGGAAAAAGTGGTTCCATTGAGCCTCGGATGTGCCGTGTCCGACGACTATACAGCATTGCTATATTCTAATGGCACTGGATTGAAAAGGATTACGACGCCAAGAAGAAGCAAAGCGCCGCTACAGCAAAAGCCATAGCTGTGATTGTATGTGTGCTGTGCGTCTCGCCATCTCGCCGCCCGCCAACCGCCGCATCGACTCGCACAGGTTGAATCTTTAGAATTGTATTCGTGTGGACCAGTGTTAATTTTGTTCCTGACTGTTCAATAATAACTTAACTTTTACCAGATTTGTTCTATCAATGAATTATCCTAATCACTAACCTAGACAGGGTCCTTTCCACATGTTGTGCAATCCGAGAGTCCCGAAATGAAGATTTAAAGTTTATGTTAATAAGAATTAACTGCAGACCTATTTATGCTAGAATGAATCTTAATGAGCTTTATTGTTAATGAAAATAAGAGTAAAGAGCAAAGGTCTGACAGAGTACTAAGATAAATTTGGAATTGACTTAGTAAGGAAGTTTAATTAATTTGAGACAAAAATAATGGTAGTTAAATGAGGAAGTAATTGGACAATAAGAGTAATAATTCATATTTTTTAAATCTTGAGTAATTAATGTTTCCAACAGTCAATGGTTTCAACATTGTGATCATAACAGTTTCAGGGTCCCCCCCCCCCTCTTTCATTCTTTTCTTTTCTGTTCATTCAAATTCTGAAGTGATTGCACTGATTTGACCAGCAAAGTTAAAGTCAAGATAAAACCTAAATTTATCAGTGTTTTACCATTATTAAAATTGACATTGTATGTGTGTGTGTCAAAAGTGCTATTTCTAGGGTGACCTATGTCCGATTTCAGTCGGATCAATAGGCAAAACGCAGATCGTAGTAATCATTGTAGTGTAATGTTGTGTGTTTGTAGCTTGTTCAAATTAGTACAAAAAGGGAAAATCTTAGTTCAGTAGATTTTTCTGGTTCTAAAATTTACCATGTAATACAGTATTACTACGTGTGGTTATGCTTGTACGTACATATACTTGTACAAGGGAAAAACTCACTCAATGCCTAATTAGGCTGGCGACCGTATTATTAACCATTGGTAGCGTCTGCAGTGTCTGTTTATTATCCGTCCTAATGTGTAGTTGCACTTATACTTGCTTGACGTATCATTGTTGTTGCTGACTGGGTATAAGTCCGATTTTGCTTCCATTCAGGTACACGCGGTCAACATATGTACTAAAATCCTTTCCTATAAGGTGAAGCCCGTCAACTTATCATAGTACAGGCTTTAAAGAATTAACGTATGCCCGAGGGTGGACGTTACACGATCGGTCGCGAAATGGAAACGACTATGAAAATCCGATAATGTGTTGGGTAGTGTCTCTAGTATAACCCCAGTTAGCATCACGTCGCTCTTCTCATTTCTGAGCTCGCAGTGAGTGCGTAAAGATGTCTAGAAAATAGTGTCTGCCGCAAGTACGAGGGCCTGGTGAGAAATTTCGCCTGAAGCTATGCAGCTAACATTACATAACTGTCGTGCTGTTTCTTCTTCAAGACAATTCTCAGCCGCATTCTGCAGGGGCAATGAAGATGCTCCTGCATCCTTTTCAAATGGAAATGTGAGATTACCCACAATACAGTCCGCAATTGTCTCCCCCTGAGTTTCATCTCTGGTCACATGAACCGCTGTCTTTGAAGACAACATTTTGACACAGACAACGAGGTGTAGGCCAGCGTGGAGAATTGGCGGAAAGCACTGGCGGCTTCCTTCTATGATGAGGCTATTGAAAAGTTGGTACAACGCTATGACAAAAGTCTAAGTCAGAACTGCGACTACGTAGAGAAGTAGCTGAAAGGTGTAGCTAATTGTTACAAGTAAAACATTTCTGATGTTCACTGTGGTTCAATTTGGCAATCAATCGGAGCTTACTTTCTGAACAGGCCTCGGTATATACTGTATTATGTATGTCATGTAAATAGTTGTAGATAACTTAGATTTTCTTGTGCCTTTAGGTGAATTGCTCGCCTGCAGGTGTGTCCTTTCGCCTCGCAATTCAGGGGGCAATATAAAGGCACATTTGCATGCCGTGCGTGAGTTTCCTCGGAAACGCGAAATCTTAATTAAATAATTAACCTCTGACAAATAAATAAAGCCTATGGTACAGAACTGCAGCGCTATGTCGCTGATAAAACAAAATACAATTAGGACACTCTTATGTTTCATTAAGAAGAAGGTCATGTACAACAACTGGTGCGGGAAGCACGTATATTTTATTAACTGGCACACCGCCATATTTGAAGTTATATAAGAACAATGCGAGCTGCAATCTTACTAGGCACTCGATTCTGTAAAGAATTTATATTTATGAAAGTAAGTAGAATTATTTAAGTGTAGGCTTATTCGTTGAATATATCTGATTTAACTAACTGTGTAAATTTTTTATGTTTAGTAGACAGTCACCTCTGTACGACGTATTGACGTGGCTGGCAAATTATTCTAATATTGAATTTAGATTTGAGTCCGCACCTACCGCAGCAGTCTTTGGAAACGATTTAAATACGAAGTCCGATTATTTGAATCACATTTCACGGTCAACTACGAATAACATTGCATTTACGAAAAAGCCATTGTCAAGCGTCTGATACTAAATAATTAAGCGTCCACGTTCCAGATAAGCAAATATTAATTACAACCAATCACTGTCATACATATACAATAATTAATATTTTATTTATTTTATAACACGTACTCCGCTACCCTTGTATCTGCTCCCGGCGTGTAGTGCACGCCTGATCTATTCAGGGGGACCCTACATTTCTCCACCCGATGGCGGAGGTCGAGAAATTTGCACCCCAGATCACCGCAGAATCGTCTGAGCCTCTGGTTTAAGCCTTCCATTCGGCTCCAAACCAGAGGACCGCGATCGGTTCTGGGAACGATACTACAAATAGTTAGCTCTGATTCCACCCCGCGAGCGAGGCTTTCCGCCTTCACCAATTCCGCCAACCGCCTGTACGAACTGAGGATGTTCTCTGAACCCAGACGGCAGGAGTCATTGGTACCGACATGAGCAACAATTTGCAGTAGGGTGCGCCCAGTGCTCTCTATCACCGCCGGCAGGGCCTCCTCCACATCTCGGATGAGACCCCCCGGCAAGCAGACAGAGTGAACACTCGCCTTCTTCTCCGACCTTTCCGCTATTTTCCTAAGGGGCTCCATCACCCGCCTAACGTTGGAACTCCCAATAACTAATAAACCCCTCCCCCCTTGTGCCTGCTCGGATCTTGCTGAAGGAGCGGCCACATGTCAACTCTCAGGCAGAGCAGGCGGTGCCACACGGCCAGCCTCCACATTGACGCTCCGTCTCGTGCGCCGCGAACGCCGCTGAACCCGCCACTCCCCTTGGGGAGAGGGTGGCCCAACCGCGCCCGGTACCCGCGAAGATGTCTCGACAGCAGGGACAGTGCCTGAAGAATGTAACACCTGGGGTGTGCCATGCGACGCACCAGACTCCCCACTGCCGCTACACTCCGAGGCAGCAGCCTGAAGACGGCTGACCGCGGCCATCAACACGCTCAGCTGTTCCCGAACAATGGCCAGCTCCGCCTGCGTCCGTACACAGCAGTCACACATCCTATCCACCATAAGAAATCAATTTTCTGTAGAGAGTTAATCAACTTTTAACTAGGCTGCTAATTCACTAAAGGCGGCTGATTGTTGACTAACCTGTGGCTGCTAGCCACTTCTTGTAGAAAACAATGAAAATAATATTACCTGTCTCTGGACTGTATTGAAAACAAACACTAGCACTACTGGCACTATGGTTGACTAAAGGGACTCTCTCTGACTGTATTCAAAACAAACACGAAAACTGTGAGGTGTGGGATGCGCATCAGATGGGACTGACGGATGACATCGAAAAAGTACAAAAGAAGGGCAGCTCGTTTTGTACTATCGCGAAATAGGGGAGATGGTGTCACAGACATGATGCGTGAATTGGAGTGGCAATCATTAAAACAATGGCGTTTTTGTTGCGACGGGATCTTCTCATGAAATTTAAAATACCAGTTTTCTCCCCCGATTGTGAAAACATTCTGTTGGCAACTACCTACATAGGGAGAAATGATCATCACGATAAAATAAGAGAAATAAGGGCTCGGACAGGAAAATTAAAGAGCTCGTTTTTCCCGCTTGCCGTTCGAGAATGGAACCGTAAAGAGACAGTTTGAAGGTGGTTCATTGAACCGTCTGGCAGGCACTTTATAATGAATAGCAGAGTAATCACGTAGACGTAGATGTAGAAATGATGTCTGCGAATGGCTCATGATGATTTACCGTGTCGTTTGACTGTCGCTCGTGGTGCACATAAATGGCTTTCTCGCAGCCGTGACGTAATGAATTGCGATTTTTTTTTCTCTGGGGGTATGCTAAGGAGGGTGTTTACGAGAGAAAACCATGAAAATTGGATGAACTGGAAGCAGTAATACCTTATGTATTAGCCAATGTTCCACCTAGCATGTAGCAAGCAGCAGTATCGCAGGTACCAGTTCGTTTAAACAATGCGTAGTGAATGCTGGAGCTCATGTGAAGGTTTAGAATGATGTTAAACACAACGTCAAGGAGTTCTGGTTCTAACAAAAGAAATTCTAAGAAAATTGGTTCACAAATAAGGATATTATAGCTGTTTAAAGATAGGGCGTGACTTACCACACAACCCGTAGAAACAAGATCATATATAGAGAGGGGTCCAAAAAAATGTACCCACTCTTTAAAAGTCCATAGTTTGCAAACTAATTGGCGCAGTTGTCTCATTTTTGGTGAAAGTGTGGCTTAACGTCTAACTTAAAGATATCACTATAGGTGTTCGAAACGGTCACCATTAACATCCACACACAAACGATGCCGCCGAACTGCAGCATGAACTACTGACTGCAACATGTTCAGCTGGATATTTGCACATGAATGTACGATGGATTCTCGAAGTTCATCCAATGTGCGTGGTTTTTGTCGATAAACGACGTCCTTTAGTGTTCACTACAGGTAAAAGTCCAGAGGCGTTAAGTCTGGGGAACGTGGTGGATACTCCACAGCACCTCTACAGCCTATCCATCATCCTGGTAATTTTCATCGAGATACGCCCTAACACGATTTTGGCAGTGGGCAGGGCCACCGTCTTGTTGAAAGTAAACTCTTCCGTCTCCATACAAGTCTCGGATGACAGGTAAAATGAATGTCTGAAGCTTCTGAAGGTACACTTCACCGGTAACTGTGCCGTCAAGGAGAATGGCCCAATCAAGCCCAGGTAAGACAACCCACATCACACCTTTACTCCTGGCAAAGTCACGGCTTTGTCTACATGGACGTTCGGATTTCCGGTGGCCCAGTAGATGCAATTGTGGCGATTTACTGTACCATTGAGTTTGGACTGTGCCTCATCAGACCACACAGTCATCTCTGCAAACTCTTCATCGTTGCGCACCATGTCAGTAAACCACTCGCAGTACTCCATTCTACGATCTGGGTCGTCCTCGTTCATTGCGTGTAGCAATCGAGGGATATACAACGCTTGTGTGGCGATTGCTGGAACTACAAACTATGACAATACCAAAGATGAGACAACTCCGTCAATTAGTTTGCCAGTTATGGACTTTTAAACAGTGGCTACATTTTTTTGGACCCCTCGGTATATTCCCTACCTGCAGTACATTTCAGTCTCAGCTCTATGTCTTCTCTTACGGCGAAAATAAAGTAGGAGGGGCGAAGATTTGGTACAGTGGAGGAGATTAAAGTGGAATTGCAGAGGACACTGAACTTCGTAACAAGAGGGATACCGGGATTCATTCCAAAATTGGAAGAAACCTTAGTACCGTGTATTTGCTCGCAAGGGTGGGAATGGGAACTAATAATGATTTTAAATAATATATTTCGTGAAATTTTTGAAGCCACCTAGTACTTAATGTCTTATCGAGGTGTCCCACGACCGCGCTCGTTTCATGTGCTTTCCTTCCAGAGGAATGGTATGAGAGTTTGTTCTCTGTGCAACGCACCGCCTCGCCTCTCTTCTCTCGAGTCGCAATAAAGCGGGAGCAGAAGGGGTCGAGAGAGAGATAAGACCTGACCCGTGACCAGGGACGCCTGAAAAGCCGTGTTGCCACTGCCGACGTTAATGGAACACTTTTTCAGAACAGATAGCGGCGGCTGGTCTGTGTCACCGCGTCGCCGCGGCTCTGCGGACGCTGCTACACAGTGCTGTGGACAGCAGCGAAGAGCCATGAGGCTCCCACAAATACTGCACTCTCGGAGATCCTATTGCTTTGACGAACGAACAGTGTTTTGTATAGGTACAAACGTGAATCGCCTGTTATGTTAGATTCTGTGACCATTTTGGCTGATCAAGTCCATACCATGATACAATGATTTTTGCCCGATGACGATACTGTGTTCCAAGACAACATTGACATCTGTTGTCACAGCTCATTTCGGCCAGGACTGGTTTTGTGAGCCGAGGAAGATGTGTCTCGTCCTTCCGGGCCAACGCAGTCACCAGATCCCAGTATCATTGAGCTTTGTGATTTAATTTGGAGACAGAGTGCATAACCTATATCCACTTCCATCAACATTAGCTGAATATGCCACTATTTTGCAGGAATAAAATTTCATTTAAAAACCGTACATGACTTGTAATTATCCACTGCTAAGCAACTAGATGCTGTTTTGAATGCTTGGGTCCTGCACAGTTTTAGCCATGATACTGTGTTTTTGGTGTTTCCACATCTTTTTCCAGTCCTGTAGCCGACCGTAACACCTTGCGACGATATGAAAATCAGTTGTCATATATGCTCAGCCGTCGGTAAGAGGGGAGGCAGACTTAAGAAGAATGGATGCTGAACGTGTGTACAAAGAAAGATAGCACGAATGCTCGCAGTTGTGTTTGAGTCGTCAGAGAACACTTGGGAATACACGCCATTTATCCCAGGACAGCCTACTTAAAAAGTTTCAAGAACCAGTAATAGGCGAATAATCTAGAAATATCCTTCAAGCCCTACATATCACTCCTGTAAGGACTGTATCTTACTTACGGATCTCGAAAATAGGGAATGTGACATTAGGGCGTTTACACAGGCACAATGACAGACAATCTTACTTCTCTTCTTTACTGAACGGGAATCGGAAGAAAGCCTCATATTTGGCATGCTCTTACTTGGTCCGAAAGATAGGCATACTATTCGACAGCTTTTGTTTTACCCGTTGATAGGCAGTGAGTAAGAAGAATCAGTTTTGCGTAGCAGCAAACACTAATTACAAACTTCCCAGCCGACCACAACGACCCCCTTTCTCCGTGTTGATGGGCACAGCCTTCCACGAGCTACACTCTTTCTTAATTTCAGCTCTTGCGTGAAACTGTGGTTCTACTTCTCACGAGAACGACAAACAGACACTCTGTAACACTCGTATTCTTTTCTAAAAGATGAAAATATTGAGCGAAAATTCCTTTATATCATATTTTTGGTAAGCACCGAACAAAAGAGACGCCCACCCTGCACGCAGCTTGCTCAGGGCCGTTTCTTCGTTTAAATTGTACCATGGATTTAGTTCTAATAAATTAATGACGTCTTTAACTTCTTAATCTCCTTTCACCCCACATCACATTATCCACCTTCCTGCCATACACTGAAGAGACAAAGAAATTGGTACACCTGCCTAATATCGTGTAGGGCCCCGCGAGCACGCAGAAGTGCCACAACACGACGTTGCATGGACTCGACTAATGTCCCAACTAGTGCTGGAGGAAACTAACAGCATGAATCCTGTAGGGCTGACATAAGAGTTCGATGGGGTGGAGATCTCTTCAGATATGCTAATTAATGTTCATGTCTGGGTGGTTTGGTGGCCTGCGCACATGTTTAAACGTAGAAGACTCCTCCTAGAGCCACTCTGTAGCAATTCTGGACATGTGGGGTGTCGCATTGTCCTGGTGGAATTTCCAAGCCCGTCGGAATGCACAATGGACGTGAATGGATGCAGGTGGTCAGACAGAATGCTTACGTACATGTCACCTGCCACAGTCGTATCCAGTCGTCACAGGGGTCCTACAACACTCCTACTGCACACGAACTACACCATTACGAACCTCCACCAGCTTGAACAGTCCACTCCTGACATGCATGGTACGTGGATTCATAAGGTTGTCTTCATACCGGTACACGTCCATCCGCTCGATACAATATGAAACGAGGCTCGTCCGACCAGGCACCATGTTTCCAGTCATCATCAGCCCAATGTCAGTGCTGAAGGGCCCAGGCGAGGCGCAAAGCTTTGTGTCGTGCAGACATCAAAGGTGGGCCTTCGACCACGATCGCCCACACCGATGATTTTCCTTTGACTGGTTCGCACACTAACGCTGGTTGATGACCCAGCATTGAAACCTGCTGCAATTTGCCGGATGGTTGCACTTCTTTCACGTTGAACGATTGTCTTCAATCGACGCACGCCTCGTTCTTGCAGGATTTTTTTCCGGCCTCAGCGTTGTTGGAGATTTGATGCTTTACCGGATGCTCGATTCTCACGGTACACTCTTAAAATGCTCGTACGGGAAAATCCCCACTTCATCGTTACTTCGAAGATGCTGTGCCCCGTCGCTCGTGCGCCGACTGTAACATCACGTTCAGACTCACAGAAATCTTGACAACCTGCCATTGTAGCAGCAGTAACCGATTTAACAACTGCGCCAGGCGCTTGTCTTACGTAGGAGATGGCGACCGCAGTGCCGTAGTCTGCCTGTTTACATATCTCTGTATTTGAATATCTGTGCCCTTATTAGTTTCTTTAGCGCTTCAGTGTATGATTCTGTGATAGTAGTTCTGGGACTTTTAAGAGACTTCCATCACGTGAGTTATCGTCTAGAGAAACAAGACCTTGTTTGAATTCTAGATAACTCTATCTTGCTATACAGATCTGTGCAGACTACGCATAAATTATCACCATCTTTAGAATAATTTTTATTGCTAATAAAATTTCCATAACTAAGTTTTTTACAGGTTATGTGGCATTATCTGGTATCGATTTGAATGAAACATGATAAGAGGACTTCGAAGAAGCCTGTCCTTCAAATCAAGTTCATACTGGATAAAAGCAAAATTTATTGATATCAACACCATTTAGATGTCAGGATGACAACTTTCCAAGTCGCCCACGTAAGTGTGATATGCCTATGAGTTAAAAAATTGCGAGCACAGCCCACCAGATCGGTGGCGGCTGCGATAGTGCAATGTGGTAAACAATGAAGACTGAGTGGACACAAGTCATGGCATACCTCCTAATATGTCGGGCCTCCTTTTGTGCGGTACATTTCAGCAATTCGAAGTGCCATGGACTCGTCAAGTAGTTGGAAATCCCCTGCAGAAATAATGAGTCTTTCTGCCTCTATAGCCGTCCGTAATTGCGATAGTGTTGGCGATGCAGGATTTCGTGCACGAACTGACCTCTCGATTACGTCCCAAAAATGTTCCATGAGATCAATGTCGGGCGATCTGGATGGACAGATCTTTTGCTCGAATTGTCCAGAATGCTCTTCAAACCAAACGCTAGCAGTTTTGGCCCAGTGTCATGGTATATCATTATCCACAAAGATCCCACCGTTTTTTGGGATCATGAAGTCCATGAATGGACGTGGTCCCCAAGCAGCTGAACATAAACATTTCCAGACAACGATCGGTTCAGGTGGACCAGAGGACCCAGTCCATTCCATGTAAACACAGCCCATATCATTATGTAGCCACGACCATCTTGCACAGTGCCTTGACAACTTCGTGGGGTCTGCACCACACTCAGAATCTGCCATTAGCTCTTGCCAATTGAAATCGGGACTCATCCTAGCAGACCATGGTTTTCCAGTCTTCTAAGGTCCAACCAATATGGTCACAAAACCAGGAAAAGCTTGCCAGGCGATGTCGTGCACTCGCGTCGGTCGTCTACTTCATAGCCTTTCAACGCAACATTTCGCCTAACGGATACGTTCGTCGTACTACCCACATTGATTTCTGCGATTATTTCGTGAAACGAAAAAAAAAAAAATGGTTCGAATGGCTCTGAGCACTATGGGACTTAACATTTGTGGTCATCAGTCCCCTAGAACTTAGAACTATTTAAACCTAACTAACCTAAGGACATCACACACATCCGTGCCCGAGGCAGGATTCGAATCTGCGACCGTAGTGGTCACGCGATTCCAGACTGAAGTGCCTAGAACCGCACGGCCACACCGGTCGGCTCGTGCAACGTTGCTTGTGTATAAGCACTAACAACTCTTCGCAAACTGAGCTGCTCTCGATCGTTAAGTGAAGGCCGTTGGTCACCGTGTTGTTCGTGGTGATAGATAATGCCTGAAATCTGGTATTCAGGGCACACTCTTAACAGTGTGGATCTCGAAACACTGAATTACCTAACGGTTTACGAAACAGATTTACCCATGCTTGTTGCTCCAACTACCATTCCGCTTTCAAAGTCTGCTTACTCTCGTCGAGCGGCCATAATCGCTTCTGAAATTTTTCCATACGAATCATCTGAGTACAAATGGAAACGGCGAAGGTGCTCGGATTTTCGCTCGCTGCTCTCGTGTTCGTCTGTGGAAAGTGGTTGAAGGCTGTTGAACGCGGCACAGGCCACAACATGCTGGATGTCCACGCCTCTCTAGAGAAAGTAGAGGTCGGAGGCTTGCCCACTGTGTAAAGTAGGATAACAACGGTCTATGACAGAAGACAGACCTGACGACGTAGTATAATGCTGATGCAGGCACAAGTGTTTCGGCGAACACCGTTCAGTGCACATTCTTGAACATGGAGCCCCACAGCACACAGCACCTACATGTTTCCATTTTGACCCAGCTATATCGTCAATTACGATTGTAGTGGACATCGGATTACCGAGACTGGACCTCGTATACATGGAAAGTGACACCTGGTAGGGTGAAATACGTTTGTTCTTACAGCCGGTCGATGGTGGTACCATGAAAGTGCTTCTTAGAACAATGCACCGTTACACGGCACGGACGCAATCCGGTGGGTACTGTATTGTGCTATGAGGGCAGGGGGGATATATATCTAGGATTCCATAGGTCTTGTGGCAGTAATCAAAGGCGGCATGATAGCTCTAGACTGTGTGAACATTATTGCGGACTACAATCTGCATCTCTTCATGCTTTATGTCTTTCCCGATAACGACATCTTCCAGCAAGACAACTGTACACTCTAAACCAGACTGAATACATATACACTACTGGCCATTAAAATTGCTACACCAAGAAGAAATGCAGATGATAAACGGCTATTCATTGGACAAATATATTATACTAGAACTGACATGTGATTACATTTTTACGCAATTTCGGTGCATAGATTCTGAGAAATCAGTACCCAGAACAACCAACTCTGGCCGTAATAACGGCCTTGATACGCCTGGGCATTGAGTCAAACAGAGCTTGGATGGCGTGTACAGGTACAGCTGCCCACGCAGCTTGAACACGACACCACAGTTCATCAAGAGTAGTGACAGGCGTATTGCGACGAGCCAGTTGCTCGGCCACCATTGACCAGACGTTTTCAGTTGGTGAGAGATCTGGAGAATGTGCCGGCCAGGGCAGCAGTCGAACATTTTCTGTATCCAGAAAGGCCCGTACAGGACCTGCAACATGCGGTCGTGCATTATCCTGCTGAAATGCAGGTTTTCGCAGGGATCAAATGAAGGATAGAGCCACGGCTCGTAACACATCCGAAATGTAACGCCCACTGTTCAAATTGCCGTCAATGCGAACAAGAGGTGACCGAGACGTGTAACCAATGGCACCCCATACCATCACGTCGGGTGATACGCCAGTATGGCAATGACGAATACACGCTTCCAATATGCGTTCACAGCGATGTCGCCAAACACGGATGCGACCATCATGATGCTGTAAACAGAACCTGGATTCTTCCGAAAAAATGATGTTTTGCCATTCGTGCACCCAGGATCGTCGTTGAGTACACCATCGCAGGCGCTCCTGTCTGTGACGCAGCGTCAAGGGTAACCGCAGCCACGGTCTCCGAACTGATAGTCCATGCTGCTGCAAACGTCATCGAACTGTTCGTGCAGTATGGTTGTTGTCTTGCAAACGTCCCAATCTGTTGACTCAGGGATCGAGGCGTGGGTGTACGATCCGTTACAGTCATGCGGATAAGATGCCTGTCATCTCGACTGTTAGTGAATCGAGGCCGTTGGGATCCAGCACGGCGTTCCGTATTGCCCTCCTGAACCCACCGATTCCATATTCTGCTAACAGTCATTGGATCTCGACCAACGCGAGCAGCAATGTCGCGATATGATAAACCGCAATCGCGATAGGCTACAATCCGACCTTTATCAAAGTCGTAAACGTAATGGTACGCATTTGTCCTCCTTACACGAGAGACGACAACGTTTCACCAGACAACGCCGATCAACTGCTGTTTGTGTACGAGAAATCGGTTGGAAACTTTCCTCATGTCAGCACGTTGTAGGTGCCGCCACCGGCTCCAACCTTGTGTGAATGCTCTGAAAAGCTAATCATTCGCATATCACAGCATCTTCTTCCCGTTGGTTAAATTTCGCGTCTGTTGCACGTCATCTTCGTGGTGTAGCAATTTTAATGGCCAGTAGTGTAGAATACATCTGGCATGCTATCAGCTGCTAGCTCCACACCCACAAACTACCAGCCCCAATGGACTTTGAGCCAGAGGTTGCGTCTGCGAATGATACTTCACTGTGAACAACAATAAAAAACACTCAGGACTCAGTAACCATTCAAATTATGATAAATATTATAACAATTAAAAAGTCAAGAATATTGAGGTGTTTCCAAAAGCCGTTTAGCTGTACGAAGGTGCTTCATTCGTAAGTCCCGGTTTCATATCGGTATATACGCATATTCTGGTTTATAATGGTTATATTTCCATAATGTAGATAGATAATTACGGAGTCCCAGCTTTCGCGAAGTTATCCACGTTAAGCGTCAAACCATAATGGTGGGTTGTCATAATGAGATGGAGAAAACCTCAGTGTATTATTAGCCTCCGCTGGCTGATACATCACATCGTCCTGTTAGCAATATGGCGGAGGTACGCACATCACACGACGTTTTAAGTTTTACTTACACTGGTTTTGCACAGCTGGTGTCTATCGGATCATATAATATATCCTGCAATGTGTTATCCGGCCGAGCTCATTCAGCAGTCATGCTTTGTACATTTCGACAAGCAACTCTTCGATATGCTCAGTTTTATTATGACAACCCACCAATATTGTTTGTATTTTAACGTGGTTAACTTCTCAAAAGCTGGGACTCCGTAGTTGTCTGTCTGCATTATGAAAATATAACCGTTATAGACATGAAGATTTGTCTATACTGATGTGAAACCGGTAGATGCGAGTAAAGTACCTTCTTACATCTATGCAGCTTTTGGAAACACTTCATCATTCTTGACATTTTAATTATTGTAAGTTTTGATTGCAAGCTGTTAAGTGTATCTTAATTCACTTCATTGTGAATTGGCCTTAATTTGTGCACCCGCAATGCTGAAAACTTTAAATAAGTACCGAAGCAGTCGATACACCACACTGTTGCGGAAACTGTCTGAGATATCGGCGTAGGAAACTTCGATAACCTCTAACAAAAAAGCTATAAACTTGGCAGTCTGTGGTTGATGTCATGGCACGCTGTGGCACTGCTGGAAACAAAATATATGTGAAAAACATAAATAGATAAATACAAGCAAGTATTATTCTTTACATAATCCGTGGGTTCTGTGTTGGTTTACATGCAACTAGTAGAGAGTTGTCACACATCGATCCCTAAGTGCTCTTTCAATGTTCATTCTGAATCTGTATGATAAGCGTAGTAGCTGCGAATTAGCGTGAGATTAAACAACTAATTCTATTGCGGGGTTGGGGTACGGGAGAGGGGTTGGTACGTAATTACGAAACTCGAACGCCTGGTGTAATCACGAATAACACACACCCGTTCCCTGCTTCCACACCCGCCCAACAGTAAGTAAGCCGCCATTCGTCATCGCAGATTATGCACTCTCCACATAGCTACTTTCCCCAGTTTTCATCAACTTTCACACCCACTCTCCCCTCATTATTTAGCGTTAGGCCGGATGACTGTCCTGTGGCCAGATAATCACATTCTCTAAGAGCACCGCATGCACCCCTCTCGCAATAAATCCCCCGCTGCATTACGGCTTGAAGCAGAGAAAGGAGAACGTGAAAGCCAGTGACTGTGATGGTTGCGAGTTTAGCATCCTTCTGTCTGAGGCAGATACAGGGTTGGTGTTATTGTTAGAATCATTTTACGTATAGATTTAATGGGCGATATGCCGCAGTAGTTAACACTCGGGACTCTGCAGTGGTTCCGCTCATTTTCAATTAGTCCACTCGTAATGTATGTCAGGCAGATTTTATCTTCAAAAGCTTGCGCATACCCATCTTTAACGTGGCCTACATTCACCTTGTTCGGTTTGAGAGCATAATAATTAGAAAGCTTCTGCAGTTCACTTAATCCTTCCGGATTTAGGCGTTTTAATATATTTTTGTGTGGGATCTAAAATTTAAAAACCTCTCTCACACCGGCCTGATTTAGCTTCACTGATCAGGACAGTAAAAACATGCGTATATTAAGGGAATTTTCATTGACAAAGCAGGCTTATCACATTCACACAGTTCAATACTGTTCTGTCCTGATTAAATTGAGCTTAACTTAAATTCCATAAGGCAGTGAAGCAATTTCGAAGTCTCGGTGCAACGAAAATTGTCAGTCGATCTCCTGGAAACATTTGTAATAATTATTAACTTTCGGTGATCACGTGGGGAAGACCGGAGATCTGCTGGTAAGACCGTGTTAGCCTATTTATTTGAAGTAACTGGATATCTTGAGCATACAAAACGGCAGGTTCGTCCAGTGTAAATCAGACGTTCCCCACTGATCCCGTGCAACACAGCGTAGTAAGCAGACACTGTTAATAATAAACAGTTAAATAATACGCGAACACACTTACTTTAGTTTAGTTCATGTATTAAATTCCTTCTCATACACAATCTCATCAAGATGGCGACTAGCCCAACAATACATACATATACATCCTTCTCTCATGACTAATCGGCGAGAAGTCCTCTATTCTTTTCATAAGAGAAAACATAGATAACAGAGAAACTATTCCATGGAGTAAATGGACGCTCCAAGGAGTAATTGGGCTTGAAACTACTTTGCATTTATAATCGGTAAGATAAGAACAGATATTTCGAGATATGTACTGAGTTATATAATTTATAAAATTTCTGAAAATATCGCGGAGAGACCGCTGCAAGAGACATTACATCGCCCCTCGCAGCGCGCAAAGTTGATATGTATCCACTTTGCGAGCTAACTATTGGCTTACCTAACTAGTTAGAATTTGTGGAACATACGGTCCTATAAATTTTAAGAAGTTAGTAAGATTTTTTTTAATTACAAGAACTGAAAGAGATTTTTTATCTTCGATGCTAGATACCTAGTTGTTGCTTTCACGTGTACTGGGGCATACCCGCATCCCACGTACACAGCCAGGGAAGATGGACTTATATAGTTGTTAATAAGGTCTACCTATTCAGGAACTGGCCTTCACTGGGAAACCCCGGAAAACCTGGAGGCTTAGACCCCAACTAGGTATCACAGATGATAGGAAAGACAGAATAATTTAGAAATTTGAGAGTTATCTAGAATTCATAGGAAAGATAAAATCTGCCTCATAGCCAAAAAAAAAAAAATCTTTACACATGCAAATTTTTTTTAAAATCTTCTGAAAAATTTTCTTCATCGATGTCTTGCTGAACTGCGGTGAAACTGATCGAACAGGAACATGGGACACGGCACGGAGGACAGGCGTCGCATTGGCGTACCGGACAGGAGACGTAACGGATTTGAGAGACCAGAAGGAACCTCAGGAACTGGTACTCAGGATTGTGGCATGAAACAATCGAAATTCGTCTAAGGAATGGTCAACTACTAAAGATTCCTGGAAGAGAAGGGTTACTCGAATTTTTCCAGATTCATTTTGAACTCAAATATGGACCTGATCCATCCAATCTTCCATCTGAGGAATGGGAAAATCCATTCGTCTTACACTTTCCACACCTAGGTGCCTTAATCGATACTGTAGTTGCACAATATCACAACTCCAATCTTCCATCTGAGGAATGGGAAAATCCATTCGTCTTATACTTTCCGCACCTAGGTGCCTTAATCGATACTGTAGTTGCACAATATCACAACTCCAGATCGGAAAACAATTTTTGAAAACTTGGATAATTTCATCCATCTTCTTGAGTAAGCCGAAAGGTTCTAATCCTGGATTTAATTATTTATTTATTTAATTTGTTTTTTCGTTGGCTTTTCCAGGTGGAAGTAGATCTGAATCTTTCCTAATTTGGTTTCAAGTACGAATGTGGATAGCATGTCAGAATATTAAAAACTTTATTATTTGAGACAATTTCCAAAAAAAATTGTATCTTACTCATACATGATTAAAATGAAATTTTGCTGAAAGAGAACGTTTAATTAAGTCTTGCTGCATGATTTCTCCAGCTGAAATTAATCTTTGTTATTGACGATAAAATTTTTCTCTTTTATACTCCAAATGCCGCATTTTCTCATGAACATATATGAATGCAAGATAACAATAAACAAATCCAACTGGAAAATGACACATTATTACAAATTCAATGAAGAACTTTCTTATTAACTCTAATTTTATAAACACACACTAAGCTGGTTAATTAAATTCTCTTGAATAGAATTTAGCTCGCGCAAAACAAAAAAAAAAAAAAAAAAAAACAGCGAGTCTTTATATCTGTGGACAGTAGCAATCGATTCTAATTTCCTAACGCGGTTCATTTGTTCTCCTGTGAACTGCCAGTTTACAAACACTAACTTCACACGCAAGCGCCGTATTCGACCATATACACTCCTGGAAATTGAAATAAGAACACCGTGAATTCATTGTCCCAGGAAGGGGAAACTTTATTGACACATTCCTGGGGTCAGATACATCACATGATCACACTGACAGAACCACAGGCACATAGACACAGGCAACAGAGCATGCACAATGTCGGCACTAGTACAGTGTATATCCACCTTTCGCAGCAATGCAGGCTGCTATTCTCCCATGGAGACGATCGTAGAGATGCTGGATGTAGTCCTGTGGAACGGCTTGCCATGCCATTTCCACCTGGCGCCTCAGTTGGACCAGCGTTCGTGCTGGACGTGCAGACCGCGTGAGACGACGCTTCATTCAGTACCAAACATGCTCAATGGGGGACAGATCCGGAGATCTTGCTGGCCAGGGTAGTTGACTTACACCTTCTAGAGCACTTTGGGTGGCACGGGATACATGCGGACGTGCATTGTCCTGTTGGAACAGCAAGTTCCCTTGCCGGTCTAGGAATGGTAGAACGATGGGTCCGATGAGGGTTTGGATGTACCGTGCACTATTCAGTGTCCCCTCGACGATCACCAGTGGTGTACGGCCAGTGTAGGAGATCGCTCCCCACACCATGATGCCGGGTGTTGGCACTGTGTGCCTCGGTCGTATGCCGTCCTGATTGTGGCGCTCACCTGCACGGCGCCAAACACGCATACGACCATCATTGGCACCAAGGCAGAAGCGACTCTCATCGCTGAAGACGACACGTCTCCATTCGTCCCTCCATTCACGCCTGTCGCGACACCACTGGAGGTGGGCTGCACGATGTTGGGGCGTGAGCGGAAGACGGCCTAACGGTGTGCGGGACCGTAGCCCAGCTTCATGGAGACGGTTGCGAATGGTCCTCGCCGATACCCCAGGAGCAACAGTGTCCCTAATTTGCTGGGAAGTGGCGGTGCGGTCCCCTACGGCACTGCGTAGGATCCTACGGTCTTGGCGTGCATCCGTGCGTCGTTGCGGTCCGGTCCCAGGTCGACGGGCACGTGCACCTTCCGCCGACCACTGGCGACAACATCGATGTACTGTGGAGACCTCACGCCCCACGTGTTGAGCAATTCGGCGGTACGTCCACCCGGCCTCCCGCATGCCCACTATACGCCCTCGCTCAAAGTCCGTCAACTGCACATACGGTTCACGTCCACGCTGTCGCGGCATGCTACCAGTGTTAAAGACTGCGATGGAGCTCCGTATGCCACGGCAAACTGGCTGACACTGACGGCTGCGGTGCACAAATGCTGCGCAGCTAGCGCCATTCGACGGCCAACACCGCGGTTCCTGGTGTGTCCGCTGTGCCGTGCGTGTGATCATTGCTTGTACAGCCCTCTCGCAGTGTCCGGAGCAAGTATGGTGGGTCTGACACACCGGTGTCAATGTGTTCTTTTTTCCATTTCCAGGAGTGTAGTTTCAGTAAACTTATTCTCACTGGAGATTAACACTCCCTGAATGTATATTACTTCACACGCACAAGCTTCTTTGGTGATCATCGTGTAGACAGATAAACCGTAAGTCTTCACAGCAGCAATAGCTACAGTTCCACTTACTTTTCTAAATATTCCTATACTATCACAGAAGCAATCGCTTACTGTTCATTGAACTATCACAGATGCTTGGCATGCTGTCATTTAACCTATCACAGTAGCTGAGGCATACTGTCCTTCGCACTTCATTTTTAACACCCAAATACTTCATACAGACTTTTCATTTAATTTGAAACATTTTCCTTAAAAGTACCTCTTTAGGTCTACATGGGGAAATAATCCTTTTATTCTTCCAGAATCCGGATATGCTAATAAATACGCACCAGGATTCGGTATATCAACTATTATATATGACCTGTATAAATTAGATTCCATTTTCTGATGGTCTTCTTCAACCTTGATGACTTGATGTGTCTTCTTAAAAGAATTTTTTGTCCGATATTGAATGTCTGAATCAGTTTGATGTTTCTGTCATGGATTTCCATTCGCTGTCTTGCTTTCTCCGTAATATTAATGAGAGCATTGCGAATTATTTCTTCCCATGACATTTTTGTGTCCTCGAGTTTAGGCAAGTTATCTACCCAAAAGTTTCTTTCGTTATCTCTGAACATCAGTTCATTCGGGGTAAAGTTTGTAGAACTATGTGGTAAATTATTATAAATCTGCTCAAACTCGGTCAAATAGTTTATCCAGGTAGTTTGTTTATCATGACAGTACGTTTTCATGAATCTGTTTAGTTCTCGAAAAACCCGTTCAATTAAATTCCCTTGTGGATGATAGCAAGATGTAAATATCTGTTTTATTCCTAGTTGTGATACTAATTTTCTCCATAAATATCCAGTAAATATCTTCGCATTGTCGGAGATTATAGATTTTGGAATCCCTGCATGAGGAATGTAGTCATTTACAAACTTTACTGCGGCAGCTCTTGCAGTTGCTGATTTTATAGGATATAGTTTAACATATTTTGTAAACACAT
This sequence comes from Schistocerca piceifrons, assembly GCF_021461385.2. NCBI lineage: Eukaryota > Metazoa > Arthropoda > Insecta > Orthoptera > Acrididae > Schistocerca > Schistocerca piceifrons. Next base: position 44,244,366 of record NC_060139.1, on the reverse strand, counting down.
CACAGAATCCAATAACGTACTTAACACCACCTCTGGCTCTAGGAAGTGGTCCACAAATATCACATGATGTAAGTGATCTTGGTGCTTCAGGTATTATTGAGTGAAACGCAATTTTATTTCCCTTGTTGTCCGGCTTTGCCTTTTGACAGAGAACACATTTCTGTATGACTTTGTGCACTTTTCGCCTTATAGTTGGGAAGTAACAATAACATCTAATCTTATTAGCACACTTTACAACACCAACATGACCCCAGGTCAAATGTGTAAACCAAATTAATCGTTCCTCATATTCTTCGGGTATGCAGACACACCACTTTGGATTCTCAGCCTTCCCAGATTTAAAAAATAAAATATTATTCACAAGCCGGTAGTATTCCAAATTGACCATAGGATTTTGTTGATTGAATTGTCGTATTATAGCATTCCATCGTCGATCCTTCTTCTGAAGCTGAGCCATTGTCTTACATAAATGAATATAATATAACTTGTAATTATTTTCTTGAAGAAGAAGCACTGGAAATTCTGCCTTGTTATTTACATCTAGTTCAGGTGTTATTCCTTCTGGAGATCTTGACAACGCGTCAGCTATAATATTTTCTTTTCCGGCTACATGAATAATTTGAAACTGATATTCTTGCAGTGCCAGCGTCCACCTTGACAAGCGAGGATGCAGCAACTTACAAGTTTGTAAAAATGCTAGTGATTGGTGGTCACAATAAACGGCTATCCTTGAGCCATATACATAATAATTAAACCTTTTCAAAGACCAAATAACTGCTAAAGCTTCTAATTCCGTAGTGGTATATGCTCTTTCACAGGTGGATAAAACTCTGCTATCAAATGCAATTGGACAAAAGGTTTTTACACCATCGATGTACCTAATTTGAGATAAACAAGATCCTAATCCGACATCTGATGAATCAGTGGCTAAACAGAATCCGACATTCATATCAGGGTGGTATAATAACGGAGCATTTATCAGTTGATCCTTAATTTCACAAAAAGCCTTTTCACAATCATTAGACCATTGCCATGGTACATCTTTCCTCAGGAGCCGGTTTAGTGCTTCAGAGTTCATTGCATGAGTTTTAATAAATCGACGAAAAAATGAAGCTAAGCCTATAAAGCCTTTCAGTTGTCTTCTGTTTCTTGGAGCTGGAAAATTTTTTATCGCACTAATCTTTGCTTATGTTGGAAGAATGCCTTTTGCATTAATCATATGTCCTAAGAATTTAATTCTCTGTAGAGAAAATTGGGATTTTTTAGATTTGCAGTTATACCAGTTTGTTTGAACACAGCAAAAATCCTCCTAATAAGTTGTACATGTTCCTCCCAAGTTTTAGAGGCAATTAATAGATCGTCCACAAAAATTGTTATTCGACTACGTAGTTCTGGTCCTAGGGCATAGTCGAACGCAGAAATAAAAACTCCAGAGCTGATATTGAGACCAAACGGAACGACCTTGAACTGATTGCTTCTCCTTCCATATATAAAAGCAGTATATTTTCTTGAGTCCTTGTCTAACTGGACTTGCCAGAACGAACTTCTCAAATCAATACTGGTTAAATAGGATGCATCTTGAAATTTCTGTATTAACTCATCGATGTTCTCCGTATGTGTGCGCACAGGTACTATAATTTTGTTAATTTCCCATGCATCTAATACCAATCGAACTTTTCCTCCTGGCTTTGGTACAACAAGCAACGGAGAACAATATGGGCTGTTCGACGGTTCAATAAGATTCCAGTTTAACATTTTTTGTATCTCTTCCTGAACTGGTTGTTTTAATCGCCAGGGAATGGGACAGTGTGTGCGGCAAAATGTCTTATGGGGCTTAATCTGTAATGTACAAACATATCCACTAATAATTCCGGGCTTTTCATCGAAAACTGACTCATATTCTGTTAATATATTGAATAATTGTTCCCTCTGACTATCCGTTAGGCAATCTGACTCAGCAATCTTCTGTTCGACTGTTTGTCTGAAATCCTCTTCCTGAATTGACTTGATCGGCAGTCTGTACATATTATTATTATCAGCACAAATCAACTGCACAGCAGCACCACGGAAATATCGCTCATACACTGTCTCCTTTCTCAGTAAGATCAATGTAACAAATTGATCTTCGATTTTAAAATGCACCTTTCCTTCTACCAAGCCCAACTTGCAATTGCAGGCTTGCAAAGTTCCAATGCCAAGAATACAATCTACTAACAACTTTTCCACTACAAGGAATGTGCAGTGTTTAGCTACATTTCCCAATTTTATCTCTATAAGCGTTTGTATCTTGACGTTCCGGGATTTTGCTCCCACTGCACCTATAACTCGGCAATTTTGTACTGGTAGGACAAGGATTTTCTTAATTTTACTAATTCTGCGAAACAAATTTCCGGATACTACGTCTGTAGATGAAGCTGTGTCCAATACAACACTGGTTAAAATTCCTCCCACTTCTGTGATGATCTCAGACACAGGAACCCTTTTATCTTTGACTACACAGGCCTCTAAGTCTCTTGTCAATTCATCTGTCATTAATTCGCCTTCATTATAGCTCAACACGGCCACGGAATTAATTTCGTTTAAAACAGGTTTTCCCCTTTTGTATTCCCCGCCCGACTTTACGGAGCATAAAGTGGCCCTCTTCAGTTTAAATATCGATTATTATTTCCTCTTGAATCATCTACTACTTCTGTTATGACTGGTTGTTGTTGATGTCTGGTTGTGTTATTTGCTTCAAATCGAGTGTCAGAATCTCTGTACGCATTATTATTATTTGAAAACTGCTGGTTCTGATAATCTCTTGCATTTCCAAACATTGGGTTGTATCTGCGACCTGTTCGATTGTCTCTGAATCTGCCCCTCGCAGCACTGTTATTGAAATTTCCATTTCCGTTGCAATTGTTTCCGTTGAATCTCTGACTATTCCTAGTACAATAATTATTAAATCCGTTTCCTTTCCGGTTTGCATTTGGCGCCTCAATCGCTCTCCTCTGCATAACCGGTTGTCTTGGCCGATGTTCATCTTCCTCGATCATATCTATAGTGTCAAGCGTAGTCATGAAAGAGTCAAGGTCATGCTCATTAATATACAGCATTCTATTTCTGATGCTGGCCGGAAGTCGATATTTTAATATGCCAATCACGTCTTGTAGAGGCATAGGCTTATCCCCATACCGCGATTTGTTTATATATTCCTCAAAGTATTTCTTTAAAGACCCACGTGAAAAAGAAAAAGTTTCCCGGTATAATACCTCCTGCCTTAAACGTTCTTGTACTCCTTCGGACCAGTATTTGGATAAAAATGCTCGTTCAAAATCTTCATATGTGTCCCAAGTTGATATCATATAGCTCCTGACCCCTGAATATAACCGATCACGAAACTAACCTTTTGCCACTCACTCCTAATTTTTGGCAATACTCCCCTAAAACTTCTTATAAACACTACGGGATGAACATTTTTCTTGTCTGGCTTGTAGATCTGGAATTGTCGTTGTTTCAGCATTTTCTCCTTAGTATTGCTTTTACAATTACAGGCATTATGACTACCCTCATAGTGTTGTGATTGATGTTGATTGCAAAACCGAACGTGTGCATTAATGTCCCTGTCTGTACTTGATCGGGTAAATAATGTAGCTTCGTTGATAGATCTTGTCATGGGTTCATTTCCTTGCGTGGAACACAAATCTTCTCGAGATAGATTTAAAGATCACTCAATGTTTTCTTTCCATTGTTTAAGTTCTTCGCCTAGTTGTTCTTTGGCTTCTCGAAAACCTTTATTAAATAAATTTTCTTCAGAACTCACGGTCATAGAATGTATAGCTGCTCTGACCGTATGTTCAATATTGTCGGGACACAAATCTTCTCGAGATAGATTTAAAGATCTCTCAATGTTTTCTTTCCATTGTTCAAGTTCTTCGCCTAGTTGTTCTTTGGCTTCTCGAAAACCTTTATTAAATAAAATTTCTTCAGAACTCTCGGTCATAGAATGTGTAGCTGCTTATTTTAAGTTCTTCGCCTAGTTGTTCTTTGGCTTCTCGAAAACCTTTATTAAATAAAATTTCTTCAGAACTCTCGGTCATAAAATGTGTAGCTGCTCTGACCGTATGTTTTTTTTTTTTTTTTTTTTTTTTGTAATGGACTTGTAGTCCGGGGTGATATGTTAAAATACAGCATCACCGGTCTATTGCGGTCTAACTGTGTTGCTGAGGCAGTAAATTTCCACAGGGCAGTGACTGCGTCACTGCAATTCACTTTGGAGGTGTGGCGGTGGGACTTGTGGTCCCGTACCACCCTCTGACGATGATGGTTCTACATGAGTCGGGCAGGAAAATATTGCCTAACATGGGCGGGTGAAGGTGTGGCGTTTGCCATACGGTTATTTGCATGCTGACAGTATGCTTTTCCTTTCTAAACTTAACTGCGAGAATTTTGCCACGAGAATGTTTACCTTATGATCAACCTCGTCTTGTCTCTCCTTTATGTTATTTATGGATTTATCCAAATTTTGGATGTCCTTCGGGATCTTGTCATGTGATTGTCTCAAATCCTGCATATCTGCTGACATCTCGTTTACTTGTTGCTTTAACTCATCTTGAACTTCAACTAATACCGGAATTACCGCGATAGAACATTGCATCTGTTCTTGTGCTTGAACTATCTGTGGGATTGACTCGACCTGCTCTTTAATAGTATCAAGCTTAGTAGCAACATACTCAGTTAGCTCTAGGCGTAACTTCTTCGCATTTTCATTACACTGCTGAGTGACTTGCTCAATTTGAGCAGCTAATTTTAATTCTGTCTTTTCATTCTGAATTTTCAATTCTTCCGCAGTTTTATTTAATTTATCATCAAGTTTCTGAAAAACTCTCTACTAATTTATTATTTAATTCCGCTTGATTAGCTTCTAATTGCTCCTGGAGTTTCACTTGATTGGCTGCTAATTGTTCATTTATTTCCCTTTTAATCTCTATTTGCGCTTTAGTTAATTCCCTTTTAGTCTCTATTTGCGCTTTAGTTAAGTCTGTTACATTTTTGGCTAACAGTGTTAACTGCTACATGATTACAGTCAATGGGTTTATTTCGTCCTGCTCAGATGACATCGAAACACTTAAGCTTTGTTGTGGGGCCTGATTAATGCTGCCGCTAGGCACTACTACAGTTAAGCTAGCGTCTAATTTTTCAGTAACCTCAGAAACAGATGAGGGCTGTTGTGATTCGCTCTGTTGTTGCATTGCCATTTTATAAACCGCCCTAGTAAAAACCATTAATACACAGAACAACAAACATATAAAGTCACTCGCATCTCAGTAAACAATGTCACTGACCTAAACTTTGGATAATACTCACTTCTAATAAACACTTCGTATCTAAAGCTCAACCCAGTCAATCTGATTCAAACCGATAGACATTTAAATAGTTATTATAAATTTCTAGCTACAAAAATTTAACTGTATATTGTCTGGCCTGAACGACGTTCTCGTGGGTTGTGGCGAAATTGTGACTTCTGGAACAGGCCTCGTCTTCTTTTGTCTCGTGCACATGCAACATAAAATTCATACAATGTTTAAGTAATGCTCAAAAATGAGTCCTGTCACAGTGAAGCCAAATTTAATATCTTTTTGTGTGGGATCTAAAAATTTAAAAAAACCTCTCTCACACCGGTCTGATTTAGCTTCACTGATCAGGACAGTAAAAACATGCGTATATTAAGGGAATTTTCATTGACAAAGCAGGCTTATCACATTCACACAGTTCAATACTGTTCTGTCCTGATTAAATTGAGCTTAACTTAAATTCCATAAGGCAGTGAAGCAATTTCGAAGTCTCGGTGCGACGAAAATTGTCAGTCGATCTCCTGGAAACATTTGTAATAATTATTAACTTTCGGTGATCACGTGGGGAAGACCGGAGATCTGCTGGTAAGACCGTGTTAGCCTATATATTTGAAGTAACTGGATACCTTGAGCATACAAAACGGCAGGTTCGTCCAGTGTAAATCAGATGTTCCCCACTGATCCCGTGCAACACAGCGTAGTAAGCAGACACTGTTAATAATAAACAGTTAAATAATACGCGAACACACTTACTTTAGTTTAGTTCATTTATTAAATTCCTTCTCATACACGATCTCATCAAGATGGCGACTAGCCCAACAATACATACATATACATCCTTCTTTCACGACTAATCGGCAAGAAGTCCTCTATTCTTTTCATAAGAGAAAACATAGATAGCAGAGAAGCTATTCCATGGAGTAAATGGACGCTCCAAGGAATAATTGGGCTTGAAACTACTTTGCATTTATAATCGGTAAGATAAGAACGGATATTTCGAGATATGTATTGAGTTATATAATTTATAAAATTTCTGAAAATATCGCGGAGAGACCGCTGCAAGAGACATTACAGCGTGATACAACTGAAACGACTATCAAATTAGATAAATTACTTAAATTTTTCGGAACGTACTCCTTAATTTGCCTTGGTAATGTCAGAATACCCTATCCTAAATACATAAACAGTATTTTTGTTGCAAATTTAATCACTAAGTTGGAAACATTTTACTGGAAACACTAGTCAGTAAAATTCAAAACCTTAACCCACAACTCTGTATTAAACAAAATAAATCCGACTTGTATACGTATCACGTTTGTAGTTTCACAGTCTATTTCTATGCGCACACATTCACAAAAGCTATCATACTTATTACGTGGAAGCTTTTACACAATATACCTACTACATAGGTACAAGGCGACGACTTGCGTAAGTTCAATCTAACTTCTGCACCATTTCAGTGCAGTAATGTGTTCACTGTAAATAAGTATTATAGTAGTTGTATTACACTTTTATTACCTTATAAATAAATAAATAAAACATTTTTTTAGTTTTTTAAATTCAGTGCATTAATATTTGTAAAATGATTCTTTCATATAGTGTTCATTAAAAAATGACGATCATTCCACTTGGGCCCTGTGGAATGGTACATTAGCTTATTTGTTTGAGTTTTAAATATTTGTCATGTAATTTTGTTTTTCTGACATGTTCTTCATCCTGGAGGACCTCCACACTACGGATCAATTGGAATGAAAGAAAATCTAATTTAATCTAAACTACGTTTGCCATTAAGTAACAATCATCTTTCTCCGAAACGGAAGCGTTGTGTTGTTCAATTCATTAACTTTAAGCTAGCTTACTGTTAAGACTTTCAACACTGAGAGTTAATTATTTATTAATAAATGAAATGATCGTACGGCATTGTTGGCCAGGAGACACCCTGCGGAGTGTTCGGCCTCCGGAACTGGAGGTCCTTTTTAGCTGACGCCACTTCGGCGACTTGCGAGTCAATGATGATGAAAGACACACAACATCCAGTCATCTCGAGGCAGAGAAAATCCCTGACCCCGCCGGGAATCTAACCCGGGACCCCGTCGGCGGGAAGCGAGAACGCTACCGCAAGACCACGAGCTGCCGGCTGTTTATCAATCTTTTGTTATTATAAACTGTGCGAGGCATTCTGTATAATAGAAATTCAGTGGACTGGGAATAACAGTAGACAAGTTCCAAAGTACAGGTTTATGAAACCTTGATCATAGTTTCGATACTTCCTGGCAGATTAAAACTGTGTGTCCGACCGAGACTCGAACTCGGGACCTGTGCCTCTCGCGGGCAAGTGCTCTACCATCTGAGCTACTGAAGCACGACTCACGCCCCGTACTCACAGCTTTACTTCTGCCAGTTTCTCGTCTCCTACCTTCCAAACTTTACAGAAGCTCTCCTGCGAACCTTGCAGAAGTAGCACTCCTGAAAGGAAGGATATAGCGGATACATGGCTTAGCCACAGCCTGGGGGATGTTTCCAGAATGAGATTTTTCACTCTGCAGCGGAGTGTGCGCTGATATGAAACTTGCTGGCAGATTAAAACTGTGTTCGAGTTCGAGTCTCGGTCGGGCACACAGTTGTCATGCTCAGAAAGTTTGCAAAAGTTTGCTTCTAGTTTTTTCTGCGTTTCTGCCATGTTGTGCTGCATGGCCAGATATGTAACAAAATCCTCCTCGTTCTTAACTTCAATACTAAAAATATAGTACACTGTGAGACCTATTAAGCAGTTAACAGCATTTCGCTTTCTCTTGGAAAATAGCGTTGCATCAGGGTTGAGAATTTCGGCTGGTGTTATTGCAGACGTTTAAGTTCTCCTGATGTTTGACAATTTTTGCTTTGTGTAATCTTATATATTTTTCGTGGTACTAAGGACGAATATGTATTCTTCCCTGTCAATTAGGTTACCCGTGGTACACACTGGCGAGTCTGTTAAATGAATTGCATGAAGCCTAGACGGCTTCGGGATTTTTCTGTATACGGCAGCGTACCACGGCGCTTTCACCTGTGAACTTAAGTAAGGACTGTCGATGTTTACCCACGTCACATGCTAACTGTTGTTTGGAAATTTGTGTTGTATTACATTCCTTGATTTAGTTGCGAGAATGGTCTTGTAGATTTTCTAAACTTTCGTTATATTCTTTTAAGGGACCGTCGTTTGTATATAACTTTACTCTAAGAGAAAATGCCAGAAGCGCTAGAGCGCCATAGGTACGAGGTGTACAACAATAAGCGGCTGAAGATCAGCTGGTAGAATTCAGTTCTGCAGATGGGCTGTCAGACTAGTCGGTGCCGTTTTCTACGTCTCGTAGGTTTCGCATAAATAAAGGGTTTGCGCCCTTTTCTGCATATCGGTGACCTTCAGTCCTCCATCTCGTGTCGGTAGAGTCAAGGTCTCATATCTTATTTTAAAAATATGGCCACGACATATGAAGTGTCCAAGAGCTGACAGCATACTTTTGGCTAAATCTTTTCGTATGGACAGTACTTGGGCCACATAATTTATTTTTGCAGCGATATAGATACTGGTTAGTACAACTTGTTGAAGCTCCTCTAATATCCTGACACTATGTAACTTCACACAAGCGCGAACTTTGATGAGCAACTGCTTATAACTGGAGGCGACGGTGTGGTAGATTGTGCTTCCAAAAGCAACACCCAGACATTTCATCCTAGCGATCTCTTTTAATTGACCACGACGTACTGCGCCTATTCCTTTGCAAATGTTCATGATCCCGTATTTCATCCAGTTCAGTCGTGCACCGGATGCTCGGTCATATTTCGTTATGACCTGAAGATCCCTCTCTACCTCAATGACATTAATGGCCAAGAAGGCAACATCTTCAGCGTAACCTCTGCACACCATCTTTTGTCTGTTTACTCGCAGTCCCTATAAGTGTCCCTTCAAGGTGACCAGCAGATGGCAAACAGCGCCATCGACATAGGGCGTCCCTGCCTAACAGAACTGTTTATCGGAATTGCGCTACGTGGCTGACCGTTAATGATGATTTCCGACGTACTATTCCGTAACAAATTCTGTATGATGCCGATGAACTGCGGAGGAAAACCCAGTGTCTTCATTACCATAAAAAGCTACGAGTAGTTCACCCAGTCGAACGCCTTTTCGAAAGCTTACACAGCAGATGTGATTCTGCAGGCGTCTGCAACAGATATTATATCGTTGTAGTGGGCTAGTGTTTGCGATTTGGATCTGTCCTTTCTGACTCTCGTCCGATGCGATCCAATGACGGTGTGCATCACTGCTTTCATCTTGTTACCAGAATGCACCATATTCCATGTAAATAAATTTCTGCCACCTCTTGAAGCAAGGGGATGTCAATGTCGGCAGCATATAATAGATCTTTGATGTTGTTAAGATTGAGAAACTTCGTATCACATTTATATTTAAAGGACCGTTTTTACATCCTTCAGGATCAGTCATTTATTTGCGTTTTAAAAGAATTGAGAGTCCTCTACTTTGTCTTCCTGGTGTGTATCCATAATCTCATCATCTCCTTCTGTTTCTGTTGTCCTCGAACGCTGTTGAGTAAGTCTGGAAGCCGCTGGAATCTGCTTCGCATTAGCATCCGCAGTCAGTGTTGCTGGAGTCCTTTGACATAAGAGGGTGACGTTGTTGATGTTTCTGTAACTGGTGTCCAACACCGTCACCGTTGTCTATAGACGTCTGTCTGGTAGCTTCGTGACAGTGCTCAGCTAGTATCACTGCACTATCCCCATCCTGCAGTTGTGCAGATGTTTCCATCTGTTGCTTTGAGGGTTCTAATGATGATGCAATGAGTTTTTTCACTATTTGCTGCACCTTTTCCCGCAGCGATGCTGCCGTTTCCTCATCATGCTTGTGCGCTAGCCTTCGTTTTACATTCTTCCGTGGGAATTTAGCAGTTTTTTGACGCTCATAGGAATACAAGATTTCGTGTTGTGGTTGTGTAGACAAGCATTCGTCAGTCACTGCTCTTGCCAGCATCTCGTTGCTGGAGGAATTTTGTTCAGGTGACACAGTCAGACATAGCGCTATGGATTCAGTTACTGCACGTACAGCGACTTGTTGCTCTTTCCTCTCAGGAACTTCCGTAGACCTCGCAGACAATGACGAAATGTTAGCTTGGGGACGAAGTTCTACAACGGTGTCCACGGGCAGTTCGTCCGTCGGTTAGGAACGCGCCGACGTTGCGTAAGTATTAGACAGAGTTGTCATTTCCGGAGGCTTCATTGGTTCTCCTGTCAGCAGCTATTTTTTTTTTTTAATTGAGGGAATAGTCTTGGCGGTAAAGTGGACAGGGGTCATTGTACGAGGCCTGGAAACGATGTCTCCGTCGCCAAACAGGAACATATGAAAGGGGCAAATGACCAGGGTAGAATATTTATTTATATATTAACAAAAAATAAATCCGATTTTTCCATGACTTCTCTCTGAAAAAAAAAGAAAAAAAGATTGTGGAACACGCACATGGGGCGTCGATCTCCACAGACGCCGTCGCCCCGTTTTCATGGCTTGTCTTCTTGTAATGTTGTATATGTACCGTTATCTTTTCAACTTCTTGTGTGAATGTATCAAATTTATCTCCTGCAATGAATGATCCAGCTGCGGGGCGGATGGTGGACGATGCTCCTCAAGAAGTTCAAAACATATTGACTGTACTCACGTTCCTTTTCAATAGCACAATGACGACCGTTTAAATAGTTCCAAAAATCAATGAGTTCTGTAACACCACCTCCAAATAAATGACCTCTGATCCATGTGACAGCGCTGTATTTCGTCCTCGGGTAACGAACAGCATCTGGGTAGAGAAACGATGCAGATAAAATGGTTCAAATGCCTCTAAGCACTACGGGACTTAACATCTGAGGTCATCAGTCCCCTAGACTTAGAACTACTTAAACCTAACCAACCTAAGGACATCACACACATCCATGCCCGAGGCAGGATTCGAACCTGCGACCGTAGCAGCTGCGCGGTCCGGAATCAAGCGCCTAGAACCTCTCGGCTACAGCGGCCGACAAACAATGCAGCCGGCGTTCGTCTGCATCCTGGACGTTGCAGTTCACACGTAAAGGCGTTGACGTCCGCCATACTACGTTCCAGTGCACGGTAGGACATGTCGGTTTAACGACATTAAGCGACCGGCGGCGAAGTAGCGTGCAATAGATGTCACTGGCCTGTCACTGGCCTGTTCTTTAGGAAGAGTGAGGTAGTCGTATCGAACCTTGAACCCTGAATATCATTCCAGCTCCGACAAAGGAACCGCATGCCGCCATGATGCTCCGAGCTATGCGTTTCGCCATCGATAGTGTTCGCGCTACATGCGGAATCCTTGATGCCCGATAGACACTTAAAAATTCGGTCTGTTGAAGGTCCAAAGCAAGAAGACGATGATCCACAAGTCCAGCACAGATGTGTTGCAAGAGGCTCCGATAACACAGGACAACGAAATTTTTTTTTCCAAATTTTCTTTACTTTGATAGTTTCTTTATAGATTTTTATAAGCTGAATCCAAATCTAGCCTTAGTTTTTCCGTAGCACCCATTGTTTTTGAGCAATATACTTTTTACTAAATAGTATAAAAATCCTATGCTGTACGGTAAACGGGGAAATTAATGAAACTCTTTGTTACAACATAAGCATGGTTTGTATTTACAGTAAGCTACTTAAAAATGATATGTGTTAACAGAGGTTTGATTTCTCAGCTGGGATTTATATTTTGTTTCTCTTTTTTGTTTGAAGCTTCTTGTGTAGCTTTTTCAACGATGAGTCGCTTGCCGAACTTCTCGGTGAAGTGACCAACAATAGCTCCCCGACATGTTGGTGTTCCAGCGGCCTTGGTAGCGTTTTTCCATCACTTTAATGTCCTGGCGAAAACGTTTTCCTCGCTCCTCACTAACATCCCCCATATTGTCTGGGAAGTAGAAAGGTGACTGTTCAAAAAGTCAACTTTCAAGCTCATTAAACATCCGAAAGTTTTAAACTTCTTTAACATTGTAGCTGTAATAGAAAAATATTCTCGGTCTTTTTCACGTCCCAAGAACTTTGTAACCACTTGCTTAAATGATACCCATGTTTCTTTCTCATTTAAGGTCATTGTGGATTCAAAGTTAACATCAAACATCAATTTTCTAATGTCAGGTCCGACAAAGACGGATTCTTTTAAAAATTTCCTTGCAGATTAAAACTGTGTGCCGGACCGAGACTCGAACTCGGCTCTAGACTTCCTCTATTACAATGGAATTCATCATCATCTGGTTCATATAAATCACACTGTACATCAAAAATACTTGTGTTGGAATAGAATTTAAATCATCTGGTGGCTCAGGAACAGGCAAATCTACACCATGCCTGACTGGTCGGATGGTGGACAGAAGGTTAGAGTAGCTTATTACCTTCTTGTTTTTCGAATTATGACCAGTAATATCAACACTGCAAAAGTAGCAATCATCGGAATGATTTCTTGGCTCCCTCCATATCATAGGAACAGCAAATATAAAGGCTGTTTTCTCCTTTTTGGGCCATTTTATCAGATCTTCAACAAATGCATATCATAACTTGTTGTGCTTGGGTAGCTCAGTTGGTAGAGCACTTGCCCGCGAAAGGCAAAGGTCCCGAATTCGAGTCTCGGTCCGTCACACAGTTTTTATCTGCAAGGAAGTTTCATATCAGCGCACACTCCGCTGCAGAGTGAAAATTTCATTACGGATTCTTTTAGTTTAGCTTCTGAATAGTGTGGAAACTTTTGGCAGTGATACTTAAAACATGGTCCATCTTTAGGCAAAGCCTTCACTAACTGTTCAATTTGAACTAACTTTATATGTAGAGGTGGTAGAGTACGTTTTTGGATATACACGGTTTTTGTTTAGAATGTTCTTCTCACCAGGTTTTAAATACTCCCTGACAGGTCTGCACCTGTGATGATCCCTAGCCCTACTTCCCATTCACACAAGAAAAATGGAAATTTGGTAAAGCCACCTGGCGGACCAAGGAGCATACATGTTACTTCTAGATCGCCACATATCATCCAACCATGAGCTGATTAGCCTATTTTATTTAGCACTATTTCTAGGTTTTCATAGCTTTCTTTCATATGTACAGAATGTCCAACAGGTATAGATGAATACATGTCACCACTTTGTAATGAAACAGCCTTTAAACTAGTTTTGGATGAATCAATAAACAGTCTCCAGATTTATAATCTGTGTAAAAAGGACTTTGTAAGGCTCCCTGCGTATACTCTTGTCTGGTCTGAGACAGTCTATCGTTTTGCAATTGTATTTCACACAGATTTTTCTTCCTAACATTGAAGATTTAACGCTGCTGGTAAGTTTGTGAGAAAGCTCCGCTTAAAGCAGACCTTTTTTCAAAACAACGATGTCCGTGTTCTCGTTAGTGATATAGGCCTGTAATTCAGCAGATTACTCCTACTTCCCTTTTTGGGTATTGGTGTGAATTGAGTAATTTTCCAGTCTTTAGGTACAGATCTTTCTGTGACCGAGTGGTTGTATATAATTGCTAAATATGGAGCTATTTTATCAGCATACTCTGAGAGGAACCTGACTGGTATACAATCTGGACCGGAGGCCTTGCCTTTATTAAGTGATTTAAGCTGCTTTTTTACTCCAAGGATATATACTTCTATGTTTCTCATCCTCGCAGTTTTTCTTGATTGGTATTCAGGAGTATTTACTTTGGCTTCTTTGGTGAAGGAGTTTCAGAAAACTGTGTTTAATAACTCTGGTTTAGTGGCACTGTCATCAGTGACTTCACCGTTGCTATCGCACAGTGAAGGTATTGAATGCGTCTTGCCACTGGTGTGCTTTATGTATGACCAGAATCTCTTTGTGTTTTCTGCCAGATTTCGAGACAGACTTTCGTTCTGGAAATTATTAAAAGCATCGCGCATTGAATTACGCACTATATTTCGAACTTCTGTAAAACTTTTTCCAGTCTTGGGGATTTTGCGTTCATTTAAATTTGGCATGCTTTTTTCGTTACTTGTGCAACAATGATCTGACCCGTTATGTTTACCATGGGGGATCAGTACCATCATTTATTAATTTATGTGGTATATATCTCTCAACTGCTTTCGATACTATGGCTTTGAAAACATTCCACAACTTTTCTACACTTACATGATCAGATCGAAAGGAGTGAAGACTGTCTCTTAAAAAGGCGTTAAGAGCATTTTTAACTGCTTTTTTAAATAGATGTACTTTGCGTTTCTTTTTGATGGTTGTGTGTGTTACGGTCTACAGCCTAGCAGCAGCTGCCTTGTGGTCGCTAATCCCTGTATTCGTCACAATACTCACTATTCGTCCAGGATTATTTGTTGCTAAAAGGTCAAGTATGCTTTCGCAACCATTTACGCTCACGGATCAATGTCCTGTGTCTGCGATTACTTTCCATGGCTATGTGGTACTTGGAGGGCCGTTCGCTGGCGATTCCGACAGTTTGATGTGTACGAATGATGGTCCCTTTCAGGTGTTGACGCGTCAACGTAGAAATCTTCGCTTTTGCACGATTGACAGTCACCAGGCGGTCAGGTGTTGGGGGCTTAACGGAACACTACCTGAGAAATGCGTGGTAGAACTCTGTAGGGATGCGCCTCCATACCACAACTTCTCTACTAAAAGTCTTCAAAGTCTGTCGAAGGCTCGGCTTGGTACAATCCAGCCACCACTGTAAAGCAGAGGTATACCGGTATGTTCCTCGTCGTCGTAGGCACAGTTCCCACGTGTCACCCACTGCTGCTTGACATTCTGGTGAGGCCAGCTGAGTGGTGTTAAATTGCCGAGGGCTGCGCCTATGCCACATTTGAAGGCGTCGAAGCGTGATGGTACTGACGTCAGCAGTGTGGTCAGTAAATGCTGCTCGCCACAACTCGGCTGCCGTCACCGCATCCCTGAGAGAGCGGGAGGTATATATCCTATCAATTCTGCTAGACAAATTTCCGTAAAGTGCGTGAAACCCTGTCTATCAGCATAGATGATGTCTCAGGTGTCTACCAAGCCGAGCTCGCGAATGAGGGCGGTAGGTGGCGTGCATTATGAATGCTGAGGAATTAGGTCTTTGGGACACTGTGTACAATTTAAATCGCCCCCGATCACCATATCATCTATCCAGCCTTAACATAATTGTGTTAATTCCTCAGTAAAGAATAGCGAATGGTCACACTGAGCCGTGATAAAATTTGCTGGTTTGGAGAGCGCGCCACAGCGCATAGTGTAAAGCAGCCGCCCTCCGTTTCTGGCGGTGGCGCCGCTGTGCCAATCGCAGCTTTGGTGTCTCCCTCTGGTGTGAAAGGGGAAAGGTAGCCTGTTCACGTGCATTTAAGGGTCACTATGAGCTCTCTAGACGTAGGCAAAACCACCCCTTCCTTCCGCCTCCTCGATTTCTATGACACCATCTATGGCTGTCCTATCGCCCTCAACCCGACCCTTAAGCACTTTGGCGTCACCCTCGACTGTCACCTCTCCTGGACCCCCCATCTCCGGACAATCCAGGCTAAGGCACGCTCCTGGCTCCGTCTCCTCAAGCTCCTATCTGGTCGTACATGGGGTCTGGACCCGTCCACCATCCTCCACACATATAAAACCCTCAAAATGGTTCAAATGGTTCAAATGGCTCTGAGCACTATGGGACTTAATAGCTGTGGTCATCAGTCCCCAAGAACTTAGAACTACTTAAACCTAACTAACCTAAGGAAATCACACACATCCATGCCCGAGGCAGGATTCGAACCTGCGACCGTAGCAGTCGCACAGTTCCGGACTGCGCGCCTAGAACCGCGAGACCACCGCGGCTGGCTATAAAACCCTCATCTGCTCTATCCTCTGTTACGCCCATCCTGCCTGGATCTCTGCCGCTCCTACCTTTTACAAATCCCTTCAAATCCTTGAATGCCATGCTCTCCGCCTCGCCTATCGTATCCATCTCCCCTCACCCATGTGAATCCTGTATGATCTTATTCCGTTCCCCCACCTCCTCCTCTTCTTCGAATGGATACGGATCCTATACGCCTCCCATAAACTAGATCCCCCTCACCCGCTTGTCTCTCACATCCTCTCCCACCCCCGTCTGCTGCCGCACCTGTATTTCCACATCCCACCTGCTCTCCATCTCTCCACCCTCCTTACCCTCTCCCGAGGTGGCTTCCACCAGCTCCCCCTCCCTGATGATGCCCTCCTCCCCTCCATCTACCCCTCCTATCAACTTTGATCCTCCCCTCACACTTCCTGTGGTTTTTTTCCTTAGGGCACCCTCTCTCCCTTTTCTCCCCCCTCCCTCCCTCCTCCCTTTCTCCCCACTCCTCCCCTGGTTTCCCCTACCCCCTTACCTTCATTCCTCCCCCCATCCCCTCTGCCATTGGCAACTTTGTTCTCTTCTCTCCCCCCTCCCCCTTCTTCCCCTCTCGGCAGATCCCCAGACTCGCACACGTTACATGGACATTCGCGCGCCAGAGATCATCGCCATCAGTTTCTCATGTGTGTGCCATCGTGTTTGTGTGCTTTCACGCTCCTTCGTTCACCTGTGCCGTCGAAGTCGTCAGAGTTTGTGCGCCGTCCTGACAGTTTTTTGTGCTCTTTTTTCGTCGAGTGTGAACGGCTTTGTGTTCTTTGTTTATGTGTCTACAGTTTTCTTGCCCACCGCTTTGTATTGTATCTTCTGTGTCTCCTTTGCATTTTCATTGTACAACTTGAGGCTGAAGAGCAGCGTAATATGCTGCTGCCAGCCCACCTTTTGTAAGGTGTTTAAATAACAATAGTGTCTGTCCGTCTGTCTGTCGGTCTGCCGTACATTAATAGCTGCCTCTGTCATGTTTGTTGGAATCGGTGTTAACGAATTTATTGCTTAAGGTGTAAAGGCCGAATTCCTCAAATATGTTTTTATCTTGCCTATCATCTTGAGAGGCGGTATATGTGTAATGTAGAGCATGTTTGTACATTTTATGTAAGCTGCGTTTAATGGGTTTTTATTTAAATGGTCATTTTAGTATATAAAGTTGCCACCCTTCTACCGTAAGAGTTTTCGTTAAAAACAAGTTGCACATTCGGTGGCAAGTATTTTTTTTTTTTTATGTAAGAGTTCTGTACCATTTCCATCCCTCCTACGTGGTGCATAGTTTATGTGTTTGTGTGAGTTGTTAAAATTTTTAGGTTAAAGTAATCTGGTGTGTTGCAGATTTACACCAGTGTAGTCTTTCAGAGTTCGTTGTGAGCGGTCGTGACTAAGGCCGTGTTAAAAGGGAGCGGCAAGCTTCTCAGCCCAAAGCTCATACTGGTTAAAAGAAATTGTTATTTCTGCCTCTCAATAAATTGTAACTTGATATTTAGAGGGTGCTTTCTGATTATAATTTTTAAATCTGTTTTTTTTTAAAAAAAAGGATTTTTACGAATAAAAATTTCCAGTTGTTGAAAGAAATTTGTTTTCATCAGTTAACTATTGGCAACTACTTCCACGCTCACATAGTGTGGTTAAATGCGTTAATGTTCTTGATGAATCGCTAGTAAATAAAGTAAATTCGTTAAGAAAAGGTTTTGAAAGTAAATCCGCGGTTCACACACTTCTTCCTGGTACTGGACTGTGCGTAAACTTTGACGAGGTGTATCCCTTAGACCGTAAGTACCATGCTCCTGGCATTCGGTAGGTAATGTATATCGGTGGATACTAACCCTTCTTTGAGAAGTATTCAGACGCCACTGCCCATATCGATATGCATGTCGTGTACCCAGAGATGTCCTGGAAGCCAAGGACGTATACCTCCTGCAATATGGCGACGTCAATGTCGTCCCTTTAAAGTGTGTCGCGTAACAATGACAACTTCTCGGCGACCGGATGGTACTGATTGAGCCGTGGCGCCAATGAATTAGTAGGCTGTTCTGTCTGGCGCCACTGACTCAGATGTAGTATCGATTTTCCCTCTTGCGGCCCCATTGCCAATATCTATGAGGAAGAGTTGTTATCTGTGGGTTGTGTCCTTAGAAGGTCTTTGCTTGCCGATATATAGACGCAGTTCACGGGCCCGAGAAGCAGGCACGAAGTTTGGGGATTGGCGGTAGCGTCACGACAAGAGGTGGTCACGAGGTCCGAGTGGCCGAACCCACGAGCTGCGAAAGGAGGGTCTGTGCAGAGCGAAGATACCGGAGTACTTGACCGGGGTCAGCGTCGACTACAAGCAGCAGGCCGACATCCCGTCAGTTGGTTGGCGACATTCGTGTCGGACGACCGCTCGTGGCCTGGTTGCTCTCTTCTACCTGGCTTTCATCGGCACCATCAGTAACCGCTGCGACGCTCCGTGGATCCATGGAACAGCTTGCTGATCAAGGGGAATAACATTCTGTAACCCTCGTGGTGATTTGTTTCTTTTTCTACCTGCTCTCCTTATTATTTTCTGGTTTGTCTCCGACCCTCAGAGTCGTCTCTTCCATCGTAAATATAGGCAGTAGTACTGCACTAAGACACTAGTTGTCGTTTGAAATGGTATGGAGTCAGAAATGTCTGTTCCGGTCACGTTTAGCCACATTTTGTGTAAGTGCATGTAAAGTGAACCAGTGAGCAAAAATTGTGTGAAAAACCATGTGGAAACAGTACACTGAATAGCCGTTGATCGAGACACCAACCAGACACGCAACAGGACG
This sequence comes from Schistocerca piceifrons, assembly GCF_021461385.2. NCBI lineage: Eukaryota > Metazoa > Arthropoda > Insecta > Orthoptera > Acrididae > Schistocerca > Schistocerca piceifrons. Next base: position 44,225,347 of record NC_060139.1, on the reverse strand, counting down.
TAAAAATCTGACATTCTGTCAAAAAAAAAAAGACGAAAAAGAGGACAAAAAAACGGTGTGTAATAATGCAGTTCAGTTAGTAGCGATGTAATTTTAAGAAACAAAAATTTGACCCAAACGAGGTGACACATAGGTGTCGATACATGTCTGGGTAAAGTACAAAAATAAACAAATTGTGTCTGCATAAGGCTGAATTTCAAAACAACCCAAGTTTGAAAATTTGTCCCACTAACAAATTGCCCTTCTTTTCTGGTTTGTACCCGATTATCAATGTTCTAATTAATCAGTTCTTGGTCGTAAATACAGCAGGGACAATTGTACTAAGGCACAGGTTGCCGTTAAATAGAAGAGGGACCTTGTGGTTAAATTTATCTGTTAACCTGTTCGGTTCTTTGATTGTAATTGCATTTCTTAGTCATTAGTTATAATCTGAAATAGGTGTTGTACTGAGCTGCTCGTTTCCATGTTTGAAACACCGGATCATTATTGGTGTATTTTAGCTGTATCCTGTGGTTCCGTCGAGTGAGTTCTCTTCTAATAAGTGCCCACAAGTGATGTTTTAAGGCCGGCCGTGGTGGCCGAGCGTTTCTAGGCGCTTCAGTCAGGAACCGCACGACTGCTACAGTCGCAGGTTCGAATCCTGCCTCGGGAATGGATGTGTGTGATGTCCTTGGTTAGTTAGGTTTAAGTAGTCCTACGTTCTAAGGGACTGATGACCTCAGATGTTAACTCTCATAGTACTCAGATCCACTTGTACCATTTGATGTTTTAAGACGTTCCTTCAGAGCGGTCTTAATAGCTGACAATCAGTTTAACCTTGAAAATATTAACAGCCAACTGTCATCAAGCCTTTGGTCAATTGTCTGAAAGGACGGATAGAGCTCCAGTCGCACCCTGGTTGCCGATTGAAATTAAGAGGTTGTTTGCTTCCAAGCAAGTCTTATCCTTGTCATATTGTTTGCTACTCTGTTTTACCTTTAGGCACAGGTGCACATCATAACCCCGAACCTTTCAACACACTGCTTTCAAATTAAAAGTTAAGTCATTTCTTTTGAGTAATTGAATCATTCTTGTCGTCAATGGTGCTCATATAGTTTTCATGTAATGCAGAAAGGCATTTAATAAGAGAGACTGCGTCCAGCGCGGTAGTAAACATCGCTGTTTCACCCGATAACGGGCGGGCTGCACGCCGGCCTTCTTGTAAACATTGTCTTATTGTTTGCTGTTTTGCAGTACAGCACTCCAGATTCCTTTCGCCAAGATTAAAAGCTTATTCAGCTTGAGGTTTAAGGTCAAAAGAATTTTGCAAATTCGTTCATTTTGCTAAAGAAAATTTTATGGTTCAATGCTTCGATTATCTGTAAAACACAGTTTATAAATTGTTAAACAAACTGGTGGTATGAAAAGAAAGTTATATTGATGGGTCCCCCCTTGCACGTTTTCCTTAATTCCAGGAAGTACCACGTATCACTGGTGTTCATCATCGCGATCGATTCGACAGTAGTTCGTCCTCGAAGGCAGCGGCAGTCATCGGTGTACGCAGTGGCGACGAGTTTGGTCACCCCCGCACCACCCTGTCATATCTATTATCATGCTGTCTGCAGGAGATGTGGAGGATTCTACATCTACATCTACATTTATACTCCGCAAGATACCCAACGGTGTGTGGCGGAGGGCACTTTACGTGCCACTGTTATTACCTCCCTTTTCTGTTCCAGTCGCGTGTGGTTCGCGGGAAGAACGACTGTCTGAAAGCCTACGTGCGCGCTCGAATCTCTCTAATTTTACATTCGTGATCTCCTCGGGAGGTATAAGTATGGGAAAGCAATATATTCGATACCTCATCCAGAAACGCACCCCCTCGAAACCTGGCGAGCAGCTACACCGCGATGCAGAGCGCCTCTCTTGCAGAGTCTACCACTTGAGTTTGCTAAACATCTCCGTAACGCTATCACGGTTACCAAATAACCCTGTGACGAAACGCGCCGCTCTTCTTTGGATCTTCTCTATCTCTTCCGTCAACCCGATCTGGTACGGATCCCACACTGATGAGCAATACTCAAGTGTAGGTCGAACGAGTGTTTTGTAAGACACCTCCTTTGTTGATGGACTACATTTTCTAAGGACTCTCCCAATGAATCTCAACCTGGTACCCGCCTTACCAACAATTAATTTTATATGATCATTCCACTTCAAATCGTTCCGCACGCATACTCCCAGATATTTTACAGAAGTAACTGCTACCAGTGTTTGTTCCGCTATCATGTAATCATAAAATAAAGGATCCTTCTTTCTATGTATTCGCAATACATTACATTTGTATATGTTAAGGGTCAGTTGCCACTTCCTGCACCAAGTGCCCATCCGCTGCCGATCTTCCTGCACTTCGCTACAATTTTCTAATGCTGCAACTTCTCTGTATATTACAGCATCATCCGCGAAAAGCCGCATGGAACTTCCGACACTATCTGCTAGGTCATTTATATATATTGTGAAAAGTAATGGTCCCATAACACTCCCCTGTGGCACGCCAGAGGTTACTTTAACGTCTGTAGACGTCTCTCCATTGAGAACAACATGCTGTGTTCTGTTTGCTAAAAATTCTTCAATCCAGCCACACAGCTGGTCTGATATTCCGTAGGCTCTTACTTTGTTTATCAGGCGACAGTGCGGAACTGTATCGAACGCCTTCCGGAAGTCAAGGAAAATAGCATCTACCTGGGAGCCTGTATCTAATATTTTCTGGGTCTCATGAACAAATAAAGCGAGTTGGGTCTCACACGATCGCTGTTTCCGGAATCCATGTTGATTCCTGCAGAGTAGATTCTGGGTTTCCAAAAACGACGTGATACTCGAGCAAAAAACATGTTCTAAAATTCTAAAACTGCTCCTCGTCTGTGGGTAATGGGCCTACCAAAGAGCCGTCTTCCACGTCGTACCTCCACGAGTCAGAGGAAAGAGGCTGTCGGTGCGGTTCGTCGGCTACCAAAGAGGCCATTGTTCTGATCCCTCGCGACTGCGAAGAAGCTCTATTTTCTCCCTTCATCTCCGAACGGGTGTACAGGAGAAAAAAAAAGTCCATCGTCTCAGTTCCTAAATTGTTAAATAAACAGGTGGTGTGAAAAGAAAGTTATATTGGTGGGTCCTCCCTCCGGAGCAAGGACATACACGACACTGTCGAAATCAGTACGATTGTGTATATCTGTCCCCAAGAGACAGTTGTCAAACGGCATCCGTCGGCGTTTCTTGTGTTTGAGGGGTGGTCGCTTCTCCCGAACGTACGTCTCCGTGCTAGAATGCGAATGTAGATCTGACTCTTCTGCGCCTTCCGAGAGGAAAGCTTGAGTTGGCACGACTCGTGGATCAACATCCATCCTCTCGTTTCGCGGTGGCAGTCGCTGATCGGTTTACCTGGCGACTCCGTCCGCTGAGAACGGGTGGTGTTTGCCTGATGAATAACATGTCCGTCTGTTTGCCATGGTAACCTATCGCGATCCCCACCGCTCGACGTCGCAAGTGCCGTATTTTGTGCGCCAGACGTCATAGGTGCCGCCACTTGTGCATAAGTAATTAGCATAATCGATGGAGGAACATATTGTACCACTTCTCCCGGTAGAGTCTGTGTGATCCACCGCTGCAAACAATTAGAGCAGGGCTTAACAACTGGCCGGTTTTGAGCGCCAGTACTCGCGTCTGCTCAGGAATGTGCTCGCGAGCAGGTGCACGGTCGCGGAGTAGGGAAGGAGGGGAGGGAGGGGAAATGCGCGCGCACGTTTGAATAGGGCCGCAGCATGCCTATTGAATTCGCACCGACTGTGTAACGTTTAAAAGTACTAAGATCAGCTCTAACAGTCACTTCGCTGGTTAAGGATCATGTCAAGTCGCCGTTGTGTAACCCCAACCTGCTTTCGCAGTTCAACCCCCATTGGGAGGAATTGTATCGGTTTACAGAAAAAGATGGAGTTGCAAAATGTTTAGTATGTCACAAAACGCTGAATTCTTTTAGGAAATTTAATTTGCAGCGACATTATACCAGCGCAGTTCAATAAGTAATGCAACACTTTTTTTTTTCTCGGCCAATTTTGGTTGAAAAAACCGGATATTTCTTGTGGAATATTTTCAAACATTCCCGCTTCGTCTCGTATAGTTTCATTGACTTCCGACAGGTGGCAGCGCTGTACGGAGCTGTTAAAATGGCGTCTGTAACGGATGTGCGTTGCAAACAACGGGCAGTGATCGAGTTTCTTTTGGCGGAAAACCAGGGCATCTCAGATATTCATAGGCACTTGCAGAATGTCTACGGTGATCTGGCAGTGGAAAAAAGCACGGTGAGTCGTTGGGCAAAGCGTGTGTCATCATCGCCGCAAGGTCAAGCAAGACTGTCTGATCTCCCACGTGCGGGCCGGCCGTGCACAGCTGTGACTCCTGCAATGGCGGAGCGTGCGAACACACTCGTTCGAGATGATCGACGGATCACCATCAAACAACTCAGTGCTCAACTTGACATCTCTGTTGGTAGTGCTGTCACAATTGCTCACCAGTTGGGATATTCAAAGGTTTGTTCCCGCTGGGTCCCTCGTTGTCTAACCGAACACCATAAAGAGCAAAGGAGAACCATCTGTGCGGAATTGCTTGCTCGTCATGTGGCTGAGGGTGACAATTTCTTGTCAAAGATTGTTACAGGCGATGAAAGATGGGTTCATCACTTTGAACCTGAAACAAAACGGCAATCAATGGAGTGGCGCCACACCCACTCCCCTACCAAGAAAAAGTTTAAAGCCATACCCTCAGCCGGTAAAGTCATGGTTACAGTCTTCTGAGACGCTGAAGGGGTTATTCTGTTCGATGTCCTTCCCCATGGTCAAACGATCACCTCTGAAGTGTATTGTGCTACTCTTCAGAAATTGAAGAAACGACTTCAGCGTGTTCGTAGGCACAAAAATCTGAACGAACTTCTCCTTCTTCATGACAACGCAAGACCTCACACAAGTCTTCGCACCCGAGAGGAGCTCACAAAACTTCAGTGGACTGTTCTTTCTCATGCACCCTACAGCCCCGATCTCGCACCGTCGGATTTCCGTATGTTTGGCCCAATGAAGGACGCAATCCGTGGGAGGCACTACGCGGATGATGAAGAAGTTATTGATGCAGTACGACGTTGGCTCCGACATCGACCAGTGGAATGGTACCGTGTAGGCATACAGGCCCTCATTTCAAGGTGGCGTAAGGCCGTACCATTGAATGGAGATTACGTTGAAAAATAGTGTTGTGTAGCTAAAAGATTGGGGAATAACCTGGTGTATTTCAATGCTGAATAAAACAACCCCTGTTTCAGAAAAAAAATGTGTTGCATTACTTATTGAACTGCCCTCGTATGTCGTACCACGCGAAAGACTACGGAAGTGGAAAATGTGATGGACCAGATCGTGCACAGGAAGTTATTAAACTTAAAAGGAAGCTATCCGAAGAAGATCTGGACGACGAAGAAAAATCAACTGAGGCAGCTCTCAGAGTGAGTTACAAAATTGCTTTGCTTTTGGCAAAATCCCTGCGCCCCTTCACTGAAGACGATTTAATAAAAGAATGTTTGGTAACTGCAGCGGAACATTCGTGTCCATCTCAAGTTGAACAGTTTCTGATTGTGCTACTATCTAACATGACTATTATGCGTCGCATACAGGACATGGCAGACGACGTCCAGAGCCAGCTTGCAAATATCTGTAAAGATTTTATGGCGTATTCTCTAGCTCCGGACGAAAGCGTTGATATCACTGGAACACCGCAGCTTGCCACATTTATTAGAGGTGTTAATAGAGATCTTCAGGTGAGGGAGGATCTCCTCGATGTAGTAGCCATGAAGAACAGATCAACTGGAGGTGATATTTTAAGTAGTGTTGAAGAAAGTGTTGAAAATATAGGATTGTCGTGGAATTCTTTAGTTTCAGTGTCTACAGACGGTGCACCAGCGATGACAGGGAAAAAATCAGGTTTCGTTGCGCTGTTGAAGGAGAAGATGCAAAAACTAACCGTGCCGAATGAAATAAGGGGCGTTCACTGTGTGATCCACCAGGAAAACTTATGTGCAAAGAGTATCACTCTAAAAAATGTGATGAGTGTTGTTGTTCGTACAACCAATTATATATGGAAGCATGGGCTACAACACAGACAATTTAAAAGCTTTCTTGAGGATGTAGAAAACCAGTATGGTAGCCTGCCTTATTACAGCGAAGTCCGCTGGCTTAGTCGTGGCGAATTATTAAATCTATTTTTATGCCTATTAGATGAGATAAATATGTTCATGGAAATAAATAACACGTGTGTTCCTGAATTGAAAGAGCCTTCATGGAAATGTGATCTCGCGTTCTTAGCAGATTTAACTAGCCATCTGAATGCTTTGAACATTTCACTACGAGGTAAAGATCTGCTAAGTACTCATTTCATAGATCGAATACGAGCTTTTAAAATGAAATTGACACTTTGGGTGAGTCAGCTGGAAACAGGGAATCTAGCTCATTTTCCTAAATTACCATCCATGCAAGATGTTCACAAAAACTGTGAACGTTATTCACATAGTTTAGTTGCCCTTAAGGAAGAATTTGATCAACGCTTTCAAGATCTGACAGCACTAGACAGTGATTTTGATCTGTTCTCCTCTCCATATTCAGCGAATATTGAAGAGATTCGTCCTGAGCTGCAACTAGAAATTATTGACCTGCAGTGTGACAGAGAATACAGAGACAAATTTCAGAACAGGAAAAACATTTTGGAATTCTACAGACACTTCCCTCAGCATAGATTTCCTCGTTTGCCCAAACTGGCGGCTACAATAATATCAATGTTCGGTTCCACGTATGTTTGTGAACAACTGTTCCCTGGAATGAAATGTAACAAGACGCGCCTGAGAAACGCATTTTCTGATCGAAATTTAAATTGCACAATGCGCCTACAATGCACAACAACAATCACTCCGAACATAAACGCAATTGTAAAGGGCAAAAAGTACAAGATAACCTAGAATCCCACCCTTCAGTGACACCTTTATTGTGTAACAGTTCACAAATTAATACGAATGTAGATGCATACACTAAGCTAATAAAATTATCTGGCACTGTACATTCTCATTTATTTGTTTCATTTGTCGCAGTAATAAATCGTGAGTGATATCCCTGCAGGTGGCCGCGAATTTACATTGACTGGCGGCAGCTGTTGTGTGCCCCACGTGACTCTCCCCACTCTACGCTCTGGTCCGGTAGTGGGGGTAGCGTGCTCGCGCTGCTCCGTGCTCGCGCCTTGCTGCTCACAGCTTGCTCCGCGAGCACGTATGTTGTGAAGCCCTGAATTAGAGCGAACATGACCCTCCTGCCCACATCCTGAGCATGTGTGCGATTGTCCATCGTACATGATAATTGCACGAACTCTGACAATGTTTTAATATGAGGAACTTATTCCGTCTATTCGATTTTGACATGTCTTACTCCGTTGAATATGGAAAACGTAGTAAAAGTCTCGCTACTAAGCTACGTGGCTAGCAACAATCCCGCACGGCTAAAAAGCGCAGATAACGGACTCCATGGGTACCTCAAAGGATAAATCAAATACCAGAAGGGTCCTAATGCCAAGGCAACGGTATTCAAAGGTAACAGCGCAGAAACGTCCAGGTTTGATTACAGCGCAAGTAACTACCTTCGTGAACACTTCTTGATAACCATCTTACCATCAACTACACAGAGCGTGGTTGAAGTGTGAATGCCAGTTATGTCCTGGGGATCTGCACATAAAATGTTCGCGTCATGGTCGGCGGGGAGCTATTGGTTTCTACATGTAAAGCTACTGCAACTGGACTACCACTGCCTGCTGCTAGAAAAAAGGTTGAGGCAGTCAAAATAAATACCGTGTGCGCAAGCACGTACGGAGAAGAGCTGAGGCACTGTCGAATAGTCAAGCATGAAACCTTCATCACGTCTGCTTCACACGCAGAAGGTCCCCGGTTCGATCCCGGGCGGGAACAGTATTTTCCTGCCTATGTCGCATACTACTCCAGTGAGCCACGTCATGTGTGGATCTGCTGCATGTACCTTCGTCATGCAAGTGCCGCATTTATTGAATTTTTAAGTTACGATGGCAACCTTGTTACAAGTTCTCTGTGGAGCAATCATGGAAGCAGTAGTTTCCGTGGTGTAGCGGTTATCACGTCTGCCTAACACGCAGAAGGTCCCCGGTTCGATCCCGGGCGGAAACACTTTTTCATCACTTTAAACAAGACATACCGACAAGCATTTGCTACGATCTGTACCGAAATCTTGGTAATCACCTTCATACGTCGGACCAGAGGGTCAGTTCCTTAGAGCAAATATGAAATTAGTTTTACATTGACGAGCAGCTTTTTGCGCTGACTCAGCCACCGACGTGCGACCACTTTGCACAAAACGCTAGGGCTCGTCTGGGATTTGAACCCGGGACTTCCTGCACCCTAAGCAGGAATCATACCCCTAGACCAACTTTTTTTTTTTTTTTCTTAGAAAACCTCTGAGGCCAGTAGAATACTTGTCATAGGTTGTAGAACATCCCTTTCATTCAGTGTACTGCCATGTGTTAGATGCTGCTCCAGATAGCTCCGCTCCTTGCAGAAAGGTTTAAAAAATGAAAGCCTTCTGTGAGGTTCGAACTCACCACCCCTGGTTTACGAGACCAGTGCTCTACCACTTTTTTTTTTTTCAGAACTGGAAAAAGTCGACCGTGACAGGATTCGAACGTGCAATCTTCGGATCCGAAGTCCGACGCCTTATCCATTTTTTTTTCTTTTTTTTTCTCTACGACATTTTTATATGTTTCCCTGTTTCTTTTGACGCCTTAACCACGTTTTTTTGCTTTATTATTTTTTTATTTGTTTTGTTTTTTTTAATATATTTTTGTATTATTTTTTTATGAAAAACGAAACCCTTAACCTTCTTTGAAAATAAATTGGAATGGTGAAAATGACAACGAAAAGACTTCGCCCTTGGGCATAGTAGAAGTGCTGCTCGAAGAATAAACGTAACATAAACACAGCTTCTTATCTCACTCAATGAAAGGTCCTGTAGCCAGTGTCCAGCGAGTCAGTGAAGGCCGCAGTGTGAGGGGGAGTCTGGACGCGACACAGAAGCAGTGGGGCCTCTTCGCGGCACTACTGGTGTCCCGCGGCCCGACCTCACCCCTTCACACTCAGTTGACCTATCCGATACCCATGCGATGAAACGCTATTTTAAGCATATTGCCGAAGAGTTTCCCATGATTCGGGTACGTGCATGTTTTGGCGAATTCGATAGCCATAAACATCTTGAATTCCAAATAATTGTCACCGCCAAAATTATTAAAGATGTAGCTGGAATAGGTACCCAGCAACCACAAAACTGCATTGTTTTTCGTCTGCGGATAAAAATGCACATCGGGACGAGACAGTAGTGCTGACGAAACATTGGCGGTTGTAGTCCTGGTAATAAGAGCTATTTTTTCTCGAAGCCAAACACAGTTCTGGAGACGTTCCCCGCAGGTGTAACGGTGGATAACTGTATCCGTCAGTTGGCAGCGACGACAGAGAGGGGTGTCACTGAGCCCGATTTTATGTAACCTCTCGTTCGTGCTAACCACGTCATTGATGGCTTTGTACCAGGCAGTGCGAGCATCGGAACTGAGGACACGGGAACTGACATTGCGCCATACGATATCCCAGTTCATGCCACCGAGCTTCGTTGCCAATGGATTCGTTCCTTCGTGTTGTCTCCAGTCCGCTATTATGGCTTGTGCAGTTAAATGTTGAGAGTTTATGACCTCTTTACTGATGTAGCTCCGTGAAAGGTAATAATCTCTGATATGTTTTAGCCGATAACTGATGGGCTGAATATTCAGCGGTGGGTCAAGACTTTGCGGCCTGACGGCAGTGAATAATTGCGCTGTAATGCCGGAAGGATCATTGTTAATTATAGCGGCCGTCCTTGTAACATAGAGAGCCATCGCTTTCACCTTGATATCAACTAATCCCATCCCTCCACTCTGGGGGTGGAGTGTCGCAGTTTTGGCAGACACGCGAAAAATTTCCCCTCGCCAAATAAAATTGGTTACCTTCGACATAATTTGCTTAGCAATGACTGCAGGCAGTGGCAGGAGCTGCGCCATGTAGAAGGCTTTGGATAAAATACAGGAGTTGACTAGATGAATCCGATCAAATTGATTGAGGCTTCTGTGGGAATTGTCAATGAGAGCACCGTGAAGTTTACGCACAATTTCCCTCCAGTTTGCCGCCGCCATCTTTAAAGAGGACGCCGTCAATATGATGCCGAGAGCCTTGTGGACGCTGACTTCCTGAGCGTAGCCAACTCGCAAATGCTGGAGGCCACAGAGGTTAATAAATTTACTTTTCTTGTCATTCAATTGAGCCCCCGACGCCAAACAGTATTGCTGGAGGTGAGCCGCTAAAGTGGTGACGTCATTCTCATTGCGGACAACCACACCCACATCGTCGGCATAGGCGCCTACGACAGTTTTTTCTCCTGAAAGTGTTAGCCCTGTGAGTTTCGCCTGCAGTTGGAGTAACAGAGGTTCGAGTGAAAGAACAAAAAGTAACATGGACAAAGGGCTGCCTTGTGCAATCCCTCTGTTGATTTGAATCGGTTGGGTTAGTTGCGAGTTGACAGAAAGTCTTGCGTTGATCCCCAGTGCCATGTTTGTGATCATGTCAATCGTGTTCTGCAAGAAACCGAATCTTTTCATGGTTTCAAGGAGGTACTCGTGAGCGACGAGGTCAAAGGCTTTAAAAAAGTCCAGAAAGATCAGCCCACACTTCACGTTACTGGCGTTCGTTAAAGCAATGATATCCCGGTAAAAAGCTGTCGTTTGCAATACAGTTCTCCCGAAGGCACATGTCTGCTGACGTCCAATGAATTTTGCAGTGAGGGGCATCATTCGCGTGTTGATTGCACGGGCGACTATTTTATAATCGGAGTTTAACAATGAAACGGGGCGGAAGTTGGCGATATTTTTGGTACCTCTGCTTTTAGGGATAAGCACAATTGTGCATTCCTTAAAGGCAAGTGGTATAGGCTGCCCTTGAAAAACTTCGTTCACTAATTGGGTGATTTTGTCCCCGATGATGTGCCAATACCTCCTGTAAAATTCAATGGGTAATCCGTCAGGACCAGGGGACTTCCTGATCGGCAAGTGCCAGACAATCTCCAAAACATATTTATCACTAAATTCCAAAGAAATAGTGTCATTGTCTTCTCTAGTTATAGTAGAGGAAATGGCACTAAACAGTTCGTCATAGCAGTCGTCATGAGTAGCCGCTGACGTGTAGGTGTCAACAAAATAGTCGTGTAGTGCCTTGATAATCTCTCACTGGGTGTCGACAGTCGTGCCATCACCGAGTTTCAGGGCCTCAATAAAAGTCCTCCTTCTGTTCTTAGCATGTTTAACAAGGTGGTATAGAGCGGCTGTTTCATCGTCCCTGACCGACTTCACTTAAGATTTGATCTTAAGACCTTCCAGCTGCATCCTCTTAAGATTGATTAATTTCGCCTTTATTTTTCGAATGTCGTCTATTCTGGTGTTTGCGGCGTCGGCTCTATCACAGAGGTCGCGTAAGATAGTGTAGTAGAACTCCATCGTCTTCTTTATCGCGGCTGCTCTGTCAATACCGAAGAATATAACAACTTTTCGCAGTTTGGGTTTTGCATGCTGAGTCCACCACGCTATGGTGCTACGAAAGTTTGTGGTAGTGCGCAAGCACTGCTCCCAAGCGCGTCGCACCGCCGCCTCTAGGTCAGCATCCGTTAATAAGGAGACGTTCAAGTTCCATTGATTTTTATACCAACGCGTTGGTTGTGGCAGCAAATTCAGGCACGCAACGACACCACTGTGATCAGAGAAGCTGGAGGGTATTGTTTCAATTTGTAACAAGACTTTCTCTAAAACGTCGGAAACATAAATCCTGTCAATTCTGCTGCAGGAATTCGCGACGATGTGTGTGAATCGTACCAAGGTCGGTTACCTAATTTCCCACGCGACTTTCAGTTTGAGGTCGGTCACGAGACGCTTTAATTCAGGCGAATAATTAAAATTCGGGGACTGATCTTTCTGGGATAAATCACAATTAAAATCATCTCCAATGATAACACGTTCCGGATTTTTCCGTAACAAATAGATGATTTGTTCCTTAAAAAAGTTTGCTCGTTCCGCTCTATAGGTACTGCCAGAAGGCGCGTACAAGTTAATGATGGTGACGCCAAAAACGGTGACACCCACACCTCTACCGGAATCTAACTTGTCAACCTGAGTGGCGGGAATGCCTTCTCTAAGTAAGATGGCAGTCGCCACGTTCGAGTCGGGGGAAAAATTTGTAATAGCAAGAAAACCAGGAAGAGTTAAGTGTGGCATGGCCACCTCCTGCAAAAGAGCGATATCTGTTCCCGACTCATAGAGATATTGTTTTAAGGCACTCAGTTTCACCTCCGACCGGATTTTATTAATATTTAATGTCGTGATCGTATAGGCCTGCGACATTATGACAGTACGTTGAAGAGGCGGAAGGAGCAAATATCTTTAAAGGGCAACATCTTCATGCCATTCCATATTTGTGGACGGGAAAGTCGTGTCTGTGACGTCACTGAGTTGTATTCTTGCGTCTTTGTTCTTACTCTTTTTACGCACAGCATTTACATTAGGTTGCACTCGGATCCTGGGGCGGACACTGTGGAGCACCTCCGCAGCTGGCGGCGTGGGAGGGTCGTGGGTGACGTCAAGCTGCTCTCCCGGCACATCCCGCGAAGGGATCGCACGCGGCGACACCGCCGGCGAGCGAGCAGCTGAACTATCACTCGCACTATCAGCCTGTTTGGCAACATTCTCTGCCCGCAGCTGTTTGTTGTCACCGACAGATCCGGACAGCTGTGTTTGTATTATTTCCTGGAGTTGTTGACATTCCCCTTGTTGTGAGTCCTGAACCGAAGCGGCTGCTACGTGATGTGTACCGTCGGCGCTCAGAGATGTTTGTATACCACCATCACAGGCCTCTGTGTGTGTACTTCCTGCAGGAATGTGAGCCACACGTACAGGTTGGTCGGCCTGAGTTGGCTGTCGCGGAAGTTCTAAGGCACTAGCCAGCGGCAACTGCTAAACTTTCACGGAAGTATCGGCACTTGAAATTGTGGGAGGAGAAGCGTCCACAATAGCCTCACCAATTGGAGCTTTCGCTTCCGAGCCGGATTCCCGATCGTCCTTTTTCGCGGTCTCATGCGCAGTAGAGGTGTCGGTATCAGAGCCACTGCTGTCACAAGTTCTGCGCCTCTTATTGGTCGCAGCATCGAGTTTTGTAGGGGGCAACGCACCTTTGTCTCTCCGAACCAGAACCGGAAACTCATCAGAACGAATTTCTTGTTGCTGTTCCGAAGGCATTGCAGAACTAGGGAGCCCAATCTCTGTCATCGGCTTGGCTGCCACTACATCCGCCAAAGTAAGCCTTTTACGCTGCTGGAGGGAATCTTTAACACAAACATGCGCCTGGGGCAGTCTTGACGCAAGTGGCCACTCTCATTACAGATATGACAGGTCGGTGTTTGGCCAATGTAAGTAACGTGAGCCTTATAGTCACAAACAAGTATATGGGATGGAATATTCTGCTTGACATGCATTTCTACAGATCGAACGCCACTGTAACATTGTAACCTATGTTGACTTGACCACCGTTCATGTCGAATCTGTTTAACGTCACCGAATTTGGACAGTACCTCCTTTAGATAACAATTTTCTACTTCAGGGGGTAAGTTAAAAATACGCACGTTCGTGTAGACTACATCGGCTTTGGAAATGAGCACTGTACTTACAGAGTCGTCCCGGTGTCGGAAAATAGCACTTCCTCCGTGCTTCGCCATGATCTTCTCCAGTAATACAGGATTCAGTAATTTAACAAAGAAACAATACTGCTCGGTATCATAATAGGCGGTGTGCACTTGGTCAGATGTAATCCCAATAACATCAACGATCCAGTCATGTATCTCCAGTGAACTCGGTTGCACAGATCGGGTGGACTTGTCGAAATCAAAACGGAGTGTACACTTTCGCGGAAATAACCTGGACATTGCAGCAGATGGCGAGCGGTTAACCCGCTACTATAAGACCGCAACAAAAATACAAATGGGAAACGATATAAACTGCAGAATAACACAACACTTGCAAACAGAAATATGAGTTGAAAACACGCCTTGTGAACACGCGGTGGAGCGGAGCACTGACACGTCCGACCAGCACGGTGTCGCAAGCGCGACTGCCCCTAGACCAACGAGCCCTGTGACACGGCGAATGCCAATTATTGCAGCCCTCGACGTCGTCCAGGGTGCCCTGGGGGTTTCGTGTACGCTGGCGGGATGGGGGCGCCGCGAATTCCCGCGGTCGGCGGCCTTCCTGGGCTATTGGTACCTTCATGTAGAGCTGCCGCTGGGCTCGCACTGCCTGCTGCTGACAAAGTGATTGCTTTTGCTGATATGACTTGCAATAACGACTGCGCGAAACGCCGCTATCTCGTTAGGGGTGCTACGGCAGACACCCTCTCGAGCACCCCGAAGACTTCTTGAGCCCTCGGCTGTGATGGGTTCCAGGCTGACAAAAGAACTGTCGTGTGTGCATTCGCGGACGAGAGAAAGGCTGAGGCAAGTTCGAGTGAACAAGGATGGACTGCTCGGGTCCGTCGTTTCCGTAGTGTAGCGGTTATCACGTCTGCTTCACACGCAGAAGGTCCCCGGTTCGATCCCGGGCGGGAACAGAATTTTCCTGCCTCTGTCGTATTGTCCTCCAATGAGCCACGTCGTGTGTGGATCTGCTGCATGTCTCTTCGTTTTGCAAGTACCACATTTATTGAATTTTTTAGTTACGATGGCAACATCACTACAAGTTGTCTGTGAAGTAAGGTGCACACAAGCAGTTTCCGTGGTGTAGCGGTTATCACGTCTGCCTAACACGCAGAAGGTCCCCGGTTCGATCCCGGGCGGAAACACTTTTTCATCACTTTAAGCAAGACTTACTAACATGCATCTGCTACCATCTGTACCCGAACCCTTCGTAATCGCCTTCACGCGTTGGATCAGAGTGTCAATTGCTCACATCGAATAAGAAATTCATTTGATATTGACGGCGAGCTTTTTGCGCTGACTCAGCCACTGACGTGCGATCAGTTTGCACAAAACGCTAGGGCTCGTCCGGGATTTGAACCCGGGACCTCCTGCACCCTAAGCAGGAATCATACCCCTAGACCAACGAGCCCTGTGACACGGCGAATGCCAATTATTGCAGTCCCTCGACGTGGTCCAGGGTGACCTGGGGGTCTCGTGTACGCTGGCGGGATGGGGGCGCCGCGAATTCCCGCGGTCGGCGGCCTTCCTGGGCTATTGGTACCTTCATGTAGAGCTGCCGCTGGGCTCGCACTGCCTGCTGCTGAGAAAGTGATTGCTTTTGCTGATATGACTTGCAATAACGACTGCGCGAAACGCCGCTATCTCGTTAGGGGTGCTACGGCAGACACCCTCTCGAGCACCCCGAAGACTTCTTGAGCCCTCGGCTGTGATGGGTTCCAGGCTGACAAAAGAACTGTCGTGTGTGCATTCGCGGACGAGAGAAAGGCTGCGGCAAGTTCGAGTGAACAAGGATGGACTGCTCGGGTCCGTCGTTTCCGTCGTGTAGCGGTTATCACGTCTGCTTCACACGCAGAAGGTCCCCGGTTCGATCCCGGGCGGGAACAGAATTTTCCTGCCTCTGTCGTATTGTCCTCCAATGAGCCACGTCGTGTGTGGATCTGCTGCATGTCTCTTCGTTTTGCAAGTACCACATTTATTGAATTTTTTAGTTACGATGGCAACATCACTACAAGTTGTCTGTGAAGTAAGGTGCACACAAGCAGTTTCCCTGGTGTAGCGGTTATCACGTCTGCCTAACACGCAGAAGGTCCCCGGTTCGATCCCGGGCGGAAACACTTTTTCATCACTTTAAGCAAGACTTACTAACATGCATCTGCTACCATCTGTACCCGAACCCTTCGTAATCGCCTTCACGCGTTGGATCAGAGTGTCAATTGCTCACATCGAATAAGAAATTCATTTGATATTGACGGCGAGCTTTTTGCGCTGACTCAGCCACTGACGTGCGATCAGTTTGCACAAAACGCTAGGGCTCGTCCGGGATTTGAACCCGGGACCTCCTGCACCCTAAGCAGGAATCATACCCCTTTTTTTTTTTTTTTTTTATTTTTTTTTTTTACGATCTAAAAACACATGACTGACGTGATCAAAAGCCTTATAAAAATCAAGGAAGGCAAAGGCACAATGTACGTTTGTAACCGCCGCAACCGAGACAACATCCCGATATTCGGCTACTGGTGTCAGAATAGATCTATCATGAAAACAACATTGATGTGCACCAATCACACCCCGAAGCAGAGAAGACAGCCGGCTATTGAGCGCTCTAGCAGCTGTCTTATAGTCAAAATTCAGCAATGTGAGCGGACGAAGATTGGCAGCAGATAAACGACCAGAGGACTTCGGAATTAAAACAATTTTCCCTACTTTAAAATCGGCAGGCACATCCATCCCTCTGACAATCTCATTTAAAATCTGCGTAAAAATGCCACCCAAAAGAGGCCAAAAACGGAGATAAAATTCTTTAGGCAGGCCGTCTGGACCCGGCGATTTACTGGACGGAGAGCGAGCAATAAAATCGAAAACATCATCTACCTGGAACTCCCGGAGAAATTCGCCGTTCGCGTCAGGCGCGATCGTCGCAGTTAGATCCCCAAAGACATCATCCGAAAGAGACTCACCAGAATCATCGGCAGAATAGAGACTAGTGTAATACTGATGAAGAGCACGAACCATTTCCTCTTGTGCACTAAGCTGTCGCCCATCATCCACCGTAAGAGAAGAGATGAAGGAGCGACGACGACGAGTCTGATGCCGTAGCAGGTGGTACAAGGATGTCAGTTCACCTTCAACAAGAGAGTGAGGTTTCGACTTAACTCGCAGACCATCCATCTGTCGTCGTTTAAGGCTCAAGAGCTTGGCTTTAATACGACGAACATCATGGATCCGCAGTGGAGAGGTACCCGCCGCGTCATATAGTTCACGCAGGACAGAGTAGTAATATTCATACGTGTTCTTAAAATCACGCGTCCTAGCAGCACAGTAGAAAATCAAAGTCTGACGAATCTTGGGCTTGGCAAACGCAGTCCACCAAACCAGCAAGGAGGGGTATCGCGGGACAGAGCGAAGACATCGCTCCCACACGCCACTTATAACATCATCCATAGCACTTTCGGCAAGGTGGGAAACATTTAACATCCACTGGGAACGATAAAGTTTTGCAGGTTGGCGACTAAGATTTACAGTTGCAGTAAAAGCACAATGGTCAGAAAAACTAGTAGGAATAACATCGACAGAAAGAATTTTATCACATAAAAAATCAGATAAATAGAATCTGTCGAGTCTACTGCATGAGGACGCGGTAAAAAACGTATATTTCACCAGGGTTGGATATTTGTGTTCCCAAACATCACGCAGATGCATCGTACGAACTAAGTCATGTAAATCACGGCAATAATTAAAATTGGGGGACTGGTCTGCAGGGCGTAAAACACAATTAAAATCGCCTCCGAGCAGGAGACTCCGAGGACTCTGGCGCAAAAGATAAATAAGCTCTTCTTTATAAAAGCGCGATCGAGCCACAGTGTGACCCGAACCAGAGGGGGCATACAAAACAACGAGGCGGAGATCAAAAAGACGACAACCAATCCCACGGCCAGAGTCAAGGAATTCAATGTCAGTAATAGGAATGCCCTCTCGAAAGAAAAGAGCAGTTCCTGTTGAATATTCCGGCGCGACATTAAAAACAGTTTGAAATCCAGGTAGAGAGAGATCAGAAAACAACACTTCCTGCAAAAACACTACGTCCGCACAGGCGTCGTAAATAAACTGCCGCAAAGAGGCAATGCGAACGTCGGACTCAATACGGTTAACATTTAAGGTAAGAAAGGTGTATGCTTGAACCATAGAGAGAAAAGCGAGAAAACAAATCACCTACACCGACGCACCAGCGTCACAGTCCATAGCAGGGGTGACGGAGGCATCCGAGGGAGGGGGACTGCTACCCCGTTCCGCGGATCCCTTACGTTTCGGTTTTTTACGAACAGCATTAACGTTCGGCTGAACGCGTAACTTGCGTCGGCTGACGGGCAAGGAAACTTCAGCCGCCGGTGACGTAGGAGGGTCAAGTTCTGTATCCGACACCACCCGCGCCGGTCCACATGCGGGATCCGGGGTCGCGGGGGAAACATCCGACAAAACGGAATGGTCAACACCTGCACTAGCTTCCGGCAAACATGGACTGCACGGAGGCGAAACGTGAGCAGGAAGGTCCGAGGCCGCAGAGTTGGAAGTAAGCGGAGCAGCTCCGCTTGCAGAGGTATGGGGCAGCGAAGCAGGAAGTTGTCGCGGCTCCACTTGTTGTGACATCGAAGTCGGTTCGGAAGACGGCGCCAACAGGCCCGACCGACGACCCGACTCGAGAGAAGCTGCGTCGGAGGCCGGAGGGGCGCCAGCAGCCGCCACCGGAACCGCTACCTCAGGAGGGCAGGGAGCAGCTACAGTACACAGTGGCTCGGAGGATGCCGGTCGCTCGGACTGGGGCATCTCAGGGAGATCCTCATCCGTACTATTTCCATCGTGTGGGCGACGCCTCTTATTATTCAAAAGTGGCACACCCACCTGAGGGACAGACGGAACAACATCAGATTTAGCACGCAAAGGAGGAAATTCTGTATCAGGGGTGCGCAAAACCTGTGGCGGGGCGCTACTACCACTGGACTGTGCTACACCAAGAGCAGAACCACCTGCAACGAGGTCAGCGACCGTTAACTTGCGACGCTGTTCGAGAGAATTTTTTAAAACAAAAACTCTCCGCGGACAGTCGGTACGCACGTGACCACTTTCATTGCACAAAAAACAGGTGCCAACCTGACCACTATATGTTACATGGACACGATATCCACCGATCTGCAGGTGAGATGGAATATTCTGCTTAACTTGCATTTCGACTGAACGAATACCACTGTAACATTGCAGGCGATGTTGGCTTGACCAGCGTTCAAGGCGAATGCTCTTTACATCACCATACTTCTGTAGACCCTCCTTAAGATAGACATTATCCACCTCCGGTGGAAGGTTGTAAACACGAACATTGGTATACGTGATGGAAGCATTGGAAAGCAGCACGGTACTTACAGAATCATCCCGATGCCGAAAGAGAACTTGATGACCATATTTAGAAAGAATTTTATCAACCTGAAGTGGGTCCATAAACTTAACAAAGAAAACATACAGTTCGGTATCAAAATAAGCAGTGTGCACCTGATCCGAATGAACACCAAAGGTATCTACCAACCAATCATGAATCTCAAGAGAACTAGGTTGCACATGGCGGGTTGACTTGTCAAAAGCAAAACTAACTGTAGCCTGACGAGGAATAACCTGGGACGACATTTTCACAATATGCGGTCGAAACCGCTACACAAAAAACACTGAAATAAGGACAGAAAGTAACACAAGGTACGAAACAACGACGGAGAAATACTCTCAGAAGTTGCACCACAACACGTAACAAAAACGATAGTCCACTATACGTAACGCTACGGCGGAGCGGAAGACTAGGCACGTCCACACTGCACGGCGTCTAAAGCGGAACTGCCCCTAGACCAACGAGCCCTGTGACACGGCGAATGCCAATTATTGCAGTCCCTCGACGTCGTCCAGGGTGACCTGGGGGTCTCGTGTACGCTGGCGGGATGGGGGCGCCGCGAATTCCCGCGGTCGGCGGCCTTCCTGGGCTATTGGTACCTTCATGTAGAGCTGCCGCTGGGCTCGCACTGCCTGCTGCTGAGAAAGTGATTGCTTTTGCTGATATGACTTGCAATAACGACTGCGCGAAACGCCGCTATCTCGTTAGGGGTGCTACGGCAGACACCCTCTCGAGCACCCCGAAGACTTCTTGAGCCCTCGGCTGTGATGGGTTCCAGGCTGACAAAAGAACTGTCGTGTGTGCATTCGCGGACGAGAGAAAGGCTGCGGCAAGTTCGAGTGAACAAGGATGGACTGCTCGGGTCCGTCGTTTCCGTCGTGTAGCGGTTATCACGTCTGCTTCACACGCAGAAGGTCCCCGGTTCGATCCCGGGCGGGAACAGAATTTTCCTGCCTCTGTCGTATTGTCCTCCAATGAGCCACGTCGTGTGTGGATCTGCTGCATGTCTCTTCGTTTTGCAAGTACCACATTTATTGAATTTTTTAGTTACGATGGCAACATCACTACAAGTTGTCTGTGAAGTAAGGTGCACACAAGCAGTTTCCCTGGTGTAGCGGTTATCACGTCTGCCTAACACGCAGAAGGTCCCCGGTTCGATCCCGGGCGGAAACACTTTTTCATCACTTTAAGCAAGACTTACTAACATGCATCTGCTACCATCTGTACCCGAACCCTTCGTAATCGCCTTCACGCGTTGGATCAGAGTGTCAATTGCTCACATCGAATAAGAAATTCATTTGATATTGACGGCGAGCTTTTTGCGCTGACTCAGCCACTGACGTGCGATCAGTTTGCACAAAACGCTAGGGCTCGTCCGGGATTTGAACCCGGGACCTCCTGCACCCTAAGCAGGAATCATACCCCTAGACCAACGAGCCCTGTGACACGGCGAATGCCAATTATTGCAGTCCCTCGACGTCGTCCAGGGTGACCTGGGGGTCTCGTGTACGCTGGCGGGATGGGGGCGCCGCGAATTCCCGCGGTCGGCGGCCTTCCTGGGCTATTGGTACCTTCATGTAGAGCTGCCGCTGGGCTCGCACTGCCTGCTGCTGAGAAAGTGATTGCTTTTGCTGATATGACTTGCAATAACGACTGCGCGAAACGCCGCTATCTCGTTAGGGGTGCTACGGCAGACACCCTCTCGAGCACCCCGAAGACTTCTTGAGCCCTCGGCTGTGATGGGTTCCAGGCTGACAAAAGAACTGTCGTGTGTGCATTCGCGGACGAGAGAAAGGCTGAAGCAAGTTCGAGTGAACAAGGATGGACTGCTTGTGTCCGTCGTTTCCGTAGTGTAGCGGTTATCACGTCTGCTTCACACGCAGAAGGTCCCCGGTTCGATCCCGGGCGGGAACAGAATTTTCCTGCCTATGTCGTATTGTCCTCCAATGAGCCACGTCGTGTGTGGATCTGCTGCATGTCTCTTCGTTTTGCAAGTACCACATTTATTGAATTTTTTAGTTACGATGGCAACATCACTACAAGTTGTCTGTGAAGTAAGGTGCACACAAGCAGTTTCCGTGGTGTAGCGGTTATCACGTCTGCCTAACACGCAGAAGGTCCCCGGTTCGATCCCGGGCGGAAACACTTTTTCATCACTTTAAGCAAGACTTACTAACATGCATCTGCTACCATCTGTACCCGAACCCTTCGTAATCGCCTTCACGCGTTGGATCAGAGTGTCAATTGCTCACATCGAATAAGAAATTCATTTGATATTGACGGCGAGCTTTTTGCGCTGACTCAGCCACTGACGTGCGATCAGTTTGCACAAAACGCTAGGGCTCGTCCGGGATTTGAACCCGGGACCTCCTGCACCCTAAGCAGGAATCATACCCCTAGACCAACGAGCCCTGTGACACGGCGAATGCCAATTATTGCAGTCCCTCGACGTCGTCCAGGGTGACCTGGGGGTCTCGTGTACGCTGGCGGGATGGGGGCGCCGCGAATTCCCGCGGTCGGCGGCCTTCCTGGGCTATTGGTACCTTCATGTAGAGCTGCCGCTGGGCTCGCACTGCCTGCTGCTGAGAAAGTGATTGCTTTTGCTGATATGACTTGCAATAACGACTGCGCGAAACGCCGCTATCTCGTTAGGGGTGCTACGGCAGACACCCTCTCGAGCACCCCGAAGACTTCTTGAGCCCTCGGCTGTGATGGGTTCCAGGCTGACAAAAGAACTGTCGTGTGTGCATTCGCGGACGAGAGAAAGGCTGCGGCAAGTTCGAGTGAACAAGGATGGACTGCTCGGGTCCGTCGTTTCCGTCGTGTAGCGGTTATCACGTCTGCTTCACACGCAGAAGGTCCCCGGTTCGATCCCGGGCGGGAACAGAATTTTCCTGCCTCTGTCGTATTGTCCTCCAATGAGCCACGTCGTGTGTGGATCTGCTGCATGTCTCTTCGTTTTGCAAGTACCACATTTATTGAATTTTTTAGTTACGATGGCAACATCACTACAAGTTGTCTGTGAAGTAAGGTGCACACAAGCAGTTTCCCTGGTGTAGCGGTTATCACGTCTGCCTAACACGCAGAAGGTCCCCGGTTCGATCCCGGGCGGAAACACTTTTTCATCACTTTAAGCAAGACTTACTAACATGCATCTGCTACCATCTGTACCCGAACCCTTCGTAATCGCCTTCACGCGTTGGATCAGAGTGTCAATTGCTCACATCGAATAAGAAATTCATTTGATATTGACGGCGAGCTTTTTGCGCTGACTCAGCCACTGACGTGCGATCAGTTTGCACAAAACGCTAGGGCTCGTCCGGGATTTGAACCCGGGACCTCCTGCACCCTAAGCAGGAATCATACCCCTAGACCAACGAGCCCTGTGACACGGCGAATGCCAATTATTGCAGTCCCTCGACGTCGTCCAGGGTGACCTGGGGGTCTCGTGTACGCTGGCGGGATGGGGGCGCCGCGAATTCCCGCGGTCGGCGGCCTTCCTGGGCTATTGGTACCTTCATGTAGAGCTGCCGCTGGGCTCGCACTGCCTGCTGCTGACAAAGTGATTGCTTTTGCTGATATGACTTGCAATAACGACTGCGCGAAACGCCGCTATCTCGTTAGGGGTGCTACGGCAGACACCCTCTCGAGCACCCCGAAGACTTCTTGAGCCCTCGGCTGTGATGGGTTCCAGGCTGACAAAAGAACTGTCGTGTGTGCATTCGCGGACGAGAGAAAGGCTGCGGCAAGTTCGAGTGAACAAGGATGGACTGCTCGGGTCCGTCGTTTCCGTCGTGTAGCGGTTATCACGTCTGCTTCACACGCAGAAGGTCCCCGGTTCGATCCCGGGCGGGAACAGAATTTTCCTGCCTCTGTCGTATTGTCCTCCAATGAGCCACGTCGTGTGTGGATCTGCTGCATGTCTCTTCGTTTTGCAAGTACCACATTTATTGAATTTTTTAGTTACGATGGCAACATCACTACAAGTTGTCTGTGAAGTAAGGTGCACACAAGCAGTTTCCGTGGTGTAGCGGTTATCACGTCTGCCTAACACGCAGAAGGTCCCCGGTTCGATCCCGGGCGGAAACACTTTTTCATCACTTTAAGCAAGACTTACTAACATGCATCTGCTACCATCTGTACCCGAACCCTTCGTAATCGCCTTCACGCGTTGGATCAGAGTGTCAATTGCTCACATCGAATAAGAAATTCATTTGATATTGACGGCGAGCTTTTTGCGCTGACTCAGCCACTGACGTGCGATCAGTTTGCACAAAACGCTAGGGCTCGTCCGGGATTTGAACCCGGGACCTCCTGCACCCTAAGCAGGAATCATACCCCTAGACCAACGAGCCCTGTGACACGGCGAATGCCAATTATTGCAGTCCCTCGACGTGGTCCAGGGTGACCTGGGGGTCTCGTGTACGCTGGCGGGATGGGGGCGCCGCGAATTCCCGCGGTCGGCGGCCTTCCTGGGCTATTGGTACCTTCATGTAGAGCTGCCGCTGGGCTCGCACTGCCTGCTGCTGAGAAAGTGATTGCTTTTGCTGATATGACTTGCAATAACGACTGCGCGAAACGCCGCTATCTCGTTAGGGGTGCTACGGCAGACACCCTCTCGAGCACCCCGAAGACTTCTTGAGCCCTCGGCTGTGATGGGTTCCAGGCTGACAAAAGAACTGTCGTGTGTGCATTCGCGGACGAGAGAAAGGCTGAGGCAAGTTCGAGTGAACAAGGATGGACTGCTCGGGTCCGTCGTTTCCGTAGTGTAGCGGTTATCACGTCTGCTTCACACGCAGAAGGTCCCCGGTTCGATCCCGGGCGGGAACAGAATTTTCCTGCCTATGTCGTATTGTCCTCCAATGAGCCACGTCGTGTGTGGATCTGCTGCATGTCTCTTCGTTTTGCAAGTACCACATTTATTGAATTTTTTAGTTACGATGGCAACATCACTACAAGTTGTCTGTGAAGTAAGGTGCACACAAGCAGTTTCCGTGGTGTAGCGGTTATCACGTCTGCCTAACACGCAGAAGGTCCCCGGTTCGATCCCGGGCGGAAACACTTTTTCATCACTTTAAGCAAGACTTACTAACATGCATCTGCTACCATCTGTACCCGAACCCTTCGTAATCGCCTTCACGCGTTGGATCAGAGTGTCAATTGCTCACATCGAATAAGAAATTCATTTGATATTGACGGCGAGCTTTTTGCGCTGACTCAGCCACTGACGTGCGATCAGTTTGCACAAAACGCTAGGGCTCGTCCGGGATTTGAACCCGGGACCTCCTGCACCCTAAGCAGGAATCATACCCCTAGACCAACGAGCCCTGTGACACGGCGAATGCCAATTATTGCAGTCCCTCGACGTCGTCCAGGGTGACCTGGGGGTCTCGTGTACGCTGGCGGGATGGGGGCGCCGCGAATTCCCGCGGTCGGCGGCCTTCCTGGGCTATTGGTACCTTCATGTAGAGCTGCCGCTGGGCTCGCACTGCCTGCTGCTGAGAAAGTGATTGCTTTTGCTGATATGACTTGCAATAACGACTGCGCGAAACGCCGCTATCTCGTTAGGGGTGCTACGGCAGACACCCTCTCGAGCACCCCGAAGACTTCTTGAGCCCTCGGCTGTGATGGGTTCCAGGCTGACAAAAGAACTGTCGTGTGTGCATTCGCGGACGAGAGAAAGGCTGCGGCAAGTTCAAGTGAACAAGGATGGACTGCTCGGGTCCGTCGTTTCCGTCGTGTAGCGGTTATCACGTCTGCTTCACACGCAGAAGGTCCCCGGTTCGATCCCGGGCGGGAACAGAATTTTCCTGCCTCTGTCGTATTGTCCTCCAATGAGCCACGTCGTGTGTGGATCTGCTGCATGTCTCTTCGTTTTGCAAGTACCACATTTATTGAATTTTTTAGTTACGATGGCAACATCACTACAAGTTGTCTGTGAAGTAAGGTGCACACAAGCAGTTTCCCTGGTGTAGCGGTTATCACGTCTGCCTAACACGCAGAAGGTCCCCGGTTCGATCCCGG
This sequence comes from Schistocerca piceifrons, assembly GCF_021461385.2. Classification (NCBI taxonomy): domain Eukaryota; kingdom Metazoa; phylum Arthropoda; class Insecta; order Orthoptera; family Acrididae; genus Schistocerca; species Schistocerca piceifrons. The sequence continues at coordinate 44,200,021 of NC_060139.1, read as the reverse complement.
GCGGAAACACTTTTTCATCACTTTAAGCAAGACTTACTAACATGCATCTGCTACCATCTGTACCCGAACCCTTCGTAATCGCCTTCACGCGTTGGATCAGAGTGTCAATTGCTCACATCGAATAAGAAATTCATTTGATATTGACGGCGAGCTTTTTGCGCTGACTCAGCCACTGACGTGCGATCAGTTTGCACAAAACGCTAGGGCTCGTCCGGGATTTGAACCCGGGACCTCCTGCACCCTAAGCAGGAATCATACCCCTAGACCAACGAGCCCTGTGACACGGCGAATGCCAATTATTGCAGTCCCTCGACGTCGTCCAGGGTGACCTGGGGGTCTCGTGTACGCTGGCGGGATGGGGGCGCCGCGAATTCCCGCGGTCGGCGGCCTTCCTGGGCTATTGGTACCTTCATGTAGAGCTGCCGCTGGGCTCGCACTGCCTGCTGCTGACAAAGTGATTGCTTTTGCTGATATGACTTGCAATAACGACTGCGCGAAACGCCGCTATCTCGTTAGGGGTGCTACGGCAGACACCCTCTCGAGCACCCCGAAGACTTCTTGAGCCCTCGGCTGTGATGGGTTCCAGGCTGACAAAAGAACTGTCGTGTGTGCATTCGCGGACGAGAGAAAGGCTGAGGCAAGTTCGAGTGAACAAGGATGGACTGCTTGTGTCCGTCGTTTCCGTAGTGTAGCGGTTATCACGTCTGCTTCACACGCAGAAGGTCCCCGGTTCGATCCCGGGCGGGAACAGAATTTTCCTGCCTATGTCGTATTGTCCTCCAATGAGCCACGTCGTGTGTGGATCTGCTGCATGTCTCTTCGTTTTGCAAGTACCACATTTATTGAATTTTTTAGTTACGATGGCAACATCACTACAAGTTGTCTGTGAAGTAAGGTGCACACAAGCAGTTTCCGTGGTGTAGCGGTTATCACGTCTGCCTAACACGCAGAAGGTCCCCGGTTCGATCCCGGGCGGAAACACTTTTTCATCACTTTAAGCAAGACTTACTAACATGCATCTGCTACCATCTGTACCCGAACCCTTCGTAATCGCCTTCACGCGTTGGATCAGAGTGTCAATTGCTCACATCGAATAAGAAATTCATTTGATATTGACGGCGAGCTTTTTGCGCTGACTCAGCCACTGACGTGCGATCAGTTTGCACAAAACGCTAGGGCTCGTCCGGGATTTGAACCCGGGACCTCCTGCACCCTAAGCAGGAATCATACCCCTAGACCAACGAGCCCTGTGACACGGCGAATGCCAATTATTGCAGTCCCTCGACGTCGTCCAGGGTGACCTGGGGGTCTCGTGTACGCTGGCGGGATGGGGGCGCCGCGAATTCCCGCGGTCGGCGGCCTTCCTGGGCTATTGGTACCTTCATGTAGAGCTGCCGCTGGGCTCGCACTGCCTGCTGCTGAGAAAGTGATTGCTTTTGCTGATATGACTTGCAATAACGACTGCGCGAAACGCCGCTATCTCGTTAGGGGTGCTACGGCAGACACCCTCTCGAGCACCCCGAAGACTTCTTGAGCCCTCGGCTGTGATGGGTTCCAGGCTGACAAAAGAACTGTCGTGTGTGCATTCGCGGACGAGAGAAAGGCTGCGGCAAGTTCGAGTGAACAAGGATGGACTGCTCGGGTCCGTCGTTTCCGTCGTGTAGCGGTTATCACGTCTGCTTCACACGCAGAAGGTCCCCGGTTCGATCCCGGGCGGGAACAGAATTTTCCTGCCTCTGTCGTATTGTCCTCCAATGAGCCACGTCGTGTGTGGATCTGCTGCATGTCTCTTCGTTTTGCAAGTACCACATTTATTGAATTTTTTAGTTACGATGGCAACATCACTACAAGTTGTCTGTGAAGTAAGGTGCACACAAGCAGTTTCCCTGGTGTAGCGGTTATCACGTCTGCCTAACACGCAGAAGGTCCCCGGTTCGATCCCGGGCGGAAACACTTTTTCATCACTTTAAGCAAGACTTACTAACATGCATCTGCTACCATCTGTACCCGAACCCTTCGTAATCGCCTTCACGCGTTGGATCAGAGTGTCAATTGCTCACATCGAATAAGAAATTCATTTGATATTGACGGCGAGCTTTTTGCGCTGACTCAGCCACTGACGTGCGATCAGTTTGCACAAAACGCTAGGGCTCGTCCGGGATTTGAACCCGGGACCTCCTGCACCCTAAGCAGGAATCATACCCCTAGACCAACGAGCCCTGTGACACGGCGAATGCCAATTATTGCAGTCCCTCGACGTCGTCCAGGGTGACCTGGGGGTCTCGTGTACGCTGGCGGGATGGGGGCGCCGCGAATTCCCGCTGTCGGCGGCCTTCCTGGGCTATTGGTACCTTCATGTAGAGCTGCCGCTGGGCTCGCACTGCCTGCTGCTGACAAAGTGATTGCTTTTGCTGATATGACTTGCAATAACGACTGCGCGAAACGCCGCTATCTCGTTAGGGGTGCTACGGCAGACACCCTCTCGAGCACCCCGAAGACTTCTTGAGCCCTCGGCTGTGATGGGTTCCAGGCTGACAAAAGAACTGTCGTGTGTGCATTCGCGGACGAGAGAAAGGCTGCGGCAAGTTCGAGTGAACAAGGATGGACTGCTCGGGTCCGTCGTTTCCGTCGTGTAGCGGTTATCACGTCTGCTTCACACGCAGAAGGTCCCCGGTTCGATCCCGGGCGGGAACAGAATTTTCCTGCCTCTGTCGTATTGTCCTCCAATGAGCCACGTCGTGTGTGGATCTGCTGCATGTCTCTTCGTTTTGCAAGTACCACATTTATTGAATTTTTTAGTTACGATGGCAACATCACTACAAGTTGTCTGTGAAGTAAGGTGCACACAAGCAGTTTCCGTGGTGTAGCGGTTATCACGTCTGCCTAACACGCAGAAGGTCCCCGGTTCGATCCCGGGCGGAAACACTTTTTCATCACTTTAAGCAAGACTTACTAACATGCATCTGCTACCATCTGTACCCGAACCCTTCGTAATCGCCTTCACGCGTTGGATCAGAGTGTCAATTGCTCACATCGAATAAGAAATTCATTTGATATTGACGGCGAGCTTTTTGCGCTGACTCAGCCACTGACGTGCGATCAGTTTGCACAAAACGCTAGGGCTCGTCCGGGATTTGAACCCGGGACCTCCTGCACCCTAAGCAGGAATCATACCCCTAGACCAACGAGCCCTGTGACACGGCGAATGCCAATTATTGCAGTCCCTCGACGTGGTCCAGGGTGACCTGGGGGTCTCGTGTACGCTGGCGGGATGGGGGCGCCGCGAATTCCCGCGGTCGGCGGCCTTCCTGGGCTATTGGTACCTTCATGTAGAGCTGCCGCTGGGCTCGCACTGCCTGCTGCTGAGAAAGTGATTGCTTTTGCTGATATGACTTGCAATAACGACTGCGCGAAACGCCGCTATCTCGTTAGGGGTGCTACGGCAGACACCCTCTCGAGCACCCCGAAGACTTCTTGAGCCCTCGGCTGTGATGGGTTCCAGGCTGACAAAAGAACTGTCGTGTGTGCATTCGCGGACGAGAGAAAGGCTGAGGCAAGTTCGAGTGAACAAGGATGGACTGCTCGGGTCCGTCGTTTCCGTAGTGTAGCGGTTATCACGTCTGCTTCACACGCAGAAGGTCCCCGGTTCGATCCCGGGCGGGAACAGAATTTTCCTGCCTATGTCGTATTGTCCTCCAATGAGCCACGTCGTGTGTGGATCTGCTGCATGTCTCTTCGTTTTGCAAGTACCACATTTATTGAATTTTTTAGTTACGATGGCAACATCACTACAAGTTGTCTGTGAAGTAAGGTGCACACAAGCAGTTTCCGTGGTGTAGCGGTTATCACGTCTGCCTAACACGCAGAAGGTCCCCGGTTCGATCCCGGGCGGAAACACTTTTTCATCACTTTAAGCAAGACTTACTAACATGCATCTGCTACCATCTGTACCCGAACCCTTCGTAATCGCCTTCACGCGTTGGATCAGAGTGTCAATTGCTCACATCGAATAAGAAATTCATTTGATATTGACGGCGAGCTTTTTGCGCTGACTCAGCCACTGACGTGCGATCAGTTTGCACAAAACGCTAGGGCTCGTCCGGGATTTGAACCCGGGACCTCCTGCACCCTAAGCAGGAATCATACCCCTAGACCAACGAGCCCTGTGACACGGCGAATGCCAATTATTGCAGTCCCTCGACGTCGTCCAGGGTGACCTGGGGGTCTCGTGTACGCTGGCGGGATGGGGGCGCCGCGAATTCCCGCGGTCGGCGGCCTTCCTGGGCTATTGGTACCTTCATGTAGAGCTGCCGCTGGGCTCGCACTGCCTGCTGCTGAGAAAGTGATTGCTTTTGCTGATATGACTTGCAATAACGACTGCGCGAAACGCCGCTATCTCGTTAGGGGTGCTACGGCAGACACCCTCTCGAGCACCCCGAAGACTTCTTGAGCCCTCGGCTGTGATGGGTTCCAGGCTGACAAAAGAACTGTCGTGTGTGCATTCGCGGACGAGAGAAAGGCTGAGGCAAGTTCGAGTGAACAAGGATGGACTGCTTGTGTCCGTCGTTTCCGTAGTGTAGCGGTTATCACGTCTGCTTCACACGCAGAAGGTCCCCGGTTCGATCCCGGGCGGGAACAGAATTTTCCTGCCTATGTCGTATTGTCCTCCAATGAGCCACGTCGTGTGTGGATCTGCTGCATGTCTCTTCGTTTTGCAAGTACCACATTTATTGAATTTTTTAGTTACGATGGCAACATCACTACAAGTTGTCTGTGAAGTAAGGTGCACACAAGCAGTTTCCGTGGTGTAGCGGTTATCACGTCTGCCTAACACGCAGAAGGTCCCCGGTTCGATCCCGGGCGGAAACACTTTTTCATCACTTTAAGCAAGACTTACTAACATGCATCTGCTACCATCTGTACCCGAACCCTTCGTAATCGCCTTCACGCGTTGGATCAGAGTGTCAATTGCTCACATCGAATAAGAAATTCATTTGATATTGACGGCGAGCTTTTTGCGCTGACTCAGCCACTGACGTGCGATCAGTTTGCACAAAACGCTAGGGCTCGTCCGGGATTTGAACCCGGGACCTCCTGCACCCTAAGCAGGAATCATACCCCTAGACCAACGAGCCCTGTGACACGGCGAATGCCAATTATTGCAGTCCCTCGACGTCGTCCAGGGTGACCTGGGGGTCTCGTGTACGCTGGCGGGATGGGGGCGCCGCGAATTCCCGCGGTCGGCGGCCTTCCTGGGCTATTGGTACCTTCATGTAGAGCTGCCGCTGGGCTCGCACTGCCTGCTGCTGAGAAAGTGATTGCTTTTGCTGATATGACTTGCAATAACGACTGCGCGAAACGCCGCTATCTCGTTAGGGGTGCTACGGCAGACACCCTCTCGAGCACCCCGAAGACTTCTTGAGCCCTCGGCTGTGATGGGTTCCAGGCTGACAAAAGAACTGTCGTGTGTGCATTCGCGGACGAGAGAAAGGCTGCGGCAAGTTCGAGTGAACAAGGATGGACTGCTCGGGTCCGTCGTTTCCGTCGTGTAGCGGTTATCACGTCTGCTTCACACGCAGAAGGTCCCCGGTTCGATCCCGGGCGGGAACAGAATTTTCCTGCCTCTGTCGTATTGTCCTCCAATGAGCCACGTCGTGTGTGGATCTGCTGCATGTCTCTTCGTTTTGCAAGTACCACATTTATTGAATTTTTTAGTTACGATGGCAACATCACTACAAGTTGTCTGTGAAGTAAGGTGCACACAAGCAGTTTCCCTGGTGTAGCGGTTATCACGTCTGCCTAACACGCAGAAGGTCCCCGGTTCGATCCCGGGCGGAAACACTTTTTCATCACTTTAAGCAAGACTTACTAACATGCATCTGCTACCATCTGTACCCGAACCCTTCGTAATCGCCTTCACGCGTTGGATCAGAGTGTCAATTGCTCACATCGAATAAGAAATTCATTTGATATTGACGGCGAGCTTTTTGCGCTGACTCAGCCACTGACGTGCGATCAGTTTGCACAAAACGCTAGGGCTCGTCCGGGATTTGAACCCGGGACCTCCTGCACCCTAAGCAGGAATCATACCCCTAGACCAACGAGCCCTGTGACACGGCGAATGCCAATTATTGCAGTCCCTCGACGTCGTCCAGGGTGACCTGGGGGTCTCGTGTACGCTGGCGGGATGGGGGCGCCGCGAATTCCCGCTGTCGGCGGCCTTCCTGGGCTATTGGTACCTTCATGTAGAGCTGCCGCTGGGCTCGCACTGCCTGCTGCTGACAAAGTGATTGCTTTTGCTGATATGACTTGCAATAACGACTGCGCGAAACGCCGCTATCTCGTTAGGGGTGCTACGGCAGACACCCTCTCGAGCACCCCGAAGACTTCTTGAGCCCTCGGCTGTGATGGGTTCCAGGCTGACAAAAGAACTGTCGTGTGTGCATTCGCGGACGAGAGAAAGGCTGCGGCAAGTTCGAGTGAACAAGGATGGACTGCTCGGGTCCGTCGTTTCCGTCGTGTAGCGGTTATCACGTCTGCTTCACACGCAGAAGGTCCCCGGTTCGATCCCGGGCGGGAACAGAATTTTCCTGCCTCTGTCGTATTGTCCTCCAATGAGCCACGTCGTGTGTGGATCTGCTGCATGTCTCTTCGTTTTGCAAGTACCACATTTATTGAATTTTTTAGTTACGATGGCAACATCACTACAAGTTGTCTGTGAAGTAAGGTGCACACAAGCAGTTTCCGTGGTGTAGCGGTTATCACGTCTGCCTAACACGCAGAAGGTCCCCGGTTCGATCCCGGGCGGAAACACTTTTTCATCACTTTAAGCAAGACTTACTAACATGCATCTGCTACCATCTGTACCCGAACCCTTCGTAATCGCCTTCACGCGTTGGATCAGAGTGTCAATTGCTCACATCGAATAAGAAATTCATTTGATATTGACGGCGAGCTTTTTGCGCTGACTCAGCCACTGACGTGCGATCAGTTTGCACAAAACGCTAGGGCTCGTCCGGGATTTGAACCCGGGACCTCCTGCACCCTAAGCAGGAATCATACCCCTAGACCAACGAGCCCTGTGACACGGCGAATGCCAATTATTGCAGTCCCTCGACGTGGTCCAGGGTGACCTGGGGGTCTCGTGTACGCTGGCGGGATGGGGGCGCCGCGAATTCCCGCGGTCGGCGGCCTTCCTGGGCTATTGGTACCTTCATGTAGAGCTGCCGCTGGGCTCGCACTGCCTGCTGCTGAGAAAGTGATTGCTTTTGCTGATATGACTTGCAATAACGACTGCGCGAAACGCCGCTATCTCGTTAGGGGTGCTACGGCAGACACCCTCTCGAGCACCCCGAAGACTTCTTGAGCCCTCGGCTGTGATGGGTTCCAGGCTGACAAAAGAACTGTCGTGTGTGCATTCGCGGACGAGAGAAAGGCTGAGGCAAGTTCGAGTGAACAAGGATGGACTGCTCGGGTCCGTCGTTTCCGTAGTGTAGCGGTTATCACGTCTGCTTCACACGCAGAAGGTCCCCGGTTCGATCCCGGGCGGGAACAGAATTTTCCTGCCTATGTCGTATTGTCCTCCAATGAGCCACGTCGTGTGTGGATCTGCTGCATGTCTCTTCGTTTTGCAAGTACCACATTTATTGAATTTTTTAGTTACGATGGCAACATCACTACAAGTTGTCTGTGAAGTAAGGTGCACACAAGCAGTTTCCGTGGTGTAGCGGTTATCACGTCTGCCTAACACGCAGAAGGTCCCCGGTTCGATCCCGGGCGGAAACACTTTTTCATCACTTTAAGCAAGACTTACTAACATGCATCTGCTACCATCTGTACCCGAACCCTTCGTAATCGCCTTCACGCGTTGGATCAGAGTGTCAATTGCTCACATCGAATAAGAAATTCATTTGATATTGACGGCGAGCTTTTTGCGCTGACTCAGCCACTGACGTGCGATCAGTTTGCACAAAACGCTAGGGCTCGTCCGGGATTTGAACCCGGGACCTCCTGCACCCTAAGCAGGAATCATACCCCTAGACCAACGAGCCCTGTGACACGGCGAATGCCAATTATTGCAGTCCCTCGACGTCGTCCAGGGTGACCTGGGGGTCTCGTGTACGCTGGCGGGATGGGGGCGCCGCGAATTCCCGCGGTCGGCGGCCTTCCTGGGCTATTGGTACCTTCATGTAGAGCTGCCGCTGGGCTCGCACTGCCTGCTGCTGAGAAAGTGATTGCTTTTGCTGATATGACTTGCAATAACGACTGCGCGAAACGCCGCTATCTCGTTAGGGGTGCTACGGCAGACACCCTCTCGAGCACCCCGAAGACTTCTTGAGCCCTCGGCTGTGATGGGTTCCAGGCTGACAAAAGAACTGTCGTGTGTGCATTCGCGGACGAGAGAAAGGCTGCGGCAAGTTCGAGTGAACAAGGATGGACTGCTCGGGTCCGTCGTTTCCGTCGTGTAGCGGTTATCACGTCTGCTTCACACGCAGAAGGTCCCCGGTTCGATCCCGGGCGGGAACAGAATTTTCCTGCCTCTGTCGTATTGTCCTCCAATGAGCCACGTCGTGTGTGGATCTGCTGCATGTCTCTTCGTTTTGCAAGTACCACATTTATTGAATTTTTTAGTTACGATGGCAACATCACTACAAGTTGTCTGTGAAGTAAGGTGCACACAAGCAGTTTCCGTGGTGTAGCGGTTATCACGTCTGCCTAACACGCAGAAGGTCCCCGGTTCGATCCCGGGCGGAAACACTTTTTCATCACTTTAAGCAAGACTTACTAACATGCATCTGCTACCATCTGTACCCGAACCCTTCGTAATCGCCTTCACGCGTTGGATCAGAGTGTCAATTGCTCACATCGAATAAGAAATTCATTTGATATTGACGGCGAGCTTTTTGCGCTGACTCAGCCACTGACGTGCGATCAGTTTGCACAAAACGCTAGGGCTCGTCCGGGATTTGAACCCGGGACCTCCTGCACCCTAAGCAGGAATCATACCCCTAGACCAACGAGCCCTGTGACACGGCGAATGCCAATTATTGCAGTCCCTCGACGTCGTCCAGGGTGACCTGGGGGTCTCGTGTACGCTGGCGGGATGGGGGCGCCGCGAATTCCCGCGGTCGGCGGCCTTCCTGGGCTATTGGTACCTTCATGTAGAGCTGCCGCTGGGCTCGCACTGCCTGCTGCTGAGAAAGTGATTGCTTTTGCTGATATGACTTGCAATAACGACTGCGCGAAACGCCGCTATCTCGTTAGGGGTGCTACGGCAGACACCCTCTCGAGCACCCCGAAGACTTCTTGAGCCCTCGGCTGTGATGGGTTCCAGGCTGACAAAAGAACTGTCGTGTGTGCATTCGCGGACGAGAGAAAGGCTGAGGCAAGTTCGAGTGAACAAGGATGGACTGCTCGGGTCCGTCGTTTCCGTAGTGTAGCGGTTATCACGTCTGCTTCACACGCAGAAGGTCCCCGGTTCGATCCCGGGCGGGAACAGAATTTTCCTGCCTATGTCGTATTGTCCTCCAATGAGCCACGTCGTGTGTGGATCTGCTGCATGTCTCTTCGTTTTGCAAGTACCACATTTATTGAATTTTTTAGTTACGATGGCAACATCACTACAAGTTGTCTGTGAAGTAAGGTGCACACATGCAGTTTCCGTGGTGTAGCGGTTATCACGTCTGCCTAACACGCAGAAGGTCCCCGGTTCGATCCCGGGCGGAAACACTTTTTCATCACTTTAAGCAAGACTTACTAACATGCATCTGCTACCATCTGTACCCGAACCCTTCGTAATCGCCTTCACGCGTTGGATCAGAGTGTCAATTGCTCACATCGAATAAGAAATTCATTTGATATTGACGGCGAGCTTTTTGCGCTGACTCAGCCACTGACGTGCGATCAGTTTGCACAAAACGCTAGGGCTCGTCCGGGATTTGAACCCGGGACCTCCTGCACCCTAAGCAGGAATCATACCCCTAGACCAACGAGCCCTGTGACACGGCGAATGCCAATTATTGCAGTCCCTCGACGTCGTCCAGGGTGACCTGGGGGTCTCGTGTACGCTGGCGGGATGGGGGCGCCGCGAATTCCCGCGGTCGGCGGCCTTCCTGGGCTATTGGTACCTTCATGTAGAGCTGCCGCTGGGCTCGCACTGCCTGCTGCTGAGAAAGTGATTGCTTTTGCTGATATGACTTGCAATAACGACTGCGCGAAACGCCGCTATCTCGTTAGGGGTGCTACGGCAGACACCCTCTCGAGCACCCCGAAGACTTCTTGAGCCCTCGGCTGTGATGGGTTCCAGGCTGACAAAAGAACTGTCGTGTGTGCATTCGCGGACGAGAGAAAGGCTGCGGCAAGTTCGAGTGAACAAGGATGGACTGCTCGGGTCCGTCGTTTCCGTCGTGTAGCGGTTATCACGTCTGCTTCACACGCAGAAGGTCCCCGGTTCGATCCCGGGCGGGAACAGAATTTTCCTGCCTCTGTCGTATTGTCCTCCAATGAGCCACGTCGTGTGTGGATCTGCTGCATGTCTCTTCGTTTTGCAAGTACCACATTTATTGAATTTTTTAGTTACGATGGCAACATCACTACAAGTTGTCTGTGAAGTAAGGTGCACACAAGCAGTTTCCGTGGTGTAGCGGTTATCACGTCTGCCTAACACGCAGAAGGTCCCCGGTTCGATCCCGGGCGGAAACACTTTTTCATCACTTTAAGCAAGACTTACTAACATGCATCTGCTACCATCTGTACCCGAACCCTTCGTAATCGCCTTCACGCGTTGGATCAGAGTGTCAATTGCTCACATCGAATAAGAAATTCATTTGATATTGACGGCGAGCTTTTTGCGCTGACTCAGCCACTGACGTGCGATCAGTTTGCACAAAACGCTAGGGCTCGTCCGGGATTTGAACCCGGGACCTCCTGCACCCTAAGCAGGAATCATACCCCTAGACCAACGAGCCCTGTGACACGGCGAATGCCAATTATTGCAGTCCCTCGACGTCGTCCAGGGTGACCTGGGGGTCTCGTGTACGCTGGCGGGATGGGGGCGCCGCGAATTCCCGCGGTCGGCGGCCTTCCTGGGCTATTGGTACCTTCATGTAGAGCTGCCGCTGGGCTCGCACTGCCTGCTGCTGAGAAAGTGATTGCTTTTGCTGATATGACTTGCAATAACGACTGCGCGAAACGCCGCTATCTCGTTAGGGGTGCTACGGCAGACACCCTCTCGAGCACCCCGAAGACTTCTTGAGCCCTCGGCTGTGATGGGTTCCAGGCTGACAAAAGAACTGTCGTGTGTGCATTCGCGGACGAGAGAAAGTCTGAGGCAAGTTCGAGTGAACAAGGATGGACTGCTTGGGTCCGTCGTTTCCGTAGTGTAGCGGTTATCACGTCTGCTTCACACGCAGAAGGTCCCCGGTTCGATCCCGGGCGGGAACAGAATTTTCCTGCCTATGTCGTATTGTCCTCCAATGAGCCACGTCGTGTGTGGATCTGCTGCATGTCTCTTCGTTTTGCAAGTACCACATTTATTGAATTTTTTAGTTACGATGGCAACATCACTACAAGTTGTCTGTAAAGTAAGGTGCACACAAGCAGTTTCCGTGGTGTAGCGGTTATCACGTCTGCCTAACACGCAGAAGGTCCCCGGTTCGATCCCGGGCGGAAACACTTTTTCATCACTTTAAGCAAGACTTACTAACATGCATCTGCTACCATCTGTACCCGAACCCTTCGTAATCGCCTTCACGCGTTGGATCAGAGTGTCAATTGCTCACATCGAATAAGAAATTCATTTGATATTGACGGCGAGCTTTTTGCGCTGACTCAGCCACTGACGTGCGATCAGTTTGCACAAAACGCTAGGGCTCGTCCGGGATTTGAACCCGGGACCTCCTGCACCCTAAGCAGGAATCATACCCCTAGACCAACGAGCCCTGTGACACGGCGAATGCCAATTATTGCAGTCCCTCGACGTCGTCCAGGGTGACCTGGGGGTCTCGTGTACGCTGGCGGGATGGGGGCGCCGCGAATTCCCGCGGTCGGCGGCCTTCCTGGGCTATTGGTACCTTCATGTAGAGCTGCCGCTGGGCTCGCACTGCCTGCTGCTGAGAAAGTGATTGCTTTTGCTGATATGACTTGCAATAACGACTGCGCGAAACGCCGCTATCTCGTTAGGGGTGCTACGGCAGACACCCTCTCGAGCACCCCGAAGACTTCTTGAGCCCTCGGCTGTGATGGGTTCCAGGCTGACAAAAGAACTGTCGTGTGTGCATTCGCGGACGAGAGAAAGGCTGCGGCAAGTTCGAGTGAACAAGGATGGACTGCTCGGGTCCGTCGTTTCCGTCGTGTAGCGGTTATCACGTCTGCTTCACACGCAGAAGGTCCCCGGTTCGATCCCGGGCGGGAACAGAATTTTCCTGCCTCTGTCGTATTGTCCTCCAATGAGCCACGTCGTGTGTGGATCTGCTGCATGTCTCTTCGTTTTGCAAGTACCACATTTATTGAATTTTTTAGTTACGATGGCAACATCACTACAAGTTGTCTGTGAAGTAAGGTGCACACAAGCAGTTTCCCTGGTGTAGCGGTTATCACGTCTGCCTAACACGCAGAAGGTCCCCGGTTCGATCCCGGGCGGAAACACTTTTTCATCACTTTAAGCAAGACTTACTAACATGCATCTGCTACCATCTGTACCCGAACCCTTCGTAATCGCCTTCACGCGTTGGATCAGAGTGTCAATTGCTCACATCGAATAAGAAATTCATTTGATATTGACGGCGAGCTTTTTGCGCTGACTCAGCCACTGACGTGCGATCAGTTTGCACAAAACGCTAGGGCTCGTCCGGGATTTGAACCCGGGACCTCCTGCACCCTAAGCAGGAATCATACCCCTAGACCAACGAGCCCTGTGACACGGCGAATGCCAATTATTGCAGTCCCTCGACGTCGTCCAGGGTGACCTGGGGGTCTCGTGTACGCTGGCGGGATGGGGGCGCCGCGAATTCCCGCGGTCGGCGGCCTTCCTGGGCTATTGGTACCTTCATGTAGAGCTGCCGCTGGGCTCGCACTGCCTGCTGCTGACAAAGTGATTGCTTTTGCTGATATGACTTGCAATAACGACTGCGCGAAACGCCGCTATCTCGTTAGGGGTGCTACGGCAGACACCCTCTCGAGCACCCCGAAGACTTCTTGAGCCCTCGGCTGTGATGGGTTCCAGGCTGACAAAAGAACTGTCGTGTGTGCATTCGCGGACGAGAGAAAGGCTGCGGCAAGTTCGAGTGAACAAGGATGGACTGCTCGGGTCCGTCGTTTCCGTCGTGTAGCGGTTATCACGTCTGCTTCACACGCAGAAGGTCCCCGGTTCGATCCCGGGCGGGAACAGAATTTTCCTGCCTATGTCGTATTGTCCTCCAATGAGCCACGTCGTGTGTGGATCTGCTGCATGTCTCTTCGTTTTGCAAGTACCACATTTATTGAATTTTTTAGTTACGATGGCAACATCACTACAAGTTGTCTGTGAAGTAAGGTGCACACAAGCAGTTTCCGTGGTGTAGCGGTTATCACGTCTGCCTAACACGCAGAAGGTCCCCGGTTCGATCCCGGGCGGAAACACTTTTTCATCACTTTAAGCAAGACTTACTAACATGCATCTGCTACCATCTGTACCCGAACCCTTCGTAATCGCCTTCACGCGTTGGATCAGAGTGTCAATTGCTCACATCGAATAAGAAATTCATTTGATATTGACGGCGAGCTTTTTGCGCTGACTCAGCCACTGACGTGCGATCAGTTTGCACAAAACGCTAGGGCTCGTCCGGGATTTGAACCCGGGACCTCCTGCACCCTAAGCAGGAATCATACCCCTAGACCAACGAGCCCTGTGACACGGCGAATGCCAATTATTGCAGTCCCTCGACGTCGTCCAGGGTGACCTGGGGGTCTCGTGTACGCTGGCGGGATGGGGGCGCCGCGAATTCCCGCGGTCGGCGGCCTTCCTGGGCTATTGGTACCTTCATGTAGAGCTGCCGCTGGGCTCGCACTGCCTGCTGCTGAGAAAGTGATTGCTTTTGCTGATATGACTTGCAATAACGACTGCGCGAAACGCCGCTATCTCGTTAGGGGTGCTACGGCAGACACCCTCTCGAGCACCCCGAAGACTTCTTGAGCCCTCGGCTGTGATGGGTTCCAGGCTGACAAAAGAACTGTCGTGTGTGCATTCGCGGACGAGAGAAAGGCTGAGGCAAGTTCGAGTGAACAAGGATGGACTGCTCGGGTCCGTCGTTTCCGTAGTGTAGCGGTTATCACGTCTGCTTCACACGCAGAAGGTCCCCGGTTCGATCCCGGGCGGGAACAGAATTTTCCTGCCTCTGTCGTATTGTCCTCCAATGAGCCACGTCGTGTGTGGATCTGCTGCATGTCTCTTCGTTTTGCAAGTACCACATTTATTGAATTTTTTAGTTACGATGGCAACATCACTACAAGTTGTCTGTGAAGTAAGGTGCACACAAGCAGTTTCCGTGGTGTAGCGGTTATCACGTCTGCCTAACACGCAGAAGGTCCCCGGTTCGATCCCGGGCGGAAACACTTTTTCATCACTTTAAGCAAGACTTACTAACATGCATCTGCTACCATCTGTACCCGAACCCTTCGTAATCGCCTTCACGCGTTGGATCAGAGTGTCAATTGCTCACATCGAATAAGAAATTCATTTGATATTGACGGCGAGCTTTTTGCGCTGACTCAGCCACTGACGTGCGATCAGTTTGCACAAAACGCTAGGGCTCGTCCGGGATTTGAACCCGGGACCTCCTGCACCCTAAGCAGGAATCATACCCCTAGACCAACGAGCCCTGTGACACGGCGAATGCCAATTATTGCAGTCCCTCGACGTCGTCCAGGGTGACCTGGGGGTCTCGTGTACGCTGGCGGGATGGGGGCGCCGCGAATTCCCGCGGTCGGCGGCCTTCCTGGGCTATTGGTACCTTCATGTAGAGCTGCCGCTGGGCTCGCACTGCCTGCTGCTGACAAAGTGATTGCTTTTGCTGATATGACTTGCAATAACGACTGCGCGAAACGCCGCTATCTCGTTAGGGGTGCTACGGCAGACACCCTCTCGAGCACCCCGAAGACTTCTTGAGCCCTCGGCTGTGATGGGTTCCAGGCTGACAAAAGAACTGTCGTGTGTGCATTCGCGGACGAGAGAAAGGCTGCGGCAAGTTCGAGTGAACAAGGATGGACTGCTCGGGTCCGTCGTTTCCGTCGTGTAGCGGTTATCACGTCTGCTTCACACGCAGAAGGTCCCCGGTTCGATCCCGGGCGGGAACAGAATTTTCCTGCCTATGTCGTATTGTCCTCCAATGAGCCACGTCGTGTGTGGATCTGCTGCATGTCTCTTCGTTTTGCAAGTACCACATTTATTGAATTTTTTAGTTACGATGGCAACATCACTACAAGTTGTCTGTGAAGTAAGGTGCACACAAGCAGTTTCCGTGGTGTAGCGGTTATCACGTCTGCCTAACACGCAGAAGGTCCCCGGTTCGATCCCGGGCGGAAACACTTTTTCATCACTTTAAGCAAGACTTACTAACATGCATCTGCTACCATCTGTACCCGAACCCTTCGTAATCGCCTTCACGCGTTGGATCAGAGTGTCAATTGCTCACATCGAATAAGAAATTCATTTGATATTGACGGCGAGCTTTTTGCGCTGACTCAGCCACTGACGTGCGATCAGTTTGCACAAAACGCTAGGGCTCGTCCGGGATTTGAACCCGGGACCTCCTGCACCCTAAGCAGGAATCATACCCCTAGACCAACGAGCCCTGTGACACGGCGAATGCCAATTATTGCAGTCCCTCGACGTCGTCCAGGGTGACCTGGGGGTCTCGTGTACGCTGGCGGGATGGGGGCGCCGCGAATTCCCGCGGTCGGCGGCCTTCCTGGGCTATTGGTACCTTCATGTAGAGCTGCCGCTGGGCTCGCACTGCCTGCTGCTGAGAAAGTGATTGCTTTTGCTGATATGACTTGCAATAACGACTGCGCGAAACGCCGCTATCTCGTTAGGGGTGCTACGGCAGACACCCTCTCGAGCACCCCGAAGACTTCTTGAGCCCTCGGCTGTGATGGGTTCCAGGCTGACAAAAGAACTGTCGTGTGTGCATTCGCGGACGAGAGAAAGGCTGAGGCAAGTTCGAGTGAACAAGGATGGACTGCTCGGGTCCGTCGTTTCCGTAGTGTAGCGGTTATCACGTCTGCTTCACACGCAGAAGGTCCCCGGTTCGATCCCGGGCGGGAACAGAATTTTCCTGCCTCTGTCGTATTGTCCTCCAATGAGCCACGTCGTGTGTGGATCTGCTGCATGTCTCTTCGTTTTGCAAGTACCACATTTATTGAATTTTTTAGTTACGATGGCAACATCACTACAAGTTGTCTGTGAAGTAAGGTGCACACAAGCAGTTTCCGTGGTGTAGCGGTTATCACGTCTGCCTAACACGCAGAAGGTCCCCGGTTCGATCCCGGGCGGAAACACTTTTTCATCACTTTAAGCAAGACTTACTAACATGCATCTGCTACCATCTGTACCCGAACCCTTCGTAACCGCCTTCACGCGTTGGATCAGAGTGTCAATTGCTCACATCGAATAAGAAATTCATTTGATATTGACGGCGAGCTTTTTGCGCTGACTCAGCCACTGACGTGCGATCAGTTTGCACAAAACGCTAGGGCTCGTCCGGGATTTGAACCCGGGACCTCCTGCACCCTAAGCAGGAATCATACCCCTAGACCAACGAGCCCTGTGACACGGCGAATGCCAATTATTGCAGTCCCTCGACGTCGTCCAGGGTGACCTGGGGGTCTCGTGTACGCTGGCGGGATGGGGGCGCCGCGAATTCCCGCGGTCGGCGGCCTTCCTGGGCTATTGGTACCTTCATGTAGAGCTGCCGCTGGGCTCGCACTGCCTGCTGCTGAGAAAGTGATTGCTTTTGCTGATATGACTTGCAATAACGACTGCGCGAAACGCCGCTATCTCGTTAGGGGTGCTACGGCAGACACCCTCTCGAGCACCCCGAAGACTTCTTGAGCCCTCGGCTGTGATGGGTTCCAGGCTGACAAAAGAACTGTCGTGTGTGCATTCGCGGACGAGAGAAAGGCTGAGGCAAGTTCGAGTGAACAAGGATGGACTGCTCGGGTCCGTCGTTTCCGTAGTGTAGCGGTTATCACGTCTGCTTCACACGCAGAAGGTCCCCGGTTCGATCCCGGGCGGGAACAGAATTTTCCTGCCTCTGTCGTATTGTCCTCCAATGAGCCACGTCGTGTGTGGATCTGCTGCATGTCTCTTCGTTTTGCAAGTACCACATTTATTGAATTTTTTAGTTACGATGGCAACATCACTACAAGTTGTCTGTGAAGTAAGGTGCACACAAGCAGTTTCCGTGGTGTAGCGGTTATCACGTCTGCCTAACACGCAGAAGGTCCCCGGTTCGATCCCGGGCGGAAACACTTTTTCATCACTTTAAGCAAGACTTACTAACATGCATCTGCTACCATCTGTACCCGAACCCTTCGTAATCGCCTTCACGCGTTGGATCAGAGTGTCAATTGCTCACATCGAATAAGAAATTCATTTGATATTGACGGCGAGCTTTTTGTGCTGACTCAGCCACTGACGTGCGATCAGTTTGCACAAAACGCTAGGGCTCGTCCGGGATTTGAACCCGGGACCTCCTGCACCCTAAGCAGGAATCATACCCCTAGACCAACGAGCCCTGTGACACGGCGAATGCCAATTATTGCAGTCCCTCGACGTCGTCCAGGGTGACCTGGGGGTCTCGTGTACGCTGGCGGGATGGGGGCGCCGCGAATTCCCGCGGTCGGCGGCCTTCCTGGGCTATTGGTACCTTCATGTAGAGCTGCCGCTGGGCTCGCACTGCCTGCTGCTGAGAAAGTGATTGCTTTTGCTGATATGACTTGCAATAACGACTGCGCGAAACGCCGCTATCTCGTTAGGGGTGCTACGGCAGACACCCTCTCGAGCACCCCGAAGACTTCTTGAGCCCTCGGCTGTGATGGGTTCCAGGCTGACAAAAGAACTGTCGTGTGTGCATTCGCGGACGAGAGAAAGGCTGAGGCAAGTTCGAGTGAACAAGGATGGACTGCTCGGGTCCGTCGTTTCCGTAGTGTAGCGGTTATCACGTCTGCTTCACACGCAGAAGGTCCCCGGTTCGATCCCGGGCGGGAACAGAATTTTCCTGCCTCTGTCGTATTGTCCTCCAATGAGCCACGTCGTGTGTGGATCTGCTGCATGTCTCTTCGTTTTGCAAGTACCACATTTATTGAATTTTTTAGTTACGATGGCAACATCACTACAAGTTGTCTGTGAAGTAAGGTGCACACAAGCAGTTTCCGTGGTGTAGCGGTTATCACGTCTGCCTAACACGCAGAAGGTCCCCGGTTCGATCCCGGGCGGAAACACTTTTTCATCACTTTAAGCAAGACTTACTAACATGCATCTGCTACCATCTGTACCCGAACCCTTCGTAATCGCCTTCACGCGTTGGATCAGAGTGTCAATTGCTCACATCGAATAAGAAATTCATTTGATATTGACGGCGAGCTTTTTGCGCTGACTCAGCCACTGACGTGCGATCAGTTTGCACAAAACGCTAGGGCTCGTCCGGGATTTGAACCCGGGACCTCCTGCACCCTAAGCAGGAATCATACCCCTAGACCAACGAGCCCTGTGACACGGCGAATGCCAATTATTGCAGTCCCTCGACGTCGTCCAGGGTGACCTGGGGGTCTCGTGTACGCTGGCGGGATGGGGGCGCCGCGAATTCCCGCGGTCGGCGGCCTTCCTGGGCTATTGGTACCTTCATGTAGAGCTGCCGCTGGGCTCGCACTGCCTGCTGCTGAGAAAGTGATTGCTTTTGCTGATATGACTTGCAATAACGACTGCGCGAAACGCCGCTATCTCGTTAGGGGTGCTACGGCAGACACCCTCTCGAGCACCCCGAAGACTTCTTGAGCCCTCGGCTGTGATGGGTTCCAGGCTGACAAAAGAACTGTCGTGTGTGCATTCGCGGACGAGAGAAAGGCTGAGGCAAGTTCGAGTGAACAAGGATGGACTGCTCGGGTCCGTCGTTTCCGTAGTGTAGCGGTTATCACGTCTGCTTCACACGCAGAAGGTCCCCGGTTCGATCCCGGGCGGGAACAGAATTTTCCTGCCTCTGTCGTATTGTCCTCCAATGAGCCACGTCGTGTGTGGATCTGCTGCATGTCTCTTCGTTTTGCAAGTACCACATTTATTGAATTTTTTAGTTACGATGGCAACATCACTACAAGTTGTCTGTGAAGTAAGGTGCACACAAGCAGTTTCCGTGGTGTAGCGGTTATCACGTCTGCCTAACACGCAGAAGGTCCCCGGTTCGATCCCGGGCGGAAACACTTTTTCATCACTTTAAGCAAGACTTACTAACATGCATCTGCTACCATCTGTACCCGAACCCTTCGTAACCGCCTTCACGCGTTGGATCAGAGTGTCAATTGCTCACATCGAATAAGAAATTCATTTGATATTGACGGCGAGCTTTTTGCGCTGACTCAGCCACTGACGTGCGATCAGTTTGCACAAAACGCTAGGGCTCGTCCGGGATTTGAACCCGGGACCTCCTGCACCCTAAGCAGGAATCATACCCCTAGACCAACGAGCCCTGTGACACGGCGAATGCCAATTATTGCAGTCCCTCGACGTCGTCCAGGGTGACCTGGGGGTCTCGTGTACGCTGGCGGGATGGGGGCGCCGCGAATTCCCGCGGTCGGCGGCCTTCCTGGGCTATTGGTACCTTCATGTAGAGCTGCCGCTGGGCTCGCACTGCCTGCTGCTGAGAAAGTGATTGCTTTTGCTGATATGACTTGCAATAACGACTGCGCGAAACGCCGCTATCTCGTTAGGGGTGCTACGGCAGACACCCTCTCGAGCACCCCGAAGACTTCTTGAGCCCTCGGCTGTGATGGGTTCCAGGCTGACAAAAGAACTGTCGTGTGTGCATTCGCGGACGAGAGAAAGGCTGAGGCAAGTTCGAGTGAACAAGGATGGACTGCTCGGGTCCGTCGTTTCCGTAGTGTAGCGGTTATCACGTCTGCTTCACACGCAGAAGGTCCCCGGTTCGATCCCGGGCGGGAACAGAATTTTCCTGCCTCTGTCGTATTGTCCTCCAATGAGCCACGTCGTGTGTGGATCTGCTGCATGTCTCTTCGTTTTGCAAGTACCACATTTATTGAATTTTTTAGTTACGATGGCAACATCACTACAAGTTGTCTGTGAAGTAAGGTGCACACAAGCAGTTTCCGTGGTGTAGCGGTTATCACGTCTGCCTAACACGCAGAAGGTCCCCGGTTCGATCCCGGGCGGAAACACTTTTTCATCACTTTAAGCAAGACTTACTAACATGCATCTGCTACCATCTGTACCCGAACCCTTCGTAATCGCCTTCACGCGTTGGATCAGAGTGTCAATTGCTCACATCGAATAAGAAATTCATTTGATATTGACGGCGAGCTTTTTGCGCTGACTCAGCCACTGACGTGCGATCAGTTTGCACAAAACGCTAGGGCTCGTCCGGGATTTGAACCCGGGACCTCCTGCACCCTAAGCAGGAATCATACCCCTAGACCAACGAGCCCTGTGACACGGCGAATGCCAATTATTGCAGTCCCTCGACGTGGTCCAGGGTGACCTGGGGGTCTCGTGTACGCTGGCGGGATGGGGGCGCCGCGAATTCCCGCGGTCGGCGGCCTTCCTGGGCTATTGGTACCTTCATGTAGAGCTGCCGCTGGGCTCGCACTGCCTGCTGCTGAGAAAGTGATTGCTTTTGCTGATATGACTTGCAATAACGACTGCGCGAAACGCCGCTATCTCGTTAGGGGTGCTACGGCAGACACCCTCTCGAGCACCCCGAAGACTTCTTGAGCCCTCGGCTGTGATGGGTTCCAGGCTGACAAAAGAACTGTCGTGTGTGCATTCGCGGACGAGAGAAAGGCTGAGGCAAGTTCGAGTGAACAAGGATGGACTGCTCGGGTCCGTCGTTTCCGTAGTGTAGCGGTTATCACGTCTGCTTCACACGCAGAAGGTCCCCGGTTCGATTCCGGGCGGGAACAGAATTTTCCTGCCTCTGTCGTATTGTCCTCCAATGAGCCACGTCGTGTGTGGATCTGCTGCATGTCTCTTTGTTTTGCAAGTACCACATTTATTGAATTTTTTAGTTACGATGGCAACATCACTACAAGTTGTCTGTGAAGTAAGGTGCACACAAGCAGTTTCCGTGGTGTAGCGGTTATCACGTCTGCCTAACACGCAGAAGGTCCCCGGTTCGATCCCGGGCGGAAACACTTTTTCATCACTTTAAGCAAGACTTACTAACATGCATCTGCTACCATCTGTACCCGAACCCTTCGTAATCGCCTTCACGCGTTGGATCAGAGTGTCAATTGCTCACATCGAATAAGAAATTCATTTGATATTGACGGCGAGCTTTTTGCGCTGACTCAGCCACTGACGTGCGATCAGTTTGCACAAAACGCTAGGGCTCGTCCGGGATTTGAACCCGGGACCTCCTGCACCCTAAGCAGGAATCATACCCCTAGACCAACGAGCCCTGTGACACGGCGAATGCCAATTATTGCAGTCCCTCGACGTGGTCCAGGGTGACCTGGGGGTCTCGTGTACGCTGGCGGGATGGGGGCGCCGCGAATTCCCGCGGTCGGCGGCCTTCCTGGGCTATTGGTACCTTCATGTAGAGCTGCCGCTGGGCTCGCACTGCCTGCTGCTGAGAAAGTGATTGCTTTTGCTGATATGACTTGCAATAACGACTGCGCGAAACGCCGCTATCTCGTTAGGGGTGCTACGGCAGACACCCTCTCGAGCACCCCGAAGACTTCTTGAGCCCTCGGCTGTGATGGGTTCCAGGCTGACAAAAGAACTGTCGTGTGTGCATTCGCGGACGAGAGAAAGGCTGAGGCAAGTTCGAGTGAACAAGGATGGACTGCTCGGGTCCGTCGTTTCCGTAGTGTAGCGGTTATCACGTCTGCTTCACACGCAGAAGGTCCCCGGTTCGATCCCGGGCGGGAACAGAATTTTCCTGCCTCTGTCGTATTGTCCTCCAATGAGCCACGTCGTGTGTGGATCTGCTGCATGTCTCTTCGTTTTGCAAGTACCACATTTATTGAATTTTTTAGTTACGATGGCAACATCACTACAAGTTGTCTGTGAAGTAAGGTGCACACAAGCAGTTTCCGTGGTGTAGCGGTTATCACGTCTGCCTAACACGCAGAAGGTCCCCGGTTCGATCCCGGGCGGAAACACTTTTTCATCACTTTAAGCAAGACTTACTAACATGCATCTGCTACCATCTGTACCCGAACCCTTCGTAATCGCCTTCACGCGTTGGATCAGAGTGTCAATTGCTCACATCGAATAAGAAATTCATTTGATATTGACGGCGAGCTTTTTGCGCTGACTCAGCCACTGACGTGCGATCAGTTTGCACAAAACGCTAGGGCTCGTCCGGGATTTGAACCCGGGACCTCCTGCACCCTAAGCAGGAATCATACCCCTAGACCAACGAGCCCTGTGACACGGCGAATGCCAATTATTGCAGTCCCTCGACGTCGTCCAGGGTGACCTGGGGGTCTCGTGTACGCTGGCGGGATGGGGGCGCCGCGAATTCCCGCGGTCGGCGGCCTTCCTGGGCTATTGGTACCTTCATGTAGAGCTGCCGCTGGGCTCGCACTGCCTGCTGCTGAGAAAGTGATTGCTTTTGCTGATATGACTTGCAATAACGACTGCGCGAAACGCCGCTATCTCGTTAGGGGTGCTACGGCAGACACCCTCTCGAGCACCCCGAAGACTTCTTGAGCCCTCGGCTGTGATGGGTTCCAGGCTGACAAAAGAACTGTCGTGTGTGCATTCGCGGACGAGAGAAAGGCTGAGGCAAGTTCGAGTGAACAAGGATGGACTGCTCGGGTCCGTCGTTTCCGTAGTGTAGCGGTTATCACGTCTGCTTCACACGCAGAAGGTCCCCGGTTCGATCCCGGGCGGGAACAGAATTTTCCTGCCTCTGTCGTATTGTCCTCCAATGAGCCACGTCGTGTGTGGATCTGCTGCATGTCTCTTCGTTTTGCAAGTACCACATTTATTGAATTTTTTAGTTACGATGGCAACATCACTACAAGTTGTCTGTGAAGTAAGGTGCACACAAGCAGTTTCCGTGGTGTAGCGGTTATCACGTCTGCCTAACACGCAGAAGGTCCCCGGTTCGATCCCGGGCGGAAACACTTTTTCATCACTTTAAGCAAGACTTACTAACATGCATCTGCTACCATCTGTACCCGAACCCTTCGTAACCGCCTTCACGCGTTGGATCAGAGTGTCAATTGCTCACATCGAATAAGAAATTCATTTGATATTGACGGCGAGCTTTTTGCGCTGACTCAGCCACTGACGTGCGATCAGTTTGCACAAAACGCTAGGGCTCGTCCGGGATTTGAACCCGGGACCTCCTGCACCCTAAGCAGGAATCATACCCCTAGACCAACGAGCCCTGTGACACGGCGAATGCCAATTATTGCAGTCCCTCGACGTCGTCCAGGGTGACCTGGGGGTCTCGTGTACGCTGGCGGGATGGGGGCGCCGCGAATTCCCGCGGTCGGCGGCCTTCCTGGGCTATTGGTACCTTCATGTAGAGCTGCCGCTGGGCTCGCACTGCCTGCTGCTGAGAAAGTGATTGCTTTTGCTGATATGACTTGCAATAACGACTGCGCGAAACGCCGCTATCTCGTTAGGGGTGCTACGGCAGACACCCTCTCGAGCACCCCGAAGACTTCTTGAGCCCTCGGCTGTGATGGGTTCCAGGCTGACAAAAGAACTGTCGTGTGTGCATTCGCGGACGAGAGAAAGGCTGAGGCAAGTTCGAGTGAACAAGGATGGACTGCTCGGGTCCGTCGTTTCCGTAGTGTAGCGGTTATCACGTCTGCTTCACACGCAGAAGGTCCCCGGTTCGATCCCGGGCGGGAACAGAATTTTCCTGCCTCTGTCGTATTGTCCTCCAATGAGCCACGTCGTGTGTGGATCTGCTGCATGTCTCTTCGTTTTGCAAGTACCACATTTATTGAATTTTTTAGTTACGATGGCAACATCACTACAAGTTGTCTGTGAAGTAAGGTGCACACAAGCAGTTTCCGTGGTGTAGCGGTTATCACGTCTGCCTAACACGCAGAAGGTCCCCGGTTCGATCCCGGGCGGAAACACTTTTTCATCACTTTAAGCAAGACTTACTAACATGCATCTGCTACCATCTGTACCCGAACCCTTCGTAATCGCCTTCACGCGTTGGATCAGAGTGTCAATTGCTCACATCGAATAAGAAATTCATTTGATATTGACGGCGAGCTTTTTGCGCTGACTCAGCCACTGACGTGCGATCAGTTTGCACAAAACGCTAGGGCTCGTCCGGGATTTGAACCCGGGACCTCCTGCACCCTAAGCAGGAATCATACCCCTAGACCAACGAGCCCTGTGACACGGCGAATGCCAATTATTGCAGTCCCTCGACGTGGTCCAGGGTGACCTGGGGGTCTCGTGTACGCTGGCGGGATGGGGGCGCCGCGAATTCCCGCGGTCGGCGGCCTTCCTGGGCTATTGGTACCTTCATGTAGAGCTGCCGCTGGGCTCGCACTGCCTGCTGCTGAGAAAGTGATTGCTTTTGCTGATATGACTTGCAATAACGACTGCGCGAAACGCCGCTATCTCGTTAGGGGTGCTACGGCAGACACCCTCTCGAGCACCCCGAAGACTTCTTGAGCCCTCGGCTGTGATGGGTTCCAGGCTGACAAAAGAACTGTCGTGTGTGCATTCGCGGACGAGAGAAAGGCTGAGGCAAGTTCGAGTGAACAAGGATGGACTGCTCGGGTCCGTCGTTTCCGTAGTGTAGCGGTTATCACGTCTGCTTCACACGCAGAAGGTCCCCGGTTCGATTCCGGGCGGGAACAGAATTTTCCTGCCTCTGTCGTATTGTCCTCCAATGAGCCACGTCGTGTGTGGATCTGCTGCATGTCTCTTTGTTTTGCAAGTACCACATTTATTGAATTTTTTAGTTACGATGGCAACATCACTACAAGTTGTCTGTGAAGTAAGGTGCACACAAGCAGTTTCCGTGGTGTAGCGGTTATCACGTCTGCCTAACACGCAGAAGGTCCCCGGTTCGATCCCGGGCGGAAACACTTTTTCATCACTTTAAGCAAGACTTACTAACATGCATCTGCTACCATCTGTACCCGAACCCTTCGTAATCGCCTTCACGCGTTGGATCAGAGTGTCAATTGCTCACATCGAATAAGAAATTCATTTGATATTGACGGCGAGCTTTTTGCGCTGACTCAGCCACTGACGTGCGATCAGTTTGCACAAAACGCTAGGGCTCGTCCGGGATTTGAACCCGGGACCTCCTGCACCCTAAGCAGGAATCATACCCCTTTTTTTTTTTTTTTTTTTTTTTTTTACAGCATATATTGATATATTATTAAGTAACTGGTGAACAAATACAAAAATTCACTAAATGACTAATAGTGAAGACATTCACAAATGCGGTGGAACAAAAACCACTTCGGTTATGGTTTAGCAGTAGCAGCTGTATCACAAACTCTTCAATATCATCCTGTTTCTTACTGTCTGAAGTAAAATATGTAACAAAAAACTCTTGTTAAATAACAATTAAAATGAAAACACTTAACACCACGAACACACACAATAGTTTGTTTATATTTGGAATACATCACTGGCACTGGTTAACACAGAAACAGGCAGTCACATTTATTGCAGTTACCAATGCATTGAATGAAATCGCTTCTTCCTTATCGTACACGTCAATCTGAAGTCTAAAACAAAATTTCAGTCACAAATTACTTTATAAAATGAATCTTAATAATAGATTGTATTTTCTTTGTACAAGGGTTGATTACATGTTTTGCACACTATTGCCTCATTCAAAACTGTACAGAAGCAATTTATTTCAACATGAGTAATACATCTTTTGTTCACAAACAACACTATAAACACTTTCTGCAAAATGTAAATAATTTTTGTTCCCACTTATTTTTTAACTGCAGTCATCTTTTGTGACTCAGAATGCCATAAACTACTCTTAACTTACAAATGATAAACACTTGCATGAGTAAAGTTTACAAATGTGCATTCTGCAAAAAACTTATGCAAGTTTATTTATAAAGGTGATTTCTTTAACATGCAATGTAAATAAATAACATTATGATGTGATGAGACTGCAAAAAAAAAATGCGGTCATAAATAATGAGTATTATAGCAAGCACATTCAAGGCATTCTAACACTGTGCAAGTAAATTAAAAGTAACAATATACATGAAAATGTTACTTCTCATTTCATTTTTGAAAATGCTCTGGACACTTACTGCTCATAATTCAAATCACATGCACTTTATACAATCATGTATTTCCTACAAACACACTTCAGTCTGCAGCACAAGTCTTTCCATGATATGAGTTTACACAATCAGTTTTCCACACTTTCCTCAATAACACTCCACAAATTTGGAAGTTCAATCCCAGCTTTTTTCACTGTCATAATTTTCATCATCATCCTCCGTGTCCATCAAGGGGTCCTCAAAACCATCTGGTTCTTCAATCTCTATGTGCGTGTAACTGCGTTTCCGTTTCTGTCCTCTGCGCTTCCACTCCATTGCAAGTAAATCTTCTTTTGTACGCTCCTTACGAAATTCATAGACTAGAGGAAAAATACGCTCTATGGCTGCCTGAACATCAGCAACACTTGGTGCTGTTACTGTGATGCTACCAGTCGAAAATATTTTGAGTGTTGCTTTTGGCTGTTTAAGCTTATATGTAACACCTGGATGAAGCTCAGGTTCATAATCAGCAGTCTCTTTGTAGCGTTCAGAAAATGCTGTTATTTTAATAGCAAATGGCATGGAACATGTGCCTAGCACATTTACTACCCTAAAATTGTTGAACCTAGTGTTGAAACCAAGTTTCTGTAAGCATCTTGCAAAACGTCTTGCTGCAATTTTTGCTTGTTCTTCACTTGTTGCCCCAGTGCAAGTTATTTTACCAGAAGACCACATGGATGCAGTTGTGTATGGCTTCCTAAGTTTCATGGTTATCATCCCGTTCTCTTTCCTATATTCAACGTTGGCACCATTCAGTGCAATCTGTCGTAGATTGAGATGGCACCTCACACTAAAGCTGCAAACCACATTGTTTATTACAATGTCTATTTCAGGTGTTTCACCACTGTCAGTCTGATTTTCAGCCTGTGCGATAGGCTGCTGAGGGCCTTCAGCAGGCATGAGACGCTGGGAAGTCCCATCAGGCTCCGTCTCTGGCTCAACATTACCTATATTGTGGGCTAGGTTTCCATTTGGTAATAACTGCAGCCCATTCTCCTGTATAGCTGCAGCCATCATATTTGTGACAAGCGTATTCGGGAAATATAACAGACGTAATCGTTATACTACACTCAATAAACACTTATACCGCACGGTAAGGTGCACACAAGCAGTTTCCGTGGTGTAGCGGTTATCACGTCTGCCTAACACGCAGAAGGTCCCCGGTTCGATCCCGGGCGGAAACACTTTTTCATCACTTTAAGCAAGACTTACTAACATGCATCTGCTACCATCTGTACCCGAACCCTTCGTAATCGCCTTCACGCGTTGGATCAGAGTGTCAATTGCTCACATCGAATAAGAAATTCATTTGATATTGACGGCGAGCTTTTTGCGCTGACTCAGCCACTGACGTGCGATCAGTTTGCACAAAACGCTAGGGCTCGTCCGGGATTTGAACCCGGGACCTCCTGCACCCTAAGCAGGAATCATACCCCTAGACCAACGAGCCCTGTGACACGGCGAATGCCAATTATTGCAGTCCCTCGACGTGGTCCAGGGTGACCTGGGGGTCTCGTGTACGCTGGCGGGATGGGGGCGCCGCGAATTCCCGCGGTCGGCGGCCTTCCTGGGCTATTGGTACCTTCATGTAGAGCTGCCGCTGGGCTCGCACTGCCTGCTGCTGAGAAAGTGATTGCTTTTGCTGATATGACTTGCAATAACGACTGCGCGAAACGCCGCTATCTCGTTAGGGGTGCTACGGCAGACACCCTCTCGAGCACCCCGAAGACTTCTTGAGCCCTCGGCTGTGATGGGTTCCAGGCTGACAAAAGAACTGTCGTGTGTGCATTCGCGGACGAGAGTAAGGCTGAGGCAAGTTCGAGTGAACAAGGATGGACTGCTCGGGTCCGTCGTTTCCGTAGTGTAGCGGTTATCACGTCTGCTTCACACGCAGAAGGTCCCCGGTTCGATCCCGGGCGGGAACGGAATTTTCCTGCCTCTGTCGTATTGTCCTCCAATGAGCCACGTCGTGTGTGGATCTGCTGCATGTCTCTTCGTTTTGCAAGTACCACATTTATTGAATTTTTTAGTTACGATGGCAACATCACTACAAGTTGTCTGTGAAGTAACGTGCACACAAGCAGTTTCCGTGGTGTAGCGGTTATCACGTCTGCCTAACACGCAGAAGGTCCCCGGTTCGATCCCGGGCGGAAACACTTTTTCATCACTTTAAGCAAGACTTACTAACATGCATCTGCTACCATCTGTACCCGAACCCTTCGTAATCGCCTTCACGCGTTGGATCAGAGTGTCAATTGCTCACATCGAATAAGAAATTCATTTGATATTGACGGCGAGCTTTTTGCGCTGACTCAGCCACTGACGTGCGATCAGTTTGCACAAAACGCTAGGGCTCGTCCGGGATTTGAACCCGGGACCTCCTGCACCCTAAGCAGGAATCATACCCCTAGACCAACGAGCCCTGTGACACGGCGAATGCCAATTATTGCAGTCCCTCGACGTCGTCCAGGGTGACCTGGGGGTCTCGTGTACGCTGGCGGGATGGGGGCGCCGCGAATTCCCGCGGTCGGCGGCCTTCCTGGGCTATTGGTACCTTCATGTAGAGCTGCCGCTGGGCTCGCACTGCCTGCTGCTGAGAAAGTGATTGCTTTTGCTGATATGACTTGCAATAACGACTGCGCGAAACGCCGCTATCTCGTTAGGGGTGCTACGGCAGACACCCTCTCGAGCACCCCGAAGACTTCTTGAGCCCTCGGCTGTGATGGGTTCCAGGCTGACAAAAGAACTGTCGTGTGTGCATTCGCGGACGAGAGAAAGGCTGAGGCAAGTTCGAGTGAACAAGGATGGACTGCTCGGGTCCGTCGTTTCCGTAGTGTAGCGGTTATCACGTCTGCTTCACACGCAGAAGGTCCCCGGTTCGATCCCGGGCGGGAACAGAATTTTCCTGCCTCTGTCGTATTGTCCTCCAATGAGCCACGTCGTGTGTGGATCTGCTGCATGTCTCTTCGTTTTGCAAGTACCACATTTATTGAATTTTTTAGTTACGATAGCAACATCACTACAAGTTGTCTGTGAAGTAAGGTGCACACAAGCAGTTTCCGTGGTGTAGCGGTTATCACGTCTGCCTAACACGCAGAAGGTCCCCGGTTCGATCCCGGGCGGAAACACTTTTTCATCACTTTAAGCAAGACTTACTAACATGCATCTGCTACCATCTGTACCCGAACCCTTCGTAATCGCCTTCACGCGTTGGATCAGAGTGTCAATTGCTCACATCGAATAAGAAATTCATTTGATATTGACGGCGAGCTTTTTGCGCTGACTCAGCCACTGACGTGCGATCAGTTTGCACAAAACGCTAGGGCTCGTCCGGGATTTGAACCCGGGACCTCCTGCACCCTAAGCAGGAATCATACCCCTAGACCAACGAGCCCTGTGACACGGCGAATGCCAATTATTGCAGTCCCTCGACGTCGTCCAGGGTGACCTGGGGGTCTCGTGTACGCTGGCGGGATGGGGGCGCCGCGAATTCCCGCGGTCGGCGGCCTTCCTGGGCTATTGGTACCTTCATGTAGAGCTGCCGCTGGGCTCGCACTGCCTGCTGCTGAGAAAGTGATTGCTTTTGCTGATATGACTTGCAATAACGACTGCGCGAAACGCCGCTATCTCGTTAGGGGTGCTACGGCAGACACCCTCTCGAGCACCCCGAAGACTTCTTGAGCCCTCGGCTGTGATGGGTTCCAGGCTGACAAAAGAACTGTCGTGTGTGCATTCGCGGACGAGAGAAAGGCTGAGGCAAGTTCGAGTGAACAAGGATGGACTGCTCGGGTCCGTCGTTTCCGTAGTGTAGCGGTTATCACGTCTGCTTCACACGCAGAAGGTCCCCGGTTCGATCCCGGGCGGGAACAGAATTTTCCTGCCTCTGTCGTATTGTCCTCCAATGAGCCACGTCGTGTGTGGATCTGCTGCATGTCTCTTCGTTTTGCAAGTACCACATTTATTGAATTTTTTAGTTACGATGGCAACATCACTACAAGTTGTCTGTGAAGTAAGGTGCACACAAGCAGTTTCCGTGGTGTAGCGGTTATCACGTCTGCCTAACACGCAGAAGGTCCCCGGTTCGATCCCGGGCGGAAACACTTTTTCATCACTTTAAGCAAGACTTACTAACATGCATCTGCTACCATCTGTACCCGAACCCTTCGTAATCGCCTTCACGCGTTGGATCAGAGTGTCAATTGCTCACATCGAATAAGAAATTCATTTGATATTGACGGCGAGCTTTTTGCGCTGACTCAGCCACTGACGTGCGATCAGTTTGCACAAAACGCTAGGGCTCGTCCGGGATTTGAACCCGGGACCTCCTGCACCCTAAGCAGGAATCATACCCCTAGACCAACGAGCCCTGTGACACGGCGAATG
This sequence comes from Schistocerca piceifrons, assembly GCF_021461385.2. Lineage (NCBI taxonomy): Eukaryota > Metazoa > Arthropoda > Insecta > Orthoptera > Acrididae > Schistocerca > Schistocerca piceifrons. The sequence continues at coordinate 44,169,142 of NC_060139.1, read as the reverse complement.
CCAATTATTGCAGTCCCTCGACGTCGTCCAGGGTGACCTGGGGGTCTCGTGTACGCTGGCGGGATGGGGGCGCCGCGAATTCCCGCGGTCGGCGGCCTTCCTGGGCTATTGGTACCTTCATGTAGAGCTGCCGCTGGGCTCGCACTGCCTGCTGCTGAGAAAGTGATTGCTTTTGCTGATATGACTTGCAATAACGACTGCGCGAAACGCCGCTATCTCGTTAGGGGTGCTACGGCAGACACCCTCTCGAGCACCCCGAAGACTTCTTGAGCCCTCGGCTGTGATGGGTTCCAGGCTGACAAAAGAACTGTCGTGTGTGCATTCGCGGACGAGAGAAAGGCTGAGGCAAGTTCGAGTGAACAAGGATGGACTGCTCGGGTCCGTCGTTTCCGTAGTGTAGCGGTTATCACGTCTGCTTCACACGCAGAAGGTCCCCGGTTCGATCCCGGGCGGGAACAGAATTTTCCTGCCTCTGTCGTATTGTCCTCCAATGAGCCACGTCGTGTGTGGATCTGCTGCATGTCTCTTTGTTTTGCAAGTACCACATTTATTGAATTTTTTAGTTACGATGGCAACATCACTACAAGTTGTCTGTGAAGTAAGGTGCACACAAGCAGTTTCCGTGGTGTAGCGGTTATGACGTCTGCCTAACACGCAGAAGGTCCCCGGTTCGATCCCGGGCGGAAACACTTTTTCATCACTTTAAGCAAGACTTACTAACATGCATCTGCTACCATCTGTACCCGAACCCTTCGTAATCGCCTTCACGCGTTGGATCAGAGTGTCAATTGCTCACATCGAATAAGAAATTCATTTGATATTGACGGCGAGCTTTTTGCGCTGACTCAGCCACTGACGTGCGATCAGTTTGCACAAAACGCTAGGGCTCGTCCGGGATTTGAACCCGGGACCTCCTGCACCCTAAGCAGGAATCATACCCCTAGACCAACGAGCCCTGTGACACGGCGAATGCCAATTATTGCAGTCCCTCGACGTGGTCCAGGGTGACCTGGGGGTCTCGTGTACGCTGGCGGGATGGGGGCGCCGCGAATTCCCGCGGTCGGCGGCCTTCCTGGGCTATTGGTACCTTCATGTAGAGCTGCCGCTGGGCTCGCACTGCCTGCTGCTGAGAAAGTGATTGCTTTTGCTGATATGACTTGCAATAACGACTGCGCGAAACGCCGCTATCTCGTTAGGGGTGCTACGGCAGACACCCTCTCGAGCACCCCGAAGACTTCTTGAGCCCTCGGCTGTGATGGGTTCCAGGCTGACAAAAGAACTGTCGTGTGTGCATTCGCGGACGAGAGAAAGGCTGAGGCAAGTTCGAGTGAACAAGGATGGACTGCTCGGGTCCGTCGTTTCCGTAGTGTAGCGGTTATCACGTCTGCTTCACACGCAGAAGGTCCCCGGTTCGATCCCGGGCGGGAACAGAATTTTCCTGCCTCTGTCGTATTGTCCTCCAATGAGCCACGTCGTGTGTGGATCTGCTGCATGTCTCTTCGTTTTGCAAGTACCACATTTATTGAATTTTTTAGTTACGATGGCAACATCACTACAAGTTGTCTGTGAAGTAAGGTGCACACAAGCAGTTTCCGTGGTGTAGCGGTTATCACGTCTGCCTAACACGCAGAAGGTCCCCGGTTCGATCACGGGCGGAAACACTTTTTCATCACTTTAAGCAAGACTTACTAACATGCATCTGCTACCATCTGTACCCGAACCCTTCGTAATCGCCTTCACGCGTTGGATCAGAGTGTCAATTGCTCACATCGAATAAGAAATTCATTTGATATTGACGGCGAGCTTTTTGCGCTGACTCAGCCACTGACGTGCGATCAGTTTGCACAAAACGCTAGGGCTCGTCCGGGATTTGAACCCGGGACCTCCTGCACCCTAAGCAGGAATCATACCCCTAGACCAACGAGCCCTGTGACACGGCGAATGCCAATTATTGCAGTCCCTCGACGTGGTCCAGGGTGACCTGGGGGTCTCGTGTACGCTGGCGGGATGGGGGCGCCGCGAATTCCCGCGGTCGGCGGCCTTCCTGGGCTATTGGTACCTTCATGTAGAGCTGCCGCTGGGCTCGCACTGCCTGCTGCTGAGAAAGTGATTGCTTTTGCTGATATGACTTGCAATAACGACTGCGCGAAACGCCGCTATCTCGTTAGGGGTGCTACGGCAGACACCCTCTCGAGCACCCCGAAGACTTCTTGAGCCCTCGGCTGTGATGGGTTCCAGGCTGACAAAAGAACTGTCGTGTGTGCATTCGCGGACGAGAGAAAGGCTGAGGCAAGTTCGAGTGAACAAGGATGGACTGCTCGGGTCCGTCGTTTCCGTAGTGTAGCGGTTATCACGTCTGCTTCACACGCAGAAGGTCCCCGGTTCGATCCCGGGCGGGAACAGAATTTTCCTGCCTCTGTCGTATTGTCCTCCAATGAGCCACGTCGTGTGTGGATCTGCTGCATGTCTCTTCGTTTTGCAAGTACCACATTTATTGAATTTTTTAGTTACGATGGCAACATCACTACAAGTTGTCTGTGAAGTAAGGTGCACACAAGCAGTTTCCGTGGTGTAGCGGTTATCACGTCTGCCTAACACGCAGAAGGTCCCCGGTTCGATCCCGGGCGGAAACACTTTTTCATCACTTTAAGCAAGACTTACTAACATGCATCTGCTACCATCTGTACCCGAACCCTTCGTAATCGCCTTCACGCGTTGGATCAGAGTGTCAATTGCTCACATCGAATAAGAAATTCATTTGATATTGACGGCGAGCTTTTTGCGCTGACTCAGCCACTGACGTGCGATCAGTTTGCACAAAACGCTAGGGCTCGTCCGGGATTTGAACCCGGGACCTCCTGCACCCTAAGCAGGAATCATACCCCTAGACCAACGAGCCCTGTGACACGGCGAATGCCAATTATTGCAGTCCCTCGACGTGGTCCAGGGTGACCTGGGGGTCTCGTGTACGCTGGCGGGATGGGGGCGCCGCGAATTCCCGCGGTCGGCGGCCTTCCTGGGCTATTGGTACCTTCATGTAGAGCTGCCGCTGGGCTCGCACTGCCTGCTGCTGAGAAAGTGATTGCTTTTGCTGATATGACTTGCAATAACGACTGCGCGAAACGCCGCTATCTCGTTAGGGGTGCTACGGCAGACACCCTCTCGAGCACCCCGAAGACTTCTTGAGCCCTCGGCTGTGATGGGTTCCAGACTGACAAAAGAACTGTCGTGTGTGCATTCGCGGACGAGAGAAAGGCTGAGGCAAGTTCGAGTGAACAAGGATGGACTGCTCGGGTCCGTCGTTTCCGTAGTGTAGCGGTTATCACGTCTGCTTCACACGCAGAAGGTCCCCGGTTCGATCCCGGGCGGGAACAGAATTTTCCTGCCTCTGTCGTATTGTCCTCCAATGAGCCACGTCGTGTGTGGATCTGCTGCATGTCTCTTCGTTTTGCAAGTACCACATTTATTGAATTTTTTAGTTACGGTGGCAACATCACTACAAGTTGTCTGTGAAGTAAGGTGCACACAAGCAGTTTCCGTGGTGTAGCGGTTATCACGTCTGCCTAACACGCAGAAGGTCCCCGGTTCGATCCCGGGCGGAAACACTTTTTCATCACTTTAAGCAAGACTTACTAACATGCATCTGCTACCATCTGTACCCGAACCCTTCGTAATCGCCTTCACGCGTTGGATCAGAGTGTCAATTGCTCACATCGAATAAGAAATTCATTTGATATTGACGGCGAGCTTTTTGCGCTGACTCAGCCACTGACGTGCGATCAGTTTGCACAAAACGCTAGGGCTCGTCCGGGATTTGAACCCGGGACCTCCTGCACCCTAAGCAGGAATCATACCCCTAGACCAACGAGCCCTGTGACACGGCGAATGCCAATTATTGCAGTCCCTCGACGTCGTCCAGGGTGACCTGGGGGTCTCGTGTACGCTGGCGGGATGGGGGCGCCGCGAATTCCCGCGGTCGGCGGCCTTCCTGGGCTATTGGTACCTTCATGTAGAGCTGCCGCTGGGCTCGCACTGCCTGCTGCTGAGAAAGTGATTGCTTTTGCTGATATGACTTGCAATAACGACTGCGCGAAACGCCGCTATCTCGTTAGGGGTGCTACGGCAGACACCCTCTCGAGCACCCCGAAGACTTCTTGAGCCCTCGGCTGTGATGGGTTCCAGGCTGACAAAAGAACTGTCGTGTGTGCATTCGCGGACGAGAGAAAGGCTGAGGTAAGTTCGAGTGAACAAGGATGGACTGCTCGGGTCCGTCGTTTCCGTAGTGTAGCGGTTATCACGTCTGCTTCACACGCAGAAGGTCCCCGGTTCGATCCCGGGCGGGAACAGAATTTTCCTGCCTCTGTCGTATTGTCCTCCAATGAGCCACGTCGTGTGTGGATCTGCTGCATGTCTCTTTGTTTTGCAAGTACCACATTTATTGAATTTTTTAGTTACGATGGCAACATCACTACAAGTTGTCTGTGAAGTAAGGTGCACACAAGCAGTTTCCGTGGTGTAGCGGTTATGACGTCTGCCTAACACGCAGAAGGTCCCCGGTTCGATCCCGGGCGGAAACACTTTTTCATCACTTTAAGCAAGACTTACTAACATGCATCTGCTACCATCTGTACCCGAACCCTTCGTAATCGCCTTCACGCGTTGGATCAGAGTGTCAATTGCTCACATCGAATAAGAAATTCATTTGATATTGACGGCGAGCTTTTTGCGCTGACTCAGCCACTGACGTGCGATCAGTTTGCACAAAACGCTAGGGCTCGTCCGGGATTTGAACCCGGGACCTCCTGCACCCTAAGCAGGAATCATACCCCTAGACCAACGAGCCCTGTGACACGGCGAATGCCAATTATTGCAGTCCCTCGACGTGGTCCAGGGTGACCTGGGGGTCTCGTGTACGCTGGCGGGATGGGGGCGCCGCGAATTCCCGCGGTCGGCGGCCTTCCTGGGCTATTGGTACCTTCATGTAGAGCTGCCGCTGGGCTCGCACTGCCTGCTGCTGAGAAAGTGATTGCTTTTGCTGATATGACTTGCAATAACGACTGCGCGAAACGCCGCTATCTCGTTAGGGGTGCTACGGCAGACACCCTCTCGAGCACCCCGAAGACTTCTTGAGCCCTCGGCTGTGATGGGTTCCAGGCTGACAAAAGAACTGTCGTGTGTGCATTCGCGGACGAGAGAAAGGCTGAGGCAAGTTCGAGTGAACAAGGATGGACTGCTCGGGTCCGTCGTTTCCGTAGTGTAGCGGTTATCACGTCTGCTTCACACGCAGAAGGTCCCCGGTTCGATCCCGGGCGGGAACAGAATTTTCCTGCCTCTGTCGTATTGTCCTCCAATGAGCCACGTCGTGTGTGGATCTGCTGCATGTCTCTTCGTTTTGCAAGTACCACATTTATTGAATTTTTTAGTTACGATGGCAACATCACTACAAGTTGTCTGTGAAGTAAGGTGCACACAAGCAGTTTCCGTGGTGTAGCGGTTATCACGTCTGCCTAACACGCAGAAGGTCCCCGGTTCGATCCCGGGCGGAAACACTTTTTCATCACTTTAAGCAAGACTTACTAACATGCATCTGCTACCATCTGTACCCGAACCCTTCGTAATCGCCTTCACGCGTTGGATCAGAGTGTCAATTGCTCACATCGAAAAGAAATTCATTTGATATTGACGGCGAGCTTTTTGCGCTGACTCAGCCACTGACGTGCGATCAGTTTGCACAAAACGCTAGGGCTCGTCCGGGATTTGAACCCGGGACCTCCTGCACCCTAAGCAGGAATCATACCCCTAGACCAACGAGCCCTGTGACACGGCGAATGCCAATTATTGCAGTCCCTCGACGTCGTCCAGGGTGACCTGGGGGTCTCGTGTACGCTGGCGGGATGGGGGCGCCGCGAATTCCCGCGGTCGGCGGCCTTCCTGGGCTATTGGTACCTTCATGTAGAGCTGCCGCTGGGCTCGCACTGCCTGCTGCTGAGAAAGTGATTGCTTTTGCTGATATGACTTGCAATAACGACTGCGCGAAACGCCGCTATCTCGTTAGGGGTGCTACGGCAGACACCCTCTCGAGCACCCCGAAGACTTCTTGAGCCCTCGGCTGTGATGGGTTCCAGGCTGACAAAAGAACTGTCGTGTGTGCATTCGCGGACGAGAGAAAGGCTGAGGCAAGTTCGAGTGAACAAGGATGGACTGCTCGGGTCCGTCGTTTCCGTAGTGTAGCGGTTATCACGTCTGCTTCACACGCAGAAGGTCCCCGGTTCGATCCCGGGCGGGAACAGAATTTTCCTGCCTCTGTCGTATTGTCCTCCAATGAGCCACGTCGTGTGTGGATCTGCTGCATGTCTCTTTGTTTTGCAAGTACCACATTTATTGAATTTTTTAGTTACGATGGCAACATCACTACAAGTTGTCTGTGAAGTAAGGTGCACACAAGCAGTTTCCGTGGTGTAGCGGTTATGACGTCTGCCTAACACGCAGAAGGTCCCCGGTTCGATCCCGGGCGGAAACACTTTTTCATCACTTTAAGCAAGACTTACTAACATGCATCTGCTACCATCTGTACCCGAACCCTTCGTAATCGCCTTCACGCGTTGGATCAGAGTGTCAATTGCTCACATCGAATAAGAAATTCATTTGATATTGACGGCGAGCTTTTTGCGCTGACTCAGCCACTGACGTGCGATCAGTTTGCACAAAACGCTAGGGCTCGTCCGGGATTTGAACCCGGGACCTCCTGCACCCTAAGCAGGAATCATACCCCTAGACCAACGAGCCCTGTGACACGGCGAATGCCAATTATTGCAGTCCCTCGACGTGGTCCAGGGTGACCTGGAGGTCTCGTGTACGCTGGCGGGATGGGGGCGCCGCGAATTCCCGCGGTCGGCGGCCTTCCTGGGCTATTGGTACCTTCATGTAGAGCTGCCGCTGGGCTCGCACTGCCTGCTGCTGAGAAAGTGATTGCTTTTGCTGATATGACTTGCAATAACGACTGCGCGAAACGCCGCTATCTCGTTAGGGGTGCTACGGCAGACACCCTCTCGAGCACCCCGAAGACTTCTTGAGCCCTCGGCTGTGATGGGTTCCAGGCTGACAAAAGAACTGTCGTGTGTGCATTCGCGGACGAGAGAAAGGCTGAGGCAAGTTCGAGTGAACAAGGATGGACTGCTCGGGTCCGTCGTTTCCGTAGTGTAGCGGTTATCACGTCTGCTTCACACGCAGAAAGTCCCCGGTTCGATCCCGGGCGGGAACAGAATTTTCCTGCCTCTGTCGTATTGTCCTCCAATGAGCCACGTCGTGTGTGGATCTGCTGCATGTCTCTTCGTTTTGCAAGTACCACATTTATTGAATTTTTTAGTTACGATGGCAACATCACTACAAGTTGTCTGTGAAGTAAGGTGCACACAAGCAGTTTCCGTGGTGTAGCGGTTATCACGTCTGCCTAACACGCAGAAGGTCCCCGGTTCGATTCCGGGCGGAAACACTTTTTCATCACTTTAAGCAAGACTTACTAACATGCATCTGCTACCATCTGTACCCGAACCCTTCGTAATCGCCTTCACGCGTTGGATCAGAGTGTCAATTGCTCACATCGAATAAGAAATTCATTTGATATTGACGGCGAGCTTTTTGCGCTGACTCAGCCACTGACGTGCGATCAGTTTGCACAAAACGCTAGGGCTCGTCCGGGATTTGAACCCGGGACCTCCTGCACCCTAAGCAGGAATCATACCCCTAGACCAACGAGCCCTGTGACACGGCGAATGCCAATTATTGCAGTCCCTCGACGTGGTCCAGGGTGACCTGGGGGTCTCGTGTACGCTGGCGGGATGGGGGCGCCGCGAATTCCCGCGGTCGGCGGCCTTCCTGGGCTATTGGTACCTTCATGTAGAGCTGCCGCTGGGCTCGCACTGCCTGCTGCTGAGAAAGTGATTGCTTTTGCTGATATGACTTGCAATAACGACTGCGCGAAACGCCGCTATCTCGTTAGGGGTGCTACGGCAGACACCCTCTCGAGCACCCCGAAGACTTCTTGAGCCCTCGGCTGTGATGGGTTCCAGGCTGACAAAAGAACTGTCGTGTGTGCATTCGCGGACGAGAGAAAGGCTGAGGCAAGTTCGAGTGAACAAGGATGGACTGCTCGGGTCCGTCGTTTCCGTAGTGTAGCGGTTATCACGTCTGCTTCACACGCAGAAGGTCCCCGGTTCGATCCCGGGCGGGAACAGAATTTTCCTGCCTCTGTCGTATTGTCCTCCAATGAGCCACGTCGTGTGTGGATCTGCTGCATGTCTCTTCGTTTTGCAAGTACCACATTTATTGAATTTTTTAGTTACGATGGCAACATCACTACAAGTTGTCTGTGAAGTAAGGTGCACACAAGCAGTTTCCGTGGTGTAGCGGTTATCACGTCTGCCTAACACGCAGAAGGTCCCCGGTTCGATTCCGGGCGGAAACACTTTTTCATCACTTTAAGCAAGACTTACTAACATGCATCTGCTACCATCTGTACCCGAACCCTTCGTAATCGCCTTCACGCGTTGGATCAGAGTGTCAATTGCTCACATTGAATAAGAAATTCATTTGATATTGACGGCGAGCTTTTTGCGCTGACTCAGCCACTGACGTGCGATCAGTTTGCACAAAACGCTAGGGCTCGTCCGGGATTTGAACCCGGGACCTCCTGCACCCTAAGCAGGAATCATACCCCTAGACCAACGAGCCCTGTGACACGGCGAATGCCAATTATTGCAGTCCCTCGACGTGGTCCAGGGTGACCTGGGGGTCTCGTGTACGCTGGCGGGATGGGGGCGCCGCGAATTCCCGCGGTCGGCGGCCTTCCTGGGCTATTGGTACCTTCATGTAGAGCTGCCGCTGGGCTCGCACTGCCTGCTGCTGAGAAAGTGATTGCTTTTGCTGATATGACTTGCAATAACGACTGCGCGAAACGCCGCTATCTCGTTAGGGGTGCTACGGCAGACACCCTCTCGAGCACCCCGAAGACTTCTTGAGCCCTCGGCTGTGATGGGTTCCAGGCTGACAAAAGAACTGTCGTGTGTGCATTCGCGGACGAGAGAAAGGCTGAGGCAAGTTCGAGTGAACAAGGATGGACTGCTCGGGTCCGTCGTTTCCGTAGTGTAGCGGTTATCACGTCTGCTTCACACGCAGAAGGTCCCCGGTTCGATCCCGGGCGGGAACAGAATTTTCCTGCCTCTGTCGTATTGTCCTCCAATGAGCCACGTCGTGTGTGGATCTGCTGCATGTCTCTTTGTTTTGCAAGTACCACATTTATTGAATTTTTTAGTTACGATGGCAACATCACTACAACTTGTCTGTGAAGTAAGGTGCACACAAGCAGTTTCCGTGGTGTAGCGGTTATCACGTCTGCCTAACACGCAGAAGGTCCCCGGTTCGATCCCGGGCGGAAACACTTTTTCATCACTTTAAGCAAGACTTACTAACATGCATCTGCTACCATCTGTACCCGAACCCTTCGTAATCGCCTTCACGCGTTGGATCAGAGTGTCAATTGCTCACATCGAATAAGAAATTCATTTGATATTGACGGCGAGCTTTTTGCGCTGACTCAGCCACTGACGTGCGATCAGTTTGCACAAAACGCTAGGGCTCGTCCGGGATTTGAACCCGGGACCTCCTGCACCCTAAGCAGGAATCATACCCCTAGACCAACGAGCCCTGTGACACGGCGAATGCCAATTATTGCAGTCCTTCGACGTCGTCCAGGGTGACCTGGGGGTCTCGTGTACGCTGGCGGGATGGGGGCGCCGCGAATTCCCGCGGTCGGCGGCCTTCCTGGGCTATTGGTGCCTTCATGTAGAGCTGCCGCTGGGCTCGCACTGCCTGCTGCTGAGAAAGTGATTGCTTTTGCTGATATGACTTGCAATAACGACTGCGCGAAACGCCGCTATCTCGTTAGGGGTGCTACGGCAGACACCCTCTCGAGCACCCCGAAGACTTCTTGAGCCCTCGGCTGTGATGGGTTCCAGGCTGACAAAAGAACTGTCGTGTGTGCATTCGCGGACGAGAGAAAGGCTGAGGCAAGTTCGAGTGAACAAGGATGGACTGCTCGGGTCCGTCGTTTCCGTAGTGTAGCGGTTATCACGTCTGCTTCACACGCAGAAGGTCCCCGGTTCGATCCCGGGCGGGAACAGAATTTTCCTGCCTCTGTCGTATTGTCCTCCAATGAGCCACGTCGTGTGTGGATCTGCTGCATGTCTCTTCGTTTTGCAAGTACCACATTTATTGAATTTTTTAGTTACGATGGCAACATCACTACAAGTTGTCTGTGAAGTAAGGTGCACACAAGCAGTTTCCGTGGTGTAGCGGTTATGACGTCTGCCTAACACGCAGAAGGTCCCCGGTTCGATCCCGGGCGGAAACACTTTTTCATCACTTTAAGCAAGACTTACTAACATGCATCTGCTACCATCTGTACCCGAACCCTTCGTAATCGCCTTCACGCGTTGGATCAGAGTGTCAATTGCTCACATCGAATAAGAAATTCATTTGATATTGACGGCGAGCTTTTTGCGCTGACTCAGCCACTGACGTGCGATCAGTTTGCACAAAACGCTAGGGCTCGTCCGGGATTTGAACCCGGGACCTCCTGCACCCTAAGCAGGAATCATACCCCTAGACCAACGAGCCCTGTGACACGGCGAATGCCAATTATTGCAGTCCCTCGACGTGGTCCAGGGTGACCTGGGGGTCTCGTGTACGCTGGCGGGATGGGGGCGCCGCGAATTCCCGCGGTCGGCGGCCTTCCTGGGCTATTGGTACCTTCATGTAGAGCTGCCGCTGGGCTCGCACTGCCTGCTGCTGAGAAAGTGATTGCTTTTGCTGATATGACTTGCAATAACGACTGCGCGAAACGCCGCTATCTCGTTAGGGGTGCTACGGCAGACACCCTCTCGAGCACCCCGAAGACTTCTTGAGCCCTCGGCTGTGATGGGTTCCAGGCTGACAAAAGAACTGTCGTGTGTGCATTCGCGGACGAGAGAAAGGCTGAGGCAAGTTCGAGTGAACAAGGATGGACTGCTCGGGTCCGTCGTTTCCGTAGTGTAGCGGTTATCACGTCTGCTTCACACGCAGAAGGTCCCCGGTTCGATCCCGGGCGGGAACAGAATTTTCCTGCCTCTGTCGTATTGTCCTCCAATGAGCCACGTCGTGTGTGGATCTGCTGCATGTCTCTTCGTTTTGCAAGTACCACATTTATTGAATTTTTTAGTTACGATGGCAACATCACTACAAGTTGTCTGTGAAGTAAGGTGCACACAAGCAGTTTCCGTGGTGTAGCGGTTATCACGTCTGCCTAACACGCAGAAGGTCCCCGGTTCGATCCCGGGCGGAAACACTTTTTCATCACTTTAAGCAAGACTTACTAACATGCATCTGCTACCATCTGTACCCGAACCCTTCGTAATCGCCTTCACGCGTTGGATCAGAGTGTCAATTGCTCACATCGAATAAGAAATTCATTTGATATTGACGGCGAGCTTTTTGCGCTGACTCAGCCACTGACGTGCGATCAGTTTGCACAAAACGCTAGGGCTCGTCCGGGATTTGAACCCGGGACCTCCTGCACCCTAAGCAGGAATCATACCCCTAGACCAACGAGCCCTGTGACACGGCGAATGCCAATTATTGCAGTCCCTCGACGTGGTCCAGGGTGACCTGGGGGTCTCGTGTACGCTGGCGGGATGGGGGCGCCGCGAATTCGCGCGGTCGGCGGCCTTCCTGGGCTATTGGTACCTTCATGTAGAGCTGCCGCTGGGCTCGCACTGCCTGCTGCTGAGAAAGTGATTGCTTTTGCTGATATGACTTGCAATAACGACTGCGCGAAACGCCGCTATCTCGTTAGGGGTGCTACGGCAGACACCCTCTCGAGCACCCCGAAGACTTCTTGAGCCCTCGGCTGTGATGGGTTCCAGGCTGACAAAAGAACTGTCGTGTGTGCATTCGCGGACGAGAGAAAGGCTGAGGCAAGTTCGAGTGAACAAGGATGGACTGCTCGGGTCCGTCGTTTCCGTAGTGTAGCGGTTATCACGTCTGCTTCACACGCAGAAAGTCCCCGGTTCGATCCCGGGCGGGAACAGAATTTTCCTGCCTCTGTCGTATTGTCCTCCAATGAGCCACGTCGTGTGTGGATCTGCTGCATGTCTCTTCGTTTTGCAAGTACCACATTTATTGAATTTTTTAGTTACGATGGCAACATCACTACAAGTTGTCTGTGAAGTAAGGTGTACACAAGCAGTTTCCGTGGTGTAGCGGTTATCACGTCTGCCTAACACGCAGAAGGTCCCCGGTTCGATTCCGGGCGGAAACACTTTTTCATCACTTTAAGCAAGACTTACTAACATGCATCTGCTACCATCTGTACCCGAACCCTTCGTAATCGCCTTCACGCGTTGGATCAGAGTGTCAATTGCTCACATCGAATAAGAAATTCATTTGATATTGACGGCGAGCTTTTTGCGCTGACTCAGCCACTGACGTGCGATCAGTTTGCACAAAACGCTACGGCTCGTTCGGGATTTGAACCCGGGACCTCCTGCACCCTAAGCTGGAATCATACCCCTAGACCAACGAGCCCTGTGACACGGCGAATGCCAATTATTGCAGTCCCTCGACGTGGTCCAGGGTGACCTGGGGGTCTCGTGTACGCTGGCGGGATGGGGGCGCCGCGAATTCCCGCGGTCGGCGGCCTTCCTGGGCTATTGGTACCTTCATGTAGAGCTGCCGCTGGGCTCGCACTGCCTGCTGCTGAGAAAGTGATTGCTTTTGCTGATATGACTTGCAATAACGACTGCGCGAAACGCCGCTATCTCGTTAGGGGTGCTACGGCAGACACCCTCTCGAGCACCCCGAAGACTTCTTGAGCCCTCGGCTGTGATGGGTTCCAGGCTGACAAAAGAACTGTCGTGTGTGCATTCGCGGACGAGAGAAAGGCTGAGGCAAGTTCGAGTGAACAAGGATGGACTGCTCGGGTCCGTCGTTTCCGTAGTGTAGCGGTTATCACGTCTGCTTCACACGCAGAAGGTCCCCGGTTCGATTCCGGGCGGGAACAGAATTTTCCTGCCTCTGTCGTATTGTCCTCCAATGAGCCACGTCGTGTGTGGATCTGCTGCATGTCTCTTTGTTTTGCAAGTACCACATTTATTGAATTTTTTAGTTACGATGGCAACATCACTACAACTTGTCTGTGAAGTAAGGTGCACACAAGCAGTTTCCGTGGTGTAGCGGTTATCACGTCTGCCTAACACGCAGAAGGTCCCCGGTTCGATCCCGGGCGGAAACACTTTTTCATCACTTTAAGCAAGACTTACTAACATGCATCTGCTACCATCTGTACCCGAACCCTTCGTAATCGCCTTCACGCGTTGGATCAGAGTGTCAATTGCTCACATCGAATAAGAAATTCATTTGATATTGACGGCGAGCTTTTTGCGCTGACTCAGCCACTGACGTGCGATCAGTTTGCACAAAACGCTAGGGCTCGTCCGGGATTTGAACCCGGGACCTCCTGCACCCTAAGCAGGAATCATACCCCTAGACCAACGAGCCCTGTGACACGGCGAATGCCAATTATTGCAGTCCTTCGACGTCGTCCAGGGTGACCTGGGGGTCTCGTGTACGCTGGCGGGATGGGGGCGCCGCGAATTCCCGCGGTCGGCGGCCTTCCTGGGCTATTGGTGCCTTCATGTAGAGCTGCCGCTGGGCTCGCACTGCCTGCTGCTGAGAAAGTGATTGCTTTTGCTGATATGACTTGCAATAACGACTGCGCGAAACGCCGCTATCTCGTTAGGGGTGCTACGGCAGACACCCTCTCGAGCACCCCGAAGACTTCTTGAGCCCTCGGCTGTGATGGGTTCCAGGCTGACAAAAGAACTGTCGTGTGTGCATTCGCGGACGAGAGAAAGGCTGAGGCAAGTTCGAGTGAACAAGGATGGACTGCTCGGGTCCGTCGTTTCCGTAGTGTAGCGGTTAACACGTCTGCTTCACACGCAGAAGGTCCCCGGTTCGATCCCGGGCGGGAACAGAATTTTCCTGCCTCTGTCGTATTGTCCTCCAATGAGCCACGTCGTGTGTGGATCTGCTGCATGTCTCTTCGTTTTGCAAGTACCACATTTATTGAATTTTTTAGTTACGATGGCAACATCACTACAAGTTGTCTGTGAAGTAAGGTGCACACAAGCAGTTTCCGTGGTGTAGCGGTTATCACGTCTGCCTAACACGCAGAAGGTCCCCGGGCGGAAACACTTTTTCATCACTTTAAGCAAGACTTACTAACATGCATCTGCTACCATCTGTACCCGAACCCTTCGTAATCGCCTTCACGCGTTGGATCAGAGTGTCAATTGCTCACATCGAATAAGAAATTCATTTGATATTGACGGCGAGCTTTTTGCGCTGACTCAGCCACTGACGTGCGATCAGTTTGCACAAAACGCTAGGGCTCGTCCGGGATTTGAACCCGGGACCTCCTGCACCCTAAGCAGGAATCATACCCCTAGACCAACGAGCCCTGTGACACGGCGAATGCCAATTATTGCAGTCCCTCGACGTGGTCCAGGGTGACCTGGGGGTCTCGTGTACGCTGGCGGGATGGGGGCGCCGCGAATTCCCGCGGTCGGCGGCCTTCCTGGGCTATTGGTACCTTCATGTAGAGCTGCCGCTGGGCTCGCACTGCCTGCTGCTGAGAAAGTGATTGCTTTTGCTGATATGACTTGCAATAACGACTGCGCGAAACGCCGCTATCTCGTTAGGGGTGCTACGGCAGACACCCTCTCGAGCACCCCGAAGACTTCTTGAGCCCTCGGCTGTGATGGGTTCCAGGCTGACAAAAGAACTGTCGTGTGTGCATTCGCGGACGAGAGAAAGGCTGAGGCAAGTTCGAGTGAACAAGGATGGACTGCTCGGGTCCGTCGTTTCCGTAGTGTAGCGGTTATCACGTCTGCTTCACACGCAGAAGGTCCCCGGTTCGATCCCGGGCGGGAACAGAATTTTCCTGCCTCTGTCGTATTGTCCTCCAATGAGCCACGTCGTGTGTGGATCTGCTGCATGTCTCTTCGTTTTGCAAGTACCACATTTATTGAATTTTTTAGTTACGATGGCAACATCACTACAAGTTGTCTGTGAAGTAAGGTGCACACAAGCAGTTTCCGTGGTGTAGCGGTTATCACGTCTGCCTAACACGCAGAAGGTCCCCGGTTCGATCCCGGGCGGAAACACTTTTTCATCACTTTAAGCAAGACTTACTAACATGCATCTGCTACCATCTGTACCCGAACCCTTCGTAATCGCCTTCACGCGTTGGATCAGAGTGTCAATTGCTCACATCGAATAAGAAATTCATTTGATATTGACGGCGAGCTTTTTGCGCTGACTCAGCCACTGACGTGCGATCAGTTTGCACAAAACGCTAGGGCTCGTCCGGGATTTGAACCCGGGACCTCCTGCACCCTAAGCAGGAATCATACCCCTAGACCAACGAGCCCTGTGACACGGCGAATGCCAATTATTGCAGTCCCTCGACGTGGTCCAGGGTGACCTGGGGGTCTCGTGTACGCTGGCGGGATGGGGGCGCCGCGAATTCCCGCGGTCGGCGGCCTTCCTGGGCTATTGGTACCTTCATGTAGAGCTGCCGCTGGGCTCGCACTGCCTGCTGCTGAGAAAGTGATTGCTTTTGCTGATATGACTTGCAATAACGACTGCGCGAAACGCCGCTATCTCGTTAGGGGTGCTACGGCAGACACCCTCTCGAGCACCCCGAAGACTTCTTGAGCCCTCGGCTGTGATGGGTTCCAGGCTGACAAAAGAACTGTCGTGTGTGCATTCGCGGACGAGAGAAAGGCTGAGGCAAGTTCGAGTGAACAAGGATGGACTGCTCGGGTCCGTCGTTTCCGTAGTGTAGCGGTTATCACGTCTGCTTCACACGCAGAAAGTCCCCGGTTCGATCCCGGGCGGGAACAGAATTTTCCTGCCTCTGTCGTATTGTCCTCCAATGAGCCACGTCGTGTGTGGATCTGCTGCATGTCTCTTCGTTTTGCAAGTACCACATTTATTGAATTTTTTAGTTACGATGGCAACATCACTACAAGTTGTCTGTGAAGTAAGGTGTACACAAGCAGTTTCCGTGGTGTAGCGGTTATCACGTCTGCCTAACACGCAGAAGGTCCCCGGTTCGATTCCGGGCGGAAACACTTTTTCATCACTTTAAGCAAGACTTACTAACATGCATCTGCTACCATCTGTACCCGAACCCTTCGTAATCGCCTTCACGCGTTGGATCAGAGTGTCAATTGCTCACATCGAATAAGAAATTCATTTGATATTGACGGCGAGCTTTTTGCGCTGACTCAGCCACTGACGTGCGATCAGTTTGCACAAAACGCTACGGCTCGTTCGGGATTTGAACCCGGGACCTCCTGCACCCTAAGCTGGAATCATACCCCTAGACCAACGAGCCCTGTGACACGGCGAATGCCAATTATTGCAGTCCCTCGACGTGGTCCAGGGTGACCTGGGGGTCTCGTGTACGCTGGCGGGATGGGGGCGCCGCGAATTCCCGCGGTCGGCGGCCTTCCTGGGCTATTGGTACCTTCATGTAGAGCTGCCGCTGGGCTCGCACTGCCTGCTGCTGAGAAAGTGATTGCTTTTGCTGATATGACTTGCAATAACGACTGCGCGAAACGCCGCTATCTCGTTAGGGGTGCTACGGCAGACACCCTCTCGAGCACCCCGAAGACTTCTTGAGCCCTCGGCTGTGATGGGTTCCAGGCTGACAAAAGAACTGTCGTGTGTGCATTCGCGGACGAGAGAAAGGCTGAGGCAAGTTCGAGTGAACAAGGATGGACTGCTCGGGTCCGTCGTTTCCGTAGTGTAGCGGTTATCACGTCTGCTTCACACGCAGAAGGTCCCCGGTTCGATTCCGGGCGGGAACAGAATTTTCCTGCCTCTGTCGTATTGTCCTCCAATGAGCCACGTCGTGTGTGGATCTGCTGCATGTCTCTTTGTTTTGCAAGTACCACATTTATTGAATTTTTTAGTTACGATGGCAACATCACTACAACTTGTCTGTGAAGTAAGGTGCACACAAGCAGTTTCCGTGGTGTAGCGGTTATCACGTCTGCCTAACACGCAGAAGGTCCCCGGTTCGATCCCGGGCGGAAACACTTTTTCATCACTTTAAGCAAGACTTACTAACATGCATCTGCTACCATCTGTACCCGAACCCTTCGTAATCGCCTTCACGCGTTGGATCAGAGTGTCAATTGCTCACATCGAATAAGAAATTCATTTGATATTGACGGCGAGCTTTTTGCGCTGACTCAGCCACTGACGTGCGATCAGTTTGCACAAAACGCTAGGGCTCGTCCGGGATTTGAACCCGGGACCTCCTGCACCCTAAGCAGGAATCATACCCCTAGACCAACGAGCCCTGTGACACGGCGAATGCCAATTATTGCAGTCCTTCGACGTCGTCCAGGGTGACCTGGGGGTCTCGTGTACGCTGGCGGGATGGGGGCGCCGCGAATTCCCGCGGTCGGCGGCCTTCCTGGGCTATTGGTGCCTTCATGTAGAGCTGCCGCTGGGCTCGCACTGCCTGCTGCTGAGAAAGTGATTGCTTTTGCTGATATGACTTGCAATAACGACTGCGCGAAACGCCGCTATCTCGTTAGGGGTGCTACGGCAGACACCCTCTCGAGCACCCCGAAGACTTCTTGAGCCCTCGGCTGTGATGGGTTCCAGGCTGACAAAAGAACTGTCGTGTGTGCATTCGCGGACGAGAGAAAGGCTGAGGCAAGTTCGAGTGAACAAGGATGGACTGCTCGGGTCCGTCGTTTCCGTAGTGTAGCGGTTATCACGTCTGCTTCACACGCAGAAGGTCCCCGGTTCGATCCCGGGCGGGAACAGAATTTTCCTGCCTCTGTCGTATTGTCCTCCAATGAGCCACGTCGTGTGTGGATCTGCTGCATGTCTCTTCGTTTTGCAAGTACCACATTTATTGAATTTTTTAGTTACGATGGCAACATCACTACAAGTTGTCTGTGAAGTAAGGTGCACACAAGCAGTTTCCGTGGTGTAGCGGTTATCACGTCTGCCTAACACGCAGAAGGTCCCCGGTTCGATCCCGGGCGGAAACACTTTTTCATCACTTTAAGCAAGACTTACTAACATGCATCTGCTACCATCTGTACCCGAACCCTTCGTAATCGCCTTCACGCGTTGGATCAGAGTGTCAATTGCTCACATCGAATAAGAAATTCATTTGATATTGACGGCGAGCTTTTTGCGCTGACTCAGCCACTGACGTGCGATCAGTTTGCACAAAACGCTAGGGCTCGTCCGGGATTTGAACCCGGGACCTCCTGCACCCTAAGCAGGAATCATACCCCTAGACCAACGAGCCCTGTGACACGGCGAATGCCAATTATTGCAGTCCCTCGACGTGGTCCAGGGTGACCTGGGGGTCTCGTGTACGCTGGCGGGATGGGGGCGCCGCGAATTCCCGCGGTCGGCGGCCTTCCTGGGCTATTGGTACCTTCATGTAGAGCTGCCGCTGGGCTCGCACTGCCTGCTGCTGAGAAAGTGATTGCTTTTGCTGATATGACTTGCAATAACGACTGCGCGAAACGCCGCTATCTCGTTAGGGGTGCTACGGCAGACACCCTCTCGAGCACCCCGAAGACTTCTTGAGCCCTCGGCTGTGATGTGTTCCAGGCTGACAAAAGAACTGTCGTGTGTGCATTCGCGGACGAGAGAAAGGCTGAGGCAAGTTCGAGTGAACAAGGATGGACTGCTCGGGTCCGTCGTTTCCGTAGTGTAGCGGTTATCACGTCTGCTTCACACGCAGAAGGTCCCCGGTTCGATCCCGGGCGGGAACAGAATTTTCCTGCCTCTGTCGTATTGTCCTCCAATGAGCCACGTCGTGTGTGGATCTGCTGCATGTCTCTTTGTTTTGCAAGTACCACATTTATTGAATTTTTTAGTTACGATGGCAACATCACTACAAGTTGTCTGTGAAGTAAGGTGCACACAAGCAGTTTCCGTGGTGTAGCGGTTATCACGTCTGCCTAACACGCAGAAGGTCCCCGGTTCGATCCCGGGCGGAAACACTTTTTCATCACTTTAAGCAAGACTTACTAACATGCATCTGCTACCATCTGTACCCGAACCCTTCGTAATCGCCTTCACGCGTTGGATCAGAGTGTCAATTGCTCACATCGAATAAGAAATTCATTTGATATTGACGGCGAGCTTTTTGCGCTGACTCAGCCACTGACGTGCGATCAGTTTGCACAAAACGCTAGGGCTCGTCCGGGATTTGAACCCGGGACCTCCTGCACCCTAAGCAGGAATCATACCCCTAGACCAACGAGCCCTGTGACACGGGGAATGCCAATTATTGCAGTCCCTCGACGTCGTCCAGGGTGACCTGGGGGTCTCGTGTACGCTGGCGGGATGGGGGCGCCGCGAATTCCCGCGGTCGGCGGCCTTCCTGGGCTATTGGTACCTTCATGTAGAGCTGCCGCTGGGCTCGCACTGCCTGCTGCTGAGAAAGTGATTGCTTTTGCTGATATGACTTGCAATAACGACTGCGCGAAACGCCGCTATCTCGTTAGGGGTGCTACGGCAGACACCCTCTCGAGCACCCCGAAGACTTCTTGAGCCCTCGGCTGTGATGGGTTCCAGGCTGACAAAAGAACTGTCGTGTGTGCATTCGCGGACGAGAGAAAGGCTGAGGCAAGTTCGAGTGAACAAGGATGGACTGCTCGGGTCCGTCGTTTCCGTAGTGTAGCGGTTATCACGTCTGCTTTACACGCAGAAGGTCCCCGGTTCGATCCCGGGCGGGAACAGAATTTTCCTGCCTCTGTCGTATTGTCCTCCAATGAGCCACGTCGTGTGTGGATCTGCTGCATGTCTCTTCGTTTTGCAAGTACCACATTTATTGAATTTTTTAGTTACGATGGCAACATCACTACAAGTTGTCTGTGAAGTAAGGTGCACACAAGCAGTTTCCGTGGTGTAGCGGTTATGACGTCTGCCTAACACGCAGAAGGTCCCCGGTTCGATCCCGGGCGGAAACACTTTTTCATCACTTTAAGCAAGACTTACTAACATGCATCTGCTACCATCTGTACCCGAACCCTTCGTAATCGCCTTCACGCGTTGGATCAGAGTGTCAATTGCTCACATCGAATAAGAAATTCATTTGATATTGACGGCGAGCTTTTTGCGCTGACTCAGCCACTGACGTGCGATCAGTTTGCACAAAACGCTAGGGCTCGTCCGGGATTTGAACCCGGGACCTCCTGCACCCTAAGCAGGAATCATACCCCTAGACCAACGAGCCCTGTGACACGGCGAATGCCAATTATTGCAGTCCCTCGACGTGGTCCAGGGTGACCTGGGGGTCTCGTGTACGCTGGCGGGATGGGGGCGCCGCGAATTCCCGCGGTCGGCGGCCTTCCTGGGCTATTGGTACCTTCATGTAGAGCTGCCGCTGGGCTCGCACTGCCTGCTGCTGAGAAAGTGATTGCTTTTGCTGATATGACTTGCAATAACGACTGCGCGAAACGCCGCTATCTCGTTAGGGGTGCTACGGCAGACACCCTCTCGAGCACCCCGAAGACTTCTTGAGCCCTCGGCTGTGATGTGTTCCAGGCTGACAAAAGAACTGTCGTGTGTGCATTCGCGGACGAGAGAAAGGCTGAGGCAAGTTCGAGTGAACAAGGATGGACTGCTCGGGTCCGTCGTTTCCGTAGTGTAGCGGTTATCACGTCTGCTTCACACGCAGAAGGTCCCCGGTTCGATCCCGGGCGGGAACAGAATTTTCCTGCCTCTGTCGTATTGTCCTCCAATGAGCCACGTCGTGTGTGGATCTGCTGCATGTCTCTTTGTTTTGCAAGTACCACATTTATTGAATTTTTTAGTTACGATGGCAACATCACTACAAGTTGTCTGTGAAGTAAGGTGCACACAAGCAGTTTCCGTGG
This sequence comes from Schistocerca piceifrons, assembly GCF_021461385.2. NCBI lineage: Eukaryota > Metazoa > Arthropoda > Insecta > Orthoptera > Acrididae > Schistocerca > Schistocerca piceifrons. Next base: position 44,148,116 of record NC_060139.1, on the reverse strand, counting down.
TGTAGCGGTTATCACGTCTGCCTAACACGCAGAAGGTCCCCGGTTCGATCCCGGGCGGAAACACTTTTTCATCACTTTAAGCAAGACTTACTAACATGCATCTGCTACCATCTGTACCCGAACCCTTCGTAATCGCCTTCACGCGTTGGATCAGAGTGTCAATTGCTCACATCGAATAAGAAATTCATTTGATATTGACGGCGAGCTTTTTGCGCTGACTCAGCCACTGACGTGCGATCAGTTTGCACAAAACGCTAGGGCTCGTCCGGGATTTGAACCCGGGACCTCCTGCACCCTAAGCAGGAATCATACCCCTAGACCAACGAGCCCTGTGACACGGGGAATGCCAATTATTGCAGTCCCTCGACGTCGTCCAGGGTGACCTGGGGGTCTCGTGTACGCTGGCGGGATGGGGGCGCCGCGAATTCCCGCGGTCGGCGGCCTTCCTGGGCTATTGGTACCTTCATGTAGAGCTGCCGCTGGGCTCGCACTGCCTGCTGCTGAGAAAGTGATTGCTTTTGCTGATATGACTTGCAATAACGACTGCGCGAAACGCCGCTATCTCGTTAGGGGTGCTACGGCAGACACCCTCTCGAGCACCCCGAAGACTTCTTGAGCCCTCGGCTGTGATGGGTTCCAGGCTGACAAAAGAACTGTCGTGTGTGCATTCGCGGACGAGAGAAAGGCTGAGGCAAGTTCGAGTGAACAAGGATGGACTGCTCGGGTCCGTCGTTTCCGTAGTGTAGCGGTTATCACGTCTGCTTCACACGCAGAAGGTCCCCGGTTCGATCCCGGGCGGGAACAGAATTTTCCTGCCTCTGTCGTATTGTCCTCCAATGAGCCACGTCGTGTGTGGATCTGCTGCATGTCTCTTCGTTTTGCAAGTACCACATTTATTGAATTTTTTAGTTACGATGGCAACATCACTACAAGTTGTCTGTGAAGTAAGGTGCACACAAGCAGTTTCCGTGGTGTAGCGGTTATCACGTCTGCCTAACACGCAGAAGGTCCCCGGTTCGATTCCGGGCGGAAACACTTTTTCATCACTTTAAGCAAGACTTACTAACATGCATCTGCTACCATCTGTACCCGAACCCTTCGTAATCGCCTTCACGCGTTGGATCAGAGTGTCAATTGCTCACATCGAATAAGAAATTCATTTGATATTGACGGCGAGCTTTTTGCGCTGACTCAGCCACTGACGTGCGATCAGTTTGCACAAAACGCTAGGGCTCGTCCGGGATTTGAACCCGGGACCTCCTGCACCCTAAGCAGGAATCATACCCCTAGACCAACGAGCCCTGTGACACGGCGAATGCCAATTATTGCAGTCCCTCGACGTGGTCCAGGGTGACCTGGGGGTCTCGTGTACGCTGGCGGGATGGGGGCGCCGCGAATTCCCGCGGTCGGCGGCCTTCCTGGGCTATTGGTACCTTCATGTAGAGCTGCCGCTGGGCTTGCACTGCCTGCTGCTGAGAAAGTGATTGCTTTTGCTGATATGACTTGCAATAACGACTGCGCGAAACGCCGCTATCTCGTTAGGGGTGCTACGGCAGACACCCTCTCGAGCACCCCGAAGACTTCTTGAGCCCTCGGCTGTGATGGGTTCCAGGCTGACAAAAGAACTGTCGTGTGTGCATTCGCGGACGAGAGAAAGGCTGAGGCAAGTTCGAGTGAACAAGGATGGACTGCTCGGGTCCGTCGTTTCCGTAGTGTAGCGGTTATCACGTCTGCTTCACACGCAGAAGGTCCCCGGTTCGATCCCGGGCGGGAACAGAATTTTCCTGCCTCTGTCGTATTGTCCTCCAATGAGCCACGTCGTGTGTGGATCTGCTGCATGTCTCTTTGTTTTGCAAGTACCACATTTATTGAATTTTTTAGTTACGATGGCAACATCACTACAAGTTGTCTGTGAAGTAAGGGGCACACAAGCAGTTTCCGTGGTGTAGCGGTTATGACGTCTGCCTAACACGCAGAAGGTCCCCGGTTCGATCCCGGGCGGAAACACTTTTTCATCACTTTAAGCAAGACTTACTAACATGCATCTGCTACCATCTGTACCCGAACCCTTCGTAATCGCCTTCACGCGTTGGATCAGAGTGTCAATTGCTCACATCGAATAAGAAATTCATTTGATATTGACGGCGAGCTTTTTGCGCTGACTCAGCCACTGACGTGCGATCAGTTTGCACAAAACGCTAGGGCTCGTCCGGGATTTGAACCCGGGACCTCCTGCACCCTAAGCAGGAATCATACCCCTAGACCAACGAGCCCTGTGACACGGCGAATGCCAATTATTGCAGTCCTTCGACGTCGTCCAGGGTGACCTGGGGGTCTCGTGTACGCTGGCGGGATGGGGGCGCCGCGAATTCCCGCGGTCGGCGGCCTTCCTGGGCTATTGGTACCTTCATGTAGAGCTGCCGCTGGGCTCGCACTGCCTGCTGCTGAGAAAGTGATTGCTTTTGCTGATATGACTTGCAATAACGACTGCGCGAAACGCCGCTATCTCGTTAGGGGTGCTACGGCAGACACCCTCTCGAGCACCCCGAAGACTTCTTGAGCCCTCGGCTGTGATGGGTTCCAGGCTGACAAAAGAACTGTCGTGTGTGCATTCGCGGACGAGAGAAAGGCTGAGGCAAGTTCGAGTGAACAAGGATGGACTGCTCGGGTCCGTCGTTTCCGTAGTGTAGCGGTTATCACGTCTGCTTCACACGCAGAAAGTCCCCGGTTCGATCCCGGGCGGGAACAGAATTTTCCTGCCTCTGTCGTATTGTCCTCCAATGAGCCACGTCGTGTGTGGATCTGCTGCATGTCTCTTCGTTTTGCAAGTACCACATTTATTGAATTTTTTAGTTACGATGGCAACATCACTACAAGTTGTCTGTGAAGTAAGGTGCACACAAGCAGTTTCCGTGGTGTAGCGGTTATCACGTCTGCCTAACACGCAGAAGGTCCCCGGTTCGATTCCGGGCGGAAACACTTTTTCATCACTTTAAGCAAGACTTACTAACATGCTTCTGCTACCATCTGTACCCGAACCCTTCGTAATCGCCTTCACGCGTTGGATCAGAGTGTCAATTGCTCACATCGAATAAGAAATTCATTTGATATTGACGGCGAGCTTTTTGCGCTGACTCAGCCACTGACGTGCGATCAGTTTGCACAAAACGCTAGGGCTCGTCCGGGATTTGAACCCGGGACCTCCTGCACCCTAAGCAGGAATCATACCCCTTTTTTTTTTTTTTTTTTTTTTTTTTCATGATACTGAAATGTGGACACGGGGCTTATTTATGCGTTGTCTATCTAAACAGGTAAAAGCTTGGCAGGAAGGCAAAATAACTAAGAGCTAGCGTGAATGTCTCCCCTATCATGAAGTGAGATCAGTATCCCCCTATACCGGTGCCATTAATGCAACTGGCGCAGGAGCGAGCAATAGAAGTGGAAACTTAACCAATCCCCTGCTTTTCGAAAACAATACTGAGCATGTTCGCAAAGTCCCTCTTAAGATGTGGGAATGATTGTTGCGTCCAGTACTCATGAAGCATGTAACCAGTAAACGAAATAAAATCGGATATACCATCACCATCAACCACTGCAAAAATGTAACGGCCAAGAAGCCACATAATGGTGTTGTTTTTTGTCCGGGGATAAAAAACCGTGTCCGGCCAGCAGAGAATATCAGTTGTAAAAGCTGATTCCGAGCTTCTGGTGAGTAACGCCAATTGTCGGCGCAGCCAGTACCACATGCGAAGACGGTCAGCGCAGGTAAATCGATGTGGGAGTGTATCAATACAACCACACGTTTGACAAAGCGGAGTGACACTTAGACCTATACGATGAAGTCGTTCGTTCGTAGGAATCAGCTGATTAACTACCTTATACCATAGGGAGGCAACAGTTGCGGAATGAACGGGTAAGCTGATATTCGTCCATATGTTACGCCAATGAAAACGGGGATATTGTAAAACAATCGGGATGGAAGAAGAAGACCTGTGCCATTTGTCAAGCAGTGTTCGCGTAGTAAAAACAGGACGACGTTGGAAGTGGAGATCCAGATAACTAATCTCAATGTAGAAGTCCCGAACATGCCGTAGCTTCGCATTTAGAGGCCCTACGTTAATAGGCGGTGACAAGCTCGCAGGACGAACGACATGGAATAATCGCGAAGTAACAGTCGGGGACTCAGAAAATAAAAGATGGAGGGTGCGCTTAACATAAAGGGCAGCAGCCTTGACACGGACATCGGTGAACGACAAGCCGCCCTCAAGTCGCGGCTTCGTAAGAACATCACAACGTAATTTAAAAATGTGCCCCCGCCAAATATATCTGTTAATAAGCTGGACCATTTTTGCACCCTGCATTCTGGGAAGCGGAAACAACTGAGCAACATAATATACTTTACATAAAACATAAGTGTCTAATACATGCTTTTTTTGCAGTATCGGTATCGAACGCCATGAGTGTTCGAATAAAACACCTTGAAGCTTGGAAATGGCCACTTGCCAATTTTTCGCAGCCATACGAAGAGGACACCGTTCAAGATAGATACCTAAATGTGTATGATGTTCAACAGCCGTAACCCACGGAACAACCACGTGTTCAAAGCCTCGCAAATTCAGAAGTTTGCTTTTACGGGGGTTGATACGAGAACCTGAGGCCGCAGAAAATTTATCTAGTTCCATTTTCAACGGCGGCACTTCTGCGGTGGAACGAAGCAAAACAACCAAATCATCAGCATAAGCTGTTGCTGTCAGGGTAACCCCAGAGATCGTAAGACCACGAAGTGTAGAGTTGAGACGTGTGAGGAGTGGTTGAAGGGAGAGAGCATAAAGGGTCATGGATAAAGGGCTACCTTGCGGGACGCCACGTTTAATATCAATGACCTTCGTCAGCTGTCCATTAATGTCAATCTTAGCAGAAATGCCAGTCGTCATATTCTTAAGAACCAGCAGCGCCTTTTCATTAAAACCGAGTCGGCGCAGCAGAAGCTCTAAAAACGAATGGGACACACGATCAAAAGCCTTACTAAAATCAACAAATAAAAGCGCACAGGAAATATTGGTGACAGCGACAATCGACACAATATCACGATACCCCGCCAGAGGCGTCAAGATGGAGCGCCCTGGAAAGCAGCTTTGACAAGGAGTTATCACAGGTGTAAGCAAGAGGGATAGACGTGCATTAACAGCCCTAGCAGCCGTCTTATAATCAAAATTTAAAAGGGTTAAAGGACGAAAGTCACTAGCTGTCTTCAAACCAGCAGATTTCGGTATCAGGACAACCGTACCTCTCTTGAAATCGGCTGGAATTGTGCCACCATTCAAAATTTCATTTACTATATCCGTAAAAACAGGCCCTATAATAGTCCAAAAGCGAACAAAAAACTCCTTAGGAAGGCCATCCGGACCAGGAGATTTGTGAGATGGTGAACAAGCAATGAAAGCTGAAATTTCGTCTGCAGTAAAAGGAGCTAAAAATTCCATATTATGGTCCTCTGTTAAAACTGATGGGATAGCAGTTAAAATCTCGTCAACATCAAGCGGATCAGAATCAGCCACAGCATATAAGGTCTCATAGTAGCAGGTAAGTTCATGGGTTATTTGATTCTGTAAGGTAAGCCGGCGACCATCAGCTGCCATAAGGCCGTCAATCAATACACGTCGACGGTTCTTGTGGTGACGAAACAGATGGTACATGGAAGTCATTTCATGTGCTAAGGTGGACGGCGGTTTAGATTTAATCTTCAATCCTTCCATCTGAAGCCGTTTAATACTAAGGAGCTTGGCTTTAATTTTCCGAACCTCAGAAAGGTGGGCACATGTCATGCGAGAAGTATCATAAAGTTCGCGAAGCACCGAATAATAATACTCAAAAGTCAGTTTCAGATCTCGCGCTCTGTGATAACTGTAGGACATTAAAGTGCGACGTAGTTTTGGCTTCGCACAGTGGATCCACCAGTGAAGCTTAGACGGATAGTATCGCAGAGAACGTAAACACATGTCCCACGCCGTCTGTATTAGAGGTTCGATGTCAGGGTCATCGAGCAAGGAGACATTTAATTTCCACAGTGGCCGATAAAGTTTAAGAGGCTGACGCTCCAAATTAATTATAACCGCAAGGGCACAATGATCCGTAAAACTGGCTGGAATAACATCTACATTTAAAACAGAAACACTAAGGGGATCAGAAATATACAATCGGTCCAGTCGACTACTTGACGTGGCAGTAAAAAATGTAAATTTAACTAAAGTGGGGTGTTTAACCTCCCACGCATCGCGTAGTCGTAGTTGACGTACAAGAGAATGTAGCTCGAAACAATAATTAAAATGAGGGGATTGGTCCTTAGCTTGTAATACACAATTAAAATCACCCCCCAATATCAAAGTCGCAGGATTTTTGCGTAAAAGATAAATCAGATCCTCTTTATAAAAACGAGACCTTTCCTGCCGTTTGCTGGAACCAGAGGGGGCGTAAACATTAACCAAGGTGGTGTCAAATAACCGACAACCAATACCCCTTCCCGAGTCTAAGAGCTCAATTTCGGTAACGGGGATACCGTCACGAATTAGTAAGGCAGTACCTGTGGAAAACTCAGGCGCAAAATTTATAATAGTGCGAAAGCCAGGAACAAACAGGTGTGCAACGGAGACTTCCTGCAGGAAAACAACATCAGCTGCAGAGTCATAAATGAACTGCTGCAGAGACGCTAACTTCAGAGCAGATTGAATGCTATTTATATTTAAGGTAATAAACGTGTACGCCTGCAACATCAACCAAAAAAGGGAAAATGAACCCTAATTACACCACATTAGAAGCAACTACATCCAGATCATCAACATCAGACATGGCAGAGGGTGATTGCCCGGAATCAACGGAATCTGAGTCATCCTTTGCATGCTTGTGTTTTTTTCGCACCGCGTGAAGATTGGGGGGCACTTTCACCCGACGGCGTATCTGATGCACACCAGATTCAAGAGCAGGTGGAGTGGGGGGTTCGAGATCAGGCACGTCAACCAAGGCATCCGAAGGATTATCAGGGCGAGAGGAATCAGAAGAAGGAGCAAGCAAGGGGAAAACTGTATCAGGAACATCGGCACCGGCAGCAGAAGGTGTAGGTATTGGAAGTGTAGGAGGTGGAGAGATCGGTTTGGAATCCGCCGAAGCGGAGCGCGCAGATCTAGAAGCGATTTTCCGACAAACAGCTGTCTGCACCGAAGTGTCGTCAACATGTTGTGATGCCTGTGTCGGGAGGGATGTCAACACCACCTCGACCGAACGTTGGGGCTCTTGCGCCGACAGCGTGGCAGCAGGTTTGACGTCATCAGGCAAAGCAGGAGACACAGTGGGAACAGAATCCAAAACAATCATGGGAGCTTCCGGAATTCTCTCGTCAGATTCGCAAACCGGCTGCGAAACAGCAGCTTCGTCATCAGTGCTACCGGTATCACTAGCACGACGGCGTTTGTTATTGGAAACAGACGGGATCGGTGTAGAAGCAGCCGATACATCTGGGCGAGTGGGTAACGGGGGAAAACCTGCATCAGAGGAAGGTGTCAGTTGTTGTGAAGAATCTACTGCAGGAGGCTGACACGAGACAGTGGAGGAAGCTGCTGGCACAAGATCGGCAACCGTTAATTTGCGGCGTTGTGCTAGCCCATTTTTAAGCACAAACACCCGCTTAGGGCAATTAGCACGAACATGACCATTTTCATTACATAGAAAAACACGTACCAACTTGCCCCTCATAAGTAAGATGAACACGATAACCACATACAACCAGATGGGACGGTATATTCGACTTAATATGCATTTCAACCGATCTGATACCATTATAACATTGCAGCTTATGTTGTGCAGACCAACGTTCATTTCGAATTGACCGAACGGTACCATAACCAAGCAAAGCTTCCTTGAGATAACTGTTTTCAACTTCAGGGGGTAAATTATAAACCCGAACTGTGGTATACGTAATTTCCGCATTTGAAACAGTAACACTGCTAACAGAACCATCTCTATGACGGAACGACACTTGCTCACCATGTTTAAGTAAAATCTTATCTAGCAAAACCGGGTTCAACAATTTCACAAAAAAGCAGTAAAGTTCTGTGTCAAAATACGCCGTATGTACCTGGTCCGATGTAATGCCAATCGTATCCACAATCCATTCGTGAATTTCCAACGAAGTTGGTTGAACATTCCTGGTGGCCTTGTTAAACTGAAAACTGAGAGTACACTTCCGCGGAAACAACCGGGAAGCCATAACACTTAATTAATGCGGCAAAAGCCGCTATACAACACAAGACACAACACAAACACTAAGGCGACGAAACAACGAAGAAAAGAAGACAAAGAAACGTCACACACAGAAAGTAAATAGTCACAACCCGAGGGAAACGGCGGATCGAATACACAGCACGTCCGATCGCTGTCGCGTCTCAAGCGGAACACCCCTAGACCAACGAGCCCTGTGACACGGCGAATGCCAATTATTGCAGTCCCTCGACGTCGTCCAGGGTGACCTGGGGGTCTCGTGTACGCTGGCGGGATGGGGGCGCCGCGAATTCCCGCGGTCGGCGGCCTTCCTGGGCTATTGGTACCTTCATGTAGAGCTGCCGCTGGGCTCGCACTGCCTGCTGCTGAGAAAGTGATTGCTTTTGCTGATATGACTTGCAATAACGACTGCGCGAAACGCCGCTATCTCGTTAGGGGTGCTACGGCAGACACCCTCTCGAGCACCCCGAAGACTTCTTGAGCCCTCGGCTGTGATGGGTTCCAGGCTGACAAAAGAACTGTCGTGTGTGCATTCGCGGACGAGAGAAAGGCTGAGGCAAGTTCGAGTGAACAAGGATGGACTGCTCGGGTCCGTCGTTTCCGTAGTGTAGCGGTTATCACGTCTGCTTCACACGCAGAAGGTCCCCGGTTCGATTCCGGGCGGGAACAGAATTTTCCTGCCTCTGTCGTATTGTCCTCCAATGAGCCACGTCGTGTGTGGATCTGCTGCATGTCTCTTTGTTTTGCAAGTACCACATTTATTGAATTTTTTAGTTACGATGGCAACATCACTACAAGTTGTCTGTGAAGTAAGGTGCACACAAGCAGTTTCCGTGGTGTAGCGGTTATCACGTCTGCCTAACACGCAGAAGGTCCACGGTTCGATCCCGGGCGGAAACACTTTTTCATCACTTTAAGCAAGACTTACTAACATGCATCTGCTACCATCTGTACCCGAACCCTTCGTAATCGCCTTCACGCGTTGGATCAGAGTGTCAATTGCTCACATCGAATAAGAAATTCATTTGATATTGACGGCGAGCTTTTTGCGCTGACTCAGCCACTGACGTGCGATCAGTTTGCACAAAACGCTAGGGCTCGTCCGGGATTTGAACCCGGGACCTCCTGCACCCTAAGCAGGAATCATACCCCTAGACCAACGAGCCCTGTGACACGGCGAATGCCAATTATTGCAGTCCTTCGACGTCGTCCAGGGTGACCTGGGGGTCTCGTGTACGCTGGCGGGATGGGGGCGCCGCGAATTCCCGCGGTCGGCGGCCTTCCTGGGCTATTGGTACCTTCATGTAGAGCTGCCGCTGGGCTCGCACTGCCTGCTGCTGAGAAAGTGATTGCTTTTGCTGATATGACTTGCAATAACGACTGCGCGAAACGCCGCTATCTCGTTAGGGGTGCTACGGCAGACACCCTCTCGAGCACCCCGAAGACTTCTTGAGCCCTCGGCTGTGATGGGTTCCAGGCTGACAAAAGAACTGTCGTGTGTGCATTCGCGGACGAGAGAAAGGCTGAGGCAAGTTCGAGTGAACAAGGATGGACTGCTCGGGTCCGTCGTTTCCGTAGTGTAGCGGTTATCACGTCTGCTTCACACGCAGAAAGTCCCCGGTTCGATCCCGGGCGGGAACAGAATTTTCCTGCCTCTGTCGTATTGTCCTCCAATGAGCCACGTCGTGTGTGGATCTGCTGCATGTCTCTTCGTTTTGCAAGTACCACATTTATTGAATTTTTTAGTTACGATGGCAACATCACTACAAGTTGTCTGTGAAGTAAGGTGCACACAAGCAGTTTCCGTGGTGTAGCGGTTATCACGTCTGCCTAACACGCAGAAGGTCCCCGGTTCGATTCCGGGCGGAAACACTTTTTCATCACTTTAAGCAAGACTTACTAACATGCATCTGCTACCATCTGTACCCGAACCCTTCGTAATCGCCTTCACGCGTTGGATCAGAGTGTCAATTGCTCACATCGAATAAGAAATTCATTTGATATTGACGGCGAGCTTTTTGCGCTGACTCAGCCACTGACGTGCGATCAGTTTGCACAAAACGCTAGGGCTCGTCCGGGATTTGAACCCGGGACCTCCTGCACCCTAAGCAGGAATCATACCCCTAGACCAACGAGCCCTGTGACACGGCGAATGCCAATTATTGCAGTCCCTCGACGTGGTCCAGGGTGACCTGGGGGTCTCGTGTACGCTGGCGGGATGGGGGCGCCGCGAATTCCCGCGGTCGGCGGCCTTCCTGGGCTATTGGTACCTTCATGTAGAGCTGCCGCTGGGCTCGCACTGCCTGCTGCTGAGAAAGTGATTGCTTTTGCTGATATGACTTGCAATAACGACTGCGCGAAACGCCGCTATCTCGTTAGGGGTGCTACGGCAGACACCCTCTCGAGCACCCCGAAGACTTCTTGAGCCCTCGGCTGTGATGGGTTCCAGGCTGACAAAAGAACTGTCGTGTGTGCATTCGCGGACGAGAGAAAGGCTGAGGCAAGTTCGAGTGAACAAGGATGGACTGCTCGGGTCCGTCGTTTCCGTAGTGTAGCGGTTATCACGTCTGCTTCACACGCAGAAGGTCCCCGGTTCGATCCCGGGCGGGAACAGAATTTTCCTGCCTCTGTCGTATTGTCCTCCAATGAGCCACGTCGTGTGTGGATCTGCTGCATGTCTCTTCGTTTTGCAAGTACCACATTTATTGAATTTTTTAGTTACGATGGCAACATCACTACAAGTTGTCTGTGAAGTAAGGTGCACACAAGCAGTTTCCGTGGTGTAGCGGTTATCACGTCTGCCTAACACGCAGAAGGTCCCCGGTTCGATTCCGGGCGGAAACACTTTTTCATCACTTTAAGCAAGACTTACTAACATGCATCTGCTACCATCTGTACCCGAACCCTTCGTAATCGCCTTCACGCGTTGGATCAGAGTGTCAATTGCTCACATCGAATAAGAAATTCATTTGATATTGACGGCGAGCTTTTTGCGCTGACTCAGCCACTGACGTGCGATCAGTTTGCACAAAACGCTAGGGCTCGTCCGGGATTTGAACCCGGGACCTCCTGCACCCTAAGCAGGAATCATACCCCTAGACCAACGAGCCCTGTGACACGGCGAATGCCAATTATTGCAGTCCCTCGACGTGGTCCAGGGTGGCCTGGGGGTCTCGTGTACGCTGGCGGGATGGGGGCGCCGCGAATTCCCGCGGTCGGCGGCCTTCCTGGGCTATTGGTACCTTCATGTAGAGCTGCCGCTGGGCTCGCACTGCCTGCTGCTGAGAAAGTGATTGCTTTTGCTGATATGACTTGCAATAACGACTGCGCGAAACGCCGCTATCTCGTTAGGGGTGCTACGGCAGACACCCTCTCGAGCACCCCGAAGACTTCTTGAGCCCTCGGCTGTGATGGGTTCCAGGCTGACAAAAGAACTGTCGTGTGTGCATTCGCGGACGAGAGAAAGGCTGAGGCAAGTTCGAGTGAACAAGGATGGACTGCTCGGGTCCGTCGTTTCCGTAGTGTAGCGGTTATCACGTCTGCTTCACACGCAGAAGGTCCCCGGTTCGATTCCGGGCGGGAACGGAATTTTCCTGCCTCTGTCGTATTGTCCTCCAATGAGCCACGTCGTGTGTGGATCTGCTGCATGTCTCTTCGTTTTGCAAGTACCACATTTATTGAATTTTTTAGTTACGATGGCAACATCACTACAAGTTGTCTGTGAAGTAAGGTGCACACAAGCAGTTTCCGTGGTGTAGCGGTTATCACGTCTGCCTAACACGCAGAAGGTCCCCGGTTCGATTCCGGGCGGAAACACTTTTTCATCACTTTAAGCAAGACTTACTAACATGCATCTGCTACCATCTGTACCCGAACCCTTCGTAATCGCCTTCACGCGTTGGATCAGAGTGTCAATTGCTCACATCGAATAAGAAATTCATTTGATATTGACGGCGAGCTTTTTGCGCTGACTCAGCCACTGACGTGCGATCAGTTTGCACAAAACGCTAGGGCTCGTCCGGGATTTGAACCCGGGACCTCCTGCACCCTAAGCAGGAATCATACCCCTAGACCAACGAGCCCTGTGACACGGCGAATGCCAATTATTGCAGTCCCTCGACGTGGTCCAGGGTGGCCTGGGGGTCTCGTGTACGCTGGCGGGATGGGGGCGCCGCGAATTCCCGCGGTCGGCGGCCTTCCTGGGCTATTGGTACCTTCATGTAGAGCTGCCGCTGGGCTCGCACTGCCTGCTGCTGAGAAAGTGATTGCTTTTGCTGATATGACTTGCAATAACGACTGCGCGAAACGCCGCTATCTCGTTAGGGGTGCTACGGCAGACACCCTCTCGAGCACCCCGAAGACTTCTTGAGCCCTCGGCTGTGATGGGTTCCAGGCTGACAAAAGAACTGTCGTGTGTGCATTCGCGGACGAGAGAAAGGCTGAGGCAAGTTCGAGTGAACAAGGATGGACTGCTCGGGTCCGTCGTTTCCGTAGTGTAGCGGTTATCACGTCTGCTTCACACGCAGAAGGTCCTTGGTTCGATCCCGGGCGGGAACAGAATTTTCCTGCCTCTGTCGTATTGTCCTCCAATGAGCCACGTCGTGTGTGGATCTGCTGCATGTCTCTTCGTTTTGCAAGTACCACATTTATTGAATTTTTTAGTTACGATGGCAACATCACTACAAGTTGTCTGTGAAGTAAGGTGCACACAAGCAGTTTCCGTGGTGTAGCGGTTATGACGTCTGCCTAACACGCAGAAGGTCCCCGGTTCGATCCCGGGCGGAAACACTTTTTCATCACTTTAAGCAAGACTTACTAACATGCATCTGCTACCATCTGTACCCGAACCCTTCGTAATCACCTTCACGCGTTGGATCAGAGTGTCAATTGCTCACATCGAATAAGAAATTCATTTGATATTGACGGCGAGCTTTTTGCGCTGACTCAGCCACTGACGTGCGATCAGTTTGCACAAAACGCTAGGGCTCGTCCGGGATTTGAACCCGGGACCTCCTGCACCCTAAGCAGGAATCATACCCCTAGACCAACGAGCCCTGTGACACGGCGAATGCCAATTATTGCAGTCCCTCGACGTCGTCCAGGGTGACCTGGGGGTCTCGTGTACGCTGGCGGGATGGGGGCGCCGCGAATTCCCGCGGTCGGCGGCCTTCCTGGGCTATTGGTACCTTCATGTAGAGCTGCCGCTGGGCTCGCACTGCCTGCTGCTGAGAAAGTGATTGCTTTTGCTGATATGACTTGCAATAACGACTGCGCGAAACGCCGCTATCTCGTTAGGGGTGCTACGGCAGACACCCTCTCGAGCACCCCGAAGACTTCTTGAGCCCTCGGCTGTGATGGGTTCCAGGCTGACAAAAGAACTGTCGTGTGTGCATTCGCGGACGAGAGAAAGGCTGAGGCAAGTTCGAGTGAACAAGGATGGACTGCTCGGGTCCGTCGTTTCCGTAGTGTAGCGGTTATCACGTCTGCTTCACACGCAGAAGGTCCTTGGTTCGATCCCGGGCGGGAACAGAATTTTCCTGCCTCTGTCGTATTGTCCTCCAATGAGCCACGTCGTGTGTGGATCTGCTGCATGTCTCTTCGTTTTGCAAGTACCACATTTATTGAATTTTTTAGTTACGATGGCAACATCACTACAAGTTGTCTGTGAAGTAAGGTGCACACAAGCAGTTTCCGTGGTGTAGCGGTTATGACGTCTGCCTAACACGCAGAAGGTCCCCGGTTCGATCCCGGGCGGAAACACTTTTTCATCACTTTAAGCAAGACTTACTAACATGCATCTGCTACCATCTGTACCGGAACCCTTCGTAATCACCTTCACGCGTTGGATCAGAGTGTCAATTGCTCACATCGAATAAGAAATTCATTTGATATTGACGGCGAGCTTTTTGCGCTGACTCAGCCACTGACGTGCGATCAGTTTGCACAAAACGCTAGGGCTCGTCCGGGATTTGAACCCGGGACCTCCTGCACCCTAAGCAGGAATCATACCCCTAGACCAACGAGCCCTGTGACACGGCGAATGCCAATTATTGCAGTCCCTCGACGTCGTCCAGGGTGACCTGGGGGTCTCGTGTACGCTGGCGGGATGGGGGCGCCGCGAATTCCCGCGGTCGGCGGCCTTCCTGGGCTATTGGTACCTTCATGTAGAGCTGCCGCTGGGCTCGCACTGCCTGCTGCTGAGAAAGTGATTGCTTTTGCTGATATGACTTGCAATAACGACTGCGCGAAACGCCGCTATCTCGTTAGGGGTGCTACGGCAGACACCCTCTCGAGCACCCCGAAGACTTCTTGAGCCCTCGGCTGTGATGGGTTCCAGGCTGACAAAAGAACTGTCGTGTGTGCATTCGCGGACGAGAGAAAGGCTGAGGCAAGTTCGAGTGAACAAGGATGGACTGCTCGGGTCCGTCGTTTCCGTAGTGTAGCGGTTATCACGTCTGCTTCACACGCAGAAAGTCCCCGGTTCGATCCCGGGCGGGAACAGAATTTTCCTGCCTCTGTCGTATTGTCCTCCAATGAGCCACGTCGTGTGTGGATCTGCTGCATGTCTCTTCGTTTTGCAAGTACCACATTTATTGAATTTTTTAGTTACGATGGCAACATCACTACAAGTTGTCTGTGAAGTAAGGTGCACACAAGCAGTTTCCGTGGTGTAGCGGTTATCACGTCTGCCTAACACGCAGAAGGTCCCCGGTTCGATTCCGGGCGGAAACACTTTTTCATCACTTTAAGCAAGACTTACTAACATGCATCTGCTACCATCTGTACCCGAACCCTTCGTAATCGCCTTCACGCGTTGGATCAGAGTGTCAATTGCTCACATCGAATAAGAAATTCATTTGATATTGACGGCGAGCTTTTTGCGCTGACTCAGCCACTGACGTGCGATCAGTTCGCACAAAACGCTAGGGCTCGTCCGGGATTTGAACCCGGGACCTCCTGCACCCTAAGCAGGAATCATACCCCTTTTTTTTTTTTTTTTTTTTTTTTTTTTTGAATGCCTTAACCATTTTTTTTTTTTTTTTTTTGTCCAACGCCTTAACCACTTTTTTTTTTTTTTTTTTTTTTTTAGCCACTGCAAAAGAAGTACAGTACTGAAATTAAAATCCTAAAACATGACTATATAATGTAGACTGCTTACTGAAATAAAGGTTAAAACACGAAAACTTCAGTCCTGGTGTAGAGAAGAAACATACATAAAGGCGGCAAAATCAGAAACAGTATAAAGGAAAATGGCTCACACAGGTGACCTTAGCCAACACCCTCTCTTTCAAATGTCAGGCTAAGCATATTGGCAAAATCATCTCGGAGGCCTGGCAATCGCAAGCGCTGCCAGTAAGCAGTAAGCATGTACTGCCGAAACGCGAGGTGTCCATCCTCTTCATGACAACTGTTGACAAAATGTACGAAATGGCCAATCAACCACATGACGGTATGGAGCTTCGTCCGCGGAAAAAAGGAAGAATCGGGCCGGACGATGATGTCAATAGTATAAGCGGCTTCAGCAGACCTAGTGACAAAAGCAAGTTGTTTCCTGAGCCAACGCCAATTAGCAAGGTGCCCACAGCAGGTGAATCGATGTTCAAGGGTATCCAGGAGACCACACCGAGTACAGGTGTCCGTGTCAGAAAGACCAATACGGTGCAGTCGTACATTGGTGGGAACCAAATTATTTATTACCCTATACCACGTGGACGCCACGGCCATAGAGTGGATCGGCAGACTAACGTTCTTCCAGACGTTCCTCCAGGACACGGATGGAGACGCCAGTTCTATTGGATTGGGACTGGCCAGCCCCTCCCAGCGGGCAATCAAGCTCTTGGTCGTTGGCACCGGTCGCCGCAAGAAGACGTCACCGAGGTAACTCACCGCAATGTAAAATTCCCGAATGTGTTTCAACTTAAAATTTAGGCGTCCGACATCGACAGGTGGAGCAAGGCTCGCCGGACGCACAACAGTAAAAAGCCTGGATGTAATTGAAGTCACTTCTTGCGTAACAATTAGAGTCGTTCGGCGGACGTACAAAGCAGACGCCTTGCGAGTAATGTCAGAGAGGCCCAAGCCTCCGGAGAGACGCGGTTTCGTCATTACCTCGTAACGTAACTTGAATAGATGGCCCTTCCATATAAACCTGCTAGACAATTGGCGCAACCTTTTCGCCACCATCATGGGAAGTGGGAACAGCTGAGCAACATAATAAGCTTTACATAGAACGTAGGTGTCTAAAATTCTGACTTTTTGCAAAATGGTAGCAGAGCGCTGCTCATGGACCATCAGAGCCCCCTGTATCTTCTCGGTGACAGATTTCCAATTGAGAGCCGCCATTTTTAGAGGACACCGATCAATGATAATCCCCAAGGACGTATGGCGATCGACAAAAGTGGCCCAAGGGACGTCAGCATCGCGAAATCCTCGAATATCAAGGAACTTACATTTACCCTGATTGAGACGCGCTCCAGAGACACGACAGTATGCATCAACTGCCCCTTTCAACAACGGGATATCATCTCGTTGACGGAGGAGAACAACGACATCATCCGCATATGCCTTAACCGAGAGCTTCCCACCAGAGAGGGACATACCCTGAAGCTTGAGAGCAATAGTCCGAAGCAGCGGTTCCAGGGACAAAACGAATAAAGACATAGAGAGCGGACTACCCTGAGGCACTCCGCGGCGGATAGCAATGGGCGGCGTCAGCTGCCCATTGACTGACACCCGAGCTGTTATTCCCCTATACAAATTGCCAAGAACACCACGTGATGAAGCGTTAAAACCTATTGTACCTAAAACACGATCTAAAAACACATGACTGACGTGATCAAAAGCCTTATAAAAATCAAGGAAGGCAAAGGCACAATGTACGTTTGTAACCGCCGCAACCGAGACAACATCCCGATATTCGGCTACTGGTGTCAGAATAGATCTATCATGAAAACAACATTGATGTGCACCAATCACACCCCGAAGCAGAGAAGACAGCCGGCTATTGAGCGCTCTAGCAGCTGTCTTATAGTCAAAATTCAGCAATGTGAGCGGACGAAGATTGGCAGCAGATAAACGACCAGAGGACTTCGGAATTAAAACAATTTTCCCTACTTTAAAATCGGCAGGCACATCCATCCCTCTGACAATCTCATTTAAAATCTGCGTAAAAATGCCACCCAAAAGAGGCCAAAAACGGAGATAAAATTCTTTAGGCAGGCCGTCTGGACCCGGCGATTTACTGGACGGAGAGCGAGCAATAAAATCGAAAACATCATCTACCTGGAACTCCCGGAGAAATTCGCCGTTCGCGTCAGGCGCGATCGTCGCAGTTAGATCCCCAAAGACATCATCCGAAAGAGACTCACCAGAATCATCGGCAGAATAGAGACTAGTGTAATACTGATGAAGAACACGAACCATTTCCTCCTGTGCACTAAGCTGTCGCCCATCATCCACCGTAAGAGAAGAGATGAAGGAGCGACGACGACGAGTCTGATGCCGTAGCAGGTGGTACAAGGATGTCAGTTCACCTTCAACAAGAGAGTGAGGTTTCGACTTAACTCGCAGACCATCCATCTGTCGTCGTTTAAGGCTCAAGAGCTTGGCTTTAATACGACGAACATCATGGATCCGCAGTGGAGAGGTACCCGCCGCGTCATATAGTTCACGCAGGACAGAGTAGTAATATTCATACGTGTTCTTAAAATCACGCGTCCTAGCAGCACAGTAGAAAATCAAAGTCTGACGAATCTTGGGCTTGGCAAACGCAGTCCACCAAACCAGCAAGGAGGGGTATCGCGGGACAGAGCGAAGACATCGCTCCCACACGCCACTTATAACATCATCCATAGCACTGTCGGCAAGGTGGGAAACATTTAACATCCACTGGGAACGATAAAGTTTTGCAGGTTGGCGACTAAGATTTACAGTTGCAGTAAAAGCACAATGATCAGAAAAACTAGTAGGAATAACATCGACAGAAAGAATTTTATCACATAAAAAATCAGATAAATAGAATCTGTCGAGTCTACTGCATGAGGACGCGGTAAAAAACGTATATTTCACCAGGGTTGGATATTTGTGTTCCCAAACATCACGCAGATGCATCGTACGAACTAAGTCATGTAAATCACGGCAATAATTAAAATTGGGGGACTGGTCTGCAGGGCGTAAAACACAATTAAAATCGCCTCCGAGCAGGAGACTCCGAGGACTCTGGCGCAAAAGATAAATAAGCTCTTCTTTATAAAAGCGCGATCGAGCCACAGTGTGACCCGAACCAGAGGGGGCATACAAAACAACGAGGCGGAGATCAAAAAGACGACAACCAATCCCACGGCCAGAGTCAAGGAATTCAATGTCAGTAATAGGAATGCCCTCTCGAAAGAAAAGAGCAGTTCCTGTTGAATATTCCGGCGCGACATTAAAAACAGTTTGAAATCCAGGTAGAGAGAGATCAGAAAACAACACTTCCTGCAAAAACACTACGTCCGCACAGGCGTCGTAAATAAACTGCCGCAAAGAGGCAATGCGAACGTCGGACTCAATACGGTTAACATTTAAGGTAAGAAAGGTGTATGCTTGAACCATAGAGAGAAAAGCGAGAAAACAAATCACCTACACCGACGCACCAGCGTCACAGTCCATAGCAGGGGTGGCAGAGGCATCCGAGGGAGGGGGACTGCTACCCCGTTCCGCGGATCCCTTACGTTTCGGTTTTTTACGAACAGCATTAACGTTCGGCTGAACGCGTAACTTGCGTCGGCTGACGGGCAAGGAAACTTCAGCCGCCGGTGACGTAGGAGGGTCAAGTTCTGTATCCGACACCACCCGCGCCGGTCCACATGCGGGATCCGGGGTCGCGGGGGAAACATCCGACAAAACGGAATGGTCAACACCTGCACTAGCTTCCGGCAAACATGAACTGCACGGAGGCGAAACGTGAGCAGGAAGGTCCGAGGCCGCAGAGTTGGAAGGAAGCGGAGCAGCTCCGCTGGCAGAGGTATGGGGCAGCGAAGCAGGAAGTTGTCGCGGCTCCACTTGTTGTGACATCGAAGTCGGTTCGGAAGGCGGCGCCAACAGGCCCGACCGACGACCCGACTCGAGAGAAGCTGCGTCGGAGGCCGGAGGGGCGCCAGCAGCCGCCACCGGAACCGCTACCTCAGGAGGGCAGGGAGCAGCTACAGTACACAGTGGCTCGGAGGATGCCGGTCGCTCGGACTGGGGCATCTCAGGGAGATCCTCATCCGTACTATTTCCATCGTGTGGGCGACGCCTCTTATTATTCAAAAGTGGCACACCCACCTGAGGGACAGACGGAACAACATCAGATTTAGCACGCAAAGGAGGAAATTCTGTATCAGGGGTGCGCAAAACCTGTGGAGGGGCGCTACTACCACTGGACTGTGCTACACCAAGAGCAGAACCACCTGCAACGAGGTCAGCGACCGTTAACTTGCGACGCTGTTCGAGAGAATTTTTTAAAACAAAAACTCTCCGCGGACAGTCGGTACGCACGTGACCACTTTCATTGCACAAAAAACAGGTGCCCACCTGACCACTATATGTTACATGGACACGATATCCACCGATCTGCAGGTGAGATGGAATATTCTGCTTAACGTGCATTTCGACTGAACGAATACCACTGTAACATTGCAGGCGATGTTGGCTTGACCAGCGTTCAAGGCGAATGCTCTTTACATCACCATACTTCTGTAGACCCTCCTTAAGATAGACATTATCCACCTCCGGTGGAAGGTTGTAAACACGAACATTGGTATACGTGATGGAAGCATTGGAAAGCAGCACGGTACTGACAGAATCATCCCGATGCCGAAAGAGAACTTGATGACCATATTTAGAAAGAATTTTATCAACCTGAAGTGGGTCCATAAACTTAACAAAGAAAACATACAGTTCGGTATCAAAATAAGCAGTGTGCACCTGATCCGAATGAACACCAAAGGTATCTACCAACCAATCATGAATCTCAAGAGAACTAGGTTGCACATGGCGGGTTGACTTGTCAAAAGCAAAACTAACTGTAGCCTGACGAGGAATAACCTGGGACGACATTTTCAAAATATGCGGTCGAAACCGCTACACAAAAAACACTGAAATAAGGACAGAAAGTAACACAAGGTACGAAACAACGACGGAGAAACACTCACAGAAGTTGCAACACAACACGTAAACAAAAACGATAGTCCACTATACGTAACGCTACGGCGGAGCGGAAGACTAGGCACGTCCACACTGCACGGCGTCTGAAGCGGAACTATACCCCTAGACCAACGAGCCCTGTGACACGGCGAATGCCAATTATTGCAGTCCCTCGACGTGGTCCAGGGTGGCCTGGGGGTCTCGTGTACGCTGGCGGGATGGGGGCGCCGCGAATTCCCGCGGTCGGCGGCCTTCCTGGGCTATTGGTACCTTCATGTAGAGCTGCCGCTGGGCTTGCACTGCCTGCTGCTGAGAAAGTGATTGCTTTTGCTGATATGACTTGCAATAACGACTGCGCGAAACGCCGCTATCTCGTTAGGGGTGCTACGGCAGACACCCTCTCGAGCACCCCGAAGACTTCTTGAGCCCTCGGCTGTGATGGGTTCCAGGCTGACAAAAGAACTGTCGTGTGTGCATTCGCGGACGAGAGAAAGGCTGAGGCAAGTTCTAGTGAACAAGGATGGACTGCTCGGGTCCGTCGTTTCCGTAGTGTAGCGGTTATCACGTCTGCTTCACACGCAGAAGGTCCCCGGTTCGATTCCGGGCGGGAACGGAATTTTCCTGCCTCTGTCGTATTGTCCTCCAATGAGCCACGTCGTGTGTGGATCTGCTGCATGTCTCTTTGTTTTGCAAGTACCACATTTATTGAATTTTTTAGTTACGATGGCAACATCACTACAAGTTGTCTGTGAAGTAAGGTGCACACAAGCAGTTTCCGTGGTGTAGCGGTTATCACGTCTGCCTAACACGCAGAAGGTCCCCGGTTCGATTCCGGGCGGAAACACTTTTTCATCACTTTAAGCAAGACTTACTAACATGCATCTGCTACCATCTGTACCCGAACCCTATGTAATCGCCTTCACGCGTTGGATCAGAGTGTCAATTGCTCACATCGAATAAGAAATTCATTTGATATTGACGGCGAGCTTTTTGCGCTGACTCAGCCACTGACGTGCGATCAGTTTGCACAAAACGCTAGGGCTCGTCCGGGATTTGAACCCGGGACCTCCTGCAACCTAAGCAGGAATCATACCCCTAGACCAACGAGCCCTGTGACACGGCGAATGCCAATTATTGCAGTCCCTCGACGTGGTCCAGGGTGACCTGGGGGTCTCGTGTACGCTGGCGGGATGGGGGCGCCGCGAATTCCCGCGGTCGGCGGCCTTCCTGGGCTATTGGTACCTTCATGTAGAGCTGCCGCTGGGCTCGCACTGCCTGCTGCTGAGAAAGTGATTGCTTTTGCTGATATGACTTGCAATAACGACTGCGCGAAACGCCGCTATCTCGTTAGGGGTGCTACGGCAGACACCCTCTCGAGCACCCCGAAGACTTCTTGAGCCCTCGGCTGTGATGGGTTCCAGGCTGACAAAAGAACTGTCGTGTGTGCATTCGCGGACGAGAGAAAGGCTGAGGCAAGTTCGAGTGAACAAGGATGGACTGCTCGGGTCCGTCGTTTCCGTAGTGTAGCGGTTATCACGTCTGCTTCACACGCAGAAGGTCCCCGGTTCGATTCCGGGCGGGAACAGAATTTTCCTGCCTCTGTCGTATTGTCCTCCAATGAGCCACGTCGTGTGTGGATCTGCTGCATGTCTCTTTGTTTTGCAAGTACCACATTTATTGAATTTTTTAGTTACGATGGCAACATCACTACAAGTTGTCTGTGAAGTAAGGTGCACACAAGCAGTTTCCGTGGTGTAGCGGTTATCACGTCTGCCTAACACGCAGAAGGTCCCCGGTTCGATTCCGGGCGGAAACACTTTTTCATCACTTTAAGCAAGACTTACTAACATGCATCTGCTACCATCTGTACCCGAACCCTATGTAATCGCCTTCACGCGTTGGATCAGAGTGTCAATTGCTCACATCGAATAAGAAATTCATTTGATATTGACGGCGAGCTTTTTGCGCTGACTCAGCCACTGACGTGCGATCAGTTTGCACAAAACGCTAGGGCTCGTCCGGGATTTGAACCCGGGACCTCCTGCAACCTAAGCAGGAATCATACCCCTAGACCAACGAGCCCTGTGACACGGCGAATGCCAATTATTGCAGTCCCTCGACGTGGTCCAGGGTGACCTGGGGGTCTCGTGTACGCTGGCGGGATGGGGGCGCCGCGAATTCCCGCGGTCGGCGGCCTTCCTGGGCTATTGGTACCTTCATGTAGAGCTGCCGCTGGGCTCGCACTGCCTGCTGCTGAGAAAGTGATTGCTTTTGCTGATATGACTTGCAATAACGACTGCGCGAAACGCCGCTATCTCGTTAGGGGTGCTACGGCAGACACCCTCTCGAGCACCCCGAAGACTTCTTGAGCCCTCGGCTGTGATGGGTTCCAGGCTGACAAAAGAACTGTCGTGTGTGCATTCGCGGACGAGAGAAAGGCTGAGGCAAGTTCGAGTGAACAAGGATGGACTGCTCGAGTCCGTCGTTTCCGTAGTGTAGCGGTTATCACGTCTGCTTCACACGCAGAAGGTCCCCGGTTCGATCCCGGGCGGGAACAGAATTTTCCTGCCTCTGTCGTATTGTCCTCCAATGAGCCACGTCGTGTGTGGATCTGCTGCATGTCTCTTCGTTTTGCAAGTACCACATTTATTGAATTTTTTAGTTACGATGGCAACATCACTACAAGTTGTCTGTGAAGTAAGGTGCACACAAGCAGTTTCCGTGGTGTAGCGGTTATCACGTCTGCCTAACACGCAGAAGGTCCCCGGTTCGATCCCGGGCGGAAACACTTTTTCATCACTTTAAGCAAGACTTACTAACATGCATCTGCTACCATCTGTACCCGAACCCTATGTAATCGCCTTCACGCGTTGGATCAGAGTGTCAATTGCTCACATCGAATAAGAAATTCATTTGATATTGACGGCGAGCTTTTTGCGCTGACTCAGCCACTGACGTGCGATCAGTTTGCACAAAACGCTAGGGCTCGTCCGGGATTTGAACCCGGGACCTCCTGCAACCTAAGCAGGAATCATACCCCTAGACCAACGAGCCCTGTGACACGGCGAATGCCAATTATTGCAGTCCCTCGACGTGGTCCAGGGTGACCTGGGGGTCTCGTGTACGCTGGCGGGATGGGGGCGCCGCGAATTCCCGCGGTCGGCGGCCTTCCTGGGCTATTGGTACCTTCATGTAGAGCTGCCGCTGGGCTCGCACTGCCTGCTGCTGAGAAAGTGATTGCTTTTGCTGATATGACTTGCAATAACGACTGCGCGAAACGCCGCTATCTCGTTAGGGGTGCTACGGCAGACACCCTCTCGAGCACCCCGAAGACTTCTTGAGCCCTCGGCTGTGATGGGTTCCAGGCTGACAAAAGAACTGTCGTGTGTGCATTCGCGGACGAGAGAAAGGCTGAGGCAAGTTCGAGTGAACAAGGATGGACTGCTCGGGTCCGTCGTTTCCGTAGTGTAGCGGTTATCACGTCTGCTTCACACGCAGAAGGTCCCCGGTTCGATTCCGGGCGGGAACAGAATTTTCCTGCCTCTGTCGTATTGTCCTCCAATGAGCCACGTCGTGTGTGGATCTGCTTCATGTCTCTTTGTTTTGCAAGTACCACATTTATTGAATTTTTTAGTTACGATGGCAACATCACTACAAGTTGTCTGTGAAGTAAGGTGCACACAAGCAGTTTCCGTGGTGTAGCGGTTATCACGTCTGCCTAACACGCAGAAGGTCCACGGTTCGATTCCGGGCGGAAACACTTTTTCATCACTTTAAGCAAGACTTACTAACATGCATCTGCTACCATCTGTACCCGAACCCTATGTAATCGCCTTCACGCGTTGGATCAGAGTGTCAATTGCTCACATCGAATAAGAAATTCATTTGATATTGACGGCGAGCTTTTTGCGCTGACTCAGCCACTGACGTGCGATCAGTTTGCACAAAACGCTAGGGCTCGTCCGGGATTTGAACCCGGGACCTCCTGCAACCTAAGCAGGAATCATACCCCTAGACCAACGAGCCCTGCGACACGGCGAATGCCAATTATTGCAGTCCCTCGACGTCGTCCAGGGTGACCTGGGGGTCTCGTGTACGCTGGCGGGATGGGGGCGCCGCGAATTCCCGCGGTCGGCGGCCTTCCTGGGCTATTGGTACCTTCATGTAGAGCTGCCGCTGGGCTCGCACTGCCTGCTGCTGAGAAAGTGATTGCTTTTGCTGATATGACTTGCAATAACGACTGCGCGAAACGCCGCTATCTCGTTAGGGGTGTTACGGCAGACACCCTCTCGAGCACCCCGAAGACTTCTTGAGCCCTCGGCTGTGATGGGTTCCAGGCTGACAAAAGAACTGTCGTGTGTGCATTCGCGGACGAGAGAAAGGCTGAGGCAAGTTCGAGTGAACAAGGATGGACTGCTCGGGTCCGTCGTTTCCGTAGTGTAGCGGTTATCACGTCTGCTTCACACGCAGAAAGTCCCCGGTTCGATCCCGGGCGGGAACAGAATTTTCCTGCCTCTGTCGTATTGTCCTCCAATGAGCCACGTCGTGTGTGGATCTGCTGCATGTCTCTTCGTTTTGCAAGTACCACATTTATTGAATTTTTTAGTTACGATGGCAACATCACTACAAGTTGTCTGTGAAGTAAGGTGCACACAAGCAGTTTCCGTGGTGTAGCGGTTATCACGTCTGCCTAACACGCAGAAGGTCCCCGGTTCGATTCCGGGCGGAAACACTTTTTCATCACTTTAAGCAAGACTTACTAACATGCATCTGCTACCATCTGTACCCGAACCCTTCGTAATCGCCTTCACGCGTTGGATCAGAGTGTCAATTGCTCACATCGAATAAGAAATTCATTTGATATTGACGGCGAGCTTTTTGCGCTGACTCAGCCACTGACGTGCGATCAGTTTGCACAAAACGCTAGGGCTCGTCCGGGATTTGAACCCGGGACCTCCTGCACCCTAAGCAGGAATCTTACCCCTAGACCAACGAGCCCTGTGACACGGCGAATGCCAATTATTGCAGTCCCTCGACGTGGTCCAGGGTGGCCTGGGGGTCTCGTGTACGCTGGCGGGATGGGGGCGCCGCGAATTCCCGCGGTCGGCGGCCTTCCTGGGCTATTGGTACCTTCATGTAGAGCTGCCGCTGGGCTCGCACTGCCTGCTGCTGAGAAAGTGATTGCTTTTGCTGATATGACTTGCAATAACGACTGCGCGAAACGCCGCTATCTCGTTAGGGGTGCTACGGCAGACACCCTCTCGAGCACCCCGAAGACTTCTTGAGCCCTCGGCTGTGATGGGTTCCAGGCTGACAAAAGAACTGTCGTGTGTGCATTCGCGGACGAGAGAAAGGCTGAGGCAAGTTCTAGTGAACAAGGATGGACTGCTCGGGTCCGTCGTTTCCGTAGTGTAGCGGTTATCACGTCTGCTTCACACGCAGAAGGTCCCCGGTTCGATTCCGGGCGGGAACGGAATTTTCCTGCCTCTGTCGTATTGTCCTCCAATGAGCCACGTCGTGTGTGGATCTGCTGCATGTCTCTTTGTTTTGCAAGTACCACATTTATTGAATTTTTTAGTTACGATGGCAACATCACTACAAGTTGTCTGTGAAGTAAGGTGCACACAAGCAGTTTCCGTGGTGTAGCGGTTATCACGTCTGCCTAACACGCAGAAGGTCCCCGGTTCGATTCCGGGCGGAAACACTTTTTCATCACTTTAAGCAAGACTTACTAACATGCATCTGCTACCATCTGTACCCGAACCCTATGTAATCGCCTTCACGCGTTGGATCAGAGTGTCAATTGCTCACATCGAATAAGAAATTCATTTGATATTGACGGCGAGCTTTTTGCGCTGACTCAGCCACTGACGTGCGATCAGTTTGCACAAAACGCTAGGGCTCGTCCGGGATTTGAACCCGGGACCTCCTGCAACCTAAGCAGGAATCATACCCCTAGACCAACGAGCCCTGTGACACGGCGAATGCCAATTATTGCAGTCCCTCGACGTGGTCCAGGGTGACCTGGGGGTCTCGTGTACGCTGGCGGGATGGGGGCGCCGCGAATTCCCGCGGTCGGCGGCCTTCCTGGGCTATTGGTACCTTCATGTAGAGCTGCCGCTGGGCTCGCACTGCCTGCTGCTGAGAAAGTGATTGCTTTTGCTGATATGACTTGCAATAACGACTGCGCGAAACGCCGCTATCTCGTTAGGGGTGCTACGGCAGACACCCTCTCGAGCACCCCGAAGACTTCTTGAGCCCTCGGCTGTGATGGGTTCCAGGCTGACAAAAGAACTGTCGTGTGTGCATTCGCGGACGAGAGAAAGGCTGAGGCAAGTTCGAGTGAACAAGGATGGACTGCTCGAGTCCGTCGTTTCCGTAGTGTAGCGGTTATCACGTCTGCTTCACACGCAGAAGGTCCCCGGTTCGATCCCGGGCGGGAACAGAATTTTCCTGCCTCTGTCGTATTGTCCTCCAATGAGCCACGTCGTGTGTGGATCTGCTGCATGTCTCTTCGTTTTGCAAGTACCACATTTATTGAATTTTTTAGTTACGATGGCAACATCACTACAAGTTGTCTGTGAAGTAAGGTGCACACAAGCAGTTTCCGTGGTGTAGCGGTTATCACGTCTGCCTAACACGCAGAAGGTCCCCGGTTCGATCCCGGGCGGAAACACTTTTTCATCACTTTAAGCAAGACTTACTAACATGCATCTGCTACCATCTGTACCCGAACCCTTCGTAATCGCCTTCACGCGTTGGATCAGAGTGTCAATTGCTCACATCGAATAAGAAATTCATTTGATATTGACGGCGAGCTTTTTGCGCTGACTCAGCCACTGACGTGCGATCAGTTTGCACAAAACGCTAGGGCTCGTCCGGGATTTGAACCCGGGACCTCCTGCACCCTAAGCAGGAATCATACCCCTAGACCAACGAGCCCTGCGACACGGCGAATGCCAATTATTGCAGTCCCTCGACGTCGTCCAGGGTGACCTGGGGGTCTCGTGTACGCTGGCGGGATGGGGGCGCCGCGAATTCCCGCGGTCGGCGGCCTTCCTGGGCTATTGGTACCTTCATGTAGAGCTGCCGCTGGGCTCGCACTGCCTGCTGCTGAGAAAGTGATTGCTTTTGCTGATATGACTTGCAATAACGACTGCGCGAAACGCCGCTATCTCGTTAGGGGTGCTACGGCAGACACCCTCTCGAGCACCCCGAAGACTTCTTGAGCCCTCGGCTGTGATGGGTTCCAGGCTGACAAAAGAACTGTCGTGTGTGCATTCGCGGACGAGAGAAAGGCTGAGGCAAGTTCGAGTGAACAAGGATGGACTGCTCGGGTCCGTCGTTTCCGTAGTGTAGCGGTTATCACGTCTGCTTCACACGCAGAAGGTCCCCGGTTCGATCCCGGGCGGGAACAGAATTTTCCTGCCTCTGTCGTATTGTCCTCCAATGAGCCACGTCGTGTGTGGATCTGCTGCATGTCTCTTCGTTTTGCAAGTACCACATTTATTGAATTTTTTAGTTACGATGGCAACATCACTACAAGTTGTCTGTGAAGTAAGGTGCACACAAGCAGTTTCCGTGGTGTAGCGGTTATCACGTCTGCCTAACATGCAGAAGGTCCCCGGTTCGATCCCAGGCGGAAACACTTTTTCATCACTTTAAGCAAGACTTACTAACATGCATCTGCTACCATCTGTACCCGAACCCTTCGTAATCGCCTTCACGCGTTGGATCAGAGTGTCAATTGCTCACATCGAATAAGAAATTCATTTGATATTGACGGCGAGCTTTTTGCGCTGACTCAGCCACTGACGTGCGATCAGTTTGCACAAAACGCTAGGGCTCGTCCGGGATTTGAACCCGGGACCTCCTGCACCCTAAGCAGGAATCATACCCCTAGACCAACGAGCCCTGTGACACGGCGAATGCCAATTATTGCAGTCCCTCGACGTCGTCCAGGGTGACCTGGGGGTCTCGTGTACGCTGGCGGGATGGGGGCGCCGCGAATTCCCGCGGTCGGCGGCCTTCCTGGGCTATTGGTACCTTCATGTAGAGCTGCCGCTGGGCTCGCACTGCCTGCTGCTGAGAAAGTGATTGCTTTTGCTGATATGACTTGCAATAACGACTGCGCGAAACGCCGCTATCTCGTTAGGGGTGCTACGGCAGACACCCTCTCGAGCACCCCGAAGACTTCTTGAGCCCTCGGCTGTGATGGGTTCCAGGCTGACAAAAGAACTGTCGTGTGTGCATTCGCGGACGAGAGAAAGGCTGAGGCAAGTTCGAGTGAACAAGGATGGACTGCTCGGGTCCGTCGTTTCCGTAGTGTAGCGGTTATCACGTCTGCTTCACACGCAGAAAGTCCCCGGTTCGATCCCGGGCGGGAACAGAATTTTCCTGCCTCTGTCGTATTGTCCTCCAATGAGCCACGTCGTGTGTGGATCTGCTGCATGTCTCTTCGTTTTGCAAGTACCACATTTATTGAATTTTTTAGTTACGATGGCAACATCACTACAAGTTGTCTGTGAAGTAAGGTGCACACAAGCAGTTTCCGTGGTGTAGCGGTTATCACGTCTGCCTAACACGCAGAAGGTCCCCGGTTCGATTCCGGGCGGAAACACTTTTTCATCACTTTAAGCAAGACTTACTAACATGCATCTGCTACCATCTGTACCCGAACCCTTCGTAATCGCCTTCACGCGTTGGATCAGAGTGTCAATTGCTCACATCGAATAAGAAATTCATTTGATATTGACGGCGAGCTTTTTGCGCTGACTCAGCCACTGACGTGCGATCAGTTTGCACAAAACGCTAGGGCTCGTCCGGGATTTGAACCCGGGACCTCCTGCACCCTAAGCAGGAATCTTACCCCTAGACCAACGAGCCCTGTGACACGGCGAATGCCAATTATTGCAGTCCCTCGACGTGGTCCAGGGTGGCCTGGGGGTCTCGTGTACGCTGGCGGGATGGGGGCGCCGCGAATTCCCGCGGTCGGCGGCCTTCCTGGGCTATTGGTACCTTCATGTAGAGCTGCCGCTGGGCTCGCACTGCCTGCTGCTGAGAAAGTGATTGCTTTTGCTGATATGACTTGCAATAACGACTGCGCGAAACGCCGCTATCTCGTTAGGGGTGCTACGGCAGACACCCTCTCGAGCACCCCGAAGACTTCTTGAGCCCTCGGCTGTGATGGGTTCCAGGCTGACAAAAGAACTGTCGTGTGTGCATTCGCGGACGAGAGAAAGGCTGAGGCAAGTTCTAGTGAACAAGGATGGACTGCTCGGGTCCGTCGTTTCCGTAGTGTAGCGGTTATCACGTCTGCTTCACACGCAGAAGGTCCCCGGTTCGATTCCGGGCGGGAACGGAATTTTCCTGCCTCTGTCGTATTGTCCTCCAATGAGCCACGTCGTGTGTGGATCTGCTGCATGTCTCTTTGTTTTGCAAGTACCACATTTATTGAATTTTTTAGTTACGATGGCAACATCACTACAAGTTGTCTGTGAAGTAAGGTGCACACAAGCAGTTTCCGTGGTGTAGCGGTTATCACGTCTGCCTAACACGCAGAAGGTCCCCGGTTCGATTCCGGGCGGAAACACTTTTTCATCACTTTAAGCAAGACTTACTAACATGCATCTGCTACCATCTGTACCCGAACCCTATGTAATCGCCTTCACGCGTTGGATCAGAGTGTCAATTGCTCACATCGAATAAGAAATTCATTTGATATTGACGGCGAGCTTTTTGCGCTGACTCAGCCACTGACGTGCGATCAGTTTGCACAAAACGCTAGGGCTCGTCCGGGATTTGAACCCGGGACCTCCTGCAACCTAAGCAGGAATCATACCCCTAGACCAACGAGCCCTGTGACACGGCGAATGCCAATTATTGCAGTCCCTCGACGTGGTCCAGGGTGACCTGGGGGTCTCGTGTACGCTGGCGGGATGGGGGCGCCGCGAATTCCCGCGGTCGGCGGCCTTCCTGGGCTATTGGTACCTTCATGTAGAGCTGCCGCTGGGCTCGCACTGCCTGCTGCTGAGAAAGTGATTGCTTTTGCTGATATGACTTGCAATAACGACTGCGCGAAACGCCGCTATCTCGTTAGGGGTGCTACGGCAGACACCCTCTCGAGCACCCCGAAGACTTCTTGAGCCCTCGGCTGTGATGGGTTCCAGGCTGACAAAAGAACTGTCGTGTGTGCATTCGCGGACGAGAGAAAGGCTGAGGCAAGTTCGAGTGAACAAGGATGGACTGCTCGGGTCCGTCGTTTCCGTAGTGTAGCGGTTATCACGTCTGCTTCACACGCAGAAGGTCCCCGGTTCGATTCCGGGCGGGAACAGAATTTTCCTGCCTCTGTCGTATTGTCCTCCAATGAGCCACGTCGTGTGTGGATCTGCTGCATGTCTCTTTGTTTTGCAAGTACCACATTTATTGAATTTTTTAGTTACGATGGCAACATCACTACAAGTTGTCTGTGAAGTAAGGTGCACACAAGCAGTTTCCGTGGTGTAGCGGTTATCACGTCTGCCTAACACGCAGAAGGTCCCCGGTTCGATTCCGGGCGGAAACACTTTTTCATCACTTTAAGCAAGACTTACTAACATGCATCTGCTACCATCTGTACCCGAACCCTATGTAATCGCCTTCACGCGTTGGATCAGAGTGTCAATTGCTCACATCGAATAAGAAATTCATTTGATATTGACGGCGAGCTTTTTGCGCTGACTCAGCCACTGACGTGCGATCAGTTTGCACAAAACGCTAGGGCTCGTCCGGGATTTGAACCCGGGACCTCCTGCAACCTAAGCAGGAATCATACCCCTAGACCAACGAGCCCTGTGACACGGCGAATGCCAATTATTGCAGTCCCTCGACGTGGTCCAGGGTGACCTGGGGGTCTCGTGTACGCTGGCGGGATGGGGGCGCCGCGAATTCCCGCGGTCGGCGGCCTTCCTGGGCTATTGGTACCTTCATGTAGAGCTGCCGCTGGGCTCGCACTGCCTGCTGCTGAGAAAGTGATTGCTTTTGCTGATATGACTTGCAATAACGACTGCGCGAAACGCCGCTATCTCGTTAGGGGTGCTACGGCAGACACCCTCTCGAGCACCCCGAAGACTTCTTGAGCCCTCGGCTGTGATGGGTTCCAGGCTGACAAAAGAACTGTCGTGTGTGCATTCGCGGACGAGAGAAAGGCTGAGGCAAGTTCGAGTGAACAAGGATGGACTGCTCGAGTCCGTCGTTTCCGTAGTGTAGCGGTTATCACGTCTGCTTCACACGCAGAAGGTCCCCGGTTCGATCCCGGGCGGGAACAGAATTTTCCTGCCTCTGTCGTATTGTCCTCCAATGAGCCACGTCGTGTGTGGATCTGCTGCATGTCTCTTCGTTTTGCAAGTACCACATTTATTGAATTTTTTAGTTACGATGGCAACATCACTACAAGTTGTCTGTGAAGTAAGGTGCACACAAGCAGTTTCCGTGGTGTAGCGGTTATCACGTCTGCCTAACACGCAGAAGGTCCCCGGTTCGATCCCGGGCGGAAACACTTTTTCATCACTTTAAGCAAGACTTACTAACATGCATCTGCTACCATCTGTACCCGAACCCTTCGTAATCGCCTTCACGCGTTGGATCAGAGTGTCAATTGCTCACATCGAATAAGAAATTCATTTGATATTGACGGCGAGCTTTTTGCGCTGACTCAGCCACTGACGTGCGATCAGTTTGCACAAAACGCTAGGGCTCGTCCGGGATTTGAACCCGGGACCTCCTGCACCCTAAGCAGGAATCATACCCCTAGACCAACGAGCCCTGCGACACGGCGAATGCCAATTATTGCAGTCCCTCGACGTGGTCCAGGGTGACCTGGGGGTCTCGTGTACGCTGGCGGGATGGGGGCGCCGCGAATTCCCGCGGTCGGCGGCCTTCCTGGGCTATTGGTACCTTCATGTAGAGCTGCCGCTGGGCTCGCACTGCCTGCTGCTGAGAAAGTGATTGCTTTTGCTGATATGACTTGCAATAACGACTGCGCGAAACGCCGCTATCTCGTTAGGGGTGCTACGGCAGACACCCTCTCGAGCACCCCGAAGACTTCTTGAGCCCTCGGCTGTGATGGGTTCCAGGCTGACAAAAGAACTGTCGTGTGTGCATTCGCGGACGAGAGAAAGGCTGAGGCAAGTTCGAGTGAACAAGGATGGACTGCTCGGGTCCGTCGTTTCCGTAGTGTAGCGGTTATCACGTCTGCTTCACACGCAGAAGGTCCCCGGTTCGATCCCGGGCGGGAACAGAATTTTCCTGCCTCTGTCGTATTGTCCTCCAATGAGCCACGTCGTGTGTGGATCTGCTGCATGTCTCTTCGTTTTGCAAGTACCACATTTATTGAATTTTTTAGTTACGATGGCAACATCACTACAAGTTGTCTGTGAAGTAAGGTGCACACAAGCAGTTTCCGTGGTGTAGCGGTTATCACGTCTGCCTAACACGCAGAAGGTCCCCGGTTCGATCCCAGGCGGAAACACTTTTTCATCACTTTAAGCAAGACTTACTAACATGCATCTGCTACCATCTGTACCCGAACCCTTCGTAATCGCCTTCACGCGTTGGATCAGAGTGTCAATTGCTCACATCGAATAAGAAATTCATTTGATATTGACGGCGAGCTTTTTGCGCTGACTCAGCCACTGACGTGCGATCAGTTTGCACAAAACGCTAGGGCTCGTCCGGGATTTGAACCCGGGACCTCCTGCACCCTAAGCAGGAATCATACCCCTAGACCAACGAGCCCTGTGACACGGCGAATGCCAATTATTGCAGTCCCTCGACGTCGTCCAGGGTGACCTGGGGGTCTCGTGTACGCTGGCGGGATGGGGGCGCCGCGAATTCCCGCGGTCGGCGGCCTTCCTGGGCTATTGGTACCTTCATGTAGAGCTGCCGCTGGGCTCGCACTGCCTGCTGCTGAGAAAGTGATTGCTTTTGCTGATATGACTTGCAATAACGACTGCGCGAAACGCCGCTATCTCGTTAGGGGTGCTACGGCAGACACCCTCTCGAGCACCCCGAAGACTTCTTGAGCCCTCGGCTGTGATGGGTTCCAGGCTGACAAAAGAACTGTCGTGTGTGCATTCGCGGACGAGAGAAAGGCTGAGGCAAGTTCGAGTGAACAAGGATGGACTGCTCGGCTCCGTCGTTTCCGTAGTGTAGCGGTTATCACGTCTGCTTCACACGCAGAAGGTCCCCGGTTCGATCCCGGGCGGGAACAGAATTTTCCTGCCTCTGTCGTATTGTCCTCCAATGAGCCACGTCGTGTGTGGATCTGCTGCATGTCTCTTCGTTTTGCAAGTACCACATTTATTGAATTTTTTAGTTACGATGGCAACATCACTACAAGTTGTCTGTGAAGTAAGGTGCACACAAGCAGTTTCCGTGGTGTAGCGGTTATGACGTCTGCCTAACACGCAGAAGGTCCCCGGTTCGATCCCGGGCGGAAACACTTTTTCATCACTTTAAGCAAGACTTACTAACATGCATCTGCTACCATCTGTACCCGAACCCTTCGTAATCGCCTTCACGCGTTGGATCAGAGTGTCAATTGCTCACATCGAATAAGAAATTCATTTGATATTGACGGCGAGCTTTTTGCGCTGACTCAGCCACTGACGTGCGATCAGTTTGCACAAAACGCTACGGCTCGCCCGGGATTTGAACCCGGGACCTCCTGCACCCTAAGCAGGAATCATACCCCTAGACCAACGAGCCCTGTGACACGGCGAATGCCAATTATTGCAGTCCCTCGACGTCGTCCAGGGTGACCTGGGGGTCTCGTGTACGCTGGCGGGATGGGGGCGCCGCGAATTCCCGCGGTCGGCGGCCTTCCTGGGCTATTGGTACCTTCATGTAGAGCTGCCGCTGGGCTCGCACTGCCTGCTGCTGAGAAAGTGATTGCTTTTGCTGATATGACTTGCAATAACGACTGCGCGAAACGCCGCTATCTCGTTAGGGGTGCTACGGCAGACACCCTCTCGAGCACCCCGAA
The DNA here is from genome assembly GCF_021461385.2 of Schistocerca piceifrons. Classification (NCBI taxonomy): domain Eukaryota; kingdom Metazoa; phylum Arthropoda; class Insecta; order Orthoptera; family Acrididae; genus Schistocerca; species Schistocerca piceifrons. The sequence continues at coordinate 44,113,654 of NC_060139.1, read as the reverse complement.
GACTTCTTGAGCCCTCGGCTGTGATGGGTTCCAGGCTGACAAAAGAACTGTCGTGTGTGCATTCGCGGACGAGAGAAAGGCTGAGGCAAGTTCGAGTGAACAAGGATGGACTGCTCGGGTCCGTCGTTTCCGTAGTGTAGCGGTTACCACGTCTGCTTCACACGCAGAAGGTCCCCGGTTCGATTCCGGGCGGGAACGGAATTTTCCTGCCTCTGTCGTATTGTCCTCCAATGAGCCACGTCGTGTGTGGATCTGCTGCATGTCTCTTTGTTTTGCAAGTACCACATTTATTGAATTTTTTAGTTACGATGGCAACATCACTACAAGTTGTCTGTGAAGTAAGGTGCACACAAGCAGTTTCCGTGGTGTAGCGGTTATCACGTCTGCCTAACACGCAGAAGGTCCCCGGTTCGATTCCGGGCGGAAACACTTTTTCATCACTTTAAGCAAGACTTACTAACATGCATCTGCTACCATCTGTACCCGAACCCTATGTAATCGCCTTCACGCGTTGGATCAGAGTGTCAATTGCTCACATCGAATAAGAAATTCATTTGATATTGACGGCGAGCTTTTTGCGCTGACTCAGCCACTGACGTGCGATCAGTTTGCACAAAACGCTAGGGCTCGTCCGGGATTTGAACCCGGGACCTCCTGCAACCTAAGCAGGAATCATACCCCTAGACCAACGAGCCCTGTGACACGGCGAATGCCAATTATTGCAGTCCCTCGACGTGGTCCAGGGTGACCTGGGGGTCTCGTGTACGCTGGCGGGATGGGGGCGCCGCGAATTCCCGCGGTCGGCGGCCTTCCTGGGCTATTGGTACCTTCATGTAGAGCTGCCGCTGGGCTCGCACTGCCTGCTGCTGAGAAAGTGATTGCTTTTGCTGATATGACTTGCAATAACGACTGCGCGAAACGCCGCTATCTCGTTAGGGGTGCTACGGCAGACACCCTCTCGAGCACCCCGAAGACTTCTTGAGCCCTCGGCTGTGATGGGTTCCAGGCTGACAAAAGAACTGTCGTGTGTGCATTCGCGGACGAGAGAAAGGCTGAGGCAAGTTCGAGTGAACAAGGATGGACTGCTCGGGTCCGTCGTTTCCGTAGTGTAGCGGTTATCACGTCTGCTTCACACGCAGAAGGTCCCCGGTTCGATTCCGGGCGGGAACAGAATTTTCCTGCCTCTGTCGTATTGTCCTCCAATGAGCCACGTCGTGTGTGGATCTGCTGCATGTCTCTTTGTTTTGCAAGTACCACATTTATTGAATTTTTTAGTTACGATGGCAACATCACTACAAGTTATCTGTGAAGTAAGGTGCACACAAGCAGTTTCCGTGGTGTAGCGGTTATCACGTCTGCCTAACACGCAGAAGGTCCCCGGTTCGATTCCGGGCGGAAACACTTTTTCATCACTTTAAGCAAGACTTACTAACATGCATCTGCTACCATCTGTACCCGAACCCTATGTAATCGCCTTCACGCGTTGGATCAGAGTGTCAATTGCTCACATCGAATAAGAAATTCATTTGATATTGACGGCGAGCTTTTTGCGCTGACTCAGCCACTGACGTGCGATCAGTTTGCACAAAACGCTAGGGCTCGTCCGGGATTTGAACCCGGGACCTCCTGCAACCTAAGCAGGAATCATACCCCTAGACCAACGAGCCCTGTGACACGGCGAATGCCAATTATTGCAGTCCCTCGACGTGGTCCAGGGTGACCTGGGGGTCTCGTGTACGCTGGCGGGATGGGGGCGCCGCGAATTCCCGCGGTCGGCGGCCTTCCTGGGCTATTGGTACCTTCATGTAGAGCTGCCGCTGGGCTCGCACTGCCTGCTGCTGAGAAAGTGATTGCTTTTGCTGATATGACTTGCAATAACGACTGCGCGAAACGCCGCTATCTCGTTAGGGGTGCTACGGCAGACACCCTCTCGAGCACCCCGAAGACTTCTTGAGCCCTCGGCTGTGATGGGTTCCAGGCTGACAAAAGAACTGTCGTGTGTGCATTCGCGGACGAGAGAAAGGCTGAGGCAAGTTCGAGTGAACAAGGATGGACTGCTCGAGTCCGTCGTTTCCGTAGTGTAGCGGTTATCACGTCTGCTTCACACGCAGAAGGTCCCCGGTTCGATCCCGGGCGGGAACAGAATTTTCCTGCCTCTGTCGTATTGTCCTCCAATGAGCCACGTCGTGTGTGGATCTGCTGCATGTCTCTTCGTTTTGCAAGTACCACATTTATTGAATTTTTTAGTTACGATGGCAACATCACTACAAGTTGTCTGTGAAGTAAGGTGCACACAAGCAGTTTCCGTGGTGTAGCGGTTATCACGTCTGCCTAACACGCAGAAGGTCCCCGGTTCGATCCCGGGCGGAAACACTTTTTCATCACTTTAAGCAAGACTTACTAACATGCATCTGCTACCATCTGTACCCGAACCCTTCGTAATCGCCTTCACGCGTTGGATCAGAGTGTCAATTGCTCACATCGAATAAGAAATTCATTTGATATTGACGGCGAGCTTTTTGCGCTGACTCAGCCACTGACGTGCGATCAGTTTGCACAAAACGCTAGGGCTCGTCCGGGATTTGAACCCGGGACCTCCTGCACCCTAAGCAGGAATCATACCCCTAGACCAACGAGCCCTGCGACACGGCGAATGCCAATTATTGCAGTCCCTCGACGTGGTCCAGGGTGACCTGGGGGTCTCGTGTACGCTGGCGGGATGGGGGCGCCGCGAATTCCCGCGGTCGGCGGCCTTCCTGGGCTATTGGTACCTTCATGTAGAGCTGCCGCTGGGCTCGCACTGCCTGCTGCTGAGAAAGTGATTGCTTTTGCTGATATGACTTGCAATAACGACTGCGCGAAACGCCGCTATCTCGTTAGGGGTGCTACGGCAGACACCCTCTCGAGCACCCCGAAGACTTCTTGAGCCCTCGGCTGTGATGGGTTCCAGGCTGACAAAAGAACTGTCGTGTGTGCATTCGCGGACGAGAGAAAGGCTGAGGCAAGTTCGAGTGAACAAGGATGGACTGCTCGGGTCCGTCGTTTCCGTAGTGTAGCGGTTATCACGTCTGCTTCACACGCAGAAGGTCCCCGGTTCGATCCCGGGCGGGAACAGAATTTTCCTGCCTCTGTCGTATTGTCCTCCAATGAGCCACGTCGTGTGTGGATCTGCTGCATGTCTCTTCGTTTTGCAAGTACCACATTTATTGAATTTTTTAGTTACGATGGCAACATCACTACAAGTTGTCTGTGAAGTAAGGTGCACACAAGCAGTTTCCGTGGTGTAGCGGTTATCACGTCTGCCTAACACGCAGAAGGTCCCCGGTTCGATCCCAGGCGGAAACACTTTTTCATCACTTTAAGCAAGACTTACTAACATGCATCTGCTACCATCTGTACCCGAACCCTTCGTAATCGCCTTCACGCGTTGGATCAGAGTGTCAATTGCTCACATCGAATAAGAAATTCATTTGATATTGACGGCGAGCTTTTTGCGCTGACTCAGCCACTGACGTGCGATCAGTTTGCACAAAACGCTAGGGCTCGTCCGGGATTTGAACCCGGGACCTCCTGCACCCTAAGCAGGAATCATACCCCTAGACCAACGAGCCCTGTGACACGGCGAATGCCAATTATTGCAGTCCCTCGACGTCGTCCAGGGTGACCTGGGGGTCTCGTGTACGCTGGCGGGATGGGGGCGCCGCGAATTCCCGCGGTCGGCGGCCTTCCTGGGCTATTGGTACCTTCATGTAGAGCTGCCGCTGGGCTCGCACTGCCTGCTGCTGAGAAAGTGATTGCTTTTGCTGATATGACTTGCAATAACGACTGCGCGAAACGCCGCTATCTCGTTAGGGGTGCTACGGCAGACACCCTCTCGAGCACCCCGAAGACTTCTTGAGCCCTCGGCTGTGATGGGTTCCAGGCTGACAAAAGAACTGTCGTGTGTGCATTCGCGGACGAGAGAAAGGCTGAGGCAAGTTCGAGTGAACAAGGATGGACTGCTCGGCTCCGTCGTTTCCGTAGTGTAGCGGTTATCACGTCTGCTTCACACGCAGAAGGTCCCCGGTTCGATCCCGGGCGGGAACAGAATTTTCCTGCCTCTGTCGTATTGTCCTCCAATGAGCCACGTCGTGTGTGGATCTGCTGCATGTCTCTTCGTTTTGCAAGTACCACATTTATTGAATTTTTTAGTTACGATGGCAACATCACTACAAGTTGTCTGTGAAGTAAGGTGCACACAAGCAGTTTCCGTGGTGTAGCGGTTATGACGTCTGCCTAACACGCAGAAGGTCCCCGGTTCGATCCCGGGCGGAAACACTTTTTCATCACTTTAAGCAAGACTTACTAACATGCATCTGCTACCATCTGTACCCGAACCCTTCGTAATCGCCTTCACGCGTTGGATCAGAGTGTCAATTGCTCACATCGAATAAGAAATTCATTTGATATTGACGGCGAGCTTTTTGCGCTGACTCAGCCACTGACGTGCGATCAGTTTGCACAAAACGCTACGGCTCGCCCGGGATTTGAACCCGGGACCTCCTGCACCCTAAGCAGGAATCATACCCCTAGACCAACGAGCCCTGTGACACGGCGAATGCCAATTATTGCAGTCCCTCGACGTCGTCCAGGGTGACCTGGGGGTCTCGTGTACGCTGGCGGGATGGGGGCGCCGCGAATTCCCGCGGTCGGCGGCCTTCCTGGGCTATTGGTACCTTCATGTAGAGCTGCCGCTGGGCTCGCACTGCCTGCTGCTGAGAAAGTGATTGCTTTTGCTGATATGACTTGCAATAACGACTGCGCGAAACGCCGCTATCTCGTTAGGGGTGCTACGGCAGACACCCTCTCGAGCACCCCGAAGACTTCTTGAGCCCTCGGCTGTGATGGGTTCCAGGCTGACAAAAGAACTGTCGTGTGTGCATTCGCGGACGAGAGAAAGGCTGAGGCAAGTTCGAGTGAACAAGGATGGACTGCTCGGGTCCGTCGTTTCCGTAGTGTAGCGGTTACCACGTCTGCTTCACACGCAGAAGGTCCCCGGTTAGATCCCGGGCGGGAACAGAATTTTCCTGCCTCTGTCGTATTGTCCTCCAATGAGCCACGTCGTGTGTGGATCTGCTGCATGTCTCTTCGTTTTGCAAGTACCACATTTATTGAATTTTTTAGTTACGATGGCAACATCACTACAAGTTGTCTGTGAAGTAAGGTGCACACAAGCAGTTTCCGTGGTGTAGCGGTTATCACGTCTGCCTAACACGCAGAAGGTCCCCGGTTCGATCCCGGGCGGAAACACTTTTTCATCACTTTAAGCAAGACTTACTAACATGCATCTGCTACCATCTGTACCCGAACCCTTCGTAATCGCCTTCACGCGTTGGATCAGAGTGTCAATTGCTCACATCGAATAAGAAATTCATTTGATATTGACGGCGAGCTTTTTGCGCTGACTCAGCCACTGACGTGCGATCAGTTTGCACAAAACGCTAGGGCTCGTCCGGGATTTGAACCCGGGACCTCCTGCACCCTAAGCAGGAATCTCTACCCCTAGACCAACGAGCCCTGTGACACGGCGAATGCCAATTATTGCAGTCCCTCGACGTCGTCCAGGGTGACCTGGGGGTCTCGTGTACGCTGGCGGGATGGGGGCGCCGCGAATTCCCGCGGTCGGCGGCCTTCCTGGGCTATTGGTACCTTCATGTAGAGCTGCCGCTGGGCTCGCACTGCCTGCTGCTGAGAAAGTGATTGCTTTTGCTGATATGACTTGCAATAACGACTGCGCGAAACGCCGCTATCTCGTTAGGGGTGCTACGGCAGACACCCTCTCGAGCACCCCGAAGACTTCTTGAGCCCTCGGCTGTGATGGGTTCCAGGCTGACAAAAGAACTGTCGTGTGTGCATTCGCGGACGAGAGAAAGGCTGAGGCAAGTTCGAGTGAACAAGGATGGACTGCTCGGGTCCGTCGTTTCCGTAGTGTAGCGGTTATCACGTCTGCTTCACACGCAGAAGGTCCCCGGTTCGATCCCGGGCGGGAACAGAATTTTCCTGCCTCTGTCGTATTGTCCTCCAATGAGCCACGTCGTGTGTGGATCTGCTGCATGTCTCTTCGTTTTGCAAGTACCACATTTATTGAATTTTTTAGTTACGATGGCAACATCACTACAAGTTGTCTGTGAAGTAAGGTGCACACAAGCAGTTTCCGTGGTGTAGCGGTTATCACGTCTGCCTAACACGCAGAAGGTCCCCGGTTCGATCCCGGGCGGAAACACTTTTTCATCACTTTAAGCAAGACTTACTGACATGCATCTGCTACCATCTGTACCCGAACCCTTCGTAATCGCCTTCACGCGTTGGATCAGAGTGTCAATTGCTCACATCGAATAAGAAATTCATTTGATATTGACGGCGAGCTTTTTGCGCTGACTCAGCCACTGACGTGCGATCAGTTTGCACAAAACGCTAGGGCTCGTCCGGGATTTGAACCCGGGACCTCCTGCAACCTAAGCAGGAATCATACCCCTAGACCAACGAGCCCTGTGACACGGCGAATGCCAATTATTGCAGTCCCTCGACGTGGTCCAGGGTGACCTGGGGGTCTCGTGTACGCTGGCGGGATGGGGGCGCCGCGAATTCCCGCGGTCGGCGGCCTTCCTGGGCTATTGGTACCTTCATGTAGAGCTGCCGCTGGGCTCGCACTGCCTGCTGCTGAGAAAGTGATTGCTTTTGCTGATATGACTTGCAATAACGACTGCGCGAAACGCCGCTATCTCGTTAGGGGTGCTACGGCAGACACCCTCTCGAGCACCCCGAAGACTTCTTGAGCCCTCGGCTGTGATGGGTTCCAGGCTGACAAAAGAACTGTCGTGTGTGCATTCGCGGACGAGAGAAAGGCTGAGGCAAGTTCGAGTGAACAAGGATGGACTGCTCGGGTCCGTCGTTTCCGTAGTGTAGCGGTTATCACGTCTGCTTCACACGCAGAAGGTCCCCGGTTCGATCCCGGGCGGGAACAGAATTTTCCTGCCTCTGTCGTATTGTCCTCCAATGAGCCACGTCGTGTGTGGATCTGCTGCATGTCTCTTCGTTTTGCAAGTACCACATTTATTGAATTTTTTAGTTACGATGGCAACATCACTACAAGTTGTCTGTGAAGTAAGGTGCACACAAGCAGTTTCCGTGGTGTAGCGGTTATCACGTCTGCCTAACACGCAGAAGGTCCCCGGTTCGATCCCGGGCGGAAACACTTTTTCATCACTTTAAGCAAGACTTACTAACATGCATCTGCTACCATCTGTACCCGAACCCTTCGTAATCGCCTTCACGCGTTGGATCAGAGTGTCAATTGCTCACATCGAATAAGAAATTCATTTGATATTGACGGCGAGCTTTTTGCGCTGACTCAGCCACTGACGTGCGATCAGTTTGCACAAAACGCTAGGGCTCGTCCGGGATTTGAACCCGGGACCTCCTGCACCCTAAGCAGGAATCATACCCCTTTTTTTTTTTTTTTTTTTTGAAACAAAAATACTCTTATTTATTCAGGAAACAACCAACTAATACAACAACACTAGACAAATAAACAGTGTTTATACTTACTATCAACATCTTTAACTTTCAAGAAACTTAACATTGCAAAGTAGTTCCATTGACATAAATGTTACAGACTCAGATCTTCAACAAATACTTTTTTATATAAAAATATTTCTTTTGTTACAGCTGAAATGACTAGGAATTAGTGACAAATATATTCACTTAACTCATAATCCCAAGGATAGAATCAAGACATGCTAAATAGTACCAAATATTTGGACTCACTATAAATACATTGGTATTTGTTGAATTGTGTGGTCCATACCATAATGCATCACAATGACAGAACGTGAACACTTGAGTAATAGGTTTTCAAACTGAGTAATATCTGCCTGACACTTTCATGCATACTTTAATTTAAGAAAAAAACCCAGTTCCTGCTGGTTAATAAATGCATGGCCTCTCTTTCTACATAAGACGGTATATTGGAGAACTTCGCTGATATGGTAACTTGGAGAATGCATCTCACCTCCTTAATTGCTACCTCCCAGCTTCATTGTGAACTTCCGTATCAGCTAGAATGCTGAGCCGCTGCTGTAGAGCACTACTTAAGCGATGAAGACTTCGAGCGGACTTGTTGGCAGATTGTTCAACGTTCTGCATGTACTCAGAAAGTTCCTGGACCTGTATTGAAAAGCGTTTGGTACTGCTTGTAAGTTTCTAGTCTGTGGCACTTCTGATGCATGTCATAAAGGTGTTTTAACATGAATATTAATACAGTGAAACCACAAGATACCAGAAAAATGGAAAGGGTGTTGGGTAAACGTCGTCTCAAAAACATTGTGCCGACGATGCCACATTTTTCCTGGGCTATTCCAGTCAACTGTTTGCTTTACTCCTTATTCGCCTACTTTATAAGGAAATAACAGCCGTTTTCTTCGAGACATTGACTCATGACACTTCATCTAACGTCTCAATCTTTCGCCGTCTGTCGACTACTTCACACACGCACATCCTTCGAAACCCTTTGCACAACTGCACCCCCTAGACCAACGAGCCCTGTGACACGGCGAATGCCAATTATTGCAGTCCCTCGACGTCGTCCAGGGTGACCTGGGGGTCTCGTGTACGCTGGCGGGATGGGGGCGCCGCGAATTCCCGCGGTCGGCGGCCTTCCTGGGCTATTGGTACCTTCATGTAGAGCTGCCGCTGGGCTCGCACTGCCTGCTGCTGAGAAAGTGATTGTTTTTGCTGATATGACTTGCAATAACGACTGCGCGAAACGCCGCTATCTCGTTAGGGGTGCTACGGCAGACACCCTCTCGAGCACCCCGAAGACTTCTTGAGCCCTCGGCTGTGATGGGTTCCAGGCTGACAAAAGAACTGTCGTGTGTGCATTCGCGGACGAGAGAAAGGCTGAGGCAAGTTCGAGTGAACAAGGATGGACTGCTCGGGTCCGTCGTTTCCGTAGTGTAGCGGTTATCACGTCTGCTTCACACGCAGAAGGTCCCCGGTTCGATCCCGGGCGGGAACAGAATTTTCCTGCCTCTGTCGTATTGTCCTCCAATGAGCCACGTCGTGTGTGGATCTGCTGCATGTCTCTTCGTTTTGCAAGTACCACATTTATTGAATTTTTTAGTTACGATGGCAACATCACTACAAGTTGTCTGTGAAGTAAGGTGCACACAAGCAGTTTCCGTGGTGTAGCGGTTATCACGTCTGCCTAACACGCAGAAGGTCCCCGGTTCGATCCCGGGCGGAAACACTTTTTCATCACTTTAAGCAAGACTTACTAACATGCATCTGCTACCATCTGTACCCGAACCCTTCGTAATCGCCTTCACGCGTTGGATCAGAGTGTCAATTGCTCACATCGAATAAGAAATTCATTTGATATTGACGGCGAGCTTTTTGCGCTGACTCAGCCACTGACGTGCGATCAGTTTGCACAAAACGCTAGGGCTCGCCCGGGATTTGAACCCGGGACCTCCTGCACCCTAAGCAGGAATCATACCCCTAGACCAACGAGCCCTGTGACACGGCGAATGCCAATTATTGCAGTCCCTCGACGTCGTCCAGGGTGACCTGGGGGTCTCGTGTACGCTGGCGGGATGGGGGCGCCGCGAATTCCCGCGGTCGGCGGCCTTCCTGGGCTATTGGTACCTTCATGTAGAGCTGCCGCTGGGCTCGCACTGCCTGCTGCTGAGAAAGTGATTGCTTTTGCTGATATGACTTGCAATAACGACTGCGCGAAACGCCGCTATCTCGTTAGGGGTGCTACGGCAGACACCCTCTCGAGCACCCCGAAGACTTCTTGAGCCCTCGGCTGTGATGGGTTCCAGGCTGACAAAAGAACTGTCGTGTGTGCATTCGCGGACGAGAGAAAGGCTGAGGCAAGTTCGAGTGAACAAGGATGGACTGCTCGGGTCCGTCGTTTCCGTAGTGTAGCGGTTATCACGTCTGCTTCACACGCAGAAGGTCCCCGGTTAGATCCCGGGCGGGAACAGAATTTTCCTGCCTCTGTCGTATTGTCCTCCAATGAGCCACGTCGTGTGTGGATCTGCTGCATGTCTCTTCGTTTTGCAAGTACCACATTTATTGAATTTTTTAGTTACGATGGCAACATCACTACAAGTTGTCTGTGAAGTAAGGTGCACACAAGCAGTTTCCGTGGTGTAGCGGTTATCACGTCTGCCTAACACGCAGAAGGTCCCCGGTTCGATCCCGGGCGGAAACACTTTTTCATCACTTTAAGCAAGACTTACTAACATGCATCTGCTACCATCTGTACCCGAACCCTTCGTAATCGCCTTCACGCGTTGGATCAGAGTGTCAATTGCTCACATCGAATAAGAAATTCATTTGATATTGACGGCGAGCTTTTTGCGCTGACTCAGCCACTGACGTGCGATCAGTTTGCACAAAACGCTAGGGCTCGCCCGGGATTTGAACCCGGGACCTCCTGCACCCTAAGCAGGAATCATACCCCTAGACCAACGAGCCCTGTGACACGGCGAATGCCAATTATTGCAGTCCCTCGACGTCGTCCAGGGTGACCTGGGGGTCTCGTGTACGCTGGCGGGATGGGGGCGCCGCGAATTCCCGCGGTCGGCGGCCTTCCTGGGCTATTGGTACCTTCATGTAGAGCTGCCGCTGGGCTCGCACTGCCTGCTGCTGAGAAAGTGATTGCTTTTGCTGATATGACTTGCAATAACGACTGCGCGAAACGCCGCTATCTCGTTAGGGGTGCTACGGCAGACACCCTCTCGAGCACCCCGAAGACTTCTTGAGCCCTCGGCTGTGATGGGTTCCAGGCTGACAAAAGAACTGTCGTGTGTGCATTCGCGGACGAGAGAAAGGCTGAGGCAAGTTCGAGTGAACAAGGATGGACTGCTCGGGTCCGTCGTTTCCGTAGTGTAGCGGTTATCACGTCTGCTTCACACGCAGAAGGTCCCCGGTTAGATCCCGGGCGGGAACAGAATTTTCCTGCCTCTGTCGTATTGTCCTCCAATGAGCCACGTCGTGTGTGGATCTGCTGCATGTCTCTTCGTTTTGCAAGTACCACATTTATTGAATTTTTTAGTTACGATGGCAACATCACTACAAGTTGTCTGTGAAGTAAGGTGCACACAAGCAGTTTCCGTGGTGTAGCGGTTATCACGTCTGCCTAACACGCAGAAGGTCCCCGGTTCGATCCCGGGCGGAAACACTTTTTCATCACTTTAAGCAAGACTTACTAACATGCATCTGCTACCATCTGTACCCGAACCCTTCGTAATCGCCTTCACGCGTTGGATCAGAGTGTCAATTGCTCACATCGAATAAGAAATTCATTTGATATTGACGGCGAGCTTTTTGCGCTGACTCAGCCACTGACGTGCGATCAGTTTGCACAAAACGCTAGGGCTCGTCCGGGATTTGAACCCGGGACCTCCTGCACCCTAAGCAGGAATCATACCCCTAGACCAACGAGCCCTGTGACACGGCGAATGCCAATTATTGCAGTCCCTCGACGTCGTCCAGGGTGACCTGGGGGTCTCGTGTACGCTGGCGGGATGGGGGCGCCGCGAATTCCCGCGGTCGGCGGCCTTCCTGGGCTATTGGTACCTTCATGTAGAGCTGCCGCTGGGCTCGCACTGCCTGCTGCTGAGAAAGTGATTGCTTTTGCTGATATGACTTGCAATAACGACTGCGCGAAACGCCGCTATCTCGTTAGGGGTGCTACGGCAGACACCCTCTCGAGCACCCCGAAGACTTCTTGAGCCCTCGGCTGTGATGGGTTCCAGGCTGACAAAAGAACTGTCGTGTGTGCATTCGCGGACGAGAGAAAGGCTGAGGCAAGTTCGAGTGAACAAGGATGGACTGCTCGGGTCCGTCGTTTCCGTAGTGTAGCGGTTATCACGTCTGCTTCACACGCAGAAGGTCCCCGGTTCGATCCCGGGCGGGAACAGAATTTTCCTGCCTCTGTCGTATTGTCCTCCAATGAGCCACGTCGTGTGTGGATCTGCTGCATGTCTCTTCGTTTTGCAAGTACCACATTTATTGAATTTTTTAGTTACGATGGCAACATCACTACAAGTTGTCTGTGAAGTAAGGTGCACACAAGCAGTTTCCGTGGTGTAGCGGTTATCACGTCTGCCTAACACGCAGAAGGTACCCGGTTCGATCCCGGGCGGAAACACTTTTTCATCACTTTAAGCAAGACTTACTAACATGCATCTGCTACCATCTGTACCCGAACCCTTCGTAATCGCCTTCACGCGTTGGATCAGAGTGTCAATTGCTCACATCGAATAAGAAATTCATTTGATATTGACGGCGAGCTTTTTGCGCTGACTCAGCCACTGACGTGCGATCAGTTTGCACAAAACGCTAGGGCTCGCCCGGGATTTGAACCCGGGACCTCCTGCACCCTAAGCAGGAATCATACCCCTAGACCAACGAGCCCTGTGACACGGCGAATGCCAATTATTGCAGTCCCTCGACGTCGTCCAGGGTGACCTGGGGGTCTCGTGTACGCTGGCGGGATGGGGGCGCCGCGAATTCCCGCGGTCGGCGGCCTTCCTGGGCTATTGGTACCTTCATGTAGAGCTGCCGCTGGGCTCGCACTGCCTGCTGCTGAGAAAGTGATTGCTTTTGCTGATATGACTTGCAATAACGACTGCGCGAAACGCCGCTATCTCGTTAGGGGTGCTACGGCAGACACCCTCTCGAGCACCCCGAAGACTTCTTGAGCCCTCGGCTGTGATGGGTTCCAGGCTGACAAAAGAACTGTCGTGTGTGCATTCGCGGACGAGAGAAAGGCTGAGGCAAGTTCGAGTGAACAAGGATGGACTGCTCGGGTCCGTCGTTTCCGTAGTGTAGCGGTTATCACGTCTGCTTCACACGCAGAAGGTCCCCGGTTAGATCCCGGGCGGGAACAGAATTTTCCTGCCTCTGTCGTATTGTCCTCCAATGAGCCACGTCGTGTGTGGATCTGCTGCATGTCTCTTCGTTTTGCAAGTACCACATTTATTGAATTTTTTAGTTACGATGGCAACATCACTACAAGTTGTCTGTGAAGTAAGGTGCACACAAGCAGTTTCCGTGGTGTAGCGGTTATCACGTCTGCCTAACACGCAGAAGGTCCCCGGTTCGATCCCGGGCGGAAACACTTTTTCATCACTTTAAGCAAGACTTACTAACATGCATCTGCTACCATCTGTACCCGAACCCTTCGTAATCGCCTTCACGCGTTGGATCAGAGTGTCAATTGCTCACATCGAATAAGAAATTCATTTGATATTGACGGCGAGCTTTTTGCGCTGACTCAGCCACTGACGTGCGATCAGTTTGCACAAAACGCTAGGGCTCGTCCGGGATTTGAACCCGGGACCTCCTGCACCCTAAGCAGGAATCATACCCCTAGACCAACGAGCCCTGTGACACGGCGAATGCCAATTATTGCAGTCCCTCGACGTCGTCCAGGGTGACCTGGGGGTCTCGTGTACGCTGGCGGGATGGGGGCGCCGCGAATTCCCGCGGTCGGCGGCCTTCCTGGGCTATTGGTACCTTCATGTAGAGCTGCCGCTGGGCTCGCACTGCCTGCTGCTGAGAAAGTGATTGCTTTTGCTGATATGACTTGCAATAACGACTGCGCGAAACGCCGCTATCTCGTTAGGGGTGCTACGGCAGACACCCTCTCGAGCACCCCGAAGACTTCTTGAGCCCTCGGCTGTGATGGGTTCCAGGCTGACAAAAGAACTGTCGTGTGTGCATTCGCGGACGAGAGAAAGGCTGAGGCAAGTTCGAGTGAACAAGGATGGACTGCTCGGGTCCGTCGTTTCCGTAGTGTAGCGGTTATCACGTCTGCTTCACACGCAGAAGGTCCCCGGTTCGATCCCGGGCGGGAACAGAATTTTCCTGCCTCTGTCGTATTGTCCTCCAATGAGCCACGTCGTGTGTGGATCTGCTGCATGTCTCTTCGTTTTGCAAGTACCACATTTATTGAATTTTTTAGTTACGATGGCAACATCACTACAAGTTGTCTGTGAAGTAAGGTGCACACAAGCAGTTTCCGTGGTGTAGCGGTTATCACGTCTGCCTAACACGCAGAAGGTACCCGGTTCGATCCCGGGCGGAAACACTTTTTCATCACTTTAAGCAAGACTTACTAACATGCATCTGCTACCATCTGTACCCGAACCCTTCGTAATCGCCTTCACGCGTTGGATCAGAGTGTCAATTGCTCACATCGAATAAGAAATTCATTTGATATTGACGGCGAGCTTTTTGCGCTGACTCAGCCACTGACGTGCGATCAGTTTGCACAAAACGCTAGGGCTCGCCCGGGATTTGAACCCGGGACCTCCTGCACCCTAAGCAGGAATCATACCCCTAGACCAACGAGCCCTGTGACACGGCGAATGCCAATTATTGCAGTCCCTCGACGTCGTCCAGGGTGACCTGGGGGTCTCGTGTACGCTGGCGGGATGGGGGCGCCGCGAATTCCCGCGGTCGGCGGCCTTCCTGGGCTATTGGTACCTTCATGTAGAGCTGCCGCTGGGCTCGCACTGCCTGCTGCTGAGAAAGTGATTGCTTTTGCTGATATGACTTGCAATAACGACTGCGCGAAACGCCGCTATCTCGTTAGGGGTGCTACGGCAGACACCCTCTCGAGCACCCCGAAGACTTCTTGAGCCCTCGGCTGTGATGGGTTCCAGGCTGACAAAAGAACTGTCGTGTGTGCATTCGCGGACGAGAGAAAGGCTGAGGCAAGTTCGAGTGAACAAGGATGGACTGCTCGGGTCCGTCGTTTCCGTAGTGTAGCGATTATCACGTCTGCTTCACACGCAGAAGGTCCCCTGTTAGATCCCGGGCGGGAACAGAATTTTCCTGCCTCTGTCGTATTGTCCTCCAATGAGCCACGTCGTGTGTGGATCTGCTGCATGTCTCTTCGTTTTGCAAGTACCACATTTATTGAATTTTTTAGTTACGATGGCAACATCACTACAAGTTGTCTGTGAAGTAAGGTGCACACAAGCAGTTTCCGTGGTGTAGCGGTTATCACGTCTGCCTAACACGCAGAAGGTCCCCGGTTCGATCCCGGGCGGAAACACTTTTTCATCACTTTAAGCAAGACTTACTAACATGCATCTGCTACCATCTGTACCCGAACCCTTCGTAATCGCCTTCACGCGTTGGATCAGAGTGTCAATTGCTCACATCGAATAAGAAATTCATTTGATATTGACGGCGAGCTTTTTGCGCTGACTCAGCCACTGACGTGCGATCAGTTTGCACAAAACGCTAGGGCTCGTCCGGGATTTGAACCCGGGACCTCCTGCACCCTAAGCAGGAATCATACCCCTAGACCAACGAGCCCTGTGACACGGCGAATGCCAATTATTGCAGTCCCTCGACGTCGTCCAGGGTGACCTGGGGGTCTCGTGTACGCTGGCGGGATGGGGGCGCCGCGAATTCCCGCGGTCGGCGGCCTTCCTGGGCTATTGGTACCTTCATGTAGAGCTGCCGCTGGGCTCGCACTGCCTGCTGCTGAGAAAGTGATTGCTTTTGCTGATATGACTTGCAATAACGACTGCGCGAAACGCCGCTATCTCGTTAGGGGTGCTACGGCAGACACCCTCTCGAGCACCCCGAAGACTTCTTGAGCCCTCGGCTGTGATGGGTTCCAGGCTGACAAAAGAACTGTCGTGTGTGCATTCGCGGACGAGAGAAAGGCTGAGGCAAGTTCGAGTGAACAAGGATGGACTGCTCGGGTCCGTCGTTTCCGTAGTGTAGCGGTTATCACGTCTGCTTCACACGCAGAAGGTCCCCGGTTCGATCCCGGGCGGGAACAGAATTTTCCTGCCTCTGTCGTATTGTCCTCCAATGAGCCACGTCGTGTGTGGATCTGCTGCATGTCTCTTCGTTTTGCAAGTACCACATTTATTGAATTTTTTAGTTACGATGGCAACATCACTACAAGTTGTCTGTGAAGTAAGGTGCACACAAGCAGTTTCCGTGGTGTAGCGGTTATCACATCTGCCTAACACGCAGAAGGTACCCGGTTCGATCCCGGGCGGAAACACTTTTTCATCACTTTAAGCAAGACTTACTAACATGCATCTGCTACCATCTGTACCCGAACCCTTCGTAATCGCCTTCACGCGTTGGATCAGAGTGTCAATTGCTCACATCGAATAAGAAATTCATTTGATATTGACGGCGAGCTTTTTGCGCTGACTCAGCCACTGACGTGCGATCAGTTTGCACAAAACGCTAGGGCTCGTCCGGGATTTGAACCCGGGACCTCCTGCACCCTAAGCAGGAATCATACCCCTAGACCAACGAGCCCTGTGACACGGCGAATGCCAATTATTGCAGTCCCTCGACGTCGTCCAGGGTGACCTGGGGGTCTCGTGTACGCTGGCGGGATGGGGGCGCCGCGAATTCCCGCGGTCGGCGGCCTTCCTGGGCTATTGGTACCTTCATGTAGAGCTGCCGCTGGGCTCGCACTGCCTGCTGCTGAGAAAGTGATTGCTTTTGCTGATATGACTTGCAATAACGACTGCGCGAAACGCCGCTATCTCGTTAGGGGTGCTACGGCAGACACCCTCTCGAGCACCCCGAAGACTTCTTGAGCCCTCGGCTGTGATGGGTTCCAGGCTGACAAAAGAACTGTCGTGTGTGCATTCGCGGACGAGAGAAAGGCTGAGGCAAGTTCGAGTGAACAAGGATGGACTGCTCGGCTCCGTCGTTTCCGTAGTGTAGCGGTTATCACGTCTGCTTCACACGCAGAAGGTCCCCGGTTCGATCCCGGGCGGGAACAGAATTTTCCTGCCTCTGTCGTATTGTCCTCCAATGAGCCACGTCGTGTGTGGATCTGCTGCATGTCTCTTCGTTTTGCAAGTACCACATTTATTGAATTTTTTAGTTACGATGGCAACATCACTACAAGTTGTCTGTGAAGTAAGGTGCACACAAGCAGTTTCCGTGGTGTAGCGGTTATCACGTCTGCCTAACACGCAGAAGGTCCCCGGTTCGATCCCGGGCGGAAACACTTTTTCATCACTTTAAGCAAGACTTACTAACATGCATCTGCTACCATCTGTACCCGAACCCTTCGTAATCGCCTTCACGCGTTGGATCAGAGTGTCAATTGCTCACATCGAATAAGAAATTCATTTGATATTGACGGCGAGCTTTTTGCGCTGACTCAGCCACTGACGTGCGATCAGTTTGCACAAAACGCTAGGGCTCGTCCGGGATTTGAACCCGGGACCTCCTGCACCCTAAGCAGGAATCATACCCCTAGACCAACGAGCCCTGTGACACGGCGAATGCCAATTATTGCAGTCCCTCGACGTCGTCCAGGGTGACCTGGGGGTCTCGTGTACGCTGGCGGGATGGGGGCGCCGCGAATTCCCGCGGTCGGCGGCCTTCCTGGGCTATTGGTACCTTCATGTAGAGCTGCCGCTGGGCTCGCACTGCCTGCTGCTGAGAAAGTGATTGCTTTTGCTGATATGACTTGCAATAACGACTGCGCGAAACGCCGCTATCTCGTTAGGGGTGCTACGGCAGACACCCTCTCGAGCACCCCGAAGACTTCTTGAGCCCTCGGCTGTGATGGGTTCCAGGCTGACAAAAGAACTGTCGTGTGTGCATTCGCGGACGAGAGAAAGGCTGAGGCAAGTTCGAGTGAACAAGGATGGACTGCTCGGGTCCGTCGTTTCCGTAGTGTAGCGGTTATCACGTCTGCTTCACACGCAGAAGGTCCCCGGTTCGATCCCGGGCGGGAACAGAATTTTCCTGCCTCTGTCGTATTGTCCTCCAATGAGCCACGTCGTGTGTGGATCTGCTGCATGTCTCTTCGTTTTGCAAGTACCACATTTATTGAATTTTTTAGTTACGATGGCAACATCACTACAAGTTGTCTGTGAAGTAAGGTGCACACAAGCAGTTTCCGTGGTGTAGCGATTATCACGTCTGCCTAACACGCAGAAGGTCCCCGGTTCGATCCCGGGCGGAAACACTTTTTCATCACTTTAAGCAAGACTTACTAACATGCATCTGCTACCATCTGTACCCGAACCCTTCGTAATCGCCTTCACGCGTTGGATCAGAGTGTCAATTGCTCACATCGAATAAGAAATTCATTTGATATTGACGGCGAGCTTTTTGCGCTGACTCAGCCACTGACGTGCGATCAGTTTGCACAAAACGCTAGGGCTCGTCCGGGATTTGAACCCGGGACCTCCTGCACCCTAAGCAGGAATCATACCCCTAGACCAACGAGCCCTGTGACACGGCGAATGCCAATTATTGCAGTCCCTCGACGTCGTCCAGGGTGACCTGGGGGTCTCGTGTACGCTGGCGGGATGGGGGCGCCGCGAATTCCCGCGGTCGGCGGCCTTCCTGGGCTATTGGTACCTTCATGTAGAGCTGCCGCTGGGCTCGCACTGCCTGCTGCTGAGAAAGTGATTGCTTTTGCTGATATGACTTGCAATAACGACTGCGCGAAACGCCGCTATCTCGTTAGGGGTGCTACGACAGACACCCTCTCGAGCACCCCGAAGACTTCTTGAGCCCTCGGCTGTGATGGGTTCCAGGCTGACAAAAGAACTGTCGTGTGTGCATTCGCGGACGAGAGAAAGGCTGAGGCAAGTTCGAGTGAACAAGGATGGACTGCTCGGGTCCGTCGTTTCCGTAGTGTAGCGGTTATCACGTCTGCTTCACACGCAGAAGGTCCCCGGTTCGATCCCGGGCGGGAACAGAATTTTCCTGCCTCTGTCGTATTGTCCTCCAATGAGCCACGTCGTGTGTGGATCTGCTGCATGTCTCTTCGTTTTGCAAGTACCACATTTATTGAATTTTTTAGTTACGATGGCAACATCACTACAAGTTGTCTGTGAAGTAAGGTGCACACAAGCAGTTTCCGTGGTGTAGCGGTTATCACGTCTGCCTAACACGCAGAAGGTCCCCGGTTCGATCCCGGGCGGAAACACTTTTTCATCACTTTAAGCAAGACTTACTAACATGCATCTGCTACCATCTGTACCCGAACCCTTCGTAATCGCCTTCACGCGTTGGATCAGAGTGTCAATTGCTCACATCGAATAAGAAATTCGTTTGATATTGACGGCGAGCTTTTTGCGCTGACTCAGCCACTGACGTGCGATCAGTTTGCACAAAACGCTAGGGCTCGTCCGGGATTTGAACCCGGGACCTCCTGCACCCTAAGCAGGAATCATACCCCTAGACCAACGAGCCCTGTGACACGGCGAATGCCAATTATTGCAGTCCCTCGACGTCGTCCAGGGTGACCTGGGGGTCTCGTGTACGCTGGCGGGATGGGGGCGCCGCGAATTCCCGCGGTCGGCGGCCTTCCTGGGCTATTGGTACCTTCATGTAGAGCTGCCGCTGGGCTCGCACTGCCTGCTGCTGAGAAAGTGATTGCTTTTGCTGATATGACTTGCAATAACGACTGCGCGAAACGCCGCTATCTCGTTAGGGGTGCTACGGCAGACACCCTCTCGAGCACCCCGAAGACTTCTTGAGCCCTCGGCTGTGATGGGTTCCAGGCTGACAAAAGAACTGTCGTGTGTGCATTCGCGGACGAGAGAAAGGCTGAGGCAAGTTCGAGTGAACAAGGATGGACTGCTCGGGTCCGTCGTTTCCGTAGTGTAGCGGTTATCACGTCTGCTTCACACGCAGAAGGTCCCCGGTTCGATCCCGGGCGGGAACAGAATTTTCCTGCCTCTGTCGTATTGTCCTCCAATGAGCCACGTCGTGTGTGGATCTGCTGCATGTCTCTTCGTTTTGCAAGTACCACATTTATTGAATTTTTTAGTTACGATGGCAACATCACTACAAGTTGTCTGTGAAGTTAGGTGCACACAAGCAGTTTCCGTGGTGTAGCGGTTATCATGTCTGCCTAACACGCAGAAGGTCCCCGGTTCGATCCCGGGCGGAAACAATTTTTCATCACTTTAAGCAAGACTTACTAACATGCATCTGCTACCATCTGTACCCGAACCCTTCGTAATCGCCTTCACGCGTTGGATCAGAGTGTCAATTGCTCACATCGAATAAGAAATTCATTTGATATTGACGGCGAGCTTTTTGCGCTGACTCAGCCACAGACGTGCGATCAGTTTGCACAAAACGCTAGGGCTCGTCCGGGATTTGAACCGGGGACCTCCTGCACCCTAAGCAGGAATCATACCCCTAGACCAACGAGCCCTGTGACACGGCGAATGCCAATTATTGCAGTCCCTCGACGTCGTCCAGGGTGACCTGGGGGTCTCGTGTACGCTGGCGGGATGGGGGCGCCGCGAATTCCCGCGGTCGGCGGCCTTCCTGGGCTATTGGTACCTTCATGTAGAGCTGCCGCTGGGCTCGCACTGCCTGCTGCTGAGAAAGTGATTGCTTTTGCTGATATGACTTGCAATAACGACTGCGCGAAACGCCGCTATCTCGTTAGGGGTGCTACGGCAGACACCCTCTCGAGCACCCCGAAGACTTCTTGAGCCCTCGGCTGTGATGGGTTCCAGGCTGACAAAAGAACTGTCGTGTGTGCATTCGCGGACGAGAGAAAGGCTGAGGCAAGTTCGAGTGAACAAGGATGGACTGCTCGGGTCCGTCGTTTCCGTAGTGTAGCGGTTATCACGTCTGCTTCACACGCAGAAGGTCCCCGGTTCGATCCCGGGCGGGAACAGAATTTTCCTGCCTCTGTCGTATTGTCCTCCAATGAGCCACGTCGTGTGTGGATCTGCTGCATGTCTCTTCGTTTTGCAAGTACCACATTTATTGAATTTTTTAGTTACGATGGCAACATCACTACAAGTTGTCTGTGAAGTAAGGTGCACACAAGCAGTTTCCGTGGTGTAGCGGTTATCACGTCTGCCTAACACGCAGAAGGTCCCCGGTTCGATCCCGGGCGGAAACACTTTTTCATCACTTTAAGCAAGACTTACTAACATGCATCTGCTACCATCTGTACCCGAACCCTTCGTAATCGCCTTCACGCGTTGGATCAGAGTGTCAATTGCTCACATCGAATAAGAAATTCATTTGATATTGACGGCGAGCTTTTTGCGCTGACTCAGCCACTGACGTGCGATCAGTTTGCACAAAACGCTAGGGCTCGTCCGGGATTTGAACCCGGGACCTCCTGCACCCTAAGCAGGAATCATACCCCTAGACCAACGAGCCCTGTGACACGGCGAATGCCAATTATTGCAGTCCCTCGACGTCGTCCAGGGTGACCTGGGGGTCTCGTGTACGCTGGCGGGATGGGGGCGCCGCGAATTCCCGCGGTCGGCGGCCTTCCTGGGCTATTGGTACCTTCATGTAGAGCTGCCGCTGGGCTCGCACTGCCTGCTGCTGAGAAAGTGATTGCTTTTGCTGATATGACTTGCAATAACGACTGCGCGAAACGCCGCTATCTCGTTAGGGGTGCTACGGCAGACACCCTCTCGAGCACCCCGAAGACTTCTTGAGCCCTCGGCTGTGATGGGTTCCAGGCTGACAAAAGAACTGTCGTGTGTGCATTCGCGGACGAGAGAAAGGCTGAGGCAAGTTCGAGTGAACAAGGATGGACTGCTCGGGTCCGTCGTTTCCGTAGTGTAGCGGTTATCACGTCTGCTTCACACGCAGAAGGTCCCCGGTTCGATCCCGGGCGGGAACAGAATTTTCCTGCCTCTGTCGTATTGTCCTCCAATGAGCCACGTCGTGTGTGGATCTGCTGCATGTCTCTTCGTTTTGCAAGTACCACATTTATTGAATTTTTTAGTTACGATGGCAACATCACTACAAGTTGTCTGTGAAGTAAGGTGCACACAAGCAGTTTCCGTGGTGTAGCGGTTATCATGTCTGCCTAACACGCAGAAGGTCCCCGGTTCGATCCCGGGCGGAAACAATTTTTCATCACTTTAAGCAAGACTTACTAACATGCATCTGCTACCATCTGTACCCGAACCCTTCGTAATCGCCTTCACGCGTTGGATCAGAGTGTCAATTGCTCACATCGAATAAGAAATTCATTTGATATTGACGGCGAGCTTTTTGCGCTGACTCAGCCACAGACGTGCGATCAGTTTGCACAAAACGCTAGGGCTCGTCCGGGATTTGAACCGGGGACCTCCTGCACCCTAAGCAGGAATCATACCCCTAGACCAACGAGCCCTGTGACACGGCGAATGCCAATTATTGCAGTCCCTCGACGTCGTCCAGGGTGACCTGGGGGTCTCGTGTACGCTGGCGGGATGGGGGCGCCGCGAATTCCCGCGGTCGGCGGCCTTCCTGGGCTATTGGTACCTTCATGTAGAGCTGCCGCTGGGCTCGCACTGCCTGCTGCTGAGAAAGTGATTGCTTTTGCTGATATGACTTGCAATAACGACTGCGCGAAACGCCGCTATCTCGTTAGGGGTGCTACGGCAGACACCCTCTCGAGCACCCCGAAGACTTCTTGAGCCCTCGGCTGTGATGGGTTCCAGGCTGACAAAAGAACTGTCGTGTGTGCATTCGCGGACGAGAGAAAGGCTGAGGCAAGTTCGAGTGAACAAGGATGGACTGCTCGGGTCCGTCGTTTCCGTAGTGTAGCGGTTATCACGTCTGCTTCACACGCAGAAGGTCCCCGGTTCGATCCCGGGCGGGAACAGAATTTTCCTGCCTCTGTCGTATTGTCCTCCAATGAGCCACGTCGTGTGTGGATCTGCTGCATGTCTCTTCGTTTTGCAAGTACCACATTTATTGAATTTTTTAGTTACGATGGCAACATCACTACAAGTTGTCTGTGAAGTAAGGTGCACACAAGCAGTTTCCGTGGTGTAGCGGTTATCACGTCTGCCTAACACGCAGAAGGTCCCCGGTTCGATCCCGGGCGGAAACACTTTTTCATCACTTTAAGCAAGACTTACTAACATGCATCTGCTACCATCTGTACCCGAACCCTTCGTAATCGCCTTCACGCGTTGGATCAGAGTGTCAATTGCTCACATCGAATAAGAAATTCGTTTGATATTGACGGCGAGCTTTTTGCGCTGACTCAGCCACTGACGTGCGATCAGTTTGCACAAAACGCTAGGGCTCGTCCGGGATTTGAACCCGGGACCTCCTGCACCCTAAGCAGGAATCATACCCCTAGACCAACGAGCCCTGTGACACGGCGAATGCCAATTATTGCAGTCCCTCGACGTCGTCCAGGGTGACCTGGGGGTCTCGTGTACGCTGGCGGGATGGGGGCGCCGCGAATTCCCGCGGTCGGCGGCCTTCCTGGGCTATTGGTACCTTCATGTAGAGCTGCCGCTGGGCTCGCACTGCCTGCTGCTGAGAAAGTGATTGCTTTTGCTGATATGACTTGCAATAACGACTGCGCGAAACGCCGCTATCTCGTTAGGGGTGCTACGGCAGACACCCTCTCGAGCACCCCGAAGACTTCTTGAGCCCTCGGCTGTGATGGGTTCCAGGCTGACAAAAGAACTGTCGTGTGTGCATTCGCGGACGAGAGAAAGGCTGAGGCAAGTTCGAGTGAACAAGGATGGACTGCTCGGGTCCGTCGTTTCCGTAGTGTAGCGGTTATCACGTCTGCTTCACACGCAGAAGGTCCCCGGTTCGATCCCGGGCGGGAACAGAATTTTCCTGCCTCTGTCGTATTGTCCTCCAATGAGCCACGTCGTGTGTGGATCTGCTGCATGTCTCTTCGTTTTGCAAGTACCACATTTATTGAATTTTTTAGTTACGATGGCAACATCACTACAAGTTGTCTGTGAAGTAAGGTGCACACAAGCAGTTTCCGTGGTGTAGCGGTTATCACGTCAGCCTAACACGCAGAAGGTCCCCGGTTCGATCCCGGGCGGAAACACTTTTTCATCACTTTAAGCAAGACTTACTAACATGCATCTGCTACCATCTGTACCCGAACCCTTCGTAATCGCCTTCACGCGTTGGATCAGAGTGTCAATTGCTCACATCGAATAAGAAATTCATTTGATATTGACGGCGATCTTTTTGCTCTGACTCAGCCACTGACGTGCGATCAGTTTGCACAAAACGCTAGGGCTCGTCCGGGATTTGAACCCGGGACCTCCTGCACCCTAAGCAGGAATCATACCCCTAGACCAACGAGCCCTGTGACACGGCGAATGCCAATTATTGCAGTCCCTCGACGTGGTCCAGGGTGACCTGGGGGTCTCGTGTACGCTGGCGGGATGGGGGCGCCGCGAATTCCCGCGGTCGGCGGCCTTCCTGGGCTATTGGTACCTTCATGTAGAGCTGCCGCTGGGCTCGCACTGCCTGCTGCTGAGAAAGTGATTGCTTTTGCTGATATGACTTGCAATAACGACTGCGCGAAACGCCGCTATCTCGTTAGGGGTGCTACGGCAGACACCCTCTCGAGCACCCCGAAGACTTCTTGAGCCCTCGGCTGTGATGGGTTCCAGGCTGACAAAAGAACTGTCGTGTGTGCATTCGCGGACGAGAGAAAGGCTGAGGCAAGTTCGAGTGAACAAGGATGGACTGCTCGGCTCCGTCGTTTCCGTAGTGTAGCGGTTATCACGTCTGCTTCACACGCAGAAGGTCCCCGGATCGATCCCGGGCGGGAACAGAATTTTCCTGCCTCTGTCGTATTGTCCTCCAATGAGCCACGTCGTGTGTGGATCTGCTGCATGTCTCTTCGTTTTGCAAGTACCACATTTATTGAATTTTTTAGTTACGATGGCAATATCACTACAAGTTGTCTGTGAAGTAAGGTGCACACAAGCAGTTTCCGTGGTGTAGCGGTTATCACGTCTGCCTAACACGCAGAAGGTCCCCGGTTCGATCCCGGGCGGAAACACTTTTTCATCACTTTAAGCAAGACTTACTAACATGCATCTGCTACCATCTGTACCCGAACCCTTCGTAATCGCCTTCACGCGTTGGATCAGAGTGTCAATTGCTCACATCGAATAAGAAATTCATTTGATATTGACGGCGAGCTTTTTGCGCTGACTCAGCCACTGACGTGCGATCAGTTTGCACAAAACGCTAGGGCTCGTCCGGGATTTGAACCCGGGACCTCTTGCACCCTAAGCAGGAATCATACCCCTAGACCAACGAGCCCTGTGACACGGCGAATGCCAATTATTGCAGTCCCTCGACGTGGTCCAGGGTGACCTGGGGGTCTCGTGTACGCTGGCGGGATGGGGGCGCCGCGAATTCCCGCGGTCGGCGGCCTTCCTGGGCTATTGGTACCTTCATGTAGAGCTGCCGCTGGGCTCGCACTGCCTGCTGCTGAGAAAGTGATTGCTTTTGGTGATATGACTTGCAATAACGACTGCGCGAAACGCCGCTATCTCGTTAGGGGTGCTACGGCAGACACCATCTCGAGCACCCCGAAGACTTCTTGAGCCCTCGGCTGTGATGGGTTCCAGGCTGACAAAAGAACTGTCGTGTGTGCATTCGCGGACGAGAGAAAGGCTGAGGCAAGTTCGAGTGAACAAGGATGGACTGCTCGGGTCCGTCGTTTCCGTAGTGTAGCGGTTATCACGTCTGCTTCACACGCAGAAGGTCCCCGGTTCGATCCCGGGCGGGAACAGAATTTTCCTGCCTCTGTCGTATTGTCCTCCAATGAGCCACGTCGTGTGTGGATCTGCTGCATGTCCCTTCGTTTTGCAAGTACCACATTTATTGAATTTTTTAGTTACGATGGCAACATCACTACAAGTTGTCTGTGAAGTAAGGTGCACACAAGCAGTTTCCGTGGTGTAGCGGTTATCACGTCTGCCTAACACGCAGAAGGTCCCCGGTTCGATCCCGGGCGGAAACACTTTTTCATCACTTTAAGCAAGACTTACTAACATGCATCTGCTACCATCTGTACCCGAACCCTTCGTAATCGCCTTCACGCGTTGGATCAGAGTGTCAATTGCTCACATCGAATAAGAAATTCATTTGATATTGACGGCGAGCTTTTTGCGCTGACTCAGCCACTGACGTGCGATCAGTTTGCACAAAACGCTAGGGCTCGCCCGGGATTTGAACCCGGGACCTCCTGCACCCTAAGCAGGAATCATACCCCTTTTTTTTTTTTTTTTTTTTTTTTTTCAAATCTGAAAACATCTCTGATTTATTTGTAATTGCTACATATTTCAAAAAATATATGCATTAACAATGTATTTTAACACTTAACAAAATATTTGTACTGTAAGGCACTATATTCATTTTATTAGTGCTATATACCAGTATTAAAACTGTGTAAGATCATCCTTTCTTAATTACCCTCCTACGAACTGCTAGCTTTCATACAATGAAACAATTTTAAAGCTTTATTGTCACACTCTGCAGGTCTCTGCTAGTTTATTAATCGGCACCTTGAAATCATTTGATCTTATAAGTGGTAACACTATATCCTGCCACTTAATTGTTAGCACAATTAACCAATTAAGATTAGCCTCAGCTTAACAACAACTTTTGGTTCTCAGAACTGTCTCAAACTAAATATCTCAAAGATTTGTTGTTGTAACATTATGTAACTGCATAGTAGATCTTTTGCCTTATTGATTACATTTCTACAAGCACACAAACTGCTGAGTAATAACTGCAATGTAGTATCAAAAATTAAACTGACTTTGGTCCGAAAGACAGCTAACTGTGAAACATTGCGCCATATGAATAAAAATTTCCAGTTCTATCACAAAGCGCTCATGCAAGATGACCACTGAAAACCTTTTCTGTTGGTAGCAACAGCAGAAACATAAATAACAGCCTGGAATATCGTTAAAAAATTCTCAAATAATTCTACAGTGAAGTCACACAGTAATGATTTATAGTGAAAGCTCTGTTTTCTTTTATTTCATTTTTTTCTCACCTTCAAATCAAAGAATAAGATCAGTGTCTTGTTGTAGTAAGACGACAAGAAGCCATTGATGTGACAAAATAAATAAAAATAATAAAAGTTTATTTGATAAAGTCTTCTTAAAGTTTAACACACTCTTATTCCCATTTCATGCAAAATGCAATACAGTGATATACAAATAAGAAACCCAATTTCAAATAAAATAAATATCCTGTTTTTCTGAAATCCAGAGTAGTATATTTGAGTCAATTTGTTGACAGTCCTGGGGACTTAGCTGAAAAAACATCTCCATAAAACAACTTTTTACTCTCTTAAAATTTTTAATGAATGAGTAGCCACCTGAGAGTAAGAAACTCCAAAGAATGAAGAAAGTTCTCACTGAATGCACCAACATTTAATTCAATGATTTTAGTTGAATATAAAGGAAGAAAACAGCAAAGCACCATAGTGTGGTTCAGTGTAACATTTAAAAGTAACAGATTACAATACACCATGCAAAATCAGCATACTGTCAATTACTACAAACCAATACAAACACCATCTAATATCAGCCCATTATACACATATTAACAAAATTAAATAGTAAATGGTGATACTGAAACAATAAATGCCCTGCAAATTAATGCAAATGCAGTTGCATTTATATGACTATTGTGAAATCAATACTGTAGTTCATCAAATGGTGACACATGGATTTCAAATGATAAATACAATCTTGCATCAT
The DNA here is from genome assembly GCF_021461385.2 of Schistocerca piceifrons. Lineage (NCBI taxonomy): Eukaryota > Metazoa > Arthropoda > Insecta > Orthoptera > Acrididae > Schistocerca > Schistocerca piceifrons. The sequence continues at coordinate 44,086,091 of NC_060139.1, read as the reverse complement.
CCAGGATCATCTGCTCACTAGGGTGCATAAGCTCCACATGTACAGCCATTTGGAGATCTGAACCTTATTATTGTCTTTCCAACTGCATCACAAGAGTCAGCATGCTGGAAGGCAAGTTCTGCATCCTGAGGTGAAAATATTTTGTCCACAACTGGCTGCAGACTTCCATCTTCTACTAATTTTCCTAATTCATTCAGTGATACAGGAGATTCATCCATTAAACTCCAAGCATTAGCCCCAACACAGACCCTAAAAAAGCATTTTAAGCGAACCCAGAGGCTGTACAACAATCGAAAAATGAACCCATAGTTGTCAGCAGCTAATGGGCTTGCTACAGTTGTTATAACAAGGCCATCATCTTTGCAAAATTTTAGGCACAGGTCATCAGCTGCATGTCCAACTGTATTGAAGACAAAATCAAACCTATCATGCTCTGAAAGCTGCTTCTCAACATCTGGCTGCTGGTCAGTAACAATACAGTCTGCACCTAAAGCTTGTGCAACTGGTATTGCCCTGTGTGGACAAGTCACAGTTACATGAACACCCCACAGACGTGCAAGCTGCAGTATTATCACTCCAACAGCTGTACATCCAGTATGGACTAATACTCTTTTCCCACTAGCAGCTACGGAATTCAGATGAGCCTGAGAAACAACTGCATTCCATGCAATCATTCCTGAATATGGGACACTTGCTGCAACTTCAAATCTGATTCCCTTAGGCTTTTTAGCTATTAAGTTTTCTGTTATAACAACATATTCAGCAAGAGTTCCAGAGAGCCAGTATGGAATAGAAAACCATACTTCATCACCAATATCAAAATGATTGACCTTCTGACCAATTTCTATGACAATGCCGGCACAGTCTCTACCCAACACAATTGGAAATTCTTGTTTCACATTACTATTATACCTGTGGAGTAGTCTACGCAGCACTCTTCCATAGCCAGAACATATAAGAATATCAACAGGATCTACAGAAGCTGCCTTCACTTGTATCAAAAGTTCATCAGGTTTCTTTACAGATGGGATAGGCACATCATCAAGCAGCTGAACAGCATCTATTCCCCCATAATAACTGCAGCCTATTGCCTTCATCCTCTGAGAAGATTGTGGTGTCCTCCTCCATGATAGTCCAATAGTAAAGCCAAGAGCTCCTCCAACCACAAAGAATAGGCAGCTATAATACACATTCAAGTCATATGCATCAGAAAGTACGATTCGAAGTACACGGGTATACACATCGTATATGTATTCTCGATTCGCTACACTTTTAACGTCGTTTCCAACTCTCAGAACAGCGGCCCAAGTGTTATGTAGCCCCTCCTGCACATAAAGTCCTCGCGGGCTATTTAACGCTTCCACTACTGCATTCTGAATTTGTTCAGAATACACCTGCAAACTGTTTCGGAAGTTCTGGACGCTGCACAAGAGTCGAATCTGAAGGGCTTCTAATCTCTGCGATGCATGGAATATTAGTTCATCCATCGCCGCGAAATCGGTTTACGAAGGTTATCTATTCCACATGTTTTAAGTGAAGGAACTCAAAATTCCATAACTGGTTAAAATGCTACTTCACTACATCCAACCCTACGACCTGTCGGCACTTTGTATTGTGTGCTATTTTTATGAAAAACGTCAAAGGTCAACACATTCATTTAAAACTGAATTCAGAGCACGGAACCAAACGAATTTCCTTTCCTACCAAAACTTTTATACAGTCTTGTGAATGAACCATATTACTGTTTACATTCGTTAGTTCTCCGATTAAGCGTTTAAATAACCTAATATTTTCAAAAGTTTTATTTCTGTAGACTCCTTCGCTTTCCATCCCATATATAAAAGTCCCTCACTAATTAATCCTTTTTATATATATATCCATTAGATAAATACTTCCAATTCAATAGCAAATGACTACAGATACCCCCCTTCCATGCAAATGAAGATAAAAAAAATTAGGAAACACAAAAACCGAAGACAACCCGTACCCCTAGACCAACGAGCCCTGTGACACGGCGAATGCCAATTATCCCAGTCCCTCGATGTCGTCCAGGGTGGCCTGGAAGTCTCGTGTACGCTGGCGGGATGGGGGCGGCGCGAATTCCCGCGGTCGGCGGCCTTCCTGGGCTATTGGTACCTTCATGTAGAGCTGCCGCTGGGCTCGCACTGCCTGCTGCTGAGAAAGTGATTGCTTTTGCTGATATGACTTGCAATAACGACTGCGCGAAACGCCGCTATCTCGTTAGGGGTGCTACGGCAGACACCCTCTCGAGCACCCCGAAGACTTCTTGAGCCCTCGGCTGTGATGGGTTCCAGGCTGACAAAAGAACTGTCGTGTGTGCATTTGCGGACGAGAGAAAGTCTGAGGCAAGTTCGAGTGAACAAGGATGGACACCTCGGGTACGTCGTTTCCGTAGTGTAGCGGTTATCACGTCTGCTTCACACGCAGAAGGTCCCCGGTTCGATCCCGGGCGGGAACAGTATTTTCCTGCCTATGTCGTATTGTCCTCCAATGAGCCACGTCGTGTGTGGATCTGCTGCATGTCCCTTCGTTTTGCAAGTACCACATTTATTGAATTTTTTAGTTACGATGGCAACATCACTACAAGTTGTCTGTGAAGTAAGGTGCACACAAGCAGTTTCCGTGGTGTAGCGGTTATCACGTCTGCCTAACACGCGGAAGGTCCCCGGTTCGATACCGGGCGGAAACACTTTTTCATCACTTTAAGCAAGACGTACTAACATGCATCTGCTACCATCTGTACCCGAAACCTTCGTAATCGCCTTCACGCGTCGGACCCGAGTGTCAATTGCTCACATCGAATAAGAAATTCATTTGATATTGACGGCGAGCTTTTTGCGCTGACTCAGCCACTGACGTGCGATCAGTTTGCACAAAACGCTAGGGCTCGTCCGGGATTTGAACCCGGGACCTCCTGCACCCTAAGCAGGAATCATACCCCTAGACCAACGAGCCCTGTGACACGGCGAATGCCAATTATTGCAGTCCCTCGACGTCGTCCAGGGTGACCTGGGGGTCTCGTGTACGCTGGCGGGATGGGGGCGCCGCGAATTCCCGCGGTCGGCGGCCTTCCTGGGCTATTGGTACCTTCATGTAGAGCTGCCGCTGGGCTCGCACTGCCTGCTGCTGAGAAAGTGATTGCTTTTGCTGATATGACTTGCAATAACGACTGCGCGAAACGCCGCTATCTCGTTAGGGGTGCTACGGCAGACACCCTCTCGAGCACCCCGAAGACTTCTTGAGCCCTCGGCTGTGATGGGTTCCAGGCTGACAAAAGAACTGTCGTGTGTGCATTCGCGGACGAGAGAAAGGCTGAGGCAAGTTCGAGTGAACAAGGATGGACTGCTCGGGTCCGTCGTTTCCGTAGTGTAGCGGTTATCACGTCTGCTTCACACGCAGAAGGTCCCCGGTTCGATCCCGGGCGGGAACAGAATTTTCCTGCCTCTGTCGTATTGTCCTCCAATGAGCCACGTCGTGTGTGGATCTGCTGCATGTCTCTTCGTTTTGCAAGTACCACATTTATTGAATTTTTTAGTTACGATGGCAACATCACTACAAGTTGTCTGTGAAGTAAGGTGCACACAAGCAGTTTCCGTGGTGTAGCGGTTATCACGTCAGCCTAACACGCAGAAGGTCCCCGGTTCGATCCCGGGCGGAAACACTTTTTCATCACTTTAAGCAAGACTTACTAACATGCATCTGCTACCATCTGTACCCGAACCCTTCGTAATCGCCTTCACGCGTTGGATCAGAGTGTCAATTGCTCACATCGAATAAGAAATTCATTTGATATTGACGGCGATCTTTTTGCTCTGACTCAGCCACTGACGTGCGATCAGTTTGCACAAAACGCTAGGGCTCGTCCGGGATTTGAACCCGGGACCTCCTGCACCCTAAGCAGGAATCATACCCCTAGACCAACGAGCCCTGTGACACGGCGAATGCCAATTATTGCAGTCCCTCGACGTGGTCCAGGGTGACCTGGGGGTCTCGTGTACGCTGGCGGGATGGGGGCGCCGCGAATTCCCGCGGTCGGCGGCCTTCCTGGGCTATTGGTACCTTCATGTAGAGCTGCCGCTGGGCTCGCACTGCCTGCTGCTGAGAAAGTGATTGCTTTTGCTGATATGACTTGCAATAACGACTGCGCGAAACGCCGCTATCTCGTTAGGGGTGCTACGGCAGACACCCTCTCGAGCACCCCGAAGACTTCTTGAGCCCTCGGCTGTGATGGGTTCCAGGCTGACAAAAGAACTGTCGTGTGTGCATTCGCGGACGAGAGAAAGGCTGAGGCAAGTTCGAGTGAACAAGGATGGACTGCTCGGCTCCGTCGTTTCCGTAGTGTAGCGGTTATCACGTCTGCTTCACACGCAGAAGGTCCCCGGTTCGATCCCGGGCGGGAACAGAATTTTCCTGCCTCTGTCGTATTGTCCTCCAATGAGCCACGTCGTGTGTGGATCTGCTGCATGTCTCTTCGTTTTGCAAGTACCACATTTATTGAATTTTTTAGTTACGATGGCAATATCACTACAAGTTGTCTGTGAAGTAAGGTGCACACAAGCAGTTTCCGTGGTGTAGCGGTTATCACGTCTGCCTAACACGCAGAAGGTCCCCGGTTCGATCCCGGGCGGAAACACTTTTTCATCACTTTAAGCAAGACTTACTAACATGCATCTGCTACCATCTGTACCCGAACCCTTCGTAATCGCCTTCACGCGTTGGATCAGAGTGTCAATTGCTCACATCGAATAAGAAATTCATTTGATATTGACGGCGAGCTTTTTGCGCTGACTCAGCCACTGACGTGCGATCAGTTTGCACAAAACGCTAGGGCTCGTCCGGGATTTGAACCCGGGACCTCCTGCACCCTAAGCAGGAATCATACCCCTAGACCAACGAGCCCTGTGACACGGCGAATGCCAATTATTGCAGTCCCTCGACGTGGTCCAGGGTGACCTGGGGGTCTCGTGTACGCTGGCGGGATGGGGGCGCCGCGAATTCCCGCGGTCGGCGGCCTTCCTGGGCTATTGGTACCTTCATGTAGAGCTGCCGCTGGGCTCGCACTGCCTGCTGCTGAGAAAGTGATTGCTTTTGCTGATATGACTTGCAATAACGACTGCGCGAAACGCCGCTATCTCGTTAGGGGTGCTACGGCAGACACCATCTCGAGCACCCCGAAGACTTCTTGAGCCCTCGGCTGTGATGGGTTCCAGGCTGACAAAAGAACTGTCGTGTGTGCATTCGCGGACGAGAGAAAGGCTGAGGCAAGTTCGAGTGAACAAGGATGGACTGCTCGGGTCCGTCGTTTCCGTAGTGTAGCGGTTATCACGTCTGCTTCACACGCAGAAGGTCCCCGGTTCGATCCCGGGCGGGAACAGAATTTTCCTGCCTCTGTCGTATTGTCCTCCAATGAGCCACGTCGTGTGTGGATCTGCTGCATGTCCCTTCGTTTTGCAAGTACCACATTTATTGAATTTTTTAGTTACGATGGCAACATCACTACAAGTTGTCTGTGAAGTAAGGTGCACACAAGCAGTTTCCGTGGTGTAGCGGTTATCACGTCTGCCTAACACGCAGAAGGTCCCCGGTTCGATCCCGGGCGGAAACACTTTTTCATCACTTTAAGCAAGACTTACTAACATGCATCTGCTACCATCTGTACCCGAACCCTTCGTAATCGCCTTCACGCGTTGGATCAGAGTGTCAATTGCTCACATCGAATAAGAAATTCATTTGATATTGACGGCGAGCTTTTTGCGCTGACTCAGCCACTGACGTGCGATCAGTTTGCACAAAACGCTAGGGCTCGCCCGGGATTTGAACCCGGGACCTCCTGCACCCTAAGCAGGAATCATACCCCTAGACCAACGAGCCCTGTGACACGGCGAATGCCAATTATCCCAGTCCCTCGATGTCGTCCAGGGTGGCCTGGAAGTCTCGTGTACGCTGGCGGGATGGGGGCGGCGCGAATTCCCGCGGTCGGCGGCCTTCCTGGGCTATTGGTACCTTCATGTAGAGCTGCCGCTGGGCTCGCACTGCCTGCTGCTGAGAAAGTGATTGCTTTTGCTGATATGACTTGCAATAACGACTGCGCGAAACGCCGCTATCTCGTTAGGGGTGCTACGGCAGACACCCTCTCGAGCACCCCGAAGACTTCTTGAGCCCTCGGCTGTGATGGGTTCCAGGCTGACAAAAGAACTGTCGTGTGTGCATTTGCGGACGAGAGAAAGTCTGAGGCAAGTTCGAGTGAACAAGGATGGACACCTCGGGTACGTCGTTTCCGTAGTGTAGCGGTTATCACGTCTGCTTCACACGCAGAAGGTCCCCGGTTCGATCCCGGGCGGGAACAGTATTTTCCTGCCTATGTCGTATTGTCCTCCAATGAGCCACGTCGTGTGTGGATCTGCTGCATGTCCCTTCGTTTTGCAAGTACCACATTTATTGAATTTTTTAGTTACGATGGCAACATCACTACAAGTTGTCTGTGAAGTAAGGTGCACACAAGCAGTTTCCGTGGTGTAGCGGTTATCACGTCTGCCTAACACGCGGAAGGTCCCCGGTTCGATACCGGGCGGAAACACTTTTTCATCACTTTAAGCAAGACGTACTAACATGCATCTGCTACCATCTGTACCCGAAACCTTCGTAATCGCCTTCACGCGTCGGACCCGAGTGTCAATTGCTCACATCGAATAAGAAATTCATTTGATATTGACGGCGAGCTTTTTGCGCTGACTCAGCCACTGACGTGCGATCAGTTTGCACAAAACGCTAGGGCTCGTCCGGGATTTGAACCCGGGACCTCCTGCACCCTAAGCAGGAATCATACCCCTTTTTTTTTTTTTTTTTTTTTTTTTTTTTTTTTTTTTTTTTATTTACCTGGCAGTGTCACGCTGGAGGAAGCATTGTCTTTTAGGGGAGAAAAATGAAACGGCACTTGGTGCGGTCGAATACGTGGCCTTTGTGTTCACAGGACGACGCTCTAACTTACTCAGCTATCGAGCTACGCAATGTGGCACGTCTGCAGTCCAATACCCGATCCACCGTCTCATCCACCTTTATTACTGCCCTGACACTCATTTAAACACATATCTGCTTTCCTTCACGTTTGCTCGCCTGATGCTTGGACCCCAAAAACCACAACACAAAGATATCGTAAATGCTGTGACAATAACCAAGACACAGCAAGCAAAAGTATGTTCGGCTACCGGGAATCGAATCCTGGCCTCGTGGCGAAAGCCATGTCTCCTAGCAGCTTAACATTCTTTCTGACCGCCAGACAATCAGACTTGCAAGGCAAGCACCATAGTCACTGCCGTCTCTAGTAGTATCTGTGGAACCTGTTCCCGCGTAATTTACTTGTTTTCCCGCATGTACGAAATTGGTAGTTTTGGAATATTTAAAATGCATTGTCAGATGTGGGGTTCGAACCCACGCTCCCCTTAGGGAACCAGAGCTTAAATCTGGCGCCTTAGACCGCTTTTTTTTTTTTTTTTTTTTTAAGTCCGACGCCTTATCCATTTTTTTTTTTTTTTTTTTTTTCTTTTATTTTTTTTTCCCGGGCCGCCCGCGTGGCAGGTGAGCATTCTACCACTTTTCTTTTTTTTTTTTTTTTTTTTTTTTTTTTTTTTTTTTTTTTTTTTTTTTTGTGTGCTTTAAGTGGTATCAGGCAGGGAGAGGCAAGGAGGGCAGGGGTCATGCAATCTGAGGCCTGGCCATCTTGTCTCCCACCGTAACCGTCACCACGGCACCCTACCTCATCGGCGCACTGAAGAAATGCTGCGGCTTGACTCCGCCGCCAGTAACATAAAAACAGAAATTAGTCCGGAGACGAAATGTTGCATCCATTTGCAGTGTAAATGAATTTGTCCATTTTCATATGTATTCAGGAGAGCCGGGAATCCGTGCACTTTGCACCGCATGAGTGCGTCTCACCCCACAAATCAGAGTTAGTATTGAAATGAAAAATATAAATGAAAAGTCTTCTATCGTTGTTTCTCTCCATCGGATCGACTGTTACAATTAAGAAACTAGGAAACTCAGTTCTGTGCAGGGCATCCGCCAAAGAGACGGAACGCGCTATTACAAACATTCTGTTAATTTCTGAACGTGACGAATGATCCAAGTGACGCACTCGTAAATTAGCCTGTCCCGCACTTACTTCTTTGGACTTCACTTCGGGCGTCCGAAGGAAGAGTGGAATCCACCATGTCGGAAGAAATGGCTTTAAGCACTCCATCCTATATTGGCTGTGAAATGATCGTGTGACTTAAAAATTTGCAAAATGAGCTTTATAGTTTTTAGTCTTCTGTAGTCGGTGGTGCTGTATCATTAAATACAGGAGAAAGTCTTCTTTACTCGGTTCGTTCACATTGAAAAGATAGTAAACTGTGTGGCCTTTAAGCCAGTTTACTGAATTTCTTTTGGTCTGCGGGTAAGGCACTACCTCCGGAGTGAGGAAGTCAGCTGGCGTTATGGTCGCAGGGCATGTTCTAGTGATGCTCGCCAACAACTGTCGTATGACCGCCCAAACATCTCGCACTTTTTCGCAGACAAATCGATGTTCCTCGCTATCTTGTACCTGGCAAGTGTTGCATAAGGGTGAATCGGCCAGATGAATGGAATGGAGTCTGGCATTGGTAGCTATTTTGCGATTCACCGTGAGATACCAAGACGCTCGCACGTGAGACGGTAAATGGCGTGAATGAATATTATCCCAAATCACCCGCCAATTGTGAGCTGTATATTTGTCTTCGATGTTATTCCTGGAGGTGGACTCGATCAAAGTCTTATAAAGTTGCTTCACCACCGTTATTTCCTTCGCCGGAATTCTTGTTCGAGCATAACTATATTCAAGCAGGAAGTATTTTAAATGATAAAGGTCGTGTGGAATATGATGTACATCAATCGGGGGGTTGAGGTTCGCTGGGGAGATTTCGTTGAGAAGGTGAGCAGTGAGACAGTGTGGAGATTTTGTCCATAGCTTATACATACTGCTTAGATAGAGCGCCTGTGCCTTTTTATAGACATCTGTGAGGTTCAATCCGCCCTTCCGAGGAGGGAGCGTCAACGTAACATATTTAACTTTGAAGATATTGCCTCTGGACACAAAATGGCCCAGGGCAGACAGCATTCTATGTGCAATGCCACTGGGAAGAGGCAACACTTTGGCGACATAGTTAATCTTCGAGAGGATATAAGTGTTGACCAGTTCAATTTTTTGGAGAGCATTCAGTTTCCTCATGCTATGCAGTTGTACACATGCCCTAACTTTATGAAGTAAAGCTCTATAATTAACAGCAATGGTATTCTGTATCTTCCGCCGAAACTCAAGGCCTAAGCACTTTATACTGGTAATTTCTCGTAATCGGGTATGATTGGGTAGATTTATTCCCCGTCCAACATTCATGAGTCCGGATTTTTGCCAGTTCACCTTCGCCCCAGATACCGCCTCATATCGTTGAAGTATTTGAAGTGAGGACCGCACTTCTTGCGCGTTCACGACAAGAAAGCCGACATCATCTGCGTACGCACGGCACACAATCTTCTGGCTATTGATTTCCAATCCCTGCAAATGTGCAGTTAGCGTAGCGAGCAGTGGTTCTATGGCGATGGCAAAGAGAGCCATCGACATCGGACAGCCTTGCCTCACCGAACACTCGATATCAATAGCGCCACTGAGGCGACCATTAATTTGAATCCGCGACGTACTATTACGGATCAGATTGTCGAGTACTTGGGTGAACTGGTGCGGAAACCCCAATTCCTGCATGACGCGGAAAAGGAAACGATGGCTCACCCTGTCGAACGCTTTTGCAAAGTCTATCATGACGAGGGCGCATTTTAACTTGCAAGCCTCCGCTACGGCAATGACATCTCTGTAATCCGTGAGCGTGTGGTAAATAGATCTATCTCTACCGACACTCGTTTGATACTGTCCTGTGATTGTGGTCATGACAGTTTTGAGCCGTTGGCTCAGAACACGGGCGAATAGTTTATAATCACTATTTAATAACGTGAGAGGTCGCAGGTTAGTGAGGTCGTTACTGCACGGGGTCTTGGGCAGTAAGACAACAATTCCTTGTCGAAAGTCCTGCGGAATAACGTTTTGTGGGTTCATTAGTTCTTTACATATTGCAAGGAGTTTCGATTTCATCTGCGGCCAGAAGGTTTGATATACTTCTGCAGGTATGCCATCGCAACCAGGAGATTTATTCTTCGGACTCCTTAGGATAACGTCTGTTAATTCGTCTTCTGTCACCTCTGTCATCAGCTGAGTCGCCTCTGTGGGGCTGAGTTTCCGTGATAAATTTGTCGCAAACTCCGCAAACACGGTATCATCTGTCATTTTATTGGACATCAGGTCTCGATAGTACTCTTCAATCGCACGCATAATGTCACTTTGTTTAGTAACTATTGCCCCGGTGCTGGTTCGGATGTGTGTAATGATTTTCCGACTGCCTCGTCGACTTTCACGTAACATGTGATACATGGCAGCCTCTTCTTCTTGCACCGTCTTAGGAACTCGCGCCCGAATTTGAAAACCTTCCAACTGTTTCCGTTGCAGCGTTAAAAGTTTCGCCTGAATTCTTTTGATCTTTGCAAAATTGCCGATAACGGTCGCGTCACATTTATACAACTCCCGAAGACACTGAAAGTAAAATTCCATGGTCCGTTTGTGCCACAGACTTTTCTGACGGGAGTAAAACATTAAAGTTTTCCTAATTTGTGGTTTGGCGCATTTGAGCCACCACTCGATCGCGGAGTTGTAGGATCTGAATTTGCGTTCACATGCCGTCCAGGTGGACAGGAAGGCTTCTCGACATGCAGGATCATGCAAATGTGCGATGTTGAACTTCCATAACCCTCGACCCCGGTATGTTTCCTGTTTTTGCATGTTGACGGTGCAGATATAGGCAGCATGGTCGGAAAATACAGTTGGCCATATTTCGGTGTGTAGCAGGTGTTGCGTTAAATTACGCGAAATGTAAATTCTATCTAACCTACTTGCTGAATGATTGGTAACATGCGTAAAACCCACTTCCACTCCGTGCATGTGCGTCCAAGTGTCAGTGAAGCGGAGTTCTTGAATGATCTGTTCTAATTCGACACACCGATTAAAGTGAGGAGTTTGATCGATTTGACGAAGCACACAATTGAAATCGCCGCCAAAAATGACATCACTGTAGTTGGTCCCGAAGAGCGGAAGGATCTCGTGGCGAAAAAATTCTGCACGGTGTTGCCTATTACTGGACCCAGAAGGTGCGTAAATATTAATCAGTCTGATGTTATTGACAGTGACTGCTATCCCTCTGCCGGTCACCAGTTTGGCCTCACAATTTGCAATGATCCCTTCTTTTAACAGTAATGCTGTTCCAAGTTCGAAACCGTTGCCAGGGTTCACGAAAGCGTTATACCCTGCTATGTGGTCTAACCTGATCTCACTCACTTCCTGAAGCATGGCTATATCGATGTCGGCTGCGTATAACAAGTCTTGTAAGTTCTTCAGATTCAAATCACTGCGTATCTTATTGATATTGAGAGTCAGGATCTTGTAGGCCTGCAAGGTGGTCATTGATGTTTGGTACGAAAGGAGCAAACGATAGGGTGCGTCATACAGCCTTCAATTGGAGGCGCTGACCGTGTCGGTCGTTTGAGTAGCCATGGCCACGTGGACGTTGTGTCCATCAACCGCTGATACGGGGGGCAAGGAGCCGGTCGAGGGTGTGGAATCCTCCTGCATCTCTACATCAGCTTCGTTCGTTTCAAACTCGTCCGCCCAATTGGGAGAGCAAAGGGTGCCTACTGGCTCAGAAACTGGTGGATTCGTATTCTGTGGCTCAGTTTGCTGAGTGGGCGTCTCATCTGGTCCGCTGTCGTACATCGTGGGAGTCTCCGACATGGTGTCGTCTGATCGCGTTGTGTCCCGCGAGCGCGAAGGCGAGGCGGCAGCGTCTGCGGGCCCTTCTTTTAAATTCTGACCGATTAATTTAGCCTTTCCCCGCAAGCTCGGTGCTGTATCTTCCGCACCTTGGTGAGCCATCCTCCGCTTTTTATTTTTCTTCGGAGATCGATTACCACGTATTACTGTGTCGGAGTTGGGCATCGTTTCAGCGACTCGTTCAGACATGGGAGCAGGAGCCTTGGACACCTCCACCAACTCGGCACCCCGTGAGGGCTGGTCCACCGCCATCTCACTGGTCCTGTTAGTTTCATGTGTTTCAGAAGCAGCCATCTCGGACGCGACTGGCGTGTCCGGAGACGTCACATTAACGACGGAACTGGGTCCGGCAGGTTTATCGCGAATCAGTTGTATGGACGGCTCACCGCGGGCAACCGACACGTACGATGGCTGTAATGTTGACATCGCGGGAGGGCTAACACTCTCTCCGGTTGGCAGTTGAACTACACGACGCTGTAAACATTCCGCACGAACATGTCCCGTCGAGTTACATCTGGCACATGTTCTAGGTTGGCCATCATACATTACGACGGCACGGTACCCACAAACCGTGACGTACGACGGAATATGTCGTTGCAAGTCAACTTTAAGCTGCCTGACGCCATTCAGTACCGGATACTTATGCGCCGGAGACCAACGTTCGGCAAAGTTGCTCAAAACTTTGCCATACGGCGATAACGCAACGTTTATCTGGTCTGCTGGGACCTCAAACGGTAGTTCAAAAATGCGAATTGTTCGAAGTCCAAGCCCGGCGTGAGAAACAGTAACCACACCCACATTGCCATCACTATGCTTAAACTTCAAACCAGAACTAAAGGAGTCAACTAGTTTGTCACAAAACTCGGCATCTCTCATCTTGATATAAACGATGCTAGACAGAATCGACAAATGTATACCGATAATCTCATCGAGGCCAATTTTCATCACTTCTTCGAGGAAATCCTCGATTTCGAAGGATGTTGGTCGGGCAAACGTGTTATCGAACGTTAACTTCAAGGTGTCTTTCCTCATAGTATGTGCCATCACTGAATTATCATCGTCATTCCACAAACGCAAGAATAACCGCTGCTAGCGAGCGACTTACCCCGCAGAAGTAAACAAGCCAGCCGCAGCGCGGAGCACAGACAACCGCACGCCACGGCCGCTGCAGGCAGACTGTGTAGACCAACGAGCCCTGTGACACGGCGAATGCCAATTATCCCAGTCCCTCGATGTCGTCCAGGGTGCCCTGGAAGTCTCGTGTACGCTGGCGGGATGGGGGCGGCGCGAATTCCCGCGGTCGGCGGCCTTCCTGGGCTATTGGTACCTTCATGTAGAGCTGCCGCTGGGCTCGCACTGCCTGCTGCTGAGAAAGTGATTGCTTTTGCTGATATGACTTGCAATAACGACTGCGCGAAACGCCGCTATCTCGTTAGGGGTGCTACGGCAGACACCCACTCGAGCACCCCGAAGACTTCTTGAGCCCTCGGCTGTGATGGGTTCCAGGCTGACAAAAGAACTGTCGTGTGTGCATTTGCGGACGAGAGAAAGTCTGAGGCAAGTTCGAGTGAACAAGGATGGACACCTCGGGTACGTCGTTTCCGTAGTGTAGCGGTTATCACGTCTGCTTCACACGCAGAAGGTCCCCGGTTCGATCCCGGGCGGAAACACTTTTTCATCACTTTAAGCAAGACGTACTAACATGCATCTGCTACCATCTGTACCCGAAACCTTCGTAATCGCCTTCACGCGTCGGACCCGAGTGTCAATTGCTCACATCGAATAAGAAATTCATTTGATATTGACGGCGAGCTTTTTGCGCTGACTCAGCCACTGACGTGCGATCAGTTTGCACAAAACGCTAGGGCTCGTCCGGGATTTGAACCCGGGACCTCCTGCACCCTAAGCAGGAATCATACCCCTTTTTTTTTTTTTTTTTTTTTTTTTTTTTTTTTTTTTTTTTTTCGGGCCTCCATCCACCCCTTCTAGCCCGCCCTCACGCTCGCCAAAAGTGCCTTCATCGGCTCGACTTCTCCGCCATGAGCAAAAATCTCCGTTGAAATAAAAAATTAATCACGAAACAAATAAATTCTCTTCAGTATTGATGTGGTTATTTGGTTTACCAATATATGTGATGTGGAAAATGAAGCAAATGAAATCTTCTGCAGGAATGTTAGAAAACTCATCACTTTCCGAGGGAGACTGAATGTATGAAAATAAACTTGGTGATGCTGGAGTCTTCCACAGCAAGAAGGAACAACTCTTCTCTTCCTCTGACAGGAGAAGGCCAAACATAACATAAATACGTCTTCTTTTCAATAAACGAATCTTACTAATTGAATAAACAAGAAACGAATAATGGATAATTTGAATATTAGATCTACAAAATTCGACGGGGATCTCGTAGAACAGTCTCGCAGAGCTCTCGACAGTTGAGGCATCATCCCCCAAAGCGTCACCACTGTCGGGGTGGTCCGTTTCATATTCGTGGCCGTTCGATCGCCGCATTCCGAATCCTAATTGCGACTATCATAGTCGTGAAAGGGCCATCCATCAGAGTTTTCGGACTGCGATGGCGCCCTGGAGGAATATCTCTCTACGTCAACGTTCGGAGGAGAAAGAAAGCATACTTTTCTCTATATTTGGCGATTCGTTGAAGTTTCTGGTGTTGAGTTATTAGGTATAGCCAATAGTCTTCTTTATTTTTTTCTGGCGCCGATAGTATATAATACACCGTCTGACCTTGAAGCCAAGTGACTGCTCGTCGTTTTGCCGGAGGGTATGGAACGGCATCAGGAGTGAGGAGTCCAGCTGGAGTAATCATTCTAGGTGCAGTACGCAGCATACTTGAGAGCTTCCGTGCAAAGAGAAGCCAGATGTCCTTCACAATTTCGCATAGAAAGCGATGTTCGATGGTATCTAGGAGAGTACAGTGAACGCAGTTCGGAGTGTCTGCCAAGTGGATCATGTGTAGTTTTGAATTTGTCGGTATGATCCTATTGACCGCCATGTACCATGTAGACCGCACCTGCGATGGTAAGTGTGCGTCATGAATGTTTTCCCAGATCTTGGCCCAGTTGCAGTCTCTATACTTCACTTCTATTCTGTTGCGCGGCTTACTGTCCGTCAGGCAGCTGTAAAGTGCTTTGACCCTGGAAAGATCATTCTCAGGTATGTTGCTTTGAATATAGCTGTATTCGAGGAAAAAAGTACTAAAGTGGCAAAATGCAGTCGGGATGTGACTTACGTTTACCGGAGGCGTCATGCTGGCAGGTGCAATTTCATTGAGAAGGTGGGCCGTTAAGGAATTTGGTGATCGTTGCCATTGTTTATACATGTTGCTGATATATAATGCTTTCGCTTTGTGGTAAACATCTGTCAGATTTAGGCCGCCCTTTCCCAAGGGGAGCGTCAAAGTTGCAAATGGGACTTTGAAAATGTGTCCCCTACTGACAAAGTGTCCGAGCGCTGCAAGCATTCGTTGTGCGATGACCTTTGGTATTGGTAGGATTTGTGCGACATAATTCACTTTAGAAACAATGTAAGTATTGACTAAAAGCACTCTTTGTATGGCGTTGAGATTTCGCAAATGATGTTGCCGTATGCCGGCCCGAATTTGTGCCAATAATTTTCGATAATTAAGAGCAGACGTGCAGCGGATGGTGCGCGTGTATTCAATGCCGAGACATTTAAATGTTGTCATTCGTTTTAGTGATTGGCTATTGCCAAGTTCGAGTCCTCTACCAAGTTCCATAATGCCAGACTTTTTACAGTTGACTTTCGCTCCTGATGCGGCTGCATAAGTGGATATCAGCTGAAACGCGCGTTCCAAATCTTCATCTTTCGTCACCACGAAACTGACGTCATCCGCAAATGCCTGGCATACGATCTTCTGGCCATGTATGCGTATTCCCGGAAGGTCTCGCGCCAGGGAGAACAGTAAGGGTTCAAGAGCAACTGCAAACAAGGCCATTGACATCGGGCAACCTTGTCGTACCGACCGAGCGATATTAATAGGTTTACTGAGTTGTCCGTTGAGACAGATCTTGGACGTACCGTTTCGCAGCAGGAGTGTAACAGTGTCAATAACTTTCCGTGGAAAGTTCATTGCTGCCATCGCGCACAGAAGATATGAGTGACTGATTTTGTCGAATGCTTTCTCAAAATCTAACGAGACTAGAGCGCATCGCATGTCGCAAGCGGTGGCTGTAGCTATGATATCTCGATATGCACTTAACGTCTGCTGTATGTTTCTAGAGTTCCCAACGCTCGTCTGGTAGGCCCCCGTGACAGTACTAAGTACCGTACTGAATCGCTGCATCATGACCCGCGCGAATATCTTATAATCGGTATTAAGTAACGTAAGCGGTCGGAGATTGTCGACTGTCTTTCCCGCTGGGGTTTTGGGTACCAATACCACTATGCCTTCACAGAATTCCCTTAAGATATCACTTCCAGCCGTTAAGATATCGTTACAGACCAAGGTCAACTTTGGAACTAAATGGTGACGAAAGGTTCGATAAAACTCAGCCGGTAATCCGTCGGGGCCAGGCGATTTATTCTGTGGGCTCCCTCGAATGGCGTCCTCTACTTCATCTTCAGTTATGACTGCAGCGAGGCCGTCTGCTTCTACCGTGGTCAATGTCGCAAAACGGCGTGCCAGAAGGACGTGCTGCGCCGCCATATCCACTGGGTGTTCCGTGAACTGTGCTGTGAAATGTTTGTAAATCTCGTCTCGTATGTCGCGCTGGTGGTTTAGGAGTCGACCATCTGCAGTGTGCAGTTCTGTCAATATCTTTCTGCGCCCCCTTTTCTGTTCGCGAATAACATGGTACATCGATGTCGTTTCGTCCTGTACAGCGTTTTGCAGACGCGTCCTGCCTGTACAGCCTTCCAATTGCTTCCGTTTAAGGGTTAGAATCGTAGCCTGTATTCTTTTAATATGCATACGATTTGCTATTACTGTTGCATCTTCTCGATATAAATCTCTCAAACACTGAAAGTAAAATTCCAGGGTTCGCTTCTGCCAGGCACATCGATCTCGGGAATAATTCTTCATCGCTTTTGTTAAGGCGGGTTTCGCACATTTTACCCACCACGTAATGGCAGAATCGTACGCGGGAAACTTTCGTTCGCAGGCTGTCCACGTATTGCGGAAGACTGTGTGACACCCGGGTTCTGGTAAACACGCTACATTTAGTTTCCAGGGTCCCCTTGCCCTGTACGTCCCTTGTTTGGCTAAATTGACGGTACATATATATGCCACATGATCTGTGAAGACAGTCGGCCATAGCTCAGCCTGCAAAACATGTTCCCTCATACTTGATAATGCGTAGATTCTATCGATGCGGCTAGCTGAGTGGCCAGTAACGTAAGTGAATCCGGGCCTGTCACCGTGTCGAAGCTCCCACGTGTCTATTAAATTCAACTCGTCAATGAGATTGCGAAGCTCGGCGGACGGATTGAAGTTCGGCGTCTGGTCTTTGGGACTGAGGACACAGTTAAAGTCACCAGCGAATATAAGTTGTTCCGAAGGTGGTGTAAAAAGTGGCACAATGTCATCTTTAAAAAACTCTGCTCTCTGTCGGCGTCTCCCAGAGCCGGATGGGGCGTAGAGATTGATAAATCTAGTAGTATCGACAGTAGTCGCTATACCTCTGCCAGACGCCAGGCGCTCGACATGTGACATCACTATCCCTTCCTTAGCCATGATCGCCGTCCCTGGATCAGTGCCATGTCCAGGATTAACGATGGCATTGTAGCCTGTGATACGGACAAGGTTAATATTGGTCACTTCCTGCAGCATGATGAGATCAATATCAGCGGCATAGAGAAAATCTTGAAGATTTGTTAAGTTTAGTGGGCTACTGATCTTATTGATGTTCAATGTCGCAATTCGGTAAGCTTGCAAGGACGGCATGAGAACAGAGATCTAGGTGACAATAAGCCGAGTATGGATGTTAATGGCGAACATCCTCTAAAAGAAGTCTACGTCATTAGCCACTGTGCCGACGCCGGCGGTAGCCGTTTGTTGCTGGTGGGACACATCAGCTTGAGCTTCCGATAACGGACTATCTGTACGTCGCCGATCCTTTACGAAATCTTCTTCCTGACCACCCTCTTCCACGTCATCCGACCAATCACACACGAACCTGTCCGCTGGCAAACCGCAATCCGAGAGCTTGGATACGTCAGATACAGGGTTCTGATCCATTGCATCTGTTATCGCAGGGTCGCCTGAGGGTAATCGTCCGTGATCAGTGTCCGATTCGTCCGTCCGGGATTTTTTTGTCGTTTTGCTGGTTGCCGACGACGGTGGTTCAGTCTCTTCAGTCAGTTTCTGTCGTACGTGGTTCGCTTTTTCACGCAATATTGGCGCCTTTGCTTCTGCCCCTTGATGTGCTAGCCGGCGTTTCTTCTGTGATTTGGGAGACCGCGGGGGCTGGTGGCCAGCCAGCTCGTTCGACTCCACCCGGTCCACGTCGGACTTGTCGTCTCGAACCGGAACGCCCGCCGGAATACTTTCGGTGTCCGGTTGGTGCCCCTGCTCCGAGTGAGTATCGCCCCCCTTCGAGGTGTGTGAAGAAGGAACAGTTGGGACGTCGTTCGTATCCATCGGCGTGACGCCTTCCTGCACTTCGCGCAGACTCTCTAGCGGAACATCGAAACTAGGGTCCGAGGTAACGTTAGCCCGGGCGGCGGCGACGTATGATATAGGCAACGTAGACGTCGGGCCCTGCTGCGCACGCTCACCGGCCGGTATTTGCGCCACGCGCCGTTGGACACATTGAGCACGGATATGTTCGGTGGAACCACAGCCCGCACAGGTTCTCGGCTGCCCATCATAAATCACAATGGCTCTGTAGCCATACACAGTGACGTAGGACGGAATGTGCTTCAACATATCAATCTTCACCTGCCGGACACCGTTTAACACCGGGAAAATGTGCATATTCGACCACTTTTCTGCCGTATTGCTGATGACCGTTCCATATTCCCTCAATTTGGCATTAATTTGATCAGCGGATATTTCAAAGGGTAATTCGAATATTCGAACAGTTCTGACTCCAAGACCGGCAAGCGAAACTCTGACATCACCAACATTGCCGTCAGAATGGTTAAACTTTAAAACTCCTCCACAAGATTGAATGACCTGCTCGCATTTCTCGGGTCTCAACAATTTTAGGTAGACCGTACTGCTGACGATAGAAAGGTGAATGCCAACCATATCATCAATAGTGATTTTCATAACGTCTCTAATAAATAACTCAACTTCAAAGGACTTCGGTCGTGCATAGTGCGGGTCAAAACTCAATTTCAATGTGTCTTTCCGTATAAGTTGATCCATTATAATCGATGGCAATTCATCACTCCACACTACAACAACGCAGCAAAGCGCACACGTACCAAACCGCACGCGACCGCCACAGGCGAGAGCGTAAACAACCTGCGTCCGACCGCCACGGCCGCTGCCGGCTGACTGCCCCTAGACCAACGAGCCCTGTGACACGGCGAATGCCAATTATCCCAGTCCCTCGATGTCGTCCAGGGTGCCCTGGAAGTCTCGTGTACGCTGGCGGGATGGGGGCGGCGCGAATTCCCGCGGTCGGCGGCCTTCCTGGGCTATTGGTACCTTCATGTAGAGCTGCCGCTGGGCTCGCACTGCCTGCTGCTGAGAAAGTGATTGCTTTTGCTGATATGACTTGCAATAACGACTGCGCGAAACGCCACTATCTCGTTAGGGGTGCTACGGCAGACACCCTCTCGAGCACCCCGAAGACTTCTTGAGCCCTCGGCTGTGATGGGTTCCAGGCTGACAAAAGAACTGTCGTGTGTGCATTCGCGGACGAGAGAAAGTCTGAGGCAAGTTCGAGTGAACAAGGATGGACACCTCGGGTACGTCGTTTCCGTAGTGTAGCGGTATCACGTCTGCTTCACACGCAGAAGGTCCCCGGTTCGATCCCGGGCGGGAACAGTATTTTCCTGCCTATGTCGTATTGTCCTCCAATGAGCCACGTCGTGTGTGGATCTGCTGCATGTCCCTTCGTTTTGCAAGTACCACATTTATTGAATTTTTTAGTTACGATGGCAACATCACTACAAGTTGTCTGTGAAGTAAGGTGCACACAAGCAGTTTCCGTGATGTAGCGGTTATCACGTCTGCCTAACACGCAGGAGGTCCCCGGTTCAATCCCGGGCGGAAACACTTTTTTATCACTTTAAGCAAGACGTACTAACATGCATCTGCTACCATCTGTACCCGAAACCTTCGTAATCGCCTTCACGCGTCGGACCCGAGTGCCAATTGCTCACATCGAATAAGAAATTCATTTGATATTGACGGCGAGCTTTTTGCGCTGACTCAGCCACTGACGTGCGATCGGTTTGCACAAAACGCTAGGGCTCGTCCGGGATTTGAACCCGGGACCTCCTGCACCCTAAGCAGGAATCATACCCCTAGACCAACGAGCACTGTGACACGGCGAATGCCAAATATTCCAGTCCCTCGATGTCGTCCAGGGTGCCCTGGAAGTCTCGTGTACGCTGGCGGGATGGGGGCGGCGCGAATTCCCGCGGTCGGCGGCCTTCCTGGGCTATTGGTACCTTCATGTAGAGCTGCCGCTGGGCTCGCACTGCCTGCTGCTGAGAAAGTGATTGCTTTTGCTGATATGACTTGCAATAACGACTGCGCGAAACGCCGCTATCTCGTTAGGGGTGCTACGGCAGACACCCTCTCGAGCACCCCGAAGACTTCTTGAGCCCTCGGCTGTGATGGGATCCAGGCTGACAAAAGAACTGTCGTGTGTGCATTCGCGGACGAGAGAAAGTCTGAGGCAAGTTCGAGTGAACTAGGATGGACTCCTCGGGTCCGTCGTTTCCGTAGTGTAGCGGTTATCACGTCTGCTTCACACGCAGAAGGTCCCCGGTTCGATCCCGGGCGGGAACAGTATTTTCCTGCCTATGTCGTATTGTCCTCCAATGAGCCACGTCGTGTGTGGATCTGCTGCATGTCCCTTCGTTTTGCAAGTACCACATTTATTGAATTTTTTAGTTACGATGGCAACATCACTACAAGTTGTCTGTGAAGTAAGGTGCACACAAGCAGTTTCCGTGGTGTAGCGGTTATCACGTCTGCCTAACACGCAGAAAGTCCCCGGTTCGATCCCGGGCGGAAACACTTTTTCACCACTTTAAGCAAGACGTACTAACATGCATCTGCTACCATCTGTACCCGAAACCTTCGTAATCGCCTTCACGCGTCGGACCCGACTGCCAATTGCTCACATCGAATAAGAAATTCATTTGATATTGACG
Organism: Schistocerca piceifrons; assembly: GCF_021461385.2. Taxonomy (NCBI): domain Eukaryota; kingdom Metazoa; phylum Arthropoda; class Insecta; order Orthoptera; family Acrididae; genus Schistocerca; species Schistocerca piceifrons. Next base: position 44,064,817 of record NC_060139.1, on the reverse strand, counting down.
GCGAGCTTTTTGCGCTGACTCAGCCACTGACGTGCGATCAGTTTGCACAAAACGCTAGGGCTCGTCCGGGATTTGAACCCGGGACCTCCTGCACCCTAAGCAGGAATCATACCCCTTTTTTTTTTTTTTTTTTTTTTTTACTCTACTTTTTTTTAAATGCTTGCAATTCAGTTTCAACTCATTATGAGCAAATGAAAGCGTAATTATTATTCCTCTAACAAATATATCTATTGAAAAAAAAGTATTAAGGAACATCCACAACACAGCCACTTCAAAAGAAGTACACTACTGAAATTAAAATCCTAAAACATGACTATATAATGTAGACTGCTTTGTGAAAAAAAAAAAAAAAAAAAAAAAAAAAAAAAAAAAAAAAAAAAAAAAAAAAAAAAAACACGGAAACTTCAGTCCTGGTGTAGAGAAGAAACATACATAAAGGCGGCAAATCCAGAAACAGTATAAAAGAAAATGGCTCACACAGGTGACCTTAGCCAACACCCTCTCTTTCAAATGTCAGGCTAAGCATATTGGCAAAATCATCTCGGAGGCCTGGCAATCGCAAGCGCTGCCAGTAAGCAGTAAGCATGTACTGCCGAAACGCTAGGTGTCCATCCTCTTCATGACAACTGTTGACAAAATGTACGAAATGGCCAATCAACCACATGACGGTATGGAGCTTCGTTCGCGGAAAAAAGGAAGAATCGGGCCGGACGATGATGTCAATAGTATAAGCGGCTTCAGCAGACCTAGTGACAAAGGCAAGTTGTTTCCTGAGCCAACGCCAATTAGCAAGGTGCCCACAGCAGGTGAATCGATGTTCAAGGGTATCCACGAGACCACACCGAGTACAGGTGTCCGTGTCAGAAAGACCAATACGGTGCAGTCGTACATTGGTGGGAACCAAATTATTTATTACCCTATACCACGTGGACGCCACGGCCATAGAGTGGATCGGCAGACTAACATTCTTCCAGACGTTCCTCCAGGACACAGATGGAGACGCCAGTTCTATTGGATTGGGACCGGCCAGCCCCTCCCAGCGGGCAATCAAGCCCTTGGTCGTTGGCACCGGTCGCCGCAAGAAGACGTCACCGAGGTAACTCACCGCAATGTAAAATTCCCGAATGTGTTTCAACTTAAAATTTAGGCGTCCGACATCGACAGGTGGAGCAAGGCTCGCCGGACGCACAACAGTAAAAAGCCTGGATGTAATCGAAGTCACTTCTTGCGTAACAATTAGAGTCGTTCGGCGGACGTACAAAGCAGACGCCTTGCGAGTAATGTCAGAGAGGCCCAAGCCTCCGGAGATACGCGGCTTCGTCATTACCTCGTAACGTAACTTGAATAGATGGCCCTTCCATATAAACCTGCTAGACAATTGGCGCAACCTTTTCGCCACCATCATGGGAAGTGGGAACAGCTGAGCAACATAATAAGCTTTACATAGAACGTAGGTGTCTAAAATTCTGACTTTTTGCAAAATGGTAGCAGAGCGCTGCTCATGGACCATCAGAGCCCCCTGTATCTTCTCGGTGACCGACTTCCAATTGAGAGCCGCCATTTTTAGAGGACACCGATCAATGATAATCCCCAAGGACGTATGGCGATCGACAACAGTGGCCCAAGGGACGTCAGCATCGCGAAATCCTCGAATATCAAGGAACTTACATTTACCCTGATTGAGACGCGCTCCAGAGACACGACAGTATGCATCAACTGCCCCTTTCAACAACGGGATATCATCACGTTGACGGAGGAGAACAACGACATCATCCGCATATGCCTTAACCGAGAGCTTCCCACCAGAGAGGGACATACCCTGAAGCTTGAGAGCGATAGTCCGAAGCAGCGGTTCCAGGGACAATACGAATAAAGACATAGAGAGCGGACTACCCTGAGGCACTCCGCGGCGGATAGCAATGGGCGGCGTCAGCTGCCCATTGACTGACACCCTAGCTGTTATTCCCCTATACAAATTGCCAAGAACACCACGTGATGAAGCGTTAAAACCTATTGTACCTAAAACACGATCTAAAAACACATGACTGACGTGATCAAAAGCCTTATGAAAATCAAGGAAGGCAAAGGCACAATGTACGTTTGTAACCGCCGCAACCGAGACAACATCCCGATATTCGGCTACTGGTGTCAGAATAGATCTATCATGAAAACAACATTGATGTGCACCAATCACACCCCGAAGCAGAGAGGACAACCGGCTATTGAGCGCTCTAGCAGCTGTCTTGTAGTCAAAATTCAGCAATGTGAGCGGACGAAGATTGGCAGCAGATAAACGACCAGAAGACTTCGGAATTAAAACAATTTTCCCTACTTTAAAATCGGCAGGCACATCCATCCCCCTGACAATCTCATTTAAAATCTGCGTAAAAATGCCACCCAAAAGAGGCCAAAAACGGAGATAAAATTCTTTAGGCAGGCCGTCTGGACCCGGCGATTTACTGGACGGAGAGCGAGCAATAAAATCGAAAACCTCATCTACCTGGAACTCCCGGAGAAAATCGCCGTTCGCGTCAGGCGCGATCGTCGCAGTTAGATCCCCAAAGACATCATCCGAAAGAGACTCACCAGAATCATCGGCAGAATAGAGACTAGTGTAATACTGGTGAAGAGCACGAACCATTTCCTCCTGTGCAATAAGCTGCCGTCCATCATCCACCGTAAGAGAAGAGATGAAGGAGCGACGACGACGAGTCTGATGCCGTAGCAGGTGGTACAAGGATGTCAGTTCTCCTTCAACAAGAGAGTGAGGTTTCGACTTAACTCGCAGACCATCCATCTGTCGTCGTTTAAGGCTCAAGAGCTTGGCTTTAATACGACGAACATCATGGATCCGCAGAGGAGAGGTACCCGCTGCGTCATATAGTTCACGCAGGACAGAGTAGTAATATTCATACGTGTTCTTAAAATCACGCGCCCTTGCAGCACAGTAAAAAATCAAAGTCTGACGAATCTTGGGCTTGGCAAACGCAGTCCACCAAACCAGCAAGGAGGGGTATCGCGGGACAGAGCGAAGACATCGCTCCCACACGCCACTTATAACATCATCCATAGCACTGTCGGCAAGGTGGGAAACATTTAACATCCACTGGGAACGATAAAGTTTTGCAGGTTGGTGACTAAGATCTACAGTTGCAGTAAAACCACAATGGTCAGAAAAACTAGTAGGAATAACATCGACAGAAAGAATTTTATCACATAAAAAATCAGATAAATAGAATCTGTCGAGTCTACTGCATGAGGACGCGGTAAAAAACGTATATTTCACCAGGGTTGGATATTTGTGTTCCCAAACATCACGCAGATGCATCGTACGAACTAAGTCATGTAAATCACGGCAATAATTAAAATTGGGGGACTGGTCTTCAGGGCGTAAAACACAATTAAAATCGCCTCCGAGCAGGAGACTCCGAGGACTCTGGCGCAAAAGATAAATAAGCTCTTCTTTATAAAAGCGCGAGCGAGCCACAGTGTGACCCGAACCAGAGGGGGCATACAAAACAACGAGGCGGAGATCAAAAAGACGACAACCAATCCCACGGCCAGAGTCAAGGAATTCAATGTCAGTAATAGGAATGCCCTCTCGAAAGAAAAGAGCAGTTCCTGTTGAATATTCCGGCGCGACATTAAAAACAGTTTGAAATCCAGGTAGAGAGAGATCAGAAAACAACACTTCCTGCAAGAACACTACGTCCGCACAGGCGTCGTAAATAAACTGCCGCAAAGAGGCAATGCGAACGTCGGACTCAATACGGTTAACATTTAAGGTAAGAAAGGTGTATGCTTGAACCATAGAGAGAAAAGCGAGAAAACAAATCACCTACACCGACGCACCAGCGTCACAGTCCATAGCAGGGGTGACGGAGGCATCCGAGGGAGGGGGACTGCTACCCCGTTCCGCGGATCCCTTACGTTTCGGTTTTTTACGAACAGCATTAACGTTCGGCTGAACTCGTAACTTGCGTCGGCTGACGGGCAAGGAAACTTCAGCCGCCGGTGACGTAGGAGGGTCAAGTTCTGTATCCGACACCACCCGCGCCGGTCCACATGCGGGATCCGGGGTCGCGGGGGAAACATCCGACAAAACGGAATGGTCAACACCTGCACTAGCTTCCGGCAAACATGGACTGCACGGAGGCGAAACGTGAGCAGGAAGGTCCGAGGCCGCAGAGTTGGAAGGAAGCGGAGCAGCTCCGCTGGCAGGGGTATGGGGCAGCGAAGCAGGAAGTTGTCGCGGCTCCACTTGTTGTGACATCGAAGTCGGTTCGGAAGACGGCGCCAACAGGCCCGACCGACGACCCGACTCGAGAGAAGCTGCGTCGGAGGCCGGAGGGGCGCCAGCAGCCGCCACCGGAACCGCTACCTCAGGAGGGCAGGGAGCAGCTACAGTACACAGTGGCTCGGAGGATGCCGGTCGCTCGGACTGGGGCATCTCAGGGAGATCCTCATCCGTACTATTTCCATCGTGTGGGCGACGCCTCTTATTATTCAAAAGTGGCACACCCACCTGAGGGACAGACGGAACAACATCAGATTTAGCACGCAAAGGAGGAAATTCTGTATCAGGGGTGCGCAAAACCTGTGGCGGGGCGCTACTACCACTGGACTGTGCTACACCAAGAGCAGAACCACCTGCAACGAGGTCAGCGACCGTTAACTTGCGACGCTGTTCGAGAGAATTTTTTAAAACAAAAACTCTCCGCGGACAGTCGGTACGCACGTGACCACTTTCATTGCACAAAAAACAGGTGCCAACCTGACCATTATATGTTACATGGACACGATATCCACCGATCTGCAGGTGAGATGGAATATTCTGCTTAACGTGCATTTCGACTGAACGAATACCACTGTAACATTGCAGGCGATGTTGGCTTGACCAGCGTTCAAGGCGAATGCTCTTTACATCACCATACTTCTGTAGACCCTCCTTAAGATAGACATTATCCACCTCCGGTGGAAGGTTGTAAACACGAACATTGGTATACGTGATGGAAGCATTGGAAAGCAGCACGGTACTTACAGAATCATCCCGATGCCGAAAGAGAACTTGATGACCATATTTAGAAAGAATTTTATCAACCTGAAGTGGGTCCATAAACTTAACAAAGAAAACATACAGTTCGGTATCAAAATAAGCAGTGTGCACCTGATCCGAATGAACACCAAAGGTATCTACCAACCAATCATGAATCTCAAGAGAACTAGGTTGCACATGGCGGGTTGACTTGTCAAAAGCAAAACTAACTGTAGCCTGACGAGGAATAACCTGGGACGACATTTTCAAAATATGCGGTCGAAACCGCTACACAAAAAACACTGAAATAAGGACAGAAAGTAACACAAGGTACGAAACAACGACGGAGAAACACTCACAGAAGTTGCAACACAACACGTAAACAAAAACGATAGTCCACTATACGTAACGCTACGGCGGAGCGGAAGACTAGGCACGTCCACACTGCACGGCGTCTAAAGCGGAACTGCGTACCCCTAGACCAACGAGCCCTGTGACACGGCGAATGCCAAATATTCCAGTCCCTCGATGTCGTTCAGGGTGCCCTGGAAGTCTCGTGTACGCTGGCGGGATGGGGGCGGCGCGAATTCCCGCGGTCGGCGGCCTTCCTGGGCTATTGGTACCTTCATGTAGAGCTGCCGCTGCGCTCGCACTGCCTGCTGCTGAGAAAGTGATTGCTTTTGCTGATATGACTTGCAATAACGACTGCGCGAAACGCCGCTATCTCGTTAGGGGTGCTACGGCAGACACCCTCTCGAGCAACCCGAAGACTTCTTGAGCCCTCGGCTGTGATGGGATCCAGGCTGACAAAAGAACTGTCGTGTGTGCATTCGCGGACGAGAGAAAGTCTGAGGCAAGTTCGAGTGAACTAGGATGGACTCCTCGTGTCCGTCGTTTCCGTAGTGTAGCGGTTATCACGTCTGCTTCACACGCAGAAGGTCCCCGGTTCGATCCCGGGCGGGAACAGTATTTTCCTGCCTATGTCGTATTGTCCTCCAATGAGCCACGTCGTGTGTGGATCTGCTGCATGTCCCTTCGTTTTGCAAGTACCACATTTATTGAATTTTTTAGTTACGATGGCAACATCACTACAAGTTGTCTGTGAAGAAGGTGCAAACAAGCAGTTTCCGTGGTGTAGCGGTTATCACGTCTGCCTAACACGCAGAAGGTCCCCGGTTCGATCCCGGGCGGAAACACTTTTTCATCACTTTAAGCAAGACGTACTAACATGCATCTGCTACCATCTGTACCCGAAACCTTCGTAATCGCCTTCACGCGTCGGACCCGAGTGCCAATTGCTCACATCGAATAAGAAATTCATTTGATATTGACGGCGAGCTTTTTGCGCTGACTCAGCCACTGACGTGCGATCAGTTTGCACAAAACGCTAGGGCTCCTCCGGGATTTGAACCCGGGACCTCCTGCACCCTAAGCAGGAATCATACCCCTTTTTTTTTTTTTTTTTTTTTTTTTTTTTTTTTACATTTACCCTGATTGAGACGCGCTCCAGAGACACGACAGTATGCATCAACTGCCCCTTTCAACAACGGGATATCATCTCGTTGACGGAGGAGAACAACGACATCATCCGCATATGCCTTAACCGAGAGCTTCCCACCAGAGAGGGACATACCCTGAAGCTTGAGAGCAATAGTCCGAAGCAGCGGTTCCAGGGACAATACGAATAAAGACATAGAGAGCGGACTACCCTGAGGCACTCCGCGCCGGATAGCAATGGGCGGCGTCAGCTGCCCATTGACTGACACCCGAGCTGTTATTCCCCTATACAAATTGCCAAGAACACCACGTGATGAAGCGTTAAAACCTATTGTACCTAAAACACGATCTAAAAACACATGACTGACGTGATCAAAAGCCTTATAAAAATCAAGGAAGGCAAAGGCACAATGTACGTTTGTAACCGCCGCAACCGAGACAACATCCCGATATTCGGCTACTGGTGTCAGAATAGATCTATCATGAAAACAACATTGATGTGCACCAATCACACCCCGAAGCAGAGAAGACAACCGGCTATTGAGCGCTCTAGCAGCTGTCTTATAGTCAAAATTCAGCAATGTGAGCGGACGAAGATTGGCAGCAGATAAACGACCAGAGGACTTCGGGATTAAAACAATTTTCCCTACTTTAAAATCGGCAGGCACATCCATCCCCCTGACAATCTCATTTAAAATCTGCGTAAAAATGCCACCCAAAAGAGGCCAAAAACGGAGATAAAATTCTTTAGGCAGGCCGTCTGGACCCGGCGATTTACTGGACGGAGAGCGAGCAATAAAATCGAAAACATCATCTACCTGGAACTCCCGGAGAAATTCGCCGTTCGCGTCAGGCGCGATCGTCGCAGTTAGATCCCCAAAGACATCATCCGAAAGAGACTCACCAGAATCATCGGCAGAATAGAGACTAGTGTAATACTGATGAAGAGCACGAACCATTTCCTCCTGTGCAATAAGCTGTCGCCCATCATCCACCGTAAGAGAAGAGATGAAGGAGCGACGACGACGAGTCTGATGCCGTAGCAGGTGGTACAAGGATGTCAGTTCACCTTCAACAAGAGAGTGAGGTTTCGACTTAACTCGCAGACCATCCATCTGTCGTCGTTTAAGGCTCAAGAGCTTGGCTTTAATACGACGAACATCATGGATCCGCAGTGGAGAGGTACCCGCCGCGTCATATAGTTCACGCAGGACAGAGTAGTAATATTCATACGTGTTCTTAAAATCACGCGTCCTAGCAGCACAGTAGAAAATCAAAGTCTGACGAATCTTGGGCTTGGCAAACGCAGTCCACCAAACCAGCAAGGAGGGGTATCGCGGGACAGAGCGAAGACATCGCTCCCACACGCCACTTATAACATCATCCATAGCACTGTCGGCAAGGTGGGAAACATTTAACATCCACTGGGAACGATAAAGTTTTGCAGGTTGGCGACTAAGATTTACAGTTGCAGTAAAAGCACAATGGTCAGAAAAACTAGTAGGAATAACATCGACAGAAAGAATTTTATCACATAAAAAATCAGATAAATAGAATCTGTCGAGTCTACTGCATGAGGACGCGGTAAAAAACGTATATTTCACCAGGGTTGGATATTTGTGTTCCCAAACATCACGCAGATGCATCGTACGAACTAATTCATGTAAATCACGGCAATAATTAAAATTGGGGGACTGGTCTGCAGGGCGTAAAACACAATTAAAATCGCCTCCGAGCAGGAGACTCCGAGGACTCTGGCGCAAAAGATAAATAAGCTCTTCTTTATAAAAGCGCGATCGAGCCACAGTGTGACCCGAACCAGAGGGGGCAGACAAAACAACGAGGCGGAGATCAAAAAGACGACAACCAATCCCACGGCCAGAGTCAAGGAATTCAATGTCAGTAATAGGAATGCCCTCTCGAAAGAAAAGAGCAGTTCCTGTTGAATATTCCGGCGCGACATTAAAAACAGTGTGAAATCCAGGTAGAGAGAGATCAGAAAACAACACTTCCTGCAAAAACACTACGTCCGCACAGGCGTCGTAAATAAACTGCCGCAAAGAGGCAATGCGAACGTCGGACTCAATACGGTTAACATTTAAGGTAAGATAGGTGTATGCTTGAACCATAGAGAGAAAAGCGAGAAAACAAATCACCTACACCGACGCACCAGCGTCACAGTCCATAGCAGGGGTGACAGAGGCATCCGAGGGAGGGGGACTGCTACCCCGTTCCGCGGATCCCTTACGTTTCGGTTTTTTACGAACAGCATTAACGTTCGGCTGAACGCGTAACTTGCGTCGGCTGACGGGCAAGGAAACTTCAGCCGCCGGTGACGTAGGAGGGTCAAGTTCTGTATCCGACACCACCCGCGCCGGTCCACATGCGGGATCCGGGGTCGCGGGGGAAACATCCGACAAAACGGAATGGTCAACACCTGCACTAGCTTCCGGCAAACATGGACTGCACGGAGGCGAAACGTGAGCAGGAAGGTCCGAGGCCGCAGAGTTGGAAGGAAGCGGAGCAGCTCCGCTGGCAGAGGTATGGGGCAGCGAAGCAGGAAGTTGTCGCGGCTCCACTTGTTGTGACATCGAAGTCGGTTCGGAAGACGGCGCCAACAGGCCCGACCGACGACCCGACTCGAGAGAAGCTGCGTCGGAGGCCGGAGGGGCGCCAGCAGCCGCCACCGGAACCGCTACCTCAGGAGGGCAGGGAGCAGCTACAGTACACAGTGGCTCGGAGGATGCCGGTCGCTCGGACTGGGGCATCTCAGGGAGATCCTCATCCGTACTATTTCCATCGTGTGGGCGACGCCTCTTATTATTCAAAAGTGGCACACCCACCTGAGGGACAGACGGAACAACATCAGATTTAGCACGCAAAGGAGGAAATTCTGTATCAGGGGTGCGCAAAACCTGTGGAGGGGCGCTACTACCACTGGACTGTGCTACACCAAGAGCAGAACCACCTGCAACGAGGTCAGCGACCGTTAACTTGCGACGCTGTTCGAGAGAATTTTTTAAAACAAAAACTCTCCGCGGACAGTCGGTACGCACGTGACCACTTTCATTGCACAAAAAACAGGTGCCCACCTGACCACTATATGTTACATGGACACGATATCCACCGATCTGCAGGTGAGATGGAATATTCTGCTTAACGTGCATTTCGACTGAACGAATACCACTGTAACATTGCAGGCGATGTTGGCTTGACCAGCGTTCAAGGCGAATGCTCTTTACATCACCATACTTCTGTAGACCCTCCTTAAGATAGACATTATCCACCTCCGGTGGAAGGTTGTAAACACGAACATTGGTATACGTGATGGAAGCATTGGAAAGCAGCACGGTACTTACAGAATCATCCCGATGCCGAAAGAGAACTTGATGACCATATTTAGAAAGAATTTTATCAACCTGAAGTGGGTCCATAAACTTAACAAAGAAAACATACAGTTCGGTATCAAAATAAGCAGTGTGCACCTGATCCGAATGAACACCAAAGGTATCTACCAACCAATCATGAATCTCAAGAGAACTAGGTTGCACATGGCGGGTTGACTTGTCAAAAGCAAAACTAACTGTAGCCTGACGAGGAATAACCTGGGACGACATTTTCAAAATATGCGGTCGAAACCGCTACACAAAAAAAACACTGAAATAAGGACAGAAAGTAACACAAGGTACGAAACAACGACGGAGAAACACTCACAGAAGTTGCAACACAACACGTAAACAAAAACGATAGTCCACTATACGTAACGCTACGGCGGAGCGGAAGACTAGGCACGTCCACACTGCACGGCGTCTAAAGCGGAACTGACCCCTAGACCAACGAGCCCTGTCACACGGCGAATGCCAAATATTCCAGTCCCTCGATGTCGTCCAGGGTGCCCTGGAAGTCTCGTGTACGCTGGCGGGATGGGGGCGCCGCGAATTCCCGCGGTCGGCGGCCTTCCTGGGCTATTGGTACCTTCATGTAGAGCTGCCGCTGGGCTCGCACTGCCTGCTGCTGAGAAAGTGATTGCTTTTGCTGATATGACTTGCAATAACGACTGCGCGAAACGCCGCTATCTCGTTAGGGGTGCTACGGCAGACACCCTCTCGAGCAACCCGAAGACTTCTTGAGCCCTCGGCTGTGATGGGATCCAGGCTGACAAAAGAACTGTCGTGTGTGCATTCGCGGACGAGAGAAAGTCTGAGGCAAGTTCGAGTGAACTAGGATGGACTCCTCGTGTCCGTCGTTTCCGTAGTGTAGCGGTTATCACGTCTGCTTCACACGCAGAAGGTCCCCGGTTCGATCCCGGGCGGGAACAGTATTTTCCTGCCTATGTCGTATTGTCCTCCAATGAGCCACGTCGTGTGTGGATCTGCTGCATGTCCCTTCGTTTTGCAAGTACCACATTTATTGAATTTTTTAGTTACGATGGCAACATCACTACAAGTTGTCTGTGAAGCAAGGTGCACACAAGCAGTTTCCGTGGTGTAGCGGTTATCACGTCTGCCTAACACGCAGAAGGTCCCCGGTTCGATCCCGGGCGGAAACACTTTTTCATCACTTTAAGCAAGACGTACTAACATGCATCTGCTACCATCTGTACCCGAAACCTTCGTAATCGCCTTCACGCGTCGGACCCGAGTGCCAATTGCTCACATCGAATAAGAAATTCATTTGATATTGACGGCGAGCTTTTTGCGCTGACTCAGCCACTGACGTGCGATCAGTTTGCACAAAACGCTAGGGCTCGTCCGGGATTTGAACCCGGGACCTCCTGCACCATAAGCAGGAATCATACCCCTAGACCAACGAGCCCTGTGACACGGCGAATGCCAAATATTCCAGTCCCTCGATGTCGTCCAGGGTGCCCTGGAAGTCTCGTGTACGCTGGCGGGATGGGGGCGGCGCGAATTCCCGCGGTCGGCGGCCTTCCTGGGCTATTGGTACCTTCATGTAGAGCTGCCGCTGGGCTCGCTCTGCCTGCTGCTGAGAAAGTGATTGCTTTTGCTGATATGACTTGCAATAACGACTGCGCGAAACGCCGCTATCTAGTTAGGGGTGCTACGGCAGACACCCTCTCGAGCAACCCGAAGACTTCTTGAGCCCTCGGCTGTGATGGGATCCAGGCTGACAAAAGAACTGTCGTGTGTGCATTCGCGGACGAGAGAAAGTCTGAGGCAAGTTCGAGTGAACTAGGATGGACTCCTCGGGTCCGTCGTTTCCGTAGTGTAGCGGTTATCACGTCTGCTTCACACGCAGAAGGTCCCCGGTTCGATCCCGGGCGGGAACAGTATTTTCCTGCCTATGTCGTATTGTCCTCCAATGAGCCACGTCGTGTGTGGATCTGCTGCATGTCCCTTCGTTTTGCAAGTACCACATTTATTGAATTTTTTAGTTACGATGGCAACATCACTACAAGTTGTCTGTGAAGTAAGGTGCACACAAGCAGTTTCCGTGGTGTAGCGGTTATCACGTCTGCCTAACACGCAGAAGGTCCCCGGTTCGATCCCGGGCGGAAACACTTTTTCATCACTTTAAGCAAGACGTACTAACATGCATCTGCTACCATCTGTACCCGAAACCTTCGTAATCGCCTTCACGCGTCGGACCCGAGTGTCAATTGCTCACATCGAATAAGAAATTCATTTGATATTGACGGCGAGCTTTTTGCGCTGACTCAGCCACTGACGTGCGATCAGTTTGCACAAAACGCTAGGGCTCGTCCGGGATTGGAACCCGGGACCTCCTGCACCCTAAGCAGGAATCATACCCCTAGACCAACCAGCCCTGTGACACGTCGAATGCCAATTATCCCAGTCCCTCGATGTCGTCCAGGGTGCCCTGGAAGTCTCGTGTACGCTGGCGGGATGGGGGCGGCGCGAATTCCCGCGGTCGGCGGCCTTCCTGGGCTATTGGTACCTTCATGTAGAGCTGCCGCTGGGCTCGCACTGCCTGCTGCTGAGAAAGTGATTGCTTTTGCTGATATGACTTGCAATAACGACTGCGCGAAACGCCGCTATCTCGTTAGGGGTGCTACGTCAGACACCCTCTCGAGCACCCCGAAGACTTCTTGAGCCCTCGGCTGTGATGGGTTCCAGGCTGACAAAAGAACTGTCGTGTGTGCATTCGCGGACGAGAGAAAGTCTGAGGCAAGTTCGAGTGAACAAGGATGGACTCCTCGGGTCCGTCGTTTCCGTAGTGTAGCGGTTATCACGTCTGCTTCACACGCAGAAGGTCCCCGGTTCGATCCCGGGCGGGAACAGTATTTTCCTGCCTATGTCGTATTGTCCTCCAATGAGCCACGTCGTGTGTGGATCTGCTGCATATCCCTTCGTTTTGCAAGTACCACATTTATTGAATTTTTTAGTTACGATGGCAACATCACTACAAGTTGTCTGTGAATTAAGGTGCACACAAGCAGTTTCCGTGGTGTAGCGGTTATCACGTCTGCCTAACACGCAGAAGGTCCCCGGTTCGATCCCGGGCGGAAACACTTTTTCATCACTTTAAGCAAGACGTACTAACATGCATCTGCTACCATCTGTACCCGTAACCTTCGTAATCGCCTTCACGCGTCGGACCCGAGTGTCAATTGCTCACATCGAATAAGAAATTCATTTGATACTGACGGCGAGCTTTTTGCGCTGACTCAGCCACTGACGTGCGATCAGTTTGCACAAAACGCTAGGGCTCGTCCGGGATTTGAACCCGTGACCTCCTCCACCCTAAGCAGGAATCATACCCCTAGACCAACGAGCCCTGTGACACGGCGAATGCCAATTATCCCAGTCCCTCGATGTCGTCCAGGGTGCCCTGGAAGTCTCGTGTACGCTGGCGGGATGGGGGCGGCGCGAATTCCCGCGGTCGGCGGCCTTCCTGGGCTATTGGTACCTTCATGTAGAGCTGCCGCTGGGCTCGCACTGCCTGCTGCTGAGAAAGTGATTGCTTTTGCTGATATGACTTGCAATAACGACTGCGCGAAACGCCGCTATCTCGTTAGGGGTGCTACGTCAGACACCCTCTCGAGCACCCCGAAGACTTCTTGAGCCCTCGGCTGTGATGGGTTCCAGGCTGACAAAAGAACTGTCGTGTGTGCATTCGCGGACGAGAGAAAGTCTGAGGCAAGTTCGAGTGAACAAGGATGGACTCCTCGGGTCCGTCGTTTCCGTAGTGTAGCGGTTATCACGTCTGCTTCACACGCAGAAGGTCCCCGGTTCGATCCCGGGCGGGAACAGTATTTTCCTGCCTATGTCGTATTGTCCTCCAATGAGCCACGTCGTGTGTGGATCTGCTGCATGTCCCTTCGTTTTGCAAGTACCACATTTATTGAATTTTTTAGTTACGATGGCAACATCACTACAAGTTGTCTGTGAAGTAAGGTGCACACAAGCAGTTTCCGTGGTGTAGCGGTTATCACGTCTGCCTAACACGCAGAAGGTCCCCGGTTCGATCCCGGGCGGAAACACTTTTTCATCACTTTAAGCAAGACGTACTAACATGCATCTGCTACCATCTGTACCCGAAACCTTCGTAATCGCCTTCACGCGTCGGACCCGAGTGTCAATTGCTCACATCGAATAAGAAATTCATTTGATATTGACGGCGAGCTTTTTGCGCTGACTCAGCCACTGACGTGCGATCAGTTTGCACAAAACGCTAGGGCTCGTCCGGAATTTGAACCCGGGACCTCCTGCACCCTAAGCAGGAATCATACCCCTAGACCAACCAGCCCTGTGACACGGCGAATGCCAATTATCCCACTCCCTCGATGTCGTCCAGGGTGCCCTGGAAGTCTCGTGTACGCTGGCGGGATGGGGGCGGCGCGAATTCCCGCGGTCGGCGGCCTTCCTGGGCTATTGGTACCTTCATGTAGAGCTGCCGCTGGGCTCGCACTGCCTGCTGCTGAGAAAGTGATTGCTTTTGCTGATATGACTTGCAATAACGACTGCGCGAAACGCCGCTATCTCGTTAGGGGTGCCACGGCAGACACCCTCTCGAGCACCCCGAAGACTTCTTGAGCCCTCGGCTGTGATGGGATCCAGGCTGACAAAAGAACTGTCGTGTGTGCATTCGCGGACGAGAGAAAGTCTGAGGCAAGTTCGAGTGAACTAGGATGGACTCCTCGTGTCCGTCGTTTCCGTAGTGTAGCGGTTATCACGTCTGCTTCACACGCAGAAGGTCCCCGGTTCGATCCCGGGCGGGAACAGTATTCTCCTGCCTATGTCGTATTGTCCTCCAATGAGCCACGTCGTGTGTGGATCTGCTGCATGTCCCTTCGTTTTGCAAGTACCACATTTATTGAATTTTTTAGTTACGATGGCAACATCACTACAAGTTGTCTGTGAAGTAAGGTGCACACAAGCAGTTTCCGTGGTGTAGCGGTTATCACGTCTGCCTAACACGCAGAAGGTCCCCGGTTCGATCCCGGGCGGAAACACTTTTTCACCACTTTAAGCAAGACGTACTAACATGCATCTGCTACCATCTGTACCCGAAACCTTCGTAATCGCCTTCACGCGTCGGACCCGACTGCCAATTGCTCACATCGAATAAGAAATTCATTTGATATTGACGGCGAGCTTTTTGCGCTGACTCAGCCACTGACGTGCGATCAGTTTGCACAAAACGCTAGGGCTCGTCCGGGATTTGAACCCGGGACCTCCTGCACCCTAAGCAGGAATCATACCCCTAGACCAACGAGCCCTGTGACACGGCGAATGCCAAATATTCCAGTCCCTCGATGTCGTCCAGGGTGCCCTGGAAGTCTCGTGTACGCTGGCGGGATGGGGGCGGCGCGAATTCCCGCGGTCGGCGGCCTTCCTGGGCTATTGGTACCTTCATGTAGAGCTGCCGCTGGGCTCGCACTGCCTGCTGCTGAGAAAGTGATTGCTTTTGCTGATATGACTTGCAATAACGACTGCGCGAAACGCCGCTATCTCGTTAGGGGTGCCACGGCAGACACCCTCTCGAGCACCCCGAAGACTTCTTGAGCCCTCGGCTGTGATGGGATCCAGGCTGACAAAAGAACTGTCGTGTGTGCATTCGCGGACGAGAGAAAGTCTGAGGCAAGTTCGAGTGAACTAGGATGGACTCCTCGTGTCCGTCGTTTCCGTAGTGTAGCGGTTATCACGTCTGCTTCACACGCAGAAGGTCCCCGGTTCGATCCCGGGCGGGAACAGTATTCTCCTGCCTATGTCGTATTGTCCTCCAATGAGCTTCGTGTGTGGATCTGCTGCATGTCCCTTCGTTTTGCAAGTACCACATTTATTGAATTTTTTAGTTACGATGGCAACATCACTACAAGTTGTCTGTGAAGTAAGGTGCACACAAGCAGTTTCCGTGGTGTAGCGGTTATCACGTCTGCCTAACACGCAGAAGGTCCCCGGTTCGATCCCGGGCGGAAACACTTTTTCACCACTTTAAGCAAGACGTACTAACATGCATCTGCTACCATCTGTACCCGAAACCTTCGTAATCGCCTTCACGCGTCGGACCCGACTGCCAATTGCTCACATCGAATAAGAAATTCATTTGATATTGACGGCGAGCTTTTTGCGCTGACTCAGCCACTGACGTGCGATCAGTTTGCACAAAACGCTAGGGCTCGTCCGGGATTTGAACCCGGGACCTCCTGCACCCTAAGCAGGAATCATACCCCTAGACCAACGAGCCCTGTGACACGGCGAATGCCAAATATTCCAGTCCCTCGATGTCGTCCAGGGTGCCCTGGAAGTCTCGTGTACGCTGGCGGGATGGGGGCGGCGCGAATTCCCGCGGTCGGCGGCCTTCCTGGGCTATTGGTACCTTCATGTAGAGCTGCCGCTGGGCTCGCACTGCCTGCTGCTGAGAAAGTGATTGCTTTTGCTGATATGACTTGCAATAACGACTGCGCGAAACGCCGCTATCTCGTTAGGGGTGCTACGGCAGACACCCTCTCGAGCACCCCGAAGACTTCTTGAGCCCTCGGCTGTGATGGGATCCAGGCTGACAAAAGAACTGTCGTGTGTGCATTCGCGGACGAGAGAAAATCTGAGGCAAGTTCGAGTGAACTAGGATGGACGCCTCGGGTCCGTCGTTTCCGTAGTGTAGCGGTTATCACGTCTGCTTCACACGCAGAAGGTCCCCGGTTCGATCCCGGGCGGGAACAGTATTTTCCTGCCTATGTCGTATTGTCCTCCAATGAGCCACGTCGTGTGTGGATCTGCTGCATGTCCCTTCGTTTTGCAAGTACCACATTTATTGAATTTTTTAGTTACGATGGCAACATCACTACAAGTTGTCTGTGAAGTAAGGTGCACACAAGCAGTTTCCGTGGTGTAGCGGTTATCACGTCTGCCTAACACGCAGAAGGTCCCCGGTTCGATCCCGGGCGGAAACACTTTTTCATCACTTTAAGCAAGACGTACTAACATGCATCTGCTACCATCTGTACCCGAAACCTTCGTAATCGCCTTCACGCGTCGGACCCGAGTGCCAATTGCTCACATGGAATAAGAAATTCATTTGATATTGACGGCGAGCTTTTTGCGCTGACTCAGCCACTGACGTGCGATCAGTTTGCACAAAACGCTAGGGCTCGTCCGGGATTTGAACCCGGGACCTCCTGCACCCTAAGCAGGAATCATACCCCTAGACCAACGAGCCCTGTGACACGGCGAATGCCAAATATTCCAGTCCCTCGATGTCGTCCAGGGTGCCCTGGAAGTCTCGTGTACGCTGGCGGGATGGGGGCGGCGCGAATTCCCGCGGTCGGCGGCCTTCCTGGGCTATTGGTACCTTCATGTAGAGCTGCCGCTGGGCTCGCACTGCCTGCTGCTGAGAAAGTGATTGCTTTTGCTGATATGACTTGCAATAACGACTGCGCGAAACGCCGCTATCTCGTTAGGGGTGCCACGGCAGACACCCTCTCGAGCACCCCGAAGACTTCTTGAGCCCTCGGCTGTGATGGGATCCAGGCTGACAAAAGAACTGTCGTGTGTGCATTCGCGGACGAGAGAAAGTCTGAGGCAAGTTCGAGTGAACTAGGATGGACTCCTCGTGTCCGTCGTTTCCGTAGTGTAGCGGTTATCACGTCTGCTTCACACGCAGAAGGTCCCCGGTTCGATCCCGGGCGGGAACAGTATTCTCCTGCCTATGTCGTATTGTCCTCCAATGAGCCACGTCGTGTGTGGATCTGCTGCATGTCCCTTCGTTTTGCAAGTACCACATTTATTGAATTTTTTAGTTACGATGGCAACATCACTACAAGTTGTCTGTGAAGTAAGGTGCACACAAGCAGTTTCCGTGGTGTAGCGGTTATCACGTCTGCCTAACACGCAGAAGGTCCCCGGTTCGATCCCGGGCGGAAACACTTTTTCACCACTTTAAGCAAGACGTACTAACATGCATCTGCTACCATCTGTACCCGAAACCTTCGTAATCGCCTTCACGCGTCGGACCCGACTGCCAATTGCTCACATCGAATAAGAAATTCATTTGATATTGACGGCGAGCTTTTTGCGCTGACTCAGCCACTGACGTGCGATCAGTTTGCACAAAACGCTAGGGCTCGTCCGGGATTTGAACCCGGGACCTCCTGCACCCTAAGCAGGAATCATACCCCTAGACCAACGAGCCCTGTGACACGGCGAATGCCAAATATTCCAGTCCCTCGATGTCGTCCAGGGTGCCCTGGAAGTCTCGTGTACGCTGGCGGGATGGGGGCGGCGCGAATTCCCGCGGTCGGCGGCCTTCCTGGGCTATTGGTACCTTCATGTAGAGCTGCCGCTGGGCTCGCACTGCCTGCTGCTGAGAAAGTGATTGCTTTTGCTGATATGACTTGCAATAACGACTGCGCGAAACGCCGCTATCTCGTTAGGGGTGCTACGGCAGACACCCTCTCGAGCACCCCGAAGACTTCTTGAGCCCTCGGCTGTGATGGGATCCAGGCTGACAAAAGAACTGTCGTGTGTGCATTCGCGGACGAGAGAAAGTCTGAGGCAAGTTCGAGTGAACTAGGATGGACGCCTCGGGTCCGTCGTTTCCGTAGTGTAGCGGTTATCACGTCTGCTTCACACGCAGAAGGTCCCCGGTTCGATCCCGGGCGGGAACAGTATTTTCCTGCCTATGTCGTATTGTCCTCCAATGAGCCACGTCGTGTGTGGATCTGCTGCATGTCCCTTCGTTTTGCAAGTACCACATTTATTGAATTTTTTAGTTACGATGGCAACATCACTACAAGTTGTCTGTGAAGTAAGGTGCACACAAGCAGTTTCCGTGGTGTAGCGGTTATCACGTCTGCCTAACACGCAGAAGGTCCCCGGTTCGATCCCGGGCGGAAACACTTTTTCATCACTTTAAGCAAGACGTACTAACATGCATCTGCTACCATCTGTACCCGAAACCTTCGTAATCGCCTTCACGCGTCGGACCCGAGTGCCAATTGCTCACATGGAATAAGAAATTCATTTGATATTGACGGCGAGCTTTTTGCGCTGACTCAGCCACTGACGTGCGATCAGTTTGCACAAAACGCTAGGGCTCGTCCGGGATTTGAACCCGGGACCTCCTGCACCCTAAGCAGGAATCATACCCCTAGACCAACGAGCCCTGTGACACGGCGAATGCCAAATATTCCAGTCCCTCGATGTCGTCCAGGGTGCCCTGGAAGTCTCGTGTACGCTGGCGGGATGGGGGCGGCGCGAATTCCCGCGGTCGGCGGCCTTCCTGGGCTATTGGTACCTTCATGTAGAGCTGCCGCTGGGCTCGCACTGCCTGCTGCTGAGAAAGTGATTGCTTTTGCTGATATGACTTGCAATAACGACTGCGCGAAACGCCGCTATCTCGTTAGGGGTGCTACGGCAGACACCCTCTCGAGCACCCCGAAGACTTCTTGAGCCCTCGGCTGTGATGGGTTCCAGGCTGACAAAAGAACTGTCGTGTGTGCATTCGCGGACGAGAGAAAGGCTGAGGCAAGTTCGAGTGAACAAGGATGGACTGCTCGGGTCCGTCGTTTCCGTAGTGTAGCGATTATCACGTCTGCTTCACACGCAGAAGGTCCCCGGTTAGATCCCGGGCGGGAACAGAATTTTCCTGCCTCTGTCGTATTGTCCTCCAATGAGCCACGTCGTGTGTGGATCTGCTGCATGTCTCTTCGTTTTGCAAGTACCACATTTTATGAATTTTTTAGTTACGATGGCAACATCACTACAAGTTGTCTGTGAAGTAAGGTGCACACAAGCAGTTTCCGTGGTGTAGCGGTTATCACGTCTGCCTAACACGCAGAAGGTCCCCGGTTCGATCCCGGGCGGAAACACTTTTTCATCACTTTAAGCAAGACGTACTAACATGCATCTGCTACCATCTGTACCCGAAACCTTCGTAATCGCCTTCACGCGTCGGACCCGAGTGCCAATTGCTCACATGGAATAAGAAATTCATTTGATATTGACGGCGAGCTTTTTGCTCTGACTCAGCCACTGACGTGCGATCAGTTTGCACAAAACGCTAGGGCTCGTCCGGGATTTGAACCCGGGACCTCCTGCACCCTAAGCAGGAATCATACCCCTAGACCAACGAGCCCTGTGACACGGCGAATGCCAAATATTCCAGTCCCTCGATGTCGTCCAGGGTGCCCTGGAAGTCTCGTGTACGCTGGCGGGATGGGGGCGGCGCGAATTCCCGCGGTCGGCGGCCTTCCTGGGCTATTGGTACCTTCATGTAGAGCTGCCGCTGGGCTCGCACTGCCTGCTGCTGAGAAAGTGATTGCTTTTGCTGATATGACTTGCAATAACGACTGCGCGAAACGCCGCTATCTCGTTAGGGGTGCTACGGCAGACACCCTCTCGAGCACCCCGAAGACTTCTTGAGCCCTCGGCTGTGATGGGATCCAGGCTGACAAAAGAACTGTCGTGTGTGCATTCGCGGACGAGAGAAAGTCTGAGGCAAGTTCGAGTGAACTAGGCTGGACGCCTCCGGTCCGTCGTTTCCGTAGTGTAGCGGTTATCACGTCTGCTTCACACGCAGAAGGTCCCCGGTTCGATCCCGGGCGGGAACAGTATTTTCCTGCCTATGTCGTATTGTCCTCCAATGAGCCACGTCGTGTGTGGATCTGCTGCATGTCCCTTCGTTTTGCAAGTACCACATTTATTGAATTTTTTAGTTACGATGGCAACATCACTACAAGTTGTCTGTGAAGTAAGGTGCACACAAGCAGTTTCCGTGGTGTAGCGGTTATCACGTCTGCCTAACACGCAGAAGGTCCCCGGTTCGATCCCGGGCGGAAACACTTTTTCATCACTTTAAGCAAGACGTACTAACATGCATCTGCTACCATCTGTACCCGAAACCTTCGTAATCGCCTTCACGCGTCGGACCCGAGTGCCAATTGCTCACATCGAATAAGAAATTCATTTGATATTGACGGCGAGCTTTTTACGCTGACTCAGCCACTGACGTGCGATCAGTTTGCACAAAACGCTAGGGCTCGTCCGGGATTTGAACCCGGGACCTCCTGCACCCTAAGCAGGAATCATACCCCTAGACCAACGAGCCCTGTGACACGGCGAATGCCAAATATTCCAGTCCCTCGATGTCGTCCAGGGTGCCCTGGAAGTCTCGTGTACGCTGGCGGGATGGGGGCAGCGCGAATTCCCGCGGTCGGCGGCCTTCCTGGGCTATTGGTACCTTCATGTAGAGCTGCCGCTGGGCTCGCACTGCCTGCTGCTGAGAAAGTGATTGCTTTTGCTGATATGACTTGCAATAACGACTGCGCGAAACGCCGCTATCTCGTTAGGGGTGCTACGGCAGACACCCTCTCGAGCACCCCGAAGACTTCTTGAGCCCTCGGCTGTGATGGGATCCAGGCTGACAAAAGAACTGTCGTGTGTGCATTCGCGGACGAGAGAAAGTCTGAGGCAAGTTCGAGTGAACTAGGCTGGACGCCTCCGGTCCGTCGTTTCCGTAGTGTAGCGGTTATCACGTCTGCTTCACACGCAGAAGGTCCCCGGTTCGATCCCGGGCGGGAACAGTATTTTCCTGCCTATGTCGTATTGTCCTCCAATGAGCCACGTCGTGTGTGGATCTGCTGCATGTCCCTTCGTTTTGCAAGTACCACATTTATTGAATTTTTTAGTTACGATGGCAACATCACTACAAGTTGTCTGTGAATTAAGGTGCACACAAGCAGTTTCCGTGGTGTAGCGGTTATCACGTCTGCCTAACACGCAGAAGGTCCCCGGTTCGATCCCGGGCGGAAACACTTTTTCATCACTTTAAGCAAGACGTACTAACATGCATCTGCTACCATCTGTACCCGAAACCTTCGTAATCGCCTTCACGCGTCGGACCCGAGTGTCAATTGCTCACATCGAATAAGAAATTCATTTGATACTGACGGCGAGCTTTTTGCGCTGACTCAGCCACTGACGTGCGATCAGTTTGCACAAAACGCTAGGGCTCGTCCGGGATTTGAACCCGGGACCTCCTCCACCCTAAGCAGGAATCATACCCCTAGACCAACGAGCCCTGTGACACGGCGAATGCCAATTATCCCAGTCCCTCGATGTCGTCCAGGGTGCCCTGGAAGTCTCGTGTACGCTGGCGGGATGGGGGCGGCGCGAATTCCCGCGGTCGGCGGCCTTCCTGGGCTATTGGTACCTTCATGTAGAGCTGCCGCTGGGCTCGCACTGCCTGCTGCTGAGAAAGTGATTGCTTTTGCTGATATGACTTGCAATAACGACTGCGCGAAACGCCGCTATCTCGTTAGGGGTGCTACGTCAGACACCCTCTCGAGCACCCCGAAGACTTCTTGAGCCCTCGGCTGTGATGGGTTCCAGGCTGACAAAAGAACTGTCGTGTGTGCATTCGCGGACGAGAGAAAGTCTGAGGCAAGTTCGAGTGAACAAGGATGGACTCCTCGGGTCCGTCGTTTCCGTAGTGTAGCGGTTATCACGTCTGCTTCACACGCAGAAGGTCCCCGGTTCGATCCCGGGCGGGAACAGTATTTTCCTGCCTATGTCGTATTGTCCTCCAATGAGCCACGTCGTGTGTGGATCTGCTGCATGTCCCTTCGTTTTGCAAGTACCACATTTATTGAATTTTTTAGTTACGATGGCAACATCACTACAAGTTGTCTGTGAAGTAAGGTGCACACAAGCAGTTTCCGTGGTGTAGCGGTTATCACGTCTGCCTAACACGCAGAAGGTCCCCGGTTCGATCCCGGGCGGAAACACTTTTTCATCACTTTAAGCAAGACGTACTAACATGCATCTGCTACCATCTGTACCCGAAACCTTCGTAATCGCCTTCACGCGTCGGACCCGAGTGCCAATTGCTCACATGGAATAAGAAATTCATTTGATATTGACGGCGAGCTTTTTGCTCTGACTCAGCCACTGACGTGCGATCAGTTTGCACAAAACGCTAGGGCTCGTCCGGGATTTGAACCCGGGACCTCCTGCACCCTAAGCAGGAATCATACCCCTAGACCAACGAGCCCTGTGACACGGCGAATGCCAAATATTCCAGTCCCTCGATGTCGTCCAGGGTGCCCTGGAAGTCTCGTGTACGCTGGCGGGATGGGGGCGGCGCGAATTCCCGCGGTCGGCGGCCTTCCTGGGCTATTGGTACCTTCATGTAGAGCTGCCGCTGGGCTCGCACTGCCTGCTGCTGAGAAAGTGATTGCTTTTGCTGATATGACTTGCAATAACGACTGCGCGAAACGCCGCTATCTCGTTAGGGGTGCTACGGCAGACACCCTCTCGAGCACCCCGAAGACTTCTTGAGCCCTCGGCTGTGATGGGATCCAGGCTGACAAAAGAACTGTCGTGTGTGCATTCGCGGACGAGAGAAAGTCTGAGGCAAGTTCGAGTGAACTAGGCTGGACGCCTCCGGTCCGTCGTTTCCGTAGTGTAGCGGTTATCACGTCTGCTTCACACGCAGAAGGTCCCCGGTTCGATCCCGGGCGGGAACAGTATTTTCCTGCCTATGTCGTATTGTCCTCCAATGAGCCACGTCGTGTGTGGATCTGCTG
This sequence comes from Schistocerca piceifrons, assembly GCF_021461385.2. NCBI lineage: Eukaryota > Metazoa > Arthropoda > Insecta > Orthoptera > Acrididae > Schistocerca > Schistocerca piceifrons. The sequence goes on along the minus strand of NC_060139.1, from coordinate 44,041,274 downwards.
CATGTCCCTTCGTTTTGCAAGTACCACATTTATTGAATTTTTTAGTTACGATGGCAACATCACTACAAGTTGTCTGTGAAGTAAGGTGCACACAAGCAGTTTCCGTGGTGTAGCGGTTATCACGTCTGCCTAACACGCAGAAGGTCCCCGGTTCGATCCCGGGCGGAAACACTTTTTCATCACTTTAAGCAAGACGTACTAACATGCATCTGCTACCATCTGTACCCGAAACCTTCGTAATCGCCTTCACGCGTCGGACCCGAGTGCCAATTGCTCACATCGAATAAGAAATTCATTTGATATTGACGGCGAGCTTTTTACGCTGACTCAGCCACTGACGTGCGATCAGTTTGCACAAAACGCTAGGGCTCGTCCGGGATTTGAACCCGGGACCTCCTGCACCCTAAGCAGGAATCATACCCCTAGACCAACGAGCCCTGTGACACGGCGAATGCCAAATATTCCAGTCCCTCGATGTCGTCCAGGGTGCCCTGGAAGTCTCGTGTACGCTGGCGGGATGGGGGCAGCGCGAATTCCCGCGGTCGGCGGCCTTCCTGGGCTATTGGTACCTTCATGTAGAGCTGCCGCTGGGCTCGCACTGCCTGCTGCTGAGAAAGTGATTGCTTTTGCTGATATGACTTGCAATAACGACTGCGCGAAACGCCGCTATCTCGTTAGGGGTGCTACGGCAGACACCCTCTCGAGCACCCCGAAGACTTCTTGAGCCCTCGGCTGTGATGGGATCCAGGCTGACAAAAGAACTGTCGTGTGTGCATTCGCGGACGAGAGAAAGTCTGAGGCAAGTTCGAGTGAACTAGGCTGGACGCCTCCGGTCCGTCGTTTCCGTAGTGTAGCGGTTATCACGTCTGCTTCACACGCAGAAGGTCCCCGGTTCGATCCCGGGCGGGAACAGTATTTTCCTGCCTATGTCGTATTGTCCTCCAATGAGCCACGTCGTGTGTGGATCTGCTGCATGTCCCTTCGTTTTGCAAGTACCACATTTATTGAATTTTTTAGTTACGATGGCAACATCACTACAAGTTGTCTGTGAATTAAGGTGCACACAAGCAGTTTCCGTGGTGTAGCGGTTATCACGTCTGCCTAACACGCAGAAGGTCCCCGGTTCGATCCCGGGCGGAAACACTTTTTCATCACTTTAAGCAAGACGTACTAACATGCATCTGCTACCATCTGTACCCGAAACCTTCGTAATCGCCTTCACGCGTCGGACCCGAGTGTCAATTGCTCACATCGAATAAGAAATTCATTTGATACTGACGGCGAGCTTTTTGCGCTGACTCAGCCACTGACGTGCGATCAGTTTGCACAAAACGCTAGGGCTCGTCCGGGATTTGAACCCGGGACCTCCTCCACCCTAAGCAGGAATCATACCCCTAGACCAACGAGCCCTGTGACACGGCGAATGCCAATTATCCCAGTCCCTCGATGTCGTCCAGGGTGCCCTGGAAGTCTCGTGTACGCTGGCGGGATGGGGGCGGCGCGAATTCCCGCGGTCGGCGGCCTTCCTGGGCTATTGGTACCTTCATGTAGAGCTGCCGCTGGGCTCGCACTGCCTGCTGCTGAGAAAGTGATTGCTTTTGCTGATATGACTTGCAATAACGACTGCGCGAAACGCCGCTATCTCGTTAGGGGTGCTACGTCAGACACCCTCTCGAGCACCCCGAAGACTTCTTGAGCCCTCGGCTGTGATGGGTTCCAGGCTGACAAAAGAACTGTCGTGTGTGCATTCGCGGACGAGAGAAAGTCTGAGGCAAGTTCGAGTGAACAAGGATGGACTCCTCGGGTCCGTCGTTTCCGTAGTGTAGCGGTTATCACGTCTGCTTCACACGCAGAAGGTCCCCGGTTCGATCCCGGGCGGGAACAGTATTTTCCTGCCTATGTCGTATTGTCCTCCAATGAGCCACGTCGTGTGTGGATCTGCTGCATGTCCCTTCGTTTTGCAAGTACCACATTTATTGAATTTTTTAGTTACGATGGCAACATCACTACAAGTTGTCTGTGAAGTAAGGTGCACACAAGCAGTTTCCGTGGTGTAGCGGTTATCACGTCTGCCTAACACGCAGAAGGTCCCCGGTTCGATCCCGGGCGGAAACACTTTTTCATCACTTTAAGCAAGACGTACTAACATGCATCTGCTACCATCTGTACCCGAAACCTTCGTAATCGCCTTCACGCGTCGGACCCGAGTGTCAATTGCTCACATCGAATAAGAAATTCATTTGATATTGACGGCGAGCTTTTTGCGCTGACTCAGCCACTGACGTGCGATCAGTTTGCACAAAACGCTAGGGCTCGTCCGGGATTTGAACCCGGGACCTCCTGCACCCTAAGCAGGAATCATACCCCTAGACCAACCAGCCCTGTGACACGGCGAATGCCAATTATCCCACTCCCTCGATGTCGTCCAGGGTGCCCTGGAAGTCTCGTGTACGCTGGCGGGATGGGGGCGGCGCGAATTCCCGCGGTCGGCGGCCTTCCTGGGCTATTGGTACCTTCATGTAGAGCTGCCGCTGGGCTCGCACTGCCTGCTGCTGAGAAAGTGATTGCTTTTGCTGATATGACTTGCAATAACGACTGCGCGAAACGCCGCTATCTCGTTAGGGGTGCTACGGCAGACACCCTCTCGAGCACCCCGAAGACTTCTTGAGCCCTCGGCTGTGATGGGATCCAGGCTGACAAAAGAACTGTCGTGTGTGCATTCGCGGACGAGAGAAAGTCTGAGGCAAGTTCGAGTGAACTAGGATGGACTCCTCGTGTCCGTCGTTTCCGTAGTGTAGCGGTTATCACGTCTGCTTCACACGCAGAAGGTCCCCGGTTCGATCCCGGGCGGGAACAGTATTCTCCTGCCTATGTCGTATTGTCCTCCAATGAGCCACGTCGTGTGTGGATCTGCTGCATGTCCCTTCGTTTTGCAAGTACCACATTTATTGAATTTTTTAGTTACGATGGCAACATCACTACAAGTTGTCTGTGAAGTAAGGTGCACACAAGCAGTTTCCGTGGTGTAGCGGTTATCACGTCTGCCTAACACGCAGAAGGTCCCCGGTTCGATCCCGGGCGGAAACACTTTTTCACCACTTTAAGCAAGACGTACTAACATGCATCTGCTACCATCTGTACCCGAAACCTTCGTAATCGCCTTCACGCGTCGGACCCGACTGCCAATTGCTCACATCGAATAAGAAATTCATTTGATATTGACGGCGAGCTTTTTGCGCTGACTCAGCCACTGACGTGCGATCAGTTTGCACAAAACGCTAGGGCTCGTCCGGGATTTGAACCCGGGACCTCCTGCACCCTAAGCAGGAATCATACCCCTAGACCAACGAGCCCTGTGACACGGCGAATGCCAAATATTCCAGTCCCTCGATGTCGTCCAGGGTGCCCTGGAAGTCTCGTGTACGCTGGCGGGATGGGGGCGGCGCGAATTCCCGCGGTCGGCGGCCTTCCTGGGCTATTGGTACCTTCATGTAGAGCTGCCGCTGGGCTCGCACTGCCTGCTGCTGAGAAAGTGATTGCTTTTGCTGATATGACTTGCAATAACGACTGCGCGAAACGCCGCTATCTCGTTAGGGGTGCTACGGCAGACACCCTCTCGAGCACCCCGAAGACTTCTTGAGCCCTCGGCTGTGATGGGATCCAGGCTGACAAAAGAACTGTCGTGTGTGCATTCGCGGACGAGAGAAAGTCTGAGGCAAGTTCGAGTGAACTAGGATGGACGCCTCGGGTCCGTCGTTTCCGTAGTGTAGCGGTTATCACGTCTGCTTCACACGCAGAAGGTCCCCGGTTCGATCCCGGGCGGGAACAGTATTTTCCTGCCTATGTCGTATTGTCCTCCAATGAGCCACGTCGTGTGTGGATCTGCTGCATGTCCCTTCGTTTTGCAAGTACCACATTTATTGAATTTTTTAGTTACGATGGCAACATCACTACAAGTTGTCTGTGAAGTAAGGTGCACACAAGCAGTTTCCGTGGTGTAGCGGTTATCACGTCTGCCTAACACGCAGAAGGTCCCCGGTTCGATCCCGGGCGGAAACACTTTTTCATCACTTTAAGCAAGACGTACTAACATGCATCTGCTACCATCTGTACCCGAAACCTTCGTAATCGCCTTCACGCGTCGGACCCGAGTGCCAATTGCTCACATCGAATAAGAAATTCATTTGATATTGACGGCGAGCTTTTTGCGCTGACTCAGCCACTGACGTGCGATCAGTTTGCACAAAACGCTAGGGCTCGTCCGGGATTTGAACCCGTGACCTACTGCACCCTAAACAGGAAACATACCCCTTTTTTTTTTTTTTTTTTTTTTTTTCCACCACACAGCCACTTCAAAAGAAGTACAGTACTGAAATTAAAATCCTAAAACATGACTATATAATGTAGACTGCTTACTGAAATAAAGGTTAAAACACGAAAACTTCAGTCCTGGTGTAGAGAAGAAACATACATAAAGGCGGCAAATTCAGAAACAGTATAAAAGAAAATGGCTCACACAGGTGACCTTAGCCAACACCCTCTCTTTCAAATGTCAGGCTAAGCATATTGGCAAAATCATCTCGGAGGCCTGGCAATCGCAAGCGCTGCCAGTAAGCAGTAAGCATGTACTGCCGAAACGCTAGGTGTCCATCCTCTTCATGACAACTGTTGACAAAATGTACGAAATGGCCAATCAACCACATGACGGTATGGAGCTTCGTCCGCGGAAAAAAGGAAGAATCGGGCCGGACGATGATGTCAATAGTATAAGCGGCTTCAGCAGACCTAGTGACAAAAGCAAGTTGTTTCCTGAGCCAACGCCAATTAGCAAGGTGCCCACAGCAGGTGAATCGATGTTCAAGGGTATCCAGGAGACCACACCGAGTACAGGTGTCCGTGTCAGAAAGACCAATACGGTGCAGTCGTACATTGGTGGGAACCAAATTATTTATTACCCTATACCACGTGGACGCCACGGCCATAGAGTGGATCGGCAGACTAACGTTCTTCCAGACGTTCCTCCAGGACACGGATGGAGACGCCAGTTCTATTGGATTGGGACTGGCCAGCCCCTCCCAGCGGGCAATCAAGCTCTTGGTCGTTGGCACCGGTCGCCGCAAGAAGACGTCACCGAGGTAACTCACCGCAATGTAAAATTCCCGAATGTGTTTCAACTTAAAATTTAGGCGTCCGACATCGACAGGTGGAGCAAGGCTCGCCGGACGCACAACAGTAAAAAGCCTGGATGTAATTGAAGTCACTTCTTGCGTAACAATTAGAGTCGTTCGGCGGACGTACAAAGCAGACGCCTTGCGAGTAATGTCAGAGAGGCCCAAGCCTCCGGAGAGACGCGGTTTCGTCATTACCTCGTAACGTAACTTGAATAGATGGCCCTTCCATATAAACCTGCTAGACAATTGGCGCAACCTTTTTGCCACCATCATGGGAAGTGGGAACAGCTGAGCAACATAATAAGCTTTACATAGGACGTAGGTGTCTAAAATTCTGACTTTTTGCAAAATGGTAGCAGAGCGCTGCTCATGGACCATCAGAGCCCCCTGTATCTTCTCGGTGACAGATTTCCAATTGAGAGCCGCCATTTTTAGAGGACACCGATCAATGATAATCCCCAAGGACGTATGGCGATCGACAAAAGTGGCCCAAGGGACGTCAGCATCGCGAAATCCTCGAATATCAAGGAACTTACATTTACCCTGATTGAGACGCGCTCCAGAGACACGACAGTATGCATCAACTGCCCCTTTCAACAACGGGATATCATCTCGGTGACGGAGGAGAACAACGACATCATCCGCATATGCCTTAACCGAGAGCTTCCCACCAGAGAGGGACATACCCTGAAGCTTGAGAGCAATAGTCCGAAGCAGCGGTTCCAGGGACAAAACGAATAAAGACATAGAGAGCGGACTACCCTGAGGCACTCCGCGGCGGATAGCAATGGGCGGCGTCAGCTGCCCATTGACTGACACCCGAGCTGTTATTCCCCTGTACAAATTGCCAAGAACACCACGTGATGAAGCGTTAAAACCTATTGTACCTAAAACACGATCTAAAAACACATGACTGACGTGATCAAAAGCCTTATAAAAATCAAGGAAGGCAAAGGCACAATGTACGTTTGTAACCGCCGCAACCGAGACAACATCCCGATATTCGGCTACTGGTGTCAGAATAGATCTATCATGAAAACAACATTGATGTGCACCAATCACACCCCGAAGCAGAGAAGACAGCCGGCTATTGAGCGCTCTAGCAGCTGTCTTATAGTCAAAATTCAGCAATGTGAGCGGACGAAGATTGGCAGCAGATAAACGACCAGAGGACTTCGGAATTAAAACAATTTTCCCTACTTTAAAATCGGCAGGCACATCCATCCCTCTGACAATCTCATTTAAAATCTGCGTAAAAATGCCACCCAAAAGAGGCCAAAAACGGAGATAAAATTCTTTAGGCAGGCCGTCTGGACCCGGCGATTTACTGGACGGAGAGCGAGCAATAAAATCGAAAACATCATCTACCTGGAACTTCCGGAGAAATTCGCCGTTCGCGTCAGGCGCGATCGTCGCAGTTAGATCCCCAAAGACATCATCCGAAAGAGACTCACCAGAATCATCGGCAGAATAGAGACTAGTGTAATACTGATGAAGAGCACGAACCATTTCCTCCTGTGCACTAAACTGTCGCCCATCATCCACCGTAAGAGAAGAGATGAAGGAGCGACGACGACGAGTCTGATGCCGTAGCAGGTGGTACAAGGATGTCAGTTCACCTTCAACAAGAGAGTGAGGTTTCGACTTAACTCGCAGACCATCCATCTGTCGTCGTTTAAGGCTCAAGAGCTTGGCTTTAATACGACGAACATCATGGATCCGCAGTGGAGAGGTACCCGCCGCGTCATATAGTTCACGCAGGACAGAGTAGTAATATTCATACGTGTTCTTAAAATCACGCGTCCTAGCAGCACAGTAGAAAATCAAAGTCTGACGAATCTTGGGCTTGGCAAACGCAGTCCACCAAACCAGCAAGGAGGGGTATCGCGGGACAGAGCGAAGACATCGCTCCCACACGCCACTTATAACATCATCCATAGCACTGTCGGCAAGGTGGGAAACATTTAACATCCACTGGGAACGATAAAGTTTTGCAGGTTGGCGACTAAGATTTACAGTTGCAGTAAAAGCACAATGGTCAGAAAAACTAGTAGGAATAACATCGACAGAAAGAATTTTATCACATAAAAAATCAGATAAATAGAATCTGTCGAGTCTACTGCATGAGGACGCGGTAAAAAACGTATATTTCACCAGGGTTGGATATTTGTGTTCCCAAACATCACGCAGATGCATCGTACGAACTAAGTCATGTAAATCACGGCAATAATTAAAATTGGGGGACTGGTCTGCAGGGCGTAAAACACAATTAAAATCGCCTCCGAGCAGGAGACTCCGAGGACTCTGGCGCAAAAGATAAATAAGCTCTTCTTTATAAAAGCGCGATCGAGCCACAGTGTGACCCGAACCAGAGGGGGCATACAAAACAACGAGGCGGAGATCAAAAAGACGACAACCAATCCCACGGCCAGAGTCAAGGAATTCAATGTCAGTAATAGGAATGCCCTCTCGAAAGAAAAGAGCAGTTCCTGTTGAATATTCCGGCGCGACATTAAAAACAGTTTGAAATCCAGGTAGAGAGAGATCAGAAAACAACACTTCCTGCAAAAACACTACGTCCGCACAGGCGTCGTAAATAAACTGCCGCAAAGAGGCAATGCGAACGTCGGACTCAATACGGTTAACATTTAAGGTAAGAAAGGTGTATGCTTGAACCATAGAGAGAAAAGCGAGAAAACAAATCACCTACACCGACGCACCAGCGTCACAGTCCATAGCAGGGGTGACGGAGGCATCCGAGGGAGGGGGACTGCTACCCCGTTCCGCGGATCCCTTACGTTTCGGTTTTTTACGAACAGCATTAACGTTCGGCTGAACGCGTAACTTGCGTCGGCTGACGGGCAAGGAAACTTCAGCCGCCGGTGACGTAGGAGGGTCAAGTTCTGTATCCGACACCACCCGCGCCGGTCCACATGCGGGATCCGGGGTCGCGGGGGAAACATCCGACAAAACGGAATGGTCAACACCTGCACTAGCTTCCGGCAAACATGGACTGCACGGAGGCGAAACGTGAGCAGGAAGGTCCGAGGCCGCAGAGTTGGAAGGAAGCGGAGCAGCTCCGCTGGCAGAGGTATGGGGCAGCGAAGCAGGAAGTTGTCGCGGCTCCACTTGTTGTGACATCGAAGTCGGTTCGGAAGACGGCGCCAACAGGCCCGACCGACGACCCGACTCGAGAGAAGCTGCGTCGGAGGCCGGAGGGGCGCCAGCAGCCGCCACCGGAACCGCTACCTCAGGAGGGCAGGGAGCAGCTACAGTACACAGTGGCTCGGAGGATGCCGGTCGCTCGGACTGGGGCATCTCAGGGAGATCCTCATCCGTACTATTTCCATCGTGTGGGCGACGCCTCTTATTATTCAAAAGTGGCACACCCACCTGAGGGACAGACGGAACAACATCAGATTTAGCACGCAAAGGAGGAAATTCTGTATCAGGGGTGCGCAAAACCTGTGGCGGGGCGCTACTACCACTGGACTGTGCTACACCAAGAGCAGAACCACCTGCAACGAGGTCAGCGACCGTTAACTTGCGACGCTGTTCGAGAGAATTTTTTAAAACAAAAACTCTCCGCGGACAGTCGGTACGCACGTGACCACTTTCATTGCACAAAAAACAGGTGCCAACCTGACCACTATATGTTACATGGACACGATATCCACCGATCTGCAGGTGAGATGGAATATTCTGCTTAACGTGCATTTCGACTGAACGAATACCACTGTAACATTGCAGGCGATGTTGGCTTGACCAGCGTTCAAGGCGAATGCTCTTTACATCACCATACTTCTGTAGACCCTCCTTAAGATAGACATTATCCACCTCCGGTGGAAGGTTGTAAACACGAACATTGGTATACGTGATGGAAGCATTGGAAAGCAGCACGGTACTTACAGAATCATCCCGATGCCGAAAGAGAACTTGATGACCATATTTAGAAAGAATTTTATCAACCTGAAGTGGGTCCATAAACTTAACAAAGAAAACATACAGTTCGGTATCAAAATAAGCAGTGTGCACCTGATCCGAATGAACACCAAAGGTATCTACCAACCGATCATGAATCTCAAGAGAACTAGGTTGCACATGGCGGGTTGACTTGTCAAAAGCAAAACTAACTGTAGCCTGACGAGGAATAACCTGGGACGACATTTTCAAAATATGCGGTCGAAACCGCTACACAAAAAACACTGAAATAAGGACAGAGAGTAACACAAGGTACGAAACAACGACGGAGAAATACTCTCAGAAGTTGCAACACAACACGTAACAAAAACGATAGCCCACTATACGTAACGCTACGGCGGAGCGGAAGACTAGGCACGTCCACACTGCACGGCGTCTAAAGCGGAACTGGAGACCAACGAGCCCTGTGACACGGCGAATGCCAAATATTCCAGTCCCTCGATGTCGTCCAGGGTGCCCTGGAAGTCTCGTGTACGCTGGCGGGATGGGGGCGGCGCGAATTCCCGTGGTCGGCGGCCTTCCTGGGCTATTGGTACCTTCATGTAGAGCTGCCGCTGGGCTCGCACTGCCTGCTGCTAAGAAAGTGATTGCTTTTGCTGATATGACTTGCAATAACGACTGCGCGAAACGCCGCTATCTCGTTAGGGGTGCTACGGCAGACACCCTCTCGAGCACCCCGAAGACTTCTTGAGCCCTCGGCTGTGATGGGATCCAGGCTGACAAAAGAACTGTCGTGTGTGCATTCGCGGACGAGAGAAAGTCTGAGGCAAGTTCGAGTGAACTAGGATGGACGCCTCGGGTCCGTCGTTTCCGTAGTGTAGCGGTTATCACGTCTGCTTCACACGCACAAGGTCCACGGTTCGATAACGGGCGGGAACAGTATTTTCCTGCCTATGTCGTATTGTCCTCCAATGAGCCACGTCGTGTGTGGATCTGCTGCATGTCCCTTCGTTTTGCAAGTACCACATTTATTGAATTTTTTAGTTACGATGGCAACATCACTACAAGTTGTCTGTGAAGTAAGGTGCACACAAGCAGTTTCCGTGGTGTAGCGGTTATCACGTCTGCCTAACACGCAGAAGGTCCCCGGTTCGATCCCGGGCGGAAACACTATTTCATCACTTTAAGCAAGACGTACTAACATGCATCTGCTACCATCTGTACCCGAAACCTTCGTAATCGCCTTCACGCGTCGGACCCGAGTGCCAATTGCTCACATCGAATAAGAAATTCATTTGATATTGACGGCGAGATTTTTGCGCTGACTCAGCCACTGACGTGCGATCAGTTTGCACAAAACGCTAGGGCTCGTCCGGGATTTGAACCCGGGACCTCCTGCACCCAAAGCAGGAATCATACCCCTTTTTTTTTTTTTTTTTTTTTTTTTAAATGCCTGCAATTCAGTCTCAGCTCATTATGAGCAAATGAAAGCGTAATTATTGTTCCTCTAACAAATATATCTATTGAAAAAAAAAAAAAAAATATTAAGGAACATCCACAACACAGCCACTTCAAAAGAAGTACACTACTGAAATTAAAATCGTAAAACATGACTATATAATGTAGACTGCTTTGTGAAAAAAAAAAAAAAAAAAAAAAAAAAAAACACGGAAACTTCAGTCCTGGTGTAGAGAAGAAACATACATAAAGGCGGCAAATCCAGGAACAGTATAAAAGAAAATGGCTCACACAGGTGACCTTAGCCAACACCCTCTCTTTCAAATGTCAGGCTAAGCATATTGGCAAAATCATCTCGGAGGCCTGGCAATCGCAAGCGCTGCCAGTAAGCAGTAAGCGTGTACTGCCGAAACGCTAGGTGTCCATCCTCTTCATGACAACTGATGACAAAATGTACGAAATGGCCAATCAACCACATGACGGTATGGAGCTTCGTTCGCGGAAAAAAGGAAGAATCGGGCCGGACAATGATGTCAATAGTATAAGCGGCTTCAGCAGACCTAGTGACAAAGGCAAGTTGTTTCCTGAGCCAACGCCAATTAGCAAGGTGCCCACAGCAGGTGAATCGATGTTCAAGGGTATCCACGAGACCACACCGAGTACAGGTGTCCGTGTCAGAAAGACCAATACGGTGCAGTCGTACATTGGTGGGAACCAAATTATTTATTACCCTATACCACGTGGACGCCACGGCCATAGAGTGGATCGGCAGACTAACATTCTTCCAGACGTTCCTCCAGGACACAGATGGAGACGCCAGTTCTATTGGATTGGGACCGGCCAGCCCCTCCCAGCGGGCAATCAAGCCCTTGGTCGTTGGCACCGGTCGCCGCAAGAAGACGTCACCGAGGTAACTCACCGCAATGTAAAATTCCCGAATGTGTTTCAACTTAAAATTTAGGCGTCCGACATCGACAGGTGGAGCAAGGCTCGCCGGACGCACAACAGTAAAAAGCCTGGATGTAATTGAAGTCACTTCTTGCGTAACAATTAGAGTCGTTCGGCGGACGTACAAAGCAGACGCCTTGCGAGTAATGTCAGAGAGGCCCAAGCCTCCGGAGATACGCGGTTTCGTCATTACCTCGTAACGTAACTTGAATAGATGGCCCTTCCATATAAACCTGCTAGACAATTGGCGCAACCTTTTCGCCACCATCATGGGAAGTGGGAACAGCTGAGCAACATAATAAGCTTTACATAGAACGTAGGTGTCTAAAATTCTGACTTTTTGCAAAATGGTAGCAGAGCGCTGCTCATGGACCATCAGAGCCCCCTGTATCTTCTCGGTGACAGATTTCCAATTGAGAGCCGCCATTTTTAGAGGACACCGATCAATGATAATCCCCAAGGACGTATGGCGATCGACAACAGTGGCCCAAGGGACGTCAGCATCGCGAAATCCTCGAATATCAAGGAACTTACATTTACCCTGATTGAGACGCGCTCCAGAGACACGACAGTATGCATCAACTGCCCCTTTCAACAACGGGATATCATCACGTTGACGGAGGAGAACAACGACATCATCCGCATATGCCTTAACCGAGAGCTTCCCACCAGAGAGGGACATACCCTGAAGCTTGAGAGCAATAGTCCGAAGCAGCGGTTCCAGGGACAATACGAATAAAGACATAGAGAGCGGACTACCCTGAGGCACTCCGCGGCGGATAGCAATGGGCGGCGTCAGCTGCCCATTGATTGACACCCGAGCTGTTATTCCCCTATACAAATTGCCAAGAACACCACGTGATGAAGCGTTAAAACCTATTGTACCTAAAACACGATCTAAAAACACATGACTGACGTGATCAAAAGCCTTATGAAAATCAAGGAAGGCAAAGGCACAATGTACGTTTGTAACCGCCGCAACCGAGACAACATCCCGATATTCGGCTACTGGTGTCAGAATAGATCTATCATGAAAACAACATTGATGTGCACCAATCACACCCCGAAGCAGAGAGGACAACCGGCTATCGAGCGCTCTAGCAGCTGTCTTGTAGTCAAAATTCAGCAATGTGAGCGGACGAAGATTGGCAGCAGATAAACGACCAGAAGACTTCGGAATTAAAACAATTTTCCCTACTTTAAAATCGGCAGGCACATCCATCCCCCTGACAATCTCATTTAAAATCTGCGTAAAAATGCCACCCAAAAGAGGCCAAAAACGGAGATAAAATTCTTTAGGCAGGCCGTCTGGACCCGGCGATTTACTGGACGGAGAGCGAGCAATAAAATCGAAAACCTCATCTACCTGGAACTCCCGGAGAAATTCGCCGTTCGCGTCAGGTGCGATCGTCGCAGTTAGATCCCCAAAGACATCGTCCGAAAGAGACTCACCAGAATCATCGGCAGAATAGAGACTAGTGTAATACTGGTGAAGAGCACGAATCATTTCCTCCTGTGCAATAAGCTGCCGTCCATCATCCACCGTAAGAGAAGAGATGAAGGAGCGACGACGACGAGTGTGATGCCGTAGCAGGTGGTACAAGGATGTCAGTTCTCCTTCAACAAGAGAGTGAGGTTTCGACTTAACTCGCAGACCATCCATCTGTCGTCGTTTAAGGCTCAAGAGCTTGGCTTTAATACGACGAACATCATGGATCCGCAGAGGAGAGGTACCCGCTGCGTCATATAGTTCACGCAGGACAGAGTAGTAATATTCATACGTGTTCTTAAAATCACGCGCCCTTGCAGCACAGTAAAAAATCAAAGTCTGACGAATCTTGGGCTTGGCAAACGCAGTCCACCAAACCAGCAAGGAGGGGTATCGCGGGACAGAGCGAAGACATCGCTCCCACACGCCACTTATAACATCATCCATAGCACTGTCGGCAAGGTGGGAAACATTTAACATCCACTGGGAACGATAAAGTTTTGCAGGTTGGTGACTAAGATTTACAGTTGCAGTAAAAGCACAATGGTCAGAAAAACTAGTAGGAATAACATCGACAGAAAGAATTTTATGACATAAAAAATCAGATAAATAGAATCTGTCGAGTCTACTGCATGAGGACGCGGTAAAAAACGTATATTTCACCAGGGTTGGATATTTGTGTTCCCAAACATCACGCAGATGCATCGTACGAACTAAGTCATGTAAATCACGGCAATAATTAAAATTGGGGGACTGGTCTTCAGGGCGTAAAACACAATTAAAATCGCCTCCGAGCAGGAGACTCCGAGGACTCTGGCGCAAAAGATAAATAAGCTCTTCTTTATAAAAGCGCGAGCGAGCCACAGTGTGACCCGAACCAGAGGGGGCATACAAAACAACGAGGCGGAGATCAAAAAGACGACAACCAATCCCACGGCCACAGTCAAGGAATTCAATGTCAGTAATAGGAATGCCCTCTCGAAAGAAAAGAGCAGTTCCCGTTGAATATTCCGGCGCGACATTAAAAACAGTTTGAAATCCAGGTAGAGAGAGATCAGAAAACAACACTTCCTGCAAGAACACTACGTCCGCACAGGCGTCGTAAATAAACTGCCGCAAAGAGGCAATGCGAACGTCGGACTCAATACGGTTAAGATTTAAGGTAAGAAAGGTGTATGCTTGAACCATAGAGAGAAAAGCGAAAAAGGAAATCACCTACACCGACGCACCAACGTCACAGTCCATAGCAGGGGAGACGGAGGCATCCGAGGGAGGGGGACTGGTACCCCGTTCCGCGGATCCCTTACGCTTCGGTTTTTTACGAACAGCATTAACGTTCGGCTGAACGCGTAACTTGCGTCGGCTGACGGGCAAGGAAGCTTCAGCCGCCGGTGACGTAGGAGGGTCAAGTTCTGTATCCGACACCACCCGCGCCGGTCCACATGCGGGATCCGGGGTCGCGGGGGGAAACTCCGACAAAACGGAATGGTCAACACTTACACTAGCTTCCGGCAAACATGGACTGCACGGAGGCGAATCGTGAGCAGGAAGGTCCGAGGCCGCAATGTTGGACGGAAGCGGAGCAGCTCCGCTGGCAGAGGTATGGGGCAGCGAAGCAGGAAGTTGTCGCGGCTCCACTTGTTGTGACATCGAAGTCGGTTCGGAAGACGGCGCCAACAGGCCCGACCGACGATCCGACTCGAGAGAAGCTGCGTCGGAGGCCGGAGGGGCGCCAGCAGCCGCCACCGTAACCGTTACCTCAGGAGAGCAGGGAGCAGCTACAGTACACAGTCGCTCGGAGGATGCCGGTCGCTCGGACTGGGGCATCTCAGGGAGATCCTCATCCGTACTATTTCCATCGTGTGGGCGACGCCTCTTATTATTCAAAAGTGGCACACCCACCTGAGGGACAGACGGAACAACATCAGATTTAGCACGCAAAGGAGGAAATTCTGTGTCAGGGGTGCGCAAAACCTGTGGCGGAGCGCTACTACCACTGGACTGTGCTACACCAAGAGCAGAACCACCTGCAACGAGGTCAGCGACCGTTAACTTGCGACGCTGTTCGAGAGAATTTTTTAAAACAAAAACCCTCCGCGGACAGTCGGTACGCACGTGAGCACTTTCATTGCACAAAAAACAGGTGCCAACCTGACCACTATATGTTACATGGACACGATATCCACCGATCTGCAGGTGAGATGGAATATTCTGCTTAACGTGCATTTCGACTGAACGAATACCACTGTAACATTGCAGGCGATGTTGGCTTGACCAGCGTTCAAGGCGAATGCTCTTTACATCACCATACTTTTGTAGACCCTCCTTAAGATAGACATTATCCACCTCCGGTGGAAGGTTGTAAACACGAACATTGGTATACGTGATGGAAGCATTGGAAAGCAGCACGGTACTTACAGAATCATCCCGATGCCGAAAGAGAACTTGATGACCATATTTAGAAAGAATTTTATCAACCTGAAGTGGGTCCATAAACTTAACAAAGAAAACATACAGTTCGGTATCAAAATAAGCAGTATGCACCTGATCCGAATGAACACCAAAGGTATCTACCAACCAATCATGAATCTCAAGGGAACTAGGTTGCACATGGCGGGTTGACTTGTCAAAAGTAAAACTAACTGTAGCCTGACGAGGAATAACCTGGGACGACATTTTCAAAATATGCGGTCGAAACCGCTACACACAACACACTGAAATAAGGACAGAAAGTAACACAAGGTACTTAACAACGACGGAGAAACACTCACAGAAGTTGCAACACAACACGTAAACAAAAGCTATAGTCCACTATACGTAACGCTACGGCGGAGCGGAAGACTAGGCACGTCCACACTGCACGGCGTCTAAAGCGGAACTTTACCCCTAGACCAACGAGCCCTGTGACACGGCGAATGCCAAATATTCCAGTCCCTCGATGTCGTCCAGGGTGCCCTGGAAGTCTCGTGTACGCTGGCGGGATGGGGGCGGCGCGAATTCCCGCGGTCGGCGGCCTTCCTGGGCTATTGGTACCTTCATGTAGAGCTGCTGCTGGGCTCGCACTGCCTGCTGCTGAGAAAGTGATTGCTTTTGCTGATATGAATTGCAATAACGACTGCGCGAAACGCCGCTATCTCGTTAGGGGTGCTACGGCAGACACCCTCTCGAGCACCCCGAAGACTTCTTGAGCCCTCGGCTGTGATGGGTTCCAGGCTGACAAAAGAACTGTCGTGTGTGCATTCGCGGACTAGAGAAAGGCTGAGCCAAGTTCGAGTGAACAAGGATGGACTCCTCGGGTCCGTCGTTTCCGTAGTGTAGCGGTTATCACGTCTGCTTCACACGCAGAAGGTCCCCGGTTCGATCCCGGGGGGGAACAGTATTTTCTTGCCTATGTCGTATTGTCCTCCAATGAGCCACGTCGTGTGTGGATCTGCTGCATGTCCCTTCGTTTTGCAAGTACCACATTTATTGAATTTTTTAGTTACGTTGGCAACATCACTACAAGTTGTCTGTGAAGTAAGGTGCACACAAGCAGTTTCCGTGGTGTAGCGGTTATCACGTCTGCCTAACACGCAGAAGGTCCCCGGTTCGATCCCGGGCGGAAACACTTTTTCATCACTTTAAGCAAGACTTACTAACATGCATCTGCTACCATCTGTACCCGAAACCTTCGTAATCGCCTTCACGCGTCGGACCAGAGTGTCAATTGCTCACATCGAATAAGAAATTCATTTGATATTGACGGCGAGCTTTTTGCGCTGACTCAGCCACTGACGTGCGATCAGTTTGCACAAAGCGCTAGGGCTCGTCCGGGATTTGAACCCGGGACCTCCTGCACCCTAAGCAGGAATCATACCCCTAGACCAACGGGCCCTGTGACACGGCGAATCCCAATTATTGCAGTCCCTAGATGTCGTCCAGGGTGCCCTGGAAGTCTCGTGTACGCTGGCGGGATGGGGGCGGCGCGAATTCCCGCGGTCGGCGGCCTTCCTGGGCTATTGGTACCTTCATGTAGATCCGCCGCTGGGCTCGCACTGCCTGCTGTTGAGAAAGTGATTGCTTTTGCTGATATGACTTGCAATAACGACTGCGCGAAACGCCGCTGTCTCGTTAGGGGTGCTACGGCAGACACCCTCTCGAGCACCCCGAAGACTTCTTGAGCCCTCGGCTGTGATGGGTTCCAGGCTGACAAAAGAACTGTCGTGTGTGCATTCGCGGACTAGAGAAAGGCTGAGCCAAGTTCGAGTGAACAAGGATGGACTCCTCGGGTCCGTCGTTTCCGTAGTGTAGCGGTTATCACGTCTGCTTTACGCGCAGAAGGTCCCCGGTTCGATTCCGGGCGGGAACAGTATTTGATTGCCTATGTCGTATTGTCCTCCAATGAGCCACGTCGTGTGTGGATCTGCTGCATGTCCCTTCGTTTTGCAAGTACCACATTTATTGAATTTTTTAGTTACGATGGCAACATCACTACAAGTTGTCTGTGAAGTAAGGTGCACACAAGCAGTTTCCGTGGTGTAGCGGTTATCACGTCTGCCTAACACGCAGAAGGTCCCCGGTTCGATCCCGGGCGGAAACACTTTTTCATCACTTTAAGCAAGACTTACTAACATGCATCTGCTACCATCTGTACCCGAAACCTTCGTAATCGCCTTCACGCGTCGGACCAGAGTGTCAATTGCTCACATCGAATAAGAAATTCATTTGATATTGACGGCGAGCTTTTTGCGCTGACTCAGCCACTGACGTGCGATCAGTTTGCACAAAACGCTAGGGCTCGTCCGGGATTTGAACCCGGGACCTCCTGCACCCTAAGCAGGAATCATACCCCCTTTTTTTTTTTTTGTTTTTTTTTTCTTTTCTTTTTTTTCTATTTCTTTTTTTTTTTTTTTTTTTTTTTTTTTTTTTTTTTCGGGCCTCCATCCACCCCTTCTAGCCCGCCCTCACGCTCGCCAAAAGTGCCTTCATCGGCTCGACTTCTCCGCCATGAGCAAAAATCTCCGTTGAAATAAAAAATTAATCACGAAACAAATAAATTCTCTTCAGTATTGATGTGGTTATTTGGTTTACCAATATATGTGATGTGGAAAATGAAGCAAATGAAATCTTCTGCAGGAATGTTAGAAAACTCATCACTTTCCGAGGGAGACTGAATGTATGAAAATAAACTTGGTGATGCTGGAGTCTTCCACAGCAAGAAGGAACAACTCTTCTCTTCCTCTGACAGGAGAAGTCCAAACATAACATAAATACGTCTTCTTTTCAATAAACGAATCTTACTAATTGAATAAACAAGAAACGAATAATGTATAATTTGAATATTAGATCTACAAAATTCGACGGGGATCTCGTAGAACAGTCTCGCAGAGCCCTCGACAGGAGAGGCATCATCCCCCAAAGCGTCACCACAGTCGGGGTGGTCCGTTTCATATTCGTGGCCGTTCGATCGCCGCATTCCGAATCCTAATTGCGACTATCATAGTCGTGAAAGGGCCATCCATCAGAGTTTTCGGACTGCGACGGCGCCCTGGAGGAATATCTCTCTACGTCAACGTTCGGAGGAGAAAGAAAGCATACTTTTCTCTATATTTGTCGATTCGTTGAAGTTTCTGGTGTTGAGTTATTAGGTATAGCCAATAGTCTTCTTTATTTTTTTCTGGCGCCGATAATATATAATACACCGTCTGACCTTGAAGCCAAGTGACTGCTCGTCGTTTTGCCGGAGGGTATGGAACGGCATCAGGAGTGAGGAGTCCAGCTGGAGTAATCATTCTAGGTGCAGTACGCAGCATACTTGAGAGCTTCCGTGCAAAGAGAAGCCAGATGTCCTTCACATTTTCGCATAGAAAGCGATGTTCGATGGTATCTAGGTGAGTACAGTGAACGCAGTTCGGAGTATCTGCCAAGTGGATCATGTGTAGTTTTGAATTTGTCGGTATGATCCTATTGACCGCCATGTACCATGTAGACCGCACCTGCGATGGTAAGTGTGCGTCATGAATGTTTTCCCAGATCTTGGCCCAGTTGCAGTCTCTATACTTCACTTCTATTCTGTTGCGCGGCTTACTGTCCGTCAGGCAGCTGTAAAGTGCTTTGACCCGGTAAAGATCATTCTCAGGTATGTTGCTTTGAATATAGCTGTATTCGAGGAAAAAAGTACTAAAGTGGCTAAATGCAGTCGGGATGTGACTTACGTTTACCGGAGGCGTCATGCTGGCAGGTGCAATTTCATTGAGAAGGTGGGCCGTTAAGGAATTTGGTGATCGTTGCCATTGTTTATACATGTTGCTGATATATAATGCTTTCGCTTTGTGGTAAACATCTGTCAGATTTAGGCCGCCCTTTCCCAAGGGGAGCGTCAAAGTTGCAAATGGGACTTTGAAAATGTGTCCCCTACTGACAAAGTGTCCGAGCGCTGCAAGCATTCGTTGTGCGATGACCTTTGGTATTGGTAGGATTTGTGCGACATAATTCACTTTAGAAACAATGTAAGTATTGACTAAAAACACTCTTTGTATGGCGTTGAGATTTCGCAAATGATGTTGCCGTATACCGGCCCGAATTTGTGCCAATAATTTTCGATAATTAAGAGCAGACGTGCAGCGGATGGTGCGCGTGTATTCAATGCCGAGACATTTAAATGTTGTCATTCTTTTTAGTGATTGGCTATTGCCAAGTTCGAGTCCTCTACCAAGTTCCATAATGCCAGACTTTTTACAGTTGACTTTCGCTCCTGATGCGGCTGCATAAGTGGATATCAGATGAAACACGCGTTCCAAGTCTTCATCTTTCGTCACCACGAAACTGACGTCATCCGCAAATGCCTGGCATACGATCTTCTGGCCATGTATGCGTATTCCCGGAAGGTCTTGCGCCAGGGAGAACAGTAAGGGTTCAAGAGCAACTGCAAACAAAGCCATTGACATCGGGCAACCTTGTCGTACCGACCGAGCGATATTAATAGGTTTACTGAGTTGTCCGTTGAGACAGATCTTGGACGTACCGTTTCGCAGCAGGAGTGTAACAGTGTCAATAACTTTCCGTGGAAAGTTCATTGCTGCCATCGCGCACAGAAGATATGAGTGACTGATTTTATCGAATGCTTTCTCAAAATCTAACGAGACTAGAGCGCATCGCATGTCGCAAGCGGCGGCTGTAGCTATGATATCTCTATATGCACTTAACGTCTGCTGTATGTTTCTAGAGTTCCCAACGCTCGTCTGGTAGGCCCCCGTGACAGTACTAAGTACCGTACTGAATCGCTGCATCATGACCCGCGCGAATATCTTATAATCGGTATTAAGTAACGTAAGCGGTCGGAGATTGTCGACTGTCTTTCCCGCTGGCGTTTTGGGTACCAATACCACTATGCCTTCACAGAATTCCCTTAAGATATCACTTCCAGCCTTTAAGATATCATTACAGACCAAGGTCAACTTTGGAACTAAATGGTGACGAAAGGTTCGATAAAACTCAGCCGGTAATCCGTCGGGGCCAGGCGATTTATTCTGTGGGCTCCCTCGAATGGCGTCCTCTACTTCATCTTCAGTTATGACTGCAGCGAGGCCGTCTGCTTCTACCGTGGTCAATGTCGCAAAACGGCGTGCCAGAAGGACGTGCTGCGCCGCCATATCCACTGGGTGTTCCGTGAACTGTGCTGTGAAATGTTTGTAAATCTCGTCTCGTATGTCGCGCTGGTGGTTTAGGAATCGACCATCTGCAGTATGCAGTTCTGTCAATATCTTTCTGCGCCCCCTTTTCTGTTCGCGAATAACATGGTACATTGATGTCGTTTCGTCCTGTACAGCGTTTTGCAGACGCGTCCTGACTTTACAGCCTTCCAATTGCTTCCGTTTAAGGGTTAGAATCGTAGCCTGTATTCTTTTAATATGCATACGATTTGCTATTACTGTTGCATCTTCTCGATATAAATCTCTCAAACACTGAAAGTAAAATTCCAGGGTTTGCTTCTGCCAGGCACATCGATCTCGGGAATAATTCTTCATCGCTTTTGTTAAGGCGGGTTTCGCACATTTTACCCACCACGTAATGGCAGAATCGTACGCGGGAAACTTTCGTTCGCAGGCTGCCCACGTATTGCGGAAGACTGTGTGACACCCGGGTTCTGGTAAACACGCTACATTTAGTTTCCAGGGTCCCCTTGCCCTGTACGTCCCTTGTTTGGCTAAATTGACGGTACATATATATGCCACATGATCTGTGAAGACAGTCGGCCATAGCTCAGCCTGCAAAACATGTTCCCTCATACTTGATAATGCGTAGATTCTATCGATGCGGCTAGCTGAGTGGCCAGTAACGTAAGTGAATCCGGGCCTGTCACCGTGTCGAAGCTCCCACGTGTCTATTAAATTCAACTCGTCAATGAGATTGCGAAGCTCGGCGGACGGATTGAAGTTCGGTGTCTGGTCTTTGGGACTGAGGACACAGTTAAAGTCACCAGCGAATATAAGTTGTTCCGAAGGTGGTGTAAAAAGTGGCACAATGTCATCTTTAAAAAACTCTGCTCTCTGTCGGCGTCTCCCAGAGCCGGATGGGGCGTAGAGATTGATAAATCTAGTAGTATCGATAGTAGTCGCTATACCTCTGCCAGACGCCAGGCGCTCGACATGTGACAGCACTATCCCTTCCTTAGCCATGATCGCCGTCCCTGGATCAGAGCCATGTCCAGGATTAACGACGGCATTGTAGCCTGTGATACGCTCAAGGTTAATATTGGTCACTTCCTGCAGCATGATGAGATCAATATCAGCGGCATAGAGAAAATCTTGAAGATTTGTTAAGTTTAGCGGGCTACTGATCGTATTGATGTTCAATGTCGCAATTCGGTAAGCTTGCAAGGACGGCATGAGAACAGAGATCTAGGTGACTATAAGCCGAGTATGGATGTTAATGGCGAACATCCTCTAAAAGAAGTCTACGTCATTAGCCACTGTGCCGACGCCGGCGGTAGCCGTTTGTTGCTGGTGGGACACATCAGCTTGAGCTTCCGATAACGGACTATCTGTACGTCGCCGATCCTTTACGAAATCATCTTCCCGACCACCCTCTTCTACGTCATCCGACCAATCACACACGAACCTGTCCGCTGGCAAACCGCAATCCGAGAGCTTGGATACGTCGGATACAGGGGTCTGATCCATTGCATCTGTTATCGCAGGGCCGCCGGAGGGTAATCGTCCGTGATCAGTGTCCGATTCGTCCGTCCGGGATTTTTTTGTCGTTTTGCTGGTTGCTGACGACGGTGGTTCAGTCTCTTCAGTCAGTTTCTGTCGTACGTGGTTCGCTTTTTCACGCAATATTGGCGCCTTTGCTTCTGCCCCTTGATGTGCTAGCCGGCGTTTCTTCTGTGATTTGGGAGACCGCGGGGGCTGGTGGCCAGCCAGCTCGTTCGACTCCACGCGGTCCACGTCGGACTTGTCGTCTCGAACCGGAACGCCCGCCAGAATACTTTCGGTGTCCGGTTGGTGCCCCTGCTCCGAGTGAGTATCGCCCCCCTTTGAGGTGTGTGAAGAAGGAACAGTTGGGACGTCGTTCGTATCCATCGGCGTGACGCCTTCCTGCACTTCGCGCAGACTCTCTAGCGGAACATCGAAACTAGGGTCCGAGGTAACGTTAGCCCGGGCGGCGGCGACGTATGATATAGGCAACGTAGACGTCGGGCCCTGCTGCGCACGCTCACCGGCCGGTATTTGCGCCACGCGCCGTTGGACACATTGAGCACGGATATGTTCGGTGGAACCACAGCCCGCACAGGTTCTCGGCTGCCCATCATAAATCACAATGGCTCTGTAGCCACACACAGTGACGTAGGACGGAATGTGCTTCAACATATCAATCTTCACCTGCCGGACACCGTTTAACACCGGGAAAATGTGCATATTCGACCACTTTTCTGCCGTATTGCTGATGACCGTTCCATATTCCCTCAATTTGGCATTAATTTGATCAGCGGATATTTCAAAGGGTAATTCGAATATTCGAACAGTTCTGACTCCAAGACCGGCAAGCGAAACTCTGACATCACCAACATTGCCGTCAGAATGGTTAAACTTTAAAACTCCTCCACAAGATTGAATGACCTGCTCGCATTTCTCGGGTCTCAACAATTTTAGGTAGACCGTACTGCTGACGATAGAAAGGTGAATGCCAACCATATCATCAATAGTGATTTTCATAACGTCTCTAATAAATAACTCAACTTCAAAGGACTTCGGTCGTGCATAGTGCGGGTCAAAACTCAATTTCAATGTGTCTTTCCGTATAAGTTGATCCATTATAATCGATGGCAATTCATCACTCCACACTACAACAACGCAGCAAAGCGCACACTTACCAAACCGCACGCGACCGCCACAGGCGAGAGCGTAAACAACCTGCGTCCGACCGCCACGGCCGCTGCCGGCTGACTTCCCCTAGACCAACGAGCCCTGTGACACGGCGAATGCCAATTATTGCAGTCCCTAGATGTCGTCCAGGGTGCCCTGGAAGTCTCGTGTACGCTGGCGGGATGGGGGCGGCGCGAATTCCTGCGGTCGGCGGCCCAGCTGCCGCTGGGCTCGCACAACCTGCTGCTGAGAAAGTGATTGCTTTTGCTGATATGACTTGCAATAACGACTGCGCGAAACGCCGCTATCTCGTTAGGGGTGCTACGGCAGACACCCTCTCGAGCACCCCGAAGACTTCTTGAGCCCTCGGCTGTGATGGGTTCCAGGCTGACAAAAGAACTGTCGTGTGTGCATTCGCGGACTAGAGAAAGGCTGAGGCAATTTCGAGTGAACAAGGATGGACTCCTCGGGTCCGTCGTTTCCGTAGTGTAGCGGTTATCACGTCTGCTTCACACGCAGAAGGTCCCCGGTTTGATCCCGGGCGGGAACAGTATTTTCTTGCCTATGTCGTGTTGTCCTCCAATGAGCCACGTCGTGTGTGGATCTGCTGCATGTCCCTTCGTTTTGCAAGTACCACATTTATTGAATTTTTTAGTTACGATGGCAACATCACTACAAGTTGTCTGTGAAGTAAGGTGCTCACAAGCAGTTTCCGTGGTGGTGCGGTTATCACGTCTGCCTAACACGCAGAAGGTCCCCGGTTCGATCCCGGGCGGAAACACTTTTTCATCACTTTAAGCAAGACTTACTAACATGCATCTGCTACCATCTGTACCCGAAACCTTCGTAATCGCCTTCACGCGTCGGACCAGAGTGTCAATTGCTCACATCGAATAAGAAATTCATTTGATATTGACGGCGAGCTTTTTGCGCTGACTCAGCCACTGACGTGCGATCAGTTTGCACAAAACGCTACGGCTCGTCCGGGATTTGAACCCGGGACCTCCTGCACCCTAAGCAGGAATCATACCCCTAGACCAACGGGCCCTGTGACACGGCGAATGCCAATTATTGCAGTCCCTAGATGTCGTCCAGGGTGCCCTGGAAGTCTCGTGTACGCTGGCGGGATGGGGGCGGCGCGAATTCCCGCGGTCGGCGGCCTTCCTGGGCTATTGGTACCTTCATGTAGAGCTGCCGCTGGGCTCGCACTGCCTGCTGCTGAGAAAGTGATTGCTTTTGCTGATATGACTTGCAATAACGACTGCGCGAAACGCCGCTATCTCGTTAGGGGTGCTACGGCAGACACCCTCTCGAGCACCCCGAAGACTTCTTGAGCCCTCGGCTGTGATGGGTTCCAGGCTGACAAAAGAACTGTCGTGTGTGCATTCGCGGACTAGAGAAAGGCTGAGCCAAGTTCGAGTGGACAAGGATGGACTCCTCGGGTCCGTCGTTTCCGTAGTGTAGCGGTTATCACGTTTGCTTCACACGCAGAAGGTCCCCGGTTCGATCCCGGGCGGGAACAGTATTTTCTTGCCTATGTCGTATTGTCCTCCAATGAGCCACGTCGTGTGTGGATCTGCTGCATGTCCCTTCGTTTTGCAAGTACCACATTTATTGAATTTTTTAGTTACGATGGCAACATCACTACAAGTTGTCTGTGAAGTAAGGTGCTCACAAGCAGTTTCCGTGGTGTAGCGGTTATCACGTCTGCCTAACACGCAGAAGGTCCCCGGTTCGATCCCGGGCGGAAACACTTTTTCATCACTTTAAGCAAGACTTACTAACATGCATCTGCTACCATCTGTACCCGAAACCTTCGTAATCGCCTTCACGCGTCGGACCAGAGTGTCAATTGCTCACATCGAATAAGAAATTCATTTGATATTGACGGCGAGCTTTTTGCGCTGACTCAGCCACTGACGTGCGATCAGTTTGCACAAAGCGCTAGGGCTCGTCCGGGATTTGAACCCGGGACCTCCTGCACCCTAAGCAGGAATCATACCCCTAGACCAACGGGCCCTGTGACACGGCGAATGCCAATTATTGCAGTCCCTAGATGTCGTCCAGGGTGCCCTGGAAGTCTCGTGTACGCTGGCGGGATGGGGGCGGCGCGAATTCCCGCGGTCGGCGGCCTTCCTGGGCTATTGGTACCTTCATGTAGAGCTGCCGCTGGGCTCGCACTGCCTGCTGTTGAGAAAGTGATTGCTTTTGCTGATATGACTTGCAATAACGACTGCGCGAAACGTCGCTATCTCGTTAGGGGTGCTACGGCAGACACCCTCTCGAGCACCCCGAAGACTTCTTGAGCCCTCGGCTGTGATGGGTTCCAGGCTGACAAAAGAACTGTCGTGTGTGCATTCGCGGACTAGAGAAAGGCTGAGGCAAGTTCGAGTGAACAAGGATGGACTCCTCGGGTCCGTCGTTTCCGTAGTGTAGCGGTTATCACGTTTGCTTCACACGCAGAAGGTCCCCGGTTCGATCCCGGGCGGGAACAGTATTTTCTTGCCTATGTCGTATTGTCCTCCAATGAGCCACGTCGTGTGTGGATCTGCTGCATGTCCCTTCGTTTTGCAAGTACCACATTTATTGAATTTTTTAGTTACGTTGGCAACATCACTACAAGTTGTCTGTGAAGTAAGTTGCACACAAGCAGTTTCCGTGGTGTAGCGGTTATCACGTCTGCCTAACACGCAGAAGGTCCCCGGTTCGATCCCGGGCGGAAACACTTTTTCATCACTTTAAGCAAGACTTACTAACATGCATCTGCTTCCATCTGTACCCGAAACCTTCGTAATCGCCTTCACGCGTCGGACCAGAGTGTCAATTGCTCACATCGAATAAGAAATTCATTTGATATTGACGGCGAGCTTTTTGCGCTGACTCAGCCACTGACGTGCGATCAGTTTGCACAAAACGCTAGGGCTCGTCCGGGATTTGAACCCGGGACCTCCTGCACCCTAAGCAGGAATCATACCCCTTTTTTTTTTTTTTTTTTTTTTTTTTTCTTTTTTTTCTTCTTTTTTTTGAAAAATGAAGGGGGCACCCGGGATTGAACCGGGGACCTCTCGATCTGCAGTCGAATGCTCTACGACTTTTTTTTTTTTTTTTTTTTTTATGCCTTATCCATTTTGTTTTGTCAGACGCCTTAACCACTTTTGTTTTTTTTTTTTGTTTTTTTTACTTTTCTTTTTTTTACTTTTTATTTTTATTATTTTTTTTTTGTTTTTTTTATTTTTTAAAGGAGAATAGAAGCTTAGCAGCATGAGGCAGGTGGAGGCAAAACGGGCAGGGGTCTGAGACTTGAGGCCTGGCCGTGATGTCTCCCCCCAGTCCCGTTGCTGAGTTGCTTCATTATAATATTCTTGATGGAGTATGGAAGCTATGCTTTGTGTTCATCCTACTCCTGAACCGATTGAGCGTTCATTTTAGACAAAAAATTTAGTTCATGTTGAGGCATTAGCAATTGAAGCTGATAGCTTGTAGCGTGTGCGGTATTTATTTAGTAGATATATATTATTCCCACTGCTTCTTGACAACAAAAAACATGCCTTTTTGTAACAAAAAAGTAATCATGAAGCAATCGATGCTGATTGTGTATATTTGGTTGCTCATGGTCTAGTTCTTTTTTTTTTTTGTATTAGTTGGTTTGTTTTATTTTCGCTTTTTTTTTCTTGTAAGGGAAGAATCTTCATTGAATGCAAAAAATAAGTGTTAAGGTATGGCACTATTGCCATAGCCTTATTGTCTTCTTGATAGGTATAATAATAATAAAAAAAAGGAGAAAAATCCTCTTCCATTAAAAGAAATGAGACTTCCATGTTAGTAATAAAATCGTAAAAAAAAAACTTATCTGTATCCTACGATGGTGATTTTTTGTTGTTTCTTGTTCTTAATTTTTTTTCTTTTTTTTTTTAACGTTTTTTTGTTGGTTTTTTTTTCGGCTTCTGCTGTGGAACGAACAAAATAGCCTTCTGAGTTAGCAGAGTATAATTGATGGTTATATGAAGCTGGAAAATTGTAATTTTTTTTTTCCTGGTTTTTAGAAAACAAGCGTCCATTCGCTTAAAGAAATGATTTGTGTTTATCTCAGCCGCATGTCAACCAATGCCCAGTCGCTCAAATACTATTTTTAGCATATTGCCGTAGTTTTTCTTGTGATCTTTATATTTCAGGGCTCTATAAAAAGCAAACTTCAAGTGCACGTAAAACTCAATGGAATTGTCAGATCCCAGGTGATTAATTACGTAGTTCACATAGCGTCCCATTAACCAGTGGACGGAGTTGTTTTTTGCTGCGGGAAAATAGCGAGTCTGAGGCCTGAGGAATGTCACAGGGGGAAAATTTTCTACCGAAGACCTCGTAAGAAATGCAAGTTGTTCTCTAATCCAATTACAGATTTGTAGATTCCCACCGCACGTTAATCTGTGCACTAACGCATCGATCAGTTTGCATTTGAGACATAGATTCGTTTCGCTAATGCCGATTGCATGTAGCCTTTCATTAGTGCTGATGGTCCCAATCACTGTTTTATACCATGTTGATTTGACGTCGGATGGAAGACCACGCATATGAATATTTTCCCATATGGCGTCCCAATCAAAATGTGGGTATTTGCTTTCTAATTTGTTTCTCCCCTCCATTTTCCTTCGATGACACAGAATATCGCGGGCCGTGATCCGTCGTGAGTTGATTATGGCATTGCCAAGATAGCTGAGTTCCACGAAATATACTCGAACGTGCTGGAGCCGGTTATTTATTTTTTGCACATTCACCGGTGGCTGTAGACTTGCAGGCCTGACAACTTCAAATAATTTAGTTGTAACGCTGTCAGCGTGGTCGCTAAGGATAGTGGCGGTCCTTTTTATAAAAAGTGCAGACGCCTTATTTCTAATGTCAACTAAACCTAAACCTCCTTTCCTGGGATCTAAGGTCGCTGTTGTTGCAGCTACTCGGAATATTTCACCTCTCCACAGATAACTGGCAATGGTAGACATTATCTGTTTTCCAATCATTTTTGGTAACGGGAAGATCTGCGCTGTAAAGTAACCTTTGGAGAGGAGGCAGTTGTTAATGAAAAGTACCCTCTGAAACTGGTTCATATTACGGGAAAGGTTTTCTCTTGTTATTCCAAGAATTTGTCCTGACGTATTTCTCCAATTGATAGCTGCCATTTTCAATGGACAAGGCGTCAGCGTTATTCCCAGTGCTTTGCACTGGGTGACTTTTGTCGCCCAGGCTAATGTGGTGTGGTGAAAACCCCGTAGGTTTAAAAGTTTGCTTTTGTTTGCGTTGAGACTCGCTCCGGTGACGCTACAGTACTTCTTAATTAGTATGTCCAATTTCGAAATGTCTTCGGCATTACGCACTACGACTCCGACATCATCGGCATAGGCGTTTATAACAGTTCGGTGAGCAGATAATGTGAGGCCAGTCAGGGTGACATGAACACTGCGGAGAAAAGGCTCTAAAGACAGCACGAAGAGGAGCATTGAGAGGGGGCTGCCTTGAGGCACGCCACGCCTGATCTGGATCTGCTTTGTCCTCTGGCTGTTGACTGAGATACAAGCGCTGATTCCTGTTGCAATATTTCTAATCACACTTAGGACGCGCTCATTAAAACCTATTTTCTTCAGTGTGGCATTAAGGAATCTATGATCCACAGGATCAAAAGCTTTCTGGAAGTCAATAAACATGATAGCACATTTGATATTGGTCACAGCAGTGATTGCAATTACATCTCTATATTCAGCTATGCTTTTAAAAATACTCCTATGAGGAACACATGACTGGTATGGGCTTACTATCTTTGTAGCGAGCTGTGAGAGTCTGTTGTTTATAATTCTGCTGATAATTTTATAATCAGAGTTTAACAGAGAGATAGGACGAAAGTTATTAAGGTTTGTTTTTGCAGTAGTTTTTGGAATGAGTACTATTGTACTCTCTTTAAAAACAGAAGGTATCTGTTTTCCCTGAAGCACCTCGTTTGTGATTCGGGTAAACATGTCACCAATCAAAGGCCAGTATCGTATATAAAATTCAACAGGCAAACCATCCGGTCCCGGTGATTTCTTCAAAGGAGACTTGCAGATGGTTCTGTAGATTTCTTCGTTAGGACACTCGACGAGAAGGTTTTCGTTTTCCTCATCCGACACCTGAGGAGCTATGGAACTAAGGTAATCATCGAAGGACTCTTCACATACAGGACTGACTGAGTATAGGTCTTCGTAATACTTGTGCACTGCATTGACGATGTCTCTCTGAGTCGTGAGTGTCTCGCCATTTTCAGACTGAAGTCCATCGATGAAGGTGCGTCTCCTATTTCTTTCGTGCCTCAGTAGATGGTACAAGGAAGCATGTTCATCCTCCACGACTGTTTTAGCCTTTGATTTTATTTTCAGACCCTCCATCTGCTGTCTTTTAATGCTGAGCAATTTGGCCTTGGTTCGCTTGATATCTACCAGACGGATGTTGGAAGTGTCTGCCTGCTCGTATAGATTTCGCAGCACGGTGTAATAAAATTCTATGGAATTTTTCAAGTCTTTCGATCGTTGTGCACCATAATGGATGAGAACTTTTCGCAGTTTAGGCTTTGCCCTGTTGCACCACCAGTCTAGTACTGAGACATGCCTGTTTACGGAGCGGAGGCACATCGCCCACGCTTCTGTCAAACTTTCCTCTAGTCCGTCGTCCTGCATCAGTGACATGTTAAGGTGCCATTGACTTCTGAAACGACGAGTAGGTTGCGCAGTAAGGTTGACGGTAGCAAGCACGGCACTATGATCAGAAAAGTAGACAGGAGTCGTCTCCGCTTTAATGAAAGAGCTGACTAGACTTTGCGATATGTAGAGTCTGTCAATTCTACTTCGTGATTGAGGACCGATATATGTGAAAGCCACAAATGTGGGATACGTTATTTCCCAAGCATCTTTAAGCTGTAAAACAGTGACAAAACGCTTCAATTCATTGCAGTTATTAAAATTTGGAACCTGGTCTTTTTTATTGATCACACAATTAAAATCACCGCCGATTATAAGATCCGTTGGGTTTTTCCGCAATAAATAAATGATCTCGTCTTTAAAGAACTGTGCTCTTGCCATTCTATTGGATGTGCCGGAAGGGGCATACAGATTGATAAGAGTAAAACCAAAGACTTTTATACCTATCGCTCTGCCGGATTCCAATCTTTCAATATCTGTGACAGGGATCCCCTCCCTGACTAAAATTGCTGTCCCTATGTTAGTGTCAAGCGAGACATTTGAAATAGACAAATATCCTGGCACTGTAAGGTTAGTGAGTACAACTTCTTGTAGGAAAACAATGTCCGTCCCTGACTCATATAGGTACTCTTTGAGCGCCGCAATTTTAGTCGTCGATGTAATCCTGTTAACATTGATAGTTGCAAAAGTATACGCCTGGGACATTTAGTTTACATAAAAATGTACATAAAGGAATAAAAAAAAATTGTAAAATAATGATAAAAACAGGGAGCTGTGTCGCTTCTAGAAGGGATAAAATATTCCACTTCAACAAGCACCTGCAAGAATAATCTACAGAGAAATACCTATGAGTATGGAAAATACATGAACCACTGCGTTTGGTTCCTCCGAAAAATGACTAAGACAATAGGACAATCAGAACGTAAAGCGGTTCAACGATATTTTTCCCCCCTTTTTTTTTTTTTTTTTTTGGTGAATGGTGATCCTCAGTGTGGTGGAGTATTCCTAAGTTCTCGGGTTTTAGTTTTGCAGAGGGGCTTTCCATCAGTAATGGTACTTGAAGGTACATCCTTAGGTTTTTCCGTAATAATTTCATACAGGACATTCTTGGCCGTTGCGTCATCTTGTCCAGGTCGTTGTTTGCTTTGGTTACGGGAAGCTTTGAGATTAGGTTGCGGTTTGAGTCTACGTCTTTGGACATCGTGGTTCAACGCGCCGTCCTTCGCGTTGTCTATCTTCACCACCGTAGAGACCGAAGCTGCCTCAACAGTGTCCTGTTCATGACGTCCACTTCCTTGTCCTTCCGGCACTAACTCCAGGGCACTGACTGAATCGGTTGGTTGGGGGTCGGTAAGTTCGTGACTGCGGTTCTGCTCCGTCACCTCATGGGGTTCGGAGTGCGGCACGTCCGTCGCCGCGACAACCGTTACTGCTTCGCCTCTGTGGTCGGTTGGTACCTGTGCGGCAGCCGACAGCGGTTGGGTTGTCTTAGCCGCTGTCGTCATTTCCATACATGTGCTGTCTGTTTCCTCTAACACATTTGCGTCACATTGCTTCTGTTTGCGGGTGGAGGGGGAGTTGCGGGAGGACTCGCCGTCCGAGCCGTCATCAGTCACCTCCAACGGTCGTTTCTTATTCTGAAGATCGCATTCGGGAACAGAAGGGTGACTTGTTATTACTTGCAGAGGTGGGAACTCTGTGTTAGTTACAGCGGGCATTGTAGAAGTACCTGCACCACTGTCATTAGCAGAAGGAGGGGAGTTGTTGCTTGGTAAGACGTCGCTAAGGGTTAATTTTTGACGCTGTGTTAGATTATTCCGGAGGACAAAAACACGGCGTGGACAATCTTGTCTGAAATGACCTGTCTCGTTACAAATATTACACGTACGCTCCTGTCCAGAATAAACAACATGTGCTTTATGACCTGCAACAGATATATGGGACGGAATATTGGCTTTCACCTCCATTTCGACGGACCTAATGCCATTATAACACTGTATCTTGTACAGCTTCGACCATCGTTCGTTATAGATGGATTTAACTTCCCCATATTTAGATAGAGCGTCTTTGATCAACTGATTGTCAACTTCGATAGGAACGTTCAAAATCCTCACGTTGGTGTACATGATATCAGGTTTTCGAACAGAAACATTACTTTTTGAACCATCTCGATGAACAAATTCAACAGAATTACCCCATTTTGCAAGTAACTTATCGATAGTCACGGAGTTCAGAAATTTAACATAAACACAGTATTTTTCAGCATCTAACTGCGTGGTGTGAACAGAGTCAGAATTGATACAGATTACCTCTGTGAGCCAGTCATGGATCTCCAGTGCAGTGGGTTGGACCGGCCGGGTTTCCTTCTCGAACGAGAAGACTAACGTATTCTTCCTGACGGTGTCAGACATGATCTTCCGTGCCGACGAAATTCCGGTACAAACCGAAATCGCGACGAAGAACGAAACGGAGAATGGACAATAACACTTCAAAAACACTTATCAGGACCACCAAATGCAATAACACTACGAAAATGCACAGACAGCTGTACGTAAACACAAAACACCGGCGATTGCGCAAGCGTATGCGGAGCAAGCAACAAGCACGTCCGACCGCGGCGACGGCTAAAGCCAGAATGTAGACCAACGAGCCCTGTGACACGGCGAATGCCAATTATTGCAGTCCCTAGATGTCGTCCAGGGTGCCCTGGAAGTCTCGTGTACGCTGGCGGGACGGGGGCGGCGCGAATTCCCGCGGTCGGCGGCCTTCCTGGGCTATTGGTACCTTCTTGTAGAGCTGCCGCTGGGCTCGCACTGCCTGCTGCTGAGAAAGTGATTGCTTTTGCTGATATGACTTGCAATAACGACTGCGCGAAACGTCGCTATCTCGTTAGGGGTGCTACGGCAGACACCCTCTCGAGCACCCCGAAGACTTCTTGAGCCCTCGGCTGTGATGGGTTCCAGGCTGACAAAAGAACTGTCGTGTGTGCATTCGCGGACTAGAGAAAGGCTGAGGCAAGTTCGAGTGAACAAGGATGGACTCCTCGGGTCCGTCGTTTCCGTAGTGTAGCGGTTATCACGTTTGCTTCACACGCAGAAGGTCCCCGGTTCGATCCCGGGCGGGAACAGTATTTTATTGCCTATGTCGTATTGTCCTCCAATGAGCCACGTCGTGTGTGGATCTGCTGCATGTCCCTTCGTTTTGCAAGTACCACATTTATTGAATTTTTTAGTTACGTTGGCAACATCACTACAAGTTGTCTGTGAAGTAAGTTGCACACAAGCAGTTTCCGTGGTGTAGCGGTTATCACGTCTGCCTAACACGCAGAAGGTCCCCGGTTCGATCCCGGGCGGAAACACTTTTTCATCACTTTAAGCAAGACTTACTAACATGCATCTGCTTCCATCTGTACCCGAAACCTTCGTAATCGCCTTCACGCGTCGGACCAGAGTGTCAATTGCTCACATCGAATAAGAAATTCATTTGATATTGACGGCGAGCTTTTTGCGCTGACTCAGCCACTGACGTGCGATCAGTTTGCACAAAACGCTAGGGCTCGTCCGGGATTTGAACCCGGGACCTCCTGCACCCTAAGCAGGAATCATACCCCTTTTTTTTTTTTTTTTTTATGTAGACTGCTGACTGAAATAAAGATTAAAACACGAAAACTTCCGTCCTGGTGTAGAGAAGAAACATACATAAAGGCGGCAAATCCAGAAACAGTATAAAAGAAAATGTCTCACACAGGTGACCTTAGCCAACACCCTCTCTTTCAAATGTCAGGCTAAGCATATTGGCAAAATCATCTCGGAGGCCTGGCAATCGCAAGCGCTGCCAGTAAGCAGTAAGCATGTACTGCCGAAACGCTAGGTGTCCATCCTCTTCATGACAACTGTTGACAAAATGTACGAAATGGCCAATCAACCACATGACGGTATGGAGCTTCGTCCGCGGAAAAAAGGAAGAATCGGGCCGGACGATGATGTCAATAGTATAAGCGGCTTCAGCAGACCTAGTGACAAAAGCAAGTTGTTTCCTGAGCCAACGCCAATTAGCAAGGTGCCCACAGCAGGTGAATCGATGTTCAAGGGTATCCAGGAGACCACACCGAGTACAGGTGTCCGTGTCAGAAAGACCAATACGGTGCAGTCGTACATTGGTGGGAACCAAATTATTTATTACCCTATACCACGTGGACGCCACGGCCATAGAGTGGATCGGCAGACTAACGTTCTTCCAGACGTTCCTCCAGGACACAGATGGAGACGCCAGTTCTATTGGATTGGGACCGGCCAGCCCCTCCCAGCGGGCAATCAAGCCCTTGGTCGTTGGCACCGGTCGCCGCAAGAAGACGTCACCGAGGTAACTCACCGCAATGTAAAATTCCCGAATGTGTTTCAACTTAAAATTTAGGCGTCCGACATCGACAGGTGGAGCAAGGCTCGCCGGACGCACAACAGTAAAAAGCCTGGATGTAATTGAAGTCACTTCTTGCGTAACAATAAGAGTCGTTCGGCGGACGTACAAAGCAGACGCCTTGCGAGTAATGTCAGAGAGGCCCAAGCCTCCGGAGATACGCGGTTTCGTCATTACCTCGTAACGTAACTTGAATAGATGGCCCTTCCATATAAACCTGCTAGACAATTGGCGCAACCTTTTCGCCACCATCATGGGAAGTGGGAACAGCTGAGCAACATAATAAGCTTTACATAGAACGTAGGTGTCTAAAATTCTGACTTTTTGCAAAATGGTAGCAGAGCGCTGCTCATGGACCATCAGAGCCCCCTGTATCTTCTCGGTGACCGATTTCCAATTGAGAGCCACCATTTTTAGAGGACACCGATCAATGATAATCCCCAAGGACGTATGGCGATCGACAACAGTGGCCCAAGGGACGTCAGCATCGCGAAATCCTCGAATATCAAGGAACTTACATTTACCCTGATTGAGACGCGCTCCAGAGACACGACAGTATGCATCAACTGCCCCTTTCAACAACGGGATATCATCACGTTGACGGAGGAGAACAACGACATCATCCGCATATGCCTTAACCGAGAGCTTCCCACCAGAGAGGGACATACCCTGAAGCTTGAGAGCAATAGTCCGAAGCAGTGGTTCCAGGGACAATACGAATAAAGACATAGAGAGCGGACTACCCTGAGGCACTCCGCGGCGGATAGCAATGGGCGGCGTCAGCTGCCCATTGACTGACACCCGAGCTGTTATTCCCCTATACAAATTGCCAAGAACACCACGTGATGAAGCGTTAAAACCTATTGTACCTAAAACACGATCTAAAAACACATGACTGACGTGATCAAAAGCCTTATGAAAATCAAGGAAGGCAAAGGCACAATGTACGTTTGTAACCGCCGCAACCGAGACAACATCCCGATATTCGGCTACTGGTGTCAGAATAGATCTATCATGAAAACAACATTGATGTGCACCAATCACACCCCGAAGCAGAGAGGACAACCGGCTATTGAGCGCTCTAGCAGCTGTCTTGTAGTCAAAATTCAGCAATGTGAGCGGACGAAGATTGGCAGCAGATAAACGACCAGAAGACTTCGGAATTAAAACAATTTTCCCTACTTTAAAATCGGCAGGCACATCCATCCCCCTGACAATCTCATTTAAAATCTGC
This sequence comes from Schistocerca piceifrons, assembly GCF_021461385.2. Lineage (NCBI taxonomy): Eukaryota > Metazoa > Arthropoda > Insecta > Orthoptera > Acrididae > Schistocerca > Schistocerca piceifrons. Next base: position 44,005,575 of record NC_060139.1, on the reverse strand, counting down.
GTAAAAATGCCACCCAAAAGAGGCCAAAAACGGAGATAAAATTCTTTAGGCAGGCCGTCTGGACCCGGCGATTTACTGGACGGAGAGCGAGCAATAAAATCGAAAACCTCATCTACCTGGAACTCCCGGAGAAATTCGCCGTTCGCGTCAGGCGCGATCGTCGCAGTTAGATCCCCAAAGACATCTTCCGAAAGAGACTCACCAGAATCATCGGCAGAATATAGACTAGTGTAATATTGGTGAAGAGCACGAACCATTTCCTCCTGTGCAATAAGCTGTCGCCCATCATCCACCGTAAGAGAAGAGATGAAGGAGCGACGACGACGAGTCTGATGCCTTAGCAGGTGGTACAAGGATGTCAGCTCACCTTCAACAAGAGAGTGAGGTTTCGACTTAACTCGCAGACCATCCATCTGTCGTCGTTTAAGGCTCAAGAGCTTGGCTTTAATACGACGAACATCATGGATCCGCAGAGGAGAGGTACCCGCCGCGTCATATAGTTCACGCAGGACAGAGTAGTAATATTCATACGTGTTCTTAAAATCACGCGCCCTTGCAGCACAGTAAAAAATCAAAGTCTGACGAATCTTGGGCTTGGCAAACGCAGTCCACCAAACCAGCAAGGAGGGGTAACGCGGAACAGAGCGAAGACATCGCTCCCACACGGCACTTATAACATCATCCATAGCACTGTCGGCAAGGTGGGAAACATTTAACATCCACTGGGAACGATAAAGTTTTGCAGGTTGGTGACTAAGATTTACAGTTGCAGTAAAAGCACAATGGTCAGAAAAACTAGTAGGAATAACATCGACAGAAAGAATTTTATCACATAAAAAATCAGATAAATAGAATCTGTCGAGTCTACTGCATGAGGACGCGGTAAAAAACGTATATTTCACCAGGGTTGGATATTTGTGTTCCCAAACATCACGCAGATGCATCGTACGAACTAAGTCATGTAAATCACGGCAATAATTAAAATTGGGGGACTGGTCTTCAGGGCGTAAAACACAATTAAAATCGCCTCCGAGCAGGAGACTCCGAGGACTCTGGCGCAAAAGATAAATAAGCTCTTCTTTATAAAAGCGCGAGCGAGCCACAGTGTGACCCGAACCAGAGGGGGCATACAAAACAACGAGGCGGAGATCAAAAAGACGACAACCAATCCCACGGCCAGAGTCAAGGAATTCAATGTCAGTAATAGGAATGCCCTCTCGAAAGAAAAGAGCAGTTCCTGTTGAATATTCCGGCGCGACATTAAAAACAGTTTGAAATCCAGGTAGAGAGAGATCAGAAAACAACACTTCCTGCAAGAAAACTACGTCCGCACAGGCGTCGTAAAGAAACTGCCGCAAAGAGGCAATGCGAACGTCGGACTCAATACGGTTAAGATTTAAGGTAAGAAAGGTGTATGCTTGAACCATAGAGAGAAAAGCGAGAAAGGAAATCACCTACACCGACGCACCAACGTCACAGTCCATAGCAAGGGAGACGGAGGCATCCGAGGTAGGGGGACTGCTACCCCGTTCCGCGGATCCCTTACGCTTCGGTTTTTTACGAACAGCATTAACGTTCGGCTGAACGCGTAACTTGCGTCGGCTGACGGGCAAGGAAGCTTCAGCCGCCGGTGACGTAGGAGGGTCAAGTTCTGTATCCGACACCACCCGCGCCGGTCCACATGCGGGATCCGGGGTCGCGGGGGAAACATCCGACAAAACGGAATGGTCAACACCTGCACTAGCTTCCGGCAAACATGGACTGCACGGAGGCGAAACGTGAGCAGGAAGGTCCGAGGCAGCAGAGTTGGAAGGAAGCGGAGCAGCTCCGCTGGCAGAGGTATGGGGCAGCGAAGCAGGAAGTTGTCGCGGCTCCACTTGTTGTGACATCGAAGTCGGTTCGGAAGACGGCGCCAACAGGCCCGACCGACGACCCGACTCGAGAGAAGCTGCGTCGGAGGCCGGAGGAGCGCCAGCAGCCGCTACCGGAACCGCTACCTCAGGAGGGCAGGGAGCAGCTACAGTACACAGTGGCTCGGAGGATGCCGGTCGCTCGGACTGGGGCATCTCAGGGAGATCCTCATCCGTACTATTTCCATCGTGTGGGCGACGCCTCTTATTATTCAAAAGTGGCACACCCACCTGAGGGACAGACGGAACAACATCAGATTTAGCACGCAAAGGAGGAAATTCTGTGTCAGGGTTGCGCAAAACCTGTGGCGGGGCGCTACTACCACTGGACTGTGCTACACCAAGAGCAGAACCACCTGCAACGAGGTCAGCGACCGTTAACTTGCGACGCTGTTCGAGAGAATTTTTTAAAACAAAAAACTCTCCGCGGACAGTCGGTACGCACGTGACCACTTTCATTGCACAAAAAACAGGTGCCAACCTGACCACTATATGTTACATGGACACGATATCCACCGATCTGCAGGTGAGATGGAATATTCTGCTTAACGTGCATTTCGACTGAACGAATACCACTGTAACATTGCAGGCGATGTTGGCTTGACCAGCGTTCAAGGCGAATGCTCTTTATATCACCATACTTCTGTAGACCCTCCTTAAGATAGACATTATCCACCTCCGGTGGAAGGTTGTAAACACGAACACTGGTGTACGTAATGGAAGCATTGGAAAGCAGCACGGTACTTACAGAATCATCCCGATGCCGAAAGAGAACTTGATGACCGTATTTAGAAAGAATTTTATCAACCTGAAGTGGGTCCATAAACTTAACAAAGAAAACATACAGTTCGGTATCAAAATAAGCAGTGTGCACCTGATCCGAATGAACACCAAAGGTATCTACCAACCAATCATGAATCTCAAGAGAACTAGGTTGCACATGGCGGGTTGACTTGTCAAAAGCAAAACTAACTGTAGCCTGACGAGGAATAACCTGGGACGACATTTTCAAAATATGCGGTCGAAACCGCTACACAAAAAACACTGAAATAAGGACAGAAAGTAACACAAGGTACGAAACAACGACGGAGAAATACTCTCAGAAGTTGCAACACAACACGTAAACAAAAACGATAGCCCACTATACGTAACGCTACGGCGGAGCGGAAGACTAGGCACGTCCACACTGCACGGCGTCTAAAGCGGAACTATCCCTAGATGTCGTCCAGGGTGCCCTGGAAGTCTCGTGTACGCTGGCGGGATGGGGGCGGCGCGAATTCCCGCGGTCGGCGGCCTTCCTGGGCTATTGGTACCTTCATGTAGAGCTGCCGCTGGGCTCGCACTGCCTGCTGCTGAGAAAGTGATTGCTTTTGCTGATATGACTTGCAATAACGACTGCGCGAAACGCCGCTATCTCGTTAGGGGTGCTACGGCAGACACCCTCTCGAGCACCCCGAAGACTTCTTGAGCCCTCGGCTGTGATGGGTTCCAGGCTGACAAAAGAACTGTCGTGTGTGCATTCGCGGACTAGAGAAAGGCTGAGGCAAGTTCGAGTGAACAAGGATGGACTCCTCGGGTCCGTCGTTTCCGTAGTGTAGCGGTTATCACGTTTGCTTTACACGCAGAAGGTCCCCGGTTCGATCCCGGGCGGGAACAGTATTTTCTTGCCTATGTCGTATTGTCCTCCAATGAGCCACGTCGTGTGTGGATCTGCTGCATGTCCCTTCGTTTTGCAAGTACCACATTTATTGAATTTTTTAGTTACGATGGCAACATCACTACAAGTTGTCTGTGAAGTAAGGTGCTGACAAGCAGTTTCCGTGGTGTAGCGGTTATCACGTCTGCCTAACACGCAGAAGGTCCCCGGTTCGATCCCGGGCGGAAACACTTTTTCATCACTTTAAGCAAGACTTACTAACATGCATCTGCTACCATCTGTACCCGAAACCTTCGTAATCGCCTTCACGCGTCGGACCAGAGTGTCAATTGCTCACATCGAATAAGAAATTCATTTGATATTGACGGCGAGCTTTTTGCGCTGACTCAGCCACTGACGTGCGATCAGTTTGCACAAAACGCTAGGGCTCGTCCGGGACTTGAACCCGGGACCTCCTGCACCCTAAGCAGGAATCATACCCCTAGACCAACGAGCCCTGTGACACGGCGACTGCCAATTATTGCAGTCCCTAGATGTCGTCCAGGGTGCCCTGGAAGTCTCGTGTACGCTGGCGGGATGGGGGCGGCGCGAATTCCCGCGGTCGGCGGCCTTCCTGGGCTATTGGTACCTTCATGTAGAGCTGCCGCTGGGCTCGCACTGCCTGCTGCTGAGAAAGTGATTGCTTTTGCTGATATGACTTGCAATAACGACTGCGCGAAACGCCGCTATCTCGTTAGGGGTGCTACGGCAGACACCCTCTCGAGCACCCCGAAGACTTCTTGAGCCCTCGGCTGTGATGGGTTCCAGGCTGACAAAAGAACTGTCGTGTGTGCATTCGCGGACTAGAGAAAGGCTGAGGCAAGTTCGAGTGAACAAGGATGGACTCCTCGGGTCCGTCGTTTCCGTAGTGTAGCGGTTATCACGTTTGCTTTACACGCAGAAGGTCCCCGGTTCGATCCCGGGCGGGAACAGTATTTTCTTGCCTATGTCGTATTGTCCTCCAATGAGCCACGTCGTGTGTGGATCTGCTGCATGTCCCTTCGTTTTGCAAGTACCACATTTATTGAATTTTTTAGTTACGATGGCAACATCACTACAAGTTGTCTGTGAAGTAAGGTGCTGACAAGCAGTTTCCGTGGTGTAGCGGTTATCACGTCTGCCTAACACGCAGAAGGTCCCCGGTTCGATCCCGGGCGGAAACACTTTTTCATCACTTTAAGCAAGACTTACTAACATGCATCTGCTACCATCTGTACCCGAAACCTTCGTAATCGCCTTCACGCGTCGGACCAGAGTGTCAATTGCTCACATCGAATAAGAAATTCATTTGATATTGACGGCGAGCTTTTTGCGCTGACTCAGCCACTGACGTGCGATCAGTTTGCACAAAACGCTAGGGCTCGTCCGGGACTTGAACCCGGGACCTCCTGCACCCTAAGCAGGAATCATACCCCTAGACCAACGAGCCCTGTGACACGGCGACTGCCAATTATTGCAGTCCCTAGATGTCGTCCAGGGTGCCCTGGAAGTCTCGTGTACGCTGGCGGGATGGGGGCGGCGCGAATTCCCGCGGTCGGCGGCCTTCCTGGGCTATTGGTACCTTCATGTAGAGCTGCCGCTGGGCTCGCACTGCCTGCTGCTGAGAAAGTGATTGCTTTTGCTGATATGACTTGCAATAACGACTGCGCGAAACGCCGCTATCTCGTTAGGGGTGCTACGGCAGACACCCTCTCGAGCACCCCGAAGACTTCTTGAGCCCTCGGCTGTGATGGGTTCCAGGCTGACAAAAGAACTGTCGTGTGTGCATTCGCGGACTAGAGAAAGGCTGAGGCAAGTTCGAGTGAACAAAGATGGACTCCTCGGGTCCGTCGTTTCCGTAGTGTAGCGGTTATCACGTTTGCTTCACACGCAGAAGGTCCCCGGTTCGATCCCGGGCGGGAACAGTATTTTCTTGCCTATGTCGTATTGTCCTCCAATGAGCCACGTCGTGTGTGGATCTGCTGCATGTCCCTTCGTTTTGCAAGTACCACATTTATTGAATTTTTTAGTTACGATGGCAACATCACTACAAGTTGTCTGTGAAGTAAGGTGCTCACAAGCAGTTTCCGTGGTGTAGCGGTTATCACGTCTGCCTAACACGCAGAAGGTCCCCGGTTCGATCCCGGGCGGAAACACTTTTTCATCACTTTAAGCAAGACTTACTAACATGCATCTGCTACCATCTGTACCCGAAACCTTCGTAATCGCCTTCACGCGTCGGACCAGAGTGTCAATTGCTCACATCGAATAAGAAATTCATTTGATATTGACGGCGAGCTTTTTGCGCTGACTCAGCCACTGACGTGCGATCAGTTTGCACAAAACGCTAGGGCTCGTCCGGGATTTGAACCCGGGACCTCCTGCACCCTAAGCAGGAATCATACCCCTAGACCAACGAGCCCTGTGACACGGCGAATGCCAATTATTGCAGTCCCTAGATGTCGTCCAGGGTGCCCTGGAAGTCTCGTGTACGCTGGCGGGATGGGGGCGGCGCGAATTCCCGCGGTCGGCGGCCTTCCTGGGCTATTGGTACCTTCATGTAGAGCTGCCGCTGGGCTCGCACTGCCTGCTGCTGAGAAAGTGATTGCTTTTGCTGATATGACTTGCAATAACGACTGCGCGAAACGCCGCTATCTCGTTAGGGGTGCTACGGCAGACACCCTCTCGAGCACCCCGAAGACTTCTTGAGCCCTCGGCTGTGATGGGTTCCAGGCTGACAAAAGAACTGTCGTGTGTGCATTCGCGGACTAGAGAAAGGCTGAGGCAAGTTCGAGTGAACAAGGATGGACTCCTCGGGTCCGTCGTTTCCGTAGTGTAGCGGTTATCACGTCTGCTTCACACGCAGAAGGTCCCCGGTTCGATCCCGGGCGGGAACAGTATTTTCTTGCCTATGTCGTATTGTCCTCCAATGAGCCACGTCGTGTGTGGATCTGCTGCATGTCCCTTCGTTTTGCAAGTACCACATTTATTGAATTTTTTAGTTACGATGGCAACATCACTACAAGTTGTCTGTGAAGTAAGGCGATCATAAGCAGTTTCCGTGGTGTAGCGGTTATCACGTCTGCCTAACACGCAGAAGGTCCCCGGTTCGATCCCGGGCGGAAACACTTTTTCATCACTTTAAGCAAGACTTACTAACATGCATCTGCTACCATCTGTACCCGAAACCTTCGTAACGCCTTCACGCGTCGGACCAGAGTGTCAATTGCTCGCATCGAATAAGAAATTCATTTGATATTGACGGCGAGCTTTTTGCGCTGACTCAGCCACTGACGTGCGATCAGTTTGCACAAAACGCTAGGGCTCGTCCGGGATTTGAACCCGGGACCTCCTGCACCCTAAGCAGGAATCATATCCCTAGACCAACGAGCCCTGTGACACGGCGAATGCCAATTATTGCAGTCCCTAGATGTCGTCCAGGGTGCCCTGGAAGTCTCGTGTACGCTGGCGGGATGGGGGCGGCGCGAATTCCCGCGGTCGGCGGCCTTCCTGGGCTATTGGTACCTTCATGTAGAGCTGCCGCTGGGCTCGCACTGCCTGCTGCTGAGAAAGTGATTGCTTTTGCTGATATGACTTGCAATAACGACTGCGCGAAACGCCGCTATCTCGTTAGGGGTGCTACGGCAGACACCCTCTCGAGCACCCCGAAGACTTCTTGAGCCCTCGGCTGTGATGGGTTCCAGGCTGACAAAAGAACTGTCGTGTGTGCATTCGCGGACTAGAGAAAGGCTGAGGCAAGTTCGAGTGAACAAGGATGGACTCCTCGGGTCCGTCGTTTCCGTAGTGTAGCGGTTATCACGTCTGCTTCACACGCAGAAGGTCCCCGGTTCGATCCCGGGCGGGAACAGTATTTTCTTGCCTATGTCGTATTGTCCTCCAATGAGCCACGTCGTGTGTGGATCTGCTGCATGTCCCTTCGTTTTGCAAGTACCACATTTATTGAATTTTTTAGTTACGATGGCAACATCACTACAAGTTGTCTGTGAAGTAAGGCGATCATAAGCAGTTTCCGTGGTGTAGCGGTTATCACGTCTGCCTAACACGCAGAAGGTCCCCGGTTCGATCCCGGGCGGAAACACTTTTTCATCACTTTAAGCAAGACTTACTAACATGCATCTGCTACCATCTGTACCCGAAACCTTCGTAACGCCTTCACGCGTCGGACCAGAGTGTCAATTGCTCGCATCGAATAAGAAATTCATTTGATATTGACGGCGAGCTTTTTGCGCTGACTCAGCCACTGACGTGCGATCAGTTTGCACAAAACGCTAGGGCTCGTCCGGGATTTGAACCCGGGACCTCCTGCACCCTAAGCAGGAATCATATCCCTAGACCAACGAGCCCTGTGACACGGCGAATGCCAATTATTGCAGTCCCTAGATGTCGTCCAGGGTGCCCTGGAAGTCTCGTGTACGCTGGCGGGATGGGGGCGGCGCGAATTCCCGCGGTCGGCGGCCTTCCTGGGCTATTGGTACCTTCATGTAGAGCTGCCGCTGGGCTCGCACTGCCTGCTGCTGAGAAAGTGATTGCTTTTGCTGATATGACTTGCAATAACGACTGCGCGAAACGCCGCTATCTCGTTAGGGGTGCTACGGCAGACACCCTCTCGAGCACCCCGAAGACTTCTTGAGCCCTCGGCTGTGATGGGTTCCAGGCTGACAAAAGAACTGTCGTGTGTGCATTCGCGGACTAGAGAAAGGCTGAGGCAAGTTCGAGTGAACAAGGATGGACTCCTCGGGTCCGTCGTTTCCGTAGTGTAGCGGTTATCACGTCTGCTTCACACGCAGAAGGTCCCCGGTTCGATCCCGGGCGGGAACAGTATTTTCTTGCCTATGTCGTATTGTCCTCCAATGAGCCACGTCGTGTGTGGATCTGCTGCATGTCCCTTCGTTTTGCAAGTACCACATTTATTGAATTTTTTAGTTACGATGGCAACATCACTACAAGTTGTCTGTGAAGTAAGGCGATCATAAGCAGTTTCCGTGGTGTAGCGGTTATCACGTCTGCCTAACACGCAGAAGGTCCCCGGTTCGATCCCGGGCGGAAACACTTTTTCATCACTTTAAGCAAGACTTACTAACATGCATCTGCTACCATCTGTACCCGAAACCTTCGTAACGCCTTCACGCGTCGGACCAGAGTGTCAATTGCTCGCATCGAATAAGAAATTCATTTGATATTGACGGCGAGCTTTTTGCGCTGACTCAGCCACTGACGTGCGATCAGTTTGCACAAAACGCTAGGGCTCGTCCGGGATTTGAACCCGGGACCTCCTGCACCCTAAGCAGGAATCATATCCCTAGACCAACGAGCCCTGTGACACGGCGAATGCCAATTATTGCAGTCCCTAGATGTCGTCCAGGGTGCCCTGGAAGTCTCGTGTACGCTGGCGGGATGGGGGCGGCGCGAATTCCCGCGGTCGGCGGCCTTCCTGGGCTATTGGTACCTTCATGTAGAGCTGCCGCTGGGCTCGCACTGCCTGCTGCTGAGAAAGTGATTGCTTTTGCTGATATGACTTGCAATAACGACTGCGCGAAACGCCGCTATCTCGTTAGGGGTGCTACGGCAGACACCCTCTCGAGCACCCCGAAGACTTCTTGAGCCCTCGGCTGTGATGGGTTCCAGGCTGACAAAAGAACTGTCGTGTGTGCATTCGCGGACTAGAGAAAGGCTGAGGCAAGTTCGAGTGAACAAGGATGGACTCCTCGGGTCCGTCGTTTCCGTAGTGTAGCGGTTATCACGTCTGCTTCACACGCAGAAGGTCCCCGGTTCGATCCCGGGCGGGAACAGTATTTTCTTGCCTATGTCGTATTGTCCTCCAATGAGCCACGTCGTGTGTGGATCTGCTGCATGTCCCTTCGTTTTGCAAGTACCACATTTATTGAATTTTTTAGTTACGATGGCAACATCACTACAAGTTGTCTGTGAAGTAAGGCGATCATAAGCAGTTTCCGTGGTGTAGCGGTTATCACGTCTGCCTAACACGCAGAAGGTCCCCGGTTCGATCCCGGGCGGAAACACTTTTTCATCACTTTAAGCAAGACTTACTAACATGCATCTGCTACCATCTGTACCCGAAACCTTCGTAACGCCTTCACGCGTCGGACCAGAGTGTCAATTGCTCGCATCGAATAAGAAATTCATTTGATATTGACGGCGAGCTTTTTGCGCTGACTCAGCCACTGACGTGCGATCAGTTTGCACAAAACGCTAGGGCTCGTCCGGGATTTGAACCCGGGACCTCCTGCACCCTAAGCAGGAATCATATCCCTAGACCAACGAGCCCTGTGACACGGCGAATGCCAATTATTGCAGTCCCTAGATGTCGTCCAGGGTGCCCTGGAAGTCTCGTGTACGCTGGCGGGATGGGGGCGGCGCGAATTCCCGCGGTCGGCGGCCTTCCTGGGCTATTGGTACCTTCATGTAGAGCTGCCGCTGGGCTCGCACTGCCTGCTGCTGAGAAAGTGATTGCTTTTGCTGATATGACTTGCAATAACGACTGCGCGAAACGCCGCTATCTCGTTAGGGGTGCTACGGCAGACACCCTCTCGAGCACCCCGAAGACTTCTTGAGCCCTCGGCTGTGATGGGTTCCAGGCTGACAAAAGAACTGTCGTGTGTGCATTCGCGGACTAGAGAAAGGCTGAGGCAAGTTCGAGTGAACAAGGATGGACTCCTCGGGTCCGTCGTTTCCGTAGTGTAGCGGTTATCACGTCTGCTTCACACGCAGAAGGTCCCCGGTTCGATCCCGGGCGGGAACAGTATTTTCTTGCCTATGTCGTATTGTCCTCCAATGAGCCACGTCGTGTGTGGATCTGCTGCATGTCCCTTCGTTTTGCAAGTACCACATTTATTGAATTTTTTAGTTACGATGGCAACATCACTACAAGTTGTCTGTGAAGTAAGGCGATCATAAGCAGTTTCCGTGGTGTAGCGGTTATCACGTCTGCCTAACACGCAGAAGGTCCCCGGTTCGATCCCGGGCGGAAACACTTTTTCATCACTTTAAGCAAGACTTACTAACATGCATCTGCTACCATCTGTACCCGAAACCTTCGTAACGCCTTCACGCGTCGGACCAGAGTGTCAATTGCTCGCATCGAATAAGAAATTCATTTGATATTGACGGCGAGCTTTTTGCGCTGACTCAGCCACTGACGTGCGATCAGTTTGCACAAAACGCTAGGGCTCGTCCGGGATTTGAACCCGGGACCTCCTGCACCCTAAGCAGGAATCATATCCCTAGACCAACGAGCCCTGTGACACGGCGAATGCCAATTATTGCAGTCCCTAGATGTCGTCCAGGGTGCCCTGGAAGTCTCGTGTACGCTGGCGGGATGGGGGCGGCGCGAATTCCCGCGGTCGGCGGCCTTCCTGGGCTATTGGTACCTTCATGTAGAGCTGCCGCTGGGCTCGCACTGCCTGCTGCTGAGAAAGTGATTGCTTTTGCTGATATGACTTGCAATAACGACTGCGCGAAACGCCGCTATCTCGTTAGGGGTGCTACGGCAGACACCCTCTCGAGCACCCCGAAGACTTCTTGAGCCCTCGGCTGTGATGGGTTCCAGGCTGACAAAAGAACTGTCGTGTGTGCATTCGCGGACTAGAGAAAGGCTGAGGCAAGTTCGAGTGAACAAGGATGGACTCCTCGGGTCCGTCGTTTCCGTAGTGTAGCGGTTATCACGTCTGCTTCACACGCAGAAGGTCCCCGGTTCGATCCCGGGCGGGAACAGTATTTTCTTGCCTATGTCGTATTGTCCTCCAATGAGCCACGTCGTGTGTGGATCTGCTGCATGTCCCTTCGTTTTGCAAGTACCACATTTATTGAATTTTTTAGTTACGATGGCAACATCACTACAAGTTGTCTGTGAAGTAAGGCGATCATAAGCAGTTTCCGTGGTGTAGCGGTTATCACGTCTGCCTAACACGCAGAAGGTCCCCGGTTCGATCCCGGGCGGAAACACTTTTTCATCACTTTAAGCAAGACTTACTAACATGCATCTGCTACCATCTGTACCCGAAACCTTCGTAACGCCTTCACGCGTCGGACCAGAGTGTCAATTGCTCGCATCGAATAAGAAATTCATTTGATATTGACGGCGAGCTTTTTGCGCTGACTCAGCCACTGACGTGCGATCAGTTTGCACAAAACGCTAGGGCTCGTCCGGGATTTGAACCCGGGACCTCCTGCACCCTAAGCAGGAATCATATCCCTAGACCAACGAGCCCTGTGACACGGCGAATGCCAATTATTGCAGTCCCTAGATGTCGTCCAGGGTGCCCTGGAAGTCTCGTGTACGCTGGCGGGATGGGGGCGGCGCGAATTCCCGCGGTCGGCGGCCTTCCTGGGCTATTGGTACCTTCATGTAGAGCTGCCGCTGGGCTCGCACTGCCTGCTGCTGAGAAAGTGATTGCTTTTGCTGATATGACTTGCAATAACGACTGCGCGAAACGCCGCTATCTCGTTAGGGGTGCTACGGCAGACACCCTCTCGAGCACCCCGAAGACTTCTTGAGCCCTCGGCTGTGATGGGTTCCAGGCTGACAAAAGAACTGTCGTGTGTGCATTCGCGGACTAGAGAAAGGCTGAGGCAAGTTCGAGTGAACAAGGATGGACTCCTCGGGTCCGTCGTTTCCGTAGTGTAGCGGTTATCACGTCTGCTTCACACGCAGAAGGTCCCCGGTTCGATCCCGGGCGGGAACAGTATTTTCTTGCCTATGTCGTATTGTCCTCCAATGAGCCACGTCGTGTGTGGATCTGCTGCATGTCCCTTCGTTTTGCAAGTACCACATTTATTGAATTTTTTAGTTACGATGGCAACATCACTACAAGTTGTCTGTGAAGTAAGGCGATCATAAGCAGTTTCCGTGGTGTAGCGGTTATCACGTCTGCCTAACACGCAGAAGGTCCCCGGTTCGATCCCGGGCGGAAACACTTTTTCATCACTTTAAGCAAGACTTACTAACATGCATCTGCTACCATCTGTACCCGAAACCTTCGTAACGCCTTCACGCGTCGGACCAGAGTGTCAATTGCTCGCATCGAATAAGAAATTCATTTGATATTGACGGCGAGCTTTTTGCGCTGACTCAGCCACTGACGTGCGATCAGTTTGCACAAAACGCTAGGGCTCGTCCGGGATTTGAACCCGGGACCTCCTGCACCCTAAGCAGGAATCATATCCCTAGACCAACGAGCCCTGTGACACGGCGAATGCCAATTATTGCAGTCCCTAGATGTCGTCCAGGGTGCCCTGGAAGTCTCGTGTACGCTGGCGGGATGGGGGCGGCGCGAATTCCCGCGGTCGGCGGCCTTCCTGGGCTATTGGTACCTTCATGTAGAGCTGCCGCTGGGCTCGCACTGCCTGCTGCTGAGAAAGTGATTGCTTTTGCTGATATGACTTGCAATAACGACTGCGCGAAACGCCGCTATCTCGTTAGGGGTGCTACGGCAGACACCCTCTCGAGCACCCCGAAGACTTCTTGAGCCCTCGGCTGTGATGGGTTCCAGGCTGACAAAAGAACTGTCGTGTGTGCATTCGCGGACTAGAGAAAGGCTGAGGCAAGTTCGAGTGAACAAGGATGGACTCCTCGGGTCCGTCGTTTCCGTAGTGTAGCGGTTATCACGTCTGCTTCACACGCAGAAGGTCCCCGGTTCGATCCCGGGCGGGAACAGTATTTTCTTGCCTATGTCGTATTGTCCTCCAATGAGCCACGTCGTGTGTGGATCTGCTGCATGTCCCTTCGTTTTGCAAGTACCACATTTATTGAATTTTTTAGTTACGATGGCAACATCACTACAAGTTGTCTGTGAAGTAAGGCGATCATAAGCAGTTTCCGTGGTGTAGCGGTTATCACGTCTGCCTAACACGCAGAAGGTCCCCGGTTCGATCCCGGGCGGAAACACTTTTTCATCACTTTAAGCAAGACTTACTAACATGCATCTGCTACCATCTGTACCCGAAACCTTCGTAACGCCTTCACGCGTCGGACCAGAGTGTCAATTGCTCGCATCGAATAAGAAATTCATTTGATATTGACGGCGAGCTTTTTGCGCTGACTCAGCCACTGACGTGCGATCAGTTTGCACAAAACGCTAGGGCTCGTCCGGGATTTGAACCCGGGACCTCCTGCACCCTAAGCAGGAATCATATCCCTAGACCAACGAGCCCTGTGACACGGCGAATGCCAATTATTGCAGTCCCTAGATGTCGTCCAGGGTGCCCTGGAAGTCTCGTGTACGCTGGCGGGATGGGGGCGGCGCGAATTCCCGCGGTCGGCGGCCTTCCTGGGCTATTGGTACCTTCATGTAGAGCTGCCGCTGGGCTCGCACTGCCTGCTGCTGAGAAAGTGATTGCTTTTGCTGATATGACTTGCAATAACGACTGCGCGAAACGCCGCTATCTCGTTAGGGGTGCTACGGCAGACACCCTCTCGAGCACCCCGAAGACTTCTTGAGCCCTCGGCTGTGATGGGTTCCAGGCTGACAAAAGAACTGTCGTGTGTGCATTCGCGGACTAGAGAAAGGCTGAGGCAAGTTCGAGTGAACAAGGATGGACTCCTCGGGTCCGTCGTTTCCGTAGTGTAGCGGTTATCACGTTTGCTTCACACGCAGAAGGTCCCCGGTTCGATCCCGGGCGGGAACAGTATTTTCTTGCCTATGTCGTATTGTCCTCCAATGAGCCACGTCGTGTGTGGATCTGCTGCATGTCCCTTCGTTTTGCAAGTACCACATTTATTGAATTTTTTAGTTACGATGGCAACATCACTACAAGTTGTCTGTGAAGTAAGGTGCTGACAAGCAGTTTCCGTGGTGTAGCGGTTATCACGTCTGCCTAACACGCAGAAGGTCCCCGGTTCGATCCCGGGCGGAAACACTTTTTCATCACTTTAAGCAAGACTTACTAACATGCATCTGCTACCATCTGTACCCGAAACCTTCGTAATCGCCTTCACGCGTCGGACCAGAGTGTCAATTGCTCACATCGAATAAGAAATTCATTTGATATTGACGGCGAGCTTTTTGCGCTGACTCAGCCACTGACGTGCGATCAGTTTGCACAAAACGCTAGGGCTCGTCCGGGACTTGAACCCGGGACCTCCTGCACCCTAAGCAGGAATCATACCCCTAGACCAACGAGCCCTGTGACACGGCGACTGCCAATTATTGCAGTCCCTAGATGTCGTCCAGGGTGCCCTGGAAGTCTCGTGTACGCTGGCGGGATGGGGGCGGCGCGAATTCCCGCGGTCGGCGGCCTTCCTGGGCTATTGGTACCTTCATGTAGAGCTGCCGCTGGGCTCGCACTGCCTGCTGCTGAGAAAGTGATTGCTTTTGCTGATATGACTTGCAATAACGACTGCGCGAAACGCCGCTATCTCGTTAGGGGTGCTACGGCAGACACCCTCTCGAGCACCCCGAAGACTTCTTGAGCCCTCGGCTGTGATGGGTTCCAGGCTGACAAAAGAACTGTCGTGTGTGCATTCGCGGACTAGAGAAAGGCTGAGGCAAGTTCGAGTGAACAAGGATGGACTCCTCGGGTCCGTCGTTTCCGTAGTGTAGCGGTTATCACGTTTGCTTCACACGCAGAAGGTCCCCGGTTCGATCCCGGGCGGGAACAGTATTTTCTTGCCTATGTCGTATTGTCCTCCAATGAGCCACGTCGTGTGTGGATCTGCTGCATGTCCCTTCGTTTTGCAAGTACCACATTTATTGAATTTTTTAGTTACGATGGCAACATCACTACAAGTTGTCTGTGAAGTAAGGTGCTGACAAGCAGTTTCCGTGGTGTAGCGGTTATCACGTCTGCCTAACACGCAGAAGGTCCCCGGTTCGATCCCGGGCGGAAACACTTTTTCATCACTTTAAGCAAGACTTACTAACATGCATCTGCTACCATCTGTACCCGAAACCTTCGTAATCGCCTTCACGCGTCGGACCAGAGTGTCAATTGCTCACATCGAATAAGAAATTCATTTGATATTGACGGCGAGCTTTTTGCGCTGACTCAGCCACTGACGTGCGATCAGTTTGCACAAAACGCTAGGGTTCGTCCGGGATTTGAACCCGGGACCTCCTGCACCCTAAGCAGGAATCAACCCCTAGACCAACGAGCCCTGTGACACGGCGAATGCCAATTATTGCAGTCCCTAGATGTCGTCCAGGGTGCCCTGGAAGTCTCGTGTACGCTGGCGGGATGGGGGCGGCGCGAATTCCCGCGGTCGGCGGCCTTCCTGGGCTATTGGTACCTTCATGTAGAGCTGCCGCTGGGCTCGCACTGCCTGTTGCTGAGAAAGTGATTGCTTTTGCTGATATGACTTGCAATAACGACTGCGCGAAACGCCGCTATCTCGTTAGGGGTGCTACGGCAGACACCCTCTCGAGCACCCCGAAGACTTCTTGAGCCCTCGGCTGTGATGGGTTCCAGGCTGACAAAAGAACTGTCGTGTGTGCATTCGCGGACTAGAGAAAGGCTGAGGCAAGTTCGAGTGAACAAGGATGGACTCCTCGGGTCCGTCGTTTCCGTAGTGTAGCGGTTATCACGTTTGCTTCACACGCAGAAGGTCCCCGGTTCGATCCCGGGCGGGAACAGTATTTTCTTGCCTATGTCGTATTGTCCTCCAATGAGCCACGTCGTGTGTGGATCTGCTGCATGTCCCTTCGTTTTGCAAGTACCACATTTATTGAATTTTTTAGTTACGATGGCAACATCACTACAAGTTGTCTGTGAAGTAAGGTGCTCACAAGCAGTTTCCGTGGTGTAGCGGTTATCACGTCTGCCTAACACGCAGAAGGTCCCCGGTTCGATCCCGGGCGGAAACACTTTTTCATCACTTTAAGCAAGACTTACTAACATGCATCTGCTACCATCTGTACCCGAAACCTTCGTAATCGCCTTCACGCGTCGGACCAGAGTGTCAATTGCTCACATCGAATAAGAAATTCATTTGATATTGACGGCGAGCTTTTTGCGCTGACTCAGCCACTGACGTGCGATCAGTTTGCACAAAACGCTAGGGCTCGTCCGGGATTTGAACCCGGGACCTCCTGCACCCTAAGCAGGAATCATATCCCTAGACCAACGAGCCCTGTGACACGGCGAATGCCAATTATTGCAGTCCCTAGATGTCGTCCAGGGTGCCCTGGAAGTCTCGTGTACGCTGGCGGGATGGGGGCGGCGCGAATTCCCGCGGTCGGCGGCCTTCCTGGGCTATTGGTACCTTCATGTAGAGCTGCCGCTGGGCTCGCACTGCCTGCTGCTGAGAAAGTGATTGCTTTTGCTGATATGACTTGCAATAACGACTGCGCGAAACGCCGCTATCTCGTTAGGGGTGCTACGGCAGACACCCTCTCGAGCACCCCGAAGACTTCTTGAGCCCTCGGCTGTGATGGGTTCCAGGCTGACAAAAGAACTGTCGTGTGTGCATTCGCGGACTAGAGAAAGGCTGAGGCAAGTTCGAGTGAACAAGGATGGACTC
The DNA here is from genome assembly GCF_021461385.2 of Schistocerca piceifrons. NCBI lineage: Eukaryota > Metazoa > Arthropoda > Insecta > Orthoptera > Acrididae > Schistocerca > Schistocerca piceifrons. Next base: position 43,988,495 of record NC_060139.1, on the reverse strand, counting down.
CTCGGGTCCGTCGTTTCCGTAGTGTAGCGGTTATCACGTCTGCTTCACACGCGGAAGGTCCCCGGTTCGATCCCGGGCGGGAACAGTATTTTCTTGCCTATGTCGTATTGTCCTCCAATGAGCCACGTCGTGTGTGGATCTGCTGCATGTCCCTTCGTTTTGCAAGTACCACATTTATTGAATTTTTTAGTTACGATGGCAACATCACTACAAGTTGTCTGTGAAGTAAGGCGATCATAAGCAGTTTCCGTGGTGTAGCGGTTATCACGTCTGCCTAACACGCAGAAGGTCCCCGGTTCGATCCCGGGCGGAAACACTTTTTCATCACTTTAAGCAAGACTTACTAACATGCATCTGCTACCATCTGTACCCGAAACCTTCGTAACGCCTTCACGCGTCGGACCAGAGTGTCAATTGCTCGCATCGAATAAGAAATTCATTTGATATTGACGGCGAGCTTTTTGCGCTGACTCAGCCACTGACGTGCGATCAGTTTGCACAAAACGCTAGGGCTCGTCCGGGATTTGAACCCGGGACCTCCTGCACCCTAAGCAGGAATCATATCCCTAGACCAACGAGCCCTGTGACACGGCGAATGCCAATTATTGCAGTCCCTAGATGTCGTCCAGGGTGCCCTGGAAGTCTCGTGTACGCTGGCGGGATGGGGGCGGCGCGAATTCCCGCGGTCGGCGGCCTTCCTGGGCTATTGGTACCTTCATGTAGAGCTGCCGCTGGGCTCGCACTGCCTGCTGCTGAGAAAGTGATTGCTTTTGCTGATATGACTTGCAATAACGACTGCGCGAAACGCCGCTATCTCGTTAGGGGTGCTACGGCAGACACCCTCTCGAGCACCCCGAAGACTTCTTGAGCCCTCGGCTGTGATGGGTTCCAGGCTGACAAAAGAACTGTCGTGTGTGCATTCGCGGACTAGAGAAAGGCTGAGGCAAGTTCGAGTGAACAAGGATGGACTCCTCGGGTCCGTCGTTTCCGTAGTGTAGCGGTTATCACGTCTGCTTCACACGCAGAAGGTCCCCGGTTCGATCCCGGGCGGGAACAGTATTTTCTTGCCTATGTCGTATTGTCCTCCAATGAGCCACGTCGTGTGTGGATCTGCTGCATGTCCCTTCGTTTTGCAAGTACCACATTTATTGAATTTTTTAGTTACGATGGCAACATCACTACAAGTTGTCTGTGAAGTAAGGCGATCATAAGCAGTTTCCGTGGTGTAGCGGTTATCACGTCTGCCTAACACGCAGAAGGTCCCCTGTTCGATCCCGGGCGGAAACACTTTTTCATCACTTTAAGCAAGACTTACTAACATGCATCTGCTACCATCTGTACCCGAAACCTTCGTAACGCCTTCACGCGTCGGACCAGAGTGTCAATTGCTCGCATCGAATAAGAAATTCATTTGATATTGACGGCGAGCTTTTTGCGCTGACTCAGCCACTGACGTGCGATCAGTTTGCACAAAACGCTAGGGCTCGTCCGGGATTTGAACCCGGGACCTCCTGCACCCTAAGCAGGAATCATATCCCTAGACCAACGAGCCCTGTGACACGGCGAATGCCAATTATTGCAGTCCCTAGATGTCGTCCAGGGTGCCCTGGAAGTCTCGTGTACGCTGGCGGGATGGGGGCGGCGCGAATTCCCGCGGTCGGCGGCCTTCCTGGGCTATTGGTACCTTCATGTAGAGCTGCCGCTGGGCTCGCACTGCCTGCTGCTGAGAAAGTGATTGCTTTTGCTGATATGACTTGCAATAACGACTGCGCGAAACGCCGCTATCTCGTTAGGGGTGCTACGGCAGACACCCTCTCGAGCACCCCGAAGACTTATTGAGCCCTCGGCTGTGATGGGTTCCAGGCTGACAAAAGAACTGTCGTGTGTGCATTCGCGGACTAGAGAAAGGCTGAGGCAAGTTCGAGTGAACAAGGATGGACTCCTCGGGTCCGTCGTTTCCGTAGTGTAGCGGTTATCACGTCTGCTTCACACGCGGAAGGTCCCCGGTTCGATCCCGGGCGGGAACAGTATTTTCTTGCCTATGTCGTATTGTCCTCCAATGAGCCACGTCGTGTGTGGATCTGCTGCATGTCCCTTCGTTTTGCAAGTACCACATTTATTGAATTTTTTAGTTACGATGGCAACATCACTACAAGTTGTCTGTGAAGTAAGGCGATCATAAGCAGTTTCCGTGGTGTAGCGGTTATCACGTCTGCCTAACACGCAGAAGGTCCCCGGTTCGATCCCGGGCGGAAACACTTTTTCATCACTTTAAGCAAGACTTACTAACATGCATCTGCTACCATCTGTACCCGAAACCTTCGTAACGCCTTCACGCGTCGGACCAGAGTGTCAATTGCTCGCATCGAATAAGAAATTCATTTGATATTGACGGCGAGCTTTTTGCGCTGACTCAGCCACTGACGTGCGATCAGTTTGCACAAAACGCTAGGGCTCGTCCGGGATTTGAACCCGGGACCTCCTGCACCCTAAGCAGGAATCATATCCCTAGACCAACGAGCCCTGTGACACGGCGAATGCCAATTATTGCAGTCCCTAGATGTCGTCCAGGGTGCCCTGGAAGTCTCGTGTACGCTGGCGGGATGGGGGCGGCGCGAATTCCCGCGGTCGGCGGCCTTCCTGGGCTATTGGTACCTTCATGTAGAGCTGCCGCTGGGCTCGCACTGCCTGCTGCTGAGAAAGTGATTGCTTTTGCTGATATGACTTGCAATAACGACTGCGCGAAACGCCGCTATCTCGTTAGGGGTGCTACGGCAGACACCCTCTCGAGCACCCCGAAGACTTCTTGAGCCCTCGGCTGTGATGGGTTCCAGGCTGACAAAAGAACTGTCGTGTGTGCATTCGCGGACTAGAGAAAGGCTGAGGCAAGTTCGAGTGAACAAGGATGGACTCCTCGGGTCCGTCGTTTCCGTAGTGTAGCGGTTATCACGTTTGCTTCACACGCAGAAGGTCCCCGGTTCGATCCCGGGCGGGAACAGTATTTTCTTGCCTATGTCGTATTGTCCTCCAATGAGCCACGTCGTGTGTGGATCTGCTGCATGTCCCTTCGTTTTGCAAGTACCACATTTATTGAATTTTTTAGTTACGATGGCAACATCACTACAAGTTGTCTGTGAAGTAAGGTGCTCACAAGCAGTTTCCGTGGTGTAGCGGTTATCACGTCTGCCTAACACGCAGAAGGTCCCCGGTTCGATCCCGGGCGGAAACACTTTTTCATCACTTTAAGCAAGACTTACTAACATGCATCTGCTACCATCTGTACCCGAAACCTTCGTAATCGCCTTCACGCGTCGGACCAGAGTGTCAATTGCTCACATCGAATAAGAAATTCATTTGATATTGACGGCGAGCTTTTTGCGCTGACTCAGCCACTGACGTGCGATCAGTTTGCACAAAACGCTAGGGCTCGTCCGGGATTTGAACTCGGGACCTCCTGCACCCTAAGCAGGAATCATACCCCTAGACCAACGAGCCCTGTGACACGGCGAATGCCAATTATTGCAGTCCCTAGATGTCGTCCAGGGTGCCCTGGAAGTCTCGTGTACGCTGGCGGGATGGGGGCGGCGCGAATTCCCGCGGTCGGCGGCCTTCCTGGGCTATTGGTACCTTCATGTAGAGCTGCCGCTGGGCTCGCACTGCCTGCTGCTGAGAAAGTGATTGCTTTTGCTGATATGACTTGCAATAACGACTGCGCGAAACGCCGCTATCTCGTTAGGGGTGCTACGGCAGACACCCTCTCGAGCACCCCGAAGACTTCTTGAGCCCTCGGCTGTGATGGGTTCCAGGCTGACAAAAGAACTGTCGTGTGTGCATTCGCGGACTAGAGAAAGGCTGAGCCAAGTTCGAGTGAACAAGGATGGACTCCTCGTGTCCGTCGTTTCCGTAGTGTAGCGGTTATCACGTTTGCTTCACACGCAGAAGGTCCCCGGTTCGATCCCGGGCGGCAACAGTATTTTCTTGCCTATGTCGTATTGTCCTCCAATGAGCCACGTCGTGTGTGGATCTGCTGCATGTCCCTTCGTTTTGCAAGTACCACATTTATTGAATTTTTTAGTTACGATGGCAACATCACTACAAGTTGTCTGTGAAGTAAGGTGCTCAGAAGCAGTTTCCGTGGTGTAGCGGTTATCACGTCTGCCTAACACGCAGAAGGTCCCCGGTTCGATCCCGGGCGGAAACACTTTTTCATCACTTTAAGCAAGACTTACTAACATGCATCTGCTACCATCTGTACCCGAAACCTTCGTAATCGCCTTCACGCGTCGGACCAGAGTGTCAATTGCTCACATCGAATAAGAAATTCATTTGATATTGACGGCGAGCTTTTTGCGCTGACTCAGCCACTGACGTGCGATCAGTTTGCACAAAACGCTAGGGCTCGTCCGGGATTTGAACCCGGGACCTCCTGCACCCTAAGCAGGAATCATACCCCCTTTTTTTTTTTTTTTTTTTTTTTAGGGCCTGCCATCTCCCCTTCTAGCCCTTCCATTCGCTCTCCTTCATGCGCCTTCTTCGGCGAGCTTCATTGCTAAAATCAAATGAAATACTCCTTTGCAAGTAAGGGAATCCATATCAAACGTGGTGAGAAAAGTAAATGTCTCCATCCAAATGAACTTATTTTGTAACGTTGGATGGTTGTTCAAAATAACTGAAAATGATCTGGTGAAAATTGTGGATAAAGAAAGAAAATTTAATTGGTTAACTGAGAAACGTAGGCTTCTTAAGGACACACACAATACAAGACACTGATCTCTTTTTTTTTTTTTTTTTTTTTTTTTTTTTTTTTTTTTTTTTTTTTAAGCATAGGCATAGAATGCAAGGCCTTTTCAGGGTTCTGCGAAGGCCTTCACGGCTACCGTAGCGGCCCTGGGGCCCACGAAGTCCCCACCGTACGTCGCCCTTAGCAGCAATCCCCTACTTTGGCATCGCAAAATCCAATATTTTATCCGCTATTCGTCATTGCGTACGTCATCCGATGCCTTGTTTGTCAAATAATATTTTTAGCATGTTACCATACAAGGTCTTGTGGTGTCGTTGTCCACATATTTTATAATATTCCAGTAATACATGTTGCTCATAGTCCAGTACGTCGGGCAGGCCGAGGTTATTAATGACATAATTGACATAGTTCCCCAGTAGCCATAGGGTAACATTATTCTTTTGAATAGGGAAAGCAACGCTTTCGGGGTTGACGAGAATGTCGACAGTAAGGTCTCTGCCGTCGTTCCTATTGATAAACGCCACCTGTTGGCGGACTCTGTCCCAAATGACCTGGTAGCCGTTGCATATGAGACGATGCCGGAGGGTGTCTATCACATTACAACGTGGACACTGATTTGTGTCACTCAATCCTATAGACTGTAATCTTTCATTTGTGGCAACGGTATTATTGACAACCTTGTACCAGGCACCGCGCACATTGGTGGACAGTACTTTATTGTTTATATTCTTCCATATATTTTGCCAATTTCGGGTGGGATATTTTGATTCCATTCTGTTACGGTTGTCCTTTGTAGTAAGGCAATCCATGATGAAACTACAGTTTCTTTTGGTCCTATCCGCGACAATGCAGTGCAGATAACTGAGTTCTAAATAGTAGAATCTGATGTGCTGCAATTTGTAAGAGATTTTACTTATGTTAATAGGTGGTTCCATACTCTCCGGTGTAAGGATTCGGAAAAGTTTCGATGATAAATTATTGTGGCGGTCTTCTGAAAGCTGAAGTGTACGCTTGACATAAAGAGCCGTAGTTTTGCGGCGGATATCGGTCAGTCCGAGGCCTCCTTCTCGCGGTTTTAAAGTTATAGTACTGGCGGCCACTTTAAATATCTCACCTCTCCAAACATACTTGCAGATGAAGCTCATGATGGTTTTGGATATCGCTTTAGGTATCGGCAGTATTTGACCTACATATACTGCTTTCGAAAGGACAGCGCAGTTGATTAATTGCACCCTTTGGATAATGTTCAAGTCTCTAAGTCGGTTCATTATTAAAGTACCTCGAATACTATGTAAGACCTTCTTCCAGTTGAATGTCGTTGTTTGCAGGGGGCATCGGTAGAACCTCACACCTAACGCAGTGTGATGGTCTACAGACCTGGCCCATTCGAGGGCAGTGTTCCTGAAGCCATGGAGATTTAGAAAGGAGCTTTTCATATCGTTGATTTGCGCTCCCGTTGCGAAGCAGTAAAGGCGAACAATCTCTCTCAGTCTTACAACGTCGTCATTACTTCTGACGATGACACCGACGTCGTCGGCGTAAGCGTTGGTAGCGTTACTGACCCCTGAAATTGATATGCCTTCTAATTCCTTGTTTAATCGTTTCAGCAAAGGTTCTAGTGCGACCACAAATAGCATCATTGATAAAGGACTTCCCTGCGGGACACCATTTGCTATTTCGACATCTCGAGTATAGTGTCCATTGATTAAAATTTTGGTTTTCATCCCTTGCAATAGATTTTTTAAGACAATTAAAAATTTGTCGTTAAAACCTATATGCATCAGAGTGGTAAATAAATATTCATGGTTTACCCTATCAAAGGCTTTAGAAAAGTCGATAAAAACGAGGCCAGCCTTCGTCAATGTCGTTGAGAAGATACTGATTATGTCCCTGTATTCGCAGACTGTTTTAAAAATATTCCGACCCGGGAGACACGTTTGATGGGGACCAATTACAGTATCAAACACCGGTCGGAGTCTGTTTTTTACAACCCTGGCAATAATTTTATAATCAGAGTTCATTAAGGATATCGGTCTCATTTTGTTGAGCTGTTTGACATCCGAATTGATTCCCTTAGGAAGTAAAACAGTGACACACTCTTTCATTTCGTCAGGTATGTGCCCTCCACTCAAGATTTCGTTGACGACTTGTGTGAATTTATTCCTTATAATATGCAAATATTGGGAATAAAATTCGACGGGTAAACCGTCGGGCCCAGGTGATTTTTTAACAGGTGAGCTTTTAATTACTTCGAAAATGTCTTCAGACAGGATTTCAACAGTGAGGCTCCTGTTGTGTTCTGCAGTTACTAGTTGTTCCATATCACACTTTCGGAGCAGTTCCTGTCCATGATCTGGGATATACTGGTGAGCACTGTACAATTGATTATAATACCTATGAGCCTCGTTTAAAATATCTTTTTGTTGAGTTAAAAGACTTTGATCTTCAGAGAGCAATGACTGAATAAAATTTCTTCGACGATTTTTTTCGTGCTGGAGTAGATGATAGAGTGAAGCGTGTTCTTCTTCCACTGTGGTTTGAACTCGTGATTTTATTGTCAGTCCTTCCAGCTGTTTGCGTTTAAGACTAAGAAGTTCGGCCTTGACCTGTTTGATACCCGTTCTGACAGCCGCGGACATGGGCATATCATAAAGGTCACGCAGACAAGTATAATAGAATTCGACAGTGCGCCGAGACCAAAGTGCCCTTTCCCTACTGTAAGAAATTAGAGTAGATCTAAGTTTCTTTTTGGCGCATAAAGTCCACCAATCTATCGTTGACCGGTATTTGTGGCTTTGTCGGAGTGAAAGTTGCCAAGATGCTTCTAACTGCTCAGTTAGGGCGTTATCTCGAAGCATGGCGATATTTAATTTCCAAAATGGACGGCCCCAGTATGTCTTCTGTTTAGGAAGTCCAATGCTGCACCTTAGTGCTAGATGGTCGGAAAAGAAAGTTGGTATTCGTTCGACGCCACTGATTTTGCTGGCTAAATGTGAACTTACGTATATGCGGTCGATCCGACTTTGCGCTTTAGTGCTAAAATATGTGTACTGGACAGACACGGGGTATTTGACCTCCCAAGCGTCCTGCCATTTCATTGTTTTCACAAGACCATCTAGTTCTGGGGAGAAATTGAAATTTGGCGTTTGGTCTTTCCTGTGTAGGACACAATTCCAGTCACCTCCGACTATTACATCAACGGGGTTTTCCTTTAGTAAAAACACGAGATCATTTTTAAAAAAATTGGCTCGTTCTGTTCGACCACTGCTTCCCGAAGGTACATAAACATTTATAATCGTAACACCGAAAATCTTAAAACTGATTCCCCGCCCCGATTCCAACATGGTTACATCTGTTATTGTAATACCTTCCTTGATCAGGACAGCGGTGCCGCAAGCGCCTTCTGAGGCGACATTGAGAATTGCAGTAAATCCCGGGACATACAAATTTGAAAAACACACTTCTTGAAAAAGCGCAATATCGGTATCGGACTGATATATGAAGTCCCGGAGGGCAGCAATGTTAGTTGCACTCTGGATCTTGTTAATATTAACAGTCATAACGTGATACGTTTGATCCATAAGCAAGAGCTGTTATTGTTTACTGGACTTTCCGGCGATTAGGCATATGTAGGCCGAATTCACATGTCATTCGTGCGCTCAAAGTGTAGTCGTGAGCTTGAGAGGTTGCGGTTAACATGCCATACCATTGTTCGCAGATACATGTGGCAGTGTTGTCTCCGTATCGTCTGCCCATTCAAAACGACTATTCTGGGGAGATTGTCTACGTTGGGAAGTAGGTACGTCCTGATGGTCTGAAAATTCGAGGCCTGGTGCTCCTTCGTCCCGGACACCGTGCTCAGGTGATGTCCGTAGATGCGATGGTATGCTACCGACCTCAGGTTCCCTCCGGCCATGGTCTTCGATCGTTGTCTGTTCCTGAATGCTCCTCAACCTATCCCGCAGAGCCGGGGCTAAGCTTTCAGCAGCCTGGTGTGCTAACCGCTTTTTGCGACGTTTCCTAGCTTTCCGAGGCGATCTGGACCGCTCTGGAGACGAATCAGGGGACTTTTCGGACGAATGCGGAGACGAAGTCGGCGATGCAAGCCGGTCTTGTGTCCTAGTCGAAGAGCCAACGCTGCTCTTTTCACCAGGCGTGGAAGAAAGGACTACCGCAGTGAGACTCGCCTCTGTCGCAGGGGGCCTGTCAGCCGCGCTGTGGGAAGCAGAACCGTAGTCATTGACTCCTTGTGTCAGTTGGATGATCGAGTGATCTATGCTCATGTTTTGCCCAACAATATTCTGAACTGGATCGTCCGTTGCCGCTACTTTCGTGGTGGTCTCGTCCTGTCGCGCGCAATCAGGCGGTTGCAGGGAGGTATCCACAGTAACCGCAGAAGGTTCTGCTCGCGAGCTACGAGAAGGCTCGGCACAGTCGTAAGGTACCTGACTTTCACTGGTGGGACACTGGGGCGCTGTATGGTTAGTCATAGCTACGGATCTACCACTGTCTATATGGTTGTTAACACTCTCGGGATGCTCGCATTGGTCCCCCAGTTCGAAAGATGTCTGCCGAGCTGATCGCAAAGGTGACGTGGCAGCAGCGTACGTCATCTGCAGGTGAACTACAGGCCCTGCACCTTCGGATTCTACCCTTGGTAATTGAGGAACCCTCCGTCTACTGCACTCAGCACGCACGTGCTCTGTCGAGTTACAAATGGCACAGGTACGAGGCTGTCCATCGTAAATGATCAACGCACGGTATCCTCCAATAATTACAAAGGAAGGAATGTGCTTGAGAAGTTCCATCTTAACCTGGCGAACGCCATTCAAAACGGGAAACATGTGTGGTTCTGACCACATTTCCGCAACATTGGAAATTACTCTGCCATACGCCCCGAGAACACGATTGATTTCGACTACAGGCATTTCAAAAGGAAGCTCAAATACTCTTACTGTTCGTATTCCCATCCCAGCATAGGATACTACGACATCGCTAACTGAGCCGTCTAAGTGATTGAACTTAATAATACCTCCACATTGTTCAACAAGTGCGACACATTTAGCAGGATCTGCCAATTTCACATATGCCGAGTTAGTCACAAACGATAAATGAACTCCAACTAAATCATCTTTCGTAATTCCAACTTTTTCTGTGAGCCACAGTTTGATTTCAAAAGCTTTCGGTCGTACGAAATTTCTATCGAAAGCGAATTTAATCGTGTCTTTTCTCATCTTCATCAAACCAATACACAATTAAGTGAAGTAATGCGCTTGCGAGCCGGCCTACCTGGCTCGCAGGAAAACAGCCTTGTTGACACGAAACGTCCGCAGCGGCCGCCACACGTCCGTCTCGCGCCGAAGACGAGGCGCGAATGCGTAGACCAACGAGCCCTGTGACACGGCGAATGCCAATTATTGCAGTCCCTAGATGTCGTCCAGGGTGCCCTGGAAGTCTCGTGTACGCTGGCGGGATGGGGGCGGCGCGAATTCCCGCGGTCGGCGGCCTTCCTGGGCTATTGGTACCTTCATGTAGAGCTGCCGCTGGGCTCGCACTGCCTGCTGCTGAGAAAGTGATTGCTTTTGCTGATATGACTTGCAATAACGACTGCGCGAAACGCCGCTATCTCGTTAGGGGTGCTACGGCAGACACCCTCTCGAGCACCCCGAAGACTTCTTGAGCCCTCGGCTGTGATGGGTTCCAGGCTGACAAAAGAACTGTCGTGTGTGCATTCGCGGACTAGAGAAAGGCTGAGGCAAGTTCGAGTGAACAAGGATGGACTCCTCGGGTCCGTCGTTTCCGTAGTGTAGCGGTTATCACGTCTGCTTCACACGCAGAAGGTCCCCGGTTCGATCCCGGGCGGGAACAGTATTTTCTTGCCTATGTCGTATTGTCCTCCAATGAGCCACGTCGTGTGTGGATCTGCTGCATGTCCCTTCGTTTTGCAAGTACCACATTTATTGAATTTTTTAGTTACGATGGCAACATCACTACAAGTTGTCTGTGAAGTAAGGTGCTCAGAAGCAGTTTCCGTGGTGTAGCGGTTATCACGTCTGCCTAACACGCAGAAGGTCCCCGGTTCGATCCCGGGCGGAAACACTTTTTCATCACTTTAAGCAAGACTTACTAACATGCATCTGCTACCATCTGTACCCGAAACCTTCGTAATCGCCTTCACGCGTCGGACCAGAGTGTCAATTGCTCACATCGAATAAGAAATTCATTTGATATTGACGGCGAGCTTTTTGCGCTGACTCAGCCACTGACGTGCGATCAGTTTGCACAAAACGCTAGGGCTCGTCCGGGATTTGAACCCGGGACCTCCTGCACCCTAAGCAGGAATCATACCCCCTTTTTTTTTTTTTTTTTTTTTTTAGGGCCTGCCATCTCCCCTTCTAGCCCTTCCATTCGCTCTCCTTCATGCGCCTTCTTCGGCGAGCTTCATTGCTAAAATCAAATGAAATACTCCTTTGCAAGTAAGGGAATCCATATCAAACGTGGTGAGAAAAGTAAATGTCTCCATCCAAATGAACTTATTTTGTAACGTTGGATGGTTGTTCAAAATAACTGAAAATGATCTGGTGAAAATTGTGGATAAAGAAAGAAAATTTAATTGGTTAACTGAGAAACGTAGGCTTCTTAAGGACACACACAATACAAGACACTGATCTCTTTTTTTTTTTTTTTTTTTTTTTTTTTTTTTTTTTTTTTTTTAAGCATAGGCATAGAATGCAAGGCCTTTTCAGGGTTCTGCGAAGGCCTTCACGGCTACCGTAGCGGCCCTGGGGCCCACGAAGTCCCCACCGTACGTCGCCCTTAGCAGCAATCCCCTACTTTGGCATCGCAAAATCCAATATTTTATCCGCTATTCGTCATTGCGTACGTCATCCGATGCCTTGTTTGTCAAATAATATTTTTAGCATGTTACCATACAAGGTCTTGTGGTGTCGTTGTCCACATATTTTATAATATTCCAGTAATACATGTTGCTCATAGTCCAGTACGTCGGGCAGGCCGAGGTTATTAATGACATAATTGACATAGTTCCCCAGTAGCCATAGGGTAACATTATTCTTTTGAATAGGGAAAGCAACGCTTTCGGGGTTGACGAGAATGTCGACAGTAAGGTCTCTGCCGTCGTTCCTATTGATAAACGCCACCTGTTGGCGGACTCTGTCCCAAATGACCTGGTAGCCGTTGCATATGAGACGATGCCGGAGGGTGTCTATCACATTACAACGTGGACACTGATTTGTGTCACTCAATCCTATAGACTGTAATCTTTCATTTGTGGCAACGGTATTATTGACAACCTTGTACCAGGCACCGCGCACATTGGTGGACAGTACTTTATTGTTTATATTCTTCCATATATTTTGCCAATTTCGGGTGGGATATTTTGATTCCATTCTGTTACGGTTGTCCTTTGTAGTAAGGCAATCCATGATGAAACTACAGTTTCTTTTGGTCCTATCCGCGACAATGCAGTGCAGATAACTGAGTTCTAAATAGTAGAATCTGATGTGCTGCAATTTGTAAGAGATTTTACTTATGTTAATAGGTGGTTCCATACTCTCCGGTGTAAGGATTCGGAAAAGTTTCGATGATAAATTATTGTGGCGGTCTTCTGAAAGCTGAAGTGTACGCTTGACATAAAGAGCCGTAGTTTTGCGGCGGATATCGGTCAGTCCGAGGCCTCCTTCTCGCGGTTTTAAAGTTATAGTACTGGCGGCCACTTTAAATATCTCACCTCTCCAAACATACTTGCAGATGAAGCTCATGATGGTTTTGGATATCGCTTTAGGTATCGGCAGTATTTGACCTACATATACTGCTTTCGAAAGGACAGCGCAGTTGATTAATTGCACCCTTTGGATAATGTTCAAGTCTCTAAGTCGGTTCATTATTAAAGTACCTCGAATACTATGTAAGACCTTCTTCCAGTTGAATGTCGTTGTTTGCAGGGGCATCGGTAGAACCTCACACCTAACGCAGTGTGATGGTCTACAGACCTGGCCCATTCGAGGGCAGTGTTCCTGAAGCCATGGAGATTTAGAAAGGAGCTTTTCATATCGTTGATTTGCGCTCCCGTTGCGAAGCAGTAAAGGCGAACAATCTCTCTCAGTCTTACAACGTCGTCATTACTTCTGACGATGACACCGACGTCGTCGGCGTAAGCGTTGGTAGCGTTACTGACCCCTGAAATTGATATGCCTTCTAATTCCTTGTTTAATCGTTTCAGCAAAGGTTCTAGTGCGACCACAAATAGCATCATTGATAAAGGACTTCCCTGCGGGACACCATTTGCTATTTCGACATCTCGAGTATAGTGTCCATTGATTAAAATTTTGGTTTTCATCCCTTGCAATAGATTTTTTAAGACAATTAAAAATTTGTCGTTAAAACCTATATGCATCAGAGTGGTAAATAAATATTCATGGTTTACCCTATCAAAGGCTTTAGAAAAGTCGATAAAAACGAGGCCAGCCTTCGTCAATGTCGTTGAGAAGATACTGATTATGTCCCTGTATTCGCAGACTGTTTTAAAAATATTCCGACCCGGGAGACACGTTTGATGGGGACCAATTACAGTATCAAACACCGGTCGTAGTCTGTTTTTTACAACCCTGGCAATAATTTTATAATCAGAGTTCATTAAGGATATCGGTCTCATTTTGTTGAGCTGTTTGACATCCGAATTGATTCCCTTAGGAAGTAAAACAGTGACACACTCTTTCATTTCGTCAGGTATGTGCCCTCCACTCAAGATTTCGTTGACGACTTGTGTGAATTTATTCCTTATAATATGCAAATATTGGGAATAAAATTCGACGGGTAAACCGTCGGGCCCAGGTGATTTTTTAACAGGTGAGCTTTTAATTACTTCGAAAATGTCTTCAGACAGGATTTCAACAGTGAGGCTCCTGTTGTGTTCTGCAGTTACTAGTTGTTCCATATCACACTTTCGGAGCAGTTCCTGTCCATGATCTGGGATATACTGGTGAGCACTGTACAATTGATTATAATACCTATGAGCCTCGTTTAAAATATCTTTTTGTTGAGTTAAAAGACTTTGATCTTCAGAGAGCAATGACTGAATAAAATTTCTTCGACGATTTTTTTCGTGCTGGAGTAGATGATAGAGTGAAGCGTGTTCTTCTTCCACTGTGGTTTGAACTCGTGATTTTATTGTCAGTCCTTCCAGCTGTTTGCGTTTAAGACTAAGAAGTTCGGCCTTGACCTGTTTGATACCCGTTCTGACAGCCGCGGACATGGGCATATCATAAAGGTCACGCAGACAAGTATAATAGAATTCGACAGTGCGCCGAGACCAAAGTGCCCTTTCCCTACTGTAAGAAATTAGAGTAGATCTAAGTTTCTTTTTGGCGCATAAAGTCCACCAATCTATCGTTGACCGGTATTTGTGGCTTTGTCGGAGTGAAAGTTGCCAAGATGCTTCTAACTGCTCAGTTAGGGCGTTATCTCGAAGCATGGCGATATTTAATTTCCAAAATGGACGGCCCCAGTATGTCTTCTGTTTAGGAAGTCCAATGCTGCACCTTAGTGCTAGATGGTCGGAAAAGAAAGTTGGTATTCGTTCGACGCCACTGATTTTGCTGGCTAAATGTGAACTTACGTATATGCGGTCGATCCGACTTTGCGCTTTAGTGCTAAAATATGTGTACTGGACAGACACGGGGTATTTGACCTCCCAAGCGTCCTGCCATTTCATTGTTTTCACAAGACCATCTAGTTCTGTGTAGGACACAATTCCAGTCACCTCCGACTATTACATCAACGGGGTTTTCCTTTAGTAAAAACACGAGATCATTTTTAAAAAAATTGGCTCGTTCTGTTCGACCACTGCTTCCCGAAGGTACATAAACATTTATAATCGTAACACCGAAAATCTTAAAACTGATTCCCAGCCCCGATTCCAACATGGTTACATCTGTTATTGTAATACCTTCCTTGATCAGGACAGCGGTGCCGCAAGCGCCTTCTGAGGCGACATTGAGAATTGCAGTAAATCCCGGGACATACAAATTTGAAAAACACACTTCTTGAAAAAGCGCAATATCGGTATCGGACTGATATATGAAGTCCCGGAGGGCAGCAATGTTAGTTGCACTCTGGATCTTGTTAATATTAACAGTCATAACGTGATACGTTTGATCCATAAGCAAGAGCTGTTATTGTTTACTGGACTTTCCGGCGATTAGGCATATGTAGGCCGAATTCACATGTCATTCGTGCGCTCAAAGTGTAGTCGTGAGCTTGAGAGGTTGCGGTTAACATGCCATACCATTGTTCGCAGATACATGTGGCAGTGTTGTCTCCGTATCGTCTGCCCATTCAAAACGACTATTCTGGGGAGATTGTCTACGTTGGGAAGTAGGTACGTCCTGATGGTCTGAAAATTCGAGGCCTGGTGCTCCTTCGTCCCGGACACCGTGCTCAGGTGATGTCCGTAGATGCGATGGTATGCTACCGACCTCAGGTTCCCTCCGGCCATGGTCTTCGATCGTTGTCTGTTCCTGAATGCTCCTCAACCTATCCCGCAGAGCCGGGGCTAAGCTTTCAGCAGCCTGGTGTGCTAACCGCTTTTTGCGACGTTTCCTAGCTTTCCGAGGCGATCTGGACCGCTCTGGAGACGAATCAGGGGACTTTTCGGACGAATGCGGAGACGAAGTCGGCGATGCAAGCCGGTCTTGTGTCCTAGTCGAAGAGCCAACGCTGCTCTTTTCACCAGGCGTGGAAGAAAGGACTACCGCAGTGAGACTCGCCTCTGTCGCAGGGGGCCTGTCAGCCGCGCTGTGGGAAGCAGAACCGTAGTCATTGACTCCTTGTGTCAGTTGGATGATCGAGTGATCTATGCTCATGTTTTGCCCAACAATATTCTGAACTGGATCGTCCGTTGCCGCTACTTTCGTGGTGGTCTCGTCCTGTCGCGCGCAATCAGGCGGTTGCAGGGAGGTATCCACAGTAACCGCAGAAGGTTCTGCTCGCGAGCTACGAGAAGGCTCGGCACAGTCGTAAGGTACCTGACTTTCACTGGTGGGACACTGGGGCGCTGTATGGTTAGTCATAGCTACGGATCTACCACTGTCTATATGGTTGTTAACACTCTCGGGATGCTCGCATTGGTCCCCCAGTTCGAAAGATGTCTGCCGAGCTGATCGCAAAGGTGACGTGGCAGCAGCGTACGTCATCTGCAGGTGAACTACAGGCCCTGCACCTTCGGATTCTACCCTTGGTAATTGAGGAACCCTCCGTCTACTGCACTCAGCACGCACGTGCTCTGTCGAGTTACAAATGGCACAGGTACGAGGCTGTCCATCGTAAATGATCAACGCACGGTATCCTCCAATAATTACAAAGGAAGGAATGTGCTTGAGAAGTTCCATCTTAACCTGGCGAACGCCATTCAAAACGGGAAACATGTGTGGTTCTGACCACATTTCCGCAACATTGGAAATTACTCTGCCATACGCCCCGAGAACACGATTGATTTCGACTACAGGCATTTCAAAAGGAAGCTCAAATACTCTTACTGTTCGTATTCCCATCCCAGCATAGGATACTACGACATCGCTAACTGAGCCGTCTAAGTGATTGAACTTAATAATACCTCCACATTGTTCAACAAGTGCGACACATTTAGCAGGATCTGCCAATTTCACATATGCCGAGTTAGTCACAAACGATAAATGAACTCCAACTAAATCATCTTTCGTAATTCCAACTTTTTCTGTGAGCCACAGTTTGATTTCAAAAGCTTTCGGTCGTACGAAATTTCTATCGAAAGCGAATTTAATCGTGTCTTTTCTCATCTTCATCAAACCAATACACAATTAAGTGAAGTAATGCGCTTGCGAGCCGGCCTACCTGGCTCGCAGGAAAACAGCCTTGTTGACACGAAACGTCCGCAGCGGCCGCCACACGTCCGTCTCGCGCCGAAGACGAGGCGCGAATGCGTAGACCAACGAGCCCTGTGACACGGCGAATGCCAATTATTGCAGTCCCTAGATGTCGTCCAGGGTGCCCTGGAAGTCTCGTGTACGCTGGCGGGATGGGGGCGGCGCGAATTCCCGCGGTCGGCGGCCTTCCTGGGCTATTGGTACCTTTATGTAGAGCTGCCGCTGGGCTCGCACTGCCTGCTGCTGAGAAAGTGATTGCTTTTGCTGATATGACTTGCAATAACGACTGCGCGAAACGCCGCTATCTCGTTAGGGGTGCTACGGCAGACACCCTCTCGAGCACCCCGAAGACTTCTTGAGCCCTCGGCTGTGATGGGTTCCAGGCTGACAAAAGAACTGTCGTGTGTGCATTCGCGGACTAGAGAAAGGCTGAGCCAAGTTCGAGTGAACAAGGATGGACTCCTCGGGTCCGTCGTTTCCGTAGTGTAGCGGTTATCACGTCTGCTTCACACGCAGAAGGTCCCCGGTTCGATCCCGGGCGGGAACAGTATTTTCTTGCCTATGTCGTATTGTCCTCCAATGAGCCACGTCGTGTGTGGATCTGCTGCATGTCCCTTCGTTTTGCAAGTACCACATTTATTGAATTTTTTAGTTACGATGGCAACATCACTACAAGTTGTCTGTGAAGTAAGGTGCTCACAAGCAGTTTCCGTGGTGTAGCGGTTATCACGTCTGCCTAACACGCAGAAGGTCCCCGGTTCGATCCCGGGCGGAAACACTTTTTCATCACTTTAAGCAAGACTTACTAACATGCATCTGCTACCATCTGTACCCGAAACCTTCGTAATCGCCTTCACGCGTCGGACCAGAGTGTCAATTGCTCACATCGAATAAGAAATTCATTTGATATTGACGGCGAGCTTTTTGCTCTGACTCAGCCACTGACGTGCGATCAGTTTGCACAAAGCGCTAGGGCTCGTCCGGGATTTGAACCCGGGACCTCCTGCACCCTAAGCAGGAATCATACCCCTAGACCAACGGGCCCTGTGACACGGCGAATGCCAATTATTGCAGTCCCTAGATGTCGTCCAGGGTGCCCTGGAAGTCTCGTGTACGCTGGCGGGATGGGGGCGGCGCGAATTCCCGCGGTCGGCGGCCTTCCTGGGCTATTGGTACCTTCATGTAGAGCTGAAGCTGGGCTCGCACTGCCTGCTGCTGAGAAAGTGATTGCTTTTGCTGATATCACTTGCAATAACGACTGCGCGAAACGCCGCTATCTCGTTAGGGGTGCTACGGCAGACACCCTCTCGAGCACCCCGAAGACTTCTTGAGCCCTCGGCTGTGATGGGTTCCAGGCTGACAAAAGAACTGTCGTGTGTGCATTCGCGGACTAGAGAAAGGCTGAGGCAAGTTCGAGTGAACAAGGATGGACTCCTCGGGTCCGTCGTTTCCGTAGTGTAGCGGTTATCACGTCTGCTTCACACGCAGAAGGTCCCCGGTTCGATCCCGGGCGGGAACAGTATTTTCTTGCCTATGTCGTATTGTCCTCCAATGAGCCACGTCGTGTGTGGATCTGCTGCATGTCCCTTCGTTTTGCAAGTACCACATTTATTGAATTTTTTAGTTACGATGGCAACATCACTACAAGTTGTCTGTGAAGTAAGGTGCTCACAAGCAGTTTCCGTGGTGTAGCGGTTATCACGTCTGCCTAACACGCAGAAGGTCCCCGGTTCGATCCCGGGCGGAAACACTTTTTCATCACTTTAAGCAAGACTTACTAACATGCATCTGCTACCATCTGTACCCGAAACCTTCGTAATCGCCTTCACGCGTCGGACCAGAGTGTCAATTGCTCACATCGAATAAGAAATTCATTTGATATTGACGGCGAGATTTTTGCTCTGACTCAGCCACTGACGTGCGATCAGTTTGCACAAAGCGCTAGGGCTCGTCCGGGATTTGAACCCGGGACCTCCTGCACCCTAAGCAGGAATCATACCCCTAGACCAACGGGCCCTGTGACACGGCGAATGCCAATTATTGCAGTCCCTAGATGTCGTCCAGGGTGCCCTGGAAGTCTCGTGTACGCTGGCGGGATGGGGGCGGCGCGAATTCCCGCGGTCGGCGGCCTTCCTGGGCTATTGGTACCTTCATGTAGATCTGCCGCTGGGCTCGCACTGCCTGCTGTTGAGAAAGTGATTGCTTTTGCTGATATGACTTGCAATAACGACTGCGCGAAACGCCGCTATCTCGTTAGGGGTGCTACGGCAGACACACTCTCGAGCACCCCGAAGACTTCTTGAGCCCTCGGCTGTGATGGGTTCCAGGCTGACAAAAGAACTGTCGTGTGTGCATTCGCGGACTAGAGAAAGGCTGAGGCAAGTTCGAGTGAACAAGGATGGACTCCTCGGGTCCGTCGTTTCCGTAGTGTAGCGGTTATCACGTCTGCTTTACGCGCGGAAGGTCCCCGGTTCGATCCCGGGCGGGAACAGTATTTTATTGCCTATGTCGTATTGTCCTCCAATGAGCCACGTCGTGTGTGGATCTGCTGCATGTCCCTTCGTTTTGCAAGTACCACATTTATTGAATTTTTTAGTTACGATGGCAACATCACTACAAGTTGTCTGTGAAGTAAGGTGCTCACAAGCAGTTTCCGTGGTGTAGCGGTTATCACGTCTGCCTAACACGCAGAAGGTCCCCGGTTCGATCCCGGGCGGAAACACTTTTTCATCACTTTAAGCAAGACTTACTAACATGCATCTGCTACCATCTGTACCGGAAACCTTCGTAATCGCCTTCACGCGTCGGACCAGAGTGTCAATTGCTCACATCGAATAAGAAATTCATTTGATATTGACGGCGAGCTTTTTGCGCTGACTCAGCCACTGACGTGCGATCAGTTTGCACAAAACGCTAGGGCTCGTCCGGGATTTGAACCCGGGACCTCCTGCACCCTAAGCAGGAATCATACCCCTAGACCAACGAGCCCTGTGACACGGCGAATGCCAATTATTGCAGTCCCTAGATGTCGTCCAGGGTGCCCTGGAAGTCTCGTGTACGGTGGCGGGATGGGGGCGGCGCGAATTCCCGCGGTCGGCGGCCTTCCTGGGCTATTGGTACCTTCATGTAGAGCTGCCGCTGGGCTCGCACTGCCTGCTGCTGAGAAAGTGATTGCTTTTGCTGATATCACTTGCAATAACGACTGCGCGAAACGCCGCTATCTCGTTAGGGGTGCTACGGCAGACACCCTCTCGAGCACCCCGAAGACTTCTTGAGCCCTCGGCTGTGATGGGTTCCAGGCTGACAAAAGAACTGTCGTGTGTGCATTCGCGGACTAGAGAAAGGCTGAGGCAAGTTCGAGTCAACAAGGATGGACTCCTCGGGTCCGTCGTTTCCGTAGTGTAGCGGTTATCACGTCTGCTTTACGCGCAGAAGGTCCCCGGTTCGATCCCGGGCGGGAACAGTATTTTATTGCCTATGTCGTATTGTCCTCCAATGAGCCACGTCGTGTGTGGATCTGCTGCATGTCCCTTCGTTTTGCAAGTACCACATTTATTGAATTTTTTAGTTACGATGGCAACATCACTACAAGTTGTCTTTGAAGTAAGGTGCTCACAAGCAGTTTCCGTGGTGTAGCGGTTATCACGTCTGCCTAACACGCAGACGGTCCCCGGTTCGATCCCGGGCGGAAACACTTTTTCATCACTTTAAGCAAGACTTACTAACATGCATCTGCTACCATCTGTACCCGAAACCTTCGTAATCGCCTTCACGCGTCGGACCAGAGTGTCAATTGCTCACATCGAATAAGAAATTCATTTGATATTGACGGCGAGCTTTTTGCTCTGACTCAGCCACTGACGTGCGATCAGTTTGCACAAAGCGCTAGGGCTCGTCCGGGATTTGAACCCGGGACCTCCTGCACCCTAAGCAGGAATCATACCCCTAGACCAACGGGCCCTGTGACACGGCGAATGCCAATTATTGCAGTCCCTATATGTCGTCCAGGGTGCCCTGGAAGTCTCGTGTACGCTGGCAGGATGGGGGCGGCGCGAATTCCCGCGGTCGGCGGCCTTCCTGGGCTATTGGTACCTTCATGTAGAGCTGCCGCTGGGCTCGCACTGCCTGCTGTTGAGAAAGTGATTGCTTTTGCTGATATGACTTGCAATAACGACTGCGCGAAACGCCGCCATCTCGTTAGGGGTGCTACGGCAGACACCCTCTCGAGCACCCCGAAGACTTCTTGAGCCCTCGGCTGTGATGGGTTCCAGGCTGACAAAAGAACTGTCGTGTGTGCATTCGCGGACTAGAGAAAGGCTGAGGCAAGTTCGAGTGAACAAGGATGGACTCCTCGGGTCCGTCGTTTCCGTAGTGTAGCGGTTATCACGTCTGCTTCACACGCAGAAGGTCCCCGGTTCGATCCCGGGCGGGAACAGTATTTTCTTGCCTATGTCGTATTGTCCTCCAATGAGCCACGTCGTGTGTGGATCTGCTGCATGTCCCTTCGTTTTGCAAGTACCACATTTATTGAATTTTTTAGTTACGATGGCAACATCACTACAAGTTGTCTGTGAAGTAAGGTGCTCACAAGCAGTTTCCGTGGTGTAGCGGTTATCACGTCTGCCTAACACGCAGAAGGTCCCCGGTTCGATCCCGGGCGGAAACACTTTTTCATCACTTTAAGCAAGACTTACTAACATGCATCTGCTACCATCTGTACCCGAAACCTTCGTAATCGCCTTCACGCGTCGGACCAGAGTGTCAATTGCTCACATCGAATAAGAAATTCATTTGATATTGACGGCGAGCTTTTTGCTCTGACTCAGCCACTGACGTGCGATCAGTTTGCACAAAGCGCTAGGGCTCGTCCGGGATTTGAACCCGGGACCTCCTGCACCCTAAGCAGGAATCATACCCCTAGACCAACGGGCCCTGTGACACGGCGAATGCCAATTATTGCAGTCCCTAGATGTCGTCCAGGGTGCCCTGGAAGTCTCGTGTACGCTGGCGGGATGGGGGCGGCGCGAATTCCCGCGGTCGGCGGCCTTCCTGGGCTATTGGTACCTTCATGTAGATCTGCCGCTGGGCTCGCACTGCCTGCTGTTGAGAAAGTGATTGCTTTTGCTGATATGACTTGCAATAACGACTGCGCGAAACGCCGCTATCTCGTTAGGGGTGCTACGGCAGACACCCTCTCGAGCACCCCGAAGACTTCTTGAGCCCTCGGCTGTGATGGGTTCCAGGCTGACAAAAGAACTGTAGTGTGTGCATTCGCGGACTAGAGAAAGGCTGAGGCAAGTTCGAGTGAACAAGGATGGACTCCTCGGGTCCGTCGTTTCCGTAGTGTAGCGGTTATCACGTCTGCTTTACGCGCGGAAGGTCCCCGGTTCGATCCCGGGCGGGAACAGTATTTTATTGCCTATGTCGTATTGTCCTCCAATGAGCCACGTCGTGTGTGGATCTGCTGCATGTCCCTTCGTTTTGCAAGTACCACATTTATTGAATTTTTTAGTTACGATGGCAACATCACTACAAGTTGTCTTTGAAGTAAGGTGCTCACAAGCAGTTTCCGTGGTGTAGCGGTTATCACGTCTGCCTAACACGCAGACGGTCCCCGGTTCGATCCCGGGCGGAAACACTTTTTCATCACTTTAAGCAAGACTTACTAACATGCATCTGCTACCATCTGTACCCGAAACCTTCGTAATCGCCTTCACGCGTCGGACCAGAGTGTCAATTGCTCACATCGAATAAGAAATTCATTTGATATTGACGGCGAGCTTTTTGCTCTGACTCAGCCACTGACGTGCGATCAGTTTGCACAAAGCGCTAGGGCTCGTCCGGGATTTGAACCCGGGACCTCCTGCACCCTAAGCAGGAATCATACCCCTAGACCAACGGGCCCTGTGACACGGCGAATGCCAATTATTGCAGTCCCTATATGTCGTCCAGGGTGCCCTGGAAGTCTCGTGTACGCTGGCAGGATGGGGGCGGCGCGAATTCCCGCGGTCGGCGGCCTTCCTGGGCTATTGGTACCTTCATGTAGAGCTGCCGCTGGGCTCGCACTGCCTGCTGTTGAGAAAGTGATTGCTTTTGCTGATATGACTTGCAATAACGACTGCGCGAAACGCCGCCATCTCGTTAGGGGTGCTACGGCAGACACCCTCTCGAGCACCCCGAAGACTTCTTGAGCCCTCGGCTGTGATGGGTTCCAGGCTGACAAAAGAACTGTCGTGTGTGCATTCGCGGACTAGAGAAAGGCTGAGGCAAGTTCGAGTGAACAAGGATGGACTCCTCGGGTCCGTCGTTTCCGTAGTGTAGCGGTTATCACGTCTGCTTCACACGCAGAAGGTCCCCGGTTCGATCCCGGGCGGGAACAGTATTTTCTTGCCTATGTCGTATTGTCCTCCAATGAGCCACGTCGTGTGTGGATCTGCTGCATGTCCCTTCGTTTTGCAAGTACCACATTTATTGAATTTTTTAGTTACGATGGCAACATCACTACAAGTTGTCTGTGAAGTAAGGTGCTCACAAGCAGTTTCCGTGGTGTAGCGGTTATCACGTCTGCCTAACACGCAGAAGGTCCCCGGTTCGATCCCGGGCGGAAACACTTTTTCATCACTTTAAGCAAGACTTACTAACATGCATCTGCTACCATCTGTACCCGAAACCTTCGTAATCGCCTTCACGCGTCGGACCAGAGTGTCAATTGCTCACATCGAATAAGAAATTCATTTGATATTGACGGCGAGCTTTTTGCTCTGACTCAGCCACTGACGTGCGATCAGTTTGCACAAAGCGCTAGGGCTCGTCCGGGATTTGAACCCGGGACCTCCTGCACCCTAAGCAGGAATCATACCCCTAGACCAACGGGCCCTGTGACACGGCGAATGCCAATTATTGCAGTCCCTAGATGTCGTCCAGGGTGCCCTGGAAGTCTCGTGTACGCTGGCGGGATGGGGGCGGCGCGAATTCCCGCGGTCGGCGGCCTTCCTGGGCTATTGGTACCTTCATGTAGATCTGCCGCTGGGCTCGCACTGCCTGCTGTTGAGAAAGTGATTGCTTTTGCTGATATGACTTGCAATAACGACTGCGCGAAACGCCGCTATCTCGTTAGGGGTGCTACGGCAGACACCCTCTCGAGCACCCCGAAGACTTCTTGAGCCCTCGGCTGTGATGGGTTCCAGGCTGACAAAAGAACTGTAGTGTGTGCATTCGCGGACTAGAGAAAGGCTGAGGCAAGTTCGAGTGAACAAGGATGGACTCCTCGGGTCCGTCGTTTCCGTAGTGTAGCGGTTATCACGTCTGCTTTACGCGCGGAAGGTCCCCGGTTCGATCCCGGGCGGGAACAGTATTTTATTGCCTATGTCGTATTGTCCTCCAATGAGCCACGTCGTGTGTGGATCTGCTGCATGTCCCTTCGTTTTGCAAGTACCACATTTATTGAATTTTTTAGTTACGATGGCAACATCACTACAAGTTGTCTGTGAAGTAAGGTGCTCACAAGCAGTTTCCGTGGTGTAGCGGTTATCACGTCTGCCTAACACGCAGAAGGTCCCCGGTTCGATCCCGGGCGGAAACACTTTTTCATCACTTTAAGCAAGACTTACTAACATGCATCTGCTACCATCTGTACCCGAAACCTTCGTAATCGCCTTCACGCGTCGGACCAGAGTGTCAATTGCTCACATCGAATAAGAAATTCATTTGATATTGACGGCGAGCTTTTTGCGCTGACTCAGCCACTGACGTGCGATCAGTTTGCACAAAACGCTAGGGCTCGTCCGGGATTTGAACCCGGGACCTCCTGCACCCTAAGCAGGAATCATACCCCTAGACCAACGAGCCCTGTGACACGGCGAATGCCAATTATTGCAGTCCCTAGATGTCGTCCAGGGTGCCCTGGAAGTCTCGTGTACGCTGGCGGGATGGGGGCGGCGCGAATTCCCGCGGTCGGCGGCCTTCCTGGGCTATTGGTACCTTCATGTAGAGCTGCCGCTGGGCTCGCACTGCCTGCTGCTGAGAAAGTGATTGCTTTTGCTGATATCACTTGCAATAACGACTGCGCGAAACGCCGCTATCTCGTTAGGGGTGCTACGGCAGACACCCTCTCGAGCACCCCGAAGACTTCTTGAGCCCTCGGCTGTGATGGGTTCCAGGCTGACAAAAGAACTGTCGTGTGTGCATTCGCGGACTAGAGAAAGGCTGAGGCAAGTTCGAGTGAACAAGGATGGACTCCTCGGGTCCGTCGTTTCCGTAGTGTAGCGGTTATCACGTCTGCTTCACACGCAGAAGGTCCCCGGTTCGATCCCGGGCGGGAACAGTATTTTCTTGCCTATGTCGTATTGTCCTCCAATGAGCCACGTCGTGTGTGGATCTGCTGCATGTCCCTTCGTTTTGCAAGTACCACATTTATTGAATTTTTTAGTTACGATGGCAACATCACTACAAGTTGTCTGTGAAGTAAGGTGCTCACAAGCAGTTTCCGTGGTGTAGCGGTTATCACGTCTGCCTAACACGCAGAAGGTCCCCGGTTCGATCCCGGGCGGAAACACTTTTTCATCACTTTAAGCAAGACTTACTAACATGCATCTGCTACCATCTGTACCCGAAACCTTCGTAATCGCCTTCACGCGTCGGACCAGAGTGTCAATTGCTCACATCGAATAAGAAATTCATTTGATATTGACGGCGAGCTTTTTGCTCTGACTCAGCCACTGACGTGCGATCAGTTTGCACAAAGCGCTAGGGCTCGTCCGGGATTTGAACCCGGGACCTCCTGCACCCTAAGCAGGAATCATACCCCTAGACCAACGGGCCCTGTGACACGGCGAATGCCAATTATTGCAGTCCCTAGATGTCGTCCAGGGTGCCCTGGAAGTCTCGTGTACGCTGGCGGGATGGGGGCGGCGCGAATTCCCGCGGTCGGCGGCCTTCCTGGGCTATTGGTACCTTCATGTAGATCTGCCGCTGGGCTCGCACTGCCTGCTGTTGAGAAAGTGATTGCTTTTGCTGATATGACTTGCAATAACGACTGCGCGAAACGCCGCTATCTCGTTAGGGGTGCTACGGCAGACACCCTCTCGAGCACCCCGAAGACTTCTTGAGCCCTCGGCTGTGATGGGTTCCAGGCTGACAAAAGAACTGTCGTGTGTGCATTCGCGGACTAGAGAAAGGCTGAGGCAAGTTCGAGTGAACAAGGATGGACTCCTCGGGTCCGTCGTTTCCGTAGTGTAGCGGTTATCACGTCTGCTTTACGCGCGGAAGGTCCCCGGTTCGATCCCGGGCGGGAACAGTATTTTATTGCCTATGTCGTATTGTCCTCCAATGAGCCACGTCGTGTGTGGATCTGCTGCATGTCCCTTCGTTTTGCAAGTACCACATTTATTGAATTTTTTAGTTACGATGGCAACATCACTACAAGTTGTCTTTGAAGTAATGTGCTCACAAGCAGTTTCCGTGGTGTAGCGGTTATCACGTCTGCCTAACACGCAGACGGTCCCCGGTTCGATCCCGGGCGGAAACACTTTTTCATCACTTTAAGCAAGACTTACTAACATGCATCTGCTACCATCTGTACCCGAAACCTTCGTAATCGCCTTCACGCGTCGGACCAGAGTGTCAATTGCTCACATCGAATAAGAAATTCATTTGATATTGACGGCGAGCTTTTTGCTCTGACTCAGCCACTGACGTGCGATCAGTTTGCACAAAGCGCTAGGGCTCGTCCGGGATTTGAACCCGGGACCTCCTGCACCCTAAGCAGGAATCATACCCCTAGACCAACGGGCCCTGTGACACGGCGAATGCCAATTATTGCAGTCCCTATATGTCGTCCAGGGTGCCCTGGAAGTCTCATGTACGCTGGCAGGATGGGGGCGGCGCGAATTCCCGCGGTCGGCGGCCTTCCTGGGCTATTGGTACCTTCATGTAGAGCTGCCGCTGGGCTCGCACTGCCTGCTGTTGAGAAAGTGATTGCTTTTGCTGATATGACTTGCAATAACGACTGCGCGAAACGCCGCCATCTCGTTAGGGGTGCTACGGCAGACACCCTCTCGAGCACCCCGAAGACTTCTTGAGCCCTCGGCTGTGATGGGTTCCAGGCTGACAAAAGAACTGTCGTGTGTGCATTCGCGGACTAGAGAAAGGCTGAGGCAAGTTCGAGTGAACAAGGATGGACTCCTCGGGTCCGTCGTTTCCGTAGTGTAGCGGTTATCACGTCTGCTTCACACGCAGAAGGTCCCCGGTTCGATCCCGGGCGGGAACAGTATTTTCTTGCCTATGTCGTATTGTCCTCCAATGAGCCACGTCGTGTGTGGATCTGCTGCATGTCCCTTCGTTTTGCAAGTACCACATTTATTGAATTTTTTAGTTACGATGGCAACATCACTACAAGTTGTCTGTGAAGTAAGGTGCTCACAAGCAGTTTCCGTGGTGTAGCGGTTATCACGTCTGCCTAACACGCAGAAGGTCCCCGGTTCGATCCCGGGCGGAAACACTTTTTCATCACTTTAAGCAAGACTTACTAACATGCATCTGCTACCATCTGTACCCGAAACCTTCGTAATCGCCTTCACGCGTCGGACCAGAGTGTCAATTGCTCACATCGAATAAGAAATTCATTTGATATTGACGGCGAGCTTTTTGCTCTGACTCAGCCACTGACGTGCGATCAGTTTGCACAAAGCGCTAGGGCTCGTCCGGGATTTGAACCCGGGACCTCCTGCACCCTAAGCAGGAATCATACCCCTAGACCAACGGGCCCTGTGACACGGCGAATGCCAATTATTGCAGTCCCTAGATGTCGTCCAGGGAGCCCTGGAAGTCTCGTGTACGCTGGCGGGATGGGGGCGGCGCGAATTCCCGCGGTCGGCGGCCTTCCTGGGCTATTGGTACCTTCATGTAGATCTGCCGCTGGGCTCGCACTGCCTGCTGTTGAGAAAGTGATTGCTTTTGCTGATATGACTTGCAATAACGACTGCGCGAAACGCCGCTATCTCGTTAGGGGTGCTACGGCAGACACCCTCTCGAGCACCCCGAAGACTTCTTGAGCCCTCGGCTGTGATGGGTTCCAGGCTGACAAAAGAACTGTCGTGTGTGCATTCGCGGACTAGAGAAAGGCTGAGGCAAGTTCGAGTGAACAAGGATGGACTCCTCGGGTCCGTCGTTTCCGTAGTGTAGCGGTTATCACGTCTGCTTTACGCGCGGAAGGTCCCCGGTTCGATCCCGGGCGGGAACAGTATTTTATTGCCTATGTCGTATTGTCCTCCAATGAGCCACGTCGTGTGTGGATCTGCTGCATGTCCCTTCGTTTTGCAAGTACCACATTTATTGAATTTTTTAGTTACGATGGCAACATCACTACAAGTTGTCTTTGAAGTAATGTGCTCACAAGCAGTTTCCGTGGTGTAGCGGTTATCACGTCTGCCTAACACGCAGACGGTCCCCGGTTCGATCCCGGGCGGAAACACTTTTTCATCACTTTAAGCAAGACTTACTAACATGCATCTGCTACCATCTGTACCCGAAACCTTCGTAATCGCCTTCACGCGTCGGACCAGAGTGTCAATTGCTCACATCGAATAAGAAATTCATTTGATATTGACGGCGAGCTTTTTGCTCTGACTCAGCCACTGACGTGCGATCAGTTTGCACAAAGCGCTAGGGCTCGTCCGGGATTTGAACCCGGGACCTCCTGCACCCTAAGCAGGAATCATACCCCTAGACCAACGGGCCCTGTGACACGGCGAATGCCAATTATTGCAGTCCCTATATGTCGTCCAGGGTGCCCTGGAAGTCTCATGTACGCTGGCAGGATGGGGGCGGCGCGAATTCCCGCGGTCGGCGGCCTTCCTGGGCTATTGGTACCTTCATGTAGAGCTGCCGCTGGGCTCGCACTGCCTGCTGTTGAGAAAGTGATTGCTTTTGCTGATATGACTTGCAATAACGACTGCGCGAAACGCCGCCATCTCGTTAGGGGTGCTACGGCAGACACCCTCTCGAGCACCCCGAAGACTTCTTGAGCCCTCGGCTGTGATGGGTTCCAGGCTGACAAAAGAACTGTCGTGTGTGCATTCGCGGACTAGAGAAAGGCTGAGGCAAGTTCGAGTGAACAAGGATGGACTCCTCGGGTCCGTCGTTTCCGTAGTGTAGCGGTTATCACGTCTGCTTCACACGCAGAAGGTCCCCGGTTCGATCCCGGGCGGGAACAGTATTTTCTTGCCTATGTCGTATTGTCCTCCAATGAGCCACGTCGTGTGTGGATCTGCTGCATGTCCCTTCGTTTTGCAAGTACCACATTTATTGAATTTTTTAGTTACGATGGCAACATCACTACAAGTTGTCTGTGAAGTAAGGTGCTCACAAGCAGTTTCCGTGGTGTAGCGGTTATCACGTCTGCCTAACACGCAGAAGGTCCCCGGTTCGATCCCGGGCGGAAACACTTTTTCATCACTTTAAGCAAGACTTACTAACATGCATCTGCTACCATCTGTACCCGAAACCTTCGTAATCGCCTTCACGCGTCGGACCAGAGTGTCAATTGCTCACATCGAATAAGAAATTCATTTGATATTGACGGCGAGCTTTTTGCTCTGACTCAGCCACTGACGTGCGATCAGTTTGCACAAAGCGCTAGGGCTCGTCCGGGATTTGAACCCGGGACCTCCTGCACCCTAAGCAGGAATCATACCCCTAGACCAACGGGCCCTGTGACACGGCGAATGCCAATTATTGCAGTCCCTAGATGTCGTCCAGGGTGCCCTGGAAGTCTCGTGTACGCTGGCGGGATGGGGGCGGCGCGAATTCCCGCGGTCGGCGGCCTTCCTGGGCTATTGGTACCTTCATGTAGATCTGCCGCTGGGCTCGCACTGCCTGCTGTTGAGAAAGTGATTGCTTTTGCTGATATGACTTGCAATAACGACTGCGCGAAACGCCGCTATCTCGTTAGGGGTGCTACGGCAGACACCCTCTCGAGCACCCCGAAGACTTCTTGAGCCCTCGGCTGTGATGGGTTCCAGGCTGACAAAAGAACTGTCGTGTGTGCATTCGCGGACTAGAGAAAGGCTGAGGCAAGTTCGAGTGAACAAGGATGGACTCCTCGGGTCCGTCGTTTCCGTAGTGTAGCGGTTATCACGTCTGCTTTACGCGCGGAAGGTCCCCGGTTCGATCCCGGGCGGGAACAGTATTTTATTGCCTATGTCGTATTGTCCTCCAATGAGCCACGTCGTGTGTGGATCTGCTGCATGTCCCTTCGTTTTGCAAGTACCACATTTATTGAATTTTTTAGTTACGATGGCAACATCACTACAAGTTGTCTTTGAAGTAATGTGCTCACAAGCAGTTTCCGTGGTGTAGCGGTTATCACGTCTGCCTAACACGCAGACGGTCCCCGGTTCGATCCCGGGCGGAAACACTTTTTCATCACTTTAAGCAAGACTTACTAACATGCATCTGCTACCATCTGTACCCGAAACCTTCGTAATCGCCTTCACGCGTCGGACCAGAGTGTCAATTGCTCACATCGAATAAGAAATTCATTTGATATTGACGGCGAGCTTTTTGCTCTGACTCAGCCACTGACGTGCGATCAGTTTGCACA
The DNA here is from genome assembly GCF_021461385.2 of Schistocerca piceifrons. Classification (NCBI taxonomy): domain Eukaryota; kingdom Metazoa; phylum Arthropoda; class Insecta; order Orthoptera; family Acrididae; genus Schistocerca; species Schistocerca piceifrons. Next base: position 43,958,233 of record NC_060139.1, on the reverse strand, counting down.
AAGCGCTAGGGCTCGTCCGGGATTTGAACCCGGGACCTCCTGCACCCTAAGCAGGAATCATACCCCTAGACCAACGGGCCCTGTGACACGGCGAATGCCAATTATTGCAGTCCCTATATGTCGTCCAGGGTGCCCTGGAAGTCTCATGTACGCTGGCAGGATGGGGGCGGCGCGAATTCCCGCGGTCGGCGGCCTTCCTGGGCTATTGGTACCTTCATGTAGAGCTGCCGCTGGGCTCGCACTGCCTGCTGTTGAGAAAGTGATTGCTTTTGCTGATATGACTTGCAATAACGACTGCGCGAAACGCCGCCATCTCGTTAGGGGTGCTACGGCAGACACCCTCTCGAGCACCCCGAAGACTTCTTGAGCCCTCGGCTGTGATGGGTTCCAGGCTGACAAAAGAACTGTCGTGTGTGCATTCGCGGACTAGAGAAAGGCTGAGGCAAGTTCGAGTGAACAAGGATGGACTCCTCGGGTCCGTCGTTTCCGTAGTGTAGCGGTTATCACGTCTGCTTCACACGCAGAAGGTCCCCGGTTCGATCCCGGGCGGGAACAGTATTTTCTTGCCTATGTCGTATTGTCCTCCAATGAGCCACGTCGTGTGTGGATCTGCTGCATGTCCCTTCGTTTTGCAAGTACCACATTTATTGAATTTTTTAGTTACGATGGCAACATCACTACAAGTTGTCTGTGAAGTAAGGTGCTCACAAGCAGTTTCCGTGGTGTAGCGGTTATCACGTCTGCCTAACACGCAGAAGGTCCCCGGTTCGATCCCGGGCGGAAACACTTTTTCATCACTTTAAGCAAGACTTACTAACATGCATCTGCTACCATCTGTACCCGAAACCTTCGTAATCGCCTTCACGCGTCGGACCAGAGTGTCAATTGCTCACATCGAATAAGAAATTCATTTGATATTGACGGCGAGCTTTTTGCTCTGACTCAGCCACTGACGTGCGATCAGTTTGCACAAAGCGCTAGGGCTCGTCCGGGATTTGAACCCGGGACCTCCTGCACCCTAAGCAGGAATCATACCCCTAGACCAACGGGCCCTGTGACACGGCGAATGCCAATTATTGCAGTCCCTAGATGTCGTCCAGGGAGCCCTGGAAGTCTCGTGTACGCTGGCGGGATGGGGGCGGCGCGAATTCCCGCGGTCGGCGGCCTTCCTGGGCTATTGGTACCTTCATGTAGATCTGCCGCTGGGCTCGCACTGCCTGCTGTTGAGAAAGTGATTGCTTTTGCTGATATGACTTGCAATAACGACTGCGCGAAACGCCGCTATCTCGTTAGGGGTGCTACGGCAGACACCCTCTCGAGCACCCCGAAGACTTCTTGAGCCCTCGGCTGTGATGGGTTCCAGGCTGACAAAAGAACTGTCGTGTGTGCATTCGCGGACTAGAGAAAGGCTGAGGCAAGTTCGAGTGAACAAGGATGGACTCCTCGGGTCCGTCGTTTCCGTAGTGTAGCGGTTATCACGTCTGCTTTACGCGCGGAAGGTCCCCGGTTCGATCCCGGGCGGGAACAGTATTTTATTGCCTATGTCGTATTGTCCTCCAATGAGCCACGTCGTGTGTGGATCTGCTGCATGTCCCTTCGTTTTGCAAGTACCACATTTATTGAATTTTTTAGTTACGATGGCAACATCACTACAAGTTGTCTGTGAAGTAAGGTGCTCACAAGCAGTTTCCGTGGTGTAGCGGTTATCACGTCTGCCTAACACGCAGAAGGTCCCCGGTTCGATCCCGGGCGGAAACACTTTTTCATCACTTTAAGCAAGACTTACTAACATGCATCTGCTACCATCTGTACCGGAAACCTTCGTAATCGCCTTCACGCGTCGGACCAGAGTGTCAATTGCTCACATCGAATAAGAAATTCATTTGATATTGACGGCGAGCTTTTTGCGCTGACTCAGCCACTGACGTGCGATCAGTTTGCACAAAACGCTAGGGCTCGTCCGGGATTTGAACCCGGGACCTCCTGCACCCTAAGCAGGAATCATACCCCTAGACCAACGAGCCCTGTGACACGGCGAATGCCAATTATTGCAGTCCCTAGATGTCGTCCAGGGTGCCCTGGAAGTCTCGTGTACGCTGGCGGGATGGGGGCGGCGCGAATTCCCGCGGTCGGCGGCCTTCCTGGGCTATTGGTACCTTCATGTAGAGCTGCCGCTGGGCTCGCACTGCCTGCTGCTGAGAAAGTGATTGCTTTTGCTGATATCACTTGCAATAACGACTGCGCGAAACGCCGCTATCTCGTTAGGGGTGCTACGGCAGACACCCTCTCGAGCACCCCGAAGACTTCTTGAGCCCTCGGCTGTGATGGGTTCCAGGCTGACAAAAGAACTGTCGTGTGTGCATTCGCGGACTAGAGAAAGGCTGAGGCAAGTTCGAGTGAACAAGGATGGACTCCTCGGGTCCGTCGTTTCCGTAGTGTAGCGGTTATCACGTCTGCTTCACACGCAGAAGGTCCCCGGTTCGATCCCGGGCGGGAACAGTATTTTCTTGCCTATGTCGTATTGTCCTCCAATGAGCCACGTCGTGTGTGGATCTGCTGCATGTCCCTTCGTTTTGCAAGTACCACATTTATTGAATTTTTTAGTTACGATGGCAACATCACTACAAGTTGTCTGTGAAGTAAGGTGCTCACAAGCAGTTTCCGTGGTGTAGCGGTTATCACGTCTGCCTAACACGCAGAAGGTCCCCGGTTCGATCCCGGGCGGAAACACTTTTTCATCACTTTAAGCAAGACTTACTAACATGCATCTGCTACCATCTGTACCCGAAACCTTCGTAATCGCCTTCACGCGTCGGACCAGAGTGTCAATTGCTCACATCGAATAAGAAATTCATTTGATATTGACGGCGAGCTTTTTGCTCTGACTCAGCCACTGACGTGCGATCAGTTTGCACAAAGCGCTAGGGCTCGTCCGGGATTTGAACCCGGGACCTCCTGCACCCTAAGCAGGAATCATACCCCTAGACCAACGGGCCCTGTGACACGGCGAATGCCAATTATTGCAGTCCCTATATGTCGTCCAGGGTGCCCTGGAAGTCTCGTGTACGCTGGCGGGATGGGGGCGGCGCGAATTCCCGCGGTCGGCGGCCTTCCTGGGCTATTGGTACCTTCATGTAGAGCTGCCGCTGGGCTCGCACTGCCTGCTGTTGAGAAAGTGATTGCTTTTGCTGATATGACTTGCAATAACGACTGCACGAAACGCCGCTATCTCGTTAGGGGTGCTACGGCAGACACCCTCTCGAGCACCCCGAAGACTTCTTGAGCCCTCGGCTGTGATGGGTTCCAGGCTGACAAAAGAACTGTCGTGTGTGCATTCGCGGACTAGAGAAAGGCTGAGGCAAGTTCGAGTCAACAAGGATGGACTCCTCGGGTCCGTCGTTTCCGTAGTGTAGCGGTTATCACGTCTGCTTTACGCGCAGAAGGTCCCCGGTTCGATCCCGGGCGGGAACAGTATTTTATTGCCTATGTCGTATTGTCCTCCAATGAGCCACGTCGTGTGTGGATCTGCTGCATGTCCCTTCGTTTTGCAAGTACCACATTTATTGAATTTTTTAGTTACGATGGCAACATCACTACAAGTTGTCTGTGAAGTAAGGTGCTCACAAGCAGTTTCCGTGGTGTAGCGGTTATCACGTCTGCCTAACACGCAGACGGTCCCCGGTTCGATCCCGGGCGGAAACACTTTTTCATCACTTTAAGCAAGACTTACTAACATGCATCTGCTACCATCTGTACCCGAAACCTTCGTAATCGCCTTCAAGCGTCGGACCAGAGTGTCAATTGCTCACATCGAATAAGAAATTCATTTGATATTGACGGCGAGCTTTTTGCGCTGACTCAGCCACTGACGTGCGATCAGTTTGCACAAAACGCTAGGGTTCGTCCGGGATTTGAACCCGGGACCTCCTGCACCCTAAGCAGGAAACATACCCCTAGACCAACGGGCCCTGTGACACGGCGAATGCCAATTATTGCAGTCCCTAGATGTCGTCCAGGGTGCCCTGGAAGTCTCGTGTACGCTGGCGGGATGGGGGCGGCGCGAATTCCCGCGGTCGGCGGACTTCCTGGGCTATTGGTACCTTCATGTAGATCTGCCGCTGGGCTCGCACTGCCTGCTGTTGAGAAAGTGATTGCTTTTGCTGATATGACTTGCAATAACGACTGCGCGAAACGCCGCTATCTCGTTAGGGGTGCTACGGCAGACACCCTCTCGAGCACCCCGAAGACTTCTTGAGCCCTCGGCTGTGATGGGTTCCAGGCTGACAAAAGAACTGTCGTGTGTGCATTCGCGGACTAGAGAAAGGCTGAGGCAAGTTCGAGTGAACAAGGATGGACTCCTCGGGTCCGTCGTTTCCGTAGTGTAGCGGTTATCACGTCTGCTTTACGCGCGGAAGGTCCCCGGTTCGATCCCGGGCGGGAACAGTATTTTATTGCCTATGTCGTATTGTCCTCCAATGAGCCACGTCGTGTGTGGATCTGCTGCATGTCCCTTCGTTTTGCAAGTACCACATTTATTGAATTTTTTAGTTACGATGGCAACATCACTACAAGTTGTCTGTGAAGTAAGGTGCTCACAAGCAGTTTCCGTGGTGTAGCGGTTATCACGTCTGCCTAACACGCAGAAGGTCCCCGGTTCGATCCCGGGCGGAAACACTTTTTCATCACTTTAAGCAAGACTTACTAACATGCATCTGCTACCATCTGTACCCGAAACCTTCGTAATCGCCTTCACGCGTCGGACCAGAGTGTCAATTGCTCACATCGAATAAGAAATTCATTTGATATTGACGGCGAGCTTTTTGCTCTGACTCAGCCACTGACGTGCGATCAGTTTGCACAAAGCGCTAGGGCTCGTCCGGGATTTGAACCCGGGACCTCCTGCACCCTAAGCAGGAATCATACCCCTAGACCAACGGGCCCTGTGACACGGCGAATGCCAATTATTGCAGTCCCTAGATGTCGTCCAGGGAGCCCTGGAAGTCTCGTGTACGCTGGCGGGATGGGGGCGGCGCGAATTCCCGCGGTCGGCGGCCTTCCTGGGCTATTGGTACCTTCATGTAGATCTGCCGCTGGGCTCGCACTGCCTGCTGTTGAGAAAGTGATTGCTTTTGCTGATATGACTTGCAATAACGACTGCGCGAAACGCCGCTATCTCGTTAGGGGTGCTACGGCAGACACCCTCTCGAGCACCCCGAAGACTTCTTGAGCCCTCGGCTGTGATGGGTTCCAGGCTGACAAAAGAACTGTCGTGTGTGCATTCGCGGACTAGAGAAAGGCTGAGGCAAGTTCGAGTGAACAAGGATGGACTCCTCGGGTCCGTCGTTTCCGTAGTGTAGCGGTTATCACGTCTGCTTTACGCGCGGAAGGTCCCCGGTTCGATCCCGGGCGGGAACAGTATTTTATTGCCTATGTCGTATTGTCCTCCAATGAGCCACGTCGTGTGTGGATCTGCTGCATGTCCCTTCGTTTTGCAAGTACCACATTTATTGAATTTTTTAGTTACGATGGCAACATCACTACAAGTTGTCTGTGAAGTAAGGTGCTCACAAGCAGTTTCCGTGGTGTAGCGGTTATCACGTCTGCCTAACACGCAGAAGGTCCCCGGTTCGATCCCGGGCGGAAACACTTTTTCATCACTTTAAGCAAGACTTACTAACATGCATCTGCTACCATCTGTACCGGAAACCTTCGTAATCGCCTTCACGCGTCGGACCAGAGTGTCAATTGCTCACATCGAATAAGAAATTCATTTGATATTGACGGCGAGCTTTTTGCGCTGACTCAGCCACTGACGTGCGATCAGTTTGCACAAAACGCTAGGGCTCGTCCGGGATTTGAACCCGGGACCTCCTGCACCCTAAGCAGGAATCATACCCCTAGACCAACGAGCCCTGTGACACGGCGAATGCCAATTATTGCAGTCCCTAGATGTCGTCCAGGGTGCCCTGGAAGTCTCGTGTACGCTGGCGGGATGGGGGCGGCGCGAATTCCCGCGGTCGGCGGCCTTCCTGGGCTATTGGTACCTTCATGTAGAGCTGCCGCTGGGCTCGCACTGCCTGCTGCTGAGAAAGTGATTGCTTTTGCTGATATCACTTGCAATAACGACTGCGCGAAACGCCGCTATCTCGTTAGGGGTGCTACGGCAGACACCCTCTCGAGCACCCCGAAGACTTCTTGAGCCCTCGGCTGTGATGGGTTCCAGGCTGACAAAAGAACTGTCGTGTGTGCATTCGCGGACTAGAGAAAGGCTGAGGCAAGTTCGAGTGAACAAGGATGGACTCCTCGGGTCCGTCGTTTCCGTAGTGTAGCGGTTATCACGTCTGCTTCACACGCAGAAGGTCCCCGGTTCGATCCCGGGCGGGAACAGTATTTTCTTGCCTATGTCGTATTGTCCTCCAATGAGCCACGTCGTGTGTGGATCTGCTGCATGTCCCTTCGTTTTGCAAGTACCACATTTATTGAATTTTTTAGTTACGATGGCAACATCACTACAAGTTGTCTGTGAAGTAAGGTGCTCACAAGCAGTTTCCGTGGTGTAGCGGTTATCACGTCTGCCTAACACGCAGAAGGTCCCCGGTTCGATCCCGGGCGGAAACACTTTTTCATCACTTTAAGCAAGACTTACTAACATGCATCTGCTACCATCTGTACCCGAAACCTTCGTAATCGCCTTCACGCGTCGGACCAGAGTGTCAATTGCTCACATCGAATAAGAAATTCATTTGATATTGACGGCGAGCTTTTTGCTCTGACTCAGCCACTGACGTGCGATCAGTTTGCACAAAGCGCTAGGGCTCGTCCGGGATTTGAACCCGGGACCTCCTGCACCCTAAGCAGGAATCATACCCCTAGACCAACGGGCCCTGTGACACGGCGAATGCCAATTATTGCAGTCCCTATATGTCGTCCAGGGTGCCCTGGAAGTCTCGTGTACGCTGGCGGGATGGGGGCGGCGCGAATTCCCGCGGTCGGCGGCCTTCCTGGGCTATTGGTACCTTCATGTAGAGCTGCCGCTGGGCTCGCACTGCCTGCTGTTGAGAAAGTGATTGCTTTTGCTGATATGACTTGCAATAACGACTGCACGAAACGCCGCTATCTCGTTAGGGGTGCTACGGCAGACACCCTCTCGAGCACCCCGAAGACTTCTTGAGCCCTCGGCTGTGATGGGTTCCAGGCTGACAAAAGAACTGTCGTGTGTGCATTCGCGGACTAGAGAAAGGCTGAGGCAAGTTCGAGTCAACAAGGATGGACTCCTCGGGTCCGTCGTTTCCGTAGTGTAGCGGTTATCACGTCTGCTTTACGCGCAGAAGGTCCCCGGTTCGATCCCGGGCGGGAACAGTATTTTATTGCCTATGTCGTATTGTCCTCCAATGAGCCACGTCGTGTGTGGATCTGCTGCATGTCCCTTCGTTTTGCAAGTACCACATTTATTGAATTTTTTAGTTACGATGGCAACATCACTACAAGTTGTCTGTGAAGTAAGGTGCTCACAAGCAGTTTCCGTGGTGTAGCGGTTATCACGTCTGCCTAACACGCAGACGGTCCCCGGTTCGATCCCGGGCGGAAACACTTTTTCATCACTTTAAGCAAGACTTACTAACATGCATCTGCTACCATCTGTACCCGAAACCTTCGTAATCGCCTTCAAGCGTCGGACCAGAGTGTCAATTGCTCACATCGAATAAGAAATTCATTTGATATTGACGGCGAGCTTTTTGCGCTGACTCAGCCACTGACGTGCGATCAGTTTGCACAAAACGCTAGGGTTCGTCCGGGATTTGAACCCGGGACCTCCTGCACCCTAAGCAGGAAACATACCCCTAGACCAACGGGCCCTGTGACACGGCGAATGCCAATTATTGCAGTCCCTAGATGTCGTCCAGGGTGCCCTGGAAGTCTCGTGTACGCTGGCGGGATGGGGGCGGCGCGAATTCCCGCGGTCGGCGGACTTCCTGGGCTATTGGTACCTTCATGTAGATCTGCCGCTGGGCTCGCACTGCCTGCTGTTGAGAAAGTGATTGCTTTTGCTGATATGACTTGCAATAACGACTGCGCGAAACGCCGCTATCTCGTTAGGGGTGCTACGGCAGACACCCTCTCGAGCACCCCGAAGACTTCTTGAGCCCTCGGCTGTGATGGGTTCCAGGCTGACAAAAGAACTGTCGTGTGTGCATTCGCGGACTAGAGAAAGGCTGAGGCAAGTTCGAGTGAACAAGGATGGACTCCTCGGGTCCGTCGTTTCCGTAGTGTAGCGGTTATCACGTCTGCTTTACGCGCGGAAGGTCCCCGGTTCGATCCCGGGCGGGAACAGTATTTTATTGCCTATGTCGTATTGTCCTCCAATGAGCCACGTCGTGTGTGGATCTGCTGCATGTCCCTTCGTTTTGCAAGTACCACATTTATTGAATTTTTTAGTTACGATGGCAACATCACTACAAGTTGTCTGTGAAGTAAGGTGCTCACAAGCAGTTTCCGTGGTGTAGCGGTTATCACGTCTGCCTAACACGCAGAAGGTCCCCGGTTCGATCCCGGGCGGGAAACACTTTTTCATCACTTTAAGCAAGACTTACTAACATGCATCTGCTACCATCTGTACCCGAAACCTTCGTAATCGCCTTCACGCGTCGGACCAGAGTGTCAATTGCTCACATCGAATAAGAAATTCATTTGATATTGACGGCGAGCTTTTTGCTCTGACTCAGCCACTGACGTGCGATCAGTTTGCACAAAGCGCTAGGGCTCGTCCGGGATTTGAACCCGGGACCTCCTGCACCCTAAGCAGGAATCATACCCCTAGACCAACGGGCCCTGTGGACACGGCGAATGCCAATTATTGCAGTCCCTAGATGTCGTCCAGGGTGCCCTGGAAGTCTCGTGTACGCTGGCGGGATGGGGGCGGCGCGAATTCCCGCGGTCGGCGGCCTTCCTGGGCTATTGGTACCTTCATGTAGATCTGCCGCTGGGCTCGCACTGCCTGCTGTTGAGAAAGTGATTGCTTTTGCTGATATGACTTGCAATAACGACTGCGCGAAACGCCCGCTATCTCGTTAGGGGTGCTACGGCAGACACCCTCTCGAGCACCCCGAAGACTTCTTGAGCCCTCGGCTGTGATGGGTTCCAGGCTGACAAAAGAACTGTCGTGTGTGCATTCGCGGACTAGAGAAAGGCTGAGGCAAGTTCGAGTGAACAAGGATGGACTCCTCGGGTCCGTCGTTTCCGTAGTGTAGCGGTTATCACGTCTGCTTTACGCGCGGAAGGTCCCCGGTTCGATCCCGGGCGGGAACAGTATTTTATTGCCTATGTCGTATTGTCCTCCAATGAGCCACGTCGTGTGTGGATCTGCTGCATGTCCCTTCGTTTTGCAAGTACCACATTTATTGAATTTTTTAGTTACGATGGCAACATCACTACAAGTTGTCTTTGAAGTAATGTGCTCACAAGCAGTTTCCGTGGTGTAGCGGTTATCACGTCTGCCTAACACGCAGACGGTCCCCCGGTTCGATCCCGGGCGGAAACACTTTTTCAATCACTTTAAGCAAGACTTACTAACATGCATCTGCTACCATCTGTACCCGAAACCTTCGTAATCGCCTTCACGCGTCGGACCAGAGTGTCAATTGCTCACATCGAATAAGAAATTCATTTGATATTGACGGCGAGCTTTTTGCTCTGACTCAGCCACTGACGTGCGATCAGTTTGCACAAAGCGCTAGGGCTCGTCCGGGATTTGAACCCGGGACCTCCTGCACCCTAAGCAGGAATCATACCCCTAGACCAACGGGCCCTGTGACACGGCGAATGCCAATTATTGCAGTCCCTATATGTCGTCCAGGGTGCCCTGGAAGTCTCATGTACGCTGGCAGGATGGGGGCGGCGCGAATTCCCGCGGTCGGCGGCCTTCCTGGGCTATTGGTACCTTCATGTAGAGCTGCCGCTGGGCTCGCACTGCCTGCTGTTGAGAAAGTGATTGCTTTTTGCTGATATGACTTGCAATAACGACTGCGCGAAACGCCGCCATCTCGTTAGGGGTGCTACGGCAGACACCCCTCTCGAGCACCCCGAAGACTTCTTGAGCCCTCGGCTGTGATGGGTTCCAGGCTGACAAAAGAACTGTCGTGTGTGCATTCGCGGACTAGAGAAAGGCTGAGGCAAGTTCGAGTGAACAAGGATGGACTCCTCGGGTCCGTCGTTTCCGTAGTGTAGCGGTTATCACGTCTGCTTCACACGCAGAAGGTCCCCGGTTCGATCCCGGGCGGGAACAGTATTTTCTTGCCTATGTCGTATTGTCCTCCAATGAGCCACGTCGTGTGTGGATCTGCTGCATGTCCCTTCGTTTTGCAAGTACCACATTTATTGAATTTTTTAGTTACGATGGCAACATCACTACAAGTTGTCTGTGAAGTAAGGTGCTCACAAGCAGTTTCCGTGGTGTAGCGGTTATCACGTCTGCCTAACACGCAGAAGGTCCCCGGTTCGATCCCGGGCGGAAACACTTTTTCATCACTTTAAGCAAGACTTACTAACATGCATCTGCTACCATCTGTACCCGAAACCTTCGTAATCGCCTTCACGCGTCGGACCAGAGTGTCAATTGCTCACATCGAATAAGAAATTCATTTGATATTGACGGCGAGCTTTTTGCTCTGACTCAGCCACTGACGTGCGATCAGTTTGCACAAAGCGCTAGGGCTCGTCCGGGATTTGAACCCGGGACCTCCTGCACCCTAAGCAGGAATCATACCCCTAGACCAACGGGCCCTGTGACACGGCGAATGCCAATTATTGCAGTCCCTAGATGTCGTCCAGGGAGCCCTGGAAGTCTCGTGTACGCTGGCGGGATGGGGGCGGCGCGAATTCCCGCGGTCGGCGGCCTTCCTGGGCTATTGGTACCTTCATGTAGATCTGCCGCTGGGCTCGCACTGCCTGCTGTTGAGAAAGTGATTGCTTTTGCTGATATGACTTGCAATAACGACTGCGCGAAACGCCGCTATCTCGTTAGGGGTGCTACGGCAGACACCCTCTCGAGCACCCCGAAGACTTCTTGAGCCCTCGGCTGTGATGGGTTCCAGGCTGACAAAAGAACTGTCGTGTGTGCATTCGCGGACTAGAGAAAGGCTGAGGCAAGTTCGAGTGAACAAGGATGGACTCCTCGGGTCCGTCGTTTCCGTAGTGTAGCGGTTATCACGTCTGCTTTACGCGCGGAAGGTCCCCGGTTCGATCCCGGGCGGGAACAGTATTTTATTGCCTATGTCGTATTGTCCTCCAATGAGCCACGTCGTGTGTGGATCTGCTGCATGTCCCTTCGTTTTGCAAGTACCACATTTATTGAATTTTTAGTTACGATGGCAACATCACTACAAGTTGTCTGTGAAGTAAGGTGCTCACAAGCAGTTTTCCGGTAAGGTGTAGCGGTTATCACGTCTGCCTAACACGCAGAAGGTCCCCGGTTCGATCCCGGGCGGAAACACTTTTTCATCACTTTAAGCAAGACTTACTAACATGCATCTGCTACCATCTGTACCGGAAACCTTCGTAATCGCCTTCACGCGTCGGACCAGAGTGTCAATTGCTCACATCGAATAAGAAATTCATTTGATATTGACGGCGAGCTTTTTGCGCTGACTCAGCCACTGACGTGCGATCAGTTTGCACAAAACGCTAGGGCTCGTCCGGGATTTGAACCCGGGACCTCCTGCACCCTAAGCAGGAATCATACCCCTAGACCAACGAGCCCTGTGACACGGCGAATGCCAATTATTGCAGTCCCTAGATGTCGTCCAGGGTGCCCTGGAAGTCTCGTGTACGCTGGCGGGATGGGGGCGGCGCGAATTCCCGCGGTCGGCGGCCTTCCTGGGCTATTGGTACCTTCATGTAGAGCTGCCGCTGGGCTCGCACTGCCTGCTGCTGAGAAAGTGATTGCTTTTGCTGATATCACTTGCAATAACGACTGCGCGAAACGCCGCTATCTCGTTAGGGGTGCTACGGCAGACACCCTCTCGAGCACCCCGAAGACTTCTTGAGCCCTCGGCTGTGATGGGTTCCAGGCTGACAAAAGAACTGTCGTGTGTGCATTCGCGGACTAGAGAAAGGCTGAGGCAAGTTCGAGTGAACAAGGATGGACTCCTCGGGTCCGTCGTTTCCGTAGTGTAGCGGTTATCACGTCTGCTTCACACGCAGAAGGTCCCCGGTTCGATCCCGGGCGGGAACAGTATTTTCTTGCCTATGTCGTATTGTCCTCCAATGAG